>NC_092521.1:118946104-121346104 GCF_037038585.1 Patagioenas fasciata | reverse complement strand
TTTTATTCAATATCAACCCTATGTTCAAATTTCACCAACACTTCCTCCTTCATTTTTCAAGATTTTATCTATTACTTTTGTACAAATTGCCAAAATTTGCATCCTGTTTCATCGCCTTCTCTTGACTGAATCCCCAGACCCTCAAACTAATTTCTTTCTACTCCAGTTTCTTCTCTGGTTGCCCAGCGAGTCCAAACCATGCCCTGCAATTTGCAGGTTTTGTCCTATTTTCACACATTCCTTTCACTGTCCCTTCTGCAAGTCCCCTCTTCCGCTGTACCTCATCCCATTATGACAAGTTAGAGCACTGAGAGCAGCCCTGTGGAGAAAGACTTGGGAGTACTGGTGGGTGAAAGATCGGACAAGAGTGCGCGCTTGCAGCCCAGACAGCCAATTGTATCTCGGGCTGCATCAAAAGGAGTGTGGCCAGCAGGCCAAGGGAGGTGATTCTGCCCCTCTGCTCTGCTCTGGTGAGACCCCACTTGGAGTCCTCCATCCAGCTCTGGAGCTCTGGAGCCCTCAGTACAGGAAAGAAATGGACCTGTTGGAGAGGGGTCAGAGGAGGCCACAAAAATGATCAGAGCTCTGATCAGAACACCTCTCCTATGAGGACAGGCTGAGAGAATTGGGGTTGTTCAGCCTGGAGAAGAAAAGGCTCTAGGGAGACCTTATGGCTGCCTATCAGTACTTAGAAGGGGCCTGTAAGAAAGGTGGGGACAGACTTTTGAGCAGGGCCTGTTATGACAGGACAAGTGTTAAGGGTTTTAACCTAAAAGAAGGGAGATTCAGGTTAAATATGAGGAAGAAAATGTTTACAATTAGGGTGGTAAAACACTGGAACACATTTCCCAGAGAGGTGGTAGATGCCCCATCCCTGGAGACATTCAAGGCCAGGCTGGACTGGGCTCTGAGCAACCTGATCTAGTTGCAGATGTCCCTGCTCATTGCAGGGGGGTTGGACTAGATGACCCTTGAAGGTCCTTTCAAACAGAAACTGCTCTTTGATTCTACAATGACAAAGGATTTCAGCTGCTATACCCAAGCAGATTTCTGTTTGAACAGATATGAACAGCACAAAGTTCCAAGTGGCTTTTTAGCATGCAAGGCTCAAATACTAGTGAAATTTGAGTAGGTATTAATAAAGTTGTCCAAATGCATGTCCGTGGCACAAAAGGTATTTTGCTGAAACTTCAAGTACTTAATCCTAAATAGAAGGGATGGGCTGAGGTAGCACTTATGTTGTATCAGAGCAAATCTTTCCATCTTTTCTTATGCATGAGCAAATCAGTTTCAGACACCTAAAACAACCGAAGTATCTAGGCTGAAAAATTCCAGAAAAATTGCCTGAAGCAAATATTCAACATATAACTTCCAGTGATTAAAATGTACTCACGCATATGCACTGTTGCACGCCCACTAGCATTGTGCTTTACAAAGAAAATTTGCTCTCAGGTTTTTCAATGTTTGGAATATCTTTAGAACATCTTTAGAACACTGATAAAGCTTCTTGTACATTTGGGCCTCATTCTAGACTGACTTGATGTGGCTTACCATTCAACACATACAAAATAATAAAGGAAATCATGCATTCCAGTACAAAATATCTGATCATGACATAAGAAAAGAACTTCATGAAGCTGACATCATGCAAACTTTATGTAATAAGACAATACAGGTGTCCACTTGTATAGGTCAGGGGGTATTTGTTTCTCAAGGGAGTAAGCAAAGGTAAGATTTGTTCAGTTAACCAACTGAATTTACCTAGAATTCCAGGCAGCTCCCGCACAATGTGATAGATGAGAAGATCCAGGCATTTTGACAGGTAGTCACTGCCGCCTTGCTGCTCTTTTCCTGGTGTGGTCTTTCCGCTGTCTCTTTCAATATACATCACGAGTCTACATTTAAGCAAGCACAAAACATTACCTCTCATAACAAAAAAATGACACTACATGTCAAAAATACTACTGAACCAGACATTTCTAGTATCTGTCGTTATAATCAAGATGATACATTAGTTTAGGCTCTGTAATTTTGTTGAAATGTTAGACTTTCCCTTCCAAATAAATCAATTTTTAAAATAACACAAATGATTATGTGAAGGAAAAAGAACAAAGAAACGCTTAAGCTACTGTAAGTGCAGCCTTACTTGTTTAAATGTATATATATGATGCTAACACAAGAAGCAAATCTCTCTGCAGGCTTAGGTAGAGACTAATTTTAAAATCCACTTTATTTTGAAATATATGACCAATACGCACAATATGAGCAAAAGTCTAAAGACAGTCATTTTCATCATGTAAGAATTCCAAAAGCAAGAATAATTTAAGTCAATGTAACAATAGATCAACCTTTCAGTCAAGAAAAATCGCACTACATAAATCATACTACAGCCTATCAAAATGTTAGCACTAGTTAGAATGGTCATATTGAAAGAGATAAAAGTCCAAACGAGCCTTACATCCCTTCTCTAGAAGTCTGGTGTTCAAGATTTCTAAAGACAAACTCAATGCTTACATTCTAATTGATGAGTGCTGTGTAGCTATGTCATTCTGCAGAATGACATTTCTCATGGTAAACTACGGTAATTGATTTATTAACCACTGGCTAACTTACAAGAGATTGCTTTAGTAATACACCTATAACAGAATGCTCCAGGCAATATTTTAAAATGTTCATTTGAATAGACAGAAGGGCGAGGCTTCCCTTTAGGGGCATAGTATTGACATCTTTGTTTCATATTCAAACTCCCTGGGGGTCCTGTGCAAAGACCCATCAGTCACTGGTGTATGAAATCCACACTGTGGATTTTAAGAAGGTACTTCAGTATCACCTTTTTTTCTAGATACCCTTCTTATACCCTTCTTATAATCAATATTTTTTTAATAGAAGTATGAAAATAGCTTATTTAAATTTCTGCGAGCATACACAAAAAAACTCACTAACACAAAATTTTATTTCATCAAAATGTCGATTTACTCAATGAAATAAGAACCATCCAAGAATGCATTTTGTAGGTTTAAGCTTCTAAACAATATATGATTATTATGGAATACTATTAATACCACTCACCTTATCCTTCCTGAACTGTGCTCCAGAGACAAACAGAGAGATAAATCAAAAGACTCATTCAGTAACTACTTTTCACCTCTGCAATAGCCCATACTCAGCTGCAGTTCCCAGAGACTATGGGGACATCCCTTTTTTTTCTCGCAATCTCTGGACATTGTATTAAATTACAAAGAATTTTTATTTGCCTTGTAGAAGAGAACTACTACTGACATTATGCTTCAAAGAGAAACTTCTTTTAAAAAAGTGTTTTTAATGCAAAAAAATGAATGTTTTACATCAAAATGGTATAAAGTCCTCTAGGCTTTCCAGGCAACCAAATAATTTTTCCACAAAGCTGTTTAACTTTAAACAAAAACATGCCAAAAGTCTGTATGGATTTCCTTCTTTAAGAAAATGCTTCCATGATTTAACAATCATCTGATTCTATATGGAAGCATATTTACATCTGTTTAAGTTTTACTTAAAACAGGGTGAACAGACTTAAATATGAGTGGTTTTATTCTGGAGGGCAGGGGGAGAAGGAGTTCATTTTTTAAAAGCACGTTCAATTCATTAATTACATTTGAGAAGCATACAAAGTATGTTCATTTATTCTGAAAGAGGAAAAAAACAAAGTTTATGTAAACTCATGAGTTCTCTCTTTTCATGTTGTCCTTCCCATCACAAAATTGCCTTTCACATCAAGATTTTCTAAAAATATGCACGGCTATTTTTTTTCTGAAAGTACTGTTCAACTAAACATTGTCTCGAGAAAATTGTACAGATCTATATGTAGGCAGGAACAACCAATGATAGGACAAGGGGTAATGGGTTGAAGCTGGAACACAAAAGGTTCCACTTAAATTTGAGAAGAAACAGCTTCTCAGTGAGGGTGACAGAGCACTGGAACAGGCTGCCCAGGGAGGTTGTGGAGTCTCCTACTCCGGAGACATTCAAACCTGCCTGAACGCCTTCCTGTGTAACCTCATCTAGGTGTTCCTGCTCTGGTGGGGGAGATTGGACTAGATGATCTTTCGAGGTCCCTTCCAATCCCTAACATTCTGTGATTCTGAGAGGAAAGCATCAGTATCTCTATTTTCCTTTGACAAATTCCTCAGTCATACGTAGAACAGTTTATCACTTCCTCTTATTCTCTGAAGAATCTCAGTGTTCTCTCTAATGGGCAAAACTAAGCCTATGGAAATACATTTATTTAGTTCATATAACGCACACGTCTGCCTTGCACTCAACAACACATGAAAAAAATATGTAGCTGTTACTATAAATAACTTAAATATGATGAGGAATAACCCACTGGTTTGATGTTAAAAAAAATTCCTTAAGTGTCTGTATTGCTCGATATGGCCATCAGTGAACTTCTACACAAATCATCACTTGACAACCCCAGGCAAAAGAGAACACTCTTCTCTTGATATTCTCATGAATAAAAGGATTCATATTAAGCAAAAATAGTTCAATCCTAAATCATTGTCTCAAAAATATCAAACATTTGTAAGTATTTTAGGTATGACTTTGAAAATAAACATTACGTCTCTAATTATTTTCCATTATCACCTTACCTTGCTTGACAACTGAGTAGCAACATCTCCCTGTTATTAATGAAAACTTGTAGCAGGAGCAGAAAGGCTTTTGCTCGAATAAAATTTGAAGGACTTTCAAGTAAACGAGTAACTGTAGTCACAAAATCCTTGGTGGAAAGAAATACGAATATATTATTTTATAGAAAAAGGTTACCTGCACTGTATGTTAAGACTGTAGACATTTAAAATTTGCTCATTTTCATGTGCATTCTACATTAGTAAGGTGTTTTTCACTTCACTCATAGAGAAAAAAAATATATATATCTATAAAACACTACTAAATAAATTCTGTCCAAGACAGACTGGCCCAGTGCAAAGCTGCTTTGAACATCTTCTCAAGAGCTGCAAGAAGTACACAGTATCTAACGTATTATGTCCAAAATGCTATAAAATTAACTACAAAATATGATGGAAGTTGTATTTTAAAATGTCTTGCCTTAAGGATAAATGTAAGATATTTTATTACGTTATTTTAAAAGAAGACTGAAGGATTTTCAAAATACATAAATATTGCAGCACAAATATGATTAAATGTTTACTTATTAATGCCCATATTCACAGGAATTTTAAAACCATCACCTTGTTGAATACAATCATGTCTAAATCAGACCCTAAATTATACAACAGATGCTTCAAATCAAGGGCAAAACTGTTTCAACCTTCTCTGTACTTCTCTGAACTAATTTTATTTTGGTTTCATGAACTGAAGAACATCTTTTCAAGGAATGACCCAAATTAGGACTTGGAAAGAAAGAAAAAGGATAAACTGCAAGCAGTAAGGAGTCACAACTTTCCTAATCCACTGACCATTCTCCATTCCTATGACAAAATCAATTTATGAGATCCTGGCTGACTCCTTCCTTACTGTAAATCCAAATGAAAGAATAATTGAAAAAGTTTAACAAGGATAGTGAAAATTAAAGAATAACCACAAAACAATTCCCTTCAAAATTTTAACAATGGTTAGCTGACCAGATTCTGAAAACACAGCTTTTTTTTTTCTCTCTCTCTCTCTCTTTGTTTTGCCTTATATGTTGAAAGGATTTTCGTCTCTAGTTTCTGGAACGTGGCCTGACATGAAAAGATGTGAGATTCACGAGTACTGCTTCAGCGTCCAGAGGAATAAGGCTGAGAATCAGGGGAAGAAAAAAAGAGCTCTCATATTATGATTACTAGAATTAGGTATTATGAGTTGTAAAAAGTGTAAGATGAGGATCATTTATGCCCTGTCCAATGATATGTTGTAAATCCTGAAGAACCAAAGGAAAAAAAAGAAAAATACAAAAAACCCACACGGAGTATCCTCTAGGCCTGAGAAATAAAAATATCTCCTACTTCTCTGTGTGTCATCTGTACTTTTCTTCTACGAAGACCAAAAATGACCTTGCTGGCAGCAATGATATTTTTGGATAAGCTATTGATCAGTATGGCTTGTTCTGAAAACACAAACCCTTACTTCAGATATTTTTCTCTCTCTCAAAAAAAAAAGGTCAGAATTGAAAAACTGATCCAGAATTTACAAACTGAGTCAATTGGCTCTATTCAAGAATTAGACTGAGCACAAATGGCCTCATCAGCAGAAACTACCTTCAAACATCTGAGCTGGATTCTCAAAGGAGTGATGCTATAGATTAAAGAGGTGCGTAGTGTGTGCCTGCTTGTTGTGTACAAAGTTTAAAATCCTGCTGTGTTGACACACATTTAACATATCGAGTATTATTGAAATACCCTCTTTTGCTGGCAGAAAAATGGAAAGGCAGCTGCACCGTCATAAAACTGAAAATCAACACTGAATGTAATTTATTAGAGACAGTCTTTGCCACAATTAACTATGCCTCTTTACAGAGACTGGAAAAAGAGCACGAGTGTAAGACCTGGCCAAGAAACTATCAGATTTTACTTTTATACGATTTTAACACTGTCTTCAAAAGCAGTCAGCATAGACAGGAACTACAGAAATCCCAGAAAAACAGTTATTCATTATTCTTGAACTGTTTGGTTGTATTTCTGTAATTTACTTCAGAAACCAAAGAGCTCCTCAATCTTGTAGTTAATAAGCCTAAGTTGTGTAAAATTTACTGCTTTAAACACTTTCAACAGCTCGTGGAGGATGACTTGTAGCTCCTCTGGTATGAACCTGCAGCAGTGAAGTTCTTAAATTACATTCAACTAAAATCAAAGGTTGAAATTTTAACAAAGTGGGGTTTCGTGAGGGTTTGAGGCTTTTTTAATGATATTACTCAAAACAAACAAAAAATGTTTTTACGTTAAGAAACCCCGTAAAGCCTCAGACTCACTGACAGAGTATATATAATGCAATACTGCCTGCTAACATAAATGGACTTGATAGACCAAGCACAGGGACACCATGACAAAGACATATGCAACTACAACCCAAAGTGCATCTGACTATTTTTAGCCCTCACGCTCTGCAAAGCAAGAATATTTCAGTGTTACGTGTGGGGGTTACCATGGGTTAAGCCAACATTGTCAATTAAAATCAGCTACATCAGATTTGTCTGTGAATGTTCTAATAATCTGTCTTAAGAAATTCACGTGACATTTTGGAATTTGCTTTTCTTGCTACTCTGAGGACTGCAAAACGGCAACAGTTTATCCAAACAAAATCTGAAGCACATCTTTGCTGATCTGCAGAATTCAATATATCAGAAAAGCCAAAAATTGCTGAAATACCATCTAATACGTTAATTATTAATAGTTTCACTGTTATATTGTTCTTCCCTCCCCTGCAACTGTTTGATGTATCCATGGCGACCCTGCAGGGTAAGGACACTCTTCATGGCAAGTGAGTGCACTGTCAGCTGCAACAAGATCTTGATTTTATGTTGGGTACTCTTAGTAATACTGCAAAGCAAGTTCAAAACAAATCACAAAAAGCAATGATGATTTTGAATTGGCTACAGAAGGGGAAAAGAGTTAAACCACTGTTTCACTGTACGATAGCTGAAGCTGTGATAGCAATCATTTGTTGTATTGTTGTGTATTTTCAGATTCCCTTTCTATGCATTGCAAATGCCTCCATAATATTATAAGTCGAGTTACAAAGATTTTGTTATAGACATATCTTTTTCTTAATTCATATTGATATTGACAAAACCATCAATATCAGAGGTAGCTACTCATCCACATTCAGGTAAAAGTCAAAGAATTGCAAAAAGCAACTGAAAAATTAGGACAACATTTATAATATTTTTTTTTTCAGTGCGATAGTTGGATATGACAGATAAAAAGAGACTATGGCCAGTGGTGCAGGGAAGCAAGGAAACAACGCAGTTGTGACAATGTACTGCTTTAACTATATGAATAATTTTACTTATTAGTACTTGAGACAAACAAACAAATTTGAAAAAGCCCAACCCCGTTATTGGACCTCTGGAAAAAACTAACTCCATTCAGAAAGTTACATGACGTGTTTTCACTCATTCAAAGGTGAATCTCGACACCAAGTTGAAAGTAATTAGCATTTTTTTTTATCCACTGCTATAGTGTGTCAAAGATTTAGAGTTCTTTTTCCACGCCTAATTATAAAAACATCATTTCAGGGGTTTTTTTGTTTGTTTGTTTCTAAGACAAAAAGCTGAAATAGAAAGGCTCTGTATCAGAGAGGGACAAAACCCAGTACCTTTAGCTATTGCAGTTCTCAGACGATTTATACTAGCATAGATGAACACAGAATTGCATTTTCCCTTTGCCTTCTGGCTTTTATTTTATAACTTGTTTTATTGCTGTTCTTGAAAGGAGCAGAAAACAAGGGCAGCCTTAAGTCTTATCTGCTAAGGGAGTTTCCAGATAAAATACACGAGGCTAAATTATCTCCATTTTGAATGTATTACTTCAAGTATCTTTTAATATGTTGGTTTACATCTATATTAAAAAGATAGTCACAACTGTGTCACTACCTTTTGTATAACACTGAGGTCCTTCTGTCTCTGAAGCTATAGTATACAAGAATTCTACAGAGGGCAAAATAATCTCCAGTCCAACACAATCCACTTCTCTTTTCCCTTCTCTCACTAAGGTGGACTTGTATGTCATGTTCACGGAATATTGAAAAGTGCACGGATTATTAAATACAGTTTCCAGCAATAAAATATTATTATTCCATGTAATGTGATAGCACCTGGCAGTTCAGTTCAGGAGCAGGATTATCTGCTTAGATCCTATTCAAGAAAAACAGAAGTCTCCTTCAAAAATCTTACAATCTAATTTGAGCAAAATAGACATTCTATGAGATACAGATTTATCTGAACTGTAAGGCAGATACAGTTACCAAGTGTGGGCACATGCAGTAGAACTAGACCCCCTTCACCAGTTTTTAAAGCACGTTTTTTCTAGTTACAGCTTTAGGTACTATTCCCACTTCTACCACTAGTGTAACATATGCTATTAAAAGGATATCTATATTTCTCTATATTTCAATTTTCTAATCTGCAAAACTGCAACATTTGCTCACAAAACACCTACGACAATTCATTAATGATTAACCAGCAACTTTAAAGCCACAAAGTTTCAGCTATTACTGTACTGCATGTCAGCAAAATACCTTCTTTGTTCCTATAACAGGTTGGAGAATTTCGGAGTTGATTATTTCTATTATATGAAAAATTTGATTAAAACAGTTCATAAGAACTGCAGTATCAGAAAGGGAATCCTTTTAGCGATGTAAGTGCTATATAAACAAGAAATTCTTCACAGAATACATCAGGCTGTAGCCATATGCTTGTTATCCTTCGCATTCTTTTCCTGAATTTTCAAGTGAGTATTTTTTGAACTTAGTTCTCTGACTATACCACCAAATCACAGTAATGCACACTCTTAGAAACTGTAACATTATGGGACAACTTGCCACCTGTTAGTGCTGTTGTAGTAAAATTTGTGGAAGGCTTATGGCCAGCCAATGCATTTACAAAAATGTATTGGCAATTCTGACAAGGCACGGAAATGACTTTTAAGAAGAGAATGTATGATTTCAGGCAGCAAGAAGAGATGAGTGGAAAACAGTAGATTATTTTTTAATTTAAACTTTGTTGTTAAAACAATGTGTATAGAAGCCAAATTAATCTCTCTCAACTAAAGCTTAATAGATTGTTATAATCAAGATGACTTCCAGGTTGCAGCATACATTACAATGGAGTATCTCATGAAAACATAAGCTAGAGTTCCTATTTTCTTTGTGATTTTTATCCTTTCCAAGCAGAGGGGGGTTACTTTTGTTTATGAATTATGTAGACTTACTGCCAAGAAAATAAACACTATTTCTCTAGACATGGAATAATTTGGTGATCAAAATATAAAGTTTTTAATAATCTCTTCCAAAAATTATATTAGACATAAATCAGAACCAGTAGTTTTATTCGGTGACACTAAAAAGAAAACCCCAAGTTATTAAAATGGTAATTCCCGCGAGACATTTCACTTACAAATTGGCCTAACGTCCTTTAATGAAAGCATAAAGTACAGCTTTAGATTCAGCCAGGACACTCATTATTTTCTCTTTTAAATGCCTAAGAGAGCTGTGTCAAATAGTTGTCCTCATGCATGCCTTATTGTTTTTCCTTAGGGTCATTAACAGTTATGGCCAGACTAGAGTTTTCTGAATTGCTTGAATTCTAGCTGCAGCAGCAATTTATATACCCATTAGTAATACCTCTCGGAGATCTGTGAGAGAGGAAGAAAAACTATACGCCTCGCTATTTAGATTTTAAGCAAACAAAAACATAAAGTAAACACATTCCTCATTTCCTGCTATTCAGATACGTAAGTGTCACTGAGTTAAGCATTTTGAAAACAAAAAAACATTACCAGAGCCAACTTTAACTTTCCATTAGTAAAATTCCATGCCAGTGAATATTAATCTGAACTCAAACCTTTTCTTGAATCAGCCTCTGCAGATGAATCCCACATGACAACATTGCTGAAAACATGGTGAGTATGTACTGCTGAATTCTGCATATTCCATTTGCCAAGGAATTTAGTACGGCTGTTAAACCCACTTTTTCAATGACACTCTGGAAAGCATTGGGTGAGTAACGAGTAATTCTGCATAAAGCCTACAAAAGTGAAAAAAACAATTGTTATTTAATGGGATTATTATCTCAAGAAAAATAATTGAGAATAAAAATAGGTGGTGACTCTTCCAACAGTTTAGGAACACAAATAATTCATACAGACAAATACATACCAATATTAGGGGAAAAGGCTACTTATTTTTAGAGACTTGGAATTCATCTAAAGTTATTGCTGTATGCTCCATGCAGCTGAAACTGAAATGCTTGGTACACCCACATCAACATCAGAGTTACATCACTCTTTGCCTCTAGAGAATAATAATGATGGGATGGCATAGTCCATGCTTGAGTCTTCTATCAGCACAGAATGTAGGTAGCATCAGATAACACTATACTAGGAAGGAGCACAGGCAGCAGAAAATACAGAGATGGCGCACACCACAGAAATTCTAGTCACCCGTAAAGGTGGGCATCTTTTTTCTCTTGCTCTGTTCATGGACCATAATCTGATACGTAGTATTTCGCTATCTGAAGTGTATCTTCAGATCTAGATACTATAACTTCAGATCTAGATACTTGTTAAGGAACATTGTTTGGTATGATAAAGCTGCGAATTATTATTCAAATGGTTGATTTACAAATATCAGTGATTAAAACAATTCTAACAAAAGATGCAGATACTGACTGTACTCTAGTGAAGTGAGTACAAATATGTTCAGCGTATACTAACTTAGCTATTTCATAATAAGCATTACCTAATTATCTCCAGGGTGGTTTTATCTCCCAGTCAACAAGGCTTTTTCTTTTGATACCTCTGGAAATGCAGCCTTCAAGATACTGTAATCACTTTTGTTCTCTCCAGATAAAGAAAATAAGATTCTTTAGACATTTAAAATTTCATTTTCTTTGGATTGAATGTAGTGTTAGGATAGGAAAACAGGTTGTGTCAATTATTTGATCCATATGAAAATCTGAATTAGTTTTAGGGAAAAACTTGGAAGGCAAATTTCTTCTATGAAAAGTAGGCAATATTACCACTTCTTTCTTCAGACCAGCTATATTTAGAAATTGCTGCTTACTTGATGCACATTCAATAGTGAGGTCTCATTTAAGAGAAACTACAATCAATTACACCCATTACAGCCACAGAATACTCTCATCAGATAACAGCTTTCCATATAGGAATCTCAGAAACTGCCCAGTTCACCAGTGCCCTTAGAAACATTACTCAAAAGACACCTAGGAAAAAAAAAAAAAAAGAAAGGGGTGGGAGAGGCATAAAAGACAATAAATCAAGAAATTATTATTATTAAATAGACATTTTATTGATGCCGTTCATCTATTCTGTTTCTGTTCTTCCTTGTGCTTTCTGATCTAGGAACTATATAGATTGCAGCCTTTTTCTTCTTTTTTTTCTTCCCCCGCCTTTTAAAACAGACACTCCATCTCAGTTTCTCAGGGCAGCATGCTCCATTTCCCTAAGGATACCATGCAGCCCTTCACCTCTACTCTGAGTTCTCAAAATGAGAGTGCAGGAGGTCTGCACCTTCACTAAACACATCCTCAATGGTCACATCACCAGTGCACTGCTGGGACCTAGAGACAGACTGTATCACAGCAACATGGAGCTAATTGGGTTTGCTAATGTGGTGTACGCAGGCTTGGCAATGTCTTAGCTCTCTGCTACAGACCTTGTCAAACAAGGGTGACCATAGCCAGAAGCCAGCACAAGACCTCCAGACAAACTTGGTAGGAAAGGCATGGTTGTCTTCTAGGATTATATTGTAGCTTTGGAGACAACAGGAAAGCTCCAGCTCGCCAAGAGTCGAGGGTAAAAGTTTTAAAGTCCTATTAGCTTGTATGTCACAGAGCACTCTGCTATATGAGTGTAATCAATACATCAGCAGAAAAGAAGACAGAGTTTCACGGGGGACAGAAGACAAAGCATCCTAAATCACTTCAGTAGATCTGGTATCTGGAGAGAACAGATGGAGACAGATCAAAAGGTGGTGGGAGCAGGAACTGGAAACAAGTGCTGAGAAGAGGAACAAGTAGAGCTCACACCACGGGCTCTCAGCAGCCGTCTTGGAACAGGCAATGGTCACAGAGAGAATAGAGCACTGGCAGAGCCTCTCCTGGAATGGGCTTCTCTGTCCTTGCTCTCTGCACAGCCTTAACCAGTACCTTTTTCTCCCAGCAGCTGCAGCCCTGGCACTGTGATCCTTATCGGTCCATTCCGACTTCATCATCTATGCCCTATCCATTGCCTTCTGGTCTTATATGCCATATGGTGGCTGGACAACTTTCACCCTTTCAGGATATAATCCATGATTCTTTCAGGTTTGAGAATGAATACATTAATGAAACTGCAATACCCAAGCCTCTGAATGAAACTATTCAGCACCAATTATTTAAGACATTACAAAACAAAAACAAACCCCCAAAAGACGGTGTTGAGTTTTTCCAAATTCCCTCCCACTTAAGTGGCTTATGTTCTGTTATTATTCCTCCTCCAGCAGAAAAAGCCATCCCTTAAAGATAAATTTTGAATTATTTTTTTAAAAAATTAAAAACTTCCAGTATACTGAAAAAAAAAAAATTCTTCTTGCTGCTGAGCTTGTCAGAATGTCACTTTGACATCTTATAGAATGATTTCTTCTCCAAGTCTAGCAAAATGATAAAAAAGATATAGCTTTCCTACAGGCAAAATCTGTGATATTTACCTGAGGCATGTTGGATTCCAAAGTGAGCAAAAATACTGAGACACAGTCCCTGTTTGCCACCTCTGACAGGCAGGACAAGGTAAAGTGTCATTTCTTGACTCCAGAGACTGAAGACAGAGAATCTTCTTGATATATTTTTATTATTGATTGAAATAATCATAAGAAAAATTCCACAGTACCTTACTGCTGATATACTTTGCAGACAGTCTGCTAGCTTTAGGTAAAAGATACGACACATGTATTTCTTAACATAAACTTATTTTTACATATGAATATGGACGTCGGTCAAGAATAAATTCTTCAGGATACATTAAAACAAGGCAGGTATGACTGCATAATAAAACACAATAGGATCATCTCAATTTACGTGGCCATGCAGAATAAAAATGCCAACATATCTATCACAACAATTTAACAAACGCAGAAATTGTACAGTACAATATAGCTGGAGAATACATTAGTATTTTATTTTTAAAATTAGTATGTTACTGAAATCTCTATGAACTGCATTGGGCTAAAGACCTACCTGTGCTAGATTACAATATTGATTGGTTATTTTTTTTCTAAAGTTAATATTATATACCTGAATAACCCAGTAGTATTAATAAATAACAATGATTTTTCTTTTGAGTAACAAATTGAGTATTGAGTAATAAATCCAACAAATAAGTTCACCCTCTTGTTACTTTATTGTTCCCCTACAAAGCACCAAAAGGATTAGAGTACCACTTTAGTATATACTACTGAAGAAGCTTCCCTGTCCATTTCACTTCATATGCAGTATAAAATTATTAAACCTCAGACTTTCAATAAAGGACACAATCCCAAAAACAGCAGAAGGGAAAATCCAGGAACGCATTCAGACCCAAGCACACTTGTGTGAAATGATTTGTCTGGAAGAAAGAGATGGAATGGGCTATATGGATAGAAATAATTTCCATTAAAACCAGAAAGACAAGAAACAAAGGAGTTAGCCCAAGGATGTAGAAGAGTCCTCTTGCAGAAGTTACTCTCACAGGCTCCCTCACTGCTGCTTTCACTCAAAGCTCTCCTGTATGTTAGTCTGGAGCAAGCCTCCCTTGAGCACAACTACAACCTCAGTAAGGACCCCAGGGAAAGGTATGATCTCCAGTAAGCCTACCTCCTCCATAGGAAAAAAATTGTTGTGAACAGTTTGGGAGTTTTTTTTTGTTTATGTTGCCCATATGTACATTTATACCGCAGATTTGCAGAAGATGCTGAAATTTTTGCCTAAGCACAGGCACACAACTTGGTCATCTCTTTAAAATGCTGGTTTTGACACTAAAGAGTGTACTGCTAAGGAACTTTGACAGTGAAAAGTTAACAGGCATCTTTCTTATTTAAATTGACAACTGCCATTGAAAGAATGTCCCACAAATCAGCTGAGTTTCTCTAGGAAATCCTGGTAATTGCAGATATCATGATCTCCTAAAACACACTGCTTTATCCTAACACATGTGATCTATGAGACGGCTTCTAGAATAGTTCTTGAGAACTGATAAACTTTGACAACTAAGTCTTGAATTTGTATTACAAAGGGAAGGAAAAAAAAGTCACGAGGTAAGAGCTTGGTTAAAATAATATCATTGCAAGTCTTATGAGTGCCAGCCTAGAAGTGCCACGACTCAGTTTGAACTACAGTTTAAATATGGTGACTTACCATGCATGGCACTCCATTTGTCATACCCGGTTAAGCAAGAAGCCCATAGAGATCAGGTTGCTCTATCACAGCTGCAGTGACAAGAGGTGAAGGAACTGACGAACTCAAAATCTATCATACTTTCAATCTCCCCTCTTGGAAGAAACCACACAAATGCCAGCACTGTTCAACTGAACTGAGCAATTAAAAAAGCCTCATTGCTAGTAAGTAGTGGTAGCTGTCAATGGACAGAAAAAGGAAAAAAAAAAGGGAGAGTAAACCAGGCTACAACAAGCTCTTCAGGTTTTATCTTCCTCTTAAACATTTTTTCCTACCTTCCAGATGTGTGAAATTTTTCTTATCAGATGCTATGGAAAAAAAAGGCAACTCCAGTAGTGCTAAAGAGAGGGCAGTTACCCATAGCATAAATACTATGAAGAAGAAAAGATTTCTCAGTGGTTCACATCAGCCTTACAGCTTTGGGATGATCAAATTATCAGAGATCTCAAAAGTAGCTGAGGACAGAGAGGGACAACCAATCATCCTTTCATAGTCACTAAAAGCCTCATCTAAGGGCAAGGGGTGCAAACCATATGGCACTAAGGGTACTGTCCTCTGAGCCCACTGCTACAAAAATCTGTAGTGGGTCTGCACTGATGACAAATGCATTCTTGAGAATGAGAAGTATAATTTCTATATCTTACTGAGCAGAAATAAAGCTCTCGCCTACCTGAAGCATACTATATTGTCCAAGAAGAAACTAACTTTTCAAGAGGGTGAAAAAAAAGAACAAAACACTGACATTTTCTATGGTGATCTTTCTTTGCTCCATGTCTGAATGTAGCTCAGACAGACTGTTGCTCTGGGATACGCTGCTCACTGCCGCACACAAAACAGATGTAACTGTCCAACTGGTCCCTGCAAGTGGAGCGGCTCTGGAAGCCTGGCACAGGAGTCAAGAGAACAGTAAACACTGAAGCTAAGTTCTCTGAGTGGATAGCAGAGAAACAGGAGGAAAATTCCAGGACAAGTTGAAGGAGATAAAAATAAGGAGTCATGATCTAGTAGCAAGCAAATAACAACTGTCCAATCTAATGACTGACAAGAACTGAAACCACAAGACGCAAAATATCCCTTATGGCAAAAATAATGGTAGGAGGGAGGATCGAACAGACTTGTTATGTTCAATAAGTGAAGGAGATCATAACTCTGATTTCCAATCTTTTACCATATATATAGTCACTATGTGAGCATAAAATTCACAGTTCAAATGCGTAAAGTCTCAAAAAGAGCCCTTCTGAAAAAGCAGCCTACCAGCCAGACTCACAAGCAGGCTTAAGCTATAAATGCTCTGTATAAAGTTTACACATATATTTTACATTTTTACAGACTGAAAATCCTCTACCCGTAACACTTCTAAGACTAAGTTTTTACAAAGAATTTCAGGTGCCACAGTACAGAGGTTTCTGTAACATGTGTCTTACTAAATAAGTTTACTGTCTAAAAGATCAACACATTTCCCAGTATTTGGGCAGTTTATTTCCCAGGCAAGACTCTACCACAAATATATACTGAGGTAAATATTTAATAAACACACGTATTTTTTTAAATTATAAATTTATTCTACCATTTATCTCTTCAGCTACACTTCAGATATATTTATTATCTCAATGCTAGATATGTCAAAGCACACACGGTTGCAGCAGCAACATAACCATTTTCCATCTGGGAAGCCAACAGGAAACCCATTTGTGAGCCTGAGTTCTACTCAGGATATAAGCATTAAATAGTCTGGACATCCATAAATCCATGGGTCCAGATGGGATGCATCCGTGGGTGCTGAGGGAGCTGGCTGAAGTCATTGATAGACCGCTCTCCATCATTTTTGCCAAGTCTTTGGAAACGGGAGAGGTGCCTGAGGATTGGAGGAAAGCAAATGTCACTCCAGTCTTCAAAAAGGGCAAGAAGGAGGACCCGGGTAATTATAGACCGGTCAGCCTCACCTCTGTCCCTGGGAAAGTAATGGAACAGCTTATCCTTGGTGTCATCTCAAGGCATATCAGGGATAAGAGGGTCATTAGGGGCAGTCAGCATGGCTTTACCAAGGGTAAGTCATGCTTGACCAACCTCATAGCCTTTTATGAGAATGTAACAAGGTGGATGGATGATGGCAGAGCGGTGGATGTGGTCTACCTTGACTTCAGTAAAGCCTTTGACACAGTCCCTCACAGCATCCTCACAGCTAAATTGAGGAGGTGTGGTCTAGACAATAGAGTAGTGAGGTGGGTTGCAAACTGGCTTAAAGAGAGAAGCCAGAGAGTGGTGGTCAATGGTGCGGAGTCCAGTTGGAGGCCAGTATCTAGTCGAGTGCCTCAGGGGTCAGTACTGGGGCCAATATTATTCAATATATTCATTAACGATTTAGACGAGGGAATTGAGTGTACTATCAGCAAGTTTGCTGATGACACTAAGCTGGGAGGAGTGGCTGACACGCCAGAAGGCTGTGCTGCCATCCAGCGGGACCTGGACAGGCTGGAGAGTTGGGCGGGGGATAACCTGATGGAATTTAACACGGGAAAGTGTAGAGTCCTGCATCTGGGTAGGAACAACCCCAGGTTCCAGTATAGGTTGGGGAATGACCTATTAGAGAGCAGTGTAGGGGAAAGGGACCTGGGGGTCCTGGTGGACAACAGGATGACCATGAGCCAGCACTGTGCCCTTGTGGCCAGGAAGGCTAATGGCATCCTGGGGTGTATTACAAGGGGGGTGGTCAGTAGATCGAGAGAGGTCCTCCTTCCCCTCTACTCCGCCCTGGTGAGACCCCATCTGGAATATTGTGTCCAGTTCTGGGCCCCTCAGTTCAAGAAGGACAGGGAACTGCTGGAGAGGGTCCAGCGTAGGGCAACAAAGATGATTAAGGGAGTGGAGCATCTCCCTTATGAAGAAAGGCTGAGGGAGCTGGGGCTCTTTAGTTTGGAGAAGAGGAGACTGAGGGGTGACCTTATTAATGTTTATAATATATAAAGGGTGAGTGCCACGAGGATGGAGTCAGGCTCTTCTCAGTGGCAAACAATGATAGGACAAGGGGCAATGGGATCAAGCTGGAATACAAGAGGTTCCACTTAAATTTGAGAAAGAACTTCTTCTCAGTGAGGGTAACAGAGCACTGGAACAGGTTACCCAGGCAGGTTGTGGAGTCTCCTTCCCTGGAGACATTCAAAGCCCGCCTGGACACATTCCTGCGCGACCTCACCTAGGCGTTCCTGCTCCAGCAGGGGGATTGGACTAGATGATCTTTTGAGGTCCCTTCCAATCCCAAACATACTGTGATACTGTGATACTGTGATTCAGTTATCCCATTTCATTTAAAATAAGTCAACTTATTGCTCCCTTCTAAATATTACCTGTATTGGGAGGTAAGGTTTTTGTTTTCTCAACAAGAGATTTGTTTAAACTCACAGCACTGCTAAGTATTTTCTCTCACAAACCTTTTTGCTTGTGAGTCATAGCTCTGTTTTTCTTATTAACTGGTCAACTCGTCCTATATTAACTTACAAATTTAAGGCAAAGACTAGCCCTTACAATGTTATAGAAAGTAACATGATGATTTCAATATGTCTTCCAAGTAAGTCTGCGATAAAAAGAATAAACATTTTTCATGTAAAACATCATACAAAAAATAAATTTCAGTTTTGAAATAATTTAATTGATTCTTTGAACGATTAAACTTTTCAAACATAAGTCATGATCATGAGCATAAGAAAATATATAAGAAAATGATGAAGCTCAAGGACTTTTCATAAGCACTGGACTGTAATACATGCACTTTTCAATTTCAGAAAGTCTCTAAATCTCTGTTAAGGTGATCCAAAATATAAATACACATACATAAAGAAAACATACTCAAAACCTTTCCATTTCAATTCAGAATGCTTTTCAAAATCAACCGCAAAACACTTCTGTATCACAAAAGGAAATTCCTTACCGAAACAGCAGTTATCTTCAAAGAATCTACTGTAGAATGTGTGAAAAGGTACCACAGGATAGGTCCAACTTCTCCTGTAATAAATCCTTGTGCATGGCAAGAGAGAGTAGTGCAAACGTTTTCAATTATCTTTGCCGCCAAATGGTTCACTACTCGGTCTTCCTATAGGAAGGAAAGGAAAGAAAAACTCATATGCAAATGTTTCTAATGTTTCTGATTTCTTCTTAAACTACTGCTCTGTCCATGTTTTATTTCATGTATACTGTCTTAGTGTGGTTTCTTAATTTTAGTTGATACTTGCAAAAGTAATTTCATAGGAAACCTCACCTCATGACAAATTTATGCTTACAGATCCTATTTCCCTGCACCTTCTCTTCTACTGCAGACAATTTAATATAATTTAATATAAAACCTTTCAGCTCCAAATGATCACCTCAAATTAAATGTAGTCACTAAAAAATGAAAAGGTTGTGTTATGTTACAGGTGTTTCATGATGAGTGCTTTATGCCTGAATGTCTGTGCATCAAAACTCATCACTACTACAGGCTCTGAATAGCAAGATTATGAAATATACAGTTCTATTATGAAAAATAAAATTAATTATATTAAATTCTCTTTATTCGGAAGAACCAATAACCCTCTGGGATAAAGAAAAAGACTTCTTGCAAGTCAAGTTATTCCATAATACTCTTCCTCTTCTGAAACAAACAATCCAGAACAATGTTTAAGATAACCTATTAGGTCCCATTTACTATATCAGTTCCTAATTTCTGTAAGGGATTCTGGATCCTTCACATTTTTAATACTAATCAAATAATTTTATCTGCAAAATCATTTGTGGAAAGCCACCGCACACGTAGCTTTGTCATCTACATAATACTAAGTATACTACAACGCCTCCACAGAATAAAAACACATCATGTCAGAATAATCAGAAGCCATCAGCACATCATAAACACCCCATGGCAGCACTTCTTTCTCAAGAAAACTGTTACTGATTCCAATGGAAGCTTAACTTAATAATGATCACTTAAGAGTATAGCCTCTGCTTTCTCACTCTCTTCTCCCTTTTACCTCCTTTCTTTAGTATCTTTTTTCTTTTACTCTGCTTCCACTTAAAAGCAGAGTCTTTATCTTACAGAACTGGAAAATCTATTGCTGGTGGTACTTTGGCTGTGCATTGCCTCACCTTATATCAATCTTTAACTGTGAATAAGTGCAGTCTTTTGACAATGTCCCAAATGGCATTCTTGAGTTCAGCAAGAGTGAATTTTAATATAAGAATGACAACCAATTTAATTTGCCAAGTCTACCTGATAGCCTTGCTTCACAAATAATTCATCGTAACATCTAATTGATTTATTTCTTAAACTAATCTCCACATTATCCTACTAACCTTTGGATTTCTGACATCTATCTTCCCAACTGGAACCACTAACAACTGTGAGTGATCATAATGAAACCTTTCAGAAAGCCATATAAAAGCCTTTCAGAAGGGGAGAACTTATACTTCATTATAAATATACCCAGTATCCACTCTTCCTTTTAGTGACTTCGGTATTCTACAATATAGACACTGATGTAGAAATATTTGGAAACTCTAGTATAATGATGCTAAAAAATGAAAAGCTATATGAATCATTTTCATGCCAGTCTTTCCTGTTCTCCCAAAGAACTGCAGCTCTACTCAAAATACTTCAAAGAAATACCAAAGCAAATACCCATCTAAATCAGTTACACTCAGAAAACTCTGCTGATTTCTGTGGTCTTCCTTTCAGCCACCGATGAGATAGGTCCCAAGCCAGACAGACCAGCTACTTTGGCTAGAAAAAGGTCATGTATCATCACAGAGCTCTCAATTAGACTGTCAGAGTAATTCCATTTGCTGTCACCTGAGGTTGTCCACTTCAGCTCCTCTGGCATCTATTCCTGAGCACTGTCTAAGCAACAAGGTTTATACCATTTTCTGTTTAATTAGCTCTCTGGAAGGGAAACCTGACCTAAACTAATATTTGGCCTCTTAACTAGAGGAGTCGCCCTGTCATGGTACCAGGACAAGCTATGTTAGTGAACAGAAAGAGATCTTCAAGGTACGAGTAAAGCAGTCCCATAGAAGAGTTAACCTTGGTCCAGAACCTGAGGGAATGGCAGCAAGATTGGCAGGGGGAGGTTTAGGTTGGACATTAGGAAAAGGTTCTTCACCCAGAGGGTGGTGGAGCACTGGAACAGGCTCCCCAGGGAGGTGTCACGGTCCCAAGCCTGACAGTGTTCAAGAAGAGACTGGACAAGGCCCTCAGACACATGGTGTGAACTGTGGGGCTGTCATGTGCAGGGACAGGAGTTGGACTCAATGATCCCTGTGGGTACCTTCTGACTCAGGACATTCTGTGATTCTATGATATCGTGAACTGCATCAAATCTAAATCTATGAATAGAACTGTATCAAAAAGAAGCACATACTCTACTTTGACAGGATTTAGATTTCAACTAGTTTTATAACAGGCACTTAAAGATAAAGCTCCTAATTTTCAGTCACATTGAACACTTGCAGACGTATCTGTTTCCAGTTAAAGTGATGGATGCTTAGTGAAAATGAGCCCTGAGTGAGAAAGAAAGTACCAAAAAGGTAAATAGATGTAAACTGTTGAAAGAGAACTTCTCTTAATCCAGTCTTCCTATTTCAATCATAAAAAAAAAAAAGCAAATAAAAGTCACCAAAGAATCTACTTTCATTTTTAAAAATAACTGAATCTACTGGATATTTTTATTGATTGTTATAAACTTAACAGTGCACTAAAAGTTTTAGAGGTGCTGATGATACAGTCACTACATCAACCAACATTACTACCTAAAATTAGCATAATTTCATCTAAGGGTTAAAATAAAATATTTTATTATATTTTTCCATTATACTGTGCATGGATACATACACTTCAGTGTATGTTGAGCTTAATACTGATAAAGAAACGTTAGAAAAGCTAAAAGGTTCAGGAAGTAACAGCGTATTCCATCATTATTCTAAATTAACTTCCATAAACTTCTTCCTCTAATCTAAAAAGACAGAATAAAAAGAAACTACAAACATAACTTAATGAAGTAAAGCAGTATCACCTCATGCATTCATGATTGTAAGAATTATATCTTAATTTGGCAACAATTTGCAATATAAAGCCTTCAGGGATAAGAAGGAACATGTAGAAATAAAAATTTTAAATACCTTTCGTGGAAAAAATTAATTCTGTCAGTAAACTAGAGAATTGCTGTCTAAAGAAGAAATTCAAGAGACAATGTATACAATTCAGACCACTACTTTTATAATATAGACAATTATGTCAGTAAACAAAAAACTCACATCTAAAGAAGAAATATAAGAATATAGATGATCCAGACTATCACTTGTATAATTTTTGAGGAAATAGTTAAGATTTTTATTCTCTTCTCATCTAAGTTCTCCTTTCTCCTCCAAATTCACTGTAAAGGAACTGCTATGGCTAAGAATACACATTATAAACCGTACTGTCTTATTATATACTGGTACTTATTTTTTAAAGTTATCTTATTAAAATTCCTCATCAGTTCAGAGCCAAAACCCTCAGACTTGTATGTTGGTCCCTCATAAAGGAAGAACTGCATATGAAAGAGGGCAATGTGTACTATATAGCTTACTGACAAGCTTTAGTTTATTAAAATTCTTGCTTACACAGTACCTTGCACATCCAAGAGACATAAAATTATCCTTTGTAACCTCATTCACTATTTCTGATTCAAATACATTCTGCAGGTGCCACACTTTAAAATGAGAGGATTACGCACATTCTAAAAGCCTGATACAGTTAATTCGCTATAGCTGTATGTATTAATTTATCCATGCAAGTCTATTGCCTATACATAATTTTTTCTAGGTTCTATGAAGTTATTACTAAAATGGTATGTAATTCTGTACCTTATATTTACATGCTGTTTATAAGCAGAAATGGACAGATACCAAGCTCCTCCTTTTTCAAAGGAGGCTTACACACCATTTCTGACTCCGCTGCCTAGTTTCAGTGAAGAAGCTCATCAAAACAACATAATCCAGACCAGATTAGACAAGAAAAAAAATATAAAAGACATCAAAAAGTAGTTTGAATAGGGGAAGGATTATCAGTTCTAAAACAACTATTAAAAAAGTCTAAAAGGAGGATCTGAAGAAAAGGAGGGGCAAGCGTAGGGGAAAAAACAGTGGAAGCAGAAAGGTGAGAAGACTGACTAGATCACAAATGTGAAGAGAACAAGTGTAAAGCAGAAACCAAAGCTGAGATTTCACTTAGTTAGGATTAGGTTGAACTTTAAATGTAATAACAAAAAGCAAACAAAAAAAAAAGGCAGAGTAAATTAGGAGATTCAAATAAGAGACATGATGATACATTTGGAGTGAAGTATACAAGCGTAACTCTAACAAAGGAGTTTTGAATAAACTAAATAAAATGGATGAAAAGGCTACCCACATTAGCATTAGGTACTTAATATTAAATAAGAATATCCTTTCTGAAACAGAAGGTATCTTTCATGACTGCATAACATGGAAACTGCAAGACTTAAGCACTTCAGCTGTACAAATCTGCTACCTTAGGGACTGCGTACAAATAATTAGAAGTTGAACTTTGCCACAAATATGGATGCCTAGAATAGGCATTCTGTGTCACTGTTGGAAACAGTTGTTGGAGAAAATTAGTAAATAAATATTGGAATATTTACTACCTGGGTTCTGACAGACTGCAACATTATACCAAGACTGAACACACCAAATTTGGCTTATCATTTACTTATTTACAAGTGTACCAATACCCTCATTTTGACACATCATTGAATATGCCTGTTCTTTGAGTTGAAAATCAGCTTCTATCTCAAAGTAGCAGCACTGAAATCTGAACTTGTGATCCCTCAATCTTCTACTCCACCATCCTAAAACTCCTTATACCTATATTACACTTTTTGTCACTGTTAGATTTTCAGGAACAGAAGGTATGTGGAAATGACGTTTCCTGCATTTTCTGAATATTTTGTTCCTTTATAGGCAAGTAAAAGGGACGCACACACTTTTCAAACTCCTTCCTCCTCTACTGTTCTAGTTCAGAGAGTAATTCTGCTCTGATAATGATGAATCTTCTAATACTCCAGAGACCCAAATACACTTCAGAGTAGTTCATAATGAAACCGAAGAACAGCAAATTTACCACACAAAACTGAAAGCTATATAAACTATAGTACTGAAGGACATAAATTATTTTTATTTTCTTGAATTCTTATTAGATACATCAAATAAAACTTCTTAACTGGCAATAAAAACTACTAGTAAATATTTATAATGCATATACTCAAGACACTGTGGTAATTCAGAATTTATTACAAAAGGTTAGTTTGCCATTTTTATAAATAGTGAGACCGTATACAAATACTCACTCCAGACAACATACTGACATAAAATCTAATTAAATAAGCTTAGAACAAATAAAATAAAATTATTATTTAAGTAAATTTAATTATGATTTCTTAATTATTAATGTAAGAATGCAAAGCTTACTTATAGGTAATAAATTGCTAGAACAGGGCAATTTATTGAATAAATAGCAGATCAGAGGCCACCAATGTAAAATAAAGAAATACAGCAGCCAAGATGTCAAGCTGCAGTCAAAGAACATTAAGCACAGTGACGGCAAATTTAGTCAATATTTTCAGGATTTGCATATCCAATGCTTTACTAGCGAAAGCAATAAAATTTACACGGAACCTCATTTTAGTTTTAAGTCAGACATTCAAAAATTCTAGTCTGTTCATTTTAACTACTTCTATTACATTCTGATTCGCAGGAGGATGTGGGGACAAAATGTCATTCACATGCTCCTCTACCTCATATCCCCATACCAGGCACTACCCTATCCCCATACCAGGCACTAAACATTGTGAGCCACTCACTGCCTGGACAAACTGGCCCTGTGTCTGTGCAATAAAAAAAAAAAAATAACACACACACACAGAAAACCAAACCAAACCAAAACCAACACCAACAAAAAACCCACAAACATTAGAGCCAGTATATGAAGTTAGCAGAAAAGAGCACTAATTTGAAGGCTGGAGAGGTTTGAAAAGCAATAAGGTTTTCTATTGGTACATCAGTAACAAAAATAAGACTGAGGAAACTGCATTCACTGCTGAATGAGGTGGACATAGGAAAGGCTCAGCCGGTCAACATCTCCTGTGCCTTAATCTCTAATGCTCCCAGGTCTTCCATGCCCATGTGCCAAACAGCAAAACCTGTGGTAGTGAAGTAGATCTACAGGAGAGGAAGATGAAGGTAGGGGACAACTAAGTGAACTGGACGTGCATAAATCCGTTGAACCAGAGAGGATGCAACCAAATGTGTTGAGGAAGTCAGTCGGCATTGTTGTGAGGAAGCAAACAACTTCAAAAGCTTGTGATGATCAGGAGATGTTCCTGTTGACTGGGGGCAGGTGATAAAGGGCATGCCCACCTTCCAAAGGGCAAGAAAAGGAAGCCCTAACTCTGTCCCCGGAAAAATTACAGAGCAAATTTTCCCGGAAGCTATCTGCAGGTACGTGAAGGGCAAGAAGACTGGTAATAGAACAGATTTATCAAGAACAAAACCCATCTGACCAGCACAACAAGCTTCAATTACAAGATGACTGGCTCAGTGGACTAACAGAGTAGGTTTAATTTCCTTCAGAATTAATAAGGCTCTCAAGATGGTTTCCTATACCTAACCAAACCGCAAAGACCTGGACTTAAGTAGACTACAAGGTATGTAGAAAGCTGGTCGGACCACCAGACTCAAAGGGTTGTGATCAGTAGTAAAAAGCTGGGGCTACTAAGAGTCAATATTGGGGCCAATACTGTTACTCATAGTGTGTTCACAGATGACTCAAGCTTGGAGCAACTGGTTGAATCAATGGAAGGTTATGCCAGCATATACAGGGATTTTAAGCCAGAGAAATGGGCAGTCAAATGCAAAGTCTTACACCCAGGAAGAAGTAACTCCCACAAAGCAGTTTCACAGAGAAGGATCTGGAGATTCAACAGAACAGGTCGAACACAAATCAGCAGTGTTCCCTTGTGGCAACAGAGGGCTGCATACATACCAAGCGCAGCCAGCTGGCTGAGGAAGGTGTTTTTTCACTTATGCTCCGAAATGTAAGTCTATCTGGCCTACTGTGCCTCAGTTCAGTATCCCACTGTAAAGTGGACTTCGACATATGGTGGTTAGTTCAGAGCAGGGCCACCAAGATGACTGAGGGCCAGAAACACATGATGGTTAAGGACAGGCTAACAGAGCTAAGTTTGTCCAGCTCAAAGACAGCTAAGGATATAATGGGTGTTTTCCAACACCTCAGAGATCATTGTAGAGAAGATGGTGCAAGACTCTTCTGGAAGTACAAATGAAAGTTCAGGAAGAAATGGACACAAGTTCTAGAAAGGGAAATCCCAATTAGAAATAAGGAAAATATTCTTCATAGTGATAGCAGTCTCACATTGAAATGGGCACAGAGTTTATAGAATAACCATTCTTGGCGTCACTTAAAGCTTAAGTAGCTAAAGCCCTGAACAACCTAGAATGCAACTAGAAACTGGAATTGCTTTGACAGGAGGCTGGACTACAAAACCTCCAAAGGTCCAAACCAGTTTTTCTTATGATTTGCTTCTGCTTATAAACAAAAAAATGGAAGGCACTTGATCTTAATTTTCGTTACATGTGACCATTGTTTGTGCTTTATTCTCTGTAAAAAAGACTATATGAATGTAGCTAGAAAACACTAAACATGCCCTTTAACATATATCTGGCAATGAATGAAGATGTAATTGTGAACATTAGGGATTTTTCTTCCCGTTATCATCCTGGTAGCACTCTGCTGCACTCACTTTTGAATGGCAAGATCTCTCTTGTAGTGGGGAGCCCAAAACTGAACACTACTCCAAATGTGGTCTCATTAGTGCTGAACAGAGGGGAAGAATCACTTCCCTTAACCTCCTGGTTGCTCTCTTGCTAATGCAGGTCATGTTGCCATAGCCCTTCTTTGCTGATAATGCACACTGCTGGCTCATGTTCAACTGTTAGCTGGTACCCCAAGTCCCTTTCTGCAGAGCTGCTTTCTAGGAAGCTTGTACTGCTGCAGGGGGCTACTCCCTCCGAGCAGCAAGCTCTTACTTTTGTTGGACTTCATGAGGTTCCTATTAGCCCATTTCTCCAGTCTGTCATAGTCCTTCTGACTAGCAGCCCTGACATCCAGCATATTGATTCTGCTCGCCCCACCAATTTAGTGTTATCCAACTGGAGAATACACTCCAGTTGGTCACTCTGGTCATTACTGAAGATGTTAAACAGTGTTGATCGCTGAGGCACACTGCTAGCTATTGGCTGCCAGCTGGACTTTGCACCACTCACCACCTGAGTGAATTTTCCTGCCCACCTTTTCTTGCATTTAAACAGTCTGTATCTCACCAATTTGGTGATAAAGGGGAGTATGGGAGAATGTGCCAAAGGCCTTCCCAAATTTAAGGCATACAACACCCACTGCCCCCCATCTTGTCCACACTGTTGGTCACATCCCCATTATAGAAAGGAATCAGGCTGGTCAGAGGGCTGGAGCATAAAACATACAAGGAAAGGCTGAGAAAGCTGTTCAGTCTTGAGAAAAGAAGGTGCAGGGAGGATCTTATTGGTGTCTACAACTAAATGATCAAAGGATAAAGAGAAGCTGGAGATAAATGTTCTCAGAGGTGCATGGCCATAGGACAAGACGCAACATCCACAAGTTGTAACATAGGAAACTCCAAACATATACAAGGAAAAACTTGAATCTTCTGAGGGTGGTCCAGGCATTGCCCAAAGAGGTGGTGGGATTGCCATTCTTAGAGACATTCAAGAGTCAAATAGACATGTCTGAGCACTCTGACATATTTAGACCTGCTTTGAGCAGGAGGGTGAATTAGATGACCACCAGAGATCCATTCCATCCTAAAGTACTCTATGGTTTTACAGCTTCAAACATTAAAAACAAACCAACAAACAAACAAACAAACAAAACCAAACACACACATTAAAAAAAACAAAACAAAACAAAACACCACAACAACACAGAAACTATAAGACATGTGCTTATTTTTTAAGTCAGTTTGATGACACTGCACGGATGTTTTCATAAAAATTCATGAAGTTTTTTTTTTGATGTAACTTCTGCTGCTAAAGATTGTGAGACCTACTTTTTCCATAAATAATATGAAAGACTGAAGAGACTGACATACTATCATCTTGGATGCATCTACTTTAGTAGTCCTACTCTTAAAAGCTTTGAAACAAATACGCAAAAGTGACACCATAAATTGAATTTAATACTTTAAAATTTTTCTTGTCCTGTTTTTCCATCTTCGTTCATTCGTCCTTCAAACCTGCTTATAAAACATCTAGCACAAAAATTTGTTTTATGTCTGATTATTCTTTCTTTAAAAAAAAATCTTTTGCAAACAGTTGTCTAATAATAATAATATGTTTTTAACCATCTAGCTTTAGATGCTGTGACATCACTTTCCAAGAAAGATGGGTGGCTGCGTAAAGTGTAGGATAAGAAGATTGCTATAAGAGTGGAAGAAAAACTAGTAAAATAAATTGTAAAAGTTAATAAATAAGTTTCCTATTTCCATATATTGTGATATACTTTACGTATCTATAAATATTTTTGATTCTTCAAATAGTGATGTTCTGGAAAGTTGAGGTTGCTATAACTGACACAGGGCAATTTGTATTAGTATATTTGCACTGTACTCACACAAACAAGCACAAATACTTAAAACTGCATTACAAACCTTGAGCATCTTCACAAACATAAACTGTAAAAACACACCTCTGTGCTTAGTTACTCTAGATATAACTTTAAATTCACACTTAATTAAATTTAGTTCAAACTATTGCATGGGAAGAGTATGTCTTTTTTGTGTTATTTTTCAAGAAAAATATATCAAGATAAATTAATAAAAAATTGACATGTTTCAGAACGGATAAGTGATTCTATAAGAATAAATTAGTGTCTCATGGATGTCGCTATTTAGTTTCCCTACACCGAATATTCAGAAATTGCAAGTCTTCCATTAATAAACTTATAAATTAAATAGCTTCTCACTAATGTACCTTAGAATGACATCTTACTCTAATTATGAGCCAGAAATAGTCCACAGTACAAATACATTTGTGTGTTCTTGATCACCTGATGGTTTGAAGATGTTAAAATGTGTCTAAACTCTTCCTCTATTTACCACAATCTGTAGGCAATAAAGATCTCAAAAAAAAGACGAGAAAAAGGTATTTCTCCTGCTTTGCACCCCTCCAGCAACCTCCGACATGTTTTCTGCCTTGAGCTTTGCCTTGGGCAAAAATAAAGTCAAGTGGTCTCATACAAACAGTAAATGTAAACCCTCTACTCACTTCTTTCTCGTTCTACAAATTGGAATTATATGCATGGTTTTCTTCTCTTCTTCTAACACAGCTAAGTCATCACCAAGAAAAATGCAGAATACAGCACAGCACATGTACGAGCATAAAACTAATTACTTCTTTTTGGTGTCAAAAGAACGCTAACAACCCAGCAGGATAACAACGTAGTTTTCAAAAACTGCATATCACCCACTTCAAAATAGAAAGCAAATCTTGCTCAAAGATTTACAAAAGACTTATGAAAATCAAATTACAAGATGACAGTACAAACTGTCAGAACATTTCTCAAAAGAAAGGCACAGCATTAATAAATTCCACAATTATTAACAGTAATTTATATTTACTATCCCATTTCCGACAAACAAGCAGCAATACATAAATGTATGTAAAGAGAAAAGCACTGCATTTTTGCATTAATGTGCTTCTTAGGTCATGGTCTTATCATAATTATTTAAATTCAAGAGCAATACTTGGTTGACAAGGTACTGCAGTGCTGCAGGCTACAATCCTCACACAATGCCTAAAGGGTTATCACAGTGGAGAAATTCTGTTGAGGACAATGAAAGAGCCTTACCCCTTCCCGAAGACACCTCATTAGCACAGTGTAAGCAGCTGAGGGAACAACCCAGCATTCTCTGGGGTGTTCCCTTTTTCGCTCCTGAAATGAAGCCAACGGCACAAATTATTAAATCAAAAAATCACAATAATCTCAGTCACATAAAAAATGTGTAACAGATTCTTAATAAGGTTCACATTATACACATTTGAAATTAACATATGCTAGAAAATTTATTAAATTCTAGGGTAGTATTACTATTTAATGTTATTTCATGTGCAGCACAGAAATTGGTATTATATTAGCTTATTCAAATAGTCTCCAAAATCCATACCAGAATTTGCCCTACTATTTCTTAGTTTCATTGATTCCTTCTAATTCACACACACAAAAAAATATCCTTGCATTCCTCTCAATCAGTTTGAAATAAACAACTGATTATTAGGAGTAGTAACATTTCTCTTTAAATGTGATTTAATTACACGAAACAAAATTACTTTTGTCTGGCAACTAAAAAAATTGCTTTGGAAAAAAAATATTCAAAGTCATACAAGGAGATAGAAAATGTTTAATAGAAATTACTGTATGGTATAGCCTTCACTACATATCAATACTTGATCTTGTTTTGTATATTTCCTTGAAATCAACCTGTTAGAGAGGCTAATTCACTGCCAGTTGAACCAGGGGCTTGATTCTTCCATTAGAAGTTAATTAACTCCCCTTCTCTCCTGCCCTGGAGTTGCCTACAGTAAAACTTCAAGTTTAAAAGAGGACATTTGGATATCATTAACATTTAACTAAAAAAAATCCATATCTAGGCTAGTAACACAGAGTTATAAGCAACTGAAAAAAATAGCCTCTTTTGGGAAAGAAAGTGAGAAGTAATAGGCATTGGGTGTGAAGATGATCGGCCATGAAATCAATGTGTTGCTTGTCTTAATAAGCAGACAAAGGATGACAAGCAACCTTTCTTCAGAAATTATACATTTCTTGAACCCTACTGATTATATTAGCAAATTATTTTTAGCATTCTATTTAATTGTTTATAATAAAGAACATAAAATGGGCAAGGTGGGGGTTAACGATGCAGAAACAAATGACACTTTCTGAATTTCCTGATTTCTTAATGACCTATACTAATTCAACATATTTGATGTGATAATGTCAGGCATTTAATTACAGCACAGCACATTAGCAGGGAAGACTATTACTGAATTTCCTAGTAAAATTAATCCTCCTTCTTTATTCAAAATAAATCAAAACTTTATTTGCAACATATATCAATAGCAAAAATGTGTTTGTTAAATCTCCCTTTTTTTAAGTATTATGTCTGCTAACTTTGTTTTACGAGGTATAGACCAAATTTCCTTGGAAGTCATTTACAGATAATAAGAGTGGTTTGACATCTGACAGAGACATCAAATCTACTACATTCCGCCTCCTTCATTTTATCTGAATAACAACATCTAATCACAGTTTGCCTTCCAAGGTTTAGTGTATAAGTTCAAGAAAACACAGCCCTAGCTCAAAAGAAGGATGGTAGGTTACTTTCTAACAGTCAAAAATAGAACCTTCTCCACCTGGAAAAGGCAGGACAAGGCTAAGACCCAAGACAGTTAAAATGACAGCTTACGCTGGAACTGGCATGGGTCTGTTTCTCATTTCATTCAACTAATTTAATCAGAAATTCTGCCAAGTTTTTCTGTAACCATACATACTAAATGTACTATAAAATAAAATAAAATAAAATAAAATAAAATAAAATAAAATAAAATAAAATAAAATAAAATAAAATAAAATAAAATAAAATAAAATAAAATGCCTTAAGAAATTGTGCAGTCCTGAAATATTAACAGTTCTTCCATTCTTTAAGCTGATTATTGGCTTTCAGCAAGGTTTAGTCTCTAATTTGAAATTTAAAAAGGCAAAAGGTGTATGAAACTCAGCAGCATTCTTCATTACCTAAACACACCTATACAATCTGATATTTAATAAATTCAAATATATCACCAAACAGTGAGGAATATTCCTGCTTTTTGCTCACAGCCCATGTTGATTTTGGTTAAACTTTAGTTTCTGCACCCTCATAACACAAACAGCACAAAATGAATAGAAATGTTACATAGAACTTGAAAGTTTTCCCTCCAGGCAATTCACTCAAGAGTAAAAGAACATCCTCCCTGGGGTCTGCTCATGCTACTTTTTAATTGCTCTTGGCTTCTGTTTGGAATAAAAATGCAGAGATGGAGAGTAAGATCTTATTTAGCGGATCTCATACGCAAGTATGTACATAGTATCAGAGTTTAGGACTGAAGACCATTATGATTATCTGGACTTTTTCCCAGTATTTTCTACACCACAGAACCAAAAACAGTGATCCTGTATTTAACCTAATGAATCATGCTGCACCTAGATAGCTGAACTTGATTTTAAGTATTTGATAATTTATGATTTACCAAATGTTCATTAAAAAAGAAAAAAATAATCTTTATCATCATTTAATATTAATATTGTGGTTGGACCTGGAAACACTTAGAAAAACCCCACAGGGAATAAATAAATAAATAAAACCAGCCATGTCCCCAAAAAGTTACAGTTTAAGTGATAAATATTTAGCAGCTTGATAAAACAATCAAGTAGGCCGAACAGCAAAATGGAACAAGGACAAAAAGAAGAACAAAAATATTTTGTGTGCAGTTCTTAACTAATTAGATGCAGTTTGTTTTTTTTTTTTTTCTTAAATTAGTCAAGGCATAAAGTTTAGCTGTTTAAAAATATAAATCGAGAATAGACTTTCTCACTTCATCTTACACTACCACTCACTTGGTATGTGATCTTGGCAAGGTCATTCAGTACTACTGTTCTGCAGTTTAATGAGCAACAAAAGGCCTACGACACTACAGTATTCTGAGGGTGAGTAGGTACAGAACAGAAAAATGACAAGTTTTATAGAAGGGTTTTCTTTAAGAAAAAAAGTTAGTAGAAAAAGTACCACAGAACACGCAAGGACAAGAAACTGTTGAGGATCGAAATGACAAAGTAATTTGGTTTCTTTATCTACTTTTCCAAAGCAAATTTTTTTCACATTTGTTAAATTTGTAAGGATCACTGGACAGTCTTACCTTGCTGGCTATGAGGTAAAGAAGCTCACCAAGTGCTGGTAGAAGGCATTGTTTCAATTTGCTGTTTCTGAAGTTCTCTCTGATGAGTTCAGTTAAAAGCATGATTGCCTAAAATAAAAAAATAAATCATAGAACAACATGTTTAAACTTTTCTCAAACAAAAGGTACAGTTGAAGTTAACAAGCTTCATCTGGAATGCCATCTTACTGATATACTCTTCATTTACGCTGAAGAGCCATTTGCAAAGGATTCAGTAAGCATGGAAAGACAAAACCTGTTTAAATTGGAGTGGTTAATCTGTGATTTCTTTGCCATTATGTGTTCTCTAAGTCTTCCATGTTCTAAACCAAGACACTTCAAGCATGGGAGATTACGTGACAGGGATGAAGTTGTGGAGGTGGACAATAGCCTGGTGGAATGTGAGGCGCAGAATGGGAACACATGCCATCACTGACTAAAATGTCACATTGCTCATTTTTTTGAAGTAAAAGAAAAGGATGGATGACAAAATATAGTCACATTCATATACCTGCATTGTAGCTACAGCAGCAGATTTTGCTTCCAAAGTTTTTTCAGGTGCTGTAGCTGCCAGCCAGACAAAAGACTGATGCAGCTCAGAAGCCAACAATAGAGATACACAAATTTTCTGGACATAACCAAGGAAGTAGCATAGCTTGTGTGGTACAAATGTAGGAGAAGGAAAAGCTTAGGAAATGAGAAGCTTGAAGTTGAGGAAACAGATGTAGATTAATGGACAATAGGAATGCAGAAGAGACTAAGAGAAGTCTATAAGGTTAGGAGTTCGCTCTAGGGTGATAGAAAGGTGACATTGTCATCCATATGAACAATTCACAATAAATTTCTCAAGGAATTTTAGTTTCTCATTTTAGAGAACTGTGGACCAAAGACACTTTAGTGCTTACTCCCAAAGGGGAGAGCAAAACAATCTATAGTCCTTCCTCTGAAAGGGATTTAGTGCGATATGCCTTTGAAGAGATGTGCGCAGTAACTGAAGAATATAACACAAATTTTTTTCAGAATTAGGAAGACACACAGTCTTTACCTTGGGTAGTAACGGAAAAAAAAGAATTAAAAACCAAAACAAGCAAAACGCACCAACACCAAAAAAAAAAACACTCCAGTGAATCATCAGAAGCGTTTGGTCAAAAAATAGGCCTGGTTCTGTACTTTCAAAACATGCTCTCTCTTTCCACTACCTCAAATGGTCCAGCAAAACACAGTCCCATCTAGTCAGTAAGCAAGAAGTAGCTAAAAAGAAGTGTTACTCCGAGGTTTTTGTTAACATAAATCCCATTCTGTACAAAGTAATGAATATAAATGTCAAAACACATATATTGGCTGCTGATCCTTGCAAAGCAGGTGGCAAATTTGTCATAATTTGTATAACCTAATTAAAAAAAAAAGTAATATATTATTAAATTCTTGATGGAATACATATATATTACAATTTTTTTAAAAAGTAAAACATAATATAAGTTTTTTCCACAAAGAACAAACATATAGCAAACCAGTGTAACACAGAAAGTATTTCAACTGAGAGGTGTGCTAGGCACGAGACAAAAATACTGTTGTTTTATGGGAGGGGACCAATATAAAGGTACATAATCTCGAAAAAACAGAAGATAAATTCATTTTAATCTCTGAGTTGCAGTTCAGAATATCCTGATATTATCTTGATATGAGAAACTGCCTCAATGTTTATCAGCATCTTATAAGGCACTTCAGATTTATTGCAAGACATCATCTTCTAGAGATCTTTATCAGAAAACTACTCATAGACTATGTTGCTGGATTCTGAATGGTTTTCATTACAAGGTTTAAATTTTTTACAATGACAAATTCATAGATGCATAAAATCACTTGCTCAGTAAACAAATATTCTTGTCTCCTAGATCCTTTGCTAATATGAAATGCAATTATATTTTTGCAAGTCATAATATTTTGCAGTCTCAAACCTTACTGTCTTTTGTATCTCCACAGAAAGAGGTAAAATATTGACATATAGGCTTCAAAAGCTCAGATTAAATCATCTGTGAAAATTAGTCCCATTTTAGCAGACTTTGCAAGAAAATATTCTGTGAAGATCATGAAGATCCCACCACAGACATTCACAAAAAGTATTAAGGGAACTGAAAGATGAATCAGGTAGTTTAAAAAAAACAAAACAAAACAGGAGTTTCTAGAGTTTAACAATCATTTCAGAAAACAACCTTTTCCAGTCTTAAAAGTTATAAAATGTACTCTTCTGGGTTTTGTGGGTTTATTTTGTTTTAATAGTTTGCAGATATATCTGGCAATACAGCATTTTTTTCTCCCTCAAAGCACCAGAGGCTTTTTATCCTCAACTTTCCTTGTTTCTCCTTCACCTTCCGACCTTAACAGCGTCATAACTTCAACCTTTGTACAGACAAATCACATAAAAAGGGTAAATGTAGTCTTCAAATCAAACCAAAAATATCTACGAAACAAACTTTGACATTTTCCCCTTTTTTTAATGCAATGCTATGTTCATCAACAGTTTTCTTCAACTGCTTTCAGAATGTTTCTTCAGATGCTATTCAGGAACTTTAAAGAGCCTGCCATTCCAGAGAGAGCTTCATTTCCATATGTAAGAAATAAATGTATCAGTAGGTTTTAAAGCTTCTAATATATCAGCTTGAGAAAGTAGTAGTAAAATTGGTTCAAGTGCAATTCTGCCCAAAATGTTGCACACATAGCAGAAGTATTTTCTCCTTTATCAGATTTGTTTTTTATAGCTATGAAGAATTACTGTTGTTTCTGTGATTAAACAACTATTTTGAGAACTACTTCCACTGTGGAATCAATACCACTAAAAGTACCTCAGCCCTGTACTATTAACAGACATTATCCATATTCAGTTAGCACTTCTCAACTTTGCCTCTTTAGACAGAGGATGAACACACCATGAAATAGGATTTCGACCGCACGAAATTCATGAGCCATGTGATAACATGAGCTGCAGGCAATAGTCCTAGCAAACTGGCAAGGGACGCTAAATCATCATGATACCTAAGTTAAAATTACTTGTTTGTTTGTAGGCAGGACTTGATGAAGAAAATACAAATCAAATTGCACATCTGCTATAGAGAATCAAGGCAAGCTGTTCAAAATTATCAGCTTTAATGATGTATCTCAACCAGCAGAAAACCCTGACTTAATATCAACACTAATCTTGTTTTGCACCCGTGATATGTATTTTCCCAAAGCATGGTTAATAAATCGGTAAATTTTGATGAGACACTATCTAATACATTTATGGATGCAGTCCTAAAATTCTCTAGAATCTGATGTCTTATTAAATAATGAATTAAAATATTTAGTAAACTATTCATGTACTCACTTGTACTAAGTTCTGTTTGTCTGCCTTACTACTCAATTTAAGTTTTTCAAAACTGTCATTAACATTAAATACACTGGATAGATTATTCACCTTTTATTTTTTTGTTGTTGTTCATTAAAATTAAGAATTTAAGATTTGAAATTAATGAAAATGAAATCAAAGAACAATATTTGATATTGGTAAACAGAAATTACTCTTTCTCACTTCAAGATTTTAGGTCTAGCAGAACTAGTTATTATTTTTATTCTCAAGTGATAAGAAGAGGAAGTTGTTCTCCTGATATTCCAATTGTTAAATTTTTCTCATATTTGAACAACAAACGTGGTGAAACTGAGTTAAAATTCAAACTAAGAAGTTATTTCCTTTCCTGTGCACTAACAAAAACTGCCAAAAATCTAGTCAACACTGCAATAAATTCATGTTTTCATTTTTTAAAAAGCTGTTTTATTAAACAAGGGGGAAGATCTGCTTGAAGATATCTCACCCATAAGATCAGTGACTGACTTGGAATAAAATTGTTAAATCTTCGTTAAAAAGAATATGTTCTGTGAATTTTTACACTGATTATCTACGTATTTTTATAAGTTTGCCCATTAAATGTTAATTTTAGTAACTCTAAGTAGATTCATAACAAGAAAAGCAAAATTCAATTACCAAAATCCAAAGACTACTATAATTACATGGGGGTACTATGGCAGAAGGCACTGAACATTAAATAATTATCCCAGGTTATAGAGGATCCTCGCTACTCTTAAACGCTTATGGTCTCTCAAATACTAGTCTATATTTACCATAATCAGATAATGGTGTTTTTTTCTCTAGGGAGCATACAGTCTAACATTTGCCCTATGACTTCCCTCTGTCTAATGAACACATTTAAGTAATCAAATCATATACAAGTGCAGGAGATGTGAGTTCACAGAACATGCCACAGACTGAATAGGGAGAGTGTCTGTGCTGTTAAGCAAACTTAAGAAGATCTTCACATGTCCTTTTGCAACAGATGCTATGAAATAGGAAGTTGTGATTCATCATCTATATTATAAGCATAATTATATATACATACAAATATTTTTCTAGAACACATTTAACATCATATACTATAAAGCATGTATGAATATATAATTTTAAGAACATCTCTTAAATCTCTTAAAAGGAGAAAAGTAAGCTGTTTCCTGCTCTGTCATCTGCACACATTACTCCTAATCTTGACAATAGGGATTTGCACAACATTTAAAATATTCTTCCGTCTTTTCAAAAGGAAAAATAAAAGACTTGAAAAAAATCTGCTCAAAGACTTTGATTCAACATCAAAGGGCACTATAAATTTTATGTAAAGAAAGTACATTACCTGGAAAAATGCATAACCGAAAAATCAAATTTATTTAAATAAATAGTTTGACAAATAAAGTCTCCTTACCTATAGTACCTTTTTTTCTTTTCAATTTGTTTACATTTTCCCTTTCACTGAAGTAAATAGTAATGAACTGCAAGTCCTACACTGTCTGGTAAAAGCACCTTAAATTTAATAAATTGCCTACACCTTTTACACTAGCTGTCAAACTGGATGGATATATTACAGCTATAACAAGAGAAGAAGGAAGAAAGATTCATATCTGGAGAGACAGTACCTTCATTTACAAAAATAGTGTGCGGATTTGATATATTACCTGCAGCAGTTTCCCGACCCATTTCAAGCTATAGCTAGAAGTTTCCTGGCAGTTTTAGGAGTCCAGAAGTGAAAATTACAGCATATTCAAAAAGAGAACATATTTTATACCTTAAGATGTAAAGTGGCAATGTACAGATTTATTATATTACTCCATCTTTGATCTATTAGTATGACTTTCACAAGTATTAGTGGAAATTAAAACATATTTATAATTCTGCAGACCCTTACAGCAATAAAAACCGTCTATGCCTCAAGCATAATGGAAATTACTTTTCAGTTCATTTTCTTGTGAGTACACACACATCATGTAACATGGGCAAGTAATGTCAAAGCAATCTCACTTTCCTTGGAGAAAAGCACTCTCACTAGGCTGAGAAAGTACCCCCTGGTTATATTGCTGCTAACCAGAAAAGAAACTACAGTAATATTTATACTAAGTACTCTTATTTTAAATGGTGCACGAAAATAAAGATGATCAGCCTTTTCTGAAGATCTTGAGTGTGTTGCCTCCCTCGCTTCTCAGTAGAATATGAATAGTTAAAACATTACAAGGGATAACTGGACTTCACCAGGAGCTGGATCCACATGTACCCATGATCCACTGCACCTCAGAGAAAGCAGGTTAAATATTCTGACATAAACAAGTGGCTTGACTGAAGACTCAGGTGGCAAGATGGAAACAGACACTTTTGTCAAGCTCTTCTGTGGGGTGCAGATACAAAAACAAAGGGCCTGAGTCGGCAAAATATTCAGGTTTTGCAAATTTTGTGTTCAGTACAATAAACTGAATCTTGCAATGAAGAGGACTGAAAGGAAGTCTGATGATCAGACTATGGATGTGGTATCAATACTGTCCAGAATGTAGAAATAAAGAGAAGCAAATGTACAACTTATTACACATTTTCTATAGAAATATAACACCCCTAGAATTCCTCTATGGAGCAAGATAAGATGGATGTGTGACAATTTTTCAAGTGAAACACAGTGCAAAATTGATTCATCATTAAAATCATAATGTAACTGCTGTAGGAAGAGGTCTTAGCAGATGAGTACCCAACCAGATGTCATGACCTCAAATGGAGGGTCCATCAACTTGCTTTGGAATCAACTCAAGATCCCAAAGGGATACAATCAGACACAAATAGTAGAAATTAACTAGGAAATCCGTTATGTTTACTTACAAATAAAAAATGCATCTAAAAGAACTGTCTAGAAGCTCTGGGGTTTGCTTGGTTGTTGATTTTTGTGTTATTTTTAGGAAAAAAAAAAAAATTCTTCTCCTAATCTGTCATGACAGATGTATTATTACATTACCTCAGCTGCAAATGCTCATTAAAATATCCAATTTCCATCCCAGCCCCTAAGTCTGAAGCTTTTAAATGACAGGGAAAAAAAAATAACATTTGTTTCAAACAGGAAAGAGATTCTGTTTTCATTTTTGCCAAGGGCAGGAATGAAAAGAATTACTCAGGAGTCCAAAAAGTGAAGGCTCCCTGAATTAGAAGGATTTCTGCCTTCAAAATTGAGGTCAGTGACAATCAGCTGGAGCTGGTTTACAGCTAAAGATATAAGCTAGAACTAGAAACCAGTCTTCACAGAATGCGATTGGGCAGGAACATCCAAAGAGGTCTTTTCGAGGTCTTTTCCTCTTCCTCTCCTCTCCTCTCCTCTCCTCTCCTCTCCTCTCCTCTCCTCTCCTCTCCTCTCCTCTCCTCTCCTCTCCTCTCCTCTCCTCTCCTCTCCTCTCCTCTCCTCTCCTCTCCTCTCCTCTCCTCTCCTCTCCTCTCCTCTCCTCTCCTCTCCTCTCCTCTCCTCCTCTCTCTTTTTGCTTCCCTATATTTAACTACCATTCACTCTTGCCTTACTTGAATATCATGTTTCTGGATTTTTATTCTTTTTGTAATTCTCTGTGAAGTTACTCTAAGTCATCACCTTCTGCTTCCAGCCAGTGCACCTGTTATCCATTTGATTTAGAAGCCATACTGACAACTCTCTTGAAGATCAATGTCAATCAATAAAATATCCACGTAGGATATTTTAGATTGATTAATTATATTTTTTTCCCATATTTTAAAAATCCTATAGATTTTTGATGATTTTCCATAATTTTTCTTGGAAATGGTTTCCCTGAAATTCCTTCATTCTGCTCAGTGAAGATACAAACCAGACCAAACTTCCGGCTAGAAATTTCCTTCTTCTCTACAGAATTATTTTTAAAATGTCTTTCAGACTAAAATCACTTTTTTTTTCCCCAGAGCCTAGTTTGAGCGTCTTTTAGTGCTGTAATCAGAAGGCAGCAGGAAATTAGGCTTTTCAGCTACCACCAGCATGCAATTTCTATCACAAAAACATGCTGTAGCCTAATTGTGTCAATCGAGCAAGTATATGCTTTGGAGGAAAAGGCTGGATTTTTTTCTCCTGTTACTAGTCTGTGAGTTGATTAATTTGCAAGTGCAAGACAAAACGAGATGGAAGAAGGGCTCTCTTTCAGGTTCATTCTTCAAGGTACATACTTAGTTGCAAGGGCTGAACACTTCCATGAACAAACTGTAAACCAGCTCTCAGAGACCCAAAGTCAGTTGACTCAAAAGACATTAAAAGTATCAAAAATATATTAAAACCAAATTCACGGCTATGCCAAGCTTTAATAATAAAATAAAATAAAAAAAAATCTAATAGCAACACAACACCGAATTGCAATACTGTGTGATGTGACTTTGCAAACAACAGGCAACCAGCATCAAAATTCGGCCAGGAAATATTGAAAGCTTCACATAGATACGTATTTTCCAGTTTTAATAGAAAGAATCATGTGTTTCATGTCAAGAAGCTTGCACATGAAAAAATTTTCAGTGTGGTCTCTTGCTCACAGTAAGAATGTTAACTTTACAATTCATTTGCTGTATACATTTGATGGTTTTGCTAATACTGCAGCAATGTAAGAAAAGCAAATATTACACTTTTTTCACAGAAAAAAATTTGTTCTTGCTAGGTTATTTTAAGTACAGAAACAATATCCCATCTAGTTCACCTAGCCTTTCACACCCCAAGCATATCTCCAGTGTATACGACACATCCATCTATAATATTGATAAAATAACAGGTATCAGCTCTACAGTAAAACAGAAAAAAATGGAAAGTGGGAAAACCACACAATGTAAACAGATTTGTCTTAGACATAATAAACCTAAAAAAGGATCTCCTGGAGCTGTCCTTTTCAAGACATGAAATTCTTTGCCCTGTAACATGCTTTTTCTTTAATATACTAAAAATGTTTCAGTTATCTGGAAAAGCTATTTGAAAGTCAGAGGAACCTCTTTTGTCAGTCTAAGAAGTGAACATAGAATGTCCTGAGTTGGAAGGGACCCACAACGATCATTGAGTCCAACTCCTGTCCCTGCACATGACAACCCCACAGTTCACACCATGTGTCTGAGGGCATTGTCCAGTCTCTTCTTGAACACTGTCAGGCTTGGGGCCGTGACAGCTCCCTGGGGAGCCTGTTCCAGTGCTCCACCACCCTCTGGGGGAAGAACCTTTTCCTAATGTCCAACCTAAACCTCTCCTGGCAGATTCTATGATTCTACACCAAACTAGTACATATACGAAAATATCTTGAACACACTACACACAGAAAAAACTCAGAGATTACTCTATTATATATCAGAACACACCCTCCTAAACAAAGGATTTTCTGTTTAAACTTTGTGATAGCTAACAAAGGAAGAGGTGAATATGCTAAGTGGTAGCCTTTGTGTAATGAAATTCAAAATTCAGTCAGCTGCAAGTCAATTCATGAGAAAGGCTTCATTAGCCAACAGATCTGCTTGTTAGCTGTAAAAGCAAGGATTGTTCAAGTATCCCTACTGCATTTTCTATATACGGATTTAGCTGCCTAATTTTAAACAGAGAGAGGGAACTGCAGGCAGTAAGTGCTCTCAGGGCTTTAGAATATTTGGAATTTTTCCTCTCCATGAAACAGTTCTCAGTGCTTTCAAAAGTACAGGCTTGAGCAAGAAAGCTAAGGGTATCCCAAAGGTAACTGGTGGAGTGGCTGACAGTTTATTTGTTAACATCACATTCATCTAGTACTGCTGACAGGCTGAATCTTGCCCTTTCTAACGCTGCAGGATAACCACCCTTATGTTTTTGTGAAAATAACAGCAAGGTGGATTACATTTCCTTTACGGGATTTGCTTGTACTTGTACTGGTTTTTTTGGGCTTCAAGAAAAAAAATAAAATGCATATACAATTCATCTTTTTCTCTGTGTGTATGAATAAAGCAGAAAAGCTATAAAAACTGTGGAACATTTTCAGTTTAGATTCCCAAATACAACCAATAAAGGCAAAACTATTCCATGCATAGACAGATCAGGACACAAGTATATTCTAAAGCCTCAGGAAACTGATGCTGGAGGAGGGACAAACTGAAATTAGTTCAGCATAGCCCACATAGTACAACAGTTGGAAAAACTAAGCTTCCCACTGTACGATACATACATAATCAAGGTAGCTGTCAGATTTGTGGTACACTTCACCTAATCATCATTTTCCTCTGGAAGTAAGTTAACCTGAAACTGCTTATCACCCTAGGATCAAGACAAGAATCCTCCAGCTGCCTTCCAAATCAAAGCAGCTTCAAGGTTTTATTCTTCGCAGCCCTAGGAAAGGACGGTTTGCACCAATACTGCGACCGTAACCTTCAAATACTAGTTGTAGTGTTAAAGAAGTCATTATTTAACAGCATTTTTGTGAGATAATTATGTTTCTTTAGCTGTGCTAACATGGAAATAGCTAACTGTATAAGAGCAAATGACTACGTAATGTTAAAATGAAAACCTTAAAGCAGAACACTTGAAACATGAAACATTTAACACTTTAGAAAGAAAGACAGTGAGAAGGACCATGGATCCAGAAAACAAAGTCACACTATGCTTTAAACAGAAATCTCAGAGCTTGTGTTGCAAAAACATAACAGTAGAGATGGGCGAAGATATCAAAGGGTTAGAATTAACAAAAATCTATGATCACAGGAAAGCATATATGCTGAAAATAGTCCTACAAGCTGTCTAGTGAGACATGAAACATTTCCATCATTATAATCAATTACAAAGAACCCTTTTAAAGTGTTTTATGACGCAAGATGTTATTCTATACGCAAGCAATTTAAATGTGGCAATCTTGCATCCAAATTGCACATCACTTTCATAGAATGAAGGTAACATTTCAATGTTTCATTCAAAAATAGAAATTTATTTTAGTGTTCTACTTTCTTCATACAAATAAGTTTACTTCTGAAAAAACCAACATAAAAAGTTACACAACAATATTAAAGGTAAATGAGTTTCCCCAGCTACAAATACATTCAATAAATATTAAAAAGAACTTGACCTGAGTGAATGTGTGTTATCAGGTATAAACCAACTGTGACACTAAATTAAGTTTTCATATGGCAATATTTTTATTCTAAAAAAAACCACAACAACCTGTTAGCCCAATGTTTAAAATCAAGACATATGAAAAGAAATCATGATTTCACAAGACAAGACTCTGTCAATAAAAACACAACATGCTAAGCAGCTGTCAACTGGATCAAGACTGCACTTTGGATTTGTGAGTGGTCAGCTCCAGATTTTTTTTTTAAAAAAAGTACAAAAAAAACCTGAAAGTGAGCTTGGACATGCTAGTTAAAAATAACTCCTAACTCTGAACAGTTAGGTACTGACATTAAATGTGAAGTATGCAGCTTTCAGAAATGTTTTGCTAGCACTTGCTATTGTAAGTCTGACACTCCCATTATCTGTACCAACACTTGAAACTTATCTGAAATTTGCCACTTTTCAGCTTTCATGTTCTCATGTGGAAAGGTGCTTCTTTGTCTCATTACGCATCCTCTCATTGGATCTTAATTTGCCACTTTTCAACTTCATCAGGTGGCTTTATTCCTAAACTACAACATAGGAAAAATATCCCAATATATATTTCCCTATATCACTCAGCATTTGAGGATAACTCCAAGACACATTTTTACTAAAGAATCTGACACTCTTCAGGACCCTCAGAGGTTTTTTAATCGTTCTTCTTGTTTTTCCTCAAAAACATCTTTAATTCCTACAGTGCCTTTTTGGGGATAAGTAGATTGGAACTGGGTATAGCATTCCAGTAAAAGTTGATGGTAGGGATGTGCCCCCTCTACCTTAAAACCTGGCAGAGAAATTCCTTGTTTTCTACTACCAACTTGGTTTGGACTTCAAACATAAAGTAAGCCTAATTAATCAGATCAAGAAAATTAATTTTTTGAAGGGGGATGGGGGGATGAAATCTTCCTACAATTACATTAAGGCTCTTAATATTTTCTCCAACAATCCAGAATTGCCATGCTTGACAGAGCCACAGTTGTTAATTTAATTATATTTACATTTTTGTATTTATTAGCTTGGAATAACTTTTCTCAAACACACGCTGAGTTTCTGCCAGCAGAATGAAATGCCAGTAGACAAATGTTGATCTTTTATTTGTTTGTCTTCCTGCCATGTGCCCCAGGCAAGTATGTAAGTTATATGCAGTGGACCCAGTTGCTGAAAATAAATTGAAGAAATTATTTTTAAAGGTTGCAAGTTTACGAAAAGTCACTCAAAAAAACTTAAATAGAGTCTCGTATCCCTGTTACCAAAGTATTAAGTGACAATCCTGATTATGCCAGAAAGATAATTTTAAGCTTTAAATCATTTTACAAAACAGTGGATGTCTGTGTGTGTGTGGACGTGTAAGTTTTCATGCACACACTCTGCTATAGCTTCTGTCTCCTGCTTACAGATTTGTTTTAATTGGGGTGTTTTTTGGTGTGGGTTTGGTTTGTTTGTTTCATTTTGGGCTTTTTCTCCACATAAGATATATCAGGGAAAACCAAGGAAAGTGTCCTTAGAATAAACAAAGAAGGATACACTAAAATTATGATCATTAGTGAGCAGACCCAAAAAGTTATTTTACAATAAAACAACTTTAAAACTAAATGGGCTGGGAATAAATGGCCAAATGGCCATTTTTATTTTAATCTCTTTACAATATGGGCAGATGTGGACAGACCTAGAAACAGGAGTTATCAGAGAGATAAGCTAGGAACATTAATTAAAACTGGCATTCTGTATGAATTTGAATGATAACCAACTGTAGACCTAGAACAAACTAGATACAGTCAGACTAGCTAGAGTCTACATATGAGTTCACAGGTCATGAAACTGCACCTGTAATGATGCAGCTGCTTTGCAACTGTAGAAAACTACGAAATTTTACTTCAACAAGTCAGAAATAAAAAGGCTCAAATTAGATGGCTTTTCAATTTGGATGAAAAGAGAAATCGAGATATTCCACTGCTTTGACAAAGGAATCACATTCTAAGCTCAGTATTACGGAGAAATTCTAACACGCTGTCATTCCCCCTGGGCTATTTAGTTTGTTAACTTGGTGATGGAATTCCACAAGCCAAAGGCTTTGCAAAGGGATTTGCAGCACAGAGGCTGCAGCGGGTTCTCTGAGCCTTTTAAACACTCAGCAGAGCACTCGACCCAGGTCTGTAAAAAAAAAGGGGGCACAGCTGCCCACTGGCAGTGTGAGACTGATACTCCCAATTAATAAATTTAAAAGAGGTAATGAAAAGGACTAGATTTTTGCCTCCAAAAGGACAGGCAGAGAGCGACTCAACAGGTGGAAGCGGCTGATCTCCTACCAGACAGAGGACACTACTCCTCAGCATGGAGGCATTCTGTCAAGTTGCTCTGTCACCTCTTACTAAAATAAAAGACCAAGTTGAAAATTTCACATCAGAGCAGCTGTGTCCTAGATGGCAGAAGGCCCAATCTATTCACAGAGAGGAAAGAACAATCATTTATTTTAATCAGTAAGGCAATATACGTGGAAGCAAACCTCCCTAACTTGGGAAGAATTTTTCTTTCTGTAAGATGAAGAATAAGCAGATTTTTTTTTCCAAGAATTCTGGATTTTTTTTTTTTTATATATAGAATCTAATTCCTAAAGAACCAGTTTCAAAACCTAAATATAAAGATAAAACTAACATTTTGGTGTATTTCTAAGATAACTCAAAATAAATAAGAGGAAATTATATTTCAGAGATGTAAAGAGCAATTCCATGAAAAAAAATACATTACTAAGTCAGAAAAAAAGTGACCTTATTGCAACCTCCAGATAGAAGAAATTGCACATAAAATGTCTTCATCTTCAATATAAGAATGAGATTTGAAGAAAAATATACAAGAGATCAATCTCCCTATTGTATTCTAAGCTCAGTCTCATTTTTTCAGTATTCTTCTTAAAAATACTCAACTGGAAATAGATCAACTGCAAGTGAATTCACAGGCATAAATATTCATTCATTAGTATTTTTTCTAATATGACCTACATATTAGAATACATCAGCAGAATAAAGATAGTGCACAGTTTCATATCTTTGTCTAGCCTGTGAAAGTTTACTTGTGTTTTATTTTTGCATTTTAGTGACCTCTGGTGGTTACATTCAAAGCAAATTCCTGTTAACCAATTACCTGAATAAGAACTTTTTATTTAAAAACAAAAACACACAAACAAACAAAAAATAAAATAAAATATAATTCTTAAAAAACCAACACATTAAAGGTTTTTGGAATATAGTATACAAAAGTTTACTTTAGCATGTAAAATGAGGATGAAGCTTCGTTTCTTTCCTAAGGTTTTTCTGCTTTTTCAGGAGTTAACATTACGACCATTTAACAAACTGTGTAAACGACAGCAATAAACAGGTTAATTGTGCCGATTCAACATCAAATATAGAGGAACTATCCTTAAAGAAATGTGTAAATGGGTAAACAATTATAGGAGGTAGAAATGAAGAGATGAATTTCAACATGCAAGGGCCAGTGGTATCCTGCACAAGCCTTTATTAGGTCCTGGGGTACTTTAAAAGTGCAAAAGAAATCACAAATAACTGGAAGGGTGCAAAATGAGGAAACAAAGAACTGCAAAGGAGCTGTGATTGAGTGACAAAAATTGGAAAGAAAACTTGGTGTACACTGCATGGTACACATAGAGAGCAAAAATAATTCCAGAATCGCATCTTCACAAGTTCCGAACTGACTTCTCACACTTGCAAACTAAGTTTTGGCTATAGGAGATAGTTCTACAGAGAGATCACCTCTGTCCAACAGGACTCAAAAATGCAAACAATATTAGAAGTTAGTAGGAACTGAAAAGGGAACTATGTGGAACTGACTATAAGTAGACCAATCGCTCATGTATCTTTAGTCTACAAGACCTGGATCACAGAAAGTTATTTTAGGTTATGTTGTTATCCTAATACTAGGATTCAATTTTTTCCTCATTCTAATTTTGTGTAAGCATTCTAAAATATTTTTTAAATTCAGAAATATTACTTTGGGAGAAAAACTTGGAATTAATGTCATCACAGCAAGCACAGCGGGTGCCTTTTGAATGGTATAATAATTCAGACTTGTTAATTTTTAAAATAAATCCTCATTTTCCCAATGAATATATCTAAAAATTAATTTTAATTCACATAAGAATGGGGCCAGAAAGCAATCATGAAAATTAATTTTCTTTTCTAGTCCTTCAGTTTAAATGCTCAGTCTCAGACTTACGCATATGTCTAAACATGCTAGATTCCATTCGTGAACAATTTTTATGTTCATATTTTAAAAAAGAACCATTTTAAACAAAATAATATTATAGCTCAATGTAAAACTACTTCTGTCTATTGCTTTTATGTACACAAAAGCGGACTAGGATATATATTTTCTGAGATGGAAACTGAGAAATTAGGAAAACTATTGCTGACTATATTAGTGCTAAACACATAAACAAACACCTAAAGCCAAAAGTTTCATGGACATCTCAAAATTACTTTTAAGTATTTTTACTGGAACTTTTAAAAGTTCAATATCAGGAAAATCTACCACATATAAGAGTGCACTTACTTAAATTGCAACCTGGAATTCAATTGACATGCAACTGTCAATATTGAAAGACTTTGACCAAATTTCAATGACTATAACCACAAGGACTCTTTCCCTACTTTGTAACCTTATTTTAAACAAACAAACAAAGGAACAAACAAGCCCCACTAATGTTTTAAGTTTTTGAGCTTTCAATACAGAACTTCAATGCTAAGCAATATAATAATGGTAATCATTCTTAATATTCACTAAGAAGAAACCAGAACAATCTAGAACAACAAAATAATCCTTAGCCACATTGCCAAAGAAGTCAACTATTAACCATATTCCTACATGTTCCTACACGTCAGATCTGCACAGTATGGAGGCATATTTGTTATGTGTGTTTAGCAGTTATTTCTCACATTCAAACACCCCTTACATTCAAATCCTGACTTCATGAAGTAATGTCACATCCACACTTTAAACAAATATTAAATAGCAGATCCTGTCAAGTTTATGCAATTTGTGTGCATGTGTCACATACAAAAAAGGACAATAAGATCACTTTGTCTAATCAGTCTTCTGTTTAAGTCAATTACTGACCATGGAAACTGAAAAAAAGGATTAAAAATAATTTTCTTCTCCAAAGAAAATTACAACTGTCATCATATACATTCTTCCAGAACTGTGAGGATTGTCAGATTAGTCCCATCTCAATTACTTTTTGGAAAAAAAGGATTGATAAGAGTCAATAGTACTGTTTTTATACTAAACACAGTAATTACATTTCAGGGTAACCAATTATGTCAACACATTTTTTTCTTGTTACACACACATGCACAAGAAGTATGACAGTGACTACTTAATTTTCTGAAAAGGAGAAAAAAAATGCTAGAGTTTTATCTTTAGTGTGTAGTTCTGCCACAGGTGAGTAAAGATCAGAACCTCAACTACATAGAATAAACTCAAAGGTTTATATATTTAATTCATTGAATTAATTATATTCCCATTTACACACATGAGAAAAGATAAAGCAGGATTTAAAAAAAAAAAAAAAGCTGTGAAATTTTCTGACATAAAAAGTAAAAGGATTAGCAAAGCTGCCTCCCCTCCCCTCGCTCCCCCCCCCCCAAAAAAAAAAAAAAAATTGAAAGTTACCTCAGAAACGGGTACATTTTCTCCAAGTTCAGATGTGTGTAATGCCAGTAAACCAATCACCCGAGCAACTTTGGCACGTCTGCATATCAAACAATTTTTTTGTGGGTGCAAAAAGACTATCTCAAAAATATCACAATAACAATTATGTCTCGTTTCTATTTCACACAGATTGCTAAGGACAGGAAATTTTTAAAGTGCTATTTACAGCTCTCATTTTCTTCTTATTTCTGTTTTCTTTGTACCATGAAAATATTTCAGTATTTCAGCTCAATTAGCAATAAATCCATGCATAAAGACATTTCTTTAGCACTGAAGAATGAAGGTTCTTTATTTTATTGTAGTCTTACTAATCACTCACACTCATGTTCACTTTTACTATAACACAGAAACCCCCTATGGATTATGTTAAACTTTTCAGTATAGCTGACAAAACAGAAGATAAATCTGTATCAGCAAATCAGTTTTAAATGTTTCGTTAAAGAAAAAATTGGAATAATAAAATCAACATTTATGAAACAAACAGTAGAGGGCACTATCATATTGAAATATTTCTGGCAGGTATTTTTTAAAAAGCTACCATTATATTAATAGTTATTTTACTACTATCATGGTATGGATTGGTTTATACAGAAATTTTAAGTAACACTATTTGATACACCAAATATATCTTCTGTAATCTTTGGTCATGTGAAATAGAAATATACTAATTCAATGCTAAAAAGTTTCAATATTATATACATGTTCATACTGCCAGTCAGGTACCACAGCAGTCTGACACGCTAAACCACTCCTCAAATACCCTGCTAAAGAACATATTTAATGAAATACAGGGATAATTCCATATTTTGGGAAAAAAATCATTATTACTTACATATCCCAGTTGGCGGCTGCACGAAGCTGCTGTATCAATATAGGGAACTATAGTTTAAAGAAGATAAATAAACATTCGTGATTTTCAGTCATCTGGTATGTCCCAATATCAAAGTATCAGTAATTTCATAAAAATAAATTTGGATAACATTTGCAAAATTATTATAATACACAAATGCTGTAGATATTATCCAAACATTAATTTTAAAAAAAGGCTGAGAGTAAAAATACACTGTATTACTATATTCTTGCCTTAACCTAAACCACTAAACATATGTGTGTTTAAAAAAGAAATAAAAAAACCACATAAACATTTTTTTGTTATGAATAACATTATGCAGAGGAAAAATACTCTGATACCTTCATCTACAAACATAGAGACTATCATGCAGCATTAGCCAGCAAATACTTAAAGAATAAAATTTATTTTGTGAGAGTGAACAAAAATAGTTGGTAAATACTAGAATAATGAATGGGCCACTAACACACATAATCAGCCACTTAAGAACCAAACTGCATAATTAATAACTTGTTTCTAAAATTCCTATTTATTGGCAGTTCAATTATCAGATTATTGTCCCCCCAAACATTCTCCAATGATAATGGAATACACCTTCCAGCAATTCTGCTTCCAATTTTCACAAGAATTCTATGGTATAAGACCTGCCATTGCTTCCAACTGAATGTCCTTCATTGAATTTTTCTTGCAGTGCAATTTTGCTCTTAATATTTCTGTATCAAATGATTGCATGTGTCAGAATATGACAGGTGCATTAGCATAATGTAGGAGAACAAGATATAGGTTACTTTTCATTAAATAGACTGAAAAGCACACATCTCGGGATAGCCTCTGTCACGCTTTTACATAATAGGAAAAATATATTTCTCTTCTGCACATGTAATACTCTGAGAAATATGCTGAACTACTACAGAGGATATTAGCAAAATTGGTTGTCTGGTAGAAAATAGTTCTTGGAAGCTGAAATCACCATTTAGGTACACACTAAAACAGACTCTTCAGAGAACATGCCCACTCTTTGAAGCAGGGCTTAATGAGGTTTTACTGTACATTCTTTAGAAAGTTTTCCTTGCTATTCTTAACAGACATATAGCCAAATAAAACTGATTTAACAACTCAAATGTAAATGTTTTTCAGTCTTCTCTGACACTTTATGATTTATTAAGACTCATATTTCATAATATGTTATTTCACTCTCTCCATCAAGGTTTGTTTTTACTCCAATCTTTTTCCTAATGGAACAAATCTATATGTAAGTGTATCTGGAATCTAAGAGAAAGCATTAGTTTCCTTCAGCTCTTTTAAGAAACCTGATATGGAATTTAGTGATTTGTCATTATTTTGTACTTGTTTTAACATATTATTTTTGTAAGTACACCAATGATTTCTTGAAATAGAACTAAAAGCAGCCGATTTTTGCCATAATTGTGAATATGTAAACCATGTTGATTCCTTCAAAGCTTTATTTACCAGCTGAGAGCTAATTAGCCTGCTTGCAACTTCCTTGTGGACCACCACAGTACACAGATAATACAGTAAGTTCAGTTTAGAACGTGCTGCTCCTGTATTCTTCTCAGTGGAATCCAGCAGTGAACATATTCGTTGCAAGAAGTCATTCCAGTCCGTATCTTTCATAGATGATAACTTCTCAGCTAACCATAAGAATCAAACACTTAGTTAAAGATAATGGATCTTTGATGTTGCTTTAACACACAAGAAAGTAGCATCAACAAGAACAGATAAGTTGTAAAGTTTGAATCTAATTATTATTTTAGTACTTAAAATATTTGAGAAAGATGTTACAATTCATGTCTGAAGATTACAGAAATCAAAAGAGAAGTAATAAAGAGAAAAAAAGCATAAAAATGTAGCAATAAAAGCCTCAAAATATTTTTCAAAGTGCAATCCATGGACTTCATTTAAGTAAACGTTTATTGGCATTATATCTAAGAAAGGTAATAGTTGTTGTCCTTTATCATTACTAATTCTTAATAGGAAAGTGAAGTTTCACTACAGTGAATTTCTGACAGAAAATAATGAAAGTCAGTGAAATCTCTGCAGAATCAATAAATCAAAAATGTGTATAATTGTTTATATAGTACGTATCCCTCTAGTTAAGTCTTAGTAGTATCAGAACATAGGTGACTTCAGGAGTACACAAAGAGAAGACAAGTCACTAGGACGGTTAACATAAATCCTGTGGTTTGATTTGCTGACCACTGCACATGAATAGACAGTTTTCAAATACTTCCTTACCAGTCTCAATGGATAACTTCACTCTAGGAGCCACACATTCCCTCAGTTTTGGTTAGTTATTTATTAATAACTTTTCTGCCATCCCGGTATGCTCCAGTACAGAGTATTTAAGAGAATGTCTTCTGTCTTTCACTCCAATTTTACACTTAAGTAACAACACCTACTTGTAATTTACATTAGTAACCATGAACAGAGGTTTGGATTCCAGCTATATATCTTAATTTTACCATACTATCTTTAATCGTTATTTACAAGCAGCATCAAAATCAGTGTCTTCAAAAACAATCAGAAAGTTGTCCAGAAAAAAAGCTTCAACCTGAAAGCATTACAACTACAAAAAACACTGTCCCATATTAAATAAATACAAACAACAAAAGTTAAACATATCAGAACATCAGTCTGATAACCTAGCTACTTAAGTGCAATATGAAGTAAAGTACCACCCCCTTAGGCACTTGAATCTGATCAGTTTTGCCTACGATGTTAGTCAAATTAAAAATATTTGCTGTTATTAAAATCTTGATTGGGAGACTGGGGAATGTTATGTTCCTTTCCAACTACAAAATTTCTTCAACAACTTAACTCTCCAAAATACATACTTTGTAGAGAAAAAGAGTAACTTTTATGTCTACGAAGACGTGCTATGTGAATTCTAAAAGGACTACACATCTGGCTGACATACCTCTTCGAGGTCAGTGAAGTGTAATAATACTTCCTTAAATAGACTACAGGAAATTTGCCAGGGGAACAAACATTACACTCATGACAATGAGCAGCCTTTTGTTTTCAGAAATAACAGCAGCCTTTCTAAACGTTAAAATCAACAAATGCCAAACAATTCTGCACTATCTTTTGGGACATGATTCCCACAACATTTCATGATTCAAGGTGGGGCTGTGAAGGCTGCCTATTACTATGGGTGATCAACACCGCACATTTTAAGATTTTGTTTGAATTTGCTTCTCTACTTTTGTCAAATATAATCTATTTGGTTGACTATTTCAGTTGTTTACAAAAAAATAACACAGGGAAACAATGAGCTCTTTAGGTGGGGAAAAGACTGGATGGCATGTTCCTAAGAGGAGCAGCAGAGGATACAGGGTTTCTGTGGTCTGAGGAGAAGGTGGTGGAGGGGCAACTTCATTGTCCTCTCCAGCTAAAGAGAAGGGGAAGTGGAGAGCAAGGTGCTGATCTCTCCTCCCCGGTACTCAGTGCCAGGGCACGCAGGAATGGCTCACAGCTGCATGGATCAGGGCAGCTTCAGCCTCGACATGAGGAAACATTAATTTACTAAGCCAGTGGTAAAACCCTGGAACAGGTTTCCTTGAGAGCTACTCGATGCCCCATGCATGTCAGTGTTCAAGAGGCATTTGGATAACGCACTTAACACTATGCTTTAACTTTTGGTCAGCCCTGAAGTGGTCAGGCAATTGGACAATGTGGTCATTCTCAATCCCTTCCAACTCAACTCTTCTCTTTCCCTCCATCCACAGCGAGTCTAATAACAACCTGCCAGAGGGTTTCCAGCTCCAAAAACACTTTCAAGGACACAAATCAAAAAGGTTACAGGTTGAAATATCATTTTATTTTATTCCATTTTATTTTATTTTCCTGAATCTAGTTCAGAGCCGATGCTCACAGGCATTAACTCAATGCCCATGTGTAGCCAGGAGCAGGCTGATGCATTCTTCAGTTGAGTTTGAAAAAAATTTGCAGCCTGGCAAAGGCAAGCCACAGAGCTGCAAGAGCAGCAGCAGGAAGACAGGCCAAGCTGTCCTGTTTCCTGAAGAGTCAGAACGTGAAGAATGAGGATCAGGACCCACCACACACAAAAGAAGAAAAAGAGAAGTTGTGTGGTACCATGGGTTCTTTTCCAAAGTGTGACACGCAGCAATGACAAGCGGACCTTTGGAGTTGTGAAACTTGCTCCACCGCTGGGCTTCTTGGCCTGGGGATGCATGACAAGCGCTCTCATCCCTGCCCGGCGCTTGTGTTGCCCGCAGGGAGAGCTGACAAGTGGCAGCTGAGGATGGTGCAGCGAACCTGAAGCCCCTTCAAGCATGGGCTGCTCTGGCCAAGCAAGAAGCCCTGGGGAAAAGGAGCCCAGGGAAGAGCAGAGCTGGCTCCCTGCCTCCTGCTGCAAACTTGCCCTGGGCAAGAGAGACCAAGAGATCCAGGACACCAGCGGTGCCTTGGAGGTGCAAGAGCAGTGGGCAGAACTGAGGGCAAAGGGCTCAGAGGAGCCCTGAACAAGGGCTGTGCTCAATGCGACAGAGGTTGAGAAGCAACACCCGGGAGCACCCTCGGGGCCCGCCCTGGGAGGCCGTGGAGGACCCCCGGGAGCACCCTTGGAGCTCAACCTGGGAGGCTTTGATGGACCCCGGGAGCAGCCTCGGGGCTCAACCTAGTAGTCCGTGGAGGACGTCTGGGAGCACCCTTGGAGCTCAACCTGGGAGTCCAAGAAGTTCCTCCCCCCGGATGCGGGGCACGAGGGCCACCTTCGTGGAGCAGGAGCAGCAGGCACCCAGCCACAATGGCCTAAAGGTGGCCCAGGGCCGAGGAGCCGTGCTCACTGCTGCAGGGGAAGGCAAAAAACCCACAGAGACACTGATACTCACGTGGGGGAAAAAAAGCCTTCCTCCCCCCAGCTGCAGGACACGAGAGGCCATCTTCGTGGTGCATGAGCAGCAGGCAGGAACCGAGCCAAAAGGGACCAGAGGAGCTCTGCAAAGTGGTCATGCTCCATGCTGCAGAGGAAGGCAAAAAACCCCCGGGGACCAGGGCCAATCTGCCCCGGGGGAAAAAATTCCTTCCTGACCCCAGTGCTGGCGATCGGCTATCCCTGAGCATGGGAGCAAGACCTGGCTCCTTGGCCCACAGGCTGGTCGTGCTGCCCAGGAGACGCCCAAGCTCTATTCTCCCTTGACCTGGAGCCCTCTCAGGGGCTTCCGAGAGCACCCAAATAACCCCGGCCTGATCCACCTTGGGGACAAGGATCCTTCTCATGCCTGCTGGGACACCAGTGGCTGCTCCAAAGCACTGGGACCTCATTGCTCTCTACAGCTTCTGAGGAGGGCGAGTGGAGAGGGAGGTGCTGATCTCTTCTCCCTGGTACCCAGTACCAGGATGCGTTGGGAATGGCTCAAAGCTGCGTGCACCAGGGGAGTTTTGCACTTGACAAGAGGAAACTTTTCTTTCCCGAGAATGTGGTCAATCCCTGGAACAGGCTTCCTGGAGACCTGGTTGATGCCCCATGCCTGTCAGCGTTTAAGAGACAATGCCCTTAAAACCACGTTTTAGCTTTTGGTCAACCCTGAAGTGGTCAGGTAGTCAGACTACGAGATCATTGTAGGCCCCTTCCAGCTGAAGTCTCCTCTCCTCCTGTTCCTACCTCCTTGTTTCCCTAGCAGTATATGCTGAGGAAATCTCTGATGACATTTCTTCCCAGTCCTGTTCTAGCAGAAGGCATCAAGAAGAACTTCCATCCATCAGATAGGCTATGAACGTGGCCCTGCCAGCAGCTGGCCTGACAGGGGAGAACCTCCGGCAGCTTCATCCAGCCTATGCTCTTCCTTTGTCAGCCCCTGCCTAGTGATTCCACCAGCTCCTCAAGGGCTTCCTCTGGGATATCTTTGGGCTGCCCCCGGGCCAGCTCTGGCAGGGGACACAGAACGCTGCACTCTTTTATACTGCCCTGAGGCATTGTGACCTCAGCGTTGCCTGGTGGTGGCCCAGTGACATGGCAGCGATGCAGCTTCCAGTGCACAGCCTGGCCACAGCAGCCTTGCCCACCACCCCCCTGCCTGGCATCCTTTGGAGGAAGGCCTCTGGGGTGCTGGCCCAGATGCAGCCCCTGTGCCCAGGATGCCCCACTAAAACAGTGTTTACTGTCTTATTTTCAAAAGCTTTTGATCATGAACATGTAAACAAAGAAGGCAGAAGAGAAAGGAAGGGCACGTCACTGTTAGCACTTGAAAGGTCTACTCAAAATTGGTCTAGATAAAAACGTCACAAATGCAGCTTCATTTTCAGAAAGGTTATGAGTTCTCCAGCTGTGACAGCTCACCATCTACAAAGGGAGGCTACAGGTCTTGTGATACCAAGTTACACCATCATATGCAGAACTTAACATTTTAACAACTTCAGCAGATGCTTACCTGAATATGTTGGTATATGTAAAGTTTTCACGTCAAATCTAACTGGCACTTGCTTCATTATCTGGAAAATAAAGAAATACATTACAACCAGTTTTAATATAATTCCAGAAATCTCTAAGTAGTTGAACATGAGAACACAAAGATGCAAAAATTGCATATGATGCATGTATGAACCACTGCTCATTACTGAGGCATTTTCCATTTTTTCCAATATTTCTTCCAAGCAGATATTTGAGATTTCACTCAGTGTTTTTAATATAATTAAATTGTTAGTATTTCAGTTGAAGTGACTTTTAATGGGAACATAAAATTATAGGATTTTTCAGTTTACATTTTTATCTTGCTTGTATGAGGAAAAACACTTGCATTTGGGTTTCAAAAGCTACAGAAAGTAACTTTGCAGCTGAGAGCTCATGAAAGGTTTTAGCAATTCACTGTCATACAGTAAATAGATATACATACACACTAAATCATTCTAGAATATAAAAAGTCATATTTTCACCAACTAATCATCAATAAGGTATGAGGGTTTTTTCACCACAACACATCATCTTCTGGTACATCATGAAACTGGATGAGTGCTCAGTAACTGAGCATTTGAGTGTGCTTTTCAGTAACTGAAGTATACAAAAAGATAACTGTGCACTGGCATTCAGTCTTTGACAGATGAAGCTTAGTTGTAACTGGAGAGCTGTTTTCTAAAAAAGGTCTTCAATTCCACAGATCTGCAGAACACAGGGAAATTTTACAATATAAGCTGACATTTCAGCTTTTAAAATTCTGCTAGCATCTAGTAAATCCCTTTCAAGGAGATTAAACTGCAAGCTCTTCAATTTTACCAGGTCTCAGTATCACCCTGAAGATCACCAAGTATGCAATGACTTTAATTACATGTCCCTGGAATTTAGTGGGCTATTTTGCATTAATTGTGAGTCTCACATTGTATGGTAAGGAGATTAGTCTCCATGTGCACATTAGTATGTACACTTACCCCTAATCTCACCTCCTGTACTTGTAGCAAGAATCAGTGAAGGCCTAAGGCTTCAAGTCAGTGCCCCAAGATAGAACCGAGAATTTACAGAAGTGGCATTCAAATGCATCATTACCTTTGAAATTCTCCCCTGGCAACAATATCACCTTTCCCAAACCCATTAAAACAATATTGCTGGGTAGTTACTTTATCTAGCCATGTAATATTTTTCAATTTTGAGTGCATTAGAAATTCCATTAAAACAAACAAAAGGACTGTTATACTAAAACAATACAGCAAACAAAGGCTGTAAGGTTTTCCTAATGAGCTGATCATCACTTCCAATGAAAAGTGTTGCATTGCCTGCATCTGCCACTTACTGACTAAAGCTGTTAAAATGACTTCATTTTTTTGCACAGAAATAAAACGAAGACTGAAGTGGCTCTTGCCTGTCATTCCTTCCACCAGTACTACACATCTGCCCTTTGTGCACATTGCACTGTCATCACACTGCAGAGCTCTGATTCTTTTTCCATCTTCCCTTTGCTGTCAAGCAAGCATCAGCCTCTAATCCAGAGACACATCACAAACAGTTATCACATTAGAATCCATATAATAGAAATTGGATGAACATGTCTTGTAACTTCAGGTCTTCTTTTCCTGAGAAACTATGTTCACATTTGAAACATTATCACATCTAAAGTTCAGTTATTCTATAAAGGTATAGCTCCTAATCTAGAAGGCTTCATAGATGGTCTTGTTTTGAGTATACTAAAATACACTCAGTTTTGTGTTTATTTAAGTAATAGATATCAAAGCAAGTTATCAGAAAAATCTACGAAAGTAATGAACAGACCATTTAGTAGTTTCTATTTCTTGTAAGACATTATTTAATATCAGTATTCAATCCCAAAATAACTTAGTTCTCCAAATTAGCAGCACAACAGGATTATAAAAAACTGCCAAAAAATTGCATGACAGCTTGCCAGATGACTGGGTGGAATTGCTTTAAAATGAGAATAATGTAACACGGGAAAGGAGTTTCACCCTGATTAAAGATTTATCTGCAAAAATAACCTCACCCACAAGTTCCTCAATCTTCTATTTTATTTTGCTGTACCTTAGGATTGTCAATGATTGGTGTTATGATAAGATCAGATTCAGTGTAAATGAGCTCTTTCAATGTTGACTCCATGTCCTGGTGACTTGAGCACATATTTTTAGCCTAGAACAAGAACAAAGTTTTTTTAAAAAACTGTTTTGCACAAAAGAAGAAAGTTCGTTTATACCCAAAATATTTCATGTCAACATTATACCACACATTTTGGCCATATACATATTCTAAATAAGCTTTTATTTATGTGGTAGCAGATAGGGCCAATTAAAAATTAGGATAAAGAAACACATTGGAAGAAAAAGTACTGTGTCCCAAAAATTTGCAAACTAAGTTTGCAATGTTCTGCATATATTTTTTTAAATAACTTGCACACTATGGGAACTGCTTTCCTGTTATAATTATGGAAGGATGGAGAAGAAAATTGACTTTGCCACAGACTCCAGGCTAAAATTCTAACCATAAAGATACCATCATCCCATAATATTTTTCTACTCACGTTTTTCAAGCATGAATCTTTTTTTGAAGAATTCGGGATTGGAGCAGTAGTGGCATCACTTACTTCTACTGCAGTGCTAGTTCTAGGAGTGGGACGAGAACTTAGGAAAGAAAAAAAAAATAAAGAATATGATTTAAGTTTCACTGCAAACTAATTTTTTTTGTTGTTCTTTTTGAAACTTCCATGCCATACAGTAAACTTTCAAAGTTGACAAACACAAATGATGCAACGCCTGCTATATCAATCAAACATGAACTTCCTGTCTGACAAGGTTAGGATTTTTCAGTAGTTTGGAGGTTTTTTTTTTGGTTGGTTGTTGTTTTTGTTAAATGAATGTAATTTGATGATTTTCTCACCCATAGTTCTTGAAACTGGATCCTGAAACATGATTATCTCAATTCCTAATAACAAACACATGAACTGAATTAAGTTGACAAAAAATTGCTATTTATTTCATGTTATTCTCTCTGACAGTCAGCTCTTGGCTAGGTAACAGGAGTAAAAAACTGCCCGATTCTCGTGCATGAATGTGAACTGGGTTTACTTTTCAGTTTTTCTTCTTTAAAAAGAACTCATTTGCTTACTAGAAAATGAAGAAAGGAGAGACCAGAACATTGCAAATTTGCAATTTTGATAGAGCTGGTAGTGAACTTGTTTTTTGTAGTATACATTACTTTAAATCTAAGTGTTTCAAATCAGCTTTAGAATTATTAAAATTGGCAGGCAGATTCCTAAAGCAAACATCAAATACCATTTTAAATTAGTATTAGCATGATTTTAGATGTGATGGTAGATGTTGTAAATTAGATTATAAATAATATTTTATTAAAACCAACTGAAATAACTGGAAAAGTAGACACAACAGCACTATTTCAGGTTATGTAAGAAGCCTGAAAGAGTAACTTTAAACTGAAATATTTATGCTTGATGAGGACAAGAACAAAATCTATTTTACTAGATAATCTTCTTGACACAAAAGCTAGTAAGAGGTTTCAGAATCAGGTCTCAACTGAAACAAATCACTGTTAAACCAATCACTATTTTTATTTAACACCTACTTAGTAGATTGTTACCAATAGCTTGTGATGAAAAGTTGAAAGCAAAATTTATTTGTGGATCATAAGCTGAATGTTTAATTCTTGTGTATTTAAAGCAAGCATATTCAAAGCATATTTTCGTATGTATGAAGTAATAAGGAAATAACGTTCTAATATCTGTCTGTCTAAACAGAAGAATTTAAGAAACAAAAAGCCTGCTTCCAAAAACCAGTGTAATAAATCCATCAAAGTACTGCTTTAACTGCACATATTGATTTGGTATCTCTTCAAAGGTGTCTTAATATTCATCAAACTGGTGATAGAAAACTCAAAAGGAGACACACTAACAAAATGTTACAAACAGAACAATAAAGTGTCTGAAGATACAAGGAAGAAGAAAAAACAAAACAAAGCAACACCACAAACCTAGAGGGTTTGAAGGGTTTTCTAATTGTTCTTTAGGTTTTCATACCTGAGAAGAAATATTGATTCCTTTGATTCACTATCAACTGCACTTTTGGGGCACAATTCAGTCTGAGTTTCTATTGAAAAGAGAACATGAACGTGCATTCAGAAATTTAAATAAAACATAGCAAATAAGATTGATAAGATTGACAAAATTCACAGGACACAAAATAATTCAAAATAACAACAAATAATATTACCTATTTTGAAAGAATTGCTTGGTAGCTTATTGGCTCTTGAGGATGAGAGGTTATCTAGGTTATTATGAGTATCCAGTGGATCTTTGGCATTCCAAGACACAGATGACTCTGTGTCTTCACTGCTGTTTAATAAAAGATATTAATCACATACATTAAAAAACAAAACAAAAAAAAATGGTCTACAGCTTTAACCATGGCAGTAAAATTCTTTTACACTTTTAACCTTGGCGCCAGCGAGGCAGCCCTTCCCTCAGTCAGATCGGGCCTGTAGGCTGAGCCTTCTTTTCCTGCCTTTTTTTTTTTTTTTTTTTTTTTGCTTTGCAGGAGCTGGTTTTGATGCAGGGTGACCTCTTATCACCTCTTACCACCTCTTTCAATGTTGTAGTTTAATTCTGCTTGCCTCATATTGATTCAGTAGGTTCAGGCTGATCTGTTCCTATTCGGGAACATGCCCTCCTCCTCCTAGGAGGGCAGCAAGGTGCTACCATTGTCCCCTATTCCTCAAGTTGCTGAATTCCCCATCCAGGGTCTCACACCTGTTGAACAGAGGCACCTGCTGGGAGGGTTGTGAGTCACCGCAGCTGGGACTCAAACCCAAATCAGCATACTATTGTAATATGTGTTACACATTTTATATTAGTAATGACAATGATGAAAAATAAGTTTACAGCAAATGACTTGGAGAATATTAAAAGTCCTCTAGCTCCCTCTGTAGAACTTGCATGAAAGAAACCAGGAAAGCTAAATTATTGCCCCGTAAGACCAGAGCTACAAAGAAATGTTCAGTCTTCACAGGAAAATGTCACAACAAGCATACTTCTAATAATGAAGTCTAGATTTAGATCAGTAAAAACGATCACGTTTTTGCTTAATGATTTACATGGCACACTAAATTGCAAGTTTATTGATTTTAGTTGTTTGGGGTTTTTTTAACATACTCCTTGCTTATTAGCATGGAATTGGGTCTATATAATCTTCCTAAAGGGTCTCCAGGATATCAAATATTAATCAAACCCACACTGTGAAGAAAATAAACACATGGGCCTCACAGCTGGACACAAAGAAGTGCTGAGCTTCTGTTCCACATCAAACCCATGTCCTATGTTTGTCATATCTGTCAACTAGTGCACATATCAGCAGATATTTCAGAGGCATTAGAAAACCCCCACAAGTAAAGTAAAATAGCCCAATATTTCATAGGAAATTCAGATTCTTCTGATTCTGTGAGAATTCCTCGAAGATTAGCATTGTGGTGGAGGTTGATGTAAGTCTTGCTAAAACCTTGACTAAATTCTTACTTTGTGGTATAAATTTTAAATCTTGATTTCTTATCTGCCTTGGTGGTGAAAGCAGTAATAAATTAAGACAAAGAGCTGTATCTTAAACTATAACAAATGTTAATTATAGAATCACTGCAGCACTGGTATCAGAAATAGGCATTCAACAAGAAAGTATTTTAAAATAGAACACAAAAAAAATTCAGCATTCTAAAAGAAAACTTTTCACATTAGTTCCCTAGATTGGAACCTAAAGTACCTTTCAAACATTTAGAGCAAAAGAACATAAAAATCGACACCAAATATCCCAACACAAAATTAAAAACCAAATCCAGCAAGATAATAGAAGTTCTGAAGAGGTCTAAGTTTTTAATATATATAGTACCTATTATTCACAAAAGGTTTGAGGTTTTTTTGCATATACAGCAGTGTAGAGTGTTACAAATTTAGGAGAAAAAAAAACTCAACACATTAGATTAATGCTTTATGTCATAGGCAAAGAATATGGGTCAGCTGCATTTGCAAGAATATAGGGTTGAACCACAAATCTAAGATGCTCTACCCACACACTTTATGATGCTCTAAGCCTAATGCATAAAAACAAACCTAAAAAATCTCAGTAGAGATAAAATTGACCAATATCTATAAGATTCTACAAAAGCTTTTAAAAATTAGTCAAATTACTGTGCATCATTATTATATAATCAAATAAATTAAAATTAGAGCAGTTCAGAAGTAAATTTTAACACATTTTATAGCCAGGAAGAAGGAGTATGTTGAAAGCAAACAGACAGCGTAACACGCCAATGGGATAATTCCTCATCATCCAAAACTGTTCCCTGAATGGTGTAAAACTCCACTCATCAATTATTGAACAATGTGAAAATTGTAAGTATAATTTTCTATAAATTTTCCTGCTTTGGAATTTTAATAAAAACATGTATGTATTTGTTTGCTTAGATTTACTCTACAGGAATTCTTCCTCAGACATTCAGTACCTTGAACTTGTGCCCTGGCTGTCTGCAGAATCATCACCACCACAATGGCTAAGGGATCCTTTCCAGAATGGATGCTCCAATATGTCTGTCCAATTCAGCCTTTTGAAAAGCAACAAAAAAACTGGAAAAACAGTGTCAAAGTACAGCTCCACAGAGAGATATCAGAATATGTTTTGAACCTAATAACACTACAGTGCAATTAATCGTTTTATTCACTTTTATTTGGTCAAACATACGTTTTCTTATATCTTGCCTCAAATCAGAATGTGGATAATTAACCCAACACAAAGGTATGAGACTAAGAATTAAGGAAACTGCATAGCCAATCCCAATATTTAAATTATATGAGCTACCCTATAAATTAGTATCTTATGTTATTTAAAATATAACCATGTCAGCTATAAATCAAAGCCTTGTGAAATACATTGCTCTGGAAAAGCAAAGACATCCAATTTTAAAATTGCCCACCACTTCTGTTACAAAGTTATTTATTTAGCAACAGCTACAATAATAAAAAGATACACTGAATCACAACATTAATTCTGTACATCTTCATATAAGGAAAAGCACAGCTTGTTCTTTTATGAGGGATTAAACGAGTTTTGCATTTTTTATGCTCTACAAATGATGATACATACAGTCATACAGTATCATAGCTATTATTTTTTCCAGAAGTGAAGAAAGACAATGTAAACAACTGCCATGGATTAGACAGTTTACCTTTTCTGAGGATCCTTTTGAAGCAAGCCATCCAGCAAACTAATAAACTCACCAGAAGGTTTGTGAAAAGTAGAACCTGTAAATAAAAGCAATTTGGAAGATACATATGGGGCAACAAAAACAACTATCAAAAAATGTAGCTCAAATAATTATTGGCAGATCATGCTAAAAATTTTTATCAAATAGTAATTTCATCTGAAAAAATGTGAATGTATGAAGATTTCTAACTATGTGCTTTTTGCATGTCAAAGGATCCTCAAAAAAAAAATCCAAGCCAAAAAAGCAAGCCAACCCACCAATGTTCAGTTTTCAAACTAATTAAAATTGTTCATATGTTAAAAAACACATCTCCAATTATCATGTAGCTATTAGCAAGAAATAAATTGGAGTTGAAATCTGCTTCAATTTAAATAAAATTTCCCCCAATCAAGAACATTATTAGAAGACCATTCACTGTTGCACCCTATCACACAAAAGAGATTTTCAAACTTCTTTTTTAACTTGAGAAAAACTCCACTTCTGAGAACTCAGAAATATGAAATGCACTTTATCCACTTTGAAAACAAAATCCGTCTTAGAATTGAAACAAGTAACAGCAGTTTTAATTCTATAGGTCACCATTTTCACTCTCTTACTGTGGACTGAAAAGAACCACTAATATTTGAGTGTCCCCATGAATACCACTGATGTCCAGAATGACTGAGAACAAAAATTCTATCCCAGCAGGTAGATTTACTTTCAGTTCTTAACACTAAGTCATACACCTGTCTGTCAATAAGCATTCACCCTTAATAGGGAAGAAGCTCTGATCAAAGGAAGGTAATGGTAACATTCAATTCAGACAGCTAACCAATTCCTGCAATCAGCCTCAGAAGAAATACTGCAAAACAAAACTTCTAACTTTGTACGTATTACTCTGATCCGATTTATTAAACAATAACAGAATATTACCCTCTGGTCTAGGTGGCAATGGATCTTCATACAAAATCTTTTCAATTAATTCAGAAAAACTGTCTGAGAAGAATGGTGGTCTTCCTATAAACAAAAAGAAGTATATTTCACTGATTAGGCAAACTTCCAAGTGGCTGTCAGGTACAATAATACATGATGAGCTCATTTTCCTAAGGAAACATCCAAAGAAATAAACACCCCCAGTCTGAATTCTATTTATCAAGTTCTCTTGTCAATTTATATATGAGACCTTTGAACAGCAAAAGAGACCAAGGATAGAAAAGGCACCAAAATGATTTGACGGTGGTCACCAAGATAGTCCTGTATGATTCAGCAACAAGACAATAACAGGAAAAAGTCTGGGCAGAAATCTAAGTATCTATGTAACTATGTTGATCCAACAGATCAGCGTATTAAGACTTCAGAAGGTTGCACTGTAATTCTCTTTTGTGATTAAATTTTCCTTCCAGCTGCAGCCAACGCTAATGGGTACTTATCTGCAGGAAACCCTATGACTGCTGGTTTATTCTAGTGAAACAGTTTTCTCTTTCAAAACTCAAACTAATGCACTCAGAGTTTAATGCTGAGGAGATTAAAAACATTACACTGTCAGAATTCAAGGACTGCTATAATTTTAAATTGCAGTATTTAAGCAATACAGGTTGGTTAGTATCACAATATTTAAATCACAGTCAAAAAGGACAACTTAATAGTATTACTTATTTAGCAAAAATTTACTCTGGGACCACAACCTATGTTTCCATTATCACAAATATTAAATAGATACACAAACATACAACCTGAGAACATTTCGTAAAGCAAACACCCCAAGGACCACAAATCACTGGCTTTGGAGAAGTCTTCTCCCTTTATTGCTTCTGGAGCTGCATATAACAGAGAGCCTACAAAATACAGTATATATAACACATTCTGATTATTCATTCAGTATTTATCCCGCTCAACACTTCAAACTTTGTCTCCACACTTCAGCAAGTCAAGGATTATCTTCACTTCATATAAGAAAACTGAGATACCAAAAGTAAGGAGTTTCAAAGGAACTTCTCTCCTATACTTTTACTGAATTATATAAGATTATATACACTATTTTGTTGTTTATTTTACTTCTATTAACCAAGTTGCCTTGTACTACACTTCTCTAACAAAATGATTAATGCGAAGTATGTTTTGATATATCTTCACCACTTCCAGAGCCAAACAAATTGAGCAGAATGGTAAACCAACAGAATTCTCATGTAACAGAAATAATTACATCATGTTTGGGGTTTTTTTGGAGGTGGGGAAAAAAAAGCTATTCCAAAACATAAATCTTAGAAAATTCTATTACAAAAACGTGGTAGCTAGCCAGCTGGATCACTCATCTAAACTAATTACAGCTATTTTCACACTAAAACACTATGAAAACTTCATATATAAAATTCTAGCATTTCATTCAAAAAACTCTTTTATCTTTATATAGAAAATTAAATATACAGTTCATATTTCTACAGTAGGTCCCATCGAAACACTAAGATGTTTCTCAAAAATCTCTAAAAAATTACACAAACTCAAAAAAAAATGTAAATTCCATAATCCCTTAAAACCTCATTTTGGATTCTTTTGTTCTTGGGTTTTATTTTTTTAAGTGAGTAAAGGTCATCAATCACGCACATCAAAACAGCTGTTCTGAAAAACAACAGGAAAGAGATTAGATTTGTATTTCTTCCTGAATAAAGATCTGGTCTTGTCTTAGTATTTCCAGTATGGAGTTTCAGTAGGAGACAGCAAACTACCAAGAAAACTCTCTTTGCTCCCATTAAAAAAATTGCCAAGAATTTCATTGTTCCCAATAACAGTAACTGGTATGACACATCATTATCTTGGAAATCAAGGTCTGTGAGATGCTCTGAGACGTTGACTAATAAAAGATTCAGAAGACTAAAATCAAGTTTCTGAATTTTTCTTACTTGATGAAAAAATAATGCAGCATTTGCAGCCTACTGCATTGGCATGGATCTGTCTGTTGAAACTAAAGCTTCCCCCTACTTCAAAAATAAAAGATCATTCTTAAGTAAGTGGTACTGAAACAGTCGAGCCTCAAACTAGAAACCACTTGGACCATTTGCATCAAAAAGGACAATGGAAGTACAGCAGTGCCAAGACTCCAGTGAAATAAGCAGCAGTTCTGTGTTGTACTTACTGAGTTTTGTGCACACATTTAACATGAAGTTAATGGAATTTAGTCCTAGATCTTAAAGAGAGCATCTGCAGATAGACTTTTTAAAAGTCCACAAATAATTCCACTGCTCATTTTTTTCTGAGACAAAACAGGATTAATTTTAAGTCACTTCTTTATCATAACTCAAATACCAGTTATTTCTTCTTTCTCCAATCGTTACTTCATAACTAGAGCACAAAAGGTTGTAAACAAGTGATTATTTTTGTTACTTCCTTTAAACTTTTTTTTTTTTTTTTTTGATACACTGTCCTATAACAACTACGTACCAGAAAAACAGTTTCATCAGTTAGGAAAGCCAGTTTCAGCTTGAACTCTGAATTTGCAAAGTTTTAATGATCATCTCATTTTTCTAATTCTACTTCTTGTACTTAGCTGATGATATGTGAAACGCATCAAGGAGCAAAGATGTTTCACAGGGTTTTTCGTTCCACCATAGTTTTAATCAAACAGCAATTAAGCCACCTCAGCAAAACCAAATCAAGAATTAATCTTTTTAATTAATTAGCTACCTTGAAACATTTCAGATCTCATTGATACACTCTATTTGGGTGGGGATTTTTTGTTTGTTTTGGGATTTGTTTTTGGTTTGCTTTTTAAATTCTTGAAATTTTGTTTCTATTTTTTTCTAGAAAGAAAATAAATCAAGAACATTTTATAAAATAATGAAAACATGCTCAAGATAGACAGTTTGTATATTAAACTGTATTGTAGGGATTTGATGTCATGCAGCAAAAAAATTAAAAATAAGCCACTTCCAGTTAAGTTATGTTGAAGGTTCGTTATATAATACAAGTATACAACAGTCTATAATCACCTACATATGAGCTGCAATCCAAAAATAACCTGAAGTCTATTTACAAAAAAAACAGGAAAGGTCAGGAATTACTGATATGTCATACATTTTATGACAGAAGTATGTTTTTCCAGCTCTTAGTTAAACTGGTTTTGTGAAACTTAGAATTATTACCATATACTTGTAAATATGGTTACTTTCAATTCTACTCAATTGCAGGTGTTGTTCCCTCTATAAGTTATGCTCTCTTTAAACAATCTTCCTCAAGGTCAACATTTTGGTTTCTGGCTTACTTTAAAAATTCCCTGTATGTAGGGTATGTAAGAACTGCTTAAAGAAAATGTACAGATCATGGTTTCCATTGCAAAGACAGAGGCAAATACATCAGACTTTACAAATGATAACACAACAGAATTATCCAGTTTCTCTAGAAATGTAGTCAGCCCCAATAGAATGATGAACAACTATTTTATTTCAGGGTCTTCTCTCCAAATAACTTCAAACAAAGGTTTTTTCAAACTTCTATTCTGTCTCTTTGGAAAAAGTTAATTTTGGCAAGTAAAAATATTATACCTCGAAATCTGCTTTGCAGGTGTCTTTGTGGAGTGCTTTCACCAACATCTCTTTCACCTTCTTCAGATCCAACTAAAGAAAAAAACTCTTCCAAGTTTTCACCATCCTTTCTAGCCAAACAAAAATTACTGAATTTCAAAGTGCCAGGCCCTTCCAGCAGAATCTAGAAAAATAAACATAATACAACATGAAAGTATCATATAGTAAAACTGATGACTGCTGAAATTTCCAACACAAAGTATAAAATACTTTTTTTAAAAAAAATAACAATCTCAAACCATTTAAGTACATAGAGATTATCACTATAACTGAAAACACTGAAAAGTTTTTAAGTCAACACCAATATTGTCTTTTTTCTTACAACCAAAACTTAGAGTCTCACAATAGAACTCTTTAGAGGTTCAATGCAAACTTTGGTTTCCTCATTATTAAATCTAAATTGATCAATGATGTTACTATAGAAAAGAAAGTAAAAGAAAGGTAAAGCTGTATAGGAAAAGTGTAGTAAAAAGAAACATTGCTTCTTTTGAGAAAAAAAGAAAAAGGTGACCTTTTCTAATTTTATTTAGCAGAAAATTTCAAAGATTTTATTCAATGACCATGAGAGTTTTCTTCATGTGGTTACTGCTTATTCTTGTAATTAAAAGCTTCATACTTCCAAAAATGTTGTTTGGAGAAATAGCCCATTCGGTCGGATGGTGGGAGGGGAAAAAACAAACACACACACACAACAGTCCTATATTAGCACTCTGCATTTTGTTTTCTAAGGAGTACTTTACAGCAACATTATTCTTGGGAGGAATACAGAGGCATCTCCATTATGCTTTATTCATACTTTTTTTTTTTTTTAAACTGCTTTTGGACCCACAAATGACAGAAACTGAGTATAGCTGTGCAAGATTTTACAGAAAATTCAGAGAAGGGCAACTTGATCACTTAGAGTTCAAGACCAAAAACCATAACTGCTAATCGAGGATTTTTGTTTATAGTAATATTCTGGTTACTGCATAAATTAAAAACAAACATGGACCTTGACAAAATTATACATAAATTTCACACACACAAATCATAAACTACATAAAGATTTGCATTTTTATGCAAGAGTAAGACAATAATTTAAATGGCATTTGGAAACAATACGATAGGTTATTAACAAACAAAGTTTAGTTAACTTTACTCTCTTATTAGCATTTTGTGTCCAGTTCTGGGCCCCTCATTTCTAGAAGGACATGGAACTGCTGGAGAGAGTCCAGTGTAGGGCAACAAAGATGATTAAGGGAGTGGAGCATCTCCCTTATGAGTAAAGGCTGAGGGAGCTGGGGCTCTTTAGCTTGGAGGAGACTGAGGGGTGACCTCATTAATGTTTACAGATATATAAAGGGTGAGTGTCATGAGGATGAAGCCAGGCTCTTCTCGGTGACAGCCAATGGTAGGACAAGGGGCAATGGGTACAAACTGGAACACAAGAGGGTTCCACTTAAATTTGAGAAGAAACGTCTTCTCAGTGAGGGTAACAGAGCACTGGAACAGGCTGTCCAGGGGTGGGTTGTGGAGTCTCCTTCTCTGAAGACATTCAAAACCGGCCTGGATACACTCCTGTGTAGCCTCATCTAAGTGTTCCTGGTCTGGCACGGGGATTGGACTAGATGATCTCTTGAGGTCCTTTCCAATCCCTAACATTCTCTGATTCTGTGATTTTCTATTACTTCAACATATTCTGCAGTATGATTGAATAGGCATAATAATGTAATTCTATGTCCGAGGACAGAGAACTAAAATCCTTCATTAATTCAAACCAGAACACCAAATCAAAAGGAATCTATCATATCAAATATACAGCAGGGAAAGAATTCAATTAGATCATAAAATATTCAAGCTATAGACTTGTCTCTCATTGTCTTCACATACATTGTAAAGCTCAGCTGGCCTGCAACCTGAGGTAAGCCTGTTCCAAACCATAAAACAGAAGTAACGAATTAAACACCGATGGTATACAAAGTAACATGTAGTTTCCCCTACAAATAATACTCATTCTTACCTTTCCAGGTGTCAGTTCACAAAAGATAATTCCGAGTTTATGAATATGGTATAAACCAGTAACCAAATCAACACCAAATTCTCTCACTACATCTTCAGGTAGATGTTCGTCTTGAGCAATAACAGATTCTAAAGAACCACCTGAAATATGTTTACACATAGTCAGCAAATCACATAAAGAAGATGCCATACAAATAATTCCCAAGGACATTAAGTAAATTTCTTCAAAAGTTGTGAGGCAAAGGTAATTTTCAGTAGATAAAAATATTTACTGAGATTATCCAATAGTTAGAAAATCTAAAATGCACAGAAAAGAAAAATCTATTTCCAACACTGTGACAAAAATCTTAATTTTTACTACAATTAAAATGAGTGCATGACTTAAAAAATACTTCAATATTGATGTATTTTACAAAGGAAACAGAAGGGGAAAAAAATAAAAAAAAACACAACAAACAAAACAGAAACTGTCACGTCACAATGTAACAGTACCTAGAGGGTTTAAGCAAATTCCTTAAGCAGATTCCTGCTGCATGAGTTAAAAGATAAACACCACCAAGACCAGACTATCAGCTTCTGTGAACAAGCACTAAAGCTAATGACATGTAATTTTCCACAGAATTCAAAGACAACAGAAATAGTAAAACTGGGTTACATTCTGGGATCCTGAGGTCAACAGCATCCAAGAGATCAATTATTTTGTTTGTTCTTCACACATATTATTTCTGTACAGTCCTTTCCTTGATTCATGTGTCCCAGTTCTTTCATTTTCATCCCTTCCTCTCTCCTCTTTTTCTTTTCATTTTTAAAGAAAAACAAACAAAAAAATACCCAGGACCAAATCTTCACTTTCCAGGTATCATACACAAATCTTAGCTTCCTGGCCCAGCAACTCCTACTCATATCTCTTTGCACTTCTCATTCTAACATGAGACCCCTGTTCCTCGAAAATCGCCATGCTCCTTCTCCACTAAGTTCCAACCAACCCTTCCTCTGTTTCTGATCAGATTAGACCTACAAACCCTTCCAAATAATCTTCACATACACACTCTATCACCTCTGTCCTCCAATGGGCTTCAAATTCACTCCATGCTTTTCCCCACTGGTTGTTACTATTAATACTTCTCTGCCCTTGCAAAAATCTCTGTTCTTCCCCTCATCACTTACTTCCTCACATCCCACTGATCCTCAGGTAAGCCAGACTCATCTCATTTGAGCCTGTCCCAACTGTTCATGGGACTTGGACTTCTCCTAATCTCATGTCCCACACACTCATTATTCAAACACTCCTCCTTCTTCCTGCTCCAGTCTCCTGTCCTAAACTCCACATTCCCAGCTTCCCCAAAATCTCTTTCCTCAACCTCATTTGGTCTTTTACTACTCCTGCATCAAACATGCTCCCCTTGGACTAGAGTTTGTATTTCGTGAATTATCTATGGGTTTCCTGCATTACCTGTTATTTATATCTCAGCCAAATCATGCAGAATTAAATTTTAAAAAGGACACAACTTTAAATCCCTGAAAGAAAACAGGGATTGAGACAGCTTTTCAGATAAAAGGATACTAGATTTTTTATTTCAAATCACAGAATAGATTTTCCTAAGCTTTTTTCCCTTTGCTTAGTAATTTCTTTCAGAGAACAGCAAGACCAGGTCTGTCATCACAGTATTCTTCAAATTATTCAACACTGCTGAGTCTTAAAATTATTTTCTTTCTAAAGCTTTTTTATGCAATTTAGTAAATGAGTCATTCCTTTAAAACCAAGCCCATACTACATAGTTATAGTAAATAATGTTCCATCATGTTCAATTATCAGTTTTAAAAGGTATTTTACAGGACTACATATAAATTATTGCACAATATGACCAAACATACAAAGAAAAAAAATAGTGAAACCAGCAACAAAGAAGTATGCCACATCTGATAAGAGAAACTCACTTTGTCACCTTGAGACAAGTGACAGAGATCTTCCATATTTCAAAAGCTGCTTTCGAGGCTCTACAAAATTAATAAGAAATCCATGTCTTATTCTATTTATAAGTAAGTTAACTTCAGGATACTCTCCTTGCAGCAAACGGTAATACTGCAAGGTAAAAATACATGATAATTGTTCAAACTGTAGTCAGAAAGAGGCTGCCTGTCTAATAACTTAAATATATGCCCTTAAGTTATACTACGAAAAGAGACAAAAGACTCTGTATGAGCCATTAACTTCATTTTTAATCACTGAAAGAATGACCCCATTTTTTTCCAGAACTTGTAGCTTCTCTTCTGCAGTGATTTTTGAAACAGAATTCTGTATAGAAAAAAGGCTGTGTACGATACAGACTTTTACTATGAAACGAACTCCAGATACCAACTTTTTAACACACATCCCTTGCACAATTGGCCCTCTTTTCTTTCCACACGGAGTAAAGCATGCTATCTGGAGTTTAAAACATGCAGCCATCACAATTACAGAAAGCTTTGAAAGATTTAACAGATTGATGAAAACCTATGAAAACTCAGTGAATCACTTAATGCAGTTTTGAGTCCTCAGAGTTCCCAAATTAACATCTGAACATAACAAGTCAAAATACTTCTACTGAACAGGAAGAAATCTTATATACTTTACTATGAGCTACAAAATTGGCCTTTGATTTTAAAAGTCATTCGAATAATATTGTCATTCATACATTATAACCTGGTTTGCTCCTTGCTCTCTTTGTTATTGTGTGCTATAAAATGAAAAGAGAATGCCAAAGCTGCCAGTCATTAGAAAGCTTCTCAAGTAATCTTTATGTAGCTACACTTCAACTACTCACAATTTGTTTATAAGTTCCCCCAATTAGCCTTATCTCTTCAGCTATTAAAATCCAACATTATGTCACATCAGATAACATTTAACATACTTATACATTGAAGCAGAGGAGAAATATGACTTGAATTGATTTCTAAAAATGTTTCCAAAGCAAAAACATTTTTATGTATACATTCAATTCTAAAGTTAATCATCAGATAATTATTAAACTTTTTCAAAGATCTAAGTATTTGCTGTGGAGAAACAGTTATAAGAAGTTGTTAAAAAATACTCACTCTGTAATTTTTATCTTTTGAGTTTATCTTACCTGTGCATAATTCCACTACAAGCCAGAGATGGTTGCTTGTTTCATACCATTCATGAAATGTCACTATATTCTTGTGTCTGATTTCATGAGTCAGACGAACCTAGAAGAAAGTTTTTAACATACTTAACTGGGGGAGAAGCAAAATGTATGGACTTCTGGCAGGGGAGAGAGACAATACTTTACTCTAGATCAATCACTTGTTCTCTTACCTTTTCCAGTGCACTCAAATTATTTTCTAATTCAAATATTTTAGTTTTACATGTATGTTGAGGAAAGACAACTTTCCCCACAGGCACTGCTCAACTCACCTGCTTTTAAATATACAGGAAAAAAAAAGGAAGTTCCCCAGCCAAAAATTATAAGCACTATTTGACCTTCCTGCATCAGTAAAACAGTAACAAACTAGTAATCAGAATTTAGAGTGAAATGTGCATTGCTACTTTCCTTTTCAATGAGAACACAAGTGTTAAACAATATGGTGAATACAGTAAGACGAAGTAAAAAAAAAAGTTTCCACCATTCCTAATCTTATCAGGCAAAAGGAATCATTCAAGGGTCCCTGGAAATCTATCTTTCTATCACACCTACATGGCCTGATCACTACAGAAGCCTCTGTATCCTCTTGGAGTGTTAGGGAATAGACTGCCTTAGCTGATTGAATTATTTGATACACTGCTTCTCATAGGACTTGTTTAGAAACTGCTTACAAAGAACTTGCTTAGCATAAGTAACTCGGGCCACTAGCTGTGAACTTTTGAACTTTCTGCCACATTAAGAAAAAATTGGCCTCAGAATTTGTTCAGGTAGGAGGATAAAGGAGCTTTTGATTGTCAGCAGGAGTTATAACCCTAGAGATAAGTAAAAGAATGAAACGGCATGTCTAAAAGAAGAGGAGAAACCTAAGAATGTTTTGGTTATCGACAAGGACTTCTTTTTCTCCCCAGCTGCAAGTGCAAAACAATACAAGACAAGACTTTGATTGACGTCTGCTCTGGTTGGTAAAAGACAAACAACTACCCACAGAGACAAGAAAGTACCCACCTGACAAAAATAAAAGGATCCACTGAAGAACAGGGAGACCTCAGACTCTAATTTTACAATTGTCCCAAACGGACATGCAAGGGGTGGGAAGCTTAGATTGCAAAGGTATAATTGCCCACAGTTTTCTTTACTCGAGGTCCCCGTAGCAGAGGCACCCTGCTCAAGCTGCGCTATGCTGTACCTTGCAAATAAATAACTGATTTAAGAACAACATCTGAAATCCATGCCTAAGTCTCTGCTTCTAGAAACCTAGGGAAAAGAAACTTCCTTAACACCAGAGGTAAGGTACCCCTGAAGGCTTCCTAAGATGAATATGCTTCTAAGAAAAAAAATGTTTAAATTGAGAAAATCCATTAATTACCCAATAAATTATCAGTGAAACAATGAAATAAAACATGAAACTGTTCTGGGTTTGCATGGCAAGCTTTTGGTAGCACGGGCATACAAGGATAGCTTCTGTTAGAAGCTGCTAGAATGTCCCCTATGTCCAATAGAGCCAATACCAGCCGTCTCCAAGACAGACCTGCTGGTGGCCAAGGCCAAGCCCATCAGTTATGGTGTTTGTGCCTTTCTGATAACAGATTTAAGAAGGCGGGGGGGAGGGAACCACAAACAAAAAACAACAAAAAAAAAAACTATTAGGGAACAGCAGCAGGAGAGAGGAATGAGAATATGTGAAACAGCTCTGCAGACGCCAAGGTCAGTGAAGAAGGAGGGAGCGGAGGTGTTCCAGACACCGGAGCAGAGATTCCCCTTGCAGCTTGTGCTGAAGACCATGCTGAGGCATGTTGCCCCCCCACAACCCATGAGGTTCCATGGTGGAGCAGAGCTCCACCTGCAGCTTGTGGAAGACCCCACACTGGAGCAGGTGGATGCCCAAAGGAGGCTGTGACCCCATGGGAAGCCCACGTTGGAGCAGGCTTCTAGCAGGACCTGTGGCCTCATGGAGCTAAGAGCCCACACCGGAGCAGGTTTGCTGGCAGGACTTGTGACTCCATGGGGGACCCAGGCTCGAGCAGTCTGTTCCTGCAGGACTGTACCCCATGGGAAGGACCCAGGCCAAAGCAGTTCGTGGAGAACTGTCTCCCATGGGAGGTACCCCATGCTGGAGCATGGGAAGAGTGTGAGGAAGAAAGAGCAACAGAGACAATATGTGATCACAACCCCCATTCCCCATCCCCACTCTCTGGGAACAAGTGGAGAAAATGGGAGTGAAGGTTGAGCTCAGGAAGAAGGGAGCGGCAGGAAGAAGGTGTTTCAAGATTTGGTTTTATTTCGCATTACCCTACTCTGATTTGATTGGCAATAAATTAAATTAATTTCCCCAAGTCAAGTCTCTTTCGCCCGTTACAGTAACCGGAGAGTGATCTCTCCCTGTCCTTATCTCAACCCACAAGTCTTTTGTTATATTTTCTCTCCCCTGTCCAGCTGAGGAGGGGTGGGACAGAGCAGCTTGGTGGGCAATTGGCATCCAGCCAGGGTCAACCCTCCACAGAAGCAAAATTTATCCACTGGAAAAATATTTGCAATGTCTAAATGTATCAGTTATGATTTCTGTTCCCGAAGGTATGTCTAAAATTTTGGCAAGCTTCTACAAACCAGAACTGATTTACCTTAAATGTTGTTCCTTCATCAAAAGTATTTTTTTCTTGGTAAGCAGGAAATTGATTATCTACTGGAAGGTATTATTACCACTGGATTCACAAACTGATAACAAAATAAAGCAAACCACTACATGCAAGTAACTGTTCTTACAAGTTCTCTGATATATCATAGGAACAGCAAGCCTGTAAACATAGGTATATGCATATGATTTAAACAAGAACAAAATCAGAATAAGAAATAAATACATTAAAGACTATTTGAAGTACAGGAATTAAAAATCTTATAAAGCTGATTTAAACGGTGACAAACTCCATGCAAAGAAGCATGAAATAATTCTCTTTTGTATTACCTTTATATAGATGAACTTTGAAGGTCCCTTCCAATTCAAACTGTTCTCCGATTCTATACCTGTGCTACAAGGACTTTGCAAACTGTACCTTTTCCCAGATTTAGCAGGTAAAAAACAACACTTACCCAGTTTGTTATTTCAGCTCTTTTGCATTTATCTGCGCAAAGAATGGCAACAAAATTAATTGTCCCCTTTCTTCTTCCTTTATAAGCAACGGTCTTATCTCCTCTTCCAATCTCCTCATACAGAATGAAGTTCTCCATGTTTAAGGATGCTTTACAGGCAATGGATTGGAAACATGATGTTAGTCTCATAAACAAATAAACACTTAAAGAAAGCAGGAGGGGGGATGCATTCAAATTTAACAGTCACTGATGTATAGGATTTACTCTCCCAACTCTTAAAACCAGGGATTATATACTTTCAGTAAAATTGAAAATAATTACTTGACAGAAGGCCTCCTCTCAAGAAATACAATCAAATTTTTGAACAGAAAATAGTATTTTCCACTTCCAAAGCTCTTAACATACTCAAAGAGTTACAGATGGGTAAATAGCTACAAATTCCAAATATTTTATCTGTAAAAACAAAAAAAAATCATGCTACCAATCTTACAATTTTATGTTCTACGTAAAACTGCTGTCCAAATGAAAATAGTCTATACAGAAAGCCTTGCCAAATAAGATTACCATTTCTTCCCAAGGGCACTGCAGGCAAACATGCCCCTGCAACTTTTCACAATGCCAAATAACTGATTTAATCAACATAACTGAAAAACACAGGACTTTGTGATTATTAGTGTTCATACCAATGCTGAGCTAAATGTAGCTTTACCAGTTATGGTACTCAGCAGCAATGATTTTTCATGGATAGAAGATAGAAGCTGTGCAAATTTGTTGGCCAATGTTATATTGTGGGAATTGGGGAGTTCCACAGGAATTTATATTTGTAACTATCATTTTTGTCTCAAGATTGCATATGCTTTAATTTACATACTGGAAAAAAAAAAAAAACCACAGCAATTGTCATTTGTTGCAAACCCAGGAAGTGGCATTTGTACATTTAAATAGTTAGATACTTTTCATAAAAGCATGGTTAATTCTTTTGTTCCACAGTTATTTTCTGAGAGGATAATTGGAGCAATGGGAGAACTGACAGCAAAATATTGAAGCAACTGAGTTCTCTATCAGTTTTCCATCCTGCTCCTTAGCTGTGGAGCACAGATATACAGAATCCCAATACCAGTATACTCCAGAAATAGGAAATGTTGTGAACTAGTCCCCAGTGACTAATTAGTTCTTCCAGCTCCAGGCCGACTTCAACTCTGATGCCCAGTTCTTCCAGCTACTCTACACAAATTCATCTACTCTACACAAATGCATCATAGAACATCATAGAATCGTTTTGCTTGGAAGCATCATTGAGTCCACCCACAACCGAACTCTAGCACTAAACCATCTCCCTAAATGGTCTGAGGCTTTAACTTAACCAGGGTAGTAAGTTTTTTACAGCTTTAACCTTGCCCCAGTGAGGCAGTTTCCATCAGTCAAGTCAAGCATATTGAGCCTTCTGTTCTCTTTAGAAAGGAGTCACCTGTAATCACGACCCGCCTTTTTTTGCTTTGCAGGAGCTGTTTTTGATGGAGGAAAGATAATCCATGCTACCTCCTACCACCTCCCTCAATGTTGTAGTTTAATTCTGCTTGCAAGGCCTATTTGGTAGGTTTCATCCGGTATGTTCCTATTCAGGAACAGACCCTTGTCCTTCTAGGCTGTGCAGCAAGGAACTGACTCCCCCTATTCCTCAAATTGCTGCATTCCCCATCCAGGGCCTCATGCCTGTTGAACAGAGGCACCTGGTGGGAGGGCACTACCGCAAGTGGGACTCTAGTCCACAAGCCCTGGCTTAGGAGGCCAGTGCTTTATCAATTAGGGCACTGGGGCTCCAATGCGCTTTTTCCATTTTGTTTATAAAACTGCTGTTTTTTCTTCAATGAGACCACTTCTCAATGTAGGTATCCTACACCCATAGAAAAGCAGCATATTGGAGCAATGGGAATGATCAGCAAGGATAAAAAGGAAGGGCTGCTTAAGCAGTACAGCTGCCAAATGCCTAATCATAAGCCATAAACTAAACTTCACTTCACCTCTTCCATGAGACACAAAGCTCCCAGAGCGACAAACTGAAGACCAAAATAAAAATTAAAGAATTTCTGAGTTTTCAGACAGGACTTCAAGTGAAAATACAATAAAGCAAGCATTATTGAGCTGCAGCAGACAACCAAGCATCTATCACTAAAATACTGGTTCATGCCAGAACATCAGCCAGGTGCTAAGTATCACACAGATGATCAAGAATTTACAACATACATAGGAACCTCATAATTTCAGGATTTCCTTTATCAAAGATAGTAATACAAGACAGAAGTTTTCCTCCCAAAGGAAGAAAGAATCTCACCATTACAATTAAAAAGCCTTGAGATTGATATTGAAAACTAGTTTCATTTTACTGAGCACTAAGCAGACAAGTGGGTAAAGCCAGCATAACAGAGGAATGTTTGGGGTTTTTTCTATTGCTATCTATGAGAACAAGGTAATTATATAATTGTTACTTTGTCATACATCCCCAAATAAGGCACAAAGATACATCAGAACAGATGAGGTCTCTATTTCCCTACTTCCCTTTTCTGATTAATGTAGATCATTGCACCATACTTTATGTTCTTTTTCTGGACAGCTCAAAAACAAAAAATACCAAAAATGTCTTCCTCTACTACCAAAATTTCCAAAACAGTAATGCCATAGAAATGTATCTCTCAAAAGAGACGGCCAACCCACAGTCTCCCTCTACAAAGTTTAAGACCACAACCCTTTCCTTGCACTCCTTACTTCTTTCCCAAGAATGTTTCAAATCTGACACGTGCATCTCATCACAAGACTGAAGCATATATGCACTGGATGATGGAAGACACCTTCATGTTGGTCGTATGAAAGGCATTATCATCCACTTATGCAACAAACCATCTGAATGTATCCCAGGTTCAATGACAAGTACAGAAATATCTGGTTATCTGACAAAAGCAAGACCAATGACATGCAAATGCACATTGGAATGGAGTAGTCATGGTCATGGGACAGAGAAGCCTTCATTGCTACCTCATGACTGGCAGTACTTGCAAACAAGGTCTCCATTAACAGCTCTGCAAGAGGCTGTTGGCAAAAGAGAAACATCCAATCTCGCATCCCTCAATCTGAACAGTAATGGCTATGCTATCATTTCAGTAAGCCAGCCAAGGGAGAGTGATCCATGAAAGACTTTCAACAGCTGGAAAACATTCATCAGTTCTGAAATAAAGTGCAAATAAATCAAATTAAACTACACAAAAAGTGAAAATAAGTATCTCAGGATGAGATAGCTACTGTGGAAGCCTGTCACACCACCATCTGTAGTGAAACAAGTACGTAACTCCACAGAAGTACCCAAAGCAGCAAACTTAGCTGCCAAGGGAACCATATTTGTTCTGGGCAGGATACAGAATCACACCACCAAAGAGACACGGTTCCAGCAGCTTTTCTTCCTTCTCTTGGTGAGAGAATTTCCAGAACACTCTGAGCAGAGCTGAGATCTCCTGCAGTCAAAGCTCTGTCAGCAGCCTGGCAGGCCTGAGGTGTGGCACTGCAGCCCCTGGGACACAGCAGCCTCCTGGCTCACCTGCAGCAGAGGTGAGGGTGCCATAAGAAAGGATATCTGGCGAGCATCCAGCTCCTCGAGAAGCCTTCACTGGAGAGTACCAGCCACCCCGAGGTCCGAGCTTGCCCTCAGACCCAAGGCCTATGGCGGCGGGTCCCTGGCCAGGGCGGGAGCAGAGACCGCTGAGGGGAAGGGGGCGGGCGGCTGCCTGCGCGCGCCCCTCACAAGCGGGGCGGTGGGGCGTTAGGCACGTGCGCGTCCCGGCAGCTAACGGCCGTTAGCCGTCCGCGGGGAACGGGTGGCAAGCGACAGCCGTACCTGTGGGCAACCAGGCAGCGTTACAGCCGCCGCGCCGCCGCCATCAACCGAAATCGGCGGAACCGCGCCCCCAGGCCGGAGTGTCCCATGGCCAAATAGAAGGGAGGACGGATTTGGAAGTGTCGCGAGGGGAAACTCGTCCCTGCGCGCCATAAAATACACCCAGCGGGAGGGGCATCGGCACAACAGCCAAAGTGACTCCGGGAGCTGTTTTATTTTCCCTTACTGTAGCAACAAGACACCGCCAGGTTCCACCGGGGTCTATCCCCTCCCCCCCCCACGCCCTGCTCGGATGGTCGCAACCCCGCGCCCGTATCCAGGACACCGGGACAGACGCCGGAAACGGAGCGGAGCCGCTATTGGGCCAGGAGGTGGATACGTCAGAGCGGGTCCACTGGTATCGGGCTAGAGGGGAGTTCCCGGATGTTGCGGGGCGGGGTCGCTGGGGTGGGGGCGAGGGAAGCAGCACGTGTCCAAGTGGGCGGGGCGTTAGGGGCGCAGCCGCCCGGTTGCCAGGCAACCGCCAATGGCGGGCTAACGGTCGGGGAGGGCGAGGCAAACGCCTAATTGAGAGACACTTTGTTATGACAACATTTTGCCCTTGAAATAAATAGTTTCCATTTTTAGCAGTGGACTTTTCACTTTATTTATTATCCTAGGGTGGTCTGGTTTTGGTTTTGTTTTTTTTTTTTTTTTTGGTTGGTTGGTTTGGGTTTTGTAAAACCCTTGAAAAAGTCAAGTATACTTTTCTCTTGCGGGACAAAACATTTAATGACATTTGGTGTGGCTTTCTAGAGCAAATTCGTAAAGAATTACATTCTACCTATTGCCCCACCTTCACCTTGACCTCCTGACAGTTTTGAACCCATCGGTCCATTGCAACCACATTTGACAAAAGAAGTTGTATAGTTAACAGGAAAGATTCAATGTTTCTTTAGGCTGTGTGATAACAGACGGTCAGGTTTTTTACCCCCACTGGAGGAAAAAATTCAGTATGAATGAAAACCAACCTAATACGGGAAAAACAAACTTACACACCCTCAGCACCACATGCACACACAAAAAAATCCACCACCACCATTACCCTATTTGGGAGAGGGATGTCAGAAAAGTGCTTTCTGCAAGAAATGCTTCAGTTTTCTTTTATACCTCCTCAGACAGCAAAGGCTGTAGACACAAAGCACAGATCTGGAGGAAATGAAGCTTCATTAGTTAACACAGGCTGTCAAATATTTTGTCACTGTTCAGCTGTTGAGCGGTTTGATAGAGAGTCTGCAAAAACTGGTAAGAGTTCAGTGCTGCACACAGGTATAATTTCTGCTGGTTTATTGGATAACCCCATAGAATCGACAGGACCCCTAAGCACTGAAAAATATCACGTGCGTATGCATGGCAAAATTGCTTACTTTTAACAAATTCGGACCCTGTCTATTTTGAAGCACATGTTTTCAGCAATCACAGAGTTGATCTGTAATTACCACTGAAGCTACAGCTTTGAAACTGCACAAGCAATATAAATTTTCCATTTCTTTTCAATGTAAATTAGTAGTTGACTAGATATAAACAAACAATGCATAAGTAGATGTCACCTAGTTTCTTTTAGTAAGCACAAGAAAAGTATGCTTTGAAGCAACATTTATTTAGATTTTAGAAAACAGTGCATTTTATATTTGGTTCTGATGAGGGTGGTTGATATAAAGAAGGAATAGAATCTGAGCTCAATCACAGAACAGGTGCTGACAGCAGTTCCATGGCAGACCTTAGAAAAGTCACCTAATTTTGTTGTCCCTGTTCAAGAGAACAAAACTAAAGCACAGTAACTACCAAATTACTTCTTTTGCTTCCAAATTTCCAGTGTTTGTCCTATGTAGAGCTTTCTGTTAAATTAGTGCAAGTTAGGGATTGTTTTAATGCAAGGAGGGTAAATATCCCATTTTGGAAGAGTAAGATGGTATGAACTCTAAGTCTGTTGAAAACTTCATATAATAGTGACAATAACATTACACAGTGCAGGGAGAGAAACACAAAAATGCTTTAATAACAAACAAGCCAGAGATTCATAGCTTTTCAAATTAAATGTCTTCATGATGAAGAATTTCAGTGTAATTAAAGGCAGACACGGGGATATGTTAACATATACCCCTCTTTTTTTCCATCACCTGTTAGTTAGGAACTATGGCACTTTTTTATTGCTGATATACACTTCACTGTGTGCCTGTATCTTTCTTACCATCTGGATACACAATTTCAATACACTCCAGATGGGTAATTTTTCCCTTTGATTTGGTATAAGAGTCAGGAATTCTCTCTTCAAGCATGTCACTTGCTTCCAGTACAAGAGTAATCTTGAACTACTAATCTAAATACAAATACAAATACAAATCAGGGCTGTGATTATGAGACTTATCTTTAGCCATTTTCTTGCTGTTTTAGTCTTTCAGTCCTTTAGTCTACTACTAAACATGACTTCAAGCATTGTACTCAACTGCAGTAAACTTTTCTGTGGGAATATTTTCAACATTCAAGAACGGAATGCAAAATATTCTCTCTGCTCTTTGCACAATTTCAATACTCTTAGCAATCTGTACAGCAAACTCAGCTTTGCTATTGGCCTGGCTATTGTATGGGACAGTCAGACGTAATCAAATTCTTGTTCTCAAATAAATATATGATCTAATTTAAGGTAAACTAAGATCTTGTGACTGAAACCACATAGTTCAGGAATGTTTAAACACTTTGCTGCTCTATCCTCAATAGATACTATGGAAGCCTCTGGCATTTTGTGTGGTTCCCAAAAGTCTAACTAGTAGCCTATAATACTAAGGCGTGTTTCCATGTTTTGTTTTCCTTTGGTAAGAAGATCTGTTCTTTAGTTTGCTCTAATGCCTGTTGAAGTTGCTATACACTTGTTTTATTTTGCCACATGTACTGTGTTTTCTCACAGCTATCATGATTACTCATGCTGCAGCCCATCTTGCTAGTACATCTTGTTTCTTTCTATTCTAGACTGACCCCATTCTCAAGAGAGTTTCTATTCTCGGTATCCTGAGTATAATGATTCAGTTGCTTGTATACAGTATTTTTATGTTGCATTTGCTTTGACAATTCTGTCATTCCTGGGAGGTACATGGGGCCACTTTTCTGGTCTTCGATCTTTTTAGTGGAACAATGGACATGAACATAAGCACATCTTTATCTTGTGATTTTTATTCTCAGATTCTTTTCCAACATCCTCTTGAAACTAGCACATCCTTTCATTGTTTGAGTGAAACTTTGTGTGTTTTTCTTTATTTCTGGATTTCTGTGGTAACATTACAATTCTCATACTGTGAGTTAGCCACCTTGTTTTTCTGGTACAAGGCTTCTGTGTTCAGTGGTCCTTCTCAAAGTCATTACCTAAATTCACGTTACAGTTTCAGTACCATATGCTGCTGATATTTGGAGCAGCATTGATTTTTCAAATTATTTTTGTAGCTTCTGGGATTTTTCTGTTTGGGAACTTCTCTTCTCAGTCGTGGAGTTGACCTTTTGACTGTGGAAACATTATTGCAAAACAGTCCTTGCCAATGTGTTTCATCAGGTGATGCAAAAACTACCAGTGGTTTCTTTTGTAAGAACAGGGTCCCGATCTCACCTCACTGGATCAACTTGTCACCAATAAACACTGCATGCATAGCATGTTTGTGTTGCGTCTTCCTCCATAATGTTCTCAATGCTTTGCATATGTCAAAGGTTTGAAAGAGATGTGGTAAAATAGTCTGCAAATCTTAATACTGACTTAATATCTTTAAAGGCTGGCATACTACAAGCTCCTTTTACCTTCCCAAAATCCTTGTGGTGCTTTGGGAAGTCAGCAACTGCTCTGCATGTGATACTGAAGTCAAAACCAACTTCCTCTCTCTTTGTTGTTTGTATTTAGTTTTATCGACTAACGAGATGGGGTTGTTATGGACTACCACAGTTTCTGCCAGGCGTTCTTCTTATCACATTCCTGAGTATCATCAGCTCTGATGCTGATTGGTAAGGCTGGCTGCCAGAGCTGATATTCCTGTGCTGTAAGGTTCACTAAGAGTATTCCTAATGCCAAAGTGTCCCTGCTGGCTTCCCAAATACAATGAGATGACTACATTGCTCATTCAGGAAAGACGGCCAAATAGACCTTGTAAAAAATCTTGCTTTTTCAATGACTATCATACTGTTTATGTAATTTTTAGATTATGTAAGATTGTTAGTGATGCTTTCTTTACCTGACTATTTCAGTGTTTCAAGTTATTTCTTATTCTAACACAATAGATAGTGTGTAAAGCAGATGCTGTACTATTTGAATTACTTTCATCTGTTCTAGGTATAACATGTTGGGAGCACATCCCATTTTCTTCAAATACCTAAAGCAATTTCAACTCATGTAAGAGTCAAATGCTCTGCAATTGAGTATACAGATTCATTGTTTCTGTAGAAAGCAATGGCTATTTTGTTGCATATTCTGAAGATTCAGCCTGTATACTCCGGATATGTTTTGCATCCTGATTAGAATTGACAATGTCTTGAAGGTATTGTCATCATTCCATAGTGTAATTTTCATTTGGCTTTGCCTGATTGCACTTTTTTTTTTCCCTTTTATTGCCAAATGCATGCTTGGTACATTTATCATTATCCCACTATCTTGCATTTAATTTCCTCTTTGTTTGTGTACTTGTCTTCATCTGAGCTTCACAAACTCTTTATTCCAACTTGCATATCATTAATGTCAAATGTGTGCAAAACCGCATCCTCTGAGTCACTGTTTGCTTTCTTCATGTTTTTTCAGACTGTAAACTCTGGAATAATGCTTTCTTTTGCCATAATTATTATATATGATCCTCTCTATACAGGACATTTTTAATGAATTTTCTCCTTAAGACCTTTTAACCTTCACATTATTTGTTTCCTTTGCTAGTGTTTATGCTTTAGCTTGTCCACAAACTTTCACTTTCTGATTTAGCCTCTCATTTTTCTTGTGTTCTTTTTCAAGTTACATGTGTCTGCCTTCCTTACGTCAGAGTCACGATAACACTTCAGACCAATGCCATAATTGCTCCTGAAAGATGCAGCCCCTTTAGATGAATGAAATTTCCAGTAGAGGAACAGTTGAAGAAGTAAAAAGCATTGGTGCTGACTGATGCTCACTGAAGGAAGCATAGAGCTCTGAGCAAGAAAAGCTTTTCTGCTGATTTGATTCTTCCAGAAAAAGGCAACATTGCATAGCCTGTTGTAAAACAAAACTAAAACAAAACATACAAAAATTATCAAAAGTACTCACACTTTTAATTTTCACATGCTCAGTAGGACAACTTTCAGGATTCTGTGTTTTGATATTCAAGTAAAACCAATGTTAGCTTTACAGAAAACACCATTTAAACAAGAAAATATGTTGTACAGGCAGTGTTATACAGACGCTTCATAGACCCTTTTAAAGGACTTTCAGCATTACTTAGTCCACAGTGATATAAAAGTGTGATAAATGGGGCCAGTAACACCAGGTATCAGCAGGAAGAACAAAAACAGGAAGCAGCATAACTCCTTACTTCTTAAATCCATGACCCAGCAACCCAGAAACACATTCCTAGGATATGCATTTGTGATTTTTTTTTCTCAGATCATTTATTCATGCCCATTGCAATTAATTTATTCTCTGAGACTAAAACCATCCTACTGTACAATCATAGCTGCAAATGTGATCTTCAGCTGGTAAACTAACCAGAGATTTCTGTAACTGTTTTCAAATGCTTTTAAAGCAACAATGTATTCTTTGATTGTTTTACAGGGACTATAAAAGAAGTTCTAGAGACAGCAAGTGAGGAACATGCAAGAAAAACAACAGCATGCTGACTGAAGAGTATATTTGAGAAGTCTTCTATTTTAGCAAGGCAGAAAAAGGTCTCTTCTAGAGATGTAATCAAGGAAGCAAAATTGAGAATGTGATAAATATGTGATAATCAAGAAGAGAGAGGAAATGGAAGGGATAACGAAAACAGCAGAGAAATCTACAAAACTTCTTAAAATTTAGCTGGTTACCATGTCAATTGCCAGCTTTGGAATTACTAGGTGGACAAAGTGAGATAGCAGTAGGAATGCAACAGAGTATACTTATATGTACTACAGCACCATGCAACAAAAAATCATAAGGAGGATTTGGTACAGCAGCCACCAAACAACTGCTACCACATGCCCTGATCAGTGCATGCGAGGGGCTGGCAGTCCCATAGCAGCAGGTTCTCTCCACCAACGTACTTTCACACACTGTGTTTGTGTATTAGTGCAGGTCATTGCCATTTGTCCCACTGTGAGGGACTTCTGCTCAACAAGAAATCTCTGGTCACACAGACTTGTTTCTCTCTGTTGTTGGTGTGGATCTTCACTTTTCTATGCTTGCAGATCATCTCTGTTTTCTGTTTTTATTTCTCAACATCGGATTTTCTTCCTGGGCTCTGATTCCAAGATGCCTCTGTTGTGTGTCTTCCTCTGTTTCTGTGGAACTTTTTACTAAAGTCCCTTACCAGCCTATCTTTGCTTTTTTCCTGCTTCTCACTGACTTGCTGTAAAGCACAGAGCAAACTTTGTTCCTCAAAACTACTTCTCCTTCACTGTACAGACCCTTCCTCCTCACTGCTGTCTTGTGCTTATGTTACACATTATAACAAGCGCCTAGCTACTGCCGAAAGGCTCCATTCCTTGTTTGCAACCGCACACGCTTGTTCCTTCTCTTGGGCAACCTCTGTCACTCATCTGACTCCATTGTTAGCTATTTCAAGAATTAATCAGAAACCTATCCTTTTTTAAAGCCTCCTAATTTAGCTTGCTCGCTGGCTAGCTCTAGGGTCACATGTATACAAGACTGGGCACAAAGAAAGCAATCGGACGACTCAGCTGGTGGTGAAAAGTGGAAGAGACCAACCTTTTGAATGATACCTAAGTGCTAGACTTCCTAGCAGCAAAAGTAAGTTTCTATTTTAGGCAGGTGTTAGAGGAGACTACCAAGATGATTTAAGAGTGCAGTGTTACCAAAGGGATGGTCCTGTTCCTCCCAGACATATGGTTTCAACTCTTCCGTTGTGCTCCCTCCTGATACTTTAATGACCTTACAGTGAAGCTGTTTAGTTCACTTGATCTGGCAGAAAACTGACATTAAAAAAAAAAAAAATTAGTTCTCTGTCAGATTAGTAATCTGAGTCACTCACTGAGGAATCCGAAGCACCAGAGGAACCAGCTCCTGGGAAACCCAGGAGTGCCTGGCTCCTCCAGGGGAGAAGTGGGGAGAGCAGCCTGCTATTTTCGGCAGCAGCAAGCTCCTGGGTTGACTCACATGTCCCATCTAACTGCACCCTTAGTCACTTCCAAAGGATCTGCCCTGAACACATGCCTGTTCGGCAGGCACCTGTGAATCCTCTGTTTCCCTTGTAAGATGCCTCCCCTTTTCTCTGTCACCCAAGCACATCCCCATCTGTGACTCTCTTTTGTTTGCATCTGGAAAGCGTTGGATCATTTCTTCTTATGGGTCATTCAGGGTCAAGCCCTCATTTGAGATTAACACACATCCCACACTTCCGGAATCCTGTCCCCAGCACGACTGCAACTTTTTTGTCTTACCAGCTGTAATCTTGGACACAATTCTGTTCTTCCCTTGGTGGTAAACAAAAACCATCAAAGCCTCCTCCAACAACTAGTTCTCTGAGCTGCAGAAATAAGAAGTTGTGATTTCCTCTGGCCTTTTTTTTTTAAATTAGATTTACTAAGAACCCAAACTGAAGCCTTTCTCTGTCAGTGAGACATGAATGACAAGTCTTTTCTTTTGGGGATTTTTTGGCATCTAATACATCTTAACTTTCGCCTCCAGGAGGCCATGGGCAAGGTTCCTCTCCACCAAACTTGAAGAAAGACGTATTTTGAATGCCTAACTTTCATGGCAACCCTCTCCCCTATTCCCATGTCAGTATTTCTGTCCACCAGCCTCCCTGCAGCCTGGCTGGGTGCTTGGCCGGGGTGTTGTTCAAGCTTTTTTGCCCAGGTCAGGCAGGCAGCACTCTAGCATGCACCCTAGCAAACCCAGGAGCAGCTTGCCGGGGCAGCCAGCCGGCTGCACCGGTCCGGGTCTTTCAAAAGCGAGACGGCCAAGGCAGCGCAAAGAGTAGGGTCTTTCTCCGGCAGAAATCTCAACACTTGGCAGAACAACAGCGGGGTGAGCGGACGAAGGGCCGGGCATAGCGGCCCCTGTCGCCTGGCGAGGCCCGCACCGCAGCGGGTCCCCCTGCGCCTCCCAAACCGGCCCGGGTCGCTTCGCGTGACCGCTACCGACCCAGCTACACCTTCCTCAAGCCGCGGAGCACGGCGGCCGTGTCGGGGCGGCGGCAGCCCGAGGGCGGCGCGGGCCCAGCACCCCTCACCCTGGCTGCTGTGAGGAGGGGTCCCGGCGCAGCAACCACAGCGCCAAAGGCCGGGAGGCGTTTGGCCGCGGGCAGGGCGGTCGAAGCAGCGGTGCGTTACTTGCAAGGCGAGCGGTCCGCCGCCCGGGACGGGACAAGCGGCAGCGGGCAGTGCTGCCCGCGGCAGCCTTCAGGTTGCTCCTCGCCCCGACAAACGCCTCCCGCTGCGGAGAGTCCCACTCGGGGGCGGCACCGGGCAGCCCGTCCCGCAGGCCTGGGCCGCGGCAGGGGACCGGTTGCTGAGCGACGCGCGGCCCCTCCTCCGCGGCAGGGCTGGGCCATGAGGTAATGGCCGCCGGGGGGCGGAGGGGGGGGGGTCGGCGGGGAGCGCTGCGACTGCCGCGCTAGCGGCCTCCGAGGTGGCGGCCAGCGGCAGCTCTCCCCTTCCTGCTGCCCCCCCGGCGGCGGGCGGTGCCACAGCCCCCTAGGTGTCCGCGCCGCCCCGCCTCCCGAAGAGGCCGCACGGCCCGGGTAAAGACCAGCGAAGAGCCCCGCGCTCAACAGCGGCCGAGGAGAGCGATCGGCAGCTGCCCCACGTGTGCTGCTACCCGGCCGGCGGGCGGGATTTGTGTCGGTTCCTGGGCGTCGTTTGAGAGCGGGGAACTGGAACGGCGGCGGCCCAGGCGGAGAGACCAGGGAGGAGCGCACATGAGGCGCTGGCAGGAGGAAGGAGAAGCAGCAGCCAGCCGGCCACAGCACCCCCAGCGCTCTGCCTGCGCCGCACGCCGCGGCCCCTCAGCGGCGCGGGCCGGGGGCGAGCGGTGAGGGGAACAGCAGCCCGGAGGTGGCCGCCGCCGGCAGCGAGGCTCCCCCGGCCCGCGGGGGCGCCGCCGCCCGTCCCCCGCTGCCGTTGGCGGCGTGCGCGCCCGGGGGGCCCGGAGCGGGGTGAGTGGCGGGGCCGAGGGGGCGGACACAGGTGCCCGCGCGTCGCCCTGTGGCATGTAACGGTTCGGCGCGTGGGCAGGGAGGGGTAGACCGGTGCGGCTGCCTCTGTCCCCGCTTGTCCCTCAGGTGAGCGGGACGGGGGCGGTCTGGCCGCCGTGGCGTTGCGCGGGCGAGGCCTGCTCCGTTCGCCGGGGAGCGAAACGGGTGGGTGAACAAGGTGCAGCGGCTCCTCCTCCTGGGGCCGCCGCAGCCCGGGGGCAACGAGGCGACCTTCACAGCCGGCTTGCTCGGGGGCGGGCGGAGCGCCGTGCCTCTGGTGCCTGCGCTGCTTTGTCCCTTCCTCCCCTTTAAAGGAAAGAGGCAGTTGGGTCTGATTGTTTGCCGAAGGTCAAGAATCGCTTGCAAAATTTGGCCCGTGAATTATTTACAGGTAAACTGCTGCTGCTCTTGCCACTTAGAAGGAACTCTGCTAATAGAAATAGCTTTACTAGCCATTGGGGAGGGACATCAATATATTAACTTGGTTTCTTTAGGATCAAGGATTACAGATAGCTTTTGGAGGTATAGTTTTATTTAAAATTACTAAAATTTTTCTTTTTAATTTTTTTCAAGTTCGAAATGTTAATGTCTGCTTTGGTTTGCAGCTGATGGTTTTGAACTTCATGTTTAGATGAGCTTTTTTTCATGCAAAATTAGGGAATAGTACAAAATGTCAAAAAGTGGAATATCTTTTAGAGGGTGGGAGGCCAGGCTTCTTTTCCTTCCTTGCTCAGACTTTGGGAGAAGTCTCCTGTGTGGACACATTGCTTGGTCTCACAATCTGTAACCTTATTTGAACCTTTCAGTCCACTGAGATTAAATTGTGGGTGTAATGGTTTTAGCAATCAGGAAAGCAACAACAACAACAAGCTGAAACAAAACCAAAATAAACAGCAGTTATGATGACCAGTTTGCCATATGTGCATGTTATGCTGCTGTGTGTTATACAGTTTTATATACTGTAAATAATGGCTTCTGACCATACTGGAAGTGAAGCACTTTTAGATATGCTCGTTCCTGCTAGGGCTCGTCTGGAGTTTTTTAAGAAGCTTGGAGGAAGGAGTGTTGTCCCCCAGCCCTGGAACCATATTCACAAAGCTATGCCTTCTCTGAGGCACTGTAACCTGCTTTAATTGAGCCAGAGCAACCTATGGTGACAACAGATAAGAAAATAATTTTAGAAGCACATAAGAAAATTATCTTAAAAACAGAGAAATAATAGCTGTAATCATGATTTAAATGAGCATCGTTATAAGGGAGGAAAACCAGAAGGGTAAAAATCTTAATGGAAGGCAACTATTTTCAACTTTTAAGATGAGCTAGTGAGTTAAGACCAGACAGCTGTATGTGTGGATAGCATTTAAATTTCTGTTGAAGTAAAACTGAAGTTTCTGTTGGCTGCATGAATGAACTCCCACTTGCTAGTGGAGTTAACTATATGGTGGATGCCAATAGTGGAAATAAGGGGAATCTCTCTGGATCTCGTGGAAGAAAAACAAACAAAACCAACACACCTACCTCCCCCCGCCCCCCGCCAAAAAAAACTCCCCAACATTAAAAAAACCCCACCACTACAACAACAAACAAATGCAGAACAACAAAAAAACCAACTACTAATAAAAAATCTTGTCGTTCTTAACTGAGCTTGGTGCCTGTTCTACAGCACAGGGTAGCACATCAGTATGTTGAGGAACCATTGTATGTGGTTAGGCACATACAATTTATATATGTAGTGTTCTGTGTTTGATATGTGTATGCATAAAATCTTACTGAAATCTGAAGTTGTTGTTACAACCTCTCAGCCTCTGACTGGTTTAATCCAGAGTCCTGACTAATGAAGCAGTACCAGCACATGACCTGCAAGTTTTATATTAATGGCTGTTAACTTGGCATTGTCAGTTTGTGCAAGGCAGGTGAGAGTTGATGGGAGTAAGTGAATGTTCATGTACCAGAAAGCAAGATCAGATGGAAAAGATTTGTATGGAACTGCTTGGAGCTACTGTTGTTCCTCTCTGCTGCAGCTCACACCTGAGCTCCTTGCTGCTTCACCCATTCTTGTCTCCTGTAACAGATTACAAGCTACCTTTGTAGATGTCATTTGATCCTAACCTTTCCGTGTCCTCTGAGGATTTTCTTTTGAGTTTTGAAATATTGTAGCTAATCTGCTTTGGGATAGAAGAATGAGATTGATGTTGTAGAAATGAGTGCAAGTTAAATATTTGTTTGAAATGTGCATTTGATCAATACCATTGTTTCTTACCGTTGTCACTGTATAAACATGAAATTAGTACTGGGGAAAATGCTGAAACTTCCCATTTTGTCTGCTGTGATGTCCAGTAAGCTAAATGCAAGATACTTTTTTTTTTTTTCCTAGTAGTTCTAATAGAAAGAATTCTCAGAATGAGTGATATTTAGGCAGCATCTGCAATATCAAAAGACCAGAAGTTAAAAACAAACCTTTCACCCTTTTTAAAAGTTGTATGTGTTTTTCTTCTTAACAGTTTCCTGTGCTACTTAAAAATTCCTTTGAGAAAGGGGAGGTAATCAGGGGAAAGGCAGTGTATGAGTTATGTTTATTTGAAATCTATTTATTTCCAAAGTCTTTAAAATTTTCTTTGTTTTGCAGGATTGGGGTAGTTCAGTGCTCCTGCTTCTAGGGTCAGAAATAGCATTTGCAGGACATAATTTGTTTTGTGTTGTCTGGATTTTGTATTTTGTGAGTGACACTCAAATCAAAGTTGGTGGAATGTTTCTTGTTAGTTTGCAAAAAATGTGTTCTTTGCTTCAAATTTTGAAACAGATACCTCTCCCCCTGCCTCATTAATGACTGTTCTGTTTGCAAAAATGGATGCCCCATCTAATAAATCTCCAATATTAGGCTGGTTACTTCACCTGTGTAACTTTTTGAATAGCACCGTTTTAACTCTCACAGAACTGTCATTTGACTTCATGCACTGCTTATTTCACAATACTTCCATACTAATGCAAAAGCTGACAGACCAGTATGATGTGGGAAGTCCCCGTAACTAAAATATGGAATTGGCAGCTGTGTTTTAGCTTGTTGGTCAGAGAACTATTATTACAGCTGTGTTTTCCTTTTGAACTAACTATCCATCTATCCCAATGTATGCTGCAGTTCTGCCTCTGAAGGAAGCTTAGTGGTGCCACCAAGATCAAGATTAAACAATAGATACACTTAAATTGCATGTAAAATGACCAAGGGCCTAATGGGATCTTCCTGTGTGACATTCATATTGTTCCTCGTTTCTGCTGTGAATGAGATTGTTACTCATGTGTTGCATAAGGGCTGTTAAAAGGGATACATTCCCAGTAGCGGCTGCATGCCAAGTGGCCTTCAGAGGTATCATAAAAACATAGTAAGTAGGATAAATGGTTTCTGCTCACTGGATGACAGCTATTGCATCTCATTTGTAGGCAGCTCACTTAATGTACTGAGCTTTGTAATGCTGGAATCCTAGAATGGGTTTGTGATCTACAGTGTTTCTTTATCATGTTTGTATCATTAAAACTCCTTAAGCAATGCCATTGCCTCCTTGGAATGCTGCACTTGTATGGAGGACTCAGTTTTGTGGATTCAGTGCTACTGTGAGAGATAAAAATCTTGCCAATTAACTTCCTGTTAAGGTTGGCTTTCCAAGATACCAGTTGGTGTGTGATTCAAAGCCTTCCTGCCAATTCGGTGGTTTGACTGAGATAGCTGTGTGAGTTTACAAGCACTCTTATTATACTTTGTAGTGAATAATGTGATGTCTCCTGAATGAATTTCATGAGTTCACTGCTGATATTCTGTCTAAAACTGTCCTTTATTTGAACTCTGGTTCATCAATATGTCTCTTTTTATTGGAACCTATTGATTACGGTGCAAAAAGTCACGCTATGTAGTCATCCTGCTTATGGCTGTCCAGCTAAGAGGCTTATTGATAGCACAAACAGATTAGCTCGGAGATAATTCTTAGATTCAATTATACTGGCAGATTTACTTCAGTTAAATCGGTTAGTGACTGTCCTGAAGTCGATTCTTTGCCTTATCTTACTCTGGACAGGATTGTCTAACCTTACTGTCCATCAGATGCGGAAACCGAAATGGTGCTGCCGCTCTTTAATGGTCATATTTCCTTGTGTGCGCGTTTTTGGTTTTTAAGTATTCTGATGGATTAAAATATACTAGAACCTTGATGCTTTTACTTGCTTTGTAACAGGAGTTCAGAACATTGTAGCAATCGGAGAAACAGAAAGAAGGAAGGAAATGTGAGAAGAGTTTAAAAGCTCTTGCTAAGTTTTATTATTGGCTTGTTTTGACATAAAACTGTTGCTGCCCAGCAAAGCAAATATTTACCTGGCTGTGGTTTCCATCTTCTATCCTCTCCTGCATTATGGTGCTGGGAATCAACTCCATGACTTAGCCAAGAACTGTTTTTAAGGTTAATTTTCAGTCACATTGTCTGTCCTCTGGGTGGTTGAGCAGCTGTTAGCAGTGAGGCGAAGGAAGCAATAGGAGTAAGTGGCTGAGGCTTTGGTGTCAGAAGGAAAAGTCTTCAGTGAGCTTAAGCTGATTTTGAAACTGCTGCTCTCTAAGCTCTGGTATAACTGACACCGGTTGTGTGTTGGTGGATGAGATGCTAATGTCAATATTAGTGTGCTTATGAAATACTCTTGATTCCCTGCACCTGTATGAACAGAAGACAGAAATACTGAATAGTTGATATTCTTAGGCTATACACAGACACTATCCTTTATGATACAAAATGAGAATATGTTTAAGAATAGATTTGAATAGTTTCATTTTGCTAGCTTTTGGTTCAGACTGCATTTTTCAGTGTTCTTTCTTGAGCAAGATGACCACAAAATATGGTCTCTATTGCGCATAATGCAATCCTCAAAACTTAATATGTAAACCAGAATAATTTTAGATTTATGAAGTAATGTGAACTAACTTTAGGGGGAAAAAAACCCAACTGTTTTCCTTGGGCCTTCTTATTTTTTCTTAGCAGACGACTTTGTGGTGTTGGCCCTTCACTGGACTCTCTCCAGTATGTCCATGTCTCTCTTACACTGGGAAGCCCAGAACTGGACACAGTGCTCCAGGTGTGGCCTCATAAGTGCTGAGTAGAGGGGAAGGATCACCTCTCTCATCTAATTTCCCACCTATCTTGTAGCTGTTAAAGGAAAAAATGTAAGAAGTGCCCTCCCACTGCTCCCCTATGTAATAATTCCAGTGCTTCAAACAAAACATGGAAAAACTGCTTATCGTTAGTTTTCACTGAAGTTTAAATAGCGCTGAGTTGATTTGTCCCATCTTTTAATAGAAACCAAAGGTTAGGAAAATGTTCGTACAGTGGAAACATTCATAGCCTAGAGGGGAAGAATGAAAACTGGATACATTGAAACAGTTACGTGCATCTCTTTGAGGAGATTAGTTGGTTTCTGTATTGTATGTTCACATAAGTTCTCCTTTTTAAAGGCAGGTGTTGGTAATGTCATATTGCACTTTAGTTTCATGCAAGTCAGAACTCTGCATGAATTATGGTCTGACAACAGCCATTACTTGGTGTCCTAGAGAATACTGAAGGGCAGTTCTGTTTGAAGAGAGGGATATTTCTAAAAATTACATAGATGTCTGCTGTTCGTGGGAAATGGAGACTTTTACATTTACTATGCTCTTTAATGTTTGTGGAAGTGGAGCTTGTGTTACTAACAGCACCGCTTGTCCCAGAAGGCCTAGTTTCACCATCAAATACTGTATGTTTGCATTATTTGCAAGGGGGCACCAGCCGCTCCTCTGCAGTAAGCAGAAACTTTGCAGTTCAAATCTGTGCAAACCTGTTGCCCCAGTGGTTCCTGTAAAATGAGCAGAACTGGAAGACGTTGGAGCAGTGTTAAAGTCCTTAGACTGTCCTTTAGACCTGTCTTGAATGGAATTTTTCTCTGCAGCTGTGCCTGATCATGCTAGCTGTATTTCTGAGGAGGTATGCACTGTTGGTGTAAAGTGATGATGAGGAAATCAATCTTTCTGGTGTTATGGTTTCTAATTATAGATCTTGTTCTGTAGTCACAAACTGTGCTGCCTTCAGAAAGGAATGGTTGACTTCTCCTGTGTTGTGGTAATACTACAGTAATGATCACTTCCAGGAATTTATGGTGGGGGTGGAGATCAATGTTTACCAAAGGCATTACCTTCTTAGAAGCTTTGGTCCTGTAATGAATTCTGCAAATGTGCATGTGTGAAGATCACAGCAAGATCAGTGTTTTTATGGCTGTATTTCCTGAGGGTTATGCAGTCTTGTCAGGTGGTAGGCAAGCCGGTTTGACCCAATGACTTGTGGCTGACCTGAGAGCCATACATTTCCAATGTAAAGCAATCTGAACTGAAAGTGTTTCTTCTGATTGTCTGAAATGTTTATGACCTTTGGTTACTTTTGTAATTGTTCCCTAGAATTTTGCTCCATAATGGCTTTCTCAAAAATCTTATTTGGCAGGGCATCCAAAGCTGTTAGACTAAAAAGACCAAGAAAGTTCAGATACTGTACTTATCTGGCAGGATACAATCTTGCCCCAAAGTCCAAAGTGGTCTCTGCTGTCATGCTATTGCATGTATTTGTCTGTAGAGAACAGAAGAGTTCTCCATGACATTCACTTGTACTGCTTTTATCTACTAAATGAAATTTCATTTAGGAATTGTTGTACCTTGGGCAAATGCAACTTTCTTAAATACTTTGCCCTTTTGCATTGCAAAGGTTACCAAGCATTCAACATAAACTTCTAATTAACTGAGTCTGTTAATATTTGTGAGTGACAAAAATCAGTCTGCTCTTACTTTGCAAAGGATCAAGAGAGTCAGCAAGATCGAAACAATTGGCTGAAGTAATTCAGGAATTGGTGCCACTACTAGAATTAAAGCTGTTTCTTGTAAATCTCTGTTATAAGCCTATCAGTCTCTTAGGATCAGTGGATTGACACACTCTGTGGTATTAGATGTTTAAGACCTGACAGGGTAGAGTATCTGGCTGAGGCAGACTCTTCAGTAGACATGAATGCTACACCTGTGCTTTATTTACAGTACTAAGGTTGATAATGTATGCTATTAATTCTCCTACAACAGAACTCCAGGTGGGCCTGAAGACTCTTTTTTTCTTTGAACTGCTTGTTTATCTTGTCGTAATTGGCTTAAGTAATTTGAGTGCATTTTACAAAAGGTTTAAATACATGTCTGACAGGTTGTTCAGAATAAGGTGGTGCTACTATTACGGTAGTGATTTCAGTGATATTTCTATGTTCTTTTTGCCTTCAATAAAACTGATGGAGTATTAAGCTAACCATGGGGTATTGCTATGAAAAAGATCAGTGTTCAAAATGGGAGTTTGGGATTTTCACAGCCTGGGAACACAGCTCATCCAAGACACAGTGCTGTCTCGTTTTGCTCACTGATGACTGTTCTGGGTAAGTTGGAGCTCGGAGCTTCTTGGGTCATGACTTACTTCCTGTCTCCAAAAGTAAACACTGCACCCATTTTGTACGATGTATCAACTTTCAGAGGATACATGCTGCATGTTGACATAACAAAGCTGTCCATTTTTCTTCCTTTATTAATGTCCCACTGTACTGCATAGGAGGAAAGAGGGGAAGGAAATAATATTTTTGACTTGAAATGTCCTAATAGGGAAACAAGCCAGGGAGGCAAATTGGAAAAACCTTTTTTTTTTTTTTTTTTAGTTTTTTGCCAGTTTGTGTTTCTCGGGGAATTAGATGAATGCTAGAGATGGCACCAAAGACAAGGCAGGAGTATGCCGGCAAGGTCAATAGTGTTTAGTTTGCTTTAGGTGTATAACACCACACCTTGTATTTAAATGTGTGCATTAAATGATACAGCTCTTTCTAAAAGTGAGAGTTAATGTTATCAAAATTGCATCATTCGCTAGTTGTGTGGGGGTTTCTGCTTGTTGCCTTTTTTAATAAAAGAAAGCAGCAAACAATTTTAGTAATCTTGGTTAGCAGAATTGCATGGGGAAGATTGAATACCGTGTTCCATTTTTGTTGTCTGAGATGGTAAATTAGCACTAATTACCTCATCAAGAAGGCTGAGAGGAAATGCCTAAATGTACCTAGCAGCAAGCCTATTGTTTTGATCTGATGACCAGCAGGAATAAGTTAAAAGATAAAGACATGATATAGTATTGTAGCGGGAGAAATGAGTAAGAGGAAATAGGAGTGGCTGCATAGTCAGGAAAATGATTAGCTTATAACATGACTTGTTACAGCAGATGTAATGCTGCATTCTCCTGTTTGTTCCTCAGACCTTTCTCTGGAAAAAACAACTGCTTGTTTATCTTGTCGTAATATGGGCAATAATTTTTTAAAAATTATTTATTTAGCAAACGTTTAGGCTGAACAGCTGTAGAATACTTATTTCGGACTCCAGAAATTGGAAAGGCATGAAATTGGAAGGCTTTAGCCTGTTCTGGCTCTAATTTGGATTCTACAACGGGTAATTTGTTTCTCTTCTGAACAGGAATTGGTGGTTCTAATTGCCCTGATTTCTAACTGGTAACTGTTGTTTGTTTTGTGATGGAAAACTTACAGTACAGCAGTGTGGTGACTCAGAAGTGAGTGTACCTGAAGCTAAAGAATAGACTTTGGGGGGGCAGCATTTTGGACACTGCATTGTTCAATGGTATTGTCAGTTACCACTGGAGAAGTGGTACTCTTGAACTCTTGGGATCTCAGAATATTAAGGCATCGGATGTTCTTAAAGGGCACTAAAGACAGTTGCAAGTATCTTTTATGAATTCTGACATTTTGGCTAATCTACTTTTTCTCCCTGCCCCTTTTTTTTTTCTTTTTTTTTTTTTTTTTTCTTTTTTTTTTTTTTTTTGGTAGAACACACTGTTTTATCCAGCTTTGTTTTATATGTCAAGGATTACAGATTTTCCTTTATCTCCTCAGTTAAGAGCTCAAAGAGTGACATTCTCAATCTCCTTTCCTTTATGGGGGGGTCAGATGATGATTTGTCAAGGTCTTGGTAGCAACTAGTTACACCAAGGCATTTGAAAGAGAGAAATTAACATGGTTAAATGGAATTGATAAAATGCAAGTGAAGGTATTATTTAAGATTTAGCTCTTCAAAAACCACAAACCTAAAGTGGAAATAATTATTTTCTAAATTTCTTTTCTAAATATCTTTTCACAAAAGATACTGAGAAGTTGTTGTCTATGAAAACTTATGCAGGAGGCCCAGATTTTGTGATAAGCCCCAGAGGTGGCCATGATGGCCAAAAGAAGTTTTGCTACCTAACTGTATTCCATGTCTAACAAAAAGCCTTGTTAAAACTGATCTGAAAAAGGCATTTCTGAACAAGTGGACTCACTAACCTCTTGAAGAATAGAATTTAATAGGGTTTGAAAACTGATATTTACAAATATAAATGCCTATTAATTATGAGAAGCAGAATATGGCCCTGTAACTCAGGAATGGTTCTTTGAGTAAAGTCCAAATTATGAAGTTGTGGATTACTGATTTTTTTTTTTTTTTTTTGGGGGGGGGTGGTTTGGTTCATTTGGGTTGTTTTGTCTTGAGGTTTATCTTTACTCTTTTGGGAAATAATTGTAGGAGGCAACAAACTGAGTCTAGCTTCAACATAGTTTACCATTTACACTCTAGAAAAGCAAAATCAGCCTGAACCATAATGGTTAATCAGGTTATTACTTACTGCTTTCTGTGTGAAGATCACCCTTAGTGTGCCTGACATGGAAAAGGTGAAGAAGGAGAAAGGAATATAGTGATAGGGTGAGTGGGTGTGTTTTTGGGGATGGGGGAGTAGAATTTGGAAGGATCCATTATATTACAAGACATTATGTTAGGTCCCAAATAACTAGCATTTTGTCTTTGGGAGCCTGTACTGACCTCTGGGCTCCTCTGCTTTTTAATTAAAACAAAAGCAACCAACCATCCAAAAAACAAAACCCAGCAAACCCAAATTACTGTTGTTGGATACAGTAGTGCACCTGACTGAATGTAGTTAGTATATACAGTACCTCAGCTGTGGAGGTAGAAGAGTCTGAAATCCTTGACACCTCAAATGTGTCTCTGAGTTATAGTCTCTTGGATCTTGTGTGCAATATATGGACTATGTCAAAATGTCAGCAGCTGTTTGTACATTTGCAGTGCTGACAATATGACCTTCAGGTTAAGAGATCTTTGCTGACGTGAGCTCTGCCCAGTGTATCTTTGTTTTACACTGCATGGAGCTTTTGTAGTTGTGTGCTTCTAAATGACTGCAAAGCAAATGAGAGCATGAAACAACTCTTCTGCGCTTGCAAATGGCTTTTGCAATACTTAAGAACTGATGCTTCCAATTTTTTGTTGTGACCTGAGGTATTATACTTTGTGGGAAAGTACATTTGCATCTTAAACGAGAAGAAGGCATGAAAAGAAGCAAATGTATTTCTTAGTAACACTGATGCTATCTTGGGACCAGTTTCCATTTGCACCTAGAAGGGTGGGTTTGTAAATGGGGCAGTTTGCTTGGGAGATGGTGTAAAGAGGAGGTCTTGTTGACCTTCTCAGCTCAGTGCTGGTAAATACAGGTGGGCACACTGATGCTGTCTCGGGAATTTTGTCCAAGTTTTGCCTCTTGTCTACCGACCATGCCCAACTCAAAAATCAGTACAAAGTTGCAATAATACCAGTGTGCTATCCACTATATTAATTATTGCTTTGAAACTTAGTGAAGGCACCAGGATGTCAACTGTTGCAAGATTCAGACATAATGAAATAGCTGATTATTTCAAGGTGTGTGCTTCTAGGGTTTGTTATTCTTTGAGCTAAGTTTGGACAAGTGATTTTTCAGCAGAACATATCACCTCTTTATATAAGTGCTCAGCTGGTGTGAATCAAACCATAACTCTTAATATTAAGGCTGTGTAAGTTAGGGGACTGTCTTGTTAACCAAGCATTAATTGTGGTTTGGAAGGCCTCTAGGCTACTCTGTGGTTGCGTATGTCTGTGATCTGATGTTATTTATGAGCTTTGTGATTATAGTGTTCAAACAGCTCCTTCATCCACCCCCGGTCTTCTGCAGACTGTGTTGCAGCAATACTGTCAGAGATGTATGGGAATCAGGCCAAGCAGGAATTATTACAGGTTGTGGTAACTGTGTCTATCAGTGACTGTACTTTGCAGTTATACAATGTTTGCATTGTGTCTGTCTAATGCACTCATCTGTTTTACACCCCAGCCTGTAGTTTCCTGAATAGCAGAATATAAGTTTTACCAGGACAGCTGCTTAATGTTGAAACACTCAGGGAGGGAAAGCTGTTTTCTGGTTAAGTTGCAAATAAAATAGTTGAGAGGAAGGACATAACATGCAGGTGGGCTAGAAAGCACACAGATTAAGATTCCTGGTCTTTTTACTATCAGTAGTTTGATCTTTTAAGTACTTGTAAATTGTATGCAAATACTGCTATATTGCATGAAATAGGGCAACTGTGGTGCAGCACAACTGGGGTCTGTCTCTTTGAAGTGTGGAAGTATTAACCCACTTGTAAGGACTCTGTTTTTCTACCTGATTTGTGCCACGTGAGACTTGGAGCTACACCATGTGGCACCAAAGAGAAGGGGAAGAGGAGTCTGGGCAGGTAGGAAGTGAGGAAACAAAATCTGGAGACAACAGCAGTTGTGTGCCCTCTCTGAGCCAGCAGTTGTGAGCTGATTTAAGCAGGAGAACTTTGTTAGTTCCACAAATTGTTTGTGCCTCAGAGATTATGCTTGTTTTGTGAACGGTGGTCTTTTCTGCCAAGTTGAAGGGCATCATGTGTCTTATTTGTGGTTACTGTATCTGTTACACAAGCAACAGCACAGCAACAGAAGACTTCTTTAATGTGTCTGATGTCAAATTTATTTTTAAAAGGTAGCGTAATTCATTGGTGCCAGCCCAGATCTTTGCCATGGAAAACACTTGTGACACAGCTGTTGCTGCCGTTGCTTGGTTAGCTCCCCAGTTGCAGTTTAAGGTGGGAGTGAGGTGCATTTGCTTTATTTGCAGAAACCTGCAGCCTGACCAGGTATATCAGCCTTCTGTAGGAATTTGTGTTGCACAATTTTTAGTATTGTGAAGAATTCATGATCAAACTGATGTTGTTTGAGGCCGTATATTTCTTTCCATAGGCACTTTTCTGCTGCAAGTCTTTGTTTCCCCTTTGATCTAGCTCTTGTTAATGTTGAGATTGTAGTTGAAAAGACAGGACAGTTTACCTAGTTTATTAATTATAGTTTTTTTCATTGTGAAGTCTGAAATGAGAGCATATGTGTAGTTTAATAGCCTAATTGTGAGATTTGATGGAAAAAATGCTACCTAAAATCTATCTATATCTTGTAGCTCTGAGAGAAGTTACAGATCAGATAGACAACTAGCAGAGGAGTAAGGTGCATAACTGATGCAGGACTGCAAGTATGTCTGTCACAGCTGAATTGATTACTATAACTGGGCTAATCTTGTGTATTAGACTTTCTCAGACTTAAGTGCTTTTATATAAAACTGAAAAGTAACTTGCTCTGCATTTTCTCTTCTCTTTCCCTTTGTAGTTCACTGATGTGGTGCAAATTAAGAAAGATTATCTGCTAAATGGCTCTTATTTTAAAGTGGTCCAACTGAACAGTGTGGGAAATTTACAAAGTGTTGTCTTTATATGCTTTTGGGTTTTTGTCCCCTCTGTCCCTTATGAGCAACAAGAATGAAAACATTCTTTGAGAATGCTAGTGTCACATATTGGTGTTTTATAGCAGACTGATTAAATGGGTTGTTCTTGGAATTTGGAGCTCTGTATTCAGTCTGTTGTTACTGTGGATACAGTAATTTGCTCAAGTAGCCACCCGTTCATGCTCTGCCAGTGACTCAACTTGGCTGTGGAATGCTTGTCTCTCCTGCCTCTGCTAGTGATGGTGTCATGGTTTAACCCCTGCAACTAGGACCACAGCAGCTGCTTGCTCACCTCCCTGCCCCCCAAGTGGGATGGGGGAAAAAATAAAAAAGGAAGGGAGAAGCTTGTGGGTTGAGATTAGAACAGTTTAATAAGCCAACAAAAATACTAATAATACAATAATACTAATAAAATAAGTGATACTCAATGCAATTTCTCACAAACTCTGTCTGCACCAAGCGGCCAGTCCTGAAGGAGGGCACCCTGGTCTTGAACGGCCGATCCCAATGAGAGAGAGAAAAAAGGCAGAAAGGCTAAAAGCCAGCTGCAAAATGGCAGAATGGCAAAAGGCTGAGCTAACACCGAGCTGTGAAAGGAACTGAACCATAATGCATCTGAAAACCTAAACTAATGGAACTAACTAGCCTGAAAAGCATGACACTGATGGTAGGGAATATTTCATTGATTGATCTGCATGTCAGTCTAGGTGCTGTCCTGTCTGTGGCCCCTCCTACCAATTTGCACCTGCAGCTGAAAAGCCGAGAAAGTCCTTGGTTTCCCTGACAGCAGGCAAGATATCAGTGAGTTCTTACACTCTTTTCATACCAAATCCCAAACATTGGAAAGCTACTGGAAGAAAATATTGACTTTTATCTTGGGGAAGAAGCAGTGTAATCTCATTATTCTCACAGTAAATCTAAACAAAGGATTGTGCTAGCTGTGAAGGAGAAAAGATTCTAACTGCATGAAGAAAATTAACTCAATTTCAGCTAAACCAGCACAGATGGTCGGTCATTGGGTCAGGTCTAGCCTTTCATGGGTGCATCTGCACCCATTATATTAAATAATAAAGTGTTGGCTACTGGAAGCTACCTATGTTTTTATGTAGATGAAAGAGTAAAGAGAGCAGCCTGAAGTTTAATGAAAGTCTTGGGCACCTCACCCCCACTCAAACATTGCTTTCTTTTTTCCAACCTTCACAGAGTCCATCATGTCATTTTGCTAGCCTCATCCTTTGGGCATGGGAAATCTCAGACGTTCTTCTAAACCATCTGTGTGATAAATAACTATTAATGTTCAATACTGACTCTGTGTGATCTAAAACACAGTTCTGTTTCCCCAAATTCCTTGTTCTTCTGCTTTCTTAACCCCCTGCCTTTAAAATAAAGGTTTTCTCCTATATGAATCAGCTTTTGAACATGTTTAAAAGAAAACGGGCAGAAACATTAATTTGTAAGTAAACTAAATGGAGAAGAATGGAAGATAGTCCGTGAGTTTAGAAAGGCGTGCTGGGGGGAACCCAACACCTCTGTAATACATTTACGTACAGTTAAAGCACTTAATGTTTCTAGCCCTGGATCACTGAGACTTGCAATTATTTTCTTGAATTATCTTCATTTTATGGAATAGGGAATATTCTGCTAAACTGAAATTTAATGAAAGGAGCATGGGGAAATCCTGTGGAAACAGTGACTGTTGAGCTGCTTGAAATGTAAGCATTCCAACTTGCTTTCTGTGTTGGTTCCTTTGTGAAATGCAAATCGAGTTGAGAATGAATGAACACATCTAACCTTCGAGTGTTTCTGTGCTTTGCCTGAGTTGGGGTCCGGAGTCAGGAGTGGTCACATGGGTATGTGCTGAGATCATTAGACTGGGGACACCAGCTGTGCTATTATTAGGGGTTTTAAAGGTCTGTGGCGGATGTTCTTAGGCTCTCTTCCAACCCCCCACATATGGTGCAGTGGAGAACATGGAAAAAGAAACATCTGAAAAACTGTTTTTCCATACAACAAACAGATTCCGTCCCCCACCCCCTGTAACCAGGCAAGATATTTAAAGTTAGCTTGCATGTATCAAAAAACAGTTCGAAGTATCTGAAATATAAGAACGAAAAAAGTGATCATATGATAATAAATACAAGTGTTTTGTTTGAAAAGCAGGACTTGGGGGGGTAGCCAGGACTCAAGTATGTAGGTGCACATGTTCTGCCATTCATGTATTTTTTTTCTATTGTATTTGACCCTGCTGTTTAGACAGGGCCCTTGTTTTATTACTTTCTGTGTATGTATATAATGTAAAGCTGTTCCTGCAAAAAGTTTGAATGTATATGTTGAGACGTAAGATGAGATGTAATACAGAGCAAATAGGTATTTAACAGTGTGGTGATTAAAACCAGTGAACAGAACTACTGCTTGTTATATTGCAGTGATATAGCTTATAGCACAGAGAAAAGCATGTTTTTTCTTTCTTTTTGTCATAGTAGGAAAAAAGTATGTTATATCTTCTTTTGAATGTGTAATCTGTATCCCCTCTGGAAGTTAGTTAACCAGTTTCAATATCCTCAAAATATAAATCACAAGGTGCTTAGTGTTCTATGGACTTCTGATATGCTCTGTGTTGTACAGAAGGGAGGTATCTACCAGGAAGATGTAAGACTGACTAAATGGCAAACTAAAGGTACATGAGGAGTGGAAGAATGTGAACTATTTATAGTTGGTAACAAGTATATTTCTTGTGTTATGAGTTTTTTAACCATGTAAGCATGTTGTTGCTAAGCAGAACAAGGAATGTTTAAACAATTCCCTGTGCATCATTTTTTCCTTTCTGTCATTAAAGTCTGTGGTGGCTTCTGAGCTAAAGCAGCTGAGATGCTGCATGAGTTGCCCTGTGTTAAGCACAAAGGGAAGAAAATGCAACACTTGATAAGTTTTTATATGTCTGTCTTTCAGCTTCCTAACTCTAATCAGACAGCTCTCTCATACAGAGCTTTTAAGTATGATTAAACAGTACCCAAAATAAGTAATCTAATGTGCAGTTCTTGTTGGAGTGCTCATGCTTTTCCTATTTATTTTTCTCTGTCCATGTTCCTTTCTGGATGTTACAGGTACAGACCATACAATTGATCAGAAATCTGAATACTCATTCTCTGTCATTGACGCCAAAAACCCAATGTTGATGGTCTAAAGTGGTGTTGTTGTTGTTTTCATTTTAAGTCAGTGAACTGGGATTTTAGTGAAGTGCTAGGACCCACTTGTAGGTGTATATTTCTGGCAAGAGATACATCTCTAGATCTAGTGTGAATGTGATGTCTCCCCATCCCCAAACTGTTAACCTTTCTACTTTTCAGTCACGGTGGTGTTTTAAACCACTGGAGACCCAGATAGTTATTTGGGCTGTTCACACAATACAGAGTAAAAGAACTAAGTGCCTCCACTTGTTGCAGTGTGGAGAGCCATGAGGTGTGACCCCACAAATCCTTGGTGGTTCATGTGGATGAGTGCTGTTTTATAGCTTATACTCAGTCATTTGAGGGTGCTGCTGCGTGCTTGTACCCAAAGTAAGCTGGTTTATGCACTGAAACCTGAGTGTTGATTACTCACATTGATAGCTGTGGGGAATCAACTGCTACTTGAATAAGATTTTGACAGTCCATATAGTCACATAGCTCCTATGAAAAGAACAGTGTCTCTTGTGTTACTGAGATTACAGTACAAGACCCAGAGAATATTTAAGAGGATTAGTCATGGCGTGTTGTATTAAGCCTGACTGCTTAATCAGAAGGATTTTTCCTGAAGATTATTTTGTTGGCAAAACTGAGAAAATCAAGACTGTGATGAGATCCAGGGGCTTGCTCTGAAGGCTTGGAGCAAGTGAAGTCCTAGTGTGCCAACATGACTGGTTAGTTGGAACATGTTTTTCCTGGGTAAGGGATGAACTGTTGTGTCTGTGTGATGCGAGGAGACTATGGTAAATGTGCTTGTGTTGTTATACTTTCCTTAGTAGGTGGCAGTCCTTTTTTGACTAGAATCCAGTATTTATATAACTTCTTACAGTATCAACAACTTCCTGACTGGAAAATAATTGCCTAGATTAGAGTGGTTGAGTTTTGCACTGAGAGTATTAAGCCCCACTCCGCTCCCCTCCTCCTCCAGTTCTGATTTTAGCAACCTGTCCGATTTTCTGTGCATGAGGTAGGAAGAGTGGAGAAGAGGATTTGATATAAACATGTTTCAGAAATGCATTTTCTCCAGTCGAGGGTGTGCTAGAGGAAGCAGTTGTGCTTAGTAAATCTTAACTTCCAGTATTCTCTGCAATGGCAGTGATGTCATCAGTGATGGTGGTTCACATACCTCCTTTGGCAGAAAATGCTCCCATGCAATGGGTTTAAGCTAAGCAGTTGCTGTTTAGGTTTTAATTTCTCTGTAACTCTAGAATGCTTTCGACATGCAGATTCTCATGTGGGTGTGTATCTTTGTGGGTAGATGGATCAACCCTTGACAGATGAAAATCTCATCCTCTCACTGAACATATGTTCCGAATCTCTCTTGCGAGAATGCACAGGAGCCTACTAGCCAATTTCACTCCTTCTTCAACCTTAATCAATATATTGCAAATAGTGTGGAAATAGTGTGGGAACTGCCATGTTAGGGGCATGTGTGTATTTGCTTTATGAAGGTTCATTTTGCTAATTGAGAGGTTGATGGATTAATGTATACCTCTGCTTCTTGGCTATATTAAAGATGAGCTATGATTTTTTTTTTTTTTCCCTAATATCACCCCCTCCTAAGCTTGACACTTCTTTTTATTGATTTCTTACAATACTGAGCTGCAAGTCAGCAATAAAGAGAAACTTAACTCATGTCCTAAATGAGTGAAGCTCTGAAGGAGCACATCTCCCACTTTCTCTCCCTCCTCCTAGTTTAAAATTAGATCTACTGGCCCAACAGGAAGGGACTTACATTTCTTGCTTGTTTTCCAACTGTCAAGCAAAGCATGTAGTCATGCTGAACAAAGCAGCAGCATTCCTGGATTCTTTTAATGATGTATTCAGAACTCCAGTGCCTCCTGATTTAATGAGTACGGTGAATGTATTCACAACTAACAAGAGCGTGCTCATTAAACAGCAGTAAGTTAACTGTCCTATTCTCTTCTAGCAATCCAATTCATAATTAATGGTGCGATATCTGAATACAACACTGGGCTGTCAAATGGAGAGGTTAGATGTTGTGTGAGTATGCTTGGTTAAGGAGGATTGTTGGAGTATAAGTAATTTAGCTTAGTTTGCTTCACTGATAGGGCTACTTCTCATGGTGGGGGCTTTGTGCTTACAAGTCCCAGTCAACCAACCACAAATTTTAAACCTAAACAGTTGGCCAGAATGTTAATGTAAATTGTCTCTTAGTTTGTAGCTTTCACTTTTGTATTCTACTGTATTATACTGTTGCTGTTTTGTAAATACAAAGTAGCACAGCTGTGCTAACTGGAATTACAAGAGCATAAGGCAGAATTGGACCCTTGTTTGACTTGACTGCTGCATAAACTCAGTCTTACAGTCCTGATGGTTGGGTGGTGGCATTTTAAAATTGAAGAGATCAGTTTAGTGTTTTGGATTGGCAGATGCAAGCTGAACAAAGGGCTATGCTGCCTAGAAGCATACAGGAGCTTCTTGGAATTACTTTCAGTGATGTTGAAATACAAGCAGCAACTGAATGCTTGTGTAAGTTATCTGCCCTCAAAAACACACTTGCCTTATTTTTCATGGAACTATGAGTGAAAGCATGAGTATTGAATATTTGTATTTGCTTTTAATCTGATGTCTGTTCTGAAATGTTTTGGTTTTGATAGTTACAAGCACTATTTAATAACAGATTTGGAGACAGAGGAATGGGCCTGAAGGAGGGATAGCATGTGTACTCTGTCTGCTTTTCCACTGGCAACCCTCCGATACTTTTTGGGGGGTTTTTAGCATAATCAGGATGACACCAAGACAATTATCATTTAAAACCAGCTGACAATCTATTAAGTTTGTGCTGCCTGTCTTTCTTTAACCTGATTTTGGAAAAAAAAGCCACACAGTCCTTAGTACCTGTTTGCCATCTGGAACAGGAGGCTCCCATGTGGGTAGAGGCAGATGTCCCAGTTGTCTGGTGCAGCTTCTGCAGCTGCTGCCTCTTGCCACAGGCTGTACCTGGCTCTGATCTCGGCTCCTCAGCCAGACCCTGCAGGTCCCTGGCATGGGCACCTGTGTAAGTCTATCAAACATATGCTGAATTTTCAAATAATCATTAAAGATTCTTTCTTTCCTCTTTAAGAGCCATTTTCATTCAGATACCGTGAGTAGACATCATTGCTTGTCTTCTGTATCTGTCCTTTCACTTTAATACCAAATGATGAGGTTCCTCTTAAATGTGAACTTACTGCTTTGTTCATGCTGGTGTATGTTGTAAAACCTAAGCATTAATTGTTTGATGTAATTCAAAGGAAGAAAGATTGCATGCTGCAGAATAAGGAAGAACTTGTTCTTTCCTTCTTTAAGCATGACGAGCGAGCCACAGTTGGTTGATTCAAACTGTAAAGCACTTACTTGGGGCATCATGTGGAGAGACACTTGTAGCTATTAGTGTCTTGTGCAGTGAGCACACTGTAGGTAGAGAAAGAGGACTGAGGTGGAGGGGAGGCTTCAGGGTGTCTTTGTTTGGTTTGTTTCAATCCTCAGTAAAACTTTTCCTGTTGATGTCTGCAACAGGTGAATTCAGCGGCATGATCTTTTTGTGTAACTTCTCAATGGAGGTGAGACAGGTGCTATCATAGGGATACCATACACAACTGATGTTTTGTAATCTGTTGCTTTCTACTTCCAGCCCCAGGGTTTTTCTGTCTGTATTAGGCAGATTGGTAAAAGGCCTGAGTGTTTTTCCTCTGTGTCTGTGTTTGGGGGATGGTTGCTGTTTTTGTTTTGTTTTTTCGGTGATGTAGGATTGCCAGGACAGAAATGGACTCTTTGGGGAGCTAGCTGCTTTTCTTTTATTCTTATTTCTGAGGTTGAATTGCTTTAAACTTTTTTTTAATACTAGACAACAAATGTGCATTAGACAAGGAGGAAAGTGGAAACATTTCCTGTGTTACCATGCTCAATCCTATTTTGGCAAGATCATAAATATTTCTAAAAGAATTGAAACTTATTCTTTATTGTGGCTTATAACTTTCTTACAGTAGCCACATAACTTATATTTTTAATATGGTCTACTACTCTGCCCATTCGCTGAGAGAAGAGTATGCTGTTTACTGACTGTGACTGGGTATCTGAAAAGCTGAGACATGTTCCAAATATTCTAGTTCTGAATAATAATTTATCCTGCCTACATACAGTATTTTCAGAGAAACTGCAGGGGAAGGATTTTGTATTTAAGGCATATTTGCTCATGTGGGTGTGAAAGGGTGGTGTAGGGGGTATTCTTCACTGGAAAAATGACCCACAGTTTTCTCTGTAAACTTTCTTGGCCCATCACTTCAGTTTGGATCTTTACAGCCACCCTGCTTAATAACAGTTACTACAAAGGACAAATTTTTGTTACCTTGTGGTAGTAAAGCAACCCTGGTTATTAGTGTAGACAACAACTCCATTCTTCCAACCTATATGTAGATTATTTTTAAAATTACAGTGACCTTTTCCTTTCTGACCCCAAGCTAAGATGGTAGTGAAAATAATATTACAAACTTTTCAAATAAAAAGTTTTAGAAATGCTGAGTTGAAATACCTTGCAGGTCAAGGAAATAAAGAAATTTTGTGCTTCACATGTAGGCTTCTTCTGAGGATGTGGGGTTCTTTTTGTTAATTGTGTTTTTTCCCCATTGCAAATGGACTAACAAAGAATAGATGTGCCAGACTGTAGACTTGAGCAAATTTGAATACTGCTGCAGTGCCACCATGCAGCAGACAGTCTTGAGGACATGCAGCTTGAGTAGGTGGGTGATGTAGGTCATGCAGTACTGGATTGCTTTTATTGGGGTGGCAAAATGTTTTATGGATGGGCAGGAGACACCTAGTTAGTGGATTCAGGCTTTGGAGATCTTATTGTATCAGAAAGGTGACTCTTCATAAAAACAAAACCAAAAAATCTGTGTTTAAGCAGGACCAAATGACTGTTTGTTTGTTGCTTATAAGAGGCCTGTGTTCATATTTTGCAAACCTGGGGTAATGCTCAGGTGTTATTTACTGTTCTCCCTTTCGTTGGTATCTTTTTGTCTTCCGATCCTTCAGGAGCAGAGCTGATAGCACTTCTATGAGAATTTAATCTCACTGCATGTACTGCAAGTATCTTAAGTAAAATGTGCTTGGGAATTTGTAATTGTTTTTTGGTTTTGTAAATAGAAAAAAAAAAAAAGAAGAGGAGGCATTCAGTAACGGCTTACCTAGATACTGCTCAACAGAACATCTTGACAGAAGCTACTTTTTGCCTGTGAAAGTCAGATGAATACTTGATGAATCCTGTATTTAACAACAAATCAATTATTTAAATTGGAATGGAGTAGAATGCCTTGAAGGTCCGAGGTGTACTGATCTGGCAATTCACATCCACAGTTGCATACAAAGCAATGTCTTGAGTTTCATAATAAACTTTGCTAAATAATAAACTAACGCAAATCTATACAAGGTTTACTAGGCAGTCAGCTGTAGAGTTAAATCCTCATTTATCTCACTGAATATTAAACAGTGACTGAGTCTGGCAAAGGATAAATAATCTTACTGTCAGTTCATTTTTGATTACAGCCTGAGCAAACCTTGCTGCTAAAGATGCATATGCAAGACAGATGGAAGATGGCAATTACATGGACTCACTGAGAAATCTAAAAGAAAAATGTTGGTTGAAAAAATCTTAATTCTCAGAAAAAGTAAATTTTAAAATTGAAAAATTAATGAAAACAAAAAATGGATTTTCACAAGATACTTTAAATGCAGTGATTTCAGGGAAATACCTGTGGAAATTCCAACTTGTACACAAAGAGTATTAACAGGAAAGCTTTCTTAGTTCTGCATGTTGGTGAAAAGAAACATTTTTTTCTTTAAAATTTTAGCCTTTAAAAGAGTATTTTATTCCATTGCCTCACTGCTACATTCTGTATTTGCATGTTGCTGTGAATGTTGCTCCTGGATTGTTTTTAACAGATACTGATTGTTAAGGGCCTACAGCTGTATTTCTTTCCTTTTCTTTTTCTTTTTTGTACTTTTTGGGATGAAAGGGAAACTTCTAAAAATTATTTTTCTGCATCTCTGCCTTTTGAAATTTCAAGGTATCGGAAAAAATGTATCTCCTTAACAGTGGAACGAATTGATATAAATAACATGGGAATGGGAAGATGCATTCTTTGAAACAGGACAGGTGCAGTACTTTTCTCAGTGAAAAGTACTATGTGAAATATTTTCATTCGTTATTACATTAAATCTTGCTACTTCACTATCAGGCTCAAATTTAATTTCTTCTATTGCAGGTGTTTTTGTTCAAGCTTAAGACAAAGCATAGAAGTACACATGGGAATATAATTGCATTTGCGAATGTAAATCACCTCATCAAGTCCACCGTTCACCATATGGTGAATTTCAGTCTTCTGTAATCACAGCCTGATACTCATAACGGTTCTTGCACTTTAACTTAAAAGTCCGTGAGTCAGGACTGTTGTGAAGCAGGAAAACAGTGGTGTGAAAAGGCACTGGGAGTATCTGCAGCTCCACTGATGAAGTACATGACTGTTTATGTATCTTAAAGGCTGGATGTTATCCAGGCATACAGTTATGCTCAGTCTTGAACTGAAAAATAACAAGATGATTGAGTGCAAATCAATCTGAAAACATGCACAAGTGTAAAGGATTCATGTAGGAAGGAAACAGTCCAAAATGAGAAATCTTCTTTTGATCAGAGTTGGGTTGTCAGAATCGAAAAGCTTGTTACAACAGGCAGCACTGTAAATAACCATCAATGTAGGTGTGAGCCTTTTGAATAATCACAGTTTTGAATAAATACGGTTTAAAAAAATCTACAGTTAGACTTGAGTGGGAAAGTAACTTCTAATATGCAAGATCAGATGAGAAATGCTTAAAATTGCATTATCCTTTATTTTGTCTGAAGGAGCATCTGTTTTTGGAGAAGTTTTGCAGGGAGGCAGTCACATTTCATATCTACAAAGATTCAAAAGCTTGTCATTGGTACAAACTTACCCTTGGAAGACAATGTTTACACATCCTTTGTTTTGACAGTGAGTTGGATCAGTCCACTAAGGGAATTGCTACTGGGAGAACAGGTGGCTGCAACTACAAACTCATTCTGCATGTGAGGGGACAGGAGGCTGCCTGAGAAGAGCTGTTGTGATCTGCCTTGGAGGAGAAATTAAGAAGGAAAATGGCACAATAGTTTTTTTGAGGAATGTTAAATTATTTGCAAATTCTTAGAACTCAGAGTTTGCTGAGATGACAGCACATACACTATATAAAAATGCCATTTTGAGGAGGGCAAAGTTTGTGACTGGCTTTTCTTTGGAAAATAATTTCGGCAAAATGGGGTTTAATTTGTGGGAGCGCTTGCATGATTGCCAGATGAGGTCATAGCTTTGTTTCCTCATCAGTGTTTCAAGATTTGCAGCAGAAAGCCTTAGTCTTTGAAATGTATGCAGTTTAAAATACTGCTTGCTTATGATCTGTAGAAAAATCTTACTAGTTTTGTAAGACTCTGGAAAAAAATTATTAGTGTTTTCATGATGGTATGCATTTCCCAGTTTGCTTTCTATGGGATGTTAGCAAATCTTTTAAACATCTCTTCTGTCCAGAGGATGATTGCATATACTTGTCTATGCTGCTCTGTGCTGAAACTAAAAATTTTTTACTTGATTAAGAATGTAGATATTGTAAAATGCACTGGAAAGATAAAAGTTTTAATGCAGCAGACTGGAGAGGAGTGGTCTGACTCTTTCTCTTTGACTCAGTTTGGTAGTTTGTGTAACTGGTCTGCCAAGAGAGGGCGAGTAAACTTGTGCGTGAGCCAGAGCTACAATTGCATTCAAATGACCTTACAGCATCAAGAACTGTTCATGTGGGAGAAACACAAATAGAAGTGACACTTAAAGTGAGCCTGCTAGCCAAATGGTGAAATTCTGGAGGGGAAAAGGAGGCCCAGGAAAGGAAGAATGCTTTGCAGATGATCAGGAGCAAAGAGAGTTGAAAACCAGGTACAACAATGGCTGCTGCGGAGCTGTAATCTCTCAATACTGTTTGTCTCTCTTAGAGCTTAACTTTGAATGTAGTATGTATGTAGTGTGTGTGCAGAGGCATTGCTGGCTGTGTTTTAAATTAATGCAGACAAAGGAGGGGAACATGGTAAATGCTGCTTTAGTACTTTTCAGATTCCCTTACTCTGCAGTTTAGTTGAATGCTGTTTTTCAACTGTTGCACGCATAACGCTGCCTGGGATTTCTCAAATAATGCTGAGCTGCTGTTGTGTTGTCAGATACAGGTTTTGTTCCAGTGGGGCAGGGGGAAAGACTTACGCTTTGCCTTGTGCAAAAGTAGAACATCGACAGTGCACTATGCTTGAATGGGTCAAGGATCACTGTTTATTGTGACAGCTTCCTCCCTCCTTCACTACCTTACGATCTGAAGTTAGTCCGAGTAAACTGCCATGTTATTTAAAATGCTACAACCACAAGCTCTGTGTGTGTGTGTTTGTTTTCTTAGAATAAAACATAAGGAATCTGAGTCAGCTGATATTTTTAAGGTTACAGATTAAACTGCTTTGAGCATCAGGTATTTTAAGTTGTGATATCGTTATTAAACAAGTCTTGTGATGGGGCAGGCACATCAGTACAAGCTGAAATACTTGCACAGTCTTGCAGGCTTTTGGCTGCAAGGAAATTTCAGTTATTTGGGATACTTACATTGTCTTATTCATAGGACAATTCATTTGTCACTGATTTTTGTTCACAATCCTGGAGTATCAGAGGCAGGAAAAAAGTTATTAATCTTTATATATGTTGATAGATCCTTTGTAAACTTGAAGCCTACTTAGTGAAATATGCTGTTGGTGATGGCTGTCTAGCTGGTATCATGGGCTTCATTTTGTTGTTAAAATGGAAATTCCTACAATATAAAGATCTTAGACATGGGTGTTGCCTTTGAAACACAAGATAAGTTGTGCTGGGGATGTCATTGTTGTATTAAGCTCATTTTCTGGATATGATTTGAGTTTGCTTTTCTTACTGTATTTTATTTTAAATTTCTGGTTTCAAATTTACAAAGAAAATGGGTGAATATTAATGCATGAATTTTGATGATATGAACTATTTTCTCTGTATAAGTTCTTTAAGAATAATTTTTTAAAATCTTGATGTCTCTGAAATACTAGATTGCTTGTGTTCTGGTGGCTGGAAGGTGGGAAGGGTATTTAGATCTCCCTCAGCACTGTTACTGTGAATTTGTTTGCTTACCAGTTAATCAAATGAGGAACAACTCTTTATAACTTACTAATTTGTTTTACTACTCCATAACTTGGCTGTGTCTAAATACTGCTAAAAGAATGTGTACAGTTAGTGAATTTGTAAAAAAAATTTCAACTGCTTCTAATGAAGTTAAAACAAGAAATCGAGTTTAGCTTTATTTTTCACATGTTCTTTGTTAGACCACCTGTTTTATCTCAGAGCTAAAATAGTTTTAGCTTTTTAGCTTTGGAACAACAGCCATACTAGCTGGTTTTTACTCTTTGGTAGGCTTGAAGGAAGCTGACATTTCTTAATCAAAAGCTTTACATTTTATAACTTTATAAAAACGCGTTGGACTGGCACTACCTGCAATACCTAAAATCCTTAACGCTCTCAAAAATCTCAGTGCTACAGCTGGTTTTAGACTATTGGAGGAGGAAAGCAAATAGATAGAAACTGGATGTTTTTGTGGAGTTGTTAGCATCTGTAACACGACTTTGCAAATTATGGGACCGTAATTGTAGCTGGACAGAGATGGAGTTCATATCAGGCAGAAAGAATACCCTTCTTGTTAGCTCTTTTTACTCTCCTCCTCTGTTTTTACTAGTTCAGGTAGGATCACATTGCAACCAAATGGCACTTAAATTCTAGTAGAAGCCCTTGTCCATAGGGATTAGACTAAAAAATCTGAAGTGTTCTTGAGTGAAATACTTCTGAAGGGTTTTTCTTGTTCATTTTGACATGGCACACTTTTTCCTCTTCTTTATCAGGGGGTAAAACAGTTGTTTAGAACATAAAGGTAAAGTGAAAACAAGGAGTTTGTATTCTCCCTATTTACTTATCCACACTTCTTGTTTCTTTTTGCTACATCTTCTTCCAGTGAGGCACTTATATTAATCACAGAGTGGCTCGAAATGTATCACTGCTTTTTAAAATTATCTTTAGCATACAGAGGAATACCCGCCTTGCACAGGTATTGAGCAATTTTCAGTTATTATGAAGTTTTTTTTGAAGGAACATGTTAAAATCAGATACGTTTTCAAGAGACTTATTTCTTGTTATCACCCTCCCCCTGTTGAGTATCCCAGGTGTTGCTATTTAATGTAGTTACTTTTGTGGCATGGACTGTATGGAAATCAGTTTTCTGGTGAACCTTGTCCCAAAACACAGCATTAACACAGACTCTTGAGAAGAAAAGTTCGAGGCAGAGGAAAATATGTGAAAGGTGCTCTTAGAAACTGCCCTGTAGTCAGGGGGTCTTGTTCAGAGAGCAGTCTGGTGTGAAGGGAGCTTGGATAAAAGCAAAGGGGAGGTCTGTTCTAAAACTAGCAGTCTTTGCAGACTAGCAACAAGACAGAATAATTTAAGATGAAGTCTTGCAGCAGAACTGAAAGTATTTGGACCAATTTATAATACATTTACCAGCCTTCCTAATTAGGATTTTAGTTGGAATTATTCTGAGACAACTAGTTTCAAGGAGGAAATAGATGGCCTTTTTAGAGCAGTACACCTTGCCTTCATATCATCGCTAGGCATTGTGAGGCTGTACAGGAATTCCTGGAAAAACCTGAGGATTAGAAGTGATAGGAAGGTATTTCACCTTGTGGTTTCCAGATTGTTAGATTTTTAAACACTGTAACTATTGCCTCAGTGACTGTGGTACTGTTCCCTTTGATCCAACCTCATTCTGAAATCCTTTTGCTCTGAAAGAGATCGAACATGCTTCCTGATGTCATTTAACTTCACATGTATGAGATTTCGTTAGAGAGCTGCAACTGAAGTTGTAAAATGTAGCTGGCAAAGAAGCATTCAATACGGGAGATGCAGAAGGAATAGCTGCCTAGTTAGGCTCTAAAAATCATGTGAACTTTAAGCCACTCAAAAGCTTGATTTAGTGGAAGACTGGCCTGAGAGGCTTAATATAGATAGCTCGGATATCATGTGGAAACTCTAATTTAGGCATATTGATATAAGAGACCTTGGGCTTATTTTTGTTTGTTGCTGGCCGGATTGCTTGCTTTCCTCCCTTAACCCCGCTCTGTATTGCCAGGATGCACAGTACACTGGCAGTTGTTACTGTACAGCTACACCTAACTGTACCAGGGAGAGTGAAGGAAAATCATCCTTCCAATACTGGCACTTGTTCTGCTTTAGCCAGTTTCCAGTGGAGTCTTCGTTAAACTTGTCTGGTTTGGAACTGCTCCTGGTAACACTGGCTGGGAAGGTAAAAGAGGTGGTGGCTCTGGTCAGGATATCCTTCTGCTTGCTGAGAAGCATTAGTGACTTTTGAACCTGGGTTTTCCTTTTCTTCCCAAAAGTGAAGGTCTCAAAGTGCTGAAAGAGACAACTGATGTGGTAAGGAAAATGTTTGTCTCAAAGTTGAGAGGAAAGCAGGTAAGTTAATTCAGATGGATTACTCTCTCAGTGCCCTCCTTCCAATGTAAAACAAAATAAAATAAAGCAAACTTAAACTTAAGTGTTTATCTTGAAATAGCAAAGTCTTTAGTTCAGGCAAATTATTTGCTTTTCTCTGCCTTTTAAAGAAAGATGCAAGTTCACTGGGATTTCTACTCTTTTTCCATTTTCTTTTTTTTCGGAAGTTGTGCCTAGGAACCAGTTTATTTGTATGTTTCCCAATACTGTACATTCAAATTATGGTTACTACATCAACAGTGCAGTAATTTTTAAATTGGTTCAGAAAACTACTTGTTTCTGGCACGATCATTAACATAACATCAGTAGGAAGGTCCCCGTGTAACTGATGTTATTTGCCCTCTGAGGAAAGTGTCATGGGAAAAACAAATGGACAAATGGATTTGCTATGTTTACAGTAGCCATGGAAAGTCCTGCATTGCTAAAATCTACCTTCAGCTCAGGAAAAAAACCCACCCACACTCTAAATCTTAAAAAAAATGGCTGCTTTAAAATATCACTTCAACTCTGCACAGGGATTTATTTGAGGTAAAAAGTCTTACTGCTGTCCTGGAAGTATCTGAGGATTTTCACTGTACAAGAAAAAATGCTTTTGAAGCATGTGTTCTAAGCCTGGAGTAGGTGGTGTTGCTATCACTCCCAGGCTTAAAATTACAGCCCTTAATGCAATCACAGTTTTTATCATGTAACTGTACTTATGGATCTATAACTTCATAACCAGAGATTCAGTTTGGGAGGTATCATTATGAAAGCTACTGTTGTCTTCCATGTGAAGAATTAAAATACCTCAGCATCCTTACAGAAGCAGAGATGGAGTAGATAGGATACCTTCATGTTTAAAAACTTTACAAGTTAATAGTGAATGTTTCACTACTTGAATTCTCTGTGAACAGTGCTAATTTCTGTGAACCTTATAGAATAATGCTGGCAATAAGAGTCAGATGAAGACTTTGTGATGGGTTGCAGAGTTTTTGCTGTAATGACACAAGAACTCTGTTTCATCCATTTTGAGTAAGGAACAATACTGTCCTCTGATAGCAGTCTGATGGTGGAAGTTGCAGAAGTTTGTGGTCTATGCAGGGAGGATTGATTTGTATATGAGATTTCAAAGTCTTACTAAATTTTTCTGCATCTTTCTGAGACATGTCAAGTTCCTTTAGAGTTAAAACATCTCAAATACAGACGCTATGAGTCGAGATGATTTTTTAAAAATGTCTTGAAAGTTTTGGATGGCACTTAAGCATAGTTATACAATGCAGAATGCTGTATTGACAAGAAGCATCCTGTCCTATTTTTGTTACATTTGCATTTATCATAGCTTAAAGGTAGTTAGAACCTATCATTATAAGACTAACTTTGAAGGGGGGGAGACGGAAATATTTATATTTTGTCTGTATTGAACAATATCGCATTGCTTTGCTACTGACAAGAAATCAACATCTCAAGTTTTTGAGTGAACATCTCTGAAGAACAGTCTCAACTTCTATGATTTATTTTTATTAGAAGTAGGTTTTGTTCCAGCTACTTTCCAAAATGCAAACCAAATATTTTCATGTACGACTCTTTTGAACACCAGACCAATCCCTTATTCATTAAATTCTTGCTGTTAAACTGGAGAACTTGGTTCTAGAGATAGAAAGGAGAACAATCAACTCAGTATTTTTGGTGTTAAAACACTCTTTCATTGAATGAAGTGCTGTCAAGATTGCTCTGCTTTATCAAGGTTTGATGGAAACATGCCCTGCCCACCTTTTTGAGACTCTAACTGGCCTTTAGTTCTGTAGCTCTGAGCCTTGGATAATGGAGTATCTCACGTGCATTTTTCCTGTAGGGATGGTAGCATGCAATGAAGGAACAGCATCCACACAAAAGTGACCTGGGCAAGTCTTTTAATTCCTCTGTCTGTTTAATTACTGTAACTTTGAGTGTTGAGAGCATTGTATTTGCCTATAAAATGTCACGTACGTTACTGCATGTTGCTTATAAAGACTTCCAGAGAAACAATCATGGAAGACTGCTGAAATGCAAACTAAGTATACTTCAGATTATTACTGTCTTTCTGGCATATTCAGATTTTACAGTCAGTGTTGCTTATAGTACAAAAAAAATTACATTTTCAATCCAATTTTTTGAGATTGCTTGTAAACTATCTGTCAATTGGTGGGGGGTGGGGGGGAAATACATATTCTCTGTGTAATGGGCATGCAGTAAGGGCTTCCCTAACTTGATCAACTGTTCTTTTGTCTGCCTCTTTAGTCTCTCTTGGCATCAGACTGAGCTGTGGGGCTGTTACTAGGTCTTCAGAAATGTTTTCCACTGATAATGTACATGTCTTGTAGTTGAGAAGCTATTTTTAGCAGTCTGGTTAGACTGTTAGAGTCACTGGGGGACAGAGTCCTGGTGGAGAGCTGTAAAAGGGAGGTGCCAATGGTTTGGAATGGGAAGGAAGGGGGAAAAAGGATACCTTTCATTCCCAACTGTTTTGCCTATTTCTGACTGTTGTTACTTCCTGGTAATTTGTAAAGAAAAGGCACATTTCTCAGGATTGTTAGCTTGTGTTCAGCTAGGAATAATCTTTGCGTTATGGAGGAAAAATTGGTGGAACTGCATGGAGGAATTTCCTTTTTCACTGTGGTGATGTTCAAAGGCTACCTGGATCTCAACAAATGGACACCTTTAGTTAGAGTGAATCTGAGAAATGCTGCTCTTCACTATGCGTTAGTGGAATGGCTCTGACCTGGGGCAGTTTGGATGAAGTGGGAGTTATATTAATTTGTACACTTGCTTATATACAAAACTTTTTTCCCTATTGCACGGTAACCAGGGAAGAGTGATGCAGGTAACAATGCCACTGAAAAAAGAAATTGTTATAAATTGTGGAATCTTTAATTTGACCATTGTACTCAGCTACAGCTAGCTTTATAATATTTAGTTTTTTATATTTTAAAAAAAATAAGAGCTTCAATTTGATCTGTTTTATTCACAGAACAGTTGTACAAAAAGACAGCTGAGGTTAAAAAAAAAACAAAACAAACATAAGAGGGGCTGCTGTTTTAAGTGATTGTGTGCTACATTATGAACTTGGATCAAGAAAGCTGCGGTTTTTTCCTGATGGCAAAATAACTAGTGAGACTCCCCTAAATACATTGTTATGCTTTCCCTGCTCCTTCCTTCCAACACTTTATTTTTAACATGTGTTTTGTTTCAGTGCTAAAGTCAAAGGTCCCGTTAGTGTTTGTCTCTATGTGCCTGGCTGAGTGAATGTGGTTTTCTTCACTTCCATGTTTATCTTTGCAAATAAAATCTGCAGGTAGGAAATTTAAAATGGAATTCAAAACTGTTTGAGACTTCTCTAAATGACATACCTGGGAACACTGCCACATAACAGAAACATTTCAGTGATGTGTATTTCATTGCTGTGGGGACACCAAAGATAAAGTAAGGTGTAGACTGTCTGATTTGCTCCAGCATTTCATAAAATAACTTTCCATGCAATCGAAGGTTTGCAGGCATGTTGAAGTGAAAGATTAGACCTCTCTCTTTTTACTCTTTACTCTTAGGTTTTATATGTTCTGTCATACTATCTCTTGATGTTGGGGTAGTGTTGTCTACCTGATAGAGGTGTATGTTTTGTGGGTTGTGTTGTTTTGTTTTTTTTTTTCCCCTTTTCTCTTAATTGAAATTATCTTTTGTAAAGTATATCTTTTTCTTCCCTCCAGCCAGTCTGAATCAGTTCAAGCTGAATCTCATCTTTCTGCATTTTGACTGGTGGATGTTGGTCCTGCTGAGACCATTGTATGGTGGCTGACTTTTGTGCAACATGTGCAGTCTTGCAGATTTTATTTGGCTTAATTTGGTGGTATAACTTTGCCTATGTAGGATGTTTTGCTATAGGAAATTTTTGCATATGGCACTTCAACTTTGTCAGGTCAGATATTTTCTGCCCACTGTTATGTGTGTCATGTAGAACGTGTGATGTATTCTGGGTAAGTTGCAAACTTGGTAAGCTAAAGTTCAGTTTCATTTTTACAACTGTTTGCAATTTGTCTGAAAAACAGTGACCCATAGCAGTTAAAACCTGGTGGCTATGGTGGTGCCCTTTGTCCTGTAGTGAGGGGCACTCATGGTGAATGCAAACTGTACTCTGGTAGCTAAGCATTAAATATTTGATTTTAAAGACTGATGGTATGCATGTCTCTGTCACTGAGCCTGGGAGCTGTCCTGGGCAACATAAGAATGATGTGGCTGATGTCCTTTCTAGTTGCCTTTTACTTTGTGCTGTGAATGACCAGGCAGCACTGTGTAGCTATAATGTACAAACTCTCTTCCTATCTTAATCTGTAGTAATACACTTTACCACTGTGTATTAATGTGCATCTACATTATTTTTTGTTAATTCTGGTTAAAATAATAATCCAAGAACTGAGCAGAACAGATTCATATATCTTTAGTGACATATTTGTGATGCATGACTGCAAAAGCAAGATTCTTCTCTAAGAAGAATACATTTGTGAAACGGGAAAGAGGAAAACATCTATCTGATCTTGGAAACCTACTGCTGCAGCTAAACACAATACCAAAAAAATCATGTATCCACTCTAGTAGCAAGAAAATATTGTTTTTTGTGCTACCTGTATGTTTGGGTTTTCTATGATTTCTTAATTGCACTGTAAATTGGTATCTCTTTATTGGGGCCCTTGAAAAGCTAATGACCCTTCAGGTCTGAAAACATTGTAAAGCTTGAGGAAGAGTGGAAACCTATGGAATTACACTTACACAGAAGTGAGGAGAAAACTTGTAAAAAAAAATATAAATTAAAATCCCCCTCAGACATAGTGCCAGTTGTTCAGTGGTCTGTCGTCTGCTGCTGAACTTGTTCTGTGTTGCTTTATTTGTACTTCACTGTAGATTTAGCATGAATTATCTGAAAAGAGTGGAAGTTGTAAAGCACCTTCCTGTTCCATATTGACGTGGCTGTACTGAGCACTCATGTGGCAGTAGGGTTCTATAGCAGACTATATGTGTATGCTGTGGTGTTTCTGTGCAGTTTCATGGTATGTCCTGGGAAAACCAGTCTCCTATCTGGCCCTCCTGGCATACTGTGCAACTGACCTTAGCCTAGAAAGTTGTGGATCCAGGTAAGTTGCTGACCTTTTCCTCCAGCTTATTTATAAACCTTGGCGTTTCTGCTGCAGTCAGGGTAGGTGGAGTGAGACTGAGGAAGAAGAGGGCATTTCAGCACTGGCTTATCCTGCTAAGAAAGTGGCAGCATGCCTTGCGTAAATTGCACAGAGATCCTCTGGGCTCTGGGCAGGGGCTGTGCAGGCAGCTGGTGTGGATTTTGGTGGCTATGGAATCTGGACTGAACAGCAGCTTTGGAGCAAGGGTGGAACTGGAACAAGTGGTGGAACTGCAAACTTAAAATGAAAACATGTGGATCTCTTAAAAGAAGGAGCTCTGGGAAGGTTCTGATGCAGCTTGTCACTACCAAGACATTAATCCCAAAAGGGCTGTGCTAGACTTAGTGCTGCTTAAAAGCTGTCTGCCTTTTAAAACTATAAGATGTGACTTGTTTTAGCTTTGAGGTATCAGGTGCTGTTGGTGATGATGATGACGGGAGTTTACAAGGGAATTATTGCTAGATCTGAGTCAGGGCAAGTTTCCTGTGCTTCCTGTTTTGGCCATAGAGATTCTAGCCTAGTGATGAGTATCAGTAGGATATTTTGATGATGAATTTTTATTTAATAATACAAATGAGGTATGTCCACACTGTTTTTATTCCTGTTTCCATGGTGAGGGACAGGTGTGTGAAAACTGAGCTTCAGTGCTGTGGGCCTTGGGACCTTGCAGAGATAAAAGAGCACAGGGAAGAAGAATGGAGTATTATAAAGCAAAAATTTGAAGCGATAGCAGAATACATAACTGAGGAGAACAGCAATTAGTTCTTTGTAGAAATCAGGAATCATGTCTTCTCTGAACCCTGCAGTTGGTACAGATGAATAAACAGTATGTTTCTGAAAACTGACTCTGGATCCAGAACAGCAAGGGAAGTGGGGGTGGTCTAGCGTGCCTAGATCATTTCTCTGCAGGAGGAATAACTACTGTGTTTAATTCCCTGCATCCTGGTATAAGGGATACCGCAGTTTTCTCTTTAGGATACAATCTTGTCTTTGGCTGGAACTGCTGCATGAACTGTTTGAACTGTTATGTTCTTGTGACCGAAAGGATGACCAAGAATTTGTTAAAGATAAAACTGTTTCTTGTATGGGGCAATGATGGCCTGGCCTGGAGATCTCTGCTGCTATTTGTCATGCTTTTTAATGCAATTTCAGCATTTCTTGGTGAAAATTCCGTTGGCCCCAAACCCTCAGGCAGGTACAATGTAATATGCCAAGTTAATTGTGCTTAAAGCATGACTAAATTTAAACCAAAAGCTTTTCTGTATGAATCATAGAAGGAGTTAAATAGGCACTGACTTGCCTGAAATGAAGTCAACCTATACAGAGTATAAAAGTATTTATCTAAAATTCTCTCTTCTAGTGATGTGATGTGCAGCCTTTTCCAAGCAAGTTCATTTTTCTCTGTCTGCCGCACTAAGTTGCAAGAAGTGCTCCCCAGGCCTTCTTTAATAGCAAGGAGAGTTTCATATTCTCTGTTGACAGTAAAAGAGATGTGATGAAGCTTTGAGGTCTGGTGCTAGAACATACTGGACAGAGAATGTAAAATTAATTAAAGCTAAATAATGAAGTTGGGGGTGCGCAGTCTCAAAGCACCTTTTAGAGTTACTGGCTTCAACTGTCAAATCTTGGCTTCTTTTTACCTCTTTTGGTTCAGGTAAGAGTTTGTGTGTCAAATGAGCAATCTACACAGGGAGTTTACAGAGTAGGTAAGAGGTCCGTTCCTTTCAGGAAATCCTGTGTTTATATTCAGGATTGTACTTGTAGACCTTGCTTTCCATTTTCCTTGTTGATCTAGAAATTTGAATCTTCCACAAGTCCCTTAACAGAACCTTGCTTCTTCATGCACAAGCAAAAAGTGTGAATGTCTCTGAAACAGTCAGTCAGTTACTTTGACTGTAGTGATACTTTCCAATGGAGTCAACGTTTATCATCTTCTTCATGTGTAACTGTGGATACTGAAAGTCCAGAAAATGTTCCAGCCTTAAATCTGAGTAAGTGTTATTTTAAAGGAACTGAGTATTGAGAGTTAACTTTGCTTGTGATGGAGTATGTACAGCAGTTGAGGAAAATCAATCCTAATTGTGGTTCTGAGCCTGCTAGGACCTTTGCTCTGCCAAATTTAGATTGTGGAAAAAAAACATTCTGAAGGAAGAAATTTCTAAGTATCATAATATATTTGTATTGAGAGATGCTGTATTTTGAACTGGGGAGGGAACATTAGTGATTCTTCTATATTTTTTGGTTGAATTTGAAAGTTCTTCAAATGCTATGTTTTCCAACCTTGTACACCTACATATTATTCTATGTACTTTCATCTTTACCACGCATCTGTAATATTTTATGGAATTTGTCCAGTTCCTCTTATTCCCTGAGCAAGGTTGCTTATGATACTACAGCGAAAAATTTCAGAGAAAGCTTTCAGAGAAATGTTAGTCTACCAATTAAGTTGTAGAGTATGCACAGAAAAAAAAAGAAATTCTCGACATATAGGAATAAAGTTCGACAAAGAACTGTTTCCCCTCACTGAAAACTGGCTTGGTTGCTTGCCTGACGCTGTTGGTATCCTCAGAATGCTTTCTGGCTGCATGCTAAGATATGAATAAGTCACAAGGCATACTGATAAGTGGGAAACTGAATTGACTGATTGGTGAGCAGGTTGGCTTGCCTAGTCCCCTTATAGTAGTTTTAGCTCTCCATCACCAGATATTTACAACAGAGCTGGTGGGGGGCAGTTTGGTTTCGTACTGTCTGTGCTGTGACTCTAGTGAGTAAGTGAAGTTCAGTGTCCAGTCCTATCTGTTGTGTGCTTTGGAGAATATATATGTGCATACAGGAATTTATCTGAGGATAACTTAAAGAAGCACCATGTTTAAAGGTTAGTGCAGTCATTTTCCAGAATCAGTTTCCAGATTGTTTGGAAACATTTGATCTGTCTATATTGAGCGACTTCAGGCTTTTATTTTTGTGATCCTTTGGGGATAGCCACAATGCTGGATTTCAACTTCATTGCATAATTGAGATAGTTTAGTCTGCAAATGAAGCAAAAAAATAGCATGTATTATATTTGGTTTGCATTTTTACCCCTTAGCTTGTGCTCTTTTGTAGTTCTCCTTTGTAAGGAGATTTTGTTGTTGGTGTTTTTTTTTTTTTGTTGTTGTTTAAAGACTGTATCATAGTCTTGCTCTTGCCTTGCTCATGTTGATGCCCCTGAAATTTTCTGAAAACTGTTCCAAAATCTTTGCTAGTATGACTTTGACTTTAATGGCACTAAGCCATGGATAATTGGCTCAGTTTCCCAAAATTCCACTGCCTGTTGTTAAGATAAACATTTCTAGGTTCCCAAGAACACAGACGCATGTATATGGTAATATACTGGGTATACAGAGCAACCTTTAAACAGCATATTCTTGTTCTCCTGTTTCATTTTTGATGTTTACACACAAACTTCATAAGCAGAAAAGTGACTTGACAGAATAATTATGCCAGTTATTAAATGACAGGGTAGGGTTTTGAGAAGGGCTATCAGACTTCTCTCTTGTTGTAGCCATTAACTTCTATGGAAGCAGAAGGGAAGCAGCCCTGCATCGGAATGGTGTGTGTGTTAATATGCGACCTTTTTAGTCAGCAGCTCTAGTCTCCGTTACTGGAAGTCCATGTGACCAAGGCTTTGGTATAAGGCCCAGAATTGCTGCTTGTTTAGGAATTTGTAGTCTTTTTATGTTGTTCCTCAGCACTAGTACCTCAAGTGACTTGTAAGGCCCAGATATCCATAAGAGTTGGAGGTTTGACTTTCTCTTTGCCCCAAGTCCAAAGCTTTAGAGAGTGTCTGTGATTACAGAGCTTGTGACAGAGCTGGGTTCCGTTCACTCATGTCCTCTCAAACATACTAGTGTATGCGTGAAAGCATTTTTCCCATACATACCTACTTAAAGACGACAAAAGAAAATGGATATGAGGCTCAGGGATGTGAACAGCCAGTTAAGAAATTGTGGAATAGGTTCTGAGGAACTCTGCACATTTAGGGTTGTAAGACAACCTTGAAGAGTGAGGGAGATTCTTGCTCCATCATGCCAGTTGCTGGAGCACAGGGGAGGCTTGCTACCAGGGAGGCTGTGAGCCAGAGCAGATCTTCTCAGCATCTTACTCAGAGCAGGAATTGGTGACCTGACTGTCCTTGGAGGTCAGCTTCCTAAAAGTCATTTTTTAAATTGCTTCTAGCAGCAATAGCGAACTTTCAGTTCTTACTATCTGCAAAAAAAATGGGATGTTTTCTCAACAGATTGACTTTTGATTTGTTTGGGTGTGTGTTAATATTTTTGTGTGTGTGTTTTGTTTTGGGTTTTTTGTGTGTGTGGTTTGTGGATTTCTTTTTGTTTGTTTGTTTTTGTGTTTTTTCTTTCTTCATCATCTCTTTATTTGATCATTCAACTTGATCCAAATCAATAAACTGTCTGAAAGTAAGTGGATCAGGACACAGCATGTATGGGGTGTGGTTTTTTGGGGTGGTTGTGTTTGGTTTTGTTTGTTTGTTCTAGGGCAGTTTATGAGGAATTTTTTTCCTTCTGTCAGCTGATTCCTTTCACCCCTGCTCTCATTGTCTCTGCAATAAGAAATAGTAAAGAAAACTAGTGGTCTTAGTTCTGTTAAAGGATATTTTGTGTAAATGGTTTCAGAAGGACAGCTATTAAAATTCGAAGTAATGATACTTCTCCAATGCTGTAAAACAGCATTTTAAAAAATCTAAATTATTCCAACTCTATGTAGACTCTTAAAGGCTTTGTAGAGGGTGGGAAATTCAAAAAAATCTTCCTGTAATAAGAGCAAAACATTAACGATAGTAATGCAAAGAAAGATTCAAATTCCTCCTTCCTGCCCCCTCCTCCAGTTTTAAATCATGATAAACATCTAGTTTGAGTCAGTGTGGTCTTTATTTAGGGTTACTTGACTAAAACTTTTGGCCATAATTTGTTGGCAGTTAGCTTAATTGTATTTTTGTTTAAACAGTAGTAGTGTTTGGGGGAACCACCATTCTAACATGGTCTTTCAGGTGTTTTCACTGCTTTCCCTTGCTATTTAGTATTGTCCTGAGGAAGAAGGTATGGCTTGGCTGGCTCATCAGGGATTTGGCTTGGAATGGTAGCATATTTTATTTGAATATCTTTACCTACTGCATACTGTCGTAGGCCCCGGCACTGTTCCCTAGGGTGCTTGTTTTGCTTGCTTTGTTTTCCCCTTTACTAATAACTGGTTCATGTGTGTCTGATGCCGTTTGTGCGTCTCTGTTGTGCTTCTAGTCAAGAGCTCTTGCTGGTTCTTCTGTGGATAGGAGGTGACCTGAGGACTCAAGAGCAGACACAGTGCTGCTACCTCTTCTGATTTTCAGAGAAGTCGTCGTTATCCCACATCTTTTCCCAACTAGTGGAAAAGCAGTACCGAGTATTGACCTGTATTTTGAAAGTCTTTGAGGCTTATGGAGAAATAAAGAAATGGGGAGTTTCATGTTCTTGTGGTGTGTAAACAAATCTTTGCAGGTTTCTTTTGTCACCATTTCCATACATACTATTTGGGGACCTGCTTTGCTGCTGGTACAAAAGTTTCCCCCATGCCTGAATTGTTTGCCAAATCTTTGATACCTGCCTTTGTTTTTAGTGGTATGAGAAGATATCCTGGAAGGCAGCGTATGTGTTGATGTACTAAAGCTGACATTTGTGTCGTTAAGCTTGTGTATTGGCTGCATAGGAGGCAGGAGTTCATACATGCCAAATACAACAGCAACCTAATCTCAAATTATTTTTGATTTTTTTTTTTTTTTTTTTAAAGTTATTAGATCCTTTCCTTCTCTTCAGCAAGTATTGAACCATGCCCCCTGGACCCATCTTACATTGATCTACTTTAGTGAGCACCTTGCACATGCAGGGATGTGAACAGAAAGTACGTATTTGAGGTATTTATAGTTTGCATTGTGGTAGCTCTGAGCTTTGTTACCTGATGAATCCCTTCTTTGACTGCACACACACTTCTCATACACTCTGTACTAGCTGTGATGGTCAAACAGCTTTTCCTTGCCAAGACAAATATACAGCGTGTCTAGCTCAGATCTCCTAACTAGTAGCGTGATGCATTACAGGAAGGAGAATGCACTAATTTTTAACTGTGTTCAGGTTTATTTGTTTGTGGGGGGAAAAAGGGGAGAGGAGGGGCAGGCGTGGAGGGCAAGTTTGATGGCCTACATTAAATAAAAGGAAAGAGAGCTGTAAAAAGCTCCCAGTGTAATGCAAGCCTTACAGAAGGAAGAACTATTTATAGGATGCTGCAATATTTGCCTCAAGGAACTTTAGAGCAGAGAGGGCAGTGTTACACAAAGCCGGGTGAGAGCACACTTGTGCACTCACAGCTGGGAAGGTCAAAGCCGGGGCTTGTCTTACAGTGAGATTCCATCCTGCCTTGGCCTGACGGGAGAAGAGACTGACGGCTCCTTTTGAAGGCCAAATCCTAGTGGTGAGAAACTTTGGTTTGTGGAGAACAGTGGGGTGTTTTTCTTTCTTTCTTTGGTTATTTATTTGTGATGTTTTGATTTGCATTACTTTTTGGAAAAACATGACTCTATCTTGATTAATGACTGGTCAAACAAGGTCACAGCAGCAGCTTTAGGGGACCCTGAGAGTAAGGTTTTATGCTTTACATGTTTACACTGTTATTTAAGGATATTTTTCGTTATTGCTGCTGCTATTCTGGCTTTCGTTCTCTAGTGGTGACTCTTTTAGTCTAAATGATGTTGCCATGCCCCTGGCAGTTTGCCAGGTGGTGTTCTGGTTTTGGATGGATTCATCTGCTTAATACTTGTTGATTATGCGGCTTCATAAAAAATTATTCTGGAAACTGTCAAATCTTTAAATCAAAAACATTCTTTAATGCTTTTGTAGGCAGAAAAGCCCCTCATTTGAGAGGCATATACTGAGAAGATTCTTCATAGCACGTAACATAAGTACTGCGTATTGGTACTTCTCTGGAAAGATTGCATTTGGCCAGGCCAAAGAGTTCCTAATCACATTATGAAGAAGAGAAAAAAGAGTAGGAAAAAAAAGGCGGCATGGAATATAGTTTAAATGTAATGAAAGGCTTGAGTAACAGGGTCTGTGATGTTGTGGTAGCAGACAGCTACAAAAGCAGTTAAGAAAGTGAGGCAGTGTTTCCTCCAAGGTAGTCTGAGGGAGATGTTTGATTAAAAAGTTCTTAAATGGATTTAGAACTTTGGATAAGGATGTAGTTTAGAGTTGTCCAAGATACTTGTCTCTTTAATTTGCTGTAAAAATAGTGGAATTCTTCTAACATGTGACATACCATAGTTGTTTTTATGTAAAATGTTTGAAGGTAGATAAACTGCTTGTCACATTCTGTCATTCGTCTATGGCACTTTGACTGTTTATTTCCCTCTAGTTAGGACTTTCACTGAGCAGTCAGCATTCTACATATTTAAAACCTAGCTCCTGAGTGGAAAATAAAACCCCATGGTGTATAAGAGGTCATGTAATACAGGGCAAGATTAAAACAACTTGATAAATTTTTTGATCAAATTCAGTCTCTATCTAAAAGTTAAATGGTGACTATATATGTGTGTGTGTGTAAAAGCCAGACCTATTGCAAATGGTTTCTTTATGGTCTGACAGAGTGTGTTTAAATGGCTGTAGGCATCTTGACTGCCTTTTGAGCCCACCCACTCAGTGAAGAAACTGTTTTCAAGTTTTAAAAAATGTAAACTTTTGTAGATGCAAAATGAAATAAGCAAGTTGAATGCTTGAAGCAAGTCTTAAGATGCTTTGATCAATTCAGTAATTATTTTCCAAAACACAGGTTGAAGGCTGTATTCTGAATTACCAAGAGCAGGCCAGCATGTTCATCTGTTTAGCAGATTAGACAGACATATAAACTGGCTTTGATTTGCTTCAGTGTCTACATGGGACATTTTGCATCTGGAGGATTTTTTTTGATGTAAATAAAAAGTTTGAGGGTTTTTTAAAAAGAATTTAGTAAAACTTAGAAGACTTAGTAAAATAAAGGTGTTTAGTGGATTTACAAAATGATGTACAAATCAGGGAAGAATGTTTCTAGTAAGACTCTTGCAAGTACATTAAAGGGAGGAATTTGCACACCCTGAAACCATCTGAAGTGTTTAACCATCAGTTAGTAGTTAGTAAATGAGAATTAGTAAACTAGTAAATGAAAATACAGGATCAGAGCTCTGTAGCTCCAGGCAGATGCTAAGAGTGGGAATCTCTCTCACTCCCTTGGTACTCTGAGGTTCTGTTTAAATTAGCAAATATTTTGGTCAGTAGGGATAGATGAGTAGATCAAAGATGTTAGCACTGAAGCTTCTTAAATCTTCATTACTGATTTGGGTGGGTTGCTGTAGATTAGATTTAGATTGGCACCTTGGGCTGAGTGTCCCAATTATCTGTGCAGTTTGAAGCTTTCTGAAAGAGAAAGATGTCATAGGTAATTGCCAGGTGACCTTGCAGTGATGTAGCCCACAGGGTTATTTGAAGTTTGGCAGCAGGTTGCATTTGAAGTGCATCGTGCAGCAGAGTTTCCAGGTTCTCTTACTCAAAAGGGAATTGATTGTTCATGTGCACCAAAGTTGTTCTGAAGGTAGCTCACAGTGAATGGCTTTGCTTTAAGACTGTATTGCTGCTCTGAACCAAATAGTTAAATTAAGTATGAGACTATGCATAGCAACAGGATGACCTGGAAGAAAGTGGAAGACTTCCATTGGAAGCACTAGAAAGATGTGTTTTCCCTCTGTTAGGGAAGTTTTTATTTAAATTCACAGATGTTTGCAGTGGTCAAGCTTCCATTTTTGGCTAATTTATGAAAGTATTATTTGAAGCACAAAATCTGAACTAGAAAGATAACTAAAAATTGTTCAAAGCTTAAAAATCACCACAGGGTGCAGCCTGCAGCTCTTCGGTAGCAGGTTATTTATAGGAGTTCCAGACATTTTGCAGCTATGGTAAATTGCTGTTGCTGCAGTCCCTGATGGTGATGAAAATAATGTTACAAGATTACAAATGTATTGGTTAGCATTACTGGGATTTGGGTAGGCACATAATTGAATAGATCCACGTGTCTTACTGCTTTTGAGGGAGGAAGAAGGTTTAACTCATTTGTGTGTCTTTAGATTCACAGTTGTGTTTAACCCTGAATGCAGAAAAACTTTATCTCAGATGGCTGTGAAACAGCAAGTGGTTTATTTGCATTTTTATGAAATGTGTGGTGTATGAAGCTCAACCCTTTCCCCCCAAAACACACTGCAAAAAAAGAACAAACTTTTTTTTTTTAAAGGCCAGAACCCAGAAATGGTTGATGTGGAGATTTTTTTTTTTCCTTTATCTCAAAACCCTAAAATATTGGCTGTTGTCTGATGTAAATGTGTTTGTTAGGCTTAGATACTTACAGCTGGATGACTTTTTTTAAAGTGGATTACAACACTGGCTAACCATAACTCAATTTTGACCTGGCTTTTGTGATCTGGGCTGCCAGAGGTACCCTACCATCAGTACCCAAGGTACTCCTTGATTGAGTCTTAGTTGCACTGCAGCCATAGTCCAAACTATTGTGTAGATGTACTATTAGATTACAGTGGTGTTTGGTGACGTCGTGGTTTAACCCCAGCTGGCAACTAAGCACTATGCAGCCACTCGATCGCTACCTTCTGGTGGAATGGGGGTGAGACTCCAAAGTGAGAAAACTCATGAGTTGAGATAAAGACAATTTAATAAGTAAAAGCTGTACACAAGCAAAGCAAAACAAGGGATTCTTAAATCACTTCCCATGGGCAGGCAGGTGTTCAGCCATCTCCAGGAAAGCTGGGCCCCATCACACATAACCGTTGCTTTGGAAGAGAAACACCGTTACTCCAAAAGTCCCCCATTCCTTCTTTCCCCAGCTGTATATGCTGAGCATGATGCCATATGGTCTGGAATATCCCTTTGGTCACCTGTTCTGTCTGTGTCCCCTTCCAACTTCTTGTACACACCCAGCCTCCTTGCTGGTGGGAGGGTGCGAGGAGCTGAAAAGTCCTTCCCTGTGTAGAAACAACCAAAATGTCAGTGTGTTATCTACATTACTTTCATACTAAATCCAGAACTCAGCACTAAAGGAAGAAAATTAACTGTATCCCAGCTGAAACAAGGACAGGTGTATAGAGAATTTAAGCTCTTTATCTAGTAATCACACAAACACTGTATTATAAGCATTTGTTGGGTTAAACCAATATCTGGCATTTGTGCAGAGGAGGTATGCAGGAGCAAGTCTTTGTGCTTGTGTCATTGGTCTTACAAAGCTCAAGTTTTGAATGAGTGCCTTTCAACAAGCAGCTTGCAAATAAGGGATTTTTTTAAAAAAAATAAAATAAAAAAAGACCTGGTTGAAGAGAATTGTGCTCTTTTTGCGAACAGTTTTACACTGAAGAATTAAGTTCAAACGTTCCAAATTAAATATTTCTTTAGACCTGGATTTGTTTATTGGCCCCAAACTGTAATTGTATTTAGGCTGGTAGAAATGGTACAATACGGCCACTGAGGCAAAAGCTGAATTATGTCGTATTAGGTAGAAAAGAATTACTCAAATCTTGTGTGCAGGCTGCTGTTGACATTACAGGGTAGAAAGAATGACAATGCGCAGTATTTTCATCAGGAAAAGTCATCTGATTATAAAATTTCGTACTTGTTTAAGAAGGAATAAATAGGAAACACTGTAATAACAATGTGTATGGTGTTCTCCTTATGAATACTGTATATGCAGGTGAGACTGACTAAAGAATAATATTAATGTTTCATTTTTCATGGTTAGAGTAGCTACAGTGTATATTTCTCTTCATGGCTGTTTTGGCAATCTGGCAAATACTGCTCAGCTGTAGTTTGTTTTGATTTTCTGCAACAGTAAGATGCAAGTTTAAAGGCAAAGTGTGCGCCCCTGGATTAGGTGGTAACATTTGCCTTGCAAGAGAGGCCATGCAAATAGCACCTCTATGGGTTTGATAGAAGCTGAACAACGTTTTCCCACTGTGTATATAGAAATTGAGGATATTAAATAAGTCTGAAAGAGAGCAGACATACACATTTATGCCTGCTTTCTTCGCTTTGTGGTACAAGGTTTTAAGATCAAGGCAAATTCTTTTCCTTAATCCAGAGCTTGACTTTCTGATTTTACATGAGTTTCTGCAGCAGACTGGGCAGACTGACTTGCAGGGTTTTTGAGGGGTGGGTTTTGTTGCTTGTTTGTTTTTCAAGCTCTATTTGTTTATAGTTTCCATAACTGCCAACAGTGACACAGCGTGTGTGACTTTTTATTTTTGAATGTGTGTGTTCTCTATACTTACTCGTTCTTACCAGTAACAAGGCAGCGGCTGTTGGAGTGTGGTTTACTGCTGGGGGGAGAACTGATTCCATGGTATCTCACTGGGGTGAATGAATGTTAAACTGGGCAAAAGTATTTTTGGTGAGGAGTGTATGGGAAATCAAGTGACGAATGAGTAAAGATGATCAGGGATGTCAGTTCTTAGAATCATTTTAGTTGGAAGAGACCCTCAAAATCGAGTCCAACTATAACCTAACCCTAGCACTAAACCATGTCCCTAAGAACCTTGTCCAAATACATTTTGAAAACCTCCAGGGATGATGACTCCACCACTTCCTTGGGCAGCAAGTTCCAACGCCTGACAACCCTTTCATTTCTGTGAAGAAATGTTTCCTAATATCCAATCTGAACCTTCCCTGGAGCAACTTGAGGCCATCTCCTCTTGTCCTATCACTTTCTACTCAGGAGACCAACTCCCTCCATGCTGCAACCTCCTTTCAGGTAGTTGTGGACAGTGATAAGGTCTTCCCTCAGCCTCCTTTTCTCCAGGTTAAACAGCCTCAGTTCCCTCAGCTGCTCTTCCATGTTGAATGTCAATGTGTCCAGAAAAGATAAAAGATCTCAGATTCCCAAAACTTACTGGAAGACTTCTCCATGCTGGTCACACTGCGGCTATCAGTGTTACTTGGTTTTGCAGTGGTGGTGTGTTGCTGGTTGCCTGCAGTTGCTAAGGCAGGACATGGGGAGGAGGGCAAGGAGAGCTGAAGAGCGCTGTTGGTGCTTTCAGGTACTTACTCCCAGGCATGCCCTTGATCATAACAGACTTATCTAACAGTTTCTCAAAACAAATGTGATTCACACGTATGTGGTATTAACTAGGGCAAAATGAAGCCCCTTTAATCAGTCAGTCTCTTTATTTCCAGTATGTTTTCTTGCTTAAGCTGTTTCTGTCTTCAATGCAGAGGGGAAACAAAGATTTGCATTTGGATTCCAACTTCATTTGATGACTGATTTCTAATATCAGTAGTCTCCCTCTTGTTATTCCTAAAAAGCCACTTGAAAGGGGACCATTTACAAAATAAGCAGTGTAAGTGACTGCATTGTTCTTTTCTATGTGTACTGTGATAGTGCAGGAATAATGGTTGCTCTGCAGGGGAACCTTAAGTTCTGTTAAAGCACTTGAGTGAAACTTTGGCTTTCTGCACCTGCACAGTAGAGTACCATTTGTATGAGAGTATGGTATCATAAATTTATGATTTGATTTAATATTTTCCTGTAGCTATTATGAATAATACAGGTTTTGAGCCTCTCAGTATGAAAGCTATTTCCAGGGTAAGTGATACCATGCAGAAATACAAATGTGTGGAAATCAGGAAGACTTAATGAAACATCAGTTTGTGTACTGAGGAGGTTTTTTTCCTGCAGAGTTATTAACATTGCCCATCCATTTTCCAGTAGTGGTCTTCTGACTTCAGTGTAAACAAGTCCTTGTTGAGACCCTCTGAAAGGAGGAGAGGACTTTCCTTTTTTTGTTCTTATGCCTGTGGTGAAAGGGGAAAAACAGGTTGAGAAAGATAGTACCAGTAGAGTGTCATAACTTTGTTGTGAGGTTTCTCTGAAGTTTACTCCCAGAATATCTAGAATGCATAATCTGTATCTTGACAGAGGCTTGAGTCTTGCAATGAGATTCTAGAAATAGTGTCATGCTTTGGTGAAGCAATAATGTTATTTACTGGAAATGCCAGAATTCTGAGTATAACTTTTAACAGCAAAATAAGATTATCTGGGCATCTTCCTAGAGATTAGAGAGAATCTTTTTCATAGGATTCTCCAGAAAACTTTTGTTTCGGTTTCTCAATGAACATAGCATGTTCTGTTGCTGTACTTGCATGTTGAGTTGTATCCACACCTGCTTGCACACTGGTGTGTTTGTGTTGTCTGACTGCCTTTATGGTTTTCCCCGTGCAGTTGGGGTGTTCTTGTGTGGCCTGCTCCTCAGCTGTTGCTTATGCCTTGTAACTAGTACACATATAAAGTCTTTTTTTCCTGCCTTTTAGGTCCTTTCCCTAGTCTGGTTTTCTGCAGGCCCATGATTGTATTTTCATTTCCTAACAGTAATGACCATTTACATCTTCTCTTACACTGATAATCACAAAAAACAGTACCCTACCACCAATTACTGCAGTGTCTTTAGCTCCTTATCCAAGTGGTTCAGTGAAGCTTTTGGCTGACCAATGTTCCTCTTCATTTCTTCTCTGGCCAATTTTATCTTGCTGAGGGCATTGGTGTCTGTCTTTAAAGGATTTTTTTCCCCTGTTTTCTGCTCCCTAGTGCTTCAGCCCCAATAAAGAGACACCCCCTTAACCCAGTGCATCTTGATTTCTGTTTCCTGAGCAAAGCTGCCAGCTGGCAGTCTGGCAGACAAGGACTGGGCTGTGCAGGGTGGTCCAGTGGAGAGGATAAGCCTAGCAGTGTTACAGTATAAGCTCCTAATCATTTCTGTGTTGTTTGGCATCAGTCAATCTCAAATGATTATGTTATTAAAGTATCAATAAATGAGCCAATGAGGTGCAGTCTGTGTGCACAGTGTTGCTCATGCAGCAAACTGGGTTTCATAGAGCTTTCCCTTGACTGACGTGAGAGAAAGATAGTTGGTGAATGAGCCAAGGTGGACGGACTGTGCTTACCCCAAGTTGCGTTAGGCAAAGATCTGGATGTTTAATCAGTCATTAACAAATAACACTGTACAAGGAATAGCACTTTCCTACTTGACATGCTTGTGCAAAGTGCAGAGATAGGCAGCTGCTCTGTGAAGACTGTTTGGTTTTTAGTATTTGCGGAATTTGTCAGGTTAAACTAACGTTTAAAGAAAAGAAAATTATCTATTCTGATTTATGCTGTTTGGAATGACTTGAATTGAGCATTTGTTTCTTTTGTGTTTTGCAGACTTCTTGAAGCGAACTCCAGCAAAGAGAAAGAGTTCTGTTTCTGCCAACCAGACCCAGTCTCCAGTGCTGGTCCCCCTGATGGCAGTTTGTACAGCCCTGTGAAACCTGCCAAGCTGGACGCCACAGCTTTGCACGACTGCACTTTGGCCGCCACTGTGCCTCCTTCCGAGCTGTCGAATCATGCAGTCCTAGCCTGTCCCACAGGCATTCACGAAGAGCACTATGTAAGTGAAGCAGTGGAAGATGATGTGCCAGACTACAGAGAGTACAGAGATGCCTGCACCATTACTGGTAAGCAGTCAAATCTTTTATCTCGGAAAGAATATGAAAATGTATAGTTAAAGTTCTGTTCTTAAGCTGTTGCTGAGATTCACGGTGCTGATTCACGGACAATGCTGCTACTGTTCTGCACATCTTTTTCCTATTTAAGAAGTGATTTCACAAGTATCTGGATTTTCAATGAAAGCACTTTATAAGGTTTAAGGCTCTTGCAAACAGGCTTTACTGAACTAGAATACTATACTTAAGTGCTTGAAGTTGGTTTGGAAAATAAATCAACTGCAAGTCAGGAACAAGGGGAAGGAAATACTGCAGCTTAAAATTATGGAGTAGTTGTCCTGATATTCAGCATAATTTAGATTCATATGCTGATATGAGAACCGCCTTCTGGGAGAAAGGAGTGGGAAAAAAGAGTATGTTTGATGTTTTGACTGTACATATTTTTTCTTTTCAAAACCATTCAATTTTTGTTGCATTATTTCTGGAACTATTAATGTATAAGGAACAGCTGCTTCAACATCCTTGTATGAAAGGTTGAATGCCTTTTTATCATAGAGTTCATACAAATAAATGGAATACGTGTTTAAGTGTGGTATTTTAAATAGAATTAGGTTTTTAGTCATGGAGTCAGCTGACCCAATTTCTTTGTGTTTGAATCATCTCAGTAATTCAGTTTGGTCATGGATGTGGCCATGAAATGACAGGCAGTTTCCATTGCAAATGCATGATTTTTTTGGTGAGTTATGAGGCTTCTTTTAGCTTAAAGTGACCTCGGTAGTTCCAAGGTCTTTTGGGAATGTTTGAGGAGTCAGCTGAGTTTTTGAAGGGACAAATGAGAGGGCTGAGGAAAAAAAGAAAAAAGGCTGGAGTACTTACAATAGACTGCAATGTACCTTTAACCTTAGTTACTTCCAGCCATTTCTAGAATTGTCTGTAGGTCAGAGAACTAGTTAATGGTGACCATCAGCAGACACTTTCATAGTATGCCTTAACTTATCTCAGCCCAACTGCTCTGTAGGAAAGGGTTTATATTTTGAAAAAAGAAAATGGAAAGAAGGGGAGAGATGCTCTGCATGTCTGTCTCTATTCCCTTGAGAAGAGAAAGCAGCAGGATTAACACTGAAGTCACTTTCAGAAATAAATGTTTTGTTAACAGAAACCAACTCCCCATCCCTCCTCCGTCATATTTATGGGTTTAGAGCTTGTTTATAAACTGGTCACTCTTGACTGCTCGCTAGGTATTTGCTTGGTAGGTAGACTAGAAACTCTGCGCATTACATAGGTGCATTCCTGCTAGCGTGTTTTGAAGATTTTGTTTAGGTCTCACTGACAGGTTAGTACTCTTTACACTTTAAAACTATTTAGTGGGAAAGAAATTGATCATATCAAGTCTGGATATACTATAATTTTTATTTCGATGCCAAGCCTCGACTCATCCTAGAGCAGACGTTCAAATTCAGCAAACAGGGTAATCTATTTTCTTTTATTCCAAGATTAACACAGAACCTATTGTAAAAGTCATCTGCAAAAATTCTTGTAAATAAAGGCTTGAACATAGTTAAGAAAAAAACTGGAAAACTGAGTCACAGTGCTGTGTGCTGATGCTTTCTGAAACACAGCCAGCTAATTGTAATATAATTGCAGTCAACTCTGATACAATTTAAGCCTAAGAACCAATTATCTGATATGCATTTTTTGCTATTTAACTTTAAAGAAGGCTATTGGTGCTCAAAGAATTTTAAATTCTTGCTGCTGGCTTTTTCTTCTTCCCTATTCTGTTTGCTAGCAGCAGAGGAGCACTTTGGCATTCCCTGTCAGCAGCATGGTCCTTCCTGCTGGAAGCCTGGGAGCAGATGCAGTGCATCTGAGGGTGAATTGCACATCCTGATTGTGCTAAGCATGTTTGCTTGGATACAGGGTTGGCTTAAACATTTCTGGGCCCCAAACCACCCCAAAATTGTACTTGTGCAGATTTCTGTGAGAGTGCAGCTGGAGGTATTTTAGGCAACTGGTCAGGGTACAATCGCTCCCCTGCTTTTGTGGCAGAGGGATACTTTTCAACTAGGTCACACCTCTGATCTGTTTTACCCTGTGGCCTAAACACAGCTATGTTGACATAAGCAAAGCAATGAGCACTGCGGGGGTGGCTCTGGGTGACAAAAAAAAAAGTGAGATGAAAAGCTTCCTTAAGCCAGTGCTACCTCTGGGTTGGGGACAGCACCCTGAAAGATTTCTTCTTTCCCACTGAATTTGACAGTAAAGCAATCCAAAATGCATAGTTGCTGCAACTGAAGTGCATGTGTAGGATAAAACAAACCACAAAACAAAAAAGAAAATCACACACAAAAACCAAACCACACAACAAAAAAACCCCCAACATCCAGACAAAAACATGTTACTGGTAGAGCATGTTTTCTTAACGCTAGTAGTGTTAAACCTGAAAATGGATTCAGTATTTTTTTTTTAAAGTAGTAGGGTTTTTTTGTTTGTTTTGGTTTGTGTTTTTTTAGCAAAGTTTAAGAGAAAAATTCAATGTAGCCTGACTGACAGAGTTTCCACTGCTGTTCCTTGTGGAGCTCCTATGCGTAAATGGGCAGAAGGAAACTCGAGTCCTGAGGTTGGTGGACAGTGGGGCAGCACGGTATGACATGGAAGTGGCACTCAGCAACTATGTGTGTGAGGCACCATCTTCTTGTCTCCCCTTTTTTTTTTTCCTTTAACCTCTCTTGGTGCTGCCATTCCAGAGTATAAAGATAAGAATACGGATGTAGCACCATCTAGTGTTCTTTTTGCTAGAAAGGGAATCAAAGTGCTTTTAAAGGTGTTCATGCCTTTCCTGTAATTGCAGTGCAGATACAGATACTTCCAGTCTGGTGTTGATGGAAACAGCAACAGGGGTTGGGGGCATGCTTCTCTAATACCTCCCAATTTTTGTAAAACAGGAAGGAATGTAATCTTTACATGATGAAGCAGAGTTATCACTAAGTTGCTTAGTAGCCCCAATTTTGTAAATTATATAAGCCTGTTAGTCTATTTGCCTTTTTTCCTTGTTCATCAGCTGCTGTCAGACAAATCCTGTCCTTCTGGAAATGAAGAGTACAGTGGGAGTGGAAATCTGAAGTACCACTGGGGTATAGATTTACTTTTGTGACAGATGTCTGGCTGCCAGAGTGTTTTTGTGGGGTGGTTTTTGTTTGGCTTGTTTTTTTCTTTTTTTCTTTGTTCATCTTCAAATATGCATAACAGTAAGTTAATGTTCAGTCTGCTTTTGTATTTCTGAAGACTCGCTATTGCAATGAATTTGGCATGATATACTTTAATTCAAGAGCTAACTGCTTAATATGCCATGTAGGTTTCCTTCATCCTTCTCTGAAAAAGGAGAGAATGAATGGACTGTGATTTAAATTGCCTAGCTCCTTCATTAGTTTGCATGATTGATTTGTTCATTATACTCATTACTCTTTCTTAATGCATGTAGGAATGTATGTGTTTTCTGGCTGTCATGTTCTGGGCAATTTTCTAAGGGCTCTTTGGAAATTCTTTGTGATAATAACTTGTTCTGTGTCTTATTTTGTTTCTAGTTAACATGGGTTGATTTTTAATTTTTTTTTAATGAAGTTACATCACTGTATGAGTCAAACCATGAAATCCCTGTTTTTCTCAGCTGGGACATATCTCTGAGAAGAGTTGGTATAGTTTTACGTTGCAGGTAGTGTAACTTTACCTCGTTGCACTGGCTGCATCCAGATAAACCAATTTTTTTCTTGCTCTCAAGCCTCACACCATCTCTGAGCAACGAAGACATTTGGGTGCAGAAGCTTTTTTCCGGATTTCTGTCCTGCCTTTATTGTTATTGAGGCTTTAATTATGTTCTTGTGAAACAGAGCTTCTGCTCTCTTCCATCAAATGTTGCCACTCTTTATGGTAATGTCAGGCAACTTTGGCTGCCTGATCCTAGGGATAACCAATGTAATTCTCACCCTTTTTTCTGTAGTCACTTAATTTTAAAGGGCATGCATAGGGCCTTCAGAGGGCCTTTCATTCGAGTTCTGCCATGGCCCTCACCCAAAAATGCGTGTCTTTGTTCAAAATGCTGAATTTCTATTCTTTTTGTTCCGAGTCTGAGAAAGCATGGCTACCTCAAGGTAACTCCTTAAGGATTTTGGTAATAGAAGTTGTTACTAGAATGCTTTACTCGTGTTACGCAAGAGATGGGAAAATACCAAATCTGTGGCTGTCTTGTTTTAGGTGCGTGAGATACCACCAGACCACGGGAGCTTAGTATTCTGAGAATATTGAACAGGGTGCTCTGGTCGTGCTTGGTCCCTGTTACAGGATGGGTGGTTGTCCTCTAAGCATTGAATGGTTACAAAAATGTTGATGAAGTAATAATAGTTTTGAATTTCTTCCCTCTAGTTGAACCTCTGAGTTCTATTGTGTTTACCTTTCTCTTTTAGTGTTTTTTCTCTACACAACATAAACTTGCTTCAGCAGTTCCTTCTTTTCCAATTCCTGTTTGGGAGTGGTACTTCAATGTTTTTCTCAGTTTTCTTGATATGAGAGAAAAGGTGTAAGATGTTGCTTGGTGGAGCTGGAGCTCAAATAAAGAACATAAGAAATGTTCTACTGGGTGGGACCATCTGGCTCAGGACTGGGTTTCTGACTCCAGCAACAGCAGATTCTGGGTTTGGAGAACATGTGTGCAGCCACTTGCAGTAGTTTATTCTCAGCATAATTACCACCATCACACAGAACTGTTTTACTAAGGAACTGTCAAGTTCTTTTATTGCCTACTTAGTGTTGGACCCTCTCTGTGACTTTGTATAAAACCTTTTTGAATCTGCTGATTGTGTTACCATGCAAGTTCATGGTTTTTCTGGCTATGTGCAGCAGTACTTACACCAGTATCCGACTGGTTTCTGCCAGTATTTGTTTTTCTAGTTATGCAGGATTTTCTGAATATTGGTTCTTCATTCTCCTTATGATTTCATCATTATGATTTTGAAAAGCCTACATTTGCACACTCCAGCCTTGCCTCGCAACTTTGTTAGTCTCTCCTTTAAAACTTTGAGAACATGTGCTCTTACCTCAGGCTATTTACTTTGTTCTTACTGTCATCAATCTCATACCATTAGCTTGACCTGATTAAGGTCTTTTCCCCACTTGTCTTTCCTGCAACTTTCTACATGCAGCTATTGCTAAATTCTGAGTACTCATTCTTTCTCTAAAACATGCCAGAAATGCTGGTCCTGTGAACATGAGGGAGCTCCCTCAGCATGACTAGAACTATTCCATGAGTCTGACTTCATTTCTGTCTAGCATACTCTTAACAGAATTGTCTTATTCTCTATGCCTGCTGCATTATTGCCTCTATGAATTTTCTGGCTGGCGTTTGGTGGATTCCCAGACAACTTCACACAGCTGCTCCGCCCCTCCCCCCCTCTTTTTTTTCCCTTCCTCTGCTTACCATCAGTTGTTTTCCAGCTCTTGCTTTTTACCAATAACTTAGTGTTTTTCCATATTTCTCTCCTGTGGCAGGTGGTTATGCTACCTCTTAGTCTGTATCCCAAGCATACTTTTTTCTTTAGAGGATTATCTTCTTGTGTTTTGGTGAAAGTTTTTTGTTTGTTTGCCCCCAAATGGAATTCTGCTGCTACTGCTCTGCTCCTTAACCAGCTCTCTTACTTTATTCCTTTTATTAGTATTATATATGGTTTTTAGTGTAAACCATCAATTATAGAGTCACTGAAACCAACTGCAGGAATTACTGAAGTCCAGTGTGGTGACATTTTTAAAAATTTGTTTCTAAATTTCCGTTGTTTTGGGAACCACTCATCATTCCCAAACATATACTTTACGTGGAGTGGGGAATTTCGAGAACAGCAAGTATTCATCAGTATTCTGGGTTTGTTCTTTGCAGAAGGAACTCCTGAAAGCCCAGTGGATTTTTTTTTTGTGGTTTTTGTTTTCCTGTTGCAATGCACTTGAATAGTACTGGAAGACTGGTTATCGGTGTATTTAAATATGTGAAAATTTGTCTATTCCATAATTAACTTCCATAACATGCTGAGTGCAGCTTTACCTTTGTCCTTCAATGTGCATGTATGTGTCCTTCATGAAACAGCAAATTTTCCATTTGAAGACAACATCTGTAAAGGGCAAGCTGTCATATATAAAAATTATTTTTATGTTTTGCTTGTGACTCTTAAGCTTTGTTGGCAGCCATTGTTAGGATGCTGGCACATTTTAGCTGGGCTGAACAACAAGCAGAAGCAGGACAATTGCTTTTCAGGGTTTTCTGTGCTCAGTGATTTATCAAGGTTTTTTTGAGACATTGTCAGTCTGTCTTGGCAGCTGGAAGATCCTAATGGTTAATGAATGTGTTTATTCTTACTGCTGCTGAACAGTGTGTTGCCAGCATGCATTAGATATATAAATAGCTTTTGTTCTTGTTCTGAAAGAATAGCGGTGGTGGTGGAGTTTCCTTTTATTTTTATTTAATGTACAAATAAAAGCATGAATATGCTACATTTATCTGCAGGGAGAAACATTTCCATACTGAGGCAAAATTCTTTTAAATTTATGACATAATGTACAGTAGAGACCTAATAGCTACATGGCCTCTCATCATCAAGATCTGTCTTACTTTTTATACCCAGCAGGAATGTGTGTGTAGGATGAAACCAAAGCAGGGAGACTTCAACCTAATAAACAATGACATTCCTCACATTGGAACTGCAGTTTCTAGCAGTTTTATCTTTGTTAGCTTTGATGTTCCCAGCTTTGTCGCAATATTTATCTGGTGTGTTTGGCTAAGCTAAGTTTTCTCCAAGCTTACTACTTCAATATTCTTTCAGTTGGCAAATTGAAGTAGAATTTCCTGCCAAGGAAGGTAACATGCTGGAAATATCACTGCTTTATGTGACCAAAGATCCAGATGTAGGCTGAGCCCAGCAACCTATGTGAGAAATTCCTGTCGTGTGTCTGCTCCAGACAGGCTTGGCCAGTGCTTGGTGATTCTGTGATTCTGTGTGGTGTGACTGAACTGAAGAAACAGCATTTTTTCTTCCATTTCGTCTGATATCCTGGTCAATCTAATGATTTTTCTGCATAACTGTATTCTTTTGGATAATATTGAGTGATCTTACCCTTCATACCGATTTTCCTCTGCAGTAAAGGAATCACAGAATCACAGAATGTCAGGGGTTGGAAGGGATCTCAAAAGATCATCCAGTCCAATCCCCCCACTGGAGCAGGAACACCCAGATGAGGTTACACAGGAAGGTGTCCAGGTGGGTTTTCAATGTCTCCAGAGTAGGAGACTCCACAACCCACCCCCGGACAGCCTGTTCCAGTGCTCTGTCACCCTCATTGAGAAGAAGTTTCTTCTCATATTTGAGTGGAACCTTTTGTGTTCCAGTTTGAACCCATTACCCCTTGTCCTATCATTGTTTGCCACTGAGAAGAGCCTGGCTCCATCCTCGTAACACTCACCCTTTATATATTTGTAAACATTAATAAGGTCACCCCTTGGTCTCCTCCACGCTAAAGAGCCCCAGCTCCCTCAGCCTTTCCTCATAAGGGAGATGCTCCACTCCCTTCATCATCTTTGTTGCCCTGTGCTGGACTCTCTCCAGCAGTTCCCTGTCCTTCTTGAACTGAGGGGCCCAGAACTGGACACAATATTCCAGGTGTGGTCTCACCAGGGCAGAGTAGAGGGGAAGGAAAACCTCTCTGGACTTACTAACCACTCCCCTTCTATTACACCCCAGGATGCCATTGGCCTTCCTGGCCACAAGGGCACAGTGCTGGCTCATGGTCATCCTGCTATCCACCAGGACTCCCAGGCTTGCACCAGGATTGTGATTATGTTCTGTGAAGCTTCCCTACGCTTGAACAAATCCTTTAGAACTTTTTTTGGGACTTTGCTGATTATGAAGCTGTGTTTGTTTAGGGGGCGGGGGGAGGAGGTGGGAGAGGGAAATAAAAGCAAACTCTTAAAGTCTTTCTCCTGTCCTTGCTTTTATAAGTGCATGTTTGTATGAATTAAAACGGTAAATAGCAGATAACTGAAGTGACATATGGCATTATATAGAGAAGATGATGAGAATCCCTGTTTGGGTGCTTCATTTTTCTCCATGGGCTGGATTTCTCATCCAGAATTCCTCTTCCGTGATTCAGTGCGCCCACTTGGCTACCATAAACCCTGCCTGCCTTTCCCATTGTGACCCCCCTACACAAGGTGGGAAGTCCAGTTGAGACCCATGTGTGCAAGAGAGAAACTACTGTGGGCAGCACTGAATTACAGGTCAGCTCAAGCCTTGCTGTGGCAGCCCAGAATGGAAATAACTGAGGCTGGCCTGTGGTCGGAAGACTGGATTTTGTGCAGTGTTTTCCATGTTTGGAGGCAGACGAACCACTGCTTAAGCAACTTCGGTTAAAGGTGTGGCCGGGCTTGCAATTCCAAAATCCTATCATGCCAGTCAAGTTCCAGAAGCTGCCATGGCTGTTTGAGGAGTCTGAGTTTTAAAGGTATAAGACAGCTTTCTTATTGAAGAACTTTTCTTCCAGCAGTTTGGCTTTGCATCCAGCAATGAGATTTCTGCTATCTAGGATGCAAAGGCCATCTTTCCCTTTATGCAAGTCAGTGAGTTGGGAGGATGGTGAATTTTCTTTTTATTAGAAGTGATTATCTTTGACCTAGAAGGTACTGTGTGTACAGTCCTGCATCAGCAGTAGTATTTGTAAGACTTAAATATAATTAGCCATGTTCTGGGTGTCCTAGAACTGAAATTGAATAGGAATATGGTGAGTTCTGGAGTTTTGTCTATTATGAGTGTATGTGCAGAGTAATTGATAAATAATGTTGAAGAAATACTTTCAGTTCTGGACCCTAGACAATACATAATTCCTGTTTCTGCGTGGGCCTATGGAGCTCAAATAATGGATGACTACAGGCTCCGTTTCCCTCTTCATGAGAGTAGCTTAGCAACCTAATTGCACGGTTGGCATTTGATATCTACCCTTTTGCTCTTCATTTTTCTGTAGAGCTGCTCACACCAGTACTGACTAGTTCACTTCGTTCCACGATTGTCTAAATGGACAGAAAGCACCGGGCAGATGAGACTGTTGGGCTGTGTCAAGAAGCCAGGGAATACCTGCTGAAAAAGCATTCAGAGAAACACTACTTGCTTCCATGTAGCCCATTGATCCTTGACTTCTAAGAAGGGACATGAACTATCAGTTTTTGTCCTTTGTATGTATATACATCTTACGAAGCAAAAACAGCAGTCAGGATTCACTAGGCCACGACATAGTCACACGTTTATGAACTTTAATTTCTAGCGTTACATGCGGCTGGACTTTGATCTCCATGTGGAAGCCCCGCTCTCCAGGGGACTTTCCATTTACTTAACTAGTAGGAAACCAGCACTGGAATTGACCCTTTTCAAGTATTGTGTGCTTTTTCAAAAAATAATTTGCTATTTATTAACCAGCCTTTTTCACGGAGTTTTTAAGTTTCTCTCTTAAAATTTAGCGAGCTGAATATCAAGTGGAAGTGCAATGTGTGTGGGGGTGGAAATCGGACAGGTCTGAAACCAGGGAGGGGAATAGGTGGCTCCTTATTACACTGAAGAATTCTTCCTGCTTTCTCCAAAGAGTTTCCTTGTTTGTCTCATCTTACTTTTCTTCCTGTGCTCTTATCTACTCCCCTTTCCCCACCTGCCTCAAAAGGTTGCGACAAGTTGTAAAGTTTTAAATGTATTGTGGGAAATGAAATTTTTTTTATGGAAGTGACTACTAGGACCTTTCATCTTCCTTCCCCCCCCCCAAACCTTTTTTCCCCTTTTCTGTTGTGTTCTCCTCCTGCCTTCCCCCCTCCCCTCTCCCCGCCTTTTCTGTATCGGTGTTTGGGTTTTGTGTTGTTTGGGTTTTTTTTGGTTGTTGTGTTTGTTGTTTGGTTTGTTTGTTCTCTTTCCCCCTTCTACTTTTCTGTTAGGATTTTTTTCCCTTTTCTGCTCTGTTTTTGGGGGGTTGCGGGTTGGTTTTTTTCTTTCCTTTTTTTTTCTTTCTTTTTTCTTTCTTTTCCTTTTCTGTTGTGTGATGGGTTTTTTGTTTGTTTTTTATGTTTTGGTTTTTGTTGTTGTTTGTAGGTTTTTTGTGTTGTTTTTGTTTGGTTGGTTTGTTTGTTGTTAGGCTTTTTTCCCCTTTTCTGCTTTTCAGAAGGAGAGGGTATTTAGACTGCACCTTTCTGGCTGTGGGCTGAGTACCAGCTGCTGGGTGGTGATGCAGTGGAGTACCCTGGAAGATATTCAGTGTGGGTGGGAGATACAACCTGATAACCAAAGCCAGGCAGCCCGGCACTTCCCCAGGTCACACCTAGAATGTATTAATAGCTGTTCTGCAGGACACACCGCTTCTAATTTTCTTGGAGGAGGCACTTCAGGGGAGCACAGCTGCTGCGAGCTCTTTGCAAGGTGTTGGCTTCCATCAGGACCACAACTCGAGCACAGTGCTCCAGGAATGACACCGTCTCTGGGGAGTTTTCTTGTGGTCTTTCTCATTTTGACTTGTGTGTTCTGGCCTGTCCCTTCTTGTGCACAACCCTGACCCCTGGCATGGTTCATGGCAGTGTTTGGTTTATCAGAAATTGTTTTGCTCCGTTTGCAGAAGTGAGCTGTAAACAAGAAACTGGCTGAGAAAATGTCATTGGTGGTTTAGGGGGTTGGGTACTAAAGCATCTCTTAACACCAGGTGGCACTATCTACTACCAGCAGATCCTGTAGGCACCTGGAAGGCCTTTTAACCTTGAAAGGGTGGCCTCTGCTTGAAAACAAACCAATAAAACCATCACAATTGAGGATAGCTTGGGTCAGAATTCAAACAGACCTAAATATTTTATATTCCATGCAATGTCTATACTGATCAGCTATGTTGTGTTGTGTTTCTAAACATACCTGGGGAATAACAAGCTTTGAGATCTGTAGAACTTGTCTTCTCAGTGTTTGTTTTGTGTGTGTTTGGGTTGGTTGGTTTGTTTGTTCCATACCTCCCCATACCTTCTGGTCCCTTCTCTTTGTTTTAGGTTCCTTTCACTGAATTTATCACTACTTTTATGTGAAGTTGATGCTGAAATAGGTGTTCCTTGTTTATCGGTCAAGCTGGGTTTCATTTCTACAGTAAGATATGACTATGCAGTCATAGCTGTAAGCAGGTAAAACCCAAAAGCCATGCAGGGAATGAAATTTTAACCAGTGAGCTGCTTTAAGTGACTGTGTTGTTTGGAATGAGATCTTCAAATCTGTCTGTGTGGTTCATGTTGAACTTAGCTTGAGTTGAAGTTAGTTCAGCTGAGCTTGAATTGCTTGGTCCTGAGGTGTTGGCCTAGTTCTTCCAAGTTACACTTGATAGCTAATAAATGTTTAACACTCTGTGGGAAGTGAGCTAATGTATTGCATGGATGTGTGACTACAGGATGAAAATGGCAACGGGTGACAGCACCCTTCACGATGTCTCATGATCTGGGTAATGTTATGTGCCTAGAGGGGCAGTGACAGTCCTTGAGGTACTGTGCTCCTTTGATACAGGCAGCTCCTGTTGTTTTAGACCTCTCACTCCATTTTGTGTTTAATCATCTCCTTGCTTACTTGTCAGCAGAAGAGGAGTGTAAGTGTGCATCCGAAAATAACCAAGTGTACTCTTGTCCTCACTTGGTTGCCCTAAAAATTGTGCCTCTTTCTTCCCCAGATATTTTTTTAAAAGCCACCCTCAACTCAGTCTCCACAAAGAGAAGTTAACTTCCTGAAATTTTTAAATGGATAGAGGTGTTGAGTAGAAGAGAGAGAACAGATGAAATAGATGAAATGGTAAAAGGTATCAAGATCAGCAAGTCTAATAGAAGTTCCTCTAAGGAAATCTGAAAAAAAACAGTGAACCTTTAGTGGCTGTCTTAAATTGTGGGGGAGGTGACGGAGAGGTTTAAGATGCTCAGAGAAGGGGAAGTACACCAGCCAGATGCCAATGTATGAAAAGATATGGAACATGCTAATAAAGTAATACATTAATAACTACCCTAGAGGTACTGAAGTAGGAAGAAAAAATGCAGAAGACAGCTCAATGGGAGTGTTCTGCCCAGTTTTACGTCTTCTTTACTGAAAGTGTAAAAGAGAAAATGAAGCAACAAAATCATCAGAGGGAAAAAAGTGTCTGAAAGAATTTCTTTTAATCTTATTTAGAAAACACACAGGAGAATAATGTCAAAACTCCTGTAAAGCAGACTGAGGAATAGGGAATGGAGGAGTATATTACACCAAAAAAGGTGAGTGTGTTTGTACATGTACCACACTTAAACTATGAAGATAGCAAAGCGCTGGAATGCAATACTTGCAAAAATAATATGGAAAAGAATTAAGGAATTTTCTTTGTTTATATATAACTATTTCTAGAAAGTGTTGAAAGCTGCAGATTTCTACAGTATGCAAGAGCCTTAAAATATTTTTTAACTCTTTTCTTTAAAAAGCAGAACCTGGAATGACCCACACTTTACTAAGAATCATAAGTTCATATTCCATTTAGCTATTTAAGTTTTCGTAATTTGCATGTAGAAATTTGTTTGCTAAGGATGTCCAGAAAACTGCAAGTTTAAAATTGCTTAGACAAAACTCGAAATCGGTAACAGAGCAATTTGTGAGGATATAGTTCAACTGTATTTTGTTGTATCATCTTTATTAATGACCAATTAATTGTCTTAGGCTTATGCTGTTACATTTAACACAGTAAAATGAAGGTACAATTTAGGACATGAGAAAGTGCAACAGTGTTATGCCTACTGGACTTCAGTTAACCATAAAACATAAGTTATGTCTCAGGTATTTTCAGTAGGAAACTTACTTAACCTACATTACCTTTGCGATTTAATCAGAAATATTAATAACAACTATCTCGAAGCACAGTCAGGGTCTTCTATAAAACGTACCTGGTGTTTCAGGATGGGTATGGTGCTAATTGACATACTTCCTCGTAACAAGTGTGTGCAATCCAGAAAAGGGAGGGGAGGAAAAGTGAAGGGGAAGACTGTGTAATTTTAGCACCAAGAATATTGCTCTGATTTAAATGGTGAACTAAGGTTTAGTCATACACAAGTGTAATTACAGTGTCCTATTTTTCTAAATAGGCAATTACATGAGAACCTGCCTATATTTCCTGCTGGTATACAGATTTTAAAATCCCAATAGAAGTTAATGACAATAGCATCGTAATAAGTTGCCTTTCCAGTTACTCATTAGTATCTTTTCCAGTTATTAGGTGTTTTGAATTGCTCAGAAAGACTCAAGATTTGTTATATGATAGAGTAGAAAAATTATCTTGGTTGACTTGTATTCCACTATAATTCTTAGTTATTTATTCTGTCCTTCATGTTCTGGTGGCTTTCTTTTCCACAATAAATGGTATGGGTTTCTTGTGTGGGTAGTTTGGTTGTTTTTTGTGGTGTTTTTTGTTTTGTGTTGGTTTTGTGTGGGAGCTTTTTTCCTCTTAAATTTTATGGGTAATTTGCATTCCATTTTCTGCTAATTTTTATGATGCAGCAAACAGTTTTACTTCTCTGTACAAAATTATTTGACTGAAACTTCCTCCTGTCATCTCTAAAATTTGTCCATTTCTTTTGAAATACTAAGTAAAAGCAGACACTAAAGGTTTGAATTTTTCAAACATTTTTATTTCCTTGTTCCCAAGAAGGCCACCTCAGTCAGGCTGTGTAGACTCTTAGATTGTTCACAAGAGGTGAACTAACATTTCAACCAAAAAAACTCACACCAAAACCCAAACCCAACAAAAAACCAAACCCCATATTCCTAACAGTGAGAGCAATTGGGTAACCAAAAGATACATATCTACTGTCTATTATACATACCTCTATATATGTAGATATATCTATATAAAAAATATATATATATAAAAAATCTTTGTGAATGCATGGCCACATGCACATCTTTGAATGTTCAGTAGATATCAACAGGTATTTTTTAGAAGATATCTGGCTTTGCTGAACACCTCCCTGGGGACCCTGTACCAGTGCTCTACCACCCTCTGGGGGAAAAACCTTTTCCTAATGTCCAACCTAAACCTCCCCTGGCACATCTTCCTGGCATTCCCTTGGGTTCTGTTATTGGTTGCCAGAGAGAAGAGATCAGCACCTGCTCCTCCTCCTCCCCTTGTGAGGAAGCTGTAGACCACGATGATGTCTCCTCTCAGTCTCCTCTTCTCCAGGCTGAACAAAGTGACTTTAGCTGTCCCTCGTACAGCTTCCTCTCCAAACCCTTCACCAACATCGTAGCCCTCTTCTGGGCAGTTTAAATGGGGTTCCTGTGCCACAGGGCAGAGGGTGCTGAGCAGGGTCCTTGATGAGCCTGGTCAGGACAGTGAAGGCCTGTAGGTACACTCAGGGCCTTAACAGTCTTTGCTGTTTACTGTGGGGTGACTCCTAACAACAGTTGCAAGAGTAATGTCACTGGTTAAAGAAGGAACTGCATTTCACAGCGTGTGAGCAGCCTTGATGCTTGCTCTGCCAAAATAGGTTTAGAAAGCTCTTTCTTAGTGGGAAGAGGGGGTGTCAAGCTGTCGTGTTCTTTTTGTCCTGGCATGGAAATGGGAATGCAGATTGCACTAAGTATTTATGGAAAACATACCAGGGGTTGTTGAGTTCCTTAATAATATATAGTAATTAAACTATACATATTTAAACCAATCACACCTGTTTTGGTTATTCACAGACACATAGGCACACACACACACAATTCTTCATTATAGAAGAATACAGGTTGGAAGGTACCTCTGGAGATCATCTGTTATGACAACTATTCAAAGCAGATCTTTTCGAGTGCTCATGGCCTCGTTTAGTAGAGTTGTTAATCTTTCCAAAGATGGGAGATTTCCTAGCCTCCCTGTTCCCATGTTTGACCATGCTTCTGGTGAAAAAGTTTTTATGTTTCATTGGAATTTTCCGTGTTAAAGCTTCTCAGCTTCCTCTTGTCCTAAATTTGAATCTCCAAGTTTTAACTTCAACATTTTTGCAGTTGTTGATGGCTGTTAGTATCCATTTTTAAATCTGTGTGCAAACCTGATGTATTTGTGAACAGGAGGGACTGATACGACAGAATGCAAGTTGAGATGGTGTCAAAAGGTTCCCTAAAATTCTTGAAGCCAACTTTACCAGTGCATCTTAGGTGTAAACTGTGACATTGTTTGCTATTGCAATCCTGGATTTCTTGAGAAAAATCTGCCAGTAGCAAGGCAAAAAATATAGTGGTACTGAATTGTGGTCAAAGACCCAGTTAAGGAAATATGCAAAGCTTGCAAGCTAAAAATAATCTGTCAAGTAGAACGTCAAAACCTGAAGTTTCTGTATGCGCTAATCTTTTCTGCATACCCAGGTTGTCTGGGCCAGTGCTTGCTCTGTATTTCCCCCCACCCCACCTCATTCTCCCATAGATGAGTCCTTGCTTCTGAGGTTGGGCTTTTTGTCCCTAAGAGCATGTCCTTGTATTTTCAGCTAGTAAATATGCTATTTTGGGATCATTTATGCCAGTCATATCTTCTAAACCAATTAGTATCTTGCTGTTGTTTACAGGCAGAAAAATCTTGCTGATGCCAAAACAAACTGACATCTTTGCTAGCTTGTATGTATAGTATTCATTTGAAAGCAACTAACAGATTGTCCTCCTTCTCTTACCAGATGTGTGCAATAGTACCAATCTTCCTGAAGTTGAAATCATAAGTCTACTGGAAGAGCAGCTGCCTCATTATAAGCTAAGAGCAGATACAATCTATGGTTATGACCACGACGACTGGCTTCATACACCTCTCATTTCTCCTGATGTGAATATTGACTTAACAACTGAGCAAATAGAAGAGACCTTGAAATACTTCCGTAAGTCAAAAATTCAGAAATTGTACTCAAGAACAAATAAAATAGTGCTGTTTTTGTTACCTCCTCTGAAGTATCTGTGCAATTCGGTTACAACTGTGGCAAGCAAGAAAACTGTGATTTATTGCCTTGGTCTTCAAGTTTGTGGTAGACAGAAAATAAAGGAAACATTTAATTAGAAACAGTAGTTGCATTTGTAATCTCTGCATGCTCTTCTTCATGTTATCAAATACTGGTGAAACTGAAATACTTATTTGTACTTGTGATCTCTCTGGCAAGAGACTGAAATTTCTGTACATATACAATATAGAAGGCTTAGACCTGTTTCATTATTCGCTTTTTTTTGAACGTGTTCTCTGATGTATTACACTGTTGTAAAATCATTTTTCTGCAGCTTATGCTTCTAGGAAAGACTGGTGAAGAACCTAACTTTGAGCATTTGGTCGAGATGGTTTGTCCATCCATTCTTCCTTTTGTTCATATTCATGCTATTGGACAAGAAGGTACTTAGATTTCTGCGTGAAGGGAGAACGTGCAGTATTGTGACCTTCTGTTTTTTTTCGTTCTTTTGTTTGAGCCCATAGACGCTTTTATCGTGGTGAATGTATTAATGTCCCTCTGGGTTCTTCCACCGTGGGTATCAACTTAGCTATGCAAGTAGAGAAGACTTCTGTGATTAATCCTCTAATTGCTGATTTATTGAGTAATGTATGATTAAATGATTCTTCTGGGTTTTTTTCTCCTCTGTGGTTTCAAATGAAGGTGCAATTTTGTTGCACTTCTTCATGTGTTGCAGGTTAAAATAGTCTGCAGAACGTCAAGCCAATAAATTTTATGCTATAACTATGGTAGTTAAGACTTGCGCAGCAGTGGATTTACATAGATTGTAGTAGTAGATAGATGCAGGAGGGCACTGTGAAGCTCAGAAGAGATGAGTTACAGGGCTCAATACAAACCTTTGCAAAGGTGGCTGCTTTGCATTTTGAAGCACCTGCAGAATTCACTTTGTAAGGAGCGAATTTGATAAGAGCATTAAGAATATGGAGAACTGAGTTTCTGACTGCAATAGTTCTAAAGAAGGTGCCCATAACCTTCTGCCAATCAGACAAAAACAGTGGGAAGGGGGAGAGGCTGATCAATGGAACCAGTTCTACTACAACACCTTGTTTTGTGTCAGTCCATTAGTGTTATTATAATGGTGGCAGAAGCTGGCTTGAATAAATGTTTTGAAATGTCAGATTTCTAAAGTCTTCAGTAGCTGGATTAGTCCTGTGTCACAAGTAAGGTTGTTTATGTGGGTGGCCTGTTGCAATAACCAGGGAGAAGACGTTTTGCTAACAGAGCAAGTGTCATAATTTAGCCCCAGTTCCCCCCAGCTGGCAGCTAAAACCATGTGCTACTTGTTCACCCCTCCCGAGGTAGGATGGGGAGGAGAATTAGGAGACAAAAGGCAAAACTCATGGCTTTAGATAAGAACAGTTTAACAGAACAGCTAAGAAAAACAAACAGTAACAGCATCAGAAGAACCTGCAAAAAAGCGATGGGCACACAGCGCAACTTGACCATGTGGCAGTCCCGCCACAGCAACCCCTCTGCCCCAAAAAAGACAAGTGGGTTCTCAGCTGCAGCTCATGCCCTGAACAACAGCTCCTGCCCAAAATACAAAAGCACCAAGCCGTGTGGTCCAGAGGAACCATCCAGACTGCCCTGCTCCCAGCAGACAGCAGGACTGTCCCCCTGGCCCATCCCTTTTGTAACTGAGCATAACCTGATATGGTGTTGAATACCCCCTTTGGCCACTTCTGGGTCAGCTGTCCTGGCAGTGTAGATATTAATGCTATCTCTGCCGACCCAGCTCAGCAAGGGTGGCAAAAATCTATGTGGCAGCATCCTGACTCTCCCAGCTGAGATGCTGATGGGCTGTGTCACTCACAATAGTGCACAACTGGGGATGGATACAAAATGAATTAAGCAAGTACTTCAGCTAAAAGCTGAATAAAATAGTTTACAAGTGTAATGACTGCAACTTTACCACGTTGCTCTGATTGAAGATTTCATCTAATCAACTGGCTTGAATGAAAAAAAATTATGAGTGTAATTTCTGCCACAAAGTCTGGTTTTGCTTTCATTGAGAAATAATTCCTTAAAGAAAAGGAACCAAGCAGGGCAAAATTCCCTGAAGAAGTTTATTCCTTACTGCTTGTATACAGACACTTGTGTATAGATAGTAGTTTAAGCAAATTTCGAATGAGCCTGGAAATGGAGATCTCTGACTTTACCTTTGTTCAGCTTTTGTGAACAAGTCATACAATACATCTGTACATGAGAGTGCAAGATCATACCACTTTAACATGTTTGGAAATTATGACACTGATTATAAACCTTGGTTTATGGAGAAATTAACTATCGAAAGAAAAATATTATTTTAAGTAAGTTGGCAAAAAAGTCCCATGAACTGTACCATCATCACTTTGGAGAGTGTTTTCCAGGGTGTGGCTGCTTGCACAGTGATTCATTTTCAGTGCTGCAATTAAGGCACTCCTTCTGTACCTGTTTAGTTTGTTTGGAAAACCTTGATGAGGGGTTGAGCAAATACTGTAACTTGTATACAGGAAAGTTTTAGTATAAAAAAAAACCTTAGAAATTTATGTTATTTTCAAAACAGTATCCTTGTGGTCTAAGAATTCTATGATGTGGTTAAATGTAATAAACAATAAAAATTCATAATCTGTTGAAGTTTTCCTTAGCTGAAGGAAGAATTAATTGATTTTGCTGCAAAACAAGTATTTTAATCAGAATTAAAATACACTACAGATACAGATTGTTGCTTTACCTTCCTCAAGCTTCTTAGAGACACACAAAGGTAATTAGAATAAAATTAATATTGAAACTTGAGCTAGTGCAGAATATTTTTAGGTGTGGAATTAGGTGTTTTGTTTATGGTTCCTCGTGTGTTGTAGTGTCTATCAGCTTTGAAACTAGAATGTAACAGGGAGGGAGGGATGGATATGTTTTGGCTTTATTCAGGAAATGTTAACAGACTAAGAAATACTGGACAACACGGGGGATGTTTTGTGGATGTTTTAATATATGTACATATTGCAAATTATTAATATATGTAAATATGTCTTTTGTAAGGCTTCCTTTCGTTTAGGGAGAGATTTAATCTGGAAGAGCAACATTGCATAACGTCCAACCACACCAGTTAAAGGGTAACTTCTTAGGTTGGAAATAGCCTGAATGGTAACACAATAGTGACAGTTTTGCACTGTAACTCATTGTTTTGATGATGTTCAGGTGCTTACTGGAAACAACTGAAATTAGGGAAGGGGAATGCATCTGTCTTTCTGCTAGTTATAATGGCATTCCCACCCCTGCATCCGAGGGCAGTGGAGGTTGATTTTGGAAGGTAGTAACTGAGAACAGCTTTTTTCCTTCTGCTGTAGGTTTTGAGCACATTTGTGGACAGTTACCATATTCGGTGACTCTTCAACCGCAGTATTGATTGTCATCTGCATCTCCACCTCTGTCTTGAGTCCTTTTGTAAGTTTTGAACAAGATAGGTGTCTGAACCTTTGGACCTCAGTACTGGATTACTTAAAAATATTTCAAGGCCCACAGAAGTAGGAAAGTGAGGTGTGCTAAATATATTTTAAAAAATATTTTAATATATTTTTAAAGTGTGTATATGTGCATATATAGTAAATATACATAGTATATGTGTATCAATGTAGAATTGCATTTGTGGTTATCCTTATGAAAGAACTTTAAAATATCGTGACGAAGTTTTAAATCTCTACTTAAAATGAAAATAAAACCTCAAATGCATTTTTGGTTAAGTCTTGTAAAGTGCCCTGGAGTTGATTAGAAAGTGTGGCTGCCTTAAGCCTAGCAAGTAAACTGATTCTGAAAATAAATGCCTGTTAAACTGTACTATCATCCTTATTTGTTTCCACTTTAAAATAGCAATAGCAAAGGGATAAAACTCATTTGGCAAAAAGGTTGTATAAAAAGCTCTAATTGATTTGCAACCCCAAAACAAAATTTTAAGCTGCACTCAGTAAACAGTGCTCTAATTCTTCATGGACTCTCTCTCTCTGAGAACTGTCCATCCAAAGAATTTATTGGCTGTTTAAAATGTTGTTTGCATATGAATTATAGTACATTATTTTTGTGTTAGGCACATGGACTTAGATGTTCAGATATACCCATTCTACATTTGATAATTTGTTCTCATTATTGACCTAGTGTTCTCCCTTTCTATAAAACAGGCTTGTTAATAGGAAACTTATGATACTGCATACCTATTTGGCTGTGATTTTTAGTTTCTCAATAATACAGTTATATCTAATCAGAGAGGCTCTGTGGTTGTTTGGATAGATTCGGGTGTCTCCAAAGACCATTATCTCTGAAAGAATCTAAATCACTTGTAGTGACAGGATTCTCTAGTTTGAGTTCATCTGTGTTTGCATTTGCTCCCAGGAGAGAATCTGTGAGAAGTAATACTTCCAGGAACAATTCAGCATGTGAGGTCACTGGCAGCTCCATTGCTGTCCTTTGACGTGCTGAACTGATGGAGTTTTCTGAAGAGCTGATGGGTGTTTGGAGTGTTGTATTATCAAGCTTTTAAAGCATACAGATGCATTTTCATTCAGTTAAAAAGTATAAAAGTTATAAAAGTATGCTCATGCATACTTGTTTTACTGTAACTGAACAGGTACTGTTTCAGGGGACAGAGAGGGCTGGGCTTCTTTTTTATCATGGTGAGCGTATCACAAGGGAATATGTGAATTAGGAAAACAGTCAATCATATTTGAGTAAAACGAGAAATTATCTTATTTGGATTGCAAAATGGAAAAATCTAAATGGCCACTGTCTTAATGGGCATCTCCATTTCAGTTCTTGATTTTTTAATTTTTTTTAATTGCTTCTTTAGGTCTCCTTGCGGTGGTACATCCATCTTTAATAGAGCATAATGACATATTAGACCCAACTGTAAAGGATACGTGGAGTACAACTGTTCTAAAAAGTAACCTGACATTCAGAAAATGCCGTCTGTTTTTGCGTTCTGTTATTTCTCCTTAATGTATGAAAGTGAGCATTGAACATGTACTAGAAGTGAAGCACAAGTGTGGATGGATGAAGTGAGAGCTTCAATGCAGAGTAGGGAAGCCACCGTGATCTGGAAAGGTTTTCAGTAAAATGAAGTATATTCTGCAGCTTGTGTACAATGACAAACTATAAATTAAAGTAGTTTGATTACTGAGTTCCAGAGTAGAAAGACTCGTCATATAAAATTCTATACAGGCCAAGTATTGATGCTTCACTCATTTTTTGGATGCCTGAGCACTGTATGGCAGTGATGTGCACTTACATACTGACTCTTTCCTGGTTCTCAAGTCTACTGAACTTGCTCTGCTTCACCTTCTGTGTATGGCGGTTACAACTGAGTAAAGATGTGACCTATTAAAAGCAAAAAGCAACAAGGTTTTTGAGGGGTGTGAATGTGTGTGTGCATATGGTGATTTCAGTAATTACTGAAAAGCCATGGTTCTCTGAGAACATCTGTTCTCTGTCAGTACAGCAAATTTACAAACTAGTTTTTCTTAGTTGTCACATGTTATGTTTTTGCTTACTGTTCTTGTAGGCTTATAAAAATGTTGTGTAAATTGTAATACAAGATAAATCAAGGATAATAGTGCTACAGATCCATAAGCTGAGCTAAAATCACCTCTCCAATGCCACCTTCAGATTTCTTAAATTTGTGATGCCTGGATGATATTTTAATCTTTACAACTGCAAAGTGTCGATTTCTGAAAAAAGCTTTGATTCTTGCTTTCTTGGTATTTTGCAGTAATAAGGACTGTTCTTCTATCATTATTATTAGAATCTTGGGTACCTGTGTGCTTGTTTTCACTGTGGAAGGCAGACTTCAAGAAGAATGTCTCTCAGACACTGCAACCTTATCGTGCTGAGGCTAGTAATGTTCTGCCATTTCCAGCAAGGTTTTATGCTACCTGAACTCCTTATAATAAAATGGAGGATGCGCATTTTAAGATACCACAGCAGGAATGGTGGTCTTGACTAGTGTAAATTGAGTTGAGTTCTCTGCAGTGGGGAAGAAAACTGTACGAAGAGAATGTTTGGATCCTTTGTGTTAAATCTCCTTCCACAACCTACATCAAAACTTTTAGGCAAAATACTGATTGCAGTTGGCTATTTTGTTCCTATGGGACTCCTTTTATACAACTCATTAGTTTTGAGTGAAATTCAGATGACTTGACAACAAGGGTTATGCTTGGAATTTTAAAATCTAGCTTTTGACTTCTAACAGCATTTTGTTAAGCTTCATAAGGCTTGCACGCTGAATGTTGTCACTGTAACTGTTCTGTATGAACATGTGAGGTTGGAAATCTGAGCAATTAAGCAAGAAGGGCATTTCATTTCTGAATGACTTATGCAAAATACCCTTGCAGTTTCTGGACTACATGCTGAGATTGATGTTGATTTATAACCTACTAGTGGAAATGTGATGAGTTGCCCTCTGTGTTGATCCATACAAAGGATAAGAGTCCACAGTGTTGCTTAGCTATACTGCTGTGGCTTGTTAGAGCAGATTTTTCTGCCTTCCTGTGGCTTTTTGTTTTTGAAATCCTCAGTCCAATCCCCAGCCACAAAGGCTGGCAGTCACAGAATCCTGCAGGGCAGTGTCACTCAAGCGTGGCTATTTAGCCCTACTTTTGAATTAATTTTCATAGATATTAGTATAATAGAAGCATGAATATTTACATATCCAAGCATTTTAAATTATTTGCAACTTGGGCGGGGAGGCAGTACTTAAGCTATAATCTAGGATGGGTGATGCAGAGAATTAGTTTTTGAAATTTAGTTGGCAATTGGGTAACAGTCTTCATGTTTGGATGAATATACCTTTTGGGAGGAACTTAATAGCTTATTAGGGCTGCAGCTGTTCTTTTACATTCTGAAACTCCAAAGCATATCTTTGTCATTATTTTCTTCATAGAATTCAGACTGGAGACTGAACCAATCCCTGCCAAATTAACAAAATAAAACTGACGTAACCCTCAAGCATAATCAAATAAATAAAATGCCGTCTCACCAGTCTTATTCAACTCTTGAGGCAGAGTGCCTTTTGAGCCAGTCTAAAATGTGCTGTGTGAATGTATGATACAGCACAGTTACATTCCATTTTCCTGCCTCCAGATTAGAGAGCATCAAGCACCCTTTTAGCTGGTTGCTAAAGAGAAGAGGTCTATATAAGAGCCAGGCCTAGAGCACGATGCTCTGAGTGCAGCTACCAGAGACAGTGAACAAAGACAGCACTTTGTAAAAGAGTCTGGGTTCTGTCTTGAGAGCTGTAGGGGACAGGGCCAGGCTCATCTGGGGACTCCTGGGAAATGCTCTGAGAAGCTTGAGAGTGTCTGCTGCTGCCACGTAAGGGCAAGGTAAGGGATATGGGTCTGAGGAAGCTCCAGTGGCATCTGAGAAGCTGTCAGCTGCCCTTGATCCAAGGGTGCTTGGAGCCTTCATTGCTGCTGATCAGGGATGATCAAACACCTTTTTAGCTGGTGCTTGGGAGAGCCTGTGTAATAGCCACGTCTGGAGCACAGCTTCCAGAGGCAGCCAACAGATACGACAGTTTGTGTGGAAGGGTGCAAAGAATGGGTCCTCACCTGAGTTCAGAACAGCCTAAACCTTCAGATGTGGTGGTGATGTGCCACAGGGTGCATTCCTTAGGTTTTGGAGCACCTGACCCTGCCAGGCCAGAGACTTTAACCCACACATAGCCTCAGATGGAGAATGCAGCCCTGCAAGTCCTAGGCTGCCAGGAGTGGCCACGGCCTCTCCCCAAAGTAAGGAGAGATGGCTTTCTTTTATGCAGGAGGTGTGCTGCTGTTGAAGAGCTATCACCATGTGGAGAAGTCAGGAGAGGAAGTCAGCAAGCTACACAGTATCAGGGAGGATGAGAGACAGGATCTGGAAGGAGTGGCTGAGACACCAGAGGGGTGTGCTCTCATTCAGAGGGACCTCGACAGTCTGGACAGATGAGTCAAGAAGAGCCTTGAGTAATTCAACAGAGGGAAGTGCAAAGTCCTGCATCTGGGGAGGAATAACCCCTTGCACCAGTACATGCTGGGGTCTGACTGGCTGGAAGGCAGCATTGCAAAAGAGGACGTGGGGGGTCCTGGTAGACACCAAGTTGAACATGAGCCAGCTTCTGCAAAGAAGGCAAATGGTATCGTGGGCTGCATTAGAAGGTGTGTTGCCAGCAGATCAGGGGAGGAGATCCTTCCCCTCTGCTCAGCACTGGTGTGGCCACACGTGGAGTGCTGGGTCTAGTTCTGGGCTCACTGTTTCTGTAATCCTTCAGTGTAGTGCAACTTGGATTCCTTTGCTCTCCCAGAAGATGCAATCATGACTGTCAGTGGGTTTTTTCCTTCCTCCTTTAAAAAGTAGGTCACAACCATGCTCCTGTAATATTTTTGTCTATCTAATTAAGCATGATGTTAAGCTCAACTGTATTTTACAAATGTTTTCACTGTCTCCAGGAAAAATATAATCACAAAAAAATAGAGATCGCTGCTTACATTATTTCCGGTTGGTGGACAGCTTACAAAATCTGACTCTTCTAAACTTTACTCTTCTTTTCTTCATGCTGGATAGGGGTGTATTTTTTTAAATGTCCAGCTCTTGCTATCATGGTCTCATTTGCAGTATTTAAGTATGCCCAGTGATATCTTAATTAAACCACACAGCCAGTTTTGCAGGCAGGTTGCTGAAGACCACAACAATTTTGATTTTATACAAATGCAAACATAGTACTCTACAGTAATTATTTCATGTGGAAAATAGGGTTTTGTCCTTAAGTAATTTAATTTCATCTGTCTGCCCCTGTCTCTCATTAAATAATTTTGTTTCTGTTGGAAAACAGACTCTTCTCTGCATTAGAAGAGTCTTTTTGTCTGTATCAGGTGAGGTCAGAGTGCCCATATTGTGTTCAGAAGGGACCAGCTCTGTCCCATCTGTAGGAAGTACCTGTACCATTTGAAGTTGTGGATGGTTATCCCATTTTGACCATGGAAGTTCAATCAAATCTGAGGCACCCATTTTTTCTGAATACCAGTTCTGAAAGCTGCTACTACAATGCTTTCACCACTCTGGTTTTACTATTTTCTGGTTAGACAAGCCACAATGACTTCTTGCTAAAGCAAAACACTGCACTGGAAGAGACTTTGTCATAAGTTGCAGACTTTTTTGCTCTTACTAAATGTGCAGTCACAGGGTGAGTCCCATTCAGTGTTCTTTTAGAAGTGAGACACCAGTAACTCTTCAGTACATGAGATCCCAGTTTAGAAATAAAACTATGACAGTCTGTCCTTGAAAATCAGTTGGGCTTTTAAATATGCTTGTTTTGCTTTTTAATACTCTAATAACTTTCTTTTTTTAAAGTCAGTTTAAAAAAAATGCCAATTTGCAAAGTAAGTGGCAACACCTGACTGTTAACAATATGCATTGCATAGTGGTGGACTATACAGCACAGCTGCTACTCTGATAAAAAGGACTCCAGACAATATTAATGGGACAGGCAACTTCATCCTGAGCAGTGGTGACTGCAGAAAATAATGAAAGGATATGGTGTTTAATTATCTGAACATCCTGATGTGATGCTGTAGCCAAGAGAAGAAATGTGTCCCAGACTTAATCCAATGGGAGGTAACACACTGCTGCAGCTGCAATGAAAATACTCTATCCAGCTCTGGTGTTCAAAGGATTCTCCTGGAATTGGAAAAGGTTTTAGAAAAAAGGTCAGAATGACTAAGCATGGGAACGCATGATTTATAGTGACATACTATGTAATGACATTCTTTGAATACTTTTTTTGCCAGCAGAGATGACTTGCTGCTGCTTGGCACTCTAGCAACGTGGTTCACTGCATTCTTGTAAGTGCTGCTACAACTTTCTTGAGAGGCCATGCTTATAAATGGGGCACATGAAATTATCAAAAATTCTCTTCAAACAAGGGGAAGGGTTTGTGTGAGTTTTGTAACCCGGTTAATTTTGACAGACCAGCTTAGTGTTAACCTACGGTGCAGCAGAAGGGAAGGAGGAGAGGGCTCGTGAGCTTTTCAAGCTGACTTTTCTGCCTAACAAAACCCCTTTTTAACTGTACACTTAAGGAGCGCTCAGTCTCGCTGATGATTGTTGGCTACCAGAATCCTTTATTAGTCTGTATATTTTGCTCTGTGGAGAACAAATTAAAGTCTGTTTATTTTAAAACTAAACATAGAAAAACAGAACAAAATCCAGCAGCTGGAAGGGAATGCCAAATGAATGTGAATTGTTGTATTTAGGTTTGGAATAGAAAGAAATAAGTCTCCAATAATCACAGATCTATTACCTGAAATCTTTCTTAAATTCAAATTTAATATGAACTTTCAGGCAAGTAACGTAGTAGCCCAGTCAAATGCAGTGTTATAATATAGAGAGTTGAATATAAAGGGGTTTAATGTTTGCAGAAGCAGTCTACCAGAAAAATGTACTGTTCTGGTAAGTTTTACATAAGAGGAATACAATGTACAGCTGTAGGGATGAAAAGTAGAGCTTCAGAGGTTGAAAGATGGTGCTACAGGTATGCAACTTCTTTCTTGTCCCAGTCAAACATTCCTGTCCAACTTGACAACCCTTCCAGCCCTCACTTTATAGAGCTACAATTTCTCATGTAATTGAAGGGATGATTGAGTGTGGATACCTGGATATATAGCATTTTCTCTGTCTCCATGCTGGGAAGATGATACACTTATCCCATCTTTCCCAGTCTTCTGAGGAGTTCTGAAATCGTTTGACCACACAAGTGATTCTCTCCACAGAAAGTTAATGCCTTTCTGGTTTACACCAATATATTTCCAGTCAGCTCTGTAGAAAAATATCAATAAAACAAACAAAAAGCCTCAAACACCTGCCTTGAACTGTTTTTATCCTGTCTTATTGAAAGGGAGTGAGCGGGTGGTTGTGTGCAAGGGGGAGGACAGTAAAAAGAAAGTTCTAGCATGTTGAAGATTTCCTTAGTTTTAAATGTCAGGAAATAAAGAGGAAAGAGTTCCTACAGCAACTTAAGCTTGTAGCCAATATTCATTCTTTATATTTTAAATGTTTCTTTAATAACATTACTAGATTGAAATTACCTTTTGGACAAAAAGAATGCAAGTGGAACAAATAGCTTATACACAGAGCAATTGAGTTAATGTTGCCATAGGAACCTTTATATTTCTCTGACAGCATTTTAACAGGGTAGCCTTAATTGCATTTAATAGCATGTGCAGTTTTTGCCTTGTGTGTATGAATAACTGAAATTCTGCAAGACTGAGCTAGGGCTGGAGTGCCTTGTCACATCCTCCGTTTAAAGACAGAACAGTGTGAGGGTAGAATGATCACACTGGGCAAAAAAGCTCACAGTAATAAAAATAATTTTTCTTTTTGGGAAGATAATTGTATGACCCTTGCATATCCAAAGGCTTTTAGTACCTTTTGTATAAATCCTGTGTGATTTATTAACCTGAAGTTGATCTACACTTATTGTAATGCTTTCACATTAATATTGAGCATACTAAAAATCTGATCAACAGAATGAAGTAAAAAATTATGTGATCCCTGTAAAAATGAAAGTAACTTCTGTTTTTTAGACCCTTGTTATACCTCAGCGTGTGTCTTTATTTCAGGAGGACTAAGGTTAGCTTGATGTAGAAGCAATGGCTGAGGCAGCCTCTGTCTCCTCTGTGGGGAAACACACACGTTTTTATGTCTTTCATGTGTAAGGCTAGAAGCTAATAGGACATGAAGAATTTCCTGGCCTGTAGTGGGTACAGAAGGGCAGAAGCAGAAGACAACAGCCTTCATTCTGGCAGCTCCAAGCTCAGGTGCAAACTGTTTGTTCAGTTCTTGTTGGCTTTGCATTTTTATGTCCTAGAACTGGGTTGGGCAAAATGCTTGTAAACGTGGTGGTTTCTTGATTAAGTCCTTCCTTTGAGTTAGCCTGCCAAGAACGGAAGTGCTTCTGTCCTAGAAGAGGTTGACTGTCATTACTTGGGTATTGCATGAACTGAGTTGTCCACCAGCAATAACTGAAGGACAAACATTGGATCTTCTCCCCTGGAGAGTGACTGATCGCCACCCCTGCAGGAGAGCTGCAGGTCTTGGCCCTAGGTGCTAAGGCTGGCGTGGGACAGGGTCATAAGAGTAAAGTTAAACAAATCCAGTGGTTTAGACACATGGACTGCAGTTTGCTGCCCAGCCAGGAATATCTAATAGGGACAAGAAGGAACTGTATTTGAGGAAGAGTTCTAGCACTTACGCATCTGAATTTTTAAGGTTCACCATGCTATGAAACCATGTATCTTTGTTCCTACTGTCTAGGAAGTTAAAAATAAGTATTTTGTATAATGAAAGAAGTTCAAAGAATCTCAGTCTGTGACAGTTAAACAAATGAAATAAATGGGTGGAGGCCCTTGAAGTACAAAATCACAGAATAGCAGAGCAGTTGAGGTTGGAAGGGACCTCTGCAAGTCGTCTGGTCCAATCTCTGCTCATGTGGGATCCCCTAGATAGGGCTGTGTCAGTGCTCAGTCACCCTCACATTAAAAAAGAATCTTCAGGGTGAAGCTCCCGTATTTTGATTTGAGCCTGTCTCCATCTTCTTTGCAGCGTGTAGGTGGTTATATCCATTGATAAGATCCACCTGAGCCTTTTCTCCTCCAGGCTGAGCAGTCCCAGCTCTCTCAACTTTTCCTTGCAGGAGGGATGCTTTGGTCCCTGTATCTTTGTGGCCCATCTCTGGACTCTTTTCAGTAGTTCCATCTCATACACTGAGGAGCTCAGAACTGGACACAGTACCCCATGTGTGGTCTCATCAGTGCAGAGTAGAGGGGAATCCTGTGCGTATTGACAAATATCTTACTATAACGTAAGATAAGTGCAGTGATTCGATTTTATTATTTTTTCTTCAGACATAAAAACATGTTATTGTCCAGTGAAATAATGTACTTGCAGACAGAAGTGTATTTTAGTTTGTCCCTGGTCTGGAGCTTTGGAGTTGAGTGAATAACATGGCCAATTGCCTCTGACAAACATGTAGCAGATGCTTGAGCAGATTTATTAATCTGTGCTTCATCTATTGACATGTAAAAGGGATGTGCCAGTTCCCAAGCCTGAAGTTACTGCAGTGATAATTTTTTATACCAGTAAAGCTGAAATACTAATGTGGTCATAAAACCAATGTATCTTCCTCTGCATAGCTTGACCATTCCTTACCTGTTTATGTTATAGTAAAGTGAAGTGGTACTAGTCAGGGAATAGAGTAAGTGGTAACAACCTAGAAGGACATGAGTGAGAGTGATCTTAATAGAAATCTGCAATATCATGAGCAATTGGAAAGGAGAGATGAATTGTGTGTTGAGATTTCCAGAGCTGGAAGTGTCGAATTAAGTTAGTAAAAGTGAGTTGCAAAGCAAAAGGTGAGGGTTTCTTATCACAAACAGTAGATGAGTGGAATTCCTTGCAAGAGTATGTTGAAGGTGCTAAAAATGTATATAAGCTCATGAATAGACAGGATAAATCCTTCAAGAACTGCTAGAAGTAGAAACTGCATCTGTGTCAGGCTGTCTCTGAAGCTCAAAAAAATTAGAGGTTGTGAGGACAGTTGAGAGAAGTATTGGCTGGTTCTTCTCCTTTACCTACTTGTGGCTGTTGTTGCAGATGAAGTCTTGAGCTAGACAGACACACCTCCTTGGTCAGACCCCATATGGCCTCCTAACTTATGTTATTAACATATGTTGCAACTTAATCTGTCCCAATGTTTTCACTGGTGTTCACAAAGAAATACAGTTTCCTAAAAGTGGGGGAGAAAGGGGTGAAGAATATGTGGTGGTTATGAGCAAAATGGATGTCAATCAATCCCTTTGGGAACTGTACCTGCACAGATTTGGACATGCTTTTTGAATTGCTGTGCTTGATGATGAGGATGATTTGATGCCATCTATTTCCTCAGACACATTCCCTTCTGATAGCTTAAACATGATTTTATTGGGTGCTGTAAAAGTAAAATCTGTTCTTTCCTTTCCAAAATGGTGAGCATGAGCATTAAGCTATTCTGTGTGAAGACCTTGAACGTTTTTAGGAATGGTGAAAGTTTGCCCTAACCCCTTGTTTTTGGCTAGGAAGCTTGGATGTTTGGGTGGAGGGGGAAAGGGTCAGTGGTTCATGGAGAAGGCAAAAAGCAGGAGCAGATTAATTTTACTGCAAGGGGAAAAATACTGCTGTCCCGATTTTTCTGATTTGTTCATTTTTTGTTTGCCGCTTTTGCAGTCACAGGATGCATAAATGATTCTATTATATCAGCCTGGGATAATGTAACAAAGCAGTACTGTAGTTTCATTTTCCATGGGGGGAAGGCAGGCTTTTATCAAACCATGTGGAGGAGAGTAGTAATGGACTAGATTTTCATTATTAATGTACTGCATGTATCCAGTGCATTGCGATGGCACGATGCTGTTGTTTTGTGAGCGGTCACCAGAGAGTTGTATCGTCCTTCTGAGCAAGGATTTTTGTTCCCAGTATGGAGGGGTACTTCTAGTCTGTACACCCAGAAACAGCAAAATGCGTTTTCTTCATCTCTGCATCTCTTCTGGAGCCAGCTCGTCGCCATAGCAACATGTTAGCCTGAGAGAGATGTGGAGACCAGGGAGGAAAGGAAGGAGTCAGAAACAGCCAGGCGGTGGTGTGTGTCCCCCACGTCAGCACATCAGCCTTTTGATAGGATGATTTTGTTAACACCCATCCAAGGCTCCTGTGCAGAGCTTCTTTATTAGAGCAGCCGCCAGGGCATCTGCTGCTCTCTTCTGCATCCTTTTCCTATTTGTTTTTTTTAATTCTATATATATTTCTTTTTTTTCCTGAACACACCCTTCACAGCCCCCTTTTTTTTTTTAGCTGCAGCCTCATTGAAGATGTGTAGCTCATTTTCAGCTTTCTGTGAGCTTCCTTGCGATACGCTGTTTTGCAAAGCCAGGAAGGCATGGCTGCATTTCACATGACCTTAGCAGCGAAGTGAAATCTCATCTATGTTGCTGAAGGATACTGACTATGCAGAAATTTATTGAAGCAGATTATTATGAACTGGACTGGTATTATGAAGAATGCACAGATGGTAAATATTTATTTTTAGTATCTCATTGCAGAATTTGTAGCTTGTAGGACTGTGGACCATCATTATTCAATGGTTTTTAAAATGTAGTACCTTGAAAAAGGCAGCACCCTGGTGTCACGGAAATGCCCGCATCTCTGTTGCACCTCAGCCTCTCTGGTGAGCTTGCTACAAGAGACGGCTGTACAGCTTTCTCTTTTCCAGAGGGAGTGGCAGAGGAGCATATGCACTATATGAGCAATATTCGGGCTGGGGGAGAAATACTTGAAATGCTAACTGTATGTGTAATAATTCAGCTGAATTTAAATACACTTACTGTGTAGGATTCTGTGTTGGTTTGAGTTTAAGCATTTGTGGGTTTTGTGCATTACCAATATGCTGTAATGTGAATATATCTACTGTGTTAGTAGGCAGTATGTGTTTTCTCTCTGGTTATTTGTCTGTGAAAGACACTTAAAGCTCTAGCTTAAGTGAGCAGGTTAACTTTTTGAATTGGAGATATTACAAACTCTGACAAGCACTGTCTTCTGGGCCTCTTACAATTTTTCTAGTACTTGCTTGGGCAATTAATTCTTTATCAGAGCACTTAGGATAGGGAATGGCTGAAACTGTACTCTCAGCAGAGTAGCAAAATCAAGATTCCTCATGGATGGCACTCAGTGGTAACCTGTAAAACAAACTGCAGCCTTTGGGCAGGCAGTAGTTGTATATGGATTTTATTCTGATTGGAGAGCTTGGCTTAAATGAGGCAAGTCCAAGATCACAGTGAAGCAAAGAACAGAAAGGAGTAAGGAGTGTAGGCCCAGGGGATTGTGTACATATGTAGTACACAAAGGTATTTAATAGTGCTTTGATAACAATATCAGAGGGAACGTGAAGAGTAAAGATATGTGTGACAAAATTTGAATAGGTTCTTATGGCCTTTTGAGTAGCACATCTCTGTTTCTCTGTACTAGATTTTTGGAACAGAACACAATTTTAGAAGCTTGCTAAACTTGAATTTATGTTTAATTGATTACTCCACTCCAGGTGTTCAAAGAGGAAAGGTGCATATTTATTTGAAAGATCTGACCACTTAAGTTGGGCTGAATCCATTATGTAACCTTTATCCTCTGGGTTTAACCCTAGTAAATACTGTAACATCTGATTAATCCACATGATGTAACAGGCTGACTTGGCCTGGTTTTAGAAGCTTAAAAAATAGAACAGTTGCACTGTCATTAAAAGCTGTAGCTGATTTTTTTTTTTCCCCAGGTTAAATACAGGTATCCTTCTTGTTTTTGTTGTTTTTTTGTTGTTGTTGTGGTGGGTTTTGTGGGGTGTGTGTGTGTGTGTGTGTTTGTTTGTTTGTTTGTTTTAAGGTCCTTTGTCTTTCTGGTCAAAGTGTCATTATGCACAAGTGTGGCATGCCTGAATGTCTGAGCTAGGAGCTCATCTGCTTCTCAGTATTGTCTGAAGGTGTGTACGGCACTGGAGAAGCCATGAGAGCTCCATGACAATGGAATAAGCAGCAGGTGTTGGGCAAGCATGTAAATACCTTGTGGGATCAGATGTAGTGGTTGGTCTGATTCTGGGCTTACAACACTTCTTGAGAGTGCTGAGCCCCTGCCCAGCACACTTCTTCCCCGAGCTGAGATCTACAGAACATCAGAGTTTGTGCTAGCTGGGTTCTCGAAGTATTTGGAGAATTCTCCCCTAAGAGAGAGCAGGGTTTAATGTCTGACAAGGGAAAAAACATCTCCAGTAGGTAAGACATAATGGTTTTTTTTTTCATTTAAAAAATATTTAAATACTACTTTTTACGTGATGGAAGGATAGTGCTGTCAGTCCTGTCTCAGCCTCTCAGGTGAATGGTATTCTTGAAAGGTTTAATGGAACTTTATGGGGCTTAGTCTTCTTTTCCTTCTCCCAGTTGAAGTGTGGTAGAAAGGAGCATTTGAGAGGTGCGGTGAAAGGCACAGTCTTCAGCCTTTGATACTGGCATATTAATTTGGATTTAAAATAGTGTTGACATTTCCTGTTGAAGGTGTTCTGATTGTAGTGGGAGACAAAAGGCATCTTTGAAATACAGTGGAAAATGAGCTTTTTGAAAAACCTAGAACAGATGGCGTATTATAAGAGATGCCTGTCTCCTGCTTGATGTTTCATTTTTTTACCATGTATTTGTTGATACCAGAGTCATTTGCCTGAGATGCTTTTTACATTCAGTAGAGAGTGACAGGCAATTGCAGCCCAGCTGACCTGTTTTGAATATCTATTTTAAGACAAGATGAAGCGTAGTTAGAGAACTTATTTCCCTGCTGTGCATGGGCTCTCTGGAACTCAGATGTACAGGTGTGTTCAACTGAGAATCCTATTCAGCTCCCCCTTTTTGGTAAATATGACATTGGAAGACAGTCAGCGATACATTGAAACTAATAGAACACCTCATAAGATACTATCTGACATAGTTACTTTTCTGATTAAATTGTTCATACATTCTTTGTCAAAGCTGCTGGGAATAGAAAGTTCTGTTTAAAAGGTGTGTCTATTTATTTTCCTTTTTAAATAATTATTTCAGCAGCGTTCTTCCTCTTCAAGAGACAAACCACTTCAAAATTACACCAGGATATAAGGTTTTATTGCTGTTATTTCACTTAAAGAAGTGACTCTGATTTTTACCTCAGATTTAATGTACTTTTATGTGGACCGACATTGTAATGATGTCTTCAACTTGCATTTGGTTACGATAATTTTTTTAATACCTTGTGGAAGCAAATGAACAAATGCTCAAAACTTACACTTTACATATCTTTACAAAGACTTTCTAGGATTGGAATAATGAATTAATCCCTTTACATAAGATCCTTTACAGAGTTTATTTTGGCAAGAGTAGATGGAATTAAACAATGAAATATCACACTCCATTCTGAAGACTGAATCACTGGTGTTAACTAACATTACAATAAACTGAAACTTCTATAAAGAAGAACTATTACAGTGCGCTTTTTAGATATATATTCTATTAATAAAATATACTTGAAAATGTGAGTGACAGTTGTCACCTTATTTGGTGTTAATGAAATCTGTTGTGTAGGTGGAATGGGGAGAGGGCAAGAGCTGGGTGTGTGCTTGGGTAGATGTGTGCTTAGGTAGGTGCTTCTTTGTATAGCAGTGTTTGACAGAACCAATGATAAAAGAGGCAAATATGAAACTTTTGTAGACTCATAATTGTGAAAGATAACGTTATAAAAGTCTAGGTTCATCTGGGTGGCTTTTTAGAGAAAAACAAACAGATTCTTAACAAAACACATGGAACACAGCTCAGGTGCAAAGAAGTAATGCAGAAACCCCCCCAAACTCCTAAACAGCTAAATGAAGAGGTAAGTATCATAAAATCATGGAATGGTTTGGGTTGGGGACCTTGAAGATCACCTGGTTCCAACCTCCTTGCTGTGTGCAGGGACACCTTCCACTAGACCAGGCTGGTCAAGTAGATACCCACAGAAATCTCTGAGGAGCCTTCTCCCTCTGCTTCTTTCTTAGGCCAATGTATTTCATCCTCTCAATGAGCAATGCTTTCTAGAAAAATCCAGGTTGACTTCGGATCAAATTACTTTTTTTGTGGTTTCTTCCATTACTCATTTATTTCTAACTGAACAACGCACTAATGCCTGAGAGTTCATTGCCTACAATCCCAGATGACTTTGTGTATGTGCAGTTAGCTTTTTTCCCCCTCCTTTTGTTGGCCATGAGTTTTGGTAGTTTCTTGTGGAGAAAGTAGTGTCCATTCCTTTTTTCCTCTGCAAATGACACTGGGTACCATGTTTGCCACATGTGCCAAAGCATCGAAGCACTTTTATTTTTGCCTGAGCAACTTCATCTCACTCTCTAGGTCATTCTGGCACCTCTTATCCTGCTTTTGTTCTTCTCTAACTTTCAGTTGCTACCTGTATTTTTCCTTTTGCTCACATTGAAATGTCTTAATCTGTTGTTCTGTTTGCAGTTTGGAGCTCAGTCTCCTCTGTTTTCCAGTCTACTGAAACCATTATCAGCAAGCTCTCCAACTTTCTTTGTACCTGAAAATGATTAACAAGGTTAATGCCTGTTCTCCTTGACCTCTCAGCACCTTTAAGCATAATTACTTATCTTTGCCTTGGTTGTATTAGTGTTCCTTTGCAGATGTGAGACTGTGTCCTGGGTTTGTCTGTTGTTGTTGTTTACTGCTTTCAGGTAGCATCAAAGAATATTTCATATTCCCTGCTGCAGCTCTTTGAAAGTTCTTGGTTATCTATGTTTCTTCTCTGTGCCACTTAGTTACAGGTAACCTTGCAAACACACATGTGCCAGCTCTGTGGATGGCACAGTCAACCTTTTTACCTAAAATACGCTTCCCTTGATACATTCTCCCTTACAGTAGGAGCTTGACTGATGGTTGACCATTTATGATGAGTCATTGTGTCCCTCATACGTCAGCCCCTTTTGTCTCTGTCGACAGAGCGACCCTGGTGTTGCTCTGGATGCTGAGTGGATGCTGACTGTGGGTACGCCATCTAAATCTGTGAGACTCTTACAAATGCTTCTATCATGCCCTCTCTGAAATAGCCCTTGCTCTATAGGCATGCAGCTAAAATTCTCATTCAGGTGGTTCTTGGTCTGCTCCTATGTCCTGTATCTCTATACTTGATAAATAAAGTTGAACTTTGCTTATATTAATGTGATCATTATTATTTTCCTAGTTTTGTTCTTTTTGCTGTGTCACTTCTTTTTCTTTATTCTTCTATTGACACTCTATCCAGTCAGACCTAAGCTACTTCTACTTGTATGTTGTCTTTACTTGACTTATTTTTCAGTATATAAGTCTCTTTTGTCCTATTCTGCTCAGCCGCTGAATTTCCAGGTAAGTGTTTTCCCAGTCCATCCCATTTCGTTCGCTTTCTGCAAAAGTAACATGCTGTCCATTTGGTTGAGTATACAGAAAATAATTTGGGTGGGCTTTTGAAAGAGTGGGAAACATGCAAAACCTGTAAATGTTTGAAAAAACTAACTTAGACTGTATATCTTACTAGAAAGTACATGTTCAATGACCAGTTTATCCCTCCTCCTTGAAAAGCCCACCCCAAAACACCCACATTTCTTAATGAACGTAGTTTTAAATGTGGGTGCTGCTATTTCAGCCTCTGTTTATAGGACTTGTTAGCTTACAGAGAATCTCTTTGTTCTAAATGCAGCATTGTTGTTAGTTAACTGTAGTTGAAATTAATGTGTTTAATTGTGCAAAAGTCTAGATACTTTTATTGATAAGAGAAGGTTAAAATGATACGAATGCATTGGACGGAGTTCCTTGGAAATAATTAATCAAGATAAGAGGGTTTATTTGTGTTGTGTCCAGCCTCTCCCTTCTGCAGACTGGCTCCTGGTCTGTGTGTTTCCTGCTTGCTCACAAGGTGACTGAAGTCGGTCCGTACCTGACTGCAGGCATCACTTAAGGAATGTGCTTCTTTCTGCTTTCAACATTGCAACTCACTTAGCAAGCTTCCTGAAAGGAGTTAAATGTCTTTAGCCACTAATTCAGAGCAGTGATTGCAGCAAATACGCCAAATTTGCTTTGCAGTGGCAACCCATAAAAATGAATATTCTTTCATGGTATGTTCTTCAAGTCCCTGAATATGTGTTCACAGGAAATATTATAAATATCTTTCAAGTATTTCCTGATTAGAATGTATATTTTTCAGATCTGTATACAATTTAGGTTTGTGTTTGTTTTTTGTGTTTGTTTTTTTTTTTTTTTTTCCATTGCTGCTTATTGTTTGGCATCTGTTGCAAACCTGGCTTTTAATCTTCAGTGAGTAAATATTCCTGCCGTAGTAAAAGGGCTTAATGCAGAATAACACTAGAAATGAGTTGATAGTGTGAGGGTGCGGTACACATTCCTTCTCCACCTATTATGAATTTCTGTCAGCATTTATGATATGCTGATATCAGTATAGTCATTGCAACACATATTTCACTCACCTTGAGCCCTCCTTTGTGGTATGAGGTGACATGAGTCACAGTTCAAAAGTGAACTTGTGGGAATATTCATTTAACTCTCCTTATATTGTCATGTTTTCAGTGTGTCGCCCACTGCCCTACTCTTCTTTATAAGCTACTTGGTTAACTACAGGTGAACGCTTGTCAGCAACGTTAAAATCAACAGTGTTGTCAGGGGTGGACTTTTCTGTCCAAAGCTTTAAAAGGTGCCTCTGGCATTCTGTTAAAGATGTCTGAATCTTATTATTTTGGTTAGTTGCTGAATTTCCATTCTCTAGCGATTACCAAAATGTGGTGGATGGACACTGGATGGCAAGTGGGTACTTAATATTCCTACCGTCTGAGGGTTGTGTTTTTAGTAGTTGTGTTTTTGCTTGTTTGCGTGTGTGGTTTTGGTTGGTTTGTTTGTTTTTAAGAGTTTTGATTCACTGTTACAAGGGAGTAAGAAAAGTGCAGAAAAACTCTAAGGAATCAGAAACTAGACATAATACCTGTTACATTACTGTTAAAATTATATGTTTTTAATGTCATGATTTGGGAGCAAGGGACAATCCTCAATCCTATTTTTTTACCCAACTGAGTTCTTGAGGCTGCTGCTGAATATTGCAGTAGATTTTGGCAGTCAAAGGTCAAGTTGTTAAGTTTGAGTAGTAAATTATTCAGAAATGAATGTTCTTTCCTCACCAAGCACCTATGTGTATTTCACATTCTTTCGCTATTGTTTATATAAACATTGTTACCCTGTTTGTATATAAATACCAAGAGTTCAAAACTTAAACCAGAAGAATTCATCATGATTGTATAAAATCAGTTCCTTCCCATCTCATACTCCCTCATACTTTCACAGCACTAGGGAAGCAATAATAGAGAAATTGTTCTTACATGACCCTAACTGTTATGTTCTGCTGGCTGGTGATGCTTGTCTGTCTCTGTCCCTGGCAGTTATGTCCCCTCAAAGGGTGACAAGCTGCCTCTGCCATGCAGTGTCCTCACTTTGCCTTCAGCTCCTTTGCCCTGTGACACAGGCAGGAATGCTTTCTGCAAGCAGCAAAGGGCACTTCTTTGCCATTGAAAGTATGGGAGGCAACCTGGCAAAACATCAGGTATCTATAGCTGCATAAAGCTAAATAAGAAGGCTAACCTGCCCTGTGTGTGTAGTCAAGTTTGGCAAACAGCCTGTTGGAAATAAAGAGGTCTGAGCACAAAGAGTTTAGTTTGTTGTTGAACAGAGAAGAGATACCTGTGCCCTTGGAAATGCACTTGGGTACAATGTGTGGGCTTGAGGTATTCCATCTCACACAGCAGACAGGAGAGTAAAGATGATTGTAGAAAACAGCTGTTGTGGTATGTCATCTGAATGCTTCGTACAAGTGTTTGGTTTTTGTTGGGTTATTATTTTTGGTTTTGTTTTGTGGTGTTGTTGTTTGTTTTTTTGGTGTTTTGGTTTTGTTGTTGTTGTTGTGAAAACAATTAAAAAAAAAGCCCCAAAGACCCACTCCCTTCCCCGCAGCCCACTTCTCCACACAGCTGTTTTAGCATGTGGGGGATGCTGCAGTCAGACCACACCATGCTGCACAGCACTGGCGGCTTTGGAGATCTCCCCTCTGTGCGGGATGGGGGTGTGTGGGCTCAGGCTGCTCACTGCTCCTGTGAAATCTGTTCCATGCAGCATTAGGCAACCCGAGAGGTGATTTAACTCCGCGAAGGTGCACACCCTTCTCCAGACGTGACAGCCAGAGGCTGGGTCAGACTTCTGTGTCACTGAGACACTTGTGGGAAGCTACCACTTCATTAGAGGAGCACAGGTAGAGGAGAGAGAAACTTGTTGATGTGAGAAGTGCTGGGGTTGGGGCTTTCAGCCCACTCACTTTGTCTGATATATGCTACTGAAGCTGTCAAGCAAAACTGGCTGCCCTCGGAGATGGTATGAGGAACAACATAAATCTTCTAGTAATTATTAGACAGATGGTCTCTTCCCTCCTCCATCCCATCTTACTGCACAAAGCTGTTGTGCTAAGGACAAATTCTCAGTTGCTCGGGAGCTCCCTGGCTGAGCATGTGAGTGAGGAAAGATGGTATCCGACTTTGTGGAGACCTTGCTTTGCTCTCCCCAAAAATACAGCTTCCGAGGGAATGACTTCTCATCTCCTGTGAGATTAAGGTGGCATATCGTGTCTACCTGGAATAACTTCGGCAATGTCAGGAAACGAAGAGGAAAGCTTTGAGTATGACTATGAAGAGGAGAATAAGAGAGAATGCACTTTTAACAGGCAGAGCCTTGACATCTTGGAAGAAGGTACTTTCACCTTTTGGTTTTAAACGTCTATGGTAGTAGGATATGGTAACATGTAAGTGATTTGAGTGATTTGCGTGGATTTAAATTACAAAATTTTACAATTCTTTACTGTGTAGCCAATATATTCAGATTCAATATGAATAGAATTAATCTTAATTTATGTACACTTCTTAAAATAAGAAATACATGATCAACAGATATAGGTTATTCAATAACTATTTTTTAAATAATGAAACTGGATTTGGAAAATTATCTTTCCTTGGACATATAGTGTGTTTTTCTCATATGTACAGCCCGTATGTGTATGATGAGACTTTGCATGTGTGGTTGTCATTCCCAACAGGTACTTCTAAAAATGAGCAAAAGAACAGGGCAACAGTTGTGTGCTCATTCATGAACTTGAAAACACATAGATTGAAATAATCCAGGTTGTGGCTCTTGTGACTTAACCTTTCAGCAAAACAAACTACTCAAAAATCTCGTAATATTTTGTTGAAATAGTGGATATCAGCAGTATTGCAGACAACTGGCCTGTTAGGATGGGAACGTGGATTTATATACATTGAAAATCCACCTGTGTACTTTCTGTATAGAGCATGTGCCCATCCAAGGACTGCTTCCCGCCAGTCTGGCAATTTTTTCAGGGTTTCAGGTACCAAAAACTCAACACACCATTTGTTATTTCATGTGCTGTGAATTTCACTCCAAAAATATTTTGTGATAGAGAACTCGTGCTTCCGAATATACTAACAAAGCTGGTGTGAGGATGCTTTGGAAGATTGTTAGCACAGCAAATGTGACCTGCTGTGAATTTACACCCTTATTCACTTCTTGGGAAAGAGGTCTTGTATCCAAACCCTCAGTGAATGTGACATGCTCTTTGAACCCTGTTGCATAGGGCTTTCCTGTAAAGATTTCCTCAAAATCAAATATTCCACCTAGATTTCATTTATTCTCAGTCAATAAACTACATCTTTCCTATTGTGCATCTCTGAAGGAAGCTGAAATAACTTTTCTGTCTGTGCAAATAGAAAGGTACTGGAGAGAATACTGGGAAAAGAAAAATTTAAAACTGGGCATTGGAGTGGGGAGGAAACTTATTGAGAGAGGCCAACTGACATGTTTGATTCTTGTTGGGTTTTTTTTTTGTGTGTGTGTGGTTTTTTTTTTGTTTGCTTGTTTTTGTTTTTCTGTTTGTTTTAGAGATTAAATGGTTGCTGACACATCATGCTGTTCTTATTCTTCCTGCTGACTTTACCTTTTGTGCAGTTCTAAATATCGTCTGAAGTTGTTCTTGTTGATTTTGAGATAAAATACTGAGTTGTATGTGAGATGAATTTGGCCTTGTCTTTCTACAGTACCTTCCTCTCAAAAGCTCAGAATGGATTTTAAATGCTTTTTAAAGAAGTCTCTCCTCCACCTATACATTAAAGTCACCTACACACTTAGTGCAGTAGTGAAAAAGATGCATAAAAATGATATATGGTATTTCCATGTATCTTTGCATGTGGGCACACTTACAAATGATGGTATTTCTCTTGGGGATGAGTCAATCCATTCTATAAGTAAAACAGATGGAAACACCAGCATGTAACCTTTTCATGCTGAACAAAAGAAACATTTTAGCTTTATCTGGCTATAAATTTGGTATCAGAAGTGGAAAGTCTTGAGAATATGCTTCACTTTAACCATTTATAGTTATTGAAAAGGAGAGGGTAAAAAGTGTGTAATTAAGACTCTAGCTGTTTGGCCTGTTGCATGAACAGAACGTGTACTCACTACTTGTCTATTATTTCTGTGGTCATTTTGATGTAGTAAGGTTTTAACCTGTCCCAACAGTAAGATCCTAGAGCCTACCTCCCAACTAGTGTTACCACTTGGTGGCGTTACGGAATCAGTTCTCTTGATGAGGATGGGAAGCACCTTTGTAAAGGTGTAGGCAGAATGATCCTGGAGTCAATGCATTTCTTTGCAGTTGTGAATTTGCCTGACAGCAACATATTTGTTCTTCATATGATGAGCTGGTATTTGAGCTGACCAGTGAAACTTTGTGTGGGGAAATCTGTTCATAGAGTCTACTCAGATTTTGTTCGTTAAAGAAACCTGAGCCGTGGAAGGACAGCCTCTCAGTTTCCTTTGGTTAGTGAATTGTTTGGTCAGCTATTGTAGTTCTGAAACTGGGCTGTGTTTTGATTCTTGCTTTTGCAGGTAGGACAGGAAAATACTAGTACCTGTTTAGGACCTGTGACAGCAGCTGTCCATTACTATTTCAGTTTACTAATGTAACAGTTAGATTAAAAATCTCCCTTAACTGAAGCACTGAGGAAATGCAAGCTGAGAATCTAGCTTAAGTTGTGTTGTGTTGTGTTTTGGTTTGCTTTTTTTAAAACAAGTCTTGTGGTCACTGTTAAAATCTCAAGTTCAGGCACTCTAGGGGTCTGATTTATAGAGAATGAAAACCACCTGGTTTATCTTACAAAGACATTGGCTAGAATGGAGGCTATACAGGGCTCTGGAATCTTTAAACACTAAAAGCAAAGAAAATGGAGACTAGTACAGCCAATTGCTCTCAGAGAAAAGATCCCATATTTAGGAGAGGGATACTGCTGATAATACATGGTTTTTAAAACAGGCTTAGTAACTTCATTTTAGCATTTTTAAAAGATTTACAGTCCAGATCCTGGTTTAAGCCCTACACCCATTCATTAGTTGCATGGACTGCAGTCCAGACATTTCTTGACAAGAAGTGGATGGAGGAAAATGTCAAGACAGTAATTCAATGGCTAGTCTTTGAAAATCCTATAAGAAAAGTTTTCCTTCTAACAGAAGAGCTATGCTGAGCTAGGTAAGTAAATGGTGTATGCATTATGATGATGGTAAGTTGTGGGGCCCAAACATGGAGACAATAATAATGTAAAGCCTTTGGTTGTCTCGAGCTGTTTTTCCTTATCTCCTTAGTTTTGTTTTGTGTCTCTTTTCCAACTTGCCACATTTGATCTGTGTTTACGTTAATAGAAGTGATCAGTGTGTGACATTCTTGCTGAAATTTCCTTTAACTCCATTCTTCATTCAGCACAAGAAAATTTGTTGCAGTTCATGCCCTGTTTAGAGAACGTGCTTTGAAATGGCTGCCAACCTGAGTGTCTGGGCGTTAAACTTTAGAGAAGAAATAACAGTGGAGTTTTATCCCAAACCTGAAATCAAGTAATAACAGGTTTTTATGTGAGGCTTTAATATTGGATTTACTAAGCTATTTGAATACTGTATGAGATACATGGCAGTAAACAAACACTCTTCAAACCATAGCTTAAATAGCAAGACAAAAATCACTTCTTCTAGGAGAATCAGTAACTGCACCTTAATATTGAAAGATTAATTTGCAAACTACACCATTGAAATCACCACAAGCTGGGCTGTAACATTTAAAAAAATATATTGGCGTTGTTTATTGAACTTATGGTAGTTATTTTTCACCAGGCTAAGATGTGCTTGCTGACTGTGTACCCCTCACAACAGGATGTTCTTCCAGACTCCCCCGTGGAGCTCGCCCACAGTGTGACGGGGCAGCTGCGCAGCAGTTGGCGCTGTGACCGCTCAGTGTCCCTCTGAGCAGGGTCACAGCCACCTGCTGGCCTCCCCATCTGCATCCTGGAGGGGAGCAGTGGGGGAGGCTGGAGGAACTGCTGGCCTGTTACGTTGAAGTTTGGACTTCTAGCAAGTCATGCCTCAGAAGCACATTTTTCAAGCTTTTAAGTTTTTAAGCTCTATAGATGGATGTGTTCTCCCAGGGTCATCTCAGATGTGACAGCCTGAAGCCTCTGCCTCAGTTTAGCCAGGGCTGCCAAAAACTCCCCTTTAGTGGAGGAGAAGCTACCATATTTACCTTTAAGCATGTGAAATCTTCCTAATCTGGGTCAGTAACAGGGCTGACAGCACATTTGAGGTATGATTTTCCAGAGTTTATCCAAAAAGGAATCTACGTAGTACAGTACAATTGCAGAACTCCTCATGTGCTTGGCTCAAGTTGCTGCAGCGCTTGCAGTAACCAGTGCCAGGTCACAACTGTCGGTGGTTAAAAATCAGAACTTTGATTCCAGAGCAAGTGCTTTCTCTTTGGAGTGCATAAATAGCCAAGGTGAGCTGAGTCGTCCTAGTCTGCCAGCATCTCTGCTTATGTTTGCCAAGCAGTATTGGTCAGTCAGCGTCGCTGTGTCTGTTCTGCTTGTCTCAATATGCAGCATTTAGATTGCAATGAACTTGCATTATGTCTCTGTGTTCAGAGAGAGCTCTGACTAGAGGGGAGACAGAAGTGATTTGTAAGGCCAGGGCTTCTCATGACTGATGAAGAATATAGCAGGCCTTGACATAGGGAGCTGTTAGAAAAAAAACCAGTGAGTTTATTCCCTGCTGCCACCTTCCCAACAAGAAGCATCAGTATTAAAATTGCCAGAGATCTGTGTTGTGTGAACAGTATTCTCTTATCCTGAAGTACTTTCTGAGGAAACAAATGTTGGTAATAAGGAACTGCCCATGCACTAAGTCCTTCTCTGTTAAACTCTATAATTATACCAGCGAGTATTATCTGCTCCAAAAGTGAAACTTTACCGTTAACATCCCCCTTCTGTTCCTCAGTAGTTGGAAACAGATGGGAAGATGAACAGTGGGAGCTGGAATTTCCTCTTCAGCCACAGCTGCTCTCTTTTGGTTCTTTAATTTGTCCCTGATGGATAGGTCTCAGAAATGAAGAAGAGGAGGGATGCAGGGAGCAAGGGCTGAGGACACCTGTGACAACTGGCTCCTGTGATATTTTTTCTTCCATATTCCTTCTACCTGAATACCCGGTTTGGTGGGTGGTGGCTCATTGCAGCAGCTCCCAGTACTGGTATTCTTGCTCTGCTTCCTTTCCATGGCTCTTTCCTTTTCCTGGAAGCCTACTTTTCCTCTCAGCAGCATACTAGATGGCTGTTTGGCTTTCAGGGAGAAATCCAGGAAGATACGTACTTTACTCCTTTCTCCCTGAGCATCTTCAGCTTAGGAATCAGTGCTTTGGTCAGTGTGGAGCTCAGAGCCTGAAAGAGGCTCCTAGTCAGATGCTGCATTAAATAGATGACAAAAAATAAATGCAGGGTACATCCTTGCAACTGGACTCACATTGGGAAGCACAAGCGTGTGGGTACCCATAAATTTGGCAAGCTTTAAGATGGTGTGAAAATGCTGCCCAGGTACTTCAAGACAGAGGAAGTAGTTGATCTGTGTAGCATTTATCCTTTTGTACGTTTGGCTGTTTAAAAAAAACCTAAATACTTTGAACTGCACATATGTGCTTGGTAGCATGTATTTAATGCCGTCATGAAAATAGTGTGATAAAAGCTTTCTCTGTTCTTTGTTTCCTGTTTTGGATCTGTGACATTAGTTTCAAAGCAATTATCAAAACACATTTTCTAACTCTGTATTTCACAGGGTCACAGAATGTCAGGAATTGGAAGGGACCTCGAAAGATCATCTAGTCCAATCTCCCTGCCAGAGCGGGAACACCTAGATGATGATGGTTTCTGGAATTCTATGGTCCCTCCACTTGCTGTAGACATATTTTTAAATTATTCATGCTTGCTTTATTATCTAAAAGCCTTCTCCATAAACAGAGAAGTACAAAGTGCATTTAATTTGGATGTTTGTGTGCATCCATGCATTTAGATGCTGCACTTCTTATCACCCTCAAGCAAAAATACTACTGATTTGCGAGTGAGCAAAAAGAGGTCAGTAAATTGGCGTTCTAGATTTTGTGTTACAGAGTGTTGTCCTTCATTTGCTGTTGTTTTATCTTTACGGTAGTGTTACCAGGGTCTCAACATTCATCAGAAACTCCAGCAGGCTAGAAACCTACTATGCAGAATCCATTAGATGTGGAGTTTGTTGTTTTTTGGTTTGTGTGCTTTTTGTTTTGTTTTGTTTTTTTCCCCTTCATACTTCACTGATTTGAGGTCAAAATGATTATTCAAATAGGGTGTCTTTTTCACTGGTAGGTTTTGGGGATTTTTTTGAATGCTAAGCAATTGGCCAAATATTATCTTGCAGTTTGTGGAGTCTGAATATGTACTTAATATACTGTCTCGAGATTTTTTTAATGATTCTTCTGAATTGTTTTATCTCCCCTTGCTTTTCATTTTCTCCTCCCCACACGCCTTCTGAGGGATAGAGAGAGACACTTCCTTGAACATTCACCCTATTTCCAAAAGGAAAACCTTCCTTTTAGTTACCAACTCTGTGCTTCTACTGTATTATATGTTGAATAGCGATGGGAGGTGTTTGGCTGGAACAGGCCTTTTATTATATACAGACTGCTGAAGTTTGTTTCTATTGGAATGTTCAAGAGGATGCATAAGGTATCATTTCTGCTTTGAAGCCCTTCCACTTTGACATAGCAGTACATGAAGACCTCTGTTTTAACAGTGGCCAACAGAAGTTTGATGGAAATTTTGAGATATAAAAGCTATTGGTGACCAGGTTGCTAAAGCTTGGCTGGTAATGAGCCTGTTGTGATGAGGCTGTGGTGTTACCCTGCCACGTGAAAGGTTAAAGGGTAAGTTCTGAAGGAACAGCCAAGTGAGCAGCCACATGAATCAACCTTTATCACGCTTTCTCCCAACTGAGTGACTTTATCCTGTCTGTGGGAACACCATCCTTTTATCAGCTTGGATGTTAGGAAGCTTATAGATTCACGAATTAGGATGATATGAAGTGGCTATCATCATTATCAGTGGTGATTTATTGCTCGGGACAGAGTTAAAATGAGCTTGCTAATGATAATCTCAGACATTATTTTATAGTAGCGAGGGAATGTTGTAACCAATGGAACTATTTACTGTGTAGTTGTTTTGGAAAATAAACTACTGACGTCAGGGTTTACTGCATGACTTATGAACTTACTATATTTGAAAATACTGGGTTTATGGTGATGTTATTTTTTTTTTTATTGTAAATAGTCTTCTGGACATCACACCTTTGTCCTCATGTGAAGTTTTAATGGAAATCTTCTATTTAGCCACTTTGCTGACTGTAGTTGATGTTTCCTGCAAGTAACTTCAATTTTTTTTCTGTGGAACCCTGATTAGTCTGCTTTTCACCAATATAGCTTGTGGTTTACAGACGCGCTGTGGTTTTGCTTGTGCAGTGGTATAGTTGTTCTTGGTATTGTTGTGTAATTTTTGTCAAATTACTAATTTGAAGAGTAAACTTTTTATTGTTACCACTTTCAGACTTATTTGGATAAGTGTAATTATCTTTCGAATGTAATTCTTTGGAGGTCACTGGCACTGCTGACGTCACTAAGTATTTTTAATGTTTTCAGGATTTGATCTTCAAAAATAGAATTTGAGATACAGGAAAATAAACAGAAACCAATTGCATTTCTTGTTTTAGTTCAAGTAACTTTCTGATGTTCCAATATGGAAAAAAAATAAACTTCCTATGTTTCAGCAAATACCTAAGTACTGTTCCATTTGATGTATTATGTCTCTTAGTAATGATAACTGTGTATTTCTGTATATTGTATATTTTTAAATGGGTAGCATTGTTTCCTTAGGGTGACAAACTGTCTCCTGGTAATCGTACTATACTCAATACACCTTTTTTTTCCTTTATTTCTTTTTTTAGATTTAAATCTTATTAGGCCTCATCTGTCTCTTCCCCTGCCTTAAGGCATGCTAAAGCAACATTAGCCAATCTGTCAGATGGAGTTTTAACTGACATTGTCAAGGGTAAATCCCCTGAAGAACAACTTATGCTACAGCAGCCTGATAACCACTCAGCTCTATTAACAATCCCTTTGTTTTCAGAGTTACAGGATTTAAAGAATATGTTTAGCTGAAAATAAAAAGGCTGTAAGGATAGATCCAAAAATGCTGTTGTTTCTTCTGATTATTGGTGGATTTTTAGAAGACGTGCACACTTCTAGATGAGTCAGTGTAGCTTCTTAATGGATCACCTAGTAGATTAAACTTCCTCATGCTTTCTTCAGTCTAACAAAACTCCTGGTTCCACCTTAGTGATTAATCATCTCAACCAGTCTTAGTAAATATTTTTGTGAGTGATACTGTGGCCACGGTGGTGCGGTCTGGGTGTTAAGAATCGTTTATTATGTTGCATGCATGTTATATTTACTTTGCTGTCTCATACCATAGAACCCAGTTCTTATCAACTTAATATGACGTAGTGTCTTTGTGTTGAGCAGTGTTACTAACAGTATTGGAGTTGCTAATTCCTTGAGTAATTCTGCCTCATGTAATACAATGACTAAGTGACATGATAGAATCCTAATTATGTATCTAGGAACATCCGTTTTCACTTCTTCCTTGATTATTCTTTTAACTGAAGGCATTGCCCTTCAGAGAAGAAAATTTTATCATTTAATGGTTTGTTTTGCCACTGACAAAAGCAAATACTTATCACAAAAGAGAAACAATTATAGTCTCTATTTAACTTGAGGCTCCAATTTATTTATTTGTAGCTTTTAATATGATCAGTCAAAAGTTGACATAAGATGAAAATTGATGCAAACCTGAACTCTTTAAAGAATGTTTTCCCCCAATAGTATTACAAACATGATTAATGTTTTCTTTTATTTCCTCGCAGTTTTATGTGCTGAAAGAGTGGGCCAGATGACTAAAACATACAATGACATAGATGCTGTTACACGTCTTCTTGAAGAGGCAAGTATTTGATCTCTTTAAGAACCTATACACAGTATGAGAGAGTAGTACAGAAATTGTGTGATACCACTACAAAAGAGTGTTTGTAGACTGTACTCAAATGAGGAGGAATAAGTGCTCTTAGTGTATGTATACTTTATCTCATTTGTAAGGTAAATATAAGTAAAGGTCATTTGTTTACCTCAGTCATATGGATTGATATTTGATATAATGAAAGGGGAGGCGGGGGAATAATCTCAAAATGACACATATTTTTACAGGATGTGTAAAGCTAAGAGTATTTAAAAATAATCACAAATAGTTTTCTATTAATAATTGTTATCTCAGATGATGTCTTTCCAGAGAAGTGCATAGACACAAAGTTAGAAAATATCTAATTCTCAATTTGTCTCCAAGCCTTTTCTTCTTTGCCTTATGTTTGGGTGGTAGTTTTTTTGTTTTGTTTTGCTTTGTTTGTTTTTGTTTTGTTTTGATGCTTTGTGTTGATTTGTTTGTTTGTTTGTTGGTTTGGGTTTTTGTTTGTTTGTTTGTTTTTTTTTTTTTTTGTTCCGGGCTTTTTTTGTTTTGGGTTTGGTTGGTTGGTTGATTTGTTTTGTTTGGGGGTTTGGTTGGTTGGTTGGTTGTTTTTTTTAAATTTTAAACACCTTTATTATGGTAATTGTTTTTACTGTAATCCTTGGCATTCAAGAAATGGCAAATAGCAATTGTCTAGCTACAATGCTTCTCTTCAGTACATATAATGATAAATTGTTTGACTGAAATTGGCTGCTTTTCTGCAGTAAACTGGAGCAATGATTTTCCAAATAATGTTTATGAAGAATTCTTTAGGTGAAAACTGTTAGAATCGCATTAATTCATGACTGCATGTAATTTAATCCTTCATATTTATTTACTTGTGTATTGCAATAGCAGCTTCAAAAATGGAGTCTGTCTAGCCTAAATACATCATGTGGTCTGTTCTTCCCCTAATTTTGCAAGGAAACAAGCGTGGGAATGCTCACATCTCGCACCATTGCTTGATACATCTGTTCTCAGTACCAGGTCCTGCATTTTGTGCTTTGAGCTGAACTCTTTTGAACAACTTTCTATAAAACACCGGTTAAAAATGATGCTTTACCAAAAAGACTCATCCTGGAATAATCCATTAGTTTGTACAATAGTGACAGTTCTGGTGCCTGTTTTTGCCCTGTTCCCTTTGTCTTTTTTGGCTCAGATTTACTTGCATTTGTTTCCTTGGCTCCTTCCAGGAATGATGCAGCATTCTGCCAAACTGTTTCCTCCCCTGAGTCCATGTAGCCAAATGTCTGTAGATCCAGAAATCACACTCATGGGAGCAATGCTAAAAGGACTTGCTGAGCCAATATCTTAAAGTTTCCGGTGAACTTCCCTATTGGTACAATAGCAAAGGAAAAATGCATTAATGTGTAATAGGTGAACCTTTAATAAAACAAATACTTTAAGTGAACTTTTTGTTTTATTTGACCATTGTTTCTGATTAATAACTCTATTCCTAGGCAAACATATGCTTACAGCTCCTTTCTCTGTTCCCCAAATGATGATTATCACAAGAGATTACATCTGTTTGTAGAACTTCAGGTGTAACTCCTTCTGCTACCTTCACATACAAGCGAAAAACAATCCCAAAAGCTACTCCTTGTGTGTCTGTCTTGTTAACAAGCTTCCAATGAGTGTGTTACGGAGTTGACAGGGTGTAAGGTGCAGCATTTTGGCCAGGAGAGAGGAAAGACACGGACAATGTGCATGTGAATATTTTGAAAGTCTGTGCCTGTTGCCATGAAAGTAAACAAAGGGAGTGACACCAGGCCTGTGTGGGTATGTGGTAGGAGCAGGAGCAGGTTCCTCTGTGAACCTACTTTTTCATCCCTTCCTAATAAGTGTAAGTCTATTTAGCTTCAGTATTTTCTTTGATATTGCTATGATGAATCAGTTCCTTCTTACTGTAAGAGGCCTGACCCCAAACTGAGATTTAGAGCTGAATTGCTGATTATTGTGTAGGAAGTCTAGGGAGGCTAATTTAAAGAGCCTGGAAATAAACTTACATTCCTCAACTTTGAGGTTAGAAGCCTTGCTGCAAGATAACTCATCCTCTCTGGAGTCAGAGCTGCAGCAATATTTTTTTTTTCCACTTCGTATTATGAAGAGAGCTGATTTACTGAACAATAAGTTGGCTCGATACATAAACCAAATATTTTTTTGATAACTTTGTGGGACCTATTGTTCTGAAAGATTGTATGTAAGATTATGTAGAGATTTTATGGCTAGATAATGCCAGTAGCTTTCAATGCAGTGTAAGCCTGACCTTCAGAAACCATTTGGAAAATACTATTTGTAGATAAGTGTACACTGTGATCAATAACCTTTGTTTTTTTTACTGATTATTATGTAACTTCATTTTTTTTTCCACTATGAAAGCCTCTTCATTCAAATTCATTGACTTCAGATCCATGTGATTGGTAGCTATAGGTTTTGTGGTCTTTGTCATTAATGTATACGTGACACAAGGTAGCTTTTAGTAATAAAATCTGGATAGCTGTCAGAGATGGGAAGTTATCCCCAAACAGTATTTTCAGTGATAGGGAGAAAATTCTTCCTCAAATGGTGCTGAACTGAAAGTAAGTGGGGAGTTAACCTTAGTGCCATTTTCCCACTATGGTAAACATCCAGTAATTGAATAAGAAAATTATAAATAGAAATGCTTAGTGAACGGTGTGAAGTTTTAGGCGGTTTATCATCCTGTCCCAGGCAGATTACAACCCCGTGTCTCATCTTTGCTGAAAATGAGACATGTATTGGTACATGTCAGCACCAGGATAATCTTCTAGTTTTATTGGTATGTGTGGTGAACTGTCTAGATTAGCTATTTCCAATTCTGTGCACCCAGAGACGGGGAAGAAGGGGATAAGCATGGCATGAGAGTAACCACTTAATGTAGATCTGGGCATCTGCGAAAGGGAAAGGGATACGACTTCTTTTTAGACAAAAGCACTAGTGGATGTTTATATATGAAGAAGATAGGAGCTGAACCTACATTGTGGTGAAATTGGCTTCTGTTCCAACTTACTGCCTTTTATTTCAAGGTGGAGCAAGTGAAAACTGAAGAATGCTTTGAAATGCCTGAGTTTGTTGCTACTTTTACTGTGCTGCTTTAAAATTCTTTAAAATGTTACATTTAAAGCTCTGTGATTGCATTCTGCAGATCGTATAACAAGGTAATGAAATGGTTTCTCAAACAAAGCTGTAATGGAGAACCAGATCTGGTTTCACTTATGTTGTTTTACATTAGACCTTGAAGCTGTGCTTTCATGCATATAGTTCAGTAACTCTGTATGGGTCAATCTTTTCTGGATAATGTGAGTGTAACATAAGCAAGAATAGAAAAAGAAACTTAGCAATAAAACAAACAAATCCTCAGAGAAGGAAAAAGTCTTTTTATTGTTGAAGTATTTGTTCCTTCCCTTTCATGACAGTTTTACCCTCCCTCTAATCCATTGTTGAATAAAAAAAATGAAGTTAGCTTTCTTTTCTTAATGTTTCACAGAAAGAACGGGACTTAGAATTAGCTGCTCGGATTGGCCAGTCGCTGTTAAAGAAGAATAAATCGCTGACAGAAAGAAATGAGTTCCTGGAGGAGCAAGTAGAACACATCAGGGAAGAGGTAAGACTTTTATGACCAAGTGCTGTATCTGTAGGGATGGGGAGAATTTTCCCTCCAGTTTCACCTTGTCCGTACTTAACTTTCTTGGGCATCCTGTCCATAGCAGGTCAGTCTGTGTTGCAGCAGTTTGGTCAGCCTTTTTATAGCACGTACAGTACACTTTTAGAAATGTCGTCAAAAAAGTTACTTGGCCTGTTGGCTCAAACCAGGTGATTTGAGGAGGAAAAAACAAACACCAAACAAAAACAGAACCTGAAGCCATCAAATTTTGCTGTCTCAGATTTTGTTTTTCTTTGAAACCAAACACTTGTCTCGTTTTGAGTCCCTATACCCTCTGTTTCCTTCTGCCTATTTTGACCTGGTTCCCCTGCTTTATGCATAATTCCCCTCTGTTTTGATGAACTCATCACTCTTTCCGTTCTCCTACAGCTCGCTCTTCTTTTTTTCTCCCCGAGTCTTTCTCAGTTTTCACTTGTTTCTTCCTTGACAACTGATGTTTAATTGCTTTTTCCCAAATGTTTTTCTGTTCCTACCTGAGTTGGATTTTTGACTCTTAGAACATAGCATTTGAATGCTGGTAGTGTTTCCCTTTGCTTCTCAAACTGAATATGATATAGATATCCCATATAAGGTAAATCACTTTTTTGCATTTATGAACATTTCAGGAGTGCATGCTCACTGAGATCATGTGCATTCTGCCTTTTCCAAGTTGGGCCAACTTCATAAATGTGTTAAGCTTCCGTTGTTCAGGTGGGTCAGGTTATGTTTTAGTGACTGGTAATTTTTATTCAACATGCTCTGTATGTATGAACTTGTCGGTGTTAGGAAGCATCAGAGCTATGTTGGGAAGCAAACGGTTATAGGCTGAGACTTGTCACCTATCTAGATTACTAAGATCTTACAGCTTCTTGTGATTTTGCTGTATGTCTTTACAGGGAACAGTGATAAAATCTGTTGAAGCATGCGTCAGTAGCCTGCTGCAGTACATAAATTTGTCTGACTGCAGTAATAATGTTTTAGACATTTGATGAACACATTTAGGATATAATATGATGGTGCATGTGTTTTCTGATTTGGTGTGATCTATAAAACATACCTGAAAAATTACACTTTAAAGTAACACCTTGTGTTTTCCACATACCATTGAATTTTTAATCAAGTATTTATACAATTGCTATTTCTTACTAGTCCTCTGAAAGGGGAGTTGGGTACCATAGGTATTGGCAGATTCTTGCTGGATGTATCTTGGATGAAACTGTACAAGATGCTTTAAAAGAGCTCATTTTCTGTACTGCAAGTGTCACTAAACTCTGCTGACTTACAAACTGAGCTGGAGGCAAATCTTATTTCTCCTGTTCTGGGACAGTGACCTTGGTTTGTGATTTGGTATGGTCTCCTGATGTGGTCTCGTCCATATGTAGCTTTGAGCAAAAGGGAGAGCAATCTCATGGTTGTAGGGTGAGCAGAAGAACAACGAACCACAGTGGATTACAAACTTTAAAAAAGGCTGTTAATAAAACTGCTCGGGGGTGTGAGGTGTTGAATTATATCGAAGATGGGTTGATGAATAAAGCATGGATGGAGAGATTCGAGCTGTGTGATAAATGGTGGCAGTGCACACACATAGAGATAAGACCCTTTGGTGTGGCCTATGCTTTTTGGCAAGTAAAACTAATTCTCTTATGTCTCAGAGGAGTGCTGTTGTCTACTGCCAAAGTCCCATTGTGTCAGACCAATACATTTGTGCAGTGACTGATGTGGCATTTACTAGGCATGTGCATACTGGCTGGACAGGGCAGTGCATTCATACCATACATCCAGAATGGAAGATTTGATTGAGTAAGGTGAGTGACGGGTGGGATGCTTCTGCTAGGTCTGTTTTTATAGAGAGGGACTCAGGAGCAGCATTAGGAAAAGGACCACCAGAAATAAGCTTCTTAGCACGTGGCTTGGTATGTTGAACCATATATTCTACCAATACCCAACTTTTATATTGCTATTTTGACTCTTTCAGAAATAGATGCTTTTGAGGCAGAGGTCATCGGGCTTTGAAGTCATGACATTTTTGCATGTTGAAAATCTTTCTTTAGTAGGTTTGAAGGCTTCCATTAATGCCAAGTATTTGAATAGAATGGTAACTAAGACAACTGTCTCTAAGGGCAAGGCATAAGAGAAGAGGATTGAATTGGTACATTTTAAATTCTGCAAAAACTGCAGTGAGGTCTTTATTCACATTTCACAGCATGGCTGAGGCTGGAAGTGAACTCTGGATGTCATCTTGTGCAATCCCCACTGCTCAAGCAGGGCCACCTACAGCCAGTTGCCCAGGGCTGGATGCAAACAGTGTTTTAATATCTCCAAGGATGGAGACTCTACCACCACTCTGGGCAGCCTGTGCCAGTGCTTGGTCACCCTCACAGTGAAAAAGTTGTTCCTGGTGTTCAGGGGGAACCACCTGCATTTCAGTTTGTGTCCATCGCCTCTAGTCCTGTTCCTATAAAAGGTCACCCTTTCTGGCTGTTCGCCTTCCTTTGGAGAAGCGGAATGCTTGGAAATGGCATTGAAAATAGTATCCTCAGTCTTTTTAATTCATGGAGAAAAAAGTCTAGCAAAAGCTAGAGATGATCTAGTGCCTACCCACTATGTGAATCGTTGCTACTTAAAAATGCTGAGCCATAATGTGCTGGAGGGAAGTAAATTGTTATGTTTGGCTCAGGTTTTTAGCTCTTCCTGAAACTGGGAAACTGAACCTCTTAAAATTAATGCATGGATTTTGTTTCATGGTTTTTGGAAATGTAGTTGGTTTGGGTTTTTTCCCTCTTGCATTTTAGAACAAATGTCTCAGGAGGACTTGGTGCCTCAGTGCTTCTGATTACACAGAATAGCCTTAGGAAAGTAAATGACCTCATTTGCTTAAAATTCTGCACTGTTTAAGTGCTTTATTGCATTGAGTCGTCTTTGTGTTTGAAAATGCAGCTTAAATCTATTTTATTGATATTCTCTAGGTTTTTTGCCAGTAATAACTACTAGTATAAATATGCCTACAATACAAAAAGCAGAAGTCTAAAAAACAAATGTGCTCTGCAATTTGTTTATTGCAAAGTGAGAACTGAGGCCAAAGTCTTGCAGTGCAACTGGAAGGACACAGATCTGTCTTATCATTTATGCTATTTATAACTGTGCAAGGAAAATAAAAATTAATCTCTTGCCACTGAGGTCTTAAATTGCAGCTGTGAGGTGGTGTGAGTGCTACTGTGTAATTGAGGTTTTTAACCCTTTTCTTGGAGAATCATAATATGAATTCATCAAGTTTAAGTTTCTGAAGCTCACAGGTACAGGCTATGTAACAACTTGGTTTTGATGTTTTGTTCCTTTTTGATACATGTGTACTAAGTATGGGGTTCCCATATCCTGCTTTACTAGACTCATGTTTTGGAGTTATCGAAAGCCCGAAGTGCACTCAGAAACTGCCTACAGCCTCCTTTGTTGCAGCAACCTCAGAATTGCAACCTGCTGCTGTGTGGTGGTATTCTGCAGCTCAGCAGGCAACTGAGTCCCAAATACAACCTTACTACACAAGCACTTCAGTAATTTTGTCTAAAGTCTCTTAGATACAGACATTTATTCTTCTCCAAGGTCTGTATCCATGCCAGATGGTGACAGTCATCACATAAAATGGATAACAAAGCAGTGTTTGTCCTGATGGTGCCACATTAATTTCTTGCAGTATCATTGTAATATATTAATCTCTGTAGACGTGAATTTAGACTAATGCAATAGTGAATCAGGATTGCTCATTTTAGACATGGTTTTCTTTCACTGTCTTTAATAGCGGTGGATAATTGCATTTTTGAACTTCTGAAAAAAATAACAATTAGTGGCTAATTTAAAAGATACCTTTTTCCTTCTTTCTAAGAAATAAAGGAACTGTTTCTGCTCTGTTCCGGTTTTGGTCTCTTGATGCAGTCTGAAGATGATGCTTGGAGGATGAATAACTAGGGGGTTTACCTAAGAATGTGCCTAGAAAAGCAACTTCCTGATCTGCAAGCTCTTTCTCTGTGCAGGTTTCTCAGTTGCGGCATGAGCTCTCTATGAAAGATGAGCTGCTACAGTTCTATACCAGTGCTGCTGAAGAAAGTGAGCCAGAGTCCATCTGTTCCACCCCGTAAGTTATCTATCTACAACGTGACCCTTCATCTGGTACTAAGCAGGGGTAGTTTGGACAATTTGATAGCTTTGAAGTTGTAAAATAATCCCTGTATTGGCTGGAACAATAAATGGGACTCTGAACTTGGTGCATGGCACCATCTGCAAGGATTTGCATTGGACCAGCTGGTCCAGTGGTACCAACAAGAGTCGGGAGGGAGAAGCACATGGGGAGGCTGTTGAGGCAGCCCCGTAATTTTCTCAGGAACTAGGCCACTGTGGTAGTGCATCAGACATAGGTCCCACTTGTGGTACCCCACAACACCGTGTGCCTTTTCATGCTGTGCTACGACATACTATGTGTGTGACCTCTGTGCTTGAAGGACCTGAGGGCACTGTGAAAAATTCCAAGCAGAGGGAAGGCAGTAAAGCATGGCTCGTAGCGTGGGTTCCTGGCAATTAAGCTGCTTAAACAGTGTCACAGGCTCGGAGGGGCGGTCTGCCCTTGCCAGCAGAGTTACTGCTGCGTTGTGGTGGAGCATGTGCAACACAGATCAGAAAGCTATTGGGCTGCTCCCTGTAGTAAGGTGGTTTCATTTCTCATAGCCTTGGCTGAGTGACTTTTCCATAGAAAATTGGGGAATAATAAACAAGGTTGAAAGTTCTCTCTTAAAAATGATGGCAAATGCATTGCTGCGCAGACATCCTGGCATGATCAAAGTTGTATTTCATGTGGCTCTGACAGGTTTTGAGACCTCTGTTCAGTCTGTTCTCCTGTGAGATTGGACATAATACAGGTAAAAATTGGTTAAAACTGTTGTTTTCATTACAAGGCTGAAGAGGAATGAGTCTTCCTCCTCCGTCCAGAACTACTTTCATTTGGATTCTCTTCAAAAGAAACTCAAGGACCTTGAAGAGGAGAATGTTGTGCTTAGATCTGAGGTGAAATTGCTCCCTTCCTGTTTTGCTTAATACAGTTGTTCATTTAAACACCAGAACGCAGGTATTGAAAAGCGTGTATTAAAAGTTGAATCTAATTAGGAGTATATAATCCCACATATGACACAGATCCCTTGTGGCCATTTAATCACCATCCTTTATCCTTCTAAATGAAGGAAAGGCTGAAACATGGACACTATGTTGAAGCTACTTGCAAAGCAGTTTCCTTGCCAAAAAAAATGTGCAGGAGCACGGGCAGGTTTTGGTGGCCAGAGCTGAACTTCAAAACAGGTGTTCAAGAGCTGACCTGGTAGATGAGGGTGACTTCAGCTGCAGATCTGAAGTTTGTAGGCTGGCATGGTCACTCTGGTACAAATTCAGTGTTTGTCAAAACAAAAATTACTAGCCCAGATTTGTATTAAATACCTTCAATTTGTGTTTAAAGTCAGGCTGTTAATATTTTGAGTTGAATGTGTTTTTCAGGCCTTTTATTTCTGATTATATTCCATTTTGCTTCAGAGACAACACAGTTTTTGAAAGTTTACTTACTGTGCCCAGTCTGTCAGAGATAACACTTACTAACTGAATATCCTATGAATAATTTTCTATTCATTTTCAATGCAACTTTAAAACTTTGGGAGCATGTTACAATTTTGCAACCATGTAACAGAGTATAGCACCAGAAATATTTTGAGCAAACACAGGGCCCGTTGCAAATAGGTAGTTTCACAGCTTTGGACAAGACACCGCGTAATGGAGAGTGCTGTATTCTTAATTGAGAAGTCGCTCAGGGAAGATGAGCAATAGATGGTTTGAGAATAATTCAGGTAGGGCTAGAACTAGGAGGGCCACTGCTTCAGGAGCTGATGGGAGAACCCCGCGTACCAATGACCTCCCTTCCATGAGGATGCAGTCTGTGCAAGTGAGGCACAGGACGGAGCCAAACCTGAAACCTCTGAGCTACGCATCTCCCTACAGGAGCAGTCAGTGAGTGTCTGTGCATGTCCCCAGCATTGGGAACAGATTACAGACCCACCAATGCGGTACCAGCAGAACCAGCTGGTTGTGGCCACGGTCTTCCAGGCACTCCTAGAATGGGAGGGGAAAAGCCAAAACAGGGAAGGAGGGGTAGTACTAAGGTTTTGTGTAGGAGATATGGATACAGCGTCAGAACTTTTCAAATACTGTCTGCATTTTTTTAAATCACAGAATCATAGAATGTCCTGAGTTGGAAGGGACCCCCAAGGATCATTGAGTCCAGCTCCTATCCCTGCACATGACAACCCCACAGTTCACACCATCTGTCTGAGTGCATTGTCCAGTCTCTTCTTGAACACTGTCAGGCTTGGGACCGTGACACCTCCCTGGGGAGCCTGTTCCAGTGCTCCACCACCCTCTGGGTGAAGAACCTTTTCCTTATGTCCAACCTAAACCTCCCCTGGCACATCTTCCTGCCATTCCCTTGGGTCCTATCACTGGTTGCCAGAGAGAAGAGATCAGCACCTGCCCCTTCTGCTCCCCTTATGAGGAAGTTGTAGACTATGATGACATCTCACCTCAGTCACCTCCAGGATGAAGAAACAAAGTGACTTTAGTGCTCCTCATATGGCTTCCCCTCTACACCCAGCTTTGTGGCCATCCTCTACTTGATTGCTTAATTCAGTTATTTAAACCAAGTATTTAATTAGTCTGTGAGGATACCTGGCTTTGCTCAGGTGACCAGACCAAGCTCTGCATACTAGTCTTTTGTATGTTGAGAGCTTTTTCTTAATTTTACATGCAGAATACTCAAGTGACATCTAGTGGGGTATGGTGATAATGATGCAAGTTTCTCCATACAGTAATGTTTCTGCTGAGTCTGCACCTGGCCCCTTTTTCCAGAACATGAGGGCGGGTAGGCAAAAACTGTAGTTTCTCACTGTCTTCCTGGAGGAGTGATTAGAAAAGCTTGACTCTCTTAAGCAGATGGAAATGCAGCAACAGACTGGCAAATTACAAATGTGCTAATATAGAATATTTGATGTGGATTTGTTCAACAGGCCTGTCAGCTGAAGACTGAAACAATTACTTACGAAGAAAAAGAACAACAGCTTGTCAATGACTGTGTAAAAGAGCTAAGTATGTCCTTATTTCTTTTCCCTTCTCATTCAAGATTATTCAGTAAAAATAAAAGACAACTGAGTCAGATCAGTCAGTCATGTTTTTCTGTGCTACTTATTTTCCTTACATAAATTACTTTGAGGAGAAAATTTCTGGCTGAAATTTCACAGCAGAAAACACTGGCTGTGAGCTGAATCTTTCTCAGTTGCAAAATAGTTTTGCATAGAAAATGTTGAGGGGAAATACAGTCCCCTTTGCTGCATGAGTACTTTGTCTTTCTGTTTTTGTGTCCTACTGCTGTTTTTCAAAAATACCTTGCTGTGTATTGGGGAAGGATTCTGCTGAATCAACTGATGTTCCGAAAGAACGTCTTTCTGCTTCCTTTTCTGCTTTTGGGTTTGTAATGTTAATTGTAATTGCTTATCTTAAAGGGGATGCAAACATCCAGATTGCCAATATCTCTGAAGAGTTAGCAAAGAAAACTGAAGATGCTGCCCGGCAGCAGGAAGAAATCACCCATCTTCTCTCTCAGATCGTCGATCTGCAGAAAAAGGCAAAAGCTGTAAGGAATCCACTTGCAATACTACTGCTGTGATTTGCTATTGTTGTAGCTGGAAGACTGTAATCCTCTGTACATTAGAGCCTAAAGGACATTTCCCACCCTCCTTATCTGAGTAATCGTGTTTGATGTTTTATATCTAGCATACTTGACTAGAAAGCATCAGTTTATTAAAAGATACATGTATGATACATCAAATAAAATAGTTAAATTTATTTTAAATATTAGATGTTAAATTCTGCACTAAATTACTTCAGTAAGAGAAGAATGTCAGTACATATATTTCAGTGAGCACTTACTTCTTAGGTTTATGGCCTTTGAATATTGTTTAGCAGGCCACAGACTGGTGGGTGTTCTTCTATTAACATTTTAAAGTGGCGTTTAAATGTTTTTAAACTCATGTGTGTGGACTAATATTGGTGCAGAGAGGGTCTTGAGAAAAGTTATACCTATAGTATAGAATATAAACTTAATCACAGGACAGAACATCACAGTATTTCTAACATTTTTGGTCACATTTCAGTGTGCAGTTGAAAATGAAGAACTTGTCCAGCATTTGGGAGCAGCCAAAGATGCCCAGAGACAGCTCACAGCAGAGGTGAGCACATTACTTAGTATTACAATAATTTAGTAGTACGGCAATAGCTGTTCACTTTACCATGGAGGTTTTAGTCTACACTAGACCAGAAGTATTAAATAATTTTGCCTATATATATGGAATGAAGAAACATTTATGTTCCTTGTAGAGTTCAAAACTTTCTCCTTCCTGTTCTCCAGCTAGCATACATTTTGAAAAACTGAGGCTTATGGGCTATATAGGAACCCCTTTAGAAGCTGGCATCTCTTTTGCCTACACCTTTGTCCTTTACCAATGTGAAAAGAATTTGCAGGCTTTTTGTGATGATAGTGCAGCCCATAAGGTCTTGAACTGTTTTCTTTATGTTACAGTTGCGGGAGCTGGAAGACAAGTATGCAGAGTGCATGGAAATGCTTCATGAGGCTCAAGAAGAGCTGAAAAACCTTAGGAATAAGACTATGCCAAATGCCATATCACGTCGGTACCACTCTCTCGGTCTCTTCCCTATGGTAAGCAGATGTAAGACAAAAAAACCTGCATACACCAGAAAACAACCAACCAGAGGAAACGTGCCTGTTTGCATCTGACTTATAGCTCCAGGGGTGGAATGCCAGGCCACAGATGAGCATGGCTGAAATGTATATTTATATAGTGTTAAAGGGATACCCAAGCCATCAGTTTTGCCTACCTGGTTCTGAAACAGTGGTGCTGTGCCGTTACTTGGTTTTGCTGTGATATCCAATACAACCTGCAGCTGACTGTGCTTATGCTGGGAATCTTGGGTAGCATTAATAGGTTGTTACACAGTTCTGTACATCTTTTTTTTTCATCTCCTGGACTGTGGTGGCTGAGTTTCAGTAGGAGCTTCTTGTTTATTTCCAGTATCCTTGGAGATGTAACTTCTTGATAACGTAACTAATGATTTCTGGACATGACATCCTTCTAGTAACTTCTTCAGTACTTGAATAGGTTACACCTATGTTGTTGTTCTTAGGTCACTGAAAATTCAATGGTTCATTAGAATAATATTTGTTGACAGTATGTATTATGATAACAGTAATTATGGCAGTGTCACTCGTGTTATCAACTTAGTTTACCTGGTTTCATTTGATTATATCATGGTACATTTAAAGCATGGGGAGTACGCAGTAATGAGGTAATTCAGTGCCTGGCTCTGTTTGCTCTAGAGTAATTTCATTACTTCTGAAGACAGTTACATCAGTGAAGTTTCTTTTGAGTTAAATTAATGTAATCAAGCAGTAGAATCTGGCCCTCCTTGTCTTTAGCCATGTCTTAACTGCTGAGGAAGAACACATTATACTTGTGCTCACAAGAAGTAAGCTTAGCTTGCCTTTTTGTGTTCCCTTTGGAGACTGAACACAGGCCATTTAGACATTGAGTAATACAAGTTGTACTTGCACAAATGCAATTTAAAGCTGTGAAAAGTGTGCTTTTGCTGGGATAGGTTTATGTTTTGTATAAAAATGATTTTCAAATGTTGAATCATAGGATCAAAGATCATTTAGTGTTGTGAATGATTGACACTTAGGCCTTGCACTTAACTACATTCAGGCAGTAAAATTTACTAGCCAGCAGTGGAAAATTGCTGTCACCTTTAACTCTGTGGGGAATGTATATAATGCACTATGCCAAGAACCATGTCCTGTGGGTGGGTAATGCTGTGAAAAGGAAGAGTGTTTTCTGTTAATTTTAAATGAAAAAAAATTAAGTACATCTGTACACATGACAGATGGGTGTTACTGAGTAGGGAATTTAGTCTGGGAAACTGGAACACCTGAATTCTGTTGTTGCCTGTGATTTTTGGAGGGATCTTTGACAAATGTTATATGTTGTCAGATGGAAAGTAATGTAACAGTAGGAGGCTAGCCCGTAATTTGTCAGTGAGTTAGATATAGTCAATGATCTTCCAGCTTTCCAGTCAGTTTTCATTTTTAAACATTTTTGTTTGTTTGTTTTTCTTTCCTGGAATGACACCTTATTAGTTATTAGTTAACTTTATTAGTTATTAATAATTTAGTTATTAATTATTTTGTATAAGTAATTATTTTCTGCAATTACAACCTACTAATACTATGATATTTGTTTTTCTTTTGTGATTATTTTTAACAGGATTCTTTGGCAGCAGAGATAGAAGGATCAATGAGGAAAGAACTGCATTTAGATGAACCAGACTCTCCTGACTTGGCGTATGACTTAAAATAATTGTTTCCTAATTAATTGGTTATATCTGAAGTTAATTATTATTTGATGGGAAAGGAAAAGACAGTGTGGTGCCCATTACAGCTGTGCTAAAGTTCTCTTGAATTAAACAAGATCATGGTTTGAAACAAGTACCTGTGACAGTCCCAGAGCTATAGGTAGATACAGCTTGTCAGAAATGGTCTTACTGACACCAGCTGCATGTGTGCTCCAGTAGGTTTGTGTCACCTGTTTGTACAAAGCATGGACTGGTTAATTTGAAACAAGTTAATCCTATTTAGAGGGTCTGTTAGAGAAACAGAGTTTACAAAGAGGGGGCATTCAGAGAAGGTACAGTAGCTACTTTCCAGAAACCTTCTAAAAAGCTTGACACGTACTTAAGCCCGGTCTGAGCCCGAGTCAAGAATTGTAATTGACACTTGGACAGAGTGAAATGTTGATTAGAAAAATGTAACATCAAAAAAGATGGGAGCATGCTCAAACCCCTTTTGTCCTCCTGGAGTTATCTAACTTAGGATAGTTTAACTTCTTTAGAATGTCTTTTATATTGCTATGCATGTACCAAAGAAGATACACAGCTGTAAGCTTGGAACCTACACACGAAGAATGCAACTGTTGAGCACTCATGAACAGAAGGAAAGAAATTTAAATGACATTAAATAGTATAAGGCATGCTGTCCTTGTTATACTCTGGCAGTGTTACCTTTAAACGGGAAAGAATGTGCTGCTCTCATGTTCAGCCATTGTTGAACTGTAAAACAAAGCAGCAATGGCAGTTCTATAGCATGATGTAGGGCAAGTTTATTTTGTCAAGAAATTTCTGCTTAAGTGTCATCTGATCTTAGTCTTGAAGCAGATGAACAGTGTTTGTTACGGTATCAGGACAATGAGGATAAAGAATGAACAGTAGAAGTAGGTCAAAAATTAGTTTTCCAGCCTCGACAGCCTCTTTCTAGACTGTGGGTCCACTATATTTCTGATTTTTTTTTTTTTTTTTTTTTAAATGCTACTTGAGGGGATTGGAAATTGGTTACATAAAGACAAGATGTGAGACTTACTTGGACAGAGATACTCTGTAAATTCACATTCTCTTTTTAAAATGGATTAACCAGTTCATAGTTAAGAACTGAATGGAGGTAAATTTTCTTTTTTCAAAAACTCATTTCCACACAATGGCCTTAAGGCATTTGTAGCTGATGTACTGAAATGCTCTTTCACTTCATTTTTGTCAATATTTCAGAGGGTCCATGCACATAATTCTCAAATGTTCTGTCTAAAATATTCTAGGATGATGAACGTTTTATGTTGATTGGTTGAATGTAAAGACCAGACTGTAGCAAGTACGAGACTCTATGCATACTACTTTACTGAAATTATAAAGACAAGGTGGTTGGTGGAGCTGTCAATAGGAAGGGTCGTTAACAAACTGTCGCCTGTTTCTCTGTTCCTTCTTAAGGTAAGAGGACACTGTGTGATTATTAACTGTGTGTGTGTGTGTCTTACCAGCCATCAGAAGCGGGTCTTCGAGACGGTGAGAAATGTTAACCAAGTTGTCAAGCAGAGATCCATGACTCCCTCGCCAATGAATATCCCAGGCTCTAACCAGTCCTCTGCTATGAACTCAGTCATTTCTAGCTGTATCAGCACTCCACGTTCCAGTTTCTATGGGGGAGACATCTCTAACATTATGATAGACAACAAGACCAATAGCATCATCCTAGAGACTGAATCCTCTGACAATGGGTCAGTACTGTAGCCCTGGGCTTTGCTTTTGCTTTGTTTCTGACATAAAATATTTCTGGTTTCCTGTCCTTGTCTTACATTGTGCAGTTAACTCAGTGATGTACATCTTCCAAAGTTACTTTATTTTGTGCTGATAGTTCTTGAGCACTCAAGTTTATTTAAAAATGAAAGCTTTTTGAAAGTACTGTTTATCAGTGTCTGCAACTTGGCACCTGTTCTGACATGCAGCAGCACCAGATGATATAAAACCAACCACTCTTTGTCTTTGCAACTGTGGGTCAACCTTTAAAACTAATTATGTTTTCACCATTTTGCCAGGGTGTTCTGATCTAAGTTGCAACTACAGCTAACTCTTTTTGATCCTAAAAATAAATAAATAAAGTGTGTGTGTGTGTAGGTTACCTAATATGAAAACTTGTGAATGAAACCAATTGGAACTTTGTTGTTCTAACTACTTGTTTCTTCCCCGATACAGTTCTACACCATGCTGCATATACTTTCCAGTAAAAATGACTTAATATCTCAAAACAATGAATATAGCATACTCTTGTGACTCATTATGGTATTCTTGCAGCATGTACTCTGTAAGATGTGGCCTACTCACTTGGGTTTAGTAACTGTAAGAGATCCGCAACAAGCAGGCATCTCTCATCTCCTTGTTGGAGGAAGCTCTTAAGTAAAGCATAGCTTTTCCAACCAGGAGTTTCCAGGCAGGAACTATTACTCAAAATGGTTTTAGTATGAAAGAGAAAGAAAATATTGCCTTTGAACTCACAGGACGACTAGCAAGTTGTTCCCAGGCATAGTAATTTAAAGGTTTTGATGCATGTCTCAAAACTGTCACGTGGAAGTTTTAAGCATCTCTAAGATTTTCTTTTTCTCCCTCTCCTCTTTTTTTTGTGTGTGTGTGTGTGTGTCCCCTATTATGTTTTAGAAATGAAGACAGGATGAAGAAGCCTGGAACTCCAGGGACTCCAGGCTCCAGTGACCTAGAGACTGCTCTTCGTAGGCTGTCCCTCAGGCGGGAGAATTACCTGTCGGAGCGAAAGTTCTTCGAAGAAGAGCAGGAAAGGAAGTTACGGGAACTGGCAGAAAAGGGTGAACTCCATAGTGGTTCTGTTACCCCCACAGAGAGCATCATGTCACTGGGAACTCACTCCAGATTTTCAGAATTCACTGGATATTCAGGAATGTCCATCAGCAGTCGTTCCTACCTGCCAGAAAAGCTTCAGATTGTGAAACCACTAGAAGGTGATAACAAAGGGCCTCGGCCTTTATCTGTTCTTCTTAGTGACTCTTTATGGTCTCTTATCCATCACCAGAAAGCAGGAAATCTTTGCAACACATATTCGTTTTACTTTAGAGACAGTACTCCACGCTGTTGGTTTGAAATCTTCTAACTACTACATTTTTCCTCAGGCCTTAAAAGTGTTGGGAAACAGTTCCAACCATGGCAGTAAAATAAATGTTACGGGCTACACATGCATCGGTAGTGCAGCCTTATGTCTAACCTAAATCACAGTGTTGCCATTTCACACTTAGAAAAGGAAGGTGGTTGAGTATCTGAAATCTAAGCAACATGAGTATTAGTTCATCAAATCTCAGTTGTGCAAGTCAGTGTCTGGAAAGACCTTTACCTACTATAAATAGTCCAGTTGGTCTAATAGGACTATTTTTGTGATTAAAAATGACCTCTGGACTTCAGTTGGCAGTTTGAGGGGCCACACCTGAGTGTCTATAACTTTGGTTTCATGTGTGAAATGAGGTGGATATTTTAAAGTCAAATTTCCTCCATATATTTTCTCGGAAGGAGGCAAGATATAGGTAGATGGTAGTCAGGGCTAGAGCTTTATGTCAGTTAAGTGCATTTCTGTAGTCTAACAAAGCTGACAGAGCACACAGTGTAGTATGCCTGGCTTTCTTCAGTCCTTTCAGGTTGTTGCTGCAAATTAAAGTTTAGTAAATTCCTTCAAGTTTCAAACAAAACGAAGCTGTTTTCCAAAGTACTTCACAGAGATGCTAGCCACATAATTTAGCTTTGGTTTCTTTTTCTCTCTTTACTTTTAACAGAAGTCTGGTGTTACATTATATTGCCGATGTGTGTGTTAATTGCAGAAGTTCCCTTTTCCTCCTTTTTAGAACGAATTTATTTCATCAATAAGGAGCATTTAGCGTGACACATGTTCAGAAGCAAAAATAACCCATCTTGTGTCCTGAAGAAAGTGATGTGCTGTATCTACCTATTCAAATGAAACTATAGCCGTAGCACACAAGTCCATACTGTTTAGCAGATTTTAGTAGTTTGTTTTCATGACTGCTTTTAAATGGTCATAAAAAATTCTTGTATCACATGAGGGAAGGGATGATCCAGCATTGTTGCAGTTACTGGTTGCTACCACTGTAAGAGATTTCTGTCACCATCCCATTATATCTGCTTTTTTTCTTCCAATAAACTCTTGAAGTCTTTATTGTCTTTCTATCTGTCTTGGTTTTTTTTTTTTTTTAATGGTTTTGTTCATTGTTTTCACTGGGTAATTTTTTCCTTAAAATTATTGCAGCTTTTGAAGTACTTCTCATGTTTGGTTTTACAACTCATTTGTAGTGTGTTTGTGTCTGCCTGTTTCATAAGTTTAGTGTTTCTTTTATTAAATACATGTTTATGGTTCAGTTCCTCACTTCAGCTTAGTTTCTTTCCAAAGTATTTTTCATGAGATTTAACTTTTTATTTTCTTCAACTTTATGGATACAATCAAACTATTGGGGCAAAATAGTCTGCAGACTTTTATCAGTAGTTGTGCCTTTGGCTTTTATTACTGCTTCCTAATGGTGCTCATGCCATAAAATGGGGAAGGAAAAAATCAGCTCTGTACTACTTTTCAGGTTAGTGGCTTATATTCCTTTAAAGCAATCTTTTAAATCCCACAGTAAAATAAATAGAGTGATGTACTAAGAAATGAATCATCGTCTTTTCACCTTAAGACAAAGTTTTCTTTTGGCTGAATAGAATGATTGCTTGATTTAACTTGCTGTAGTTACAGTCTGGTGAGTTTTTTGGCTTGATTTGGTTTTTGTTTTTAAACTATGCACCTGTAGCTTGTTGCCGTGTAAGCACAAAATATCACTCCCTGTGTCCCATAGAAAAACTACAACCTTGGACTGATTATGTCTTCACTCACTTTATTGCAATTGTGGCAGCAACATGTGAATTCTCAAGCTTTCTCTGACCCCCTCACTGTGCATGCAATGATGCCGATATCAGGAACAGAAAAATAAACTTTGTTTATGTACTTTATTTTGCTTTTAAATTTCTTCTCACTTCGGCCTGGTAGTCCCACACTGTTGCACCCTCATGCCAGCTTTTTCTGATAGCATGATTTACAAAGCTGTCTGGTAGGAGCCTGTGACTGAATAATAGGCCAAGGTGTTGTGTTGCCCCCTTTAATTTGGTGCCTTTGTTTTTATTATTAATTATCAGGCAATTGACAACTATTGTCTTGTTTTATCCACTAGTGTTAGTTTTTGGTTTGGGAACGTTAAAGCTCCTTTTCACACATTTTATGAGATCAAGATAACAGAAGTGAGGAGAAACTCAGACATCCTCATTTTTGTGACTAAACTTAGGCCACTTTGGTTTCCAGTTTCTGAAATAAGCTGATAACATGAAGTGTCGATAGAAATGTTAAAGATCCAGATGCAGATATTCTGGTGAATATCTTTCTGTAGGATATATACAAAATGTTATAAATTTAATGTTTATACCCTGCCAAGCTTTTCTAACTATAAATTTTGGTGCTCTTTAAGGTAAAAAAGATTCCATCTTCAGAAACTTGCATCTAGAAGTTAATCAGCAACAAGATTCTATTTTTGCATACTGTGCAGAAAGAAATTTTGATTTCTGGTATTTTTCTGTAACCTTTGAGGGCATTGCCGTACTGCAAAGCTCTACTCTTTGTTTAAGACTTGACAATATCTGGCATTTCTCCAGGTTCTGGAATTTTCTTTTATGTAGAAGCAAAAAAAACCCTTGACCTTTGTGGCAATTTAGTAATGAAGACAAGTTATATAAGTTATAGGGATACTTTCTTGATTAGTTTTTTTATTTTGGTGGTATAATAATTTCTACTTCCTTCAGCCTTAAAGGTACCAGTCAACCTAAATCCTCTTCAGTCCCTCAAAAAATTACTTGCAAAAAAATAAATAGCACTGTTATCCAGAGTAATCCGGCAGGTTCAGCTATTCTCGGCTAAAAATTGCCATTTTAAAAAAGTGAGATAGACTTAACTAAAATGCTACTCAGTGATCCCAGTCATTCCACAGACGGATGTTTTCCCTGTTCACTTGCTAGTAACTATAAAACTCCGTGTAATGCAGTATCCTTATTGTGAAATGTCAATTTTTCCCATTCCATGGGATAATCCTCAGATGCAAAATAATGTAAGAGCCATCCTGTCCCTAGTTATTACAGTGGTTCAGAATGTATTTGAATGTTCTTCTCCTTTGAACACTGGTGAGACATTTGCATGCGGGCTTGTGGACTGAGTTCAGTATTCTGCTTTGGGGAGAGGGGACAGGAACAAGACAACAAAAACTGCTCAGATTTCAGCTGACAGAGATGAAAATAAAGATGTTTTGTTTGTGTCATAGGACTTGGAATGAATGGGTTTAATTTGCACATTACAGCACAATCATGATTAGTGGACATGCAGGAAAATGTAGACCTTTGCAAGCAGTGTTTAATCACTGCTTGAGGAATCAGATAAATCCTCCCTGATTTAGTCAGCCCATCTCAGTGTGTTTATCAGTTTAACCTGGTGTGTTGCTGTTTCCGATTCATTGTCTCCTATTGAACTCTGAACATGTTTTTCTCCATTAAATGTGCCTCTTTCCTCATTCAAAACAATTTTCTGCCAAGGATGAAGCTACAGGTACAGTAGCATTTAGTTATGTAGTAGTTGAGTTCCTGTAGCATAAGGCTCACATAGGGGCTGTAAAAGTATTTAGGCTTGATGTATAGGTCAGAGATATTATCTGCTTAATATGTGCCTAGAGTTGATGTGGCTTTCTAACATATGGTAGGAAGCTGAAATCGCTGTGCAGTCTGTGTGACTACTGTCCTCCTGTTAGCCACCGATAGTAAATTATTTCTTAGTGCGAGCTTAATGTGGGAATATGTGGTATATGTTCGTTTTAGAGCTTTCTGTGATGGTGCTCAGGTCAACTGTTAAATATAAATTCTTTCTATTCCTGCTTACTCGTGTGAATTTAGGGGGATGAGAATATGGACGAGGAGGGGATGTGCATATGCACAAATGTGCCACATCTTACCACCGGCCTGTGCCTATCCAAGCGCTGATGTGATCAGTTTATTTCATATTGATCTGGAAATGCTGAAGAGTAGGTGAAGCAGTTTTGCCTTGTAACATGTCTGCCTAGAAATATTAAAGCCTAAAAATACTAAACCCAGAAACATTAAAGGTTCAGAGCTCCCAAGCCTTTGATCTTCTGGATGAACAAAGTGGGAATTTCTGCCTTTTAGGTCCTGGATCGATTACTAACTTATTTTTGCTTGTCTTTGTGCTCACTTTCAAGGTTCTGCCACTTTGCACCACTGGCAGCAGCTGGCTCAGCCTCACCTGGGCGGGATCCTGGACCCAAGGCCTGGGGTTGTCACTAAGGGCTTCAGGACCCTGGACCTGGACCTGGATGAAGTGTACTGCCTTAATGACTATGAGGAAGATGAGACAGGTGACATTTCTTACAAGGGCCTAACTACCTCGACGCCAGTTCAGCACACAGAGACCTCAGGTGAGAGGTCACAAGCACAAGTGACTGTTTCAGACAGCAAGAATAACCCCCGCCAATCTCAGGCTTTCACAGAGGAGATGCAGGAGTCCGCGACAGACGATGATGAGGGGTCTGGTGAGGGAAACTCATTAAGTCCAGTAAAACTGACATCTTTACAGGATTTTGATTATTGGGCCATGCTCACATCTCTCCAGAACAGCATCCATAGTATTGCTTTGTGTGTGGCATCTGCACGTTAATGCGTGCAGTAGTTAGAACATAATCATTCTAACACTGGCTCAAAAATCCTTTCTCTAATAATCTTTTAATTTGATTTTTTTTTTCCCAGTAACAGCATCTGTGGTCAATATTTTACTCTATTTTGATAAGAGAAGGCTGCTAAAAGGAAGTGGTGCATTCACAAACCTTTGTGTGGCATGTATGCGACTTGTATGTGTATTGAGTGCACGGTCTTCAGTGTATATAATGTATAGACTATCTATATATATGTTGTATGCTTATACCACAGATATTTTTCTGACTGTTCATAATCGGTGATGCCATGCTTTAGATTTTGTACTTTGGGGAAAAAAACAAAGATGAAATGATGACAAAAGTTGCATCTAAATTGGATTTGCTGAAACAAATGGAAGTGCCTTGAAAATCAAGCAAAGAAATTCTGCAACTTTAATTCATTTACCTCAGATACAGTTACCTGTTTCTAAAACTTCTTTGAGATAAAAAATTAAGTGTGCTTTTATACAGAGAAAAATGATGTGTCCTTTATTCCCTCTCCAGCATGCTATCAAATTCTAGCCTTCTTGTTTATACAATTTTAAGACTGACACATTTTTAAATGCTGCAGAACTGCAGGAGTTATTAGATACTCTGAACTGACACTAGCAGTCTGTTATTGCACAAAGCTACAGACTCTCAGACTATAGATGTGTTTTGAGTTTGTGAGGTTTGTTTTTTTTTCATTGTTGGGTTTGTCTTGGGAAGGTGGTGTTTTGTTTTAATAAGCTGTATAGGAATGTTAGTCTTCATTAAGATTTGCTGCTAGTAAAGAATTATATTTAGTCCAGAATCAGGAAACTACTAGAACTCCTTTTTCTTCAGACTTCATGTTTTTACATAGCTACTTTAAATAAGGATACTTCCTTCCCCTTCCTTTTTCTGGAATAAATCATGATTTATTGTTTGACTGGTCTTTGGAAGATTAGATTGTCTCAGGGCTAGATGATAATGTTTCTGTTATTTTTGCAAAGTGCACAGTATCCTCAGCTCTTGCTGAAATGGCAGTTCAGTGCTTTCAGCTATTGAATATAAGCTACTTTTTGCAGTCAGCTCTATTAGGATTAAACTTAGAATCATAGAATTATTTAGGTTGGAAAAGACCCTTGAGGTCATTGACTCCAACCATTAACCTAGCACTGTCAAGTCCGTCACTAAACCATGTCTACAAGACTTTTAAACACCTCCAGGGATGGTGACTCAAGCACTTCTCTGGGCAACCTCTTCAAATCCTCGAACATTCAAACCCTTCAACTTCCCTTTCCATTGGCAAAAGTTGTCTTTATTCTATAAGATGTATTGCCAATGAAAAATGCTTATATTAAACTTTTGTATTAATATGGAATTAAATAATGGTTCTGAGGGGTTGCATAGAGTTTGGGGTATTATCCAGGTGTTTATCACTTTGAAGAGTCTAAATAATAACAGCAGGAAAAACTAGAGATCTAGGACACATGGACTAAAATAATCAAATAAATAACTCTTTTCAGTGGTGTCCAACGGTACAGTGAGGGGCAGTATGCAGAGACTGAAGCACAGGAGGTTCCATCTAAACATGAGGAGAAACTTCTTTACTTTGAGGGTGCCAGAACACTGGAACAGGCTGCCCAGAGAGGTTGTGGAGTCTCCTTCTCTGGAGACATTCAAGACCCACCCAGACACATTCCTGTGTGATCTGCTCTGGGTGAACCTGCTTTAGCAGGTGGGTTGGACTAGATGATCTCCACAGGTCCCTTCCAACCCCAACCATTCCATGATTTCTCTCTAACAAGTGCTATGCAGGTAGGGCTGTGTAAGGATGTGCACTTTCTTGGAGCACTATCACAAGCACAACGTTATGACCTTGTTGCTTGCGTGATTCCCAGGGAGATTACAGGCAGCAATGTACAGCACAAGCTCTTGCTTGTGAAAGTAAAATAAAAAGGGAAGGAGAAAAGCATCTTGGATATGATCTTTAGTGGTAATGCTTTTTGGTGCAATCCACAATAGCTCCATTGTGGAAAAATCTAGTTCAAGAGGTTCATGAAAGCCAGAAAGCATCTTCCTACGGTTGTGCTGGCAGGCCACAGAGCATGCCAGTCTGCAGCTGCATATCTTCTAACCTGAGGATAAAATGTGTTTGGAAATACAGTGCCCACAAGGACCATTCCCAGCGGGTGTTAAGTCATCTTGGTCCTTTGGGTAGGTGCCTGCATCATTTGATATGTATGCTCTAAGGGTTGTGTCTTACCATTTTTTCACTGGAGATGTTCTCTGGCAGAGTGCTGTGAGGTCCTATTTTTACTGCTGCTTTGTGGGCGTGTAGAGTGCTGCTCAAGATGGGCCCTAAGAGAAGTCATTGTGGCATCCAGGCTCAGGAGCACAAACATTGTTGGTAGTTCCAAAAATGTCTTGTACCCAATATAAATGTCTTCAGAACAGAGTATCAGTTACTCCATGTTGAGTGATAGGTGGAGTCAGAAATCATTCTGACTAAACTTTCTGAAGAAGTTATCCTTGGATTTTTCTGTCCCTATGTTGAAATCTGTAATATCTATTGACAGGTAAAGTAACTTCCTCACCCTATATCCAGATTACATCCCAATTATGGCACTGAACATTTCAGAGGAATTAACACACAGGTCATTTAGGACCTGCAGTTGGTCTGTCAGAACTGCATACTGTGTGTGGGCTCAGTAATTTTATGGAGGATTGTAAATTCCAGAATTGCAGTTCTAACCTAATAACCATGGGTCATTTGAAATTTGTATATCACTTGGGTAGACTCTCGGCATAATTTGAGTGGTAAAGAAATTATAGGACGTGGCATTGTTAATACCATCTAGGACACGTAATTTTTGCAGCACAGATTTTAGTGCCCTCAATATGTTTTTTTAGTCATTGAAAGAAACTGCAGTATATTATAAAAATGTTCAGAGTCTGTTTTGGGGGGAGAGGTTGTGTTTTTTTGTTTGTTTGTTTTCATCTTAATTTGTTGCCTTTCAGGTTTCCCTTAAACAAAAAGCCCCAAGCCATTCAAAGCATGTAATAATGTTGTGAGTGTTCTCATTTAGAATTTGGAAAGGCTACACTTGATTCAGCATGTGCTTAATTGCATCCTAGTTTTGGGTGCACCAACTGGTCTTTCAGTCCTTGTGTTTGTTAGTTCCACTGATGGATTGCTTGGAAGAGACATGCGTGCAGCATTGCGGGATCAGCCCTCCTGTATTTCATGTTTTGACCTTAATAGTGATGTGAAGATCTTTCCAAACAAGTACCTAAAATCATGAAAACTTAAAATGAATGTCTTATGTTTGAGTTGTTTTTAGCAGAATTACTATACATGCATCTAGGAGGTTACCATTGTACAGAAAAGCAATAAATTTTGTAACTCTTCTTAGAACTAAGGTATTGATGCATATTTAAATATATATTTTTTTTTTTCAAATGGCATGAATACTTCAAAGTAATTATTTCCTTAAGAAAAATCTGTCACCATTTGCTATCAGTGCTGTTAAAATGCTAGAATTTTAATCTGGGATCCTAGCCTGCATGAAATCCTGTTGAAGCCTCATTAAATACGTTAAAGTCTTTTTACATCTATGCTCCAGGGTTATATACCTATGACATGGAGACCTCAGCCAGAAGAAAGCTAAGAAAATATGGTTCAAAGAATGTCTACCTTTGTTCAGTTTTTCATCTTCTGTTTACAAAGGCAAAATTAATGGGAGGTTTGGAAATGCAGATATTTGGAAAATAATTTTTGTCATCAATTGTTTAAGTAATGGAAGAGGAGTAACACTCCTGGTGTAGACATATGGATTCTTGGAGGTTTTGAGCATTCACAATTCACACCTTTAGAAGAGCACCACATTCACATTTTACAGCTGTTGTGTTAATTGCCCTTCTCCATTGTGTTGTAGTAGTTAACCCAGGTGTGGGCTCCAGCGTACCCTGTATTGTCCCTGCTCTGTCAGCCAGGAGTTTTCAGTACAGGTAGCACCTCATATCAGAGCTTTGGGGTGAACTCTGCTGAATGTAGAGAGTACATGAAGCAGCTCTCTTGTTCTGTGGATCCTAATGGGGTTTTGTGACCTAGTTTTCAAGAATTTCACCTTACCAAAGAGTGGAGGTCATGGCATAGACTGGCAAAAGTCAAATCCATGGTTTGTATCCCAAGTGATGACACTGTAGGAAATAAGTGCCTTGTAATGGTCCTTTGTTGTTATCCCCTTCCAAAGCAGGCAGAGCTTTTTTTTTTTTTCCTATTCATCAGTAAGATAAACTCCTAATGCTTAAGAACACCAGCTCCATCTGTTGCTCTAACGACTCCCCAACCTGATTGTCATTCCATCCCTGTCTTACCAGCCTGTGCTAGAGACATATCCAAATTCCACTGCTCTCTCTGCTGAAAGGGCAGGAAAACAGATTTCTTTCTTTAGTTAAAATGTGCCAAAGAAACGGTGAGCAGAGTGGCTTGCTTCAGTGCTGGGCTAAAACTTCGCCTTTGTGCCAGTCTCGATCAAGCCATATTCTTAACATTTCTAATTTGTTTTTAAGTTCATTTTTGCATAAATGTGTATTTGCCAAAATAGGTATTTCTACAGAATGCAAGGATTTACTGGCTGCTGTGAGCTCTCTGCTTCCTCAGTGTTCATCTAGCACAGCAGTGAATTTGAGTTTGGAATCAGTGGTACAAGTGTTGATGGTGTTTTAGGATAGCTGCCTCTTGCAAATCTTTTTCAAAGTCAGTTTGTCCTGATGCTTTTTTGTGGATGTGGCAGGTCACTAGTTTACCTACTGTAACTTCATACCTTTCTCTGCATGAGCTGAGTGAAAATCCAGATTGAGCAGGCTTTTGGTGATTCCCTCCGCAGAAGATCATGTCCTAAACACATCTGGATTGCTGTTTGCACCCAGCAGGATGGCCTGTAAGCTGCATACTGAAGCTGGATCTGAAACAGCTCTGAGCTAATATATAAAATCAGCTTTTGTGTTTTGCATGGGGAAAGCTCTGGTTTACCAGAAGGTGGAGCTCTCTGCAGTCATTTCGAATAGCACGTGGCTTTTTTTGCAGTATTTTAAAACATTTTACAAATGTTGGTGCTTACAGGAGAGTTGCTTTCAGTTATAATGTTTTTCTTTTTTTTTCCAAAATGCCTAAGAATTGATTGAGAGAGCTTAATGAAGTAAAGAATCATTAATTACTGAGAGACAAATCACAATCCAACAGCAATCTAAAATTTAGCTTGAATTTTAATTTAGGGGAAAAATGCACACACAGTTTAGTTTATGGTTTCCTGATGGATAAAATGACATGATGTTTCTGTGAAGTTTTTTGAACACTGCATTATGTACAGGTTCTTCTTCATACAGATATGAAGATTCATTGTTGATCATCTACTTCTTTGAAAAAGAGGGTATAAATAAAACATTTGGTTTCAGCCACAGTCTCATGGAGCGGATGTTTATATTTAAAATAATACTTTGGTGTATGTACATGTGAAGATAATATCTTATTGTAAACTTATATATTACTTCCTCACAAATTTATACCAACTCAGGATATGGCCATTCTTATGTAAAATTCCTAGGTTAGGAATGAATTATTTTGTTTCTATTTTATAAACTTTGTTCATTTACAGCAACAGGTTCTCACTCTCTTTGTACTGTGTCCAAAGGATGGAAAATGCTACAGCAATATGATACACCCCATTGTTGACTGATGGAGGATGAAGCTGGTACAGAACTTTCTTAGTGGTATTTAAGGGTGGAATACATCCTTGGAAATTGATTTTTTTTTTTTTTTTTTAACAATTTCAATTTGTTTCCTCATATTAGAATCGGTGATTTCTCTACTTTTAGCAGCCTTCTCCTATCTCTGACTCATTCATAGCAATGAGTCTTGCTTTTGCTAATGCAGCTATATATCTTCAATGTGCCTGTTTCCAATCCGAGGGGATACCCAGTGGATATTACAAATGGGGAAAATGCACTTAATTGTGTTATAGCTATGTGCTTTGGGTTGAGCTTGCAATCTTAAACTGGCATTGCTTTATTCTGTTCTCTATTCATCATCCAGGGATAATTGCTTTGTTCTACTTGATTTACGTCGAAGTCCTTTGTTTTATCAAAATAACCAATTTTTTCATGTCCCGTCATTTGAGCTCTTTCTCCAGATTTTCTTTTAACTCTCTACAATATGGAGAAAATCATGATTGCTAGGCTGTGCTCCCTTGTAATAGCTTTCATAGTGCTCACACTAATCTCTAAAGCAACTGGATTCCTGAAGCATCATAATTGCCGTCTCTGGAGGTGAAGTAGAGCCTGTTGTTATGTTACGCTGTGCTAACATTTGAGTGTGTTAACATGGCACTCCAGTGAGTTTTTAGAAATCCTCTTCTTTAATGTACAGCAGCACATTCCAGCGCTAGATATAAGTTGCCTCACGTTGTTTGCACTTCTGCTTCCACTGTTCACACTCCCCGTGCTCTACCCTTCACACTCTGCTTACGTGTGTTCTTAAAGGCCTACCGAACTGCACGCACGATTTTGGAGCTGTGATACTTTATACATGAAAAAGGGAACACAGCCACAATTACGACTTGCCTTGCTTCTGCTAAGCATCTCTGGAAGTTCAGAGTGGTGTCTGGTCTAGTTGATCGGTCTGTCTGTCCTTTGCAATGTGTTGAATAGTTGTGTACTGTGGTATTAAAGTGTGGCTTAATCGGGGAGTGGCTCAGAGGGTTGGGTAGGACTGAGAGGGAGGGAGCTGCACACAATTTTTATTGTGCATGTCTTTTGACCACTGCTAAGTTTGGTTACTAAGTAAGAAGAACCTATGCAATCATGATATCTTTGATGTAATATTTAACTCTGGGTGTTTTTCAACCAGCTTTTCAGATGCATGGCTCTTAAATTTTGTAGTTATTTTGCAGTGGCCACAGCTGTATTATACAGCAGGTTAGTATATTCACAGAAGTATCTCTACTGAGAAGAAACAAATTGGCCTGATTACTTAGTTTTCTTAAATTGAGCTCTGTTGCTTATTTCCCAAATTACAGATACACTGACAGTGGCACCTTTACAGCCACATTTGTGGGGAAAATTACTTAATACACTGTTTACAGATACATGAAAACTGCTGTATTGTGCAGCTGAGGATGTACATTCTTAAAGAACCTAAACACATGCACAAGAGAAGTGTTACAGATGTGCAGTAGTGGATCCAAAGAACCGCCACTTGCCCTACTATGGATGTGAAAAGAGGCAAGAGAAACAGTAATATGTGTCTATCCCCTCCCTGCCCCAACAATCTACATTCCTGTAGCGTTAGCAAGCTGGATCCATTACTGAGAAGTTATGAGGATACCTTTTGGTGGATCAATCTAAAAGCTGGAATGCACAAATATTCAGAAAATCTTAGTACTCTTGAGGTGGTACTAGAAAATGCTGCTTGTAATTTCCCACTGGCAAAAGTGCTAGTTTAGCTGAGGACAAGCATTTCACACACTGTCTTGCCTAAATATGTTTTGAACAAGACTTATCTGTGGTGTTAGTGATGATGGGGAAGTTTCAGCAGACCCTTTTAGCACTGGCCATTGAGCCCTGGGTGTGTTTGTTTTCTTTTGGAGAACAAGTGTTTTTTGGAACTCTGTAGCTTGTGTATTTCACTTTTCTTGCATTGATCCAGTCCGAGGTACCTCATCACTTTTTGCATCTGCCTTATCAGCACACAGAAGTTTGGTTTTCCCCTTTTCTGTGTAAAATGCAAAGAATTTGCTTTTTTTTAATTTAGTACCTCATCCTGGGAAGTGCATGTCACAAACCAACTCCACCTTCACCTTCACCACCTGCCGCATTCTGCACCCTTCTGATGAACTCACACGAGTCACACCAAGGTAAGGGTTTCCCGTGGTGTTTTTCCTGCAGGGAAATACTAAGTAGCGGCATAAGCAAAAGCGTTAGCCACGTTGGTGAATTACACCCCCAAATTATTCCTCCCATTTTGCGTTACCTCAACCTGATTTTATTTGAGGGGCATGTGTAAAGCTTTAGGAAGCCAACCAAAATATCTGAAATTTTGTCTTGCGGGATCAGACATAACTAAGTTAGCTTCCAAATCCAAACTACCGTTGGTCCCAAACTAGTTGTAGTTCTCATGTGTGAATGCACAGAATATGGTTTGTCACAAAAAATACGAGATTTTTCCAGGGAGGAAAAAATCTTTATCTTTGGTACAGAACAAGAAGGGATGTGCAGGTAAAGAAATCCAGGAAGTACATGAGGAATGGAGGAAGAAATACGCCTTAATCCAAAAGAGGGAACCATCTACTTTGTTCCTTGGTGGCATTGTTGAAAATGAGTTCATAGTAGCAAGGCTGAAACTAATGAACTGGCTTTCTAGTAGCAGTTGGCATGTGTAGGCAAAACATACTGAGAAAAGGCAATTCTGTAGCATTATAGAAGGTGATGATCTGAGAACCAGAGTGAGTGAGTGAATTTCATACCTAAAGATGGAACTTTCCTTCCTTAGCAGATGCGTATTTAAGGAATGTTTTTTCTGTTGCAAAGGACAGTGCCTCACTGCTTTCTCTGCCCCTTATGGCCCCTGTGTGGGAGTGTATGATTGTGTAAGTCCCCATTCAGAGATGACGTGTCCAGACTTGTTTAGACGTGAGATGAGCACTGATTACCTATGGAACACATGAAAAGTAAGGCTATTACAAATGAAAGCCTGTGAGGTGGAAAGGAAATGGATGATGATTAAATATACCTTTTCTGCTTCCCTTTCTGAACTAAGTTAATCATGGCCTGGCTGCTTTTTCTTTACTCTCTTTGGTCGTCTTTTCCCTTCAGCACTGTTACTGAAGAGATTGTTTTATATCCTGCAGTTCTGTTTAATTTTCTCAATGTTCAACTGCTGTTAATTGTGGCCACAATAAGCTCCTTGATTGTGTTGGTTACTAAATCTAACAAGTTAGCTATAAGTGACAGCTAAATTCAGTACATTTTCAGGCACCTTAGGCCAAAATTCATCATTCAGGAGGACAAAAGAGCAAAACAAACAATATGATTTTTTCAGCAGATGTGTTTAAGGAGCTCCTCCTTACCAACTACAAACGGTTCTTCACAGGTCATGTGAGGAGGACGAGGAAACTGCATTATGTCTCGTTATGCTGAGAGGAGGTATAGGGCAGAGACTGTGACCCAGCGTGGCAGGGGGTGAGCAACGCTGCCAGCAGCATCTGTGTTGGCGGGGTCACGTGCAAGGAATGCGAGTGTGTGTGGCACCAGCTAACCCCAAGAGTTTTGGTATTTATCTACCTGGTTGCGTTTTAACCTAGCCTCTAACCCAGGGGATGCTCTAACCTGACTACGTTTCATGCAGCTACATGAGGAGCTCATTGATTTGTTTCTTTTCTCAATCGAACTCTGAAACTGTCACTGGGCTGAGTTGCTGGGGCCAATTTGAGTCTGTTTCTGTGGTGTGTCCAGGCTGCTCTGCAGTGTTGATCATTTTGATGGGGAAAATATTTCCCAGTTACAGCAATACCAAAATGATCAAATAAAGAAAAAAAGCAACACCTAGATAACTGCTTTCTTGCCGGGGTGTCCTTTGTTGTTGTTGTTGTTTTAAATTGTGCTGTAGTGTGTACCAGTGCTGACAAATTAGTGGAAATATTAATCTAAATATCTGTGCAGCTGAAATCTGGAGCTGGAGAGAATGAAGTTGTTGGAGTTGTTAAGCCATTGGAATGCTGTAGTTTTCATCTTGTGACTGGGACATCTTAGAAGCCTGATAATTAACACCCTGTGGCTGGGTTTCTAAAATGTGCTTAGCCATAGCCTGTAGAAAGTCAGTTCACACAGTAAGTTCTCTTAATTTTTCCTCCCTCATGCTCTTCAAGACTTCTGAACTTCTGTGCTTAGCCAGTGTGGGAGATGCAAATCAGTGGCTGTCACTGCTCTTTAGTTTTGCCATGAGCTGAAATCAGAGCTCTGAAGGTCCAGCTTTAATCCATGCTTAAGAGAAGAACTGAGATCTAACGTCTCCTTTCTGCTCAGCCTTGTCTTCAGAGTGTGTGTCTGTGCACTGCTGCAGTGGCATGTGTGACCTGCTGAGCTCTTCTACGAGGAGCCCTTCTCCTCTGCCACAGATTCAGTCTGGGCAGAATGCAGAGGACCTGAGGAGAACTTGCTTAGCACACCTACCACATGCACTGACAGCCACAGCACACTGGAGGGTGCAAGAAGATCATTTCCAGAGCCACTTAGCAAGGCTGCTTTTCCAGTTACACCACTCTTAATCCTAGTTTTCTCAAACACGTGTTTCTGTGCAGATCACAGATGGCTATATATGGGATTACTCTTGTTGAATTGCAACTGCAGGGTAAAAATTCTTGGGCAGTTTCACTTGCTTTTGGTGGAAGTTGTTCCGCATTTCTCTAGAGACCATATTGGCGAGATCCTATTTAGCCATGGAAAGAATACATGACTTGAGACTTCATAACATCAGGCTAATATTTCCTTAATTAAAGATGTGCCTTAAAGTACTGCTGATTTCTAGAAGACCACTGGACAAATGTTTATAGTGTTATGTTAGCTCCTGTCAGCTGCGTGCTGTATACCCTTAGACAAAGTTTGAAACTCATCAGAAACTGGTTCAGAACAAAACATTCCAGGATGTCTAAGTGAGTCTTGGCTTTCCAGAGTTCATTGATGTAAGGTGAAATGAGACTGCAAATTCCAGTCAAGACATCATTTAGGCCCTTTTGTCCTTATGGGCACAAAGGATACAGTTTATTCATTGGGGTCTCAGTGTGGCTTTTCGGTGCATTTCTCGGTACAGAGAATCCAACGTAAGTTTAGAGTTGCATAGATAAACATGCTGTAGCTGGTCTGACCTATAAGGAACAAGTTTTCTAAGGTTGCCACTGCAGTGCCAGAAACACTCAAAGCTCAGTGTCCATGAGATCTCATATCGTGGCACAAGGGATTTGGCACATCCTCTTTGTGCTTGCAATTCTTTGGAAGTAGGTGCTGTGTTGAAACTGTCTTCATTCAAATGATCAGCTTATGGGAAGAGAATAGTCAGAATTAATGTTATTTGATACACCTCAAGAAGTCCCAGCCTCTAATAACTAGCAGTAGTGTGCTTAAGGAAACAAAATGCAGTAGGTAGGCACTAAACATAAGTATGTAATGCCTGCCACTTGTAAATGTGCAGATTATTGCCCATTTAATATTTTCTTGTCAGCTGCCTGTACAGAGTTTATTTTGAGAAGAAAGAACTAGAATTGGAGAGCAATTTAGCCACGTTTCAAACTATAGAAAATAATGTTTTACCTAATTAACAGTAGAATGGCACTTTGTACTATTTGGTTTGCTGCTAAATTATCAGTAACCTGTTGACCAATTAACAACCAAGAGCTTGACTGTATTTTCTCATTTCTTTTGATGATTACTCACACCACTGCACGTCTCCATCAAAAGACAGATTCCCCCATCCCTTTTCCATAAATGAAAGCCAATACAAGAGAAGAAGAAGGGTTTGACCTTACAGAAGTGCGTGTTGGTGACCGTGGCAGCTTCCAGCAGCTTTGCTACAACTGCTTTTGTAGCAAATAGGTTCCCCTCCTCCCTTGCTGCTCTCTCTGCTGTCACCCAGCACCACTAGAAGGACTAGTGGTTTTGTGTGCTCACAAGTGACACTAAAAAGTAAATCTTGCTTATACTTTGCTTATACCATCCGTGAAATTTCTCCCCGGTTTCCTTGTCTCATGGAAGCCACTGGGAGTTGTGACAACCCAGTAGATCAAGGAGGAAAACAGAAGGTGTTGATCACAAACCTGTCCATGTAATAGTTTCTCGGAAGAAATGTGATGGTGTTGGGGAATGCACTAATCCCATGAGACTGGAGGGTGAAGTATGCAAAGCAGAGAGATGAGTTTTGTAAGAGATGGTGTTTTTTGCACGTGTCATCACGTTTTCGAGGACCTGGGAGCTGTGAGTTTTCTCTCAAAATGGACAGAAGACCCTGTTCAGGGTTAAAAAATCTGGTTTGTAATACGTTTTCATTCCCTAGTGTAGAGAATAATTTGCCTGCTCTTTTGTTTTCAGCCTTAACGCAGCACCTGCTCCAGCTTGTGGCAGCATTGGCAATTTGAAAGGCACCCCAGTGGCTACTCCCTGTACTCCTCGGCGTCTGAGCTTGGCCGAATCCTTCACTAACCTCCGGGAATCCACAACGACGATGAGCACGTCTCTGGGGCTGGTGTGGCTGCTGAAGGAAAGGGGCATCTCAGCAGCAGTGTACAATCCGCAGAGCTGGGACAGAGCCAGCAAAGGCACCCTCCTGAACGCATACCCCCCTAAAATGGCGATCATTCCTTCCACTCCACCCAACTCACCTATGCAGACACCTTCTTCCTCCCCTCCATCTTTTGAGTTCAAGTGCACCAGCCCACCTTACGACAACTTCTTGGCTTCGAAGCCTGCTAGTTCAATCTTGAAAGAGGTGAGGAACAAAAAGAACATCAGGAACAGCGAGAGCCAGACTGACGTGTCTGTTTCCAACCTTAATCTCGTGGACAAAGTCAAGAGGTTTGGTATCGCCAAAGTCGTGAGTGCAGGGCAAACGTCAGCTCCTCCTTTAACTGATGACCAGGGACCTCTTCTCTGTGGGGCACAAGGACCAGTGAGGGCCCTTGTTCCTGGAGGCCTGGCGCCAGACGGTCTCCCTTTGGGCTGCCCCGCCGTGACCAGTGCCATCCAGCTGAACACTGGCATCCGAAGGAATCGGAGCTTCCCCACCATGGTGGGTTCCAGCATGCAGATGAAAGGCCCGACGTCTCTCACTTCGGGGATCCTCATGGGAACCAAGCTCCCGAAGCAAACTAGCTTACGATGAAGGACTTTATTTTTACAGCTAGTCTTTTTAAATAAAAATACTCGGGGTTCTTTCTCCGATCCTCTTTCCTTTCCCCACCATCCCTTCATTGCCTCTTGAGTTTGACAAATCAACTTTGTGCCTAATGGGAGAAAAGTGTAAACTTTGTATAAAATCTGTAAATATGTACCAGATCTATTGTGACTAATTGGATTATTTTCCTGTTCAATTGAGTGCAAAAGGCTCTGTGTTATGATTTCTCTATTAAGGATAACTTGCTAACCTTCTCAAAAGGTTTTCTTTAAGATGCACTGAAAAAAATAACAAAACCAACAAAAAGTAACTTGACTAGGAAGACATGAACTCTGTAGCTAGCCTAACTTGAGTTGAAGGTGCATGGGAAGCTATCGAATGTGTTTTGTGAGACCTCACATGGCATCACTTGAAGCATGGGAGCGCTTGTGCTTCGTCAAATGCTGAAAAAACCACTCGGTTTAACATGCGGTAGTTCTAGTTTTGCTTCTGTAGGTACGTTGAGCTGAGTTATTGGAGTGCCTGGCTATTATACCTGAATGGATGAAACTTTTTTGTTTTTCTTTTCCTGTTTTGTATTCTCCTCCTTCTGGAGGTGCTAAACTTGAACTAATGCTGTGCGGAGGTCAGCAGGCCTACTGGGTACCTGGAATATTGACATATTCCTCCCACCGCCGTTTCATTTGGCACGCTTGCACCCTGTGCGACTTCTTTTTGTTTTGTTTGTTTTTCGATGCTGCACTGGATTGTGGAAGGGAAGATGCTTTACTCTGTGTTGCTGCCACTGGAACAGGCTTTGTCAGTGCCCCCCGAAGAAAACAGTTTTCACAACTCATGCGGTAAAACATGGCAGTGACTTCTTAGAAATCAAAGTTGTGGCACAGATTGACAGATAAAGAATGTTATAAAAGAACAGGTAGCAAAAAAAGTATTAGGAGAGGGTGTGTCCTTGAATCCTCCACAGAGAACCACAAAAAACCATTTAGTAATGGAACGGTACAAGTTGGAAAGAGCAACTTGCAGCCCTCATGCTGATCTTCAGGTTTGGTGCACACTGAGGACCATGGCCTTGTCAACAGGGTGGGAATATTCCCCACCCATTTTCTGGTTTCGTTTTTCTGAGAAACCTTTTTCATCTGAAGTTGGACCTTAGCAGAGGTAAAAGGATGGAAAATGCTGTATCTCACAATGCTTTTAAACTGATAAAGCACCTCCTAATACCAAGCCTTTAACCCCCACTTTTTCGGAAAAGAAATAAAAGACCTCGCACGACCTTTAGTTACAGCCAGGTGATCTTAATTTGTGTTGCGCTTTTCTTCTCTGTTTCTCCCAAACTTCTGCTGAGTGCTTGTAGAAAGAATTGAAACATCCTGGAACTGGAACAGACCAAAGGGAGCTTGCTCCTAGAGCTGAGACCTAGAATTTTTTGAAGGGAGGATGGAGAAGAGCGAAGGGGGGAGGATTTAACATCCACTTTCTTTTCCTTGCATTTCCTGTGGCACCTAAATCAAGCTCCCTGTTTGTTACCGTAATCACACTACACATAATTGCCATGAACTGCTGTTTGTACCAGACTGTTACTAAATCATTAGCACTGAGAATTTCCTGCATAAATGAAACTGTCTTTTAGTCTTTGTGACGAGAGATGGGTGGGTGTTTGGGGTTTTTTTGTTGGATTGTTTTTCCTGAATGAAGTAGTTCTTGCAGTAGTACTATGGACACTAAGGATATTTTTTGAGAAAGAATGAACACATCAGTCAGTTACTGCATGTGTTTGAAGACTTCTATTTATTCTATGAACTTAAAATGTTTTAGTAAAATGTCATCAGCTCTCTTTGCTGTTGTATGTGTGCACTTATTGCAAGTAAATTTAAGTCTCTTTTTATTTGAATGTATCTTAAAACAGGAGATAGAATAACAGTTGATTCTGAAAAAAGTCACGGACTTGATGGACCATTTTATATACCCAGAGGAAGAAAGCAATACCATATGAGAACTTACAGTGTAGACATTATTCATGCAATTGGGAAGTATTATTTAGCCTTTAAATAAGCAGTAGGAGGTGTCCACTCGCCGGAGAAAGCAATTGTAACACATCAGAAAGATGAAATAAAAATTTTTCTTCACTAATATCAATAAAATAACAGAAAAGTTGCATTGTTGTGTATTATTCAACTTCCTTCCTGTACTTCTGTGGTGATCCAAAAAGAAGAATTGGATGTGTTGTGTATGAACTCTCCTGCCTAATACGATGCAAAAACTATAGTGACAGAATATGAAAGTACAGAGTAAGGAGGAAACATCCTGTCGAGGGATGAAAGCAAGGTCTGCTGTTGGCTGCATCTTTTTTACTGAGGGTGGAACAGCCCATTGATTAAACACCAGATAATGAGAAACTCAAAAAATCGTGCACTCATGGTGAGAACTAAGTACTGACAGAAGAGCTCCCTGGAGGAGGGGGTAGTCAGGCAGTAAGTAGATCATGGAAAGGTTTACCGACTCATACATAGAGGAGAGGGATGTGTGTGAGGTTGGGTGGGAAATTATAGGATCAATTTGAACCTTAAGACGATCAAGTCCAACCGTAACCGAACTGTAGCACTTAGCCATGGCCCTGGGAGCCTCATCTACTGACAACCCTTTCTGTGAAGAAATGTTTCTTAATATCTAATCTGAACCTCACTTGGCACAAATTGAGGCCGTTTCCTCTTGTCCTATCACTTGGTCTCTTGGGAGAAGAGACCAACACCCTCCATGCTACATCCTCCTTTCTGATAGTTGTAGATAGAATCGTTTAGGTTGGAAGAGACCCTAAGGATCATCGAGTCCAACCATAACCTAAATCTAGCACTAAATGATGTCCCTAAGAACCTCATCTAAATGCTTATTAAACACCTCCAGGGATGGTGACTCCACCACTGCCCTGGGCAGCCTGTTCCGATGCCTGACACCCCTTTCTGTGAATAATTTTTTCCTAATATCCAATCTAAATGTCCCCTGGCACAACTTGAGGCCATTTCCTCTTGTCCTGTCACTTGTTACTTGGGAGAAGAGACCAACACCCTCCATACTACAACCTCCTTTCAGGTAGTTGTTGATCATTCCATTTATATCACATATTTGCTATTGGGAGAATACTGGAGACCAGTAATGCCAAAATAAACTTTTGGAGGGCTCGCATGAGTATGAGGCAGTGCCATACAACGGCTGTGAGGACGGCTGATGCCTGATGCAAGGCACGTCCAGGTGCTGTGTCAATGTGAAGGGGAGAGCTGAGGCTGGTACACGAACACAAACATTTGCTGGTTCTGGGTTGACTCTTGCCTTACACCAGGTAGCCTGCTGTCCTCAATTTTCTATAAGCTGTGTGTGGTGGGGTTGCTCCTCTGCTGGCGGTTCTTGCTGTGCCTGCAGTAGCTGCTGGCTTCTCCCTGCTTCTCAGAGCGGGGTACCCCAGTGCTCCCCAGTGCTTTCCACAGCTCAGAGAGCTCTTGGGAGCTGCAGATCAGCCCCCAGCCTGCGTGGCCAAGGATCAGCTGAAAAATCCCTGGTGATGCTGCCAGCGTTGCAGTTCCGCAGCGCTCTGCTCACTTCTTGCTCTGCTCTCTCCCACACCGGCAGCCCTGTCTGCATGTAACCCTGGCCTGGGTTTGCCTCCCTGTCTGCTCCTCGTTTTGGAAGAGGGCTGGCTGTCATTTGCACAGCCCTCTCACCTGCTGCCACTTCTGGCTGAGCTGCACTGGGGCTGTGGTGACACTCAGGGTCCTGGGTGAGTTTTGTATAATACAGGAGGCGTCTTTTTTTGGCTGTCTCCTTGTTGTGTCTTTTCTCCTTCCAAAATTAATAGCTTTTTTCCCCTCTAACCTATGCTTGCTGCTGAGCATGGATGCTCCTGCAGTGATCTAAAGCTTTGGCTGTGGAAGGAATAAGGACATAGGTTTTGTTGTTTGTGCTGTATTGTTATTTTCTGACTTTTAAAAAAGTATCCAGAAGGATGCATGTGGTGCTAGGTTTGTTCACTTCGGAGATACGCATCTCCGGTGCCAGCTAGGTGAACAGCAATTTTCCAGCATGACGGACGGGCCATGAGGCTCCTCTTGCCTGCGACTCTTGTGAGCAGCCATGTGGTGTAAACCTGTTTAATGTGTGCCAAGCAATGAAAGATGCCTCTGTCCTGCTGGAGAAGGGCAGTTACAGGTAAGAACCCCCACAAACCTCATCATCTGCCTGGCTGTGCCTTGGGAATAGATCCAAATGTTCTAGTTTTGAACATGAGCGATCATTCCACCACACCACTGTCACCTCTGCTCACTTGTTTCTCAAAGCCTGTCTCATTCCCATAGTGCTCTGTTGGCACCGTGCAGCCCAGCCTATGGCTCTGGTTAAACTTTGACATTCCACCAGGTTGCGGCTGCTGAAACCAGCCCCTCTTATCCCCTCAGAAAAGTCTTTGTGAACCTGGTGCCCCTTGCTGTGGGGCCTCACGGATGTAAGCTCTGGTTCAGACAGGCAATAGTCACTGGGGGAGCACAGCTGGCTTCTGCCACAACCCAAGACAAGAGGAACAGCGGGAGGTTTTTCCTGGGGAACCAGGCGGCAGAGGAAGCGTCAGAGACGCCCAGCAGCTGGGCCCAGCGCACGGCCACCAAGGGCAGGGACAGTCCCCTGGGCCTCCTGGGCACCGGGACTGCCTCGGGGCCAGCAGTAGCCCTAAGGCTTCCTGCAAAGGGTGCTGGGCGGGGCTGTGGTGGGCGGGGCTGTGGTGGGCAGGGCTGCACATGTTTGGCTCTGTCATCCCCATGTCACTGGGCCACCACCCAGCAACGCTGAGGTCACAATGCTCTGGGGCAGTAGAGGAGGGCACAGCCTCGCTCTGCCAGAGCTGGGCTGGGGGCAGCACACAGACAAGCAAGAAGTCCTTGAGGAGCTGGTGGCACCTCTTGATGGGGACAGATGGAGGAAGTCCTGGAAGAGGCTGCTGGAGGTTCTCCACTGCAAGGCAAACTCCTGGCAGGGCCACCTTCCAAGCTTATTTGGGGGACAGAAATCCTTGTGGGCTGGCTAGTAGTGGCAAGACCAAGGGAATGCTTTCTTGAGGAGCACTGCAGAGCTCAGCATCCTCATCCCTCTGGAAGGCAGAGTCAGCAGCCATAAGAAGTGGGAGCTCTTGGAAGCCCCTGAGAGGGCTTCAGGTCAAGGGAGAATAGAGCTTGGGCATCTCCTGGGCAGCACGACCAGCCTGTGGGCCAAGGAGCCAGGTCTTGCTCCCATGCTCAGGGAACAGCCGATCGCCAGCACTGGGGTCAGGAAGGAATTTTTTCCCCCGGGGCAGATTGGCCCTGGTCCCCGGGGGTTTTTTGCCTTCCTCTGCAGCATGGAGCATGACCACTTTGCAGAGCTCCTCTGGTCCCTTTTGGCTCGGTTCCTGCCTGCTGCTCATGCACCACGAAGATGGCCTCTCGTGTCCTGCAGCTGGGGGAGGAAGGCTTTTTTTCCCCACGTGAGTATCAGTGTCTCCGTGGGTTTTTTGCCTTCCCCTGCAGCAGTGAGCACGGCTCCTCGGCCCTGGGCCACCTTTGGGCCGTTGTGGCTGGGTGCCTGCTGCTCCTGCTCCACGAAGGTGGCCCTCGTGCCCCGCATCCGGGGGGAGGAACTTCTTGGACTCCCAGGTTGAGCCCCCAGGGTGCTCCCGGGGTCCACCATGGCCTCCCAGGTTGAGCTCCGAGGGTGCTCCCAGACGTCCTCCACGGACTCCCAGGTTGAGCCCCTAGGCTGCTCCCGGGGTCCATCAAAGCCCCCAGGTTTGAGCTCCAAGGGTGCTCCCGGGGGTCTCCACGGCCTCCCAGGGCGGGCCCCGAGGGTGCTCCCGGGTGTTGCTTCTCAACCTCTGTCGCATTGAGCACAGCCCCTGTTCAGGGCTCCTCTGAGCCCTTTTGCCCTCAGTTCCTGCCCGCTGCTCTTGCACCTCCAAGGCACCGCTGGTGTTGTGGATCTTTTGATATCTCTTGCCCAGGGCAAGTTTGCAGCAGGAGCCAGGGAGCCAGCTCTGCTCTTCCCTGGGCTCCATTTCCCCAGGGCTTCTTGCTTGGCCAGAGCAGCCCGTGCTTGAAGGGGCTTCAGGTTCGCTGCACCATCCTCAGCTGCCACTTGTCAGCTCTCCCTGCGGGCAACACGAGCGCCAGGCAGGGATGAGAGCGCTTGTCATGCATCCCAGGCCAAGAAGCCCAGCGGCGGAGCAAGTTTCACAACTCCAAAGATCTGCTTGTCATTGCTGCGTGTCACGCTTTGGAAAAGAACCCATGGTACCACACAACTTCTCTTCTTCTTCTTTTGTGTGTGGTGGGTCCTGATCCTCATTCTTCACGTTCTGATTCTTCAGGGAATAGGACGGCTTGGCCTGTCTTCCTGCTGCTGCTCTTGCAGCTCTGTGGCTTGCCTTTGCCAGGCTGCAAAAAAATAAAGCACAATGCTGTTTCCACTTGTCTCCTTTGTGTTCTGTGTCCTTGAAATTGGAGCTAAAAGCCTTGTGGCATTTCAGTCAAATAGTCACACCTTTATTCGACTCATTTGAAGGTGCAGAAGAGAACAGCGCAGTCTAGCGCAGCATCGTTGTGCTCTCTCAGGCCTCGATATCTGCACGACGAGCTCTGAGCCAGGCCTGAGGGCTCCAGCCAGGAGAGCGTTCTCCAGCAATCTGGCTGCATTTGTAACATCACCCACTGCCAACACCTCTGCAGCGTTACAAGATTGCATCCTTCAACAAATGAGCCCGGGATAGAAACCCTGGAAATGTTGTTGGAATGTTCCTGTCGTTAAAGGAAAGTGAATCAGAAACGGAGTTTTCTTCCAACTCACTTTAAAAGAAGTATTACTTTGGTAGGAAATGTTTGTCTTTTCAGTTAAATTTGTGTTTTCCTCAGATAAATAGATAAATAAATAAATAAATTAAAATAAAATAAAATAAAATAATAAAATTGTTGAAAGTTTTGGAAAGTAATGGGCACTCTGGACTGTTTTCCTGTCTGCAATATTCGAAACTGAGAGACAATTCAGGTGTTTAGAGACTCATGATGTTTGGAAAGAAACCAAAAAATGCCAGACTTGGGGGCTTGGAAACTGCTTGGCTGGACAGAGCTTGAGAGGAGGAGAAATGCACGAAGAAAAGCAACTGCATGTTTTCAAGATGTGATCTACCAAAATGAGAGTTTTGGTGTTACTACAGAATAAAATTCACTGTTACCGTTTGCTGAAGTCTCCCTTTCCTTGCAGGTTCCTGCAGTGTTGTCTGGTCTCCCAGCTGCTGTTTGGAATAACTCCTCACAATGCTATTATTCCCTTGGTATAATAATTTTGCTATGGTTTTTTTCCCAAGTCTCCCTGATATTGGTAGCATTCTAGTTTAGTACAAATATTTCCTAGGTATTATTTTCTATGCATTGTTTTTGACTATTAACTGCTGCAAAAGTTGCTCCAGAGATACCTGTGTCTTTGGGTGAGCACCTACTCTTCAGGATGTCAAAAATGCATTCTGTTTCTTATTAATGCACCTATTCAGAAATTCTGTGAATTATGCGAGGCAAAATAACCTCCTTTTCCAGTTCAGGGAATTCCTTAGGTGTGACAACCAGCTGCTGAAGCAGACCCAGGAGCCACAGGGGGGGTTACCTGGGGTGCAGGAGGGAAATGCAAGCCAAAGACCCTTTGGAGCCAGCAGGCAGGACCGGCTGTGAGGGTGCTGTCTGGTCAGAGTCCCCAGTTTTGCACAGGTGGGGATCCCTGGCTGCTCACAAGCGTGGGGCTCGCTGCCCTGCTTTGTGCCCAGGCTGGGCACTATCTCCCCACTTCTCTCCGTGCTGGCAGGCAATACCTGACTCAGGCTGCTTCTGCCATGCTTGGGAGTGACCCGTTCCCTTTCCACACTCTGGGGCTGGGCTGCTCTGATGCTTTCTCCTGCTTAGGATCATCTTCTGCTCCGTTTAGGGGACTTTCCTTGTCCCCTCCCAAATGAATGCCCGGCTCACCACACAGCGGGGAATGCTCTGTTTATTCCACGATTCGTGGATGTCAGCAGAACTTTCAAATGTACTTCACAATATCAAGTAAATAAGCCAGCAAGGTGAAATATGTTGGTGGTGTTGCTCTTTCAGTTTTAGCACTGTTGACTGTTCACTACAAACACGTGGGCTTGGTGTGTAACTCAGTCTTTTCAAGTGGATACACCATGAATATAGCTGAACAAGACTTACCTGTGGTGTTAGTGATGATGGGGAAGTTTCAGCAGACCATTTTAGCACTGGCCCTTGAGCCCTGGGTGTGTTTGTTTTCTTTTGGAGAACAAGTGTTTTTTGGAACTCTGTAGCTTGTGTATTTCACTTTTCTTGCCTTGATCCAGTCCGAGGTACCTCATCACTTTTTGCATCTGCCTTATCAGCACACAGAAGTTTGGTTTTCCCTTTTTCTGTGTAAAATGCAAAGAATTTGCTTTTTTTTAATTTAGTACCTCATCCTGGGAAGTGCATGTCACAAACCAACTCCACCTCCACCTTCACCACCTGCCGCATTCTGCACCCTTCTGATGAACTCACACGAGTCACACCAAGGTAAGGGTTTCCCGTGGTGGCAAAACCTTCGGCTCTGTCAGTGTTTTTCCTGCAGGGAAATACTAAGTAGTGGCATAAGCAAAAGCGTTAGCCACATTGGTGAATTACACCCCCAAATATTCCTCCCATTTTGCGTTACTTCAACCTGATTTTATTTGAGAGGCATGTGCAAAGCTTTAGGAAGCCAACCAAAATATCTTAAATTTTGTCTTGTGGGATCAGACATAACTAAGTTAGCTTCCAAATCCAAACTACCGTTGGTCCCAAACTAGTTGTAGTTCTCATGTGTGAATGCACAGAATATGGTTTGTCACAAAAAATATGAGATTTTTCCAGGGAGGAAAAAATCTTTATCTTTGGTACAGAACAAGAAGGGATGTGCAGGTAAAGAAATCCAGGAAGTACATGAGGAATGGAGGAAGAAATACACCTTAATCCAAAGGAGGGAGCCATCTACTTTGTTCCTTGGTGGAATTGTTGAAAATGAGTTCATAGTAGCAAGGCTGAAACTGATGAACTGGCTTACTAGTAGCAGTTGGCAGTAGCAGTAGCCTCTAACCCAGGGGATGCTCTAACCTGACTACGTTTCATGCAGCTACATGAGGTGCTCATTGATTTGTTTCTTTTCTCAATCGAACTCTGAAACTGTCACTGGGCTGAGTTGCTGGCGCCAATTTGAGTCTGGTTCTGTGGTGTGTCCAGGCTGCTCTGCAGTGTTGATCAGTTTGATGGGGAAAACATTTCCCAGTTACAGCAATACCAAAATGATCAAATAAAGAAAAAAAGCAACACCTAGATAACTGCTTTCTTGCCGGGGTGTCCTTTGTTGTTGTTGTTTTAAATTGTGCTGTAGTGTGTTCCAGTGCTGACAAATTAGTGGAAATATTAATCTAAATATCTGTGCAGCTGAAATCTGGAGCTGGAGAGAATGAAGTTGTTGGAGTTGTTAAGCCATTGGAATGCTGTAGTTTTCATCTTGTGACTGGGACATCTTAGAAGCCTGATAATTAACACCCTGTGGCTGGGTTTCTAAAATGTGCTTAGCCATAGTCTGTAGAAAGTCAGTTCACACAGTAAGTTCTCTTAATTTTTCCTCCCTCATGCTCTTCAAGACTTCTGAACTTCTGTGCTTAGCCAGTGTGGGAGATGCAAATCAGTGGCTGTCATTGCTCTTTAGTTTTGCCATGAGCTGAAATCAGAGCTCTGAAGGTCCAGCTTTAATCCATGCTTAAGAGAAGAACTGAGATCTAATGTCTCCTTTCTGCTCAGCCTTGTCTTCAGAGTGTGTGTCTGTGTGCTGCTGCAGTGGCATGTGTGACCTGCTGAGCTCTTCTACGAGGAGCCCTTCTCCTCTGCCACAGATTCAGTCTGGGCAGAATGCAGAGGACCTGAGGAGAACTTGCTTAGCACGCCTACCACATGCACTGACAGCCACAGCACACTGGAGGGTGCAAGAAGATCATTTCCAGAGCCACTTAGCAAGGCTGCTTTTCCAATTACGCCACTCTTAATACTAGTTTTCTCAAACACGTGTTTCTGTGCAGATCACAGATGGCTATATATGGGATTACTCTTGTTGAATTGCAACTGCAGGGTAAAAATTCTTGGGCAGTTTCACTTGCTTTTGGTGGAAGTTGTTCCGCATTTCTCTAGAGACCATATTGGCGAGATCCTATTTAGCCATGGAAAGAATACATGACTTGAGACTTCATAACATCAGGCTAATATTTCCTTAATTAAAGATGTGCCTTAAAGTACTGCTGATTTCTAGAAGACCACTGGACAAATGTTTATAGTGTTACGTTAGCTCCTGTCAGCTGCGTGCTGTATACCCTTGGACAAAGTTTGAAACTCATCAGAAACTGGTTCAGAACAAAACATTCCAGGATGTCTAAGTGAGTCTTGGCTTTCCAGAGTTCATTGATGTAAGGTGAAATGAGACTGCAAATTCCAGTCAAGACATCATTTAGGCCCTTTTGTCCTTATGGGCACAAAGGATACAGTTTATTCATTGGGGTCTCAGTGTGGCTTTTCGGTGCATTTCTCGGTACAGAGAATCCAACGTAAGTTTAGAGTTGCATAGATAAACATGCTGTAGCTGGTCTGACCTATAAGGAACAAGTTTTCTAAGGTTGCCACTGCAGTGCCAGAAACACTCAAAGCTCAGTGTCCATGAGATCTCATATTGTGGCACAAGGGATTTGGCACATCCTCTTTGTGTTTGCAATTCTTTGGAAGTAGGTGCTGTGTTGAAACTGTCTTCATTCAAATGATCAGCTTATGGGAAGAGAATAGTCAGAATTAATGTTATTTGATACACCTCAAGAAGTCCCAGCCTCTAATAACTAGCAGTAGTGTGCTTAAGGAAACAAAATGCAGTAGGTAGGCACTAAACATAAGTATGTAATGCCTGCCACTTGTAAATGTGCAGATTATTGCCCATTTAATATTTTCTTGTCAGCTGCCTGTACAGAGTTTATTTTGAGAAGAAAGACCTAGAATTGGAGAGCAATTTAGCCACGTTTCAAACTATAGAAAATAATGTTTTACCTAACTAACAGTACAATGGCACTTTGTACTATTTGGTTTGCTGCTAAATTATCAGTAACCTGTTGACCAATTAACAACCAAGAGCTTGACTGTATTTTCTCGTTTCTTTGGATGATTACTCACACCACTGCACGTCTCCATCAAAAGACAGATTCCCCCATCCCTTTCCCCATAAATGAAAGCCAATACAAGAGAAGAAGAAGGGTTTGACCTTACAGAAGTGCGTGTTGGTGACCGTGGCAGCTTCCAGCAGCTTTGCTACAACTGCTTTTGTAGCAAATAGGTTCCCCTCCTCCCTTGCTGCTCTCTCTGCTGTCACCCAGCACCACTAGAAGGACTAGTGGTTTTGTGTGCTCACAAGTGACACTAAAAAGTAAATCTTGCTTATACTTTGCTTATACCATCCGTGAAATTTCTCCCCGGTTTCCTTGTCTCGTGGAAGCCACTGGGAGTTGTGACAACCCAGTAGATCAAGGAGGAAAACAGAAGGTGTTGATCACAAACCTGTCCATGTAATAGTTTCTCGGAAGAAATGTGATGGTGTTGGGGAATGCACTAATCCCATGAGACTGGGGGTGAAGTATGCAAAGCAGAGAGATGAGTTTTGTAAGAGACGGTGTTTTTTGCACGTGTCATCACGTTTTCGAGGACCTGGGAGCTGTGAGTGTTCTCTCAAAATGGATAGAAGACCCTGTTCAGGGTTAAAAAATCTGGTTTGTAGTACGTTTTCATTCCCTAGTGTAGAGAATAATTTGCCTGCTCTTTTGTTTTCAGCCTTAACGCAGCACCTGCTCCAGCTTGTGGCAGCATTGGCAATTTGAAAGGCACCCCAGTGGCTACTCCCTGTACTCCTCGGCGTCTGAGCTTGGCCGAATCCTTCACTAACCTCCGGGAATCCACAACGACGATGAGCACGTCTCTGGGGCTGGTGTGGCTGCTGAAGGAAAGGGGCATCTCAGCAGCAGTGTACAATCCGCAGAGCTGGGACAGAGCCAGCAAAGGCACCCTCCTGAACGCATACCCCCCTAAAATGGCGATCATTCCTTCCACTCCACCCAACTCACCTATGCAGACACCTTCTTCCTCCCCTCCATCTTTTGAGTTCAAGTGCACCAGCCCACCTTACGACAACTTCTTGGCTTCGAAGCCTGCTAGTTCAATCTTGAAAGAGGTGAGGAACAAAAAGAACATCAGGAACAGTGAGAGCCAGACTGACGTGTCTGTTTCCAACCTTAATCTCGTGGACAAAGTCAAGAGGTTTGGTATCGCCAAAGTCGTGAGTGCAGGGCAAACGTCAGCTCCTCCTTTAACTGATGACCAGGGACCTCTTCTCTGTGGGGCACAAGGACCAGTGAGGGCCCTTGTTCCTGGAGGCCTGGCGCCAGACGGTCTCCCTTTGGGCTGCCCCGCCGTGACCAGTGCCATCCAGCTGAACACTGGCATCCGAAGGAATCGGAGCTTCCCCACCATGGTGGGTTCCAGCATGCAGATGAAAGGCCCGACGTCTCTCACTTCGGGGATCCTCATGGGAACCAAGCTCCCGAAGCAAACTAGCTTACGATGAAGGACTTTATTTTTACAGCTAGTCTTTTTAAATAAAAATACTCGGGGTTCTTTCTCCGATCCTCTTTCCTTTCCCCACCATCCCTTCATTGCCTCTTGAGTTTGACAAATCAACTTTGTGCCTAATGGGAGAAAAGTGTAAACTTTGTATAAAATCTGTAAATATGTACCAGATCTATTGTGGCTAATTGGATTATTTTCCTGTTCAATTGAGTGCAAAAGGCTCTGTGTTATGATTTCTCTATTAAGGATAACTTGCTAACCTTCTCAAAAGGTTTTCTTTAAGATGCACTGAAAAAAATAACAAAACCAACAAAAAGTAACTTGACTAGGAAGACATGAACTCTGTAGCTAGCCTAACTTGAGTTGAAGGTGCATGGGAAGCTATCGAATGTGTTTTGTGAGACCTCACATGGCATCACTTGAAGCATGGGAGCGCTTGTGCTTCGTCAAATGCTGAAAAAACCACTCGGTTTAACATGCGGTAGTTCTAGTTTTGCTTCTGTAGGTACGTTGAGCTGAGTTATTGGAGTGCCTGGCTGTTATACCTGAATGGATGGAACTTTTTTGTTTTTCTTTTCCTGTTTTGTATTCTCCTCCTTCTGGAGGTGCTAAACTTGAACTAATGCTGTGCAGAGGTCAGCAGGCCTACTGGGTACCTGGAATATTGACATATTCCTCCCACCGCCGTTTCATTTGGCACGCTTGCACCCTGTGCGACTTCTTTTTTGTTTTGTTTGTTTTTCGATGCTGCACTGGATTGTGGAAGGGAAGATGCTTTACTCTGTGTTGCTGCCACTGGAACAGGCTTTGTCAGTGCCCCCCGAAGAAAACAGTTTTCACAACTCATGCGGTAAAACATGGCAGTGACTTCTTAGAAATCAAAGTTGTGGCACAGATTGACAGATAAAGAATGTTATAAAAGAACATGTAGCAAAAAAAGTATTAGGAGAGGGTGTGTCCTTGAATCCTCCACAGAGAACCACAAAAAACCATTTAGTAATGGAACGGTACAAGTTGGAAAGAGCAACTTGCAGCCCTCATGCTGATCTTCAGGTTTGGTGCACACTGAGGACCATGGCCTTGTCAACAGGGTGGGAATATTCCCCACCCATTTTCTGGTTTCGTTTTTCTGAGAAACCTTTTTCATCTGAAGTTGGACCTTAGCAGAGGTAAAAGGACGGAAAATGCTGTATCTGACAATGCTTTTAAACTGATAAAGCACCTCCTAATACCAAGCCTTTAACCCCCACTTTTTCGGAAAAGAAATATAAGACCTCGCACGACCTTTAGTTACAGCCAGGTGATCTTAATTTGTGTTGCGCTTTTCTTCTCTGTTTCTCCCAAGCTTCTGCTGAGTGCTTGTAGAAAGAATTGAAACATCCTGGAACTGGAACAGACCAAAGGGAGCTTGCTCCTAGAGCTGAGACCTAGAATTTTTTGAAGGGAGGATGGAGAAGAGCGAAGGGGGGAGGATTTAACATCCACTTTCTTTTCCTTGCATTTCCTGTGGCATCTAAATCAAGCTCCCTGTTTGTTACCGTAATCACACTACACATAATTGCCATGAACTGCTGTTTGTACCAGACTGTTACTAAATCATTAGCACTGATAATTTCCTGCATAAATGAAACTGTCTTTTAGTCTTTGTGACGAGAGATGGGTGGGTGTTTGGGGTTTTTTTGTTGGGTTGTTTTTCCTGAATGAAGTAGTTCTTGCAGTAGTACTATGGACACTAAGGATATTTTTTGAGAAAGAATGAACACATCAGTCAGTTACTGCATGTGTTTGAAGACTTCTATTTATTCTATGAACTTAAAATGTTTTAGTAAAATGTCATCAGCTCTCTTTGCTGTTGTATGTGTGCACTTATTGCAAGTAAATTTAAGTCTCTTTTTATTTGAATGTATCTTAAAACAGGAGATAGAATAACAGTTGATTTTGAAAAAAGTCACGGACTTGATGGACCATTTTATATACCCAGAGGAAGAAAGCAATACCATATGAGAACTTACAGTGTAGACATTATTCATGCAATTGGGAAGTATTATTTAGCCTTTAAATAAGCAGTAGGAGGTGTCCACTCGCCGGAGAAAGCAATTGTAACACATCAGAAAGATGAAATAAAAATTTTTCTTCACTAATATCAAGAAAATAACAGAAAAGTTGCATTGTTGTGTATTATTCAACTTCCTTCCTGTACTTCTGTGGTGATAAATATTCCACTTTGATCCCTTGTTTTGTCTTTCAGTCAAAGCAAAATAAGAGACCATCACCGCCTTTGGTTTTTGAATTCTTACAGAAGTAGTTGAAGAGTTTTGACATGTTAGGATCACTCAACTGCTGAAGCTAAGGTCAAAATAAAAATACAGAAGTAAACGCAGAGGGTTTTTTATTTTTGTTTTGAATTCCAAAAAGAAGAATTGGATGTGTTGTGTATGAACTCTCCTGCCTAATACGATGCAAAAACTATAGTGACAGAATATGAAAGTACAGAGTAAGGAGGAAACATCCTGTCGAGGGATGAAAGCAAGGTCTGCTGTTGGCTGCATCTTTTTTACTGAGGGTGGAACAGCCCATTGATTAAACACCAGATAATGAGAAACTCAAAAAATCGTGCACTCATGGTGAGAACTAAGTACTGACAGAAGAGCTCCCTGGAGGAGGGGGTAGTCAGGCAGTAAGTAGATCATGGAAAGGTTTACCGACTCATACATAGAGGAGAGGGATGTGTGTGAGGTTGGGTGGGAAATTATAGGATCAATTTGAACCTTAAGACGATCAAGTCCAACCGTAACCTAACTCTAGCACTTAGCCATGGCCCTGGGAGCCTCATCTACTGACAACCCTTTCTGTGAAGAAATGTTTCTTAATATCTAATCTGAACCTCACTTGGCACAAATTGAGGCCGTTTCCTCTTGTCCTATCACTTGCTACTTGGGAGAAGAGACCAACACCCTCCATGCTACATCCTCCTTTCTGATAGTTGTAGATAGAATCGTTTAGGTTGGAAGAGACCCTAAGGATCATCGAGTCCAACCATAACCTAACTCTAGCACTAAATGATGTCCCTAAGAACCTCATCTAAATGCTTATTAAACACCTCCAGGGATGGTGACTCCACCACTGCCCTGGGCAGCCTGGTCCCCTTTCTGTGAATAATTTTTTCCTAATATCCAATCTAAATGTCCCCTGCTACAACTTGAGGCCATTTCCTCTTGTCCTGTCACTTGTTACTTGGGAGAAGAGACCAACACCCTCCATCCTACAACCTCCTTTCAGGTAGTTGTTGATCATTCCATTTATATCACATATTTGCTATTGAGAGAATACTGGAGACCAGTAATGCCAAAATAAACTTTTGGAGGGCTCGCATGAGTATGAGGCAGTGCCATACAACGGCTGTGAGGACGGCTGATGCCTGATGCAAGGCACGTCCAGGTGCTGTGTCAATGTGAAGGGGAGAGCTGAGGCTGGTACACGAACACAAACATTTGCTGGTTCTGGGTGGACTCTTGCCTTGCACCAGGTAGCCTGCTGTCCTCAATGTTCTATAAGCTGTGTGTGTTGGGGTTGCTCCTCTGCTGGTGGTTCTTGCTGTGCCTGCAGTAGCTGCTGGCTTCTCCCTGCTTCTCAGAGCGGGGTACCCCAGTGCTCCCCAGTGCTTTCCACAGCTCAGAGAGCTCTTGGGAGCTGCAGATCAGCCCCCAGCCTGCGTGGCCAAGGATCAGCTGAAAAATCCCTGGTGATGCTGCCAGCGTTGCAGTTCCGCAGCGCTCTGCTCACTTCTTGCTCTGCTCTCTCCCACACCGGCAGCCCTGTCTGCATGTAACCCTGGCCTGGGTTTGCCTCCCTGTCTGCTCCTCGTTTTGGAAGAGGGCTGGCTGTCATTTGCACAGCCCTCTCATCTGCTGCCACTTCTGGCTGAGCTGCACTGGGGCTGTGGTGACACTCAGGGTCCTGGATGAGTTGTGTATAATACAGGAGACGTCTTTTTTTGGCTGTCTCCTTGTTGTGTCTTTTCTCCTTCCAAAATTCATAGCTTTTTTCCCCTCTAATCTATGCTTGCTGGTGAGCATGGATGCTCTGCAGTGATCTAAAGCTTTGGCTGTGGAAGGAATAAGGACATAGGTTTTGTTGTTTGTGCTGTATTGTTATTTTCTGACTTTTAAAAAAGTATCCAGAAGGATGCATGTGGTGCTAGGTTTGTTCACTTCGGAGATACGCATCTCCGGTGCCAGCTAGGTGAACAGCAATGATGTTTAATAGCTAAGTGGATGTGGATATACTTACTTTCAGGCTATCACATCTCTGAAGGTGAATTATAATCCCAGCTTTCCCAAAGGCCTGGAATGCCAGGGAAAGCTTGGTTTAAACAACTGTGAAAAACCGGAAGATTAGTATTCACTGAAGGTCCTACAGAAGAAGTGGGCTTCAAGGTTGTATTCCTGGGAAAGAAAAACTGATAAAATAGCCACGTTGGCAAAGAAGACCACGGGGAAACTAAAAAAACAATAAGTGCAGCCCATTGAGGTCAAGAGCAATCAAAACTGCATCAGGCTGAACTCCTTCAGGTACAAAAGGAGATTGTGCCAAGGGTAATAGATCTACTGAGACGGAGGACTGTTCTGTGTGAGAATCATCACCCTAGAGATTTCAGTGGATTCTGGAGGAAACACAGTTTCTGCTTCTGGAAGCAAAGCTGGTATATGGAGAGTGTCTTAGTTTCTCCCCCAGGACAGTAAATTATTCCATGGGGTTACAAAAACTTCATGAGCTACCTGGAAACTCAGCTGACGTATTTAATGCACTCAGATGATTTCAAAGCAGAACAGGACTACTGCATAAACTAAACCTCAAAGGCCCAAATAGCTGATGAGTTGGTGCTTCTACTCTGAAATGGTCCTCTGTCCTTGTAATATTCAAGTGTGTCAGAAAATGTACTGGATGCATCTTCACCATACCACAGGAAGGAACATGATCACCCACCTCTGAAAGCTGGGTTGCAGGTGAGAGGAGGGTGAGGTGGGGAGAGCTGTGTGTCTAGGACTGGGCTGTGGAGGCATAGGGTGTTCTCCAGAGAGCCAAGACTGGTATTTCAGGCTTTTGAGACTCTTCCCGCCTTCCTTTTGCGTGTCTCCAAAGCACCGGATGGCCCCACAACATAATGCTGTAGTGCACAGAGGTTCGACAATTGCTCCCAACTTCCTGAACACGTTTGTTGGCAGCTCCCCGCGTTAAACTGAAAAGCCCAGAGATGTTGGTGAGAAGTGTCCTGCCTTCCTCTGGTACAGAAAGGATCTGCTGCCTGGAGCTCGTGCTCACGCTGAGGAACAAGCAATGTTCAGCTGTGCAGCAGCATCTCGCTGGGCGCCATTCAGATCTGCTTTAATTCAGTTAACAAGCCATTTGTGACCACAGAATAGCAAGAAAAATAATAAAATGCCTGAAAGTTATTGGTGTTTAGCAATGTCCTCAGCTGTAATGTAGACAGTGGGCTTTCATGTAAGAACAGTATATATTCAAGATGTCGATAATGTTTGTATTTGAAAGATGGTAGAGATTTTTGTCCTGCTGAAATAGGCTTCAAGCTATGATGAATCCAATTGCTCTTTGATTGACACAGGCACTTAGGAATGATTAAAGTTTTAACAAGCCCACAGTCAGACTTTTATTTCTTTAAGAGAATTTTAATGAGCTCAGGGGATACAAACATCAAACACAGAGGAAAGCCTTTTGCTGCTCTGCTAGGACATTATAATATTCGCGTTTTGTCTGACGTGCAAATTCTTTTGCTTCGGCCATGGAGAGGGACCACCAGGTTTGCACTCAGGGTGCCGGATCTCACTGAAACGCGCACAGCTGGGCTGCAGCTGGGAACATCTGGCTGCAGTGTGTCCCCAGCACGGCCCAGCTGCTGCCCCATGTGTGGTGAGGATGGAGGGGCTGACGATGCAGCAAAACGTGGGAGGGCAGAGCAGGATCCACAGGCATTCCCGTATGAAATATTGGGCTAGATTAGACTGTTCAGGGTCAGGTGCACTGGGGTAACTGAGGTTTCTCTTACACGCTGCCCCAGCTCCTGGAGGAAGCTGCCCCATCCCAGAGCATGGGTGCTCCCTCGCTGTTGGGGGACTGTCTGGGTTTCCCCTCAATCCCAGAAGGAGCAGTTGCTTCTTCTACCCTCTCTTCATTCTCTCATTTATGTGGAGTTTGCAGTAAGCTGCTGTGTTCACGGAGATTTGCCCAGCACCTGTTTTGAAATCAAGTTAATAAAGCTGGAGGAGAACTAATTGAATCAAGCGTGCAGAGAAAACAAGCTGTCTTTAAATGCACAGAGGTATTGATTTGCTATTTTGCCAGTGCCAATTTAACCCCTCTTCACTCGCTTCCATAAAGATGCATTGGAGCATATCTAAATTAAATGTCAGAGAGTTGCCGGTGCTGGGAAACTCACCTCCCAGACAAGTAACCGAAGGTTGTGCCGATGTGCTGCCATGTGTGCTGCCATCTGCAGGGCACTTCTCAGCCCAAACCTTTTGCTTTGCTTTGTTTTGGTGTCTCTGCAGCCTTTGCAACCTTTTCCCATCCTGGGAATTTCTTTTGCTCCCAGAGGAGCAGGTGACTGATGTTTTTAGAAGGAGGAGGACGTTGCTGAGCTGCTTACAGCCAGCTGCCCCTTGCCTCTAGGAGCAGTGCTGTGTCCATCCTAGACCAACAGCTACTCTTACCTCGATGACCACTGGGATTTCCCACGAACTGGTACTCCTACGAGCGATAAGAATGAAGAGGAGATGTCCCCTGTGGCTACAAGTTTGTATCTTAGTGGCATCTGAAAAAACGTGTTAGACCTGAGCTGAGTTTTAGGCTCTAGAGAAGGGCTCTTCAGGCAGAGGTTAGGCCTGTAGCTTCTGACTTGCAATCCCAAAGGGCTCGCTGCCCAGTGCTCCCATTCCAGGCAGTGCTTCTCCTGAGCAGGGCTGTGGTTGTGCAGCACAGTGTTGCCTTGGGCTGAGTCTCCATGTGGCTTTGTCTGGGCTGGGCAGTTCAATACCTGCCTGAAATCCAGGTGAGGTTCAGTATGAAGTTGCTTTCTGCTGAAAGACTGAGGGATGGGTGGACCCAAAAAGCCTCTGCAAAGGCAGATGTACAGTGGCAGGACCAGGACATCTGCAAAGCGTTTATTTGGTAGCTATTTCAATGTGAAGTCAGAAGAGGGCTCCCAGTTTCCCTGTACTGACTGGCTGAGGCCTTCGGGATGGGGATACGGGAGAGGAAAAAAAAAAGAGAGACAGATTAAATCATGTCTCTTTTAAATTCTTGTTTGGATGCCAGGTGGGTCACTTGCAAGTCTGTTTATTCCCCTGGCCCATTTTACAGCACTGTTGTCCCTTAAATATCAAAACTGGTGTGTGCAGTGACTGTAAAAAGAAATTCAACCAAGTTTTATCTGAAACTTTCTGGCATCCAGGAAAGGAAGCAGACATGATTACGTACAAACGTAATGTTCAGGGTGAGATGGTAAGGAAAGGAAATGTTTTCCTTTATACGTCTCAAAACCAGACAAAATTTGGTGCAATAGCATCACAAGGAGAAAACACATTTCACAGGTGAACTAACCTTTTCTGTATTGGGCATTTCTGTAATTTGAACTGAGTGAACGCTTGCTCAAAGGAAATGGTGGCGGTGGTTGCAGGGGTGTAACCATTATTTTGTGCTTGGGAATGGTTTCTTGGAAGTGATTCACCTGTTAGAGATACAGAAAGTCCCAACCCTGATAACTGCAAGATCAATAAAGCCACAAGATCACCCAGGACCATGGCCTCGCTCACAGGGTAGGAATTTTCCAGGATGATGGACGGGCCATGAGGCTCCTCTTGCCTGCGACTCTTGTGAGCAGCCATGTGCTGTAAACCTGTTTAATGTGTGCCAAGCAATGAAAGATGCCTCTGTCCTGCTGGAGAAGGGCAGTTACAGGTAAGAACCCCCACAAACCTCATCATCTGCCTGGCTGTGCCTTGGGAATAGATCCAAATATTCTAGTTTTGAACATGAGCGATCATTCCACCACACCACTGTCACCTCTGCTCACTTGTTTCTCAAAGCCTGTCTCATTCCCATAGTGCTCTGTTGGCACCGTGCAGCCCAGCCTATGGCTCTGGTTAAACTTTGACATTCCACCAGGTTGCGGCTGCTGAAACCAGCCCCTCTTATCCCCTCAGAAAAGTCTTTGTGAACCTGGTGCCCCTTGCTGTGGGGCCTCACGGATGTAAGCTCTGGTTCAGACAGGCAATAGTCACTGGGGGAGCACAGCTGGCTTCTGCCACAACCCAAGACAAGAGGAACAGCAGGAAGTTTTTCCTGGGGAACCAGGCGGCAGAGGAAGCGTCAGAGATGCCCAGCAGCTGTGCCCAGCGCATGGCCACCAAGGGCAGGGACAGTCCCCTGGGCCTCCTGGGCACCGGGACTGCCTCGGGGCCAGCAGTAGCCCTAAGGCTTCCTGCAAAGGGTGCTGGGCGGAGCTGTGGTGGGCGGGGCTGTGGTGGGCGGGGCTGTGGTGGGTGGGGCTGTGGTGGGCAGGGCTGCACATGTTTGGCTCTGTCATGCCCATGTCACTGGGCCACCACCCAGCAACGCTGAGGTCACAATGCTCCGGGGCAGTAGAGGAGGGCACAGCCTCGCTCTGCCAGAGCTGGGCTGGGGGCAGCCCGCAGACAAGCAAGAAGTCCTTGAGGAGCTGGTGGCACCTCTTGATGGGGACAGATGGAGGAAGTCCTGGAAGAGGCTGCTGGAGGTTCTCCACTGCAAGGCCAGCTCCTGGCAGGGCCACCTTCCAAGCTTATTTGGGGGACAGAAATCCTTGTGGGCTGGCTAGTAGTGGCAAGACCAAGGGAATGCTTTCTTGAGGAGCACTGCAGAGCTCAGCATCCTCATCCCTCGGGAAGGCAGAGTCAGCAGCCATAAGAAGTGGGAGCTCTTGGAAGCCCCTGAGAGGGCTTCAGGTCAAGGGAGAATAGAGCTTGGGCATCTCCTGGGCAGCACGACCAGCCTGTGGGCCAAGGAGCCAGGTCTGGCTCCCATGCTCAGGGAACAGCCGATCGCCAGCACTGGGGTCAGGAAGGAATTTTTTCCCCCGGGGCAGATTGGCCCTGGTCCCCGGGGGTTTTTTGCCTTCCTCTGCAGCATGGAGCATGACCACTTTGCAGAGCTCCTCTGGTCCCTTTTGGCTCGGTTCCTGCCTGCTGCTCATGCACCACGAAGGTGGCCTCTCGTGTCCTGCAGCTGGGGGAGGAAGGCTTTTTTTCCCCCACGTGACTGTAAAGTGTCTCCGTGGGGTTTTTTGCCTTCCTCTGCAGCAGTGAGCACGGCTCCTCGGCCCTGGGCCACCTTTGGGCCATTGTGGCTGGGTGCCTGCTGCTCCTGCTCCACGAAGGTGGCCCTCGTGCCCCGCATCCGGGGGGAGGAACTTCTTGGACTCCCAGGTTGAGCCCCCAGGGTGCTCCCGGGGTCCACCATGGCCTCCCAGGTTGAGCTCCGAGGGTGCTCCCAGACGTCCTCCACGGACTACCAGGTTGAGCCCCGAGGCTGCTCCCGGGGTCCATCAAAGCCGCCCAGGTTTGAGCTCCAAGGGTGCTCCCGGGGGTCTCCACGGCCTCCCAGGGCGGGCCCCGAGGGTGCTCCCGGGTGTTGCTTCTCAACCTCTGTCGCACTGAGCACAGCCCCTGTTCAGGGCTCCTCTGAGCCCTTTTGCCCTCAGTTCCTGCCCACTGCTCTTGCACCTCCAAGGCACCGCTGGTGTTGTGGATCTTTTGATATCTCTTGCCCAGGGCAAGTTTGCAGCAGGAGCCAGGGAGCCAGCTCTGCTCTTCCCTGGGCTCCATTTCCCCAGGGCTTCTTGCTTGGCCAGAGCAGCCCGTGCTTGAAGGGGCTTCGGGTTCGCGGCACCATCCGCAGCTGCCACTTGTCAGCTCTCCCTGCGGGCAACACGAGCGCCGGGCAGGGATGAGAGCGCTTGTCACGCATCCCAGGCCAAGAAGCCCAGCGGCGGAGCAAGTTTCACAACTCCAAAGGTCCGCTTGTCATTGCTGCGTGTCACGCTTTGGAAAAGAACCCATGGTACCACACAACTTCTCTTCTTCTTCTTTTGTGTGTGGTGGGTCCTGATCCTCATTCTTCACGTTCTGATTCTTCAGGGAATAGGACGGCTTGGCCTGTCTTCCTGCTGTTGCTCTTGCAGCTCTGTGGCTTGCCTTTGCCAGGCTGCAAAAAAATAAAGCACAATGCTGTTTCCACTTGTATCCTTTGTGTTCTGTGTCCTTGAAATTGGAGCTAAAAGCCTTGTGGCATTTCAGTCAAATAGTCACACCTTTATTCGACTCATTTGAAGGTGCAGAAGAGAACAGCGCAGTCTAGCGCAGCATCGTTGTGCTCTCTCAGGCCTCGATATCTGCACGACGAGCTCTGAGCCAGGCCTGAGGGCTCCAGCCAGGAGAGCGTTCTCCAGCAATCCGGCTGCATTTGTAACATCACCCACTCCCAACACCTCTGCAGCGTTACAAGATTGCATCCTTCAACAAATGAGCCCGGGATAGAAACCCTGGAAATGTTGTTGGGATGTTCCTGTCGTTAAAGGAAAGTGAATCAGAAACGGAGTTTTCTTCCAACTCACTTTAAAAGAAGTATTACTTTGGTGGGAAATGTTTGTCTTTTCAGTTAAATTTCTGTTTTCCTCAGATAAATAGATAAATAAATAAATAAAATGAAATAAAATAAAATAAAGTAAAGTAAAGTAAAGTAAAATAAAATAAAATAAATAAATAAATAAAATTGTTGAAAGTTTTGGAAAGTAATGGGCACTCTGGACTGTTTTCCTGTCTGCAATATTCGAAACTGAGAGACAATTCAGGTGTTTAGAGACTCATGATGTTTGGAAAGAAACCAAGAAATGCCAGACTTGGGGGCTTGGAAACTGCTTGGCTGGACAGAGCTTGAGAGGAGGAGAAATGCACGAAGAAAAGCAACTGCATGTTTTCAAGATGTGATCTACCAAAATGAGAGTTTTGGTGTTACTACAGAATAAAATTCACTGTTACCGTTTGCTGAAGTCTCCCTTTCCTTGCAGGTTCCTGCAGTGTTGTCTGGTCTCCCAGCTGCTGTTTGGAATAACTCCTCACAATGCTATTATTCCCTTGGTATAATAATTTTGCTATGGTTTTTTTCCCAAGTCTCCTTGATATTGGTAGCATTCTAGTTTAGTACAAATATTTCCTAGGTATTATTTTCTATGCATTGTTTTTGACTGTTAACTGCTGCAAAAGTTGCTCCAGAGATACCTGTGTCTTTGGGTGAGCACCTGCTCTTCAGGATGTCAAAAATGCATTCTGTTTCTTATTAATGCACCTATTCAGAAATTCTGTGAATTATGCGAGGCAAAATAACCTCCTTTTCCAGTTCAGGGAATTCCTTAGGTGTGACAACCAGCTGCTGAAGCAGACCCAGGAGCCACAGGGGGGGTTACCTGGGGTGCAGGAGGGAAATGCAAGCAGAAGACCCTTTGGAGCCAGCAGGCAGGACCGGCTGTGAGGGTGCTGTCTGGTCAGAGTCCCCAGTTTTGCACAGGTGGGGATCCCTGGCTGCTCACAAGCGTGGGGCTCGCTGCCCTGCTTTGTGCCCAGGCTGGGCACTATCTCCCCACTTCTCTCCGTGCTGGCAGGCAATACCTGACTCAGGCTGCTTCTGCCATGCTTGGGAGTGACCCGTTCCCTTTCCACACTCTGGGGCTGGGCTGCTCTGATGCTTTCTCCTGCTTAGGATCATCTTCTGCTCCGTTTAGGGGACTTTCCTTGTCCCCTCCCGAATGAATGCCTGGCTCACCACACAGCGGGGAATGCTCTGTTTATTCCATGATTCGTGGATGTCAGCAGAACTTTCAAATGTACTTCACAATATCAAGTAAATAAGCCAGCAAGGTGAAATATGTTGGTGGTGTTGCTCTTTCAGTTTTAGCACTGTTGACTGTTCACTACAAACACGTGGGCTTGGTGTGTAACTCAGTCTTTTCAAGTGGATACACCATGAATATAGCTGAACAAGACTTACCTGTGGTGTTAGTGATGATGGGGAAGTTTCAGCAGACCCTTTTAGCACTGGCCATTGAGCCCTGGGTGTGTTTGTTTTCTTTTGGAGAACAAGTGTTTTTTGGAACTCTGTAGCTTGTGTATTTTACTTTTCTTGCATTGATCCAGTCCGAGGTACCTCATCACTTTTTGCATCTGCCTTATCAGCACACAGAAGTTTGGTTTTCCCCTTTTCTGTGTAAAATGCAAAGAATTTGCTTTTTTTTAATTTAGTACCTCATCCTGGGAAGTGCATGTCACAAACCAACTCCACCTCCACCTTCACCACCTGCCGCATTCTGCACCCTTCTGATGAACTCACACGAGTCACACCAAGGTAAGGGTTTCCCGTGGTGGCAAAACCTTCGGCTCTGTCAGTGTTTTTCCTGCAGGGAAATACTAAGTAGTGGCATAAGCAAAAGCGTTAGCCACATTGGTGAATTACACCCCCAAATTATTCCTCCCATTTTGCGTTACTTCAACCTGATTTTATTTGAGAGGTACGTGCAAAGCTTTAGGAAGCCAACCAAAATATCTGAAATTTTGTCTTGCGGGATCAGACATAACTAAGTTAGCTTCCAAATCCAAACTACCCTTGGTCCCAAACTAGTTGTAGTTCTCATGTGTGAATGCACAGAATATGGTTTGTCACAAAAAATATGAGATTTTTCCAGGGAGGAAAAAATCTTTATCTTTGGTACAGAACAAGAAGGGATGTGCAGGTAAAGAAATCCAGGAAGTACATGAGGAATGGAGGAAGAAATACACCTTAATCCAAAGGAGGGAGCCATCTACTTTGTTCCTTGGTGGAATTGTTGAAAATGAGTTCATAGTAGCAAGGCTGAAACTGATGAACTGGCTTACTAGTAGCAGTTGGCAGTAGCAGTAGCCTCTAACCCAGGGGATGCTCTAACCTGACTACGTTTCATGCAGCTACATGAGGAGCTCATTGATTTGTTTCTTTTCTCAATCGAACTCTGAAACTGTCACTGGGCTGAGTTGCTGGGGCCAATTTGAGTCTGGTTCTGTGGTGTGTCCAGGCTGCTCTGCAGTGTTGATCAGTTTGATGGGGAAAACATTTCCCAGTTACAGCAATACCAAAATGATCAAATAAAGAAAAAAAGCAACACCTAGATAACTGCTTTCTTGCAGGGGTGTCCTTTGTTGTTGTTGTTGTTTTAAATTGTGCTGTAGTGTGTACCAGTGCTGACAAATTAGTGGAAATATTAATCTAAATATCTGTGCAGCTGAAATCTGGAGCTGGAGAGAATGAAGTTGTTGGAGTTGTTAAGCCATTGGAATGCTGTAGTTTTCATCTCGTGACTGGGACATCTTAGAAGCCTGATAATTAACACCCTGTGGCTGGGTTTCTAAAATGTGCTTAGCCATAGTCTGTAGAAAGTCAGTTCACACAGTAAGTTCTCTTAATTTTTCCTCCCTCATGCTCTTCAAGACCTCTGAACTTCTGTGCTTAGCCAGTGTGGGAGATGCAAATCAGTGGCTGTCACTGCTCTTTAGTTTTGCCATGAGCTGAAATCAGAGCTCTGAAGGTCCAGCTTTAATCGATGCTTAAGAGAAGAACTGAGATCTAGCGTCTCCTTTCTGCTCAGCCTTGTCTTCAGAGTGTGTGTCTGTGCGCTGCTGCAGTGGCATGTGTGACCTGCTGAGCTCTTCTACGAGGAGCCCTTCTCCTCTGCCACAGATTCAGTCTGGGCAGAATGCAGAGGACCTGAGGAGAACTTGCTTAGCACACCTACCACATGCACTGACAGCCACAGCACACTGGAGGGTGCAAGAAGATCATTTCCAGAGCCACTTAGCAAGGCTGCTTTTCCAATTACACCACTCTTAATCCTAGTTTTCTCAAACACGTGTTTCTGTGCAGATCACAGATGGCTATATATGGGATTACTCTTGTTGAATTGCAACTGCAGGGTAAAAATTCTTGGGCAGTTTCACTTGCTTTTGGTGGAAGTTGTTCCGCATTTCTCTAGAGACCATATTGGCGAGATCCTATTTAGCCATGGAAAGAATACATGACTTGAGACTTCATAACATCAGGCTAATATTTCCTTAATTAAAGATGTGCCTTAAAGTACTGCTGATTTCTAGAAGACCAATGGACAAATGTTTATAGTGTTACGTTAGCTCCTGTCAGCTGCGTGCTGTATACCCTTAGACAAAGTTTGAAACTCGTCAGAAACTGGTTCAGAACAAAACATTCCAGGATGTCTAAGTGAGTCTTGGCTTTCCAGAGTTCATTGATGTAAGGTGAAATGGGACTGCAAATTCCAGTCAAGACATCATTTAGGCCCTTTTGTCCTTATGGGCACAAAGGATACAGTTTATTCATTGGGGTCTCAGTGTGGCTTTTTGGTGCATTTCTTGGTACAGAGAATCCAATGTAAGTTTAGAGTTGCATAGATAAACATGCTGTAGCTGGTCTGACCTATAAGGAACAAGTTTTCTAAGGTTGCCACTGCAGTGCCAGAAACACTCAAAACTCAGTGTCCATGAGATCTCATATTGTGGCACAAGGGATTTGGCACATCCTCTTTGTGCTTGCAATTCTTTGGAAGTAGGTGCTGTGTTGAAACTGTCTTCATTCAAATGATCAGCTTATGGGAAGAGAATAGTCAGAATTAATGTTATTTGATACACCTCAAGAAGTCCCAGCCTCTAATAACTAGCAGTAGTGTGCTTAAGGAAACAAAATGCAGTAGGTAGGCACTAAACATAAGTATGTAATGCCTGCCACTTGTAAATGTGCAGATTATTGCCCATTTAATATTTTCTTGTCAGCTGCCTGTACAGAGTTTATTTTGAGAAGAAAGAACTAGAATTGGAGAGCAATTTAGCCACGTTTCAAACTATAGAAAATTATGTTTTACCTAATTAACAGTAGAATGGCACTTTGTACTATTTGGTTTGCTGCTAAATTATCAGTAACCTGTTGACCAATTAACAACCAAGAGCTTGACTGTATTTTCTCGTTTCTTTGGATGATTACTCACACCACTGCACGTCTCCATCAAAAGACAGATTCCCCCATCCCTTTCCCCATAAATGAAAGCCAATACAAGAGAAGAAGAAGGGTTTGACCTTACAGAAGTGCGTGTTGGTGACCGTGGCAGCTTCCAGCAGCTTTGCTACAACTGCTTTTGTAGCAAATAGGTTCCCCTCCTCCCTTGCTGCTCTCTCTGCTGTCACACAGCACCACTAGAAGGACTAGTGGTTTTGTGTGCTCACAAGTGACACTAAAAAGTAAATCTTGCTTATACTTTGCTTATACCATCCGTGAAATTTCTCCCCGGTTTCCTTGTCTCGTGGAAGCCACTGGGAGTTGTGACAACCCAGTAGATCAAGGAGGAAAACAGAAGGTGTTGATCACAAACCTGTCCATGTAATAGTTTCTCAGAAGAAATGTGATGGTGTTGGGGAATGCACTAATCCCATGAGACTGGGGGGTGAAGTATGCAAAGCAGAGAGATGAGTTTTGTAAGAGACGGTGTTTTTTGCACGTGTCATCACGTTTTCGAGGACCTGGGAGCTGTGAGTTTTCTCTCAAAATGGATAGAAGACCCTGTTCAGGGTTAAAAAATCTGGTTTGTAATACGTTTTCATTCCCTAGTGTAGAGAATAATTTGCCTGCTCTTTTGTTTTCAGCCTTAACGCAGCACCTGCTCCAGCTTGTGGCAGCATTGGCAATTTGAAAGGCACCCCAGTGGCTACTCCCTGTACTCCTCGGCGTCTGAGCTTGGCCGAATCCTTCACTAACCTCCGGGAATCCACAACGACGATGAGCACGTCTCTGGGGCTGGTGTGGCTGCTGAAGGAAAGGGGCATCTCAGCAGCAGTGTACAATCCGCAGAGCTGGGACAGAGCCAGCAAAGGCACCCTCCTGAACGCATACCCCCCTAAAATGGCGATCATTCCTTCCACTCCACCCAACTCACCTATGCAGACACCTTCTTCCTCCCCTCCATCTTTTGAGTTCAAGTGCACCAGCCCACCTTACGACAACTTCTTGGCTTCGAAGCCTGCTAGTTCAATCTTGAAAGAGGTGAGGAACAAAAAGAACATCAGGAACAGCGAGAGCCAGACTGACGTGTCTGTTTCCAACCTTAATCTCGTGGACAAAGTCAAGAGGTTTGGTATCGCCAAAGTCGTGAGTGCAGGGCAAACGTCAGCTCCTCCTTTAACTGATGACCAGGGACCTCTTCTCTGTGGGGCACAAGGACCAGTGAGGGCCCTTGTTCCTGGAGGCCTGGCGCCAGACGGTCTCCCTTTGGGCTGCCCCGCCGTGACCAGTGCCATCCAGCTGAACACTGGCATCCGAAGGAATCGGAGCTTCCCCACCATGGTGGGTTCCAGCATGCAGATGAAAGGCCCGACGTCTCTCACTTCGGGGATCCTCATGGGAACCAAGCTCCCGAAGCAAACTAGCTTACGATGAAGGACTTTATTTTTACAGCTAGTCTTTTTAAATAAAAATACTCGGGGTTCTTTCTCCGATCCTCTTTCCTTTCCCCACCATCCCTTCATTGCCTCTTGAGTTTGACAAATCAACTTTGTGCCTAATGGGAGAAAAGTGTAAACTTTGTATAAAATCTGTAAATATGTACCAGATCTATTGTGACTAATTGGATTATTTTCCTGTTCAATTGAGTGCAAAAGGCTCTGTGTTATGATTTCTCTATTAAGGATAACTTGCTAACCTTCTCAAAAGGTTTTCTTTAAGATGCACTGAAAAAAAATAACAAAACCAACAAAAAATAACTTGACTAGGAAGACATGAATTCTGTAGCTAGCCTAACTGGAGTTGAAGGTGCATGGGAAGCTATCGAATGTGTTTTGTGAGACCTCACATGGCATCACTTGAAGCATGGGAGCGTTTGTGCTTCGTCAAATGCTGAAAAAACCACTCGGTTTAACATGCGGTAGTTCTAGTTTTGCTTCTGTAGGTACGTTGAGCTGAGTTATTGGAGTGCCTGGCTATTATACCTGAATGGATGAAACTTTTTTTGTTTTTCTTTTCCTGTTTTGTTTTCTCCTCCTTCTGGAGGTGCTAAACTTGAACTAATACTGTGCGGAGGTCAGCAGGCCTACTGGGTACCTGGAATATTGACATATTCCTCCCACCGCCATTTCATTTGGCACGCTTGCACCCTGTGCGACTTCTTTTTTGTTTTGTTTGTTTTTAGCGATGCTGCACTGGATTGTGGAAGGGAAGATGCTTTACTCTGTGTTGCTGCCACTGGAACAGGCTTTGTCAGTGCCCCCCGAAGAAAACAGTTTTCACAACTCATGCGGTAAAACATGGCAGTGACTTCTTAGAAATCAAAGTTGTGGCACAGATTGACAGATAAAGAATGTTATAAAAGAACATGTAGCAAAAAAAGTATTAGGAGAGGGTGTGTCCTTGAATCCTCCACAGAGAACCACAAAAAACCATTTAGTAATGGAATGGTACAAGTTGGAAAGAGCAACTTGCAGCCCTCATGCTGATCTTCAGGTTTGGTGCACACTGAGGACCATGGCCTTGTCAACAGGGTGGGAATATTCCCCGCCCATTTTCTGGTTTCGTTTTTCTGAGAAACCTTTTTCATCTGAAGTTGGACCTTAGCAGAGGTAAAAGGATGGAAAATGCTGTATCTCACAATGCTTTTAAACTGATAAAGCACCTCCTAATACCAAGCCTTTAACCCCCACTTTTTCGGAAAAGAAATAAAAGACCTCGCACGACCTTTAGTTACAGCCAGGTGATCTTAATTTGTGTTGCGCTTTTCTTCTCTGTTTCTCCCAAACTTCTGCTGAGTGCTTGTAGAAAGAATTGAAACATCCTGGAACTGGAACAGACCAAAGGGAGCTTGCTCCTAGAGCTGAGACCTAGAATTTTTTGAAGGGAGGATGGAGAAGAGCGAAGGGGGGAGGATTTAACATCCACTTTCTTTTCCTTGCGTTTCCTGTGGCACCTAAATCAAGCTCCCTGTTTGTTACCGTAATCACACTACACATAATTGCCATGAACTGCTGTTTGTACCAGACTGTTACTAAATCATTAGCACTGATAATTTCCTGCATAAATGAAACTCTCTTTTAGTCTTTGTGACGAGAGATAGGTGGGTGTTTGGGGTTTTTTTGTTGGGTTGTTTTTCCTGAATGAAGTAGTTCTTGCAGTAGTACTATGGACACTAAGGATATTTTTTGAGAAAGAAAGAACACATCAGTCAGTTACTGCATGTGTTTGAAGACTTCTATTTATTCTATGAACTTAAAATGTTTTAGTAAAATGTCATCAGCTCTCTTTGCTGTTGTATGTGTGCACTTATTGCAGGTAAATTTAAGTCTCTTTTTATTTGAATGTATCTTAAAACAGTAGATAGAATAACAGTTGATTCTGAAAAAAGTCACGGACTTGATGGACCATTTTATATACCCAGAGGAAGAAAGCAATACCATATGAGAACTTAAAGTGTAGACATTATTCATGCAATTGGGAAGTATTATTTAGCCTTTAAATAAGCAGTAGGAGGTGTCCACTCACCGGAGAAAGCAATTGTAACACATCAGAAAGATGAAATAAAATTTTTTCTTCACTAATATCAATAAAATAACAGAAAAGTTGCATTGCTGTGTATTATTCAACTTCCTTCCTGTACTTCTGTGGTGATAAATATTCCACTTTGATCCCTTGTTTTGTCTCTCCCTCAAAGCAAAATAAGAGACCATCACCGCCTTTGGTTTTTGAATTCTTACAGAAGTAGTTGAAGAGTTTTGACATGTTAGGATCACTCAACTGCTGAAGCTAAGGTCAAAATAAAAATACAGAAGTAAATGCAGAGGGTTTTTTATTTTTGTTTTGAATTGCAAAAAGAAGAATTGGATGTGTTGTGTATGAACTCTCCTGCCTAATACGATGCAAAAACTATAGTGACAGAATATGAAAGTACAGAGTAAGGAGGAAACATCCTGTCGAGGGATGAAAGCAAGGTCTGCTGTTGGCTGCATCTTTTTTACTGAGGGTGGAACAGCCCATTGATTAAACACCAGATAATGAGAAACTCAAAAAATCGTGCACTCATGGTGAGAACTAAGTACTGACAGAAGAGCTCCCTGGAGGAGGGGGTAGTCAGGCAGTAAGTAGATCATGGAAAGGTTTACCGACTCATACATAGAGGAGAGGGATGTGTGTGAGGTTGGGTGGGAAATTATAGGATCAATTTGAACCTTAAGACGATCAAGTCCAACCGTAACCTAACTCTAGCACTTAGCCATGGCCCTGGGAGCCTCATCTACTGACAACCCTTTCTGTGAAGAAATGTTTCTTAATATCTAATCTGAACCTCACTTGGCACAAATTGAGGCCGTTTCCTCTTGTCCTATCACTTGCTACTTGGGAGAAGAGACCAACACCCTCCATGCTACATCCTCCTTTCTGATAGAATCGTTTAGGTTGGAAGAGACCCTAAGGATCATCGAGTCCAACCATAACCTAACTCTAGCACTAAATGATGTCCCTAAGAACCTCATCTAAATGCTTATTAAACACCTCCAGGGATGGTGACTCCACCACTGCCCTGGGCAGCCTGGTCCCCTTTCTGTGAATAATTTTTTCCTAATATCCAATCTAAATGTCCCCTGCTACAACTTGAGGCCATTTCCTCTTGTCCTGTCACTTGTTACTTGGGAGAAGAGACCAACACCCTCCATCCTACAACCTCCTTTCAGGTAGTTGTTGATCATTCCATTTATATCACATATTTGCTATTGAGAGAATACTGGAGACCAGTAATGCCAAAATAAACTTTTGGAGGGCTCGCATGAGTATGAGGCAGTGCCATACAACGGCTGTGAGGACGGCTGATGCCTGATGCAAGGCACGTCCAGGTGCTGTGTCAATGTGAAGGGGAGAGCTGAGGCTGGTACACGAACACAAACATTTGCTGGTTCTGTGTGCACTCTTGCCTTGCACCAGGTAGCCTGCTGTCCTCAATTTTCTATAAGCTGTGTGTGTTGGGGTTGCTCCTCTGCTGGCGGTTCTTGCTGTGCCTGCAGTAGCTGCTGGCTTCTCCCTGCTTCTCAGAGCGGGGTACCCCAGTGCTCCCCAGTGCTTTCCACAGCTCAGAGAGCTCTTGGGAGCTGCAGATCAGCCCCCAGCCTGCGTGGCCAAGGATCAGCTGAAAAATCCCTGGTGATGCTGCCAGCGTTGCAGTTCCGCAGCGCTCTGCTCACTTCTTGCTCTGCTCTCTCCCACACCGGCAGCCCTGTCTGCATGTAACCCTGGCCTGGGTTTGCCTCCCTGTCTGCTCCTCATTTTGGAAGAGGGCTGGCTGTCATTTGCACAGCCCTCTCATCTGCTGCCACTTCTGGCTGAGCTGCACTGGGGCTGTGGTGACACTCAGGGTCCTGGGTGAGTTTTGTATAATACAGGAGGCGCCTTTTTTTGGCTGTCTCCTTGTTGTGTCTTTTCTCCTTCCAAAATTAATAGCTTTTTTCCCCTCTAATCTATGCTTGCTGGTGAGCATGGATGCTCTGCAGTGATCTAAAGCTTTGGCTGTGGAAGGAATAAGGACATAGGTTTTGTTGTTTGTGCTGTATTGTTATTTTCTGACTTTTAAAAAAGTATCCAGAAGGATGCATGTGGTGCTAGGTTTGTTCACTTCGGAGATACGCATCTCCGGTGCCAGCTAGGTGAACAGCAACGATGTTTAATAGCTAAGTGGATGTGGATATACTTACTTTCAGGCTATCACATCTCTGAAGGTGAATTATAATCCCAGCTTTCCCAAAGGCCTGGAATGCCAGGGAAAGCTTGGTTTAAACAACTGTGAAAAACCGGAAGATTAGTATTCACTGAAGGTCCTACAGAAGAAGTGGGCTTCAAGGTTGTATTCCTGGGAAAGAAAAACTGATAAAATAGCCACGTTGGCAAAGAAGACCACGGGGAAACTAAAAAAACAATAAGTGCAGCCCATTGAGGTCAAGAGCAATCAAAACTGCATCAGGCTGAACTCCTTCAGGTACAAAAGGAGATTGTGCCAAGGGTAATAGATCTACTGAGACGGAGGACTGTTCTTTGTGAGAATCATCACCCTAGAGATTTCAGTGGATTCTGGAGGAAACACAGTTTCTGCTTCTGGAAGCAAAGCTGGTATTTGGAGAGTGTCTTAGTTTCTCCCCCAGGACAGTAAATTATTCCATGGGGTTACAAAAACTTCATGAGCTACCTGGAAACTCAGCTGACGTATTTAATGCACTCAGATGATTTCAAAGCAGAACAGGACTACTGCATAAAGTAAACCTCAAAGGCCCAAATAGCTGATGAGTTGGTGCTTCTACTCTGAAATGGTCCTCTGTCCTTGTAATATTCAAGTGTGTCAGAAAATGTACTGGATGCATCTTCACCATACCACAGGAAGGAACATGATCACCCACCTCTGAAAGCTGGGTTGCAGGTGAGAGGAGGGTGAGGTGGGGAGAGCTGTGTGTCTAGGACTGGGCTGTGGAGGCATAGGGTGTTCTCCGGAGAGCCAAGACTGGTATTTCAGGCTTTTGAGACTCTTCCCGCCTTCCTTTTGCGTGTCTCCAAAGCACCGGATGGCCCCACAACATAATGTTGTAGTGCACAGAGGTTCGACAATTGCTCCCAACTTCCTGAACACGTTTGTTGGCAGCTCCCCGCGTTAAACTGAAAAGCCCAGAGATGTTGGTGAGAAGTGTCCTGCCTTCCTCTGGTACAGAAAGGATCTGCTGCCTGGAGCTCGTGCTCACGCTGAGGAACAAGCAATGTTCAGCTGTGCAGCAGCATCTCGCTGGGCGCCATTCAGATCTGCTTTAATTCAGTTAACAAGCCATTTGTGACCACAGAATAGCAAGAAAAATAATAAAATGCCTGAAAGTTATTGGTGTTTAGCAACGCTCTCAGCTGTAATGTAGGCAGTGGGCTTTCATGTAAGAACAGTATATATTCAAGATGTCGATAATGTTTGTATTTGAAAGATGGTAGAGATTTTTGTCCTGCTGAAATAGGCTTCAAGCTATGATGAATCCAATTGCTCTTTGATTGACACAGGCACTTAGGAATGATTAAAGTTTTAACAAGCCCACAGTCAGACTTTTATTTCTTTAAGAGAATTTTAATGAGCTCAGGGGATACAAACATCAAACACAGAGGAAAGCCTTTTGCTGCTCTGCTAGGACATTATAATATTCGCGTTTTGTCTGACGTGCAAATTCTTTTGCTTCGGCCATGGAGAGGGACCACCAGGTTTGCACTCAGGGTGCCGGATCTCACTGAAACGCGCACAGCTGGGCTGCAGCTGGGAACATCTGGCTGCAGTGTGTCCCCAGCACGGCCCAGCTGCTGCCCCATGTGTGGTGAGGATGGAGGGGCTGACGATGCAGCAAAATGTGGGAGGGCAGAGCAGGATCCACAGGCATTCCCGTATGAAATATTGGGCTAGATTAGACTGTTTAGGATCAGGTGCACTGGGGTAACTGAGGTTTCTCTTACACGCTGCCCCAGCTCCTGGAGGAAGCTGCCCCATCCCAGAGCATGGGTGCTCCCTCGCTGTTGGGGGACTGTCTGGGTTTCCCCTCAATCCCAGAAGGAGCAGTTGCTTCTTCTACCCTCTCTTCATTCTCTCATTTATGTGGAGTTTGCAGTAAGCTGCTGTGTTCACGGAGATTTGCCCAGCACCTGTTTTGAAATCAAGTTAATAAAGCTGGAGGAGAACTAATTGAATCAAGCGTGCAGAGAAAACAAGCTGTCTTTAAATGCACAGAGGTATTGATTTGCTATTTTGCCAGTGCCAATTTAACCCCTCTTCACTCGCTTCCATAAAGATGCATTGGAGTATATCTAAATTAAATGTCAGAGAGTTGCCGGTGCCGGGAAACTCACCTCCCAGACAAGTAACAGAAGGTTGTGCCGATGTGCTGCCATGTGTGCTGCCATCTGCAGGGCACTTCTCAGCCCAAACCTTTTGCTTTGCTTTGTTTTGGTGTCTCTGCAGCCTTTGCAACCTTTTCCCATCCTGGGAATTTCTTTTGCTCCCAGAGGAGCAGGTGACTGATGTTTTTACAAGGAGGAGGACGTTGCTGAGCTGCTTACAGCCAGCTGCCCCTTGCCTCTAGGAGCAGTGCTGTGTCCATCCTAGACCAACAGCTACTCTTACCTTGATGACCACTGGGATTTCCCACGAACTGGTACTCCTATGAGCGATAAGAATGAAGAGGAGATGTCCCCTGCGGCTACAAGTTTGTATCTTAGTGGCATCTGAAAAAACGTGTTAGACCTGAGCTGAGTTTTAGGCTCTAGAGAAGGGCTCTTCAGGCAGAGGTTAGGCCTGTAGCTTCTGACTTCTTTATTTGGTAGCTATTTCAATGTGAAGTCAGAAGAGGGCTCCCAGTTTCCCTGTACTGACTGGCTGAGGCCTTTGGGATGGGGATACGGGAGAGGAAAAAAAAGAGACAGATTAAATCATGTCTCTTTTAAATTCTTGTTTGGATGCCAGGTGGGTCACTTGCAAGTCTGTTTATTCCCCTGACCCATTTTACAGCACTGTTGTCCCTTAAATATCAAAACTGGTGCGTGCAGTGACTGTAAAAAGAAATTCAACCAAGTTTTATCTGAAACTTTCTGGCATCCAAGAAAGGAAGCAGACATGATTACGTACAAACGTAATGTTCAGGGTGAGATGGTAAAGAAAGGAAACGTTTTCCTTTATCCGTCTCAAAACCAGACAAAATTTGGTGCAATAGCATCACAAGGAGAAAACACATTTCACAGGTGAACTAACCTTTTCTGTATTGGTCATTTCTGTAATTTGAACTGAGTGAACGCTTGCTCAAAGGCAATGGTGGCGGTGGTTGCAGGGGTGTAACCATTATTTTTCTGCTTGGGAATGGTTTCTTGGAAGTGATTCACCTGTTAGAGGTACAGAAAGTCCCAACCCTGATAACTGCAAGATCAATAAAGCCACAAGATCACCCAGGACCATGGTCTCGCTCACAGGGTAGGAATTTTCCAGGATGATGGACGGGCCATGAGGCTCCTCTTGCCTGCGACTCTTGTGAGCAGCCATGTGGTGTAAACCTGTTTAATGTGTGCCAAGCAATGAAAGATGCCTCTGTCCTGCTGGAGAAGGGCAGTTACAGGTAAGAACCCCCACAAACCTCATCATCTGCCTGGCTGTGCCTTGGGAATAGATCCAAATGTTCTAGTTTTGAACATGAGCGATCATTCCACCACACCACTGTCACCTCTGCTCACTTGTTTCTCAAAGCCTGTCTCATTCCCATAGTGCTCTGTTGGCACCGTGCAGCCCAGCCTATGGCTCTGGTTAAACTTTGACATTCCACCAGGTTGCGGCTGCTGAAACCAGCCCCTGTCATCCCCTCAGAAAAGTCTTTGTGAACCTGGTGCCCCTTGCTGTGGGGCCTCACGGATGTAAGCTCTGGTTCAGACAGGCAATAGTCACTGGGGGAGCACAGCTGGCTTCTGCCACAACCCAAGACAAGAGGAACAGCAGGAGGTTTTTCCTGGGGAACCAAGCGGCAGAGGAAGCGTCAGAGACGCCCAGCAGCTGTGCCCAGCGCACGGCCACCAAGGGCAGGGACAGTCCCCTGGGCCTCCTGGGCACCGGGACTGCCTCGGGGCCAGCAGTAGCCCTAAGGCTTCCTGCAAAGGGTGCTGGGCGGGGCTGTGGTGGGTGGGGCTGTGGTGGGCAGGGCTGCACATGTTTGGCTCTGTCATCCCCATGTCACTGGGCCACCACCCAGCAACGCTGAGGTCACAATGCTCCGGGGCAGTAGAGGAGGGCACAGCCTCGCTCTGCCAGAGCTGGGCTGGGGGCAGCCCGCAGACAAGCAAGAAGTCCTTGAGGAGCTGGTGGCACCTCTTGATGGGGACAGATGGAGGAAGTCCTGGAAGAGGCTGCTGGAGGTTCTCCACTGCAAGGCCAGCTCCTGGCAGGGCCACCTTCCAAGCTTATTTGGGGGACAGAAATCCTTGTGGGCTGCCTCGTAGTGGCAAGACCAAGGGAATGCTTTCTTGAGGAGCACTGCAGAGCTCAGCATCCTCATCCCTCTGGAAGGCAGAGTCAGCAGCCATAAGAAGTGGGAGCTCTTGGAAGCCCCTGAGAGGGCTTCAGGTCAAGGGAGAATAGAGCTTGGGCATCTCCTGGGCAGCACGACCAGCCTGTGGGCCAAGGAGCCAGGTCTTGCTCCCATGCTCAGGGAACAGCCGATCGCCAGCACTGGGGTCAGGAAGGAATTTTTTCCCCCGGGGCAGATTGGCCCTGGTCCCCGGGGGTTTTTTGCCTTCCTCTGCAGCATGGAGCATGACCACTTTGCAGAGCTCCTCTGGTCCCTTTTGGCTCGGTTCCTGCCTGCTGCTCATGCACCACGAAGATGGCCTCTCGTGTCCTGCAGCTGGGGGAGGAAGGCTTTTTTTCCCCCACGTGACTCTAAAGTGTCTCCGTGGGTTTTTTGCCTTCCTCTGCAGCAGTGAGCACGGCTCCTCGGCCCTGGGCCACCTTTGGGCCGTTGTGGCTGGGTGCCTGCTGCTCCTGCTCCACGAAGGTGGCCCTTGTGCCCCGCATCCGGGGGGAGGAACTTCTTGGACTCCCAGGTTGAGCCCCCAGGGTGCTCCCGGGGTCCACCATGGCCTCCCAGGTTGAGCTCCGAGGGTGCTCCCAGACGTCCTCCACGGAATACCAGGTTGAGCCCCGAGGCTGCTCCCGGGGTCCATCAAAGCCGCCCAGGTTGAGCTCCAAGGGTGCTCCCGGGGGTCTCCACGGCCTCCCAGGGCGGGCCCCGAGGGTGCTCCCGGGTGTTGCTTCTCAACCTCTGTCGCATTGAGCACAGCCCCTGTTCAGGGCTCCTCTGAGCCCTTTTGCCCTCAGTTCCTGCCCACTGCTCTTGCACCTCCAAGGCACCGCTGGTGTCCTGGATCTCTTGGTCTCTCTTGCCCAGGGCAAGTTTGCAGCAGGAGCCAGGGAGCCAGCTCTGCTCTTCCCTGGGCTCCATTTCCCCAGGGCTTCTTGCTTGGCCAGAGCAGCCCGTGCTTGAAGGGGCTTCAGGTTCGCTGCACCATCCGCAGCTGCCACTTGTCAGCTCTCCCTGCGGGCAACACAAGCGCCAGGCAGGGATGAGAGCGCTTGTCACGCATCCCAGGCCAAGAAGCCCAGCGGTGGAGCAAGTTTCACAACTCCAAAGATCCGCTTGTCATTGCTGCGTGTCACGCTTTGGAAAAGAACCCATGGTACCACACAACTTCTCTTCTTCTTCTTTTGTGTGTGGTGGGTCCTGATCCTCATTCTTCACGTTCTGATTCTTCATGAAACAGGACGGCTTGGCCTGTCTTCCTGCTGCTGCTCTTGCAGCTCTGTGGCTTGCCTTTGCCAGGCTGCAAAAAAATAAAGCACAATGCTGTTTCCACTTGTATCCTTTGTGTTCTGTGTCCTTGAAATTGGAGCTAAAAGCCTTGTGGCATTTCAGTCAAATAGTCACACCTTTATTCGACTCATTTGAAGGTGCAGAAGAGAACAGCGCAGTCTAGCGCAGCATCGTTGTGCTCTCTCAGGCCTCGATATCTGCACGACGAGCTCTGAGCCAGGCCTGAGGGCTCCAGCCAGGAGAGCGTTCTCCAGCAATCCGGCTGCATTTGTAACATCACCCACTGCCAACACCTCTGCAGTGTTACAAGATTGCATCCTTCAACAAATGAGCCTGGGATAGAAACCCTGGAAATGTTGTTGGAATGTTCCTGTCGTTAAAGGAAAGTGAATCAGAAACGGAGTTTTCTTCCAACTCACTTTAAAAGAAGTATTACTTTGGTGGGAAATGTTTGTCTTTTCAGTTAAATTTGTGTTTTCCTCAGATAAATAGATAAATAAATACATAAAATTAAATTAAATTAAATTAAATTAAATAAATAAATAAATAAAATTGTTGAAAGTTTTGGAAAGTAATGGGCACTCTGGACTGTTTTCCTGTCTGCAATATTCGAAACTGAGAGACAATTCAGGTGTTTAGAGACTCATGATGTTTGGAAAGAAACCAAGAAATGCCAGACTTGGGGGCTTGGAAACTGCTTGGCTGGACAGAGCTTGAGAGGAGGAGAAATGCACGAAGAAAAGCAACTGCATGTTTTCAAGATGTGATCTACCAAAATGAGAGTTTTGGTGTTACTACAGAATAAAATTCACTGTTACCGTTTGCTGAAGTCTCCCTTTCCTTGCAGGTTCCTGCAGTGTTGTCTGGTCTCCCAGCTGCTGTTTGGAATAACTCCTCACAATGCTATTATTCCCTTGGTATAATAATTTTGCTATGTTTTTTTTCCCAAGTCTCCTTGATATTGGTAGCATTCTAGTTTAGTACAAATATTTCCTAGGTATTATTTTCTATGCATTGTTTTTGACTATTAACTGCTGCAAAAGTTGCTCCAGAGATACCTGTGTCTTTGGGTGAGCACCTGCTCTTCAGGATGTCAAAAATGCATTCTGTTTCTTATTAATGCACCTATTCAGAAATTCTGTGAATTATGCGAGGCAAAATAACCTCCTTTTCCAGTTCAGGGAATTCCTTAGGTGTGACAACCAGCTGCTGAAGCAGACCCAGGAGCCACAGGGGGGGTTACCTGGGGTGCAGGAGGGAAATGCAAGCAGAAGACCCTTTGGAGCCAGCAGGCAGGACCGGCTGTGAGGGTGCTGTCTGGTCAGAGTCCCCAGTTTTGCACAGGTGGGGATCCCTGGCTGCTCACAAGCGTGGGGCTCGCTGCCCTGCTTTGTGCCCAGGCTGGGCACTATCTCCCCACTTCTCTCCGTGCTGGCAGGCAATACCTGACTCAGGCTGCTTCTGCCATGCTTGGGAGTGACCCGTTCCCTTTCCACACTCTGGGGCTGGGCTGCTCTGATGCTTTCTCCTGCTTAGGATCATCTTCTGCTCCGTTTAGGGGACTTTCCTTGTCCCCTCCCGAATGAATGCCCGGCTCACCACACAGCGGGGAATGCTCTGTTTATTCCATGATTCGTGGATGTCAGCAGAACTTTCAAATGTACTTCACAATATCAAGTAAATAAGCCAGCAAGGTGAAATATGTTGGTGGTGTTGCTCTTTCAGTTTTAGCACTGTTGACTGTTCACTACAAACACGTGGGCTTGGTGTGTAACTCAGTCCTTTCAAGTGGATACACCATGAATATAGCTGAACAAGACTTACCTGTGGTGTTAGTGATGATGGGGAAGTTTCAGCAGACCCTTTTAGCACTGGCCATTGAGCCCTGGGTGTGTTTGTTTTCTTTTGGAGAACAAGTGTCTTTTGGAACTCTGTAGCTTGTGTATTTCACTTTTCTTGCATTGATCCAGTCCGAGGTACCTCATCACTTTTTGCATCTGCCTTATCAGCACACAGAAGTTTGGTTTTCCCCTTTTCTGTGTAAAATGCAAAGAATTTGCTTTTTTTTAATTTAGTACCTCATCCTGGGAAGTGCATGTCACAAACCAACTCCACCTCCACCTTCACCACCTGCCGCATTCTGCACCCTTCTGATGAACTCACACGAGTCACACCAAGGTAAGGGTTTCCCGTGGTGGCAAAACCTTCGGCTCTGTCAGTGTTTTTCCTGCAGGGAAATACTAAGTAGTGGCATAAGCAAAAGCGTTAGCCACATTGGTGAATTACACCCCCAAATTATTCCTCCCATTTTGCGTTACTTCAACCTGATTTTATTTGAGAGGTACGTGCAAAGCTTTAGGAAGCCAACCAAAATATCTGAAATTTTGTCTTGCAGGATCAGACATAACTAAGTTAGCTTCCAAATCCAAACTACCGTTGGTCCCAAACTAGTTGTAGTTCTCATGTGTGAATGCACAGAATATGGTTTGTCACAAAAAATAAGAGGTTTTTCCAGGGAGGAAAAAATCTTTATCTTTGGTACAGAACAAGAAGGGATGTGCAGGTAAAGAAATCCAGGAAGTACATGAGGAATGGAGGAAGAAATACACCTTAATCCAAAGGAGGGAGCCATCTACTTTGTTCCTTGGTGGAATTGTTGAAAATGAGTTCATAGTAGCAAGGCTGAAACTGATGAACTGGCTTACTAGTAGCAGTTGGCAGTAGCAGTAGCCTCTAACCCAGGGGATGCTCTAACCTGACTACGTTTCATGCAGCTACATGAGGTGCTCATTGATTTGTTTCTTTTCTCAATCGAACTCTGAAACTGTCACTGGGCTGAGTTGCTGGGGCCAATTTGAGTCTGTTTCTGTGGTGTGTCCAGGCTGCTCTGCAGTGTTGATCATTTTGATGGGGAAAATATTTCCCAGTTACAGCAATACCAAAATGATCAAATAAAGAAAAAAAGCAACACCTAGATAACTGCTTTCTTGCCGGGGTGTCCTTTGTTGTTGTTGTTGTTTTAAATTGTGCTGTAGTGTGTACCAGTGCTGACAAATTAGGGGAAATATTAATCTAAATATCTGTGCAGCTGAAATCTGGAGCTGGAGAGAATGAAGCCTGATAATTAACAGCCTGTGGCTGGGTTTCTAAAATGTGCTTAGCCATAGTCTGTAGAAAGTCAGTTCACACAGTAAGTTCTCTTAATTTTTCCTCCCTCATGCTCTTCAAGACTTCTGAACTTCTGTGCTTAGCCAGTGTGGGAGATGCAAATCAGTGGCTGTCACTGCTCTTTAGTTTTGCCATGAGCTGAAATCAGAGCTCTGAAGGTCCAGCTTTAATCCATGCTTAAGAGAAGAACTGAGATCTAATGTCTCCTTTCTGCTCAGCCTTGTCTTCAGAGTGTGTGTCTGTGCGCTGCTGCAGTGGCATGTGTGACCTGCTGAGCTCTTCTACGAGGAGCCCTTCTCCTCTGCCACAGATTCAGTCTGGGCAGAATGCAGAGGACCTGAGGAGAACTTGCTTAGCACACCTACCACATGCGCTGACAGCCACAGCACACTGGAGGGTGCAAGAAGATCATTTCCAGAGCCACTTAGCAAGGCTGCTTTTCCAATTACACCACTCTTAATACTAGTTTTCTCAAACACGTGTTTCTGTGCAGATCACAGATGGCTATATATGGGATTACTCTTGTTGAATTGCAACTGCAGGGTAAAAATTCTTGGGCAGTTTCACTTGCTTTTGGTGGAAGTTGTTCTGCATTTCTCTAGAGACCATATTGGCGAGATCCTATTTAGCCATGGAAAGAATACATGACTTGAGACTTCATAACATCAGGCTAATATTTCCTTAATTAAAGATGTGCCTTAAAGTACTGCTGATTTCTAGAAGACCACTGGACAAATGTTTATAGTGTTACGTTAGCTCCTGTCATCTGCATGCTGTATACCCTTAGACAAAGTTTGAAACTCATCAGAAACTGGTTCAGAACAAAACATTCCAGGATGTCTAAGTGAGTCTTGGCTTTCCAGAGTTCACTGATGTAAGGTGAAATGGGACTGCAAATTCCAGTCAAGACATCATTTAGGCCCTTTTGTCCTTATGGGCACAAAGGATACAGTTTATTCATTGGGGTCTCAGTGTGGCTTTTTGGTGCATTTCTTGGTACAGAGAATCCAATGTAAGTTTAGAGTTGCATAGATAAACATGCTGTAGCTGGTCTGACCTATAAGGAACAAGTTTTCTAAGGTTGCCACTGCAGTGCCAGAAGCACTCAAAGCTCAGTGTCCATGAGATCTCATATTGTGGCACAAGGGATTTGGCACATCCTCTTTGTGTTTGCAATTCTTTGGAAGTAGGTGCTGTGTTGAAACTGTCTTCATTCAAATGATCAGCTTATGGGAAGAGAATAGTCAGAATTAATGTTATTTGATACACCTCAAGAAGTCCCAGCCTCTAATAACTAGCAGTAGTGTGCTTAAGGAAACAAAATGCAGTAGGTAGGCACTAAACATAAGTATGTAATGCCTGCCACTTGTAAATGTGCAGATTATTGCCCATTTAATATTTTCTTGTCAGCTGCCTGTACAGAGTTTATTTTGAGAAGAAAGAACTAGAATTGGAGAGCAATTTAGCCACGTTTCAAACTATAGAAAATAATGTTTTACCTAATTAACAGTAGAATGGCACTTTGTAATATTTGGTTTGCTGCTAAATTATCAGTAACCTGTTGACCAATTAACAACCAAGAGCTTGACTGTATTTTCTCGTTTCTTTGGATGATTACTCACACCACTGCACGTCTCCATCAAAAGACAGATTCCCCCATCCCTTTCCCCATAAATGAAAGCCAATACAAGAGAAGAAGAAGGGTTTGACCTTACAGAAGTGCGTGTTGGTGACCGTGGCAGCTTCCAGCAGCTTTGCTACAACTGCTTTTGTAGCAAATAGGTTCCCCTCCTCCCTTGCTGCTCTCTCTGCTGTCACACAGCACCACTAGAAGGACTAGTGGTTTTGTGTGCTCACAAGTGACACTAAAAAGTAAATCTTGCTTATACTTTGCTTATACCATCCGTGAAATTTCTCCCCGGTTTCCTTGTCTCGTGGAAGCCACTGGGAGTTGTGACAACCCAGTAGATCAAGGAGGAAAACAGAAGGTGTTGATCACAAACCTGTCCATGTAATAGTTTCTCGGAAGAAATGTGATGGTGTTGGGGAATGCACTAATCCCATGAGACTGGGGGGTGAAGTATGCAAAGCAGAGAGATGAGTTTTGTAAGAGACGATGTTTTTTGCACGTGTCATCACGTTTTCGAGGACCTGGGAGCTGTGAGTTTTCTCTCAAAATAGACAGAAGACCCTGTTCAGGGTTAAAAAATCTGGTTTGTAATATGTTTTCATTCCCTAGTGTAGAGAATAATTTGCCTGCTCTTTTGTTTTCAGCCTTAACGCAGCACCTGCTCCAGCTTGTGGCAGCATTGGCAATTTGAAAGGCACCCCAGTGGCTACTCCCTGTACTCCTCGGCGTCTGAGCTTGGCCGAATCCTTCACTAACCTCCGGGAATCCACAACGACGATGAGCACGTCTCTGGGGCTGGTGTGGCTGCTGAAGGAAAGGGGCATCTCAGCAGCAGTGTACAATCCGCAGAGCTGGGACAGAGCCAGCAAAGGCACCCTCCTGAACGCATACCCCCCTAAAATGGCGATCATTCCTTCCACTCCACCCAACTCACCTATGCAGACACCTTCTTCCTCCCCTCCATCTTTTGAGTTCAAGTGCACCAGCCCACCTTACGACAACTTCTTGGCTTCGAAGCCTGCTAGTTCAATCTTGAAAGAGGTGAGGAACAAAAAGAACATCAGGAACAGTGAGAGCCAGACTGACGTGTCTGTTTCCAACCTTAATCTCGTGGACAAAGTCAAGAGGTTTGGTATCGCCAAAGTCGTGAGTGCAGGGCAAACTTCAGCTCCTCCTTTAACTGATGACCAGGGACCTCTTCTCTGTGGGGCACAAGGACCAGTGAGGGCCCTTGTTCCTGGAGGCCTGGCGCCAGACGGTCTCCCTTTGGGCTGCCCCGCCGTGACCAGTGCCATCCAGCTGAACACTGGCATCCGAAGGAATCGGAGCTTCCCCACCATGGTGGGTTCCAGCATGCAGATGAAAGGCCCGACGTCTCTCACTTCGGGGATCCTCATGGGAACCAAGCTCCCGAAGCAAACTAGCTTACGATGAAGGACTTTATTTTCACAGCTAGTCTTTTTAAATAAAAATACTCGGGGTTCTTTCTCCGATCCTCTTTCCTTTCCCCACCATCCCTTCATTGCCTCTTGAGTTTGACAAATCAACTTTGTGCCTAATGGGAGAAAAGTGTAAACTTTGTATAAAATCTGTAAATATGTACCAGATCTATTGTGACTAATTGGATTATTTTCCTGTTCAATTGAGTGCAAAAGGCTCTGTGTTATGATTTCTCTATTAAGAATAACTTGCTAACCTTCTCAAAAGGTTTTCTTTAAGATGCACTGAAAAAAATAACAAAACCAACAAAAAGTAACTTGACTAGGAAGACATGAACTCTGTAGCTAGCCTAACTTGAGTTGAAGGTGCATGGGAAGCTATCGAATGTGTTTTGTGAGACCTCACATGGCATCACTTGAAGCATGGGAGCGTTTGTGCTTCGTTAAATGCTGAAAAAACCACTCGGTTTAACATGCGGTAGTTCTAGTTTTGCTTCTGTAGGTACGTTGAGCTGAGTTATTGGAGTGCCTGGCTATTATACCTGAATGGATGAAACTTTTTTTGTTTTTCTTTTCCTGTTTTGTATTCTCCTCCTTCTGGAGGTGCTAAACTTGAACTAATGCTGTGCGGAGGTCAGCAGGCCTACTGGGTACCTGGAACATTGACATATTCCTCCCACCGCCGTTTCATTTGGCACGCTTGCACCCTGTGCGACTTCTTTTTTGTTTTGTTTGTTTTTCGATGCTGCGCTGGATTGTGGAAGGGAAGGTGCTTTACTCTGTGTTGCTGCCACTGGAACAGGCTTTGTCAGTGCCCCCCGAAGAAAACAGTTTTCACAACTCATGCGGTAAAACATGGCAGTGACTTCTTAGAAATCAAAGTTGTGGCACAGATTGACAGATAAAGAATGTTATAAAAGAACATGTAGCAAAAAAAGTATTAGGAGAGGGTGTGTCCTTGAATCCTCCACAGAGAACCACAAAAAACCATTTAGTAATGGAACGGTACAAGTTGGAAAGAGCAACTTGCAGCCCTCATGCTGATCTTCAGGTTTGGTGCACACTGAGGACCATGGCCTTGTCAGCAGGGTGGGAATATTCCCCGCCCATTTTCTGGTTTCGTTTTTCTGAGAAACCTTTTTCACCTGAAGTTGGACCTTAGCAGAGGTAAAAGGATGGAAAATGCTGTATCTCACAATGCTTTTAAACTGATAAAGCACCTCCTAATACCAAGCCTTTAACCCCCACTTTTTCGGAAAAGAAATAAAAGACCTCGCACGACCTTTAGTTACAGCCAGGTGATCTTAATTTGTGTTGCGCTTTTCTTCTCTGTTTCTCCCAAACTTCTGCTGAGTGCTTGTAGAAAGAATTGAAACATCCTGGAACTGGAACAGACCAAAGGGAGCTTGCTCCTAGAGCTGAGACCTAGAATTTTTTGAAGGGAGGATGGAGAAGAGCGAAGGGGGGAGGATTTAACATCCACTTTCTTTTCCTTGCATCTCCTGTGGCATCTAAATCAAGCTCCCTGTTTGTTACCGTAATCACACTACACATAATTGCCATGAACTGCTGTTTGTACCAGACTGTTACTAAATCATTAGCACTGAGAATTTCCTGCATAAATGAAACTGTCTTTTAGTCTTTGTGACGAGAGATAGGTGGGTGTTTGTGGTTTTTTTGTTGGGTTGTTTTTCCTGAATGAAGTAGTTCTTGCAGTAGTACTATGGACACTAAGGATATTTTTTGAGAAAGAATGAACACATCAGTCAGTTACTGCATGTGTTTGAAGACTTCTATTTATTCTATGAACTTAAAATGTTTTAGTAAAATGTCATCAGCTCTCTTTGCTGTTGTATGTGTGCACTTATTGCAAGTAAATTTAAGTCTCTTTTTATTTGAATGTATCTTAAAACAGGAGATAGAATAACAGTTGATTCTGAAAAAAGTCACGGACTTGATGGACCATTTTATATACCCAGAGGAAGAAAGCAATACCATATGAGAACTTACAGTGTAGACATTATTCATGCAATTGGGAAGTATTATTTAGCCTTTAAATAAGCAGTAGGAGGTGTCCACTCGCCGGAGAAAGCAATTGTAACACATCAGAAAGATGAAATAAAAATTTTTCTTCACTAATATCAAGAAAATAACAGAAAAGTTGCATTGTTGTGTATTATTCAACTTCCTTCCTGTACTTCTGTGGTGATAAATATTCCACTTTGATCCCTTGTTTTGTCTTTCAGTCAAAGCAAAATAAGAGACCATCACCGCCTTTGGTTTTTGAATTCTTACAGAAGTAGTTGAAGAGTTTTGACATGTTAGGATCACTCAACTGCTGAAGCTAAGGTCAAAATAAAAATACAGAAGTAAACGCAGAGGGTTTTTTATTTTTGTTTTGAATTCCAAAAAGAAGAATTGGATGTGTTGTGTATGAACTCTCCTGCCTAATACGATGCAAAAACTATAGTGACAGAATATGAAAGTACAGAGTAAGGAGGAAACATCCTGTCGAGGGATGAAAGCAAGGTCTGCTGTTGGCTGCATCTTTTTTACTGAGGGTGGAACAGCCCATTGATTAAACACCAGATAATGAGAAACTCAAAAAATCGTGCACTCATGGTGAGAACTAAGTACTGACAGAAGAGCTCCCTGGAGGAGGGGGTAGTCAGGCAGTAAGTAGATCATGGAAAGGTTTACCGACTCATACATAGAGGAGAGGGATGTGTGTGAGGTTGGGTGGGAAATTATAGGATCAATTTGAACCTTAAGACGATCAAGTCCAACCGTAACCTAACTCTAGCACTTAGCCATGGCCCTGGGAGCCTCATCTACTGACAACCCTTTCTGTGAAGAAATGTTTCTTAATATCTAATCTGAACCTCACTTGGCACAAATTGAGGCCGTTTCCTCTTGTCCTATCACTTGCTACTTGGGAGAAGAGACCAACACCCTCCATGCTACATCCTCCTTTCTGATAGTTGTAGATAGAATCGTTTAGGTTGGAAGAGACCCTAAGGATCATCGAGTCCAACCATAACCTAACTCTAGCACTAAATGATGTCCCTAAGAACCTCATCTAAATGCTTATTAAACACCTCCAGGGATGGTGACTCCACCACTGCCCTGGGCAGCCTGGTCCCCTTTCTGTGAATAATTTTTTCCTAATATCCAATCTAAATGTCCCCTGGTACAACTTGAGGCCATTTCCTCTTGTCCTGTCACTTGTTACTTGGGAGAAGAGACCAACACCCTCCATCCTACAACCTCCTTTCAGGTAGTTGTTGATCATTCCATTTATATCACATATTTGCTATTGAGAGAATACTGGAGACCAGTAATGCCAAAATAAACTTTTGGAGGGCTCGCATGAGTATGAGGCAGTGCCATACAACGGCTGTGAGGACGGCTGATGCCTGATGCAAGGCACATCCAGGTGCTGTGTCAATGTGAAGGGGACAGCTGAGGCTGGTACACGAACACAAACATTTGCTGGTTCTGGGTGGACTCTTGCCTTGCACCAGGTAGCCTGCTGTCCTCAATGTTCTATAAGCTGTGTGTGGTGGGGTTGCTCCTCTGCTGGTGGTTCTTGCTGTGCCTGCAGTAGCTGCTGGCTTCTCCCTGCTTCTCAGAGCGGGGTACCCCAGTGCTCCCCAGTGCTTTCCACAGCTCAGAGAGCTCTTGGGAGCTGCAGATCAGCCCCCAGCCTGCGTGGCCAAGGATCAGCTGAAAAATCCCTGGTGATGCTGCCAGCGTTGCAGTTCCGCAGCGCTCTGCTCACTTCTTGCTCTGCTCTCTCCCACACCGGCAGCCCTGTCTGCATGTAACCCTGGCCTGGGTTTGCCTCCCTGTCTGCTCCTCGTTTTGGAAGAGGGCTGGCTGTCATTTGCACAGCCCTCTCACCTGCTGCCACTTCTGGCTGAGCTGCACTGGGGCTGTGGTGACACTCAGGGTCCTGGATGAGTTTTGTATAATACAGGAGGCGTCTTTTTTTGGCTGTCTCCTTGTTGTGTCTTTTCTCCTTCCAAAATTAATAGCTTTTTCCCCTCTAATCTATGCTTGCTGGTGAGCATGGATGCTCCTGCAGTGATCTAAAGCTTTGGCTGTGGAAGGAATAAGGACATAGGTTTTGTTGTTTGTGCTGTATTGTTATTTTCTGACTTTTAAAAAATTATCCAGAAGGATGCATGTGGTGCTAGGTTTGTTCACTTCGGAGATACGCATCTCCGGTGCCAGCTAGGTGAACAGCAATGATGTTTAATAGCTAAGTGGATGTGGATATACTTACTTTCAGGCTATCACATCTCTGAAGGTGAATTATAATCCCAGCTTTCCCAAAGGCCTGGAATGCCAGGGAAAGCTTGGTTTAAACAACTGTGAAAAACCAGAAGATTAGTATTCACTGAAGGTCCTACAGAAGAAGTGGGCTTCAAGGTTGTATTCCTGGGAAAGAAAAACTGATAAAATAGCCACGTTGGCAAAGAAGACCACGGGGAAACTAAAAAAACAATAAGTGCAGCCCATTGAGGTCAAGAGCAATCAAAACTGCATCAGGCTGAACTCCTTCAGGTACAAAAGGAGATTGTGCCAAGGGTAATAGATCTACTGAGACGGAGGACTGTTCTTTGTGAGAATCATCACCCTAGAGATTTCAGTGGATTCTGGAGGAAACACAGTTTCTGCTTCTGGAAGCAAAGCTGGTATATGGAGAGTGTCTTAGTTTCTCCCCCAGGACAGTAAATTATTCCATGGGGTTACAAAAACTTCATGAGCTACCTGGAAACTCAGCTGACGTATTTAATGCACTCAGATGATTTCAAAGCAGAACAGGACTACTGCATAAACTAAACCTCAAAGGCCCAAATAGCTGATGAGTTGGTGCTTCTACTCTGAAATGGTCCTCTGTCCTTGTAATATTCAAGTGTGTCAGAAAATGTACTGGATGCATCTTCACCATACCACAGGAAGGAACATGATCACCCACCTCTGAAAGCTGGGTTGCAGGTGAGAGGAGGGTGAGGTGGGGAGAGCTGTGTGTCTAGGACTGGGCTGTGGAGGCATAGGGTGTTCTCCGGAGAGCCAAGACTGGTATTTCAGGCTTTTGAGACTCTTCCCGCCTTCCTTTTGCGTGTCTCCAAAGCACCGGATGGCCCCACAACATAATGCTGTAGTGCACAGAGGTTCGACAATTGCTCCCAACTTCCTGAACACGTTTGTTGGCAGCTCCCCGCGTTAAACTGAAAAGCCCAGAGATGTTGGTGAGAAGTGTCCTGCCTTCCTCTGGTACAGAAAGGATCTGCTGCCTGGAGCTCGTGCTCACGCTGAGGAACAAGCATTGTTCAGCTGTGCAGCAGCATCTCGCTGGGCGCCATTCAGATCTGCTTTAATTCAGTTAACAAGCCATTTGTGACCACAGAATAGCAAGAAAAATAATAAAATGCCTGAAAGTTATTGGTGTTTAGCAATGTCCTCAGCTGTAATGTAGACAGTGGGCTTTCATGTAAGAACAGTATATATTCAAGATGTCGATAATGTTTGTATTTGAAAGATGGTAGAGATTTTTGTCCTGCTGAAATAGGCTTCAAGCTATGATGAATCCAATTGCTCTTTGATTGACACAGGCACTTAGGAATGATTAAAGTTTTAACAAGCCCAGAGTCAGACTTTTATTTCTTTAAGAGAATTTTAATGAGCTCAGGGGATACAAACATCAAACACAGAGGAAAGCCTTTCGCTGCTCTGCTAGGACATTATAATATTCGCGTTTTGTCTGACGTGCAAATTCTTTTGCTTCGGCCATGGAGAGGGACCACCAGGTTTGCACTCAGGGTGCCGGATCTCACTGAAACGCGCACAGCTGGGCTGCAGCTGGGAACATCTGGCTGCAGTGTGTCCCCAGCACGGCCCAGCTGCTGCCCCATGTGTGGTGAGGATGGAGGGGCTGACGCAGCAAAATGTGGGAGGGCAGAGCAGGATCCACAGGCATTCCCGTATGAAATATTGGGCTAGATTAGACTGTTCAGGGTCAGGTGCACTGGGGTAACTGAGGTTTCTCTTACACGCTGCCCCAGCTCCTGGAGGAAGCTGCCCCATCCCAGAGCATGGGTGCTCCCTCGCTGTTGGGGGACTGTCTGGGTTTCCCCTCAATCCCAGAAGGAGCAGTTGCTTCTTCTACCCTCTCTTCATTCTCTCATTTATGTGGAGTTTGCAGTAAGCTGCTGTGTTCACGGAGATTTGCCCAGCACCTGTTTTGAAATCAAGTTAATAAAGCTGGAGGAGAACTAATTGAATCAAGCGTGCAGAGAAAACAAGCTGTCTTTAAATGCACAGAGGTATTGATTTGCTATTTTGCCAGTGCCAATTTAACCCCTCTTCACTCGCTTCCATAAAGATGCATTGGAGCATATCTAAATTAAATGTCAGAGAGTTGCCGGTGCCGGGAAACTCACCTCCCAGACAAGTAACAGAAGGTTGTGCCGATGTGCTGCCATGTGTGCTGCCATCTGCAGGGCACTTCTCAGCCCAAACCTTTTGCTTTGCTTTGTTTTGGTGTCTCTGCAGCCTTTGCAACCTTTTCCCATCCTGGGAATTTCTTTTGCTCCCAGAGGAGCAGGTGACTGATGTTTTTAGAAGGAGGAGGACGTTGCTGAGCTGCTTACAGCCAGCTGCCCCTTGCCTCTAGGAGCAGTGCTGTGTCCATCCTAGACCAACAGCTACTCTTACCTTGATGACCACTGGGATTTCCCACGAACTGGTACTCCTATGAGCGATAAGAATGAAGAGGAGATGTCCCCTGCGGCTACAAGTTTGTATCTTAGTGGCATCTGAAAAAACGTGTTAGACCTGAGCTGAGTTTTAGGCTCTAGAGAAGGGCTCTTCAGGCAGAGGTTAGGCCTGTAGCTTCTGACTTCTTTATTTGGTAGCTATTTCAATGTGAAGTCAGAAGAGGGCTCCCAGTTTCCCTGTACTGACTGGCTGAGGCCTTCGGGATGGGGATACGGGAGAGGAAAAAAAAAAGAGAGACAGATTAAATCATGTCTCTTTTGAATTCTTGTTTGGATGCCAGGTGGGTCACTTGCAAGTCTGTTTATTCCCCTGACCCATTTTACAGCACTGTTGTCCCTTAAATATCAAAACTGGTGCGTGCAGTGACTGTAAAAAGAAATTCAACCAAGTTTTATCTGAAACTTTCTGGCATCCAGGAAAGGAAGCAGACATGATTACGTACAAACGTAATGTTCAGGGTGAGATTGTAAGGAAAGGAAATGTTTTCCTTTATACGTCTCAAAACCAGACAAAATTTGGTGCAATAGCATCACAAGGAGAAAACACATTTCACAGGTGAACTAACCTTTTCTGTATTGGGCATTTCTGTAATTTGAACTGAGTGAACGCTTGCTCAAAGGAAATGGTGGCGGTGGTTGCAGGGGTGTAACCATTATTTTGTGCTTGGGAATGGTTTCTTGGAAGTGATTCACCTGTTAGAGATACAGAAAGTCCCAACCCTGATAACTGCAAGATCAATAAAGCCACAAGATCACCCAGGACCATGGCCTCGCTCACAGGGTAGGAATTTTCCAGCATGACGGACGGGCCATGAGGCTCCTCTTGCCTGCGGCTCTTGTGAGCAGCCATGTGGTGTAAACCTGTTTAATGTGTGCCAAGCAATGAAAGATGCCTCTGTCCTGCTGGAGAAGGGCAGTTACAGGTAAGAACCCCCACAAACCTCATCATCTGCCTGGCTGTGCCTTGGGAATAGATCCAAATGTTCTAGTTTTGAACATGAGCGATCATTCCACCACACCACTGTCACCTCTGCTCACTTGTTTCTCAAAGCCTGTCTCATTCCCATAGTGCTCTGTTGGCACCGTGCAGCCCAGCCTATGGCTCTGGTTAAACTTTGACATTCCACCAGGTTGCGGCTGCTGAAACCAGCCCCTCTTATCCCCTCAGAAAAGTCTTTGTGAACCTGGTGCCCCTTGCTGTGGGGCCTCACGGATGTAAGCTCTGGTTCAGACAGGCAATAGTCACTGGGGGAGCACAGCTGGCTTCTGCCACAACCCAAGACAAGAGGAACAGCAGGAGGTTTTTCCTGGGGAACCAAGCGGCAGAGGAAGCATCAGAGACGCCCAGCAGCTGTGCCCAGCGCACGGCCACCAAGGGCAGGGACAGTCCCCTGGGCCTCCTGGGCACCGGGACTGCCTCGGGGCCAGCAGTAGCCCTAAGGCTTCCTGCAAAGGGTGCTGGGCGGGGCTGTGGTGGGCGGGGCTGTGGTGGGCAGGGCTGCACATGTTTGGCTCTGTCATCCCCATGTCACTGGGCCACCACCCAGCAACGCTGAGGTCACAATGCTCCGGGGCAGTAGAGGAGGGCACAGCCTCGCTCTGCCAGAGCTGGGCTGGGGGCAGCCCGCAGACAAGCAAGAAGTCCTTGAGGAGCTGGTGGCACCTCTTGATGGGGACAGATGGAGGAAGTCCTGGAAGAGGCTGCTGGAGGTTCTCCACTGCAAGGCCAGCTCCTGGCAGGGCCACCTTCCAAGCTTATTTGGGGGACAGAAATCCTTGTGGGCTGCCTAGTAGTGGCAAGACCAAGGGAATGCTTTCTTGAGGAGCACTGCAGAGCTCAGCATCCTCATCCCTCGGGAAGGCAGAGTCAGCAGCCATAAGAAGTGGGAGCTCTTGGAAGCCCCTGAGAGGGCTTCAGGTCAAGGGAGAATAGAGCTTGGGCATCTCCTGGGCAGCACGACCAGCCTGTGGGCCAAGGAGCCAGGTCTTGCTCCCATGCTCAGGGAACAGCCGATCGCCAGCACTGGGGTCAGGAAGGAATTTTTTCCCCCGGGGCAGATTGGCCCTGGTCCCCGGGGGTTTTTTGCCTTCCTCTGCAGCATGGAGCATGACCACTTTGCAGAGCTCCTCTGGTCCCTTTTGGCTCGGTTCCTGCCTGCTGCTCATGCACCACGAAGATGGCCTCTCGTGTCCTGCAGCTGGGGGAGGAAGGCTTTTTTTCCCCCACGTGACTGTAAAGTGTCTCCGTGGGGTTTTTTGCCTTCCTCTGCAGCAGTGAGCACGGCTCCTCGGCCCTGGGCCACCTTTGGGCCGTTGTGGCTGGGTTCCTGCTGCTCCTGCTCCACGAAGGTGGCCCTCGTGCCCCGCATCCGGGGGGAGGAACTTCTTGGACTCCCAGGTTGAGCCCCCAGGGTGCTCCCGGGGTCCACCATGGCCTCCCAGGTTGAGCTCCGAGGGTGCTCCCAGACGTCCTCCACGGACTACCAGGTTGAGCCCCGAGGCTGCTCCCGGGGTCCATCAAAGCCGCCCAGGTTTGAGCTCCAAGGGTGCTCCCGGGGGTCTCCACGGCCTCCCAGGGCGGGCCCCGAGGGTGCTCCCGGGTGTTGCTTCTCAACCTCTGTCGCATTGAGCACAGCCCCTGTTCAGGGCTCCTCTGAGCCCTTTGCCCTCAGTTCCTGCCCAACTCCAAAGGTCCGCTTGTCATTGCTGCGTGTCACGCTTTGGAAAAGAACCCATGGTACCACTCAACTTCTCTTCTTCTTCTTCTTTTGTGTGTGGTGGGTTCTGATCCTCATTCTTCACGTTCTGATTCTTCAGGGAATAGGACGGCTTGGCCTGTCTTCCTGCTGTTGCTCTTACAGCTCTGTGACTTGCCTTTGCCAGGCTGCAAAAAAATAAAGCACAATGCTGTTTCCACTTGTATCCTTTGTGTTCTGTGTCCTTGAAATTGGAGCTAAAAGCCTTGTGGCATTTCAGTCAAATAGTCACACCTTTATTCGACTCATTTGAAGGTGCAGAAGAGAACAGCGCAGTCTAGCGCAGCATCGTTGTGCTCTCCCAGGCCTCGATATCTGCACGACGAGCTCTGAGCCAGGCCTGAGGGCTCCAGCCAGGAGAGCGTTCTCCAGCAACCCAGCTGCATTTGTAACATCACCCACTCCCAACACCTCTGCAGTGTTACAAGATTGCATCCTTCAACAAATGAGCCCGGGATAGAAACCCTGGAAATGTTGTTGGAATGTTCCTGTCGTTAAAGGAAAGTGAATCAGAAACGGAGTTTTCTTCCAACTCACTTTAAAAGAAGTATTACTTTGGTAGGAAATGTTTGTCTTTTCAGTTAAATTTGTGTTTTCCTCAAATAAATAGATAAATAAATAAATTAAAATAAAATAAATTAAAATAAAATAAAATAAAATAAAATAAAATAAAATAAAATAATAAAATTGTTGAAAGTTTTGGAAAGTAATGGGCACTCTGGACTGTTTTCCTGTCTGCAATATTCGAAACTGAGAGACAATTCAGGTGTTTAGAGACTCATGATGTTTGGAAAGAAACCAAGAAATGCCAGACTTGGTGGCTTGGAAACTGCTTGGCTGGACAGAGCTTGAGAGGAGGAGAAATGCACGAAGAAAAGCAACTGCATGTTTTCAAGATGTGATCTACCAAAATGAGAGTTTTGGTGTTACTACAGAATAAAATTCACTGTTACCGTTTGCTGAAGTCTCCCTTTCCTTGCAGGTTCCTGCAGTGTTGTCTGGTCTCCCAGCTGCTGTTTGCAATAACTCCTCACAATGCTATTATTCCCTTGGTATAATAATTTTGCTATGGTTTTTTTTCCAAGTCTCCCTGATATTGGTAGCATTCTAGTTTAGTACAAATATTTCCTAGGTATTATTTTCTATGCATTGTTTTTAACTGTTAACTGCTGCAAAAGTTGCTCCAGAGATACCTGTGTCTTTGGGTGAGCACCTGCTCTTCAGGATGTCAAAAATGCATTCTGTTTCTTATTAATGCACCTATTCAGAAATTCTGTGAATTATGCGAGGCAAAATAACCTCCTTTTTCAGTTCAGGGAATTCCTTAGGTGTGACAACCAGCTGCTGAAGCAGACCCAGGAGCCACAGGGGGGGTTACCTGGGGTGCAGAAAGGAAATGCAAGCAGAAGACCCTTTGGAGCCCGCAGGCAGGACCGGCTGTGAGGGTGCTGTCTGGTCAGAGTCCCCAGTTTTGCACAGGTGGGGATCCCTGGCTGCTCACAAGCGTGGGGCTCGCTGCCCTGCTTTGTGCCCAGGCTGGGCACTATCTCCCCACTTCTCTCCGTGCTGGCAGGCAATACCTGACTCAGGCTGCTTCTGCCATGCTTGGGAGTGACCCGTTCCCTTTCCACACTCTGGGGCTGGGCTGCTCTGATGCTTTCTCCTGCTTAGGATCATCTTCTGCTCCGTTTAGGGGACTTTCCTTGTCCCCTCCCGAATGAATGCCCGGCTCACCACACAGCAGGGAATGCTCTGTTTATTCAATGTTTCGTGGATGTCAGCAGAACTTTCAAATGCACTTCACAATATCAAGTAAATAAGCCAGCAAGGTGAAATATGTTGGTGGTGTTGCTCTTTCAGTTTTAGCACTGTTGACTGTTCACTACAAACACGTGGGTTTGGTGTGTAACTCAGTCCTTTCAAGTGGATACACCATGAATATAGCTGAACAAGACTTACTTGTGGTGTTAGTAATGATGGGGAAGTTTCAGCAGACCCTTTTAGCACTGGCCATTGAGCCCTGGGTGTGTTTGTTTTCTTTTGGAGAACAAGTGATTTTTGGAACTCTGTAGCTTGTGTATTTCACTTTTCTTGCATTGATCCAGTCCGAGGTACCTCATCACTTTTTGCATCTGCCTTATCAGCACACAGAAGTTTGGTTTTCCCTTTTTTTGTGTAAAATGCAAAGAATTTCTTTTTTTTAATTTAGTACCTCATCCTGGGAAGTGCATGTCACAAACCAACTCCACCTTCACCTTCACCACCTGCCGCATTCTGCACCCTTCTGATGAACTCACACGAGTCACACCAAGGTAAGGGTTTCCCGTGGTGGCAAAACCTTCGGCTCTGTCAGTGTTTTTCCTGCAGGGAAATACTAAGTAGTGGCATAAGCAAAAGCGTTAGCCACATTAGTGAATTACACCCCCAAATATTCCTCCCATTTTGCGTTACTTCAACCTGATTTTATTTGAGGGCCATGTGCAAAGCTTTAGGAAGCCAACCAAAATATCTGAAATTTTGTCTTGCGGGATCAGACATAACTAAGTTAGCTTCCAAATCCAAACTACCCTTGGTCCAAAACTAGTTGTAGTTCTCATGTGTGAATGCACAGAATATGGTTTGTCACAAAAAATATGAGATTTTTCCAGGGAAGACAAAATCTTTATCTTTGGTACAGAACAAGAAGGGATGTGCAGGTAAAGAAATCCAGGAAGTACATGAGGAATGGAGGAAGAAATACGCCTTAATCCAAAGGAGGGAGCCATCTACTTTGTTCCTTGGTGGAATTGTTGAAAATGAGTTCATAGTAGCAAGGCTGAAACTGATGAACTGGCTTACTAGTAGCAGTTGGCAGTAGCAGTAGCCTCTAACCCAGGGGATGCTCTAACCTGACTACGTTTCATGCAGCTACATGAGGTGCTCCTTGATTTGTTTCTTTTCTCAATCGAACTCTGAAACTGTCACTGGGCTGAGTTGCTGGGGCCAATTTGAGTCTGTTTCTGTGGTGTGTCCAGGCTGCTCTGCAGTGTTGATCAGTTTGATGGGGAAAATATTTCCCAGTTACAGCAATACCAAAATGATCAAATAAGGAAAAAAAGCAACACCTAGATAACTGCTTTCTTGCCGGGGTGCCCTTTGTTGTTGTTGTTTTAAATTGTGCTGTAGTGTGTACCAGTGCTGACAAATTAGTGGAAATATTAATCTAAATATCTGTGCAGCTGAAATCTGGAGCTGGAGAGAATGAAGTTGTTGGAGTTGTTAAGCCATTGGAATGCTGTAGTTTTCATCTTGTGACTAGGACATCTTAGAAGCCTGATAATTAACACCCTGTGGCTGGGTTTCTAAAATGTGCTTAGCCATAGTCTGTAGAAAGTCAGTTCACACAGTAAGTTCTCTTAATTTTTCCTCCCTCATGCTCTTCAAGACTTCTGAACTTCTGTGCTTAGCCAGTGTGGGAGATGCAAATCAGTGGCTGTCACTGCTCTTTAGTTTTGCCATGAGCTGAAATCAGAGCTCTGAAGGTCCAGCTTTAATCGATGCTTAAGAGAAGAACTGAGATCTAACGTCTCCTTTCTGCTCAGCCTTGTCTTCAGAGTGTGTGTCTGTGTGCTGCTGCAGTGGCATGTGTGACCTGCTGAGCTCTTCTACGAGGAGCCCTTCTCCTCTGCCACAGATTCAGTCTGGGCAGAATGCAGAGGACCTGAGGAGAACTTGCTTAGCACACCTACCACATGCACTGACAGCCACAGCACACTGGAGGGTGCAAGAAGATCATTTCCAGAGCCACTTAGCAAGGCTGCTTTTCCAATTACACCACTCTTAATCCTAGTTTTCTCAAACACGTGTTTCTGTGCAGATCACAGATGGCTATATATGGGATTACTCTTGTTGAATTGCAACTGCAGGGTAAAAATTCTTGGGCAGTTTCACTTGTTTTTGGTGGAAGTTGTTCTGCATTTCTCTAGAGACCATATTGGCGAGATCCTATTTAGCCATGGAAAGAATACATGACTTGAGACTTCATAACATCAGGCTAATATTTCCTTAATTAAAGATGTGCCTTAAAGTACTGCTGATTTCTAGAAGACCACTGGACAAATGTTTAGAGTGTTACGTTAGCTCCTGTCAGCTGCGTGCTGTATACCCTTAGACAAAGTTTGAAACTCATCAGAAACTGGTTCAGAACAAAACATTCCAGGATGTCTAAGTGAGTCTTGGCTTTCCAGAGTTCATTGATGTAAGGTGAAATGGGACTGCAAATTCCAGTCAAGACATCATTTAGGCCCTTTTGTCCTTATGGGCACAAAGGATACAGTTTATTCATTGGGGTCTCAGTGTGGCTTTTTGGTGCATTTCTTGGTACAGAGAATCCAACGTAAGTTTAGAGTTGCATAGATAAACATGCTGTAGCTGGTCTGACCTATAAGGAACAAGTTTTCTAAGGTTGCCACTGCAGTGCCAGAAACACTCAAAGCTCAGTGTCCATGAGATCTCATATTGTGGCACAAGGGATTTGGCACATCCTCTTTGTGTTTGCAATTCTTTGGAAGTAGGTGCTGTGTTGAAACTGTCTTCATTCAAATGATCAGCTTATGGGAAGAGAATAGTCAGAATTAATGTTATTTGATACACCTCAAGAAGTCCCAGCCTCTAATAACTAGCAGTAGTGTGCTTAAGGAAACAAAATGCAGTAGGTAGGCACTAAACATAAGTATGTAATGCCTGCCACTTGTAAATGTGCAGATTATTGCCCATTTAATATTTTCTTGTCAGCTGCCTGTACAGAGTTTATTTTGAGAAGAAAGAACTAGAATTGGAGAGCAATTTAGCCACGTTTCAAACTATAGAAAATTATGTTTTACCTAATTAACAGTAGGATGGCACTTTGTACTATTTGGTTTGCTGCTAAATTATCAGTAACCTGTTGACCAATTAACAACCAAGAGCTTGACTGTATTTTCTCGTTTCTTTGGATGATTACTCACACCACTGCACGTCTCCATCAAAAGACAGATTCCCCCATCCCTTTCCCCATAAATGAAAGCCAATACAAGAGAAGAAGAAGGGTTTGACCTTACAGAAGTGCGTGTTGGTGACCGTGGCAGCTTCCAGCAGCTTTGCTACAACTGGTTTTGTAGCAAATAGGTTCCCCTCCTCCCTTGCTGCTCTCTCTGCTGTCACCCAGCACCACTAGAAGGACTAGTGGTTTTGTGTGCTCACAAGTGACACTAAAAAGTAAATCTTGCTTATACTTTGCTTATACCATCCGTGAAATTTCTCCCCGGTTTCCTTGTCTCGTGGAAGCCACTGGGAGTTGTGACAACCCAGTAGATCAAGGAGGAAAACAGAAGGTGTTGATCACAAACCTGTCCATGTAATAGTTTCTCAGAAGAAATGTGATGGTGTTGGGGAATGCACTAATCCCATGAGACTGGGGGGTGAAGTATCCAAAGCAGAGAGATGAGTTTTGTAAGAGACGGTGTTTTTTGCACGTGTCATCACGTTTCCGAGGACCTGGGAGCTGTGAGTTTTCTCTCAAAATGGACAGAAGACCCTGTTCAGGGTTAAAAAATCTGGTTTGTAATACGTTTTCATTCCCTAGTGTAGAGAATAATTTGCCTGCTCTTTTGTTTTCAGCCTTAACGCAGCACCTGCTCCAGCTTGTGGCAGCATTGGCAATTTGAAAGGCACCCCAGTGGCTACTCCCTGTACTCCTCGGCGTCTGAGCTTGGCCGAATCCTTCACTAACCTCCGGGAATCCACAACGACGATGAGCACGTCTCTGGGGCTGGTGTGGCTGCTGAAGGAAAGGGGCATCTCAGCAGCAGTGTACAATCCGCAGAGCTGGGACAGAGCCAGCAAAGGCACCCTCCTGAACGCATACCCCCCTAAAATGGCGATCATTCCTTCCACTCCACCCAACTCACCTATGCAGACACCTTCTTCCTCCCCTCCATCTTTTGAGTTCCAGTGCACCAGCCCACCTTACGACAACTTCTTGGCTTCGAAGCCTGCTAGTTCAATCTTGAAAGAGGTGAGGAACAAAAAGAACATCAGGAACAGTGAGAGCCAGACTGACGTGTCTGTTTCCAACCTTAATCTCGTGGACAAAGTCAAGAGGTTTGGTATCGCCAAAGTCGTGAGTGCAGGGCAAACGTCAGCTCCTCCTTTAACTGATGACCAGGGACCTCTTCTCTGTGGGGCACAAGGACCAGTGAGGGCCCTTGTTCCTGGAGGCCTGGCGCCAGACGGTCTCCCTTTGGGCTGCCCCGCCGTGACCAGTGCCATCCAGCTGAACACTGGCATCCGAAGGAATCGGAGCTTCCCCACCATGGTGGGTTCCAGCATGCAGATGAAAGGCCCGACGTCTCTCACTTCGGGGATCCTCATGGGAACCAAGCTCCCGAAGCTAACTAGCTTACGATGAAGGACTTTATTTTTACAGCTAGTCTTTTTAAATAAAAGTACTCGGGGTTCTTTCTCCGATCCTCTTTCCTTTCCCCACCATCCCTTCATTGCCTCTTGAGTTTGACAAATCAACTTTGTGCCTAATGGGAGAAAAGTGTAAACTTTGTATAAAATCTGTAAATATGTACCAGATCTATTGTGACTAATTGGATTATTTTCCTGTTCAATTGAGTGCAAAAGGCTCTGTGTTATGATTTCTGTAGTAAGGATAACTTGCTAACCTTCTCAAAAGGTTTTCTTTAAGATGCACTGAAAAAAATAACAAAACCAACAAAAAGTAACTTGACTAGGAAGACATGAACTCTGTAGCTAGCCTAACTTGAGTTGAAGGTGCATGGGAAGCTATCGAATGTGTTTTGTGAGACCTCACATGGCATCACTTGAAGCATGGGAGCGCTTGTGCTTCGTCAAATGCTGAAAAAACCACTCGGTTTAACATGCGGTAGTTCTAGTTTTGCTTCTGTAGGTACGTTGAGCTGAGTTATTGGAGTGCCTGGCTGTTATACCTGAATGGATGAAACTTTTTTGTTTTTCTTTTCCTGTTTTGTATTCTCCTCCTTCTGGAGGTGCTAAACTTGAACTAATGCTGTGCGGAGGTCAGCAGGCCTACTGGGTACCTGGAATATTGACATATTCCTCCCACCGCCGTTTCATTTGGCACGCTTGCACCCTGTGCGACTTCTTTTTTGTTTTGTTTGTTTTTAGCGATGCTGCACTGGATTGTGGAAGGGAAGATGCTTTACTCTGTGTTGCTGCCACTGGAACAGGCTTTGTCAGTGCCCCCCGAAGAAAACAGTTTTCACAACTCATGCAGTAAAACATGGCAGTGACTTCTTAGAAATCAAATTTGTGGCACAGATTGACAGATAAAGAATGTTATAAAAGAACAGGTAGCAAAAAAAGTATTAGGAGAGGGTGTGTCCTTGAATCCTCCACAGAGAACCACAAAAAACCATTTAGTAATGGAATGGTACAAGTTGGAAAGAGCAACTTGCAGCCCTCATGCTGATCTTCAGGTTTGGTGCACACTGAGGAGCATGGCCTTGTCAGCAGGGTGGGAATATTCCCCACCCATTTTCTGGTTTCGTTTTTCTGAGAAACCTTTTTCATCTGAAGTTGGACCTTAGCAGAGGTAAAAGGATGGAAAATGCTGTATCTGACAATGCTTTTAAACTGATAAAGCACCTCCTAATACCAAGCCTTTAACCCCCACTTTTTCGGAAAAGAAATAAAAGACCTCGCACGACCTTTAGTTACAGCCAGGTGATCTTAATTTGTATTGCGCTTTTCTTCTTCTCTGTTTCTCCCAAACTTCTGCTGAGTGCTTGTAGAAAGAATTGAAACATCCTGGAACTGGAACAGACCAAAGGGAGCTTGCTCCTAGAGCTGAGACCTAGAATTTTTTGAAGGGAGGATGGAGAAGAGCGAAGGGGGGAGGATTTAACATCCACTTTCTTTTCCTTGCATTTCCTGTGGCACCTAAATCAAGCTCCCTGTTTGTTACCGTAATCACACTACACATAATTGCCATGAACTGCTGTTTGTACCAGACTGTTACTAAATCATTAGCACTGAGAATTTCCTGCATAAATGAAACTGTCTTTTAGTCTTTGTGACGAGAGATAGGTGGGTGTTTGGGGTTTTTTTGTTGGGTTGTTTTTCCTGAATGAAGTAGTTCTTGCAGTAGTACTATGGACACTAAGGATATTTTTTGAGAAAGAATGAACACATCAGTCAGTTACTGCATGTGTTTGAAGACTTCTATTTATTCTATGAACTTAAAATGTTTTAGTAAAATGTCATCAGCTCTCTTTGCTGTTGTATGTGTGCACTTATTGCAAGTAAATTTAAGTCTCTTTTTATTTGAATGTATCTTAAAACAGGAGATAGAATAACAGTTGATTCTGAAAAAAGTCACGGACTTGATGGACCATTTTATATACCCAGAGGAAGAAAGCAATACCATACGAGAACTTACAGTGTAGACATTATTCATGCAATTGGGAAGTATTATTTAGCCTTTAAATAAGCAGTAGGAGCTGTCCACTCGCCGGAGAAAGCAATTGTAACACATCAGAAAGATGAAATAAAAATTTTTCTTCACTAATATCAATAAAATAACAGAAAAGTTGCATTGTTGTGTATTATTCAACTTCCTTCCTGTACTTCTGTGGTGATAAATATTCCACTTTGATCCCTTGTTTTGTCTCTCCCTCAAAGCAAAATAAGAGACCATCACCGCCTTTGGTTTTTGAATTCTTACAGAAGTAGTTGAAGAGTTTTGACATGTTAGGATCACTCAACTGCTGAAGCTAAGGTCAAAATAAAAATACAGAAGTAAATGCAGAGGGTTTTTTATTTTTGTTTTGAATTCCAAAAAGAAGAATTGGATGTGTTGTGTATGAACTCTCCTGCCTAATACGATGCAAAAACTATAGTGACAGAATATGAAAGTACAGAGTAAGGAGGAAACATCCTGTCGAGGGATGAAAGCAAGGTCTGCTGTTGGCTGCATCTTTTTTACTGAGGGTGGAACAGCCCATTGATTAAACACCAGATAATGAGAAACTCAAAAAATCGTGCACTCATGGTGAGAACTAAGTACTGACAGAAGAGCTCCCTGGAGGAGGGGGTAGTCAGGCAGTAAGTAGATCATGGAAAGGTTTACCGACTCATACATAGAGGAGAGGGATGTGTGTGAGGTTGGGTGGGAAATTATAGGATCAATTTGAACCTTAAGACGATCAAGTCCCACCGTAACCTATAACTCTAGCACTTAGCCATGGCCCTGGGAGCCTCATCTACTGACAACCCTTTCTGTGAAGAAATGTTTCCTAATATCTAATCTGGTGGGACCCAGGGAGGACGGGGATGGTGCATCCAGCACTCCCTGCCCAAGGACAGGCTGAGTTAAACAGAGGCTGCTCCAGTGAAGGGGAGAGCTGAGGCTGGTACACCAACTGCAACACAAACATTTGCTGGTTCTGTGTGCACTCTTGCCTTGCACCAGGTAGCCTGCTGTCCTCAATTTTCTATAAGCTGTGTGTGGTGGGGTTGCTCCTCTGCTGGCGGTTCTTGCTGTGCCTGCAGTAGCTGTTGGCTTCTCCCTGCTTCTCAGAGCGGGGTACCCCAGTGCTCCCCAGTGCTTTCCACAGCTCAGAGAGCTCTTGGGAGCTGCAGATCAGCCCCCAGCCTGCGTGGCCAAGGATCAGCTGAAAAATCCCTGGTGATGCTGCCAGCGTTGCAGTTCCGCAGCGCTCTGCTCACTTCTTGCTCTGCTCTCTCCCACACCGGCAGCCCTGTCTGCATGTAACCCTGGCCTGGGTTTGCCTCCCTGTCTGCTCCTCGTTTTGGAAGAGGGCTGGCTGTCATTTGCACAGCCCTCTCACCTGCTGCCACTTCTGGCTGAGCTGCACTGGGGCTGTGGTGACACTCAGGGTCCTGGGTGAGTTTTGTATAATACAGGAGGCGTCTTTTTTTTGCCATCTCCTTGTTGTGTCTTTTCTCCTTCCAAAATTCATAGCTTTTTTCCCCTCTAACCTATGCTTGCTGCTGAGCATGGATGCTCCGGCAGTGATCTAAAGCTTTGGCTGTGGAAGGAATAAGGACATAGGTTTTGTTGTTTGTGCTGTATTGTTATTTTCTGACTTTTAAAAAAGTATCCAGAAGGATGCATGTGGTGCTAGGTTTGTTCACTTCGGAGATACGCATCTCCGGTGCCAGCTAGGTGAACAGCAATTTTCCTGCATGACGGACGGGCCATGAGGCTCCTCTTGCCTGCGACTCTTGTGAGCAGCCATGTGGTGTAAACCTGTTTAATGTGTGCCAAGCAATGAAAGATGCCTCTGTCCTGCTGGAGAAGGGCAGTTACAGGTAAGAACCCCCACAAACCTCATCATCTGCCTGGCTGTGCCTTGGGAATAGATCCAAATGTTCTAGTTTTGAACATGAGCGATCATTCCACCACACCACTGTCACCTCTGCTCACTTGTTTCTCAAAGCCTGTCTCATTCCCATAGTGCTCTGTTGGCACCGTGCAGCCCAGCCTATGGCTCTGGTTAAACTTTGACATTCCACCAGGTTGCGGCTGCTGAAACCAGCCCCTCTTATCCCTTCAGAAAAGTCTTTGTGAACCTGGTGCCCCTTGCTGTGGGGCCTCACGGATGTAAGCTCTGGTTCAGACAGGCAATAGTCACTGGGGGAGCACAGCTGGCTTCTGCCACAACCCAAGACAAGAGGAACAGCAGGAGGTTTTTCCTGGGGAACCAAGCGGCAGAGGAAGCATCAGAGACGCCCAGCAGCTGTGCCCAGCGCACGGCCACCAAGGGCAGGGACAGTCCCCTGGGCCTCCTGGGCACCGGGACTGCCTCGGGGCCAGCAGTAGCCCTAAGGCTTCCTGCAAAGGGTGCTGGGCGGGGCTGTGGTGGGTGGGGCTGTGGTGGGCGGGGCTGTGGTGGGCAGGGCTGCACATGTTTGGCTCTGTCATCCCCATGTCACTGGGCCACCACCCAGCAACGCTGAGGTCACAATGCTCCGGGGCAGTAGAGGAGGGCACAGCCTCGCTCTGCCAGAGCTGGGCTGGGGGCAGCCCGCAGACAAGCAAGAAGTCCTTGAGGAGCTGGTGGCACCTCTTGATGGGGACAGATGGAGGAAGTCCTGGAAGAGGCTGCTGGAGGTTCTCCACTGCAAGGCCAGCTCCTGGCAGGGCCACCTTCCAAGCTTATTTGGGGGACAGAAATCCTTGTGGGCTGCCTAGTAGTGGCAAGACCAAGGGAATGCTTTCTTGAGGAGCACTGCAGAGCTCAGCATCCTCATCCCTCGGGAAGGCAGAGTCAGCAGCCATAAGAAGTGGGAGCTCTTGGAAGCCCCTGAGAGGGCTTCAGGTCAAGGGAGAATAGAGCTTGGGCATCTCCTGGGCAGCACGACCAGCCTGTGGGCCAAGGAGCCAGGTCTTGCTCCCATGCTCAGGGAACAGCCGATCGCCAGCACTGGGGTCAGGAAGGAATTTTTTCCCCCGGGGCAGATTGGCCCTGGTCCCCGGGGGTTTTTTGCCTTCCTCTGCAGCATGGAGCATGACCACTTTGCAGAGCTCCTCTGGTCCCTTTTGGCTCGGTTCCTGCCTGCTGCTCATGCACCACGAAGATGGCCTCTCGTGTCCTGCAGCTGGGGGAGGAAGGCTTTTTTTCCCCCACGTGAGTATCAGTGTCTCCGTGGGGTTTTTTGCCTTCCTCTGCAGCAGTGAGCACGGCTCCTCGGCCCTGGGCCACCTTTGGGCCGTTGTGGCTGGGTTCCTGCTGCTCCTGCTCCACGAAGGTGGCCCTCGTGCCCCGCATCCGGGGGGAGGAACTTCTTGGACTCCCAGGTTGAGCCCCCAGGGTGCTCCCGGGGTCCACCATGGCCTCCCAGGTTGAGCTCCGAGGGTGCTCCCAGACGTCCTCCACGGACTACCAGGTTGAGCCCCGAGGCTGCTCCCGGGGTCCATCAAAGCCGCCCAGGTTTGAGCTCCAAGGGTGCTCCCGGGGGTCTCCACGGCCTCCCAGGGCGGGCCCCGAGGGTGCTCCCGGGTGTTGCTTCTCAACCTCTGTCGCATTGAGCACAGCCCCTGTTCAGGGCTCCTCTGAGCCCTTTGCCCTCAGTTCCTGCCCAACTCCAAAGGTCCGCTTGTCATTGCTGCGTGTCACGCTTTGGAAAAGAACCCATGGTACCACTCAACTTCTCTTCTTCTTCTTTTTTTGTGTGTGGTGGGTTCTGATCCTCATTCTTCACGTTCTGATTCTTCAGGGAATAGGACGGCTTGGCCTGTCTTCCTGCTGTTGCTCTTACAGCTCTGTGACTTGCCTTTGCCAGGCTGCAAAAAAATAAAGCACAATGCTGTTTCCACTTGTATCCTTTGTGTTCTGTGTCCTTGAAATTGGAGCTAAAAGCCTTGTGGCATTTCAGTCAAATAGTCACACCTTTATTCGACTCATTTGAAGGTGCAGAAGAGAACAGCGCAGTCTAGCGCAGCATCGTTGTGCTCTCTCAGGCCTCGATATCTGCACGACAAGCTCTGAGCCAGGCCTGAGGGCTCCAGCCAGGAGAGCGTTCTCCAGCAATCCGGCTGCATTTGTAACATCACCCACTGCCAACACCTCTGCAGTGTTACAAGATTGCATCCTTCAACAAATGAGCCCGGGATAGAAACCCTGGAAATGTTGTTGGAATGTTCCTGTCGTTAAAGGAAAGTGAATCAGAAACGGAGTTTTCTTCCAACTCACTTTAAAAGAAGTATTACTTTGGTAGGAAATGTTTGTCTTTTCAGTTAAATTTGTGTTTTCCTCAAATAAATAGATAAATAAATAAATTAAAATAAAATAAATTAAAATAAAATAAAATAAAATAAAATAAAATAAAATAAAATAATAAAATTGTTGAAAGTTTTGGAAAGTAATGGGCACTCTGGACTGTTTTCCTGTCTGCAATATTCGAAACTGAGAGACAATTCAGGTGTTTAGAGACTCATGATGTTTGGAAAGAAACCAAGAAATGCCAGACTTGGTGGCTTGGAAACTGCTTGGCTGGACAGAGCTTGAGAGGAGGAGAAATGCACGAAGAAAAGCAACTGCATGTTTTCAAGATGTGATCTACCAAAATGAGAGTTTTGGTGTTACTACAGAATAAAATTCACTGTTACCGTTTGCTGAAGTCTCCCTTTCCTTGCAGGTTCCTGCAGTGTTGTCTGGTCTCCCAGCTGCTGTTTGCAATAACTCCTCACAATGCTATTATTCCCTTGGTATAATAATTTTGCTATGGTTTTTTTTCCAAGTCTCCCTGATATTGGTAGCATTCTAGTTTAGTACAAATATTTCCTAGGTATTATTTTCTATGCATTGTTTTTGACTATTAACTGCTGCAAAAGTTGCTCCAGAGATACCTGTGTCTTTGGGTGAGCACCTGCTCTTCAGGATGTCAAAAATGCATTCTGTTTCTTATTAATGCACCTATTCAGAAATTCTGTGAATTATGCGAGGCAAAATAACCTCCTTTTTCAGTTCAGGGAATTCCTTAGGTGTGACAACCAGCTGCTGAAGCAGACCCAGGAGCCACAGGGGGGGTTACCTGGGGTGCAGAAAGGAAATGCAAGCAGAAGACCCTTTGGAGCCCGCAGGCAGGACCGGCTGTGAGGGTGCTGTCTGGTCAGAGTCCCCAGTTTTGCACAGGTGGGGATCCCTGGCTGCTCACAAGCGTGGGGCTCGCTGCCCTGCTTTGTGCCCAGGCTGGGCACTATCTCCCCACTTCTCTCCGTGCTGGCAGGCAATACCTGACTCAGGCTGCTTCTGCCATGCTTGGGAGTGACCCGTTCCCTTTCCACACTCTGGGGCTGGGCTGCTCTGATGCTTTCTCCTGCTTAGGATCATCTTCTGCTCCGTTTAGGGGACTTTCCTTGTCCCCTCCCAAATGAATGCCTGGCTCACCACACAGCGGGGAATGCTCTGTTTATTCCATGATTCGTGGATGTCAGCAGAACTTTCAAATGTACTTCACAATATCAAGTAAATAAGCCAGCAAGGTGAAATAAGTTGGTGGTGTTGCTCTTTCAGTTTTAGCACTGTTGACTGTTCACTACAAACACGTGGGCTTGGTGTGTAACTCAGTCCTTTCAAGTGGATACACCATGAATATAGCTGAACAAGACTTACCTCTGGTGTTAGTGATGATGGGGAAGTTTCAGCAGACCCTTTTAGCACTGACCATTGAGCCCTGGGTGTGTTTGTTTTCTTTTGGAGAACAAGTGTCTTTTGGAACTCTGTAGCTTGTGTAATTCACTTTTCTTGCATTGATCCAGTCCGAGGTACCTCATCACTTTTTGCATCTGCCTTATCAGCACACAGAAGTTTGGTTTTCCCCTTTTCTGTGTAAAATGCAAAGAATTTGCTTTTTTTTTAATTTAGTACCTCATCCTGGGAAGTGCATGTCACAAACCAACTCCACCTTCACCTTCACCACCTGCCGCATTCTGCACCCTTCTGATGAACTCACACGAGTCACACCAAGGTAAGGGTTTCCCGTGGTGGCAAAACCTTCGGCTCTGTCAGTGTTTTTCCTGCAGGGAAATACTAAGTAGTGGCATAAGCAAAAGCGTTAGCCACATTGGTGAATTACACCCCCAAATATTCCTCCCATTTTGCGTTACTTCAACCTGATTTTATTTGAGAGGCATGTGCAAAGCTTTAGGAAGCCAACCAAAATATCTGAAGTTTTGTCTTGTGGGATCAGACATAACTAAGTTAGCTTCCAAATCCAAACTACCATTGGTCCCAAACTAGTTGTAGTTCTCATGTGTGAATGCACAGAATATGGTTTGTCACAAAAAATACGAGATTTTTCCAGGGAGGACAAAATCTTTATCTTTGGTAGAGAACAAGAAGGGATGTGCAGGTAAAGAAATCCAGGAAGTACATGAGGAATGGAGGAAGAAATACGCTTTAATCCAAAGGAGGGAACCATCTACTTTGTTCCTTGGTGGAATTGTTGAAAATGAGTTCATAGTAGCAAGGCTGAAACTGATGAACTGGCTTACTAGTAGCAGTTGGCAGTAGCAGTAGCCTCTAACCCAGGGGATGCTCTAACCTGACTACGTTTCATGCAGCTACATGAGGAGCTCATTGATTTGTTTCTTTTCTCAATCGAACTCTGAAACTGTCACTGGGCTGAGTTGCTGGGGCCAATCTGAGTCTGTTTCTGTGGTGTGTCCAGGCTGCTCTGCAGTGTTGATCATTTTGATGGGGAAAACATTTCCCAGTTACAGCAATACCAAAATGATCAAATAAAGAAAAAAAGCAACACCTAGATAACTGCTTTCTTGCAGGGGTGTCCTTTGTTGTTGTTGTTTTAAATTGTGCTGTAGTGTGTACCAGTGCTGACAAATTAGTGGAAATATAAATCTAAATATCTGTGCAGCTGAAATCTGGAGCTGGAGAGAATGAAGTTGTTGGAGTTGTTAAGCTATTGGAATGCTGTAGTTTTCCTCTCGTGACTAGGACATCTTAGAAGCCTGATAATTAACACCCTGTGGCTGGGTTTCTAAAATGTGCTTAGCCATAGTCTGTAGAAAGTCAGTTCACACAGTAACTTCTCTTAATTTTTCCTCCCTCATGCTCTTCAAGGCTTCTGAACTTCTGTGCTTAGCCAGTGTGGGAGATGCAAATCAGTGGCTGTCACTGTTCTTTAGTTTTGCCATGAGCTGAAATCAGAGCTCTGAAGGTCCAGCTTTAATCCATGCTTAAGAGAAGAACTGAGATCTAGCGTCTCCTTTCTGCTCAGCCTTGTCTTCAGAGTGTGTGTCTGTGTGCTGCTGCAGTGGCATGTGTGACCTGCTGAGCTCTTCTACGAGGAGCCCTTCTCCTCTGCCACAGATTCAGTCTGGGCAGAATGCAGAGGACCTGAGGAGAACTTGCTTAGCACACCTACCACATGCGCTGACAGCCACAGCACACTGGAGGGTGCAAGAAGATCATTTCCAGAGCCACTTAGCAAGGCTGCTTTTCCAATTACACCACTCTTAATCCTAGTTTTCTCAAACACGTGTTTCTGTGCAGATCACAGATGGCTATATATGGGATTACTCTTGTTGAATTGCAACTGCAGGGTAAAAATTCTTGGGCAGTTTCACTTGTTTTTGGTGGAAGTTGTTCTGCATTTCTCTAGAGACCATATTGGCGAGATCCTATTTAGAGTTTATTTTGAGAAGAAAGAACTAGAATTGGAGAGCAATTTAGCCACGTTTCAAACTATAGAATATAATGTTTTACCTAATTAACAGTAGAATGGCACTTTGTAATATCTGGTTTGCTGCTAAATTATCAGTAACCTGTTGACCAATTAACAACCAAGAGCTTGACTGTATTTTCTCGTTTCTTTTGATGATTACTCACACCACTGCACGTCTCCATCAAAAGACAGATTCCCCCATCCCTTTCCCCATAAATGAAAGCCAATACAAGAGAAGAAGAAGGGTTTGACCTTACAGAAGTGCGTGTTGGTGACCGTGGCAGCTTCCAGCAGCTTTGCTACAACTGCTTTTGTAGCAAATAGGTTCCCCTCCTCCCTTGCTGCTCTCTCTGCTGTCACCCAGCACCACTAGAAGGACTAGTGGTTTTGTGTGCTCACAAGTGACACTAAAAAGTAAATCTTGCTTATACTTTGCTTATACCATCCGTGAAATTTCTCCCCGGTTTCCTTGTCCCGTGGAAGCCACTGGGAGTTGTGACAACCCAGTAGATCAAGGAGGAAAACAGAAGGTGTTGATCACAAACCTGTCCATGTAATAGTTTCTCAGAAGAAATGTGATGGTGTTGGGGAATGCACTAATCCCATGAGACTGGGGGTGAAGTATGCAAAGCAGAGAGATGAGTTTTGTAAGAGACGGTGTTTTTTGCACGTGTCATCACGTTTTCGAGGACCTGGGAGCTGTGAGTTTTCTCTCAAAATGGACAGAAGACCCTGTTCAGGGTTAAAAAATCTGGTTTGTAATACGTTTTCATTCCCTAGTGTAGAGAATAATTTGCCTGCTCTTTTGTTTTCAGCCTTAACGCAGCACCTGCTCCAGCTTGTGGCAGCATTGGCAATTTGAAAGGCACCCCAGTGGCTACTCCCTGTACTCCTCGGCGTCTGAGCTTGACCGAATCCTTCACTAACCTCCGGGAATCCACAACGACGATGAGCACGTCTCTGGGGCTGGTGTGGCTGCTGAAGGAAAGGGGCATCTCAGCAGCAGTGTACAATCCGCAGAGCTGGGACAGAGCCAGCAAAGGCACCCTCCTGAACGCATACCCCCCTAAAATGGCGATCATTCCTTCCACTCCACCCAACTCACCTATGCAGACACCTTCTTCCTCCCCTCCATCTTTTGAGTTCAAGTGCACCAGCCCACCTTACGACAACTTCTTGGCTTCGAAGCCTGCTAGTTCAATCTTGAAAGAGGTGAGGAACAAAAAGAACATCAGGAACAGTGAGAGCCAGACTGACGTGTCTGTTTCCAACCTTAATCTCGTGGACAAAGTCAAGAGGTTTGGTATCGCCAAAGTCGTGAGTGCCGGGCAAACGTCAGCTCCTCCTTTAACTGATGACCAGGGACCTCTTCTCTGTGGGGCACAAGGACCAGTGAGGGCCCTTGTTCCTGGAGGCCTGGCGCCAGACGGTCTCCCTTTGGGCTGCCCCGCCGTGACCGGTGCCATCCAGCTGAACACTGGCATCCGAAGGAATCGGAGCTTCCCCACCATGGTGGGTTCCAGCATGCAGATGAAAGGCCCGACGTCTCTCACTTCGGGGATCCTCATGGGAACCAAGCTCCCGAAGCAAACTAGCTTACGATGAAGGACTTTATTTTTACAGCTAGTCTTTTTAAATAAAAATACTCGGGGTTCTTTCTCCGATCCTCTTTCCTTTCCCCACCATCCCTTCATTGCCTCTTGAGTTTGACAAATCAACTTTGTGCCTAATGGGAGAAAAGTGTAAACTTTGTATAAAATCTGTAAATATGTACCAGATCTATTGTGACTAATTGGATTATTTTCCTGTTCAATTGAGTGCAAAAGGCTCTGTGTTATGATTTCTCTATTAAGGATAACTTGCTAACCTTCTCAAAAGGTTTTCTTTAAGATGCACTGAAAAAAAATAACAAAACCAACAAAAATAACTTGACTAGGAAGACATGAACTCTGTAGCTAGCCTAACTTGAGTTGAAGGTGCATGGGAAGCTATCGAATGTGTTTTGTGAGACCTCACATGGCATCACTTGAAGCATGGGAGCGCTTGTGCTTCGTCAAATGCTGAAAAAACCACTCGGTTTAACATGCGGTAGTTCTAGTAATGGAATGGTACAAGTTGGAAAGAACAACTTGCAGCCCTCATGCTGATCTTCAGGTTTGGTGCACACTGAGGACCATGGCCTTGTCAGCAGGGTGGGAATATTCCCCACCCATTTTCTGGTTTCATTTTTCAGAGAAACCTTTTTCACCTGAAGTTGGACCTTAGCAGATGTAAAAGGATGGAAAATGCTTTATCCCACAATGCTTTTAAACTGATAAAGCACCTCCTAATACCAAGCCTTTAACCCCCACTTTTTTGCAAAAGAAATAAAAGACCTCGCACGACCTTTAGTTACAGCCAGGTGATCTTAATTTGTGTTGCGCTTTTCTTCCCTGTTTCTCCCAAACTTCTGCTGAGTGCTTGTGGAAAGAATTGAAACATCCTGGAACTGGAACAGACCAAAGGGAGCTTGCTCCTAGAGCTGAGACCTAGAATTTTTTGAAGGGAGGATGGAGAAGAGCGAAGGGGGGAGGATTTAACATCCACTTTCTTTTCCTTGCATTTCCTGTGGCACCTAAATCTAGCTCCCTGTTTGTTACCGTAATCACACTACACATAATTGCCATGAACTGCTGTTTGTACCAGACTGTTACTAAATCATTAGCACTGATAATTTCCTGCATAAATGAAACTGTCTTTTAGTCTTTGTGACGAGAGATAGGTGGGTGTTTGGGGTTTTTTTGTTGGGTTGTTTTTCCTGAATGAAGTAGTTCTTGCAGTAGTACTATGGACACTAAGGATATTTTTTGAGAAAGAAAGAACACATCAGTCAGTTACTGCATGTGTTTGAAGACTTCTATTTATTCTATGAACTTAAAATGTTTTAGTAAAATGTCATCAGCTCTCTTTGCTGTTGTATGTGTGCACTTATTGCAGGTAAATTTAAGTCTCTTTTTATTTGAATGTATCTTAAAACAGGAGATAGAATAACAGTTGATTCTGAAAAAAGTCACGGACTTGATGGACCATTTTATATACCCAGAGGAAGAAAGCAATACCATACGAGAACTTACAGTGTAGACATTATTCATGCAATTGGGAAGTATTATTTAGCCTTTAAATAAGCAGTAGGAGCTGTCCACTCACCGGAGAAAGCAATTGTAACACATCAGAAAGATGAAATAAAATTTTTTCTTCACTAATATCAATAAAATAACAGAAAAGTTGCATTGTTGTGTATTATTCAACTTCCTTCCTGTACTTCTGTGGTGATAAATATTCCACTTTGATCCCTTGTTTTGTCTCTCGGTCGAAGCAAAATAAGAGACCATCACCGCCTTTGGTTTTTGAATTCTTACAGAAGTAGTTGAAGAGTTTTGACATGTTAGGATCACTCAACTGCTGAAGCTAAGGTCAAAATAAAAATACAGAAGTAAATGCAGAGGGTTTTTTATTTTTGTTTTGAATTCCAAAAAGAAGAATTGGATGTGTTGTGTATGAACTCTCCTGCCTAATACGATGCAAAAACTATAGTGACAGAATATGAAAGTACAGAGTAAGGAGGAAACATCCTGTCGAGGGATGAAAGCAAGGTCTGCTGTTGGCTGCATCTTTTTTACTGAGGGTGGAACAGCCCATTGATTAAACACCAGATAATGAGAAACTCAAAAAATCGTGCACTCATGGTGAGAACTAAGTACTGACAGAAGAGCTCCCTGGAGGAGGGGGTAGTCAGGCAGTAAGTAGATCATGGAAAGGTTTACCGACTCATACATAGAGGAGAGGGATGTGTGTGAGGTTGGGTGGGAAATTATAGGATCAATTTAAACCTTAAGACGATCAAGTCCCACCGTAACCGAACTCTAGCACTTAGCCATGGCCCTGGGAGCCTCATCTACTGACAACCCTTTCTGTGAAGAAATGTTTCCTAATATCTAATCTGAACCTCACTTGGCACAAATTGAGGCCGTTTCCTCTTGTCCTATCACTTGCTACTTGGGAGAAGAGACCAACACCCTCCATGCTACATCCTCCTTTCTGATAGTTGTAGATAGAATCGTTTAGGTTGGAAGAGACCCTAAGGATCATCGAGTCCAACCATAACCTAACTCTAGCACTAAATGATGTCCCTAAGAACCTCATCTAAATGCTTATTAAACACCTCCAGGGATGGTGACTCCACCACTGCCCTGGGCAGCCTGTTCCGATGCCTGACACCCCTTTCTGTGAATAACTTTTCCCTAATATCCAATCTAAATGTCCCCTGGCACAACTTGAGGCCATTTCCTCTTGTCCTGTCACTTGTTACTTGGGAGAAGAGACCAACACCCTCCATACTACAACCTCCTTTCAGGTAGTTGTTGATCATTCCATTTATATCACATATTTGCTATTGAGAGAATACTGGAGACCAGTAATGCCAAAATAAACTTTTGGAGGGCTCGCATGAGTATGAGGCAGTGCCATACAACAGCTGTGAGGACGGCTGATGCCTGATGCAAGGCACGTCCAGGTGCTGTGTCAATGTGTACAGAGCCTCATTCTTCTGCCTGCCCAGCTCTGAGCCTGGGGCAGGGTCTTGAGCAGAAAGTTAATGGTGGGACCCAGGGAGGACGGGGATGGTGCTTCCAGCACTCCCTGCCCAAGGACAGGCTGAGTTAAACAGAGGCTGCTCCAGTGAAGGGGAGAGCTGAAGCTGGCACACGAACACATTTGCTGGTTCTGTGTGAACTCTTGCCTTGCACCAGGTAGCCTGCTGTCCTCAATTTTCTATAAGCTGTGTGTGGTGGGGTTGCTCCTCTGCTGGCGGTTCTTGCTGTGCCTGCAGTAGCTGTTGGCTTCTCCCTGCTTCTCAGAGCGGGGTACCCCAGTGCTCCCCAGTGCTTTCCACAGCTCAGAGAGCTCTTGGGAGCTGCAGATCAGCCCCCAGCCTGCGTGGCCAAGGATCAGCTGAAAAATCCCTGGTGATGCTGCCAGCGTTGCAGTTCCGCAGCGCTCTGCTCACTTCTTGCTCTGCTCTCTCCCACACCGGCAGCCCTGTCTGCATGTAACCCTGGCCTGGGTTTGCCTCCCTGTCTGCTCCTTGTTTTGGAAGAGGGCTGGCTGTCATTTGCACAGCCCTCTCATCTGCTGCCACTTCTGGCTGAGCTGCACTGGGGCTGTGGTGACACTCAGGGTCCTGGGTGAGTTTTGTATAATACAGGAGGCGTCTTTTTTTGGCTGTCTCCTTGTTGTGTCTTTTCTCCTTCCAAAATTAATAGCTTTTTTCCCCACTAATCTATGCTTGCTGCTGAGCATGGATGCTCCTGCAGTGATCTAAAGCTTTGGCTGTGGAAGGAATAAGGACATAGGTTTTGTTGTTTGTGCTGTATTGTTATTTTCTGACTTTTAAAAAAGTATCCAGAAGGATGCATGTGGTGCTAGGTTTGTTCACTTCGGAGATACGCATCTCCGGTGCCAGCTAGGTGAACAGCAATGATGTTTAATAGCTAAGTGGATGTGGATATACTTACTTTCAGGCTATCACATCTCTGAAGGTGAATTATAATCCCAGCTTTCCCAAAGGCCTGGAATGCCAGGGAAAGCTTGGTTTAAACAACTGTGAAAAACCGGAAGATTAGTATTCACTGAAGGTCCTACAGAAGAAGTGGGCTTCAAGGTTGTATTCCTGGGAAAGAAAAACTGATAAAATAGCCACGTTGGCAAAGAAGACCACGGGGAAACTAAAAAAACAATAAGTGCAGCCCATTGAGGTCAAGAGCAATCAAAACTGCATCAGGCTGAACTCCTTCAGGTACAAAAGGAGATTGTGCCAAGGGTAATAGATCTACTGAGACGGAGGACTGTTCTTTGTGAGAATCATCACCCTAGAGATTTCAGTGGATTCTGGAGGAAACACAGTTTCTGCTTCTGGAAGCAAAGCTGGTATTTGGAGAGTGTCTTAGTTTCTCCCCCAGGACAGTAAATTATTCCATGGGGTTACAAAAACTTCATGAGCTACCTGGAAACTCAGCTGACGTATTTAATGCACTCAGATGATTTCAAAGCAGAACAGGACTACTGCATAAACTAAACCTCAAAGGCCCAAATAGCTGATGAGTTGGTGCTTCTACTCTGAAATGGTCCTCTGTCCTTGTAATATTCAAGTGTATCAGAAAATGTACTGGATGCTGGATGCATCTTCACCATACCACAGGAAGGAACATGATCACCCACCTCTGAAAGCTGGGTTGCAGGTGAGAGGAGGGTGAGGTGGGGAGAGCTGTGTGTCTAGGACTGGGCTGTGGAGGCATAGGGTGTTCTCCAGAGAGCCAAGACTGGTATTTCAGGCTTTTGAGACTCTTCCCGCCTTCCTTTTGCGTGTCTCCAAAGCACCGGATGGCCCCACAACATAATGCTGTAGTGCACAGAGGTTCGACAATTGCTCCCAACTTCCTGAACACGTTTGTTGGCAGCTCCCCGCGTTAAACTGAAAAGCCCAGAGATGTTGGTGAGAAGTGTCCTGCCTTCCTCTGGTACAGAAAGGATCTGCTGCCTGGAGCTCGTGCTCACGCTGAGGAACAAGCATTGTTCAGCTGTGCAGCAGCATCTCGCTGGGCGCCATTCAGATCTGCTTTAATTCAGTTAACAAGCCATTTGTGACCACAGAATAGCAAGAAAAATAATAAAATGCCTGAAAGTTATTGGTGTTTAGCAATGTCCTCAGCTGTAATGTAGACAGTGGGCTTTCATGTAAGAACAGTATATATTCAAGATGTCGATAATGTTTGTATTTGAAAGATGGTAGAGATTTTTGTCCTGCTGAAATAGGCTTCAAGCTATGATGAATCCAATTGCTCTTTGATTGACACAGGCACTTAGGAATGATTAAAGTTTTAACAAGCCCACAGTCAGACTTTTATTTCTTTAAGAGAATTTTAATGAGCTCAGGGGATACAAACATCAAACACAGAGGAAAGCCTTTCGCTGCTCTGCTAGGACATTATAATATTCGCGTTTTGTCTGACGTGCAAATTCTTTTGCTTCGGCCATGGAGAGGGACCACCAGGTTTGCACTCAGGGTGCCGGATCTCACTGAAACGCGCACAGCTGGGCTGCAGCTGGGAACATCTGGCTGCAGTGTGTCCCCAGCACGGCCCAGCTGCTGCCCCATGTGTGGTGAGGATGGAGGGGCTGACGATGCAGCAAAATGTGGGAGGGCAGAGCAGGATCCACAGGCATTCCCGTATGAAATATTGGGCTAGATTAGACTGTTCAGGGTCAGGTGCACTGGGGTAACTGAGGTTTCTCTTACACGCTGCCCCAGCTCCTGGAGGAAGCTGCCCCATCCCAGAGCATGGGTGCTCCCTCGCTGTTGGGGGACTGTCTGGGTTTCCCCTCAATCCCAGAAGGAGCAGTTGCTTCTTCTACCCTCTCTTCATTCTCTCATTTATGTGGAGTTTGCAGTAAGCTGCTGTGTTCACGGAGATTTGCCCAGCACCTGTTTTGAAATCAAGTTAATAAAGCTGGAGGAGAACTAATTGAATCAAGCGTGCAGAGAAAACAAGCTGTCTTTAAATGCACAGAGGTATTGATTTGCTCTTTTGCCAGTGCCAATTTAACCCCTCTTCACTCGCTTCCATAAAGATGCATTGGAGCATATCTAAATTAAATGTCAGAGAGTTGCCGGTGCCGGGAAACTCACCTCCCAGACAAGTAACAGAAGGTTGTGCCGATGTGCTGCCATGTGTGCTGCCATCTGCAGGGCACTTCTCAGCCCAAACCTTTTGCTTTGCTTTGTTTTGGTGTCTCTGCAGCCTTTGCAACCTTTTCCCATCCTGGGAATTTCTTTTGCTCCCAGAGGAGCAGGTGACTGATGTTTTTAGAAGGAAGAGGACGTTGCTGAGCTGCTTACAGCCAGCTGCCCCTTGCCTCTAGGAGCAGTGCTGTGTCCATCCTAGACCAACAGCTACTCTTACCTTGATGACCACTGGGATTTCCCACGAACTGGTACTCCTATGAGCGATAAGAATGAAGAGGAGATGTCCCCTGCGGCTACAAGTTTGTATCTTAGTGGCATCTGAAAAAACGTGTTAGACCTGAGCTGAGTTTTAGGCTCTAGAGAAGGGCTCTTCAGGCAGAGGTTAGGCCTGTAGCTTCTGACTTCTTTATTTGGTAGCTATTTCAATGTGAAGTCAGAAGAGGGCTCCCAGTTTCCCTGTACTGACTGGCTGAGGCCTTCGGGATGGGGATACGGGAGAGGAAAAAAAAAAGAGAGACAGATTAAATCATGTCTCTTTTAAATTCTTGTTTGGATGCCAGGTGGGTCACTTGCAAGTCTGTTTATTCCCCTGGCCCATTTTACAGCACTGTTGTCCCTTAAATATCAAAACTGGTGTGTGCAGTGACTGTAAAAAGAAATTCAACCAAGTTTTATCTGAAACTTTCTGGCATCCAGGAAAGGAAGCAGACATGATTACGTACAAACGTAATGTTCAGGGTGAGATGGTAAGGAAAGGAAACGTTTTCCTTTATCCGTCTCAAAACCAGACAAAATTTGGTGCAATAGCATCACAAGGAGAAAACACATTTCACAGGTGAACTAACCTTTTCTGTATTGGGCATTTCTGTAATCTGAACTGAGTGAACGCTTGCTCAAAGGCAATGGTGGCGGCGGTTGCAGGGATGTAACCATTATTTTGTGCTTGGGAATGGTTTCTTGGAAGTGATTCACCTGTTAGAGATACAGAAAGTCCCAACCCTGATAACTGCAAGATCAATAAAGCCACAAGATCACCCAGGACCATGGCCTCGCTCACAGGGTAGGAATTTTCCAGCATGACGGACGGGCCATGAGGCTCCTCTTGCCTGCGACTCTTGTGAGCAGCCATGTGGTGTAAACCTGTTTAATGTGTGCCAAGCAATGAAAGATGCCTCTGTCCTGCTGGAGAAGGGCAGTTACAGGTAAGAACCCCCACAAACCTCATCATCTGCCTGGCTGTGCCTTGGGAATAGATCCAAATATTCTAGTTTTGAACATGAGCGATCATTCCACCACACCACTGTCACCTCTGCTCACTTGTTTCTCAAAGCCTGTCTCATTCCCATAGTGCTCTGTTGGCACCGTGCAGCCCAGCCTATGGCTCTGGTTAAACTTTGACATTCCACCAGGTTGCGGCTGCTGAAACCAGCCCCTGTCATCCCCTCAGAAAAGTCTTTGTGAACCTGGTGCCCCTTGCTGTGGGGCCTCACGAATGTAAGCTCTGGTTCAGACAGGCAATAGTCACTGGGGGAGCACAGCTGGCTTCTGCCACAACCCAAGACAAGAGGAACAGCAGGAGGCTTTTCCTGGGGAACCAAGCGGCAGAGGAAGCATCAGAGATGCCCAGCAGCTGTGCCCAGCGCGCGGCCACCAAGGGCAGGGACAGTCCCCTGGGCCTCCTGGGCACCGGGACTGCCTCGGGGCCAGCAGTAGCCCTAAGGCTTCCTGCAAAGGGTGCTGGGCGGGGCTGTGGTGGGTGGGGCTGTGGTGGGCAGGGCTGTGGTGGGCAGGGCTGCACATGTTTGGCTCTGTCATCCCCATGTCACTGGGCCACCACCCAGCAACGCTGAGGTCACAATGCTCCGGGGCAGTAGAGGAGGGCACAGCCTCGCTCTGCCAGAGCTGGGCTGGGGGCAGCCCGCAGACAAGCAAGAAGTCCTTGAGGAGCTGGTGGCACCTCTTGATGGGGACAGATGGAGGAAGTCCTGGAAGAGGCTGCTGGAGGTTCTCCACTGCAAGGCCAGCTCCTGGCAGGGCCACCTTCCAAGCTTATTTGGGGGACAGAAATCCTTGTAGGCTGGCTAGTAGTGGCAAGACCAAGGGAATGCTTTCTTGAGGAGCACTGCAGAGCTCAGCATCCTCATCCCTCGGGAAGGCAGAGTCAGCAGCCATAAGAAGTGGGAGCTCTTGGAAGCCCCTGAGAGGGCTTCAGGTCAAGGGAGAATAGAGCTTGGGCATCTCCTGGGCAGCACGACCAGCCTGTGGGCCAAGGAGCCAGGTCTTGCTCCCATGCTCAGGGAACAGCCGATCGCCAGCACTGGGGTCAGGAAGGAATTTTTTCCCCCGGGGCAGATTGGCCCTGGTCCCCGGGGGTTTTTTGCCTTCCTCTGCAGCATGGAGCATGACCACTTTGCAGAGCTCCTCTGGTCCCTTTTGGCTCGGTTCCTGCCTCCTGCTCATGCACCACGAAGATGGCCTCTCGTGTCCTGCAGCTGGGGGAGGAAGGCTTTTTTTCCCCCACGTGACTGTAAAGTGTCTCCGTGGGGTTTTTTGCCTTCCTCTGCAGCGGTGAGCACGACTCCTCGGCCCTGGGCCACCTTTGGGCCGTTGTGGCTGGGTGCCTGCTGCTCCTGCTCCACGAAGGTGGCCCTCGTGCCCCGCATCCGGGGGGAGGAACTTCTTGGACTCCCAGGTTGAGCCCCCAGGGTGCTCCCGGGGTCCACCATGGCCTCCCAGGTTGAGCTCCGAGGGTGCTCCCAGACGTCCTCCACGGACTACCAGGTTGAGCCCCGAGGCTGCTCCCGGGGTCCATCAAAGCCCCCAGGTTGAGCTCCAAGGGTGCTCCCGGGGGTCTCCACGGCCTCCCAGGGCGGGCCCCGAGGGTGCTCCCGGGTGTTGCTTCTCAACCTCTGTCGCATTGAGCACAGCCCCTGTTCAGGGCTCCTCTGAGCCCTTTTGCCCTCAGTTCCTGCCCACTGCTCTTGCACCTCCAAGGCACCGCTGGTGTTCTGGATCTCTTGGTCTCTCTTGCCCAGGGCAAGTTTGCAGCAGGAGCCAGGGAGCCAGCTCTGCTCTTCCCTGGGCTCCATTTCCCCAGGGCTTCTTGCTTGGCCAGAGCAGCCCGTGCTTGAAGGGGCTTCGGGTTCGCGGCACCATCCGCAGCTGCCACTTGTCAGCTCTCCCTGCGGGCAACACAAGCGCCAGGCAGGGATGAGAGCGCTTGTCACGCATCCCAGGCCAAGAAGCCCAGCGGTGGAGCAAGTTTCACAACTCCAAAGATCCGCTTGTCATTGCTGCGTGTCACGCTTTGGAAAAGAACCCATGGTACCACTCAACTTCTCTTCTTCTTCTTCTTTTGTGTGTGGTGGGTTCTGATCCTCATTCTTCACGTTCTGATTCTTCAGGAAACAGGACGGCTTGGCCTGTCTTCCTGCTGCTGCTCTTGCAGCTCTGTGACTTGCCTTTGCCAGGCTGCAAAAAAATAAAGCACAATGCTGTTTCCACTTGTATCCTTTGTGTTCTGTGTCCTTGAAATTGGAGCTAAAAGCCTTGTGGCATTTCAGTCAAATAGTCACACCTTTATTCGACTCATTTGAAGGCTGCATTTGTAACATCACCCACTCCCAACACCTCTGCAGTGTTACAAGATTGCATCCTTCAACAAATGAGCGCGGGATAGAAACCCTGGAAATGTTGTTGGGATGTTCCTGTCGTTAAAGGAAAGTGAATCAGAAACGGAGTTTTCTTCCAACTCACTTTAAAAGAAGTATTACTTTGGTGGGAAATGTTTGTCTTTTCAGTTAAATTTGTGTTTTCCTCAGATAAATAGATAAATAAATAAAATAAAATAAAATAAAATAAAATAAAATAAAATAATATAATATAAAATGAAATAAAATAAAGTAAAATAAAATAAAATAAAGTAAAATAAAATAAAGTAAAATAAAATAAAATAAAGTAAAATAAAATAAAGTAAAATAAAATAAAATAAAGTAAAATAAAATAAAATAAAGTAAAATAAAATAAAATTAATTAAATAAATAAATAAAATTGTTGAAAGTTTTGGAAAGTAATGGGCACTCTGGACTGTTTTCCTGTCTGCAATATTCGAAACTGAGAGACAATTCAGGTGTTTAGAGACTCATGATGTTTGGAAAGAAACCAAGAAATGCCAGACTTGGGGGCTTGGAAACTGCTTGGCTGGACAGAGCTTGAGAGGAGGAGAAATGCACGAAGAAAAGCAACTGCATGTTTTCATGATGTGATCTACCAAAATGAGAGTTTTGGTGTTACTACAGAATAAAATTCACTGTTACCGTTTGCTGAAGTCTCCCTTTCCTTGCAGGTTCCTGCAGTGTTGTCTGGTCTCCCAGCTGCTGTTTGGAATAACTCCTCACAATGCTATTATTCCCTTGGTATAATAATTTTGCTATGGTTTTTTTTCCAAGTCTCCCTGATATTGGTAGCATTCTAGTTTAGTACAAATATTTCCTAGGCATTATTTTCTATGCATTGTTTTTGACTATTAACTGCTGCAAAAGTTGCTCCAGAGATACCTGTGTCTTTGGGTGAGCACCTGCTCTTCAGGATGTCAAAAATGCATTCTGTTTCTTATTAATGCACCTATTCAGAAATTCTGTGAATTATGCGAGGCAAAATAACCTCCTTTTTCAGTTCAGGGAATTCCTTAGGTGTGACAACCAGCTGCTGAAGCAGACCCAGGAGCCACAGGGGGGGTTACCTGGGGTGCAGGAGGGAAATGCAAGCAGAAGACCCTTTGCAGCCAGCAGGCAGGACCGGCTGTGAGGGTGCTGTCTGGTCAGAGTCCCCAGTTTTGCACAGGTGGGGATCCCTGGCTGCTCGCAAGCGTGGGGCTCGCTGCCCTGCTTTGTGCCCAGGCTGGGCACTATCTCCCCACTTCTCTCCGTGCTGGCAGGCAATACCTGACTCAGGCTGCTTCTGCCATGCTTGGGAGTGACCCGTTCCCTTTCCACACTCTGGGGCTGGGCTGCTCTGATGCTTTCTCCTGCTTAGGATCATCTTCTGCTCCGTTTAGGGGACTTTCCTTGTCCCCTCCCGAATGAATGCCCGGCTCACCACACAGCGGGGAATGCTCTGTTTATTCCATGATTCGTGGATGTCAGCAGAACTTTCAAATGCACTTCACAATATCAAGTAAATAAGCCAGCAAGGTGAAATATGTTGGTGGTGTTGCTCTTTCAGTTTTAGCACTGTTGACTGTTCACTACAAACACGTGGGCTTGGTGTGTAACTCAGTCCTTTCAAGTGGATACACCATGAATATAGCTGAACAAGACTTACCTGTGGTGTTAGTGATGATGGGGAAGTTTCAGCAGACCCTTTTAGCACTGGCCCTTGAGCCCTGGGTGTGTTTGTTTTCTTTTGGAGAACAGGTGTTTTTTGGAACTCTGTAGCTTGTGTAATTCACTTTTCTTGCATTGATCCAGTCCGAGGTACCTCATCACTTTTTGCATCTGCCTTATCAGCACACAGAAGTTTGGTTTTCCCCTTTTCTGTGTAAAATGCAAAGAATTTGCTTTTTTTTAATTTAGTACCTCATCCTGGGAAGTGCATGTCACAAACCAACTCCACCTTCACCTTCACCACCTGCCGCATTCTGCACCCTTCTGATGAACTCACACGAGTCACACCAAGGTAAGGGTTTCCCGTGGTGGCAAAACCTTCGGCTCTGTCAGTGTTTTTCCTGCAGGGAAATACTAAGTAGTGGCATAAGTAAAAGCGTTAGCCACATTGGTTAATTACACCCCCAAATTATTCCTCCCATTTTGCGTTACTTCAACCTGATTTTATTTGAGAGGCATGTGCAAAGCTTTAGGAAGCCAACCAAAATATCTGAAGTTTTGTCTTGTGGGATCAGACATAACTAAGTTAGCTTCCAAATCCAAACTACCCTTGGTCCCAAACCAGTTGTAGTTCTCATGTGTGAATGCACAGAATATGGTTTGTCACAAAAAATACGAGATTTTTCCAGGGAGGACAAAATCTTTATCTTTGGTAGAGAACAAGAAGGGATGTGCAGGTAAAGAAATCCAGGAAGTACATGAGGAATGGAGGAAGAAATACGCTTTAATCCAAAGGAGGGAACCATCTACTTTGTTCCTTGGTGGAATTGTTGAAAATGAGTTCATAGTAGCAAGGCTGAAACTGATGAACTGGCTTACTAGTAGCAGTTGGCAGTAGCAGTAGCCTCTAACCCAGGGGATGCTCTAACCTGACTACGTTTCATGCAGCTACATGAGGAGCTCATTGATTTGTTTCTTTTCTCAATCGAACTCTGAAACTGTCACTGGGCTGAGTTGCTGGGGCCAATCTGAGTCTGTTTCTGTGGTGTGTCCAGGCTGCTCTGCAGTGTTGATCATTTTGATGGGGAAAACATTTCCCAGTTACAGCAATACCAAAATGATCAAATAAAGAAAAAAAGCAACACCTAGATAACTGCTTTCTTGCAGGGGTGTCCTTTGTTGTTGTTGTTTTAAATTGTGCTGTAGTGTGTACCAGTGCTGACAAATTAGTGGAAATATAAATCTAAATATCTGTGCAGCTGAAATCTGGAGCTGGAGAGAATGAAGTTGTTGGAGTTGTTAAGCTATTGGAATGCTGTAGTTTTCCTCTCGTGACTGGGACATCTTAGAAGCCTGATAATTAACACCCTGTGGCTGGGTTTCTAAAATGTGCTTAGCCATAGTCTGTAGAAAGTCAGTTCACACAGTAACTTCTCTTAATTTTTCCTCCCTCATGCTCTTCAAGGCTTCTGAACTTCTGTGCTTAGCCAGTGTGGGAGATGCAAATCAGTGGCTGTCACTGTTCTTTAGTTTTGCCATGAGCTGAAATCAGAGCTCTGAAGGTCCAGCTTTAATCCATGCTTAAGAGAAGAACTGAGATCTAGCGTCTCCTTTCTGCTCAGCCTTGTCTTCAGAGTGTGTGTCTGTGTGCTGCTGCAGTGGCATGTGTGACCTGCTGAGCTCTTCTACGAGGAGCCCTTCTCCTCTGCCACAGATTCAGTCTGGGCAGAATGCAGAGGACCTGAGGAGAACTTGCTTAGCACACCTACCACATGCGCTGACAGCCACAGCACACTGGAGGGTGCAAGAAGATCATTTCCAGAGCCACTTAGCAAGGCTGCTTTTCCAATTACACCACTCTTAATCCTAGTTTTCTCAAACACGTGTTTCTGTGCAGATCACAGATGGCTATATATGGGATTACTCTTGTTGAATTGCAACTGCAGGGTAAAAATTCTTGGGCAGTTTCACTTGCTTTTGGTGGAAGTTGTTCTGCATTTCTCTAGAGACCATATTGGCGAGATCCTATTTAGAGTTTATTTTGAGAAGAAAGAACTAGAATTGGAGAGCAATTTAGCCACGTTTCAAACTATAGAAAATTATGTTTTACCTAATTAACAGTAGAATGGCACTTTGTAATATCTGGTTTGCCGCTAAATTATCAGTAACCTGTTGACCAATTAACAACCAAGAGCTTGACTGTATTTTCTCGTTTCTTTTGATGATTACTCACACCACTGCACGTCTCCATCAAAAGACAGATTCCCCCATCCCTTTCCCCATAAATGAAAGCCAATACAAGAGAAGAAGAAGGGTTTGACCTTACAGAAGTGCGTCCTGGTGACCGTGGCAGCTTCCAGCAGCTTTGCTACAACTGCTTTTGTAGCAAATAGGTTCCCCTCCTCCCTTGCTGCTCTCTCTGCTGTCACCCAGCACCTTTAGAAGGACTAGTGGTTTTGTGTGCTCACAAGTGACACTAAAAAGTAAATCTTGCTTATACTTTGCTTATACCATCCGTGAAATTTCTCCCCGGTTTCCTTGTCTCGTGGAAGCCACTGGGAGTTGTGACAACCCAGTAGATCAAGGAGGAAAACAGAAGGTGTTGATCACAAACCTGTCCATGTAATAGTTTCTCGGAAGAAATGTGATGGTGTTGGGGAATGCACTAATCCCATGAGACTGGGGGGTGAAGTATGCAAAGCAGAGAGATGAGTTTTGTAAGAGACGGTGTTTTTTGCACGTGTCATCACGTTTTCGAGGACCTGGGAGCTGTGAGTTTTCTCTCAAAATGGACAGAAGACCCTGTCCAGGGTTAAAAAATCTGGTTTGTAATACGTTTTCATTCCCTAGTGTAGAGAATAATTTGCCTGCTCTTTTGTTTTCAGCCTTAACGCAGCACCTGCTCCAGCTTGTGGCAGCATTGGCAATTTGAAAGGCACCCCAGTGGCTACTCCCTGTACTCCTCGGCGTCTGAGCTTGGCCGAATCCTTCACTAACCTCCGGGAATCCACAACGACGATGAGCACGTCTCTGGGGCTGGTGTGGCTGCTGAAGGAAAGGGGCATCTCAGCAGCAGTGTACAATCCGCAGAGCTGGGACAGAGCCAGCAAAGGCACCCTCCTGAACGCATACCCCCCTAAAATGGCGATCATTCCTTCCACTCCACCCAACTCACCTATGCAGACACCTTCTTCCTCCCCTCCATCTTTTGAGTTCCAGTGCACCAGCCCACCTTACGACAACTTCTTGGCTTCGAAGCCTGCTAGTTCAATCTTGAAAGAGGTGAGGAACAAAAAGAACATCAGGAACAGTGAGAGCCAGACTGACGTGTCTGTTTCCAACCTTAATCTCGTGGACAAAGTCAAGAGGTTTGGTATCGCCAAAGTCGTGAGTGCAGGGCAAACGTCAGCTCCTCCTTTAACTGATGACCAGGGACCTCTTCTCTGTGGGGCACAAGGACCAGTGAGGGCCCTTGTTCCTGGAGGCCTGGCGCCAGACGGTCTCCCTTTGGGCTGCCCCGCCGTGACCAGTGCCATCCAGCTGAACACTGGCATCCGAAGGAATCGGAGCTTCCCCACCATGGTGGGTTCCAGCATGCAGATGAAAGGCCCGACGTCTCTCACTTCGGGGATCCTCATGGGAACCAAGCTCCCGAAGCAAACTAGCTTACGATGAAGGACTTTATTTTTACAGCTAGTCTTTTTAAATAAAAATACTCGGGGTTCTTTCTCCGATCCTCTTTCCTTTCCCCACCATCCCTTCATTGCCTCTTGAGTTTGACAAATCAACTTTGTGCCTAATGGGAGAAAAGTGTAAACTTTGTATAAAATCTGTAAATATGTACCAGATCTATTGTGGCTAATTGGATTATTTTCCTGTTCAATTGAGTGCAAAAGGCTCTGTGTTATGATTTCTCTATTAAGGATAACTTGCTAACCTTCTCAAAAGGTTTTCTTTAAGATGCACTGAAAAAAATAACAAAACCAACAAAAATTAACTTGACTAGGAAGACATGAACTCTGTAGCTAGCCTAACTTGAGTTGAAGGTGCATGGGAAGCTATCGAATGTGTTTTGTGAGACCTCACATGGCATCACTTGAAGCATGGGAGCATTTGTGCTTCATTAAATGCTGAAAAAACCACTCGGTTTAACATGCGGTAGTTCTAGTTTTGCTTCTGTAGGTACGTTGAGCTGAGTTATTGGAGTGCCTGGCTATTATACCTGAATGGATGAAACTTTTTTGTTTTTCTTTTCCTGTTTTGTTTTCTCCTCCTTCTGGAGGTGCTAAACTTGAACTAATGCTGTGCGGAGGTCAGCAGGCCTACTGGGTACCTGGAATATTGACATATTCCTCCCACCGCCGTTTCATTTGGCACGCTTGCACCCTGTGCGACTTCTTTTTTGTTTTGTTTGTTTTTCGATGCTGCGCTGGATTGTGGAAGGGAAGATGCTTTACTCTGTGTTGCTGCCACTGGAACAGGCTTTGTCAGTGCCCCCCGAAGAAAACAGTTTTCACAACTCATGCGGTAAAACATGGCAGTGACTTCTTAGAAATCAAAGTTGTGGCACAGATTGACAGATAAAGAATGTTATAAAAGAACAGGTAGCAAAAAAAGTATTAGGAGAGGGTGTGTCCTTGAATCCTCCACAGAGAACCACAAAAAACCATTTAGTAATGGAACGGTACAAGTTGGAAAGAGCAACTTGCAGCCCTCATGCTGATCTTCAGGTTTGGTGCACACTGAGGACCATGGCCTTGTCAGCAGGGTGGGAATATTCCCCACCCATTTTCTGGTTTCGTTTTTCTGAGAAACCTTTTTCATCTGAAGTTGGACCTTAGCAGAGGTAAAAGGATGGAAAATGCTGTATCTCACAATGCTTTTAAACTGATAAAGCACCTCCTAATACCAAGCCTTTAACCCTCACTTTTTCGGAAAAGAAATAAAAGACCTCACACGACCTTTAGTTACAGCCAGGTGATCTTAATTTGTATTGCGCTTTTCTTCTCTGTTTCTCCCAAACTTCTGCTGAGTGCTTGTAGAAAGAATTGAAACATCCTGGAACTGGAACAGACCAAAGGGAGCTTGCTCCTAGAGCTGAGACCTAGAATTTTTTGAAGGGAGGATGGAGAAGAGCGAAGGGGGGAGGATTTAACATCCACTTTCTTTTCCTTGCATTTCCTGTGGCATCTAAATCAAGCTTCCTGTTTGTTACCGTAATCACACTACACATAATTGCCATGAACTGCTGTTTGTACCAGACTGTTACTAAATCATTAGCACTGAGAATTTCCTGCATAAATGAAACTGTCTTTTAGTCTTTGTGACGAGAGATAGGTGGGTGTTTGGGGTTCTTTTGTTGGGTTGTTTTTCCTGAATGAAGTAGTTCTTGCAGTAGTACTATGGACACTAAGGATATTTTTTGAGAAAGAATGAACACATCAGTCAGTTACTGCATGTGTTTGAAGACTTCTATTTATTCTATGAACTTAAAATGTTTTAGTAAAATGTCATCAGCTCTCTTCGCTGTTGTGTGTGTGCACTTACTGCAGGTAAATTTAAGTCTCTTTTTACTTGAATGTATCTTAAAACAGTAGATAGAATAACAGTTGATTCTGAAAAAAGTCACGGACTTGATGGACCATTTTATATAGCAAGAGGAAGAAAGCAATACCATATGAGAACTTAAAGTGTAGACATTATTCATGCAATTGGGAAGTATTATTTAGCCTTTAAATAAGCAGTAGGAGCTGTCCACTCACCGGAGAAAGCAATTGTAACACATCAGAAAGATGAAATAAAATTTTTTCTTCACTAATATCAATAAAATAACAGAAAAGTTGCATTGTTGTGTATTATTCAACTTCCTTCCTGTACTTCTGTGGTGATAAATATTCCACTTTGATCCCTTGTTTTGTCTCTCAGTCAAAGCCAAGTAAGAGACCATCACCGCCTTTGGTTTTTGAATTCTTACAGAAGTAGTTGAAGAGTTTTGACATGTTAGGATCACTCAACTGCTGAAGCTAAGGTCAAAATAAAAATACAGAAGTAAATGCAGAGGGTTTTTTATTTTTGTTTTGAATTCCAAAAAGAAGAATTGGATGTGTTGTGTATGAACTCTCCTGCCTAATACGATGCAAAAACTATAGTGACAGAATATGAAAGTACAGAGTAAGGAGGAAACATCCTGTCGAGGGATGAAAGCAAGGTCTGCTGTTGGCTGCATCTTTTTTACTGAGGGTGGAACAGCCCATTGATTAAACACCAGATAATGAGAAACTCAAAAAATCGTGCACTCATGGTGAGAACTAAGTACTGACAGAAGAGCTCCCTGGAGGAGGGGGTAGTCAGGCAGTAAGTAGATCATGGAAAGGTTTACCGACTCATACATAGAGGAGAGGGATGTGTGTGAGGTTGGGTGGGAAATTATAGGATCAATTTGAACCTTAAGACGATCAAGTCCAACCGTAACCGTACTCTAGCACTTAGCCATGGCCCTGGGAGCCTCATCTACTGACAACCCTTTCTGTGAAGAAATGTTTCTTAATATCTAATCTGAACCTCACTTGGCACAAATTGAGGCCGTTTCCTCTTGTCCTATCACTTGCTACTTGGGAGAAGAGACCAACACCCTCCATGCTACATCCTCCTTTCTGATAGTTGTAGATAGAATCGTTTAGGTTGGAAGAGACCCTAAGGATCATCGAGTCCAACCATAACCTAACTCTAGCACTAAATGATGTCCCTAAGAACCTCATCTAAATGCTTATTAAACACCTCCAGGGATGGTGACTCCACCACTGCCCTGGGCAGCCTGTTCCGATGCCTGACACCCCTTTCTGTGAATAACTTTTCCCTAATATCCAATCTAAATGTCCCCTGGCACAACTTGAGGCCATTTCCTCTTGTCCTGTCACTTGTTACTTGGGAGAAGAGATCAACACCCTCCATACTACAACCTCCTTTCAGGTAGTTGTTGATCATTCCATTTATATCACATATTTGCTATTGAGAGAATACTGGAGACCAGTAATGCCAAAATAAACTTTTGGAGGGCTCGCATGAGTATGAGGCAGTGCCATACAACAGCTGTGAGGACGGCTGATGCCTGATGCAAGGCACGTCCAGGTGCTGTGTCAATGTGTACAGAGCCTCATTCTTCTGTCTGCCCAGCTCTGAGCCTGGGGCAGGGTCTTGAGCAGAAAGTTAATGGTGGGACCCAGGGAGGACGGGGATGGTGCTTCCAGCACTCCCTGCCCAAGGACAGGCTGAGTTAAACAGAGGCTGCTCCAGTGAAGGGGAGAGCTGAAGCTGGCACACGAACACAAACATTTGCTGGTTCTGTGTGAACTCTTGCCTTGCACCAGGTAGCCTGCTGCCCTCAATTTTCTATAAGCTGTGTGTGGTGGGGTTGCTCCTCTGCTGGCGGTTCTTGCTGTGCCTGCAGTAGCTGCTGGCTTCTCCCTGCTTCTCAGAGCGGGGTACCCCAGTGCTCCCCAGTGCTTTCCACAGCTCAGAGAGCTCTTGGGAGCTGCAGATCAGCCCCCAGCCTGCGTGGCCAAGGATCAGCTGAAAAATCCCTGGTGATGCTGCCAGCGTTGCAGTTCCGCAGCGCTCTGCTCACTTCTTGCTCTGCTCTCTCCCACACCGGCAGCCCTGTCTGCATGTAACCCTGGCCTGGGTTTGCCTCCCTGTCTGCTCCTCGTTTTGGAAGAGGGCTGGCTGTCATTTGCACAGCCCTCTCACCTGCTGCCACTTCTGGCTGAGCTGCACTGGGGCTGTGGTGACACTCAGGGTCCTGGGTGAGTTTTGTATAATACAGGAGGCGTCTTTTTTTGGCTGTCTCCTTGTTGTGTCTTTTCTCCTTCCAAAATTCATAGCTTTTTTCCCCTCTAATCTATGCTTGCTGGTGAGCATGGATGCTCCTGCAGTGATCTAAAGCTTTGGCTGTGGAAGGAATAAGGACATAGGTTTTGTTGTTTGTGCTGTATTGTTATTTTCTGACTTTTAAAAAAGTATCCAGAAGGATGCATGTGGTGCTAGGTTTGTTCACTTCGGAGATACGCATCTCCGGTGCCAGCTAGGTGAACAGCAACGATGTTTAATAGCTAAGTGGATGTGGATATACTTACTTTCAGGCTATCACATGTCTGAAGGTGAATTATAATCCCAGCTTTCCCAAAGGCCTGGAATGCCAGGGAAAGCTTGGTTTAAACAACTGTGAAAAACCGGAAGATTAGTATTCACTGAAGGTCCTACAGAAGAAGCGGGCTTCAAGGTTGTATTCCTGGGAAAGAAAAACTGATAAAATAGCCACGTTGGCAAAGAAGACCACGGGGAAACTAAAAAAACAATAAGTGCAGCCCATTGAGGTCAAGAGCAATCAAAACTGCATCAGGCTGAACTCCTTCAGGTACAAAAGGAGATTGTGCCAAGGGTAATAGATCTACTGAGACGGCGGACTGTTCTTTGTGAGAATCATCACCCTAGAGATTTCAGTGGATTCTGGAGGAAACACAGTTTCTGCTTCTGGAAGCAAAGCTGGTATTTGGAGAGTGTCTTAGTTTCTCCCCCAGGACAGTAAATTATTCCATGGGGTTACAAAAACTTCATGAGCTACCTGGAAACTCAGCTGACGTATTTAATGCACTCAGATGATTTCAAAGCAGAACAGGACTACTGCATAAAGTAAACCTCAAAGGCCCAAATAGCTGATGAGTTGGTGCTTCTACTCTGAAATGGTCCTCTGTCCTTGTAATATTCAAGTGTATCAGTAAATGTACTGGATGCTGGATGCATCTTCACCATACCACAGGAAGGAACATGATCACCCACCTCTGAAAGTTGGGTTGCAGGTGAGAGGAGGGTGAGGTGGGGAGAGCTGTGTGTCTAGGACTGGGCTGTGGAGGCATAGGGTGTTCTCCGGAGAGCCAAGACTGGTATTTCAGGCTTTTGAGACTCTTCCCGCCTTCCTTTTGCGTGTCTCCAAAGCACCGGATGGCCCCACAACATAATGCTGTAGTGCACAGAGGTTCGACAATTGCTCCCAACTTCCTGAACACGTTTGTTGGCAGCTCCCCGCGTTAAACTGAAAAGCCCAGAGATGTTGGTGAGAAGTGTCCTGCCTTCCTCTGGTACAGAAAGGATCTGCTGCCTGGAGCTCGTGCTCGCGCTGAAGAACAAGCATTGTTCAGCTGTGCAGCAGCATCTCGCTGGGCGCCATTCAGATCTGCTTTAATTCAGTTAACAAGCCATTGGTGACCACAGAATAGCAAGAAAAATAATAAAATGCCTGAAAGTTATTGGTGTTTAGCAATGCTCTCAGCTGTAATGTAGACAGTGGGCTTTCATGTAAGAACAGTATATATTCAAGATGTCGATAATGTTTGTATTTGAAAGATGGTAGAGATTTTTGTCCTGCTGAAATAGGCTTCAAGCTATGATGAATCCAATTGCTCTTTGATTGACACAGGCACTTAGGAATGATTAAAGTTTTAACAAGCCCACAGTCAGACTTTTATTTCTTTAAGAGAATTTTAATGAGCTCAGGGGATACAAACATCAAACACAGAGGAAAGCCTTTCGCTGCTCTGCTAGGACATTATAATATTCGCATTTTGTCTGACGTGCAAATTCTTTTGCTTCGGCCATGGAGAGGGACCACCAGGTTTGCACTCAGGGTGCCGGATCTCACTGAAACGCGCACAGCTGGGCTGCAGCTGGGAACATCTGGCTGCAGTGTGTCCCCAGCACGGCCCAGCTGCTGCCCCATGTGTGGTGAGGATGGAGGGGCTGACGATGCAGCAGAATGTGGGAGGGCAGAGCAGGATCCACAGGCATTCCCATATGAAATATTGGGCTAGATTAGACTGTTCAGGGTCAGGTGCACTGGGGTAACTGAGGTTTCTCTTACACGCTGCCCCAGCTCCTGGAGGAAGCTGCCCCATCCCAGAGCATGGGTGCTCCCTCACTGTTGGGGGACTGTCTGGGTTTCCCCTCAATCCCAGAAGGAGCAGTTGCTTCTTCTACCCTCTCTTCATTCTCTCATTTATGTGGAGTTTGCAGTAAGCTGCTGTGTTCACGGAGATTTGCCCAGCACCTGTTTTGAAATCAAGTTAATAAAGCTGGAGGAGAACTAATTGAATCAAGCGTGCAGAGAAAACAAGCTGTCTTTAAATGCACAGAGGTATTGATTTTCTCTTTTGCCAGTGCCAATTTAACCCCTCTTCACTCGCTTCCATAAAGATGCATTGGAGTATATCTAAATTAAATGTCAGAGAGTTGCCGGTGCCGGGAAACTCACCTCCCAGACAAGTAACAGAAGGTTGTGCCGATGTGCTGCCATGTGTGCTGCCATCTGCAGGGCACTTCTCAGCCCAAACCTTTTGCTTTGCTTTGTTTTGGTGTCTCTGCAGCCTTTGCAACCTTTTCCCATCCTGGGAATTTCTTTTGCTCCCAGAGGAGCAGGTGACTGATGTTTTTACAAGGAGGAGGACGTTGCTGAGCTGCTTACAGCCAGCTGCCCCTTGCCTCTAGGAGCAGTGCTGTGTCCATCCTAGACCAACAGCTACTCTTACCTTGATGACCACTGGGATTTCCCACGAACTGGTACTCCTATGAGCGATAAGAATGAAGAGGAGATGTCCCCTGCGGCTACAAGTTTGTATCTTAGTGGCATCTGAAAAAACGTGTTAGACCTGAGCTGAGTTTTAGGCTCTAGAGAAGGGCTCTTCAGGCAGAGGTTAGGCCTCTAGCTTCTGACTTCTTTATTTGGTAGCTATTTCAATGTGAAGTCAGAAGAGGGCTCCCAGTTTCCCTGTACTGACTGGCTGAGGCCTTCGGGATGGGGATACGGGAGAGGAAAAAAAAAGAGAGACAGATTAAATCATGTCTCTTTTAAATTCTTGTTTGGATGCCAGGTGGGTCACTTGCAAGTCTGTTTATTCCCCTGGCCCATTTTACAGCACTGTTGTCCCTTAAATATCAAAACTGGTGCGTGCAGTGACTGTAAAAAGAAATTCAACCAAGTTTTATCTGAAACTTTCTGGCATCCAGGAAAGGAAGCAGACATGATTACGTACAAACGTAATGTTCAGGGTGAGATGGTAAAGAAAGGAAACGTTTTCTGTATTGGGCATTTCTGTAATTTGAACTGAGTGAACACTTGCTCAAAGGCAATGGTGGCGGTGGTTGCAGGGGTGTAACCATTATTTTTCTGCTTGGGAATGGTTTCTTGGAAGTGATTCACCTGTTAGAGGTACAGAAAGTCCCAACCCTGATAACTGCAAGATCAATAAAGCCACAAGATCACCCAGGACCATGGTCTCGCTCACAGGGTAGGAATTTTCCAGCATGACGGACGGGCCATGAGGCTCCTCTTGCCTGCGACTCTTGTGAGCAGCCATGTGGTGTAAACCTGTTTAATGTGTGCCAAGCAATGAAAGATGCCTCTGTCCTGCTGGAGAAGGGCAGTTACAGGTAAGAACCCCCACAAACCTCATCATCTGCCTGGCTGTGCCTTGGGAATAGATCCAAATGTTCTAGTTTTGAACATGAGCGATCATTCCACCACACCACTGTCACCTCTGCTCACTTGTTTCTCAAAGCCTGTCTCATTCCCATAGTGCTCTGTTGGCACCGTGCAGCCCAGCCTATGGCTCTGGTTAAACTTTGACATTCCACCAGGTTGCGGCTGCTGAAACCAGCCCCTCTTATCCCCTCAGAAAAGTCTTTGTGAACCTGGTGCCCCTTGCTGTGGGGCCTCACGGATGTAAGCTCTGGTTCAGACAGGCAATAGTCACTGGGGGAGCACAGCTGGCTTCTGCCACAACCCAAGACAAGAGGAACAGCAGGAGGTTTTTCCTGGGGAACCAAGCGGCAGAGGAAGCGTCAGAGACGCCCAGCAGCTGTGCCCAGCGCAGGGCCACCAAGGGCAGGGACAGTCCCCTGGGCCTCCTGGGCACCGGGACTGCCTCGGGGCCAGCAGTAGCCCTAAGGCTTCCTGCAAAGGGTGCTGGGCGGGGCTGTGGTGGGCGGGGCTGTGGTGGGCAGGGCTGCACATGTTTGGCTCTGTCATCCCCATGTCACTGGGCCACCACCCAGCAACGCTGAGGTCACAATGCTCCGGGGCAGTAGAGGAGGGCACAGCCTCGCTCTGCCAGAGCTGGGCTGGGGGCAGCCCGCAGACAAGCAAGAAGTCCTTGAGGAGCTGGTGGCACCTCTTGATGGGGACAGATGGAGGAAGTCCTGGAAGAGGCTGCTGGAGGTTCTCCACTGCAAGGCCAGCTCCTGGCAGGGCCACCTTCCAAGCTTATTTGGGGGACAGAAATCCTTGTGGGCTGGCTAGTAGTGGCAAGACCAAGGGAATGCTTTCTTGAGGAGCACTGCAGAGCTCAGCATCCTCATCCCTCTGGAAGGCAGTGTCAGCAGCCATAAGAAGTGGGAGCTCTTGGAAGCCCCTGAGAGGGCTTCAGGTCAAGGGAGAATAGAGCTTGGGCATCTCCTGGGCAGCACGACCAGCCTGTGGGCCAAGGAGCCAGGTCTTGCTCCCATGCTCAGGGAACAGCCGATCGCCAGCACTGGGGTCAGGAAGGAATTTTTTCCCCCGGGGCAGATTGGCCCTGGTCCCCGGGGGTTTTTTGCCTTCCTCTGCAGCATGGAGCATGACCACTTTGCAGAGCTCCTCTGGTCCCTTTTGGCTCGGTTCCTGCCTGCTGCTCATGCACCACGAAGATGGCCTCTCGTGTCCTGCAGCTGGGGGAGGAAGGCTTTTTTTCCCCCACGTGACTGTAAAGTGTCTCCGTGGGGTTTTTTGCCTTCCTCTGCAGCAGTGAGCACGGCTCCTCGGCCCTGGGCCACCTTTGGGCCATTGTGGCTGGGTGCCTGCTGCTCCTGCTCCACGAAGGTGGCCCTCGTGCCCCGCATCCGGGGGGAGGAACTTCTTGGACTCCCAGGTTGAGCCCCCAGGGTGCTCCCGGGGTCCACCATGGCCTCCCAGGTTGAGCTCCGAGGGTGCTCCCAGACGTCCTCCACGGACTACCAGGTTGAGCCCCGAGGCTGCTCCCGGGGTCCATCAAAGCCGCCCAGGTTTGAGCTCCAAGGGTGCTCCCGGGGGTCTCCACGGCCTCCCAGGGCGGGCCCCGAGGGTGCTCCCGGGTGTTGCTTCTCAACCTCTGTCGCATTGAGCACAGCCCCTGTTCAGGGCTCCTCTGAGCCCTTTTGCCCTCAGTTCCTGCCCACTGCTCTTGCACCTCCAAGGCACCGCTGGTGTTCTGGATCTCTTGGTCTCTCTTGCCCAGGGCAAGCTTGCAGCAGGAGCCAGGGAGCCAGCTCTGCTCTTCCCTGGGCTCCATTTCCCCAGGGCTTCTTGCTTGGCCAGAGCAGCCCGTGCTTGAAGGGGCTTCAGGTTCGCTGCACCATCCGCAGCTGCCACTTGTCAGCTCTCCCTGCGGGCAACACAAGCGCCGGGCAGGGATGAGAGCGCTTGTCACGCATCCCAGGCCAAGAAGCCCAGCGGCGGAGCAAGTTTCACAACTCCAAATGTCCGCTTGTCAATGCTGCGTGTCACGCTTTGGAAAAGAACCCATGGTACCACTCAACTTCTCTTCTTCTTCTTTTGTGTGTGGTGGGTTCTGATCCTCATTCTTCACGTTCTGATTCTTCAGGGAACAGGACGGCTTGGCCTGTCTTCCTGCTGCTGCTCTTGCAGCTCTGTGACTTGCCTTTGTCAGGCTGCAAAAAAATAAAGCACAATGCTGTTTCCACTTGTATCCTTTGTGTTCTGTGTCCTTGAAATTGGAGCTAAAAGCCTTGTGGCATTTCAGTCAAATAGTCACACCTTTATTCGACTCATTTGAAGGTGCAGAAGAGAACAGCGCAGTCTAGCGCAGCATTGTTGTGCTCTCTCAGGCCTCGATATCTGCACAACGAGCTCTGAGCCAGGCCTGAGGGCTCCAGCCAGGAGAGCGTTCTCCAGCAATCCGGCTGCATTTGTAACATCACCCACTCCCAACACCTCTGCAGCGTTACAAGATTGCATCCTTCAACAAATGAGCCCGGGATAGAAACCCTGGAAATGTTGTTGGAATGTTCCTGTCGTTAAAGGAAAGTGAATCAGAAACGGAGTTTTCTTCCAACTCACTTTAAAAGAAGTATTACTTTGGTGGGAAATGTTTTTCAGTTAAATTTGTGTTTTCCTCAGATAAATAGATAAATAAATAAATAAATAAAATTAAATAAATAAATAAATGAAATTGTTGAAAGTTTTGGAAAGTAATGGGCACTCTGGACTGTTTTCCTGTCTGCAATATTCGAAACTGAGAGACAATTCAGGTGTTTAGAGACTCATGATGTTTGGAAAGAAACCAAGAAATGCCAGACTTGGTGGCTTGGAAACTGGTTGGCTGGACAGAGCTTGAGAGGAGGAGAAATGCACGAAGAAAAGCAACTGCATGTTTTCAAGATGTGATCTACCAAAATGAGAGTTTTGGTGTTACTACAGAATAAAATTCACTGTTACCGTTTGCTGAAGTCTCCCTTTCCTTGCAGGTTCCTGCAGTGTTGTCTGGTCTCCCAGCTGCTGTTTGGAATAACTCCTCACAATGCTATTATTCCCTTGGTATAATAATTTTGCTATGGTTTTTTTTCCAAGTCTCCTTGATATTGGTAGCATTCTAGTTTAGCACAAATATTTCCTAGGTATTATTTTCTATGCATTGTTTTTGACTGTTAGCTGCTGCAAAAGTTGCTCCAGAGATACCTGTGTCTTTGGGTGAGCACCTGCTCTTCAGGATGTCAAAAATGCATTCTGTTTCTTATTAATGCACCTATTCAGAAATTCTGTGAATTATGCGAGGCAAAATAACCTCCTTTTTCAGTTCAGGGAATTCCTTAGGTGTGACAACCAGCTGCTGAAGCAGACCCAGGAGCCACAGGGGGGGTTACCTGGGGTGCAGGAGGGAAATGCAAGCAGAAGACCCTTTGGAGCCAGCAGGCAGGACCGGCTGTGAGGGTGCTGTCTGGTCAGAGTCCCCAGTTTTGCACAGGTGGGGATCCCTGGCTGCTCACAAGCGTGGGGCTCGCTGCCCTGCTTTGTGCCCAGGCTGGGCACTATCTCCCCACTTCTCTCCGTGCTGGCAGGCAATACCTGACTCAGGCTGCTTCTGCAATGCTTGGGAGTGACCCGTTCCCTTTCCACACTCTGGGGCTGGGCTGCTCTGATGCTTTCTCCTGCTTAGGATCATCTTCTGCTCCGTTTAGGGGACTTTCCTTGTCCCCTCCCGAATGAATGCCCGGCTCACCACACAGCGGGGAATGCTCTGTTTATTACATGATTCGTGAATGTCAGCAGAACTTTCAAATGTACTTCACAATATCAAGTAAATAAGCCAGCAAGGTGAAATAAGTTGGTGGTGCTGCTCTTTCAGTTTTAGCACTGTTGACTGTTCACTACAAACACGTGGGCTTGATGTGTAACTCAGTCCTTTCAAGTGGATACACCATGAATATAGCTGAACAAGACTTACCTGTGGTGTTAGTGATGATGGGGAAGTTTCAGCAGACCCTTTTAGCACTGGCCCTTGAGCCCTGGGTGTGTTTGTTTTCTTTTGGAGATCAAGTGTCTTTTGGAACTCTGTAGCTTGTGTAATTCACTTTTCTTGCATTGATCCAGTCCGAGGTACCTCATCACTTTTTGCATCTGCCTTATCAGCACACAGAAGTTTGGTTTTCCCCTTTTCTGTGTAAAATGCAAAGAATTTGCTTTTTTTTGATTTAGTACCTCATCCTGGGAAGTGCATGTCACAAACCAACTCCACCTTCACCTTCACCACCTGCCGCATTCTGCACCCTTCTGATGAACTCACACGAGTCACACCAAGGTAAGGGTTTCCCGTGGTGGCAAAACCTTCGGCTCTGTCAGTGTTTTTCCTGCAGGGAAATACTAAGTAGTGGCATAAGCAAAAGCGTTAGCCACATTGGTGAATTACACCCCCAAATATTCCTCCCATTTTGCGTTACTTCAACCTGATTTTATTTGAGAGGCATGTGCAAAGCTTTAGGAAGCCAACCAAAATATCTTAAATTTTGTCTTGTGGGATCAGACATAACTAAGTTAGCTTCCAAATCCAAACTACCGTTGGTCCCAAACTAGTTGTAGTTCTCATGTGTGAATGCACAGAATATGGTTTGTCACAAAAAATATGAGATTTTTCCAGGGAGGAAAAAATCTTTATCTTTGGTACAGAACAAGAAGGGATGTGCAGGTAAAGAAATCCAGGAAGTACATGAGGAATGGAGGAAGAAATACACCTTAATCCAAAGGAGGGAGCCATCTACTTTGTTCCTTGGTGGAATTGTTGAAAATGAGTTCATAGTAGCAAGGCTGAAACTGATGAACTGGCTTACTAGTAGCAGTTGGCAGTAGCAGTAGCCTCTAACCCAGGGGATGCTCTAACCTGACTACGTTTCATGCAGCTACATGAGGTGCTCCTTGATTTGTTTCTTTTCTCAATCGAACTCTGAAACTGTCACTGGGCTGAGTTGCTGGGGCCAATTTGAGTCTGGTTCTGTGGTGTGTCCAGGCTGCTCTGCAGTGTTGATCAGTTTGATGGGGAAAACATTTCCCAGTTACAGCAATACCAAAATGATCAAATAAAGAAAAAAAGCAACACCTAGATAACTGCTTTCTTGCAGGGGTGTCCTTTGTTGTTGTTGTTTTAAGTTGTGCTGTAGTGTGTACCAGTGCTGACAAATTAGTGGAAATATTAATCTAAATATCTGTGCAGCTGAAATCTGGAGCTGGAGAGAATGAAGTTGTTGGAGTTGTTAAGCCATTGGAATGCTGTAGTTTTCATCTCGTGACTGGGACATCTTAGAAGCCTGATAATTAACAGCCTGTGGCTGGGTTTCTAAAATGTGCTTAGCCATAGTCTGTAGAAAGTCAGTTCACACAGTAAGTTCTCTTAATTTTTCCTCCCTCATGCTCTTCAAGACTTCTGAACTTCTGTGCTTAGCCAGTGTGGGAGATGCAAATCAGTGGCTGTCACTGCTCTTTAGTTTTGCCATGAGCTGAAATCAGAGCTCTGAAGGTCCAGCTTTAATCGATGCTTAAGAGAAGAACTGAGATCTAGCGTCTCCTTTCTGCTCAGCCTTGTCTTCAGAGTGTGTGTCTGTGTGCTGCTGCAGTGGCATGTGTGACCTGCTGAGCATTTCTACGAGGAGCCCTTCTCCTCTGCCACAGATTCAGTCTGGGCAGAATGCAGAGGACCTGAGGAGAGCTTGCTTAGCACACCTACCACATGCACTGACAGCCACAGCACACTGGAGGGTGCAAGAAGATCATTTCCAGAGCCACTTAGCAAGGCTGCTTTTCCAGTTACGCCACTCTTAATACTAGTTTTCTCAAACACGTGTTTCTGTGCAGATCACAGATGGCTATATATGGGATTACTCTTGTTGAATTGCAACTGCAGGGTAAAAATTCTTGGGCAGTTTCACTTGCTTTTGGTGGAAGTTGTTCCGCATTTCTCTAGAGACCATATTGGCGAGATCCTATTTAGCCATGGAAAGAATACATGACTTGAGACTTCATAACATCAGGCTAATATTTCCTTAATTAAAGATGTGCCTTAAAGTACTGCTGATTTCTAGAAGACCACTGGACAAATGTTTATAGTGTTACGTTAGCTCCTGTCAGCTGCGTGCTGTATACCCTTAGACAAAGTTTGAAACTCATCAGAAACTGGTTCAGAACAAAACATTCCAGGATGTCTAAGTGAGTCTTGGCTTTCCAGAGTTCATTGATGTAAGGTGAAATGGGACTGCAAATTCCAGTCAAGACATCATTTAGGCCCTTTTGTCCTTATGGGCAAAAAGGATACAGTTTATTCATTGGGGTCTCAGTGTGGCTTTTCGGTGCATTTCTTGGTACAGAGAATCCAATGTAAGTTTAGAGTTGCATAGATAAACATGCTGTAGCTGGTCTGACCTATAAGGAACAAGTTTTCTAAGGTTGCCACTGCAGTGCCAGAAACACTCAAAGCTCAGTGTCCATGAGATCTCATATCGTGGCACAAGGGATTTGGCACATCCTCTCTGTGTTTGCCATTCTTTGGAAGTAGGTGCTGTGTTGAAACTGTCTTCATTCAAATGATCAGCTTATGGGAAGAGAATAGTCAGAATTAATGTTATTTGATACACCTCAAGAAGTCTCAGCCTCTAATAACTAGCAGTAGTGTGCTTAAGGAAACAAAATGCAGTAGGTAGGCACTAAACATAAGTATGTAATGCCTGCCACTTGTAAATGTGCAGATTATTGCCCATTTAATATTTTCTTGTCAGCTGCCTGTACAGAGTTTATCTTGAGAAGAAAGAACTAGAATTGGAGAGCAATTTAGCCACGTTTCAAACTATAGAAAATAATGTTTTACCTAATTAACAGTAGAATGGCACTTTGTACTATTTGGTTTGCTGCTAAATGATCAGTAACCTGTTGACCAATTAACAACCAAGAGCTTGACTGTATTTTCTCGTTTCTTTGGATGATTACTCACACCACTGCACGTCTCCATCAAAAGACAGATTCCCCCATCCCTTTTCCATAAATGAAAGCCAATACAAGAGAAGAAGAAGGGTTTGACCTTACAGAAGTGCGTGTTGGTGACCGTGGCAGCTTCCAGCAGCTTTGCTACAACTGCTTTTGTAGCAAATAGGTTCCCCTCCTCCCTTGCTGCTCTCTCTGCTGTCACCCAGCACCACTAGAAGGACTAGTGGTTTTGTGTGCTCACAAGTGACACTAAAAAGTAAATCTTGCTTATACTTTGCTTATACCATCCGTGAAATTTCTCCCCGGTTTCCTTGTCTCGTGGAAGCCACTGGGAGTTGTGACAACCCAGTAGATCAAGGAGGAAAACAGAAGGTGTTGATCACAAACCTGTCCATGTAATAGTTTCTCAGAAGAAATGTGATGGTGTTGGGGAATGCACTAATCCCATGAGACTGGGGGGTGAAGTATGCAAAGCAGAGAGATGAGTTTTGTAAGAGACGGTGTTTTTTGCACGTGTCATCACGTTTTCGAGGACCTGGGAGCTGTGAGTTTTCTCTCAAAATGGACAGAAGAACCTGTTCAGGGTTAAAAAATCTGGTTTGTAATACGTTTTCATTCCCTAGTGTAGAGAATAATTTGCCTGCTCTTTTGTTTTCAGCCTTAACGCAGCACCTGCTCCAGCTTGTGGCAGCATTGGCAATTTGAAAGGCACCCCAGTGGCTACTCCCTGTACTCCTCGGCGTCTGAGCTTGGCCGAATCCTTCACTAACCTCCGGGAATCCACAACGACGATGAGCACGTCTCTGGGGCTGGTGTGGCTGCTGAAGGAAAGGGGCATCTCAGCAGCAGTGTACAATCCGCAGAGCTGGGACAGAGCCAGCAAAGGCACCCTCCTGAACGCATACCCCCCTAAAATGGCGATCATTCCTTCCACTCCACCCAACTCACCTATGCAGACACCTTCTTCCTCCCCTCCATCTTTTGAGTTCAAGTGCACCAGCCCACCTTACGACAACTTCTTGGCTTCGAAGCCTGCTAGTTCAATCTTGAAAGAGGTGAGGAACAAAAAGAACATCAGGAACAGTGAGAGCCAGACTGACGTGTCTGTTTCCAACCTTAATCTCGTGGACAAAGTCAAGAGGTTTGGTATCGCCAAAGTCGTGAGTGCAGGGCAAACGTCAGCTCCTCCTTTAACTGATGACCAGGGACCTCTTCTCTGTGGGGCACAAGGACCAGTGAGGGCCCTTGTTCCTGGAGGCCTGGCGCCAGACGGTCTCCCTTTGGGCTGCCCCGCCGTGACCAGTGCCATCCAGCTGAACACTGGCATCCGAAGGAATCGGAGCTTCCCCACCATGGTGGGTTCCAGCATGCAGATGAAAGGCCCGACGTCTCTCACTTCGGGGATCCTCATGGGAACCAAGCTCCCGAAGCAAACTAGCTTACGATGAAGGACTTTATTTTTACAGCTAGTCTTTTTAAATAAAAATACTCGGGGTTCTTTCTCCGATCCTCTTTCCTTTCCCCACCATCCCTTCATTGCCTCTTGAGTTTGACAAATCAACTTTGTGCCTAATGGGAGAAAAGTGTAAACTTTGTATAAAATCTGTAAATATGTACCAGATCTATTGTGACTAATTGGATTATTTTCCTGTTCAATTGAGTGCAAAAGGCTCTGTGTTATGATTTCTCTATTAAGGATAACTTGCTAACCTTCTCAAAAGGTTTTCTTTAAGATGCACTGAAAAAAAATAACAAAACCAACAAAAAATAACTTGACTAGGAAGACATGAACTCTGTAGCTAGCCTAACTTGAGTCGAAGGTGCATGGGAAGCTGTCGAATGTGTTTTGTGAGACCTCACAGGGCATCACTTGAAGCATGGGAGCGCTTGTGCTTCGTGAAATGCTGAAAAAACCACTCGGTTTAACATGCGGTAGTTCTAGTTTTGCTTCTGTAGGTACGTTGAGCTGAGTTATTGGAGTGCCTGGCTATTATACCTGAATGGATGAAACTTTTTTTGTTTTTCTTTTCCTGTTTTGTATTCTCCTCCTTCTGGAGGTGCTAAACTTGAACTAATGCTGTGCGGAGGTCAGCAGGCCTACTGGGTACCTGGAATATTGACATATTCCTCCCACCGCCGTTTCATTTGGCACGCTTGCACCCTGTGCGACTTCTTTTTTGTTTTGTTTGGTTTTAGCGATGCTGCGCTGGATTGTGGAAGGGAAGATGCTTTACTCTGTGTTGCTGCCACTGGAACAGGCTTTGTCAGTGCCCCCCGAAGAAAACAGTTTTCACAACTCATGCAGTAAAACATGGCAGTGACTTCTTAGAAATCAAAGTTGTGGCACAGATTGACAGATAAAGAATGTTATAAAAGAACATGTAGCAAAAAAAGTATTAGGAGAGGGTGTGTCCTTGAATCCTCCACAGAGAACCACAAAAAACCATTTAGTAATGGAACGGTACAAGTTGGAAAGAGCAACTTGCAGCCCTCATGCTGATCTTCAGGTTTGGTGCACACTGAGGACCATGGCCTTGTCAGCAGGGTGGGAATATTCCCCACCCATTTTCTGGTTTCGTTTTTCTGAGAAACCTTTTTCATCTGAAGTTGGACCTTAGCAGAGGTAAAAGGATGGAAAATGCTGTATCTCACAATGCTTTTAAACTGATAAAGCACCTCCTAATACCAAGCCTTTAACCCCCACTTTTTCGGAAAAGAAATAAAAGACCTCGCACGACCTTTAGTTACAGCCAGGTGATCTTAATTTGTGTTGCGCTTTTCTTCTTCTCTGTTTCTCCCAAACTTCTGCTGAGTGCTTGTAGAAAGAATTGAAACATCCTGGAACTGGAACAGACCAAAGGGAGCTTGCTCCTAGAGCTGAGACCTAGAATTTTTTGAAGGGAGGATGGAGAAGAGCGAAGGGGGGAGGATTTAACATCCACTTTCTTTTCCTTGCATTTCCTGTGGCACCTAAATCAAGCTCCCTGTTTGTTACCGTAATCACACTACACATAATTGCCATGAACTGCTGTTTGTACCAGACTGTTACTAAATCATTAGCACTGAGAATTTCCTGCATAAATGAAACTGTCTTTTAGTCTTTGTGACGAGAGATGGGTGGGTGTTTGGGGTTTTTTTGTTGGGTTGTTTTTCCTGAATGAAGTAGTTCTTGCAGTAGTACTATGGACACTAAGGATATTTTTTGAGAAAGAAAGAACACATCAGTCAGTTACTGCATGTGTTTGAAGACTTCTATTTATTCTATGAACTTAAAATGTTTTAGTAAAATGTCATCAGCTCTCTTTGCTGTTGTATGTGTGCACTTATTGCAAGTAAATTTAAGTCTCTTTTTATTTGAATGTATCTTAAAACAGGAGATAGAATAACAGTTGATTCTGAAAAAAGTCACGGACTTGATGGACCATTTTATATACCCAGAGGAAGAAAGCAATACCATATGAGAACCTAAAGTGTAGACATTATTCATGCAATTGGGAAGTATTATTAGGCTTTAAATAAGCAGTAGGAGGTGTCCACTCACCGGAGAAAGCAATTGTAACACATCAGAAAGATGAAATAAAAATTTTTCTTCACTAATATCAAGAAAATAACAGAAAAGTTGCATTGTTGTGTATTATTCAACTTCCTTCCTGTACTTCTGTGGCGATAAATATTCCACTTTGATCCCTTGTTTTGTCTCTCGGTCGAAGCAAAATAAGAGACCATCACCGCATTTGGTTTTTGAATTCTTACAGAAGTAGTTGAAGAGTTTTGACATTTTAGGATCACTCAACTGCTGAAGCTAAGGTCAAAATAAAAATACAGAAGTAAATGCAGAGGGTTTTTTATTTTTGTTTTGAATTCCAAAAAGAAGAATTGGATGTGTTGTGTATGAACTCTCCTGCCTAATACGATGCAAAAACTATAGTGACAGAATACGAAAGTACAGAGTAAGGAGGAAACATCCTGTCGAGGGATGAAAGCAAGGTTTGCTGTTGGCTGCATCTTTTTTACTGAGGGTGGAACAGCCCATTGATTAAACACCAGATAATGAGAAACTCAAAAAATCGTGCACTCATGGTGAGAACTAAGTACTGACAGAAGAGCTCCCTGGAGGAGGGGGTAGTCAGGCAGTAAGTAGATCATGGAAAGGTTTACCGACTCATACATAGAGGAGAGGGATGTGTGTGAGGTTGGGTGGGAAATTATAGGATCAATTTGAACCTTAAGGCGATCAAGTCCAACCGTAACCTATAACTCTAGCACTTAGCCATGGCCCTGGGAGCCTCATCTACTGACAACCCTTTCTGTGAAGAAATGTTTCCTAATATCTAATCTGGTGGGACCCAGGGAGGACGGGGATGGTGCATCCAGCACTCCCTGCCCAAGGACAGGCTGAGTTAAACAGAGGCTGCTCCAGTGAAGGGGAGAGCTGAGGCTGGTACACCAACTGCAACACAAACATTTGCTGGTTCTGTGTGGACTCTTGCCTTGCACCAGGTAGCCTGCTGCCCTCAATTTTCTATAAGCTGTGTGTGTTGGGGTTGCTCCTCTGCAGGCGGTTCTTGCTGTGCCTGCAGTAGCTGCTGGCTTCTCCCTGCTTCTCAGAGCGGGGTACCCCAGTGCTCCCCAGTGCTTTCCACAGCTCAGAGAGCTCTTGGGAGCTGCAGATCAGCCCCCAGCCTGCGTGGCCAAGGATCAGCTGAAAAATCCCTGGTGATGCTGCCAGCGTTGCAGTTCCGCAGCGCTCTGCTCACTTCTTGCTCTGCTCTCTCCCACACCGGCAGCCCTGTCTGCATGTAACCCTGGCCTGGGTTTGCCTCCCTGTCTGCTCCTCGTTTTGGAAGAGGGCTGGCTGTCATTTGCACAGCCCTCTCACCTGCTGCCACTTCTGGCTGAGCTGCACTGGGGCTGTGGTGACACTCAGGGTCCTGGGTGAGTTTTGTATAATACAGGAGGCGTCTTTTTTTGGCTGTCTCCTTGTTGTGTCTTTTCTCCTTCCAAAATTAATAGCTTTTTTCCCCTCTAACCTATGCTTGCTGCTGAGCATGGATGCTCCTGCAGTGATCTAAAACTTTGGCTGTGGAAGGAATAAGGACATAGGTTTTGTTGTTTGTGCTGTATTGTTATTTTCTGACTTTTAAAAAAGTATCCAGAAGGATGCATGTGGTGCTAGGTTTGTTCACTTTGGAGATACGCATCTCCGGTGCCAGCTAGGTGAACAGCAATTTTCCAGCATGACGGACGGGCCATGAGGCTCCTCTTGCCTGCGACTCTTGTGAGCAGCCATGTGCTGTAAACCTGTTTAATGTGTGCCAAGCAATGAAAGATGCCTCTGTCCTGCTGGAGAAGGGCAGTTACGGGTAAGAACCCCCACAAACCTCATCATCTGCCTGGCTGTGCCTTGGGAATAGATCCAAATGTTCTAGTTTTGAACATGAGCGATCATTCCACCACACCACTGTCACCTCTGCTCACTTGTTTCTCAAAGCCTGTCTCATTCCCATAGTGCTCTGTTGGCACCGTGCAGCCCAGCCTATGGCTCTGGTTAAACTTTGACATTCCACCAGGTTGCGGCTGCTGAAACCAGCCCCTCTTATCCCCTCAGAAAAGTCTTTGTGAACCTGGTGCCCCTTGCTGTGGGGCCTCACGGATGTAAGCTCTGGTTCAGACAGGCAATAGTCACTGGGGGAGCACAGCTGGCTTCTGCCACAACCCAAGACAAGAGGAACAGCAGGAGGTTTTTCCTGGGGAACCAGGCGGCAGAGGAAGCGTCAGAGACGCCCAGCAGCTGGGCCCAGCGGACGGCCACCAAGGGCAGGGACAGTCCCCTGGGCCTCCTGGGCACCGGGACTGCCTCGGGGCCAGCAGTAGCCCTAAGGCTTCCTGCAAAGGGTGCTGGGCGGAGCTGTGGTGGGCGGGGCTGTGGTGGGCAGGGCTGCACATGTTTGGCTCTGTCATCCCCATGTCACTGGGCCACCACCCAGCAACGCTGAGGTCACAATGCTCCGGGGCAGTAGAGGAGGGCACAGCCTCGCTCTGCCAGAGCTGGGCTGGGGGCAGCCCACAGACAAGCAAGAAGTCCTTGAGGAGCTGGTGGCACCTCTTGATGGGGACAGATGGAGGAAGTCCTGGAAGAGGCTGCTGGAGGTTCTCCACTGCAAGGCAAACTCCTGGCAGGGCCACCTTCCAAGCTTATTTGGGGGACAGAAATCCTTGTGGGCTGGCTAGTAGTGGCAAGACCAAGGGAATGCTTTCTTGAGGAGCACTGCAGAGCTCAGCATCCTCATCCCTCGGGAAGGCAGAGTCAGCAGCCATAAGAAGTGGGAGCTCTTGGAAGCCCCTGAGAGGGCTTCAGGTCAAGGGAGAATAGAGCTTGGGCATCTCCTGGGCAGCACGACCAGCCTGTGGGCCAAGGAGCCAGGTCTTGCTCCCATGCTCAGGGAACAGCCGATCGCCAGCACTGGGGTCAGGAAGGAATTTTTTCCCCCGGGGCAGATTGGCCCTGGTCCCCGGGGGTTTTTTGCCTTCCTCTGCAGCATGGAGCATGACCACTTTGCAGAGCTCCTCTGGTCCCTTTTGGCTCGGTTCCTGCCTGCTGCTCATGCACCACGAAGATGGCCTCTCGTGTCCTGCAGCTGGGGGAGGAAGGCTTTTTTTCCCCACGTGAGTATTAGTGTCTCCGTGGGTTTTTTGCCTTCCCCTGCAGCAGTGAGCACGGCTCCTCGGCCCTGGGCCACCTTTGGGCCGTTGTGGCTGGGTGCCTGCTGCTCCTGCTCCACGAAGGTGGCCCTCGTGCCCCGCATCCGGGGGGAGGAACTTCTTGGACTCCCAGGTTGAGCCCCCAGGGTGCTCCCGGGGTCCACCATGGCCTCCCAGGTTGAGCTCCGAGGGTGCTCCCAGACGTCCTCCACGGACTCCCAGGTTGAGCCCCGAGGCTGCTCCCGGGGTCCATCAAAGCCCCCAGGTTTGAGCTCCAAGGGTGCTCCCGGGGGTCTCCACGGCCTCCCAGGGCGGGCCCCGAGGGTGCTCCCGGGTGTTGCTTCTCAACCTCTGTCGCATTGAGCACAGCCCCTGTTCAGGGCTCCTCTGAGCCCTTTTGCCCTCAGTTCCTGCCCGCTGCTCTTGCACCTCCAAGGCACCGCTGGTGTTGTGGATCTTTTGATATCTCTTGCCCAGGGCAAGTTTGCAGCAGGAGCCAGGGAGCCAGCTCTGCTCTTCCCTGGGCTCCATTTCCCCAGGGCTTCTTGCTTGGCCAGAGCAGCCCGTGCTTGAAGGGGCTTCAGGTTCGCTGCACCATCCGCAGCTGCCACTTGTCAGCTCTCCCTGCGGGCAACACAAGCGCCGGGCAGGGATGAGAGCGCTTGTCATGCATCCCAGGCCAAGAAGCCCAGCGGCGGAGCAAGTTTCACAACTCCAAAGGTCCGCTTGTCATTGCTGCATGTCACGCTTTGGAAAAGAACCCATGGTACCACACAACTTCTCTTCTTCTTCTTTTGTGTGTGGTGGGTCCTGATCCTCATTCTTCACGTTCTGATTCTTCAGGGAACAGGACGGCTTGGCCTGTCTTCCTGCTGCTGCTCTTGCAGCTCTGTGACTTGCCTTTGCCAGGCTGCAAAAAAATAAAGCACAATGCTGTTTCCACTTGTATCCTTTGTGTTCTGTGTCCTTGAAATTGGAGCTAAAAGCCTTGTGGCATTTCAGTCAAATAGTCACACCTTTATTCGACTCATTTGAAGGTGCAGAAGAGAACAGCGCAGTCTAGCGCAGCATCGTTGTGCTCTCTCAGGCCTCGATATCTGCACGACGAGCTCTGAGCCAGGCCTGAGGGCTCCAGCCAGGAGAGCGTTCTCCAGCAATCCGGCTGCATTTGTAACATCACCCACTGCCAACACCTCTGCAGCGTTACAAGATTGCATCCTTCAACAAATGAGCCTGGGATAGAAACCCTGGAAATGTTGTTGGAATGTTCCTGTCGTTAAAGGAAAGTGAATCAGAAACGGAGTTTTCTTCCAACTCACTTTAAAAGAAGTATTACTTTGGTAGGAAATGTTTGTCTTTTCAGTTAAATTTGTGTTTTCCTCAGATAAATAGATAAATAAATAAATTAAAATAAAATAAAATAAAATAAAATAATAAAATTGTTGAAAGTTTTGGAAAGTAATGGGCACTCTGGACTGTTTTCCTGTCTGCAATATTCGAAACTGAGAGACAATTCAGGTGTTTAGAGACTCATGATGTTTGGAAAGAAACCAAGAAATGCCAGACTTGGGGGCTTGGAAACTGCTTGGCTGGACAGAGCTTGAGAGGAGGAGAAATGCACGAAGAAAAGCAACTGCATGTTTTCAAGATGTGATCTACCAAAATGAGAGTTTTGGTGTTACTACAGAATAAAATTCACTGTTACCGTTTGCTGAAGTCTCCCTTTCCTTGCAGGTTCCTGCAGTGTTGTCTGGTCTCCCAGCTGCTGTTTGGAATAACTCCTCACAATGCTATTATTCCCTTGGTATAATAATTTTGCTATGGTTTTTTTCCCAAGTCTCCTTGATATTGGTAGCATTCTAGTTTAGTACAAATATTTCCTAGGTATTATTTTCTATGCATTGTTTTTAACTGTTAACTGCTGCAAAAGTTGCTCCAGAGATACCTGTGTCTTTGGGTGAGCACCTACTCTTCAGGATGTCAAAAATGCATTCTGTTTCTTATTAATGCACCTATTCAGAAATTCTGTGAATTATGCGAGGCAAAATAACCTCCTTTTCCAGTTCAGGGAATTCCTTAGGTGTGACAACCAGCTGCTGAAGCAGACCCAGGAGCCACAGGGGGGTTTACCTGGGGTGCTGGAGGGAAATGCAAGCCAAAGACCCTTTGGAGCCAGCAGGCAGGACCGGCTGTGGGGGTGCTGTCTGGTCAGAGTCCCCAGTTTTGCACAGGTGGGGATCCCTGGCTGCTCACAAGCGTGGGGCTCGCTGCCCTGCTTTGTGCCCAGGCTGGGCACTATCTCCCCACTTCTCTCCGTGCTGGCAGGCAATACCTGACTCAGGCTGCTTCTGCCATGCTTGGGAGTGACCCGTTCCCTTTCCACACTCTGGGGCTGGGCTGCTCTGATGCTTTCTCCTGCTTAGGATCATCTTCTGCTCCGTTTAGGGGACTTTCCTTGTCCCCTCCCGAATGAATGCCCGGCTCACCACACAGCGGGGAATGCTCTGTTTATTCCATGATTCGTGGATGTCAGCAGAACTTTCAAATGTACTTCACAATATCAAGTAAATAAGCCAGCAAGGTGAAATATGTTGGTGGTGTTGCTCTTTCAGTTTTAGCACTGTTGACTGTTCACTACAAACACATGGGCTTGGTGTGTAACTCAGTCCTTTCAAGTGGATACACCATGAATATAGCTGAACAAGACTTACCTGTGGTGTTAGTGATGATGGGGAAGTTTCAGCAGACCATTTTAGCACTGGCCATTGAGCCCTGGGTGTGTTTGTTTTCTTTTGGAGAACAAGTGTTTTTTGGAACTCTGTAGCTTGTGTATTTCACTTTTCTTGCATTGATCCAGTCCAAGGTACCTCATCACTTTTTGCATCTGCCTTATCAGCACACAGAAGTTTGGTTTTCCCCTTTTCTGTGTAAAATGCAAAGAATTTGCTTTTTTTTAATTTAGTACCTCATCCTGGGAAGTGCATGTCACAAACCAACTCCACCTCCACCTTCACCACCTGCCGCATTCTGCACCCTTCTGATGAACTCACACGAGTCACACCAAGGTAAGGGTTTCCCGTGGTGGCAAAACTTTCGTCTCTGTCAGTGTTTTTCCTGCAGGGAAATACTAAGTAGTGGCATAAGCAAAAGCGTTAGCCACATTGGTGAATTACTCCCCCAAATTATTCCTCCCATTTTACGTTACTTCAACCTGATTTTATTTGAGAGGCATGTGTAAAGCTTTAGGAAGCCAACCAAAATATCTGAAATTTTGTCTCGTGGGATCAGACATAACTAAGTTAGCTTCCAAATCCAAACTACCGTTGGTCCCAAACTAGTTGTAGTTCTCATGTGTGAATGCACAGAATATGGTTTGTCACAAAAAATATGAGATTTTTCCAGGGAGGAAAAAATCTTTATCTTTGGTACAGAACAAGAAGGGATGTGCAGGTAAAGAAATCCAGGAAGTACATGAGGAATGGAGGAAGAAATACGCCTTAATCCAAAGGAGGGAGCCATCTACTTTGTTCCTTGGTGGAATTGTTGAAAATGAGTTCATAGTAGCAAGGCTGAAACTGATGAACTGGCTTACTAGTAGCAGTTGGCAGTAGCAGTAGCCTCTAACCCAGGGGATGCTCTAACCTGACTACGTTTCATGCAGCTACATGAGGTGCTCATTGATTTGTTTCTTTTCTCAATCGAACTCTGAAACTGTCACTGGGCTGAGTTGCTGGGGCCAATTTGAGTCTGGTTCTGTGGTGTGTCCAGGCTGCTCTGCAGTGTTGATCAGTTTGATGGGGAAAACATTTCCCAGCTACAGCAATACCAAAATGATCAAATAAGGAAAAAAAGCAACACCTAGATAACTGCTTTCTTGCCGGGGTGTCCTTTGTTGTTGTTGTTGTTTTAAATTGTGCTGTAGTGTGTACCAGTGCTGACAAATTAGTGGAAATATTAATCTAAATATCTGTGCAGCTGAAATCTGGAGCTGGAGAGAATGAAGTTGTTGGAGTTGTTAAGCCATTGGAATGCTGTAGTTTTCATCTCGTGACTGGGACATCTTAGAAGCCTGATAATTAACACCCTGTGGCTGGGTTTCTAAAATGTGCTTAGCCATAGTCTGTAGAAAGTCAGTTCACACAGTAACTTCTCTTAATTTTTCCTCCCTCATGCTCTTCAAGACTTCTGAACTTCTGTGCTTAGCCAGTGTGGGAGATGCAAATCAGTGGCTGTCACTGCTCTTTAGTTTTGCCATGAGCTGAAATCAGAGCTCTGAAGGTCCAGCTTTAATCCATGCTTAAGAGAAGAACTGAGATCTAACGTCTCCTTTCTGCTCAGCCTTGTCTTCAGAGTGTGTGTCTGTGTGCTGCTGCAGTGGCATGTGTGACCTGCTGAGCTCTTCTACGAGGAGCCCTTCTCCTCTGCCACAGATTCAGTCTGGGCAGAATGCAGAGGACCTGAGGAGAACTTGCTTAGCACACCTACCACATGCACTGACAGCCACAGCACACTGGAGGGTGCAAGAAGATCATTTCCAGAGCCACTTAGCAAGGCTGCTTTTCCAATTACACCACTCTTAATACTAGTTTTCTCAAACACGTGTTTCTGTGCAGATCACAGATGGCTATATATGGGATTACTCTTGTTGAATTGCAACTGCAGGGTAAAAATTCTTGGGCAGTTTCACTTGCTTTTGGTGGAAGTTGTTCTGCATTTCTCTAGAGACCATATTGGCGAGATCCTATTTATCCATGGAAAGAATACATGACTTGAGACTTCATAACATCAGGCTAATATTTCCTTAATTAAAGATGTGCCTTAAAGTACTGCTGATTTCTAGAAGACCACTGGACAAATGTTTATAGTGTTACGTTAGCTCCTGTCAGCTGCGTGCTGTATACCCTTAGACAAAGTTTGAAACTCATCAGAAACTGGTTCAGAACAAAACATTCCAGGATGTCTAAGTGAGTCTTGGCTTTCCAGAGTTCACTGATGTAAGGTGAAATGGGACTGCAAATTCCAGTCAAGACATCATTTAGGCCCTTTTGTCCTTATGGGCAAAAAGGATACAGTTTATTCATTGGGGTCTCAGTGTGGCTTTTTGGTGCATTTCTTGGTACAGAGAATCCAATGTAAGTTTAGAGTTGCATAGATAAACATGCTGTAGCTGGTCTGACCTATAAGGAACAAGTTTTCTAAGGTTGCCACTGCAGTGCCAGAAACACTCAAAGCTCAGTGTCCATGAGATCTCATATCGTGGCACAAGGGATTTGGCACATCCTCTTTGTGCTTGCAATTCTTTGGAAGTAGGTGCTGTGTTGAAACTGTCTTCATTCAAATGATCAGCTTATGGGAAGAGAATAGTCAGAATTAATGTTATTTGATACACCTCAAGAAGTCTCAGCCTCTAATAACTAGCAGTAGTGTGCTTAAGGAAACAAAATGCAGTAGGTAGGCACTAAACATAAGTATGTAATGCCTGCCACTTGTAAATGTGCAGATTATTGCCCATTTAATATTTTCTTGTCAGCTGCCTGTACAGAGTTTATCTTGAGAAGAAAGAACTAGAATTGGAGAGCAATTTAGCCACGTTTCAAACTATAGAAAATAATGTTTTACCTAATTAACAGTAGAATGGCACTTTGTACTATTTGGTTTGCTGCTAAATGATCAGTAACCTGTTGACCAATTAACAACCAAGAGCTTGACTGTATTTTCTCGTTTCTTTGGATGATTACTCACACCACTGCACGTCTCCATCAAAAGACAGATTCCCCCACCCCTTTCCCCATAAATGAAAGCCAATACAAGAGAAGAAGAAGGGTTTGACCTTACAGAAGTGCGTGTTGGTGACCGTGGCAGCTTCCAGCAGCTTTGCTACAACTGCTTTTGTAGCAAATAGGTTCCCCTCCTCCCTTGCTGCTCTCTCTGCTGTCACCCAGCACCACTAGAAGGACTAGTGGTTTTGTGTGCTCACAAGTGACACTAAAAAGTAAATCTTGCTTATACTTTGCTTATACCATCCGTGAAATTTCTCCCCGGTTTCCTTGTCTCGTGGAAGCCACTGGGAGTTGTGACAACCCAGTAGATCAAGGAGGAAAACAGAAGGTGTTGATCACAAACCTGTCCATGTAATAGTTTCTCAGAAGAAATGTGATGGTGTTGGGGAATGCACTAATCCCATGAGACTGGGGGGTGAAGTATGCAAAGCAGAGAGATGAGTTTTGTAAGAGACGGTGTTTTTTGCACGTGTCATCACGTTTTCGAGGACCTGGGAGCTGTGAGTTTTCTCTCAAAATGGACAGAAGAACCTGTTCAGGGTTAAAAAATCTGGTTTGTAATACGTTTTCATTCCCTAGTGTAGAGAATAATTTGCCTGCTCTTTTGTTTTCAGCCTTAACGCAGCACCTGCTCCAGCTTGTGGCAGCATTGGCAATTTGAAAGGCACCCCAGTGGCTACTCCCTGTACTCCTCGGCGTCTGAGCTTGGCCGAATCCTTCACTAACCTCCGGGAATCCACAACGATGATGAGCACGTCTCTGGGGCTGGTGTGGCTGCTGAAGGAAAGGGGCATCTCAGCAGCAGTGTACAATCCGCAGAGCTGGGACAGAGCCAGCAAAGGCACCCTCCTGAACGCATACCCCCCTAAAATGGCGATCATTCCTTCCACTCCACCCAACTCACCTATGCAGACACCTTCTTCCTCCCCTCCATCTTTTGAGTTCAAGTGCACCAGCCCACCTTACGACAACTTCTTGGCTTCGAAGCCTGCTAGTTCAATCTTGAAAGAGGTGAGGAACAAAAAGAACATCAGGAACAGTGAGAGCCAGACTGACGTGTCTGTTTCCAACCTTAATCTCGTGGACAAAGTCAAGAGGTTTGGTATCGCCAAAGTCATGAGTGCAGGGCAAACGTCAGCTCCTCCTTTAACTGATGACCAGGGACCTCTTCTCTGTGGGGCACAAGGACCAGTGAGGGCCCTTGTTCCTGGAGGCCTGGCGCCAGACGGTCTCGCTTTGGGCTGCCCCGCCGTGACCAGTGCCATCCAGCTGAACACTGGCATCCGAAGGAATCGGAGCTTCCCCACCATGGTGGGTTCCAGCATGCAGATGAAAGGCCCGACGTCTCTCACTTCGGGGATCCTCATGGGAACCAAGCTCCCGAAGCAAACTAGCTTACGATGAAGGACTTTATTTTTACAGCTAGTCTTTTTAAATAAAAATACTCGGGGTTCTTTCTCCGATCCTCTTTCGTTTCCCCACCATCCCTTCATTGCCTCTTGAGTTTGACAAATCAACTTTGTGCCTAATGGGAGAAAAGTGTAAACTTTGTATAAAATCTGTAAATATGTACCAGATCTATTGTGACTAATTGGATTATTTTCCTGTTCAATTGAGTGCAAAAGGCTCTGTGTTATGATTTCTCTATTAAGGATAACTTGCTAACCTTCTCAAAAGGTTTTCTTTAAGATGCACTGAAAAAAATAACAAAACCAACAAAAAGTAACTTGACTAGGAAGACATGAATTCTGTAGCTAGCCTAACTTGAGTTGAAGGTGCATGGGAAGCTATCGAATGTGTTTTGTGAGACCTCACATGGCATCACTTGAAGCATGGGAGCGCTTGTGCTTCGTCAAATGCTGAAAAAACCACTCGGTTTAACGTGCGGTAGTTCTAGTTTTGCTTCTGTAGGTACGTTGAGCTGAGTTATTGGAGTGCCTGGCTATTATACCTGAATGGATGAAACTTTTTTTGTTTTTCTTTTCCTGTTTTGTATTCTCCTCCTTCTGGAGGTGCTAAACTTGAACTAATGCTGTGCGGAGGTCAGCAGGCCTACTGGGTACCTGGAATATTGACATATTCCTCCCACCGCCGTTTCATTTGGCACGCTTGCACCCTGTGCGACTTCTTTTTTGTTTTGTTTGGTTTTAGCGATGCTGCGCTGGATTGTGGAAGGGAAGATGCTTTACTCTGTGTTGCTGCCACTGGAACAGGCTTTGTCAGTGCCCCCCGAAGAAAACAGTTTTCACAACTCATGCGGTAAAACATGGCAGTGACTTCTTAGAAATCAAAGTTGTGGCACAGATTGACAGATAAAGAATGTTATAAAAGAACATGTAGCAAAAAAAGTATTAGGAGAGGGTGTGTCCTTGAATCCTCCACAGAGAACCACAAAAAACCATTTAGTAATGGAACGGTACAAGTTGGAAAGAGCAACTTGCAGCCCTCATGCTGATCTTCAGGTTTGGTGCACACTGAGGACCATGGCCTTGTCAGCAGGGTGGGAATATTCCCCACCCATTTTCTGGTTTCGTTTTTCTGAGAAACCTTTTTCATCTGAAGTTGGACCTTAGCAGAGGTAAAAGGATGGAAAATGCTGTATCTCACAATGCTTTTAAACTGATAAAGCACCTCCTAATACCAAGCCTTTAACCCCCACTTTTTCGGAAAAGAAATAAAAGACCTCGCACGACCTTTAGTTACAGCCAGGTGATCTTAATTTGTGTTGCGCTTTTCTTCTCTGTTTCTCCCAAACTTCTGCTGAGTGCTTGTAGAAAGAATTGAAACATCCTGGAACTGGAACAGACCAAAGGGAGCTTGCTCCTAGAGCTGAGACCTAGAATTTTTTGAAGGGAGGATGGAGAAGAGCGAAGGGGGGAGGATTTAACATCCACTTTCTTTTCCTTGCATTTCCTGTGGCATCTAAATCAAGCTCCCTGTTTGTTACCGTAATCACACTACACATAATTGCCATGAACTGCTGTTTGTACCAGACTGTTACTAAATCATTAGCACTGAGAATTTCCTGCATAAATGAAACTGTCTTTTAGTCTTTGTGACGAGAGATGGGTGGGTGTTTGGGGTTTTTTTGTTGGGTTGTTTTTCCTGAATGAAGTAGTTCTTGCAGTAGTACTATGGACACTAAGGATATTTTTTGAGAAAGAATGAACACATCAGTCAGTTACTGCATGTGTTTGAAGACTTCTATTTATTCTATGAACTTAAAATGTTTTAGTAAAATGTCATCAGCTCTCTTTGCTGTTGTATGTGTGCACTTATTGCAAGTAAATTTAAGTCTCTTTTTATTTGAATGTATCTTAAAACAGGAGATAGAATAACAGTTGATTCTGAAAAAAGTCACGGACTTGATGGACCATTTTATATACCCAGAGGAAGAAAGCAATACCATATGAGAACTTACAGTGTAGACATTATTCATGCAATTGGGAAGTATTATTTAGCCTTTAAATAAGCAGTAGGAGGTGTCCACTCACCGGAGAAAGCAATTGTAACACATCAGAAAGATGAAAGAAAAATTTTTCTTCACTAATATCAATAAAATAACAGAAAAGTTGCATTGTTGTGTATTATTCAACTTCCTTTCTGTACTTCTGTGGCGATAAATATTCCACTTTGATCCCTTGTTTTGTCTCTCGGTCGAAGCAAAATAAGAGACCATCACCGCCTTTGGTTTTTGAATTCTTACAGAAGTAGTTGAAGAGTTTTGACATGTTAGGATCACTCAACTGCTGAAGCTAAGGTCAAAATAAAAATACAGAAGTAAATGCAGAGGGTTTTTTATTTTTGTTTTGAATTCCAAAAAGAAGAATTGGATGTGTTGTGTATGAACTCTCCTGCCTAATACGATGCAAAAACTATAGTGACAGAATATGAAAGTACAGAGTAAGGAGGAAAGATCCTGTCGAGGGATGAAAGCAAGGTCTGCTGTTGGCTGCATCTTTTTTACTGAGGGTGGAACAGCCCATTGATTAAACACCAGATAATGAGAAACTCAAAAAATCGTGCACTCATGGTGAGAACTAAGTACTGACAGAAGAGCTCCCTGGAGGAGGGGGTAGTCAGGCAGTAAGTAGATCATGGAAAGGTTTACCGACTCATACATAGAGGAGAGGGATGTGTGTGAGGTTGGGTGGGAAATTATAGGATCAATTTGAACCTTAAGGCGATCAAGTCCAACCGTAACCTATAACTCTAGCACTTAGCCATGGCCCTGGGAGCCTCATCTACTGACAACCCTTTCTGTGAAGAAATGTTTCCTAATATCTAATCTGAACCTCACTTGGCACAAATTGAGGCCGTTTCCTCTTGTCCTATCACTTGCTACTTGGGAGAAGAGACCAACACCCTCCATGCTACATCCTCCTTTCTGATAGTTGTAGATAGAATCGTTTAGGTTGGAAGAGACCCTCAAGATCATCGAGTCCAACCATAACCTAACTCTAGCACTAAATGATGTCCCTAAGAACCTCATCTAAATGCTTATTAAACACCTCCAGGGATGGTGACTCCACCACTGCCCTGGGCAGCCTGTTCCGATGCCTGACACCCCTTTCTGTGAATAATTTTTTCCTAATATCCAATCTAAATGTCCCCTGGCACAACTTGAGGCCATTTCCTCTTGTCCTGTCACTTATTACTTGGGAGAAGAGACCAACACCCTCCATACTACAACCTCCTTTCAGGTAGTTGTTGATCATTCCATTTATATCACATATTTGCTATTGAGAGAATACTGGAGACCAGTAATGCCAAAATAAACTTTTGGAGGGCTCGCGTGAGTATGAGGCAGTGCCATACAACAGCTGTGAGGACGGCTGATGCCTGATGCAAGGCACGTCCAGGTGCTGTGTCAATGTGAAGGGGAGAGCTGAGGCTGGTACACGAACACAAACATTTGCTGGTTCTGGGTGGACTCTTGCCTTGCACCAGGTAGCCTGCTGTCCTCAATTTTCTATAAGATGTGTGTGGTGGGGTTGCTCCTCTGCTGGCGGTTCTTGCTGTGCCTGCAGTAGCTGTTGGCTTCTCCCTGCTTCTCAGAGCGGGGTACCCCAGTGCTCCCCAGTGCTTTCCACAGCTCAGAGAGCTCTTGGGAGCTGCAGATCAGCCCCCAGCCTGCGTGGCCAAGGATCAGCTGAAAAATCCCTGGTGATGCTGCCAGCGTTGCAGTTCCGCAGCGCTCTGCTCACTTCTTGCTCTGCTCTCTCCCACACCGGCAGCCCTGTCTGCATGTAACCCTGGCCTGGGTTTGCCTCCCTGCCTGCTCCTCGTTTTGGAAGAGGGCTGGCTGTCATTTGCACAGCCCTCTCACCTGCTGCCACTTCTGGCTGAGCTGCACTGGGGCTGTGGTGACACTCAGGGTCCTGGGTGAGTTTTGTATAATACAGGAGGCGTCTTTTTTTGGCTATCTCCTTGTTGTGTCTTTTCTCCTTCCAAAATTAATAGCTTTTTTCCCCTCTAACCTATGCTTGCTGGTGAGCATGGATGCTCCTGCAGTGATCTAAAGCTTTGCTGTGGAAGGAATAAGGACATAGGTTTTGTTGTTTGTGCTGTATTGTTATTTTCTGACTTTTAAAAAAGTATCCAGAAGGATGCATGTGGTGCTAGGTTTGTTCACTTCGGAGATACGCATCTCCGGTGCCAGCTAGGTGAACAGCAACGATGTTTAATAGCTAAGTGGATGTGGATATACTTACTTTCAGGCTATCACATCTCTGAAGGTGAATTATAATCCCAGCTTTCCCAAAGGCCTGGAATGCCAGGGAAAGCTTGGTTTAAACAACTGTGAAAAACCGGAAGATTAGTATTCACTGAAGGTCCTACAGAAGAAGTGGGCTTCAAGGTTGTATTCCTGGGAAAGAAAAACTGATAAAATAGCCACGTTGGCAAAGAAGACCACGGGGAAACTAAAAAAACAATAAGTGCAGCCCATTGAGGTCAAGAGCAATCAAAACTGCATCAGGCTGAACTCCTTCAGGTACAAAAGGAGATTGTGCCAAGGGTAATAGATCTACTGAGACGGAGGACTGTTCTTTGTGAGAATCATCACCCTAGAGATTTCAGTGGATTCTGGAGGAAACACAGTTTCTGCTTCTGGAAGCAAAGCTGGTATTTGGAGAGTGTCTTAGTTTCTCCCCCAGGACAGTAAATTATTCCATGGGGTTACAAAAACTTCATGAGCTACCTGGAAACTCAGCTGACGTATTTAATGCACTCAGATGATTTCAAAGCAGAACAGGACTACTGCATAAACTAAACCTCAAAGGCCCAAATAGCTGATGAGTTGGTGCTTCTACTCTGAAATGGTCCTCTGTCCTTGTAATATTCAAGTGTATCAGAAAATGTACTGGATGCTGGATGCATCTTCACCATACCACAGGAAGGAACATGATCACCCACCTCTGAAAGTTGGGTTGCAGGTGAGAGGAGGGTGAGGTGGGGAGAGCTGTGTGTCTAGGACTGGGCTGTGGAGGCATAGGGTGTTCTCCGGAGAGCCAAGACTGGTATTTCAGGCTTTTGAGACTCTTCCCGCCTTCCTTTTGCGTGTCTCCAAAGCACCGGATGGCCCCACAACATAATGCTGTAGTGCACAGAGGTTCGACAATTGCTCCCAACTTCCTGAACACGTTTGTTGGCAGCTCCCCGCGTTAAACTGAAAAGCCCAGAGATGTTGGTGAGAAGTGTCCTGCCTTCCTCTGGTACAGAAAGGATCTGCTGCCTGGAGCTCGTGCTCACGCTGAGGAACAAGCATTGTTCAGCTGTGCAGCAGCATCTCGCTGGGCGCCATTCAGATCTGCTTTAATTCAGTTAACAAGCCATTTGTGACCACAGAATAGCAAGAAAAATAATAAAATGCCTGAAAGTTATTGGTGTTTAGCAATGTCCTCAGCTGTAATGTAGACAGTGGGCTTTCATGTAAGAACAGTATATATTCAAGATGTCGATAATGTTTGTATTTGAAAGATGGTAGAGATTTTTGTCCTGCTGAAATAGGCTTCAAGCTATGATGAATCCAATTGCTCTTTGATTGACACAGGCACTTAGGAATGATTAAAGTTTTAACAAGCCCACAGTCAGACTTTTATTTCTTTAAGAGAATTTTAATGAGCTCAGGGGATACAAACATCAAACACAGAGGAAAGCCTTTCGCTGCTCTGCTAGGACATTATAATATTCGCGTTTTGTCTGACGTGCAAATTCTTTTGCTTCGGCCATGGAGAGGGACCACCAGGTTTGCACTCAGGGTGCCGGATCTCACTGAAACGCGCACAGCTGGGCTGCAGCTGGGAACATCTGGCTGCAGTGTGTCCCCAGCACGGCCCAGCTGCTGCCCCATGTGTGGTGAGGATGGAGGGGCTGACGATGCAGCAAAATGTGGGAGGGCAGAGCAGGATCCACAGGCATTCCCGTATGAAATATTGGGCTAGATTAGACTGTTCAGGGTCAGGTGCACTGGGGTAACTGAGGTTTCTCTTACACGCTGCCCCAGCTCCTGGAGGAAGCTGCCCCATCCCAGAGCATGGGTGCTCCCTCGCTGTTGGGGGACTGTCTGGGTTTCCCCTCAATCCCAGAAGGAGCAGTTGCTTCTTCTACCCTCTCTTCATTCTCTCATTTATGTGGAGTTTGCAGTAAGCTGCTGTGTTCACGGAGATTTGCCCAGCACCTGTTTTGAAATCAAGTTAATAAAGCTGGAGGAGAACTAATTGAATCAAGCGTGCAGAGAAAACAAGCTGTCTTTAAATGCACAGAGGTATTGATTTGCTATCTTGCCAGTGCCAATTTAACCCCTCTTCACTCGCTTCCATAAAGATGCATTGGAGTATATCTAAATTAAATGTCAGAGAGTTGCCGGTGCTGGGAAACTCACCTCCCAGACAAGTAACCGAAGGTTGTGCCTATGTGCTGCCATGTGTGCTGCCATCTGCAGGGCACTTCTCAGCCCAAACCTTTTGCTTTGCTTTGTTTTGGTGTCTCTGCAGCCTTTGCAACCTTTTCCCATCCTGGGAATTTCTTTTGCTCCCAGAGGAGCAGGTGACTGATGTTTTTAGAAGGAGGAGGACGTTGCTGAGCTGCTTACAGCCAGCTGCCCCTTGCCTCTAGGAGCAGTGCTGTGTCCATCCTAGACCAACAGCTACTCTTACCTCGATGACCACTGGGATTTCCCACGAACTGGTACTCCTACGAGCGATAAGAATGAAGAGGAGATGTCCCCTGTGGCTACAAGTTTGTATCTTAGTGGCATCTGAAAAAACGTGTTAGACCTGAGCTGAGTTTTAGGCTCTAGAGAAGGGCTCTTCAGGCAGAGGTTAGGCCTGTAGCTTCTGACTTGCAATCCCAAAGGGCTCGCTGCCCAGTGCTCCCATTCCAGGCAGTGCTTCTCCTGAGCAGGGCTGTGGTTGTGCAGCACAGTGTTGCCTTGGGCTGAGTCTCCATGTGGCTTTGTCTGGGCTGGGCAGTTCAATACCTGCCTGAAATCCAGGTGAGGTTCAGTATGAAGTTGCTTTCTGCTGAAAGACTGAGGGATGGGTGGACCCAAAAAGCCTCTGCAAAGGCAGATGTACAGTGGCAGGACCAGGACATCTGCAAAGCGTTTATTTGATAGCTATTTCAATGTGAAGTCAGAAGAGGGCTCCCAGTTTCCCTGTACTGACTGGCTGAGGCCTTCAGGATGGGGATACGGGAGAGGAAAAAAAAAAGAGAGACAGATTAAATCATGTCTCTTTTAAATTCTTGTTTGGATGCCAGGTGGGTCACTTGCAAGTCTGTTTATTCCCCTGGCCCATTTTACAGCACTGTTGTCCCTTAAATATCAAAACTGGTGCGTGCAGTGACTGTAAAAAGAAATTCAACCAAGTTTTATCTGAAACTTTCTGGCATCCAGGAAAGGAAGCAGACATGATTACGTACAAACGTAATGTTCAGGGTGAGATGGTAAGGAAAGGAAATGTTTTCCTTTATACGTCTCAAAACCAGACAAAATTTGGTGCAATAGCATCACAAGGAGAAAACACATTTCACAGGTGAACTAACCTTTTCTGTATTGGGCATTTCTGTAATTTGAACTGAGTGAACGCTTGCTCAAAGGAAATGGTGGCGGTGGTTGCAGGGGTGTAACCATTATTTTGTGCTTGGGAATGGTTTCTTGGAAGTGATTCACCTGTTAGAGATACAGAAAGTCCCAACCCTGATAACTGCAAGATCAATAAAGCCACAAGATCACCCAGGACCATGGCCTCGCTCACAGGGTAGGAATTTTCCAGCATGACGGACGGGCCATGAGGCTCCTCTTGCCTGCGACTCTTGTGAGCAGCCATGTGCTGTAAACCTGTTTAATGTGTGCCAAGCAATGAAAGATGCCTCTGTCCTGCTGGAGAAGGGCAGTTACAGGTAAGAACCCCCACAAACCTCATCATCTGCCTGGCTGTGCCTTGGGAATAGATCCAAATATTCTAGTTTTGAACATGAGCGATCATTCCACCACACCACTGTCACCTCTGCTCACTTGTTTCTCAAAGCCTGTCTCATTCCCATAGTGCTCTGTTGGCACCGTGCAGCCCAGCCTATGGCTCTGGTTAAACTTTGACATTCCACCAGGTTGCGGCTGCTGAAACCAGCCCCTCTTATCCCCTCAGAAAAGTCTTTGTGAACCTGGTGCCCCTTGCTGTGGGGCCTCACGGATGTAAGCTCTGGTTCAGACAGGCAATAGTCACTGGGGGAGCACAGCTGGCTTCTGCCACAACCCAAGACAAGAGGAACAGCAGGAGGTTTTTCCTGGGGAACCAGGCGGCAGAGGAAGCGTCAGAGATGCCCAGCAGCTGTGCCCAGCGCACGGCCACCAAGGGCAGGGACAGTCCCCTGGGCCTCCTGGGCACCGGGACTGCCTCGGGGCCAGCAGTAGCCCTAAGGTTTCCTGCAAAGGGTGCTGGGCGGGGCTGTGGTGGGCGGGGCTGTGGTGGGCGGGGCTGTGGTGGGCAGGGCTGCACATGTTTGGCTCTGTCATCCCCATGTCACTGGGCCACCACCCAGCAACGCTGAGGTCACAATGCTCTGGGGCAGTAGAGGAGGGCACAGCCTCGCTCTGCCAGAGCTGGGCTGGGGGCAGCCCGCAGACAAGCAAGAAGTCCTTGAGGAGCTGGTGGCACCTCTTGATGGGGACAGATGGAGGAAGTCCTGGAAGAGGCTGCTGCAGGTTCTCCACTGCAAGGCCAGCTCCTGGCAGGGCCACCTTCCAAGCTTATTTGGGGGACAGAAATCCTTGTGGGCTGGCTAGTAGTGGCAAGACCAAGGGAATGCTTTCTTGAGGAGCACTGCAGAGCTCAGCATCCTCATCCCTCGGGAAGGCAGAGTCAGCAGCCATAAGAAGTGGGAGCTCTTGGAAGCCCCTGAGAGGGCTTCAGGTCAAGGGAGAATAGAGCTTGGGCATCTCCTGGGCAGCACGACCAGCCTGTGGGCCAAGGAGCCAGGTCTTGCTCCCATGCTCAGGGAACAGCCGATCGCCAGCACTGGGGTCAGGAAGGAATTTTTTCCCCCGGGGCAGATTGGCCCTGGTCCCCGGGGGTTTTTTGCCTTCCTCTGCAGCATGGAGCATGACCACTTTGCAGAGCTCCTCTGGTCCCTTTTGGCTCGGTTCCTGCCTGCTGCTCATGCACCACGAAGATGGCCTCTCGTGTCCTGCAGCTGGGGGAGGAAGGCTTTTTTTCCCTCACGTGACTGTAAAGTGTCTCCGTGGGGTTTTTTGCCTTCCTCTGCAGCAGTGAGCACGGCTCCTCGGCCCTGGGCCACCTTTGGGCCGTTGTGGCTGGGTGCCTGCTGCTCCTGCTCCACGAAGGTGGCCCTCGTGCCCCGCATCCGGGGGGAGGAACTTCTTGGACTCCCAGGTTGAGCCCCCAGGGTGCTCCCGGGGTCCACCATGGCCTCCCAGGTTGAGCTCCGAGGGTGCTCCCAGACGTCCTCCACGGACTACCAGGTTGAGCCCCGAGGCTGCTCCCGGGGTCCATCAAAGCCGCCCAGGTTTGAGCTCCAAGGGTGCTCCCGGGGGTCTCCACGGCCTCCCAGGGCGGGCCCCGAGGGTGCTCCCGGGTGTTGCTTCTCAACCTCTGTTGCATTGAGCACAGCCCCTGTTCAGGGCTCCTCTGAGCCCTTTTGCCCTCAGTTCCTCCCCACTGCTCTTGCACCTCCAAGGCACCGCTGGTGTTGTGGATCTTTTGGTCTCTCTTGCCCAGGGCAAGTTTGCAGCAGGAGCCAGGGAGCCAGCTCTGCTCTTCCCTGGGCTCCATTTCCCCAGGGCTTCTTGCTTGGCCAGAGCAGCACGTGCTTGAAGGGGCTTCAGGTTCGCGGCACCATCCGCAGCTGCCACTTGTCAGCTCTCCCTGCGGGCAACACAAGCGCCAGGCAGGGATGAGAGCGCTTGTCACGCATCCCAGGCCAAGAAGCCCAGCGGCGGAGCAAGTTTCACAACTCCAAAGATCCGCTTGTCATTGCTGCGTGTCACGCTTTGGAAAAGAACCCATGGTACCACACAACTTCTCTTCTTCTTCTTTTGTGTGTGGTGGGTTCTGATCCTCATTCTTCACGTTCTGATTCTTCAGGGAACAGGACGGCTTGGCCTGTCTTCCTGCTGCTGCTCTTGCAGCTCTGTGGCTTGCCTTTGCCAGGCTGCAAAAAAATAAAGCACAATGCTGTTTCCACTTGTATCCTTTGTGTTCTGTGTCCTTGAAATTGGAGCTAAAAGCCTTGTGGCATTTCAGTCAAATAGTCACACCTTTATTCGACTCATTTGAAGGTGCAGAAGAGAACAGCGCAGTCTAGCGCAGCATCGTTGTGCTCTCTCAGGCCTCGATATCTGCACGACGAGCTCTGAGCCAGGCCTGAGGGCTCCAGCCAGGAGAGCGTTCTCCAGCAATATGGCTGCATTTGTAACATCACCCACTGCCAACACCTCTGCAGTGTTACAAGATTGCATCCTTCAACAAATGAGCCCGGGATAGAAACCCTGGAAATGTTGTTGGAATGTTCCTGTCGTTAAAGGAAAGTGAATCAGAAACGGAGTTTTCTTCCAACTCACTTTAAAAGAAGTATTACTTTGGTGGGAAATGTTTTTCAGTTAAATTTGTGTTTTCCTCAGATAAATAGATAAATAAATAAATAAAATAAAATAAATAAATAAATAAATAAAATTGTTGAAAGTTTTGGAAAGTAATGGGCACTCTGGACTGTTTTCCTGTCTGCAATATTCGAAACTGAGAGACAATTCAGGTGTTTAGAGACTCATGATGTTTGGAAAGAAACCAAGAAATGCCAGACTTGGGGGCTTGGAAACTGCTTGGCTGGACAGAGCTTGAGAGGAGGAGAAATGCACGAAGAAAAGCAACTGCATGTTTTCAAGATGTGATCTACCAAAATGAGAGTTTTGGTGTTACTACAGAATAAAATTCACTGTTACCGTTTGCTGAAGTCTCCCTTTCCTTGCAGGTTCCTGCAGTGTTGTCTGGTCTCCCAGCTGCTGTTTGGAATAACTCCTCACAATGCTATTATTCCCTTGGTATAATAATTTTGCTATGGTTTTTTTCCCAAGTCTCCTTGATATTGGTAGCATTCTAGTTTAGTACAAATATTTCCTAGGTATTATTTTCTATGCATTGTTTTTAACTGTTAACTGCTGCAAAAGTTGCTCCAGAGATTCCTGTGTATTTGGGTGAGCACCTGCTCTTCAGGATGTCAAAAATGCATTCTGTTTCTTATTAATGCACCTATTCAGAAATTCTGTGAATTATGTGAGGCAAAATAACCTCCTTTTCCAGTTCAGGGAATTCCTTAGGTGTGACAACCAGCTGCTGAAGCAGACCCAGGAGCCACAGGGGGGGTTACCTGGGGTGCAGAAAGGAAATGCAAGCAGAAGACCCTTTGGAGCCAGCAGGCAGGACCGGCTGTGAGGGTGCTGTCTGGTCAGAGTCCCCAGTTTTGCACAGGTGGGGATCCCTGGCTGCTCACAAGCGTGGGGCTCGCTGCCCTGCTTTGTGCCCAGGCTGGGCACTATCTCCCCACTTCTCTCCGTGCTGGCAGGCAATACCTGACTCAGGCTGCTTCTGCCATGCTTGGGAGTGACCCGTTCCCTTTCCACACTCTGGGGCTGGGCTGCTCTGATGCTTTCTCCTGCTTAGGATCATCTTCTGCTCCGTTTAGGGGACTTTCCTTGTCCCCTCCCAAATGAATGCCCGGCTTACCACACAGCGGGGAATGCTCTGTTTATTCCATGATTCGTGGATGTCAGCAGAACTTTCAAATGTACTTCACAATATCAAGTAAATAAGCCAGCAAGGTGAAATATGTTGGTGGTGTTGCTCTTTCAGTTTTAGCACTGTTGACTGTTCACTACAAACACGTGGGCTTGGTGTGTAACTCAGTCTTTTCAAGTGGATACACCATGAATATAGCTGAACAAGACTTACCTGTGGTGTTAGTGATGATGGGGAAGTTTCAGCAGACCATTTTAGCACTGGCCCTTGAGCCCTGGGTGTGTTTGTTTTCTTTTGGAGAACAAGTGTTTTTTGGAACTCTGTAGCTTGTGTATTTCACTTTTCTTGCATTGATCCAGTCCGAGGTACCTCATCACTTTTTGCATCTGCCTTATCAGCACACAGAAGTTTGGTTTTCCCTTTTTCTGTGTAAAATGCAAAGAATTTGCTTTTTTTTAATTTAGTACCTCATCCTGGGAAGTGCATGTCACAAACCAACTCCACCTCCACCTTCACCACCTGCCGCATTCTGCACCCTTCTGATGAACTCACACGAGTCACACCAAGGTAAGGGTTTCCCGTGGTGGCAAAACCTTCGGCTCTGTCAGTGTTTTTCCTGCAGGGAAATACTAAGTAGTGGCATAAGCAAAAGCGTTAGCCACATTGGTGAATTACACCCCCAAATATTCCTCCCATTTTGCGTTACTTCAACCTGATTTTATTTGAGAGGCATGTGCAAAGCTTTAGGAAGCCAACCAAAATATCTTAAATTTTGTCTTGTGGGATCAGACATAACTAAGTTAGCTTCCAAATCCAAACTACCGTTGGTCCCAAACTAGTTGTAGTTCTCATGTGTGAATGCACAGAATATGGTTTGTCACAAAAAATATGAGATTTTTCCAGGGAGGAAAAAATCTTTATCTTTGGTACAGAACAAGAAGGGATGTGCAGGTAAAGAAATCCAGGAAGTACATGAGGAATGGAGGAAGAAATACACCTTAATCCAAAGGAGGGAGCCATCTACTTTGTTCCTTGGTGGAATTGTTGAAAATGAGTTCATAGTAGCAAGGCTGAAACTGATGAACTGGCTTACTAGTAGCAGTTGGCAGTAGCAGTAGCCTCTAACCCAGGGGATGCTCTAACCTGACTACGTTTCATGCAGCTACATGAGGAGCTCATTGATTTGTTTCTTTTCTCAATCGAACTCTGAAACTGTCACTGGGCTGAGTTGCTGGGGCCAATTTGAGTCTGTTTCTGTGGTGTGTCCAGGCTGCTCTGCAGTGTTGATCAGTTTGATGGGGAAAACATTTCCCAGTTACAGCAATACCAAAATGATCAAATAAAGAAAAAAAGCAACACCTAGATAACTGCTTTCTTGCAGGGGTGCCCTTTGTTGTTGTTGTTTTAAATTGTGCTGTAGTGTGTACCAGTGCTGACAAATTAGTGGAAATATTAATCTAAATATCTGTGCAGCTGAAATCTGGAGCTGGAGAGAATGAAGTTGTTGGAGTTGTTAAGCCATTGGAATGCTGTAGTTTTCATCTTGTGACTGGGACATCTTAGAAGCCTGATAATTAACACCCTGTGGCTGGGTTTCTAAAATGTGCTTAGCCATAGTCTGTAGAAAGTCAGTTCACACAGTAAGTTCTCTTAATTTTTCCTCCCTCATGCTCTTCAAGACTTCTGAACTTCTGTGCTTAGCCAGTGTGGGAGATGCAAATCAGTGGCTGTCACTGCTCTTTAGTTTTGCCATGAGCTGAAATCAGAGCTCTGAAGGTCCAGCTTTAATCCATGCTTAAGAGAAGAACTGAGATCTAACGTCTCCTTTCTGCTCAGCCTTGTCTTCAGAGTGTGTGTCTGTGTTCTGCTGCAGTGGCATGTGTGACCTGCTGAGCTCTTCTACGAGGAGCCCTTCTCCTCTGCCACAGATTCAGTCTGGGCAGAATGCAGAGGACCTGAGGAGAACTTGCTTAGCACACCTACCACATGCACTGACAGCCACAGCACACTGGAGGGTGCAAGAAGATCATTTCCAGAGCCACTTAGCAAGGCTGCTTTTCCAGTTACGCCACTCTTAATCCTAGTTTTCTCAAACACGTGTTTCTGTGCAGATCACAGATGGCTATATATGGGATTACTCTTGTTGAATTGCAACTGCAGGGTAAAAATTCTTGGGCAGTTTCACTTGCTTTTGGTGGAAGTTGTTCTGCATTTCTCTAGAGACCATATTGGCGAGATCCTATTTAGCCATGGAAAGAATACATGACTTGAGACTTCATAACATCAGGCTAATATTTCCTTAATTAAAGATGTGCCTTAAAGTACTGCTGATTTCTAGAAGACCAATGGACAAATGTTTATAGTGTTACGTTAGCTCCTGTCAGCTGCGTGCTGTATACCCTTAGACAAAGTTTGAAACTCATCAGAAACTGGTTCAGAACAAAACATTCCAGGATGTCTAAGTGAGTCTTGGCTTTCCAGAGTTCATTGATGTAAGGTGAAATGGGACTGCAAATTCCAGTCAAGACATCATTTAGGCCCTTTTGTCCTTATGGGCACAAAGGATACAGTTTATTCATTGGGGTCTCAGTGTGGCTTTTTGGTGCATTTCTTGGTACAGAGAATCCAATGTAAGTTTAGAGTTGCATAGATAAACATGCTGTAGCTGGTCTGACCTATAAGGAACAAGTTTTCTAAGGTTGCCACTGCAGTGCCAGAAACACTCAAAGCTCAGTGTCCATGAGATCTCATATTGTGGCACAAGGGATTTGGCACATCCTCTTTGTGTTTGCAATTCTTTGGAAGTAGGTGCTGTGTTGAAACTGTCTTCATTCAAATGATCAGCTTATGGGAAGAGAATAGTCAGAATTAATGTTATTTGATACACCTCAAGAAGTCCCAGCCTCTAATAACTAGCAGTAGTGTGCTTAAGGAAACAAAATGCAGTAGGTAGGCACTAAACATAAGTATGTAATGCCTGCCACTTGTAAATGTGCAGATTATTGCCCATTTAATATTTTCTTGTCAGCTGCCTGTACAGAGTTTATCTTGAGAAGAAAGAACTAGAATTGGAGAGCAATTTAGCCACGTTTCAAACTATAGAAAATAATGTTTTACCTAATTAACAGTAGAATGGCACTTTGTAATATTTGGTTTGCTGCTAAATTATCAGTAAGCTGTTGACCAATTAACAACCAAGAGCTTGACTGTATTTTCTCGTTTCTTTGGATGATTACTCACAGCACTGCACGTCTCCATCAAAAGACAGATTCCCCCATCCGTTTTCCATAAATGAAAGCCAATACAAGAGAAGAAGAAGGGTTTGACCTTACAGAAGTGCGTGTTGGTGACCGTGGCAGCTTCCAGCAGCTTTGCTACTACTGCTTTTGTAGCAAATAGGTTCCCCTCCTCCCTTGCTGCTCTCTCTGCTGTCACCCAGCACCACTAGAAGGACTAGTGGTTTTGTGTGCTCACAAGTGACACTAAAAAGTAAATCTTGCTTATACTTTGCTTATACCATCCGTGAAATTTCTCCCCGGTTTCCTTGTCTCGTGGAAGCCACTGGGAGTTGTGACAACCCAGTAGATCAAGGAGGAAAACAGAAGGTGTTGATCACAAACCTGTCCATGTAATAGTTTATCAGAAGAAATGTGATGGTGTTGGGGAATGCACTAATCCCATGAGACTGGGGGGTGAAGTATGCAAAGCAGAGAGATGAGTTTTGTAAGAGACGGTGTTTTTTGCACGTGTCATCACGTTTCCGAGGACCTGGGAGCTGTGAGTTTTCTCTCAAAATGGATAGAAGACCCTGTTCAGGGTTAAAAAATCTGGTTTGTAATACGTTTTCATTCCCTAGTGTAGAGAATAATTTGCCTGCTCTTTTGTTTTCAGCCTTAACGCAGCACCTGCTCCAGCTTGTGGCAGCATTGGCAATTTGAAAGGCACCCCAGTGGCTACTCCCTGTACTCCTCGGCGTCTGAGCTTGGCCGAATCCTTCACTAACCTCCGGGAATCCACAACGACGATGAGCACGTCTCTGGGGCTGGTGTGGCTGCTGAAGGAAAGGGGCATCTCAGCAGCAGTGTACAATCCGCAGAGCTGGGACAGAGCCAGCAAAGGCACCCTCCTGAACGCATACCCCCCTAAAATGGCGATCATTCCTTCCACTCCACCCAACTCACCTATGCAGACACCTTCTTCCTCCCCTCCATCTTTTGAGTTCAAGTGCACCAGCCCACCTTACGACAACTTCTTGGCTTCGAAGCCTGCTAGTTCAATCTTGAAAGAGGTGAGGAACAAAAAGAACATCAGGAACAGTGAGAGCCAGACTGACGTGTCTGTTTCCAACCTTAATCTCGTGGACAAAGTCAAGAGGTTTGGTATCGCCAAAGTCGTGAGTGCAGGGCAAACGTCAGCTCCTCCTTTAACTGATGACCAGGGACCTCTTCTCTGTGGGGCACAAGGACCAGTGAGGGCCCTTGTTCCTGGAGGCCTGGCGCCAGATGGTCTCCCTTTGGGCTGCCCCGCCGTGACCAGTGCCATCCAGCTGAACACTGGCATCCGAAGGAATCGGAGCTTCCCCACCATGGTGGGTTCCAGCATGCAGATGAAAGGCCCGACGTCTCTCACTTCGGGGATCCTCATGGGAACCAAGCTCCCGAAGCAAACTAGCTTACGATGAAGGACTGTATTTTCACAGCTAGTCTTTTTAAATAAAAATACTCGGGGTTCTTTCTCTGATCCTCTTTCCTTTCCCCACCATCCCTTCATTGCCTCTTGAGTTTGACAAATCAACTTTGTGCCTAATGGGAGAAAAGTGTAAACTTTGTATAAAATCTGTAAATATGTACCAGATCTATTGTGACTAATTGGATTATTTTCCTGTTCAATTGAGTGCAAAAGGCTCTGTGTTATGATTTCTCTATTAAGGATAACTTGCTAACCTTCTCAAAAGGTTTTCTTTAAGATGCACTGAAAAAAAATAACAAAACCAACAAAAAATAACTTGACTAGGAAGACATGAACTCTGTAGCTAGCCTAACTTGAGTCAAAGGTGCATGGGAAGCTATCGAATGTGTTTTGTGAGACCTCACAGGGCATCACTTGAAGCATGGGAGCGTTTGTGCTTCGTCAAATGCTGAAAAAACCACTCGGTTTAACATGCGGTAGTTCTAGTTTTGCTTCTGTAGGTACGTTGAGCTGAGTTATTGGAGTGCCTGGCTGTTATACCTGAATGGATGAAACTTTTTTTGTTTTTCTTTTCCTGTTTTGTTTTCTCCTCCTTCTGGAGGTGCTAAACTTGAACTAATGCTGTGCGGAGGTCAGCAGGCCTACTGGGTACCTGGAATATTGACATATTCCTCCCACCGCCGTTTCATTTGGCACGCTTGCACCCTGTGCGACTTCTTTTTGTTTTGTTTGTTTTTTGATGCTGCACTGGATTGTGGAAGGGAAGATGCTTTACTCTGTGTTGCTGCCACTGGAACAGGCTTTGTCAGTGCCCCCCGAAGAAAACAGTTTTCACATCTCATGCGGTAAAACATGGCAGTGACTTCTTAGAAATCAAAGTTGTGGCACAGATTGACAGATAAAGAATGTTATAAAAGAACAGGTAGCAAAAAAAGTATTAGGAGAGGGTGTGTCCTTGAATCCTCCACAGAGAACCACAAAAAACCATTTAGTAATGGAATGGTACAAGTTGGAAAGAGCAACTTGCAGCCCTCATGCTGATCTTCAGGTTTGGTGCACACTGAGGACCATGGCCTTGTCAGCAGGGTGGGAATATTCCCCACCCATTTTCTGGTTTCGTTTTTCTGAGAAACCTTTTTCATCTGAAGTTGGACCTTAGCAGAGGTAAAAGGATGGAAAATGCTGTATCTCACAATGCTTTTAAACTGATAAAGCACCTCCTAATACCAAGCCTTTAACCCCCACTTTTTCGGAAAAGAAATAAAAGACCTCGCACGACCTTTAGTTACAGCCAGGTGATCTTAATTTGTGTTGCGCTTTTCTTCTCTGTTTCTCCCAAACTTCTGCTGAGTGCTTGTAGAAAGAATTGAAACATCCTGGAACTGGAACAGACCAAAGGGAGCTTGCTCCTAGAGCTGAGACCTAGAATTTTTTGAAGGGAGGATGGAGAAGAGCGAAGGGGGGAGGATTTAACATCCACTTTCTTTTCCTTGCATTTCCTGTGGCATCTAAATCAAGCTCCCTGTTTGTTACCGTAATCACACTACACATAATTGCCATGAACTGCTGTTTGTACCAGACTGTTACTAAATCATTAGCACTGAGAATTTCCTGCATAAATGAAACTGTCTTTTAGTCTTTGTGACGAGAGATAGGTGGGTGTTTGGGGTTTTTTTGTTGGGTTGTTTTTCCTGAATGAAGTAGTTCTTGCAGTAGTACTATGGACACTAAGGATATTTTTTGAGAAAGAAAGAACACATCAGTCAGTTACTGCATGTGTTTGAAGACTTCTATTTATTCTATGAACTTAAAATGTTTTAGTAAAATATCATCAGTTCTCTTTGCTGTTGTATGTGTGCACTTATTGCAGGTAAATTTAAGTCTCTTTTTATTTGAATGTATCTTAAAACAGGAGATAGAATAACAGTTGATTCTGAAAAAAGTCACGGACTTGATGGACCATTTTATATACCCAGAGGAAGAAAGCAATACCATACGAGAACTTACAGTGTAGACATTATTCATGCAATTGGGAAGTATTATTTAGCCTTTAAATAAGCAGTAGGAGCTGTCCACTCACCGGAGAAAGCAATTGTAACACATCAGAAAGATGAAATAAAAGTTTTTCTTCACTAATATCAATAAAATAACAGAAAAGTTGCATTGTTGTGTATTATTCAACTTCCTTCCTGTACTTCTGTGGTGATAAATATTCCACTTTGATCCCTTGTTTTGTCTCTCAGTCAAAGCCAATTAAGAGACCATCACCGCCTTTGGTTTTTGAATTCTTACAGAAGTAGTTGAAGAGTTTTGACATGTTAGGATCACTCAACTGCTGAAGCTAAGGTCAAAATAAAAATACAGAAGTAAATGCAGAGGGTTTTTTATTTTTGTTTTGAATTCCAAAAAGAAGAATTGGATGTGTTGTGTATGAACTCTCCTGCCTAATACGATGCAAAAACTATAGTGACAGAATATGAAAGTACAGAGTAAGGAGGAAACATCCTGTCGAGGGATGAAAGCAAGGTCTGCTGTTGGCTGCATCTATTTTACTGAGGGTGGAACAGCCCATTGATTAAACACCAGATAATGAGAAACTCAAAAAATCGTGCACTCATGGTGAGAACTAAGTACTGACAGAAGAGCTCCCTGGAGGAGGGGGTAGTCAGGCAGTAAGTAGATCATGGAAAGGTTTACCGACTCATACATAGAGGAGAGGGATGTGTGTGAGGTTGGGTGGGAAATTATAGGATCAATTTGAACCTTAAGACGATCAAGTCCCACCGTAACCGAACTCTAGCACTTAGCCATGGCCCTGGGAGCCTCATCTACTGACAACCCTTTCTGTGAAGAAATGTTTCTTAATATCTAATCTGAACCTCACTTGGCACAAATTGAGGCCGTTTCCTCTTGTCCTATCACTTGCTACTTGGGAGAAGAGACCAACACCCTCCATGCTACATCCTCCTTTCTGATAGTTGTAGATAGAATCGTTTAGGTTGGAAGAGACCCTAAGGATCATCGAGTCCAACCATAACCTAACTCGGGCACTAAATGATGTCCCTAAGAACCTCATCTAAATGCTTATTAAACACCTCCAGGGATGGTGACTCCACCACTGCCCTGGGCAGCCTGTTCCGATGCCTGACACCCCTTTCTGTGAATAACTTTTCCCTAATATCCAATCTAAATGTCCCCTGGCACAACTTGAGGCCATTTCCTCTTGTCCTGTCACTTGTTACTTGGGAGAAGAGACCAACACCCTCCATACTACAACCTCCTTTCAGGTAGTTGTTGATCATTCCATTTATATCACATATTTGCTATTGAGAGAATACTGGAGACCAGTAATGCCAAAATAAACTTTTGGAGGGCTCGCATGAGTATGAGGCAGTGCCATACAACAGCTGTGAGGACGGCTGATGCCTGATGCAAGGCACGTCCAGGTGCTGTGTCAATGTGTACAGAGCCTCATTCTTCTGCCTGCCCAGCTCTGAGCCTGGGGCAGGGTCTTGAGCAGAAAGTTAACGGTGGGACCCAGGGAGGACGGGGATGGTGCTTCCAGCACTCCCTGCCCAAGGACAGGCTGAGTTAAACAGAGGCTGCTCCAGTGAAGGGGAGAGCTGAAGCTGGCACACGAACACATTTGCTGGTTCTGTGTGAACTCTTGCCTTACACCAGGTAGCCTGCTGTCCTCAATTTTCTATAAGCTGTGTGTGGTGGGGTTGCTCCTCTGCTGGCGGTTCTTGCTGTGCCTGCAGTAGCTGCTGGCTTCTCCCTGCTTCTCAGAGCGGGGTACCCCAGTGCTCCCCAGTGCTTTCCACAGCTCAGAGAGCTCTTGGGAGCTGCAGATCAGCCCCCAGCCTGCGTGGCCAAGGATCAGCTGAAAAATCCCTGGTGATGCTGCCAGCGTTGCAGTTCCGCAGCGCTCTGCTCACTTCTTGCTCTGCTCTCTCCCACACCGGCAGCCCTGTCTGCATGTAACCCTGGCCTGGGTTTGCCTCCCTGTCTGCTCCTCGTTTTGGAAGAGGGCTGGCTGTCATTTGCACAGCCCTCTCACCTGCTGCCACTTCTGGCTGAGCTGCACTGGGGCTGTGGTGACACTCAGGGTCCTGGATGAGTTTTGTATAATACAGGAGGCGTCTTTTTTTGGCTGTCTCCTTGTTGTGTCTTTTCTCCTTCCAAAATTAATAGCTTTTTTCCCCTCTAATCTATGCTTGCTGGTGAGCATGGATGCTCCTGCAGTGATCTAAAGCTTTGGCTGTGGAAGGAATAAGGACATAGGTTTTGTTGTTTGTGCTGTATTGTTATTTTCTGACTTTAAAAAAAGTATCCAGAAGGATGCATGTGGTGCTAGGTTTGTTCACTTCGGAGATACGCATCTCCGGTGCCAGCTAGGTGAACAGCAACGATGTTTAATAGCTAAGTGGATGTGGATATACTTACTTTCAGGCTATCACATCTCTGAAGGTGAATTATAATCCCAGCTTTCCCAAAGGCCTGGAATGCCAGGGAAAGCTTGGTTTAAACAACTGTGAAAAACCGGAAGATTAGTATTCACTGAAGGTCCTACAGAAGAAGTGGGCTTCAAGGTTGTATTCCTGGGAAAGAAAAACTGATAAAATAGCCACGTTGGCAAAGAAGACCACGGGGAAACTAAAAAAACAATAAGTGCAGCCCATTGAGGTCAAGAGCAATCAAAACTGCATCAGGCTGAACTCCTTCAGGTACAAAAGGAGATTGTGCCAAGGGTAATAGATCTACTGAGACGGAGGACTGTTCTTTGTGAGAATCATCACCCTAGAGATTTCAGTGGATTCTGGAGGAAACACAGTTTCTGCTTCTGGAAGCAAAGCTGGTATTTGGAGAGTGTCTTAGTTTCTCCCCCAGGACAGTAAATTATTCCATGGGGTTACAAAAACTTCATGAGCTACCTGGAAACTCAGCTGACGTATTTAATGCACTCAGATGATTTCAAAGCAGAACAGGACTACTGCATAAAGTAAACCTCAAAGGCCCAAATAGCTGATGAGTTGGTGCTTCTACTCTGAAATGGTCCTCTGTCCTTGTAATATTCAAGTGTATCAGAAAATGTACTGGATGCTGGATGCATCTTCACCATACCACAGGAAGGAACATGATCACCCACCTCTGAAAGTTGGGTTGCAGGTGAGAGGAGGGTGAGGTGGGGAGAGCTGTGTGTCTAGGACTGGGCTGTGGAGGCATAGGGTGTTCTCCAGAGAGCCAAGACTGGTATTTCAGGCTTTTGAGACTCTTCCCGCCTTCCTTTTGCGTGTCTCCAAAGCACCGGATGGCCCCACAACATAATGCTGTAGTGCACAGAGGTTCGACAATTGCTCCCAACTTCCTGAACACGTTTGTTGGCAGCTCCCCGCGTTAAACTGAAAAGCCCAGAGATGTTGGTGAGAAGTGTCCTGCCTTCCTCTGGTACAGAAAGGATCTGCTGCCTGGAGCTCGTGCTCACGCTGAGGAACAAGCATTGTTCAGCTGTGCAGCAGCATCTCGCTGGGCGCCATTCAGATCTGCTTTAATTCAGTTAACAAGCCATTTGTGACCACAGAATAGCAAGAAAAATAATAAAATGCCTGAAAGTTATTGGTGTTTAGCAATGTCCTCAGCTGTAATGTAGACAGTGGGCTTTCATGTAAGAACAGTATATATTCAAGATGTCGATAATGTTTGTATTTGAAAGATGGTAGAGATTTTTGTCCTGCTGAAATAGGCTTCAAGCTATGATGAATCCAATTGCTCTTTGATTGACACAGGCACTTAGGAATGATTAAAGTTTTAACAAGCCCACAGTCAGACTTTTATTTCTTTAAGAGAATTTTAATGAGCTCAGGGGATACAAACATCAAACACAGAGGAAAGCCTTTCGCTGCTCTGCTAGGACATTATAATATTCGCGTTTTGTCTGACGTGCAAATTCTTTTGCTTCGGCCATGGAGAGGGACCACCAGGTTTGCACTCAGGGTGCCGGATCTCACTGAAACGCGCACAGCTGGGCTGCAGCTGGGAACATCTGGCTGCAGTGTGTCCCCAGCACGGCCCAGCTGCTGCCCCATGTGTGGTGAGGATGGAGGGGCTGACGATGCAGCAAAACGTGGGAGGGCAGAGCAGGATCCACAGGCATTCCCGTATGAAATATTGGGCTAGATTAGACTGTTCAGGGTCAGGTGCACTGGGGTAACTGAGGTTTCTCTTACACGCTGCCCCAGCTCCTGGAGGAAGCTGCCCCATCCCAGAGCACGGGTGCTCCCTTGCTGTTGGGTTTCCCCTCAATCCCAGAAGGAGCAGTTGCTTCTTCTGCCCTCTCTTCATTCTCTCATTTATGTGGAGTTTGCAGTAAGCTGCTGTGTTCACGGAGATTTGCCCAGCACCTGTTTTGAAATCAAGTTAATAAAGCTGGAGGAGAACTAACTGAATCAAGCATGCAGAGAAAACAAGCTGTCTTTAAATGCACAGAGGTATTGATTTGCTATTTTGCCAGTGCCAATTTAACCCCTCTTCACTCGCTTCCATAAAGATGCATTGGAGTATATCTAAATTAAATGTCAGAGAGTTGCCGGTGCCGGGAAACTCACCTCCCAGACAAGTAACAGAAGGTTGTGCCGATGTGCTGCCATGTGTGCTGCCATCTGCAGGGCACTTCTCAGCCCAAACCTTTTGCTTTGCTTTGTTTTGGTGTCTCTGCAGCCTTTGCAACCTTTTCCCATCCTGGGAATTTCTTTTGCTCCCAGAGGAGCAGGTGACTGATGTTTTTAGAAGGAGGAGGATGTTGCTGAGCTGCTTACAGCCAGCTGCCCCTTGCCTCTAGGAGCAGTGCTGTGTCCATCCTAGACCAACAGCTACTATTACCTTGATGACCACTGGGATTTCCCACGAACTGGTACTCCTATGAGTGATAAGAATGAAGAGGAGATGTCCCCTGCGGCTACAAGTTTGTATCTTAGTGGCATCTGAAAAAACGTGTTAGACCTGAGCTGAGTTTTAGGCTCTAGAGAAGGGCTCTTCAGGCAGAGGTTAGGCCTGTAGCTTCTGACTTCTTTATTTGGCAGCTATTTCAATGTGAAGTCAGAAAAGGGCTCCCAGTTTCCTTGTACTGACTGGCTGAGGCCTTCGGGATGGGGATACGGGAGAGGAAAAAAAAAAGAGAGACAGATTAAATCATGTCTCTTTTAAATTCTTGTTTGGATGCCAGGTGGGTCACTTGCAAGTCTGTTTATTCCCCTGGCCCATTTTACAGCACTGTTGTCCCTTAAATATCAAAACTGGTGCGTGCAGTGACTGTAAAAAGAAATTCAACCAAGTTTTATCTGAAACTTTCTGGCATCCAGGAAAGGAAGCAGACATGATTACGTACAAACGTAATGTTCAGGGTGAGATGGTAAGGAAAGGAAATGTTTTCCTTTATACGTCTCAAAACCAGACAAAATTTGGTGCAATAGCATCACAAGGAGAAAACACATTTCACAGGTGAACTAACCTTTTTTGTATTGGGCATTTCTGTAATCTGAACTGAGTGAACGCTTGCTCAAAGGCAATGGTGGCGGTGGTTGCAGGGATGTAACCATTATTTTGTGCTTGGGAATGGTTTCTTGGAAGTGATTCACCTGTTAGAGATACAGAAAGTCCCAACCCTGATAACTGCAAGATCAACAAAGCCACAAGATCGCCCAGGACCATGGTCTCGCTCACAGGGTAGGAATTTTCCAGCATGACGGACGGGCCATGAGGCTCCTCTTGCCTGCGACTCTTGTGAGCAGCCATGTGCTGTAAACCTGTTTAATGTGTGCCAAGCAATGAAAGATGCCTCTGTCCTGCTGGAGAAGGGCAGTTACAGGTAAGAACCCCCACAAACCTCATCATCTGCCTGGCTGTGCCTTGGGAATAGATCCAAATGTTCTAGTTTTGAACATGAGCGATCATTCCACCACACCACTGTCACCTCTGCTCACTTGTTTCTCAAAGCCTGTCTCATTCCCATAGTGCTCTGTTGGCACCGTGCAGCCCAGCCTATGGCTCTGGTTAAACTTTGACATTCCACCAGGTTGCGGCTGCTGAAACCAGCCCCTCTTATCCCCTCAGAAAAGTCTTTGTGAACCTGGTGCCCCTTGCTGTGGGGCCTCATGGATGTAAGCTCTGGTTCAGACAGGCAATAGTCACTGGGGGAGCACAGCTGGCTTCTGCCACAACCCAAGACAAGAGGAACAGCAGGAGGTTTTTCCTGGGGAACCAAGCGGCAGAGGAAGCGTCAGAGACGCCCAGGAGCTGTGCCCAGCACATGGCCACCAAGGGCAGGGACAGTCCCCTGGGCCTCCTGGGCACCGGGACTGCCTCGGGGCCAGCAGTAGCCCTAAGGCTTCCTGCAAAGGGTGCTGGGCGGGGCTGTGGTGGGCGGGGCTGTGGTGGGCAGGGCTGCACATGTTTGGCTCTGTCATCCCCATGTCACTGGGCCACCACCCAGCAACGCTGAGGTCACAATGCTCCGGGGCAGTAGAGGAGGGCACAGCCTCGCTCTGCCAGAGCTGGGCTGGGGGCAGCCCGCAGACAAGCAAGAAGTCCTTGAGGAGCTGGTGGCACCTCTTGATGGGGACAGATGGAGGAAGTCCTGGAAGAGGCTGCTGGAGGTTCTCCACTGCAAGGCCAGCTCCTGGCAGGGCCACCTTCCAAGCTTATTTGGGGGACAGAAATCCTTGTAGGCTGGCTAGTAGTGGCAAGACCAAGGGAATGCTTTCTTGAGGAGCACTGCAGAGCTCAGCATCCTCATCCCTCGGGAAGGCAGAGTCAGCAGCCATAAGAAGTGGGAGCTCTTGGAAGCCCCTGAGAGGGCTTCAGGTCAAGGGAGAATAGAGCTTGGGCATCTCCTGGGCAGCACGACCAGCCTGTGGGCCAAGGAGCCAGGTCTTGCTCCCATGCTCAGGGAACAGCCGATCGCCAGCACTGGGGTCAGGAAGGAATTTTTTCCCCCGGGGCAGATTGGCCCTGGTCCCCGGGGGTTTTTTGCCTTCCTCTGCAGCATGGAGCATGACCACTTTGCAGAGCTCCTCTGGTCCCTTTTGGCTCGGTTCCTGCCTCCTGCTCATGCACCACGAAGATGGCCTCTCGTGTCCTGCAGCTGGGGGAGGAAGGCTTTTTTTCCCCCACGTGACTGTAAAGTGTCTCCGTGGGGTTTTTTGCCTTCCTCTGCAGCAGTGAGCACGACTCCTCGGCCCTGGGCCACCTTTGGGCCGTTGTGGCTGGGTGCCTGCTGCTCCTGCTCCACGAAGGTGGCCCTCGTGCCCCGCATCCGGGGGGAGGAACTTCTTGGACTCCCAGGTTGAGCCCCCAGGGTGCTCCCGGGGTCCACCATGGCCTCCCAGGTTGAGCTCCGAGGGTGCTCCCAGACGTCCTCCACGGACTACCAGGTTGAGCCCCGAGGCTGCTCCCGGGGTCCATCAAAGCCCCCAGGTTGAGCTCCAAGGGTGCTCCCGGGGGTCTCCACGGCCTCCCAGGGCGGGCCCCGAGGGTGCTCCCGGGTGTTGCTTCTCAACCTCTGTCGCATTGAGCACAGCCCCTGTTCAGGGCTCCTCTGAGCCCTTTTGCCCTCAGTTCCTGCCCACTGCTCTTGCACCTCCAAGGCACCGCTGGTGTTCTGGATCTCTTGGTCTCTCTTGCCCAGGGCAAGTTTGCAGCAGGAGCCAGGGAGCCAGCTCTGCTCTTCCCTGGGCTCCATTTCCCCAGGGCTTCTTGCTTGGCCAGAGCAGCCCGTGCTTGAAGGGGCTTCGGGTTCGCGGCACCATCCGCAGCTGCCACTTGTCAGCTCTCCCTGCGGGCAACACAAGCGCCAGGCAGGGATGAGAGCGCTTGTCACGCATCCCAGGCCAAGAAGCCCAGCGGTGGAGCAAGTTTCACAACTCCAAAGATCCGCTTGTCATTGCTGCGTGTCACGCTTTGGAAAAGAACCCATGGTACCACTCAACTTCTCTTCTTCTTCTTCTTTTGTGTGTGGTGGGTTCTGATCCTCATTCTTCACGTTCTGATTCTTCAGGAAACAGGACGGCTTGGCCTGTCTTCCTGCTGCTGCTCTTGCAGCTCTGTGACTTGCCTTTGCCAGGCTGCAAAAAAATAAAGCACAATGCTGTTTCCACTTGTATCCTTTGTGTTCTGTGTCCTTGAAATTGGAGCTAAAAGCCTTGTGGCATTTCAGTCAAATAGTCACACCTTTATTCGACTCATTTGAAGGTGCAGAAGAGAACAGCGCAGTCTAGCGCAGCATCGTTGTGCTCTCTCAGGCCTCGATATCTGCACGACGAGCTCTGAGCCAGGCCTGAGGGCTCCAGCCAGGAGAGCGTTCTCCAGCAATCCGGCTGCATTTGTAACATCACCCACTCCCAACACCTCTGCAGCGTTACAAGATTGCATCCTTCAACAAATGAGCCCGGGATAGAAACCCTGGAAATGTTGTTGGAATGTTCCTGTCGTTAAAGGAAAGTGAATCAGAAACGGAGTTTTCTTCCAACTCACTTTAAAAGAAGTATTACTTTGGTGGGAAATGTTTGTCTTTTCAGTTAAATTTGTGTTTTCCTCAGATAAATAGATAAATAAATAAATAAATAGATAAAATAAAATAAAATAAAATAAAATAAAATAAAATAAAATAAAATAAAATAAAATAAAATAAATAAATAAATAAAATTGTTGAAAGTTTTGGAAAGTAATGGGCACTCTGGACTGTTTTCCTGTCTGCAATATTCGAAACTGAGAGACAATTCAGGTGTTTAGAGACTCATGATATTTGGAAAGAAACCAAGAAATGCCAGACTTGGGGGCTTGGAAACTGCTTGGCTGGACAGAGCTTGAGAGGAGGAGAAATGCACGAAGAAAAGCAACTGCATGTTTTCAAGATGTGATCTACCAAAATGAGAGTTTTGGTGTTACTACAGAATAAAATTCACTGTTACCGTTTGCTGAAGTCTCCCTTTCCTTGCAGGTTCCTGCAGTGTTGTCTGGTCTCCCAGCTGCTGTTTGGAATAACTCCTCACAATGCTATTATTCCCTTGGTATAATAATTTTGCTATGGTTTTTTTCCCAAGTCTCCTTGATATTGGTAGCATTCTAGTTTAGTACAAATATTTCCTAGGTATTATTTTCTATGCATTGTTTTTGACTATTAACTGCTGCAAAAGTTGCTCCAGAGATACCTGTGTCTTTGGGTGAGCACCTGCTCTTCAGGATGTCAAAAATGCATTCTGTTTCTTATTAATGCACCTATTCAGAAATTCTGTGAATTATGTGAGGCAAAATAACCTCCTTTTCCAGTTCAGGGAATTCCTTAGGTGTGACAACCAGCTGCTGAAGCAGACCCAGGAGCCACAGGGGGGGTTACCTGGGGTGCAGGAGGGAAATGCAAGCCAAAGACCCTTTGGAGCCAGCAGGCAGGACCGGCTGTGAGGGTGCTGTCTGGTCAGAGTCCCCAGTTTTGCACAGGTGGGGATCCCTGGCTGCTCACAAGCGTGGGGCTCGCTGCCCTGCTTTGTGCCCAGGCTGGGCACTATCTCCCCACTTCTCTCCGTGCTGGCAGGCAATACCTGACTCAGGCTGCTTCTGCCATGCTTGGGAGTGACCCGTTCCCTTTCCACACTCTGGGGCTGGGCTGCTCTGATGCTTTCTCCTGCTTAGGATCATCTTCTGCTCCGTTGGTGGTGTTGCTCTTTCAGTTTTAGCACTGTTGACTGTTCACTACAAACACGTGGGCTTGGTGTGTAACTCAGTCCTTTCAAGTGGATACACCATGAATATAGCTGAACAAGACTTACCTGTGGTGTTAGTGATGATGGGGAAGTTTCAGCAGACCCTTTTAGCACTGACCATTGAGCCCTGGGTGTGTTTGTTTTCTTTTGGAGAACAAGTGTTTTTTGGAACTCTGTAGCTTGTGTATTTCACTTTTCTTGCATTGATCCAGTCCGAGGTACCTCATCACTTTTTGCATCTGCCTTATCAGCACACAGAAGTTTGGTTTTCCCCTTTTCTGTGTAAAATGCAAAGAATTTGCTTTTTTTTAATTTAGTACCTCATCCTGGGAAGTGCATGTCACAAACCAACTCCACCTTCACCTTCACCACCTGCCGCATTCTGCACCCTTCTGATGAACTCACACGAGTCACACCAAGGTAAGGGTTTCCCGTGGTGGCAAAACCTTCGGCTCTGTCAGTGTTTTTCCTGCAGGGAAATACTAAGTAGTGGCATAAGCAAAAGCGTTAGCCACATTGGTGAATTACACCCCCAAATATTCCTCCCATTTTGCGTTACTTCAACCTGATTTTATTTGAGAGGCGTGTGCAAAGCTTTAGGAAGCCAACCAAAATATCTGAAATTTTGTCTTGTGGGATCAGACATAACTAAGTTAGCTTCCAAATCCAAACTACCATTGGTCCCAAACTAGTTGTAGTTCTCATGTGTGAATGCACAGAATATGGTTTGTCACAAAAAATATGAGATTTTTCCAGGGAGGAAAAAATCTTTATCTTTGGTACAGAACAAGAAGGGATGTGCAGGTAAAGAAATCCAGGAAGTACCTGAGGAATGGAGGAAGAAATACACCTTAATCCAAAGGAGGGAGCCATCTACTTTGTTCCTTGGTGGAATTGTTGAAAATGAGTTCATAGTAGCAAGGCTGAAACTGATGAACTGGCTTACTAGTAGCAGTTGGCAGTAGCAGTAGCCTCTAACCCAGGGGATGCTCTAACCTGACTACGTTTCATGCAGCTACATGAGGTGCTCATTGATTTGTTTCTTTTCTCAATCGAACTCTGAAACTGTCACTGGGCTGAGTTGCTGGGGCCAATTTGAGTCTGGTTCTGTGGTGTGTCCAGGCTGCTCTGCAGTGTTGATCAGTTTGATGGGGAAAACATTTCCCAGCTACAGCAATACCAAAATGATCAAATAAGGAAAAAAAGCAACACCTAGATAACTGCTTTCTTGCCGGGGTGTCCTTTGTTGTTGTTGTTGTTTTAAATTGTGCTGTAGTGTGTACCAGTGCTGACAAATTAGTGGAAATATTAATCTAAATATCTGTGCAGCTGAAATCTGGAGCTGGAGAGAATGAAGTTGTTGGAGTTGTTAAGCCATTGGAATGCTGTAGTTTTCATCTTGTGACTAGGACATCTTAGAGGCCTGATAATTAACACCCTGTGGCTGGGTTTCTAAAATGTGCTCAGCCATAGTCTGTAGAAAGTCAGTTCACACAGTAAGTTCTCTTAATTTTTCCTCCCTCATGCTCTTCAAGACTTCTGAACTTCTGTGCTTAGCCAGTGTGGGAGATGCAAATCAGTGGCTGTCACTGCTCTTTAGTTTTACCATGAGCTGAAATCAGAGCTCTGAAGGTCCAGCTTTAATCGATGCTTAAGAGAAGAACTGAGATCTAGCGTCTCCTTTCTGCTCAGCCTTGTCTTCAGAGTGTGTGTCTGTGTGCTGCTGCAGTGGCATGTGTGACCTGCTGAGCTCTTCTACGAGGAGCCCTTCTCCTCTGCCACAGATTCAGTCTGGGCAGAATGCAGAGGACCTGAGGAGAACTTGCTTAGCACACCTACCACATGCACTGACAGCCACAGCACACTGGAGGGTGCAAGAAGATCATTTCCAGAGCCACTTAGCAAGGCTGCTTTTCCAGTTACGCCACTCTTAATCCTAGTTTTCTCAAACACGTGTTTCTGTGCAGATCACAGATGGCTATATATGGGATTACTCTTGTTGAATTGCAACTGCAGGGTAAAAATTCTTGGGCAGTTTCACTTGCTTTTGGTGGAAGTTGTTCTGCATTTCTCTAGAGACCATATTGGCGAGATCCTATTTAGCCATGGAAAGAATACAAGATTGAGACTTCATAACATCAGGCTAATATTTCCTTAATTAAAGATGTGCCTTAAAGTACTGCTGATTTCTAGAAGACCACTGGACAAATGTTTATAGTGTTACGTTAGCTCCTGTCAGCTGCGTGCTGTATACCCTTGGACAAAGTTTGAAACTCATCAGAAACTGGTTCAGAACAAAACATTCCAGGATGTCTAAGTGAGTCTTGGCTTTCCAGAGTTCATTGATGTAAGGTGAAATGAGACTGCAAATTCCAGTCAAGACATCATTTAGGCCCTTTTGTCCTTATGGGCACAAAGGATACAGTTTATTCATTGGGGTCTCAGTGTGGCTTTTCGGTGCATTTCTCGGTACAGAGAATCCAACGTAAGTTTAGAGTTGCATAGATAAACATGCTGTAGCTGGTCTGACCTATAAGGAACAAGTTTTCTAAGGTTGCCACTGCAGTGCCAGAAACACTCAAAGCTCAGTGTCCATGAGATCTCATATCGTGGCACAAGGGATTTGGCACATCCTCTTTGTGCTTGCAATTCTTTGGAAGTAGGTGCTGTGTTGAAACTGTCTTCATTCAAATGATCAGCTTATGGGAAGAGAATAGTCAGAATTAATGTTATTTGATACACCTCAAGAAGTCCCAGCCTCTAATAACTAGCAGTAGTGTGCTTAAGGAAACAAAATGCAGTAGGTAGGCACTAAACATAAGTATATAATGCCTGCCACTTGTAAATGTGCAGATTATTGCCCATTTAATATTTTCTTGTCAGCTGCCTGTACAGAGTTTATCTTGAGAAGAAAGAACTAGAATTGGAGAGCAATTTAGCCACGTTTCAAACTATAGAAAATAATGTTTTACCTAATTAACAGTAGAATGACACTTTGTAATATTTGGTTTGCTGCTAAATTATCAGTAACCTGTTGACCAATTAACAACCAAGAGCTTGACTGTATTTTCTCGTTTCTTTGGATGATTACTCACACCACTGCACGTCTCCATCAAAAGACAGATTCCCCCATCCGTTTTCCATAAATGAAAGCCAATACAAGAGAAGAAGAAGGGTTTGACCTTACAGAAGTGCGTGCTGGTGACCGTGGCAGCTTCCAGCAGCTTTGCTACAACTGCTTTTGTAGCAAATAGGTTCCCCTCCTCCCTTGCTGCTCTCTCTGCTGTCACCCAGCACCACTAGAAGGACTAGTGGTTTTGTGTGCTCACAAGTGACACTAAAAAGTAAATCTTGCTTATACTTTGCTTATACCATCCGTGAAATTTCTCCCCGGTTTCCTTGTCTCGTGGAAGCCACTGGGAGTTGTGACAACCCAGTAGATCAAGGAGGAAAACAGAAGGTGTTGATCACAAACCTGTCCATGTAATAGTTTCTCGGAAGAAATGTGATGGTGTTGGGGAATGCACTAATCCCATGAGACTGGGGGGTGAAGTATCCAAAGCAGAGAGATGAGTTTTGTAAGAGACGGTGTTTTTTGCACGTGTCATCACGTTTCCGAGGACCTGGGAGCTGTGAGTTTTCTCTCAAAATGGACAGAAGACCCTGTTCAGGGTTAAAAAATCTGGTTTGTAGTACGTTTTCATTCCCTAGTGTAGAGAATAATTTGCCTGTTCTTTTGTTTTCAGCCTTAACGCAGCACCTGCTCCAGCTTGTGGCAGCATTGGCAATTTGAAAGGCACCCCAGTGGCTACTCCCTGTACTCCTCGGCGTCTGAGCTTGGCCGAATCCTTCACTAACCTCCGGGAATCCACAACGACGATGAGCACGTCTCTGGGGCTGGTGTGGCTGCTGAAGGAAAGGGGCATCTCAGCAGCAGTGTACAATCCGCAGAGCTGGGACAGAGCCAGCAAAGGCACCCTCCTGAACGCATACCCCCCTAAAATGGCGATCATTCCTTCCACTCCACCCAACTCACCTATGCAGACACCTTCTTCCTCCCCTCCATCCTTTGAGTTCAAGTGCACCAGCCCACCTTACGACAACTTCTTGGCTTCGAAGCCTGCTAGTTCAATCTTGAAAGAGGTGAGGAACAAAAAGAACATCAGGAACAGTGAGAGCCAGACTGACGTGTCTGTTTCCAACCTTAATCTCGTGGACAAAGTCAAGAGGTTTGGTATCGCCAAAGTCGTGAGTGCGGGGCAAACGTCAGCTCCTCCTTTAACTGATGACCAGGGACCTCTTCTCTGTGGGGCACAAGGACCAGTGAGGGCCCTTGTTCCTGGAGGCCTGGCGCCAGACGGTCTCCCTTTGGGCTGCCCCGCCGTGACCAGTGCCATCCAGCTGAACACTGGCATCCGAAGGAATCGGAGCTTCCCCACCATGGTGGGTTCCAGCATGCAGATGAAAGGCCCGACGTCTCTCACTTCGGGGATCCTCATGGGAACCAAGCTCCCGAAGCAAACTAGCTTACGATGAAGGACTTTATTTTTACAGCTAGTCTTTTTAAATAAAAATACTCGGGGTTCTTTCTCCGATCCTCTTTCCTTTCCCCACCATCCCTTCATTGCCTCTTGAGTTTGACAAATCAACTTTGTGCCTAATGGGAGAAAAGTGTAAACTTTGTATAAAATCTGTAAATATGTACCAGATCTATTGTGACTAATTGGATTATTTTCCTGTTCAATTGAGTGCAAAAGGCTCTGTGTTATGGTTTCTGTATTAAGGATAACTTGCTAACCTTCTCAAAAGGTTTTCTTTAAGATGCACTGAAAAAAAATAACAAAACCAACAAAAAATAACTTGACTAGGAAGACATGAACTCTGTAGCTAGCCTAACTTGAGTTGAAGGTGCATGGGAAGCTATCGAATGTGTTTTGTGAGACCTCACATGGCATCACTTGAAGCATGGCAGCGTTTGTGCTTCGTTAAATGCTGAAAAAACCACTCGGTTTAACGTGCGGTAGTTCTAGTTTTGCTTCTGTAGGTACGTTGAGCTGAGTTATTGGAGTGCCTGGCTATTATACCTGAATGGATGAAACTTTTTTTGTTTTTCTTTTCCTGTTTTGTTTTCTCCTCCTTCTGGAGGTGCTAAACTTGAACTAATGCTGTGCGGAGGTCAGCAGGCCTACTGGGTACCTGGAATATTGACATATTCCTCCCACCGCCGTTTCATTTGGCACGCTTGCACCCTGTGCGACTTCTTTTTTGTTTTGTTTGTTTTTCGATGCTGCACTGGATTGTGGAAGGGAAGATGCTTTACTCTGTGTTGCTGCCACTGGAACAGGCTTTGTCAGTGCCCCCCGAAGAAAACAGTTTTCACAACTCATGCGGTAAAACATGGCAGTGACTTCTTAGAAATCAAAGTTGTGGCACAGATTGACAGATAAAGAATGTTATAAAAGAACAGGTAGCAAAAAAAGTATTAGGAGAGGGTGTGTCCTTGAATCCTCCACAGAAAACCACAAAAAACCATTTAGTAATGGAATGGTACAAGTTGGAAAGAGCAACTTGCAGCCCTCATGCTGATCTTCAGGTTTGGTGCACACTGAGGACCATGGCCTTGTCAGCAGGGTGGGAATATTCCCCACCCATTTTCTGGTTTCGTTTTTCAGAGGAACCTTTTTCATCTGAAGTTGGACCTTAGCAGAGGTAAAAGGATGGAAAATGCTTTATCCCACAATTCTTTTAAACTGATAAAGCACCTCCTAATACCAAGCCTTTAACCCCCACTTTTTCGGAAAAGAAATAAAAGACCTCGCACGACCTTTAGTTACAGCCAGGTGATCTTAATTTGTATTGCGCTTTTCTTCTCTGTTTCTCCCAAACTTCTGCTGAGTGCTTGTAGAAAGAATTGAAACATCCTGGAACTGGAACAGACCAAAGGGAGCTTGCTCCTAGAGCTGAGACCTAGAATTTTTTGAAGGGAGGATGGAGAAGAGCGAAGGGGGGAGGATTTAACATCCACTTTCTTTTCCTTGCATTTCCTGTGGCATCTAAATCAAGCTCCCTGTTTGTTACCGTAATCACACTACACATAATTGCCATGAACTGCTGTTTGTACCAGACTGTTACTAAATCATTAGCACTGAGAATTTCCTGCATAAATGAAACTGTCTTTTAGTCTTTGTGACGAGAGATAGGTGGGTGTTTGGGGTTTTTTTGTTGGGTTGTTTTTCCTGAATGAAGTAGTTCTTGCAGTAGTACTATGGACACTAAGGATATTTTTTGAGAAAGAAAGAACACATCAGTCAGTTACTGCATGTGTTTGAAGACTTCTATTTATTCTATGAACTTAAAATGTTTTAGTAAAATGTCATCAGCTCTCTTTGCTGTTGTATGTGTGCACTTATTGCAGGTAAATTTAAGTCTCTTTTTATTTGAATGTATCTTAAAACAGTAGATAGAATAACAGTTGATTCTGAAAAAAGTCACGGACTTGATGGACCATTTTATATACCCAGAGGAAGAAAGCAATACCATACGAGAACTTAAAGTGTAGACATTATTCATGCAATTGGGAAGTATTATTTAGCCTTTAAATAAGCAGTAGGAGCTGTCCACTCACCGGAGAAAGCAATTGTAACACATCAGAAAGATGAAATAAAAATTTTTCTTCACTAATATCAATAAAATAACAGAAAAGTTGCATTGTTGTGTATTATTCAACTTCCTTTCTGTACTTCTGTGGTGATAAATATTCCACTTTGATCCCTTGTTTTGTCTCTCCCTCAAAGCAAAATAAGAGACCATCACCGCCTTTGGTTTTTGAATTCTTACAGAAGTAGTTGAAGAGTTTTGACATGTTAGGATCACTCAACTGCTGAAGCTAAGGTCAAAATAAAAATACAGAAGTAAATGCAGAGGGTTTTTTATTTTTGTTTTGAATTCCAAAAAGAAGAATTGGATGTGTTGTGTATGAACTCTCCTGCCTAATACGATGCAAAAACTATAGTGACAGAATATGAAAGTACAGAGTAAGGAGGAAACATCCTGTCGAGGGATGAAAGCAAGGTCTGCTGTTGGCTGCATCTTTTTTACTGAGGGTGGAACAGCCCATTGATTAAACACCAGATAATGAGAAACTCAAAAAATCGTGCACTCATGGTGAGAACTAAGTACTGACAGAAGAGCTCCCTGGAGGAGGGGGTAGTCAGGCAGTAAGTAGATCATGGAAAGGTTTACCGACTCATACATAGAGGAGAGGGATGTGTGTGAGGTTGGGTGGGAAATTATAGGATCAATTTGAACCTTAAGGCGATCAAGTCCAACCGTAACCTATAACTCTAGCACTTAGCCATGGCCCTGGGAGCCTCATCTACTGACAACCCTTTCTGTGAAGAAATGTTTCCTAATATCTAATCTGGTGGGACCCAGGGAGGACGGGGATGGTGCATCCAGCACTCCCTGCCCAAGGACAGGCTGAGTTAAACAGAGGCTGCTCCAGTGAAGGGGAGAGCTGAGGCTGGTACACCAACTGCAACACAAACATCTGCTGGTTCTGTGTGAACTCTTGCCTTACACCAGGTAGCCTGCTGCCCTCAATTTTCTATAAGCTGTGTGTGGTGGGGTTGCTCCTCTGCTGGCGGTTCTTGCTGTGCCTGCAGTAGCTGCTGGCTTCTCCCTGCTTCTCAGAGCGGGGTACCCCAGTGCTCCCCAGTGCTTTCCACAGCTCAGAGAGCTCTTGGGAGCTGCAGATCAGCCCCCAGCCTGCGTGGCCAAGGATCAGCTGAAAAATCCCTGGTGATGCTGCCAGCGTTGCAGTTCCGCAGCGCTCTGCTCACTTCTTGCTCTGCTCTCTCCCACACCGGCAGCCCTGTCTGCATGTAACCCTGGCCTGGGTTTGCCTCCCTGTCTGCTCCTCGTTTTGGAAGAGGGCTGGCTGTCATTTGCACAGCCCTGTCACCTGCTGCCACTTCTGGCTGAGCTGCACTGGGGCTGTGGTGAAACTCAGGGTCCTGGATGAGTTTTGTATAATACAGGAGGCGTCTTTTTTTTGCCATCTCCTTGTTGTGTCTTTTCTCCTTCCAAAATTAATAGCTTTTTTCCCCTCTAACCTATGCTTGCTGGTGAGCATGGATGCTCCTGCAGTGATCTAAAGCTTTGGCTGTGGAAGGAATAAGGACATAGGTTTTGTTGTTTGTGCTGTATTGTTATTTTCTGACTTTAAAAAAAGTATCCAGAAGGATGCATGTGGTGCTAGGTTTGTTCACTTTGGAGATACGCATCTCCGGTGCCAGCTAGGTGAACAGCAATTTTCCAGCATGACGGACGGGCCATGAGGCTCCTCTTGCCTGCGACTCTTGTGAGCAGCCATGTGGTGTAAACCTGTTTAATGTGTGCCAAGCAATGAAAGATGCCTCTGTCCTGCTGGAGAAGGGCAGTTACAGGTAAGAACCCCCACAAACCTCATCATCTGCCTGGCTGTGCCTTGGGAATAGATCCAAATGTTCTAGTTTTGAACATGAGCGATCATTCCACCACACCACTGTCACCTCTGCTCACTTGTTTCTCAAAGCCTGTCTCATTCCCATAGTGCTCTGTTGGCACCGTGCAGCCCAGCCTATGGCTCTGGTTAAACTTTGACATTCCACCAGGTTGCGGCTGCTGAAACCAGCCCCTCTTATCCCCTCAGAAAAGTCTTTGTGAACCTGGTGCCCCTTGCTGTGGGGCCTCATGGATGTAACCTCTGGTTCAGACAGGCAATAGTCACTGGGGGAGCACAGCTGGCTTCTGCCACAACCCAAGACAAGAGGAACAGCAGGAGGTTTTTCCTGGGGAACCAGGCGGCAGAGGAAGCGTCAGAGATGCCCAGCAGCTGTGCCCAGCGCACGGCCACCAAGGGCAGGGACAGTCCCCTGGGCCTCCTGGGCACCGGGACTGCCTCGGGGCCAGCAGTAGCCCTAAGGCTTCCTGCAAAGGGTGCTGGGCGGGGCTGTGGTGGGTGGGGCTGTGGTGGGCGGGGCTGTGGTGGGCAGGGCTGCACATGTTTGGCTCTGTCATCCCCATGTCACTGGGCCACCACCCAGCAACGCTGAGGTCACAATGCTCCGGGGCAGTAGAGGAGGGCACAGCCTCGCTCTGCCAGAGGTGGGCTGGGGGCAGCCCGCAGACAAGCAAGAAGTCCTTGAGGAGCTGGTGGCACCTCTTGATGGGGACAGATGGAGGAAGTCCTGGAAGAGGCTGCTGGAGGTTCTCCACTGCAAGGCCAGCTCCTGGCAGGGCCACCTTCCAAGCTTATTTGGGGGACAGAAATCCTTGTGGGCTGCCTAGTAGTGGCAAGACCAAGGGAATGCTTTCTTGAGGAGCACTGCAGAGCTCAGCATCCTCATCCCTCTGGAAGCCAGAGTCAGCAGCCATAAGAAGTGGGAGCTCTTGGAAGCCCCTGAGAGGGCTTCAGGTCAAGGGAGAATAGAGCTTGGGCATCTCCTGGGCAGCACGACCAGCCTGTGGGCCAAGGAGCCAGGTCTTGCTCCCATGCTCAGGGAACAGCCGATCGCCAGCACTGGGGTCAGGAAGCAATTTTTTCCCCCGGGGCAGATTGGCCCTGGTCCCCGGGGGTTTTTTGCCTTCCTCTGCAGCATGGAGCATGACCACTTTGCAGAGCTCCTCTGGTCCCTTTTGGCTCGGTTCCTGCCTGCTGCTCATGAACCACGAAGATGGCCTCTTGTGTCCTGCAGCTGGGGGAGGAAGGCTTTTTTTCCCTCACGTGACTGTAAAGTGTCTCCGTGGGGTTTTTTGCCTTCCTCTGCAGCAGTGAGCACGGCTCCTCGGCCCTGGGCCACCTTTGGGCCGTTGTGGCTGGGTGCCTGCTGCTCCTGCTCCACGAAGGTGGCCCTCGTGCCCCGCATCCGGGGGGAGGAACTTCTTGGACTCCCAGGTTGAGCCCCCAGGGTGCTCCCGGGGTCCACCATGGCCTCCCAGGTTGAGCTCCGAGGGTGCTCCCAGACGTCCTCCACGGACTACCAGGTTGAGCCCCGAGGCTGCTCCCGGGGTCCATCAAAGCCGCCCAGGTTTGAGCTCCAAGGGTGCTCCCGGGGGTCTCCACGGCCTCCCAGGGCGGGCCCCGAGGGTGCTCCCGGGTGTTGCTTCTCAACCTCTGTCGCATTGAGCACAGCCCCTATTCAGGGCTCCTCTGAGCCCTTTTGCCCTCAGTTCCTGCCCACTGCTCTTGCACCTCCAAGGCACCGCTGGTGTCCTGGATCTCTTGGTCTCTCTTGCCCAGGGCAAGTTTGCAGCAGGAGCCAGGGAGCCAGCTCTGCTCTTCCCTGGGCTCCATTTCCCCAGGGCTTCTTGCTTGGCGAGAGCAGCCCGTGCTTGAAGGGGCTTCAGGTTCGCGGCACCATCCGCAGCTGCCACTTGTCAGCTCTCCCTGCGGACAACACAAGCGCCAGGAAGGGATGAGAGCGCTTGTCATGCATCCCAGCCCAAGAAGCCCAGCGGTGGAGCAAGTTTAACAACTCCAAAGATCTGCTTGTCATTGCTGCGTGTCACGCTTTGGAAAAGAACCCATGGTACCACTCAACTTCTCTTCTTCTTCTTCTTTTGTGTGTGGTGGGTTCTGATCCTCATTCTTCACGTTCTGATTCTTCAGGGAACAGGACGGCTTGGCCTGTCTTCCTGCTGCTGCTCTTGCAGCTCTGTGACTTGCCTTTGCCAGGCTGCAAAAAAATAAAGCACAATGCTGTTTCCACTTGTATCCTTTGTGTTCTGTGTCCTTGAAATTGGAGCTAAAACCCTTGTGGCATTTCAGTCAAATAGTCACACCTTTATTCGACTCATTTGAAGGTGCAGAAGAGAACAGCGCAGTCTAGCGCAGCATCGTTGTGCTCTCTCAGGCCTCGATATCTGCACGACGAGCTCTGAGCCAGGCCTGAGGGCTCCAGCCAGGAGAGCGTTCTCCAGCAATCCGGCTGCATTTGTAACATCACCCACTGCCAACACCTCTGCAGTGTTACAAGATTGCATCCTTCAACAAATGAGCCCGGGATAGAAACCCTGGAAATGTTGTTGGAATGTTCCTGTCGTTAAAGGAAAGTGAATCAGAAATGGAGTTTTCTTCCAACTCACTTTAAAAAAAGTATTACTTTGGTGGGAAATGTTTGTCTTTTCAGTTAAATTTGTGTTTTCCTCAGATAAACAGATAAATAAATAAATAGATAAAATAAAATAAAATAAAATAAAATAAAATAAAATAAAATAAAATAAAATAAAATAAAATAAATAAATAAATAAATAAAATTGTTGAAAGTTTTGGAAAGTAATGGGCACTCTGGACTGTTTTCCTGTCTGCAATATTTGAAACTGAGAGACAATTCAGGTGTTTAGAGACTCATGATGTTTGGAAAGAAACCAAGAAATGCCAGACTTGGGGGCTTGGAAACTGCTTGGCTGGACAGAGCTTGAGAGGAGGAGAAACGCACGAAGAAAAGCAACTGCATGTTTTCAAGATGTGATCTACCAAAATGAGAGTTTTGGTGTTACTACAGAATAAAATTCACTGTTACCGTTTGCTGAAGTCTCCCTTTCCTTGCAGGTTCCTGCAGTGTTGTCTGGTCTCCCAGCTGCTGTTTGGAATAACTCCTCACAATGCTATTATTCCCTTGGTATAATAATTTTGCTATGGTTTTTTTCCCAAGTCTCCTTGATATTGGTAGCATTCTAGTTTAGTACAAATGTTTCCTAGGTATTATTTTCTATGCATTGTTTTTGACTATTAACTGCTGCAAAAGTTGCTCCAGAGATTCCTGTGTCTTTGGGTGAGCACCTGCTCTTCAGGATGTCAAAAATGCATTCTGTTTCTTATTAATGCACCTATTCAGAAATTCTGTGAATTATGTGAGGCAAAATAACCTCCTTTTCCAGTTCAGGGAATTCCTTAGGTGTGACAACCAGCTGCTGAAGCAGACCCAGGAGCCACAGGGCGGGTTACCTGGGGTGCAGGAGGGAAATGCAAGCAGAAGACCCTTTGGAGCCAGCAGGCAGGACCGGCTGTGAGGGTGCTGTCTGGTCAGAGTCCCCAGTTTTGCACAGGTGGGGATCCCTGGCTGCTCACAAGCGTGGGGCTCGCTGCCCTGCTTTGTGCCCAGGCTGGGCACTATCTCCCCACTTCTCTCCGTGCTGGCAGGCAATACCTGACTCAGGCTGCTTCTGCCATGCTTGGGAGTGACCCGTTCCCTTTCCACACTCTGGGGCTGGGCTGCTCTGATGCTTTCTCCTGCTTAGGATCATCTTCTGCTCCGTTTAGGGGACTTTCCTTGTCCCCTCCCGAATGAATGCCCGGCTCACCACACAGCGGGGAATGCTCTGTTTATTCCATGATTCGTGGATGTCAGCAGAACTTTCAAATGTACTTCACAATATCAAGTAAATAAGCCAGCAAGGTGAAATAAGTTGGTGGTGTTGCTCTTTCAGTTTTAGCACTGTTGACTGTTCACTACAAACATGTGGGCTTGGTGTGTAACTCAGTCCTTTCAAGTGGATACACCATGAATATAGCTGGCTTTTTCTGGCAGTATTGTGCTGTTGTGTTTCTATTTGGACAAGTGCCCCTTAGAATTCACAACTATTGGGACTGTTGCAAGATTGCTCTAAAGAGTGGCTCATTTGTGTGACTACTCAGCTTATGGAATATATTCACATTGCAGAAGGAAGGCATTTTCCTGCCTCTCTTTAGACACCCAGCAACATGTGGTGACAGGACGAGAAGAAGGGCTAAGTGAAATAATTTTAATATCATATCAGTGTATGAGAAACCACAAAAGAAAGAAAACATTTTCTGGAAAATTCTGCATATGTATATATTGCATTGTATAGTCTTACAGACAAATTTACATCAAATACATGATATATTTTAAAACACTGATTCGAAGAGGACAACAAATTAATTTTTCTCTTTCTGTACAGACATGGGAGTGTGATTCTTCTTCTGTTGCTATAGTTTGCTGTTCTTTAGGAGGAGTATTCGTATTCTTCAGCACTGCGGCGTCCAAAATCCATCCAGCCCATGTAGTCTCTGTCATTTATCCTGTGTGTAGGATCAATGCTCTGTACCCTGTTTCCCATAACTGAGAGCCTTCCAGTGGGACCTAAAGAAAAAGCATTTGGGAGAGCAGAGGATAAGTGGACACATTTTTCAGGTTCATCCATTTTCTGATCTGCTTTGCACTCATCAGCAGATGTACACAATAGCTGAAACTCTTTGACTTAATACCGACCATGTGACAACATGTCATGTCATTGGAAAGAATGTCATAGAAAAGTTATGGGTGATGCCCTCAGAGTAGCTTGGGATTTTATTGTAAAATAAACAGATTGTTTTCTCCCTACTGGCTGCTAAGGGGGAATATGGGTTTATTTCTCCTTTTTCTTTCCTGTTTCACGAGAGAGAAACAAAGCCCAGCTCATTTCTCTCTCCCTGTAAGACCACACTCTTGCTTGCTGGTATTGGGAGAGTTGCTCTAGAGGCAAATTAACTCTGCTTGAGAGCAGAATCAGACCTGAGACAGGACTCTGCCACAGTCTCGTGTTGCTTGAAGAGCCATAAATGTAAGTGCAGGAGTTCTTACAGTGCAAACTTGGTAACAAGAAGGGTCGAGTTACAAATCCCAGGTTTTGTAGAAATGTGGGAATAGTCCTGAGATTGAGGAAGTTGTGTCTGGACTTCATAGCTAGAGATGTCTGTTGCTGGAATTATACAGGGCTGATTACTATTACTACTTATTATTATTATTACTATTTTCATGGCTTATCATAGGTTTTCATAATTCCTTTCACAGCAAGGTTGGATGCTGATCTCTGATCTTGCCTGAGCCTTTCTGTCTTTGTTACTTAGGGCATCTAAGAGACCCAAGAATTTATGCTTTACAAAAAGAGCTGTAATCCTGTGTTTTGACATTATCACATTATGTATCTAAAAATGCAGGGAAAGGTAAATTACTTCTCTCTATACTCCCTGAAAACAGTAAAAATTGGCATATGCCGATAACTAGATGGAGCTTAAGCCTTGAGTGTGGAAGGGACAGATTCAATATATTGGTATTCAATGCAGACTGAGGCTTGAGGAACACCTGAAGTAATCAAAAAGGAAAAGAACCGCAATTCACACCCCACAAATCCGAATCTGCACAATTGCCTTGTTTATGGTTTCTTGTGTTTTGGAGGAATCCTTGGTGACTCCGTACTTTTATATTTCAAGGTTTTTCTCATGTACCAATTTATAAGGAACACCATCCATTAAAAATGAAAACAACTGCATCGTTTTGCCAGTGGTTACAGAAGGATAAGAGAGTTCAAGGTACCAAAAAATGAAAACAGCCATGTTTTGAACATTTACCTAAAACAAAATGGCAAAAAAATTAATTATCTCTAGAATAGAGTGTCTACCATCAAATGCTGCAAAACCCATGAAATTCACATTCGTAATTCAAAATATGTAATTAAATTGATGAGAATGGCTTCTTGGCACTACCAGCAGGCAGGGCTAAGCCAGCACAAACCGTTACTCAGATGTTGGTATTTAAGAGACTTCTGAGCCTGCAGTGACCTGTGGGCTGTAATGGCTCCCCAGGTGCCATTATGTTCTGGCCTGGCAAGGGCTCCTTAGAGGATTGTAAATGTGTGTGTCACTGACTTGACAGCTACAATATCTGTTCTGCACTGTGCCAGATTCTCGGTGACAACCAATGATAGGACAAGGGGCAAGGGGTTCAAACTGGAACACAAAAGGTTCCACTTAAATTTGAGAAGAAATTTCTTCTCAGTGAGGGTGACAGAGCACTGGAACAGGCTGCCCAGAGAGGTTATGGAGTCTCCTACTCTGGAGACATTCAAGATCTGCCTGGACGCCTTCCTGTGTAACCTCATCTAGGTGTTCCTGCTTTGGCAGGGGGATTGGGCTGAATGATATTTCGAGGTCCCTTCCAATCCCTAACATTCTGTGATTCTGTTATTCTGTGTGAAAGCCTGCAGAGGAAGGCCATTGAAAGCCAGGGGTCACAAACAGTAAAATGAATTTCTTAACAGCACCTTAGTTACCTTTCCTTAAACCACCGGAGATGTCCTGTGGATACTGCAGGATCGATGTACAGCAAATGTATTCAAAATTGTAGCAGTTTGGCTATGATGTCGCCATCTAGCCCTAACCTCTTGAGATAATTTAATTCTCTCACTGTTTTAGATGGAAATAGTGTCCAAAATTAGCCTTTCTACTAATTCCAAGGGCAAAAGCCATCAGTGATGACTGCTAGCACTGGCAAATGCCCAGACTCTTTTTCCCCCTAGACAGAATTTTCTATTGAGTATTATGGTTTAGACAGGTTAAAATTGACTAACACAGTAGATGTGAGTGTTCTGCAGAGATTTCTGAAGTGCTGCCCAGAATCTTTCAGTTAAATTAGAATAAAATGTTTTGATGGGCATGTTTTGCTATAAATTAAGTAGATACTGGCTTGTCCCTGTGAATCTTCTCTCCTGTAACTAACAAGTACAGCTACCAGCCAGAGTCAAACTAACCTAGTCATGCCACAAGAATCCCATCATTTGCCAACAGTCACTTTGTAGAATTTAATTATATATGTCAACATGTATGCAGGAAATTTTCCCTCATATTAATACTTACTAAAAAGGTGTCTTAAATCCAAAGCATTTTTTTCACTTCATCTGGTTAAACTATTTTGAAACATCAGCGAGATATTTAAGAGAATATAATGGCTACATAAACTAGGACAAGGTGTTTTGTTTTCAAATAGATGGGTGACAATGACTACACTGGGGAAAAGTAAAGAGGGTTCTGCTTTGTAGACTCCTGCAATAAGATTCTTACTCAGTAACAGCTTTAACTAGAGTGCCAAATTGTGGATTTTTGTATCTAAATTCTCTCTCCATTATATTATGTGAACTGCTAGAAGAAGTTCCTTAATTGATGTTGTGCAAACCGGTAACATGAGATGAAGTCTTGCAGACTACATTAAAAGTGGTTGTTTTTCTGTTGTTTCTGATTTGACCCAATTCTCTGTACACAGATCAATGCGTATGGCTGCATATGTAATGCATAAAATGCATGTGGCATCTCTTAATTGCAGATGGCAATCAAAAAAAGAATAGGGTTATGCCTAGCATAGAGGTCAGCAGTGAGGCTATCAAGAGGGGAGCATTAAACGATCTGCACAAGGTTGTGTGGAGAAACAGGAGAAGAGAAAGCTCTTACTTATATAAAGTGGATTTTATCCTAAGGATGGACTGGGAGTGAATTAATTTCTCAGTGTCTGTATGTCCAGGTAATCCTCATTACTGCCTTCCCCTCAAGCCCTCTTTGCTTCTCAGATGTCCTCTTTCCCCACAGTACAGTGGATCAACTGGAGCGAAGCCATCACAAACAAACAAGATTTGTGTAGTGATTCATGTAGTGGCTTTTGTTGAGATTGGCAGCCAAAAGGCCAGAGCAATTAGGCTGCCCCTGATGTTACTCTATTGAGATACAAAGCAATACAGACATGAGTTCAAAAGGAAAATTGTTTTCTGGGGTGGAGTTTCAGCAGGAAATTATTTTGATCCTTCATTTTTACTGCTAGCACAGACAGCATGTGCTTGTGTCTATGTCAAGCATCAGCTGTAAGATGTCAACAGGGACAGCTTTACTCTTTCTCTTGCTGGCTAATGTATGTAATACAGTTGTTTCCTCAAGTGAGTAATAAATCACATGAGAAGAATTAATCCCTTTAATTCCACTGCTCTACTGTTACAAATGCAGTGCCCATGCAGGTTTTAAGTAACTGTAAGGTTGTGCTCGGAGGCTGCCTGAGACTGAAAACCTAAGAGGACTTGACACGTTTTGAAGGAAACGCACTTTTTACTTATCACTGCTTTTAGTTATTGTGTTCGTAAATGTGAATTCTGATCTTTCAAAAGCTTTCACACTTTTGTATCTTCCTTTGGGAAGAAGTATGTGGAAAATCCAATATCCAGAAGATTTCCCTGGTACAGGCATTCTGGCTCAGGTGAGGTTAGCCATTTGGTCTGTATTTAGCCTTGGAAAAGTTTTCCTGATCTTCTAACTTCTGAAAACGAAGCGGGTAGCTTAACTACATTTAAAAGTTTGAAGAAATGCAATTACTGTAATTTATCTGAGATAAAACATGCTGAAAATAACACAAAAATAATTATAAGGTTATGAACATAGTAAGTTAAAAATAAAAGCTAACTATGACATGAGAGGTAGGTAACATTTTCTCCAGTTTCCTGTATGCAGCTCTCAGTCAGTGGCTGTATAAATCTTTTTTTGGAGGACTTTTGCAGTAAATAAGAGAATGCTCTCCACTTCAGGAATAACCAGGCAAAAGCTACTCCTGTTTTCTCTAGGAATTCATGCTAGATGATGACAGGGTTATCTTAACATCTAGGTATCCCTGCAGGAAATTCCACTGACACAGAAGCAGCACAATGAGAAGGCTATAACTGGTACCTTTTCTGGCTTGCTGGAGATACTTGGCCAACAAAGCGCCGATGTTAGCTCTCTGCTCCATGCTTCCATCCAGCCGCAGCACAGGTTTCAGCGGGCCGGCAGACGAAGGGGCGCGGATGTGCCGGTGATATTCCGTCAAGCTCTGCTCAAGGTCAGCAGCCGGTGGCTTCCCATTGTGCGACCCCGCAGTTTGCTGTCCGAAAGAGCTGGCTGAGAGCACAGCAAGGAACACGCAGACGCATATACTGCTGTACATTGCTAGAGGGAAAAGGAATTGTGGGCTGTTAAAATGACCAGTTTTACTATGTTGTGTGTTGTCCCTGCCCCCGTCTTCCATTGGGGGTGTTGGTTTTTGAGCAAACTAGGGTTGTGAGTTTTTTTGTTTTAATGTAGGTAACTGGCATCTGTCTTAAATTGGAAAACATGTACATAAATAGTTAAATAACTGTTGGTAAGAGAAAGATACATTGGAAATAATAAAACTAATTCACTGTAATCTATGCTATGTCTCCCTGATCTACTCAATTCACATTTGCTTTTCTTCTTTGGAAGATGTATTTCATTAAAACATAAGGGAGATGTAGCTGGCTCTGTCAAAAATCCCAGGATTCAAACACTACAGTATTTTGCTGCTCTACTAAAAACTGCTGTTATCACAAATACTCAATTTTGAGAAGTTCTCTGAAGAATCTTTACTCTATCAACCCTTAATTGGTTTGAACTTCAGTATTCAAGATGTTTCACCTTGTCATACACAGAAGCAAAACCCCAAAACTTTTCCCAGAGAAAGAAAACAACAAAATCTAACACCCTCTCCCAGGTGCCTGATCTAAAAGCTGAGATGGTAAAAGCTGTTTAGTTAAAAGCTATAAGAAATAACGTGCAACTTAACAATATTCTTCTTCATATAAAACAGAGAATTCAAGGGTAACAAATTTTTTAATGCTTTCTTAAACATGTAATAGACAAACTGATGTCGTTTTACTAGACTGTTTGATCAAACAAGCTGATATAGCATTTTTCTGGAAACATAGATATTACTGTTAGTTATTATGAAAAACAAGGTACCTCATACTTAATGCTATGGGGTAATTTTCATTTATAACTCCACATGAATTATCTCATCTATATGAGAATTTTTGAATTGTTTAAGTTTTTGAACAGTATACCAAACATTATCTTTCAATTTAAAAGAGGAGAAAATTAAGTTTATTTGCCCATCACATCCAGTGGATGCAAAATAGTTGTGATGGATAAAACTTTTCTTTTTTTTTAAAGTATTGTTAGGAGATGAATGAAAAATGTCAAAATGTCACTCCAGCGCGGTTGATAGTGATGTACCATAGAGGTACTTAGAAACCAAAAGTGTGTTGTACCCTTTCCTCAGAGATGTCTTTCCAACGGACCTGATTCATGTAGTTTTTACGCAGACATATATATATATATATATATGTGTATATATATATGTGTTATTAAAGTACATACCAACGACTCCGCACACAAAGTCTCATCCCGGGAGGCTGTTTTCGGCTCCTGCGGGAGGAGCGGCCGCTCGCCCCCGGGTGCGTAGCGAGCGGCACCGCCGCCGGCCAGCCCGGCGCTCCCCGCCAGCCCTCGCCCGCTGGCCGGGGTACCCCGCGCCCGGCCGGGAGCAGCCAGAATTCCTCTCCCCCGCCGGACCCGGGTGCGTCCCCTTCAGCAAAAAGCGAGACCTTTTCGGAGCCGTCGCACAGGTAAGCGCCCAGACACCCCCATTTCGTCCCCACTCCCTCCCCGCCCTCCATCAGAGATGCAGTCAGAGGAGGGGTGGACAGGTGCTTCCTACCTTTCCGCTGCGCTTTCCCGAGGTTGGACCCGAGGCGTGAGCGAGGCCCGTGTGTGCTCAGGCAGGGAAGTTTGGGGCGACTCAGCCTCGGCCGCTTAAATAGCGGCGGGCGCCGCGGCGGTGTTTGCACAGCTCTGACGCAGCCCGGGGCCGCCGCCCGCTCAGCCCCCCGCTCCCGCCACCCCCCGCCGCCAGGACCGGGGTACGTGTGGGGGGGCTGAGGGGTGCGTGTGCGCCTCACGGGGGGAACGGGTCCCCTTCCCCGCCCTCCCGCCGGCCGGAGCCGCCGAGGCGCTGTGGGAGAACCGCCCTGCCCGACGGGCGCTCACGGCTCTCTCCGGAGGGAAGCGCTGGCCCTGGGCACGGACGAGCTGGAAGCCCAGGCTGCTTTGGAGCTGGGCGTTCAAAAAGTGCTCCTGACTGGGGGGATACCCACACCCCCCCGCCCAAACACCACGGCGTGAGGCTCTTGGCGAGGCTCCCGCCCGCAGCGCCACCGGACTGCAGGAGCCGCCTCCCGGGCTGAGGCAGGCGGGGAGGGCTCACCCTGATCGCGCTTGTTGGCGGTGACTGGTGTGGGGTCTGTGGGGGTTTGGGTTCCTCTCCCTGCAGCCTCCTGCCACCCTAGCCCGGGAGGCACAAGCACCTCCAGCCTCCCTTCCCTGGGACGCTCCCGTTTCGCCCCTGCTCAGGAAGGAGGGGCGGTCGTGGGTTTTTTTGTTATTGGTGGTGGTGTTGGTTTTTGTGGGGTTTTTTGTGTTTTTTTTTTTTGTGTGTGTTTTCTTTTTAACCCACAAGGTCAAGGATGATCCCCCAAAGAAAGCCTGTATGGGAACACCTGCGACGTGGTTCTCCCCTAGAGCGACATGTTTCCCCCGGCCGCTGCGGGCAGCGCTGCCCCGTCCCACCCACACCCCCCTCCCAGGTCCCCGCAGCCCCCTGCGCTGCTCAAAGCAACTTCGGGCGCCCCCGCTCCCTCCCTCCCGCTTTCTCCTTTTCGGGGTGGGGAAGAAATCTCAAGTCCGGGCCACCGTGGCGAGGCCGTGCCGGGGAGGGTGTTTTTCACAGCCGGGAGGGCTCGCTAGGGAAGCCCTGCCCGCAGCCCTGACATCCCCACCCTCAGCCCTCACATCGCCGCCCGCAGCCGTGACATCCCGCCCGTGCTTGCCCCGCAGCGCAGCCTTGAGCCGCCCCCAAGGAGCAGCACTTTCTCGGTACCCGGCGCTTGGGCTCCGGCGCGACCGCTGCCGAGTTTGTATCGTAATTTTTAAGTTTACAACTTGAGAGACAAGTGAACCCCACAGGTTGCTTCTCCTTCCCCGGGAAGGGAGCCGAGCAGACCCGCTTTCTTAAAAGACATCGAGGCTCCCCTGGGAGCCACGGATGCTGTGCGGAGGGTTGCGGGAGTGCTGGCTGAAGGAGCTCCAGCGCTCCACGGCAAGGCACGGGCTTTGGGGGTCCTCAAGCCATAGAAGAAAGGGCTCCTGGGGCGGGATCTGCGCTTCTCCCCCATCTCGCCAACACACCCGGCGGTGCAGCCCACGGGCAGGCGCGCTCCACCGCGCACCAGCCCTTGCACCCCGCCCGGGTCCGGCCCGGCCTCGGCCTCGCTGCCCGGGGCAGGTCCCGCTGCTCTTCCCGCCATGGCCCGCAGAGGGCGCCGAGGCCTCGCGCGGGGCGGTGCCTCAGGGTCGCTTCCCCCAGGCCTGGCCCCGGGGCGGCCCAGCCGGGAAACTGCACGGGAGAGATGAATTCACAGAATCACACAGAATCGCAGGATGTCAGGGATTGGAAGGTACCTCAAAGATCATCCAGGCCAATCCCCCTGCCGGAGCAAGAACACCCAGATGAGGCTACACAGGACGGTGCCCAGACGGGTTTTGAATGTCTCCACAGGAGACTCCACAACCACCTGGGCAGCCTGTTCCAGTGCTCTGTCACCATCACTGAGAAGTTTCTTCTCATATTTGAGTGGAACCTCTTGTGTTCCAGTTTGGGAAATCTGACCCACAGGCTCTGCTGGTGTGGCCTGGGGCATCACCGGCCTGAGAGGTGTTTTGCAGCCCACTGCACCCCGCTGCCTCGGGGTATGAGGATCAGAGGTGACAGAGGTGGTGACACAAAGGCTTTCTCAGCGCCTTTCAGCCGCTTACTGGGGTGTTTGTTGCTGAACGGGATGCACTGACTGAACCACGGGCCACTTGTCATCTCCCACATCAGCACCAACATCAGGCAAAGTTGCCATCTCGAAGTTGATAAAAAGCAAAATCAAAACCTACTTTGAAAACAGAAAAGTAAGTCAAAGCAGATCGCCAGAAGAAAGAACAACGCTGAAATTTCAGCAGTACCCGTCCAAGTGCTAGTTTAATGGCTCTGTCTATCTCTGGAAAAACAAAAAACCAAAAACAAACCAACCACAGTAATATTCCTGCTAATTCAATTTCACTGTTTTGGCTTGGTGGCAAAAATGCTCACTGCTATTAGACAATTAAATAGTCAACACTGAATTGAACTGTAGTTGTCTGGGAAAAGTATCACAATCTTTCTGGGAAGGTACAATAACAGTTCTGGTAGAGTCACATCAAGCCCTTGTGAAACTCGCTGTAGATAATGAGTTCCCAAGGGACCAGCCCAAAGCTTAATAGAAGAGAAATACAGAGAACTTACTAATATGTGCATATACATAATTTATATCACAGAGGTATAAATATAAATGCAGGCATTTAAGGCTGACATATTTGCCTAGTTGAACAAATACACACTATAGGAGTTTATTTATGTTGAGCAGATTTGGAGTATCAGTTCACTTATAAATAGATCCAGTACTGCACAAATGGAGTGAGAGAGGGTGTGTGTGTGTATGTGTGGCAGCCAAACTTACTATTTGTGTTCATGAACACGGAGAAAGGCAACAACATACAAAATGGCACAGAGAAGACAGAAATGTTTGCTGGACTCCTAAATGCATACATTTCCATGGGGCCTCTCTGCTTTTGTAAGATCATACGCTAGCTTTTTCAGTGTACCTATGAATTGATCAAATTGCTGTTTGCAGTGAGAGGGTCAGGAGCTCAATGGTGTACGGACAGCATGAAGTTTTCTGCCTCATTTTACCTACATGATCTCTGTCTGCAAATACTCATTTGTTTTTCCTATTTAGACATCATAATATATGAAGAAAATTAGTGAGGCTGTAGCATGATGTCAAGCTATTAAAGTCAGCAGTTCTGTACCATCTATAACTTTGATTATAGACTTCCAAACACTGCATTTTCCTCACCAAATTCCTTCATACTAGTATGTGCAGTCCTTGGACATCATTCTCTGACTTACAGATGTCTTCGTCAGTAGATGTTTGAAGTTGTGTGCAAGTACCAGTCCTTGCTAAATGTATGTTAATTAATGGCATTTTAGAATTGTTTTGGGCAGAGATCAAAGACCAGAAAGCCTGCTCATCTTGAGCAATATGATAGCAGGACTCTGAGGCGAGTTGCCTGCGGAAGCTTAGGCTGCGTTTTACTGACTGATGTGGCAAAAAGAGGAAAGCATCAGGGTCTGACCTGTTAGGTTCCAGGACCACTGTTTGTGTCAGCTGCTGGGCCTAAGCGTGCACCATGGACGTGAGGAGTGCTGACCACAGGAGGGCCTTGTGCCACCATCACAGGTGGGGCGAGACATGCTGCTCTAATGCATGACTCCAACCTTAGTTCAACAGAGAGGGAAGTGCTTTGGCTGCACAATAGCTTAAGCGATATTGCAAGTATCCAAGTATAGATGCAAAACAGATTTAAACCTAAAGTGAACCCTGCAATGCAGTAAATGCTGATACAGATGCATCCCTGAGGTAGAAGCTGGATGATACTACAGTTTAGAGGCTGCAGGCTTTTAAATAGTGGTTTTCTGGCAAGTGTTTGTTAAGACATTTGAGTTTCTCTAACCTTTTCCCCATGATGATCGAGATATTTCTATCACAGAATCATAGAATCACAAAATCATAGAATCCCAGGTTAGAAGGGACATTAAGGATCACCTGGTCCAAACCTTCTTGGCAAAAGCACAGTCTAGAAAAGGTGGCCCAGCGCTCTGTCCAGCTGAATGTTAAAGGTGTCCAATGTTGATGAATCTGCCACCTCCCCTGGGGAGGTTATTCCAATATCCTCAACTGCTTTATCTATTTATTTGCCAATGGTTTTCTCCTCTGTGACTGAGGTGACAAAAGAGAATGCATGGCTGAGCATACATTTTGTGCTGTTCCTGCACAAAGCTCAGAGTTTGGTTTGCAGCAAGAAGGCAGCATGAGAACGGAGGGATAGAGATGTTTGCTGATGTCTGTTCTGCAGTGACTGGTGCCAATGGTCATAGTAAAACAGGGAACTGTGGTGACATCTCAATCTCCCTATGCTGTGAGATGAAGCAGAGCTTGTCTGTGAGTGTCAGAATGGCAACAAGCTTGGAAACAACCTGCTCTTTCCTACAGTGGTAACAATGCAAATTCTGTGCAGTACTTCATTTCTGTCCACATGACTCTTGTCTCCATAGTATACGTTTTTCTTGACAATGTCACATGAGGTTTGCAATAGCATGGTTGTCATGTGGACAGCACATTAACTTATGATGCCTGTGTTTGATGCCTTTTCTTTTTAGTAAAAAATAAAACATATGGATGTTACTCAGCATTATTGCATGGCTTTGGATTGCAGTATACTGCCAGGTATAAGTACTTGGGATTTGTAGATGATGAAGGGTAAAGCCAGGTGACTAACCTGTGGGACTCGGGGACCTCATGTCCAGGAGAGTAGTAAGAAATAAATTTCTTTGTTTTTAACTATTATATCCTTTTCTGATTATCACTATGCAGAGTTGGTGGTTTTGGGGTTTTTCGTTGGTTGGTTGGTTTTTACTTTCCTCTGGTCCCTGATACTTAAGGGTAACATTCTTTGTTATGTTTGGGCAAATTAATGTTTTTGGTATGTGGTGTTGTGGGGTTTTTGTTTGTTTGTTTGTTTGCTTCTTTCTTTTTCTGTGAAACTGATGGAGTGGTAGTGTGGAGGATTACAATCAAGTGGGAATAATTGGCAGAGGATAACAGGGAAGGGAATGGCATAGTTTTCTGGAACTGATGGGCAAATTAGTGAATATATTATTTGGAGCAAGTGCATGGATAGTAGTTGTAAAACAGAGTCTTGAATATGTTTTAAGATGGCATGTTGTTCTGCTGCTATTTCTGTGGGTATTGATTCGCATGTTAAATTGTTGGGGTTTGTTTTTTGTTTGTTTGTTTGTTTTTCCAAATATTTTTCATTTTAATTCAGTCATTTCTATCAAATGACCTAAATGCTATCAGTCTAGTCTCTTTTCATGAATTTGCATTTCACTTGATAGGAAGATAAAACACTGCTTGGAGTCAACCCAGGAAGTGAGGGAGAAATTTTGTTCCTGGGCAAGTGAACAGCAGTGTTGCCTGGAATTATAAGGAATCTGTGTCCTCTGCCTGAAGGGTGCTGACCTCAAGGGTGCAGATCTCAAACTAACGTATTAGTTCTGAAGAGATACCAGACTAATATGTCAGACCTAAAGAAGGGTTCAGTTGAAGCAGATCAGCTGGTGCTGAGGCTGACTAGACACTCACAGACTGCTTGGCAATGGAAACCAAAGAGCAATGACTGGGAATGATCAGGACGTCTGTTTCAAAAGTCTACGCCTGGTATGAACTATGTGCACTAATGTAAATTTGCTCATTATCTTAGAATTGCACAGTATCCTGCAGTTGTGTGAAGAAGGAAAATAAGAGGAAAACCCCTGTTTTCTGCGAGTAGCGTTGGATTGCTTAGAAAATCAGATTTCAACCTGATCCTATGAAGTGCAGGCAGTTGGTGTGTAAGTTCCCTACAGATCAAGTGGAAAACTTACTTGTGTGATGTCTTGGCAAAGTGGAACAAAGTGCAGAATCACTTTCTAGGAGACCACCCAATCCCACAACACTTGCTTTTATGTATATATTTTTATATATTTTTTATATATAAAAATATATATATGTATATTTTTTTTTTTCTTTCCGAAGGACCAAATTTATTTTCTGTGGAAAATGGCAATATATTTTCCAAGTAGACCACAGGATGGAGGCTTTTGTGCAAGTTGAAAACTAGAAAAGGAAATCAAAGTACTATAAAAATCACAAAGATATGTAAAGTGTTTGTTCCTAGCAAATTGTCTGTGATTTCAGCAATGCTTTGAGAGGTATGGTAGAGTTTGAAAAGGAAAATAAAGGCCTGTGTTGACAAGCACAAAGTAAAAGTACAGTAACTAGCCTGTCATGAAGAGTAGGGATATCTGTTTAATGCCTGCTTCGTGGAATGGTTTGGCATTTAGGACTCATCTTGCCTTTCCTTTATTGTCTGTGACATACCTATGTTACTTTGCCATGTACATTTCAACTAAAAGTAGATGAAAACAAATAGTAAATAAAGAATAAGTGTTATGTGTCAATGTAGAAGGAAGGAGAAAAACGACAACTTGTGCGAGCTGTGCCTAAGGCAGGTGGATTTATTCCTAGCAGTGTGCTTCTAATCCTTACTCCTCTGAGGCATTTAAGCACGTGGTTAAGCCCCTGCTTCCGTGGTCTGTTAGCCAGAGAGGGATGACACACCTTTAAATGTGTCCCTAGGTGTTCTGTCTTGACATTCATAAAGATCATCTATTCTTTGAACTCATTGTCTGCTGTTTTGAGACCTTAGGGCTGTGATCTCTCAGATTTTGTCACATGTCAATGTCTAAAATTCTCTTGCTTGTTGTTACCTTAGATATATGTCCTGCACCTTAGGAGAGTCCTTGTCCTTCCTCAGAGGAGAGATTTTGAACAGACCTTGAGTTGTCTGCCGTTCATATTTGAAGTACTTGTTTCATCAGATACTCTTTTTGAGAAAGGAGCTGTGAGAGCACTCTGGTCTATGAAACTAAAATATGCATTCACCTGTACTGGAATCTGTCTTACATTGAAGGGATTTTTCATTTTTTCCTTTATTCCTTAATTAATATATATGGGAGAAACCAGTCCAACACACTTCAATGTATATCTTAATTAATTTATATAAAAGTAACCTAGTACAGAAAGAAAGCACATCATACCTTTCAAAATACTTTATACTTTTCAGATGTGCTCTCTACCTCGCTACCTAGACCCAGATGAAAAGTGTCTTTTCCACTTTGTGGCAATAACAGAATCCTGGAGGAGATACTGTTTGCTCCACAGTTCTCTCCCATGCATGGGGTATGTCTGACTAATTAACATTCATCAAACAATTTAAAATACCAGAAAGGAATTTCTGTAAATGACAAGTATGGTATGTTAGCCTGCTGTGCTGCAAATATTGTCATGTTTTCATCTATGTTAAAATCAGAATCAGAATTTTAGAATAGCAAAGTAATTTGACACTGGACAGACTGGACAGCCAATAAGGTGGTGTGTTGTGTTTTGTTTTTTTTTTAGTGTCCTTCAGAAGAGATAGGGGCTTTCTGTTTGAGACGTAAGTGGATAGGGCAGCTGGAGTCTGGTTATTTCACCTCTACTGTTAAATTATATTTCTTAATATGGAAGGAAATTGAATTAACCTGGGTGCAAAGTAGGAATTGTTATTCTGACAATTCTTATTTAAATGAAAATGCCATGAATGAAATGTCCATGGAAAGTGTAGATGCTACATAACTGTTAGGAATGGCTTAGAATGGAGTGAAAAATAATGGTGATCTTTGGACAACAAGAGGACTACATTGCAGTGAGCTGACGGGAAGAATTTGCCATGAGTGTTGTAAAGAAGATACATGAAAGTCCTAGGGATTGCCCGCTGGATGCAGTCAATATTCCTCACTTCTGACAAGGCTGCTCCTTTACTGATTGCCCAGCAATATCTCTTGAATGTGCTGGAGGAGGATTACCTGCCATGTGGTAGGGAAAAAGCATTAGCCAGGAGGCTTCATAGACTACCTTTGGGGCCTGATATTTCCACAGTCAGAATCACCTACCCCTGTGACCACCTTAACTGAATTACAGCCTCCAGGAGGTCAAGTTGACAACCTGTTTGATTTATTCCAAGACTGAGGAAAAAAAAGAGAGTTAACTCAGAGCTCTACTTGAAATACCTTTAAGCTGCCCCTTAGTGGGTGAGTCTTTCGTTAAAAAAACGGAAGGAAGACTTCTAAATTAAGATATTTTACTGAATTATTAGGTATAAATGCATTTTGAAAGCACTGGGAACTAAGAACGCACATGATAGAAAATTATCACCCACACAGAATAACTAGCTCTAAGGGGAGTAATTCTTTGGAAGCAGACAAACCTTGATATATGCTGCTCACTTTTTATTATTTCTAGCTGTCTGTCTCTAAATTAGGATTTTCTAAATAAAAAAGATTTACTGTATTCAGAATAGACTCTGGAATTGCTTAAAATCAGCTGTTCTACACAGTGCTGTGTGGTGTAAAAGACACAGCTTTATGAAGCATTTAATACATAGGTTTTCAGGTTGACTTCCTCAAATTCATAAAGACTAATCACTGTGATTGTTCTGTATGGTAACGGTGTCTTAGGTTCACTGTTTGATAATACAAATATACAGGTTATTTAACACCTTATCACTGTAGTATTTTATTTAACATGCTCTTAGGGCAAATAAATGAGCTCTACCAAAAGATTCCTTGGAGTAAGAGTCCTGGCTGTACTTCTCTGGAATCATAGAATCATAGAATATCTCAGGTTGGAAAGAACCCATGAGGATCATCAATTCCAACTCCCTGCTCCTCACAGCATCTCCTAATTAGCATTTACTTGTGGAAGCAGGAGTAAAACTGTTGGAATGGGATGGCTCTGAATTCTCTGACTCAAATTTTCTCTTGAAAGACCATGGTTACTCATGCCTTCACTGGTGTAAGATGGTGTTTGTTTATTTACAGTCTACAGAGGCCCTGGTATGATAGTGAAATGCGCTGTGAAGTATGTGAGTGTAAAATGGAGGGAAACTACAGTGTCTGCCTTTCCTTTCCTTTCCTTTCCTTTCCTTTCCTTTCCTTTCCTTTCCTTTCCTTTCCTTTCCTTTCCTTTCCTTTCCTTTCCTTTCCTTTCCTTTCCTTTCCTTTCCTTTCCTTTCCTTTCCTTTCCTTTCCTTTCCTTTCCTTTCCTTTCCTTTCCTTTCCTTTCCTTTCCTTTCCTTTCCTTTCCTTTCCTTTCCTTTCCTCTCCTTTCCTTTCCTCTCCTCTCCTTTCCTCTCCTTTCCTTTCCTTTCCTCTCCTCTCCTTTCCTCTCCTCTCCTTTCCTCTCCTCTCCTTTCCTCTCCTCTCCTTTCCTCTCTCCTTTCCCCTTTCCTTTCCCCTTTCCTTTCCCCTTTCCTTTCCCCTTTCCTTTCCCCTTTCCTTTCCTTTCCCTTCCTCTCCTCTCCTCTCCTCTCCTCTCCTCTCCTCTCCTCTCCTCTCCTCTCCTCTCCTCTCCTCTCCTCTCCTCTCCTCTCCTCTCCTCTCCTCTCCTCTCCTCTCCTCTCCTCTCCTCTCCTCTCCTCTCCTCTCCTCTCCTCTCCTCTCCTCTCCTCTCCTCTCCTCTCCTCTCCTCTTTGTTTTTCTTATTTTCTTATGGTTTCCCTTTACTTCATCATAATCTGAAATAAGGCATCCTGGCTGAAAGAGGATGTCTGTCAATAAAACAGCTCTGTCATTGAGTCAGCGGGTGATGCTTCGGGTATAACCTGGGTCAGGAAGGAGGCCAAGGAAGGTGTGGGCTGGCAGGACCTAGGCATGGCAGGTGGGAAGCTCCAGCTCCAAGTCTAAGGAGCAGTGAGACTGGAGAGGTGTCTCCAGGGAAAAGGTGAGTGCTGAGGGGAGCTGACTGCTGGAGGTAGACTGAGCTAAGAGCGTTGGAAACCTGCTGGTTTGTGTTTAGAAGGAAACTGGGTGTCCTGTAGCCAAGCCGTACCACCTGCATCCCCACCTGATTGATGGTGCTGGTGACATATGCACAGCACTTCAGCTTTTTTTTTGATTCAGTGATGTGCCCCACATATAGCTATTCACAAAGATACTGGGGTTCCTAGTGTGACCCATGTAGGGGGACAGTCATACAACAATGTTCTTTGGGAGATAATGCCAGTGGGAGGACAGCAAAAAAGGTACATTATAACTGTCAACTTTGTAAGAGCTGTACACATTGTCCTCTTGTTCTGGCAACATAATAGAACATCTACTCTTTGGATGTACGTAGGTCTTGCTAAGTGGTTGTCGGCTACTTGATCAGGATAATCCTTACCTGAAATGTTCATCAGTATCTGTGTGCTATTGGATCTGATGATGCTCTTGTTGAACATTCTACTGATTGCAGTAGATGGGTTGGCATTCTGTGACATTCTCCTCATAGAAAAGTTCAGGTCATGAACAACATACTCTCAAATCCTTATTTGCATCCAGTAAAATTGTGTTAAATCTCTTCAGGTTTGGTGAGGGGCAAAGATTTCAAGTAGGTTACTAGTATATCAGAAAACATGCTATCATCTCCAACCATAAATAATATGATGATAAACTGTTTGATCAAAACATTTTGAAGTGCAATCAGCCACCAAATCCTAGGACACTGCTGACCATAAGGTCCACACTTCAGATTAATCAATATCTAATAGTTCAGGCATATTTTAACATAATAGAGTTTAATGCAGGTTAGCTTGTTGGTTTTGACTTAAAAACTCTTCCCTCTTATGAGTTTCAGTCACTATCTCGAATTTATTCAAAATCGACTTTTCAGTTTTTAAATAGTGCTGTTGAGATAATTACTAGAGGAGCACAATTAAATGGAAATGTAGGTCTTTGTGTGTTTGGGTTTTTTGTATTTGTGAGAGAGAAGAAATCCTCAATACTCATTTATTCGGTGAATATTCACCTCTTCATATTTTTGTTACCAACTAAAACAAAAACCTTTCTTGTGATTAACAGAAATTCAAATGATTTTGTTTCATTAGAATAATGTTAGCTTGCTAGAAACACAAAATTAAGATTTTTTTGGTACAAATTAATTATTTACATTTTACCTTGATTTTTATTATTTTTCTATCATTTTCCTTGATTATGATATGCCTGATTTGTTACTCTTACTCCACAGTGTTTTAATAATGAACAGTGTTTCAGCCCAAGCCCCTCAGCATGGACCAAACGTATTGCCATAATTGAGCAGTGCTTTATTTTGGGTGAGTTATACTTCTACTTTCCTCTGTGGAATATGTCATTTTTTGAACTCCCTTGATGACCCCTCTCCTTGGAGAGGAAAAGTGGTTCATCATGTGTATCCCAGCTGTGTTTTGTCCTCGGTGAGATCTCTGAAGCTCACAAGGAGTGTGTAAGTATGAAACAACTGAATTACAGATTTAGCAAGTGCATTATGTGCTCTGCAAATAGGAGTATTTCTGAATTGAAAGAACTTAATATTTGACTGAACAAAACTGTTTTTCAGACATTAGTGTGTTTGACCAGACTCACTTATTTCAGCAGTTCAGTAGCTTTTTTAATCCCCGTGATGTATCAACATTGGTGGGACAATATACCGGTCGTTGGGTGTAATATCCATAAGCCTATTTGATAAAGGAAACAGCACCTGAGTGCAGAGATCCAAGATTTGCTCCCAAAGGCAGAAGCAGATTGCATTTCTTGTAGTTTAGAAGCAAGAGGAGCAGCTTTCCACGAAGAGAGGAAAAAGAGGCTGGAAACAGCCTGTGTGGTGTTCCTCAGTGGAGTTAATGGCTAAGCAAGGTGACTGATGCTTTCTGTATTACCTGTCCTGTCAGGATAGCAGCAACCACAGTATTACAGATCCTTCCAGATTGTGCTGTGGAGCAGCCAAACTATGTACCATTTTATGCTAACTTTTAATTTAATTTTATTTTTTATTTCTAGCATAATTTGCCCATAAGATTTGACCATACTTTGATTAAGGACCAAATCCTGCTCCTTTAGAATACTGGCAAATAGAAATTTTCATTAAGACTAAGAGATGGTGTGCCCATGTGCGTGGGTGTGCAGGAAGGTGGTAACTGAGGATTCCTTGGCATGATGTTTTCTTTCTGGTCCATGAGAGTACTCATGGGGCTGATTTTCTCCTCATGCTTTTATTTTTTCATCTTAAGCAGGCCATTTGTATATATGTTTCTTCCATGCCAAAATGGACTTTCATTTATATAGAGAGTAGAAGATATTTCACATTAAAATGCACTGGAAAGGTTTATAGAAATGAGAGCTTTGCAAGCAGGTTGCTATTTTACAGACTTTGCAGAGTTTGGTATTAAGTATTTTGTTCAAAACAAAAGGAAAGGAAAAACCCCCAACTGGACTGCTACTATGTGGCTAGAGTAAGTAGTTTTTAAGAATGCCCAGTGAATTAGGGACCTACAAGGCTTTTTACTGCAGTGTTGTAGACTTGCTGAACCTTTGATGCTGACAGCTAAGTGAAGATGGATCCAAGACTTCTGAAACTTCTTGTTCTTGAATATTTTTGCCTGATTTGGTTTGTCATACTGTTAAAATTTACAATAGGTCTAATATAAAACCCTATATCTGTAGGCATTCTTAAATTTTGTGATGTTTTAAATGCTGACAAGGTTCCAACATGCTTTATGAGAGGCTGCACACAAACCCTGAGTATGAATAACAGATATTCAAAAGGGGAATAAGATTTTTGCAATGTGACTACATTGTCTTTGAAGTGGTTTATACAGTGCAATAGTAGTTTTAGTGTTGAAAATAGAGTTGGCTCTGCTTTATGCCTTAACCAGAAAACCACAATACCAGAAGTATAGGACATTAGTAACCTCACTGTATACTGATGTTAGAAATAATATTGCAGTTCATCATTGTTTGCTGTTGTAAAAGTTTTGCTGAGCTTTTAGCTTTATCTGTTCTTCCATACCCCTGAGGAGACTTGCTGTTAAGATGGATTTAGGATGTTTCCTTCCAATTACAAAACCGTACAAGAAAAACAAACATTCAGTATTCAAAAGACAGACCTGTAGACACAAGAAACTGAAAAACATTCTCCTAACAGGAATAATTCCTTGGGAAGATAGAAACAGTGTAAATAGTATCATGCATTATGCATTTTGTCTAATATACTGCTCAATAAAGGGTAGGAAATCGATAGGGTGTTTCATTATTGCATTTTAGGAACAAAGTTAAGCAGATGTCCTAGTCAACTAGTTATCTTTAAGACCTAACAGTGCAAGTCATATCCGTCAAATGCATTCCTTGTAAGGTCACTAAAAACTGTAGCTGTTGCAGATGTCCTTGGAAAGATTTGAGCTCCTCTGAATATGGGGGTCATGAGCCACAGGAGAAAATCTCTCTGCATCTAAATCATTTGTGTTCAAAACAGCTTCAGTGCATTTTCATGGAGCTCTTTGCTGCAAAACTCTCATTGTCCCTTTGCTTTTGTAACAGCTCTGGTGCTACCTCTGAACCTTTTCTAAAGTCGAATGTCATGGTTTTCTCACCTTTTTCTTCATTCTTTGACTTGCTAGTTAACTTTATTAAAAGCAGACTCATTATAGGGAAAATGACTAATAGTTTGATATCAGTACCTTACAGTGAAATCTAGTAAGCGGGAGAGAAATGGGAGGCAGATCTTCATGGATTAGTTTGATTTTACTTGCTAGCCCAAGGATGACGAAGCCAGCTAGGACTCATCTTTTTCTCCCAGAAATGCAGTAAATTCTCTTCTTTTAGTCTTGTACTGTTATTTTTTGTCAATTAATAGCATTCTGCTTTGTCCCTGGTATGGGCTATAAATCATAACACTTGACTGTGCTCCCCATCCTTAGCTCAATGTGTCTGGAATTATTTGCTAGTAAAACGTTTAAGGAGAATGTGCATTACTGCCATGTGCAGGCTATATACAACCTCTGCACATACAAATTTGTACAACCTCTGCCATTGACACTTCCCCCTGTTAACTGTGCATGAAAATATGAACTTTGCTTCATGGTTTTGAGATGAAGTCCATGTGTAGGAGTGGGGTAAGGAGTCTAGATGTCAAACTACAGAAGACATCTGTCTGCCACCTCTGAGAAGGAAAAAAATTAAAAGGCATCCTTTTGTATTGCATTTTTTAAATGCTCAAAACAACACAATGCTGACTTCAGGCAACTTTCTCCACTTTCTAGTTGCTCCAGACTGCTTTCTTTGTAAGCTCTGTATGGAAGACAGTTGTCTTGCTCAGCATTTTAGGTTCTACTCTGTTAACCTGTTAGCCGAACAGTATTGTGAAGCATAATTTTTAGTTACGCAAGTCAGTTGTTACTGGATCAGGCACACTGTACTAGGCTAGAGTCAACAGATGATGCCAGGGCAAGTTTGAAGTTCAGCTAATAGAAGATTTGTTGCTCTCCCATCCACACAGGCATTTTGCTTTGTTTAATTTGTGATTGTGCTTGGACTAGATAGTAAAAATATTTAAATTTTTTTTCTTGTAACAGGATATGAATAACTGCACATGATAAATAATGGAATCTCTCATAATTGTATCTACATGAATTTATGCCGTGTCTGAGGATGCTCTGAAGTGTCTGACAGAGCTTAATTGTTTGGTTTTGTTCCATCCTTCTCATATTGATGACACAAGTGTGTGGCTGTTTAAAATCTTGCCTTTTTTCGAAATTTCAGTGTGCCTACATATGCATGGAAAACCAAGGAGCAGACTGTGAATCCTCACCGTTTTATTGCAAAATTGGTAACAGTGGAAGTGGAAGGAAGCAAATTAAATTAGCCTTGTCTTTCTCTTTGAAGACTGCTTTCCTCTTGTACAGTATAGATATAGGGGTCAGCTGCAACAGTCAATACATGTTCCAAATAGCTCTCAGAGGCTACATATGAATGCTGGATGGCAAACAATGTACAAGGAATTTCTAAGTGTAGCTGTAGTGTGAGAGTGAGAGAGAAGAAGTTCATTAGTACTAGGTATATTTCAAAACCAAAATGAGTAATTTCCCCCATAGCAGTTACTTTTTGAGTTAACTGGAAATTAACACATATATCAAATGTATGGATTTGATAATGAAATGACAGTATTTCTCATCTTCTACAAAGGAGCAAAGGAGAAACAGGAAAGTTGAAACAATGATGTTTGAAAAGGTAGATTTCACAGTTCACAGGGTGTTTTGTGAGAGTCGGATCTGAAGGAAAAAAGAAAGAAGATAGCTCATAACTCTTTTATGAAATAATATCAAGAATACAGTGGAAATACAACTGTAGAAAGAAACCAACTTGGCTAAATCATAAGTTCTTCATTGACCTTTAATAGAAAGAACAATAAAGAAGTTGGATTGCAGAGCAGGTAGCTGGGACAAGTCTCAAAGTGCAACATGGGCAGGCAGAGGAAAAATTAGAGGGGTCAGTGAACAAATGAGATGCAGTTAGTGAGGAACATCAAAAGTAATGGGAAATGACTTGAACAGTACATTAGTTATTAGACAAAGAACAAGAAAATTTGTTCACTACTGACTCTAAGGATAAACATGTTAAAAAGATGTTTCTTTTGAATCAGTCTTCATTGAAAGCTCAATGACAATCTTTCAACCCTAATACTAATGACAAATGAAGACAACATCAGCCTTCAGGGGGGTACACCAGAACAAACAGTACTCAGATGTACCTGATATTTTACCATTCATGATAACTTCTGTCTCTGTTGAACAACTGACCAAAGCTGTTTGAGTTATCTTGAAGATTCATGGATGACAGAGAACACACCAGAAGACCGAAATAAAACTAAATGTAATGCTTTTCTTGTTGAAGGACAAAAAGATCTGGAGATTTGTAGTGTAATTTTAATCCCCAGAACAAGTACTGGTTCTGATAGAATTTTGTGATTTTAGACAGTAATGAGAAGAATAAAAGCCTATCCCTCTTACCATCGCCTTGCCTCCCCACAAATGCAAGAAAATGAGTGTAATTTAAAATGGCAAGACAAGATCTGGCTTTGCACAAGTCAATCCTCAGTCATAGCAATCCCTGTAGTTCACCTTTCTAGCACTGTTCCCCATACGCATCAGGAAAAGTTCCTGTAGGTACAGGTGTAGAAATTACTGGCATATTAGGCAATGAGAATAACCAGCTGGGACTTTGAACAAACTTTCTGGACTGTCTTGTGTAGGACCAAGGTATTGGTTCTCACTGGAGAATTTCTTCCTTCTTTTGGTTTTGTGTTTTTTTCATATTAAGTATTGCCAGCTTAGTTTTAAATGCAGAAAGCGTTGAACCAGCCACTTTCAGTAGCACACATTCAATTTTGCGTGGTGGTGGGGGTCCAAAGAATAATGAAGCATATATAAAGGGAGAATCTACATTCACATATTATCTGATATTGAACAGAGGATGTGCCACCAAGCCTATAATCAATATTTATTAAATTAAGGAATAAATATTGCATGACCTTCCAATCCTAGGTATTGCTGTTTCATTCTATTTAATAAGCAGGGGAGGTTTATAGAATTTGCCCAGCCATTTACCAAGATACATTTCTTGCTGTGTTAAGGTCCTACATTGTCTTGTCTATTCTCTTACTGAGATACATTCATCAGAAGATCAACTCCTGTGAATCAATGGGCCTTTATTGGAACTGTTGCAGCAACATTGATTTACAACAGCTGCATATTGGCTCTCACTCTTCACAAGTTGCTGATATGATTAACTATTTACAAGCCAAGTTTAAAAAAATGTATCCAGCATGGACGAGAAAACCACAGTAATTCCTTTTCATGGAATGTTAAAAAAAAAAAGTTCAGCTTGAAACGAAGCCAAGGCATATAAATGGAGAGAAGCTGATTATCCTAGGAGAGTGATAAGTATAGTGAACAATGCCATGATTTGGTCATCTACCTGAGATTTGAGAGGCCTGTGTTTTTCAGCCTGTGCTTCAAATCAAGTACAATAGGGACTTTAACCTACTTTCCATCTGTTCTCACTGAATTAGCTGTGGAGTTACTTTGTCTCACTCCAGATTCCATGTTGGATCTGATGCATTCTAATTAAAACCAGTATTTCCGGAAATGTCATTTTTGACATTCATTTTTGACAGAAAAACCTTCTTCAGTGGGAAGTAACTTTGTAAGTGAGAAGTAGTTATCTATAAAGTATAGTCATTATTCTTTGTGTGAGCTCTGATTGTATCCAAATCACAGCTGGCATGAGAATAGTTTCTTTTGCACATAACTTTTCAAAGCAATCCGGGTTGGTGTTGCTTCGGAAGAGGAAAGGAGAAAGGTTTTTAACAAATATGAATCCATGGAACATAATAGAAGCAGTGTGTAAATGGTCACTTGAGGGAGATGGTCTCCTCCTGGGGATTTGTAACTATATAGTTAATTTATGATCTGCTCATATAGTTCTTGATTAATGTGCTGAAGTCTCTGAAGACTATTGTGACCTCAGAAAACCTAATTCGGATGCAATTTCATCTGTGCTGCATTGCAGCAATTGCTTAAATGATTTTTGAAAGTCTTCATACTAAGAGCATTCTGGCCTGATTGTGATTGTTCAAATCACTTGGCTGAATAGAATGAAAATATGCTCACATTTCATGGAAAAGTGAAAAAAAAACCCCAAACTTAACACATACGTTGAATGTACAACCAGAGAAACCTGTACAGAATAGAATCCCATGATTAGATGCCACTGAATTTCTACTAGTCATATACAATTGCTATTGCTAAGCAATAAACAATTAGCAGCAGATCATTGATATGACTATTCAGGTCTGTAGAAATTGTCTTTAAACTGAAGATAGAACAATACTGGGGAAATGCAATGGAGAAGGTCTGTTTAAACTAAAGATAGAAAACTATTGTGCCAAGAAAGGTAATATTTTATCTTTTTCTGCTCTATGGCTCTTATCATCATTCATGTTAATTTCCTCACTATTTTGTCTTTTCTTTATCATTTATGTAGTTTTATTTCTAAGCATGCTGGATATTTCAGCCAAAGCTGAGCGCTGTGATTTGGACTCAGGGGACACCTCTACAAAGTCTGTGCTAGTAGAATTTTAAGACAACCTGTTTCTTATTGTTATGAACATGAACGAATGTACTGTGCTGCAGTGCAATGACATTCCTCATCACCAAAATCACAGGGGATGTGTGACAGCATTTCAGATTGGAGAGCTACCATCTTCTCAATATGAGAAGACATTTGTCAAGGTTGATACAGAGGTGGGGTGACACAGAAAAGGGAACCAATGTCACACACAAGCCTGGGACTGTGTGACTCTATTCTTTCAATATTAATTTATATGAAATTGGTTCTTCATGATGTGTGTGAAGTATGTACGATCTGAGGGGTGTTCTCTCCAAGTATGAATTCAAGGTTATGCCCAGGAAGGGCTGATTTTACACATAAAGAAAAACATGGGTAGAAGTTTAACTCTAACTAAAATTATTTTTATTCTTTTATGTGCACATTTATACACTGAAAAATACATTACTTTATGTATATATTTATATAACATAAATTTATATATATTTATATGAAAAATTGTATTTATATAATAGCTGTATTTATATCATAATTACATTTATATTAGTACACTGCCATGTTTATACATTAGAAGTATCCCCAAGTTTCAGCAGTTTGCCCAGTCATGCGATCTGATCATGAACAGATCATCATTTGAGAACACAGGGTTAAACTTACTGGAGTGAATCAATGACTTATTAAAATGAAAATTACAAAAATTATTTGTATCTCGACCTAGAGGGACTTTGTCCTTTCTATAATTTGGTGATAATGTAGTGCTTTTCATGAGAGCATGAGATAGTTCTTTCTCCCAACAAACAGATCATCATCAGTCGTCTTTACTCCACTCCAGATTCAGAGAAATAAGTAATGATATGGTGTGAATTTCCACACAGGCAAATCAACTTATGCCTTGAAAAGTGTTTTTAGATAGAACTCAGTGATTGTTCTGGGAAAGAGTAGGTTTAACTCATGTAAATCTGGTTTGTGGTAGTATATTTTTGCTCCAAAGCAAGGGAGGATCATTCACACAAATCAGCAAAACCCCTCATTAGACTCCAGTCTCTTACCCAAATATCAAGATTAATTTTAAAAGGTTTGATTATATCTTTGTGCACTGAACACTTTTCATCTGCCACTGAATTGTAAAGCAAGATTTGTATCCTTTCTGCTTTCATATGAATGCAGATCTTTCCCTAGCCTAGTTTCATAAATCTCTGTAAATGAATTTTCAAGGACAAAATACATAATTCTAGTTTGTGTCTCAACTCAGTAATATTCTTCCCTCTTTTTTGCAAGTGAACTAATGGTAACTAGAAAATTTATGTTGTGATTCATTGGTAGGTGAGAAAATGCTGCTTGTGTACCAGATAAGTGAATGGCAATAGGCAGAAAGGACCTGAGGTTCTCTAATAGCTGTGATTTGTGGGCACTTTTCACAGGACTGCTATTGTGAAGAAATGGGAATTCGTTCCCATTTACCTCTAATGAGAGGTAAGTGGAACTTGCTTTCTCAGTCTCTTTTCGAAAGAGAGAAGCAGTTTAGCTTATCACTCCTGATCTAAAGTACCAGGCTTTGCCTGTTGTATTCATTTCTTGTTTGCTTTTCAGTTCATCCACTATCAAGATGGAAGTTGAGATTAGACAAAATGCAGACCAGTCCTTTTCACAGGTTTCTGATGATTGTTTTAAATCTGCTGTGTTGCCACACACTTTTAGCCTTTCTTTCCTGGAGGAGTTATAAATAGGTTTCCATCTAGTTAGATAATCAAGAAAAGCATCTCTGTTACTGGTGATTGGTTGTTCTTTTGGCTTTGTTTTGTTGTTTGTTTGTTGTTGTTTTGTTTTGGTTGGTTGGTTATTTTTTTAAATAAAAAATATTATAAATTGGGGTATTTAGCAGAAAAATCAGTGTCATGCAGAAAAGACTTCAATTTCTGAGCTAATAATTAAGTGCTTCTGAATCTTATGTTGCTGGTACATGTATTAAGATTGAATGCAGAACAAATATGCTTGTTAGTAAGGACTTGTACACACAGGACTTCATTTGAAATAAAATGAGTTGATGAAGGTGGAGAAGTCAGGAATCACATAGAAAAGTGGTTCATAGCTGGGCCTTTTTGATGAGAGGAACAAACTCTGGTTTTGTTTGAATGCTGAAGGTTTAGTTTATTTGCCCAATTAAATGGTGATGGTATTCTGGGCAGGTAGAGAACCTTTACTGAGATCACAGTGCTGTTTTGTTAAATTCTGTAAAAATCTGTGGAAGACAGGTCTAGGGAGCTCACAGCAAGACTGTGAAGACAGTCTATGTTCCTTCAGGGGTCAGGAATTGAACAGACACCTGAATAATATGTGGAGTTCACATTCTGAATGAGTTAGCTTGCATGAGATTAAATCAAAAACAATCGATGAGTGCACAAAGGCCAGTTGTTTTAAAAATATTAAAAATGGATCAGAAAGTGAAAACAAATCTATTGACAGTGAAAACAAATCTCCTAAGACCATGAAAAGAGAGCTAGCAAAAAATAAAATAACCTTGCTATCTCAGACTCTACATTTAGCCATAACTGCAAATACCTGAGCCTTTCTCTTTTTCCCACCGCTTCTCTGCCCTTGTGACAGTGATGATCCTGTCAGTCTGAAGACCTCAATTGAAAACTGGGTTTTGGCAAGAAAGATGGAGGATTGTTTCAGTCTCTTGAGACAAGGCAGAAGCTAGGAACAGAGTTCCTGACAAAACTCCCGCTGGGGCAGTTTCCGTTCCCATTACCCTTTGTTTCATTTTTCCACCTTGGGAACATGACTGGAGAAATGAAAAAAGCTACGAATTTGCTGTCATTGAAAGGGATGACTATATATATTACAGTGCTGACTGATCTTGCACGCAAGTCTGTGTATGTTGTTATTTTGCCTCATTTCAACATTAATACTCTGCTGTAGATTGCAAACCACAACGGGACAGTTTGTGAGTAATTTTGAAAGCCAAATGTTTTCTTGGAGAAGTGGATCTACCTTACATGCGTCTGCATCATGCTGCTCTGTAGGAGTGATTTTCTCAAAGAGGCTGAATCAAGCCAGCACACTGTCTGCCAACACTCTGAAATGTTATTGAGCCATACAGAAGCAGTGGAAGATGAATTGGCAGTAGCTATGATGAGGTAAAGAAGAAATCAGTATTCAATAAAGTAAAGCTAGTTTACCATCTTTACAAGTGCACTCTGGAACAGCAACTAATTTGGCTGATCACCAGTGGCTTTTTCAATAAGTGTAACTAGCCAGCTCTCTAAGCAGGTAGATCACAGCATAATTCTTTCCAGAATTCCAGCAATTCTGTAGCTAGAGATCTACAAAATTGCTAGTGGTATGGAAAAAATAAATAGAGAACAAACTATTAGCTGCTTTTTACACTATAAAAATTCAAGATGTGACTGACAGTATTACACTGCCTGTTTGAAATCCAAAACCCAAAGTGGCTCTTTACTACCCTGACATGCAGTTACACTATGGAATTTCTTGCCACAGGATGTTGTGGATGCGAAGAGTTTACTTGGATTTAATGAATAAATGGACAAGTTTACATAAGAACTATCTCTGGAGGTCTGTTACATATGAAGACTCCACTCTGACTCTCCCCCATTGTTTGAGGCTAGGAAACATAGCATGAACGTGTTTGCCTGGTTCTTTCTTATGTCACAGATACATATTATTAGATACAGAGTACTAGACTGAGTGGATCTTTGTTCTGACACAGAACAACACAGCGGTTCTAATGTTGACTGATCAAGCGTTTTTGCTTAATACTGTGTATTAGATGTATCCTGTTATTTTCTGTTTCCTTCCATTTCTCTATTTGACAGGGAGCCATGTACCAACACTGGGTCCGTTTGGGGAAAATTGTCTGCCAGTCTAGGGCAGATAAGTCAGTGTCTTTCTTGCTATATGATTCTAATTTTAAAATAGCATTTTTACAAAATATCAGAGTTGTTACATGAACATGATTATTGGATATCCAAAACTTGACACCAGATCTCCTTTAAATTAGTATCTAAAGATAGTAGGTACAACATAAGAAGTTCTTCTATTAATTGTGAGCCAAAGGCCAAGTAGTTCTTTTGGCTGACTTAAGTTCTGTATCAGGACATTCCTGGGTTTTGCTTTATAGGATTATCCCAGTTTACCAGCTGAGTGTAACTTACTGCAGTACTAATCCTGTTATCACTATTTCTGGAACATTGGAGTTGCTCTGTTCTTGAAATCAGAGTATAATTAATTCCATTATGTGGTAAGTATACTTCAGTTACTGTGTACCCTGCTGCACCAAAGAGAGATACAAAAGCACTTTTGAAATGTAGCAGACATAAAATGGAGAACATTGAACTGTTATTTATTATGTTTTCTTTGTAAACTACACTGTATGTTTGATATACTTAATTCTGCACTGTAAGTACAAAGGCTAGCAAGTAAACCATCTGCTGATTTATTTGTCTACAACCTGATCCAACACCTTTTTGAAACAGAAGCATGTTGGTTTTCAGTGCTTCTTTGTTGTAACATTGGTGTGAGTTTTACCTCCTGTCTGTCTTAAAGGAGAAAGACTGGATGCCACAGTCAGGTCGATCCACCTGATCCACCTGATTACATGCTCCCTCATCATGCTCCTTCACTGACTTCGGCTCCCTGACTGCAGACTCAAGACTGGAACACGGGAACAGATCTTTGTTCTTCCGCTTATACTGCATCCAGTATGATATCATCCACGTTTTATCACTCTAAACTTTTCTTCTGAGTCAGAAACTTCAAGGCATTTAGCTTCAACTATCCTTTCTTTTTGTTTCCCTCTGGATTTCATTTTTTAGTATTCTACACATTGCACTTTACAGATATGACCTGCTTTCAAAGTTGTTATCTTAACAGCATGTTTTGGCCTACCTGCTTCTGTTCCCCAGGAAGTCTGAGTTCCATCCTGATTCTGAATAACTTTTTTTTTTTTTTTCTTTGACATTCTGGAATTTCCTAGATAAAAATGCTTCTGTGTTTTCCAGTCTTAGCACATAGTTACAGTGTCACATCCTGAGGCTGGGAAGTGCTGTGGTATCTGTTGAGTGATGGCAACACTCTATTGGTGTGAGGACTGGTGAAAAACCGGAGTCCCGGGTTAGGGAGGAGATGGGTTGGGGTCGATGCAGGAACCAATGCCATCATATTGCCTTGGGTTCTCACTGCACACTTCTGCTGGCCCAGCTCACTGCAAAGTGGCTTCTGAGGACATCATGGCTGTGTGCTGATGAAAAGCTGCTCCTGGAGTTCCCCTCTCATGAATTTGGTGAGCCTTGGCCTTGAGGATCTTCACTAGTTGAAGAGTTTGATTAGTGGCCTGTAGTATTACAAGTTTTTTTTACATCTTATCGAAGGAAATTCTTTCATTTGTACCTTATGTCTGAGAACAAGGATTTGGAAAGTTCCTCCTTTGGTGTCATTGCTGATCCTCCACAGGTGAAGTGGTCCCAGGTCATCTCCCTCATCACCATCCTGTATTCCCTTTTGTTTCTGTGTAGGCTCTGGGAGGAGAAAAATTCTTCAGTAATATTATCAGTGAGGAATAAACAGGATGAGACAATAACCTCTAATAGTTAACTACATATTGGTACAGTTTTCCGTTAGTTAACAGCTCCTAACACTATCTGACTTAAATCAGCTTTTAAAGTAGCAAACAGTTGAGTGAATTTTAAAGTTGAACTGGGTCTTGGCTCTATTCCCAGCAAAGAAACACACAAAATAACTTGTTTATGGACTCTGAAAAAAATCAGCTTTGCTTTCTGATGCTTGATTTCTACTTGGGAAAAAACAATAAATCCTGAAGCCATCGGTTTTATTCTGAGATTAAATGGAATAAAGAGCCTGAGGAGTCCAAATAAACATGCCCAGAATGTCACATCACTGATCAGTCACATCAAGTGGCAGAAGGGCTGCCACTTGGTGAGGGGACAGGACTGCTGGCTTCCTTCAGCTTCCTCTCACTCTCCCATCAGTCATTTGTGGCTGTATGCTTGTCAGAAAGCACTTGACTCTGAGTCTTCTCCAAGCCTGAGGGAATTCTTTTGTGGCCTTGCTGTTCCTTGTTTTCTTCAGAGTTGAACATGAGCCAGCAATATGTCCTTGCCACAAAGAAGGTGAATGGTATCCTGGGCTGTATTAGACAAAGTATCGCCAGCAGGTCGAGGGACATGATCCTTCCCCTTTACTCAGCACTGGTGAGGCCACACCTGGAGTACTGGGTCCAGTTATGAGCTCTCCAGTACAACAGAAAGATGGACATACTGGACAGCATCCAGTGAAGGGCCATTAAGATGATTAGGGCACCAGAGCGTCCCTCCTATGAAGAAAGGCTGAGAGAGCTGGGATGGTTCAACCTGGAGAAGAGAATGCTTGAGGGGATCTTATTAATATATATAAATACCTGAAGGGAGGCCATACAGATGGCAAAGCCAGGCTCTTTTCAGTTGTTCTCAGTGACAGGACCAATCACAATGAGCACAAACTGAAACACAGTCAGTTCCCCCTGAACATCAGGGAACACTTTTTTTACTGCAGAGGGTGACTGAGCACTGGAACCAGCAGTAGTGCCTTCAGTTTGCCCAGAGAGGTTGTGGAGTCTCCATCCTTGGAGATAATAAAATACTATCTGGACATGGACATTGGCAACTGGCTCTAGGTACTCCAGCTTGAGCAGGGAGGTTGGACCAAATGACCTCCAGAGGTCCCTTCCAATCTCAGCTATTCTGCGATTCTGTAATTTATACTAGTAAATAAAAAGATCCATGGCTGGTTGTCTGGCTCACAGTCAAATGGTATGGCACAGGTCCTCCCCCTCCTGAATACAGTCGCTTCATCTGTGCTGGATACGGGGAGCAATCTCTGCCGTATACTCCCCGCTGAGAGGTCAGAGTGGATGCTGGGTAGCCTGGGCCAAAACAATGCCTGTCAGTGTGGTAATGAGCAGGACTGTATCACAGAATCACAGAATGGTTGGGGTAGGAAGGGACCTCTGGAGATCATCTAGTCCAGCCCACCTGCTAAAGCAGGTTCACCCAGAGCAGATTGCATACAGTCGGAATGCATACAGCCTATGGGCAGTGTATGTTTGGTTTGCTAATGAAAATATAGCCTATCAAACCTATTTTCCATGTTCCAACCACATTAGAGGAAAACAGCATAATTACCCAGAGATTTTTAGATACAGTTGTCTTCCCTCTGCATTTTTTCTTCTTCCATAGATATCAAAAGCATCCTTCCTTGCCCCACAACTCTCCTGACTCTGTCCCCATAGCCTGGGCTTCCTGGTATTTTCCTGAGCCTGTCCAGAGTTTTTCCCTGTGCTTTCTCAAATCATCACTCTGTTCAAGGGATTTTACTGGAAGGTTGATGCTGAGGCACTTGCTTTCCTTAACAGGTAGCTGAGGCTCTGTGGCACTGTTCTGGGACTTACCAGTTGGTTTCTGCTGTGTGGGGAATTGATTGCAAAGGTGTGAAGGAAGCCAGTTATATTCCTAATGGACAGCGCAGTGCAGAGGCTGACTGGCACAGCTTCCCGGCTGCTGACTCAGCTGTGGGGAGGAGGCAGGGGAGAAATTCAGGAAGAGGAAGGCAATGAAAAGAAACCACAGAAAAACAAGATAAATGCAAAACCAGAAGGAGCACAAGAAATAATAAAAAAGATTAAAAAAATATTCTTAGAGATAAAACAACACTAGGACGAAGCCTGGGGCTAGCAGAGCAGTGAAAGGAAGCAGAGGAACATGGTGGAATGAAGATGTACAACAGAAAAGGAAAACATATTCTTTACATTATTTCTTTACATTCTTCTTCCTAATGCATGCTACAAGCACTGTGTAACCAGCTACATCCCTAGATTTGTATTTTGCAGTGGTTCTGCTACACACATTTTATAGCTTTGAACAGTGTTCTAGCTGAAGCAAAAGGAGCTTGTAACATTTTTCTTCCTTTCTGTCCCCTGGTGCCCTCTCAACATTTCCTACATTATGCTGACAGTAGGCAGAAGGGTTATTTGGCACCGTTCGCCTACTAGACTGAGTGCAAATGCATTTTGGCAGTGATTCCTGGTAAACTGCATATGCTTTGCACATGGCCCCTTCCCTGTAAAGTTCTAGGTAATATTCCACTAGTTTTCTCTCTCATTTATGTTTCCTTTCCCTGTGTAGCCAGACTGTGTGAGAATGAGCATTGGTATAGTGCTTACCTTTTGATAGTTTATGTTTAAAGCCCACCCACACTGATGTATGTTTTTGTCCCCCTTCTTCTTTGCCTTATCTGTAGAATTCTTTTTGCCTGTGTTACATGCAACTAAGATAGAAGCTTCTGCACAAGGCAACTTGTTATACCAGGCACCAAGAAATCACTGAGAAAATGACACCAATGTTTACGGATTGTACAAATTTTGCAGTATTTTCACCCAGGCTGTGTACTCTTTTCTTCATTTTTTAAAATTGTGCAAGGATCTGTTTCTTTGAAGAAAGGAGAAAACAAGGAGACAATGTATTTGCTTACAATTCCAAACCTCTCACTCAGCTTGTGCTGCCCGATAGCTCTTTTTTCAGTGCTGATCCAGGCTGTTTCTGGAGCTTGCTTTTCAGTCTGTGTTTGTGTTATCCCCTTCTTTCTCTCTCGTTCATTGCTCACTTGGTCAAAGAACATTCAGCTCAACTCCTTTGCCCACATAGTTCAAATCTCGAGGATCCATAGATAACTAGTGCCTTTAGAGTGTAATTTCCGACATTGATACAGTGGTTAAAAACTCACACTTTCAACCTGCAAAGTGGTGACCTTTGGTCATGACAGCTGTAGGCAAGGCATTCTGGCTGATATTCTCTGTCCCTTAAACAAACAGTTCTCTATATATCCCAGTTTTAGTACAAAGATTTAAGAATCTGTATTATGATAAAGTGCTTCACTCTTGCCAGCTTTATTTTTCATTTCAACTGTATTTGAGTGGTACAGCAGTCTAAAATATAATTAAAGCTTCTTGCTTCCCAAGGCACCTATTCTTTACATAACTTTTAAGAGCACTGAATGAGTATCTCATTGTACTTCGGCTTTTGTTGAAGGAAGAGGACTATTTCCTGAAGCATCTAGCTCTAAGATTTGTTGCTAACATTGTTAAACCAGAACTTTTGCACAATTAAGCTACATCTTCCCTATACTATGATGGTGTTCTTTCTGAAGTTATCTAACAGGGTTATTTTTTGTGTGCATGCTTGTTTGAAAGGATTGCCAGTTGTCCTGGAAATGCAGTTACCTACAGTGTGGTGATTAGCAATACACAGGATTCTGCTGTTTTCCTATCCTAGTTTTATCAATTGAGTAAATGCAACAACAGCATGGAAGTGAAGGAAATCTGTATCACCAGCCTGAGCTGCAAAGGTGCTCACGTTGGCATGGCCTGGAAGTATGTGAGGGATGAAATCAATGCATTGCATATTTCTTTTTGCCCAAGTACTTTCTAGGGACTGAACTGGCTGTGCCACTTGTATGGCTGCAAACACCGTGGCTCATTCTACTCATGTAGACAAGGGCAATGTGGGAGCGACTTGGTGTGCAAGAGCACAATCCAGACCTGCTGCAAGAGATGCCAAAACGTAGTTAGTCACAAATGCCACAGAGTACATTTGAAGGTTTGGGTTTTATTTGTCTTTGGAGAAAATTATATTTATTTGGTTTATTACATAAATAGTTGCACGATGGAAAAATGTATGTATTTGGCTAGGAAAGGGTTTGCAAAAGTACAGGGGCATTCTAACCTCACTCCTTTTGAGTCAAAGTTGGACCCCTAACTTCTGCATTTTTACCTCCTCAAAACCTGACAAGGTATGTGTTCCTGCTGTGCTTGAATGTGGGGGAATGGGAATGAGACTTTTTACAGAATATAGTCACTGCTGTTAAGAATTTCTCTTGAATATTTTAATTGATCTCAATAGGAATTATACCAAGTCTTTGTTAGGGACATAGGAGATTGTGGTGCCTATCACTCCTGATACCTGGACTGCTTTTGTTTCTATCAAGTGTGTTCGTTGCTATGAAAAACTATCAATGAATTGTGTCCTTCCAAGAAAAAGCAGCTCTGGTGAAGCATGCACGTGATTCTTGGGTTGTATTACTTTTCAAGTCAACGTTTTTCTGCAAGTAACACCTTCTCTGAAGATTTCCAGTAGAAAGATGTACTAGTCAAAGGTTGAAGGCAATTAGAAATGTGGTGATGTGAGCAGCCAAGAATGTACTACAGATCAGTGGGTAAATATGGTACCACAGTCTGCTTGCAGTACCTGTATCACCTAGTTTTCGACTGAGAGCCTTGATCCATACTGTTTGTTTGCTTGGTTTGTTTGTTTGTTTGTTTATTTATTCATTTATTTATTTATTTATTTATTTATTTATTAACAGAGGTAATTCACATTGCTAATGTATTGAAATGACTTGGAGTAACAAGAATGTTATGGTGGAGGGTTTTTGTGTGTGTTTGTATTTACTTTCACAGCATTAACAACATAAGGACATGAGTGAATAATTCATGCATATTTTACTGAGGCATTTTCCCAAGCAACCAAAAGCTGTCTTAATGCTTTGCCTACAGAGCAATCCCAGTCCCTGCTTGCAGTGTTTGATTTGGAGTGCCCCACCACTGTGCTAATGTGGTCTTCTTTCATAGCTGTCTAAACCATATCAAATTGTTGCCCTACCTATGGAATGATAATTTCCCTTCTTTGATTCTGTGAATTCGCATGAATATTTCATTTTGTTGTAGCTGGATCTGGATCTGGATGTTCACGTTAGTGAACCTCCTTTTCTCTTTGACTTTACCACTCAGGTATTCAGTCAGCTCTACCATTTTTTAAAAAGAGCACTAATCAGTTTGCATATAGTTTTTTTGCTGTAGACAAGCCATATATATATATGATCTTATGTGCCCAGTTTTGACTGTATCTTCTTACTGCAAGGCTTTGGTAGCAGGGTGGCTACAGGGGTGACTTCTGTGAGGAGAAACCAAGGGCTCCCCCCATGTCTGACAATTCGGGTCCAGCTGGCCCTAAGCTGGACATTCTACTGGCCAAAGCTGAGCCTATCAGTGACACTGGTAGCACCTACATGATAACATGGACCCATGATAGAGCAGTTCTTGAAGAATCTTGGATAGACGATGGTAAAGCGGTGGATGTGGTCTATCTTGATTTCAGTAAAGCCTTTGACACAGTTTCCCACAGCATCCTTGCAGCTAAACTGAGGAAGACGTCGACTGTGAACTGGCTGAAGGAAAGAAGCCAGAGAGTTGTGGTCAATGGGGCAGAGTCTAGTTGGAGGCCTGTATCTAGTGGAGTCCCTCAAGGGTCAGTACTGGGACCAGTACTATTGAAAATATATTCATCAGTGACTCAGATGAGGGAATAGAGTGCACTCTCATCAAGTTTGCTGATGACACAAAACTGGGAGGAGTGACTGATAATGCCAGAAGGCTGTGCTGCCATCCAGTGAGACCTGGACAGGCTGGAGAGTTGGGCAGGGAAAAATTTAATGAAATATAACAAGGGTAAGTGTAGAGTCTTGCATCCAGGCAGGAACAACCCCAGATTCCATTATAAGTTGGGGAACGACCTGTTGGAGATCAGTGTAGGAGAAAGGGACCTGGAGGTCCTGGTGAACAGCAGGATGACCATGAGCCAGCACTGTGCCCTTGTGGCCAGGAAGGCCAATGGCATCCTGGAGTGTAATAGAAGGGGGGTGGTTAGTAGGTGAAGGGAGATTCTCGTTCCCCTCTACTCTGCCCTGGTGAGACCACATCTGGAATATTGTGTCCAGTTCTGGGCCCCTCAGTTCCAGAAGGACAGGGAACTGCTGGAGAGAGTCCAGCGCAGGGCAACAAAGATGAGGGAGGGAGTGGAGCATCTCCCTTATGAAGAAAGGCTAAGGGAGCTGGGTCTCTTTAGCTTGGAGGAGACTGAGGAGTGACCTCATTCATGTTTATATGTAAAGGGTGAGCGTCACAAGGATGGAGCCAGGCTCTTCTCAGTGACAACCAATGATAGGACAAGGGGCAATGGGTTCAAACTGGAACACAAGAGGTTCCACTTAAATTTGAGAAAAACTTCTTCACAGTGAGGGTAACAGAACACTGGAACAGGCTGCCCAGGGAGGTTGTGGAGTCTCCTACTCTGGAGATATTCAAAACCTGCCTGGACACCTTCCTGTGTAACCTCATCTAGGTGTTCCTGCTCTGGCAGGGGGATTGGACTGGATGATCTTTTGAGATCCCTTCCAACACCTAACATTCTGTGATTCTGTGAACTGCAGCCCATGAGAAGGACCCACATTGGAGCAGTTAGTGAAGGACTGCATCTCATGTGAGGGATCCCACACTGGAGCAGGGCAAGAGTGTGAGGAGGAAAGGGCAAGAGAGACAAAGCATTATGAACTCACCATAACCCCTATTCCCCATCCCCCTGTGCTGCTCAGGAAAGGGAGAGAAGGTGGACGAGTCAGGAGTGAAGCTGAGCCTGGAAAAGCTGTGGTAGGAGGAAGGTAGTTTTAGTTTTGGTGGGGCTTTTTGTTTGTTTTTGGTTGGTTTTGGTTTGGTTTGGTTTGGTTTGGTTTGGTTTGGATTTGGGAGGGTTTGTTTCTCACTGTCCTACTCTGTTTTTAATTGATGGTGAATTAAATTGATCTTCCCCAAGCCAAGTCTATTTTGCCCTTGATGGTAACTGATGAGTGATCTCCCTGTCGTTATCTCAACCCATGAGCTTTTTCATCTTATTTCCTCCCTGTCATGCTAAGGAGGGGGACTGAGAGAATGACTTGGTGGGCACCTGGCAGCCAGCCAAGGTTGACCTACCACATTTACCTCAAATGGTCCCTCATGGTCTTTTAGGCAGACTATATTTATGGATTTACTTTACTGAGTATTTACCAAGAAATGTAATTGGCTGTCAAGGGAAGATAAATTCTTTCTCACTCCCTTGTTTGTACTCTGGATGCACAGAAAAGATGAACAGAAACTCATAGACTCAGGCACCTGATTCAAACTTGTGTAAAATCTGAAAATCCTCTCCTAACTTTCATCTCCTTTTTTGTCCTATCTACCTCTGAGCAATCAACAGAAAAATCTGTCTGTGGAAGGACTTGTTTCTAGAGCATTTTTATCTATTTCAGCCAGAAGTCTACCTTTGCAATTCTGTAATTAATTATCTGCTTAAGTCTCTGCTTATTCTGATGCATCTTTTAAATCACTCATCTCAGGCACTCAGTGAATTACATCCCTTGCACTTTTTTTTACATTCTCCTACAGGGCAGTGAGAAGTGGCATGGCAATGATTTCTGACACATTAACTGCTGATATTAACTACTTAATTCCTGATATGAAAACCATCTCTTAAAATGTGTTTCTGTTGCAAATAGCTATGTTTGCTTGCAGCAAAGGTGATGTGCCAGAATGTTGTCTGAAACAGAAATTTTCTGGTATTGGTTATTGGGAGAAGATGAAGTGTTCCAGGCAAACAAATTGCTTATGTTGTGTATCTCAATCACGGGCTTTCCTTGCTGAAAAATAAGCTTTGCAGATGTGTATAACTAATGAAACCTGCAATGTTTGCTTCTTCCCTTGCGAGTCTTGGAATGGGTTGGGAGAATACCCATTGCCTTTCTCCTGTTCCCATCAGCTCAAACTAGAGTGAGGGTTTGTAAAGTTAAAAGTCTCTCCATCTGACGACAAAATTTCAGAGCAAGGGATTCCATCTAGTGGACAGGCTGAGCTGCAGGGGCAATGAAATCTCTGTGTGTATGTCCCTCTTGGTGTGAATTCTCAACTGCCTAGTAAAGGCTGAGCCAAACAATGAATTAGATAGGAAGAGGTAAAAATCAAGCTCAAATGAGTCTGCCAAGCAGGTCTGTACCCGGCTTATAAATCCTCTCCCTCTCAGTGAAAGCCAGTCTCTCAAGTGATGTGTCCATGGCCTTTAAACACTGCCAGGGTAGGATGAGGTGCCATAGATGAGACCACATCTTTTTGTGTCGTGGTTCACCGTACCTGAGCATTGCTTATTGTCAAATGCTGAAAAGAGGGGCTCCTTTTTGGAATAGAACTGCCTTATCTATGTTTACCAGCAAGTATCTCCAGCTCTGGCCAGAAAGCTGCTGATGAAGGGAGTGTGAACATATGGGTTGTGAAGCAGTTTGTTTCAGGGTTCTGCCTAATTTACTTCCACAACAACAAGCAAGAATGAGGCCTTAAATCTGAGGCTCTAAAATAATCAGAGATCTTCCACTTGTGATATCTGTGTGAGATAATGGCTTCAGTCACTTGAAACTGAGCACAGTTTGACGGCAAAGGAAGGAGTGAGCGGAAGGTAAAGCGAGCCTTCTTGCATGAGAGCACTAATATGCTGCAGAAGTCATAGTGGAGACTTTCAAATCTCCAGTTCACTCCCAAATTACTTGATTTTAATAGTCTGTCTAAACCTACTTGACATTCCTTTCAAGTCCTTCAGGGCATTCAGATTCCACAAGCATTTGTTGTGCTATCTAATTAATTCGAAAGACTGCTTAATCCCAAGAATAAATTGATGAAGTTTTACAAAGGTTGGTCTTTGATAACAAAGCTGAAGGGGCTTCAAATAAATCAAGTATACAAAGTCACAAACACATTAATTTTCTAAGAGAATCAGTGCAAAAAAAATTAGCTGTGTAGTGCCCTTTGTTGGGATTGTCCAAGGCAGTGCTCTGTGGCCTTTGATAATACATCAGAGTCTTGTTTATAGTAGAAACTCTTTGAGTTTGTTCATTCTGAATGTAGTGCAGCCACTGGCCTCCTATCTTGCTCAGGCAAATATTCCAGAGGATCAAGAGAGCCTTATTCCTTTTCCCAATTAGTACCAACCCATGCAGCATGGGAAAGCTCACCACACCACTTTCTCTCTCATTCATCATATATTTTAGCTTAAACTATGTCTGAAACCTTTCCTCTAGATAGCTGTTTGGGCATTTTGGTAACTAAATTAGCTTTTCACAGTCAGTTGTCTCAGAGGTAAAACCTCTGCTGTTGAGCAGGTATGTGCCATGGTATTTGCTGGGCTGCCGTTCTGCTTGCCACACAGATGAGAGACGTGATGGAATTCATCACATGGCTCCCTTCTGCCTGTCTGCCTCTGTAAATCATGAATGCAGAAAGGGAAAAGGGTATGGTGCCCACTTAGGTTTCATGCCACATAGGGCCAAGTCCTACTTTAATCCTGAAGATGGGAAGCATGACTATGTTCTGAAACTTACCCATAATCTGTGTCAGCTATATATTTTCCAGTGCAACACTCTGTGTCCCCTGGCACAATGTCTATGGCACTTATTGGGAAACTCAGTATAATAGCCAAGAACTGAGTTGGTCTTGGGTTGTTCCCAGCACATGCTTATGGCAGACTGGGATTCCTGTCCATGAGCAGCAATGTGTCCCTGAAGCAGCAGGAGCAGATCATTTTCCATAAGGGAGAAAAACCAGCACAACAGTGAGGCAGGCAAGGGCAGGAGCTTTGGGATAGGGCAGGGAGGGGACCCGCTGCTGAAATTCCTTGCAGCTGAGCTCCAAGGCTCACCAAGGCTTCTCAAGCATTTCTGTTTTCTCAGAAAGCTGGCCTTAAGTGCAAGCAGCTCAGCTCCCAGGATGATGAAGTATATATTCCAGATACAGCACTGTGCAAGCAGATATTCATGACCTCAGACAGGAGCAATATATTTGCCCTCATGGGTTAGTACACCTTAACTGTTCTGAACAGATTTGGTGAGAGTGCATCTTGTGCTGTCGTTTAAGTTGTTGGGAAAGATACTGAGTATTAGCTTCAGTGGTAATCTGACATCGAGCCATTGGCTATGGCTGTGACATGAAGTGAATAGTCCTTAATGTCCTCAACCAGCGTCATTTGGGGCCTCTACCCATGCATTCTGTCCATGATCCCAGGAGCTCCATCTAAGCTCAGGCTTGGACCTTCAGTCCTGGCCTGAGCTGTGTAACAGCTACACCTGTTTCCAGTCCTGTCTATGGCCTTGCTCCCTTGAGTGATCTTGGGCTAGTATTTTAGGCAGCTTGTCCCCAGTCCATTCTCTTGAATGGATACTGGACTCAACTTGCAGCATTATCTCCAGCCCTGTCTCTGGCCTCATCTCCTGTGTGGGTCCCCAGGTTGGACTCTGGACCCGGTTCATTAACTTGCCTTGTCTGGGACTGTGAATGGACCCTGCTATTGTCACCATGCTGCCTTCCATGTTCAAACCCTCTCAGAATGTGCCGTGGTGAGTCAGGTGGTCACCTTTGGTTCCTGGCTTGTTATCACTTGTGGAATTGCTCTGCTCTTGTGGTGCTCCTACAGGTAAAATGAATCTGGGGGGCTGTCAGTTTTATTCTTTTCTTTTCACAAGTACAAGGTTCCAACAAAATCTCCAGTGATTCTAAATGAAGAATAAAGGATAATATTAAAGGAGAGGAATAAACAGTTTCAATTGTTAAGTTCTTACCACTCAGAATCTGATCTACCTTTTATGTGTCTGTGCAAATTGTCTTTAGCAGTAAGTTTTTTACAACATATGTACTCCAACAATCCCTTTGTAAGGCTGTGTTTTCTATTATTATTGTCCTCAGCTGTGAAGATTTCCCACAAGGAGCATATCTGAGAAGGTCTGTAGTTATGGTGAGGAGTCCAGAGGGAAAAAGAGCCTTGCAAGAATAAAATAAGGTATGAGATACTTCATTCTACTTCTGGAAAAGGTAATGACATTTCTAATTAAAAGAAACTGCATTGGAGGAGATTTTTTTTTAATTTAAAAAGAAAGTCTAAAGATGGTGATTCCTGCAAAGTAAGGAGGATGAATCTATGGTATATGGTTACAGAGAAGGCTTAGCTCACAGCAAATCAAATTTGCCATGAGTTTTCAGTTGGTTTTCTTCAGTGCAGAATTTGCCTATTTCTCTGTTTTTCAAACTCACAGCCTGCTCAACTGCATGCAGCAGCCCCATTTGTGCTTTCAGCTTTGCCTTTTTTACCATAACCTGTGATGGACAGAGTAATGATAGTAACATAAGCTTATTTCTGAAGTAATCTTTAGTCTTCAAGTGCTAAAAGAGAAACATGGATAGAGCAGAGATTGCAGACTGCTGTTTTCATGACACTAAGCTCAAGCACAATTAACTGAAAAGGAAAATGGTCACATACTGTGCAGGAATATACCCAGAAGGGCAGATGCTTTGTACCAAAAACTGCCCTGGGAGGTTTCCAAAGGTAATTAGCTTTGGCCTAATTGCCCCAATTGAAGTCAAAGAGGAAGGCAGAGTTTGGTTATTAACAGCTTATAGCACAGAAGAATTTCTAATGATACAGGAATACTGTTACTCCCTACTAGCAAAATGCTTTTACTGAACTCTAGGCTTTTGACGACGACTGTACTATGTATCAACATAACAAAAGCTCCACAACTCAATCACTGTGATTTTTGCCAGTAAAACTGACATTATGTGAAGAAATTCTACAGCTCATCATGTCTCTAGGCTAACGTCTACATCAGGTTCTCTACTGCAATTTTTCAGGGATTGATTAGTGTGTAACAAACTGTCTTTATGGAAAATGGGAACATTAAAGAGATAGTGAAGGACTCAGGTGTCTTCTATACATTTGCTTTAGCAACCTCAAAGACTCTTTAACTCTCCTAACTAAGAAGCAAGGGCTGAGGAAGTTGCAGAAAGCAGAATCATAGCTTAAAGTATATGAAAGGAAATCCTCGGTGAGATTGTGTATGGAGTCCACATAGGGTCTCCTAATGGGCAGGAGAAGGAGCCAGCTGTGGGAAGGACATAAAGAATAGCAGAGAAAGGTGGGTTTGAGGAATACTGGCTGGCTTTGGTGTGTGCAGCTCACAAATCTATAGGAGTGTGAGCTGCATGTGGGAAAGATTTAGAGGGTTGCTGAGAGAGACTTATGGGTATAACTTGGGTGGAGAGGCTGGTCCATGGCAAATGGGATCCACATGTGCATCCCTCCACAAGAAATGGGAGGGAAGGTAAGGGAACTTCGATGGGCAGAAGAATGAAAAGGGTTGATATAGAAGACTGGGGCACAAACAACCTTCTGGGAAGATTAGTAGGAACAAACTCCCTCTCTAGCATGAGGTACAAAAAATGAATGTGATGGGGAGTGCATGAGCACAAGATACTCTTGGTTTAGAAAACTGGATTTTGAAACTCTGTAAATGAGAGAGTGCTGCTATAGGGGCAAACACTGCACTGAATCTGAGACAAGGATGGTGAAAAGGCACATGTGGTACAAGAGGTGTGGAACAAGGGGAAAGCATCCCATGTGCGTGTACAAACACAAGGCAGGGCGTGAACCCATGTTAGATGGTCATTTTCAGGGATATATCCATGTTTTGACAGTTGTGGACTGAAATTTTGCTTCTGTTAACATTATGTGATTGGAAAGTTGTCAAGTTCTGGTCCTTGCATAAATGTGTATGGCTTCAATGTCAGATTGTCTCCACATGTTGAAGTACTTAGCAGATATGATTTCTAAAAGTCCCTGGCAATTGCGGAAATCAATTGTAAATAATGTCCTCCTGGATCTGTTGAGGCAGAAAGGATTGTAGGTAGTACACTTAAATAGTAAAAAAAAAAGACTTGGAGAAGAAAAAAGTATTTAATTTTGTTAAAAAACTGCCAGCATTTGTCTTCACATTGTTTTCTGTCTTAATACTTAACGTAATTATCAATGTGTATTTCAGACATGTGTAGGTGGCTGTTTCAGAACTATGAACATCACAATCCTGTTCATTTTATTTCAGATCGATCTTATTTGTGTACAGAAGAGAAATTCTTATTTTTGAGCAATTAGAAGTACGTTTATACATTCTGGGGTTAACAAAGAAATATGTGTGTATAGAACTTTCATGAGCACTTAGGAATCAAAGTCCAGTGGTTTTGAAATATTTTGTGATACTGAAACTGTTTTATAGAATGAGTTTTCTGGAATTATTGTAATATTTGGGAGAAGCAGACCAAGTGAGCTATCATGGGAAAAGGTGGGCTGCTAGTAATGGTTGTGGATGGAAGGCTCACAAGACTCAGTATTTCTAAGGCTCTGAATACATAGCTAAATTTGCTTCAAGATTCAGCTGTGAGAACTGTGGCTGGATACAGCAATATTTAGCTTTCTGTAGGGAACGGCCAAAAATAGAAACATAAGCACTCCAGCACAATATTTATTCTCTAAATTAAATATCCTTATTGTCAGAAATCAGTATTTTTAATTATTTTCTCCATTTAAACATCTGTTAGAGAAAATTTAATGCCCTCTTACTTCTGTTTGTACCGGTTCCTAGCTCCAGATGTTCCCAATGAAATGGGAATAAGCCTGTGTAATCAAACAGTCCTGCTGATGTTATTGTGAAAGTTCATAGGCATTTATGGCAATTCGAGTATTAAAAAACAATGAAGTAGAGCATCCACAAATTGCACTGAAGCATTTAAGACTTTGACTTCCTTTAAAACTGAAGCAAATAAGGATGAATATTTCTCTTTCCCTGACCTTGCTATTGTATACTCTGAATGTTATCCCTCTTGCTTTCTGGCTAAGGACTGTTTTCTGGGAAACTAAGCTGGTGGGGGGTGGGCAGGTAAAATGTGGATCAGCTGTCATTGATCAGTGTGTTTCTTGGTGTTGAACTCTTTCAAAAGAGCTAACTGTTATTTAATAAAACATCTGCTTTGAATAAATTGCATGCTTGAACTATGCTATCCCTTTGAGCAAATAATGAATGCAACCAAAATTCTTCTTTGCCATGTTAAGATACCGGTAGTAGTGAAGCATGAAGAGCTTTTCCAGTTCTCTCTTCTGAATAATACAATAGCAATTAAAATACAAGAATATTTATATGGTGAGGCCCAGATGAAGGTCTCTGCATTTTCTTTCCAATTGACTGAAGCAGTGAGAGGTGAATGAAATGGAAGTGCTAAAAGAGAACAGTTAGCAGAATTGTAAGATACGTATGAAGCATAGTGTGGGTGTACTCTGCTGTATATGTCTTGTATCCCAGCCGGGATGGGATAACAATGGCTGGTATGGGTGGAATACCAATGTCAAAAATCAGTCTTATTTCCCGTTGGTTTAAAGGCATCAGGTCAGCAAGTTGGGAGTCTGCTCATGATACTTAAATATAGTCCAATTATTGCAGCAGTGGCTCAGAGCACCGTTGAGTAGCTTAGTATCTTGCTGTAAGGCCAGGTTGTTCTTATTCTGGTTGCCCATCCAGGCAGGCTCTCCCTGAGGCCTTTCTATTTTAATTAATAGATTAAGTGTAAGAAAACCACCTCTTCTGGTAGAGCCCCTTGAGCAGTCTCCTTCTCTGTGTAGGTGGCACTTGACTCTATCAACACAGATGTCTAGAAAAATTCTACACTAGTCCCTCTTGATCCTCCTGTTATGGTTTGAATAGTCTTGCTTTGGTTACATGTATAACTATCCCCACCCCTCAAAAAAATTATAAAAAGAGGCACTACTTCCCTTAATGGGAAGATCACATGGAAACCACAAGTTGATTCTGATTTATTTCTTGCCTTATTCTGTAGGGAGATTCATGTTGTCAAATGCTGAGTATTTTGAGGTACAATAGAGCTAGCTTCTGAAATGCTATGCTGTCTTCTGGCTCCACATGGCACCTAAAGCCCCTCATCAACCTGGCTGTGACACAGCAAACTCCAAATACTTTCCTTCTTTACACTGCTCCCCTGCCAAGGTGGAATGCTTGATTCATGGTTTGAAAGAAAGAGCAGGAGAAATTTAACATGGAGCTAGTCTTGGTTGCCCTGCTTGGAAAGGTTTCTGTGTGGAGGGCAGGATGCTACAGATCTTACCACTGTTGGCCAACCTTTTCTACCTTCACTGGCAAACTTCAAGTGGTAGCAATAGATTTGTTCAGTTGAATTTTATATTCACTAAGGAATCAAAGCTGGACTCAGATAAATACTTTTTTTGTGGGAGATGGATGAGAATTTTCTGTTAAAGAACTGATCTGCACCTTATATATGAATGTCAAGGAACTCCTGAAAATACAGGAATTAAGAATGATGCCATGGTGGATTAGATTATAGGTGATGCCGTCCAGTGAGACAGCTCAGAGGAGAGCACCACTGACAGAAAGAAGGACTTTTACAAATTTTAAATGCATCCAGTATACTCTGGGCCCTAAAGCTGGTGTGATTGATTTGAGCAATCTAATTGCTTGTCTGTTATTGTTGGTTTGTTTTTTCTTTTTCAGTTTCTTCTTTAACTGTTTACCTGTCTACAGGTCCTGCTTTAATATTTTACCACTAGAAGTGCACACAGCATGAATAAAATGAGTTCTGATTTACAAAGTCTATATGTCTGTTGTTGCTTAAGAATCCTGATGAGCTGTAGCAAGCCAACTTTAGATGGATGGCACTTATAGTGAAAAGGAACTAAAGAGCAAGATGAAGAAATTCTTTAGCAAAATTGGTGTCAATTAAAATTCACCTCTAGCAGGAATCTTTAGGTTTGTTTCTTTATATGAAAACACGAACATTAAGGTTCTTTGACAAACAAATATTTCAGTGGTGTTATTTCTGATTAATTCTAGGGACTTGTTTTCTGGGTATAATTCTCAAGCTTCCCATAATGATTATTAAAACTCCTAAAAAATCCTGACAGGAACTTAAAAAAAAAAAAAAGCCAAATTTCTCAGCTCTGTCTTTTTTTCTATCCAGGAGCAAAAAAGGACTTTTGGTTTAAATTGACATATTTTAGATTAAATAGAGCTGCAAAAAAAAAAACCCTGAAGCTTTATTTTTTCCTAGGAGAAGGCACAAAGCATGTCATCTTTAAATATGGGTGCAGCTATGCCGAGACTGCAAATACTTGTAAAATATTGCTTGGTGATATTTAAAAAAATCAAGTGCCAATAGATAGAAGACAAAATTGTCAGAGCGCTATGCACCCCAGATGGTAAACATGGCATCTGAGAAGTAAGACTTATCCTTTGAATGTGAACAACTTTTAATGAGGTTCACTGTAAATAACATTCCTATGGAAGTATGCTCTCCTGGACAAATTCTGTACCAAGTTTCTTACCAGTGTTTCATTCAGTGTGAATATGCTAGCAAACTCTTCTTCGGTACTGTCAATTTGTGTGGGTTGCTCCTTTTTTTGGAGTTGAATATGAGAATTCAAAATTGATACTTTATGCCTGTGCACGAAGCAGTTACATGAGGAAGTTGGACGTATCAATTAAAAAGTATTTGTTGGTTCCTTCAATCCTGCAAGTAAACACAGAGTTTGGAGTAAGCCATTCTGTACATTTCTAGATGCCTCAGAATTGATTGACCCTTAATGAAAGGAAAAGATCTTATTTATCAGCACACAGTAGTATGTTCTAAACAGAATTTATTCTCTCTGTCTCTCTCTGCCCCCACCAAACTGTGCAGAGCTAACTGCACAGTGCAGGAGCAGCAAGCAGCTCTGCGCTCTGGAGTGCTGGTTCTGCTCTCATCTGCCACCTACACGTGTCTGTTCTTTGTGCCATGAACTGACGGTGGCAACCCACAGCATGTGAAGTGCTTCTGGGTCTCAAATGAGAAATGTATTGGTATCATCACACTTACTACCACATCAGGTTGGAAGTAAAGATTGCTAGAAGCTGACAGCACATAAAAGGGAAATGCTTGCCATGTTTTTGTACTTTTCCCTGTGCATCCTGTTGTAGCTACTGACAATGTCAGGTTACTGGAATAGGTACTTGGGTATGTAAGTCCAGTGCAGCTGTTCATCAGTAAGATTAGGTTTGGGGAAGAATCTGGAAAACCTTCATGTCATGTTCCTCAACCTGGATGTCAAGAGAGCAAAATTAGATCATGATGTCTATTTGGTTTCTGGCCCTTTTGACAGTGTAAGTTGTGATTTCCATAGCCAGTGGCATGGAGAGGATGAAGAGAGAGCAGTTATTCACTACCTTCTCCAGTAAAAGAACTAGAGCAGCATCAAATGAAACTAACAGTTGTCAGGTTCAAAGTGAAAGGAGGTCATTCTTTATTCAGTGTGAAGCTACGCTGTGCAACTGGAAGACTGGAGAAGTCCATTAAGCAAAAAAAAACACTGATAGCAGCTGAATAGTTTGAAGACCACCTCTGGCTCAGGAAGTATTCAAGCTACAGACTGCGAGAGCTGGGAAAACTATTCTGAAGAGAAGTATAGCAATGTACTTGCCGCATTCTTATATTCTTTATGCATCAAATTTTGTCCACTGTCAGGATGCTAGCAAGATACTGAACTAGTTTTTGGCTAGAGTGATTCTTATGACAGTAAGTAAAATGTCTGTCAATATATACAGTAACAAAACTTCTGTGACACATAGCTTGCTTAAAAGAAAAAGGCATGGGAAAATGAAAAATGAATGTGTGTTTATACAGATAGATGTGGTTTGTATCATTATATAATTCATTATTGCTGCACATAAATCTTTAAAACTGTGCACTGCACATATCCAGTATATAACATTTTCCCATAAGATTCCCAAATACTCAGTTTACATGAATATTACCCAAAGGTAAGAATGGCAGGTATGAAGTCCAGCCAATATTTCCAGAGGTGGGTCTCTTTGAAAGCTCCAATATTTTTCTATTAAAACCTACCTTTGATATACTAATTTATGAATTAATGATTCCATGCTTTCCAGATGTGTAACATTTCATAAAATCTCTGTTTAACCTCTGTATCAGTGACAATTTGTGTCTATATGTGAGAGCTGCTGAATTTTCAGGATTCTGTGATGCCAACCATATGTGGCAGACAAATTTGGCAGAGGGGATGGTGAACACAACACTGAGCACACAGTGCAAAGGTCTGGAGCAAGGGGAATTGGTTGCTTTCTGAACATCCATCTGGATGAAGACAATTCAATAATGGCCATTGGCTTTCATAATATTCCTGGACTATTTTTCCAAAGAAATTTTTAAAGAGAAAAAGCTGATCCTCCTGACCTTGATAGGTAATGCTTTTACACAAGGTTACAAGCATGGCAAAATCTCTGTAGGGTTTTCAAAGTGTTACTGTCACAGCGTGAATCTCTCAGCTCCTACAGGACCTCGATCTTTCAGCATTTTAATGTTACTTTAATATCAATCTAATTTTGCTGCTGTGTGAATGAGAGACACAAAAAATGCACTACGACAAGGTTGAAGTAGTTGTTTTAAAATTAGACCCCATTACTATATCTGATTAATCTGATTTCTGTGGTTGACTTATTGTCCTAATTACTTTTGTTTCGCTTGAAGACTGAAGTGAGCATGGACCTGACATCCACCTTCATTCCTACCCACAAATACTCAGCATCTCACAGAGATCAAGAAACTTTCAAAGCCATGTATTAAAGAACTACAGGGAAGGCTGACAGTCAGCCGTTGTTTAATCAAAATTGTAGAGGAGTTGATAAGAATAATCAGAGACAATCCTCAGACATTTAAAGAGCCTAAACAAGAACATAAATAGATTTTTCATTTGATTTCCAGTAGAAATCTCTCACTTCGATGTTGTTGGAGATTGCTATTTCCTCCTTACCATCTGTTTTGTTTGGTTTTTTTTAACACAAGTGAAAGGGACAGAAATTCTCATTAAAGTAATTTAAGAATTTTTTTTCTTCCAATTTTTTGTCGAGGTGGAAAATTGAGGGAAATTTAAGCAGGAAAGGAAAAAATGAACTTTGGATCTCAAAAGTATCTTAAGAACAGATTTTGGTTTTGAAGTTTGTATATGCTACAGTATACTACAGTTCAATGGAAAAATCTGGTAGCCTCAGTCATGTTTAGTCATGGATGTTTTGAACCAGTTGTGAACAGGCAGATGCGGTAGGTAGTTGTAGACTATATTTTGCTGTTGTCTGCTCCTTCAGGGAGTGCATCTGTCAATCTGTTTGTGTTTTACTTGTGTGTGTATATATGCACAGCCTTAGGAAGCATTGCCTTCTTTGCCCTACCTTTGTATATTTCTTTATAATACTTTTAACTGAGTAGCATTCTAGCACAGGTACAAGTAACATTATAGCAATAGGAAAAGGGAACCTCAAACTAACCTGTAAGCTATTTTTGTATTCAATATAAGTTTGAGGTTAAAAATTGCTTTATAAGGAAAGCAATTATGCTTGTGGCAAGTAAAGATCAATTTTCTAAACATCTCAGTGAAGAGGGTAAGTGGGCAGTTACACACTTACTGAATTGTCTGTGTCTCTGACTTGCCAGAACAGCCGGAAGATCATTCTAAAAGAAAAACCTGACACTTTCCAAATTAAACTGTGGCTCAATAGGCGAGCACTAGGCTAAGTACTTGTCTTAGCTGTTGTATTAGTGTAAAAATAAATGTCTTTGATATACTGCCTTGTTTATTTGACAACAGGGAGTGATTATTTGTTTGTTTTCTGTAATTATAACTGCCAGGAAAACATTGTCTTAATCTAATGTGGTGTTTTCAGTGATTAGTGTTCTCTAAATGGTAAGAAACCTCCTACTTAACCATGAAAGACTCTAGTAGGATCCATGACTGTATCTTCAACTCTGTTTCAAAAACTTCAGAAATGCGGGTTTTGGAAACTTTGCAGAGCACTGCTGCTGAAATTTAGATACCCAAAGTCCTAAGGTTTCATTTCCGTGAAATGTGCATCTTTCAGAGCTGTGAGGGACATGCAGTGCTTCACGGTGTGGAGCTCTAGGAGTGCGGGGACAGAGTATGTAATTATAAAGAGCACCTGAAGTGGGAGATGGTGTGTTTGGCTTATAAAAGCAAAATTCTCAGAAGGGAAAACACAGCAGAGTCACAATCTGCTGTGTCCTTTTGCATGACTGCCTTTCTGAAGGGTGTTTTCCTGCCTTGAGCCCAAACGTCCTCTTCCGTTAGTGAGAAGCTTACAGCTTCCTGTGACATTCCTCATCTGATCTTGCACAAGAAAGGTTGAAAACTGTAACATTTTTCTCCGTTTCTGTTCTCTTGCTCATAGCAAGAGACAAGGCAGCTTCTTCCTCTCCCAGGTTAAGAGTTAGAACAGCTATGAAGAGTTAGCAATGAGGCTATATATCCTTGTACAAGGACATAAAGGCTGTGACAATTTTACCCATTGGTATTTTAATCTTTGAAACCCTTCTTCTTGCTGTAAAGATGAATGTCAAGAATTCAATTAGATTATTTATTCTAACCTCTTAAGTATATTAGTCCAGAAATCATCACCAAATGAACTGACTTGAAGAGTTTAGCGATAATGTATCCTCCAAACGGCAAATAGGTTTTGTCAAAATGACTTTTGAAATATAGACTCTGACTCCTTCTTTAGTTTATTCCAGGTGTTAATATTCTTCACAGATACAAATTTGGACCTTAGGTTTCATTTTGTAGTCAGAGCCAACCAGAGTATAGCAGACAAAATGTGTACTGTAGATCTTTCGCTGCAAGGTACTTCCCTCAATTTATGAATTAATTTCTTAGAAGATAATAAAATCATAGAATAATCTATGACTGATTAGAAAAATATATAATCACCTAGCTGATATTGTACACAAAGACAAAACAGTTGCTTGGACCCCAGAGTGATCCTTACTGGTCACATTAGCCCTCTGCACCAACTGTGGTAAGAGCTCTGCTCAGTTGCTTGTCTGAGTCTCTTCACTATACAGTGCACCACTTTATAGAACTCTGTTAATCTTTGTCATCTACACAGTTTTGGCAGATGTGCTTCTTGGATCTGTAGTAAAGACTCAGTCTGACCCTCACAAAATCCTATTAGACAGTAACTCTGTTGGAGACTGGATTCCCTCTGATGTTTCTTCTTAAACCAGTTAACTCTTCAGATAACATGGGCTTTGTATCACTGTTTTTAGAAAATGAAGCTGTTGTGCAATACTGCAAGTGCTTCACGATGACCATTACATCTGTGTAATAACATTTATGACCTCGTCTTGCAAGTATGTTTAACTAACAGAGGTAAAGATTTACCAAAATCCCAGAGCTTTCTGTGATGAGGAGTTAATGGGAGTAAACCTATCATGGCTATCATAAAAAATTCAGAATTGCCAAGTGTTTTAACTTGTACATGAACATCAGTTTCCCAGTGGGAGCTGTGTCTCCACAGGCACTGTCAGAATTCATCTCATGTTTAAGGGTTGTATTGTATGGCAACGGATGATGGTGTTACAAGGACAGGGCTTTTATAATACTTCCGTGTGGATTTCCATGTATATAAAAGTGATAAAGAATAGACTGAGCAGGAAACAATACAGGTCTCTCCCTTAATGGTTTTTAAGATTTGCAGGAGAGAAAATAAATTCTCATTGAAAACCAAAATGCTGCACTGACACTCTTCCCTAAGGGGAGAGTCAAGTGGTAATATGAGGCATGAAATGTTAGGACTTTGACACCAGTAAAATAAAGATGTGGCAAAGGAACCTCTATTGAGTAGAACAGGTTCTGAGTTTTAATATTAATATTGATCTTTCATTTCTAAATGCTTTACCAATGACAAATACATAGATGATAGATGTTACAAACCTGGGCACTATGCATTTTATTGGTCATAGATAGAGCAGAACTAAATCTATAACAAAGCTATAGACTTTGTGGACTTCAAAAATCCAATAATTGATTAATCATTAAATTGTGTATTAAACATTTATTAATTCTTTTAAAGTATTTGTAATTAGGACATTAATATGAAGCCAGTTTCCTCTTTACTATAACGTAGCACTGCAATGCTGTGTTGGAAGACATATTGGTTTAATTAATTATTTATTCTTTCAATACATTCAGTGAACCTGATATGATGGATTTTCTGAAATGGCAGTATAGTAGTAGGGCATGATCTTGACAGAAAGCAATGATCTAAAATTCTTTTAAATCTGGTGATGTTCAAGTCTAGAGTCAGACACAGAGAAGCCTTTTGCAAGCACAAGTGGAATTGAACTGAGTTCTGACATGGCAGCAGTGCTGGCAGTCATGGCCAATTCTTTCCCACAGTGAAGCTGAGAGGGTGTAAAACTATTCTGTTTACAACTTCCTGGAGCTATATGTGACTTTCAGACTCATTTCTAGAGACTCTTTTTGTCCAAGGCAAAAAATTGCTTGATCCACAGGTGGCCACTGACCTCAACACAGATGGAAAAGAGGACATATATGCAGCAGCAGTAGTACTTGGTGAAGGCAAGGCTCCAGTGTATCATCACTACAGTAAATTTCTGTCAAATGAACACGATCACTACCATTAAAATACAAATAATACCTGTCATCATGATGAGTCCTAAACACCTCAGTAGAAATTTCAAGCTTAAGTTCTCCTTACTGCCAAGAGTTCAAATGCAGAGACAAATCCTAAAAAGTGGAGGACCTGCCATAGATGTGCAGGGATCCTTGTTTGCATAGCTTTACCAAAGTTGGAAAAAAAGTATAAAACAGAAGCCTTAGACTGTAGCTAACTTAATGGTAGGGCAGATGTTTTGTATATTTGCAATTGCTCTGTAGCGGAGAGCAGATAGGCTGTGTCATTAGAATATGGTAGCTTTTTAAATAGTAAATAGCACCAGTAATGACCCCTCAGCACAAACCCAACTAATGCGATGCACTGCAATTGCATGCCTGTTTGCTGTATCATCTCTTTATCTCAGCTATCTGTGGGTAATCCGGAGATATCATAGTCTGTCCTACCCTGCTGTTTTGGCTGGTTTCCTGTGTCATCTAGCCAATTTGATAACACAAAGAGAATGTGATGTGTTTCCAGGACCTGTGGTCCCTAATAAACAGAGTGGGAGAAGCAGCTACAACAGGTAGGCATCTTGACCACAAGAAGAAGAGATGTCTTAGAGATGTTTTTGTAATTCTTGGTGCCTGTAGTGACAACTGTAATCGTGATGACCTGACCTTTTGTACAGCAGACTGTTCTATGAAACAGCTCGTTAAAATGGAGCTTGCCAGAAGAATGCAACTGAGGAATTTTTGTGCTGTGGCTATCATAAAATGCTCCCTCCTGGTCCTAGGAACGTAAGAGTTCGCAGGTTGAAACATCCTTCACTACACTGAAAGGAGCAGCAGGGAGGAGGAGGCATCTTTGCCCTGCCAGGTTACCACAGCCAACCTTTTTTTGTAGGTCTGACTGTGTGCAAACTAGGTTGACAGTGATATTAGCTAAAGGGAAATGCAGTACATGCCTGCAGAGCCTGTTCTTAGTCAAGAGAGACAACTTCCCAGTGTGAGATTTTGTAGAATGTCTTTATAAAGCTGCACATGAATGAACACTCTTAAATGTGTTTAATGCTCCAAGTTTTTTGTGTGAATTTGATCAAAAAGAGACTACAATTTCCCCTATTGAAAAATAAGAAAAAGCCTCCAGGAAGCCTTTTTCTGCTGCTGTAATAAACATTCATTATTCACACTACTTCGTGAACTAAGAACAAAGCTATTTTGCTGGTAAGACAGGCCTGCTGTGTGTAGCTCTGAAGCACATTAGTAACATGCTGCAGCAAGTACTGATATTCAGCAAGAAAGTCTTTGCTACTCCTTCAAACTAACCCTTGTTAGGAATATAAATAACCACTTTTATAGTATTTGTTTGAAGATGCTGAGTGATTTATTTGGCCTAGTAAGAGCACTAAAAACTGTTTTTTATTGCATCCAGTTCAGACCACCTTATAACCCCAAGCGGGTTTCTTTAATATCTCTGTAGCAGCCCAGTGAGAATACCGATATACTTAATAGAACTGCTCAATAACTAACACATGGGTGGCAGGGGCATCATGAGCAATCAAGCCTATTTATAAAGGACTATCTGTTTAAGCGAATCACTTTACTACTATGTGAATTCACATGAGTTTGCATTACTCTCCACTGAAGCCCCTCCTGTAGGTCTGGAAATTGCATTTGTTTGATGCTGGAGACTCAGGAGGTGAGAACATGCTCTTTGAGTCTCTGTTGGCAGTTAACACCGGGTTCTTCTGTGATTTGCCTGGAAAAAGTCAACAAAATAGCCATCTTCCTGCAACTTATGTTGTAGCAATATTGACTATGTAATGGATGAATCTCAAGTAGTGGGTTCCAAATCAGACAAGTCGTTTTGGGAGCAGGGGAGTGAAGCCTGATTTATTGTGGATGTGTTATCTGTGCTGAGGTATAAGATATGTATCCAAGGTTAGATTCACAGATATCTAATAAAAAGGAAACCCCTGCTACCTTCTTTCTCACAATGAGGACTCTGATAATTTTTTATCTTTGGCTGTACCCTCTCCTTGTGAGGTGATGAACACTGAGCTTTGTGCACCTCCTTGTGAGGTTTGAACACGGTGAGTCTTGACCAGAACTGGTCTACAAAATTTGAGCAGGGATGGAAATAAGCACACACACACACGCACACACACAGATATATATTGGAAATAAGCAGTGTGAGTATTAGTTACCTGTAAATTCATTTAACTCCAAGAGAATATCTGTCTTATTCAGATAAAAAAAGTTGTAAGGCCATGAGAGAATGCATGTCACTGGTTGGAGATCCAGTCTTTCAGAAGTAAAGCCTATTGGATACCATCTGTTCAATTAAACCACTGAGCACTCCAGTTTTTTAATGAAGCTGGAATTCTTACCTTAGATAGTACCTGTCCTGTTTCTGTTGCCTGAGATGTCTCATGTACCTTTCTACCTCATTACTGTAAGTCAAGAACTGTATAAGCTGGGTGCTCTTGAGCTGGTTTTAGTAGTTTCTAGCTGACAACTCAAGAAAAAAAGGCTATGATAATTTCATTACCACTCAGCAGTAATGTATTCATTCTGACACATAAGTTGTGTTTTCAATTGCATAAAATCCCATTATTTAACTTTAGTGTGGGCTTGTTTCTATACTGATAACACTGGGTCTGTTTTGGCTTGATATAGGGCTACTTTCTGTAAAGGTTCTCCTGATCTTAGTCTTCCAGCAGTACACTGTTCTGGCCTTCACCTTGAACAACCTTCCAGCAAGGCTTTGTACCTTGTTGGATATTGGTGGAAGTGAATTGCAATGCAATGTTACAAAAAATACGCTCAGATTACCAGCAGCAGAGCAACATACAGATATATAAGCTTTTCTGTACTGTCCTGATTGTCTGTGCCAGCTTTGGGCAGTCCTGTTCAGTCTCATCCCTCTCAGAAATGCATATATGCATTTTGCAGGCATAAGTACATGGGTGGCAGTCAGATGAGCTGCTCTGCTTCCTGGGTTTCTGGTCACACCACCTAGCAACACTGAAATGAATGCATCTCATATGACTCTCTGCAAGCTGTATTTAAACTTAACTACATTAACAAGAATAGTCTGTAATTTAATACATATGCAAAACTGCCAGAAACGTACTGAAATTTGTTTCTATGGTGTTTTCCTTCCTGGCTTTGTTTATGACTTTTCTGAAAGGCTTGTCAAGATGGCACAAACTGTGCAAGAAACTGGTCTTGTAGAGCTTGCTTCTATTGTGGCTGAACTTCCATTCATTTCTAGGATAGCTAGTTTTAAATCTAGTTGAGTATTTAAACTTTGAGCAGCTACTAGCTGGTAGCCATTGCAGTATAGACAGCTTGTTCAGATATGAGGGATGCTGTGACTGTCAAACAGGGAAGTACCTGTTGATGGATGACTCCAAGTAATAGTGAAATGAAACTGTAATCCTAGAAGCTCAGAACTTCTTCTGTCCAACATTTGCACAGAGTTTGTTTGCAGTTGTCTTTTGCACTCAAGTGTAGTTGAATGAGTCCTAATTTATAAATAAATAGTTGTGGCTATTTCTAGTTCTCTCTGGTTTCGTGGTGGTGTTTGTTGTTTGCTTGTTTGTTTGTTTGTTTTTCAGTTATCTCTTCTGATTTGCACTTCCCACTAGGAGATTTTTCTACAGGAATTGTTGTAATGGTCAGAAAGTTCCTCCACTCATCAACAAGCATTTCCTCTGACTCTTTTTTTTAAAAAATGTATTTGTCTATTAGAACAGAAGGAAAAGTCTGGGGATGAGTTTATATTTACTAGAAATACCTTTGTGTCATTCTGGCTTATGAGACTTTTCACTCTTTCATAAAACTTCCTCTCCATGGACAATGTCATGAACCATCCCTATGCAAAACTTAGACACTGTGGGAGAGCTTCTGTGAGGTTTAGCTTTAAAAAATGTTCTTGTGAACATCTATTTCTGTTTCGGAGTCTTGCCAAGTAACTAAAATATGCTACAGATGATGAAAATGAGGAGGCCTTATGACAAAAATGAGATCTTGCTGTTGAAACAAAAAAAATCCAGTGGCGCTGTTGATATCAGGACCAACTTGGTAACCTTCTATGGTAAGAGAGAGAACTCGCTTGCTGGATGAGAGGAGAACAGTCAATGTTCTTCATCTCAATTTGAGTAAGGCTTTCAACACTGTCTCCCATAACATCCTCATACGCAAGCTGATGAAATATGGACTAGATAACTGGACAGCAAGGTGGATTGGAAAAAGGGTGAACTGCCAGGCATAGAAGGTTGTGATCAGAGGCACGAGGTCTAGCTGGAGGCTGGTTACTGGTGGAGTACCTCAAGGGTCAATACTGGGTCCAGTAGTATGTAACCTTTTCATTGATGACCTGGACAGCGTGCACCCTCAGCAAGTTTGCTGATGATACAAAACCGGGAGGAGTGTCCAATATAGTAAATAGTCATATGGCCATTCAGAGGGGGCTTGACAGGCTGGAGCAATGGGACGACATGAACTCCATGGAGTTCAGTAAAGGGAAATGCAGAGTTCATAGAATGTCATGAGTTGGCATGGGACCACAAGTATCATTGACTCCAGCTCCTGTCCCTGCATATGACAACACCAAAATTCACACCATGTGTCTGAGACTGTTGTCCAAGTGCTTCTTGAACACTGTCAGGCTTGGGGCCATGACTACCTCCCTGGGGAGCCTGTTCCAGTGCTCCATGACCCTCTGGGTGAAGAACCTTTTCCTCATGTCCAACCTAAACCTCCCAGGGCACATCCTCCTGCCATTCCCTTGGGTTCCATCGTTGGTCACCCAAGAAAAGAGGTCAAGAGTTCTGCACCTGGAGAACAATAAACCCATACACCAGTACAGGCTGGGAGCCAACTGGCTGCAAATCAGCTTTACAGAGCAGTACCTGCAGGTCTCAGTGGACAACAAACTGAACATGAGCCAGCAATGTGCACTTGCAGCAAAGAAAGCCAACAGTGTCGTGGGCTGCATTAGGGGAGTTTCCAGCAGGCTGAGGGAGGTCATACTTCCCCTCTGCTCAGCACTGGTGAGGCCACATTTGGAGTACTGTGTGCTCCCCAGTGTAAGAGAGACATGGAGATATTGGAGTGAGTCCAGTGTAGGACACCAGGACGATTACAGGACTAGCATGTCTCATATGGTGAGAGACTGACAGTGCTAAGGTTATTTCGTCCGGAGAAGTGAAGACTTGGGAAGTTTTATCACTACTTACAAATGTCCGATGGAAAGATATAATGTAGACAGAGCGCGAGTCTTCTCAGTGGTGCCTAGTGACAGGATAAAATGCCACAAACACAAGTTGAAACATAGGAAGATATTTCAGAATGTATGAAAAAATGTCCACACTGAAATTGGTTGAACACTGGCTCAGGTTGCATGGAGAGGTTGTGCAGTCTCTGTCCTTTGAGATACACAAAACCCAATGGGACACAGTTCCAGGGCAACCTGCTCTATGTGATCCTGTTTTGAGCGGGGGGTTGGACTAGATCATCTCCAGAGTTCCCTTCCAACCTCAACCATTCTCAAACTAACACAAAGACAACATTGTTGGTGCTCACAAAAGAGTAAGTACCTGTTCCATAACTAGCACTGTAACTGGCTTCTACAACTCAAACTACAAAATGTGTGTTTTCCCTTTAATTAAAGTTTCAACAGAAGGAAAACAGCTGGCAGGGCCTGTTCTTGTCCCAGTTTAACTTAACTATCCTATTAGCAGGTACTGTTGGAGAGTTGAGTAACTAAAAAGGACAGAGAGATATTTTTCTGCCTTTCTGAATAAATGTTCTAAAATTAAGAATGTATTCACTGTCTTTCTGCCTATTTAATTTCAAATGCATCAAAGAGCTGGAATTTCATGTCTGCATCTGTTGGCTTCAAAAGAAAAGTTTTGATACAGGATGCAGATGATGAGCAGAATTAAGAACTGGTTTCTCCTTGGAAGATTGTATAGCCCACCAGTCCATCTTTCAACTAGGATTAATTCTTCTCCCCATACTTTTTAGCACATTGCTTGTTGTGTGAATACTTGTTCCAAAAGAGAATAAAACAGGACAACCTCATTAGCTGACCACCATGAGACATCAGATAGATCTTTTCTACTTTTGTCTGTGCTGATCGATACAGCAGAAGTTCCTCTGGATAGAATTTTGTCATGAAAGAGTCTTTGTTTCATGTACCCCGAGAGCTGAGTGAAACTGTGTGTAGGTGTTTGAGGAAAGCACAGTTTGTGTGTCTGACACACTGTCTCACTGCGATGTGATGTAGTGAGTTGCAATTAGCCTTGCTTTTTGTTGATCAAGGCCAGCATCTCACTCAAAATGTCAAAGGCCAGTTTTCCCCTGGAATTTATCATTGCCATTCCCACTCCCTTCTGCAGAGGCTCCCATTTGCACTTTCTAATCAGATTCCTCTGTCCCTGTGATCCTTGAACAGCTGTATTTTTAAGGTCTATGCTAGAAGAAATGGAAAAACACCTATTGGAAGTATGATTTCAGTACTACGGTGTCCTGCTCCCAGCAGAGAAACAACTTACCAGCTGACCAAGGCTTAGACACACGTTCATTCAACAGGTGCTTCTGGTGGCTAAAGATGTAACAGCCATTTATCCTCATCAAAATTTGTTTGCAGCTGTTCCCCTACTGGAATTTATCACCTCTTTTGGCCTATCAGCAGAAGGGAATTTCCAAGACTTCCTTGTTTGATTCAGTGTACACATCAGCAGTTTAATTTAAATTACCAGGAGAGATTGTTTGAGTTAAACTGTGATGTTAATACTTCTGTGGCTCAAGTTTCTGCAACCATTTGCTGATCGAATATCTGCCTGCAAGATGACCTGTCCCAGTCACAACCTCTGCTAAGCTGCTCTAGGTTTAATAACAAATGTAGCCCTCAAAACATACTGAAAATGTACTTATCCTACAAGAAACTTCAGCTTGAACTTTCTGTTCATCTATTCATCTTAAATATAGCATTCCCTTCCAGAATGTTGAAAAAAATCTTTCTTGAATGTAGTTCAGGTGAGAGCAAAATGTTACATAGGAAACAGGCTGAGGGGAGAAAGGGAGTCTTTTTATTCCACAGGGTGTCTTTAAAATAAAAAGAATTTTTTAGAAGAGGCTGTTGGAGGAAGTTTGAAGACATTTTGTGCTTCAAGCACTATAAGTAGAGAAAGAATAATTACATATCGTTGAAAATATTTTTATTTCTGCACATTATTATTTTTGAGACACAGAATTTGAAACTGCTCTAAATTAAGAGATCATAGAAAAATGTTCAGCCCAGCTGAATGTCTGTTATAACAGTTAAGCCAAGAATTGTCAAAAACAGGAGCATGTATTTGGATAAATTCTTTCAATGTTGAGCATCCAGTAGCTTCCATGGAAGAAAATGGAAGCAGGCACTTGCTCATAGTTTTGAAAAATCACTTATGTGTATCTCTGCGGAGGGAGCAAGCATTGCATCAAAACATCATGCTTTTTTAGAGTCTTGATCTAAAGTCTTGCCCCTTGTTTGGTGGATGTCTCCGCAAACTGTTTCAAGCTTTTCCCAGCAAATATCTCCTCAAAGACATAATCTGTATTGGTCTCACATAATCACTGGTGACCCATGCAAATGTGTGCATGGAGTCCAAATGAGGCATAATAAAAAACTATCTGTATTCAAAATGTGAGTGTACATGACAGAAGGAAACCAACACAATAACATATTGCTGGCTGTTGATTCTAACACTCTTCCCACACAATGATTTAGTGAGAAGAACTGCCTTACAAGACTGTCACTATCAATCTGGCCACACTGTGGAAAAACAAGTAACCAATCCTAAAGGGTCTAAGGCAGAGTCATTTATCATCTCTAAAGCAAGTAACTGTCATGACGAGAGGTGTAGAACTTCTCAGTAAATTAAAATGAGCAAACATGCATCTCAGTGTACAATATAGCACAAACCTCAAGAGAAGAAGGAATCATTCTCACCAATGCTGACAGTACTTGGAAAGATAAACGAGAAAAATTTTGAAACTTTGATTGTAGCCATTTTTGTGCAATATTATTGATTGATCACACAAGCAAAGGCCAAGTGTCTCTGTGTTTTAACAAAACACAAATAAATTAATCTATTTTGCCTGAACACCAGCCTTATCAGATGTAAATGGAAGTTGTCCTATCTATTTCAAGCACAAAATTTAAAGTCATATGATTTGCAGTCTTTGGAAAATAAAGATAGTTAGAAAAAGCAATTCAGTTCCATGGAAACAGAGAAATCCACATGTTTTGTTTCATCGTTTTAGAGAATGAAATTAAATTTTTTCAAAACATTTCTCTCTCCTTCTGTGTTTTTCTGAGACTCCACATATTCAGTAGTCCCAGTGATTCCAGCAGATATCTATGTGTAGACAATTCATGTTCTTCCAGGTTAAGTACTCTGCAAAACAAGACTACCTAGGCTATCCTCCTTTCTTGGCCAAATTCCTCAAGCCTGCAGTATTGTTTGTGTGCCACAGTGGTCAGAGGTCCTGCCTTGTGGGAGGAAGGCTGTTGTTGAACAGAAATCCTACAATGGACCAGAGAAACCATCCTAACAACACCGTCAGTGACACTAGCACATCTCTCGGAAACATTTCTGTTTCAAAAGGTAAACGTGTCACAGGCTTTTTTGGGTTTTGACTTGATGGAGAATTATGCTGTAACTTAAATTTTTCTCTCACTTATATGTCTTAGTAGTCCTGAATGATAAAAAATGGAAAGTAGAAGTAGCACCCTGTACTTGTCTATGCCTTCCATATGCTGAAGAAGTTACAATCTCTTCTGATCCTGTGTTTAAAGAGAGAAAGTTTAGAAGGTGATCTGTGCAGCTCCAGAATGCAAATTTGGCCAAGTGCAGATGCATTTCTAAAGTCTCTTTGCAAGGATGAGGTTAAAGCTGGTTAGGAAAACCAGAGTGAGACTGATAATCACCTCTCTTAAGGGCTTATTTATTCTGGTGCTATAATACATTCATACAACTCATTTGTCATAGCCATTGCTGGCTTCAAAAGTAAAGTGTAATAGAGCTGTTCATGTAATTGGATGCAACTTTCTTTCACAAAAGTGGAGCTTGCATAAAACAGACAAAACTCTTGAAGGCAAAACGTAGGCCTATGGAATAATGATCTCTGCTTCTTCAGTGAAAACACCAGATGACGGTTCTGCCAGCTCTTTAGGTATGGGTCAGTCTGTCTTTCTTTGTGTAAGACTATATCTGCAACTTGTAACAGCGATAGTGTCGTGCTCGCTTCTGTATGAAATACCCATCTTTTTGGTATTACAACTATACAAACCGGGTCAAACTGCTTTTATTTCCTTTACTGTGCCTGCTTCATACTCCCTTGACGCCATAAAACACCTGCTTTTAACAGTCTGGATATAGTGTCATAAAAAGTGTTGTAAAGAGTTGTCATTGGAAACATGTTAAAATGAGTTCTCGGGGATTAATCCATTTCCTATGATGATTAAACTGCTGGTAACACTGAAACACAGGCTGAAGGGTGTGATACTGAGAAGTGGCATAACCTTCACTGTCTCTGTTAATGACCTAAATCTTGATCTGATCTCACATTTGATTTCAGAAATGCTTAATGGAAATTTCAGGCAATGTATCACAGAATCACAGAATGCTTGAGTATAAAAGGGACCTCTAGAGGTCATCTGGTCCAACCCCACTGCTCAAGCAGGGCCACCTACAGCTAGTTGCTGAGGACCATGTCCAGACTGGCTTATGAATGTCTCTAGGAAGAGAGATTTCACCACCTTTCTGGGCAACCAGTGTCAGTGCTTGGTCACCCTCATAGTGAAAACATATTTCCTGGTGTTCAGGGGGAACCTCCTGTGTTTCAGCTTGTGCTCATTGCCTCTTGTTCTGTCACCTGAAAAGAGCCTGTCTCTCCTTTCTTTGCACCATCCCTTCATGTATTTAGACATACTGATAAGATTCTTCTGAGTCTTCTCCAGGCTGAACAGTCCCAGTTCTCTCAGCCCTTCTTCATAAGAAAGATGCTCTGGTCTCCCTTAATCCTTGATTTCCCTTAATAACGGTGGCCCTTCTCTGGACTCTCTCCAATATGGCCGTCTCTTTCTTCTACTTAGGAGTCCCAAGTCCTTTTCTGCAAAGCTGCATCTGAAAGAAGGTAATCTGTATTTGAATTGTATTTTGCTGTTGTTCTCAAAGGTTGCTTTGATGTGAGGCAGTCAGATATAATTTCTGGGGCCTTCTTTTGATTAGTGAAGCAAATAGCTTCTTTTTTTTTATCTTTTAGCTGTTACATGAGCTACCCTGAAAGAAAAAGCTCAGTTGAAACACCAGCACTGTACCTGTTCTATGGAAGGACATAGCATAAGATTTATTTAGTGAATAAACTTAGCTGCTTTTCTGTGTTTGCCTGATGTTCATTTGCCATCCTGTGATTACAGCATGTACTTTTGCAACGAACGAAGACCTGGCCTTAGTCCTGGCCTCTGTTTCAATGGTGACCTTAAAGGCAAAGAGGCCTCTTTGTAGCCATTGACCTACATATCCACAGCCCTGCTGGGATAAATGTTTTTCTTTAGTAACTGGCATGGCACAAGGTTAATAGCAGCACTTTATGTCATGGTAGCACACTAAAGATATTGAAATTAAAAAAAAAGTCATTATCATAATTGGTTTCAGAAATGGTTCAGGTTGTCTTGTAAATAAAAAACATAACCTAGCCTAAAATAAAAAAATAAAGCTCTATGAGGACAATTGTACATTTTGATATTTCTATGTCACAGTGTATGGTTTTTTAGAATTTGTATTCCTATTGAGTCAGGATGATGAAAGACCTGTAACACACTGTAAGCCAAAAAAGTATAACTAACTCAAAATGCCTTCTTCAGAGTACTTGCCTTATATTGTGAAATGCTTCAACAGGTGCAAGGTGTGAGTAAATGTTCAGAAATTCTCATGTCATTTGCTAGCCCAAGAAAGTCTTTAAGAAGAACAAAACAAAATGTTGAGCAGAAGCATAGCTGCCATACTGTTCGATATCATCAGCCCTCAACTGATTTCTCTTAGTAATGCTTTTGCTGTTGATGAAAACAATGTTGTCTCTCTCTTGTTACTTTGGTGGCTTTGGGAAAAAAGCACTGTAGCTCAGGGTTTATTTTGAGTGCAATTGCTACAGGACTGCATAGTGGCTAGGTAGAAATAGGGAAATTAGTGGAAATTGGTTTTCATTGAATGATGAAAAAGGTGGCTATCATGGACACCTGATGAGCTGGTAGAGGGAAACCCATAGAGGATGGATTTGGGAGACAAAGTGCAGAGGAAAGGAAAAAAAAAACACCAACCAAAAAACCAAACACAACCTCTGGACTTAATCATAGATCAGGCACCAACTTGAGGCTACAGGGCCTTCTATGCATGTTCAGCTATAATATGTGCAGGAGTTCAGAAGAGCTTGACACGCAGAAGCTGGCACATTCTTAGTGAGGGTTGAGAGGTCAATTACACCCAGAAAAAATGGTTAATTCTGAGTGAAAATAAATGGATGACATAACTTGCCATTGTCTTGTATGTTGTTGCATGTGAAAGGGTCTATTTTAATCCAGTTTGCTGAGGTTATTTATGTCAAAGGTAATTGCTTTATTTTATGCCACTGAAGGGCTTATAGAACCAGCTGCTTTGGTTATGCTTTAACCCTAAGTGGGAAGTATGAAGACACTACTACTATTTACAGATTCCAGGTTTATATTCTATTAAGGTCAATACAAGTTGCAGTGACCTTAGCTGTTCTCAAGATTGGGTCATTAGAATCTGTCAGCATATTTGCTTAAATTCTGCCTCAGTGCAGGTGCTCATACTGGATCATACTTAAAGGTTGTTCCAGTGTGACACTACTGTGAAAACTTTTCATTTCTAAAGGAATAAATCGGATAAAGGATAAAAGAGATAGACTGAGTCACATCCTTTCACAGAATGTCCTCTCCTAAAATTTGCAGAAAGAGAAAGAAAGAAAAAGGAAAAAAAAAAAAAATTGTCCTAGTGGACATACCAAAAATGTTAAAATACGGGGTAAGTACAGTAAATGAATCGTGGCTGGTTGCCAATATTGTATTCACTCTGGGATTAAATGAGCGCAAGTGTGAAGTTATTCTAATGCTGGCATGCATTCAGAATCCATCCCTTTAAAATTTGTTTCGTAATTTCTGTGTACAATAAAATGTAGTTCAAACTAAACGCTTCTACTTCCCTATCCTTTTCAAGACTACAAATGCATCAGGCAGGGTTCTAAGTGTCTAATGTATTTTCTGGGTCATTAGCAGAGAGGCTGACAAAGTAGATGCACTAAACTGGCTGTGAAGTGACAGACAAGTTTCTAGGGCTACCCCATGTTACCTGCCCTATATATTGCTTCTGTTCTGGGCCACATCAGTTGTGCAACTTCCCCGTTTTACCTATGTGAAACTATTTTATTTAAAGTCCAAGTGACCTCACAGTTGTGTCACTCTTTTGCCTGGGAATGATACGCCTTGCAAATGAGGTTCACCAAGGTGCTGAAGAGCTGTATTACTAGGTGTTAAAGTTATAGATTGTTAAAATATTACAAATGAATTCTTATGGCCTAAAGGACAACGGGAGCATCACATTAACCAGGAAAATTTCCAACAGATTGTTTAAGACTGAAAATGTGAGTGCTTAGACAAATGCAGTCTCTTTCTTAGTCATAATTTTCTCTTCAGAATGGGATTTTAGATAGTTTCATACATACTGAAAAGCTTGTGTCCTGAAGAGTTAAAGTAGTCTTTATGTTGGCTCCTTGCAACATATTCCCTTACACTTTAAGACTGAATCAAAACGAAAAGAACATGACCTAAAAACACTGCGCTGTGGTTCTGGAGGTTCCAATGTGTTATGACCCAGCAACCGTCAAATTAAATTCAAAGACTTTGTCTTGCGGTGAAGTAGCCATGGCATACACTTGTAAAGAAAACTTAACACTGAAAAGTTGAGCGTATTCATTTATAATGTAATTTAGCATCAAAAATCTCTTGATTTACTTGTGTCTCTGCTGTTCAGTGCAAGTTAATATGCCCTTCAAATGGTAGACAGAGAGAAGATCCATGTGGGCCTTAGAGATGGTGCTACTTGTTTTACAGGTGGTATCTGAACAGAGGATACCCCACAAATAACCTGCCGATGTCCACTTTGAAACAGTGCACATTCACACCTTCTTATAATCCCTGCCATTTTATTCCAGTATTCAAAAGTGAGGTGAGATCTGATATTCAGTGTTTGGTTTTATTTTTTAACAGTATTTGCCTAAAGAAGTTTGAAGTCCTGGCTGTGAAAAGAAAGGAAAAAAAAAAAAAAAAAACAGTAATGCACAGCTGTGAAGTAAATCAAGTTACATTTAGCTTATTCCTGAAGTCTCTTTTTCAGTTTTCTGGAAAGTCTTTACCTTTTAAATTCTCTGTAATTTCATTTATTGTTAAAAAATTTCAAACCTTGTCAGAAGGTTGTAGTGTGGAGAGAAAAGATAATAGTGGATAGAATGGGCCCAATTCTCATTTATTGCAACGAAAGAAGCCTCAGGCTAGAATTGAAGTCAATTTACATTTGTGTTAAGGTCCCTTTGAACGGTCAGAGCAGAATAAAATGGTAATGGTGAGCAGTATGAAGCTGATTGATAGAGTAAATGAGGCCATGGCACCAGGAGGTTTGACCTCATAAAAGGACACTCTTTTAGCTAATAGAAGTGAAATGCATGGCTATCCAGATAAGTATATGTGTGGGATAATCTTCAGTAAATCAGTTTTAGAATGGGCTGAAATTAGTTTATTTTAGAAACAGGAAAGAAGCCATATAGCATACATATATAAACATTGAAGGAGTGTGAAATAGTGTTTTACTGTCCCAGTGTATTCCCAGAAAGATGTTATTGGCTTTCTATGAAATTGCATGAGAGTCAGACTAGGACAGCTTTAAAAAAAGTTGAAACTTTTTGAGAGGGATAGTGGGAGAGGCTGTACAAACTTCATACTCCTAGCATTACACATTGCTTTATTAGAATCCTTGCTAAGGTCCTCATGGATTGAGGTAATGCTTAAAGCAGTAGGCAGCTGTATCACAGCATAGTTATTTGTCTGTAGCGATAGAAATAGCACACATCACAAGAGAAAACATACTGTCTGCAGTAAAGAAAAAATCAGCTCAGCTTGTAGCCCCAGGCATCAGTTTGGAAATGTCCTGCACAGAACCTCCATCTTATGTACCGTCTTGTGATTATTTCTCATAGAAGAATGGTATTTGATGGATCATTGATGCTTGTGGCAGCCAAATAATGATGAGAGAAGTGATGAAATTTACTCTGGGTAAGACCTTTTGGCTGATCTTCATTAGGGATTTCAAGCGACCTGATACTTTTCTGTCTTGTTACGCATAAATACTAGAGCAATCAATTTCCTAATCTATCTAAAGACTAAAATGTAGTGCACGTACAAATAAAACCAGAATTTCCACTTCTTTTTAATAAGGTTAGTCTCCTGCAGGTCACATTCATACTCTTTGTTGAAAAACATTCACTTCAGAAATTATGTACTACCTCAGAGAGAATGTTGTGCTATTGTCGTATCATGTATTTGTGTGTACTGCTTAAGCTTCCTGTAAACTAGTGTTGTTTTCTGTGAATGAGCAGTATGAAGACTAAGCTGATGTAACAACAAAAGAGGCACCTACAGTGTTATGGTACAACCTGTAATGGATGTGAAGGGTTCCTAACACTAACAGTGTCTATAAGACTTCAAATTCAGCTTAAACTATTTGAGAATAGATATTAATCTAAAGTTTTAGTCATTTCTATCTATAAGCCATGCTATTATCTTCCATGGTTTGCTCTGCTGGCGCCATCAGAAAACCCGATCCTACTGAAATCAGCAGGAGTTGGCAATTAACTTGGACAGAGTCAGAGGACAAGCAGCACACTGAATCTTTTCAGTTCTGATTTTCCCTGAGTTTCACACTCCTTTTGATCAAGAGACATTTCAGTATGTCCTGTTGTATTTCCTCTGCTTTTCTATTTCTCTTTAGCTGTAAAATCTAAAACTCCTTTGAATACTATTCTTGGTGTGGATATGAATTGAGCTGGCAAATGGTTCATCCCCTATGTAGCCTATTTGCTTCTGGAAAGTCCCAGCCTGCAGGGCTTTCCCTGTCCTACTATGGTGCTTTTCTATTAACAGCCCATCATGTATAACAAAGAAACACTGAGGGTTTCTTCAACCTGTATGAGGTGAAGATACTATGATTTATTAATCTAGGCCCTCTCTGACTGTAACACGGATTTATCCGAGCTCAGAACAAACTATAATTGGCTGGCTCATTTTAATGTAACATAGTTTTTCATTTGCTTGGAATATGTCTTTGAAACACACACAATTGCTCACTGGCCAAAGTTGCCTTTGTCTCAATCAGTTTGAAGACAAAGACAGAGGCAAAGTTCTGACAGAGGTGTATTGGTAAAGATCTGTCTCAGTTCTTCTGGTGAAACAGAGCTGTCAAAGCAAAAAAAAAAAATAGTGAAGAAATACAGCTGACTGCTATCAGCTCCTGGTACAGTATCACTAGGCTTTATCTCACAAGAGAATTAAAGGCTGTTTGGTAATGATGTAGTGATGAGCTTAAGAAGAAAACAGAGTAAATACTCCTGACAGCTGATCAATAGTACTGACTGGAAGATACATGTGCTGCATGGAGCAGGCACATCATGGATAATTGGCACATCATCCTACACGCATTTTTATTTGCAGTTTAAAAACCACGAGTAACTCAAAATACTTTTACTTTGAAATGAAGTGAGAGTAGTTTTGACCTATTTGTCTAGTTTGACCTAATTTGTCTGTTGATTATGCAGGAAAACTGATAAATTTTCATCTCAGTCTGGAAAAGGCTTTGGCAGAAACACATTGAAAAGCTAAAATATGCCAATAGAATGTTTAGAATTACACAAAGAGGAGAAGAAAGTCACACACTTTCAGCCCTTCTCTTGGTAAGGACCAAGGTGGGCCAGAAGTTTTGATAATGTTATAATTCCTTTAACTGGGAATCTGAAAGGGGCAGTAACTGAGAAAAAATGCTTAGTCCCTATGCAACACTCTTTAGATGTAGGGTGCCTCCAAACCAGGTCCCCAGGAACCAGCTGTGTGAAAGTCACTTGTTGGATTCAGGGTGAATACTCTCACTAGCCATAAATAGCGATCACCTTTACATGAATTGCTTATATGGTAATATCAAATATAAGGAAGACAAATAAAGACTCTTGCTGTTTGCACAGCATGATGTCTGTTATGTCTGTGCTCGTTAATGGAGAGCTGCAATTACAGCCATTTTCCACTAAGTGTTTTACATAAAGCCCTCATACTGACTTTGTAAGGCTTGCACGTTTGCCAATAAACAGCATGAGCAAATGCAACTGTAATGTTTTTTTCCAGGGAACAATGTTTAAATTATTGATTAGAGAGCGAGTGATGAGTTAAAAGGCAAAGGCACTGTACAGCTGATCAGATTTAAACACAAGACTAACCACATCTAGGAAATTATTTTCATGTCTCTTTAGATGACAGGGATACCACTAGTGTGTGGTTGTGCACTTCAAAATCTTTGAATATTGAAACAACAGTTGATTGATACCTGGTAGTGGTGAGAAATCTGAATTTCCATGTGTTTATCTCATTTGTTTGCGACTTTTGTTGGTTTCAGATCAAGACACTCATGATTTCTGCAACATCTGCCCTGTGTTTGTGTTCATATGTCTGATGTCTGTGAAGAAATTTAATCTTCACCTACTGTTAGGGATCTTGATGTGACAGAACTCATGTCACGTGTCATGACCTCGTAAGTATAATTTTCTAGATCATACCCTTGCCCCAAACCAAATGAGAAATGTCTCTGTGTTTTGTCAGAAATACCCATACAACAACTTGCTAGGAGTCTCTGCATTTACATCTGCTCCTGGAGTTACCTGATAACTGTGAAAGTGTGTCATTTCTAGCAAGGGATGCAGTATACATTTTCTTTGTATGGAAGACAACTACTGAAACTGAGGAATCCTGTATCCAGTTTTAACTACCTGAGGAGTGTGTGCCCCTATGGCCCCAAACCCTGTTCTTAGTTGCGAAGACCTTGATCCTCTTCTCCCTTGTTCTCTCCTAGTGTGGTCTGTCCAAAATGGAAAGAATAAGGGAAACAGTAGTGACAGTAGGATCTCTGAGGTTATGGAACTGTTTGCCTGTAAAAAGGAGGGAATGCCTGTTACAAGAGCATGAGAAATCACTGCAGAGGAAAATGCTACAGGGGTTAGTACTGCACCACAAAGATAATGCATTAAATCAGGGCCAGCAATGACAATGATTTCAGATATTAGTTTTCTTTCCCATACTAGGAGTGTAGGTGCCAGTAGGGAATCATCAAGAGATGTTGCTTATCAGGGAGGCAAGGCGCAGCTTTGTCAGCTGGGAACTTCTCTCTCTCCCAGGTTCCTCTTACAGGTTCATGTAGCACCCAGCACAGAGTTTTGTGTGCTTACATTGACATAAAGGAGATCTCATCTCACACAGGTGCTGAGAGTTTGCTTCTCCCCTTCACTCACTATTTATGAGGCTCATGAAATTCCAAGGAACTGGCAGGAATTTGGTTGATTGATGGGTGCCATTACCCCCCAAGGCTTTCCCTCTAATCAACTCAAGCATCAGTACACAATTCCTTTCTCTCCACTCTACTGGAATAGAGCATTCCTAAGAGCTGTAACACAAGCTGATGTATCTGCAGCGGCACCTCTGTCTCAGTTTGTTGTTTCCTTTCTGATACAGTGCTGCACTTGTTGGCTTGTTCTTAAGGGGCATTCACAAGTAGTAACAGGAAATTTTTTACGTCTCCATTACGAAAGGGATTATTAACTGAAGAGTCTCTCATAGCGTTCTCCCTCAGCTTATTTGATCATACAAGAGCTGGTGACGTTTCTCTTTTGGACTGTAACTTTGAGCGTAGTGGGAAAGGGAAAAGTGTTATTCAAAGCAGACACTTTAATGTTCCAAAGAACCATCAACAACTATATTTAAATCTATATATATTGATTACAGACAGTTCCAAAACTCTTACCAAGAGAGTGATGGGCTCCAGTTGTTTTGCAGTCTTGGGACTGAATCAGGCACATCAGAAGCTGAAAAGCACTTATTACTGCTATTTTAAATAAAAGGATGTTTAGTAGTGGGAAATGTATTATAATATTTCACACTCTCTACAGCCCTTGTGCAAAGGGAACACTATAAAAAAGCACTCTGTACCTTTTAAAAGAAAGTATTGATATCCAATGTACTATATATAGTGGAAGCAAAAAGGTATTCACTTGGAGCTTTTTTCAGTGTTGCCAGCATTGTTTTGTATTTTATGCAAAGACTACCAAAACCTCTTCATAATCTCAGCACAATGTTACCTGCTTTTAAAGCAGGGGTAAGAAGTGTCTTTGCCCAGTTTTGTCTGCTTGCTTATGAGGAGAAAGGAAGTTTTGATTGCCTCAAGCAAAAGAGGTAATTCTTGGGCAAGAGTGAGTATAAAGCAGCTGTCCCACTCTCAGATGCAGCCTGGACGTAATTTACATCAGGAACTTTGGCACCTGATAATTACCTCTTGAAAATACATACCTAGAAACACTGCTAGTGCTGAATGTTGCCATCTGTGCAACTGAACCATAGTTTATACATCCCTAAAGAAAAGGTAGTTTTAAATGCCAAAACTAACTGAAGGGAGTTACAGTTTCCACCCTCTTCTCTTCACACCCTTCCATTTCCACTAAAAAACACTGGTCCTCTTCCAGTCAGCTCTACTCATGATGGATGTATCTTCTCCTTACAGTTACACAGTGAGTTCCTGGCTTGAATACTGACATGTACCCAAAATTTTATTTGGTATATTTGTTTGATATGTTGGCAAATGTTAGAGACCAACATGAAGAATTTTATTCTCTGCTGCACAGAACAGAAAGATTGAAGTTTTTACCTCTCTTTGACAGTCTCCATGGGTCTGTGCATGAGTGATCAAATGGGCAAATGGAAAGATTTCTTCTTTGCAAATACAGTAGCCAAAGTTAATGGAGGATATACAGAAGCCCAGACCTTTGCTCATTGCCACTGGTGTCCTCTGCATTCCTTATGTTATCTGTGTGTCCTGTTGTATGTGATCATGCAATAATATAGAAATTATCTTTGAAGTATTGCCGCCTGTACAAAAAACAAGTCCTTTCATGTTTACCAGATTGTGCATGTGGGGTGTAATAGTCTTTAAAACTGAATCAAAACAAGAAGTCTACTGCAAGGACAGTATTTATTTAATTATATTTAATTTGCTTTTTTGATTTAAGTTCATTTTATTTTCTGATTTAAGTTTATTTTCGGATTTAAACACTATGTTTTTCATAAACCTCCAGGGCTGGTATAGTCACTGGAAACTGAATTATCTATTAACTCAATCATTCTCATGGCCAGAGGATAACAGAGAGAGAAAAAGTAGCAAATAGCAATGTCATTAAGTACTTTTTCTATGAGACCATCTAGAAAAGATATTCTCAAATTCAAAGTCACAAAACCAGATTCATAAATGATCCTGTAACACCATGCATTAGGGGAAGATAACCCTTTCTTCAACATTGCAAGATTTTCAAGCTAGTCAAAATCACAGTGGTAGACTAATGCAGATACTTCTGGGAATAATCTCATATACTTGCCAGGTTCTTGTATTTCTCCCTGGATGTTCAAAGTTGGCCAGTGTTGCAGACAGTATATAAGGTTCAGGGTTTGAACAAATCTAAAGTAGCTGTTATTGCATTCTTTTTCTTCTGGAGAATTATTTTGCCATGTGATAAATCATTCAGGTTACTTATAAAGTTTCCTTTGGCCTTTAAGTCTCTAAGTCCTGCAGTGCTGACGCACACCACCCCTGGTGAAGAGAGCAATTCTATCAGCTGTCATGTTACTGTTTGGATGTTTATGAATAAGAGCTTGTGTATAGAAGGTGAAGAAGAGCTGAAGCCAGCTGAGTGAGATGTCAGAGAGACAGGCAACAAGAAATGACAGTTTGCAAGGTGAGACAGATAAAAGTGTCAATTAATAATCCAAATGTAAATAAGGTTTTTTACGTCATGAAGTGTTCATGAAGGAGGCTGAAGGCAGATGCCCACAACTTGAAAAGATGGCAGCAGAAGGCGGTAACCCTGTATGGTATGTCAGGCACAGAGCAGAGATGATCATGAAGAGATGTGAACATATGAAGACTGAACTGCTTTAAGTAAAAAGTCTTCCGTGAATTGCATAAGATGAAAGTGACGAAAGGCTATCTTTTGCAGATGTATTTAATGTCTCTTTTAAAGTATAAAATAGTGTTCTGTGACTGTGAAGAAACTTATGTAGGAGAGGTTTTTAAGAAGAGATATAGAAATTATGCAAGAGGTTGTACAGTGAAGTTAGCTTTACAGTTGGAAAAATATTAGTGACAGCATTGAATTTGTAGTTAAAAAGGTGGTGATTCCTTTAAGCTTCTGGACTCAGAAATTCATGTCTAATAATTTACAGGCTTTGCTCTCTCCACTTACAAACCAGCAGAATTGTGTAATCTCCAGTCCTCCATCAATCATTCATCAGGGCAGCATGAAACTTTGGTATCCAGCTGATGCTGTGAATCAACCCTGTGGTAGTATTATTAATGGCAGAGTAAAGGTATTTCATACATTTCCTGGAACCCTGAGTCCCAGGCCAGCTCCTTGTTAAGCTTTCTGCCTTGTGTCCAGTGGTTTAAGCAATGTGGGAGACTGACATTTTCTTTCTCACCCTTCCCAAATTTTTTGTGATTTCTACAGCCACTGTGCTTAGTAGCTAGATACATTCCTTTGTTTCGTCTGCCTGTAGACAAATCTTATGACACTGGTAAACACATGCACTTTTTAACAGAAGTGTAACTCTGTAACTTTTATAATTTTGTAAGAGTCGCTTAAATTTTAAGGATGACAAGCACAAGCAAGAAGAGACCTGAGGCTGGGAGGATGCCTTAACTGTGTAATAGTACATTGCACTTTGATTTAGAGGAGCCCTTCAGGAGATGCTATCACAACCATATAATGAATTTCCTTAATGATCTCCCTTGCTGCTAATTCTCTGATCAGGATGTCAGCTTCTCTATGAGATCACAGCACCGTCACCTAGAATAATAGTGCCTTTGGTTCTTTTCTGCTTGAAAAATGACTTGCTTCGTTTATTTGGTTCTTTTCAGAGTGGCCCTGATTGGTTTGATTTGTTTTAAATTCATGCCTTTGAATGGGAATGCATCAATTTGGCTTCTGTGATGCTCAGATTATTCATTTAGGAAAATAATTTGTTTCTCTCCTTAGTTGACTTGTTTTGTTAATATGAATAATTCATTTAATCTTATGACCTGCTGATCTGCAATATGCCATCAAACTGAAAGGTTACCCTCTTAGGTAGTAATGATCTAATTAGCCCTTTCAATATTGCATTTTAATATTGATTATTCTGTTTGATTAGCAGTGCAGGGGTCTGTTCCATTACCACAGGGACCAGCTTTATTTTTCCTAAGGGGTTCAAGGATGGGCAAAGCAGACAGACAAAAGTGACAGAAAAACTTAAAAGAAAAATACAACACTCAAATGGGATTTTCCTGCCTGAGTTGAATTAATTTCTGAATAAGATTTTTTTTTTGAGACGGTGGCAAGTAAAACCAACAACAGTTGTGCAGTTCTGGATCCACAGTATAAAAAAAGATGTAAAGCTACTGGAGAGTGTCCAGAAGAGTGCCACGAAGTTGGTGAAGGGTTTGGAGAGCAAGCCGTACGTGAAGTGGCTAAAGTCACTTGGTTTCTTCAGCCTGGAGGAGACTGAGGAAAGACTCTTCTCCTTAGCGACCAATGACAGAACGTGAGGGAATGGCAGGAAGATGTGCCAGGGGAGGTTTAGGTTGGACATTAGGAAAAGGTTCTTCACCCAGAGAGTGGTGGAGCATTGGAACAGGCTCCCCAGGGAGGTGTCACGGCCCCAAGCCTGACAGTGTTCAAGAAGAGACTGGACAACGCCCTCAGACACATGGTGTGAACTGTGGGGTTGTCATATGCAGGGACAGGAGTTGGACTCGATGATCCTTGTGGGTCCCTTCCAGCTCAGGACATTCTGTGATTCTATGACTCTAGAGTATGGCAGTTCAACTGTAGCCCTCTTGGATGATAACAGGAAGAGAGGAGATGAGAAAACATAGCAGTATTTTGCTGCTACTGGCACCTAAAAGCTAGAAAGCAAGGGGTTATGATTGCTTTGGAACTAGAAGTTAGAAGACTTACTGAAAAACTTTACTAAGTAAAATGTTATGTAATGATACCACATGCGGCAAGCAAAAGAAAAAGCCCAGCAGGAAAATTATATAAAGGAGGAGTGAAAAGAACCTCATTTTTAAAGTAGCTGTTCAGCTTATAGAACAAGAACCCACCACAGATTACATCCTGTTCTTTCTTCTTGCTTTGTGCAATACCTAGTATCTACAGGTGTTCTACAGCTCAGTCAAGGGGAAAGAATCCTAAAATCAGCTATTTTGTGGGACTGCAAGCTCTGGGCATTTTGAGTGCAGGTAGACTCAGAATTAACAAACTGGAAGAATAGTTTATAGTAAGTTACAGGGAAGTGATAAGATAAGGAGGCTATTTTTTAAAAAGTTTTAAAATATTGAACATATTTGATAGGAACAACTCAAATAGTCGTGATGTTTATGCATCCTGTTTATTTCTGGATTTCTGCTGCACAGGTTTCACACCAGTATCCATTACAACAAGATAGTTGTATTAACATTACTGGGAAGTCTATGGAAGTTTTCAGACATGCGAACTTCAGACCTGCCTTCTGCAGGTGCCTGGGGCTATGAAATTCGACTTCACGTATCACATCAGGAGACTGAAATGTAAAGTAGTTCTGTGCCGGTTTAGAGAAGTTTGAGTTGGTAAGTCTCAATACCACTTACGTGGAAGCCAGTGCAGTTCAAACAAGTTTGATATACTTCAAGCTGGTGTTTCTTGATGGGGGGGAAGTAGAATACACATCTTTACCACCTTTAAATGTGGTAGCGTGTCTTCTGTAACAATTAATAGAAATGGGACTGTGTCCATTGTTTTTACTAAGAGCTAAATCAGGCCTTTCAGCAAGGCTGCTGAACTTAGCAAAACCCGAGAGTAAAGAGGTACTAGCAAAAAGCCCGCTCTCTCCCCCTCCTTCTGGAAGAGAAGGAAAAACTTATCTGTAACTAGAAAAAATCATAACAAAAATAGCAACAAACTGAATTGTGATGCAGACATTTTTAGAAAGACAAGATGGTAGGCTCTGTGTCATGACGCCGTCAATGTGGAATGCAAATCAAAATTCAGTGCCCCTTATGGCAGGACAGTGTGACCTGACAAACCATTAGGCTGGTATTCAATTTGCAATAAGGTAGAGACAAGGGAAAAAAAGGAAATACTATTTCAGGTAGGAATCCAGACAATAGGTTTCAATTAGCATCATCAAGGCCTACAAAACCACCTCTAAGTTGGTGAAAAATGGCCTACCAATTTAATGATGCTGTTAATCATCCTTGTGCTAAATATAACATGACCCAAGCAGAAAATTGTCAACTGCCAATTTCATCAAGTGGCATAGCTTCCTCTAGATCCACTTTGCAAAATGTAATGAAAATAAATTCTACTTCTGCCACAATTTCAACTCCTCTTTCTGGACCTGCTTATGCAGATCACCCCCTGATGTGACTGCTGGGGAGGGAAAGGCAGCCTGTATTTCCATTTTTTGCAGCAGGGGAACTGTGCTCAGCTGTGGAGTCTTCATCTTCTGTTTCTACCCACTCTCTAATAACTGCTATCCAGTGCATCACTGGAACAGTAGCATAATGTGGGTATGAGGTAGGCACTGTCAGAAAACAAAACAAAAACAAACAAACAAAACAAAAACCACAAGAGGAGACACAGGTAAAAATACATACGTCTTTTTTTTGAGGCAGAACATGCCAATGGCCTTATGGTTTGTTCATTCTTCACATTGAACCAGGTAACTACACAAATTGGTTTGGAATGAGGGTAAATTGCTAACAACATCAAATGAAAAAGTAAAGGCAAACATAATTAAAGTGTCTTGAGGACTGATGGATGTGAGAAATAAAAGGGTTTTTTTTCTCCTTCCTCCATAAATATTAGAAAATGCCTCTACAGATTTGTTCAGTCAGCTAAAGAGCAGGTTATATAATCTAGTAAAACTAGTTCTGGTGCTAGTGAAGTTCTGTGGTGTCTACCAACAGTGATGTAGCTGCTAAGAGGAATTGCATGTTGAAATGGAAACAGAATTTTTAAAAATTTTAATTGAAGCTTTACTTTATGGCTATTTCGAATACTTCTGTTCATTCATAGTAGTGGTTCCAAAATTAATCATTAGTGATAAAGTGATTTGGAGAGAGGAGAAGTATTTGCTTGCTAAATCCCTATGTTCAAAATAGTATTGATTCCCCACCAGAGTAGATGTTCAGGCTGGGAGAGTCAGTGTGGTGTGGTATGATGTGATACCAAACGTAATGAAGAGCTGTGCAAGGTGTAGCACTGGTTCAGACTTAATATATTAAAACAGCTGTCCTTTGCTTATGTCCAAGCCTTTTTCCTCATCCTCATCTCTTCTATAATGAAATCTTTCTATTCTCTCCACAGAGAAAATCAGACAGAACTCCTTTCAAGTGGAGGGAACAGTAAGCAATTCTTGTGGTGTTTGCCTTCTCATAGAGATTCTGCTTGGAGGAAGTGGCTTCAGGTTCTGCTGGAGGCTGTCACAGTATGAACGTTACTGAGCATTGCTAATAAGGGTACACATGGTGAAGCTGCAAAAAGGCCTGGGGCTTCAGAGTTGCTAAGGAGCCAAGAATCAACCAAATGAATGAAAAGTCACTGCATCCCCAGGCACTCTCCCAGTGACTGTGTCCTTGTCTTGGGCAGCAGTACCCACTGTGCCAGTGCTCCATACGGCCTGCTAAGCAGAGAACATTATGAGCTGATAAAACTGCACTTGTGTCCAGAAGGGTTTCCACCATTGAACAACTCTGTATTGTCTGGAGTGTTTTTCAAGTAGCCATCTATCAAAATAAGTTCAGATCTTGCCACCTTACCTGAAACACATTGCAGATATTTTGACCTCTTCATTCTCAGACTCACCACCATGACAGATCTTCATTAGCAGAGGATCAGACTTGTATTGTTGTCTGCAGTAAATGACTGGATGGTTATTAAGATTACTATTATAGTGTTTAGAATTCAACAGTCTCCACTGGTGTCACAAGGTGAAGGACCATGGGTGTCCCCACATAGCAGCTGTGTTTGGACTATGTATCTGAAAAGCAAGACAGTGCTTAGTAGTTCTCATATTTACAAAGGATTTTATGTGAGTGAGTTCTGAAAGTGGGTTGTTTAGAAAACAGAAGCAAAATTGTGTCTCTCCTTCTAAAAGACAAGTGAGAAAGTTTCTTTCAATCTATTTATGCAGTCACTGTAATTTATCAAAACTATTTTTTAATTAATTTCATTGGGAATTGCACATCTATAGGCCAGAACTCATGGGGAAAGGCATGTAGGAGGCACTCATTTGGAGTAATAAAATCAGACTCATGATGGTGATTCTGAGACTTGACCTATGAATTAATGACCAAAGAGGAAAAGACTCCTCCATTTTTCATGATGAAGGAGGAGAGATGAACAGCCCAGTTGCCTGCACTACAGAATACATTGATTCTTGTACCCACTTCTCTTTGATACATAATATTCAAGGCTCAGTTGTGAAGCATGCATTTGTGTACCATATAGGCAAGTGAGGAATGCAAGGTCACTTGGCTGACTCTCCCTGCACTGTTCAATCGGAGGGCAATAAGCCAGGGGTTACTTTTTTTTTCAGCTGGGTGAGTGTAGGAGTTTGTCTGTCCCTCCGTTTGCTGGAACCAAATCAAAAGCAGCTCTTGGGAACGTACACTTAAATGTGTGACTAAACATTTGCAGAACTGAGGCTTTCCTGACCTCTCTCTCCAAGGTACAGATCTTCTTTCCTTAAGTTGAAGTTAACTTTATCATCCAGATATAAGAATTTTATCATATAGCCATTCAGCTGGCTGCTCCATGGCTCCTCTAGTTGCTGCTTCAGGTCAAATGGCGATGTGAGAGGACAGCCTGTTAGCATCTCAGTGAACGTTGCTCTTCCTCCTGCCTTGGAACCCTGCTTCTATTGTGCTTCTGCCTGTGGAAATTTGTCTTTGCCTTTTAGTGGTAGGAAGAAATAGATATTTTTACTGGGGGCATGGGATTTGGAAACTCTGGCACAGACTTTGGAAAGCAACCTGCTAGCTCCTGGGATTTTCAGACCTGGAACTGGCAGGTCTTTTCTTCCCAGTGCCCTTAGGAAGTAAGCTGTGGAGAATGGATGACTTGGAAGCAAGACATTACCAAACCTATCTGACAAAGTAAGGTGAGGTGCAGAGGTGCTGAGTGATCAGTTTTGTGTGCTTAGCAATGATACTTTTCCCTTGGCATGTGCAATGATTAGGTTTTTACTATCAAACTGTGGAAGAACCCCATTTTGTAGCAGATGTCTCTCTACCTCCTCTCAGTGTAGTTGTTTTCTGTGTGGATGCTGTAGTGCCCAGCTGCCTACTCATAACACTTCTGCAGTGAGATCTGGCTGGTGTTGGACCTGAGGTGTCCTCGGAAGAAGGCTGGTGGGATTTTGTCCCCTTGGCAAGGTGAGCATTGCCCCCTCCTACCCTTGACTGGTTCATGTTCTGAATTTGAGGCTCTGAAGGTTCACTTTGCCTCAAGGTTTCTGTGACTTCAGCCAGAGCTGCTGGTTTTGGAGCAATTATTAGCTATGGAGTGGCAACATTTATTAATCTTGTAATATGAGTGGTCTCTGTGTTGTGAACTTGGCCACCTACCTGTGCTTAAATATCTTCAAAAGCTAGTCTTTAATTCTTTTATTTATTTACTTATTTATTTATGAAATGAGATTGGAATTCCAACTCAATTTACTTTGTTTTGAACAATTCAGTGGTAGTTTGAGACAAGATTTGCCAAAATCCAACCATCCATCTGCTCATCAAGCCCACCCACTCTCCTTGCTAAATGTAATTATCAGTTGACCTGCAAGGGGGGATTTCTGCTCCAGGCAACTGTCTTCTGTATAAAATTTCTGAGAAATTAATTATGAAATTTCCTGTAAACAACATTAATAATGACATATGCACAAGTGATCTAAAATTTTAATAAAACTCCCAAGATTTTTCTCGGTAAATAAATTTGAGGAATGAGTGGAACCCGGGCCTACATAAAAGACTTGCTTAGATAATGTTACCAGCCTTCTAGAACTAGCCAAGTAATATAAATAAGATAATTATGTGAAGAAATAGAAATAAATATACAATATAAATTAAATTAAAATATAAATTAGAAGTTATGAGTAAAATTAAATAGATAAATAGGAAGTAAGCCTTCATATTGTTACTAGTACTACTATTGCTGTTTCTTACATGGACAAACATGAGGAAAAAGCTGTAAATTTTTCCAAATGCAGTCCCAGCTGCTTCATTAACAGTTTGGGGATACATGAAAGCACAGTGCTTCAGGAAAACTTGCTAAGAGGGAATCTAGTCTTGTAGTAGAAAATGTAAGGAGTGGATGGAAAATAAAGAACAGCCATCAACTTTCTACTGTCAGCAGGCTCCTCTGATGGATGTGGCATGTTTACTGTGCAGGCCAAACCTTTGCTGGCTCCCAAAGCAATTAAAAGACTGTCAAAGTCCAAAACATTAGCCTGCCTAATTAAGACAGCATCATTAAATCAGTGAATATATTCTTAATTTGCTGTAGCTCAGAGTCTGGCCCTGTGTGTTGCCTTGCATGCCATAACCAGGCTTTAGTTTCATCTATGGAAGCAGAGAGATGGTGACGCAGGAGGAATGCACAACCAGTCAGTTGTGCCCTTCCTGTTGTGCCATCAAGAAACGTTTTGGTGAAATAACAGGCCATTTTCCCTAGGGAACTGCATGGTCTTTAGTTTATTTATTACTTATACAAAAATCAGATTTCTTGATCTGAATCAGTTTTAAATTGAGAATACCATCATGTATGTGTTTATTTTTAAATGATCTTTCCTTTGTACTCATTTCACAAATCTCCTATACCCTACTTGGCAGCCAAAGGTACACTTAATGTTCAAAAAATGTTTAACAGAAAACAAATGACCATATATTGCAGCTTGACTCAAGTCTCTTTTTGGTAGTTAGTATAGAGGTAGCAGGGGGGGGCCTTCAGGACTTTTGCACTTCTTCATGCACAGTTCCAATTTAAGAATTTTCCAATATAGCAGACATAAAACAAACAAACAAACAAACAAACAAACAAAACCACCACAACAAAAAAACACATAAAAAAGGATGGGAAGGGGAGTAAGCTCACCTTTTACAGAAGTATTATTAAATCAACTTGGTCTGTACTCCTGTTCTCCACTTCATATTTCGTGTTTCATAATTTATGATTCACAACTACTGAAGTGGAAAAATAATTCTAGCAGCACCTTTCTGATCTATTGCTCCTCTGCAGAGCTAAAAATTAAATACATGACAGTACTTTCACTTTATAGTTACCCAAAAGACAACTAAGAGGCAACATCTCTGGGCACATAGAGTGAGTCAGTGGCAGAGCTTAGGGAAGATTCCACAGCACTTAATTCTGAGGTTGCTGGCCTATATTGAATCATGTCATTTCACAGTTTGGTTTCTCATGGGTGTGAGGCATCATCAGTTTATTGGAGTGTAAATTACGAGTTTTCATTATTTTCATTTTTCCTTTGCCTTACTGTAACAACTAAAAACACCATCCAGAGTAAGCATCTATTATAATAGGGACTACATAAGTCATTAATGGAAAGGCAGTTTTTACTTAGAACTTCCAAGTCAGTGTTCCTACCCTGTATCAGGTGACACGCTTGTTCATAAAGAATATGGAGTAAAAAACCTCTGTGAAATTTTTATCTTATTTTGCATATAAAACCAAAACTCAGTTTCACAGGCCAACTGTTCTCAAAGCTCCCTACAGCTGCAATGTACTTTATGGGGAAGCAAATTCTCATAAAACCTGCTTTAATTTTCCCTCCACAGTGGGCAAAAACTGACCTCCATGACCATAGCATTTTTCGGGCATTTCTGTCACGTAATTTAAAAGCTACATAAGATTAATAAATAAATAAAGATTGCCAAACTTTATTGATTTACTGTTAAGTTCTGTATCATTGAAGACTATAATCACATCTTGAAAAGTACTGACACATGCATGAAAATAGTATTTCTGTAATCCAAAGTATCTGATCTAGGCTATTATTCCCCTGGCAGTACGGATATATCCATCCAGTGGGTTTCTCCTGATTTTGTCAGTTTGACCTGTTCATTTAGGTGAAACCTTAGCCCTCTGCGATGTTATAGTCTTTATTCTCTCTTTTTACATTAGCTTTGGATTGTTTTGCCTAGGTGTAAAAAAATATATATATATATAAAATCTGCTTTTAACATTCTTCAGTCTCAGTTTCAGAATTTAGCAGAAAACTGTATGAAAACATTACGTTTCACTCCTCAGTGAGCTGTTGCCTCTGAGAGCAAGGCAGGTCGGTTACTCAGGGCAATGTTGTGGCTGAAGCATTTGCTGTAGAACTAACTGAATTGCTGGCAGCCCTTTTGCTTTCATTCATAACCCTTGTTTCTGTAGTATTTTTAGCTCATCTAATTTCTGTATTTAGGTGCATTTGTGAAAATGGAGATTTAATGTGATAAGCCTTAGAACCTGTACTGTAATCTGGTATAAATCAGTCACTAGGGAATATCAAATCTGTTACTGATGTTCAGTCTAATTGCAGCTGTCAGGCTTCCGATTCATGGAAAGTGCTTCGAGGAAGATTTAAACTCTATTATGTTTTTTCCTTATCTCTGCTCAGTTTTGTCTTTTCTTGGACCTCCCCAAAAACGCTATGAAAGTGAAGATGGGGACTCAATGGGAATGGTTTTGGATATCATGGGAGCCAAGAGTGGTGAAGAAAGCCAGCATCTTTCTCCTGTGTTTTCTTAAATCTGCGGTGACTAGGCTTTCTGAGCAAGCAAAAGCCTTATGTACTCTTAAGAGGCACTTGAAGGACAAACAGCACAGCTTTGGGAAGTGGGCAGAGTGTGACCTGCTGGTTAGACTGCGAAGTTTTGTTTGTCAACACCTATACATAGCGAGCAGGTGACCTCCTCCCACCCTTTCCTAGCTTTGAGGATGGCATGAACCATTAGGACCAATGACCTCCAAATCTGAAACTTGCGCAGGATGAAGAATGTCAGCAATACTTTCTGTGCTCAGCCACCAGCTCCTGTTCAGTCTGTAGTACATCTGTTGGAGAGACAGCTGGGCACAGCTTAAGGAAATCCCTAGATCCCTAAGTAAATTAATCCAATGGATAATTATCATCACAGCTCATAACTACCAATTAACTTCTGCTCTGGTGTGACATCAGTTCGCAAACAGTAGATCTTGATATATATGTACATTATTTTTCCTGAAACTAATCTATATTCAAAAATCCCTTCTATGGGCAGGTAGCTTAGATTATGGTAGCACCACCTTTTTATGTTCCAATTGAGATTTTAAAACTTTCTGCAGTTTTCTGGACTTCTTAATTACCAATCACTTAATTTTCTACCACCTGCACAGCTACTGTTGAACCTTTGGAAAGATTAACACTTTTAAATTAAAAAAGTCAAGTGCATAAAAGCCACTTGACTATGCCCATCCAACTGCTTTTCAACTGTTTCTAAGTCAGCAATTTGCAAAGAGATTGAGAAAGAAGAATATCTGCTACAACTGGTTCTCTTCCCAGTTCTTTCATGGAAGAGTAAGGTTCCCAGGAAGGTGTTTTGCTGCAAACTACATGAGATATCATTCATGTTGTGCTATCCCCTTCTAGTTCTGCTGCTTGCATCTTGTTTCCTCTTTGCCTGACTCTATATGTGTATAGTGTCATTCTGAAATAGAAATTTGGTTTATTTGCCTCAGACTTTGACAGATCACAGTGAATTCTGCACAAACTAGGGAAATGACAAGAAGGATAAATTTGACTCAGGAATGAAATTACAATCTGGTTCTTCTGTCTTTTCCTCCACCCTCTCCCCTTAATTTTAGGTATGGTTCAAAGTCTTTCACTTTACAGATGCAAAAGATCCTGTTCCTTATTGATGCTGCACTAAGAGTTTATTCAGTTAATGCACTGCATTAGCAAACATTTACTTTGTCCGGTTTTAAGTGCACAGTATGCAGCACTCCTCAGAATCACACATGCACACTCTGCTGTGATCGCAGAACAAGGCAGCAATGGGGAGACTCAGAGATGAAGAATCTTGGACTGTTTTCTCCAGGCTGATCCCACGCCTGCCACAAACACAGCAAAGACAGGAGGCACTTGGGCTCATGGGTGCAGTAGGTCAGAGACGACTCTGTCCCAGATGAGGGAGTAGGGGGATGCACTGCATGGATGGGTTGTGTAGGATACTCAGCAGGACACAATAAAGCAGCAGTATGGAAACAGGCAAAGATGGTGCTCTGGAAGAAGATGAACTGTATGACTATGATTCACATGACTCTTTTCACTTATGTCTAGCTGTTTTCAAGGATGAAGGATATAATTTCTCTCTTTGTGTCAGATAGATCTCAGCGTAACAATTCATTAACAATTAAAGGTGATTGATTTTTCCATGCAGTCAGGGCTATAATGTGTCAGATTAATAGGGAATGGATCATAACAAGAAAATATCAGTTCAAAGATTAACATTAGCTACTAATAGATGTAACCAATTTAGAATTGTATTACACTGTGACAATCAGAGAGTCTGGCTGGTCAGCCAGCATAGTTTTGTTCAGGAACCGTGCTAATTTATAACACCACAAAGATTTGGCTCAAGATACTTACACTGTCAGTAAAAGCACCTGGCTCTCCAGCGTGTCTGATTTATCACTGTGTAAGGTCTTTAGAAAATTATTTTTTAAAATAATGCTTTTGGAGCTATCTGTTCATACTGAAATGAGAAGTCTACTTTTCTTGACCAGAACTTTACAGAAATGCCCTTCATCTGATCTTAGAAATCAAGAGGCACAGTAGCTGAGATGAAATTAGTGAGAGTATATGATGAAGTACGTGAAGGAGAGAGGTAGAACCTACATGAGAATGAATCTTTCCAATAGCCTAACACCCAGTGGGACGCGCAGGTGGTGTCATATGGGGTGTGGCTCTTCTACAGCAAGCTTAAGACAAGATGGCTGGAGGATGCTCTTTTATCATAGCTTATCAGAAGGCCTCTGGCTATATGTGTGTCAAATACGATTTTCTGAATAAGGCAATTGTTGTTCAGTGAAGACATACTCCCTCCAGTGATGCATGTTAAAGGGAGGGCAAAACTGAATGGTACACTCAATGCTTAGCCTCTTGCACCCATACTGTTTATGGTTCTGTTGTCCTGCAGCTGACTTTATTGCTGGTAGGTGGTGTTAGAGATTTAAATGCCATCCTCTAGATCATGTTAAAGAGGATCTAACAGTCCTTTTTGACTGCACATCTCTATAGCTTGAGCATGTATTGATGATGGATGTTTCCCAAGGCCTTAGCTGAGTCAGCTGAAAGCAAGTGTAGGAGCTATTTCTGCCTCTTCTCACTTCCCCCACCCCCAAACACTTTTAGGTACCATGCAACATCCAGAAGCATAAAAAAATTGTTAGATAATTGAGCTAAACCAGTAGTAGTTGGTGGGTGATGTTCCACTTGGTGTCTGGGAGTGAAGGAAGTACTGTGTTAGGACATTTCCCCTTTAACATTGTCAAAAAACCAAAAAAGACAAGTCAGTTTGTGGATGACACCAAGCTGGGGGGACCATTCATACTGTGGACAACAGGGCTGCCATCCAGAGTGTCCTAGACAGGCTTGGGGTTTGGGCAGACAAACTTTATGAAATTCAACAAGGACAAACACAAACTCTGGCACCTGGGTAGGAATAATCCCAATACAAGGAAGGAACTGACTAGGCTGCAGGGTGGTAGACAAAGGACATAGTTTGAAATGAGAGGTTAGGGCTCTGTTATATAGATGGCAGTCCTTCAGAAAAAGGTCTATATTTTGTCCAGCTAACCAATGTAATGTGGCCTCCATCCCAGCTGGCCATAGTAAATAATAATATAGTAGTAATAGTAACGATTATAATAATACCTCCTGGTGCCATTAAGACATTCACCTAATCTAACTTCCTTAATGTATTTGGTTTTTAACTTAACTCACCATGATGTTTATGGATTTAAGGATTAATCAACAAAGGTTCCTAAACAACAGTTAGGTGCGGAGATCTCACTTCAGTTCACTGATAGGTAGGTTCCTAATTGTCTGTATGGCCTTCAAGGTCTGCAATCCTTCTTGACTGCTCTGTGCGAGTAGTGACTGTACCAAAAATCAGACGGTACCTGGGGACTGCTGAAATACAAATCCTGGGGGTCAGCTTATTCCTGCCAGGATTTTTCCCGTGAGTGGATAGGGGAAAGGTGATCTTCATGATTTTTTACTTTTGTTGTAGTTTAGAGGGAACAAAAGGCTGGCCATTTATTCAGAATGCTGGAAAAAGAGTTACGATTGCTGTCCATGAGGATAAGCTCTTCTCTGTCCCAATAACTTCTAAATCTAGTTGGTGAGAATTTAGTAGTATGGCCAATGGCATATAGGAAAAAATATATCTTAAAAATTGTGATAGTCATAGAACTGATCCTAAGATGTAGACAGTGGGAGCACAAACAGATATTAAACCACTTCTAAGGACTGTTGATTTATATGCTGCAATGCAGCTGCACAAAGAATGCAGAGCAGATGGGCCAGTGGCCCAAACAAGTGTGCCTTTGCTCAACTGTTTCATGAAAAGTTCCATTTGAATTGAGCCTTCACGTAACCTATTTAAACTGATGTAAGCAGCAATGCAAGTAGCGAAGGCAGGACTCTGGTAGCTAGTAAACTTTCTAGAAGTCACATAGGGAACACTGAATTTATTTACTCCCCAGAGAGAGAACCCATGGTTTCTTTCTTCCAACTGGCTTTCTGTGCTGCCAGCTGAAGACCATTGATTTCAGGGCCTTGGGTTTGAACGTTTTCTGTTGTCTGTGTAATCTCATGTTAAAAAAAAAAGGGGAGGAAAAAAAAAAGTAGGTAAGGTGATTCTGAGTGTATGGGTGGGCACCACATACAATAGCCAGGCTCAAGGTAATCAAGCTAATTAAAAATGTGCTGTTCAATTCCCTGGAAGTCTCTGTCCTGATTATCAGGGAAAGCTATTATCTGAAGAGTCCTCTTAGCATATTCCTGCTTGTCACTACCTTCCTGGAGGTAAGAGGCAGCATATGAGAGATGCAGATCTGGTGAGGATTTTTGTGATGGGAAAATCCTTCCTGACAAAAGTTCCTTCCTGTGACATTTCCAACAGAAAAGGCCTGTCAATCAACCCTTAAGATACTTCCTGGTTTCATTACTTTGTTCTGAGGAGACCATCTACTGATATACCTGAAGCAGATAAGTCTAAGACAGCAAAGATGAGAAACCAAAGAAAAGCAGCTCTAGAAAAGTTCTGAATAAGCAGCTGTGAAAAAAAACTATGACCAATCAACTCCAAAATCCATGTAATCTCAGAGTATTTGAAAGCTGTGGTGGGCTGGCCCAAACCAGCAGCCAAAGTCCCATCCAGCCACTTACTCACTCGTCCCCACCCACAGCAGGACAAGGGCAAGAAAACAGCAGTGACAAAACTCAGAGGTCAAGGTAAAGGCAGGGAGATCACTTACCCATCACTGTTGTGGGCAAAACAGATTCAACTTGGGGAGTTTAACTTAATTTGTTGATGTTTAAAATAAATATTTAATTACTGATCTGGGTAGTGGGAAATGAAAATATAAACATCAAAACACACAGGGAAAACACTTTTCCTCTGCCCTTTTCCAGGCTTAACTTCGCTCCAGGCTCCTCTCCTTCCCCTTGTTGCTGCTGCAGATTACGCTCAGTTCTTTCAGCCAGGTCACATGCTGTAAAAGGGGGAGTGTTGGTTACAGTCAGTACACAGCAATTTCTTTCTGCTGTTTCTTCTCACAATTTTCCTCTGCTTCCAGTGTGGGCTTTCCACAAGACACAGTTCGTTTGGGAATATCCATCTGTACAGGTCATTCATGGGCTGCAGGGCAATGCCTGCTCCTCCATGGAGCACCTTCTCCTCCTTGGTGTTCTCTCTGCTGTTTCTCACTCGTTTTCCACTCCTCCTCTGCCTGTCTGGAATTTTCTACCCTTTCTTATTTATGCTTTCACAGAGATGTCACCAGCTTCACATCTGATGGGCTCACCTGTGTCCTGTGATGGAATTATTAGGTCTGGCTAGAAATGGCTGTGCCCAGCACGGGGCACCTCCTGATCTCTTCTCAAAGAAGCCACCCCTACAGCTAACTTGCTGCCAGCACCTGGCTACCTACAAAAAATATATAGGCAAAAACAAATAAAAAAGATCAACAGGGCCTTGAAGTCCAGTGCCTGGATAGACACTTGTCAGGCCTTGTTGTGTAGCAGGTTCTCTACTGAAAAGTCACTTTGACATCATTTGAACTTGCCACAGTAATAAACAACATGTAGTTCTGTTTGTAGCTTTGCACCCCAGGTTATTTTAATTTGTGTGTCTTCTTAGCCAAGACAGTAGAATGCTAAAACCAAAAAATCTTGAATGTGGAACATGCTGCTAATCCTTGTTTTATGTTCTCCCTTTGCAGTAAAAACTTCTAATGTGCATCTGTTCTCTTGCCCCAAGACAGAATTTATTCGTGTTATTAAAAAAAGTACATTCACAACTATGAGTAGTGCAGGAAGCTGGCTGTTAGTTAGAGGCTGCCTTTGGCTTTTCTTTCTTCAGGATTTGGTGGAAGAGTGCATGGGGAGAAGGGAAAGATTGGTTGTGATGCATCAGGCTACTTTGCCAGAGTGTTTGGCAGAATATTTAGCAAAGAAACATTCACCATCTGTTTAGCTTTGGAAGGAAGGTGGAGGAAAAATAACTTCCTGAAGGTTTTGCCCTTGTTCATATTTTAAAATGCCTTTCAAACAGTCTTCACCCAGCCATATACTAAGTGTCTAGCTGATACCAGCTACCCAATACTATCAAGGACAAATGACAAGCACTTTGTGTCCCCTCAGCTCTTGCAGCGGTTCAGATGCTATATTATGCTTTCCAGACATACTGGTCTCAAGTATCATTCTGGAATGGGGTTAACGCCTTTGTTTTGCCAATTTGAACTGCTTTGCCAAATGATCTTCTTTTGGGGTACAGCTGTCTGTAAGAGAATAATCTTGCAGTCATGAACAGTCTCTTCTAAGGGGTTCAGTGTCTGAGTTTTGACTCTTCTTTTTCCAAATTTTTCTCCAATTCCAGTTCTGTATGTCAGGTTAAAATGCAAAACCTTTCTAATATCTTTCAGAGTTATTTCTGTCTAGGTGAGCTAACTAAATACCCCAGATCTAGCTGTTGCCAAAAATATGGCTAAACTCTGATTTTCTTCTTTGTAGGTGCATTCCCCCGGATTACAGACAGAAGAAACGAAGAGCAGTTTATGCCTTTTGACGCTGTATTTAATTTGAGGAGTTTTAAACTGATGCATCTGTCATCTTCCATTTTACTGCTATTACTGTGTGGTGCTCAGCAATCAATCAATTTCCAGGAAAAGAACTGCTTCAGGTTTTTTTTTTGTTGTTGTTGTTGTTTTTTCCTTAGAGCTGTGCAAGCAGCAGTGTCAAACTTGGGCAGCTTTAGAATTAATTTCAGCTATATTTACCCACAGATTAGGTAGTAGTAGTAGCATTGTGCTGAAGGCAAATCATTAGAAGTCTTTTTAATAATAGGAAAAATCACTCATTAGAGATGCTTATTTCTCTTCTGTGGATGGCAAAGGGATTTCTGAAAGTGTCATCAGCTACAGGCTCAGCTCTTTGATACCCGAAACCGAGTGAAATGGATCCCACACTTACGAAATTTCTCTCGTCTCACCTTTAAGAAGCTGAATTCAGAAGGGCACAAGCCACAATTGCACAGCAGGTTGGGTAGCAGAATCTGAAGGGAGAATCAGTGAAGGCAGGAATGATGAAGAGGCAGAATGGAGCAAAGAAATGAAAAGCCATAATGGGAGAATGGGGAGAAAGGAAACAAAACAAAACTGAGGGTGGTTTTGTGCCATCTTTAGGGAAACAGAAAAAAAAGGAAAAAGAATATAAGAACGTAACAAAATAGTTCATTTGTTCTAGAAACTTCTAAGCTGCAGTAATTCCAAATTATGGCACCTGGAAGGAAAAACAAACAACTATAGAGCTTTAGAAATCTGGGTCTTTATTCTTAACTTGCAGAGTGGCTGCTTTGCAGGAACATTTTCTTTAATATAATTCAATCTAATGAGATTGCATCAGTAGTATCTTGAAGTAGAATTTGGTTTATTATTTCTCTAGTTATTGGCTAAGAAAATGGAATGTGGGTAAAGAATCACATCTATTATTATTCCTGTGACTTATATTGCAAATTGCCAATTAAAAAAAAAGTGGCAGGGGAGCAAAACATGTTTCTTTTCATTCCCAAACATGTCCATTCCACTTATGTTCAGAGACTCAAATTAAACAATACAAGGCAATTTCTTCTTCTTGGTGGCACTGCAAAGGATGTACATCAATATGGAATTTGGCTTTTACTAATCTTCAACTTCTGTCACAGGCTATAGCTAGTGTGCATACACCCAGCATGGCATAAAAGTAGCTGGTTTGGTACAGACAGCTGTGGAGTTGTGACAGCACCAAGTTCTGCACAGCCCGACCACATGAGTATTTACTCATCCTCCCTGATGACTTTTGCAGTCTGTGAGCCTTGTGATACTGCTATTGCACTGCTAATGATGCTCCAAGCAAAACCCAATTCATGTGTGAGATGAAGTCACAGCGATGACAAGTCACTGCTGACATTCACTAGGGCGAGGCAGAAAAATTATCTGTTTTAAAGAGCAACGGAGAGACAGATGGTGATTTCACTTCAAAGCCTCCCTTGTAAAGTTCAGTAACACTATTGCTTCCAAGGCAAAGTGTACTCTTTAATCAGCTAAAATCCAGACTGGTTGTATATTTACCTCCTTAGTATGGTATCTGACCCCTCACAGTCATGAACACTGTTTTTCTTCCTGTATCTCTCTCTGAGTTGGCTTAGTACTCGTATTCCTGTACTAAATATGGGAAAACAGAGCAGAGAGAGACTGTTTCCAAGGTCACATGAGGAAGAGGAATATACGATTTAATTCAGCTTTCCCTGGAGAGTGACCCAGGACAGAAAGCCACATTCATGTGGGATATGTTAGAAATGTGAAAGGCATCATGAAGTTTCTCAACAAGAATGTAAGTCAGAAAACATTCATTTTTATCACGTGGACACATGTAGAGCTAACTTGAGTATCTTCACCTTGAACAGTATAAAAATAAACCTTAGTGACTCCTATCACTGGATGGTTTTTTCTCATTAAAAGAGTAGCCTGAGATGAGAGTTCTTTTATCTGGACATAATTTTCCCTTTTAGTGAGAAGCCGTGTTTCATTTCCTCTTTTATGTGAACCACAACTGTAGTTTAAAAGAGGCAGTACCTGTTTAACCAGGGTTCTCCCTCTCTTTCCAGACAGATGGTAAGACCCAGTTCCCATAGGTCCATGGACATCCCCTGTTCTGGGGACCTTTTATGCGCAATAATGGTATATTCTAGTTTATCACAGAGCTCCTCTCTTTTCAACACCTCTTGATAAGGTGTCTTCAGCCCTACAGAGACAGGGGAAATAGTAGGTAAGGTGACTGTCATCCTCGTTTTCTCTCAGGACTATCCTGTTTGCCAAGTAGTCAGTTTACAGGTTGCACCTTTAACACCGAAAATATAGAAGTCCCTTTTTTGTACATAATGGAGACATATGGCTTGAAGTTTATCAGGTTCAACCTTGATTTACACCAGAAATACTTATCCCTCCACCCTGCAACAAAAATATTTTCTCCCTCAAATGCCTGCAGAAGAGATCAGCAAAATGGGATCTGTACCTGCCAGTTCTTTCTTTCTACCCAGACTTAAGTGACACCAAAACCTGACCAACATTTTGTGTTATAATGTGTCTGAAATGCTAGTCTTTAAAAGCTGTATTTTGGATTTTAGTCCACTACTGTAAGGGCTATAATTTAGTATCTGTTCCATGCACATTTAAGAATGCATTTTCTAATTTCTATCAAGCTTCTCCCCCACAAAAATAATGTATCTGTAGATATCATTATCCAGAAAGAGATGAGCCTCACAGCTGAAGAGGCATGAGAGGGTGGCGTATACCCTTGAGTTTGTGAAATAAATTTTGTTCAGTAAAATGATTTCTCATACATCTGTTGCAGAGAGTAATACAGTGCAGCAGGAATTTGTTTAATACTGTGCTCTCTTACTCAAACCATTCTGTTTGCTGGAGTGCTGCTGTTATACTTGTAAAATAGACTGGGGCAGGAGAGCCTTGTTTTTCAGAAACAGTGTGAATGTGGTAGTTAATAATCCCTTTGCTGTATAGACTGTTACAAGTTATTTTTGATCAGCAGCTGAGAACAAAGGTAAGGCTGATCAAGTTGAAGAGCATTCAGAGAGTATCCATGCTCTGTTCCTAATGCTTCTAAATTTGCACTGTGACAGAGTGCACTGCTCCAGAGGTTTGCCAGGGAAACTGTCAGGTGCCTTTTTCCTTGTTTTCTCAGAGACAGCCTCAGAAATTTTAGACCTTGGCACTGTAAAGTTTGGTGGGGTAAATCAGCACAAAATCAACAATTTTATCCTCTTTTAAGCCTGCATGCTCCGTCCATTCTGATAGGTTGCTTTTCTGAACAAATTTTACTGGTTCATGCCATGAAAACAGAAGGACTTGATTTTATATCTGTGTGGCACTGACTTACTTAGGTTTGCTGTAGATCTATGCTGGGGCAAGGACAAAGCACAACAGCCTCACCAAGCCTCACAAATGGGGTTGTTCATGCACTCATCATCTTGTATTTCCAAGTTTCCTGTCCAGAAAACCAGGTGACTTGTGAGCTGCTGACAGTTCAATTGTTTCACTCGTCAGCACTTTTTTTCAGGTTTCAAGTGTAAACTGAAAGGAGCGAATTTTTATGCTGCATCCAGACTTGACTGAATGTAGCTGACAGAGAGACTGTCTGGAAGCCAGTTTCTGCCACCCGGTTCTGCCTCTTGATCCTGTTACTGCCTCTTCTCTTTTTCAACCTAATGATAGAGAGCACCACATTTATAACCCTAGTGCTGACTTCTACTTGATGACTTTCTGAAGGCTTCTCTTGATCTCTAGAACCTACTGGGCCATGAGGTTGTTTTTTGAAAAGCGTTTTCTGAGTACCTAAAAGTCTTGCTTAGGATGTCCAAGAGAAGCAGGTTGTAAAAAACAGACATTGAGAGAAAGGTCAAGAAGAAAATTATTTTGGTCTAAATCTAACTGGAGTGGAAGACTTCTTGTGTTTCCAAAATAGGCAAGCGAAACAAATCAACAAGCAGTCACCAGAGGATTTTCCCAAAAATCTTTGTGCTTAAGTACACTGCCTATGTGTCCATATTACATGGCTTATCTGCTGTGTGATTTTCTAGTGCTATTAACAAGTTGGTAGGAAATTGGGGAGCCCAGTGTCAGCTTAAGCCCTGAAAAACTATCATGTCTCTTCAAAGAAGTAGCAAAAACGAGTTATGTGATTTCATCAATATTTCTAGCCACTTCAAGGTTTTAGTTCTAGTGTCCTTTTTTATTAATTTACCATATAATACACACTCTCTTCCTATTTACTAGTTGCAGCCAATCAATTATTTTCCTGGTATTTATTTACAGAGGATTGACACATTGGAACCTTCATGAAGGAAGAAGCTTTTGTTTCTTGAGTTATCCTCAGGCAATTTACATGCCAGTATAATAAGCAGGAACATATTGCTATTGTTCGTTGATGGGGATATTTTGAGTCTTTCCTGGCAAAAGAGTTCTGAAAGCAGATAACCATCTCATCTTTTGTTCCAGTTTCAATAGGTAAGAAAGGAAAAACTAGTTCTGAACAGATGTAAAGCTTAGAGATTAGCAAGTCAAAAAGAGCCTCTAGGAGCCCAGTGGGAAGTTTGGATCAGTTATAAGATCATCAAGGCAAGTGTGTGTCTCTGTGTGTTTGAGGAATTGAGTGAAAGAGTTATGCAGAAGTTTGGCACTCAGGATGGACTTTTATTTGAGGGCAACAGGATTAAGAGGCATTTTTGCTCAGCGTTTGAGTCATGGTAGCTTCTTATGACCAGGGGGCATTCTGGAGTATACCATAGCTCAGTATTCATAATGGCTTAGTGTTCCAGCTGTGAATAGTTATGAATATGACAGGTGTCCTGGCATTCCTTTAAGTCTAAAGGTAAGTTAAACTATTGAGTTTAAATGCGATGGCATTAGCGTAAGGCTGTGCTGTAGAACAGCCTGGAAAAAACAATTTTTAAGGCATGAGGATTGCCGTCTTATCATTTTAAGGAAATCACAACCCAGACCATTCCACAAAAGTAGTCCTAGACATAGTAGTCTGAGAAATACGTTCACATGCATCTGCAGACAGCTTGATAGAGGCACATTCCATCTCACGCTTTAAAGCTGAAAGTCTGAAGCAAACCAGGACGAAGATACGTGAACAGTGCTCATGTTGCAACCAGCCAGTCTGCATGTGGAGGCTGTTTTTTGAGTGTAACTATCAAGTGTGGTATTTTCCACAACTGTTTAGCTCTCTTAAAACTCTTTTTCAAATGATAAAAAAGGGAGAAACCTTTTTAAAAGCACTGATGACTGGCTTAATATAATACGATAAGATCCTAAAACCTCTAGCTCCCTAATGTTCAGTTTATTTTTTGTGTAATTAATCTTTGGCAACACTTCTTGGGAGTGAGCATTGGAAAAGCAAGTTTATTTCATTTAGTTTCCATTTTTTGACATATGTGTTCATATTTGGTTATGTTAGCTATGAGTTAGTATCCACTTCCTCTGTTGACAGGGAGTGGATTAAATCACTTTAAATTAGCACAGACTCTCAGACTTCAGTGCCACTTCCTTCTTGCTGAGGGTCTGCCCCTGAATTTTAGTACTCTTCTCTCCAGTGTTAATCCGAGTAACCTCATCTTATCCAGACCCCTATTAGAACTCTAAACTGAAGCTGTTCTGTCATGTGTGATCTTGCTGTGCTGTTTGCAAAACAAGCTTTCTATGGAACTTTCCTGAGAATGAAATGGCAAAGCTCAATCTTCTGCAGGGAAAATAGAAATAAAGAAGGAAGTTGAGCAGAAGAAGTTTTGGAGCAGGTTTTGCTTTGTTATTTTTTTCCTCCTGAGAACAACTTTGATTTTTTACTTTTAAACTAAATGGAAGGATTCTGTCCAGTTGAGAATGTGTTAATTCTCTTTCTCTATTAAATATTCTTTCCAAAACAAAGCTCTTATTTTTTAGGATGACATAGACTGAGTATCCAACATTCTGTGTAATGTCCATCTGCTCTGGAATCAGTGCTATGTTCTCTATTTTGTTCGGTTGATATCTAATATTTGCTTACAGATATTGCATTGCAAGTTTTGTGAGTTATTTAGCAGTTTCTATACATAAGCATGGGCGTAGCTTATTTATGGGCAGTGGCTTATTTATAAATCAGTATGTTATAAACATTGGGGAATTTATTGTTTTCTGCAGGTGAGGGATGTTGTTAATCAGGTACACAGTGTAAGGTGGTTTTCATCGGCTGTAAGTCTAGGGGCATACTTTGAACAGTCTGAATTCTCTCTGAGTAAGCTTCGCTTCTATTGACTGCAGTGTTTGTTTTTTTGGTGGTTTTTTTTGGTTGGTTGGTTGGTTGGATTTTTTTCTGTAGATTGAATAATTTATGTAGGATCATGAAATCTGCTAATGCTATTTTTCGATATCTGCTACTACAGCAATGGGGACTATCTGAGATCTTTAGCGTCTGGAGGCTTATGGACAACTTCTAAATTGTGATTTCTATTCGTTTAAATTGTGGACTAACCCACAACAACTTCAAGATCTTTTTTTGAGAGCACAGAATCAATTTAGAGTCCAATCATTGTGTATGTATCACTGAGGTTCCTTTTTAAATTATTTTACTTTGCTGAGGGATCACCAGCCCCTCAGAATTATGAGCTACTCTTTTACAGTCAGTTTCAATATCTTGGATAGTATTGTCTCAGTACTAAATGATCCTATCATCTCACTATTTCACTCCAGGACTGCCTAATAATGTGTTGAGCATCACAGGTCAAAGCATGAAGGCCATTAACAACCTCCCTAATTCTGAAAATTGATCCTGTATTTTTATCCTTTCTCAAAGATTGTTATTATCATTTAATAAACTCTTAATCTAGACAGGACTATCTTAGCATGAAAACATAGTGTCTTTAAGAGCACTCAGTGAGGAAACTTCTCAAGGCACTGTAGAAGTACATACCAACCAAACCATCTTTATTTAGACACATGCTGACTCCTTCATAGAACTCTAGTTATTTCTGATATAAAACTACAATCTCTAGAGGATTTTGCTTTTCCCCAAAGTATCAAACTTGCATATACTGAACTGATTCTTTACCATCATTTCCATAAACTTGCCTAATGTGGAAGTCAAACTTCCTGGATGGACTGCTTTCCCAGATCACACACCAAGCTCTTTTTCAAAATGGTTGTCCATCTGAATGGCTCCTTTCCTTTCAGTTAATTAAACTGTTTCATGGTTAACAAAGTGTGATTGATCTTATCTACAAATCAGTTTTTCTTGTCTACTATTGAGAAGTGTACGGAGAAACAAGGGCTGAGCAGGCTGATTAGCACTAGAGGACAAACTTAAAATTATAATATATTCTGCTTCAGTTCTATAGTCTTGTCATATTTCCCCTTGGAATAAATCAGAAGTGTATGCAGCCATTTTTGCCCAGATGCTGCCCTTTGTTATTAATTTATTTTGCAATCTGTTTTTCATTATTTTGGCAGAGATAACACACTATTCTCAGCTGCCTATTTAGGAATCCTTCATGCAAACTCTAACAAGTCTCTGGTGTATTTTTCTTTTTCCCTGCTTCCTTATTGATCCCTCAGCTTTTCCACTGTTTCAGTGGCTCATGCTTTTTTGTGTCTGTATTCTCAGAGATGGAAAAATGCAGGTAATGCCTGAGGATATAAGTATCCCCTTTGCTGTCTTCTCTGCTCTTGTTTGTTTAGACCAAGGATCAGCTTGAAAATACATATATTTGAGAGTCACTACCAGTCTCTGAAACTCAAACCTGACTATTAAAATGAACCTAAAGCAAAACTGCACGCTAGAACTTCGAAGTTGATTTGTATTTGGGCCATAACAGTGCTGCAACCTAAACCTAGCACAGATATGAGTAAGTTAAGGCAGAGATTTTCATGTTTAGGGTTTATACCTGCAAGTTCAAAGCAAAGTGCAGTGTTACTGTGCTCTTCCAGATGGCTAGCATCCCACAGCCGTTGTTTTCCTCCCAGATTCCCTTCTACCCGTTCAAGTCTAGCTGGGTTGTTCTTCCTCTGCCGTGCTCATGGCAACTCTGCTAGTTGTGGGTTGGAAGTATCCATCCACTCTCCTTGATTCTGTGCGACAACTGGTCAGTGCAAGAAAGCAGGGCTCTTGCTGCCTCTTTCAGTCCGCTACCCATTTGCGTAGGGCTAATGAGTTAGCAAATAGCTAATTAAAACATCTCTGAGCATCTGACTGAAATCATCACCCCACAAAAAAGAGCACATGTGAGGGACTGTCTGCAATACCGCCACTCATCTCTTTTGCGGAAGTTTTAAATTCCAGTGTGGACTGCCAGTGCTTTCGGTGGTTTGAGCTCATCTGGTGATTTCGTGCACAGGCGGGAAGCTGAACATGTTCTATCCCACCAGCTGAGCTACGCGAGTGAAAACGCTCAGCCGGGGATGCTGAGAGGGGCTGAGCACCTGCCAGAGGTACTAACGGCATCAGCTGGGCCGAGGGGATGCCTAGCTCTCCCCTCGGATGCACAATGTCCCGAGCTGAGGGCTCATCTCTGCTCTCACTTGTGCCTGTGTGAACAGGCAAAAGCCAGAGCAGAACTGAGGCAGCCATATGAGAGCCAAGCCCTGAGAAGTTGTACAGTGCCCACAGCAGCTGCCAAGGAGAGCCAATCCTCTCTAGTCTATTTCAATCCCACAACAGCAGTCTTAATAAGCAGAAAAAAATCTGTATAAAATGTTAACAAGAAAAATATCTGTTACTGCAAAGTCTAAAGTTTTTACATTGCTTTAAAAACAACACACACATGTGTAAAACCCCATTTTCCCCTATGCATTGGTGCTATTTTATGTATGTAACAATACAGCTTTCATAACAGCAGTTCATTTATTTTCTGCAATAAACTGTCCTCCTGATGTGATGCAATCAGAACTAATTACTTTTCCATGGGATACAATCAATATTTGCAAGTCAGTACTGCTAAATCATGCCTCCCACAAATGGTAATGGGGAAGCAGATCATAAAACAGAGAATCCTTCCTCAAGAGAAAATAAAGCTTTGTGAAAAACAGAATGTTTTCTTCTGGTCTGTAGTGAATGATAATCTTGAGGTGAAAACAGACTGCAGGCTGGGGCACTTTAGGCTTTAGATACTACATTCCTGGAGAAACTGTGCATTTTAAGTAACATCTTGCTTCTAGAAGACAAGGCATGATAAACTATTTAAAACAGGCCAGCACCTTTGAAAATCATGTGTAACTTTCTAAAACATATGGCTTTGTTTATAAACCTTGGGGGAAAAAAAATACAACAATGGAAGAATCTGCAGAGTTGTTTCCCAGAAAGATTGTTCAAAGGCTAATGCACACAGGCTATCACTAGTCACTGGACAGCCTTTTGTCAGAAGCACCTGAAAGCTTCTAGACCTCTAAGAAGTGATGATTCTGCCCACCGTGCTCCAGTGAGCTTCCCCTCAAGCTTCTCACGCACCCCTGCAAGTGCATCCATGCACAGAACATTGGACAAAATGAAAATCTCTTTTCTGATGTTTACGTTCTCAGGAAACAACTAGATGTGCACTGCAGAGAGGAAGACATTTTTAGTAATGTCTTCAAAGAAAATAGAAGTATGTAACACAGCTCATCTTAGCTCTAGTACAGAGATCATTGCCCATTGTTTGAGAGACTGAAACCTGCTTCAGTGTGGGCAGTCACATTGCACTCTGAACCTTCTGTTCTGAGAATGAGGTGTTATTCTGTAGCAGCTAAGAGAGACTCTCCTCTGGGTTCAGGGAACAGGTGCCGTAGTGTCTTCATTCTAATACCCTGAGCTCTTCTCACTGGTGAAAAACTAAATGGAATCAATAAAGGGTCCTTAGGTCTTTCTAATGTTATAAAGGGCTATAGGAAGATTATAAGGTATTACTATGTACAGCACAGTTTATTTTAAGTTGCGTCATCTCTCCATTTCCCTTTTGAAAAAGAGATGCTTTTCTATAGAAACCTTCAAATTCAATCGCTAAATTGTTTCAAATAGCATATCTTAATCCTGCTGTGGAGATAGTATCAACCAGAAAGTATAGAGAAAACAAAGGCCTGCCAGCTTATTTAAAAAATTGCACCAGTGACAATATTGATAAAAGTATTTAATTGAATCCTGAACTTCCCGTATCAATAGGGACAGCTCCAGGGCAGCACCATTGATCAACTTGTAATCCACAATGAGGAAGAAATTTTCTACATGGCCTTCTCTTCCCGGCCCATTTATTTTGCAACCTATCATCAACTGTTTATGGCAGCCTAATGTCAACATGCATCTTGGGCATGACAACAAAGCAAATGGTGAAATATCAATGAAGATTAGGGCAAGGCCATGCACTACTTATTGTTTATAAGCATCACATCACGACATCTTTAAAAAGAAAGCCAAGCCCCACATTTTCAAAGAACCCACAAATACAGATGTACATGACGTCATGGCTCTTGGTGTCAATGATCCATTCATAATATAAAAACTCAACTTTAAACACCTCATTAAAAACAAGAAGTCTCATTCAGGGGAGTTAAAGAGGATTGAGCCAAACTGCACAAAAGCATTAAGCAGTAAATGCTGCATATATCGTCTTTCCTTTTCAGATGCTAAGATCTGCATACTAAATCATTTTATTTTGGCATTAGCCTTTAGCTTTCATATCTTCAAATCCACCTGTATATAAAAGGGGACTGGATTTTCTATGGATTTTTTAGTCTTCTATTTGGCCCAGACTATCTCAGATCACGCTGTTTAGAGATAAGCCAGAAAAAAAAAAAAAAAAGACTTCTCTGCAGAACAGATCTTTAGGTGTATTGTCATAATGACGAAGAGACATGGTATAAATCCAGCCATGGACCTTGCTAGAGTGTGTCTGTGTGTGTGCGTTGGTGTGCCAGTGTGCGTAAGATGACTTTGTTATATAGACTGTACTGTAAAATTGAGACCTAAGGTCCAAGTTCTCCTACCTGATACGTCATACACTTATACTCAATGAGTATGTGTAGGCACAAATAAGGATAGAAGTCAGGCAAGTATGACTATATTTAAAATGAAAAATGTTAAAAAGAGGGACAGCGATTCTTTCAGTGGAGAGAAGTGTTGGAGAAATCTAAAGCATACACAGTACCAAGCTATCCCCAGGGAAAAAAAGTTTCTTAACAAATTCTGTAGCAATTCTTTTTAATCTTTGTAACTTGTGGTCCTTCTCACACTTGGTAGAAGTAGTGTGGGTTTCTTTATGTTTTCTATGTGTAACTTCCTTTAGAGAACCTGGGAGTTTGCTTTTGCTTTTACTTCATGACTTACCTCGGTCATTTTTGTCTGATGGGAGTGTGGTAATCAAAACTAAATATTGTACTATAATATGGGGACAACACAGATTTACATTGCGGTATGTAGTGCTGTTTTCTCTTTTGTTCTTGGTTCTGTTCTAATAACTTCTCATATTCTACGTGCTTTTTGAACACCAGAGTTTTTAAGAAGACCAGTGTTTTTCACCATTTCTTCAAAAGAGCTAGTGCTCATCCAGTAGAATTATAAAAGCAATAAATATAGAACAAATCAGAGAAATATTGGGTTTTTTTAATATATCAAGTAGTTCCAAGATGTCAGAGAAGCTATAAATACAAATGAATTCTCATAGAGCACAAAGCTATGGTGATCATTGAAGAATATATGGTGCAAATTTGTCTCAGAAAGTTCTTGAACTTCTGATTGCTGGAAACTAGGAGAGTGTTATGGGTGAAAGTCTTGTACTTAAGCAGCTGCTACCAGAGAAAGAATATGAAACTCACCAGATCTGTGGCCTAATGTAGTGTACCTGTTTTTATAGATGGCACATTAGACAATTTTTAAGGGTTGGGATTTGTTGTTGTTATTTTTTTTGTTGTGTTTTTTGTTGTTGTTGTTGTTGCTGTTGGGTGGCTATTTTGTAATTGGGAATTTGAAATAATTAAAACAAACAGTTCAAGGCAATGGAAGTGGGGAGACAATACCCCTAACCACGCAACTTGGTGTAAAACTTCTAGGGGCATGTTAAAGAATTTACATAAATACAATAGTAACATATTAAAATGTACACAGGTCATTGAAAACCAAGCCCTAAAATTTTGCTCCACGGGTTTGGATAGAGTCTGCAACAACTGAAGAATGGAACTCGTATTTGCTTACAGATAAATGGCTAGAGAGTGTTCCTAAAGGAGAAAGCATTGGCACTGGGAGGCTTTATGTCTGTCCATGAGGGAGGAAGAAGCTTCAGTCCTGACTGATTTATTGATGGTGTTATCCACAATGTGCTCAAGGTAACTGAGGACAGAGTCAATACCTCACTTTCTTTCAGCAGGTCTCACCACCTGTGGGCTCACCATAGTTTTTTCAGTTTTTTCTTGATGCCTCTCATGGTGCATTGTGAAAATGGGCACATCACATGAACCTAATTGATTACTGTCAACTCAGTAAAAAAGCCGTCCTCCTCTTCTGTGCCTTCCTCAGCTGTGAAATAAGGAAATATTTATTTTGCTTGTGATTCCTGTAAGTTACAGCACCTGTAAGTTACAGCAGTTGTCTCTGATAGGAATCCAAATGGAAACAGAGCAATAACCTCAAGGAGAGATGAGTTCAGATGAGGACAAAGTACTTCTTTCTTCAAAGTTTAAGCTAGGATAATTTTTACCTCTTTGACTGGATCATTATTCAAAATGCAAAAACAGAAAAGAATATCTAGATAAGAAATAATTTTAATGAAAAAAAGAGGAATGCCAAGTATGAATTTGTTACAATGAAATTTCCCTCAGAAGTGAAAATCCCCCAAAGCATGGCATCCTGTGGCTTCTTACATTCTGCTGAATAAGATCATTTCTACTTCTGCCATCCAGATTTCCTGGAATTAAGGGTTGTCTTTGTGTCTGTAGAGGTGTCACTGGAGGTGAAGCGATGTAGAAGAGCAAAGTGTGAATGCTGATAAGCATTTTCCATTTCATTCCCTTTCAGTAGGAAAACACCTGTGAAATTTGGAGGTCAAGTCAAAATAACAAGATGTTTCTGAAAGGAGACCAGGGAATATTCACAGCAAGCCCTGCCAATCTGTGCTCCAATCCAATTTATCATGAGCAAGTAGTGTAGATAGTGGAGAAACAGGTAAAACACAGTGTAGACAGTACAATAAATAGAGTTCTTACAGCAACTCCACAGCCATTATACAGATCTTTATATTTAAAGTCTGCATAACTTGCAAAAAGATCCTTCTCAAGGCCAAGACTTTCTGTGCTCTGGAGGCTTATTTTGTGCAGAATGTGTGAACTAGAACCTATACCCGTAAGGAGATACTGTTTTCTCCCACAAGAGCCCCCTTGTAGTTGTCAGCAGAGTCAATGAGAGCTGAATTGAGCCATAAGCCACTAAGCATGCACTGGACACTGACTTGTGTTATGTCACTAATGAAGATGCATCATCTTCCTCCAGCTGACAAAATGCCTCTGCAGCCTGGAGCAGGGAATGAGGAGAGGGTGCTGGCAGTGGCTCGGCAGGGACACTGCAAGCAGCACAAGATCATTTCATCCCTGCAGTTTTACCCACTGTACAGTGGAGGTTTTTTTGTCAACCGTATGAGTTTCCTGCATAGCAAAACCCAGGAGACTAGTGCCTACACATGGTTATTTAGGTTTTCAGTGGGCTTGATCCCTTCCTGAGGTGACCATCTCACTCACTGACCATGGAGTGCCTATCAAGTGTTGTCTCAGGTGCCTTGTCCACATGTTGCTCTGTAGATGAGGTGAATCTATCTGTACAGAGCCATGCTTTCAGGATGCTTACAGATCAGATTAAGCAATCAAAATCACTAGCAAAGTAAATGGGTTGTGGTAAAAGTACATAAGGCTTGCAGAAATCTCATTGTAGTTTGTTTGGGAATTGCCTCTATTCAAAGCATATTCCCAACCCATTCATTTTTATTATATGTTTCCACCTGCTTAATTTTCTTAGCTTAAAATAAAATTTAAAAGGAGCAGAATGAAATAATGTTAGCAACACTGTAGATATTTCTGTTGAGTAATTCTAATAAGAATCATATTTGCAGTTTTCCCCAAAGCGAAAACAATCTGTTTGTAGGTGGTATTATCAGTAGTTAGGCAGAGTGATACCTCTGCCAAATGCCTGTGATTTTTTTTTTTTTTAATATTTAAATAGACTGTGGATTCCAAAGAAATGAACTTAAAGTACATCTGTACCCAGGATACATATACGTGTACTGGGACTGGCACTCAACCTGTGTGGAATGTCTGCGCTTTCATAAGGATTTAGACTTGGCCATGAGTGTTGCTTGCCAGACACACGGCTATAAATGAAAAAGAAAGGAGTTCTTCACTCTGTTTGTAAGGCCAGCACAGGATCTGCTGCCTGAAAGCACTTGTTTTTTCTCAAACTGGTTCTTTTGGTGGAAGTTCAAAAACCAGCAGTGTTTTAGCAGTGTCTGTGTCTTATCAAGAGGCTGTTAATGATCTACCCAAAGTGCAAATGACTACAATTCCTGAGGTGTTTCTGCTTGTCTGGACAGATAGCAAAGTGGGCCTAATCCTGCATGGTACAAGCAGTCCCATTGATGCAAACCGAGTATGTGCAAGAGCAGAGGCTGGAACCTGACATACGTGTATGAGAGAGATTTGAAGTCAGAGAACGAAAGCAGAAATTTCAGGGGTATCAGAATATATAAAAGCATATACGGATGGCAAGAACACAGCCACGTGTCAAAGACTGGCTTAGGATATCCTGCCTCTTCCCTGTCCTTGGACTTGGTATCATGCCTTAAAAGAATCTGCTTTAGTGAAGACTGAAACAAGACTGTTGCATGCTGGAAATTAACACCTTCTCCATACCTACAGAATTGGCTGGAGTCAGAACAGCTTTATAAACATTTCTATGCTTTCTTAAAGAATTCTGGAGGGGAGCTGCCACAAGCCTGCTGAGTCCCAACATCACCTAAAATTCCAGAGCTAAAGTATCCTTGTGATATATTCTAGAGCTTTCCTCAATGGATTATTTTCTCCCTTTTTCTATTCTTGCTTTTGTATTTTTCCAGACTGCCAGGTTCAAATTTGATAGACCATCTTTTTTCCCATCATATCCCACTTCCCTGGAAGAGTTCCTTTTGTCACCATTTATTCCAAACAGCAACAAAACCAGGTAGCTGCTCCTGTCTCATGGGTTACATCACCAGAATAAGAACCTCTAAATCCTTCCTGTTGTCTCCCTTGTGTAGACCAAGGAATATTCTCTGCTAGGGCCTCTGAAATTCCTTCATGTTGAAGCAGAAGCTCTGTCCTGAGAAATTCAGGCTTAAAGAAGAATGTTGGTGTCTATCTGGCCAGATAATGGGCTGGTGACTGAAGTAACTACTGGGACTGGAGACTCTTCCCTTGCCAGCTTTGTTTTCTTCATTCAGTTTGTTTGATAGAAGAGCAAACAAACGGGCTGTTTCTGGCAACACTCCAAAAACACCAGACAGAATGCAGAGGGTTTTTTTTCTTCCAAAATGTCTGCTGAAGGTATGGGCAATCTCTCAGCAATATGATTTCATTGCTAGTTGATTGCTGTTATTAATCTCCATTGAGGTAATAATTTCCAAAGAGATCAATTGTTGATAAATCTCCACTGACTTCAAAGAGACCAGAGTGCTAGTTCTCTTGAAAAGTTTGACTTAACCTAGGAAATTAAAAATGGTCAAATTAGCAATTTGATGCTACCTTTTCTGAAAAGCTAATTTCAATAAGATAAAATTATTCCTCCAGAAGCAACTTCCATTATAACTGGACATATATTCACGTGTAGATATTTACATGTATGCTCTATATTCCCAAGCTGCAGTTGCCTACAAAAGACGAATGGCTCTAGTGAGGCAGTGCAGTCCAGGCAGTAGACTGAGAGAGGAGTGAGACCATGTCCACATGTGCAGAAGGCCACCAGAGATGTAGGATAAGAAAAGCTATGGAGGGAGCAATGCAGACGAAAGCAAAGATGTGGTAGAAAGCACCGCACAGAAACTGCAAAAGCAGTAAGGAACAGCTGGTTCATATGAGGGCCCAAAGCTAGAAGTGAAGGCAGAAATTGCCCTGGATTCCCCTATGGGTTTTGGGGTTTTGTTGTTGTTTTGGTTGGTTGGTATGTGTTTTGGTTGGTTGGGTTTTTTTTGTTTGTTTGTGTTTTTTGTGGTTTTGTTTAGGGGGGATTTGGGGGGGGGGGGGGGGGGGGTTTGGTTGTCCAAAGACTCAACCTGTAGGTTCTCAGGTGTACCCTAGAGAATGAGGTTTTCTTCACTGTATAATCATAGCTGATTGGTGACCTGCTGTACTGTCCAGCCATGGAGGCACCACAGGCATTGTGTGCTGCTGAATCTTCTTATCAGCATCTCTTGTGCACATGTGTGGGGGCAGGGGGAAAAGGGCCTTCTCTGCATCGTGCCAGACATGAGCTAGAAGTTGGTCACAGACTCACAGAATGGCTGAGGTTGATAGAGACCTCTGGAAATCTTCTAGTCCAACACCCTTGCTCAAACCAGGCTCTATTAAAGCAGGTTGCTCAGAGCCATGACCAGTCAGGTTTTGAATATCTCAAAGGATGGAGACCCTATCTGCAACCTGTGACAGAATTTGATGACTCTCACAGTACAAAAATATTTTCTTATGTTTAATTTCCTGTCCATTTAAATGAGATGGGAGCCTCACCAAACTGATATGTTGCTGAAGTTGAACAGGTTCCTGGCCTGTGTAAAAGGCCAAGGTAATAATACCTGCCTATCAAATGACAAATTCTGTCTGAGATGGTGTAGCAAAGGAAAAAGCCATTTTTCCTCAAGGTTGAATGCTGTCATGACAGGCTTGACAAATATAAATATTTTATAATAAATGAGCTGTCCATATCCATTCAATTGAATGCCATGTGAAGCTTATGAATTTAATAATTTTCACCTGGTATATTACAATTTTCATCTAGTGGAAGATCTAATTTCACTGTATTGTTGTTTAAATCATCATGTAAACAAAGCAAATTAGCCACAGTACAATCACTCTTCTGCTCTAAGATGGACATGGATGTCCAAATGGCATGTCAATTGAAAGATTTACAACCAGATGAATTTTCAGTGGTTTGTAAATAACTAAGGTAATGGACTTAATCAGTCAGTTCTCTGAGTCTATGGGTGCTATCTTTGTGAATTAATTATCAATCAATTAATCAACATTTGATTTCTTAGTGATAAGTTTTGCTTGACATCTTCCAAAGTAGTACTGTTTCACACAGAATGAGACTAAAGTCTGTCATTTCCTGTAGCAGATGTAAGGAAAGATTTCAAATATCATTAGTAACCTATTTTTTTCCTTATTCATAATTTTTTTTGAGCTTCCAGTTTTATTGCTTATGATTTGGATTTTGGTTTTTGTTGTGTTTTTTGTGGTATGTTTTGGTTTTTTTTTTTCCATTTGCTTCTCTGCCTTGTTAAATCTAATTTCTTAAACTGCAGTTCCGTGTTTTGTGTGGTCTGGAACTGAGTTAATGCAATTGCAATATTTTGACATTTTCTGATTTTATTTCTTTTCAGATTGGACAGAAAAGTAATGGGTAATATGCTACTAGTAAACACTAGCTTAAGATGGCCCAGTTGATCAAATACATTTGTTAAATGACTGAGACTGAATTAACTGGATCTGAGCAGCTGCTGCCTCTTAACCAATGGAAAATGTCACAGTTTCAATCAGAGAAAAGAGCATGTACGGCTACTTTCTGTGGCATGATGAGTCTGTGAGTCTCCAGAGTACAGAAGTTGATAAAAATCTTGTTCAAAGTCCCTGTAGTCTTAGAAGTGGGACCTGAGAGGTGACTTACCACAAATTTCACTAGAGTTCATCTTTTGTCTTAACCGAGAATTAATTCAGCATTCCTTTAAAATGCTTTAAAGATCTCTTAGCTCTGAGATGCTGGAGAAGAACTAAAGAAATATGGGTGGCATGAGGACATCCTGAAAGCTCAGGAGCACCACACATATAAACAGCCTAAATGAGTATGTGCTGGTTTGGGTTTCAGTTGTGTTATTATTTTGTCTCAGACCTGATACACTTTATTTTTTAATGAATTTGTTATCGATAGCACTCTCCCTTGAAATGTTTCTAGCATTTTTCCATAACAGAAGAATCCAGCTTTGGGATTGCATACTGTTCACCATTTTAGTTTTCCTGTGGACCTCAGTGGGCATTGAATCAAGTCCTTTCCTTCAAAATCCAGAAAGGGGTTGGGGGAAAGAGCCCTGATCTATAAGACATGTGATGGCTAACCCGCAATTCACATCAATGGGAACTGAATGCAGACATATCATGATTTGTATCTATAGACACATCATTGAAGGAAGGCTATGATTGTCTCAGTTTCCATTTTCTGTTGTGTAGCAGTTCAGGGTGCATGTTAATTTAATCAAACTATTTTTCTAGTTTTTGCAATTCAGAGCTTGGAATTGGCTTTGCCATGAAAAGTGGTATAGTTGCATTGTCCCATGGGAGCAGGAGTAGCTGTCCAGCCTCTGGTCCCCAGGATACACAGAGGAAGCAAACAGCGTTCCTTCATAATCCTGGCCTGTGGCTGCAAGGCAGCAAAGGCAGAAATCTTCTTTCTTCATATTTTCTTAAGGCACTCTTCAGAATGTCTTTCTTAAAGTCTCATACAGAACTGATGCTTTTGCACCCTGCTTAAAGGAAGATAAGACTGCCTATGCTTACTTAGTGTGTACACATAAGAGCTTAGTGCTTTTTTTAATCCTTAATATCTTTGAACAGCCCAGCTGCTACAAGTAAAATATGCTAATTACATTTTACATTTCTGCCTCGAGGTCTTTTGCTAGGTCATTAAGCTAAATAACTCTGAGCTAGAGTAAAATCTACTCAGCTCTGCTTGGTAGTAGTAACAAGGTATCGTGTTCAATGAAAAGATCAGCAGTCATGGCTAGAAACAGTTCTTGGGAATGGTCTGACCCTTTTCTTTATATAGATTATGCTGCCATCCTCAAAATGATTCCAGGTCAGTACTGGAAATGTGGTAGCTCTTAGTTTTAAATGTAGCTTTTTGTTAAGACAGTCTGCTCCCTTTCTTGTGTCCACGGCACACCAGCTCCTCAATACACCTGTGAATCTGAGATTGCTCCCATTGCTAATGGCCTTTTAAAGGTGAGTGTAGCAGACACTGGGCCTAAATGACCAAGCAGGAATAAACAGGACAACTCATTTGCAATCCCTGACTGCTGTCAGTCATAGTGTGTGGAGAGCCACAAGACTGTGATTGCATTGGAGGAAAGCAGTATATCCACACAAACGCTTCACTGGTGAGAACAATGTAAGACAGAACCAAGGGAGGAGAACAAATCAAGCTGCCATAAAGCTGCACCCTTTGGTCATTTATAGAATTATTGTATGCCCTGTACAATATCTTGCTGCACAGCACTGAGCAATCATTTGCTCTTTGAATGTATTGAGTAACTGTCCATGCATTGTAATGCTATTAGGCTAATTGCCTGCCTGTGCAACTGTTTATTGAACATCTACCTAGTGATATTTTATTGGATAATTGCTTGACAGATGTACTGTTTCACTCAATAGTTGGTTATTTTGCTTGATATTTTCTAGAATTATTTCTAGGTCTGAATGGGGCAAGCTTTTTCAGGAGCAGACAGCCTCTTGAGCCAGATTTCTTCAGCTTTGCTCATTTGTTTTTCCAGAGACTTCTTTATCTCAAAGTAAACTTCATGGCTTCTGAGACCACTGCTACTGTATTTTTCTTTGCGGTGTGAATATTTTTCATGACTCACCTAAACATGCTGAGCCTTCTTTTTCAATTAAAATTCTGTGGTTACAAAGAAATTGCACTCACTGGGAAGAAGTTCATTATACTTTTTCTATACTATTTCAGCACCTGGACTCCTGAATTTTATGTCCAGTGCTTTATGGTGTAGAACACTGACCGCATGTACAACTGATGTATTTTGCTACTGAAACTGAGGAAAATTCAGAACTTTTTCTGTCTTGTGGCAGGTCTGTGACAGGTAGCATACCATGAAGCTTAGCAAGCATCGCTGTTGCTGTTGCTACTGCTGGGGTAGGGGCAGCGTTCATCACTTCCCATGGATTTAAGGCAGGGAACATTTCGAAGGCAAAGTGTTCTAGGAAATATGTTTTTCAACATTACATTTTGAAAAAGCACAGTCTTCTCTAAAATATGCCAGTTGTCGCCAATGCAAGCCCAGATTGCTAAGTCCTTATTATATATATTTTTTTTTATTCTTAGCATATCAGAGAGTGAACCCGATTCATCAGTAAGTCAAGCCTTACTCTGCAAGATCAGAATGCAAAGGAATTATACAAGACCATCATTCAGAATTGTCAAAAAAACAGCCAGATATGATACAAGGCAATAGTGAACTAGACTGACAATTTTGTATTTGGAATCAGCAGTTCAGATGTAGGTTTTGCTTGTTCTGAGCAATGAACAAGAGACCTGGAGTAAACGCAAGAGCTGGATGAGTCTTGGTCGTGCAGTGAAGTCATATGACGAGTGTTTAAGAGTTCTGTTATCATCAGTGCTTTAACATCCAACTGTCTGTTCATGTCTTATTTGCCTAGACAAATGCCCTCTTCAGTTTCAGTTGCATGTATTCCTCTTTACTACTCCCTCTCTCTTCTGTTGCCTTTTGGTTGGATGTGGTCATTCAGTTCAGGGATAGCTCAGTTCTAGTGGTCAAAAATATACAGCGATGCTTAGACATTTCTGTTAAAATAAGGGCTGTAATAAGTGGCACCATGCTAAAGAGAAAATGTGTAATAATATATTATGAGTGTTGATGGAGATAAGAAAGCTGTCTGTTGTCTGAAAGATTATGTGCAGAAGTGTCTTACGTTAGACCCATTGTAACACTGGAGCACGTGCTATTCCAAATCTGAATGGATATATGGAGCAGAAAGAACAGAGTCTCTGCCTTGTTCGGGGTTGTTGGTTACCCTCCGCTCCTTGGAGAGAAGAGCTGATGCTGTCTCTTGTGCAGATGGTCTAAGCAGGACCAATTTCACCTCCATGAGTCTTGTTAAGAGCTATAGGTACACTGTTGCTATGGTTATACCGCAAATACTTTACTTGGTCCAAGGCTTGGTGGCCCTGGGATATGATGAAGGAGAGCTGGGGCAAGCACTCAAGGCTGGCTGTACAGGGCTATTCCTCTTCCCTTGCTTAAGGGCAGTCGCAGTCTGTACTGCTTTGTCTGTGTCCTACATTAGTGAGTATGGAGGTAACCATTAAAAAGAATTAAACAAGCTCCCCTTGTGGCAGAAAGTAGCCAGAATACCTATAAAAAAGATCAATTGATCCGTACACCTGTAGCAACCAGGTAACCTAAAGGAAATTGATATGCTGTGATCCAGAGATATTGATTCATCCCAGGAATAGCATAGCTAAAGGCAGGTGTCAGTTATTTTGTGAACTGAAATGGTTTATTTTATCTGTAGTGGAATCAAGAAAACTACCAGGCATGGCGTGGACAAGTCCAAAAGTTGCAGAAGGCCTGAAGGCAGAAAAAGGGGGTGAACCACAAGTTACACACATTTCCAGGGAAACAGCACCGGACAATTCTGTCTTTCTTTCTCACCTGGAAAAACCTCTCCCATTAATGTTTTAAAAGTCCCACTGAAACTCTACTGAATATTTTAGTAGGTGAGGTGATTATCTTTTATACTTGGGTAAATATTTCATTTTGCTCACATAGACTCATCAAGTGAGAGAGGTTTCTATATTCCTTGTGCCCGTCTCAGTGCTTGTATAAGCTGCTCTTGCTTTAGCTGTTTTGTCAGCAGTGTGAATGAGTAAATTCTCCAGAGCTCCTCCTCACAGCACTGTTGAAACGAGAGCTGGGAAACTCTGCCAGACCACTAAGTCTTGTTCCTCCAAATATCAGCTTTAGAAACATCTCTGTTCATGGGACTTCAGCCACTCCCCATCGAACATTACTGCCAACATAGTCTCATCCTTTATATTGACCTTATCAAGAAGGGAAGGAATCAAGAAAGTCCCTCTGAAAAAAATCCCATCATGTCTTTTCAGACGAAATCCAACTTGTTTCTCCCAGAAAGTTTCAATTAACTTCCATAGATTCTATTTAATCCAAGATATTTGAACTGGATCTCCAGTGAGCAGATCTAGACACAGATTGAAGACATTAATGCTGGTGATGTCTCCTGGTCATGCTTTCCTGTGCCTGTCTGCCAGTTCTCACTTTGGGAGAGCTTTGATGTAGTTACTAGTTGCCATGTGGAGGTTGCTCTGATCTTGACCAGGCATGTGGATACAACACTTTGTTTCTGCATCCTTCCTTGGTTTTGTTTGTTTGTTTGTGGTTTTGTTTCTTTGTTTGTTTGTTGTTGTTTATGTTGATAGATTTTTCCTAGCCTGTGAAACAGTGGATATATTGCAATGCTCACTGTTTAAGTGATAGGTGACTGCTGCCTACAAGCATCCACAGACCCAAGTCAGTCCCTTGAGTGCTCGTATTTCATGTAGGGAAGATTAGGTGCAAAAAAGGATAGTCTGCTTGAGCTGCTTAATGTGCCATCTGACCTGCCCACTGGTGAGCAGAGTATGGCTTAAGGCTCGTCTTTTCGAGTAAAATAATCACCTTGGAATCTTGAGTAAAATAGTCATCTTGGAATCAAGAAACCTGAGAGAGTCTAAGGACTTCAGGCAGTGTCAGACTTCAGAATGGGATCCTGAACAGGCAGCTGAGGAACAAAGGAGGAGCAAAACCAAGCATAAACTTCCTATTCCTCTCCCTTAAATGTCTAGTTTGGCTTTCAGGGGAATCTGTTCAGCCACTCTGGATTCCTGTCCCTGAAGCCTCTGCTGTAGCCAGGACCCTCACTATGTACAGTACTCATGCAGGAAGGGACACAGCTGAGTTTCTTTGAATTCAAAAGAGGATCACAGCTACACTGTAGGAATTGAGTTAAAGCTAATGTTCAGGCAGGATTTGGAGCTTTCTTTTACAAGTGACAGATCTTTCTGCTAAGGTACTGGAGAGAGTTCAGAGAAGGGCAACGAAGCTGGTGAAGGGTCTAGAGAACAAGTCTTACGAGGAGCGGCTGAGGGGACTGAGGCTGATCAGCCTGTAGGAGGCTGAGGGGAGACCGTATCCCTCTCTACAACTATCTGAAAGGAGGTTGTAGCATGGAGGGTGTTGGTCTCTTCTCCCAAGTAGCAAGTGATAGGATGAGAGGAAATGGCCTCAAGTTGTGCCACGGGAGGTTTAGATTGGATATTAGGAAAAAATTCTTCATGGAAAGGGCTGTCAGTCATTGGAACAGGCTGCCCAGGGAAGTGGTGGAGTCACCATCCCTGGAGGTGTTTAAAAGATAGGTAAATGAGGCTCTTAGGAACATGGTTTAGTGCTAGAGTTAGGTTGTAGTTGGGCTCAAACTTAAGGGTCTCTTCCAACCAAAATGGTTCTATGATTCTATGTTTCATGTGTATGTGTGTAAATGTTAAGTTCAGGGAAGCATTATCAAACACAAAGTACACAGTCCACAGAATACTGTTGGTGAGGCAACTGCAAAGCGGCCCAATAAATGCCGTAATATATACAGTTTGTCCAAGTCTGATGCACAGTTATCTTTTAATGTCATGAGCTAAGTTTCTCTCTCAGGCTGAGAAATCCCAAATGAAGAAAACATTGATTTAGAGTTTATGGATTTCAAAAATTGTTTATTTTTTGAAAATATTTTCATAGTAAATACAATTTTGGATGATTATTTTATACTTTTTTTAGTCAGAACTAGAGAAAAAAATGAAACACTGGTGTTGTGTGTGGTTTTTTTTTGCCCTGTCTGTGAAGAAAAATAATGTCAAAAGTGTTGAGTTTACTCTATTGATTGTTATGTTATGTTATGTTATATCATGTATCATATCATATTATAGTGTTAAATGTCATTTAGTGGAAGGTGAAAAAAACCTCTTCTGCTGCTTGTTACTTATCTCTGTGAAAAGTTTCCCTACACCCATTTATTATCTAGATTGATTTATTCAGAAAATGTAAATATAGTTAAATAAGATTTCAAAATAGTTATGTAAAGAATACATGATGAATGAGCCCAACTGTACTGTAAAAGAAAGACTTTCCCACTTTTTACAGCAGGATCAATCAATGGAAATTATTTCAATTCCTTCTTGTTTGACTGAGCTCCACACAAGAAATGCTACAGTGCAAAAAGACAGCTAAATCCTCCAATTTCTGATAGGAATAACGCTAGCAGATTCTTTTTTTTTCTTTCTGTTTTTTAAACTGGGATCAAAGCAAGGAGTCGGAACATCATCTTAGATTTTGTCTTATGCATTAGTTCTTCTGCTTGCCTTACCTCATACCTTCTAATGGTCTCTTGTTGTGTTTCAGATCTGTTTGTTCACAGCTCTCCTAGAAGCATGTTTCAAATCTTCTCTTATTTTTCAGAACCATATGCCAAGTAATGTCATAAGTGGAACCTGTGAGAAAAACAGAAAAAAAAACATCCAGTCCAACAATGCACATTTTCATGGTGGTTTTGGGCTAAGGGATCATCTTTGTGTCACTTGTAGAGATTCCTTCCTCCAGGTTCCATCAAATGTTCCCTCAAATGTTCTGTGACAGTAATGATGCCAGTGAAGGTTTAGTGAAGAATGGGTCAAAAGCAGAGCATGGTGAGAAATGGTTCAGAAATATCCTTCATTTAGGTAATAATAGCATTAGAATAATTAAGTAAAACTTACAGCTTTAGTGTAAAAATGTGTCGGAAAACAACAAAGATAAATTTTCTGCTCCTCCTGAAGCTAATATGAAGTGCAGAAATATTCCTTCCCCTTGACACTTCAGGTCTGCTGTACAAAATTGTACAAAAGAGCCAGCAGAGCCTTAGCATTGCATACAGAGTTACTGTTTGAAAAAACAATTTAAAAATGTGAATGCAAGTCCCTTTATCTATATGAAAATAGATGGAAATATATTCACTGCATTTATGGCATATGAAAGGTTATATTTAATGTTATCTGGTCTTGACCTTTAGACTGAAATTTGCATTTGATTTTCAGTGCTTCTGTAAATGTTTTACTTCCTGCTCAAAAACCCCTTCTAAGCTGTGAAGACTGCACACCCTATAGCAATATTGGTCATTTTACACTGATGCTGGTAACTTTTCATGGCTTTATAAAGTTAACTGTTGTTTTGAAGTGTAATTCTGAATTTTGAAGCCAGTGAGATTACACTGTGAATAGACTTGTTCAAAACTGAGTTAATCCTTGTGCTCTAATCTATCTGTGGAGAGTGTGACTGCTCTTTGAGATTTATTATTATGTCCTGGGTTTGCTGGAGTTCACACCAAGACATAGCCTAAAAAATAAAGGCTTGCAATAAGACATATCCTCCTCACAGCAGACTATGACAGGATGCTTGAAGTTTCATTTTACAATCCCTTTGATAAAGTCAGTCACTTAAACTTAGAAGTGTTATTCATTTTATGTCACACTGCATTTCCCTATGCCATGAGTGTCTGTGCACAATTTCATATTTCCCAAATAATCATTCATTCATTCATTTGTTCATTCATTCTTTTGTTGTTGTGTTGTGGTGTGTGTGTTTGTTTGTTTTTCCTGTCTCTGTCCTCTCTTTCACTCTCTCTTCCATAGAGTGTAATAAACTTATTACCACCTTCATTGTCACACCACCACCTCACTCGACTGATCTCACATATTCAGGACTATCATTCTTCAGTCTTATTTAGCGTTAAACCCGGCAAACGCTCTTTCAGATCTGAAGAAAAGCTTGTGCTTTTTAAAGCTTATCTAATTTTTTTCCCCAGTCATATCAGTAGCCATATCTCTTTATGAAACATGTTGTCTCTGTTATTAATTGTTTGCATTATAAAGTGACACCTGAGGATCAGGACCTCACAAGGAGACAAAGTAGTGCATTTGCTTGCACACAAAATAGGTGTTCTGTATAACTTGATATTCTCAAGTCTTTTACTTTTCCTGCATTTTTGGAACAATTTGTGTATTTGTGTAGGATGATGTTCTCAAGGCACCCAGATAGATGCTTGTGAACAACCTACACAGTAGTCCCAGCTTGTTTCTCTCAGAGTCAATCCCCTTCCTCATCTTTATGGCATCTTTTATCCCTTCTCCATGTTTGTGCTGGAGCAAATCAAAAGAAAGCTCTAACCCTTAAAAACCAATGGCTGAGTTATATCCCAAGGGAAGACATGATACATCATTCAACAGCAGTGGTTTAAAGAATGATATGACACACATTTTTTTAAAGCATTTTGAAGTATCTTTTTCTATTCAGCTGTGAGCAAGATACACCACTCAATTAAATAATGATCCTCTGTCCACTTTAGAATTAGCAATTTGATGACCAGCGTCATTAGCACAATGAGGTTAGTGGGCTGCTGCTTTAGACAATAGGCCGCGTCATCTACATTACACTTGGGTTCACCTGCAGCTAGTGAAGGGAAGAGGGATGTTCTCAGAGGCTTGTGAGGAGGTGTGAGTTCAAATGAGATCTCAATTCAGAATGTATCAGAAATTAAAAAACAATGTTATGTCAAATTATTTGAAATGAGATATTGTGCTGATAAGCTCAACAGCATAGTGTCCAGACAGTTGCATAATGACTAATGCAGGTCAAGGAACAAGGGGAAATGACCTGTATTTAATAAACTTAATTTGTGATTATACAATATTGATAGCCTTAATTGAATAACTTATTCAATATATATTCCTAGTACTCATCAGATTTATTCTCTCAGGAACACTATCAGTATACAGCTTATATGTTAAATCTAGAAAAGCTATTTACAATACAAGTATTACTTGTCAGGGCAGTTGTATTTGCTGAGTAATGTAACTAGCATATGACTATCCCAAGCAGGAAAAAGCAATCTGGTTGAAAAAATTACACCTTTATTTTGAGGCATACTTACATGCAGACTTGTCATTCATGTCATCAACAGAAACCTGACAGAGAAGTCAGATTTAAATTGCAATATTTAAGGCTCCCTCTTTGCCACTATGCAGTTCCAAGGCTGCCCCATGGAAGGATGGTATAATGCAGTGCTAATTACAAGACAAGACTTAGGTGTTGTGTTGGTTTTTTTCTCATTTTAGAAATTGTTTCCTACCCTGTCTTTTACTCAGAATAACTATATGAGACCGTGAAATATGTTACAGTGATCAGCACTGCAGTAACTAGGAAACAGTTGTCAGTGTCAGCGGGTAGCATTTACAAAGCTGAGCTAGGTGTTGAAGTTCTCTGCCTGGGAAAGATGCCGGTGTTGTGATGTTCTTCATAAGGCATGGTGTACAAATATGCTGGAGTGACCACACAAACAAAGCAGAAAAAAAAAAAAACGAGGAGAAGATGTGTCATATGTTAGGACACCTGCTTTTTACATTACCCCTAGTCCAGGTTAGAGCACTTTCCCAGGAAGCAAGGAAGGTGGGTTCCCATCCTGCTTTGGCCACAGAGGTTTGGATGTACTGTCTGCTACCCAAGGAAGCACCCAGTCTACCTGCCTATAGGTACTGGACTGGAACTGGGCTAACAGGGCCAAAGGAGAAAGGGTGGCAGTGTCAAGGCAGTGGTCCTCAAATGGGTGGGATGAGATCTGGGCAGTGGTGTCCCTGGATTATTTTTGGATTGTGTCCTGTGCCTGTCTCATGCAGAAACAGATCAGGGAACTGGAACAGATTCAAGTGCATCTCCTTTCTAGTAGACAGTTTATTGCTCCAGCCACATTTATTCTTTTGCACCAGTCTAACATTTGAGAAGCTGGCATGGAGTGGCTCCTCACCTTGTGTGTCACATTTATGTTTTACTTTCAATTGAACCAGCCTCCTTTTGAGGTTTTTCTTTCCCCAGACAGTTCATCGTATACTAAGTGCAGCTGTGATGAGCTCCCTACAAATCTGCACTGCACCAGTCTGAGAAGAACCTGTACTTTCCTCATCTTAAGTTTTTGGTTTTCTTCTGAAAAAACCCACAACCCAACACAACCACGACTCCCTGCCAAACCCCCAAACATTACTGCTTTTCCTCAGAGCCCTTCAGCACCCCACTTCACATTTGGTTGTTTCCGAGCAGCATTTTTCTTTACTCAGATTAGGGAGTATCAGGTGTTATCTTCCCTCCTCCCTCACATTTTTCATCCTTTCTCCTTGCAGGCAGCACTGTATTCTGGGTCCCACATTCTCTGGTAATTGACCTGTGAGCTCCTTCTATTCTGGTGTGAATCTTCTCATGTTCTGCTTTTTACTCTCTGTCACAGTTGTTTGTTTTGTTCTTCTTCTATTTTTTTTTTGGCTTATCCCTGTTTCCGCTTTCTGCTTAGCCTCTTCTCTCCTCTGATACCTCTTCTTTCCACTATCAAGGTACTTTTAGCTGCTGCTTTGGGGTTAGTGACCTCTCACATCTGCACAATCTCTGTTATCGCTTTTCTTTGTATCTCTGCTGCTTAGCTGCAGCTTCTCTGTTGCTTTTGTGCTACAGAAAAATAAAACAAAGAAGCTAAAAGCCCACAAACTGATAAAAAAGCCCCACATGCAACCTCCCATGAAAATTCCTACCTGCATCCCTCTGTTCACTGCCTTCCTTTAACTGACCTTCAGCATACAAACACCACTGACACGACTTTTTGTTGCAGCTGACTGCACACTTGCCTGATGCCATGCATCTTGTCTCTCTGACATGCCCCTTCTTGCCCAAAGATGCTACAGGCTCTGTAACATCAAACACAAATTAGCTTCAATATCTACTGTTCCTTTTTTTGCTGTTCAGTATATGGCAAAGTAACACCTCCTGAAGAATAGCATTCTGCTGGTGTTGGTTACCAAGCTGGACAGCTGCTCATTTTAATTATCTATCTTCTGCTGTTTGAAAAGCAGCAATGTTATTGTTGGGTGAGACTGTGCTATGGTTTGCAGAGGTTTGGCTGGACTAGAATCAGGTCCACCTGTAGCTCAGAGCTGTGGGGGAAAAATTGCTTAATATGAGTAAAAAACCCCAAGCAATACCCTGTCCCCAAACTAGCACATTTTTTCCGAGTCGTGCCACTATTTCACAACATAAGGTGGCCTTCTTAATGAATAACCTGACTGTTTAATCGGGATAAGAAGATGATTGCAACCCAGTACTAATGTTTAATTCCCCAAAGGGAATGGAGACTATTTTATAACTACCAAGCATATGCAACCCTCCAAAAAATAGAGAATTGTGATACGCATTTCTGACAATAGTAAACATTTTCACAGGCGGAAAATTCTTATAAGAAAACGAGCTAAAGAAAGTCAGTACCTGTTACAATAAGAGACAGGATACTATTAAAAAACACACGCCTCATTCACTCTGCATTCAGTTGTCCCTAATTTAGAGTCACTGCAGGACAGACAACTGGGTTGTGACTCATTTGCAGGGGAAGTGTGGTTAGTTTATCTAACATTATCTTCAGGAAAGGATGAATGAATGAATGAATGAATGGTATCAATTATTTTTGCTTGCTCATGTGATCTCTTCCCAACCTTCCTCTCTTGCGGGAATCTGACTGCTACAAACCCTCTAAAATTGTATGGATGTTTTTCTAATGGCAACATTGTATAGGTTTTGCCATTGCTGATCATTGCATTGTAGCAGAACATCACTTGCAGACAGGAAAAACACAACAGTAATAGAAGGCAAATCAAATTGTTGTTACACTTTCTCTCTATTTGTTTATTTTTCTCTTCCTCTGTTTCATCCCTTCCTTCTTTTTATGTTGATGTAGCATGTTTCTTGATAATGAAGTACTTCAGAGGCAAAATTAATCCAAAGATGAATGGACCTTGGTCACCCAAGATGGACTTTTCTACTGCTTTTCATCCTGAAGGAGTCATTGTTAGGCCTGCCTGTCTTTTTTCCCCATTTTATCACCAAAACCACACAACTTCTTGAAGCTGGTCATCATCTACTACTCTGACTACTAGAAAGAATGCAGGAAACATGTTTTATGGATCATGAAGTGCAGTGTCTGGGACAAGAAAGAGCAGAGCCATCCAAGGTGATATATGGAACGGAATGGTGAAAGTCTTCCAGGAGACCTGGGCTTTCTGTAATAATCTCATACTGTGGAGAGGGGACTGTGTCTGCATTTATTCTACCAATCAGTATGGCTGTTAATCAAGAAACCCGTCATCCTTCCACTGGCAATGTCATTGAGAGGGATTCCTGCTTCCTCACATGCTTTGTGCTGGCGGCAGTCGAGGTGCCATTTGCTGGTGCCTAGTGTTCCTGGCTGATTCCCAACACAAATGTGACAGCAGTTCATCCTCATGTGTGAGCCAAGCTTGTTTGAACAGGGCTTCCCTGCTCTTGCCTATGTTCACCTGCTGTAGATTTGCTTTGAAGAACCCGTGTGATTGCTGTGATTGCAGCAGTAAGTTTTGAAAGGCCTCTTTAAAAGTGTGTGGCTTGTAGGAGCCATAATTATCATCCTGAAGACATATTAGAAATGGGATTATATCAATGAGCAACTGCTCAGGTCAGTTGAAGTATGTCCAGCCATTCCCTTTCTTCTTTACCCTGCATCTGGCACGGCTGTTTGATTCTGCTCTCAAATGTTGCTGAAGTCCCTTTGTGCCATATATACTTAGAAATTCTCCCTTCATGGTGGTTTGAAAACATCTAGAAATAGTGGGGAATCCTGGCTGTGTCATTTGAATTTTGCATCTTGTTGTTAGCATGATTTTGCCAGTTGGCTTGTATAGCTGAAATGGCTAGTGGCTGCACCTGAACTTCCAAATTTCCCAGTGCTGCTGCTGTTGCTGGTTCTTGTGGCAGAATTTGGAAGATTTCCTTCGTCCCATTCCTGGTGGAGATCAAGACCCACAGCACTTGGAGTATGTTGCCAAGGGTTTCCTCTTACTAAGCAGACCACAAACCATCTGTTAGGGCCTTTTCAATAGCTAATTTAAAGAACAGATGGATCACCAATAAAACAGCTCCAGCTAATTGAACTTGTCAAATAAAACTGTCCAAACCCTACCAGGCCTTGCTTGAAAATATGCTTTCAACAATTCCTGAAAAAATAGTCTTTGAAATATCTAGCATGTTCAAAACCAAATAAAAGCTATCCCATGTGAAATCAGAGAATGCAAGACCTCTCTCCAGAGACCTCAGGTAAAACTGTTCTGTTGGTCTTGGAGCCTTCACAAACTGACAAAAAGGAATTGATACCTTCCTCATATCCTGGCATCCAGGAAGGAATTGTTCTCATATATCCAAATGAGATGTTTCCTGCAGAGTCAAGGCACATGGTGAAGGAAATGGCAATTAGATAGTGAAGCCCACAATAGCAATGGCTGCATGTGAAACTTAGTCATGCAGTTGCAGTGAGAATTGTTTATTTATTCAGTTTTAAAATATGACCTTAGCAGTACTGTTTCCATAATCTCGTAAATATTTAACAAGACTTAATTTGGTGTAAATCGCTTTAGTTCAGTTGGCGTATGTGGAACAGCAGTGATTTATACATACATAAGTATGCGCCTACCATTATCACCATCCGTGTGGTACTTCATGGTCAGATGCATCCAGGGATGTATCAGAGGTTCTCTTTCTCAGTCTGCCTGGTTTACATATAATATAATGGGCAGAGACTCAAAAGAATTATGGGAATTGGTTGCTCATGAGAGCGTATGTACTTTAAACCCTGCTCTCTTAAATAGATCACTTCCTACTTTATCTCCTATGACCACTAATTGCAGAGGGCAGTTCTGAGTTAAATAGCTTGCAGGGTAAGAATTATTTATAAAAAATTACACGCATAGGACTTTGATAAATTTTTTAATGCTGTAGAGACAAGCACACTAAACCCTGGAGATTGTTGCATTTGTAATCGCAGCTTGAAATGCATTTACTGTAACAGGTGATGCCATGCATCACAAATATCAAATGTATGATATTCTTTTTGTACTTGGCTGAAACTAATGAAATCTTTAAAACCCTGTGAGGCATATCCGTGCAGAAATACACTTGCCCTGCAACTGCAAGTTTGTAGAGCTTTCATACGCACATCTCATGTCAAGTCCTTCTGTCATGAAAAGCCGGTACCACCTTCTGTGCGTAAGCATAAGTGCGTATATGTGTGTACTTGCATATGCTGGAGGGAAACCTCAGTTCAGGCTTTTTCTTAGTTTTCGTATGAGTGAAATAAACTCTCATGATCTCCTGCTGTTTCCTGTTAGTAGACTGTCAGAGGAAACATATTTATTCAATGCCAAATATAATTTCATTTTTATGTCTTGAGGATGAGTTTGTTGTTAAATTTAAGGAGGAGATTTATCATCCACCAGAGCTAGAATTTTAGCTAATATAAATTAGCTTAGAGCTTCTGAGATCTGTGGAGATGCAGTGCAACAGATCCTCAGCTCTTTTCTGTGTGGATTCAGTGATGGAAAACTTACATCACATGGCACAAAAAGAGAAAGAGCAAGAGAGGGGGAGAGAGAAGAGTGAGAGAGAGCAGGTTTTTTTCCTAAGAGGCAAAATTAATTTCTCCGGTGTTCAAGATTTTGGGGAATAAGGAAATATTTGCATAATACTGACTATCTGATTTAAAAAAAAAAAAAAAAAAGTTGAGGGAGCCCACCCTCATTCAGCAACTGACTGAGAGGAGCAGAAGCACAGCATCTGGAGCTGGTCTCTGAGAGGGCTGTTCTGGGAAGCTTCCCTTCAGATTAGCCAGAATGGAAGCTTGGCTTGGTCTCCAGCCTCACCATCAGCTGTGAAGCTTGTTAGAATCCCTCTCACACTGAAAAACCCGTCACCCAGAAACCAGAGGAAGTCAAGTTGTGTTACAGAGTGCAGAGGTAGGCACCACATATCTGCATCATTGAAGCAGAGTATTCCCCTGGCTTACCTGAAATCCAGTTTTCAGGTGAATCTAAACAAATTCAGATGTTTTAGAAGAGCTCTACAAATCTCAGAGTTTTGTGTTGCTTCCTCTTAAAAACTGGGCACTTGTGATGAATTCTGTTTTGAGATTGTAAGTAGAGCTGAGAAACATTTTATGATATTTTATTTTATTTGGAAGGGCAAAACTGTAGCAACCTAAACCTACTATAAGGAGGCATCAATTGAAATTAATTTCCCATTGAAGTTTCAAAAACCAATGAGATTCAACACCCTTGAATGTTTTCATTGCATCATTGCTAAAATTTAAAAAGTGCTATTTTTTCAGTTGAAAAAGTTTTTGTCTTGAAATGTAGGGTAATCCAAAAAGTAGCTAGAACATGAAACTTGCAAAAAGGTTTTTTTTTTTCAGTTGCCCTATACTGTCATGTTGTTTGGGTTTTAAGTTCATTACAAACTTTTAAGAGTTTATGTTTCACCTGATTTGTGTCGGGAACATTTTTGTTCACTTAGAACCTTGTGTAGAATGGGCTTGCTTCTTCCTCTGTTGCTGTAATGATTAGCTCATCTGGGGCTTGCCTAATCAATTAGAAATTCATGACTTGACAAAGCTTTCCTAACACTTCTTATGCATCTGTCTTCCCTCCCAGTGGATTAGAGAAAAGGGAAAACAGTTCCATTAGAAATGCAATCAACTTGTTTCCTAAGCATTAAAGAAAATCAGCAAAATTCAGAGTTGTTGGTCTGGTTTCACTCCCAGCTTACCCTCTCAGGTCCTCTGAGTGGCAGGTGGTACCAGTAAAATGTGCTCTCCACTAAACTGGACCCAGCAGTGATAGCTACATTTCTGAGCATTTAGCCTTGACCTGTCCCACATCCATTCCCAGTTATATAATTTCGTAAGTAATTGCAAGGGGATGGTATTTAGCCTTGAGTTCATTTTAGAGGGAGCAGACTCCCTGTTCCTGTGATGATGTTTCCATATTTATGTGGTCAGTATTCGAACCCTTGGTTTGAAGCAATTGCGTTGTTACCATGCCCTGATGAGCCTTTCCTGATGCCATTGTAGCCTTGAAAGCTGGAAATTGCAAGTGCTGCAGGCGGTGAGCAACGGGGTTTGATTAATCCAAATTCCATTTTCGCATTATTGAAAGAGAATGGGGCAAAAGGAATGCTCTGCAGCTGAGTGTCAAACATAGTTAGAAATATTGCAGCTATGGGGATGATGATATGGGTCATGCAGTAATTATTTTGAGCCAGGAATATATAGTGAGACCATGTAAGAAATTTGTCAAGAGAGCATTGCTTTAACTCATGGTTATATAAGAACTCAGTGAGAAGGCCAAACTGCAAGACAAGTGGCTTTTTGTCCATTGTTACATTAAAATTGTGATTTTCACCAAAACTATGCTGAGCTACAGGCTGTTAACACAATACACAGGACAGACAAGAGTTTGGCGCACAGCTCTGAGTCAGAAGATCATGCAGCCTTCAGGCAAACAGAAAAACACTCAACCACTGGCCATAAAGTACAGCCTTGGAGTGAAAATAGGAATAATACCCAGAAATAACTATGACCTTCAGAAATAACAATGGCAGCTTCGCCCCTTCCCTTATTCCCATTTGCTACAGATCGACTGGTGTTTGGGTTTTTGGTTTCTGTTTCTTTGCCACACCAGTTTAATCCTGGATTTCATGTTCTTCTACATCTTTCTCTGTTGCCAATATCATGGCCTCACGCTTCCTTGCTGCGCTCATGAGAAGCAAGGAGGTTTTGTGAGGGCCTTTTCACAGGTGACTGTGAGGAGGGTGTGCTGCCATTTCAAGGGGGAGCAAAATATTAAATGCATATGTGAAACAGAGAACAAGATTTTATTTCTGTGGGGTATACATTCCATTAATTCCCTCATTTCCATGGCTAGGAAGAAAATGGTAGAAATAAACTCCAAATGACAATGTTCATTTCTGCACACTTCTGTCCAGAAATTGATGGGACGGAAATCCTGTTACTGAAATGCCTCCGTTCAGTCTTGAAACTCACATATTTGCTGTGGAGACACCTGTAAATTTGGGACCTGTAGCATTGCCTGGAATTTTGTCTAACTATTGGAACTACAAAATTGGTTTAAAATATGCTCTTTTATAAAACATTTTCTCATTTTCCATCTGCAGGGTAATTCTCCAAGCACGAACAGACCAAGATATCATTCTTCTTGCAAACTCATCCAAAGTCATGCAAACAAAAGTTTGCAAGGTGTCCTATGCTGGCAGAGCTGCTCTTTGAAGAGATGACCATTTGATACAGTACTTACAAATCAAGCAGGAGCCAGGTCAGTGTAACCTCAGTTGCCAAGGCTGCGTGCCCTGGATGTGAGTTTTGACCTGTACCAAACAGGGTCTTGCAGAAGATGCAACTGCGAGGAGCAGGGCATGATGTGTTTGAGGGGCTGTTCCTGGACATCTGCCTGGAGCAGGTCACTATCCTTTGGAGTGGGGATGGGGCTGGCATCATGGATGTGAGCCCAGCTATGCCTCAGGAGCAGAAAACAGGCCACGTCTTGTTTTGTACACCAGGTAAGACTCAGCTGGTGTTGTCTCACCCCTCGTGGCCAATGCCATGATTCTTCCTGTGGCATTTTTCTTGTGATGAACAAGTAGATTAAACAAGTAAATTGTGCAAGTAAATGGCAAAGAGGCTTGGGAACACTGGACAGCTTTGGGCTTCATCACAGCAGTGGAGTGCAAGAAGCTGTTTTTCAGGATGTTTTCTCCGAGTTGGCCTGGGTCTCCTCATGTTGCCTCTCGGTATGCTTGGCAAAGGCACCACACGCTACTAATTGGCTCCTCTTCTCTAAGCTGCCCAGCTTCCAATAACAGATTCCCCTCGTGCCCATGTATTATTATGCTACCATCTGCATTGAGTGGGGCACAGAATGGCATCGCTCGAGTAGAGTTATTTCCTTTAGGGTTTATGTTCCGTTGCAGCTGCCCATCAGCTAAGTCAGGCATCAGCTTGTGTACTTGTGTGTAATCAGAGCACAGATGAGCCAGCTTGTGTCTCTTTTACAGTACAATTTTTAAGAAGCTATTTTCATGTTGTTGGTAACAACTTTTACCATTAGCTGTCTTTACAGACACATGCTTTGCTTGGATCTATACTGCAAGAAGGAGCATGAAGAAGCTTTTAACAGACACTGCTATGCTTACTGCATAGTGTATTTTATGGACTTGCAACCCCTCACAACCCCTTCCTCTTATTCTTCAGCCTGGATGCAGTACTAAAGCAGGCACTTATGTACGGCAGGAATCCTGCGGAGTGATTGCCAGCAATCAGAACGTTCAAACTCATATCGCCATGCATATGCACAGAAAGATCATGTCACACTTCTGCAGGCTAACATCCCGTCAGTATTTCTAGTAGTCTGCATGTACATCTCAGTGACCTTAATGTTCTTTTAACACAGGATTCATTTGCTGCCTTTTTTCTCCCCAGCTTGCTCAAGTCTTTAGAACAAAAACCAAAGCAATGTCAGCTATGTGGAACAGCGCAAACCTGCGTCCGTGAGCACTCAAGAGCACTCACCCTCCCTGTGGCTGGACCAGTAGGACATGAAGTCTGTCTGTCCTGGCCACCAGCTGCTCCACATCAGGTTCACACCACAGTGCATCTCTTCCTGGGGGATTCGCCGAGTCTGAGCTGCTCCCTTTCCAGCCAAACAGCTCATTTTTATCTGTCGGTTTGGTGGCTTACAGCAACCCCCGTGAATCAGGGTGTGAACATATGAATGGTTACTGGCAGGGAGGATGGGATAAGCAGGCTAAGGAGAGTGAGGGTAAGCTCTTACTGGGTACAGCTGTAACTGAGAGAGGAAGTTAAATCCGAGCTTGGACAGTAGACCTCAATGAATAAACCAGGGCTCTTAATTCATAAACATGGACATGTATCAAATAGGAGCTCTGCCTGCCTTCACTCACGGATTTCCCACAGAATATGGAAGGAGGGCAGGAATCAGTGAATGATGAATGCACTCCACAAACTACACACCCGCTGTAAAAGTGAATATCTCCACTTCCCTGCCTTGTAGAAACTAATATAAGCCTGGAAGAGTACACTGTGAGAGCTTACACTCAGTGGAATTTTCCACTCAGCTTAAATACATATGCATGCTGTGTGCTGCTGGGGTGCTGGCAGAATGGATGCAGGTATTACAGAACAAATGGCTTCCTCGATGCTTTAAAATACAGGGGGAAAAGTAAGAGGAGAATGATAAGAAATGGTGTATACAGCCTGTCTATTAAAAATGCTGTAAAACAGCATTTAGTCTGGGAGTGAATGGCAGGGTTTCAGAAAAGATTGCTCATCTGAAACCCCACACTTTTTTTTTTCTTTAATTTCTATTTATTTCAAATTTTGCAGTCATTAGAATTGATATAATAAGAAAAACCCAACCCAAACCAAACTACAAGAAAACAAACCACAAGATTTCTTACACCGTCAGTAAACAGTGGCACCTGAATCTTTCATTTTTCTCTGTGCCAGCCATCTGCAGATCTTTGAGGCAGGGCAAGAGAAGGCACCTGTAACTATCTGAATATATTGGGGCATGATGCGAACTGTGGAGGGCAACTGATCTCAGGTTCCTCACTAACCTAGCTGAATTGTCTTGCTTGAAACTCATGGCTGCTGAAGATAGAATGGTCACCGCAGACACTCACTGTTTTTTTTTCATTTTATGAATGAGAACTGGTTTTAGATTCCTGCCACCATGGAGGTGCGAAACCCAGAGAGTCAAGGCAATCAAGTATCTCCTTGCAGATCAATGCACACATACACCAGATGGGAGAAGACAGACAGTACAATCCCTGTCCTTGCTTTCTGCCTGAAAACATTGCTCCCTAGTTAACTTGCTGACTCTGATAATCTCAATTTTATATTTTTCTTAGGCATTGCCTTGCAATTCTGGACCCACAACCTGGCACATAAATTCCACTGGGCAGACAGGCACATCTTGCAGTACTGCAGCAGCCGCATCTTTTCTTCAATGAATAAGAAGGTAAACTGGAATGAATGAAGAAACTGTTTTTATGAACTTACAGTGCATGTACCTCTTTGGACTTTTTTCCAGGTCCATGCAAGGACACCCACACACTTGCTTTATCATGTGAGTCTCACATAGAGAGTCTCACCATTATACAGCTGGATAACTATTTAGTTATTAGCATTCAGGCTCCTCTAGGACCTTGCTTACATCCTGCTCTGTAAGCCAGCGTCCACTTTGACTCTGGTCATAGCATTGCTTTGCTAGTCTGAGAAGCAGTAATAAAGAAAAGTGACTCCTGTGAAGTGATGCACTTGCTTTCTTGTGCCCAAAATTTGGCACAGGAAGGCAAATTAAAACTTGAGTTTCTTAAGAGAAGCCTCTAAAGCTGCACACAGAAAAGAAAGCTGATAGAAGGGAGCTTGAGCCTCCTATCTCCTCTTGCTCTCAGCTTCATGTCTGAAGAAAGCTTTACCTTCCTCCCAAAGGTCAGATTGTCTAGTAAAAGCAAAGTTTTAGTTTCTTAAATAAAGTTTCCTGCCAGGGTGCTTCAAACGGTATATTTTACTGTTCTAGTCTGTGTCTCTGAGCCCCAGCTCCCCCTTCCACTTTGCTATAGATAAAAAAAGCAAGTTGCGCTTTTTCCTTGCTGTTACACTTATCAGCATTATAATGCTAACTTCGAGTTTGTTTTTCTAGGTTCTTGCTAAAACTTGAAGAGATGACACATTGTAAACAACAAAATCTCTGCTGCTGAGAGTCAGTTTTGCATACTGAGTTTTGTATGTGCTAAGACTTAAGAAAAAACGTGAGATATATCTACGAATTATGAGATATGAGAAGGAAAATAAGGACATTTTATTATTTATTTGTATTTTTCCCCCTCTTTTTTCTTTCTTTTTTTTTTTTTTTCCGGGCAAAGAAGGTGTTTGTGTTCTTTTCATGACCTCAGGGGCTAAGAATATTTTTAATAAGAAAACTGGAATGTTCATACGATTCTCCGACACCAAATTAGGGCTTTAATTAAATATCCATATCTACACACATTTTTGTGACATTTTTGTATAATCTATGTAGCTAACTCATATGATATAGAGATTTATTTTTGTTATGCAGCTATCTATCATCTGTCTGTATCTATCTATATGATAAGACAGGCTGTGAAGATGTTATGGAATGACAATGCTTAATATTTATGCTGTGCTTAGAAATGTAAAAAAAACCCAACAGATATTGTTCTGCTCTACCAGAATCAGGTTGTTAAGGCAGAACTCCCTGCATTCAATCATTTTGAAGAGGCTCTTAAACCATTTCTTTCAGCTGTTCTTTAATTAATCCCTTTGTATGATGAATTGCAATAGGGCCTTCAGGCCTCCTAAAAAGGGCCTGTAATTCTAGTGCCACTTTCAAGGTCTACAGCTTACACACTTAATATGTGTTAGACAAGTATAATGTATAATAGCACAGATATGTAAGTAAATCTGCAGGTATTTTAGAAGCACGGATGAGCCAAAGGAAGATTAATGGAATTTGACAACATAACAGAAATGTCGCTGCACAAGTACATCCATCTCTAGGCATTTTGTTATGTATTACTGTGAGGGAAACAATCAGTGAAGTAAAATACCTCTTTGATGAGTGTAATTTGGTAACAATTTGCAAACATGATAATGTGCCTTCTTAATTCAGAGGCACTTGACAGAGATATATTGACATTTTCATTACAGGAGCTGTTGGGAATAATCTGGAAGAGACAAGTCTTATTTGAAAGTGCCTACTAATCTTTGATAATGTAACAATCTATAGTAGTAGGGTCAAGTAATTTTTTATTATACAGCCTTTAATCATCTGTCAAGTACTACTTTTAGTTGCAGCTGAGCTGATGAGATGTATAGAAATCTTTCAGGGGCAAAATGAACAGCTATAGCTCAGCTCTGCACAGTGCACTATTGCCAAAGAGAGAGCAATTCCCTGCCTCCACCACCACCTTCCTATGAATGAACTGGCTGTAAAAAAATAGAATAAAATAAAATAAAATAAAATAAAATAAAATAAAATAAAATAAAATAAAATAAAATAAAATAAAATAAAATAAAGGGTGCTGAGCCCATTACATGTAATGCCAAAGATCTGGTTATGTCATAACACATGTTCATGACAAACTGAATTAAGATTACAACAGATGTTTTTGTGGCTTTTTCTAATTTACAGCTTCTTGACTTTGCCCTGCAGCATTTCTAATGGGATAACACTACACTAACAGCTGTAGATATACTTTCTAGATAATTGTGAATGTCTATATGGGCCAGGACACTTTTCAATAGCAATAATTCTGACATGGTTTGAGTCTCTGCCCCAGGGAGAAGGTAGCACCTTGCCTGGGAGCTATGAAGGTCTGCTCAGAGCAGGGTGATCCTGGCGCTGAGCATTGCTTCCCTCAGCAGCACGGTCCAGGTTGTCACAGGCATATTGATCACTTGAACTGTTTTGGGTAGATAAATAGAAGTGCACAAGGTTAATAGCCCCGAAGTCAAAGCTTCATAGCCGGCCAGTCACCCCAAGAAGCTGCAGTTCTCCCTTGGTTTCATACAACAAATTTTGCTGTGTTCCCTGAAGGCCACTGTGTCATGCTGCTGCTTGATGGCCCTGTTGTTCTGTGGATGGAGCAGTTTCATAGGGCTTGTCTGTCCATAGCACACCAATAGCTTTACTGATTCTGCAAGCTAGTTCTTCAAGAGTCCAGCTGTTTATAAAAAGCAAGTAAATCACAACCCAATGTACTTCACACCAAATGAAAACTCCTTTTTTTTTTACCTCTTTCTCCATGTCTAGGACTCTTCAGTCTAAAACAAAGATGCATAGAATGACCCTGCAAATAAAATCAGTGTAATTCAGAGAATGAAATTAATCTATCAAGCCCTGGCTTTGTTTGTCACCTACCGTCACTGTAGTTTCTTTTCATCTTCATTTTTTGCTCCCCTTTATTATTTACTACAAAGAGTTTTATTTAGAGGAAGAAATAGAAAGAGGATTTTATGCATCCGTTATTTAATGATGGACTTTCATCCTGGGGGAAAATGGGCAAGAAGGATTCTGATGGCAGAGTGAAGTGAATTAAGATTAAAAAAATTCTGAAATTTGGCTGAGAGTTTATGACCTAATTTGCATAACTTTGGTTTTAGTGTCAGTGACTTCTTTCCTGTTCCATTGTTGGGGTTTTTTATGTTTTCAAATTTAATTGCATGTGTATTAATTTTCGCAATTCTGGAGCCAGCATCCCTGTGAGGTCTAATTTAAGGGCTGTATTTCCTCTTCGGAAAATAAGAGACTATTTCACAAAGAGAAGGAAAAATCAAGACAACAGCACCTTTGAAATAGCATACATGATTTCTTTTCAGAACAGCATTCCTTTCCCAGGACTTCTTGGGAGGGGGGTATTATCTTTACAGGAGATATGCCTGAATACAATTTTTGGGTTCTCATGGGACAGCACAAAAGGTCAGAAGAGTCACCACCAGCATTGCTCAAACTGGCTTAAGCAGACCTGATGCAAAAGGAGCACCACGGGGGTTCATCTGGGCAGAGGGAACTTTACCCTGCTCCTCCACCTCGCTGGCTGATGTGTCATGGAAAGTGCAGGATAGCCTGCATATAGCTCTGCTGTAGTAGCAACTAAATCATACGTGATCGGAGATGTCTTAATATATTGTAAATACAATGTATATACAGAACTTTATTTTCCAAACAGAAATACTTTTAGGCAAGTGTGCTCCGTACTGTTCATTGCTGTGCTGATGCAAAAGAGCCATACAGCTGGCTGTGCTGGTTTGACTGAAAGTGGGTTAATTTTCTTCATGCAATTAGAAACCTTTATTTTTCACAGTTAGCATGCTTATTATTTAGACTTAGTTTGAGAACAAGCAGGTAACATCTCAGCACAGAGTTAATGTTTTTAATTGCTCTGGTCTGAGAGCCAAGGGCACTCTGAGCACTCTGCAGCAAGGAAGGGGGACAGAAGATGGGGTAGAGGTTGACTGACATCCAGACTGGACAATAAGAGTATTCCATCCCATCAGCATCATGCTTCATATTTAAGGAGAGTTTGGACCTTTGGGTTAGCTCTTCCGCTGGCTTCTCAGGCACTTTCTCTTGTGCACATTGGGTTTTTTTTGTCACTCTTTTTTGTTGGAGCCGTGGGAGGTTTTGGTGCAGGATGTTTAGTCCAGCTTTTGTCATTTTGCAGGGGCCTCTGAGCCTTTCTGCCTTTTTCCTCTCTTTTCCTCTCTCTGGGATTGGCTTTGGGACCAGGCATGGCTTTCTGGGACTGGCTGCTCAGTTGTGGACAGAGCTCATGAGGAATTGCCTTGAATATCTTTTATTTCTATTTTATATATATACATTTACTAGTAGTGTACTAGTATTTTGCTACTTTATTAAACTGTGTTTATCTCAATCCAAGTTTTGCCCTTCCCTTTTGATTCTCTCCCCTGCTGTGGAGGGGCTAGGGGAAGGGGTAAGTGAGTGGCTGTCGTGGTTGTATTGCTAGCCTGGGTTAAATCATGGCATTTGCATAACAGGCAATCCACACCAGCGTGGTCCTACAAAAGCTGCACCATCATCAAAGGTGCTGAGCACCATGTGAGTGTGAGCCTGACGGACACAGGATTACTGCCGGGTGAGGGATCTGCCTTCATCCTCCTCTGAAGCATCACATGCATCCAGTACCAGTGACCAGCAGGGCTTGGGGCAAACCGTAGGGCTGGTGCACTTGTGGCCAAGCCTTTGCCTCCCCTCTGCAGGATGATGGCAGGTGGGGTAAAGCAGCTGGGGGGAGGGTTGCTCAGCTGGAGGAAAAACATCCTCTTTTCACGAGGGACAAGACAACACTATTTACATCATGTTTGACACTCCTTCCAAGATATGTTTCAACAATGCCCTTCCTATCTTCCTCTCTATTTCTTCCTATTTTTACTAACAAAATAGTGCCAAACTTCCCTCCTAAGTAACTCCTGTGTATCTCCATCTTAATTTTCTTGCCTTCTTTCCTGTCATTACAGCTTTCAGCCTTCCTTCCCTCTTCTGGAAAAATAAAGGCAAAAATAATAAAAATCTTCCACGAGTGAGTATTTAAAAAACCCCTTACTACTATAGAGTGAAGGGTAGGACAAACAAATAATTGTAGGAAATGCACATTGCTGCCCAAAGATGCCTTTCATTAAAAGACAGGGCAGCTTATGGATGCTGGAGTGCTGGACCTTTGTGATTGCGTAGGACACGCCAGAAAGTGCACAGAGGTGTTTGAAAAGGCAGCTGGACTTTTGTGTGATGAAGAGCCCTCAAGGAGCTGCAAACATGCTTGAGCTGATAAAACAGATCCTGGAGTCTTCTGGTTTCCAGTTAAACTGGAAAGAGCAGAGTGCCCCAGTATAAACAGAGCTCTAAGCCCAACTGTGTTATGGGCACAACAGGATTACCTCCCCCACCTCTGCTCCTAAGGCTGCTTTCTCCTTGGTTCCTAATTTCTTTACTGATGTAAAACAACCTGGCTCCATCGCAGTTAACAAAGTGGTACTGCAGCAGGCAATTGGCTTTAGCATGAAACCAGTGTTTTTTGCAAGGTGGCGCTTCCTTCCCCAGCACCAATGTTAGCTGTGAAGTGCTGCACATCCGAATCACAAGGTGTTTGCAGAGCCTGTCACACCATGGGAAAGCCTTCAATTACAGAAACAGGAGAACAGGCCCCAGTACCTGAAGGCATAAAATGTGTTGCGCCTAAGTCAATGGAGAAAATAAATATTGTGATTCACGGCCATAATCTTGACTAATCGGGCCTCTTCTGCTCTGCTGTGAAGAAGCCCCAGAGAAAGCTCTTCCGTGTATCATTTCAAATTAAATTAATGAACAAATGTATGTTTCTGACAAGTGAAAATACTAAGTGTCTGGAAGGAGTATGAAAGCAAATGACCTTTCAGTCATTTGTCCTCTGTGGGATTTAGAGGAGCTCCTGTTCTATCCTGTAAATATGTCTCTGGGTGATTCTGGATTAAGGAGTAGCCTTAATCCAGACTGGAAAATATTATTTTTTGTCGAAACACTAGAGAAACCCTCTCCAGAGTCAGATACTCACAACAAGGTCCTTTCTGGCATGCAACAAAGCCTTTAAGAAAGGCCTTTCTGAGATTCATGGGTGTACTGGACTTCAGATGGTGCTGCTTCCATTTCTACCTCTCTTAGTCCTACCAGTTGACCTAAAAGCCCCGGGTTACAGCTCTCCTTGACATACTGTAAACACCAGCAAGATGTAGGAGACTGCAGACCGTATGTGTGTGTGGGGATAGGTTGAGAGATGACTAATCTAAGGCTAAGGTATTCTTTTCTGACAGTAGCTGAGGGGAGATCTGGACTCAAAAGTTACTATTGAAAGGGTGATTTTTGCAGAGCTGGGAACACTGACTCACTCCTGCATTCCTCTCAGTCCCCAGTCTGCGTGATGCAGAGGTGAGGTAGAAGGAAGCGAGTGATGTCTTGCTTTTGCTGTGATAGAAATAAAGGCTGGTTTGTCACTTGGATCTTTTTCTGAAAATTTCCAGCATGTTAAGGGAGACTGCAAATAGCAAATCGCAAATAGCTGGCTTCTGTCACATAGAACAGAAAGGCAAATTTTTCATTGCTCTTACTCTCAGACAATTGCCTAAAATCCATCCAGACCATACAGCCCCCTAAGAAGAGAAAGAAGGACGAGATAAACTTACTTTCACCCGGTCTTCTCACACTAAATCTAGTATAGACAGAGTTACAAACATCACCGTGGGACAAGTTTAGTCAGGGCACATATACAAAGATACACCTTCTCCAAAGACGACCTCTTTTTCTCGTTTAACTTTTCTATAAATGCCATGTCTCAGCTCTGCTGCCAAATGAGTGCATTTGCTGGTGGAAATGCTCCCAATTTTTTTTGCCTCTTGTCTCACAGTGCAAGTGCTGTCCCATCATTGGGACACCATGTTGAAGTAACACAGCTGAAATGAATGCAGTTACACTGGGATGCAGCTGTGTTTACAGCAATGAAAATGCGAGGAACTGCATCATTCCGGCAATCGAGGAAGGAAAAGCAATTTAAAAGAGCTATTTGGAATGGTTGATGATTTTCTTTTCCTTAAGTAAATTATTATTTTTACAGCCACACACCCAAAAGGCAATTTTAATCTGTCTATAACTACAGGAAGACATTCTGCTGGTGATATTTGGAAATACTGTTGATAATATTGGACGTAGAGAAAGAGCATTCCAACACAAATGCAAAAGGTGTCAAATGTAATGGTAACAAATTCCTCAAAAATACTCTCACTAACGCTTTGCAAATGAAAACTGGATCTCCGAAAAATTTTCATCAAAAAAGTTTGTTTTAAAGTACAATCCAATTATTCACAAAGGTTATTATGCAGTGCAAAGTTTTCGTAAAGTGTATTCTCTCAATATTTATGACCTCTCATTGAAAAACAAAATCCAGCTAGAAAATAATTTTGTGTGTTTTTCTGAAAATGAAGAAGTTGCATTTGGAAACATGATCCCTGGTAGCTGTGCATTTAAGGCCACAAATTCCATTTTTGTGTTCTGAGTTGGATTACACCACCAGACTAAATCATACATTTAGACTCCCCCAAGAAATAAGCTGGGAATACAAGAAAAGCTTAACAAACCTGCTCCAGAAAAAAACAAAAAACAAAGCAAAACAACAACGAACACCAAGTACGATGTTTCAAGGCTGTTTTCTTTTCATTAGAATTAAGTGAGTCGTAAGTATGTAAACAGTAAGTAAATGAAGAACAGAGCAACACAGGAGACAAGTGATTGTATCTTCTGGTACTTCACCTTATAAACTCACCAAAAGGCCATCTCAGCCTTTACTAAAGAGTCACTAGCATAGGTAGATTTCTCCAGTTCCAAATTCCAAGCTTTAAAGAAGATTTGGATGCATATCCAGATGGGAATCTCAGTGTGAACAAGCACTTGTTTCTCCAGTGCTTGGAGCAAAGGTGACACAGAGATGCCTCTTATAGCAATGTTACCTATAGGCAGTAAAATATTTCTCAGTGTAGAAAAATAGAATCCAATAAATTTTTGGGGGGGCAAAATGCCAGCTATATTCCACTGTCAAGGAAAAACACTAAAAGAAAGTGATACTAGAAATAAATCAGGTGTAAACTACAGGGTTGTGGACTTCAGGAGAAGAAAATAATACACATGAGGAATTCAGTTGTTCTGCTGCTGCAAGGCTCTAGGAGGACAACTGCTGCATTTTCAGGACATTTCACTAGTTCCAGCTCTTAAACCCTAGCTTGGAGTAGCTGACAAAGATTACAAAGGACTGGTGATGATGATGATGAGTAAGAAGTCAGAAGAAATGAGGGCTGAACTCTTTATTTGAGAAATTATAAAAAGCTAAAAAACAACCAATAAACAACAACAACAGAAAAATCAGTAGAAGACCTGTGGAGAAAACAGTGATATCCTCAGGATTTCCTTTTTGCCAGCAGATACCTCCAAGTAGGCAAAGGTTTCCAGCATCACTACAGTGCTAGTAAATCATCTCAGGTGTTCTGGGCAGCTGGTGCAAGGGTTGCTCTGAGTGTAGCAGCTGGGCTGTTTCACTGGGCTGCGGAGGAGAACCTTGTTGCCTCCTGAAAATATAAATATATAATTTTTAAATGATATTACAACACCTTTGCCTTCACATCATACATTTTTGAGCTCCGCTCAACCATTGTCTGACTATGTCACATTTGTCCAAAGAGTATTTAGAGAGAGGTTTCAAAACCTCAACAGAATGTAATGAATTCTAACATCGCCATAGTAAAAGGAAGGTCTTGAAAGGCATTTCAATGGCGTGGCCTAAAAGAGGCTGAATAAGAGGGAGACCCCACAGTCAGTGAGGAAATACTGGGAAAAAAAACAATCCGCATCATGCATTTAATGTCAGATGTTGATAATGTACTGTATGATGCAGTCCTGAGTGGGAAAAGAAATAAGAGCCTTAACTCTCAGTGTGAAGGTGTCCACTGCCACTGTAGAATAAAAGTGAGAAACAGATGCAGAAGAAGTGGGTAAAAAATATGCAGGCAGCTTTTCTGTCAGTACTGCACAGTCTTTCCAAGAAGTCTGAGCAAATGACTTGAATGAAATCAATAATCAGTTTTGATCAGAGGACGTTGCTCTATTGTCTGTCTATTTGTCCGCATATTTGTGCACACCCACAGCCAGCAATAGGGTAATAGTCAATGTCTTTATTCCTAATGTGGCTTATTTTTTCCATGTTATGAAAGTTAGGTTAATATTTGATCTTACATCAATAAATCTCTCTATACTAAGCATATAAAGTTTATTCTGGAAAACACATCCTGGCACAGCCATTAACTTGCTGTGATAGTTCGTAGGAGGAGAAGTTCACTAGTTATCTGAAGAATTTCACTGCAATTATGTGAATATACTGCTGCCAATCCATGTTACAGTTGTTGTCATGGGTGATGCTATGGACTAGTATTCGAAACATGTGACTTATAAATTTAATATGATCTCTTATGGACTCTGTTTCACCATCATAGTAGCTGGATGGCATTGATTTCTTTTGTCTTCCCCTGCTTATCTCAAGCTCTTTCATTTTGCTTGTCTTATTGATTTTCATGTTCACTTCATACATTATCTCACCGGAAGCTGGTAATGAATCAATGTGGCCTCCTAAATATATGTTCTGTTATAACCCTTTGGAAAGAGCCACTTACAGCTATCTATCTATATCAAAATACACTGGGTAGCTATTATACACATCTAAACAAGAGAAGACATCTTTGTTTCAACCCTGCTACTGGATGGAAGGCCTGTACAGTTTTTCTATTGAGAGCATGTATTTTTAAACACCTGCCAGGATAATATGGACTTAAAAGGGAAACACTGGAGCAAGCTAAAGAGGCCTCAATGTCCTTCATCTTAAGTAGTTCCATTTTTAGTGGCTCATTTCCCAACCTTCTGCCTGTAACTTGTGTGCCTTCCTCTCAACCTCTTCTTGTGCTACATCAAATAATACTGGAAGCCCTTGAGAACAGAGACTTGCTCTTTTTCTCTGCTTACACTGCCCATAATGGGCAGTTGTTATCAGAAGGAGTCCCATTAACACAAAAGAGAGACCTGAAGTATAGGTAACAGTAATACCAATTATGCAAAACAATGCCGGGTCAGCTATGATGACAAATTGCCATTATTTGTGCTTCCTGCTCTTCTTACATCTTTAGGTAACATCAAAATTTAATGGTTAGTTCATCCCCATAGTTGCACTCTTATTTATCACAGCTGGCTGGCTGCAGTACATAAGGATATTGATACAGCTTTCTGCTGTACAGGCACAGGTCTAACTGAGAAAGGAAGACTTGTACTTGAAACTAGTCAGAGTAATGACACGGGAATCTAATTTCCACTTGAAGATGTTTTCAATGAGTACTTGAGGGCAACATAATAACATGACAAACACCCTCAATTAACCAGCACCTCAGTGACAGACAATAGTATGTTCAATTCAGGGGTTTCTCCTAAAAGATTTAATGTGAGTTAAAAGACTACTTGGCTGAACAAAAGTAGATGCTTATGTTCATTTTGGAGCTCTCCAACATGAGAGCCAACGCTGAATTTTTAACGTACATACATACAATGCAGAGTGATTAAATGAGTGCCTCATTTACTTGTAGGCTCACACAGCCTCATCCTATCCCACACTGAAACTGAGATTGAGCAGAGATTTGTCACAGAGGCCCCCAAGGTCCCACAGTGCAGGTCAGTGGAGCCTGCAGGTCCCTGCTTTGTGTCCACCACCTGTGTTTCTCAAGGGACATTGTGCCAACTGTATAACTTTTGGTTGTCCTGGCTACCCACTGCAGCACTTCTTGGTGGGATTAAAAGCGAGTTTCTGTGACTGCATTGTCTGAGCAGCCTCCTGTGACAAGCCAGGCTCAGAGTATTTGGAAAGGCTTGATTTGCAAAGGTTGAGAGCTCTCTGATTCCTATCTAATTTGCTAACGGCCAGACAGCTCAAGACTTTTCTCAGCCCTGAATAAATCATGAACGTATTGGTAACAAACTCACAGGGTTTGCTTCGCTAGAAAACAGCAGCATCTTAGTGTTCCACTGCCTCTTTCTGTTTGTGCTTTTTTTATCAGCAAATGCTGCTCTGCATGTGGACAAATTAAAATTCATGCTGAAGTACACAGAAAATGAACTACCAGAGCTGAGTGAACACACAAAACCTGCATGCAAAACCTTTGGAAAAAAGGAGCTGTGTAACCCTTCTGCCAGAGGATGTTTTTGGCAGTGAAAAGGGTTCAATTATGTGAGGTGCCTCTCAGCTTCCCAGTCCCTACAACAAACCTGAAGTTAGCCTGCCTTGATCTTCAACAGGCATGTGGGAGACTAGATTACATTGTCTGGGATGTGCAAAACCTCGCCGCTCACAACCGCCTCGAAGCCCTTGCCCAACTGAGTCTCTCCAATGGCCTTCACCAGGCTCTTGAGCAATGAATTTAAATTAATTCAAGATTTTATTAATTCAAGTAGAAGGACTAAAACACTTCTTGCAAAGCAGAACAGATAAACAAATGAATCAAAAATCTTCTATACTCATTTGCCTTCACAAGCTGGTTTGACTTCTTTAAAAGAAAAAAAGCACAAAAAACCCCAAGAGACACCACAAGCCTTACCAGCATTGCAATTAAACTGTGAGTTGACAACATTTGGTTTTGTTAGCTTTACTGTGGCTAAGTGAACAAATGGCTCATATGATATTAAAAGATTTTTTTATCTGCTCAGAAGTCCTTTCCCATTTGCAAGGCAGAGCATTTGATGCATTTGCCCTCCTTCTTGTTTGGGTGTTTCTGTTCTTCAACCAGCTTCAACCAGTGGGTCCTACAGTAATGTCACTGGACCAGCCATCATCACACTTCAGAACTATGACAGTAATTCAATAAGCATCTCTTTTATACAGTGCTACAGGGAAATTTCAAAGCCTCTACAGCTCTGGAAGTGCCTGTACCAGGAACCCTGCCATGTGAAGTCAGAGAATATTCATGAGCTACACTATACATCTGCAGCAAATTACCACCAGTAGTCAGTGACCACTTTGAAATATCCTCACAGTTCTTCCAGACAGTTTTACAAGATGCTTAAATAGAATGATCTTGTTTGAGTAATTAGTCCGTGAAGGTCTCTTAGGTAGCTGCTTTGGTGTGCTTACAATTTCCAGTTGTACAGGGTGCTTCACCCTCACCTGTGAGCAGTGGCAGATCTGTGAGATAACAGGCCACAGAATCACAGGAATTGGAAGGGACCTCGAAAGATCATCTAGTCCAATCCCCCTGGCAGAGCAGGAACACCTAGATAGGTTACAAAGGAAGGTGTCCTCCCACTGGGCCCTGACTTAATCCCATTTCTACTTGAATGAGACCCTGAAAAGCATAGCTTTTACTAGCATCTAATGTCTACCCAGACTGCATAGTCTCCTGCTGATACAATATACAAGACTAATGCCATTAGATCATTTGATTCTCTTGACCCTACATATCCACAGCAGGACACCTTGTTCATTGCAAGTTCCCTGCCCCATCGCAGGGCCTTCTCAGCTAAATCATGCTTGGCTCTTCTCAGTGTCAACCCTGCAGCCCGTGGGTCCCACAAACATCAGTGTCACGTGTTTGGGGCAAATACACCAACTGCATTTGCTAAGATACCTTAGTCTGGGGGTCATTTTTTTGTATTTTCTGGATCCAGCAGCTGATGTTTCTTGCAGCACCAGGAACCACCTAGAAGAGAGGCTGGGAGAGGCTCAGCTCTAGGCTAGTGTGTGGGTAGCTGTTCCGGGAAGTCCAGCTGGCAGTAGCCCCAGCTCCCAGGGGAGATCTCATGGCTGAAGATCCCATGGGAGGATATTGGGCGGGTATTGCCAGGTCCCTGTGGCACCCACCAGTTGCTGACCTGGGCTGTCCCATGGGCTGTAGGCAGGAAGATGTGCCAGGGGAGGTTTAGTTTGGACATGAGGAAAAGATTTTTCCCCCAAAGGGTGGTGGAGCACTGAACAGGCTCCCCAGGGAGGTGTCACGGCCCCAAGCCCGACAGTGTTCAAGAAGAGACTGGACAATGCCCTCAGACACATGGTGTGAACTGTGGGGTTGTCATATGCAGGGACAGGAGTTGGATGCGATGATCCTTGAGGGTCCTTTCCAACTCAGGACATTCTATGATTCTATAATCCATGGGGCAAACTGGAGAGAGACCCCAGTCTCCACTCACCAGGCAGGTTTGGAGGGGCAGAAGAAAATGTCGTCTGTGACAGTGGACCACAAAACTCTTGGCTTTGGAAAACAGGAGAACTGGGCTCAGGTATCCCACATCTTGGCAAATAGTAGGGAAGGCAAATGCCTGTATTTCTCATATGTTGAATTTAAACTGCCTGGATTGGACTGCACAGGCACAGCAGTGTCTTTTAACTAGAGACTCCGAGTGATTATTTCAGCATTGTTTTCTACCATAACAGATTTGCACAGCACTTAATCTCATTCTAATTGACCAGAACTGCTGATTGTGTTATAATTAAATTGCAGTCTAATCTTACTTAGCTATAACTGACAGAACACAAGGCTACAGAAATTAAACAATGACAAAAGGAAACTGCACGAAACACTGGCATGAATATTAGGTCAGAATTAGGCTGAAGAAATGTGGCAATTGACCACCATTTATAGAAATGCATATTTAGCAACCAAGGGCATCTAAAAGAAGTGTGTGTTTTTTATGCATCCATCACTTTAAAGCAGAATTTGGATTTCAGTTAAATGGACAAAAGCTGAGATTGTTGCATGACTGGCATTGTGGGCTCATCTTTTCAGACATGTTAACTGGATACTTACTGGTAGGGCTGAAGCCCATGCTTCCAATGTCCACTTTTCTACTGTTATATTTCTTCCTTCTTGCCAGACCAACTATTTTATGCAGCTTGTTGTAGAAAAGTCAGCTAATTGCGCAGATAAAAGATCAAAGGTGTTCATTGTGCAAGACCTAGAACTAGGTCATTCAGTTCCCTTTCCAGATTTAATCTTCTCTCTCTTTTGTATTAATGAGCCTGCAATGGAGATGGCTTTTTACATTCCTTGGGCATTGAAATGAAAGCCACCATCACTTCAGCCCATGCAAAAGCATAAGAAAAACTGCTATTTAATGCTGGAAAGCAAATTCCTGGAGGTCCCAGTTGTCATGCCATGCTCTCTGTAGAATGTCACTTTACTAAAGCAATTGTACACGTGTATTTCCAAAAGCTAATTTTTGGGGATGGAGCTGAAAATTATCTCAACCTCTCTCCATACATAACCAGGACCACAGAGTGCACAAGCAGTGTTAGTATGGGGGAATACTCCCTTTATGTCTATCCTTTCTGCCATCTACCCCATTGATTAGTAGGTCCAAACCCATGTAGAGAGGTAAACTTTTACATGCGCCAATGCCTGATGTCATTCCTATGTCACTGCAGTGGTGATGAGACACTCACAGCTTTTACCTGGAAATAACCCCATAAGGGCAAATTCATCAGCTTCAGCCACTGCTGAGTTAATCCCGTGGTAAAACATTCACCTCTGGTCTCCTACAGGATTTTGGCTTTAAGGGCAGTGTAGCTCACAAACACCTATTTTCCCATTGATAAAACATACCGTTTTCAACAGTGAAGCTAAAATCCCAGGTATGGAGTGACTTCCATGGCCAGACCTTCTCGGGAGAGCTAAAAAGTAGAGCAATTGCTCAGGGAAACCGCCGAGAAGAAACCTTCTCAATGATAACCGATGATAGGACAAGGGGTAATGGGTTCAAACTGGAACACGAGAGGTTCCACTTAAATATGAGAAGACATTTCTTCACAGCGAGGGTGACAGAGCACTGGAACAGGTTGCCCAGGGGAGATGTGGAGTCTCCTCCTCTGGAGACATTCAAACCCCACCTGGACGCCTTCCTGTGTAGCCTCATCTAGGTGTTCCTGCTCCAGCAGGGGGATTGGACTGGATGATCTTTTGAGGTCCCTTCCAATCCCTGACGTTCTGTGATTCTGTGAAACCTGGTCGGGTCACTGGCCTGCCAGACTTAGACGATGCTTCTCTGAAGGCCGGGCTATGGCAGGAGTAGCTTCATCCGGAGAGCTGAAGACTGAAAACTGCAGGCCCGTATCACAGGATATTTTCTCTTTTCACTAACCAACCCACATGAGGTTAATGTACAGCAAGCTATTAATCCTCCTACAAACAGATCATTTTTCAGTTCATTAAGCATTATTGCTGAACTACCAGTAGCTTTTCCTCAATTACTCACCTCTGAGAAAAGTAGCTCACAACTAAGTGGGAGTGAAATTGATATTACACTGTTTATTCCAATGAAATCTCATGCCATCAAGGATAATTTCTGTTATTATTTGATTTTTTTGGTGGAGGTGGAGAGAGACATTGGGTTTCTCTACACGTATTTTGTTAATGCTGAAAACACGTATTTATTCATTTCAGCAAGCATTAATTTTATTTCCAGAATTTGTACGATGGGCAGAGCTGACCACCCTCTTCCCTCCAACCCCTTCCATCACCTCTCTTGACACTCTTCTTCCAGCAATATAAAGATACCAAGCCTACATCTTTTCACACAGCTCCGTGGTTCCTTAGCACAGGTCTCCTGCAAACAGGTGAGGCCATCCCTGTGCCTAAAACCAGATGTCGGAATTTTAGACCCTGGCACAGCTCTGTGACTCTAGTGGGAGGTCACTTCTCCACTCTGCTTTTGCTGCTGGTGGAGCAGGATCAAGGTTTGAAGGAGGTAGCAAGGAAGAAGGTGACCAGAGGAACCCTGTATTTCAGCAGATCCTTTCCAACCCCACCTCTAAAGGATGGAGGAAAAATCTTCAATAAAGCTGCTCTTTCTGGTAAGAAGAGGAGACATTGGGAGCACATTGGGGAGGGATGCCTGGTGCTGGTTAAGAAAGGGCAGGAATCTTAGAAATTTGATAAAATGCAAAGCTGCCTTTGAGATCATTTTAGGCCCTGCCAATACGGGTTATTCAATGCATCTGGTTTTACTTGTAAAAGGTATTTGCTCAAAAATCTGATCAATTTATTACTTTCAGATCTAGCCCATGCATACAACCCCCAGTAGAACTCCATTTCATGCCTCTGGAACAGCTATCAGAGTCCTGAAACCCCAGTTTTTAATCCAAACCACCAACTGGCAGGCCTAAGTTCTTTACTTACAAAGGAGCTGATCAAGGAATTCATTTCCATCTAGGTCTCAATCATCCATACTTATTAAAAAGCAATGCCACAGTCCTCAGAAGAACCCTTCTATTACGCAATAAAAATTGTCCCATTTCTTCAATTGGGCACAAAGTGTTTCAGTGCTACTTTTTCCCCAGCCATGAAAATTGTTGTATAACTGCCATTTTAGGGAAAGGAATAACATTGATTTAGATTTATGTTCCCAACTCTGCATCCAATTTTGAAATCTTTACTATATATTCTGCATTCAAAAGGGATGATTGTAAAATGATGTATATATGGCATATTCCTGAATTCAATGGATAGATTCCAAAAGATCAATTGACCCTGGTTTCTATGCTTTCCAGCATTATAGCTTTTCTTAAAGGACAGACACTTTTCCAAGGTACCTGTTCACCAGTTCTCCTGGTCTCAAAGTCAGCGCCTGACCTCAGGAGAGCTGCAGAGCCCAAATTATAGTTCATCTCCTTGGTGAGAGTCTCTGTTAACTACATTGAAACCAGCCAGATCTCACTCAGCAAATCAGCAGGTAAGAGATCCACACTTCCAGTGAGTGACCAAACTCACCTGTTTTAGGAAACATTAAAGTACCTACCTGTCTTCAGCAATGAGAGATGGAGCTTACACAAAATACTTAGGTTGCTAAATTAGCTGAAATTGAGCCCACTCAACATGTAAAATTGCAGTACTTCCATTAAACTGACCCAAGCTAATCAATATAAATGTAATCTCTGGGCTGATGGGCTTGGTCCCTAAGGCTTATGACAAGTCTTTGCTTGCAGGAGTACACAATGCTCAAGTTACATTTACAGCTTTAATCTAGACCAGGAATGAAATTGGTAAGGATTACACTCTGTCTGACCTACAAACTATTTGGCTTAGGATTCCATATCTTGTAATCAATAAATTCCAGAATTAAGTGACATGTCTGCAAGTCCTTGCTTCCTAGGGAACCTTTATGCTTCCCAAACAAACAAGCCAGTTCCAGTCTTTTGATTTCCTGAAAGGGAAGGAGAGGATTAGGAGAGCTTTGGGTCAAACAGAGAAATCTATTTAGGCGCCTACAGTCCCACAGCAATCAATAGGCACTCGAGCACCCAAGAGACTCCCTGGAGCCCATCCTTAAGCAATATTGGCAGTTTCCAAAAGGCAACCTAGCAGCAGCTGGCTGGCCAGATAGGCTGCATCCATTTCTGTGTGTATACAACCACCAGTGGGAAGGGACTGACTCCTGCATCAGGATTTTGCCGATGCTCACCTTGCCACCTTGTAATCCACCCTTGGAGGCAGCTGGGGACCATCTAAATCTGATGCCAACAAATCTGTTGGTTCTGAAATTCGCTTCATAAACCCACATCTGATGCCTGCTGTCAAGCTACTTGGAGAGGGGCAGGCACTATCTTGTGATATCGTAAGGGGTCTAGTACCACGGGCTCCTGGTCTGTGGGGTGACTCCTAGTATTGTAAATGGTATGTTTATCCTCAGTAAAAGTGACTCGCAGTTTTATTTCAGTGGCACCATAACATTAATAGCTCTTCCTCTGTCACAAAATCATAGCTTCAGCTTCCTGGCATTATCAATAGACTGCCTTTTTTTATCTCTGAAGTAGTGCAACCAGACTCTTCCTCACAGGTACATCTTTGTGAGGAACAGCTAAATCTAAAGCTTTTGTGCTTCATGCATTTTCTTACATGAAATTAGAAAACCCCTTTAGGCTTCGTCTGAGCCCTGCCCAAGTGAGAGCAGCCTCAGCAGCAGATGACTTGTAGGACTTGGGTACATTTACACACCTGAGTCAACCTGCTGTGCCTATACAGGAAGGCACGTGGACTGGACCATCAGTGATCACATAAGACCACCTGACTATTAAATCTCTATTAAACATGCTTCAAATAATGTATATGAAGGTTAAATCCTACTATAAAGCCATTCACCTGAAACTACCACTGTTTCTCAAGAGCACCCTGAACATGGCCAGGATCAGCGTCTGAGTTACAGATGTGAGGTCAGTGTCAGTTTTCTACTATTGGTTGCTTTCCCCTACTTTTCCTTTTTCCTCTTTTCAAGTTACAATTTTTAGCACCTTATGCCAGAAAAGATCCTGCCCCAGGAACAATCAGCTGCTGCCATGCTAAGGCCACCATCGTTATTCTGCAGAACTAATTATCTGTGGTGTTAAAGGCATGCAGTAGGCTACAACTGCCACACCTGTGAGTGACCTTATCCAGAATGACCTGAACCACTTTATGAGCTCACTTGCCCAAAAAAGGAAGAGGAAATAAGATATCTCAATCATAAAAATAAGTTCCCTTTCTTCAGGGCTAATGTTTCCATCAGCAGTTTAAACTTTCCACATAGTTAACTTTAATGGAATTAATATACTCACCATACCAGGAAAAAAAAAATCATTAGGTACCTTCTTGTATTGCAGGAAATACTATCAATTTATTTGTTTGAAAGATTCCCTCCCAGAGTATCAGGAAGTCCCTCCACATGCGAGTTGAAGATGTTAGGCTACATTTTGGATTAGATGTGTTCTGCAATACGACTGCATGGATGGCAGCGGGGAGGCTGCTGGATCCAAGCTACTTACACCTGCTGGCTGTTGTCTGAGATCTTACCAATGGTGAGATCAGTCAGGGGCTTTGGCAGCCTTACAGCTGTAGGGCAGAACATTATTCTCATGGAGGTTTATGTGGACTGAACTCACTAAGTTTCTCTGGCACGTGCTAGAGAAGGGCCAGTTTCTTTTCTTCTATCACTGACGCTGTGTTACACTCCTGTTTACCAGCCTCAGCAAAGAGAGGAAATGTGTCTGTGCCTCTTCAGGGTATCACCTGAAGTGACTCAACCCAAAGCAGATGCCAAGTCAGAAATGGTGTGTCTGAGAGAGAGGTGCAATGAACTTCACGTTGACTTGGTCTGATGGTCAGCAGCAAAAGCTGTGACTGCTTCCTCAAGCAAGGAGCAGGCAGTGAACAGCCTAGTCCCTTCCTTCATGTGATGGACCCCAAAATACAGGCAGGGTCTCTGTCTCAGCCCAGAAGGGGTAACTTCTCCTCATACTCCCAAATCCCGTCTCCCACTGATGCCATTGGAGCTGTATCTGTTCGGTTTTGTTAAACAGTGTGGCCGGTTGAAATGAGCTACAAAATCACAGTGTATCCCAGCACCAGCCCTAAGAGCATCAAACACTGACACCAACAGCACCTGCTGAGAGAGTCCACAAGCATCGAAAATTCCCAACCAGAGAGGTCAGCATCCCTGCTTTGTCCAGAAAGATGTACATATGTTATTTTAGGAAAACAGGTTTTAAACCATCAACACATTTTGCTGGAGCCGTACCATGGCACATGTCATTGCTGTCTTCCAGTGTGGCACTGATAGCAATCAAACATCCATGAACCAGACTCTCACTTGGTGCAGGTCATCTACCCATTGGAAATAACTGTCTCCAGAGTTTCAGAAACTCCGATCTCGTGGGCACAATGTCCTTTTTAACCTTGTAATCTCATTAATCTCATAAATCATTGTATTGTTGCTGATGCTTCACTCTTGGAAAGAAAATAAAAAGGTTAATATATAAAGGAAGGTTTCAGTTTTAAAAAGCTCCTTTTGTTCACCTGTTAAAGTCAGGAGAAAGACTGCTACTGACTCATAACAGCATTTTAAATGAGTGCTGAATTAGAAATCATGCTTTATACAATTTCATGTCAGGAAAGAAGTAGCTTCCTGAAAGATCACGTGGTGACGACTTTCATCCTTTCTTAGCAAAAGTCCTGGGAGTACTTTCCAACACTCACCAAATCAAAGCATTTTCTCTCTTCTATGGCAGTTTTAATAAAAGCTAGTTATAGTTTTGATCCTATAGATGTTTAAAATGGGTTTCAGCCTCCTTTTATGAACGAAATACCCACTGAAATCAAAAGTGGTGTAAATGTTTGAGTAGCTCACCTCTAATGGGCTGCTTCCAACTCATGGTCTTGTAAGAGGAACAGGCCCTCAGGTATGACCCATCCCCAGATCTACCCAAATACCTTTGTGGGTTGAGCCAGCCTGAGGTTGCACTGGGAGAGGACCATCAGCCATAGAATCTTCTGATCCCTAAAGGGGCCTCCTCTGACTTCTGCCGTGGTTTTGAACAGCTTCTCCAGCACCAGCTCCTTACAACTCTTTCCTGCAGGCAGCTGGGTCTGGCATGCAGTCACTCACATTGCCCCCATGCACTGAACTCCTCTCCTACACCTCCTTCCAGCAGACCCAACACCAGCCCTTCTCTGAGCCTCCGAACTCGGAGAACTAAGAAACAACTCCTTAACCCCCAAAAGCGAATAATTTCCTCTGGATCCACCAAAGAACCAGCTCCAGGTCAGAGGAGGGGCAGCACTGGCTGCTGGAGACGCACAAAGGCAGGTCTCCCTCTTTGTAGGACTTTGCCATGAGTTGACTTTGGCCTGTTCCAAGGCCACAGCCACCATCTCCTGCATCTCCCAGTAGATTTCTTTCTTTCTTTTCCCTGAAGTGGCGCACTGGGACCCTTCCTCACACCTCCCACACAGGGCTCTGCCGCTGTAGGGAAGGGGTACATGTAAGGACAAATTTCAGATACTCTCCCCCTCAGGCAGAGAAGATTTGGGGTGCAGTTTCACACGGGTTATGCCTGCAACCACCTGAGAATTTTACCAAAACTTCCCCCTCTGCATTTCCCCCCCTAAGCTCTACAGTCAGTTTTCATGGCTGTAGTGTCACTATGCTCAGTGTGTGCTGTCTTCCAGTGACATCTAGGGATACGGACTGGAAATTGCAAGCTGGCCGTTTACATAAGCTTTGTTCAAAACGTACTTCAAACTGATAAAACAGATTTGTTGAGCTCAATTATTTAATTGCTTCTGAAAAAAAAAAAAAAGCCAAAAGTCCTCCTAGAAACTTTAAAAAATAATTCTCATGGCAGAATTTGTATTTTTAAAAAAAATGTTGTTGTAATCTCTTTATAATTATTTGTAACACTTTGATCACATAATGCACACAAACCTACAGACCTTAAATAAGCCAATGGCTCAAGGGACAACTGCAGCTGGGGGGAAGGAGAAAAAAAATCTCCCATGTTTTGCAAGATTGCTGTATCATACTCCTCAAGGCCTGTTTCTCAGCTTATGTGCACTAGCACTAATTTCATAAAGTGGTAATAGAATAGAGTCATGGCATTGATACACATAACACTTCAGTCTGGTACAAAGAATATAACCAAGATGAAGACATTTCATTACTAAATGCAAAGCACATGAAAAGCGAAAAGAAGTCATCAGGAGGACGGAAGCACTTCGAAGTCAAAAGACCAAGAAAGTTGTTTCATGTAGCTTGATCTACTATTTACTCATTGCTACAACTACTAATGTACTCATGACATTTATATGTCAGCCCTCCTGTCACAAGTCAGAGAGCCACCGTGCTTAGCCACCTACATAGGACAACGATATGGGCCCTGAGACGAAGATCTTACCTGCAGGGCAAGACACAACCGATGGATGAAGGCAGCAGAGCAGAGGGAACGGTGGCTCTACCTGTACTGCTTTGTAGCCTGGCTTGATGTCAGACATGAGTCTGCGGTGTTGAACAGCATGTTCCTGTAGGAACGAAGCCGGAGCAGCAGCAAGTCTTCCCGCTGTGCCTTCATTTCTTTACTGGAGTGGCAGGCAGGCTTCCTCCAGAGCGCAGCCAGGAACAAACATGATGAGAGAGAAAACACACTATGTGCCCACAGAATACATCACATCAAAGATGCAGAAACATATAAGCTAGCTCTTCTAAAACAGACTTTCTGTGACTGTACAATCTACATCTGCTATGGATTTCCTGCTGTTTAGATCTCCTAAATCTTCATGACCCATGAGAACAAAAGGATCGTGCGCCAATTCATGCATGGACCTTTGGAGAACCCCCCAAAAATACCATGTCTCTGATGGTAGGAAGGAACATGGAACACATTCTCAGAAGGAGAAGACATGAAGAGAAGTGCTTGTACATGTACTACTGGCTTGTATGTCCAAAACCAAAGTATTTCGATCTGCTCACGTAGAAAAACAACGCAAAGAATATGGGGACAGAGGCAAACTGGGGGTTTTCTAAGACCTTTTCACCCAATCAGATGGAGCTGTGACAGCTGAGGCCCAAATTTCAGTGAAGAGGATAAACTCTATCCGAAGGTAAAGGTCAAGCAAACTTTTGAAAAATAAAAGTCAGTGGATGCTTTGCCAAGATCAGCACTACAAGATATGACCCTGAAAACATGATCTGACCTATTAACTTCAGGGCAATTTCTCTTGATACTTACCTGTGAAGGAACCAGAAAAAAAGTCCATCCCTTTGCTCCCAGCAGCCTCTTTGCCAGATCACTGAACCACTACAGAAAGTTGTAATTACAAGCCAAACCTTTTGGGTTTTTTTCTGCCTCTGCTGTTTCCATCACGCAGCAGCGCTGCTCAGCAGCCAGGCCAGTAGCCCTGCCTGGGGCAGTGACACACAGCTCACACCTTCCCAGTGCTCGGGAGAGCAGCACTGGCTGCAGGAGCCATCCCAAAAACTCACACAACCCACGCTGTGCCTTCTGCATGGGGACCTGGGAGCAAACACTGCTCCGGGGCTGGTTTAGGGCACTGACATAAACACAGCAAGAACTCTCCTGGGTGGGAAAGGTAACATGAGAGAGGCTTCAATAGCTTCTTTGCAGAAAACTGACATTCAAATCATCTGCTTGGAAGATTCTCACATTGTCTCCTTATATTAAATTTTTTCAGCTAAGCTTTCCTTCCAAAGCGTCCCTAACGCCTTCTTCCTGAAAACACACCTTAACTACGAATACTGGTGGGCTGAAATCAAACTGATACAGCCAGTAAGAGATGAGAAATTAAAGGGGGATTAGAGATCTTCTGTAATTTAGGTGATTGGGGAGAGGGGGTGCACTGAGTAAACAGCGCTAGGAATACAGCCAAGACAAAAATTTCTAAGTAACACATCACCAGAACCTTTGTGTAGCAGCCCGTTGAGCCGTGAGACAGCTGTTTGAGAGGTATTGCCACTTCAAGCACATTCCCTTTGCATTCCTGTTGCCTGTAGCCTCATCCAGCGACAGGCAGGTGCTGGCAACAGGGTGCTTCTGCTTTTCTATATAAAATGGTGTCCTCAGGTGCTTGTTTGTTGTCTTCTGAATGTTGACCTTGATGATTTCTAGATCTTTACAGGTTTGCGTTTTTGTTGTTGTTGTTTTTTCCTTTCCTGTGAATCTCCATAGCAGACAACTGGCAATTTTCCCTCTTCAGAGGGTACTTGCCCTGCAGTTGTCAAGTTACAACTTTTATCAGACACACAAAAAGTAGTTGAAGGACTGTAGGGACAGAGCCACAGTAGATATCCATTTATGTGGGGTCTGATCATGTCTCATGACCAAAACGCTCTGGTACCCTGAATTTATTGCCAGACTCCTCTGTGTATCAGGCTGAACTGCTATGAGAGCCAGCCAAGACCTGGAAGTTGCTCACTGCTCCTGCCCAGTGCAAAGCACAAGGCAGCGGATGTTCATGCTGGCTTCAGGTAGAGGCAGCCTCAAAGACTCTGCTTTGCCCTCCTTGGAAGAAAGATGCGGATACCTCCTTCCCTTTTGCCCTCTGCAGAAACCCTTTTTATCTTCCATAGTGTTCCTGAAGGATGATCTAGTTTCACAATCAGAAAGCTTCATCAGGACACTGCAAAATCTTACCTAAAGGTAGGTAAAGAAGGAATTTTTTTTTTCGATATTCCCTATAATGACCTTTTTCATACTGAATTCTCACATATAAATTATCTTGAACAATGCATTGATTAATGTACAGGCTACTATTTACTAAAGGAACCTGGACAGTGGTTTTGTTCTGTGCCTTCCAAGTCCTGATCAAGATCTGGGCTTTGAGGTACAGATGTAACTCAAAGATACTGACTGTCTCAGGTACTGAGAAGTTAACAGTTTTCAGAGCCATCTTTTTCACCAGTGTCACCAAGTACAGACATGCTACCACCAATGGCTGTCCTGGCATTTACTAGAAGTAGAGCCTACAATTCATCAGGAGGTACTCTCACATCACATGAGTATCTAACTTTGTCGGAGAGCAGCTACAAGCTGCTTTCTCCACAATAGGGGCTGCCCTTCAATAGATTTTTCCAGCAGGACTCTTGAGAACAGACCATTTTTGACCTTTCTTAGCCCAGAATTGTTCTCTGATTATACATTAATGCATTCGTCATTTGCTGGGTCTACCTAAAAGAGCAACCTTCTCGTTTATTTGCAATATAACTGCAGCACAGCTTCTTTTACAGGGTACCTGTCCCATCATGATACCCAAGGCTTGTCCGTCTGTACTGCAGGAACAGCGCTGTTTCCCTCTCCAGTGCAGTGAGGGACCACAAACACAGCTGACAGCTAAATCGTGCCTTTGAGGAGCACGACCAACCTTCTTGCAACCACGTCTGCAGAATTCAGCCTCTCGTAACTTGGAGAACTGAGTCCGGATCATGGGGCTTTTTTTGCTGCATAATCATAGCAAAGATGGCTTGAAGGGGAAAAGAACATTTATTATATACACAAGTACTTCAATCAGACCCCAAATTAATTTCAGAAATGTGCTGTCACATTTCACAGATGCAAGACATTCTAAAATAGCTGAGAGCAAACTTGAGCACACATTACTGGCTTTATCTTAAAACTATATTTTGCTTAGTCAAGAACTTAGACTATCTTCTACTCAAAAATTTAGACCTCAAGCCAACAGCATAACTTTGTTTTAGAGCTATGATATCCTAGGATGAGTCACAATATTTTTAAGCTGGTTAGTAAAGATTATGGTAGAAATTTAAAAGGGGAAACTTAACATTTCTTTCAGAAATCAAAGCTGATTACAAGAGGATCACATTCATTACTATTAGAACACACTTCTATATTCCGCAAAAAAAAACCTGCCCTCCTTAATAACAGCCTAAAACTCAATTTGTTTTAGAAAAGCATACATAAAATAACATTGGTACATTTTATTTCAGAAGACTTTGTTGTCTCAACTCCAGCAATATGCCAATACAGGTTAAAACTTGTTTATAAAGAGATCAATCACAGGCACGTAGCAAACATTAAAAAGGCATTCCGAGTACAAATCCTCTTTGAGATTTTTTTTTTAATGTAAACCAGAAACAATAGGCATGAAGCATCTGTATAGCAAACATAAACAACTATGTCATTTTTCCCTTATTCATCGCAAGGGTTTTTGATCTTGCAACCAGAAAGTAACCTACATGTTGCCTCACACGGGGGACATGTTCCTAACTGAGCACAGATGTATGGAGAGCCATTGCAGGAAGGCAAATTCTTAATACATAAATACACATGACCCTCTAAGACCACTTCCATTTCCCTTGTAGCAGTAGCACACTCATTAGAGGAACAGTCAATTACACCAATCAACACTGAACACACCAAAAGTGACAGCAACCCCTACTGTGTCCCCAGATGATCTATAAAAAAGCCTCCCATACTCTTTAACTGGCTAAATACCACTCTTACACATACTTTCACATAGTAAGAGGAACTACAGAACCACTTTAAACCAGGGTGTAACAGACAGATCCTGTACACTAGAGCCTTCGTGAAGGATTAAAGAAAAGATAATTGCTGACTGGAACTCAAGGTACATCTGTTCATATGCATCTTTAGGGCAACTGCATAACCATTATAAGCAGGATAGGACAAAATGCATAGCTGTGCTTAATTATTATTTTTTTCAAATATTTAAAACTTAAGCTTCAACAACTCTTCACAATTTTGTTTTATAATAGTATTAGTATAACTTAGAGCCTTAAATACCAAGTTCTCAAGGAAGTTTAATTAGTAAGATACATAAACAGAAATAACGATTTTATAGGCGTCTGGCAGTCCAGGTGAATCTTAGTTAATGAAAACAGACTTATGACATAAACTTATTTCCTAAGGTGTCTTGTTGTGGGGTTTGTTTGTTGGTTTGTGTGTTTTTGGTGGTGTTCCCTCCTCCCTCTCCAGAAGAGTCATTCAGAACAAAATGCTTTTCACTGAGGCTGTGCTAGAATGTAGTGCAGGAAGTAAGGTTTAAGCAAAGCTATTGAACATGAGCATACACAATCCAGGCACTGTTCTTTTCAAAGGTTCCTTCACTTGAGATAATTATTCATCTGCCCATAGTTGTGATCTTCACACTCATCTCTGAAACATGTGGTCAGATTTAGCAGACCACAGGTGAGGGTCAAGGGTCTGATAATTCACACAAGAGGAAGCAGGCAGCTCACTGACTTACATTAATAAATCTCATCTTCTACAAGTAAGAACTACTACCACCATTTGGGAAGCAATGGTTTCATTGTTCATAGCTGCATTAAGTAGATAAAGGCTCTGAACAGACAATTCTCTTTATTTATTTATGCAACACCTTACTCCAGCGTATCAGCTAAAAGCATCAGCTACAACAGCCTAATACAACTATGCACAGCAAGGCTGTGAATTTGAAACAGCAGCTCCTACATCCAATTGCAGCTTGTGGTTAAGCGCAGGTATTGCTAAAAAGACAGTCTCGATTTGGAGATCTGGAAGACACAGGCTTCACAATATTCCAACCAAAAAAAAAAGTCATTACTCCTTGCAGTCTGAGCTTGCCCAGCCTCAAGTCCTACTACTGGGCTTTCTATTATGCAGTTTTATCTATGATTAGCTCCCTTTTACTGCTTCAACAATTGCAGGCTACATCCTTTACCATTTTTTAACCTATGTTGGAATAGATGGAAAGACTGAAACCTGTCTTCACTGTGAAAGCAAGTTTTAATGGCAATAATTTTTCCCCAGAGTCTTTCATGTTTTTCAGCATTCTTGAAACACAGATACATATTCCAAATAGGCTGAGCTTTGATAAAGAAGTTTCAGCATACAATGATAAACCATGGAATTGCTGAAGCCTTTCCTCTAAGAACACACGAAGAGACTTGGGCTTCTAACAAGGCTAGCTACAATCTTGCTGAGACACTGTTCTAGTTCAAAACACTTAAAGGACAAAAATTTCTGCTTTCCTTCTAGAAAGATAAATTCTTTTCTGCCACAAATCTTGCCTAAACTTCAGACATGTTACATCTTATTTCCTCTCAATTTTGCCCTTCAAAGGTCAAAACACAAGCAGCTCCACTAGAGCATAAAAACCAAGCCACCTATCAACCCTAAAGTTCCTCCTATCAGAAAGGACTTTTAAATGAGGAGGAAATTTTAAAAAAATAAAAAGGTTTTTCTCATTTATTCCAAGCAGAATGACTATGGAGAAATGACTCAAGCTTAGGTAGTAGAAGTTTATGGAATACTATCTGAAATAAAGACTGACTCAGTAACACATGAGACTTGCTAATCACTTGTTAATCTCCAGTTCAAAAACCCACTGGAAGTACTCATGTAATGCCAGTGAAATACAAGAAGATCCTGCTTGTTTTTCCTCTTGGGCATGAGGAGGACAGGCTTAAAATGAGAACAGCAGTTTTTCTGGCATTGAGTAAAATGAAAATCACTAAGTGCTAAGTACTCTCAAAGGATTAATTACTTTAGCATCTATGAATGAGGACTAGGTAAACTTGCAGTACAACAATTTTATTTTGCTAATATGCAAAAATAGCGTAAGATTTATTCTTTGGATTTTCATTCTGCATGCTGGTATTTCATGTTTTGCAGCAGCCTTTCCCTCCTCCTCAACACATTATACCTTAACAGTATACAATCTTCTGGAACATCCTTTTTTCCAGAACAGTTAAGACCTGTAACACCAGGCAGAATTTCCATAGATTGAGAGACTGGACACTAGATTCTTACAAGTGGAATTGTCTATACCGGAGAAAGAAATTGTCATACAAACACGTTACAATGCTCCCTTAATTGTTGTTAGTGCCACAAAGGTTCATATGTGAATTTAGAAATCTTAAAAAAAAAAAAAAAAAAAAAAAGGTTCAAGTGAGTTAAAATTGAGCATTTCTGTTCAGTAAGGCAAGTCTGAAGAGGAACCAACATATAGACATAGGTGGTATTAGGTAATCTAATTTTGCCTGTTCTTGATGTTTATGTAGGCAGTCATCAGTTCTTTTTTCCTGAATACATTTTATTAATAGGTCTTAGAAGTAAAGAAATGTCTCTTTCTTCCTTTCCACAGAATACATGATATTGCAAAAAAATTTTTAAACTTTTGCCACTACCCTCACGGTTTCCCAGCTTGACCGGTTTTCAATTGCTTCAGAGAAAATTTCCATGTCTATCTCACAAGGAAGATCTGCATGTTTCACCAAATGAAGTAATTTCATTCTGTAAAGAGACATATCTTAAAAGCAGGATGCCAAATGCCTACAGCTAACTAGAACTAGATGAAAAGCATGGTGGAACAAACCTATTGTAACTTCATATCAGAAAATGAATTGCCTGCTAGAAAAGTAGGCTAAATCAGTTTTCTGTAGGAACACCCAAAGCCCATCACAAAAGCTTCCATATTAACTATTAGTCACAGCAAAACTCTTCACACCAGGAAAAAAAGATTAGTGTAGAGCCTGTTCCCTTCCTTACTTCCACAGCTAACACTACCAGCTAATTAAAGTACTCTGACTTGCCAACATGAAATGCAGAGTCACAGCAGAAGCCAAATCAACATCTTTCCCCTTCCACCAAGTGACAGAAGAGACACAAAATCCCATGTGCTTCCTTCATATGTTTTGGGGGTACGGTGTAAGACATGTCCTTACTACTAGCAGCCTTAAACAGTTTGGCTTATTTTAGTCCTACTATGCTTAACACTAATATTTCATAGTCACTGCAGTAAATTTTAGAGAAGATCCAGTTACTTACTGAGCAAACAATTTATGTCTTATCACGCTGCTACTAAGATACACCTACACAGAAGACTTCAAAGCTCTAGTCTTACAGCTACAGGATAAGATCACATCAAGCTAATTTAGTGATTAATTAGCTAATACTCCATCATGTAGATTTTCCAATTTATTGAATGAGCAGTGAGCTACACTTGCCACAAAACATTTTAGCCGTTCTTTAGTAAGGCTGCGGTGCTGGTTTAAAACTTTAGCTAAAGCATTTCAGATATCCCAGAAAATATATGAATAAACTTTTATTTCTAAGCAACACACACTATTTTCATACAATCCACACATTTAAGTCAGGTGGAGAGTAGTAAACTGAACAATCATTGCTAAAACATTTCCATTGGAAATGTGTTTAAGTTCAAGTGTCTCCATTACCACCTTACTGAAGTTTTCTTATGTGTTTCTAGTCTACACACCACACGTTTCACACAGTCATGCAAATCTGAATGAAATTTTAAATGTTCAGGTAACGGCAAAGTCCATTCACTGCAAAGATTCATTTTTCACAGAAGAGCCAGAATGGGTAAGACCAAATACTGATGGGTTCTTCATGAGAGTACAGGTATTTTAGAAACCATGAACTTTCAGTTGTTCTTCCTTGACAATGCCAATCTGAAAGAGAAAAGCAACATTTCAGTAAAGTTTACACGTTTAGGGTATTACAGTGATATCAAGTTACCACAATCTAATACTTTGATCAAATAAACTGCAATACAATATATACTCAATAGAGCTGTTTTCTAGTTTCCAGAATGTTTCTGGGCCAAGCAGAAGACTTAACTGCACAAAAAAGAAAATCTTATCAGACATCTGACTTGTTCTGTAGTCCTAGCACTTATTCTTTGACGGTGTAATATCTCCACATCATTATTTATATCAGTAAGTCAGTGGTGACTCTTTGTAGTGTTTTCAGCCTCAAAATTATGGTTTGTATCAAACACTTGATTTTAACTCAGTTGCACCACCAGAGAACAAGTGGTATGTTGTAGAAGGGTAAATACATTCTAGAGCGCTTAGATTCTTTCTAGTTTTACTCTCATTCTGCAAGTGTCATTTTACTTTTTGGCTGAAAATACAAAGGAAATACAGTGACCATCTTTAGCTGGTTAATTAACATCAGTGCCATCTGTTACTCTACTGCTTCCAGAGAGGCTGAGACATTTATCTGCAGTCCCTCACCTCCAAGAGGAATTGGCAAATGTTCTTCCTCTGGTCACCTTGAAGCTGGATAACTTCGCCGTATTCAGGATGTTCAATCACAGTACCATTACAAGCAAATTTCTAGAGAGAAACATTTACATTGTAAGACATCTGAAGTACATTATGATTTTGCTTAGTAAGTTTTGTCAGCAGAATTTTGTCACAGAGGCTGCTTACTAAATTATGATGCAAAGCAAGACAAAGACTAGATCTATTTTACACTGGTTTTGAGAGCAAATGGAATCTATCTGCTGTGCATACAGACCAAAACTAAGCTGCCAATGGTAAATTCAGGCAAATACAGGATTAGCTATTATGCAGAAGGAACTGGCCAACATGCACTACAAGAATGGAAAACAAAGCATAAGATACAGCTTTTCAACTCCACACTGCTTTAAAATAAATATTTTCATGCTGGCAAAACTCAAGGTCTCTATTTCAACAGTAACCCAGTTATGACAGAAGCAAGAATGCAAAAACAGTTCTACTTTAAAATGATTTTATTCTTCACATCAACAAAGCCAGATATCTGTGAAATTTTAATGAAACATTCAAAATATATTTTATTTATTTATAGGAAAGAAATGTTTAACATTTTAGCAAAAAAAAAAAAAAAAAAAAAATCAGTGTCACTAGACACTTACAGGAGTTTCGAGAAAGACAGGGAAAGGGATCAACCTGAATATGAAAGCGATGAGCACTGGTAAGAATGAAATGAAACAAATATTCTGCAACTTAGTATTAAAAGCTATCATACTCCTTTATGTAATATCTTGATTATTCATTCAAATCAGCAACTTCACCTTTTTGAATGCTTTCACAAGTTTCTTCTTGTCATAGTCATCTGCAATTCCCTGAACAGTTGTTAGCGTTTTCCTTCCGTTTCGTTGCTGGATCCTTATATGAATGTAATCCTCAGTCCCCGCCGGGAGTAAGTCGTCACCCTTTGTTGCATCAGCAAAGGGGTCTGCAGGAGGAAAAAGATTCATGTAATTCCCACAAAGGAAAACAGTCAAGCTCAAAAACTGACAGGTGTCAGTCACAAAGAGCTTTATTTAGGGGATAATCTTGCTGTTTTCTCCCTGTTTAAAAATATACTGTTAAAATCAGAGTACTTTTTTTCTACAGCTGTACTAAGGCTCACTAAACTCAGCATAGTGTTCTCAACCATCACGCATCCAGTTTCTTCAGTGGCATCCTGGATATAAACAATTTTCAGCTATAATATCAATTTACTTCACTATTTCTTGGAAACTGTAAATCCTGGAGCTCCAAAGCTAAAAACAGGGTTCTAAAAGAGTATCAAGTGCACACATATTTTATTCACCCACATGCATTTTAAGTGAAATCTGGAAGTCATATATTTTATTAGATCAACCTATAAGTATAGAAAAAATCAAAATCCTTTACTGGTGCCGAACAGAAGTCTTATACCATGACAGCTACCACAGTACCAGCATTTTAAGGCAGGGATGTAATTCTGGGCTACTAATGTAAACAAAATAGAGCAACAGACACTAACAGATGTCAGAGGCTGTAAACCAGGACCTCTCTGCCAGTAGGTAGTTTCAAGCAAAAATTGTAACAAAATTCATTTATGCTTTGGCTATAGAAAGGTCAGTTCTCAAATTCTTCCAATTTGAAATTTATCTAGCACAGATGAAACAGGAAGGCATTTAGGAAGAAAAAAGGTTCCTGGGTTACACTTTGTGTTGTCTGTTCTCCACAAAAAACATATTTAACACTCACTCTATCAAGAAACTTGATAGCCCTACAAGTTTCCTAACCTGTAGCTCCAAATAAATCTTAAAGCACGAAATACATTTAGCAGGTTTTTTTAATGAATCACAAGTAGTTTTTTAATACTAATCAGAACCATACTGAAGTGCCCGATCTTCAGAAAGTTCACATTCAACAGCCATGCAAGCTACAATTTCCCAAACTTCCATCCAAAACTCAAACCTAAGAACACTGATCAAGTTTTGCCATCTACTTGGAACAAATGCCCCATAAGCATAAAACTTCAGCAGAAATAGGAACTCAAGCAGTTCAGCTGCAGACATCCTGACCCATGTAGCACCAAGAATGACAGGAGCATTAAAGGCACTGAAAGCACTGTGAGGATGCAAGCACCACAGGAAAGTGGTACAGCACTGGGAAGCTTGACTGGCTTCATTTCTGCTACGGCATTTGTTAAAACATGCTCAATTTCACTCTGTGCCGCAGCCTGCAGGACAAATGTTGATAGAAAATTTCAGTCAAAGAAAATGTGAAAGAAAAAGACATAAAGATCACTTGGCAGAGTTTAGGATTCTGTGTTAGAGATAAGCCACTGCTGTAGGTGTTATAATAACATTGGATTACCTCAAACAAATCCTTTGGACAGCACCTTCCTAAGCACAGGATCAGCTCCTAAACTGTGATTAACATAAACTCGTAAGGTTTATGTGTGCAGAAGATAAGGCACAAAACTGAGACCTAACAACATTATCCTTTGAAGTGTGGACCTGCTCACTTCTGTTGCCTATAGATAAGGAAAGTGGAGAACAAGCAAGATAAACTTCGCTACTAATACAAGAGAAGTGACCTACCGTCTGCATAGCTTAATTTACGGAAACAATACCCTTTGCAGGGCACACATGAGGTTGGGGGACATTGACAAGGATGAGGCAGCAAATCAGCAAGCACTTGGAACTGAGGAGATGATTCCCTTCCTTAGCAGAGGACACACACCCCAGATTCCCTCTGCCCACAGAGGTTACAACTTTTGCCGCGGGAGGACAAGGACGAGCGGCCGGAGGCAGCGACGCGGGCAGCGCCGGCGACACCCGCTCAGCGACGGCTTCAGTGTCCCCGCGGGGGCCCTGGGGAGCGATGCCGGGGCAGGAGGGCGGCCGCACGGACAGCGAGCCGAGGAGGCGATGCCGGGGACGACCACAGCCCCGGGGTGGGTTCGGTGAGGGGGGAGGTGACTGCGGGGGCTCCCTGCGGTACAAGGGGCAGGCGGGGGGCCGGCTCTTACCGAAGGATTGGAGGTTCTGGATAGATGACATGCGACTCTGCGGCGAGAGGCTGGGACAACGGAGAAAAGGCCGCGGTTCGGTCCGCTCGGGGCGCGTCTCCGGCTCCGCAGTGCTGGCGGGGAGGGAGGGCAGGAAGCGAGGGGAGGAATAACAACAGCAGAGGGAAGGGGGCGGATCTGAAAGGGTGGGAAGCGGGAGAGAGAGGAAGGAGTAAAAGGAGCAGAAAGTGCCAAGGGGAACGGAAAGGGCTGGGAGCCCCCGCCCCGCACCGCCGCTAACGGGCAGCGGCCGCCGGTGCTCCTCATAAGATGGCGGTTCGCCCGGGCCGCCGCCGCCGCGCTGCCTCACGGGAAGGAGAGTCCCCCCCGCCCCGCGGCCGGCGGACGCGGAGCCTCGCTCCGGGCGGAAGGACTACAGCTCCCAGGGGGCTGGGCGCTGCTTCAGAGCCGGGCCGTGTGTTCGCGCATCCCCGCTCTCCCTGTGGGGGCAATAGGCAGCTGGAGATCAGAGTCACAGAATGTCAGGGTTTGGAGGGCACCTCAAAAGGCCATCCAGTCCAGTCTCCCTGCTGGAGCAGGAACACCTAGATGAGGTTACACAGGAAGGTGTCCAGGCGGGTTTTGATTGTCTCCAGAGTAGGAGTCTCCACACCCCCCCTGGGCAGCCTGTTCCAGTGTTCTGTCACCCTGAGAAGTTTCTTCTCAAATGTAAGTGGAACCTCCTGTGTTCCAGTTTGAACCCACTACCCCTTGTCCTATCATTGGTAGTCACCAAGAAGAGCCTGGCTCTGTCCTTGTGACACTCACCCTTTATAAACATTAATGAGGTCACCCCTCAGTCTCTTCCAAGCTAAAGAGACCCAGCTCCCTCAGCCTTTCCTCATAAGGGAGAAGCTCCACTCCCTTAATCACCTTCATGGCTCTGCGCTGGATTCTCTTCAGCAGTTCCCTGTCCTTCTGGAACTGAGGGGCCCAGAACTGGACACAATATTCCAGATGTGGTCACCAGCTCAGGAGCCCCACTCCCCACAGGAGGGGCCCCAAAAGCAATTCTGGCGGGTCGTTGGAGCCCCTCATTCTCCAGAGTGCCACACAGCTGATGTGGTTGCCAGACATGGCCCTGGAGGACAGCACAGGCCCTGGTGGGGTGACACCCCGCTCGGGTGACCTTGGTTTGGGTGGTGCCGTTGTCTGGTGTCCCTGCAAGTTCCCAAACTGATTGGAACTCCAAGCTAACTCTCAAGAGATTGGGAGAGCAATTCCCCCTTCCCACTTAAAATACATTGGAGAAAAATCCCCCTTGCTCAGGCCTTGCTTTTCAGCACACACAGATGTAAGGATACAGGGAAGGAGGAATGTTGCTTTACAAAACTGGGGACCAGCCCTCCTGCCTCTCTCGGTGGGAGGGAAGGACTGAGAGACATCAGACAATGAATCCTTAATGTAAAACAAAGTCTCTTTGAACTAATCCCGGAATGCAAACTGATTACTGTATTTAAAAAGTTAAGATAGGGGGAAGGGTAACCAAACCAAAGAGCCAGGAATCCATATTTTAAATAAATCAATAAGGGGAGGGGGTGGTTAGAATTAGATGAGACAGGGAAACTGAGGCAGGTGTTGGGTACTCTGTAATCCCTGCAGTACCCAACCAATGGGGAACAGGGGAGGGAATTTGCAGCTGGGATTTGGGGGGCATATAAGCAGGGGCTTTTTGCCCTATTCCGTGTGCCTACCTTTAGGGCGAACAACTGGTTTTGCAAAATCGTTAATAAAATATGCTTTGCTGAGAGAGCCTGCCTGGGCCTCTTATATTTGCAGGGTAATTGTTTCCATCACAGGTACACTGGGGGAGCCAGTTAGCACCCCACAAACCACCCGTGTCTCCCCCTTTGTGCTTGGGTTCCTGTGCTCACCCTTCCTTTCAGGTGGGCACTGCCAGCGGCTGCGTTCCCGACACACCAGACACCACGGCTGTCCAGCTGCATGGGGGGGTCACCTTTCGGCCCCTGCCCCCTGACTGACAGCTGGCCATTATCTGTCGGGAGGACATAAGCGCCTGGGGCTGCAATAGCAAAAGTTTGCCTTTAAAAAGGTGTGCTTGTGTTACAAAGTTTGCCAGTCCTCGGGAGGTGATTAATGGCTTTGCAGATCTACAGTAACCTAGTTTCATTGGCAAAACTGCCAGAACCTGTATTTCTCCTATTTCTCCCCCCCCCTTTTTTTTTTTTGGCTTTTATGCTAAGCTTCAGTCCACTTAAATCAAAGGGATATTTAATATTTTTCTTCTGTGATCCAAAGCCTGGATCAGCACTGCAGTAGTTTTGTGAATGTCAGCCTGCATTGGCCTAAGAATGTTTCTGTTGCTGGCACTTCTCAAGAAAGGTTTTTCCCTTGGGGAAAGCAAAGCCATTTGCCATGGTACAAACCCTCTGCTTGCCCTTTGCTGCCACTGCTGATGAAGCCTTTCACTGCAGTGTGGGCTGTAAAGAAAGGTTGTCTAACTCTTTGCCAAGTAGCTGCAAAAGGCACTACTGGGACAGTAATGGGGGGATGGGGAGATGATAATAACAGAGCTTGAGGCACCCACTTCAGTCACAGAGGTATGCCACGATTTGGACAATGTCTGTGGATTAAGGACGCAGAGCTAGACACTGAGAGACCTGGGCAGGTTGAGCAAGCTCAGGACACCCATCCCCAGGGACATGTCCCCAGGATGTCTCCAGCACCTCCCTTGGAGAGCTTAACATTACTGCTAATGTGGGGAAGTTTTCGGCTCTGATGCATTTTTGCAAACTCAACGTCTCTGTGCAAATTTTTGTTGTATCTTTTGCTCTCTCATCATCCAATGAAACTATTTTCCCCAGTAGCAAAGCAGATCTGTCATCCCTTTTTTTCACCCCAGCCACTGTTTTTTGTTATGTTGGCTGGGCCAGTACCGCTGTCTGTAGGGCATTGTTGATTAGCTAGATCAGCAAACTGATTTGAGTTAAAAAATAAACTCAAAGGTTAAAACCTGAGATCCGCTCCACTTGCATCATCCTGCAACAGTTGTGCTGGGACAACCGAAGAGGACAAGAGGCTGTAGACAGGCCTGGCCATGGATGAGAGAACAGTGGGTCTTCAGGCACAAACCCAACTCCAAGGCAAGTGCTCTGCTCACTGTGGCGGTTCTGGTGCTTACTTTGACTCCTCATGCATTTAAAACAGTCTTGTACTTGTAGTTCTCACTGCAGGGTTAACCTGGGCCTGTGGGATCATTGGGCATCTGTGGAATTCACCATACAGTTTACAAACAAATGAGATTTGGTATCTGGGAAACAACAAAGCTCCTTTATAAGCCAAGAAAAAGAGACTTCATTGCCCTTAAAATGAAACCACAGTGAACAGTTTTAAGTGCAAACCTTGACAACTGCAGAGGGAATGGAACCAAATCCTAATTGCACAGCTTGGCACGCACTGGGCAGCAATTACAGCTGGTGGCCAGCACGCTTGTTGTTCCCTTGGCCACAATGGCCACATGCATTGGTGTGGAGTCTCTGTGGGGCCGTGTTAATGCAAAGAGGTCTCTCTCTGCTGTCCTCCGCCAACGGAGCTGCAGGTCTCTGTGTCACCTCCATTACTTGCATCTGAAACAAACATGGTCTGTGCCAGCACCTTGCACCAAACTTTGGTCACTGTGGGCAGAGATAGGTGGCATCCTGCTGGAGATGTGCTTCTCCTGCTTCTGCTCCTTGACAGCTGTGTGAGGTCCTTTGTCTTGACTGAGTCCTTCCCACTGCTCTTGAGCAGCCGCTCGTGGTGGTAGACCTGTGGAAGTCCTGGTTGCGAGGGCTTCCAGCCACATCAGACTGCAGAAAGGTGGGCCAAGCAGACATGGTACAGCAGCAAACGAAAAACCAGAAGCAGTTAAAATAAGTTTAAAACCTAAGTGGAAGCAAGAGACGGTGTTGGTTAGGCTGTTAAATTTCAGGTTACGGCTAATCTTCATAGAACCAAGGCTGGAGTTAATCTTATTCACTAATATCTATTGGACTTCAGGGTTTAAGCAATGGATTGGGAATGAGGCTCCTGCCTTTCTGTGACTAATGTATAACCTGGCAATTATTGTGCAGGAAAGGAAGAACATAATCTCTAATTATCTCGATCATGACTTCAAGCTATTTAAGTGTCATAGTTGCAAGGCCTGGTTATGAATAGCAATTAGAGATCCCATTGCTTGCCTTCTACTGTATTTCACTTCATCTGTCAAGCTGTATGTGAATCATTAGATGTTATTTATGACTGGATAAAATGCAGTGATTAAAGCCAGGGACTCACTGGCATGCAGTTTAAAAATGTAACATACTGAAGCCATAGAGTAGACTTTTGTAAAAATTGTCACCCTAATGCAGAACCACACCTTCACTGGGTACCCACAGGTATATTGTACTTTGGCTGCCCTTTAGGAACAGCGAGTAACCCAGATGAGTGAGAGAAACTTTGTTCTTCCATAAAATTGCTGTGTTGGAAACATGGGACTGGAATACCATGAGAAGGCCTTACATCAGGAAAGAAACAACTCATCCACATGATGGGGGCTAAAGCTCTGCTTTAATGTAGGACTCTGTGTGACATCTGTCTTTGCATGCGTGCACACACAGAGCTGCTGTTACCTTCAGCTGCCTTCAGTCCCCTCTGTAATCCCCTGTTTCCCTGAAAATAAGACCTACCCTGAAAATAAGCCCTAGCATGATTTTTCAGGATTCTCAAAATATAAGCTCTACTCATAGTTCATTAAAAAAATCAATTTAAATGTCCAGGCACCTATACATTTAAAAAAGTAAGCATCTTTTGGAGCAAAAGTTAATATAAGACCCTGCCTTATTTTTGGGGAAACAAGGTAACTAGAACAAACAACACCATTTTTCATTTGCTGTAGATATTTTTCTAATATATACTACTATTATTTTAATGTGCATCACTCTAATACTGCAAGTTTTATTCCTTAGGAGCCTTTACAAAGCCAAAAGATCTGTTAATTTAACTGAGGATTACTCCTTTAGACAAATCCCCTAGACCCAGTCTTGCAATCTGCCCTGCCAGAACATGGCAGGCTCTTGTGCTGAACTGTCCTCCGCAACAGCCTGCAAACCCAGGCAATTATTGCTTGAAGCACGGACTGTTCAAAGAGCAGCTTAAGATGCCTGAGAAGCTGACTGTGCATGAACTGTGCAAATGGCATGTAGCAGCACTGATTTCCATCCTGTATTCCAGCAGTGCAACTACTCTACACAAATTCTGCCCCACTTCAGTGCCAGAGACGCAGCTGTGCTGGTCTAATGTTGGTATCCTGAAAATAACATCAAAGTGCTAGATGCCTGAGAGACAGGAAAAAATATTTGCATCCTTGATTTTATTTTTTTTTTTTTCACTTGAACTGTAATTTTCACTGCTCCTGCTGCATAACTCTACTAGCAATATCCAGCTGTGCTTGGAAGCTGTGCATCCCGAACCACTGTGCAGAAGGCTGTCTGGTGGCTTTCTAGCAAGGAGGAAGAAGAGTGAAAGATTGAGAAGAATCTTCTTTCTGTCTGTGCTGCCAGCAGAATAGTTTCAAAGGTGGCTGTATCCATGCCAAGCCTGTCTTGTTGGGTTTTTTTTCCATCTGAGCTCTAACTGTGCTGCAGAGCCTCCACAGCATGTTGAGGAAGGGCTTGCAGAGATGGGCTTATGTCTTGAGCTGTAGCCCACGCATGAGCTGGCCCAGCTGCTAACAAGTTGTTCCAGTAAGCGTGTGCTAACTGGGAGAACTGGGCAAACCGGGAACTGTGCTGGTGGTAAACACCTGGATATCCATTCTAACTTGCCAGAATCTGGGTTATATGCAGTTTAGTTCAGCTTCAGTACATGGTCAGATTTCAAGACACACATGCTTCCTTTGAAACCTGGGTGTTCATTCCTTGCTCAATGATTGAAAGCAAGAAGATAATTTCTGTGATAAACCACTAGATGGTCCTCTTTCTCAAAGAAAAAAGTAGCTCTGAAATCAAGGCAGTCCTGGCTTTTCTCTGAACCTGAATGTTACGAGAGAATAGCTTCAGTGTAGAGCTACACATAATTGACAGTCTCGGCTAGCTCCTGAATTGACATGGTTTTCTGAATAGATTTGAATAAAAATTTTCATCAATCCCCCAAATTCAATTAATACAACTGGGCCTCTTATAAATCAGGAAATACTTCCTAGTTAATATCAGTTAAGAATTTCCAGCTCCAGACAGCAGTGTCAGTGTTATCCCTCCTACTTGTTCCAAGCTAAGCAAAAGCAAACCAGCAATGTTTTATTTCATTTCACATACAGAAGTCATGTTTTACCCCAGCACAAGAGGCTGGACAAATCCACGTGTCAGGCAGTGGTTGATGGAATTTTCAAACTGTTCACATGCTGGTATGTGGAACAATGAGGGTGGTGAGCTGGGAAAAAAAAAAGAAAAGATTATATTTCTCCAACCAGCTATATCAAATGTCACCTTCTGTTTGTGGAAGGCTCCTATCAGCGAAAGTAGTACAGAAAAAAAGTAGTTTTGGTTTAGTTCTTTGAGCAGACTAGATGTTAGAGCTTTGCATCAGAACTGTAGTTCACTTTGACCTCTGGTGCTGCCTTCCCAAAGAATCTTCCTCCAGGGCAAGCTCCCTGGACCTTGTCCTCTGAGGTGACTCCAACCTCCAGGTGATACCTTCTATTGCCACCATTCATCCTCCTCAGCATTTCCTGCCCAGAAATGTGACCGCTCCTCAACCTTGAGAAGTTGCTTTCCTTCCCACAGCCCTTCAAAGCTGTGTATCTGCTGCCTTCCTAAGCAGCTGCATCCCACAGTGTCTCCCTCATCAGCCATCCCATGGAGAAACTGAGACACTGCAGCTAACAGTGAGCTCAGCCCCGCTCCTGGTACCCATCAGCTGTGCAGGAATTCCACATGCAGAGTCTTGGGTTGTGTGTGGGGCAGGGAAGTGATGGAGGTTTGAGTCCTTCCCAGGGATCATCTACAAAGAAGAGAGCATGTGCCCAGACTGTCAAACAGAAAAATGATGGAGGTCTTAACATGCAGACTTCTGCCCATTCATTATAGACCAAGCTGTCCTCTAGGTGATCTTCCAGGAAGGCCAAGAGTATCCTGGGGTACATGAGGAAAAGTGTGACCAGCAGGTCAAGGGAGGTTGCCCTCCCCCTCTGCTCTGCCATGGTGAGGCTACATCTGGAGTACTGGGTCCAGTTCTGGGCTCCCCAGTTTAAGAAGGACAAGGAATTGCTGGAGGGAGTCCAGCAGTGGGCTATGAAGAGGTCTGGAGCATCTTTCTTACGAGGAGAGAGCTGAGAGAGCTGACTTTGTTCAACCTGGAGAAGGTTGAGAAGGGATCTTATGGATGTTTATAAATATCTGAAGGGTGGGTGTCAAGAGGATGGAACCAGACTCCTTTCAGTGGTGCCTAACAATAGGATGAAGGGCTACAGGCACAGACTTGAAGCACAGGAGGTTCCATCTGAATATGAGGAGAGACTTCTTTACTTTGAGGGTGATGGAGCACTGGAACAGGCTGCCCAGAGAGGCTGTGGAGTCTCCTTCTCTAGAGACATTCGAAACCCTCCCGGACACATTCCTGTGTGATCTGCTCTGGGTGAACCTGCTTTAGCAGGTGGGTTGGACTAGATGCTCTCCAGAGGTCCCTTCCAACCCCAACCATTCTGTGATTCTTTGATTCCCAGTTCACTCTCTCATGACCCTCTTTCCCTGAGAACTCTTTCCCAGTTCCTCCCAAGTGCTGAGTGAGCTGCCTTGCTTTCCTCAGCCGAAGCACAGGCCTTGCTATGAATGGGATAGCAAAACAGAATAAAATCACAACTGCCTGAAAAGACCCTGAGAAGTCAGAGTGATTTACACGAAGCTTCTGAGTACCATATATAGCACTGTGGTAGTTCAGCTGTGGTCTGGTGGAAAGAAATGGTAATTTGCAGCTATTGAGGATGGAATAAGAGTAGTTTGGTAAGAGAAATGCCTGATGAGGCTCGTTTCAAGAGACTGTCACATAGTTAATTAGTCTTCATTGCTTACAATGTTTTACAGTAGCTTTTCATGAAGGCAGAATGACTGAAAGCAAAAATGAAAAAATAAGTACTTGAAACTGGCAAGGGATTTGTCCAGAAAAGAGGCACGGATGTGATCCTTCCTGTAGGAGGGAGAGAGTTAACATGAAGATACCACACAGTTTTATTTTACGTGGTAACTTCCATGTAGTTGTCCATCAGTGAAAATTATCTGTGCTATTGAAAGGCTCGTGCTGCAGTGCCAGGAAGACTAGAAAGAGTAGATGGGTTGAAAATGGCTTTTACTTCTGTTTTGATAGGATCACTTAGCAAAACAAGACAGGATCCTACATATCCTGGAGAGAAAAAGCCCTCACTCCAGCGATTGTCCACTAGAGATCAAGAAAGAATACCCACATTTTCTGGTTAAAATCAATGTGGAGAGCCCTAAGAGAAAGATCTACAATGCAAAACCATAAAGGGTTTTACTTACCACGAAGATACCCTCTCCACGCATGCACACAATATTAGCACAGCAGCAGCGCAGCCACCGCCTCATTCTTGGATGTAGATTGATTTTTAGGTAGGGAGTGTTTGGAAGGTTCAAAGGGAACACACTAAAAGGAGGTTCGCTGAAGAAAGTGTGTATATACAATATTGATTGTGTTGGCTGTAGAAAGACCTTTTGTGCTATCATGGACTTGAAGTGCTCTTCATATTGTGCAATTGTAATCCTGAGTAGTCTGAGTAAACTCTTGAAAACTTGGATGAGGAAGACACTTCTTTTAGGTGTTACTAGGTGGAAATTAGAGAATAGAAGAGTATTTCTCAGGATTCTTTACCATTTGTGGTCATACACATGCCCTTAGAGCAAACTATTACACATAAATGAGAAGTTTATTTTAATCCTCATAATTAGTGATCATGGTCCCCCCCCCAGTAGTGATGATGGGGTCATCTACTCGATGCCTGGATATTGAGAAGGGCAGGGCCAGGCAAAATCTGAATTGTGCTTCTTTGTACAAGTACCCCACAAATTGCCTCCAGGAAAAAAACAAAAAAATTCTTTTGGGAGGTGGTTGCAGTGAAATAGTGCCATTTGTACTTTGAAGTTTTCTCAACTGGAAGCAACTTTATAGAAAAACCAAACAATAGATTTGCTATTTAATTTCCACCTCATCCAAATGGGATTGCGGCCTTTCCCATCCAGTCTCAGCTTATGGACTGGGTCATGCCTCAGAGCCCTGTCTACTAAGCGCAGGTTTAAAAGTTGTTTCTTCAGATAGTCTCACCAGGAGCAGAGCACAACCCTGCGTCTGCAAAGGCCTCTGCAAGAGAGTCTGCGGTCCCCAAGCAGCCTCGTAACTCTTCACATCTCCGCCTCTCAGCAGGATGGTGCCGAAGGAGTGAAACACCTCTCAGTTCGACTGCTGTTCCTTTACAAAGCCTCCTGGTAAATATGGTCTTAGCTATTAAAGCAGTGAGATCTGTAGCAGCCAAATGGTGATGACACATTAGTAAAGAGATACTGTTAAAAATAGTCACACAGAAAAGGTGCCTATTGTAGAGATAGATATAATATAATATTGCTTGAGATGTTAGCCTCATGCAGATGGAATTTTCTGTGCCACAAAACCCATAAGCACCTGCTTAAGCACTGAATCACAAATTATTTCATCAGCTACTTGGGTTCTGTGTTGCAGTACGGCATAAAACTGAGGCGTGGGTGAGTTGACCCCAGCCGTGGCTTAGGGGCTTAATGAGCTGAGAGCTACGGTCAAGTAAGATCCCAAGCAAAAAGCAGAGGCGGGACAACGGCAAGAGGAACAAGGGCTGGGAAGGGGCACGTGGCCTGGCTGCTCCAGCTCGCTGCTCCTGAGAGCTTCTCACTGCCCATCTCCTCCTTCTCCCTGCACCTCATCCCCAGCCACGAGTGATTTTCCCCCGCAGACACATGCTTCAGACAGAGCATCTCAGCCGGGCAGCGGGGACAGCTGGCCTCTCCTGTGCGGAGGGTGTGGCGGCCGGTGCTACTCTGGTTTGTCCTTGTCCCACATCCACAGGGACACAGCAGTGGCCCCTTCCCCTCTGCTCCCCTCCTGGTGGGCTGGGGGCCCTCAGCCAGCCCCCCCTGCAATCCCCTCTCACCGCCCTCAGCTCCCTACCCTGATCGATGGCTTTCTAATAAGAGCCATGGTTCTCTTCCCCTCCCTTTGCAAATTTAAATTTTGCTCACTAGTACTGCTGACGTCCTCCTGGCCCACCTCTTGACTCCCCCTCCCCCTTCAAGCCCACTTCCCTCCAGTATAAAAACCACAAGCCCCCAGCAGCTGCCCTGTTTCTGCTTGGAGCAGCGGCTACCTGAGGAGCAGCTTTGGTGCAAACAGGTGAGTGCCTCCCTCTAGCTGCTTCAATGCTTGTTTCCCTTGTTTCTTTTTATTATTTTTTTTTTGGTTTTGGCTTTAGCTTTTCTACATCAATGTGCACAGCTGTGCTCTGCGCTCAGTAACTTTTTCGCCAGTTTTTGCCCTGAAGGAGACTCTGCTGAGGCAGCAGCACTGTGCCCTGCTGGGAGAGGACAGGCAGGAGCCTGCAGCACGGTGCTGCACCTTTTGTGTCACCCAGCCCTGAAACCTGCCACGGTCCCAGGCCTGGGGTTACCCGGGGTGTGATGTTTTGTGGGCATTTCCAATGCCGCTTTCAGACATGAAAACCATTCACGTTTGTGTTGGAGCAGGGGGTACACAGCCACTGATCTTGAGTAAGATGCTATCATGGGATCATAGAATGTCCTGAGTTGGAAGTGACCCACAAAGATCATCGAGTCCAACTCCTGTCCCTGCATATGACAACCCTGTCTTAGAGTTTAAAGAGTTTTGAGCACCTTGTCTTCTGAGGACATACAGGGTAGGTTTGGACCTGATGGATCTGTGGGAGAGCTCGATTTTGGCACACTGAGAGCCCTGCTGTGCCCAGAGAGAGCCAGGCTGGTCTCCTGTTGCTCATGTGAGGCAGACACCGTCAAGATGTGATACCACTACTTCACTCTACTAGTGGCTTTAACATGCTGTAACTTTCTCCTCTTATGTCAATGCAATTTGGCAGGACGCTGTCACAGGTGTTGCTCAGCTGAAATTTTAAGGCTCTTTCTGCTTTGGGACCAGGCAGAAGTGGCAAGTTGACCAAACGGCAGTGATGCTGACTTCTGCTGAGGTCCAGGAGCAAAGTTATTCCTGAAACTTTTAATTGAATAAGGTTTTGTTGAGACTTACGAGTTTTTAAAGTTTTTTTGAGATCATTCAATGGTTGGAAATGGAAGGCACACACAGAGTGACTGTATGAGGTCTCGGTCTTTCAGTTTTCCCTTTGGAAGAAAGCCGCAGGTCTCGATTGGAGGAGATCCCAGACCATCTCCCCCACCGAGGAGCAATAGGAGCCATGTGCTTCACAAAAATCATAGCCAGGTCAAGAGTATGAGCAAAAAGTTTGATAAATAACAGCACTCTACAAGGTGGTTGGAATGGCTGCTTTTGGCACAGGACCAGCTTGTGGAGACTGGGACACAGCATTGCTTAGGGAAAAAAGCTTGAGCTAAAAAGCTTTCCCTGCATTTTTGTCCTTCATCGACAATAAGCTCAAGGCAACCTCTTCCTGTCACTCAGCTCCCAGAAAAAACAAGACACAAAACCAGGCAGCAAGTAATCTGGAAAACCTGACAGCAGCCCTGTGAGCACACCAGAAAGAGTTCTCAAAACATCTTCTCATCTCACCAAAAGTAAGGCTTTGCTGAACACAGAGCAACAAGAGATGCATACCAGCTGAAACTGAAGGCAGAACTCCCCTCGTGTTTTTACATGCCAAAATCACTTAGTCTTGGTTATCATGACATTGTCAGGAGATATTCAAGTTAGAAAAAGTTAATTCACAGTTCTGTTGAAATCATGGGTTAAAATCACTTTCCTCTAAGCTGCCTGCTAAGGAACTGTCAGTGTGGGGAAAGAAAAAAAAAACAAACAACAGAACAACCTTCACTGAGTTCTAGGAGTGAAGAAGCTTTTGATTTTGTGTTCTAATGAAAGGCACAACCAGATTCTCCACATGCTTTTGTTGTGTTGCCTGTGCAGTGTGCCTGGGAGCATCTCGCATCAAAAGGTTTTCATTCCTGCTCTGCCTGTACTGAAAGTAGGCTCAGGTTTTAGCAGCACAGTGCTCAGGCAGCAACAGGGGAAAAATCCCACCCTTAGATGGGGAGAAGCCTCTGTGTAGGTGTTGCTGAGAGGTCTTCCTATAGCTCTGTAGCTATAATAGTGGCTGTTAACTGATGCTTAACCAAACAGAAGCTCCAGGCTGCCAATATACAGGCAGACTTTGCACATTAGATGGTACCTGGCAGGGCAGCTGGGAGAGGTGTTGCAAGCAAGCTTGTCCAAAATGTCAGAGACAGGGTGTGTGGTAACCTGAGCTCAGGACGCTTCACCTCCTGGATGTGATTTTCCCCACTAAGCACCTTCTGTGCTGCACAGCCCTTCTCTTGTGGGGGATTTCTCATCCATTTGCATCTGGATTCACTTACAGGATCAGCACATCTAACAGTGGAAACCATAACTGGAAAAGCTACTTTTGCATGTTGGCAGTGAAAGGGTGAGCTGACGTGGGTGGAGCATTCCCTTTCTGAAAGCCTTTCTAATGCATTTAGTTTGCATTTGTGTAAAATGCAAATGTTAGACATATTTTAGACGTGAGGAAAGGATGACGGAGATAGTGGCTAAAACACACTTTGGTGGCCAATGTCCTCGGTCATACAATGGGCCACAGAGAAAGTCAGTGGCAAGCTCAGGGCTAGGACTCGTGTGTCCTGTGAAGCCATGCCAGGGGCTTCCACTGGTGATGAGAAAACACTCAAGTTGCAAGACTTACCTCAGTAGATGGCTCACTGCACAGCCTTTGCCTTCATAAAATAAGCAGGACACCCCCAGCATCAGCATTTCATAGAACTTAGTTGTGAAGTGCCACTGGTGGACAGGAACATGCTGTTAGAGTTGACACCTTCCTTCACCTTGAGAGCTTTAATCCATATGTGTTGCCTATGTTCACTTTTCTCCATATAGCCTTCTCACCACCACTCCATCATGTGGCATCTGATCCCATGGACACCACGTGCCCAGTGGTCACCGAAGCACTTAAAGCTGGTCACTGTCTACATGCTGGTGCTCTTGGTATCGCTCAGCTTTGCTTCAGGACAGAGCAGGCCATTTAAACATCAGATAGACAACAGAAGTAAGTATGAGTCTCACCTGATGTCATGTGATGGACTCCCCGCGGTCTCTAGTGCATTGAGGGATTGGGGTTGGGCTGTCAGGCAAAGTTCAGCAGCAAATCTGTGTGGGTTTCAAATCCGTGTGGGTTCAACAGCAAATCCTGTGTAACCTCATCTAGGTGTTCCTGCTCCGGCAGTGGGATTGGACTGGGTGATCTTTCGAGGTCTCTTCCAATCCCTGACATTCTGTGATTCTGTGGGTGTTTCTATGGTAAAAACGGGGTGTGGGGTCCTGTACTTCCATTTACACTTGTAAGAGCATATACAGAACTCAGTGTTCTCACAAACCTTAATTACCCAAAGGAAATAATACAATTTTTGATAAATACTGTGGGAGACACTAATGTACAAAAGACTGACAAAGAAAATGTAAGGCAGTACACACTGAATATTTAAGCATCAAATTTTCAGCTGTGCTCTGTAGACCTGGGGTAGTTCACAACTACTTCTATTGAGTAACAAGAGAGCGAGAGCTAGATGCTTAAATTTGCTCTACAGAAATCTTCATTTCTGTCTGGAACCAGACTTGTCTGAAAGGCAAAACACAAGTGCTTGAAGTGTCTCCATTCAGAGACGCTGTTAGGAACTGAGGCTGGCCAGGTGAGGGACTATACCAGAAGTCCCAAGTAAAAGCTAAGACATAGTCCAGAAGATTTTCTCTAAAATCTTTATCAGGAAATCTCATCTTCCCACAAGGAGTAAAGGCTGATAATTTTATGTGGAGTGGGAGAGAGGTGGGTGCAGCGAGTCAGGCACGGGGGCTCTCAGTGACACACCCTTCCCCTGTTGTAAAGAGCTAGGGGGGTGGGGAACCTCAGTTTTTAGGTATTCAGGTGGAAAAATTAAATTGCTTGGGTTTTGGTGGACAGGACAGGTGCTAAATAGTGTGTGGAAAGACTTTCAAGATGCATTTATGGAGAAATTCATAGCCAGAGTGGATTTTGTATTTTCTCTGTTCAACCATCAGAATGCACAGGGGAGAATTCTGCTGCCTTGCCCAGGATTTTCATATGACTTGGATGATATATAATGCCCTTAAATTGAAATTTATTCCTGTTCTTCACATTCATCTGGCTTTGGAATGATTTGGCATTTCCTTAGGGTGGCATCACTTCCAGCACTTTGTAGATTTTCCCTGTTGCTATATCTTAGTCTTTTGATACAACTATACCCCTCTCTACACCTGCTCTAAAACTTAACTCATTTTTACAGTCCAGTTAAGTGTACTTCAGATGCACTGAAAGAAGTAAAGTCATCCATGAAAACATCTTCCTAAGTGACCAAGAACTAGCTTTTTATGTTTACCTCTCATGTAGGAACCCTCTCTGCAATCCAGAGGATTTGTTAGCCTGTAGAGATACCATACCTGCTGCATACAGCAGAACTGGATGCTGGACAGGAGGACCTTCAGGACTTTAGCTCAGAGAGGACAGTTTAAAAGTGGTGGTACAGGGGGCTACCATTGTCTTTCTGGATGTAGGCTTCATTGCAACCTCTCCCAGGGTTCAGATCAGTTTTAAAGCACACCGTGCCCTCCTGAATTGACAGGAAATTTACACTTACGTTCAAATTGCAAATTGCAGCCCAGATGGATGAAAACTGATTTTGCATCTGAACCCTCTTCCTTTGGGCTCTGCACATGGCAGGTGACCCTCAAACGCACTGCAAAATTGCGTCCAGCTGCAGCCTTTCCCTTTGTATTACTTTTTTTTTTTTCTCTTGGGTGACAAATAAGCCATCTATCACCCTCAACATGTTCAGGAAATGCTGCCTTAAGTACAGTGGTAGATGTTTCACTGCCTGCTTTGAATTCCAGGTCCTGAGATCGATCCTTTTTGGTACGTGGGCCGTGGCGTTCGCCCCATCGGCCGGTTTGGGAAGAGGCAGATGAGAAGCAGCCGTGGCAGCTGGTGGCCTGTGAGCCGGCACCTGGATTTCATCTTGAACGCTTTGTGGGAGCAAAAAGTGTTGGACACAGAAGACAACAACTGGTGATCCGTGTTCCCTGAGGCACTGACCTAATCTCTGCTCTTTGAATTGCACCCTCCCCTGCACCTCAGACCTCCAGTTCTGCTTTTGCCTAGCAGTCTCACACTGCTTTTCTTTCTGCTACTTGTGCAAGTTCCTTCAAAAAGAAACATGTTCCAGGTGCAGGTAAAAGACAATGCATGGACATCAGCACCAAGTGCCAGCATAGCTTATAAAAATGGTTCTTCGTCTCACATCCCCACCAATCTCCTGATGCTGTTCATTGTAACATTAACTTTATCCAAAAACAACACAGCTTTTGTGTTGGGATTTAAACTCTGCAGTGTCAAGTGTATCACGAAACCTTCCTGTGACATTCCAAAGTCAATGGCTATTGATATGTAAAAATAAAAAGCAATGGTTGGAAGAAAAAAAAGGCTCTCAGTAATTTTTAATGTACTTGCATCAATGGCATGAAATGCTGGTGCTCTGTCTGTAGTTTTTATATAGGTGGGTAACATCCACTCGTAGGAATGTGACCCTGAACTATACACTGACCCTTCATGATTCTGCCTGTACTGCTGGAGAGATACATTAATGAATAAAAAAGGAGTTCCTATCAAGGATAAGTATTTTCTCCCAGCTCAAGAAAAATGTAAAATTGGCTAATTAAACTCTTCAGAGCAGTTCTGTGCCTACTGTGTGTAATGGCGCACCATTATCCAAAAGGGGTAAGGGCCTAAACTAGCTGATGCCCTTGAAAACAATGTCATTGTTTGTAAGTGCATTATCTGATCGAGCTGAAGTCACTCTTTGAGGATCACAAGCAATATACCATCTGCTGCATTAGTCCACATCAATAAGCTTGGGGTTGTGACTCAATACTCATGTTTGCCATGGTAATTAACTTTGTTATACTCATTTTATAAGAAATGTTACTCACAATATGTTTCATCTTAATAACTAGTACCAGTAATAATATTCAAATGCATTTTAATCTATGATGTCTTACATCCAAAAAAGATAGTTTACAATGTAGCTAATGACTGATGGCTAAATCCAGGCCATGAATCATTCTGCAAAAGACGAATTAGAATGAACTTGGATTTCTCATTGTGTTTTTTTAGAATTACTACTAAAATTTAATACTGGTTGAATTAATTATTGCAGATAATTTAACCCCCTTTTTTTTTTTTTTTTGGATGGTCTGTCAGCAAGGAGTGGAATTTTATTATAAGACAGTTACTCTTATTTATAATACAACATATAACTCCCCAAGTGTTACTTAAAACATGCTAGTTTAAATGAACGCCCTCCTGGTGGAGAAAATATGGTGATAAAGAAGTATTTTGATCAGCATTCATCACATGAGACTTCAGAAATCCTGGACTAAGATTAGCGGTGGGGTTCCTGCTCAGTTTGTCATTTTGTGGAGATGACAGTGACAGTTACAGGAATTCTGCCTGGGAGACTCTGTTTGAGATGGTATTTCACCCAACAGCCTCGACAGCTGGGAGAAGACCAACCATCAAATGTTCCTAACAGGATTCCTCCCACCCCAGCCGCAGTGGAAAAAACCTGAACTGAGGGTGTTAAGGCGGGTTCCTCCCTGCAGCTGCGCCAGGTTCTTCTGCGGAGCTGCGGGTCTCCCGGGGTTAGTGAGGGACAGGTCGCTTGTGGACGGGCAGCCCCTGAGCGCTGTGTGCGGCAGCGCGTTCTGCGCGTGTCCTGGCTGAAGTGCACAGAAATGCAATCAACAGAGAAGAACTTTTGTTTTTTCTTTATGAATCAAGTCCTTGAAAAGGCATTCTTTTCATAAATTGCTTTTACTCTTTCATGATTTCTCTTGACAGTATTTCTTGGTGAGTATGCAGATAACAACGACAAGGCAAGCTTAATATTCACTCAGACTTAATCAAATAGATCATATATTCTTCATTTTACCCATTAAAATATTTTCATTTATAAAAATCAATCTAAATATAAATATTACACTAAAGATTGAAATCACTTGATGACAAAATAATTCTTTGTGTGCTATAACATATGCTTTTATGATTTTTTTAAAACAGTAAATTATATCTTTGCACATATTTGGCACAATAAACATTTGTAAAAATTCAAATGCCTTATAGCAGGTGGGATTTATTTTTTTTTCTTTTTTTTTTTTTTTTTTTGCAATGCCTACACAGTACACATTTTTCTGTCAAAGAAGACTGAATATTTTAACATTGTAACACGATAATAGTTGCTTTTCATGCCTCTTAAGGAAAACAACCTATTCCAAACTTTGTTGGCTTGTTTAAATCACACTAACAGAACAAAAGCCAAGGAGTTATTCTATTAAAATTAGTCATTTCTGTATTGACATTACATACACAATATTAGTTATTATTTATTAGACGAATATGTAGACCAACCACCATTAATGACATTTCATAACACGCATACCTGGATAAACCAGAACCTGGGAATGTATTGTATACTTACACGAGAACAGTCAAGGAAGGAGGAGGAGACTGGATAACAAAAAAATTACTAGGTATCCTACTCTGTTTAATCTCCTTTACTGGATTGCATATATAAATAAAATCTGTTTTATATATATGTATTTATATATTAAACAGAGTGGGCCAAATTCTGCTCTCACATCTGTGCAAACCAATTCCAGAGAACTCGTATTGTGAGAGAGTAAAAGAAGGCATAATTTATCCCAGAATGAACATACGGGGTCAGATCTTGGGCAGAAGGAAACTCCTGGAAAGGCTGGAGTGATGCTTATGCATTCTAGATGGGAAGATGGTTGTATTTATTCTAAGGGTTCCTTACATGCAGCTGGACATCAGAATACCGACAAGCTCGATGTCAAATGTGGGTGGCGGATTTGCAACTGGCACTGTTCTTCCAACCATCCTATCCAGCCATTCCTCACCCACCCCCCTAAACACAGCTCAGCCAGGAAACTTGCCCAGTTTTGCCCACATTTGCCCAATCATTCACCCAGCATTCATGGCCTGGTGTCCCAGGGTTCTGCTTTCCTGCTGCACAGCGGGCAACGTGTGGTGCTCTGCTCATGGGAGGCCAGGGAAGGGAGCAGGTCCCCTCCTCTCCTGGTACCCACTGCTCTTGGGGAGCCCACTGCTCCTCAGTGCTGAGGGGAACCTGCCAGCCCACGTCTTCCTTCACAGCACATCTCACATCAACCCAGTCTGCGTTTGGGTACTTGCTCTGCACTTGGTGTGGAAGGTAAGGGATTCATTGGCTTATCACCTCCTCTAACTACCTCCACTGTATTCTTCAGAGCAAAAAGTACCAAAAATTGGCTATATCCTCACCAAAAAGGGTGAGAGGGACACCCTGTAAACACCATCTTCCCTCTTCCCTCCTGTGCATCTGCTCAAGAGCCTTACAGATTGTTTCACCTTTCAAAGGTCTCAAGAAATGAAAGAAGAAATTTTACCATTTGCAATCCAATTCAGAGTGGTCTGATGGCAGTGGGGGTGCTCATGGCACCAGTGACAGGCCCCGGCTACTATGTTGGCTACAGAAGGAAGAGATGTCTGGGCTACATTTGCTCCTTCCTCAGAAAGGCCAAGAAATTGCAGAATTGACTCTCTTACAGGTTGTAGCCAACCTATGACCACCAGCCAGTCAGCAGAGTTCTCATCCACAATGTCCATTCTTTCCTTCCTTCCTTCCTTCCTTCCTTCCTTCCTTCCTTCCTTCCTTCCTTCCTTCCTTCCTTCCTTCCTTCCTTCCTTCCGCCCTCTCCAATCTTAAAGATTTGGTCAGAATTTATTCTGAACTACAGTGTGGTTGGACACTGTCAAGTGGATGATGCTACCAAGAAGAACAAGACACACAAAGGTGTGGGTTTCACAACAGCATTCAGAAGTTTCCAGATGCCAGAATCATAACACATCTGGTCCATGTGTGCTGCCACCAGTTCACGGTTCAACATGACATCCATGTGCCCCCTGCCACCAAGAGCAAAACAGCTAGCTCTGGAGCTAGAACATTAACTCTGCCAAACGTACCCTCAGTGAACAGAGAAGTCTTTGCACATTGCATCTCCTCCTACAAACCCTGTCGAAACTTCCACTGACTCCCTAGGGGCAGAGTTAGGAACACTGACTCTCCATCCCTACCATGCAGCTGAAAAGCAGAATACACTGCACAGAGTTGTTCTTATTGCTCGACAAGACGGATGGCCACATGAATAGGAAGAAGCCAGCAAATACAGATCACAAGTCTCCTTTGTTCTTTCTTTTTGTGTGAAATATTGGCCTATAATTGACTGAGTGTACAAAAACATACTGCGGTTTGAAGACAACATACTTCAGTACAATCGATGGGGAGAAAAAGTGCATCTTAAAATGTGGAGCCTTGCTTTTGAAACTCAGCATCCTTTCTAGAGTCTAGAAAGTCTAAAGTCTAGAGTGAGAACTTTAAGGCAGAGTTTCCTTTAGCAGACCACAATGCTGAAGACTTGGACAGCTTTCTCAGTGAGGTATCCAAACGAAGCCCTATAAGTGAGGCATTGTGGGTTCTTGAGGGTCCATTTTCAGCTGGACATACACAATGGCTGTTAAGTAAAGGCACTCTAGTGTACAGCCTTAGGCAGTGTGTTATTGGCAGTAGGGAAGTGTAAGTTTAGTACATCACAGCAGATCCTATAGCAGGTTCCTAGAACAGAGGGGCAGGAAAAAAAAACATGAGTGAAACACAAAACAAGCTTGCTGAAGTTTCTAGGGACAAGGCTCTTCCCCTTCCCACCCATTTTCCATATATCTAGTGGCAGACTGCTTCAGACAATCAGGTTTTTTCCCTATCCCTCTACGGCTGCTCTAGAAAAAAAATCATCAACAGCTGTCTAGTGAAGCCTGTTTGTTCAAACCCTAAGGAGCCAATGCATGGTCTACATACCCCTTAATTTCACTTAGGTAACCTTTGAATATTTCTCAAAGATTAGTGAGACTCAAGGTGACTCTTAGCTACTGAATTACAGTGTGCAGCTGGTTCTGTGAGGGTCAGGCTCAGAAGTGTGAATTGCAGGGACCACTCTGTTTATCTTTTTTTTTAATAAGGGTAACACATTCCTGGAGAGCTAACAGCCAGAATACATTCACCATTCACACAGGCTGATGTTCAGGAGCACACATCTACTATTCTATGGAATATCAGACACCTTTCCAGGACACTGGTTGTATTTGTTCAGACCTGCCTCAGCACTCTCTGTTCTTTTTCCTCAAACTATTAAGAAAAGATTTGTGAAGATGCTGAAATATAGCTGTCTATACAGATTCCGCTATCTCGCTATTTACTGCTTTTAACAGAAGCTTTAAAAACATTTGGTATGAGTTTACCATTAAATCCTTGGCAGTGCTTTTCCTCTCTTTAGTTCTTTGTGTTAGAGATCCTTGAAGCATGAAGTTTCTGTTAAACGTTTTGACAGTGGTAACTGGAGAACCATCTATTTTTTCACCTGGGAAACATACAAAAAGGGAGGTTTTTCACATAACAGACTGAAGCAGGTGTGACAATATTCCTAAAGAGTCACAGCTTCCAGAGAGGTAGAACTTCCCCTAAGACCTATGAGGAAAGCTGGATTTAATTTAAATGAAAAATAGCAGGCTGCAATACTCAAAATTTATTAAAGTTTGAGGCCATGTCAATCAGTGGAATTACACAAGAGTAAAACAAGAGCAATGCAAGGTGAAGCAGGCCTTGGAATTGTCAGAGATAATGCACTGTGGGGTTAAGAATAAAAAGGAGAAAACATGAAAGAAAGAAGCACTTTATTTTATAAAGCCAATTCACAGCCACACCTTAAAATACCAGGAACATTGCTGAGCCACATCATATGGACTGAAATCAGCAGACATAGGAAGCAATAAGAAAGCAATGGTGGTTTGTGGAAGGTGGCAACTGGCTTTTGGTAATAAAACATCGTGACTGCTTGGGCCTCACAGCCTGACCCCGGGCACGCCGGAGCAGCAGCGTCCCCGCTGCAGCAGAATTCAGCATTTCTCATCTGCTTTTCCCAGCCTTCTGTTTCTGTGCCTATTAATTTGCCACTGTCACAACGTCCACAGAAAGAGAAAGTGGTGCTACTTTTTGATGTGCTGAATATGTGTTTTGTTTCCTGTAGGTACAATGGGAAATGAGGAAGGTGGACATATTTAGGCTTTCTTGGTTTGTTTTGTAACTTAAATCTTTTCCCTGCTCTGCTGAACCGTACATTATATTGAACTTTATGAAGACAGACTCTCTATATAACGTACACAACAACTTAACTGCACCTTTTATTGGTGGAGCTGGAAGTTTTCTCCTCTGCTGTCTTGATGAGTCTATTGTATGCATCTGTAAATAACACACAAGTATTACTCAACTCCATTACAGAAAAAAAGGCAAGATTTCCCCAATGTATTTTTGAATACTACATAATGTTCTGGCACCTGGTTTGTTTGCTTTTGATCCCGTTTCCTTGTCAGGCGAACACATGGAGCCACGTTCAAGCCTGCAACAGTGAGAGCTGATATTCTGCTCTCAATATCTGAAATCTTCAAAGAAAATAAAAGAGAGAGACAGACAGATGGGGAGGGGGAAAAAGAAGTTTTAAAATTACTGTAGATGCCACAACTAAAATATATCCCTCCCCCAGTTAAATTCTCTTTGATCGAAAAACACAAACAGATGGCTAACTTCTTCAGCAATTCTGACACTTTCCTGTATTCTTTAGTCCTGATGTTAAAAAGAGCTTAATTTGTTAGTAAAGATGGAAAAAAAGAACAATCCAACCTACCATGTGACTCCAAGGAAGAGGCATTTTACTCCTTTTGAGGAAAAAAAGAAAGGAGGAGAGAAACCCCCTATCTGTCATCTCCCAGTTACCTTTAGCTACATAATCTCAAGTTCATTCAAGCTGCATTTTTCAAAGGCTGCATTCAAAAAATGACTTTGTGAGACACTCTTCCTAATTCAAAATTAACTTAATGCATGCACAAACTAGATCCTCCATCACAAAATCTAAACATTTGATCTTAAACATAATTTACATGTATATGTATGTTAAACACAAACAATGCATAAATGCAGGTATACACTACGTAAAAACGCTCAATGGAAAACAAATTGCTAGGAAAAGCGAAAGTCCAAGAGTGCAAACATCTTGGGGGGAAAGCAGACTGATGCTGAGACTAGCAGAAACAAATGACGCTGAAAGGGAAAGAAGTGTCGGAGAAGTCAGACATATAATCCATCTCCTGATTCACGATGACACCTGAAGCTGTTCACTCTGCACAAGACCTTCAGTTGGCCTCTTTGCCATCCTCCTTGCATAGCTTAGGCCTCTCTCCTTCTCACCTCTCACCCCCTTAACATATTTACTGTAAAACAATGACCAAAGCCAACAAAACATCACTACCAGTTCGCCATCTAGTGCAGCAGTGCACTACTGACATCAGAGAGATGTCAGGCTCTCAGATCTTTGCTCAGTTCTAAATTGAGCGTGCTGCCACTGTGTGAAATAACTGGGTACTTCCCATGAAAGCACAGGCAGGTCAGAGTGCCTGGCTTGGCACAGGCCGGGCAGTGAAAGCATCGGCAGTGAGTTGCTAGCAGTGTTATCTATCCCCTTGAGGTCCGACAGCGTTACCTTGTTCAGCTTTTAGCACCAGATCACGATGTCCTCTTTGGAGCCCCAGACTTGCTGGAGCCTGCCAGAGAGACATGAGATCACAGCCCACAGGAGCAATTGCCTTTTGGCTGGGATGTGTGCTGCTTAGCAGCTAAACCCCAAGGCAGGCTTGTGAGTGCCTGGTTCTGTTTGGCTCAGCGGCCGGCTGCCTTTGGCCATTTTCGGTAGAACAATACTGACAATGGCTTTTTTTATAAAGCACTTTACAATCTGCTGATTAATAAACTGCCTAAGACTGTATTTGCAGCCTGAACACAGCCACGTGTGTGATATAGACCATGTGAGCTGCCTGGGGCAAGGAGTAGGTTCAATATTAGTATTGCAGCAACAGGCTGTTGTGCTCCGACGTCCATAAACAAGCTGGGGGAAGGAACAAACAAATAGAGCACATCTGGCTGTGCTGATTTACGCATCTCAGTCAGGCTTTGCTCAGCTCCTGTGATGCAGTCATGTGGACAAAAGGCAAGCACTAGGTAAAGTGGTGTGAAACCTGCAGGTAGGGAGGAGCTGCTGCCCTCACCTGAAGCTCTGCATGATGAACCTGGGCGGCCGCTGTGGCCACCTGATCCTCCAGATCGGCCAGTTCAGATTCTGCCGTAACACTGTTGATCTTGCGTGCAGCGTCCTCCAGGTTGGTCAGCTGCCCCTCCAGCCCGTACACCGTGCTGGCTGTCAGGTACACCTGCAGGGCCAAGGCAGGGAGAGGCGTCAGTGTTTGCTGTTTCGTGGGCACGGAGGTTTGAGCAGACTGCATCTTCCATAATGCCTTTGAGCTTGTCTCCTTGCTAGACTGCCACAGGGAGACTTACCTGGCAGAGGAAAATGAGGGGGGAATAATCTGAAAACACATCACCACAAAGAGAAGGGTAGCATGAGGTGGCTGAACTCCAAATTTCATTCTACAAAGGTATTCTAAAACAGATTCATTCCAGATTCACCAGCAAAAAAAAAGAAAGCTGAAAAGTTTGCTTTTTTATTTTTGATATGCAGTTGCATAACAAAACCCCTGAAGTCACGAGGGGAAGTCAACAGATCACACCTCGTATAAAGCTGTGTTTATTGAAACATGTCTAATACCTTCTGGCAATCAAAACTGTTTAGTAAAAGCATGTGGTTATTAACATCTCACAGAGCAACTGTGCTCACATGTACAACACAGTTTTCCAACCCATCCTGCTCTCACCTAAATATACAGCAGCCAAAACTTTCCCACCTCCTGGCCTTTTGGAGTCAATGTGTGGAGGGTCCATAAACTTATCTGGACCACATAAAAGAGAATAAGAGACTTCAACATCTAGAAATCTTCCCTAGAACATAGAATCATAGAGTCATTTTGGTTGGAAGACACCCTCAGGATCATCAAGTCCAACCATAACTCTAGCACTAAACCATGTCCCTAAGAATCTCATCTAAATGCCTTTTAAACACCTAAAAAATTTTAATAATTTGACCCACCTACAATACTTCTGATAACTGCAGGTAAAGGTTGCATTTCCTATTCAGCTCCTCAGAGCAATAATTCATGATACACTGTGTTTTATGTGTTTCTTTTATTTCACAAAGAAATTTAAGGTACATGGCCAGATGGAGGTCTCCGGTGTATAGCAAAGGGTAATTGTCAAGCATAATCTTTTCACATCTGTGCTTAAAATTGTGCAGACCCATGCAGTGAAAATACTGCACCTTCTGCCTATTTACTAGAGAGCCAAAAGACTCTTTTCATGAGGTTTGTTACAGCACAGAGGAAATGAAATATATATTCTGATCTTCCCCATGGGCAGCCTCACTCACTCTAATAGCAGTAAAGACTGTGGTGCTACAAAACTATCATGAATTAAACATATTCTGTGGCTGACTTCATGGTTCAAGGGGCAAGCAAACAGGATCTGAGGCAGATCCTTGAGCAGATACCTTCACTTCACACCTGTTTTCCACTCATGTTATTGTATCTGCCCACAATTGCTAGATCATACAGTCATTTGACACAACAGGTATTCAAATAATTTCTGGCCATGCTGTGACTTTATGGATAAAAACTGATAGAGAATTATTAGATTAAGATTTAAGTAAGTGTTTACTTTTCATTGTTTTTTATTCTATCATTGTTTCTTAATTGCTTGCAATAGTTTTTGTTTTTCTATTGTATCAGTTGCTTCAAAGCATAAATGTATATACTCTTTTTTTTTCATGTATGTGACTTTGCTGAGAAACAAACTCACTACATGTTGTGTGAACTGCATCTTGTAAGACCAACAGTCTAACTGCAGGCACGAAATATCTGAAAAATGTACATGCTGATGCAGACAGAAACGCTTCTGCTTTTGTGGGTTTTAATTATTCTTTCCATTAATTTAAATGAGACATCTTTGTGGTGCAGCATACCACAGCCACTTCAGCTTAAAAGTTGTTTTCAAAAGTTGTGTTTAAATTTCCCTATCATGTCTAAAAGCTCAGAGAAAGAAGAAAAAGGAACATTATGAACAGAAACATCTTTAGAAAGTTAAAGAAAAGATGCATTTAAATGCTCTGCCAAAATTTTCTGCACAATATATTGTACTTTTCCAGAGTGAGAAAAAAATCTAAAGAAAATAGGACTAATAGAAAAATGTGGGAAGGGAAGGTCATCCATGTTTTTGTAAGTCGTAGCCCCTACATTTGCTAAATTTTAATTTTCTTCAACATCTTACAGCTATATCTAAACAAAAGATCTTTCTAAAAAACATTCATGTTACATCGACAATTGTTGTGCTTCCAAACAGCAATGGGCTACTTGCAGGTTTGCACTAAATTATGTGCTTATGCTTATATTCACGTTCACATGCAGATTGTGGAAGCTTATTTTACTACCACTTAGTTATGCAGGTGCTGGTACAGGTGGCCCTACATTCTCCCCACTGATGCGTACACAGTCCCCAAAATGCTGCAAAAATGAACAAAGTGTCTATTATACACCCAGATCCTCTGCTGCGAAGAGGATATGCTGCATGCAGGTAAGCCTCCAGCTGCATCGCGAAAAGTTACAGATTCCTGGATTTCTAAAGGCTCTTTAACTCTGCTATGGAGTATGGTGGTGAAATTTTGAAACCGTGAAGTTTTGCCACCTACTTCAAATCCTGTGTGGAGCAGAAAAACATGTGGGGTGGGGGAACAGCAAAGCTGAACTGGATACCTGATGGATTCTGCAGAGAACTGAAAGAAGCTAAACCAGGGATATGCTGCAAGGAGGGCAAGGCCATAGCAAGAAACACTCTGCCCCAGTGCCCGGTCTCTGCCCAGTGAGAAATGATCAGTCCGAATGAACAAGGGCCACGGCACCACAGACACCAAAGCCCCAAAAGGACGGGAGGGATTGTCAGAGTGCAACAGGGAAAAAAAACCAACGCACCTCGGGTAGTTTACAAGACAGTTCTCCACAGAAAAAACATGTGAGAGGAACTCTCCCCAAGTTGTACTCTGTCCTCCTGAGGAATTTCTTAGTTTTTTTAAAGAGATGGTCAAGCCTGGACTTGGATTTTTTTCTGTATTCACTCTCCTGGCAAATGCATTCTGTGGCATGTGGAGCTAGGATGCTTCACTATTTCATGAGGGAGAAAATCTCCATCTACCTGCTTCTACTATTCTGAAAAAAAATAATCAAATTCCTAGAAATTGTTGTGTAAGAATGAAATGGACATCACAGTAGGTGGCATGAGGAAGGCACTTCACTTGCCACAAGCTCAATTTATACCCTCCTCTGGGCACTAGAGCAGCAACTGCTATGGGAAGCCGTCACCATTCTGCAGAGGGCCATATCTGAGCAGCCCCATGTCCAGTGTCTCCTGGATGTGTCCTCCTGTCCTACCCTCCCAGCCACACTGGGGAGGACTCCCAAGCCTGCATTGCTTGTTTGTTTTAAGTTCCCCTCCCAGAGAGGAGCTGGGAGTGAGGACGCCCATGTAGAAAGCTCCATGGTAGGGCTGGCTCTAGTGGCTGTGGTGCCCCAGGATGGAGGACAGGAGATGCCTGCAACCAGGACAGTGTGTGGGAGGGTGAGGAGGAGAAGCATCATCTCAGCTGGCACAGCGGAATGCCTGGGAAGGCTGAGCAGAGGTCAGAAGGAGAGGTTAGGAGGTGGGGTTACGATTGGGAGCTGGTTGGGAAGGAGTGAAGGTGCTCTGGGGTGGGTTGGAGGGCATCCTGTTGGTCTGGGCAGGGGGAAAGGGCTGAGATGGAATCAGAGGGATTAGAGGAGGTTAGGAATGGTAGGATCTAATTTGGGAACCTCTGAACTGAAGCAGGGCTGCGAGCTCTGAGCTCAGAACAGGTGTGTCGGGAGGGATCAGGGAGTTGTAGGACTGGTGGGGGGCTCTGGAGAGGCCCAGTGGCAGCAGTGGCTGGCATTGCGTTGAATTATCTCCCCCTCAGCCCCTAACCTGGGGCTGTTCTGGAAGTGCATTTCTGTAAAGGAAACTGATTTTTTTCCCCCTAAGAAGTGATTCTGCCTTTGAAAATTTTCCAGAGGCTAAAGAAAACAAGGATCTATTTTCTTGAATTGATCAGGATGTTATTTATAATGGGGCAACCCAGATTCATACCAGATCTTCTTTAAAAGCTCCTAATGAAGGGAAAAGACACTGAAATGTAATCAGTTAAATGTGGGAAAAAGAGAAAAATCGAAAGTTACAAGTGTACCGAATCCATTAAGTGGGTGTATAAAAATTACCAATGAGTAGTGACTTCCCTCTATGATTGAGCATTACACTTTTCCCTGCAGATGACAGGTACTCATGAAAAAGGACAAGTGACTCAAATGTGGCCAAACAGAAAAGTTTGTTTAATTTGTCTCCTCCAGTCTGCTCTTTTTAACAGTGCAGCAGGCAGCTCTGGCTCCCGGGGTGCTCAGTGCAGAACGCTGGCAAAGCATGGCTGGATCTTCCACCACTTTGTGTGACTGAGGATGTGCTTTCCCTCTCTGTCCTTACAGTAACAAGGCTGTGCTGGGATTTGGAGACATGCCGTTTCAGCAAGGCATGGTGCAGTTGCACAGTCACAGAGGTTTGGAGGGCTTAAGTTAACTTCTGAGGTAGAGATTCTAAAATGAGTTGTAAAACCCAACACATCCATCCTGCCTCCTTCCCAAAATGTCTTAAAGTACACATTAAAAAAAAAACCAAAACAAAACACAGCTAAGCACCCCTTTGAAACCAGATTTTCTGTTCTGTGTGTGTTTGCTTAATAACCCAGAATTAATTCTGAACATCCACTGATGCTGCACACATGCTTTCCCTTCTCAGTTGGCACCCACACACAGGTACACTCATTCACACACACGACACTTGCACATACTGATCCACGTTCTTACATTTTCTTCCAGTGTGGTGAGCTGCTCATCGAGCCTGACAGGGTCCGTCCCCAGTGGGAACGTCCCTCTGCCCCTGTCCTCAACGTCAGCTGGGAAGTCGCAGGGACTGGTGGATTCTGCTATCAGTTCTTCAGTGGCGTTGATGACTTTCAGGACCTCTGTAGATATGTTGCAGAGAGAGACAGCAGAGTACTTCTGTTTTGTTACAAGAGCAGACAGAGAAAACAACAGCATCAAATTAGCACAGAGGGGTAATATGTAAAATCACCTTGATAACAGCTGTAGCTTTAACCATTCTAAAACAATGTATTTGGCTGGCTGTTGTGAGCAGACACAAGAACTCTGTGATGAAATTGGAATCTACTTTTCTTTTTCTCCCTCCCTTTTTCACACATGCACACTGATACAGCATGTAAAATTACATACACACGCAATTCTTCCACAAAACAATTTCTGCTGGGGAAATGGTCCAAATCTTATCCCTCATGAGCATACAAATATCCAGCTTTAAAATCCAAGTGAGCTAGAGAAGGCTATTTTTGCAATAGCATTTTAAAAAGGTTTTAAACCACAATCTTCCTTTTTCGGTACTGGCAAACAGATGTGGAAACATCTGTCTCCATATCTACAGGAGCTATTGCATTGCAGCTGCAGACATGGGAGAGCAATCTTCAGCTGCCCTATCAGGATGGCAGTTTGCAAAGGTACTTGCTGTGAATTACATGGTAGGCCTCCCAAAAAAGCTCGAGCTATAAGCATGTAAACACTTGTATCCTAATTAAAAAATCAAACAAGAACCTGTTTTATTATTTATGAAATAATTTTCATCAAATACCATGGAAAACGATGCCGTTTTATCCATTATTTTTTGTTTTAAAACAACTGTAAGCCTTTTATCAGTGTTCCTAATTTGTAATTAAATATCCCAATTCTGATGATTCTCACAGAGCTTTAGGCTTCAGGACCACTCCTCTGATAGCAATAAAATTTCACCTGATGTACCCTCAAACATCAAGCTCAACATCCAAACTATATGGCTTGAAGACTGAGCCAAAGCTTGTTAAAGCCAATACAAATACTGTCACTGAATTTATGTGCAATGCCTTTAGTGTTGCTTTGCCTAAAAGAAAGTGTTGGAAGTTTAAACCTATAATTAATTAATTCCTCAAACCTGCAAATACTTAAGTATGTGAATTAGGGGCCCACCCATCTGTAAATTTTTCCACAAACAAAATCTCTGAGGATTAAAAGTGAGGAAACAGTCTTTGGATTCTATACAGTAAATTCTATAGTACAGAAAAATATAACTGGTTAAAAAAGTCTGTATGCTATGTAAACACTGTATTAAACAATATGCCAGCTGGCTTCCTAGGCAGGATATAGGACAAACAGTGTTCTTTGGCTTCACACAGGCCCTGGCGGGTTTAACTGGGAAACCTCTTTTATTACCTCTTTCCTGTAATTAGCTGTTCATTTTTATGTTAGATAAGACTTTTATACTGAAAAACTACCTTTTTAGCAGCATGTGTTCAATAATTGTGTATCAATACATTAAGGTATCTTTAGCACTGTTACTTCTCTGAATTACAAGAAATAATTAGAAAGATGAGATTAAAGAGAAGGAGAACAAAGCAAATATAGTATGATAGAGCACACAGATCTTTAGCTTGTTAGGACAGCCAGCAGAGCCCCAAACAAGTCAGCCTAGGACTCTCTTACTGAGAACAAATACTTGAATCCCATAAATAGCCTACTGGTTTTTTCCATTTATTTTCACAAGTGCCAATTAGGTTAAAAACAGATCAATAATTTTATAGGACAGAAAAGGGAATCAATGTTACTTTGTTTTATTATTTGCTTTTACAAGTACCTAATTCTTATTCTATTCTATGAGTAGTGAGCAAAAAAGAATAAAGGCCAGAGACTACATTTTCTTCATCATTTTCACTGATGTATGTTCTCCATTTCAAGAACTGCAGCCTCATTTCAGTGTTCATTATTTCTTATATTTTTTATTATCCTTTGTAGCTATTGATGGATTTCCAAAAAAGATTAAACTGAATTAGAAAACAGTGTTCTTACACCAGAACATGAGAATCCATATCGGCATTTATCACAGACCAATTACTGCAAAACAGGTTTTCTGGTTTTTGTTTCCCTGGTAAAGTGTTCTGTGAAACCAAGATTTTTAGTAAAATACCTTACCTTCTCAATAGGTAAGGGGTGATGGAAGGAAAGTTAAATGTGAAATAAATGTGATTTTTTGCGTTTTTAGAATGCCTAGGTAAGTTCTTAGTGGCAGATGCTGTTTGACTTTTAAAACCAAAGATTTGCTTCACATTAAATGCTGCACAAGGCAGCTAGATGAATGTTCGCAGCGTGTTTGCATCAATTAACAAATCTCAAATCTCATCCGCAGGTATCTAGACCAGGAGTCACAACGTTAAAGCTGTTCTTTAAGCTTGTGAAACATCTGCCCTAGAGTTTAAACACTGTGAGGAAACACATGGCAAGCAAAAGTGATTTCTCTTAGAGCATATCTGAAGAGTGAAGAAGAGCATATCTGAAGAAGCATATCTCCCAAAACTTCGAGCACAAGCAATATTTCACTTTATTTAAATCTAAATTTTGTGAAAGTTTTCTGCTAAATGGTATTCAGAACTCAGCTTCGCCCCGGGCTGCATTTTACAGAGCAGTAGGAAGAGATTCGTGTCTGCACAATGCAGACGTAAAATCAACCTGCGGGGTGTTCAAGGTTTCTCAAATTGGACAAACTGGATACTCAATGAATGGTTTTTCATATGTTATTACCTTTTATTTGAGTAACTGTCAAAAGCTTTTAAACCAGCTCACATTCCAAAATGTCCAGTTTGCAAATCTAGTGAAATACTCTGGATATAATTATTCAACATGGGTAAGGAAAAAAGGAAAACAAAACAAACACCAAGAAAAGAAAAAGAAGGGAAAATGTCTTGGAGTCTCAGTGCTTCACAATCCTGTCCCCTCCCCAACCAGCCATGTCAAACTTCGGAGTTACGAGGTTCTATAAAATCACCTAAAATTCGCAGACACATGCACACCAAGATCATCCTGGTAGGTGGACATTTCAAATTGCTATAAAGACCTCTTGGCTGTCTGATTTATCTTGCCCTTGCAGGAAAGATCATTGTTAACACCTGCAAAGAGACAGCTATCATGTCATGATGAAGTCTGTCTTGTCAAGCAAGTCAAAGAATGAGTATGGATGCAATTGATGCAGAAAGCAACCTCTCCTACATATATCTAGCACACAAAAGCTATGCAGGACCATTCTTCTCAAAACACTGGGACACATTCTGATTTCTACTGTGCTCCCCTACCTCTGGATTATCACCACCCCTTCCAAACAAAATCTATGCAGCTGATGCAAATTTGAATTTTTGTACTGGTTACGAGAATCTCATTTTTACTGAATTTGAGATTAAGAGGTTAATGGAACAAAGAAAACATGCATTTATCCTTTTTATGATAATTAACATCTATGCTCACAAGTACATTAAAGACACAAAGTCAAAAGAAGATGCTCAATTTCCGAAGTTCTTTGTGGAAGAGTATTCAAACCAATGAAATACTAAAGTGTGTGCATGCACATACACATGTATGTGTGCCTGCGTGTATCAAATATAACAAACAGCATATTGTAAAACTTCTTTACTGTCATTTCTATTTGTAGTTGGACAGATGGAAAGGATTCCTGTTTTGCTGAAGATAATGCTTCAGTGGTCTAAACCAGCTCTTGCTGGCTCTTAGCAATTTCCCTCTCTTCTGCTGTCTCTCTATTTCTCTCCTTTCCCTGCTGATGCTGCAGATGTTTCAGATATTGCCTTACTTAAGGATGCTACACTGGAAGGCACTTTATAGAACAGTACTTGCACCCTTGCACAAGGTAATGGAAGGAAAGCAGGATGATAAAACTGAAGCAATGTAAGTGTCCAAGCTGCTGAGAGTAGGTGAGCATTAAGTTCTTGTACGCATCTCAGCAGTCTATGACATCTCCACATTATTTCCTTTCCATGAACATTATTACTTTTATTTTTAATACTCCTAAAGTAAAGTTCTCCATCACTTGAACTAATTTTTTCTCCACAATGTACTCAGCCATTAGCATTTTCTTTTTGCTACTACAATGTTATGGCATCGTTAGGCTCTATGAAACTAGCACAGGAAGCAGCCACTTGCAATTCAATAGAGAACAGCTGACATCAAGAGTAAGATCACAGAAAAGAGCAAGGGAAACTTGCAGCCCTGGTGGTATTGACCATGTCCATGATGACTTGTAGAGCAATCATTTTTACCTCTGGTCTCAAGACATCCTATCACACTTTCGGTTACATGTCAGTTTCCCAGTCAATACCCTAATTTTTTTGTAGGGAGTTGAGAGAGGCTGGGAAGAAGACAAACTCTGCTTTGCCACTGATCGATTTGTTTTTTCAGAGTAACCTGACTGAACCCAAACTTGATGAAAACAAACCCAAAACCCAAACCTGCCTCCTCGTCTCCTCACCCTGCGGGAGTTCATTGTACAGCTTTGAGCAAAGACTGAGAAAGAAAGCTAAAATTTACCTTCATATTTAGTGGAAGACAAATGTACTATGATGGACTATGGCATTATGGAATTACTCTTCTGTGCAAGTTTAAGACTTTCTTCCTGGACCTTAACATCAATATCTCATTTATGGGCACCCATTTAGAAAAAGAAAGCCAAGTTATCTTACAGAGTGAGCTATTATTCTACTGACATTCTCCAAAGTATGACACAGACAAATACAGTCTCTGGTTTTGATTATGCTCAGTAATTCTGAATATCAGATTTTTACTAGTGAATTCAATCTACTGTTCTAATGTAGTAACAGATGTTATTCCTAATAATTTTTAATGCCTCATTTCTAGAGATGAGTTGCCTATAATAATGAGAAAGGAAGCTATTTTCCAAAAGGTGAAATATTATGGTCCACACTGGAAATGGAATTATTTAAATCTTAAAATCCGCACAGGATTCCCTAAGAATATCTATAATGGACGTAGGCTGATGACATTGCACAAATGGAAAAATATTTTTTCTTTAAAATCATCCTTGATATTTTTAGTAAAGAAAGCCCAGATGATTAAAAGGTGATTAAAATTCATAGTACAAAATTTAACTCTGAGAGTAAGGAAAAAACAAAAATTGAGGAGTGTTTTGCTGATTTAAACATCAACTTTTGACACAAAAAAAGTGATTATTTTATGACTGAGAGAATACTACCAAATTAATTTGCTTACCACTACACAGAATATACTAAAAATAGCATATATTTAAAAATACAAGATAATAATTTATTTGTTCATGGAATAAAATGAAAATCTGTTTATAAAATCTAATTCTTCTAAGATGAGACTCAAATAGCACAGAATATGAAACCTTATCCCATCTAGACAAATGATAAGCAATAGACACTAGTAGCAAAGTGAGAAAGTATCTACTACCTACGTATAATGAATGAATTAAGGGTTTTGTTTATTTTTTTTTAATTGGGAGCTTGTAAAGATTTTCAAAGACGATTACAATCAGAAGTTGCTAAAAAATCTAATTGCTGAAATATTTTTTTTTCAAAAATTTTTAATATAGGTAAGTACATAAGAATAGGAAGATCATAGACCTTATCTTTGTCTCCTGTTCTTCTTTACTGATAAAACCAAATTCTCATCACCAAGCCAAATAAGAGAGCCAGTCTGCTCCATACTCATCACTCCCATCATAACACAGAGCTAGCTGTGATTACAAAATAATTTTCTGCAATGATTACTGATTTGGTCAAAAGGTATGATCTTTTCAGGCCTGGTATTTCCAGGAAAACATTTTGAGTTTGAGAATTTTGCTTGGAAAATGTGGAAACCCTCAATATCACTTTATAGCATCTCTTACTACGTAAGAGATGTAAGAAGACACAGACAAAACAAAGCATTCTCACCTGCTGCAATACAGTGGATAAAAACTGCAGCTTTAAATGAAGATCAAAAGCCTTTTGTTTTTCCTAGATAGTGGGAAAGCAGTTAAATAAAAAGGCAGAAAAGATATGTTAACAGCTACACAGGTTAACATTTATATATGTTCAGACTTACAGAGATCTTTAGGATGAACAGCAAGGATAAAGAAACTAGCTAATACAAAATATCATGAAATGTAGATTTTACATTTACTGTTAAAATATTTAAAATAAAGCAATGACTAATTTATTTTTGTTTGTGGGATTTAGAATAACAATCGCATTAAGACAGATATTGCAAATGCCACATTATTTTTTATAAAATGAAACAGATGGGATATAACTGATTTCCACCATCACAAAACGAAGTGGCACTAGCAATAGAAAAAGATTTTGCAGCAGCGTTAAGAAAAGCCAGCTATCTTCAATTTTTGTGTCCACGCAATTGCAATTTGGACACTGTATGTATTTCCAGTTACAAAAGGGTCTGGACCTCACTTACACCACAGTCAGATGCTCACGTTGGAAAGACCTGGGCTGAGTTAAGACATCTTGTGCCAAATCACTTCCTGCGGTTTGCTGCTGTCCCTCTCCTGGACTTCACTGTCCCAAAATAAACAAGTACAACCCTTCATACTATCACTCGTCAGTGTCAAGTCGCTAGGTTTACCTTAATCCCCCTAATTTACTTAGGTCTATTTAAACTAAAATGAAGGTGTTTGCCTTGAAGTCTCTGGGCTGCTTACACAAGACAGGAAAATAGTGACTTTTTTGTTACAGTCTATTTCCCCGAAATTTGTTACAGCAGCTTACAGTGATCTTCACTAACTTTATCTGTAAAATGGTTTTTACATTTTCTTCCTAAGTAAATAAACCCTTAGTGATCAGACAACTGAAGGAGGTTCCCACGGGTATTCATGAACCTGAGCATCAAATCCGAGACTATGAGAATCTTGTTTACAAAGGCGCTCATTCCCCATGTGAATCCCACTGAAATCTTCACTTATTCTGCACTTCTCCAGGTAGATTCAACAGGGCTTTGATTCACTTGCTTTAATACGGGCAGACAAGGTGCAATTTGAAATAGATGAGATGGACCTGGGAGCTGCATGTTTCCTCTGCACTAGCAGTTAAAGGTCCTGTGGGATACCCTAAGGCATCTCAGATGGAAATATCTATATCCATACTGTATTGAGCCCAGAAACTGCGACAGTTGGAGCAACACACTGCCCACTATTTTGCTTGAAATTGAAGATTCAGATTTTGACAAAATAAACCTAAAACCAACTTAGTTTTCTATACTAAAGAGCAATAAATAATAGTATAATAAATAAAAATAATAAATAATAGTAAATGCATGAGATAAATCTCTTGAATGAGATTTTTCTCCAGCAAACTACTACTCAGTTTAAAACCAAACAGATACTTGACTGCTTTGCTGAACTGAGAACTTCAAACTTTGGATCCATTATCCCAATGTGAAGATTAAAGTCTCACACCTCTTCCAGAAGAAAAAGCCACTGTTTTCGCCTGCCTTAACCAAAATCTTTTTTCTCTGCTGCCATTCAAAATCCTGTGCATAGATTATCTGTAGTTCATAAACACTGTGATTCTGTGATTAAAGATCACTTTTTACAATGCTGTGCACATTCAGTTTTCGAATCTGGACTTTGGAAGACTGCTCAAATAGTTCGCACCGTAATAAAAGCCATGATCCATCAAAACACAAAATTTTTTCCAAACATCTTGCATATAAAAATGTGAAACAAAAGATATACAAATATCTTCCGAGTTGTTAACCCAGGAAGATGTGATTGCATTACACTGTTCAGTATTAGGGGGCAAAACAGGAAGCTACTATACTACATAATTATATTTTCTTGCTTAAGTGAGCCATGAGGTTCTGGCTCACTTAGGAACATTTACTCTGCCATGGCTAAAGTTTTCAGGCATATGAAAGGGGATGGCAGTTTCCTGTTAACCCCTGCCCAGACCAACACAACAACCCAAATACCTGTGAGTTCCTCAGCAACATTTTCATTTCAGAGAGTTGCAAGGTAATGATCACAAAAACTGCTGCTCCGTCTTCTGTGAGGATGGGGCATGCCCCAGCCCAAATGGCTAATGGAAGCACAGTCGTGAGGAGACAAGGGCTCTCTCTTGTTATGATAGCACTGCTGTTACAACATCACAGCCATCCCTACTGTGATGCTTTCACAGGAGATATTCACTGCCATGTGCCCACCAGTGCCATTCTCCTGCAAGGCTGCGAGCATATTTCTCTCCAGAAAGCAGGTCCCATGAGTCCTCCCTGGCCTGACCTCTCTCCCTGAGCCCTGGCCAGCCCAAGGCACAGGCACCAGCACACACCACACCAGTGAGCTGCCCACCCACATCCACCGGCTGCTCCTCCCGCTAAAGAGGGATGCCAGGCATCATCATACCAGTAGTTGAAAAGTGCTAATTTACCTGGTGAAAAACGTAAGATGTACTCTCTCAAAATGATAATACAGGCTTCTGGCACAAATACACACGAAGATGATGCTCATAGTACGTACTTTATCCAAAATAAAGTTTCATACAACCCAAGATGAATACGTTTCCAGAGAATGAAGGCAAAAATATTTCACAGAAAGAATATTCACGCTGTTAGTCATACTGTCAAGGAACTTGGATGTTTCACTTACAGAACAGGATCTCATTGTGTTACCTAATAAACTTACAGGTTGTCATTCAAAAAAGAGTTGTTCTGTGCCTAGTCATGCAATAATGTCAACAGAAAGCAGCAGGATTTAAACAAACTTACTAAGCTTTGGTTGTAAGAGTCTCTGAGTAGAACTAAATGCATAAACGGATTAAAAGAAATTCCTCAAGCACACAGCATGGGGCATCAAACTGATGCAAAGGGGAGAGAAACTCAATGTTACTACTGAAGTTTAACTTGCTCACTTATATACCTTACGCAAGAAGGAATACAAAGTAGAAGGAGACAAAAAGAGAAACACAGTGAAGGTTTATCTGTTTTGGGTTTTATGCTATTTGCGGCAATTTGCAAAAGTGGCAGGGGTTATTCTGTTTTTTAAACAATATTTCTATAGTTTCTGATATAGTGGTCACAGTGGTAGACTGCATGCAAAATGTAGTCTGCATTAGGCACTGCTGAAATTGCCTTCTGGAATGTAATTCTGGGGTATGCCATGAAATACAGATCCAAAGTATTCACCTTCATGAAAGCATTAAAAGAGAAGGAGAGAGGATAGAGGAGAGCAGGAACTAAATACATCCCATTGATCATGCTTGCCATTCTCAATATCAGTGTCACTATGATACCTCCAAGGGGATTTATATTTTGCTTTTTTCTTTAGGTATTTGGTTAGAGTTTTGGGAAGCAAAGCAAAAACAAACACAAAAACCACTAAAAAAAAAAAAAAAAAGAGCAAGGCAGAAAGAACTGTGCAAATCACTGTGCTAGCATAATACAAGATGCTTCACTAACAACAGTTGCACAGTGTGATTTTTGCTTTGTTCACACCTGAAGACTAGAGGGGCTGAAGGCAAGCTCTAGCCTGAGCACATAGGACTCCACAGCCTTCCACTGCACTACCGAGATGAGCAAGATTTCAGGGCACTGTGTACCCCAAAAAGACCATTAACTACTTCTGTAGCTTAATAAGCACAAGTCTGCTGCAGGATTATGTTAAGTTTAGAGAGCTGTGAATCTCCACGAGCCAATTTTAGGCAATCACAAACTCAGAAATGTTGAAAATTATTGTGCCAAATGTCTAATGAGGTCTAAGTCTAAGGCATAGAATTAATTTATTTTAATTATTAATAATACCCACCTAAATCCTCAAGTATCCCACATAAATTAAATAATTAGCTCAAAAGTCAGCATTTTCAAACTTAAAGGCAGACATACAGCTCAAGAGCTTAGTTTGGGGCAAGGACCGAGAACACGTAAATGCCCAACTTCAGCTAACTCCTCACTCAAGATGTGCCAATTCTTGCCATTGCCAACAGATTTTAATATACTACATATCCTTTTTAAAACATCAGCTCAACATGTGATTATATGAGATTCCCAGCTTCCATTAAAAACAGAAGTCCAGATTTTTAAAGGTGCAGACACGTGAAAGTCAGATTTTCATGACCACCAGGTACTTAATTTCCAGTGATTCAATAAACAATACATGTTTTTTTAAATCTTATTCTATGGTCAAGTGTACTGTACCTAGAAATGCCCTACGATTTCAGGTTGCTAATATGTTCCAGAATAAGTGTAAGAATAGAAGACTAAAGCCTACCAAAAACAAGCAGCATGGATAAAATATAAGCAAGATGGCTAAAATACAGTATTTTATTTGTATTTAGGAGCTCAAAGCAGACTGTAGGCACTTGAGCTCTCCTTTTAATGGCCCAGAATTAGTGCTTCTGTACACCTAATTTGAAACTTGATGCCCAGGTCAGAAGGCTGGGTCTCTGGCCAAAAATGCTAAGTGCCAGTCTGAAAGATCTATTATTCCCCACATATATATTCTCCAAAAATCAGGCTTCTAAAAAAGAGAGCATATTGGGACATCTGGCTTTTAAGGCATCTAAAATTACTGGTTTCCTGAAAATACAATTCCTATGCTTGTCTCCATTGAAACATGCCATCTAGTCATCTTAAAGTTATTGCATGTTTTAGGAGTTCAGCTAGATCTTTACATTTTAGGTTACCATAGCCACAACTGGTATTATACACTGTCATCTTCAGTATTTCATTGTAAGATATTGGTCAGCCGCCTTTCCAAAGAGAAGGCACGCACCAAAAGATTTTAAATCACTTTTAAGGACAACTGTCAAGAATGAGCATGAAAGCAGCCTGCTTGTTTCTCTACAGCTGGAACAAGTTCTGCTATTAATTCCACTGAAGTCATGACCATGAATAGTACTGGGATACTTTGCTTGCTTTATTATAGACAGAAAGAATATATACTGCGACCATGAATGACTAAGACTTGTTTTCTCATCTAAAATAAACAAAGAGTTAGGAATTCCCAGCATTCTCCTTTTGCTGAACACGGTATGCCCCTTACTTTTTTAAACTTAAGGACACTTTCCTAAGGGAAAAACTACTAATCTTTGCATTATTTTAAATAACTGACATACAAATTTTAAAGAAATAATAAAATCAGAGCAGGAATAAAAAAATGATATTACTTCATAGATGCATGCAGGTGAATAAGTACACCACAAAACATGCATCTGCCATTTTCTGTGCCTAGCTGACTATATATGAGCATTTCAGAGAGTTCTATTCACAGCCCTGAATTCTGGACTTCAGCTGCACCATGCTATACCCTGGCTAGCCTAGATACCCTGTTGAATAATTTGATATTGCTGGTTTGACTTTGTAAATCAAAGACAAGCTAAATCGAAGGCTCATAACAAGCACTGGCGATAAAGTTTGTTGGTTTTTTTTTCTATTATATTTCCTTGGAAAAGGCTGTGTGTACATCAAGGAGGTATTTGCATATGTGATGAGAAAGGTACTTTGCTGTGTAGTCCATGGCTAAATAACTCTGAATCAGAGAGTCACAGACTCCTTAAGTTTGGAAAGGAACTCTGGAGATCACCCAGTCAAACCCCTCCGCTCAAAGTAGGGTCAATTAGATTAGGTTGCCTAGGGCTGTGTCCAGTCTCCTTTGATCATCTCCAAGGACACAAACTCTACAATCTCTCTGGGAAACCTATTCTAGCATTTGACCACCCTCGTAGTAAAAAATCTTTTGATGTTTAGGTGGAATTTCTCATATTTCAGATTGTGCCCACTGTTTCTTGTCCTGTCACTGGACACAGGTGAGAAAAGTCTGATTCCCACTTCTTTATTTCCAACCTTCCCTCCTCCCCCAAGAGGTGTTCATACACATTGAAGATATCCTCCTTAAACCTTCTCTACGCTAGACAATTCCTGCTCTCTCAGCCTGTCCTTATATAGCAGATGCCCCAGTCTTTTAATTATCTCTATGGCCCTTCACTGGACTCACTCCAGTATGTCCATGTGTCCCTTGTACTGGGGAGCCCAGAACAGGACACAGCACTCCAGAGCTGGCGTCAGCAGTATCGAATAGAGAGGAATACAAACCCGTGGTTCGTTGGATGCTGGTGGCCTTCTTTTCTGCAAGTACACATTGCTGGCTTATGTTCACCTTCGTGTCCACCAGGACCCCTATGTCCTTTTCTGCCAAGCTGTTTCCCAACCAGATGGCCTCTACCCTGTACTGTACATGGGATAATTGCTTTCCAGGAGCAGGAATTTGCATTTCCTTTCATTGAACCTCATGAGGTTCTGTTAGCATATTTCTCCAGCCTGTCAAGCTCCTGTGAGTGACAACAGAACCATCTCATGTATTGACCACTCCTCCAAACTTAGGGTACCCTTTGTCTCATTGTCTCTGTCAATAATGAAGTTGTTTAACAGTACCGGTCCCAGTATTGACCACTGGGGTATACCACTAGGGAGTGGCCTCCAGCTGGATTTCAAGCCTCTGATTGCAACCCTTTCCACCCAGCTTCAGACAATTTTCAGTCCACCTCACTGTCTACTTATACAGTCCTTGCTCAATTTGTCTGCGAGGACATTATGTGAGAACTTCTTGAAAGCTTTGTTGAAGTCAAAATAAACAACATTCAGTGCTCTGAATTCCCCAGATTACCATGACTGTTCGACGATGAACAAGAGTGGCCTCACTATGACATGGGCCAGCTCCCTCAGCTGCCGTGAGCACATCCCCATCGGGTGCCATGCAGTGGTGTGTGTCCCATTTGTTGAAATGTCTGCTAATTTGATCCTCCTCTACCACAGGTAAGTCTTCACTGCTCCCACAGGTCTCAGGGGCCTGGGATTCTTGAGGGCAAATCTTACCCGTAAACTAAGGTCAAAACAATGTTGTGTAACTTGGCCTCTTCCATGTCCTGTATCACAGGGTCATTTCAGTAGTGAGTCCCACTTTCCCTCATCTGGCTTTTGCTGCTGATATATCTGTAGAAGTTCGTCTTATTTTTCATTGTGTCCCTCACCAGATTCAACTCCAGGTGGGCACTGGCTTTCCTGACACCACTCCTGCACACTGGACAGGGTTCTGTCATCCGCCTGGATCACTTGATCCTGCTTCCACCTCCTGGTGTCTTAGTTCTTTACAGCATTTGAACAAAACACTTTTCAAATTATGAAGAATAGATTTCCTTCAGAGAGTTGTGCACACCCCTTGTCAAAGCTGAGCTGCTGTGCAGACAGGACCCCAAGTGGTGAGTCAAGACACACAGCACACAAGAAGGAGCCTAAGTGGATCTAAGAATGCTTGAATGGCAAGGGGTGGTGCTGGGCTTCTACAGCACCAAAATTCAAGCACACCACTACATTTGAAGACAAATTCAGAGGTCAAAAGGGAAGAGGTCAGGTGGTAAGTCCTGTGGAGTGACACTGACATCAAACATCTCGTTGTAGGGGTGAAATGGCACAGATGGAAGGTCTCATACATTATCACAACTGACACTGGATTTTAGTTTCACTAGAATATGTTACTACTCACAGAGGCCTATTAGCTGACAGAGTAACAGGGTTGGAAAGCTTTACAGAAGCATACCATATTCCAGTAGAGAGGCAAAATAAGAATCTATGGCATCAGAATGAACTACATGATACTAAAAACATCAGAGCAAATAAAAAGACTGAAAAAACCCAGAACATTTAAAGCAACTGGTTAGCCAGAAGCAAACAAGGAGAACTGGATATATTTAAAAATAAAAACATATAAGCCAATTCTTAGTCAGTATAAACTGACATAATTCCATTAATATCAGTCAAAGGTTTATTATATAAGCAAAGTTCACTGGTTTGAATTCATGCTGTAGTCTCACAGGAAGGAACCTTAACTGAAGTTTTAACTGCCGAAGACTTGCAGGCTCAGACCCAGTGTAAAACACCTCAGGTTTTTTTAAGCAACTATGTTTAATTTTCTAACCAAAAGCCTCTACAATGACCACTTACCTTCTTCAACTCTTCCTGAATAGTTCTGCCATTTTCCTCTGAGGACAAACTCTCCTTTTGGTTTTCAGGGTCTGTTCTAGGTTCTGACTCTTGTTCTTCACCAGAAGATGTTTCCTTGTCACTCATTTTAGCAGCGAGCTGAAATAACCTGGACTTAAGCTCCTCTTCCATAAGGTCAGGCTTGATGTTATGATGCTGATCCCCACTGCTTATATCTGTTTCTGATAAATCATCGAAATCCTACAAAGAAATTAGAAAAACAGTATAATTGCTGTACAGGTACAGAAGGGAAAACACATAGTTTCCTAGCACAGGTATGATCACTCCGCAGGGAAGTTTGAAAGCAAGCACACTAAGTGTGTTGATAAAAAAATACCACGTCTTTACAGAAGAATGCCAGTAAACCCACACCTTTTGGATCATATTTATCATACCTGCTTATATTATGTAAAAAGTAACTATCAAAAACATTATATATCTGTGTATATTAAGGAAATAAAAGCCTAAATGGCATTTCCCATTCCCAGCACTGCACTGCCACCACTCTCAGGCATGATGCAGACATAGAAACTGAAGTGTGGGAATGAAATAACTTGTGACCTGGCAGTTGTGTCCAGCTTTCAATTGAAAGCTGCGCACAAGGTCCCTGTCTGCTGGTCTTCAGCATTACTTGTGTTTTTCTTACAAACTACTGGAAGCAAGTTTTGAAAAATCTCTCTTTTATTCCATGATTTTGCTTCAGATTTTCATCTTTCCCAGTGAATATTTACATAGGTGGATCCTTTACAGTGATGATTATTTTCCAAAGACCAACCTCTTTGGAACAAATTCAATCTTTAGGAGCACCTTCCTTTCTTACTCTTGGATCCTTAAAGGTGGAAGTACTCAGAGGCTCAGTTAAGTATGGTGGGTGTTACAGTTTTGAACTCAACAAGCCCCTTACTTTGGAAGCTGAGCAGAAGAAAAGCAAAATCCTTTTAGCAGGGTGCCTGCCCAACGTTTAATAATGTGGAAAAGGGGTTTTCTTTTTTTTTGTAAGCCTTTGCAGGACATCTGAAAACATCTGACGGTTATGCCAAAACCTAATGTCCAGATACACACCAACATATTTTCTGGACCTGTGCTGTCTGATTAGGACCTAATTTCCCCTGGTTTCCACTGCAATCCATGGAGAGAGATATAGGCATCTCCCAGAGCAACTTGCTCTACCTATAGTGCTAACTGCCTCCTGGAAATGCTCTTCTCCCCCTGCTGACTGCTAAGAGAAAGCTTAGAATAATTAGACACTTTGTTTAGTGTTTCAGTCAAGTGCATGAAGCAAGGTGGAATTAGGTAGTTTTAAAAGAGATGAATTCTTTGAAATGGAGCATAATCATGACAAAACCACCCAGAAGGAGGCTATGAAGACTGCAGCCTGGGACCCAGAAGCTGTGGGCACATTGTGGCAGGTCTAAGAGGATGATTTAGAACAATTCTCAGATGGGAAGTTCTTCCTATTTGCCCTATGCTCTCCTAGCGTGACAGGACCAACACTGCTGGTGAGACTAAAAGCTGTGTTCTCTCTACCATTCATTTGGAAATACATAAACAGGAGATTTTCTTTGCACAGCCACGGCAGCATTATTTATGGATGGACCGATTACCTCCAGTGCTCACGGGAAAACGTTAACTCTGACAACTCTCCTACAAACCCTACCTGCCAAACTGCTCTTAATAGACTGACACATCGTGCTTATTATGTCAGTCCTTCTCTCTCACACAGTAAACCATACTATGTGGTGTCTAGTGCTTTCACAGCTTTCTAGACAATTTTTGTCTGCAGTTACCTGTGAATCAATTACACAACTGAAGTATTGCTTTACAGCTCACCTTCAGGATGCGGAAGGCCCTTTTGGAAAAATCAGGATTTAAAAGTACATGGTTAGCTATAAAGAAGGGGAACCACAGGCCTACACTGAAAGTTGTTCTTTCCCCAAACAATCAGCTTTTGCAGAATAAAAAGCCTTTTCTGCCAAATGAGCTCCAAAGCTATTCTGAATAAGATCAAGATTCAAATCAGTGTTTCCACTTCAGTTTTATAATATGTTACGTTGTGCTGCTACATTTATTTAGAAGACTGGTATCGTTTCATCTTTTAAATTAAAAATCTTTATTTATCATAATGGTGCTTCCTCAAATTGTAACAACAGATTTTTTCCAACATATCCTGCCTGCCATTCAACAACTCATTACAACACCCACCCAACAATCTGCTAATGAAAAATACTCACATATCACTAAACTACTACTAAAAAACTGGAAAACCGTTGCTGAATCAATCAGCTCATCAGTTTGTACCCAGGAGAGAAACAATAATGATTTATGGGATTTACAGGACAGAAAGCACGGCTAAGCTGTGCACCTGTATCTTCAGAGAAAATAGGTCAGTGGCGATACATCTCATTAAACTTCAGCTATTTACAATTAGGTATCTAGTTTACACTCATTACTAGAATCTCTCTTTACTTGAGTTACCTCCATTCATTTAATAGGTACCTCCAAAAACCTACTCTTGTGTACCAGAACATGTGGTTTAGGATTACAAGCCCTGCTAGTGAGTTCTGACAGCCCTGTACCAGGGGTAGGGGATTCCTCTAGCAGTGTCTAGGCAGAAAGAACACAGTTTCCCCTGGGGTTGAGTCTGCAAGGGAGAGCGGAAAATGCTATTCTATGCAGACACTTGAGCAGATCAAGCTTGTAAAGGCAAAAGTTTGCTATTCTCATTTAAATAAGCTGACAGATAACATGTACAAAATCTAGTGGAGCAATGAGGATGGCTGGCAGTCCAGAGGGGCAGGTTTTCCCACATTTCCACCCCACTGCTGTACCATGAAGTACTGACAGAGTTCATCTCACAGAAAGACGTATGATACCTCTGGGGCCTTCTTACATAGAATTGCTTCGCTTAAACTGCTCAGCACCCCTTGTGGAAGGCCTTGGGGGAGGACTTGCCTTGAGGGTATTGTTTTTGTTACAGCTGGATTCAGCTATGTCTATTATCCACCTTTCTGCTTTCCAGCCTCCTTATAATGAGCAGGTGGAGTATTTACATTTGCAAAAGCTGTTAGTTCCTGCTTACACACAGAGATAATGATATCCCATAATGCTACACTTTGTAGTTTCTGTTACTGGTAGGCTGCCTGGCTTGTGTGTTGAGGTTTCCAGATGGTGGCAGTGAACTATTTGTAAAAAGATGATACCTATTTATTAACGTAATAAAAAAATGCATTAAGAAGCCATGACAAGAATAAAAAATAATAAATACATTGAAAGGTACTATTATTATTATTTAGTTAATAGATGCTATCTTAAAGTTCAGTTTAATGACATCTTTGTGTTCATATATATCATTGTGTAAATACCCATTTGCATCTATCAGCAACATATAGTACTAACATCTGCAAACAAGAATAAAGGGCTACCACTTTATCTGAAAACAGAGCTTCAGTGAGGGCCTGGCAGACTAACAGAGCCACAAACCCAGGCTCACTACAAGAAAATCAAGTTTTTCTAATGCAAGCACAAGTCCCTTAGCAGACAATGAACTAGGAAATACACCTTTCCTCCTACACATTGTCCAAATCTTTGCATACAAATGACTGATAACTCAATGTAATCCTAGCCAACAAACAAAAAGTCCCCAAATCAAGCAAGCAAGCAAGCAGGCAAAGTACTGCCTTGGAGGATCCAGAACTAAATCCATGTTATATTACAAACCCTTGCAACAGAGTTCCATTCATACAGAAAACCGAAAATCAGAAACTACAGTTTTTAGGAGAAGACACAAACTGTGAGGTTTGTAGGCAGTTTTTCAGTGAGAGCCAGTGTAATTTCAGGACATTTTTTTTTCCATAAATACATCCCAAGCGCCATCCCGTGGGGACCGGCTGTCTGACAGCTCTCAGTCCCCACCTGTCTGCAGGGTGGGAGGGCTGGGATCAGCAGTGGGGTCTCCTGATCAAACAGTGGGGTCTCCTGATCAAAGGAGTAAATTCCTCATGAGGGCATCTCCCTTACTTGAAGCAATTAAGACACTCCACTTTCCATCAGAAATACGAGAGCTGCAGCTACACTAAGCAACACCTCCTCCTCTCAAAAAGATAATGAAAGCAAATAGAGCAATACTATTATTACCAATAAGATAATTTGTTAATATTGTTAATAAAAATAAAAGCAGACAGAGATCGGTGGAAATTACTTGCATGAAGTTATAATTTGAAAAATAATTAGCATTAAAAGCAAGGTTACACTTCCCAGTTCTGTTTCCACAAGAAACGGGTATCTTCTGTGACACATAAGCAATCGGGTTATCAGAAATTTATTACAGTAGGACCTTGGTTTATCAGGACAGTTTTCATGTCTCGCTTCATGACTGTGTTTATAGCATCTCTACAAGCAACTCAGTAAAGCAGGTTGTTCTTTTATCTATCATTAAGTGGTAAAAAAACTCTCCCCAAATACAGTACATCTTGATACTCATTCTCAGGTTTCCTTTTTTAAGTCACTCTAGGTTTTATACTATGAATTCTCTCTCAGTCACAGAGATTCCAGTGTTGAGTCTAAAATCCATCAAAAAAAAAAAAAAAAAGCCACAGCATTATCCTAATCTAGGTGCTGGATCTTGATACCTGGATACCTGATTTTTAATAGAAATTCTGTTGTGAGTTACGCGATGACCACAATTGTTCCAGAATTTTATTGCTTACAGTTCTCTAGACTTCAAGCAGGGAGAGAGGAAAGAGCTCATTTTCATTTCACTGTAAGTCTCCAAGAGCAGCAAACAAGAAAATGACCGGCCCTATTTGAAAATGAAAACAAACCCCCAACTTTTAGACTCTTAAACTGAAATCCTGTTCTACAATACTGATGAAAACATAATGGTTAACAAATTGTCTTGTTATTATTACAATACAGTAAAACACAGTTATTATTACAACGCAACAGAATCAAGAAAAAGTATGTTTCATCACTGCAATTTCCATATAATCAGTAGTTCAGTGTCTAATGTCTAGATGTGACATGGCTTGGAAGAGCATTTTATAGGGTTTCTGTAAATTCTGTACACCATCAGCATGTGAAAAATCTATAACTGGTTTACATATAACAATATACATCAATTCTATAACAATGAAGCTTCCTTAAGCTTAAGCTGTCTGCAGTTCTCCATGCACCTCTCCATGCACTATCATTTTGTACAAACTGTTTACATGTAAGGCTCTCTCTGCTGCAGCCTCAATCATTTTACCAAGATCAATACATTTCCTTGGGGATTGTATAAAACCCCAACACCTCTTTAATCTATTTTTTCTAAGCAATATCAATGATGTCTGGCTAATTTATGATGATACCTCAAATCATATTCTTTATGCTCATTATAATTTCAATTGCTTCCTAGAATTGTTCAACCGTGCAACATCTTTGCTATAAATTGCAGTAGTCATTCCACTCCTGCCCCCAGCAGCACTTTTGTACCAGAGGCTGGAGTAACAGCTCTCTGAATGTGGGCACCAGCTGTCAATTCAACCACCAGGGTGTCTGTGTGTCCCTAAACACAAACGAAATGTATGCAAACCCACCCATATCTAAACTTCCTAGTGAGAATTTCATTACGTTGAAAACAGTAGCATGATCTGGAGGCAGTGAGCCTCTGCCTGCCCCACTGTGCCCAAGGGAGCAGGACAGCAGGGACAGACTTTTAGCCTCGGGAAAAATGGAGGGGAGAATGGGTCAGAAACCCAAACCTTGTCTTTTTGAGCACAACAGAGCGTTATATGCAGCACTTAAGACACAAAGCAACTCACAGAAGAGCTGAAAAGAACAATGATTTTCTGCACCACCTTGCACTTTGAAGCACACACTAAGCTACTGAAGGATGGATGCCAACATGTATGTCTGGGAGCAGCCAGCCTTTCTGTTCTCCCCTGGAAGAACATCTCCAGGACATCTGCCCTGTGAGCTCTGCTATTCTACAGGGTGTTTCAAAAAGATGGACCCAATTTGAAACCACTATAACCCTGCAATCATGAACTGCCCATGAATGAAACTCTTCACCACGTGAAAGGCTGGGGCATAGAGTTTTGAATGTTTACCCCTAGATAACTCATTAAACTATTAGTAATTTTTTGTATAATTGTAGCAAGTTGCCATCACGAAATATACTGTTTTGAAATTGGGTCCATCTTTATGAAACACCTTGTATACTCTGCATAGCAGTAGTAACTTGAAAGACACAATATGAATACAGACACATATAGACACACAGAATACGCACAAATACACAAAGCCAGACAAGGAAAAGCAGAAGTCTATGTACTGTTTGTGCAGCCCCTGGAGAATCCTGTAACTCTACCTGATGTTCTAAGAAGTCACTAATGGCCACTGATGTGTTGATAATGCACATTATCACACACAACTCCCCTTCAACAACTTTGTATTATAAACATATGAGGACATGAGTACAAATGATTGGTGCAAAACACACACACCTGTCTCATAGAAGCAGGTGGAATAGATACAGAATAAAGAATGGTTTACCCAGTATTAAAAACCTTCTGAAATCCTAGAATTCTGATCTTATGATGAGCTGTACTGATGTCTTTCCATGGGAAATATAGGCTTGTAGTAAAAGCAAAGAATACCAACTCCAGGCGTCATAAAATTGCTCAGATGGCTTTATAGACTGGCTTGGGCTGCTTGTAGTCAGAGGCATAGGGAGAAGACAGCACATGGCTCTTTGCTTCGGGCTTACCATTACTCTGCTGCAGCAATGATGCAGCTACAGGATTTGAGAGGGGTAGGAGATGGGAAAGGGAACTGGACAGGGGGTCAGTATTCTCCTCATCCAGCTGGGTAATTAGTTAGAAGTGTGTTTGTACTGCTAAAAAAGTTTTGGAGGACAACTGGATCCCTTAAATAATATCAGTTCTAGGCCTGGACTAACTTCAAACAGACATCTTTGCTTTCTGTTTATCCCACACTTGTTTAAAAGAAATGTTTGGAGAGTGCTTTGCTGTCTTCAAGTTGTATGATCGGTTACTCTATGTTTGAGCTGTTATGTTCTGTTTGTTTTGGTTTTCTCTTTTTTTAATCTAACTACAAATTATTTAAATGGAAGTAAACACCCTAACACACTAGGACTCATAATGAAGTGACCAATTAAAAGCAGATACCGTATTTCAAAAACAGCCCTTTCTGAATTTCTGCTGCTCATTAGCTTTATCCCTTACTGGGACATTTGCACAGCACACAGAAGATTCCCAGGCATATGAGTTATTTCTTATTCCAAGAACCAAGGAAATTAAAAACCCCAGCACAATAGGTGACCAGTCAACATTTGTTAGCTGTTGGCAAATCCTGACTCTATTTTTTTTTTCAAGAGCACCATTAATGATGTCATTGATCAGATGGAAGTGCCGTATTTGAGAAAGAGGCAGATCCTGCTCACGATATATGTAACACTTTACCTTTGCTACTTCTTGTTATGAGGCACAAGGAGGATAAAGCTTGGAAGAACACTCCACCTCCCACTCATGATTCAAATGTTATTGCCAGCACAGCTTAATCAGTTTTGCTCAGCTCTTTTTGAGATTGCCCTTGGTAAGCTCAAACACAATTACCTGACTTAAATTCATCTTGTTGGCTTTTGTGTGATTTTTTCCTTCACATAACTCTTCAGAGATGGCTTTGTTCTTCCTCCATCTTCTTGATCTCTTTTCTAAATCATAATGGACTTCTTCAGTCTCACTGCTGTCCGAATACTCCAAGCTGGTTGCTTGTGGGTTGAAATTTACATCCAGTTCTCCATGGAAATGTTTTTTTTCCATTCTGGGTTTATCACTTTGAGTTCTGCTTTGTAACCAGAGAAGTTTGCTAGGTCCTTTAGCTTCCTGGGAAGAGTTTACTGAAGATGTTTCAGAATCAGAAAACAGTGTCTCAGTGTTGGTGTATAACCCAGAGGAAGGGGAGTTCACTGCCTGGTACTGGTCATTCCCATAAACCCATTCAGGACCGTACTGGGAACTGGTGTAATAGAAATCATCTGGTAATTGCCGAGGTCTCCGACGCAGCTTGTTCAAGGCCACATTCCAGTCGTAGTCATCCTCGCTGTCTGAGCCCATCTCATCATAGGCAGACACAATGCTGGATTCGTTCTCCAAAGCTTCAAATACTTGACTCTTTGGTTTGGCAAGCATCCGAGGACGAGGCAAAGTGACATTCTGCAGAGCTACCCAGTTTCCATCAGTGCTTTGGAAAACAGAAGGCGGATCTAGGAAAACAAAACAAGAACAATCATCACTGTGATCACAGTGTGAAAGGCTCATTTTCCTTGCCAGCTTGTGATCAACTGGCCACAAATTGGAAGGTTCAACAAAACTAATGAACTCTCTCATGTTGTGAGCTATGCTGCTCTACTCTTTTTAATCAAAAGCCACCACATAAAGTCACGGCAATGACTATTTAAAATGTGAGAGTACTTGGACCAAAGTTTTTTTCTAAAAGAACTACTAGGAAAGGCTGAGGGAACATTGGTACACAGACATGTATAAATCCTGTGTTTCGCAAATGTCTTCAATTCTGTGTGCAGTTCTGGTGTCTCATCTTGAAAAGGAAAGATGCAAAAAGGATCAGAGAAGGTTGCACCAGGTTCTGGAGTGGCTTCCATTCAAGGAATGATTAAGTAAACCAGAGCTCTGCCTGTCTGGAGGAGAGAAGACTCAGCACACCCTAAAAGAGATGGGGGAATACCTTCCCACCTAACTACTAGAGGGCATAAAGTGAAACTAGTGAAATCAAGGTTCAAAACAAGCACAAGAAAGAAGTAGGATGCAACAGGATGCTTTCTCCTAATTTTTCCTAGGCTCTTGGTTATGCTTGCTGTTGCATCCTAGACTATATGTTATTGTTTATGACCCACGCACTGCTGCTTTTGTATTCTTACACTTTTTCAGAGTATGTTTTACAACTCTGACAGAAAAAAAAATGCCACTAATATGCTCAAAGAGTTCTGTATAACTCGCATAACTGCACTTCTTAATTTAGATCCCACTTCCAATCAAACTTGAGAAGTCTCTTCATAGGAAACGTGTGATGACTCTACCTCCCGCAGCAGCTGAATAAATACATAATGCTATGGAGTTACACAGTAAACCCGGTTTACTAAATGAAGTTTTCAGCCTTATGGATTCCTTCCATGGGTTCAAATTTGACATTTCCAGAAAACTGTAGAAATGGTTATTATAAACTATCAGTTTTCTAAAACTGTAAACAGAACATCACTATTTAAAAGAGAAAATCACTATACACTGGATAGTGTTGTAGATGACACCCAAACACCTCGCACTACATGATTACAAATACTTGGACCTCAAGAAGATGACATTTTCCCTGGAATTGCTGATAAAGAACATAAATATGAAGTAAGAAGGTATGATCAGTTTAAAAAAAAGTCTGTGGTGTACTACCATCAACAAAACACCCCCACAAAAATGAAACAATAATTAAACTTAATTAAACTTAAGAGCTATGGAAGATTTAGAACAGATTTTGTATTTGTTAATCATTTGAGTCCTTTCCGCTTGTTTTCACTTCCTAAATTTCATGCCAATTCAGAGAACTTGAGAAAATACATCACTGAAGACATTCTTACTCCTGCTTAAAAATAAATTAAAACATTAATAGTTTTCTTGTAGCAGTGACCCACTGAGGATATAACTGAAGTCAGGTTTATAGGGAGAGCTAATAACTCTGTATTTTAACAGCTGATTTTGGAGAAAAGAAAATACAAGCTATCAAGCATAAGGAACTTCTGCTTGTTCACTTTTTCCAACCATGCTCATTAACCTAAATATAGGATTGTCTTGAGAGAAAGAGGACCTTTCCTTAAAAGCATTGTTCCTTCAAAGCAAACAGCTCTGCAAGATACAAATCTTCAACAGGAACTGTTGCACCACATAACACAAATGCAATGCAGTGGAGTGTTGTACCATTATACTTTTTTCTCTTTCAAACCATACCCCCTTATTTTTTTAAGCAACAACACGTAAGAATCGGGCGAACATCGTCAGTTAATCAAAAAAAGGACAAGATAGCAGTCGATTATATCTTAGAGGGCAAGCAGGGTGGAAAGAAAAGCCGCTGAGAACTTTATATTCAGAAAGCTGACTAAGTTTTGCCCAGCTTCAAGTAATGTCAAATGCTCCCTTCCTAATTTTCTGAAACAAAGTCACTTACCTGAAAGAATGGATTTTGCACACAATTCATTTGGTATACACTATAAGTTATCCTTGTGAAAATGAAAATAGATTTAAGAAGTATCATTGTGAAACTATTGCTAAAGAGGAAAAAAAAACCCAGTAATTAATGATTTGGCTCTTGAATCATCATTTAAACCAGTGCAAATTGTAATCAAGATCAACTGTGAACTGCTTTTTGGCTACATGACTGAAAAGCTCAGTGATGTTGCCACTCCAGACTCTTGGTTGAGGTTTCTTCTGTTTTCTGTATCCTAATACAGAGCTGCTTACTACTGAATAGGTGAGATCATATTTACACAAATTAGCACAATCAGGTATTTCCTACAAGCTCAATAGGCACCACGATTTCATCACAAATGTGGTTCTTAGATGAAAGGAGCAGAACAAATCCTCTGAGTAGAGCACCTAGAGGAAACTGGGTCAATTTGTCATTCTGCTATGGTTAAGCCATTGTCAAGTACTAAATTGCTCAACAGTTGAATTCAATGGGATTGAAGTGGGTTCTTAAATTTAAGCACCCAATTAACTGCTTTACTGAAAATAGGTCTTCCACTACAAATGCCAGGGGAATGCTTCTGACAGGGTGTTGAATGAGCAGCTCACAAAGTAATGCATACTTAGTTAGGTCAGATTTTAGCACTACTTTGCTATCATAGTCTTCTTTGGAGGGAAGGGTATTAACTCTGTCTAATTTTCAATCTCCCCAGGTTATCAACTGGCCTTACAGACTAACAAATCAAATTGATGGGCAGCCCCCATCCCTGGTCCCCAGTACACCCAAACACATATTTTGGCTGCTTCTGCTTGCCCACACCCACTGAGCCAGCTGTGGGAGTTACAGCACCAATAAACTCACCCTACAAAATAGAAGTTTTATCTTCATTAACCAAGCAGCAGGAACAAGCAGACTCTGTTGTGTTGGGACAACAGCAGCAGATATGCTATTAATAGCTTTGCTGTTCCCCATCACTGGGAGCCAGAGGCTGCTGCTGTAGTGAGTGGTTCAGCTTTTCCCCATGTGCAGCTGTGGGGATGAAAACCAATCAACTCTTCTGAGCAGTAGTTGCCTGGTGCTACACTCTTGAGGTCTCATGAACACTACAGCCAGGACAACAGAGGCAGTGGAAATGCGACCCCCTAAGAGCCGGAGCCACCTTCTTCAATGACAGCTTGTACTTAGGTCATCCTGACGTAAGCAGGAAATTTGCGACCTATCCCAGGGTGCTGATTCAGGAATGGGGCTGACTTAGGAAGCCACCCACCATTCATATTCATATCCATACCTAATATACAGGAAGACTGAGGACACAGATCTAGGGAAACTGCTGGTCTGTGAGGTTCCTACTCACATGCCTTCCTCAAATTCAAGTGGAAGCAGCAGGTAGTAGGGCTGCACAGAATGCCACAATAGTGAATTCATCGGGATTGAAAACCAAGGTGTGATGGGGAATCCTAAACATGAATTATGTCACTGTTTGTTTCACCATGTAACCTCATGAATAGCTAACTTCTGCAACAGAAGGGAGTCTGTGGGCAGGTGCAAACTCCTCCAACTGGAGGACAGACAACCAGGTGACAAAGCAGGGCCCTTGGGCTCTTTTGTCTTAAAAGCTCTGAAGTGTATCCAAATTACATGCCTAATGTTTCCTAACAGTCCAAAATCAACTCCCTAAAGGCTCATATTTTGAATCTTTTCTTGGAAATAATATAATGGCCAGATAAGCAATAAAATCATGACACTCAGCATCACCAAACAGACATCTTTATATGTGGCCCTTGAAAGCACAGAGGCCAGCAGAAATTTCCTGGAGAGGGTCTTTGCTTCAAGTCATATTTATTCCACATGTGAGTACCGAAAAAAGAATCATATTCGTACTAGAAGTATTTACTTGTTTCATTTAGCCTGTCCACACTTTTCCAGCTAGGTAATGCAGACAGCTTGCGTTCCTTCTGTTTCTTGAATTGTCCTTTTTGATGCCTCCAAAGAGCCTCAGTCACAGATGATGCAGGGTCTAGTCCTTTACTGGGCATATCTTCACTAGCGAGGGAGAATGCAGACTGAGACCTCTGTGGGAATAAAAATCAAAAAGCATAATTTAAAAATAGAAATACTTCATTATCAAACTCTTTACCTTAATTAGTATGAGTATTCAGTTAGCCATGGAAGTGTGGTATCTGCCAGAATGCAGAAATGGAATTTAATGTATTCAAAGTAATTGTTTCAGCACTAGATTGCTTATTTATGTGCATTTCTGATGCTACGCAAGGAAGCAGGAAATTGTTTGTACTACCACGGACCAGATGGAGAGAAATAATTAAGGTGAAGTTAGGAATGTGCTTGGTGAGGACTGATATCTAACTGTTTTGACTCAAGCTAGCCAGAAAGAGATCCCATTGTGGTGAGACATGATGATCTATTGTTGGCTCAACAGGCCATCTGGTGTAACGATTTGCAGAAATTAAAAATTAAAAAAAAGCAAACAAACAGCCTGTTCTCCAAAAATAGATGTGCAACTCAACTGATTCTAATGCAGAATTCTTTTGCTGGCTAGGACATACATATAACACAATATTCTGGGCAGTTTTATGCAGTCTTGCTAATCAAATCAATATAGACTACAATCCATTTGATTCTAGGAAGGTCACATTTGAAGTCAAATGAGGTAAAATACTGTTGCGATTGCTAATGAGCCCTAACTACTATTGAGGGGAAGGTGCTTTCCTTTGGATCCATATAAATATATCATACATTTCAGTTTTGACTTAGGCACGGGGGTCAGTTGGAGAAGCCACAGTTAAATTTGGTCAGATTTAAAAAAAAATGTGAAAGCTGGCAGTGTCCTGCTGATTTCAGGAGAATTTACTCTTACAGGTCTAATAACACACGTAATTCTAAAGACGAGGCTACAGCAGCTCAAGTCAAGTTTTAACATCTGGTTGACACTATTTTGCTGCAGCACGATTTTTTTTTGTAATTAATAACTTTGCTTTTGATGACAGAATGTGCTTAGGCAGCTTGAATGGCAAAAGAGATCACTTTTTCAAATGACAATTAGCTTTTTTCTCCATAACTTTTTACCTCTCGAAACCTTTGTCTCGGCCTTCATAACAAAATCAGTAAAAGATGCCTGTACATGGTAGGGCTTCACCAAGAAGTATTGCTTTCAAGTGGCCACTTTTCTGGCTGCACCTCCTTCCATCTGAAATGCTCCCGACTGGGACTCGTACACCATACCAGAAGATTTACTTACCTGCCAGCCTTCCTGTATCTTTTGCTCAGCACTGTGATTTCATAAAAGTTTCAGTAAAGAGAAACATAACTAAGCACCAGGGTTTAGTTTGGTTTCTGAACTCCGGAGGAAAAGCCAGAATCAAGTATTTCCTGTAACTGCAATGACTTGGTTCATCCCATCCATTCAAAGACACAGGGTCCTAACATGATGCATTGGAGAGTTTCCTTTCCAATCTAGTAACATGAACTACTGACAACAAGCTCATAGTACTGTGTAATTTTATTACAGGGAATCTTTCAGATAAGTTGCTTTCACAAACCAGCTACATTCAAGTGCATATTTAGGCTGTTTCAAACCTCAAACTAGATCTTCAACTTATCAAGATCATTGAATTCTTCTTAACCCTGTAAAAGGGTTAATAACTTAACACAATACACACAGGTACAGAAATAATTTTGCTATAGGAATTTGCTCTTTAACTTTGATTTCATCCTGCCAGGATATACAGGCAATATAATCAACTCTGCCACAAATTTGCTGTCTGAACTGTGACAAGTTTTAACTGCGCCGTGGCTCATTCTGTTGTAAGGCAAGAACTACTGAACTTCCCACATCCTTACAATACATTAGGTCCAGTTCACATCTGACATACCCTCTGATACTTTATATTAAAGTTGTTACATGCTGAAAGTAGCATATTGTTGTGGCTGTCACTTTTTTCACAGTACCAAGAATATTCTTTTTCCATGTATATTGCAAACATGGAGAGATAAGAGATGCTGAAGAACACAGAAGAAGGAACGTCCTACAGCTTAATCACTAGTATCTATTTTCCCTTATTACTTAACAAACTGAATCATAAGAAGGAGAAGAAAAAGAATCAGGAAACAAGTAGTTTGTTTAATGATAACCTGGGCTCAAATAATGAACAGTTATTTCTCATAATGTGAAATCTGTAGGCTAGACAAGTTTTCTGGTGTTCTGTTTAAACAGCAGCTTCTCACCTGCCCACTTGCTGTTTCACAAACATCACAGCGAAGGCTTCATCGCAGTGCTGGCAGTGTTGGCACTTCGCTCTCAACCAACCTGAGATCTGCCATAGTTCAGCCCTGGCAACGCAGAACTCGGCACAGGCTGTGAAACCCACTGAAGGTGCTCAGCTAATCCTGCCCTCAGACCCTACAGCAACCCAGCTCTGAGCTATTTAAAGCTAGCTCAGGTGCATCTACACCATAGGACAGGCACATCCTTCAGAAGAAATAGAAGATGCACAATAGCTTGAAGCATTTTAAAAAGAAGAAAACGAGCAGGAAGGGTCTGATGGGCAAAAAGCACTGAAAAACAGGGAAGCACAGAAAAGAAAGCAGACACAGACACTTGTGGTGCAGCAGTCTAGGATCTCAAATAAACTTATCCAAAACAAGCTGTTCCTTTTAAATTGTGTGCTGAAACCTTCCAGTCAAGGTGAGTGGGAAACTGCTCTCCACAGTTTCTGTCAACGTTGTGTGGAGAGCAGGAAACTGTTTTTATGCAGGAACCACTGCTAATTCCCAGGTCAATTCCTCCAAATGTAGCAAGGGAAAAAAGATGCACCGAAATTTGGCTGGAATCCATCCTCATCCTTATTTTACGCCTTGTGTGAATTTTTGATTAAATCTGTCTTGGACTGCTCTGCTAGAAGTACCACCTCTTCTCACTGAAGATGGTCCAATATCACAGAAGGCTCAAGGGGAGATTTATTATAAATAATCAAGAAGTGACAATGTTCTAATGAGCTCCAATTAAGAAGAATAAATAAAAGTATAGGATTAGGTTTTTTCTTTTTCTGAAAGTTAGTTTTAGAGATAGGGATGGATGGACAGCTAGTAGAATTGTGTCTTACACAGACACTTTTGAGACAAAGTGTAAATATTCATCCCTGATAGCAGTTTAAATCACTGGTGCAACCACAAGTAACCTCAATAACAATACAAAAGAGGAGTGTCAACAGCCCAGCTTAGTGGAGGAGCAGGACAGAAGCATATCCTGGCATAAGAACAAATTAGTCTACATTGGCATAAACGTGGCAATTTTTTTCAGAGCACAAAAGCAAATGTTTGTCCAGAGGTTTCTCTCCAATCAATTACTGGCCTGACTGATGACTCCATCTGAATAGCAAAAGACTCAAGACTTCTTTTTGCTGCTTTTGCAATTAAGAACGAACTGGAATGTTATTTACTTAGCATGAGGTTACACAGCAAAAGATTTGATCTTAGTTGATGCAAATGAACAACTAACTTGACAGCCCTACAGCTATAGCAAGAGTTTTAGCATGGGCTACAAACCTCTGTAGAAGCCTGCCTGTGCTGCTGACTGCACTGCCTGGGGCAGGCAGCAGACTTACACTTTGCTGTGCTGCATTGGTGCTTCCCTTCCTCACTGAGACAACAGCCCATCTGTGGATCCACAGGGGACACATTTCTCTTGTGGACATGTGCTTAGGAACATAAGGGAACAGGATTGAGAAGCCCACCTAGAGGCTGGTGCTCCAGGTAATTTTCCTGTGCATGGATGCAGGGAGGTCCTAGAGGTAAGGCCAGTTACCCTAACAGGCTCTTGGAGGTGTTCGCATTGGAACAAGGGGTATAAACTGACCAAATGAAGGAGTAATAGCCCTCAGTCTTTACCAATTGCCTACAAACTTGGACAGCAACAAGATCTCAGGGCAAAATAACCAATCCAGTCTATTTTCCAAAAGTATCCAAATAATAAAGCAGCCTAAATATGACTTTCAAAAGGAGGCAGGAACGTAAGAGCTTGGGTCCTCATGTCGTGATTTATGAAGACATGAGAGGTCAAGAAGACCCTTCCCTCCCAGCTAAAGCTACTGGCACTTTTCATAACCAGAAGTTTTGGTTCTTCAGCAAAATACCTCATCAGCCAGGTGGTAGTTTAGGTGTATTTATTTGTGATTAATTACAAGGCTGTGCTTTACGTTTGCAGTCAGACACTAAGGTACTGCAGCTGTTAGTTTTTGCAATAAATTAGTACATCAGCAGATGGCATTGCAACCAAACAGGTCATTTGCCATGTTCGCTGCACATTCTCCTACCTTGGAGGCTGCACACTGGATTGCTGTGCAGTAAAACACAGCTTGCAAAATATAGTTACAGTATTGACAGGCATTTCCAAACGCTTTAGTTAGATGAGTTCCCCACCAAATCCTGCCTACTTGTATCTACTGTGAGATTTTTGTTTCAAAAAGAAATTCCAAACACATTATCATTATGAATCTATCTTTTTTTTTTCTTTTTAACCCTTTTTCAGGGGATTTCTGCCGCATAGTTATGTCTGGTCGCCGAGAACTCAGCCTTCATTTTGAACCAGGCCAGTACTAAAAGGAATAAGTTTTGCATGTACAGTCCTGTTTCACTCCTGGCCTTTGGGAAAAAAAAAGGCAATGCAGTTTCTGAAGATTAAAGAAAGGAGTGAATAAAAAGTAATCACATACAATGTCTCCTGTTACTTAATAGACATATTCCATCTTCTGAGTGTCTGTAACAATTTGCAAGTTCATGCTTCTGAACACTGAATAAACAGAAACAAAATAAGTAAATCAAAGTAAGAACAACTTTTTATAAAAACCACTTGTGAACACTGAGTCTAAAGTCGACAATCTATAGGTTATTTACCTTTAATAACTGTCTTATGTATATTTTTTAGACAGATAATATACAGATTTTGTTCTACATTCTTCTGCAAAAGTTGAAAGAGTGTCATCAAAGTGTAATTGCCCTTGCTTCTAAAGAGAAGCTAAAATAGTAATTCAAAACAGATCCCTAAAACAATGACTGAACTCCACAAAGGCTGCACGTTTTTCTCCTCACTTCCCTCCCATATCACCCTATTTCTTCAGTCTCCTTTAACTAGTAAAACTGTGGTTTATTCTGCACTTATTCAGAGCAGACAAAGGACTCTCTCAGCTTCAGAAGGGTAAGGCAGCTGCAGGGTCCCCATGGCAAGAGCCCTTGCAGGCCCTGGGACCTCAGCACCAGGGCTGAGGGCAAGCAAGGCACCTCTGGATCTGGGTAGCAGAGTCCTGTGCTGAAAAAGCTTTGACCTGTGGGGCAGCCCTTAATTCGGGCTTTGAAGACTAGCTTGTGTATTCAGGTAAGCAGCCTAGAATTGACAGCACAAACACAGATGGTTTAAACGCAACCTTATCCGCCCCCTCTCCTCACCCACAAATTCTACAGCTACGCCTGCAAGCGGTGCAGGAAAAACCCCTCAACTGCTTCTCATCTGTGTTCTGTGAACATAATCAATGCACAGACAGAACCAGCAGGTCCAACCCACCTGAGCAAACACAGTAGCAACAGCTAATGCATCCTCTGGTAAGTAAACACCCACACGAGGAAGGAGACAGTGTGAGCTTGCAAATGGTGACACTCTGCCACAGCCTATTTATCCCTGGAAGAGATCTTTCGCTCTGCTTAAATGTATGCAGTCCAGACATTCAGCAGTGGGAGTGAAATACCAAGGGTTTAAAGCATCTGTTCCTTAGTTAATCTTGTATGTGGCAAAGTATCTGTTAACAACCCTATGGCTTCTGAAATATGGCAAGAACAGGCATATGAATTGGAGATTTTCACACTCAACTGGAAATAAACTCCCTTCTTCATGCCCCGACCTAAACCCTGGTTACAATATCTGTCATCAGGGCAAATCCTTGAAGAGCAGGCTGAGAGAAAACAAAGATGACTGCAGCCTCTCTTACAAAGGCCTTAGAGCATATGTCCTTCCAGGGTTTGCCCAAGCTGGCTGCTTTTTCACTGACACAGACATAGCCCAGCCGTACTTTAGGTGGGTTTGACATCCTTTTGATGGTCTCTCAGGCAGCTGATCCTCTTAAAAGCATTGTTCCTTTAAAAGGACTACAAAGATAATTCTCAGCTAACCAGGGTCCATCAGCAGTATGAATTGCACAGCTGTGTAATAATATGTAGAGCCACATCTGGGTGTGTGTTTATTTTGGTTCAGTTTGGGATCCAGTGATAGGCTGCAAGGGAGAGAGGCAGGAGGCTATTCCCCAACAAACCCATCGCTGCTGAGCATGCAAGTAGCTCTACACATCACCACACAGAAGTGTAACCCACAGAGTTTGAGAGACTTTCTGTCCTCTCAAATAGTAAGCAGGTCCCACACGTGAAAATGCTACTGCTTTGGTTGCAAGGGATTTGTAACATAGTAACAAGGGATATTTAAATATTGGTTTCAGAAGATGAGTATAAACATCCTTTTATTGTACTTATGGGGCTAATGATTTAGGACAGTACTAGTAGTATAAAATAGCATAGTTCAATCAATGTAATGGATTTATGTGAACATCTCTACAGAAGTTTGTGGTGAATCAATTGTTATGTGCTTTGACAGGAATAGAAGGCAGATGTACCAATGCAATTGTAATTTAAACAGCACTTTACAGGTACTCTTGTTCACTGTATTTGTCACTGTTGAAGTCGCACCTTTAATGCTGTGTTCAGTTTTGGGTCCCTCACTACAAGAAAGACATTGAGATGCTGGAGAGAGCTCAGAGGGGGACAACAAAGCTGGTGAGGGGTCTGGAGCACAAGGCTGATGAGGAGCGGCTGAGGGAACTGGGGCTGTTTAGCCTGGAGAAAAGAAGGCTGAGGGGAGACCGTATCCCTCTCTACAACTACCTGAAAGGAGGTTGTAGCATGGAGGGTGTTGGTCTCTTCTCCCAAGTAGCAAGTGATAGGATGAGAGGAAACGGCCTCAAGTTGTGCCAGGGGAGGCTTAGATTGGATATTAGGAAAAATTTCTTCACGGAAAGGGTTGTTAGTATTGGAACAGGCTGCCCAGGGAAGTGCTTGAGGGTGTTTAAAAGACACACAGCTGAGGTTCTTTGGGACACAGTTTAGTGGTGGACTCAGCAGTGTTAGGCTTACAGTTGGAGCTGATGATCTTAAAGATCTTTTCCAACCTAAACAGTTCTATGATTCTGTTTAGCTGTTACTACTTCTCATGTGTTCTTCCATGGCCCATTCTTTCCACCTCCTCCTGAACTCAGAATATTCCACTACATCTCTTAAAAACAACCAACCAACCAACCAACCAAAAAACAAACAGTGCAGATACTTCCCAGCTGCGTAACATCTTTCATTTGAAGGCACTAAGAGCTCAGTTACTATCCTGTGATGACAGTATTACTATATTATTTACAGATGAGAAAGCTGAGCAGCAGCAAAGGCCAGATCCCTGTTCTGTTGTATGGCAACATGATTCTAAGTTACTACTTGTATGTCCCACTGAGAGAATAAATGTGTATAAAGGGGTAGGGGAAGGAGGTGAGCTAGCATTTTCATCTCAAGTCAAGTTGCAGCCTCACACATAAACTTTTTTTTTTTTTTAAGAGAATACGCTTTACTGAACATGATTACTCTACTTTCATTAATTTATAGGTTTCTCAGTGCTCCATGCAACCTTCCATGTCCCATTCTGACCCACGCCTACAAAGTTGCACTCAGCAGTGCACTCACCCATCAGAATGAATCACTGCATCTGCTACTCAAACACCCACTTGACAGAGGAGGCCTTCAGTGTTCTGTGTTTATTTGCCTCTTGCTGTTACAATATATACCCTGATTTAATCTAAAAATAAAGTAAGATTTGTCAGGCAGACTAGCTTTGAGCATCACAGGTTTTAAGTTAGACCTTAAAGCTTCATGATACCCAGCATTGTATTAGGATAGCATATTTTCAACAAAATAAAGCTGAAAGAACAACATATGATCTACATTCTTTCAAAAATAGCAATATAGAATGATCAACCTTCTCTGTCTTTTCCCCTACTCACTTTCATGTCTTAAAACCTATCCTGGTTTGCTGGCAGTAATTGTAATTCAGCTGAATTTAGCCCTGCATGGGCTTGATCATATATCTAGCATCCAAAACTGTCTTCTTGGATGTTTGTCAAGTGCATCAACAGTACTATGAAGCCAAGAATCAGTAATCTTCTGCTAAAGATACATCTCAAACAATTTCAAACCATACAAACAACTTTAAAAGGAAAAAGCTGTCATGTTTAGCCTTGCACTGATTATTTAGCCACCTGAAACCTTAAAAAGTGGTGCTAATTGCTGAGTCAGAATTGCAAAAGCAGCTGCGATCTATCCTGCTGCAGTGGAAGCAGTGAAATCAATCAGATTATTATGGACAGGGCCAGAAGTGTCATACTGCCAGGTAACTCCAGATCACTTTTGTAGTGACACAATGTTACACCTGCAAACTCCGCAGATGACAGCAAGATTTGTAACCTGCAAAGTACGTAGAGAAAGCTGAAACTTCTCATAATAAATATGAATAAGTAAGACCCATTGTTTTCAAAAGTACCATGTGCTTTTTCCATCTCAAATGTACTGGTCTTTCCCAGCCTGTGCAGAGAAGATAGTGTTCCAGTTGGCTGCTTTTGGAAGGCAACAAGACAGTAAAGAACCCATCAGGATCCAGCTGATGGGCTTCTGGATAAATGCACACCTGCCTCACTGGAAGTAGGACCCAGCAACAGACTCTGTGCAACCTTCTGATTCCAGCTCATGTATGAAAACTAAAAGCTCCATCTTCCCTATCATGCACTGTATTTATTAATTAAATATAAATATGATGTTTCTGATACAGAGTTGTTGATAGGTAAGAATCAACGTCACCTGGCATCAACTTCTTACAGTGCTATGCCTCTCTCATCTGAAGCAGCTCTCCTGCGGTGTTGTGTGACTGCTAAACAGGATTCCTCCTCAAAAAGGTTTTATTCAAATATTTGCTTGGGACAAACCTAAAAAGGTGTAGAGCACCTGCAAAACCTTTGGAGATTTCCAAAGCAGTGTTGGACCTCAGGCTTGTGGAACCTTCTCTCTTTGAAAAAAATCAAAGGCAAAAAAAAACCCAAAACAAAAAACCTGTCAGTACACTGTGGGCCTTATAATTAGCTTAACCAGTAAATTTCTGCCTCCCCTGAGGTGCATCATAATGTGTATTTAATGAAATCCTCCTTTTCCCTATATCCCTAGCTGGTTTATATACTATAAATTATGGATGAGCTTCTGTTTACATATGCAATCTTTCAGCTGTAAAATAAAGACCACTAATACAGCACTTAGAACACACCAGGAAGCCTGCACTCCATCACTGTTTAAATGGGTAAAATATGTCAACTGGTCATTTGCTCTCACTGGCAGTGATGTATGGGAGGGAAACAGACTCAGTGAGCAGGGGAGCATCTGCCCATTGCCCTAAACTCCTCCCATCCCAACATTGCACAGCCTCTGCTTACTGGTGATCAGGAACAGATGGTGCCATCCATGTCTTTTTATGAGATAGGGAAATAAAATACCCAGTCCTGTATCACTATTTTTAGCACGGTCAAAGGATGTCAAAGAAATGTAAGAGGAAAAAAAGAAAGAGACAGTATCATAGCTACTATCACACTATAGTACTGCAGTTAAACAATCAATAATATATTTCAAGGAGATGTGTGTGTGCGTGTGAGAGTTCCTTAATATGCACAGATTTTGCTCCGACCAAGCAGATCTCACATAGTTAGTCTCTGGGCACTGTGCTGTCCCCAGCTTACACACCTCAAGTCCTCTGCACACTGCAAAGATGCAGTTTGGTAGGAGGGTAACGCAGGGCTTCCCAAGCCCAATGGAAGTTTCTGGCTGGTACAAATGATCTGCACACAAATAACTGCCACTGAAAGAAAAATCACTTGGCAAGTATAATCCTAGTCATAGTTGGGCTTGTTACAGCTCCCCCCATGTTATTAGCAAGTGACTTTGGTAATAAAATGCAATGCAATGGCAGACATGGATTTCTAAAGGCCAGCATTATAGCATGCAACTGCTCTAGGTAACTGTATGTTACTAGCTTTACTGTGAAACTGCATGCATTATCTTCTACACAGAAGACAAAAATATTTGCTCTAACATAAATTTTCAGTTCTAAATTATGAAATCCTAACTGCCTTAAGATTTCATATCGTTACCTCCCTTTCCTCTGCATGTCTGTCCTTCTGTTAATCATGCTGCTTCTTCCCTTTTACTTAATATATCCCACTTCTGCTTGCTTCAAGTACTAATTTGTTTGTCAGGTAACAAAAGAAGTCTTAAACAGAGGAAGCTCTACTTAAATAATCCTTATTGGGAAACAGGTTTACACACGTAACTCTAATCCAGTGATAGTCAGCTTGGGTTTGGTGGTGTTGTGGCCACCTAGTCCATCTACAAAAAACCTTGGATACACTAGGAACATCTGCCCTAATAAATCTGTTGCCAGAGCTCCCTTGTTAGCTGTGGCATGTATTAATAATAAAGGGGTTTCATCATTATAGGCAGATCTCTGCTCACATTAAGCCATCGCAGACAGCTCAATGGTAGGATGTGTACACAAGTCACATGAGGATTTGCTGTTACAAGCCTGGTCTCAAGAATTTCAAAATCCACCTGGGAAGGAGTAAGGAGCTCTTCCTAGAAAGGGTATATCACCACAGGGCGTCTCTGTCAGCTTCTGTAGAAGCTATGTTTTGTTTTGGAAAGAAAAAGATATTGTAAGTCTTTCAGCAGAAAAGGTAACTTTCTGAAATTATATACAGAGGAGAAACTGAGGAAGTGCAGTCTTCCAAATATGCTGATGGATGCATGCTTACCATTTGTAGCTGAATTAAAGCAAAGTAAGCTCAGGAAAAGGATTTTGGGTTGTTCCACAGTTGTTGATGAGAGTCAAGCAGGCTGTAACTGTTCTACGTTAGCTCTGCATAAATTGCCTTTAAGTACACTTTCCAACAGACCCTTTGTTAGAGCTTCCATGGCTTTATTTCTGCTAGCCTCATAGGCTGACATAACCGCAACTATATTAGCTATGGGAACAAGTGGAGCTATGCCACCTTTCCAAGGGTGTCTTATGATGTTAAGAAAACTCTCTTATACTCAAAGCAAAATCAAACACATGTGCACTTCAAATGGCAAAACAATAAAACAACCCTAGCGAAGCAAAAGGTAGAAACAATTTAAGGGAGGGGTGAGAGAATCCAGATCAGATGGCCAAAGTGATTCGTGTTCCTTAATGCACCGCGGGAAAACAATTGGACCAAATGGTGACAAAGGTGGTGAAAGACTCTGTGAAGAGGTAGAAAGTCCTTATAAAGCACTGTACACATCAGGATCTCTAGTACTGACTGTTGGCTACAGAAGTTTCAAAGGTGTTTGTTGTGGCTTTTCTCACCTTAGCATGACATTTCTGCTACTCCAGTATTTTCCACAAAGTCTACTATTTCTCAAACCATTGAGCCTCCTTCTGGCTAATATCTGGGTCTCAAACTTGTTACTTCAGAACAGAATTTCAAAATGTGTTGAGTGCCAGCTTAACTCTCTGAATGCAGAACAACAGGATTCTGGTGTAGTAACTGAGGATTTGAACTGCATGTTCCCCCAGCTCCTGTCCTTAAACTCCAGAAAGAAAACTCAGTTGAGTCAGACACAAAATTAACTCTGCCTCTCCTGGAACTTGTGTTCCACAAGCAACATGCCTAGGAGCTACAGCACAACACTCTTAAACACACTCGCCCTGACTTGTCATCACTTGGTTAACAGCAGCAGCTTAAAGGCATTACTCCTTCAATCTAAAAATACATGGGGTATAAGAATGTGAGTCTGTATCTCAGCAGTTCTGGCCCACAGTCTTATACTCTGGCATAAATCTATTTTCACTGGCAGTGTCAGCTAGCAAACTTAGCTGGGAACTAAGGCACAGCACATGTTCAATTCTGGTGGTTCTGCTCAGTGAGGGAGAGGTGGTTACTGATGCAGCAGCAGGACACTTGGGAGCAGCAGCTTAAACCACTGTATCAAAATGCACTGGAACTCATCTATCACTGTCTTCCCTCTCTGATTATGATACAGCCTATCCAAGCCTATGGCTTATTTTCACTTCTTTTCCCTTGCTGCTCTTCTTAAAATGTTACTAATGCAGCTTGTCAGATTTTCTATAGCAGGAATTAAAGACATTATGCTGAGGAATAAGTGAAAGAAGGAGGAAATACTCTTTGGAGTAAGACATAAATGGTGCTCTATGGTTGGGTTTACAATTTTGGTGGTGATGGTGGCTGTTTTCTTTAGGATGGCTAAGGAGAAAAAAACATTATGAAAATCTAACATTGTAAAAAAATAAATATGACGTTCAGTAAAAATCCAAATAAAAGCTAAGTGAGCATAAAAACTGTTCTAAGGAATAAACACTCAGGCATTGAGTCCTGTTAGCATTCAAATCAAGCAGCAGGACTGCTCATATCACAAACTCAGTCCTCCTCAACACACTCACCAATGCAACACAATGTCCGTGATGTACTGCCATGGCCATGATGTGCGAGGAAAGCATGCAACTGAGCGATAGTTTTTGAACCAGGAACAGGTTTAATACTTGTTCCCTGCAAGTCTCTATGTACTGTTCCAGGCAGTAAGTATCTGTATCCGTTATCTCAGTCTTCCAGTTTAACACAGTGGAAAACATCACTAGTTGTGCTAAGTTACTCACCCACAATGTGTAGGACCCCCTGCGGCTCCCTGGGAAAGTCAGCATGCTCTGATCTGAGACAGCAACCGACGCCAGGCCACTGCTCCTGGATGGTGGCCATTCAAAGTCAGCCTCGGCCTGCTCAGCTTTGCTTTTCTGCTTCTTTATAATCTGTAAAGTGGGAGGACAGGGGATGGGAGGAAAGAAAAGTGCTTAGAAAACACTGTCTGAACTGTATGGAGAAAAATTACACTAACCCTGTCTCAAGGCAAACTGCCTAGGAAGAACATTTGAGTTTCTCTTTGCTTCAGCTCCAGTTCATCCAAGGATGATTCTGACAACTTATATGCATTTCTTCTCATCTGAAGTCATACTGCTTGCAAGCACATAATCATCAATACAATAAATCATAATCACTGCCTATAGGAAAATCAGAGATGAACTAAATAAACTTTGAAACCTGTTCCTACAGTAACACTTTAAACATTAGCACCATCTAACTGTCAAGTATCTGCTGAGACAAGAATTTTGCAAAGAAATATAAAATACTAGATACGAGGGGAATTTCAAAGGTTCCTATGGCATCTAGACACACTTCTACTGAAAACAAAGAAGTCTTAGGTGTCTAGGCAGCATTTTTGTTTTTGAAAATCTACACTGTCTGAAGAGATCATATAGTGTACCTTTCTTCCTACACTGACAGATTATAACCTGCTACACTTCATTTCCACAACTTTTCTGACTCCAGTTCAAAATACCTACAGAATATTATTCTGTGGTACAAAAGATCTTGCTGGGCAGCTTTTGACAAAAGTGGTAGCAATTCAAGCTTGACTGAGACAGGTTCAGGACTATCAAAGAGTCAATGAGCGGAATTAATCTTTTAACATCTCCATTAAAACAGGAAGGCATTTTATTTTCTATTGAGCTGCTGTTCTGGCTTTTCTTGATAGCCTTATAAATGACATGTTCCTCTTCTCTAGTGCAATCCATAACCTGTTAGATGCCAGATCCCATACACAGATGTGGCAATTAGCTTAGTTCATCTGGGGTTCACTAACTTAGCAAAGTGGTTTCTCCACTGATCAAGGGAGCTCAACAACCCTGTTCATGCTTGTCCTGCGTGGCTCCAGTTTGTTCAGACAAACTCAAGGGGTATTTGTTCCCTCTAGCCATCCATTTTGGTGCTGTGTCAGTGCCAACTGTGAGCTTTGCAAGGAGAAGAATGAGCTTTCTGGAAAAAGCCACGAAAATCAGACACACGAAGGGTTCTGTTAGTTTTTGGGTGTCTCTCTCATGGCATCATTAATGGAACACTATTTTCATTATTGATGTTTTCTTTGTACATATTGCAGATGTAGGGTTCTGTAGAGTTGGTATGGTCAAAAGCCAACCTTCTTTATGTTGGAAAACTTTGTGCCTTTTGGGAAATGAAGTATAGATCTAAAACTCCACCAAGCAGGGGCATCCTCTTCCAAGCAAGTACATCACAGATCTGAGGGAGAGATACCTCTCAGCTCCAAGGGTGTAGGCCATCAGTTTAGGCACTGAATTAAGTTTATTTGTAGATTGATCTCTCTGTCTGATGTAGCTGATTAAGCCTACTGTGATAGTTGAAGTTGCAACTTTTCATTCACTGTGTACTTTCCAGACTGGTGTCATTCTTTCTGCTGTTAGCAGAGTCGAAGCTCACTAGGCTAAAATGTGTTCTGGCTATTAAACAAGCTAGGGAAAAAATGCTTGCCATACCTTCTGCACAATGGTTGTGGCCAGCTCTTCTATGAGGTCCTCCTTGTGTTCCTGCAAGTAACAAGCCTCGTTCTGCTTGTCCTGTGTGAAAACAGATACCTGTAGCTGCTACAATCACATAAAAACAAACTTTCCACTGAAGTGGTATAGATCAGGAAATGCTCTATTGGCATTGTGGGAAGAAATGGGAGGTACTTATATTGCATATCACCTTTTGAAATGCATGAGACAGCTACTACTTTATGTCTTCTTTCATACCTACTTGTTTTTGTACCACTATCCAAATTAAGAGAAAAATAATTGTTCTATTTAAATTAACACATTTTTTTTTAAATGTTACCAGGCTGTCACTGTAGGTCTCTGCCTTAGAAATAGCTTCTTCCACTGCTTCCTCTGCAACACGTAAGGCCACAGCAAGGGTATCCATCATGCTGTGTCCTAGGTGAAGAATAAGATAAAACCACCATGTTCTTTATATACATACATACATTTCGCATTATTAACTTCAAAATTCAGACTCATATTCTGGACATATATTCAAATCTTGAGTTGTTCATGACAAAGTTTATTTCCTCAATCCATAGTTATACACAGTAAAATAAAAACCTTAAGACAGTCTCTTCTTAAATAATAAATACAATAAACCACAGTATTTCTATGCTGCTGATCTTAGAATCCAGCAAAATAGGAAGAAATCATGGGAAGAATATCTGTAAACTTTCTATAAACACCAACAGGATACAAAAAAGGGAGTGAAAAAAAATATATGAGCACAGGAAAAGAATGAGAAAGAAGTAACAAAAACTAAACATCAATAAAATCACACTAAAATAAGCATGTATTGGGTGTAATACTGAAGCAAGATATTCCAGCACGGTACAGAAAGGATTTTTAGTATCTTCCTAAATGTTTCAGCTAAAAGATTGTTGGATCTGCAAACAACACGTACCAGCATTCTAGGCTATTTGTCCAGTAATTCAAAGTGTAAGGCCTGTGTTTTAATCACAAGAGGTTTTAGCAGCATACCTTCTGTCTGTCGGTAGAATGTAGAGTCACTGCCACAAATGCTTCCTTCATTTTCAAAGCTTCCTTCAAAAAAATCTCCTTCTGTTCAAAAAAGACAGTACCGCATGTTAGTATAAGAAGTGCTCATTGAAAGTAGAGGCATTGTTAGATTAGAATATTCACTACATCTTGAGTGGCACAGCATACAAAGAGGTATAACTGGAACATTCCTCCTACCTTGTGTATAAACCATGATTGCAGCAGCTTTTGTACAAAATGACTGCTTTTATAGCAAAGACCACATGTTCATTTTGGATGGAGAAAACTATTTCTATAGTAAAAGAGAGAAAGAAGCTACTAGATGTAAAACTTACACGGTAGAAGTTAAACACAGGGAATTTGCCTTTAATATGACATTTGGGGTTGAAATAGATTCCACATTTTAAAGGGCAGCGTTGTATAAATAAGCCAAAGCCCAGAGATGTACACTAGTATTTGTCTTCAAAGGGAACAAAAGGTTTATGTAATAGTCACACAGAGAGCAGAAGAAAGTCAGCGATGACATTTAGACTCAAAGGCCTTCCTTGGGAAGGTCTCACAGAGAGCACAAATGACACTGCAGCTCCTCACTGCACTGTTCACACTTCCATCTGAGGACAAATTCAGTGTGATTATGGCTTAAGTAAAGACAAGACATCACAGTGAAGTTCTGAAGGTTCCATCCCTGCGGTTTTTAATTCCATTGCCCCACTTCTGCCCTCACTGACATGGATATTCTTGTTTTCCTATATATTGTTCTCAACTGTTAAGGAACCTTCTCTAGAAAAAATGAATTTGATACAGAGAAAGCAAAAAGACTAATAAATCAGAATGTAATGCATAGGTTGCTTCTCCCTAGAAGGTTTTATGCCAACATTCGTAAGAAACACCTAAAATTTTCACTAAGGACTAGACAGTTCACTAATCATACTACATAATTTCAGAAAAAGATCAAGTAAAGACTACAGAAAAAATACAGCCTTTTACAACTTTCAAAAGAATTGCATTAGGGATGTATCTGGTCCAATAAAGCCAATGAAATTTCAAACATGCAGCTAGCTGTGTTTTGAGAAATTTGCTGAAGTTACCAGTATTACAAACGCCACTATTTTATATCTCCAATTACTCTTCTTATGGGGTGACGCATTGTAACATCATAGTTAAGGGAGACTTTTGTCTCTTCATCTAAATGGTTGATGTAATACTTAATCAGCATCTTTTAACCATTTACAAACATCAGTACAAAAATAAGATGTGGCCAGTTTCAGATCCTTGAGCATGCAAAACTCTTAAGTGAGGACAATCTAAGTTTTGGTCAGCTTGGATACTGAATGCATCCCACATTAATCAAATTTTGCTTCAAACACCACAAAATGTGCTCCAAGGCTAAATGTTGAATGCAAAATTATTTTCTCATTCATTAACTACTCAGAATTGTGATAAAGTTAGGGAACACAGGTCGCAATATACTGCAATTTACTTTATAGGCTGAGGACAAAAGTGCTTTTGTATCACTGGCATAATTAAGATTCAATATTCTTTGAAGTCTGAAACAGCTCTCCAGACACTTCACCTCTTTTTTTCTCTCCACTGAGGTATTTATTTTTCTTTTTTCTTTCTTTTTTTTTTTTTTAAATAGCCTTAAAAAACCTTTTAAAAATCATCTCAGAACTTCCATTGATTCAGCTTGTATATAAGCTGTTCTTACCTAGTACATCAGGGCAAACTCCGCTCTCCAGTCTATGCTTCTTGTATAAGTTCTTCAGAACTTTGGCACTTCCAAAACACTTAAAGCGGCTTTTGACATTATTGTAGTACCAGTCCAGAGACTGGGTCCTTAGGAGCCTAAAACAGAAAAATAAACAATATATTTGGCATTATTCTGCAACAAATAAACAGTTTACCACCCTTTTATGTAAAAATGGATCTTTTAGGCCTCAGAGCATAAACATATTAATTTCTGAATACTTCTTTACTGTTTGTACTTTGCATGACTGGTATATTGAGGGGAAAAAATAAAAAGCAACCCATGAGCAAATATCTTCTTCTCATTACTCAACCTTTTATTTGATTTGCGACTACCAGGGGAGGTGCTCTTCTCTTTTACATTATAATGCCAACACTACAGACTTCTGAAAAAGGTATACAAGCTTTTGAGCAGCACAGGAAGGTTTTAAAAACAGCCTTTACTTACACAGATTTACAGATAATGTAAGAATATTAGGTCATTTGTGCACTGCAAAAAAGAAAAACAACCAAAAAACAAAAAACAAAAAATATAAAAATATATAACTGCTTTTATTATATTTGGCGAAACCATTAGAGTAGACAAAGCCTAATTAGTTTTTTAAAACTGAGGTCATGGGTGAAAACCAAAATAAAATGAAACCCCACTGTAACCTTTACATTTTCCTTCAGGGACTCTGGACTTTTCTTTATAAAGTGCAAAGCAAGTGACAATCCACAATTTTTGTCTAACACACACCACTTCATATGCAAATAAAATCCCACTTATTGAGAGACTAGCAATGTGGTTCTCACTGGGTACTGAACCCTGGGAGAGACTCAATAACCAAAAAAATAAGCTGAGCCTGAGGTTTCAGCTAAACGCTTCCAGTTTAGCTCCAGATTTTTTTGAATTTCACTATCTTGCTGAAACGGAATATCCACTTCATGTAAAGAAGAACATCATGATATAGTCCACTTCTCTGTCACCACTGGAAAGTGTTTAGTAGCAAACATCAGCAGTGGGAAATTAAAAATAAAAATCAATGAAGCCTATTGTATTCAAACTGTGAGCTCTTACAGTTACATTAGCTGCTCTACTGAAGACAACTGAAGAAAAAACACATAATGGAAAAGCAGCATATTTTTTCTGTATGCTGTGTCAGCAATTAGAGGCAGGAGAGATGTTTACAGATAATGTAAGAATATTAGCCCTTTACTATCTGTTTGCACAGTAATATCCCAAGCCTAACTATGGTTCCCAAAAGGCTGAGCAGTTCCAATATTCACCATTCTACAAATGTCACTAACATGTGACAAGGGCAAAAATCCTTTTTTTCTGGAAAATGTCCTTACACACGCTGCACAGATGACTGACACCTCATGAAGCACAAGTGCCTGGTCATAGAGCACGAGCAACGGGAAGCATGCCTAAGTCTGTCTGTGAAGCAGAAGATTTGTGAATGCCTATAAAGTTGCCACCAAGAAATCTGTTATGATGCCTGTCCAAGTCTTGACCCACTGGCCAGGGCTTGGCTGCTGGCAGAGTGATCAATTTGTGAACAGAGGCAAATTTCTCCCTCAAACTGCAATTCGTCAGTGTGGTTAAACACCTGCCTTCTATGTGGGCTGGAACCCTTTGCTCTCATGGAAACTGTATCAGAAAGGAACAAACACTATGTCTTCTGCTTGCTGAATTTGATTCACTTTTGTCCATTGAGTTTCTACAGATGCTGGGAGTGTGAGATTTCAGTCAATAGCATCAAGTCACAGTTGTTGTGATGGATAAAACTAAGTCTGCATGACTGGGTTGGAAGCAGAAGGTATTGGCCAGGGAGGGTGCTCTTCTGCCAATAAACACAGTGTTCTCCACACTGCCCACAAAATAATTATCATAGCACTATTACTGCTGGTGGAATCACAGCACTGTGATATGTTGCTTTAGTGCTTTCAGGACCCCCACCAACTGCCTTAGCACATTTGCCAAGCAACCTCAGCTCCACTAGCCCAAAACACTTTTCATCTTCTGGGAAGCCAAGCAGACCCAGTTCTTAATATTCAGACTGACTGACAAGGTGTCAAAAGCAGAAAGTCACCCATGTCATTGTACAAACTGTATGAGTTGAGATAGTGAGTTATGAGTGCTGATCTGGCAACTTTGGAAAAATGAGAGATGAGACGCACTGCGAGTCTGCTTCCCCATCTTTTTCCCCATCTTACCATCTTTCTCTGGGTCTGGACAACACTGTTTCTGTATAAACAGAAAGCTAACAGCACTGATTTTTTAATGAGGTGAGACATTGCTTTGCAATGAACAGAGTTTTAGAGATAGGCTTTGTATGTGTAATGATAACATTTTCCATATGTGAATTTTGGTAGAGTCAAAAGGATTGGAGATCATACATCTCAAAGCGACAATGAAAGAAGAGATGCTTGCCTCTTTGTACCTAGCTTGTCTGGTATAAACCCAAGGACTGGGATTTTTAAAAAGAATTTCCTCATTACTGCAGGATTAACATTTTGTGAGTAATCTCATCATCTCATGTTTCTCTCCTATGTGTTGGAGAGCTACCGACTTCAAATCTATGCCTCTGTCCTGTACACATTTTATAGCAGATTACAATGCCTCCTCTAAAGCTTTTCAGCCTCTTAACTTTCAAATAAGTCACAACGTCTCTGCAGATTCTTCCTGGGGAGAAAGGATTTGGAGACGAGAGTATTTCTTTTACAGATACTAAAATAAAGAACCCACTCAAAAGAGAAATAAGAGCATTTTCTCTTTATATCAAAATCCTTTAATGTTGACCTGCATTTTAAAGCTGTATTCTGCAAAAGCAGTTCATAAGTCCAGAATAATGAAATACTCTGACAGAGCTAGAATTAAATTGCTAAAATGAAACACTTTCCTTATTACATCTAATAGAAAGTGTGCAAGATCTCTCCATAAAATGAAAGTTCACACTCAAGGAATATAAGTTGTACGCATTTTAAAGAAGTGGTAATGGTTGAAGCCATTTATCTCTCTCTCTGTGCCATAAAGACTGCTGTGTCTTTATTGCTAAATAGTCTGAAATGCTAAAAACATCATTTATGTTATATAATATTGCCATGGAATTGAGTCGCATTTTTATGTGTTTTTGGCAGAGGGGAATACTGTGATTTTAAAATTCTGCCTTACTAGAAAGTGTGAAAGTTAGGCAGACGCTTTTGGTTTAATAACATTAAAACATGAATGTGTATCATAAAACCCCTGTCTTTTACTTAGTGCAGCAGTGTCTTTGCCTTAATCAAGAAGCACTGTGAGAGCAATGGATAAGCCTATTCAAAATCTTTACAAGTGGTTTTCAGTACACTTCTCACCTGCAGCACCCAAATACTCAATTTATAGCCTTCTCCCAAGAAAAGAAGTAGTACAGCAGCTGTGCTGGTGAGTGGGGACACAAACCATTCTCTCATTATTAGTGATGATCACAAGAAAATCATGTGAAAGACTCCACTCATCCATGACTACAAGTATTCACTACTCAACACAGAGGAGGTTGTTTAGCAACTGATTTACCACTTTAATTTTTTTGGCTTCTGAAATGTTGAGAGGTTTTATCTGGTCTAAAGACAGTATGAAGCTTCTGCAATAAACAGTCTCTTAAGGTAGCACCAACTTATTGTTCATGACCTTAATCTCTACTCATAATGCAAGTTAAACTACAAGGAACCATTTTATAACATTTTTCCATTACCTTTGTGAGAAGTTTTCTTCCAAAGTAATTCAGAAGAACTTATCACTTACAGAAACCAGACTGCAGCTTAGTCTAGTTTCCAATTCTATCTCACCATTGCTTCCATAGCTTTGTGCCAACAGTCAGGCCAGTAAACTCTCCTCCTAGCCCCTCAATGTGGCTGCAAAATCAGAGCCACAAACTCCACTGGCACATTGACAACTGTACAAATGGTTGTACCAAACCATTAGTTCTTCTGAGTTTTATCTGTCGAATCATAGAACCATTTTGGTTGAAAAAAAAAGCGCCTTAAGATCATTGAGTTCAACCATCAACCTAGCACTGCAAAGTCCACCACTAAACCATGCCCATAAGCACCATGTCTACTCATCTTTTAAACACCTCCAGGGATGGTGACTCTATCACTTCCCTGGGCAGCCTGTTCCAATGCCTGACAGCCCTTTCTGTGAAGACGTTTTCCATACTATCCAAACTAAACCTCCCTGCATTTGTGACCCACACTCCCTGTGGTAGTTTGATCATCTAATCTACATTAAAATAACCAAACCATGAGACTGCTGTTCTTTAAACATCTAATTTAATTACTGGAATGAAATCAGTATGTAAAAAATCAGAAATAAAACATCTGCCTCTAACAGCCTTTTCAGAAACAAGAATGGGGAAGGTACAGGTGTCCCTCTCAAGAAAATAACAGACTCAACTGATGGATGGATGGATGGATGGATGGAAGGAAGGAAGGAAGGAAGGAAGGAAGGAAGGAAGGAAGGAAGATAGAAGAGAAATATTAGTTGCAATTTGTAACCCCTATACTAGCAAAACAGCATCCCTTGGAGATTACATCTAGACTGCAGGTAAGTGTTTGTGTGCATTTGCTGGCAGACATTACACAGAATCATTAAACATTAGCCACGTGCAGTGACAAGTAACTTGGTGGCTATGGACTTGGTTTGCTCAGTGGTATATTGTGATCTTCCAGAATCAATGAGTTCAGCCGAAGTCAGGCCCATGAGACACAAGAGATCTAGACCTGAGGTGAGCACACCTGTAAACTCTGTTATATACCTCTGATGGTTCCTGTAATGCAGCCAGAACATTTATGCCCTCAAACTCTGAGAAGTGCCAGGCCTGACATACCACCCTCAGTTCAGATTTACACCCTTTTGCCTTTTATACCCACCCGAGCTGCCATCTAACAATAGATTTTCACTGACCCAGCATTATGTACATACTCCTCCATCATCACATCCTCCTTCTTTTTGGCAGTCATCTGCATACTTAATCTGTTTTTCCCATGAAGCTATTTGGGTCTTCTCTGCATCTTACAGTCTTCCAATCACATTTCCCCAGAACTGAAGAGGTTCCTTTGACAAAGGCTTACTGCAACAAGACACCTCCCTTTTAAGATTTCAGTGAAGGACAGGATTAGAACAAATGGCGGCTGAGTGTAGGTCAGGTTCCGTGTTTTGCCCCTCATCCCAAGTCAATCTTCTCAGGCTAAAAAAGTGTTTAGGTTTAACTTCGACACAGAGCCATCATTCTGGTTTGTGAATGAAGGCGGTGAGTGCAGGTTTGGTGAAGACCACTTTCAGGTCTGTTCCCCATAGAGGGTAAATGTCCTGCAGCAGGTAAGGAAAACATTGAGACAATATCAGATATAAATGGAGCTACGGTTTGGTCCTCCAGTAGGAAAACACAAATAAGAGTAGAACATGTCAGCATTTAAGTGAGCAATTTTGTCCTCTGTTTTCCCTGTGAGGTTCTATGTCAAGAATCCCTGGCTCACAAATAAATGCATACTTGGCATATTAAGGCAAACTGCTGCCCCAGGAAGCATGTTGTGTTTTATAGTAACTCAAGTGAAAACATGGTTTTTACAGCAGTTATAAAAGTCAGTTTTTGAAAAGAACAGGGTTTTCAAACCCAGTGCTCCACTATAATTTAGCTGACTGTAAACACCAGGGGTGAAATCATGACTGTGCAGAGTTAACAGCAGTTAAAGTAATGACCTAAGAAGGGGCAGGGCCTCTCTTCAGGCATCTACCAGCAGTAAAAGACGTGAGAAGCCATATCCCACACAGCTCCTGACAGTATCTCAGCAAAAGCTAATAAGCTTTTGCCATAACAACATGTTTATAAGGATGTTTGCCATGTCTTACAGCCATTAATGAACATTCTTTCCCCACTTTTGCTCTGTAAAGTGAGCATCAGTGACTGATTCTTATTTATTCAGAGCTGACTTCTGAACTTAAGTTCAAGAGGCTGCATTGCAGGGGAGCTTGCAGTACAGGTTACTGCTGCTTTCAAGCCACTTCAGCAGAGCCTCAGGCCAAGAAAGAAAGCAGATCGCATATGTGTTCCCCTTACCCCCCTCCCACGATTCACAACACTTAGATCACTCCCAGCAGACACACAACTAGCCTGTTCTTAATGACTCCCAGTGCTGCAGACTCCCTGCCATCCATTCTGGTGTTTTCCTATCCTAACGTTGAAAGGTTTTCCTAACATTTAAGCTGAATCTTCCCTGTTTCTATTTAAACAAGACAGTTTAAGATGTTTGCTCTTTTTCTTCTAAGGTTAGAGAATCCTGTTTCATCCCAGGTCATGTTTTCTAGCCATCTGATCATTCTCACTGTTTTCTTCCTGAGACAGAAAGGGGGAAAAAAAAAAAAGCAAAACACAAAAGACCCAAGTGGTCTGTTTCTTTTTTTAAACACACATGCCAGGACTGGCAATTTGAGGCTTTACCAGGACTCTTTCAAGAAAGCCAAATGTAACTGTTGGGATATGACTTGTCACATCACAGACCCTATGGATGAGATTCCACTGAAAGCACCAGATACGCCCATTGTGATACTGAGTCAGGGTTGTGCAACACTCTGAGTCACACATCCATCAAAGCCTTGGTGAGACTTTCACTGCAGAAACTGCCAACTTTTCAAAAAGAAAAATCCTGTTGAACTAAGTCAATGATATTTTCACTCCACCTTTTCTTTTGACGGACAATTACACAAATGCCGCTTGCAGAAATAAGGTTTAAAGTGTACCTCCTCACTTGTTGCCAGATACACCAATGGGCTAAAATGTCATTTTTGTGGGAGAAATCCAGGCACTCAGCTGTTACACCTTATCAACAAGGAAATTACTCTACTGGATAAGAAAACCACGAAGCCTGTCATTCAGAAGAAGCCTTACGGTCATGTCTATACCACTTCTACCACACCTGCACAAAAAGCCCATCCCTTTTCACTTTACTCCTGCTTTCATTGCTAGATTGGTCTGTAACAAGCCCCAGATGGTACTGCAGCCACTGTGGATCATTCAGTGGCCAAAAGCAGTTTGCAATCCCGATATCAATTGTGTAAATGGGGCCCAAGCACTTACCTTCTTTTCTCAGTGCTTCTAGATGCTTCATTCAATGCCTGGAAATCACTTCCCCACCACACTGCCAAGTATTTTCTTTTCATTAAAATTATCATCTTTATGCAGCAGATTAATACTACCTACCAACCCAGATGAAAATTAAATGCGCAGCCATTGGGTATTTGAAACCAAATTGAAACAAGTCCAAATCCAAATGCCTATGTAAAAGCTGGAGCACTCAGATGCTGCCAAAATGAAACGTGCCACATGTTCACTTCAAAGTGCTTTTTATGAAGGTATTTTAAATTACAGGATACATTCATATACATCATAGAATGGTTCCGGTTGCAAGGGACCTTGCAGATCACCTAGTTCCCACCCCGCTGCCATGGGCAGGGACACCTTCCACTACACCACATTGCTCAAAGCCACATCCCACCTAGAGGATCTATTTTATGACATAAAATTGTAAACATATAAATATTATCACTGAAAAAAAATCTCTCCCCCTTAAGCAAAAAGAAATATTTCACTTTATCTGAATCTCTTCTCCTCCAGAAATTACTATTTTGTTTTTCCTATCTTAATTTGCAGTAAAATACATTTTCACTATCTCAGTATTTTTCAAAGGAAAGAAATTCCATATCCTGGTAATGCGGTACTAGATATTTTTTTCTGGCAAATCATAAGAATTCATTGATACTGCATCATTAGTAAATCCATGACATTCACAAGCATACAACATGCTAAAGTGAGATGCAAATAAATGTGAATCAAAGCAAGCTATCACAGCTACACTGAACACAAACATACTGTCTTTTACTGTCATATTTGTTTCTACTTGCTACAACACATCAATGCTTTTTTTTTTAGATTTCTGAAATAAAACAGGCAAAAAGAACAAAAATTCACCCTGACAGTACCTTAAAAATGAATATATCCTGCTGTTTTTCTTCAGAAACAACAACAGCAAGAGATATTAATAAATTCTCAATTGGAGAGGCATTCTTTTCCTGCTGTGCTATTACTATGAATTTATCCTTGGCACCTACCCACTGAAGTGTAAGAAAATTCATATAGAAACCTCATGTAAACAATCTTCAGAATGGAGACAGCAACATTAAAACACTCTCCGGAACATTTTGTCATTGAACATTTGTGTTAATGATACAAAAGTATTTTCAGTCAAAATACAAGTGAACATAAATGGCTACAAATAAATGCACCATTCACCCAGATGAGAAATGTTTTCCATTACCACAGGAGACACTAAATAAAACAACAGAAGACAAAGCCACTTTGATTAGTTATTCAGTTTACCTAAGTGAAGGTTTTTCTTTCTGTGAACTTCATTTTTAATCCACAGATGCTTGAAAAACAGCTGAACAACAAAAAAGTGAGGTCGATGAAGCATAAAAATTTTCACAAAAGAGATACAAACTCTGCTCCATCAGAAAAAAATACCAGAGGATAAACCATGCAAATTAATTCTGTAATCCTGATTAGAAAAATACGCAGGGCTTTTAATATAGAGCTCAAGAATACCAAAAAGACAACAAACCTCCGCTTTAAGGTCTGTTTCTGTTCTATCAGGAGAAAGCTGTGAACAAACAGCTGTGAAATGCCAGGAACGATGACAGGAATCATCATCACATACAATCAAAGAGAAAGTTGGGTTCATTTCAAGATTATTTATAAAAAGCAAGCGAAAAGAAAAAAAAAAAGAAGATAAAAACAATAGAAACAAGCTAAAACCCTTAAAATTTTGCTGAGGAGTGACGAGATGTGATTTCAGTTCCTGTCTTTCATACTGGTTATCTCAGACCGCAAGCCCAACGTTGGCTGAAGTAGGCTGCACTGTTTTCTTCTGGGAGCTGCGCACACAGTGACTCCACCACCCCCTTTCTGAGATGACACGTATTTGTAGCTTTGCGACTCCACAAGCCACACAACAGCTTAAGAAACATGTTGTTCAGCTGGAGGAGCTTAAGTTATCCAGCAGCAGGATGACACCTCCCAGTCCAAGTCCCACGCAGGTCCCTAGCTGGGAGGTGAAGGGAACGTATTTCCTTGCCATCCACAAGTCATGACAGGAGGAGGAGGGAGAGGGAGCGATGCTCTACTCCCCGCAGACTACCTGGATGCAGTTCAGATATTCATCCAGCAGTCAGAGGAAGGAGATTTCCTCAAATTACAGTGAAAAATGCTTTAGATGGGGAAAAGCTGGCCAGCCCCAGAAGGTCAGCTCAGTCAACCACTGAACCTCAGCAGCTTTTCCCAGCATGGACCAAGGGCAAATAAGGACTGAGTGAGGGTACCTGATGCTGTGCAATGGTACCTGATGCTGTGTAATGACCTGATGCTGTGCAATGGCACTCTCTGCTGCTGTGTGCAACTGAGCATCCTGTGCACACAGCGCATGCCTCCTAAGTTCCCTACCATTCTATTTCTGCTTTTGCAGAAAATGAGCCTTCTGTATATTGTGCTACTTGCAAATGGAGCTCTCTTTGATTAAACCTTTAAAACACACAAGACATGTCTTTTTAAAAAAAAATTTCTTCTTTTTGTAAAAAATAATTTGTTCTTTCAAACCAACTTTGTAGTCACTGCATTTTAAATGGTGGGGTTTTCCCTGTTGCACAGGAAATATTTTTAGTTGGAAGCTTTATTGTGCAAGCTGTCCAGCAGTCTGACAAAAGCTAAATTCCAGCTTACAGCTGAAAACCGCAGGAAAAATTCCAAAGCCTTTACAAATTATACAAATGAGACTTTAATCCCAGATGGCCTCACTAACAGGGGCTCTACATCTGGGCACACATACAAGCGTACTTTTCATATGGATTTTCAGCTATTTGAATAATGAAAAATAGAAAAAAAACCCTTCTATTTTTGTAAATACTTGTATCACAATAATAAAAATCAAACAGTCCTGCAAGCACAGATTAGCCAGACTGTCAGAGAAACACAGCTGTTTCGCAAAACTGGTCCCGCTCAGAGCTCTTGGATAAAATCAATCTGCTGTCCAGAGGAAAATTCTGTAAGAAACAAAACCTTCAAAGCCATACAATCCTCCTGTCTTCTCCAGGCCAAGCTTATTCTCATCTGTGCAAGGCAGGAGGTCTCCTCATAGGGCCACCCAGTTCTGCTAAGATACATGTGTATGTGTGTGGTATCAGCAAGTTTGATCAAGAACAATCAAGATAAATTGAAGGAATTAGAAGAAATAGTGTATGACCAGGAGGGGTGAAAACAGAGCTCCAAAGCTACCTGGTCATACACACTGAAATGACAGTGTGCAGTTGGTCTCTGAGTCCCAGTGCTGGCTTTCAACTGCAAACATCACAGTGCTTCTCGGCTACATCGACAACACTCATTTGAGAAGAGCCCCTACTTCACCCACAGAAGAAACGCACACTGAGGATTTTCAGCTTCCCATTATACTGGGATGAAAATATGGAAGCTAAAGGATGGATGTTACTTGACTGAGATGTCTCTTCCTGCTTTAATTGCATGAGGTATCACTACCACAGCTTTTCACATTTGGCTAAGGAAAACCCACAGAGACAATTCTTTAAGAAAATCAGGTTCTATTTAACATCTTTCCAGCTGTGCTGCTTAGGCCCTAAGTAACATCCAGTTGGGTGGGAGTGTTGATCTGCTGGTGGGCAGGATGGCCATACAGAGGGATCTGGACCAGCTGGATCATTGGGTTGAGGCCAATTGCATGAGATTCAACAAGGCCAAGTGCTGGGACCTGCACTTGGGTCGTAACAACCCCAGGCAGCGTCACAGGCTTGGGGAAGAGTGGCTGGAAAGCTGCCTGGTGGAAAAAGACCTGAGGGTGCTGGTCAACAGGCAGCTGAACATGAGCCAGCAGTGTGCTCAGGTGGCCAAAAAGGCCAACAGCATCCTGGCTTCTATCAGGAATATTGTGGCCAGCAGGACTAGAGAAGTGATTCTGCCACTGTACTCTGCACTGGAGAGGCCCCAGCTCAAATACTGTGTTCAGTTTTATGCTCCTCATGACAAGATAAACATTGAGATGATGGAGAGAGTTCAGAGAAGGGCAACAAAGCTGGTGAAGGGTCTGGAGCACAAGTCTGATGAGGAGCAGCTGAGGGAACTGGGGCTGTTTAGCCTGGAGAAAAGGAGGCTGAGGGGAGATCTTATCGCTGTCTACAGCTACCTGAAAGGAGGTTGTAGCATGGAGGGCGTTGATCTCTTCTCCCAAGTAGCAAATGATAGGACAAGAGGAAATGGCCTCAAGTTGTACCATGGGAGGTTTAGATTGGATATTAGGAAGAAATTCTTCATGGAAAGGGTTGTGAAGCACTGAAACAGGCTGTCCAGGGAAGTGGTTGAGTCACCATCCCTGGAGGTGTTTAAAAGACACGTAGAAGAGGTTTTTAGGGACATGGTTTAGTGCCTGAACCAGTTTATGGTTGGGCTTGATGATTTTGGGGGTCTCTTCCAGCCAAAATGATTCTATGAATAAAGGGGTTTCATGCAGACCTGCTGTGTACAAACCCTCTTGTAGTTTCACCTGACAGTGGCAGAGAAGGTCCCACCGCAATAACAGGAGACATCTTTACTCAGACATCCCTCCTGTGTGTGGCAACCACAGGGAAAGAACAAAGCCAGCATAAGCTATTTGTCATTTCTGAGACGTCGCTTACTCTCATCTCTCACAAAAGGGGAGGGAATGTAGGTCTCTTCTCAAGCAGAACCTCTCCCCAAAAAAAAGAGAAACTTGATGGCATTTGGGGGAAGCTACTGGGACTTCCAGCTGAGCAGGCTGGTTCTACTGTGAACTGCTGGCTGCTAATGCGGCTCATGGTGTAAGCTGGCTGAGCCTGTGTGGATTGGACACAGAGGTGTGTGTCTGTTTGTCCCTCCTTCTGTACATCTAAACTGGAAGCCTTAAAGTCCAATTTTTTTCTCTCTGCACATACACAGGACTTCTGCCAGAGGGCTGTAAATAATTCTCATGCTGGCCCTGCAACTTCTTCTTGCCATTCTTTTTTCTCTGTTCTTTGTTTTCCTTAGGAAAACATGAAGGTGGGATAAATGATTCACTTGCATTGCTGAAAAGAAATTTGGGGAGTCCTGGGGCAGGTAGGCAGAAGGCAGTGCATTAAGAATGTCCTCTGTGTACATGCTGCTCCATTAACGCACTGACCTTCTTTTAGGAGGTCATACTACAACAAATCACCAGTCCTCATCCAGCAGATCCAGGGATATGAAAAACACCTATTACATACAATGCTAAAATATTAGCACATACCCTGTGTAGTTCTGTATTTACCCTGTTACAAAGACAACACAGGTGCTAAAGTCATTTCCATTACATATATACCCTGGGAAAATAATTTAATGACCATTTTTTAAGGATGGTGTTATGGATAGTGCAAACATATTCTCAACTAAAATAAGATTAAAATTATTTTGAATCCAGAAAAATATTAAAAGAATCATATAATTAAGACACAGAACAGATTAGTCTCCAAGAAGATAGATTTATCTATATGGAGTCAGACGGATACATTCAATCTGGTTAACTGTCTAACGGAAAGTAGAACAATAAAAGCAATTATCTCTTCTAGATAGGAAACAAAAATGCATACTGACTGCTCAAGGGTGTTTACCCTCAACTTTTCTTTTAGTTATGATGAACTTACATTAAAAAAAAATACTCTGTCATTCGCTTCAGAAGATCATTTTTGAAAAGCACTAGAGACCTCAGGGGTAGGAACACCAGGGTAGGAGGGAAAACAACCAAACAACAACAACAAAAGCCAAACAAACAAAAAACAAACAAACAAATCTGACTTGAGGTTCAAGACAGGAAAAAATTGTTCTTCTCTCCCAGTTCCCAAAAGTAAGAGATTGTACCAATATAAAGCATTAAGAATATCTACTTATGTTCATCATATTAAGGAAAATAATAAAAGGTTCTACATTAATGGATATTTGACTTCTATGATGAATCATATCTTGAAAAATGACAGGTTAGTACTGGTACTTTAAAATATTTGGGTTTTATACATCTAATCCATCTACAATATTAGTTAAATAAGACAACCTGATATTATAATATTAAACACTTTGCAAGCTGCAACAATGGGATTATTGAGTATACCTTAAATAAAATCACAGGTAGCAAAAAGAGATTTTCCAGAAAAAGTCTAGAAACAGAGTTAAAATCAAGAACTTCTTTAATAAAGAGTAAAAGAAGTATTTTTCACATCAGAGCCAACTACCAAATCCTGTGATACAATCTATGATCCAACTCCTAATATTTTGACAGATTAACTCTTTAAGGGACAAAGTGCCATATTCCTATAGTAGATAAAGAAGCTAATAAAGCTATTTTGCACATCCTATTTCATACTTCATTTTTACATGGATTTTACTACTCTTTACAATCAGTAAGTATATACCATACATCACAGTTGCTTAAAACTCACTAGTTCATTGACAATAATGCCATTATCCTAAAGCAATTAGGATCTTTGAAAGGCAACTGACTGAAATCTCAACAAGTAAATAAATGAAACAGCCAAACAGCCTTTAAATCCATTTTACAGGTGAAAAACTGAGGCACCAAAAGACGCTTCCGGTTACTTTTGAAATCTAGCATGTTGAGAAAGGAATTCAGATATTCTGATTCTAAAGCCTCTGTTTTTGACTTAATCCCTCTCCCCTTCTGAGGCATCTGTCTTAAAGCTCCATTTTCACCTCTGCAATTTGTTCGAATTAAATATTTGAGATTAAATACTTGCGTTGAAGAGCAAAGGAAACCAACACTCTCAAAATCTTCATGCATGAAGAACTGTGAGTGAGATCAAAGGGTTGAATAAGGCAGTGCGACAATGCATGCAATCCTCTTCCAAATCCATGAGACAAACCAGCATATCTTAACTTGCAAACAGCCTGTAGCCAAGGATTTTGCAGATTGTTTTGTTAAGATATACGGCAAGAATTATAAATGGCTGAATACATGACAACAGATGCAAATCTTGAAAAGCGATCATCTGCATTATGCCTATTTAGCACTGCTTTTACCGCAACAGCTATGCTGTTTTGCTCAGAAATGTATCAGAGAAATAAGACATTCACATTTTACAGCCAGTGAACCACATACGCATATCATGTATCTCAGCCAGCTCCTGCCGTACAAATCCCTTTGTGTGAGCCTGCACTCTCCATGGCTCCAATGCTAGCTTTATTCTCAAAGGATCTGGGATGACACAAAAACCTACACGCCCACACCTACGGGCTTCTCCACAGTTTCTCAGGTTGCCTCCTACAGAAAACCCCATCACTGCTCGAGAGTGCAATTATCAACAGGTCAACATATTTTAGAAATATTTTTGACCAGTATGATCAGAAATGCTCCACATTTACTGAGACACCTCAGTAACAGAAGTCAGGTCAGCCTAGCTGAATGTTTTTAGTTACATTCCTTGTGTTTTATCAACGAGATCATCACTCCAAGTTTTGGCTTATTGAAAGCTATTGAAATATAGGCTAATGGAATACTCCATAAAGCAGGAGATTGTAGAAGAAAAGGGAATTGCTTCATCCCCCAATATCACCTTCAGATCCAGTGTCACCTCTGAATTCCCCTGCAGCATGTTATTTTGGGTAAAAGCTTTCATAAAAGTCTTCGATCCTATTAGAAAAGAACACATGCACAAATTGTTGCATATCCTTGACAGCTAAATGCATATTCCGCTGTACCAGTAAAAACATACTTGGAAAATTAACATCAGGTCTCCGATTTACCCTTCATACTCACATGGAAATTCAGAACAAATTGGCCACTGTAAGTCATTGGTCAATACATGGGGATATGAGGAGAGCAAGGCCATCAAGAAAAAACAAGTGATGGCACAGACACTGACATATTGGACCATACAATACAGAATTGGACTGGAATATCAATCTTCGTTCTATAAACAGTCTAACCTGTTCCACACACCCATATCTACACTAGAAGTCATAGGGAGGGAGCACACAGCCACATGGCACAACACACGTGCATTTGCTGTACAGCACCACAGAACTGTAGTAGGTCTATATAGGCTGACTCGGAGTTACGGAAGTCTCACATTCAAGACTCTGTCTGCCAAGCCAAACTAGTGCAATCATTATCACAACACTTCATTTTGGTTATGTCCAAATTACCCATCACTCAGGATATGCACTTACTGGATTACTTAGCACAATGAGGAAACTCAGTTGTTAGAGGACCACATTTCTTCCCAGGGAAGCTAATTTCTGTTAACCAAACCTCTGATAGTAAGGGAGCAACACATTGCTGCCTTTGGAGTTGAGTCACTTCAGTAGGAGGACAGGGAGGATGAAGAGACTATTGAAAGCTTTTTTCAACATTAAGTCTTCAACCACATCATAACCCAATCTGTATGGATGCCAGCCACTCCTTCTGGCAGACTGCATGATGTCTGGTATTCTACAGCCAATTTGTTGACTCTAATTAGCAATTTGGGAATGGAGTAAGAGGAAAAGAAAAATAAAAAATTGAGTGCACAGTGCCAGTTACTACAGCAGGACACACACTCTGTCATTATTTTTAATGCAGCTGAAGATAGGTTACTTCCAGCTGTTTCTTCAAAACCAGCCATGGGTGTGAGTAGCTCCATATTAAGTTTGACTCTGGCTGGGTAAATACTTGGTCTCTTTTCTGTGTAAATGTCACTTGTGATTTCCTGAGTGGACTCCAATGTGCAGTCTAGCAGGTGAAACCAGGTGTTAAGGAACAACTTCTTTTTTTCCCCCTCCTTACTATCTCCTATACTTTATATTTCAACTTAATAGCAACAAGCTTGGCCTCTCCAAATTATTGAGTCCCAAAAAGCACTGGGATAACACCACTATGCATAACCTAGCTATTCAATGTGGCCTAAAACACAAATAAAACCCAAGTTCAGCAAGTTTCAGGATATTGGTCTTGGTCCTCTAAAACCCCCATATTCAAGGACTTTCTCCTTTTTTTCTAGTAACAAGTGAAACAAACTGGTGGTGTAAACACACCAAATAACCATAAAAGATACTTACACTGCCACTATATTCTCTCAGACAAGCTATCACATTTATGTTATTACATAGTCTGACAGGAACCACCAAAAAACTTACATCAAATACCCCTAGGATCCTATGGATTGTGACAGATTAATTTTTTTAAGGTAGGAAAATAAAATGTAAAAGAGAAAGGACTGTGATGATTAAATGAAGAAAGTACAAGTAGCACGTCTGGGGTTTTCTATATGCTGCCCATAAACCCTTCCTTCGCAAACAGATCTTTTGGGCCCTTATACCCCATTTCTCCTACCTGGAGAAACTAATTTTTCTCACAGTCAGAAAACTGATAGTTCATCACCTCTCTTTAGCCGTATAGCTGGATGCAGGGACTCAGACTGCCTGCAAGTGGCCTGTTTTGGCTGAAAATGAAGAAACAGCTGAAGTCATGCAAGGTCCTCAGCTGGCCTTGACTTCAATTAAACGAACTTTCATCTTGTCCCCTGTCCCCTGAGGCTTTCCCATCCAAGCCCCTGCCTGCCTGGGCTCAGGCAGCATTTGACTGCAGGAGTAGCAGCCTGCACCATGATCTCTCAACAGCTCCCTGGATGCTCTTGCTGCTTTTTGAGTCTGCAGGTGCAAGATCTGGGTACCACTTCCCTTTGAGAGCTATGGCTACACAGCTTGGTACCAAGGAAAAGCAGCCTCCCCTCTCCTATGTATCTCACAGGTAGCATGTACCTCACTGTGATAATGCAAAAAGAAGTCTTCTTTCAGATGTTTTTCTGAAGGTCCTTTTGCAACTTCTGAAGCCACTGAAAACTTTTAAGAGAAAGGTGGATTGATTGCACTTTGTACAACACTGAATCTGCCAACTACAATGTCTGAAACATCATACAACCTGGAGATTCATGTGGATTAAGGTATTTCAGAAGGTTACATAAAATCAACATATTTGAGAAGCTTTTTACAGACATAGCCTATGAATACTTGCAGGAAGAGAACTATCAATGGGAAACAATGTGCATATCTATTTAGTTAAATGAGAGGTCAGATAAGAGTATCACAGAGACATTTAGGTTAATGATTGCCTCAATTAATAAAATGTCATTTCCATGTTTTATGTCAAAGTTCAGCCAGACATTTCAGAATAGCATTAGGACCATTATTATTTCATGATATTTGATAGGAAGTTGTTTGAAGAAGCAGCTTCCGAAATTAATTTCTACATTCTCAGCTGGCTCATTTGTATCATTTATCAGGCACCTCTGATTTCAATAATCATTCAAAGATAAACCAAAGGTACAGCAGCTGGACCTTAAGATACAAACTGGTATTCTAGTCTACAGGCAGGCCCAAGGAAGATTAATGTGTCATAAATATACAGCATGTAAAACTGGAAATGTTCTGGGTTACAGACAGACCTCTGCCTCAGACACCAAGATATTGCAAATACATGTAACAGGTAATATTAAAGGAGTTTATGCCTAACACGTACCTTAAGATTAAGAAAAATGATTCCAAGTTTGCACAAATATACATTTCACATATGAGTTAGTCCTAGAATGCTTTTTCAGATTAATTTGATATGAGATATAGGGAAAAAGTAAGGATTAACCAAAATTTTGAGAGTATAATAGACAATGTTTAGTCATACTCCTGTACTCCACTTACTACATTTTCAGTGCAATCAGAATTTAAGAGTTTGAAAATTTACAGAAGTCATATATTGGTAAAGATGCAATATTGAATTTGAAGTAGGATTACTGCACTACTGAAGAAAATTTTCAAAGCATTTGTTCTGAAGATGCTTCTTACAACAGATATAAATCTCTGCTGTATAATAGACAAGAGGCATTCAAAAACGAATCTACAAGATTTCTATGAAAGAAAAGTCATGTCTCTGAAGTCTTTTGATTAAAATATTTTCTAATATCAAATTTGTACATGTCATGCTATTCAGAAAGCTTGGCTAGTTGAAGTAGTTGATTTAGTTTAATTTTGGATATAGCTGTCTTCTAGAATCCTTAGGATTTATGCCCAAAACAAGCAGGTACTTTTCTTCATTAGAAAGTACCACAAAGTGTATGGATGAAGAAATGTTCCAATTAAAAAAAAAAAAAAAAAGTGACATATAGGTTTATCCTCTTTATTCTGCATTAACGTCTTTGTTAGCAATGACACTATTCCAAATTTATCTTGGTGTTATTATGATCAGAACTGGATTTCTAGAATGGCGTGATATTCCCCCACCTCAGTAACTGTGAGAAGGTGCTGCTGTAGGTGTAAAAATCACTTTGACTTTCATTGGAGTCTTTGATAACTAATAACACACAAAAAGCTGTTGTGTAGGAATGGAAAAGTGACCACCAAATCACAAATTCCAAGGGCTGCCAGGAACGCAAGTCCCAGAGAGGAACTTTCTCCAGGAAACATGTTCAAACCTATGTTGGGTGGCAGCAATTACTCAGAATGGCACTTAGACCTGCCAGAGAGATACATGGTTCTTATTCCTCTTCATAGTAATATCAGTAACCCAGAAATAAGCGTGATGGCTATCCCTAGTTTTCAGTACAACAAGATATAATTAATTCTTTATCATTTAATACAGCACCTCCTTTTTACTATGAGAAACATCCATTTATAAAGTCTTCACTAACAGTAACGCTAATTTTCAACTTAGGAACAAGATAGGTGACAGGGAGTGTCAGAAGTGTTTGGCGAAGACTTTTCTATTTCAAATGAAGTTGCCTTTGTGCCAAAGTGATGATGCTTGTCTTCCCTTGGTCTCAGGTGATCCGCTTCTCCTCTCTTTTAGTCAGGCTTGCCTATTCTTCTCTTTTGCTCCCTTTCTCTTCTACAACTGCTAAACCCAAGTTCCCCTGAGGACCCCGTTCACCACAGTTACCGGTCAGCCCCATACAGAAAGAGCTGCTGCCTGAGTACCTGGATGCCTCAGTGCGAGAAACAAACCAGCCCAGGGCCTGCAGAAACAGTGACATCTCTGACTTCAGGAAAACTCATCCACTAGACACAGACGATGAACAGACCCTGGAAGTCTGGGATCACTGATACTCAGGCACCCTCACTGGACCACCCAGCCTAAACCAGGGCAAGATGCCAGCAGATCTGCAAATTCCACCAGGACAAACCAGAAGCGCTCCGGTGGGTATTTTCTGTACCATAACAAGTACTCTCCAGACCTGGAGTACCATGCAGAAAAAACGAACAGCTTCTTTCTTTTTGCTTCGCTCACAAGGCCACTGTGGAGTATAGCACAGGTACACTGCCTAATTTCTAGGTAAAGTAGCAGAGAAATCATTTGCACGCTCTTTTTAGCCTCCAAGACATTGTCTTTAGCAGCATCAAAACAACTAGTCCCAAATTGCCAGTGTCATTTAGGACCCACACTTAAATCCTACAGTCCTACTTAAAGGGCAGAGATGTTGAAAGGTAAAAAATATTTGGGTTTAAATTGACCACTGTCCTCAAACAATGATGCACAAAAAGGGCTAAATTTGGGGGAACTGGACTCCAAGTCTTCTGTAACTCTACTGACCAATGCTGGGAGTGGAAAAAGGTTTTCTGTGATTAGTAACATCAGCACAGGGGGGAACCCACCTTGGCAGGGCTAATCTCATCTCAGTTTTTTGACTTCTGCATAGACATGTACATTTATTCTAATGCTGCTGACGTAATTATAAGTGTGTGGTCATGAAGCTGAATAGGGTATAGAGACATGGTTCACATTCACACATCTGCGCCAAACAGGACAACACATCACCAGCTGCAGCAGCACTACGAGTCACTGTTACAAAGGGAGAAGGAAACGCATGTTCCTCCCCATCTATCACCCCTTCCTCCATCTGGCATTTGCCAAAAAAAGTGTCCTAGCAGGTGCTAAAAGAGAGAAGAAGCAGAGAAGCTTGTAGCTGTGTCTGACCCTCTGTCTTGCAAACATCTTGTCGCCTCTGCAGGAGCCTGGCCAAGTAATTCACCAGCTCTTTGTTACTGCTGGCGTAACAGGGGAAGGAGGGAGCAGACAAGCAAATCCATTAAAAATGAGTCAGAGTCTTCATCAAATGACTCAGAATGACAAGTGAATAACAGGGCTTATGAAAGCACAGACACTGTTGCGTGAGGCCATTCATGACTTGTGTTCCCCAGTGACACAAGAAGCAAATGAACTGAAGACTATTGACAATGTACGATTCCTATCTTGCCGCCTGCAATACGATTCAGAGGATGCTTCCAGAGGTAGGCTGAGCTAGAGATAAAAAGTGACATGAGACAGCTGAGAAAGAAACAGACTAAGTTGATTTTTTTTTTTTTTCAATTTTTCCCCAGAGAAATGGAAACAAACTGATTCCTAAAGGCTTATCAAACGGGGCTCATTCTTCTAGTGGTACTGCTTATTGCCCTAGAGAAATGGAGAAGTTTTCTGCATGAATAAGGCTGTCTGGAAGCATAGCTCCTCAAAGGCACACATGTATCACCTGACACTATGGAACAGCTTTCTCCACCAGCCAGGCACGGGCTAGTATGAGTATCAACCCAAACCCAGGCTAGTACTTTGCACAGACCCCAAGGTAACTACACAAGCCTAAACCGCTACTATTCTTCCTATTTGAGCAACAGCTAAATGGGATTAAGTCCTAGGGTCTGGCACCAAGGTTTAGGCGCTGTTTGACGTCCCAGAACATCACCTAGTCTCTATGCAAGAAGGACACTAATACTGACCATGTCCAAGGCTTCTACAGTACTTTTTGAACTGAAGATCCAGAAGCATGCTGTGTTAGGGTCCAAAATCTTACCTCCATTTTACAGATGGGATAAAAGGGGGTTAAGCACGGAGAGCAGTGTTTCAGTGGTAGTTAAAAATCTCTTGTGCATGGGACAGGCAAGTGAAATGGTCACTCACAACGGTCATGTCGAAGGAACAAAAAATCACCACAAACCCTCAGAATTTCAACACACATCAGCTGTCAGTGCACTTGCCTTGCATTTCTCATATGTGACAAAACTAAGTTCCTTCAAGTTTAAAATCATTTAGAGGTAAGTGATAAACACATTGAGTGAAGAGAGACAGAGAACAAATGATAAATATTTCAGACTAAGAGATGACCTAGATGACCAGAGAGGCCACGTTACCATCTTCCAACATGGAACAGAATAAGCCCTGTGAAGCAGCAGCATCACGCATCACTAACATTTATAAAGCCTGTAGCACCTACTTTGCCTCTGGATGCAAACTTCTTCAGGCGTGGATGGTGCCACTCCCACTAATCTTGATTCTTCATCAAGAAGTCAGGAAGGAAGAGAGGGTTTCTGGCACACATACTCCGAGCTTACTTCGTGCAAACTTCTCAGTCAGACAACCCCAGGAGGAGCTATGCTTTGAATGCAAGGCTTCCAACTAACCATGTGTTAAGCTTGTAAAATTCTGGTAGATTTAGTTCTAGTATGACACAATACTAAATGAATGCCTTAACTTTTCCTCAAAAAGGTAACTTCTTGTATAAAGTTTATGAGCACTTTTAGCCATTAAGGATCTTAGGCATTTAAGGCACCCTACATAGTAGTGTGTTAAACCTTCTGTCATTGCTAAAAGCCTACTTAATTAACTCCATTTTTGTCTGGCTAAACACCTCCTATAATTTAGGCATTCTTAATCTCTCCATTGTACCCCAGATTACAGAAATGAAACCTAAGATTCAATAGACTTTATCAAAATGTTCTTCTCATTTGGCCTAATGCATTTGAAGTCCAAGCAGAGCACATACCAGTTTTCTAAGCCACTCTTGCCAAAAGAGATGTTACTTTTCATTAAGGAATGGTAACAGTTACACAGGGCAAAAGCAGCTTAAACAATACGGAAAAGGCAACAAGTATGCCAAGCTCACTAGAAGCATTATCATAAGAAAGTCAAAAATAACTCTTTCTCAAGCCTAATGACAGAATCACACTTGCTTATAAACTGCAAACCTTAGTGTCCATCCCTTATGTGATATTAAAATCAGCAACACTCCTCCCTCTCAAAAAAAAAAGCACTGACTTACAGACTGACTCAGCAGATGGTGTTTCTAGACCCTGCCCTCTCTTTTAACTGAGGCTAATTAAAACAACAACAGCACTTCTTTCTTCTTACATTAATTACATAAAAGGTTATGAAATACCGTGATACAGAGGCCATATAAATATCTGAAACAGAATTAGTATTCATTCCCACTTCTCTTTAAGTCTTCTTATTGTGATTTGCTTTTGTAGTTAATATGATCAGTAGCACAAAAATCTCAGCCTCAGCTTTCTCCCCAAAACCACTTGTTTGCTACAGAATTTGCCTGAGCTCTGTCTTACCACTCCCAGTCTGGTTGAGTTACTGAGCTACTGTAACTCTGTGGCTCAAGGAGGATCATTAGCTCTGCAGATCCTGAAAAACGCTATATCTTGGAAACTGGGCAGGAAACCAGGAGAAATACCTCACTGAGTCCCATGTGTGTTGTAAAGTCAATCAACGTGTTACAGGTTTCCCAGACTGGGTCTGTTCAGCAGGCGCAAATGGGTCTCCTAAACTCACAAGCACTACACAGCAGGTCAGGATTTCTTCTGAATTACCTGAACACCTTATAACAGCACTGCAAAACACCACAAGAATCCGTTCAAGAGCACATCAAAACTCCATGCAACTTCAGCGTGTTTCAAGTAAAGTTCCTGATACAGGAGCGCAGGACTAGCTTTAACCTCTGCTTCACTTTGTGTTTCCTTCATTCCTCATGAAAGGTAATAACCTATGCTTCCAGAAAGCGAAAGTGTTTGCAAATTGTTTCACAGAGGAAATGTCACCTTTGTCAGCCACCAACTCTTCCTTCTCTGAATTACGTTGTAGAGTTCACTGGTCTCTGCAAGCATCCAGTAAGCTTTGAAGTTGCTAAAGTGATTTTTGAAATCGCTTCCTCTAGCAAGATGTTAACAAAAAAAAAAAAAAAAACACACCAAAACACCTAAGCCACAACTTTCGCCTGAGCTATCACCAAAGAACAGCACTGAAATCACACCACACTGATCCGATACTACAGAAAATCACAGAAGAATACCAACACATGCAATAGACTATTTCCCTTAGCAATGCTGGGATGTTAGTTCTTCTCAAATTCAAGAAAAAAGATTTTGAATCCACAAACCACATCCCAGAGCCTTTCAGATCACACTCACTTATCTTTGTCAGTATGATGAGCTCATACTCTGAACTGAAATGCCTATAAGAACTAATGATAAGAAAATCTATAGAAAATTATATACTGATACAGGAAATTTAGAAATCATTTTTAAAAAAGCTTTCCTCTGGACAAATTCTATTTTTAATTTGAAATTGTTAAATTTTCTTCATTCCCAGGATTCCAAAATGGTCATCTTATATTTCAATTCAATTAGGACTGTTGTTTTAGATAATACATTCTAAAATGCAGAAGAGATTTTCCAGGTATTAAAAAAGAAAAATTTGTCACTACTGTCAAGTTCTTTGGGGTTTGTTTGTTCAGTTTTTTCTTTCTGAACCTTTCCTCTTCTAGCATTTATTCTGATGCCCTATTTTTACCATGTTACTCCTATGCTATCAGGAAAGTGAAGAAGTGGAGATTTAAAATAAAATCGTTCACAAAGGGCAAATGCCTTTCCAAATGTTCTGAAGGTTCTCTTTGTTGTCCAGTTTTCTGCAGTTAAGTTTTTGCTTTAAAAGCAAAACTGTGACTTCTTCAAAAACGATATATACCATTCAGTTGTTTTCACAAATATGTTTTAGAGGCAGGGGAAGTAACATCATTTCCTACTGTAGCCTCTCAGGTTTCTTTTAACTTTGTAGTTGAAGATCTGCTTTTAACCGTTCTGAACACTTTTTCTCTTCTTTTTTTCCCTTCAAAAAACCTTTGAGGAGAACGTAAGTAAACTATAAGCCACGACCAAACAGTGTCACAACAAATTCCCTGTGTTTTTCCAGGGAAACTAAGGCCTTTCCAGTAGGCACTGAGTGTTCAGAGACTTGTAGCATTTGTCTGTCAGACACACTTGCCATTATTCACTCCAAACTGGCTTCCTAGGAAGAAACTGGACTTCAGTTGCTGTAGTCTTCCCTTTGAAATTCAAGTCCTACTCGTGAGCCCTGACTGTTCCAGACTTATAAATTTTTAATCTCTTTTCAGGACTCAGCAGAATCACACACTTTCTTCTAGTCTCTGGATAAAGAGTTTGGTGAGTTTGCATTGCCCCGTACAGAAGCTAAAAATACAACTTCAGGAGGATACAAACTCAACTGTTTCACACAGTCACTTTTCTTTCTAAGTAATTTTTGCTTCCATTAAGAGATCACACTATTTTTCAAACACCCTAATAGCCTGCACGAACATGATTAGGATTACTTTGCCTAAGTGGTCTTAGTAGAAATTAGACAGAACCCTGATGGTGAACAGTACCAGCAACTTGTGGATTAATCATCCAGGAGGTAACTGGAGCCTTTATATCATGTGCAGGGCAACTCAGTGACAGCCCATGAGTCTCTTGTCCTATTGCACAACATCGTATCTGAGCAGCTCCATTCACGTGTAGGCCAGGGTGACTGATGGGAAATGAACAAATGGGGTAGTATGATGAGGGCTGAGTTTTGCAGCTGCAAAGGGTTAGATGAGACACCAAAAGAAATAATTTAAAAATGCTTGTACAGATCACCAAGTTCTGAATTATATGTGTCCAAATTACAAAAAAAAACTGAGTAACCTGAGTCCAAACAAAAAGACCCTCAAAGAGCATCACATTCAATACTCTACGAAAAAACTCTAGTCAATGGGTAAAAGAATTATAAAAAAGTTAAAGAAAACAAATGCAAATATAAAATCAATCCTGTGTATAGTTAGTATGCCTTCATTTAAAACACACTGTTCTAATAGTTCTGGAGAAAGAAATCAGAATAGATAAACATTAATTGTCAATGTTATTATAAGATCAAGATATTTTTACGTGAATGTAAATAAATGAATAAAACGTGCATTTACACACACACAAATAATACTTTCATACATATAGTTGATATAGATCAGAAACATATTTAGAAACTGAAGACAACTTATTTGCATGTCTAAGCAATCTAAGTCGCAAAAGGCCTATAGAAAGACAAGGAGAAGTGGATGATCTCCTACCTCGCATTGAGGGGTAATGAGAATTACTAAAAAGTAGAATTATACATAGTACAGAGATGGTAGGATGGGAAAACTTTATCCTCTGAAAATGTTACAGATAAGTCCACTGAAATTATCTGTGAAAAAAATGTGTGTCAGACTGAAGGTTTTTGACAAAAAACACAACTAGCTTGCAGAAGGATTTTTTCACCACAAAGCATGAGCTGCAGCCAGAAGTTCATCAAAAGAGCTGCACAGATGAGTATCACAGAATCACAGAATGGCTGGGGTTGAAAAGCACATCTGGAGATCCTCTAGTCCAACCCACCTGCTAAAGCAGGTTCACCCAGAGCAGATCACACAGGAAGGTGTCCGGGAGGGTTTCGAATGTCTCTAGAGAAGGAGACTCCACAGTCTCCCTGGCCAGCCTGTCCCAGTGCTCTGGCACTCTCAAAGTAAAGAAGTTTCTCCTCATATTCAGATGGAACCTTCTATGCTTCAGTCCGTGCTTGTTTTCCCTCATCCTGTTGTTGGGCACCACTGACAGGAGTCTGATCGCATCCTCTTGACACCCACACTTGAGATATTTATAAACATTGATAAGATCCCCTCTCAGCCTTCTCTTCTCCAGACTGAACAGACTCAGCTCTCTCAGAAGAGAAGAACCCCACTTGCACGAGATATTTGGACTTCAACAAGCCCACAGTCTAGAAACAGTACTGTTTCACAACCTGAAGAACATTAATTGGCAATGGTGCTGTAGGTTGAGTTTGTGGATGAGGTGGTGATTGGTTCCGGTCTCCCAGAGAGAAGGGGTCGCCAGGGAGCCCAGCCAGGCGAGGGGCAGCCCCATGGAGGGTCACAGCCAGGGCTGTGCCAGTGAGATCCCGGGGCAGCACCCGATGCTGGCGAGGAAGGAGCGAGATGCCATATCAAAAGGCAACAAGCCACTTGCCAAGACATGGCCTGCTGCCTTCTACATCTTTAGTGTAGTGAGGGAATGGGAGGTTTTTAGATTAAGCTAAAATGCATTGAAAAAGCTGATCCACTGCAGAGGTTAGTTTGTTCCCAACAGCGTGTGCCAGCCCAAGCACAGGGTAGGATCTGAGCACCCCAGTCAAGAGGCAGCTGAAGGATTTAGTCTGCTTTAAAAATTAAAAAAAGTCTTTTAAATTTTTTCTTGTAGCTTTCTGCAGAGTTGGCACATTAACCAAATCTGAGCACTCTAATAACTTCAGCTATCCATGTCTCAAGGGGAAACTTTTCATTTAGTTAAGCTGTAGACAATTAACAAATGACAGACATCAAGCTTGTTTATTCATTTCTGTGAGAATAACAATTTATCATTAGAGTATTTCATATTTTGGAGGACAAAGTGGAGGCTGTAGAATTCAATAATTGTAATTAGACATATGTAGCTGCTTTCATTAAAAGGATAAATCTAATAAAACACAGTTTTTCCAGTTTTGGTTCTCATTAAAGAATTCATACAAATTTAAAGGCAGAACTTCTGTGTTGATAAACTGGGGAGTGAGGGAAGGAATAGGAAAACACAGACTGCATTTAAAGTAGGATGAGGCACTAATATTTGAAACTTTGGATATTACCAACTAGAACTTCAGCAGGAACAAGCTAGGGTCAATTGAATGAGTTTGATCAAGCTTGTGTCAGGAAAGTAGCCTGAATTACATGCAGGCAGCATCAGGCATGAAAAGGCGGCATTATCTCTATTTCTGAACAATGATTTCTTCCTAGGAAGCCCAACTTACATTGCAATGGTGGGGAATACTGTTATCCACTTTTACAAAAGAGAAAACCAGGACACAGGGGACTTGCTACAGTCACAAAATTACAATCCTCTTTCAACAGCCTGTTATCAGCTCAATCAAGTTGCTTTTTAATACTTTTAATGTTTTATTTTAACTGTGATTTTAGTCTAACTGGCTTCTTTAATTAAAAAAAACCTAAAACTGAATATCCACAAATCTTTATAATTGTTAAGAGAGAGATTTTTTCCTTGAACAGAACTACTACTGCTTTACATACATTTTGTGGTCAGAGGATACTGGAAAATTTCAAGACTGATGATAATTAGTGCCATATTTTGCCCAGATTTTTTTACTCTGTCTTGGTGATTGAATGAATTTTACATTTTGTTGTAAGGAATCCTTAGTTTTCTTAACAATTGGACACTGAGGCCATGCAATTTTATGATGCTTGTTTCCTGCTCAGGAGCCTTGTATAGCAACAAAGACCTCTAAGCTACACTTGTGATAAAAATCATTAATTCTCACAGAATTAATTTTTTCAGTGTCCAAAGAAAATTAGCAGCTCATTGTTATTTCCTGCTTATCCTAAAACTGCCTGGAAAAAAAATGAACAAACAAAATTAAAATCCCTCAATTTACTAAAGGAAAGCTCTTTAGAGGGATCAGAGCCACTAGAAACAGTGTCTAAAAATATTCAGCCTAGTTATTCTGCCAAAAGTGAAGGAAACATCACCAGGGTCATTGAGATCGAAAAATGAAAATCCATTTTCATGTCATTCTTTGATGTATTTTTACCCTTCCATCTACCTAGCCACATGTTGCAGCTGGAATACAGCCCTTAACAGGCACTTTATGGTGCAAATGGTAAACACTTGCATGTCTGAATGCGGTGGACTGTAACAGTTAAAATGAGGCCATTAATAGGGATTTCAGGTATAATGCGCATTACTGGCTGTCATTGACCTCATTCATTCTAACAGTAACTACCAGAATGACTGAAATGCTTTTGACTGTTTGTGATTAACTTTTCTTCATTGTGAAAGTCTAATACAATATATCAAGGCACTACCAAAATGGGTTTGTGACTAATCAGTAAGTTATATTCCACAAAACCTTTGTGTTCTATATAATTAATGAACTTAACTGGAGCAAAGCAACAAAGCTAATTGTATTCTTGGCATCATTCTTCAGTGAGTGCTGGGAAAGTGCTTATTCTCCATTTCTTCAAATTTATTATCCAGCTCTTATAAATGAAATCAATTAACAGGTTTTCATCATGTCAATTATTGAGAAATAGCCATAATGCACAAAATACGATTTCATATCTAGCCAGCTGGATGGGTTGTTCTTTTACATTTTCCACCATCAGAATGACTGCTCCCCCATGTCTTTCTCATTCATACATATATATATAGCTATATAAAGAGGTAAAAGTAGGCATGAATTGTGTTTTGCTGTATGAATACACAAAATAGGCTGCTGCTTACATGAATGGACAATGAGCACCTAATTTTATATATATATATATATTAAAAATTATTATTGTGTTTTTAAACTTGCTTCTATATACCAAAAAGACTGTTTTATCAGTTGGAGAACCCCACTGAAAGCAGAATAGAAAATGCACTTCAAGTTTGCCATTATATTATGATATTGACAAGAATTCACCAGTTTACAGAGGTACAGAAGGGGATACGGCCCTCTACGATTTTACCTGTTGAGGCTTTTGGTTGTTCAGTGCTTTCCTGAATGGGAGAGCATAAGAAAATGCTAAAATATTTCTGATATTGCCTTCCAGATAACAGCAATGTGTTCAAACATCACTTCCAATTCAATGTATTTTTAAAAGCACTTCTGTCATTTGCTATTTTATCACTATTCAAAGATTATTTATATCAGTAACTGACTTTGAAATACAGTCCCAGGATGGGGTAGCTTTGTGTCAATGCTAAGATTTCCAAGCAGGCAGTCTTTCTTTGGATTCAAATGAATTTTTCCTAAATTGATGCATAAGCCACTAACCCACCTTTAGTTTTGGTAATTCCATTATAATTTTATTATGATCTCTGGATCATAGAGATCATTACTGGGAAACTAGTCATAATCAGTAACTTTTGAGACTTCGTAATTGAGTTTTAGAGTTTGTAACTACAGACTTCACCTTCCTCCAGTTGAAGCTGGGGCACAAGTAGGGGAAGTTTCTTCCGCGGGGAAATGTCACCACTTGGAACTGAAGACCCTGTAGTTTTTTACCTCTCCTCACTGGCCTTCTTCAGAAACTATATTCAGAAGCCTGCCAAGATCTCTAAGGCTTCCCAGGAGTGAAGGCTCAGCAAGGAAAGCTTTATGCAGGAAGCAGAGGTCTGGCCTAAGCAGACCTCAGAAGGCAGTGGGGAATGGTAAGGCAACATACGCATGCCTGACCTGGCTACTGACAATGTGTCCATTACACTTTGCGTGCAACCAATGGCGAAGGACAGGTTTCTACAGGTGACAATGGCCACAGGACACTGAGAGGGGAAGAAAGGAGCATGCGGAAATGAGTGCTCAGCACAGGGCAGAACTGAGCCTCAAAGACACCTGCCCACAGCCCGCACCACAGGGAGCAGGTCCAGAGAAGAGCAACAAGACTGGTGAAGGGACTTGAACACAAGACCTATGGGGAGAGGCTGAGGGAGTTGGGGTTGTTTAGTCTGGAGAAGAGGAGGCTTAGAGGTGACCTCATCACTCTTTAGAACTACCTGAAGGGAAGTTATAGCCAGGTGGGGATTGGTCTCTTCTCCCAGGCAGTCAGCAATAGGACAAGGGGGCATGGGCTTAAACTCTGCCAGGGGAAATTTAGGCTGGATATTAGAAAGAAATTCTTTACAGAAAGAGTGGTCAGGCATTGGAATGGCCTGCCCAGGGAGGTGGTGGACTCACCGTCCCTGGAGGTTTTTAAACTGAGATTGGACATGGCACTTAGTCCCATGATCTAGTAAATGGACTGGAGTTGGACCAAGGATTGGACTTGATGATCTCTCAGGTCTTTTCCAACCCAGTCAATTCTGTGGACTTTCAGGGCATTTCCAGGGTAAATCTGTGGTCATAACTTAACAGCAATTTAATCTGGCCTCTTCGTTTTCCATGTTGTGCTGCTTTACCATTGCCTCCTCCCCATGGTACTGTGCATCCCCTTCTTTATGGCATCTAACGTTCCCCTGACAACTCATACATTTCAGAAAGTATGTCAGTGCATGCAATTAAAATATCTGAAAACTGGTGCATATGTTGCCCTGCACCTGCAGAGCTGGTTGTAAAAGTGCAAGACAACATTTTTAGCTGTACCTGCTGCTGCATGCTTTATTTAGTTTCGTGTTTGAGAGATAGATTAAATACACAACCACACGTTGCCTGAGCCACAAAAGTCAGAGCAACACTGGTGGGCATGCTAAGTATTATTTTACTAAAAACCTGGGGAGGAGGGTGAGGAAGGATACCCTGGCTAGCAGGTTGCTCCAAACCCCCATACTTTGCCTGTGGCTCCCACTCAGCAGCCAAAAATTTATGTGGACAAACAAGCAGACCTCATGTCCCTTCAAGTAACCCCTCCACTCCTAATCTGGGCATACAAAGACACAGCTGCTTTCTCGGCCTCTCCCTCTGCCCCTCTCTCTGGCTGCATAATCTCTAGCAGTTCTTGTATATTTTTTCCATTACAAGAGCCTTCCCTTCTAATCGCAGAAGCATTTGCAGGGATATGAGAAACTTCTCATTAGCCTTCTGGCAAAGGAGGGAGTCAGTTCAGAATTGTTTTCCCAAGCTGAGTATCAAAGGTGGAAACTCCACAGAAATTGTTATTACTATAAAAACTAGGATCCTAGGGCTAGGGTCTCTTTAATACCATGAGATCTTTGCAGCTACCTTTTCCATCAACTTCCTGAGCTACACTATCTGTGGCCTCCAGCAATAGAAAGAACTACCAGTTATTCACACAGCCCTATTTTCTGTGAACAGTACGGAGAGACACTGATGGTCACAGACAGCAGATCATCTCCATAGCAAAGACAGCAGATATGGGAACAATTCAGCAGTAACAAGGAGCTCAGGGTACAGTCTCTAATGGTATGCCCTATAACAGTTTCAACTGATTATACTTGCGAAAGAGACATAACGTCCTTAAAGCTGTGTTTATAGAAGAACCAGAATATTTTTCACAGTGACTCGAAACAGTTGGTTACTTGAATATGCCTCACTTCTTCATTTGCTGTCCAGCCTACAATAAAAATAAATACCCAAGATTTTGAAGCTGCTACAGTTGGTGAAACAGAAAACAGGAAGATTATCCTCCCATTACCTATGCTTAAGTATATGCAGTGTAATGATGTTTCAGCTTCTGCTCGTTTCAGAAGTTGTGATTTCCCCTACATTAGTGAGATAACATATCACTGCTCCACCATCACAACACAGATGCTGTGATGCATTTGGTAAGACTTCACATTGACGCTTGTAAATCCTGTGTTATAACTGCAGTGTTTAATGTTAATGCTGTTTTTCTGGAATACAGTTAAAAGGCATTAAGAGAGAACATCTTTAGGAGCACTACAGAATCTTTGTCAAAATACTGTCAAGACAAAAAAATATATGCAATGCTGTAGGAAATGTGTCCTACCTACCCAGGTTACAGAGAACACTAAGGATCATCTAAGCAGATAATTAAATCAATCGGTAGTTCACTTGGCATCAGTGACCTCTCAAGCATATCTATCTATCCAAGAAAACTACTGCTATGGTTGTGTCCACTTCTCGATGCAGCCACACAGCACTGCATTGCTTGGGATTCCAGCAGTGCCAGTAAACATTGAGTAAACATTTGTATTTACTCACATATTTAAGAAGTAAAACTATTTTATTCATGTAAGTCTCTCTGTTGCCAAATTTCTTATTTTTTAAGCCTGTATTTTGGGACTAAGCTATTTCAAGACATCTTTAAAAGTCATTATAAATGTAAGGATAAATCAAAACATCTTTACGAAAAATAAAGCTGCCCCTAGCTAATCTAGATAATTATTGTGCAGAGATACATTTGTAACAAGTTCAAAAAAATGAAACTTAGATTTTTCTTTTTTTTTGTCATGTTCGCTGCATCTCAGCATGCACAACTGAAAGGTACTCCAAATCCTATGATTAAATCACACACTAATGTTACGAACTGAAAGAAGTGCATTGCAAGGACAATGATGCACAACACAAGGAATTAAGTCATCTCATTGTAACATCATGCACAAAAAAGATAGGGGTATCATCATTACAAATTATAACAAATAAAGCAATAAGCAGATTTACCTGGAGTAGTTACTGTGTTCTATTCCTGATCTGTTTCATACTCCTTTCAGGATAAACACTCCTAAAGTATATTTCCTGCTTTGCGCTAATATTTTATTCACCACATGTGCATTCTTCATTATTGAGTAAAGACCTGTAAGGTTTACAGATGGAAGGCAGAGGGCAGGGGGAACAAAAATCCCCCCATTCCCAGCTCTCGCAACTGAACTCTTATGATGCAGGTGGACAGAAGGATTCTGCTGAAGGGAAGGCGCAGTGTATGCAGCTCCTCTCAGCAGCGCTTCTCTCCCCAGCAAATGCAGCTTGCTCGCGGTGGAACAGCCTGCAGTAGAATAACAAGAGAATTTCTCAAGTGCTAGTGTAAGCGAAGGAGGGGGAGTGAGGGAAAGCAAGGAAATAAAATGCTCAGGAAGCCGTTTCTCTCTCCAGCTAAGCCATGCTGTATGCCCCTCGTTCACTGGGGTCTTGTGAGGATAGGCACACCAAAGATTTTAAAGCTCTGAGATACTATGTGAGATCTAACACAGACAGTTGGCTAAAATAACCAAGGTTAGTGAATGCAAAATATTAAGTTTCCAATAGCAACATCAACACCTCCTTGTCGTAGCTCCTGTAATGTGATATACATTTTGAGACAAATGGCAATATTGTGAGTTATAACATCTTTGGCTGGAAATCTCGTTGCAAAATCAGTCTTGCTTTACTACCCCCCACTTCAAGACTCATTTTCCACTTTTTAATTTTTGTTTGAATTTACAGATAACATTTTCTCCACTGTGTACTTTAATATTTTCTTTCCTCTGGTGGTGAAAAAACAACTAAGTTGTTAACCCTTGCAGATGCTTAGACAGGTCTGTTTACAGCCCATTGCCAGACCCTAACTTAAGTGACTGTACAGATGAAAAACTATTTTGTGTGGACAAACTCCCAGTAAATCTACACAGCACAGATGCTAGAAATAGAGAGTAAATCTAACTTTTATGAGATGTGTGCAAGGCTCATCCAGCCATCACACCACTGGAGTGTAAAAGCCCCGCTGAGCCCCATGCTTTGTCCACTAGAGTTGTTCACCTGGCATTCCCTCCTGCAGCACCTGGCAGCTCCAGGGGCTGAGCTGATGCTCAGTGTGTAGTGCTGGTCTTTCCCTTCGGCCCCATGTCCCTGGGGCTGGATCCCAGGCATCTCACCGCATGTCACCTCACAGCTGGCCCCAGCACATGACTGCGAATGGCACCTCCTGCGTTAAACAACAGGAGCTGTTTGCTCTCATACATGTATTGCTAACAGATGGCAGATTTTCTTTTTTAAAGGAACTCTGACTCTTAAATTACTACAGCCTCTTGTCCTTGCTGACTTTATTTATCAGCCCTAAGTGACATGAAGCTAATTCTCCCTCACCTTCCATTTAAAACAACAATATTATTTACATTTTTTAAAGCATTGTTCTGTTACTAGTATTTACAACGATATAGTAATGACTACACTTCATAATCTAGTCATAATAGCTCAGAGAAGTTTCTCGTGGAGAGAATTTTCATCGCCATGTGGTTTATATATGCTAATTCCTATGCAAATTAAGAACCCACTGACACATGCTATTATAATACTTGCCCATTTTGTATATGTATTTGGTGAAATCATCACACTCATATTATGCTTTGGAAGAAGAACACATTCCAGCCCATATTGTTGCTACAAGAAGACATGAGATACAGATCCATCATGGCATTGTATCCTCCACTCTGGGAGGTGGGTGTTCACTGCCACCAAAATGGCATGGACAGTGGGTGGCAGAAGGTTGTAATTTCTTTTCTACATTATGTAATTAGTACTGCCAATCCCAGCCCTTTCTAAAAAATCAGAGTTTAAGAATTAGAATAAATTTATGTATTTTTATTTATTGCTTCAATATTCCTGCCTTCTGAGATTCACATTTTTCTATTCTAAAGAGCCGAGCATCATAACTATTTTTAAAAAGGAAGCCCGAGCTTTCCATCACTGTGGAAACTGAAGCTTTAAGGGAAATCATGATGAGATCCGTAATAAAATCATGACTGCCAGCAACCTCACATAGCATGTGAAGAAGAAACAAACCCCTTAACAACATCATGTTGTCACTAAACATGAACTGTAGACATCTTACCAGGAAGAAACAGCAAGTAATGCAAGCAAGATGTCAAATGCCATATTAGTGTATGACAGAGCCTGGCTGGAACACTTCTGCATGGGAAGGGGAAGGGGCTTGTGCATGGGAGGAGAGGGAGACACAAATGTCAGCCCAACAGGCAGTGCTGTATGTATTGCACTGAAAGCGTCTGCTCTGGTGAGAGCTGTGTCAAAACGGCAAATGCAATTGCTGAAAAACTTTCAAAACAAGAGAAATCCCTCAAGGCTGAATGCAGAGACGTCTACCAAGTCAGAACTAGAAAAATCATGAGCTCATGGCTTTTATATGTCGCTTTCCTTTCCAACAGCTAGTTAAAGGTGCGCACACCTGTTTACTTTTGCATGCAAACTCAGTGCATGGCTCCAACTAGCCCTAAGTGAGGACAATACTGAATATTCTCTCTCTTACCTTACATAGGTCTGGATCTCTGACAAGGTGCAAGGTCTTTGGCTGTTCCAGGCTCCAAAAAGCGATACTGACAGACCAGCCAGGGACTACGCTACACTGAAACCTGTTGGGTGGCCGCAGGTCCGGGCACGAGCTCACCTGACAGCTACGCAGGGCCGGCTGGCAGACTGCAGCTGAATACGTCTTGGCCCTGGGCCGCACACAAGTGCAGGTCATGCCACCCTCCAGCATGCATGACACCAGTGTCCAGAACAGGAATGACACTTGTACAAGTCCTAAGCCCTGGAGATGTGATGTGTTTGACACATCTAATAGAAAGGAGCCCTGTCATTATCGCTCCCTATTGTACATTATTAACACAAGGGCCAGGAACGTCCATCCCTTTGCGGAGATTAGGCTCCTCAGATCTGTGTATCAAAGATAAGTGGTAAAATTGATGTGAGTCACTATATTACAGGGCTGGAGACCCAAAGGCCTACAAAAAAAACCCAGGGAACTGTACAAACAAGAGGCATTCCTTGCCTAGGGGAGCTAATCATCTAAATGAAAAAGACAGGCAGGGAATTGGAGGGGAAGCAGAAGCACCGAGAGGTGAAAGCAATTTGCCCAAGGCCACACAGCCAGTTGGCGAGCAAACCAAAAATAGAGGCTGACCCTCTCGATTGTCAACCCATTGTTCTCTCCACTAGACTGAATCACACATGGTGGATCTGACATTAAATTGGTATTTCTGTTTTGCTGCTGTCATATTAAAAAATAAAGCATAATGGCAATGTCTCTGTTCTGAGCTGCTGTAACCAAGGACACACAAGCACTTTTAGAAACAATACTGTGGAGAACTTTTGCTAAGAGAAGAAGGCAAGGCCCTGGACACAGGGTCTGGAGAGCACAGCCTGATTAGCACCTACTCCTCTGCCATTAAAAACAAGGGCTGCTGCAGTTTTGAAGGCTCTCAGCATCAATGCCCTTATCAGAGCAAACCCTGGACAAGAAGGGAAGTTGAAGAATACAGCTAAGAGCAGACACTCTTAGGCACTGCGAAAGGATCTGGCCTTGCAGAAAGGTCAATAGCACGAAGGGATTTAGGCTCATAAGGGTGTCTGTAGCAGGTTTCAACATGGCAGGGCAAATTCTCACGTGCAGAACTTGTTGCTGTCAAACATAGATTATAGCTGATGACTGATGAAAGTCCTGGCTCCTCTGTGCACCACTCCAAGCTGCAGAACAATCATCCTTTTAAAACATAGGTTTTCATATCCCTTAAATGTCACTTTAAAATGCAGTAAAGTTTTCCAAAATACCTATATTTATGTCTATAAAGTCTGCAGCAGTGTTACTTCAGACATTACAAATGCAAAACAAGATCAGTGTGTACCTGAAGCAGTTTTTCAGAAAAGCCTGACGAGCATATGACAAAGTCCTTGATGGGCTCTGCAAGAGAACAGCCACACATGCTGTCCTCATGGAACAAGAGGAAGCATTCAGTTACCTGTGTTCTGACACAAGGACAACTTATTCAGAGTGCATCCATATTTTACGTCATTTCAGAACAAAACAACACAGAATTCTTTCCGTTATGTTTTCAAACACAGCTCCTTGGTATTATATACACAGCCTTGGTCCCCCAAACTGGAAGAGAGCAAGAGTAGCGCTGATCTTCAAGAAGTGCAAGAAGGCAGATTCAGGGAGGTACAGGCTGGTCAGCTTCATCTCAACCCCTGGGAAGGTGATGGAGAAAATCCTCCTGGGAAACAATTTCCAAACACGTGAAAGACAAAAAGATTACTGGGAGCAGTGAGTATGGAGTTACAAAGGGGAAATCACACTTGGCCAGCCTCATTGCCTTCTACAATGAGATGACTGGCTTGGTAGATAAGACCAGTAGATGTTTATCTTCAGTAAAGTTTTAATGCTGTCTCCCATCACAGTCAAGCTAATAAAGCATGGTTTAGTTAAGTGGACAGTGGGGTAGATTAAAAACTGTCTGAACAGCTGAGCCAGGAAGGATGTGATTCATGGCACAAAGTCCAATTGGACGCTAGTCACTAGTGATGTACCCCAGGGGTCAATACTTGAGAGCATTGATGTTCAACATCTCATTGATGACCTGAACAATGGGATGGAGTGCACCCTCAGTAAATTCACAGATGACGCAAAACCATCAGGAGTGGCTGATACATCAGAGTGATGTGCTGCCATTCAGATGGTGTTCAACAGGCTGAACTGTGCGGAGAGGAACCTCATGAAGTTCAACAAGGTGAAATGCAAAGTCCTGCACCTGGAGAGAAATAACATAAATCAGCACCACAGTCTGACAGCTGACTGACTAGAAAGCAGCTTGCCAAGAAGGACCTTGGGGATCCAGGTGGAAAAGAAGCTGGCCATGAGGCTACAAAGCACTCGTGGAGCAAAACCAGGACAAACAGCATTCAGGGCTGCATTAGGAAAAGCATCACCAGCAGGTTAAGGAAGGTGATCCTTCCTCTCTACTCAGCACTGATGCAGATGTATCTGGAGTGCTGTGTCCAGTTCTGGGCTGTTCAGTACAAGAAAGATATGGACTTACTGGAACAAGTCTAGGAAAAGGTCACAAAGGTGATTAAAGGACTGGAGCATCTATGGAAGATGAGGAGAAGCTGGGAGAGTTGTTGCTCTTTACTCTGGAGAAAAGATGACTTGGGGGAACTTATAAACATGTATAAAGATTTGATGGAAGAGAATGAAAAACAGAGAAACAGATTCCTCTCAGTAATGCCCAATGACAGGATAAGAAGGCATGAACACAAATGAAAACACATACAATTCTACCTATCCCAGGAAAACACTTGTTTTTTTCCCCTTCCACTTTAAGGGTGCTGAAACAACAGAACAGGTTGCCCAGAGAGATTACGGAGTCTCCAACCTTGGAGATATTAAAAACTTGATTGGGTATGCTCCTGGAAAACTTGCTCTAGCGGACTCTGCTTGAGCAATGGGGTTGAACAAGATGATTCCACAGGTTACTTGCAGTCTCAATGATTCTGCAATTTGCTGATGCTTCAGTGCACAAACAGCACAGTTTCTCTGCGTTGACCAAACCACAATCAGTGCAGGTGTATGTGAATAGCTTACCATGGTTTCTTGGTGTGCTTTCTCTCCTGCCACTAGCAGGATCACATCAAATTAAAATGTTTAATGCTAATTCACCTTGTGTTCTTTTTGACAGTTGCTGTGCATATTCCACCACTTCAAACCTTTTGGCCTGTGAACTGCCCCCCATGCACCTCATTTCCACTAAAAGTCAAAATGTAGAAATTAACTCAAATTGAAGGCAACTATGTAACTGTGACTTCATTACAGAAAGCAGAGGATACTACATATGTTAACAGATGCAATTATGCCTGGCTCAAAAGTCAGGGAAATTTGTGAAATGAGACCAAAACAATGCAAATTATAAAGATATTGCAATCACCTATTAATACAGGAAAAATACAGATTCACATTCAGAAACAGAAATGCAGAATACCATGCTTTAAGTGAAGGAAGGAAAACATTTTAAATACCTCATTTACCAATGTTAGAAGCATTGTAACTTTCTTAAGCAATAAACTGACAGATCTTAACACGTTATTAAATAAAGTTATTTAGTACTTCTTCCTCTCTTGGGAAAAAAGGGTAGTAAAAATTTCACTATTCCTAGACTTGATAGAGAAACTGGTAATTCTAGATATCTGTAACATGGATTTCTCTTTATCTAGTTCTAAAATACGCAAATACAAAACATATTTGAAGGTAGATGGCAGAAGCAGTTTCATAATTCCACATATCCACATTTCCAATACTATCTGGGAATGAAATCCTTTTCAATAATACAGGAAGACACAGAATAATGTCAGAAGTTCAATTATACAAAACAATTATGCATACAATTGAAATAATTTTTTTAATTAAATGAGCTGCAGATAAAGATTTTCCAGAATGGTATGCATAAGCTGTTCTTTATTTTGAGGAAGAAATGCATCTTTCCATATACTTGGGTAATACCTATTAGTTCAAGGGTGCTATCAGAAAATGGTAATAGAATAAGTATCACCTGCTGCAACTTCTTTCATGAGAATCCTCTTCTCATTTAAATCAGCAAGAGGATTAAAAAGATTTATTTTTCAGTAAAAAATACATTTCCTCTATGTGTAGCTACCCACTCCATACTCAATATTTTTGAATACAGGTTCAGCAGCTATGCTTGCCTGTACTTAAAGACATTAAAATTCCTAAATGTATAAAAAGGACTTGATAAGGTTTTAGAATTTAGTTCTACTAACTTAAAAGCAGTACTCATAAATTACCTAGAACCCCTTTACTTCTGAAATACAGTTCTGAATGAGCAGTTTCTGCGGTTTGAGAATTAGGATAGGGAGACAGGAGAGGAGATGTGGGACTTCTTATTACTACAGCAACCCACACAGTTCTCTTTTCTTGTTTGGACATTATCTATTTAAGACCAACATCTATAAGCAAATTCTCAAGATTCATACCTGAACTTTGTTTGACAGCAGCAGAAAGAAGATCCCCCACCTGAAGGTTTTTTTTCTTTTCCTTTTCTAAGAATCCTACTATATTTAATTGATCTGACAAGGTAAAATATTGACTTCTTTATTATGATGACAGTGTTAGTATAGGAATTGGTCTCAAGATCCAACAGTCAGACACTAAAACCTGTGGCTATGGCAACCCAGGATTCCTGTTGTGCTCCTCACAGCACAGCGATATTTCAGAAATCAACATTGTCAAACTACAGTTAAAAAAAGCAAGCTCAGAAAATTTATGTGGCGTAATTCCCTGGAACAAAAAACTTAAAAACCCGAATAAGTGGCAAAGTTTAAAAATTGATGATTTCCAAAACAGATTAAGTCCACAGCACAGATCAGTAGTAAAGTAAGAAAACTGAAGTTGTGGTTTCCCTTTTGTATGCTCTAAACTTCAGCTGCATGTGAATTTTAGTTCACTGTAACTCAGGTCCTAAAAATTTGCCACTTTCAGGTCAATACCATTGTGTAACCAAAAAAACCACCAAAAAAAGAAAATAAAAACAAACCCTGAACCCTAAACACAAACAAAACCAAATAAACAAACTACCCCACAACTAGATTTTGTTTCCCTTACACTACAAAGCTGTCCTGGTTTTGTTAAAAAACAAGTTTCTCTTTTAGTGAATTTACCTGTCAGCTAAAGCCTTCATATTAGCTGCATTTTCCTGGAGAACCAGACACATGTTTTGGTAAATATTTCACATAAATACTTCATATAAAAGTGGGAGATCACGAGGATCTCGTCCCTTTTCTTTTTTCCCTTTTCCTTTTCCCTTCTGTTTATGGCCAACATTAGGAGAGGACCTTGCTGGTTGTCCCTGCGAACTGAGGCCTAGTGAGAGACTGAATCCAGCTCTGGTTGGCTGCAGAGTCTAATCCGGGACTTTGGGTGCTGGTTCTGCAGTTGCTGAGACTTACAAGATTGGTTTTGTATATTTTGTATTATTTTCTCTATTCTTATTAGTAGCATTAGTAAAACATCTTTAATTTTTCCAACTCTCTTCTCTCTGTCCTTCTTTCCCTCCCGATCACCTGTCCTGAGTGGGAAGGGGGGAGAGGGAGGGGCAAAAGGGGGAAGTGGGGGGGAGAGGAGGTTAACAATACATCTGCCAGGGTTTGATTGTCACCCCGCAATCTTAACCCTCGACAAAAGCAGAGTACTGTTGCTAGTTTATTAGCAGAGTTAGCACAGGAATGGGCATACTTGCTTACACAAAAATATACTGAATATATATCTTCAGAGTCTCCAGATATGCAGCGCTCTGATGAAATAGTAGTTTCCAGCAAAACAAAACCACGGTTACTCCAGTTACCCTTGGCACAAACCCAATTTGACAGCAAGACAGGAGATTTCACAGTACTAATTGCAAAAGGTTTTTAACATAGCTCAGTATACTACATTCTACCTGTAGGTGAACTGTTTTAACCAGCACCATACAAAATGATTAAAAGGATGATCACAAGTGTACATTCTTCTCCTAGAAGAAGAGAACACATGCAAGAAGCTGTACATTTTCATACTTTCCTCAACACAAAGTCCTGTGCAAGAACCCTTCTTGTGCATGCTTCCAATAAAATTAAATGCAACATCCTTGAGGACAGCAGACTGTAAAACCTGTCATAGGAAAAAAGAACCACAGATAGGAAACTTGCTCATGCAAACAAAAGGCGCTTCCATAAGATAACTTGTCCTAAGCAAGATAAAGAACCATCTGACCTGTAAACTCAGCACAGAAAGGTAACTTTCGAACTTGCCAGTAGAGCCAGAGCAACCAAAGGGAAAGACAGGGAAGGACAGAAATATGGTGGATGGTCCATGGTTTATAGATCATTTAAATTAAGTTTTCTGTGCCCCCAATAACCTGCAGATTCTAGCAAGTGGTATTTAAAAGAAAACAGGTTAACATAACAGAGGTTTCTTCTCCCAGAAAAGCATCAGAAGTAAAGGAATTGTGTCACAACTTAAAACAGACTTTAACAATCTTGCAGTTCACATCTGTTTGTCCTAGTAGAACAATGCAGGGCACTTAAGAAAATTACTTGTTCTTCTAGGTGCGATATTTAAAGAGTCCTTCAAGAAACTGAATTAAAGGTTTTTCTCCATACATCTCTAAAACTGCAGGCCTCCTTTGCAAGTACATTATTAAATATAATGGCTCCAAAATAATCAACAAACATTCCTGCAAGTTGAAGAAATACAGCTCAGACATCATGTCTGATCACTATTTAAATTGCTCATATGTTGTACATATACTTCAGCCGAATCACTCCCTCAGGCCTGGAAATGATATAAATATGCATTTATGCAGGACATGTTTCATTAAGTAACACTGACATGAAGCTTCCATGTTAGCTCCTCAAAAGCATTTTGGAATGTGTATGCAACCATTTTTTAAAAACTGTATTTCAAATAGATACATAAATATATATACACAAACATTTATTATATTACATAATGGTAATACTGAAAACATGAAAAAAAAAATTTTAAATCCTGTTAATATATTTTTCACATTAGGGTAGTACCGATCTTGTGCTCTTTGATTAAACTTCCTTAAAGAAAGATGATTACAACTGATAACCTAGACCAAAGATGTCAAACTCATTTTCAGCAGGGGCCACATCAGCCTCGCGGTTGCCTTCAAAGGACCGAATGTAATTTTAGGACTCTATAAATGTAACTACTCCTGCATTTATACATTGACACCCCTGACCTAGACAGTAAAATTTAAAGAGACGTTGGCAATACTTTTAATTAAAGCTTCAATATGCTCCACTGTTTGCAATGTCACCTTTAAAGTCAGAAAAGGCAATCTCTCCCACTACTATGTTTTCCCTTTTACAGTTAACACCTAATTGATCATCAGGAGCAGTAAAAGGATCCTAAGTTCAGCTCACACTGTCAAATAATCCATGCTGGAACAACCCTCAGCTGTGTGCTAATTAAGGTTATAAGTTGATTTTCAGGCTGTAAAGTAAACCTCCATGGGGGCTGGGAGGAAGGAAGCAAGCCACCTTCCAGACCTGAAGGAAACCAGCACCAGAATTTGCTGTCGTGTATCACGCAGAATTTCTGCAGCAAGTCCATCAGTATTAAGGCCCAACAACAAAAAAAACAAGTGGAGGAGATCACTCCTCCCACAGAAAGGCCAGCAGTCTGGCAATACAGGCAACAATCTATGAGACAAAAATGAAATTTGCTGATCTACCAAAGCCTTGATGGATGTTCCTCACCCAAGCATGTGGATGGCTCCACTGCAGCAACACACTCCAAACTTTCAATTAGGCTGTGGCCGAAGTAGCAGCACCAGGTCTTCCTGCCTCACAGACCAGTGCTGTAGAGAGAAGATTATATTTTATACCTGTATATAACCTCACCTTCAGTGGGAAAGAAAACCTTCACACCAGCACTAAAAAAAATTCTGACCCATCCCTTTACAGATGAGAAAAGTGGATGTTTTCATAGAGCATATCTTACAACCCTGAATAAGTCTCTGATCCTGACTATATGGATAGAAACAAACAAAAAAAAGTGCCCATAACCGAAACAAGGCTCTTTTTTCCTGCTGTTTCCCAGCACCTGCTGCTCTCTTAATGCTTTTTCAGCAAGTGAAACTGCATTGCAAAAGCTGGCAGAATTACAAAGGAAAGTAATATGGCTGCAAGGCAGTAACACCCTTATATGGCAGCTCCCTTCTTGAAACCAGCTACTTAAGTGTAGGGAAAGATAAACATAACCCGTAAAGTAATTAGCTTCTATCTATGCAAAAAAGGGGTACAATGATCAGAAACAGATTTATTAGCATCACCTATGGAAATACACAGTCAGAAATGAAAAGACTCATCAGTAGTAGGAAGTGTGTCCCTATTAAGTTAGCTAATTACATGGTTGTCAGGAGGTGGGCAAGTAAGATCTGAAGTTTACTGTAACCTGGTTTATAGTTTACTTTTACTCCTAAGATTAGGAGTAAAAGTAAATTACTCCTGACACAACTCCATCTGTTGTTCGTTACTTTGATAAAGTTGAACTCCTCTGAATTAATTATGTTGCGCTGGGAATTTGCCTTACATTAAGCATTTAGAAAAAAAAAAAAATCAAAGTTGTTCCACAATTTCTAAGGATGAGGCCAGAGAGCAACATGCTTTTCACATATTTGAAAACATTTATCTCATGATCTTTTCTTTGATATACTTCACTCTCGAATGCAGTGGAGGACAACTTTTGAAAATAAAGTAAAGTTTGTGCATCTCCATTTAAAAAAAAAAAAAAAAAAACAACAGAAAATTTGGTAAAAGTACGTAATTTTGAGAAACCATAGTGAAGTTTACAGAGACTTAGAAGAGTGGTGTGACTTTGCTAACACAGTCTATATCAAAAAAATCCACTCACTAAAGCACATGCTCTTGCAAAGGCAGGAGTGGAGCCTGAGTCATCTGCTGTTGACAGATCTCTGAGAAACAAACTGACAAAACATCCCATTTTCCCCTCATGCCGCCTCTCAAAGGGTACCCACCTGCTACTCCTCCTCCCTCGAGTGCCAAAGACCTGCAAGGTTTGCTGAAACACGCTGACCTTGCTGAAGACACATACAGGTCTCAGCCTAGTAGCTCACAGGGAAGACTGGTTCTGGTTAGTTTTTTTTCTTTGCAGTAGGAACATAGAAGCTGTGACTCCTGTGGAGGAATGTAAACTGTGTCTCCAGGGCAATATTTGGCTTATTGACCACATTACTCCCAGCTTCTGAAACACATGAAGCAAATGCTTCAGCCTCTATATAGTCATTTTTTTACTACTGCACTGGGATCACAATAAGGAAAATGTCCTGCAGACAAACCAGTAGGAAATCACAGACTGGAGAAAGTTTATAATTCACATGTTTAAATTATGCCTTCGCAACCATCTTAATCATTGTGATGCATACCTTTCATGTGCTCACCATCGCAGCTTAAATGTGCTTTAAAGATCTTTGTGTGTCACTGAGCTACTTGGAGCATTAGATTGTCTTTAACCAATTCCAGTGATTTTCTTTTTGTAGCCTTCAGGCTTCTACAGAATGTTAAAAATGTTTCTAAGAAATCGAAAAACAAAAAAGACAACTATTGAAGAAAAGAATAGATCTACTGTATTAGCTGATAAAAATATAATGTCAGTAAAAATATCCAAGACCACTATGACAGACACAAACTGTATCTTTTCTCAGTAATAACCAACTCTTCTATTTCAAGGTAAAACTAGCAAAAGGGAAAAAAGGAAAGCAAAATGTTACCATGGAAATGTTTGACACCATAGACAAATGGAAGGTCTCTAGGAAAATGGCTCAAGTTTTAAATAGCAGGTCTCTAGTTTAAGCACAAAAGCATAAAGAAAACAATCTGGAGAATATATGTTACATTTTTCTTTGCATATAGTTACTTGCCTGTTCATTTGCCTTTAGTTTTCTCAGTATCTGGAGTACTATTTGCAAGCTAGAATTCCTAGCATTTTTACTGGGAAATGAACTGCCCAAATTGCCTTGAAAATGTAGGATTTCCCCTCTGCCCCACTTGGTTTTAATTTTAAAGCCTATTTCAATCTAGCAATGCAGTCAAGAGTCTGTAGCAGTAAACTCGTGTTTAGATAGATAGATAGATAGATAGATAGATAGATAGATAGATAGATAGATAGATAGATAGATGATAGATAGATAGATGATAGATAGATGATATATAGATGATAGATAGATGATAGATAGATAGATAGATAAAAATTACGCTAGTTGTCCCAAAAAACAGCAAAATAAAATGTCAACTTACATCCCAAACAGAAGCAGCCAGATTAGGTTCAAAGCAGAATTACTCAAACAACTAGAAGTAGTAACAATCATAGCTTGTAATTCTACAAGGTTTGCAGTCCCAGGTTAGATTTTGAAGATTTTTGAAGAACATTTTTCATTCCCATTTGCACTGTACCGTGACACAGCAAAAGTTGTGGTTCATTTGGGAATGCAACATGAATCTGCTGATACTGAACGCAGCAGGGACAGTTTAAATTTACAGTCACTGTCTTGCTCAGAAAGGACTTAAAATTAGCCCCTTTAAGAGGTCAGTGAGTAATGTGCATTCTAAAAGAAGAGTGTCCTGTGGCACAGAAAAGTACATGGAAGTCATCTTGAGACCGCAAGGAGATTTTAAGAGTTTGTGACAGTGAAATATTATGTTTTTATGAAAAAAAATATTTAAAAAACAATTCCCTGCAGAAAAAGAAACTTTCAATTATAGAGAATGGCAGCAAGATAATGACCTAAGAGTAAATTCTCCAAGTATACCAAATGGTTTCAGTGATTAAGTAAAATGGGAAGTCTGAACAGCGTGCCTTGTTCTGTCATTACGCTGTATTACGGACAGAAATGATTCTGAAATTAGACTAAATTACTTACAAATTTTCAGAATATTTACTTCAACCTCTAAATACATTCGTTAATCCTAGGAGTATTGTGAAGTACCCCCCTTGTGAAGCTCTGCTTCAAATATCAAATTCATTTTAACTTCCGTTATGGAAGCACAAACAGTACTGGCATAATAACATCAAGTAACATTTGACAATTGATGGTAGTGAATATTTATTTAGGTAAACTAAATCAGGACCGTATGATCCCATTAGACATAAGCATGCTGACTCTGAAAGGCAGATTTGGTTTCAGGGTGGTTTTTCCTCCCTCTGAAAGCACCACTGTGGATTTTTAAACATTCCAAATTAGCGCCTCTTGTGTCCTTCTTGTAATGAGTCCAAACAGGTTGTAAATACACAGAAAAGCCATTTATACATGGCGCTTTTACACACAACCAAATTCTTGGCATCAAATGAAACACAGAACTTTAAAGGACTTCTTGCTGAGTCTTTGTCCAAACTAGTTGAAAGGCCAGAAGTATTTTGTAATCTTTCAACGTAAACTTAACGAGAACAGGAGTAAGTGGTGGAAAATAACCAAAAATTGTGATAATATTGTAATAGTAGAAAGCTAGGCAACTTGGCCTCATGGGAGAAGTTTATTATCTCCTGGAAAAAAAATATGTAAACCTATATAGACTAACTTAGCTTAGGATGGTTACAACTCCCTGCCATAGGAAAAAACAAAGCTCCTTTAAACCTTGATGTCAGCTTGAATTAATTTATTTTCGACCCACGGCAATATCCCATCATGCTGCAGGTTTTTTAATTATTAGGCATAAAAGCAGCAGCCTTAATAAATCCCAACAGTAAGGGTAACGGCAGAATCACTTTCCTTTCTGCAGACTCTCAGAGGCAGCAACTTGCTACGTTTATTCTCAGAACAACGTTCAGATCAGAGATGAATCTGTAGAAGCATCTGGAGACAATGACTCAGTAAGAATTAAATGCAGAACAGACCTGTGAGATTTGCGTCTGGAAGGAGGAAGCGTTTCTGCAATGGAAATGGCACTCTGCCAGCGCAGAGGCTCCGGAGATGTGCTGGATGGGTCTTGGTACCACAGAACATTTTACTCCATCTAGGAAGACAGTGCACTAGTGAAAGCTAGTAATTTTAAACAAGGAAAGGAGGTGTTCCACTCATCAGATATGTGTGTATATATGTATATATACACACACATATATATCTCAAATAGGGAAAAAAGCCAAGCAACCGATATGTTGCTGTTCTGGTGGGATTAGGAAAAGCAGTAACACAGAGAAGCAATAAAACTATTTAGCACCTGGTTCCCCACTCCAACTTTCTTTAGATTTGCCAGAATCTTTGCTACGACAGGGAAAAGACATTTTTAGCTAGAGGAAACCTTCACAAAAGCATGGTAGGGCAGTTATGCTTTCTGGATTGGCTTAACAGAAAACTTCCCACTATTGAGGAAATTCTAACAAATATAGAGCCTCAGTTAAAAGCATTCTCTTAAGAAGCTAATTCTTTCCCACCAGATACTGTTGGGTTTTTTTTCTTGCAAAGCATAAATAATGGAATTTGGGAGGTTCTACCTATGCTGCTTAAATAACAGTTTCCTCATCATGCAGAGCACATCTGTAGAATGATCCAGATCTTACAAATGAAGGGCATCCTTCAATTTGCTACATGCTGATTTTATCTTCCATAGGTTATAACAATGCAAGTTGTAATATTCAGGGCAAAACACTTAAGATATATGTTATCTCACTATATTTCTACAATCCCTGCTAAAGAGAATGATGTACAGAATCCCAGTTCTAACTTATATTAAACTCTTCTTCCTGCCCCTGGTCCTCTAGATGCATTTTCTTGATAAACTTCAACTACTAGTCCTCATAGAAAGGACAGGAGGTGCTGCTGTTTCTATCAGCACACATGTAGCTGATCCCACGAACAGGATTTGCTATGATTTAAGATATCCTATCACAATGGACCAGGTTACTTGTGAAAAATCTCATTAGAAGAGAACTTCTAGAGTTTGTTATTTTAGCTGTCTGATTTCAACCAAATTAGCTAGCCTCCGACACAAATCTTAACCAGTCTGTTAATCAGGATGTATGATAATCCCAATCTATATGATGACCAGGATAAGCACCTTTTTTTGTTTGTTTGTTTCACTATTAAAAAATTATTAATACCATGAAATCTAGTTTCTAAAGACAGATACTACGGAGGAGGTGTCTCCCTTCACTAAATGCAACACTTTTTTTTTTTCTGATCAAGATTTCCCATCTGCTATGTTACCAACTAAGAGAATTTGCCAGAGAGGTCTCCTCAGATTTCACTTGACAATGATTTGGACAGGAAGAGCCACTTTTCCCCCACATCTCAGGTTCAATTGCACTGCCTTGACCATAGAAAAAACACACCACTTCAGTAACAGCAGTAATGATCAACTTTTAAAAAAGTTTATGCACTTTTTCTGATTTGATGATAGAAACCCCAGCTCTGTGTTCCCACCACTCCACCATTTCCCTGTGTTATAATGCACAGGGAATTGCGACTTCTGAGCTACCCTGATGCTCTTCTGGCTGTGGACCTACCTGTAGGGTTACCCCATCCCCCAGCAAAACAGAATAACTTATGTTCTTCTGCCTCGGAAAGCCCTTCTTCACACCGATATTCTGGCCAAGAACAGGCAGGCTGCAGAGCACACATGGACACACAGTAAAGCCAACAGAGAAGCGTAGACTGATGACACCCTTCTTCTGATAGAAGAAATGAGACTCTGGACTGATCCTTACAGAGGATTTAGAAAGAGAAAAGCTTTAGAATGTCTCACCTACTTAATTGGATGGCATATGTTTGGTTCCTTATTAAGACTCAGCAACATTATCAAAGCCTGGAGCCTTCCAAAACTCTGATTTCCCATATGGAACCGGTCACATCCATGCTTTTTATTCAGACACTCCAGGTCTCTATGACCTCAAGTGAAAAAAATAAAATGTACAAAGCCCACAAGAACACACTCTATCAAGGTAGGGATTATGTGTCTCAAAATGGAGTAAAAAACGGAAAGGCAGGGTGACCTCAACAACAGATGGTGAGCAAGTTATGAATAAGAAGCAGAATCCAAATCCACCTCCTACCTCCTTACCTGATGAATTCTGTCACCTACAGAATGATAAAAAAAATACTCCCTCCATGTACTATTAAAAAAATAATCTATGTAGAAGCCCTTACATATATCTGTTATATAAGACACAGAGAGATATGAAAGAAACGCTCTTTTCCTCTGTAGAAGAACCCATGTTTTCATTTCCTAGCCTTATATATACACTAAAGCTGTGCTTTGAAGTTCTTCTGCCCTTCATAAACCGTCCAAAGACATTCAAAATGCACAGAATCAGCACCAACAATCAACCAGGAAAATAGAAGTGTCCAAATAATTTCGGAAGCCGCAATGATTCCTTTGTAACCTAAATGAAAAGTGTGCAAATATCAGACAGCTCATGAGATTCAGCACAATTCAGAAGCCACTGCCTGACTTTGTCAATCAGATCACATACATTCACTTTCTATTTTAAAAAGTAATTCTGAGAACTAACACTTTTCAGCTGAAGTAATGCTGGTACAGCAACTTTCACTGTGGTACAGAAAGGGTATAAGGATGTGCATTGTATTATTGTGCCTTTTAAAAACCGGAGCAGTACATCTGAACTGAGAGAAGCAGAATTTTTATGTGACAAGAATTAACAAAGGCCATGTAAAGGCCAAACTGCATACTGAAAGGCACCCAGTTACAAGCTGTGAGAGAGTTCAGAAGTGGTGTTGATCTCTCTTGGCGTCCTGGTAGCACCCATCGGCTGTATCGGGATTCAGTCAGAATTTAGAGACAGTCCTTCCCTAAGAATCTGAATCTGAAACACAGGAATTGCCATCATTGTCTTTTATATTTCACCAATATGGAACTAGAGCATGCAAAGTTTAACACAGTTGCCCTTAGATGGAGATGATCTGAAGTAAAGCTGGGAACCAAGGCCTGACTTTCAAAATTTCAAGGCAGTAATTTCCTCACATGACTCTAATATCAGTAACCAGTGCACCTGAGCAACTGCAGCTGTGGGATCGACACTGCCGAACTCGGCGCAAGCCTCCAAGAGTTGACACGTTTAACATAATGTTCATTATCTCTTTGAAAGTCAGCAGATTTAAATAAAGCACTAAAAAGAGCCCTGTAGGGATGGAGTCCCTGCTATCCCAGATCAAAGATTTCTGTCCTGAAACTCCTTCATTACCTTTTTTTCACATTCAGATTACTCTGGATGCTGTTACTGTAGCTAGCTCAGGCTGATAACATGTTTATTTGGCTTCCATTAATCCTACTACCAAAAGTGAGCTACCACTAAAAACAAATAGCACAGAAGTGATACTGTCATTACTGGGATCTCACAAAAGTGCACTGTTTTGAATTTACCTCTACATTTTTCTCCGTCTCTTAGTTGCAAAGAAAAACCATGAAAAAGCATTGAGCATTAAACTTTCAGGTATCTACAGTCACCTAAATAGCACAGAGCATAAAGCAAGAGCAATGTTCTGGGGATGAAACTGCAAATGAGGATTTAGGGAAGGCAGCACCAGACTCTCCTCAGAGGTGCCCAGGGAGGGATAAGAGGCCACAGACACAAATGAGGACATGGGAAATTCTGATTAGATAAATGGAAACATCTTTTCACCATGAAGGTGGTCACACTGTGGGATGTGGGCTTCGAAATGCTGTAGGATTTCCATCCTTGAAGGCCTTCAAAACCCAACTGGAAAAGCTCTGAGTAATGTGGCCCTCCTGGTCCTGCTTGGAAAAGAGGACCAGGCTGGAGACCTCCAGAGGTCCCTTCGAGCACGAATTATTCTCTGACCTCACTGCTGGAGACCATCTGTCCTGGTTTTGTTAAAAAATAACTTTATCTTTTAGTGAATTTGCCTGTCAGCTAAAGCCTTCATATCACCTGCATTTTCCTGGAGAACCAGACACACGTTTTGGTAAACCTAGCAATGGAATGCAAACTTATTGATAAGCACAGATGGACATCTCGCGAGAGGGGCAACAAGAAACCGGTGACCAAGAAACTGACCAACGGTGTATAACATTCCATTCACGTGAATACTTCATATAAAAGTGGGAGATCACAAGGATCTCGTCCCTTTTCCTTTTTCCCTTCTGCTTATGGCCGACATTAGGAGAGGACCTTGCTGGTCATCCCTGCAAACTGAGGCCTAGTGATGGACTGAATCCAGCTCCGGTTGGCTGCAGAGTCTAATCCAGGACTTTGAGTGCTGGCTCTGCAGTTGCTGAGACTTTCAAGATTGGTTTTGTATATTTTGTATTATTTTCTCTATTCTTATTAGTAGCATTAGTAAAACATCTTTAATTTTTCCAACTCTCTTCTCTCTGTCCTTCTTTCCCTCCCGATCACCTGTCCTTAGTGGGAAGGGGGAAGAGGGAGGGGCAAAAGGGGGAAGTGGGGGGGAGAGGAGGTTAACAATACATCTGCCAGGGTTTGATTGTCACCGCACAATCTTAACCCTCGACACCATCCCAAGGAGCACATGCACATGCAACATAACTGCATCCCACAGCTGCTAACAGCTTTCAAGCTGGTTCTGCTTCCAGTAGTGCTGCCTTTTCTAGCCCTGCACGATCTGCTGTGAACCACTTGTTCCATTTCAACTTGGGTCTCTCTTATCACCAGAGGGATGCCAGCTGCCCTGGGGGAGCTCCAGCCTCTATAGTCCCCAGGAGCAGGTGGCTGGCACAGCACCCTGACATGTGAGGGGGTATAAATTGTGTAATTTTTCAGGTTGACTTTCCTATATATTTTTTTTTTAATCTATTCATGCAACAGGCATATTGTAATGTCATAGCCAGCTAGTTATGGAGCTGGAGGTCTGGTTTTGCTAGGACTAATTACACAAAGCACTGGAATACAGTAGTGTATGGCGTGTGTGAGGCACGTATCTGTCAAACAATTTGCAAATTATATACTGGAAGTGGTGTTCAAGATCCTGAGCATTACCCTCCAGTGTTACTAATCCTCTATGCAGATATGGGCTGTTTAATTGCCAGTTGGGAATTACAATGACACGTTACATGACTAATTTTTCGAACAGTAATCATGCTATTCCCCCCAATCTCCTCCTTCTACTTTTCCTGTCAATCTCCTTTCACTCTGTTTTGTTGCTGTTTCTCTTGCCAGAACCACTTTCTTTGGTAGCAAGTGGAAAATTTTGGAAGTGGAAAATACAGTATTTAAATCCACCAAATAAAATGGACTCAGAGAACTGCGCTTTCACAGGTTTCAGAACCAGTTCTCTCTACCCAAACTCTATGTAAAGCTGCTTCAAAAGCTGGTGTTTCCCAAGAATATTCTATCTCTAATTATAATTTCCCTGATAAGAAGAACTACCACTATTGCCACACTATGTTTAGGACTAACAGAGACTTGCTAAGTAAGTTTTCTGTGTGAGTGGTCTTATTCCTGCACTTGGAGAAACAGTTTCAGGGAGTAATGTTGATACAGGCATGTTCTAAAATCTCAACCTCAAATTCCTTTACATTCAACAGCTCTTTGATCCTAGAAGCAAAACACAAGAAGGCATTTTGGCATAGGTCACAGAGCCTAAGGCTGAAAGGTACCAGTTGCCACATTTGGTTTTTTAACCATGCAATGGAATTACTTCCCCCAAAAAACAATGGCTCAGGATTTCTGAAGCACAGGAGATAGTCAGTCAAAATGCTGTTCACAATGGGCACTTCTTCACAGTACAACACTCTACAGTTTTTCTCCTCCTCAGGACAATTTCCAAAAGCATTTTTGATCAGAAGTACAGACAGCCACCACAGACATAGGCCTGGCTATTAATAAGTATGTAGGATTAGGACAAGTAGTCAAAAACCGCAGCCCAGACGGCCAATTGTATCTCGGGCTGCATCAAAAGGAGCATGGCTAACAGGTCAAAGGAGGTGATTCAGCCCCTGTGCTCCATGCTGGTGAGACCCCACCTGGAGTCCTGCATCCAGCTCTGGAGCCCTCAGCACATGAAAGACAAGGACCTGTTGGAGAGGGGCCAGAGGAAGCCACAAAGACGATCAGGGGGTTGGAACACCTCTCCTATGAGGACAGGCTGAGAGAGCTGGGGTTGTTCAGCCTGAAGAAGCCTCTGGTGAGACCTCATCACAGTGGCCTTTCAGTACTTAAAAGGTGCCTACAAGAAAGATGGTGACAGTTGTTTTAGCAGGGCCTGTTGCCTTAGGACAAGGGGTAATAGTTTCAAACTAAAGGAGGATGAAGAAGAAATTTTTTACAATGAGGCTGGTGAAACACTGGCACAGGTTTCCCAGACTGGTCATAGGTGCCCCTGGAAACATTCAAGACCAGGTTGGACAGGGCTCTGAGCAACCCGATCTAGTTGAAGATGTCTCTGCTCATGGCAGGCGGGTTGGACTAGATGACCCTTGAAGGTCCCTTCCAACCCAAACTGTTCTATGATTCTATGATTTCTTCTTTGCCTCTAATAGATATTAATTCCCTTATTTTGCCAGAGATTGAAAGTGCTTTTGACAATTGCAGTTACCTGAGACACAGAGAACTCAAGAAGTCCCTTAGGTTACAAAGCCCTGCAAACACATCAGTGAGACAGAATTACCACTGTGACTACTGATGCAATTTCTACCATCCTTTACATGGATTTTCTCTATCACGCAAGCATTCATTCAAGTTTCCACTACATTGCACATCCAGGTAAAAACATGAATACAAAGTAAATCTGTCATCAGCAAATAGAACACAATGCAAACTGTGATGTCTTCATTACCTTATTAACCTCACATACAACCTCAGAGTGTGACAGATAATGGAAAAGAATATTTCTTCATTAAATGAACAAACTCTTTCATTCACCACTAATTATTTCTCGGGAGCTTCAGTAAAAGAGAAAGGCGGCTCTCAAGCTGGGGTCCAGAGAAGCATGCCTCAGTCTTCACATCAATGGACAGAAATGGAGATGAAACCTAAAAGATCCAGTATGGGCATGACTGCCACAACCTGAAATGAATGGAGATGCCAACTCAAGACAGCTTTAGGTCATAGATGGTTTTCTCTTCTATGTTAATATGATTTTATTTGTGGATACAAAATAAATACAAGAGTTGTCTATTAGCTCCTGAGCTAAAATGAACAAGATGTTTGCCTGGACAGATAAAGCAAAAAAAGTAGGTGAGATGTAGAACAGGAAAGTACATGAAACGTACTTCCAGCACAGCTAACTGTGGCAGGCATTACCACTTACTTCATGATCCATAGGTGTAGGGTCGTATTTTGAAAGATGAGGGGGTGAAAGATGTAAGAAGAGTAATTAACTCTCTATCCAGACACCAGCAGTGCTCATCCAAGTAAGACTTCACAAAAATCTAGGTGCATAAAAGATATACTACTACAAAATGTACACGAAAGCCATACACTTAGTTGGGCACACAAATTTAGAAAACCTTTTCTTTGGCAGAAAGACAGGGCAATTGCTTTTTCCATCTTCCTTTTCCCCCAAGTCACCGAAGCAGGATGAGTTACTGCCTGATGAAATATGTAAATGTATGATTTCATAGATTCTTATTGAAGCTACTAAGCAGTGCTTCACTATCTATTTCATGTGAGAGGTAGGTCTGAAGAATAAGAGCATAAAGGGACTTATTTTTTGATGGTTAAGCTTTTTTAAAAATGACAAATTCTCATTTTAACTTCTTTGATAACACAAGAACCTTTTAAAATGGTAGTACTATTCATATTTGTCATTGCCATTCACACGTAGTGTCTACAAGTCTAGAGGATTTCCAGTTTTACCACCAAGAAAAACCCTGTGCTAAACACAGGATTTGTAATACTTCTAAAGGTACCCACACATTATTGGGCAGTTGTTCACAGTTAACAGGATAAATCTTTTGGAGTAAAAAAGCACTGAGGAGGTACAGAGGGTCGTGGATCCATAGGAAGTGAAATTAAAATAATACGACTTGGCAAAAAAATCTGAATTACTTGTGGACTGTGGAAATAGCCTTTGTGTATATATATGTGTGTGTGTGTGTGTGTGTGTATATATACAAACACACACACACACACATATATACACAATTACAGAGACAGAGGAGCATACAATACAGGAATAAACAGTTCTCTCTCCTTGTGAGGAATGTATGGGAGCTAAACCTATGTGGTACTTAGGTGGGAAAAGACCCTTCACTGCACAGACCTCTCCTCTTGATGGCCAGTTCTTCCAATTCAGAGCAGGTCCCATCAAACATTATGAACCTGGCACCTTCAAGATCAGACTTCCTGATCAGAAAAAGCAAAGAATACACACACGGCATGTCCCTTAGGGACTGGCAGAGTACAGGCCAGAAGCTGCCTCCACTCTTGGAAGTGGCAATGTCAGCACTGGCTGGAGCAAATGACTGATTTCTGTTCTTTGTCAAAGCTTGATGACTGCAAAAATCTAGCAGAAGAAAAACTGAAGACTCAGCAAACGCTGAAATATTCAAATATCAAGGCAATTAGCAATATTTGATAACTGATAATTAAAAAATGTTCAATGGTATGTCTACATGAAAGTGCACTCTGCTACACTTAAAGGCTACCTTAAGAGTGTTAACCACAGCACGACTTTTTGCTTTCTTACATGCATTTAGTGATGGGAATAAAGTAACAGGCACAATAAGATTTAACAAGTGAAATGTGACTTTTCCTCTTAAAAATAATTTTTTATAGTTGCCATTTAATAGAGAACAGAAAAATAAACTATAATGCAATGATATATGAAGATACTCTGACTTGACCCAAAAATCGAACATCTGATCTAGATAAGAAGTTGTGAAAAGCTCTGCTTACACAAGTTTTTTCTAGCCAAAATAAAAATCAGTAGATTTAGTTTTGAAATTTCACTTTTTTTCCAAGAGGACTTTCATGGGTACTAATTCGATGTTGTTTAAAAGAAAGTTTAACAGGTTTTTCAAATTAACATGCTTTGAAAAACATTTCCCAAACAATGTTATGCTAAGAAGATATTAGAAACCCAACCCAGAGGGGGAAAACGTGAATCAGAAACTGGACTCTGTCAGGCAAGTGAACATACAGTTGTCCTGAAGAGGACGAGGAAAGGTTGATTCTCACTGGAGCTGAGGGATGTCCCAAATCCAGCAGATGGTAGAATGCTGCCACATGAGCTTGAAGGGGGACACTGAGGTTGCTGAAATGCCTGGGCAGCAAACATTTCCTCCTGAATGTTACAGTTCAGTTTGATTGAAAAGCTGAAGCACAGTGTCTTGCATTCCAGCTAACGTTAATACAGAATAGAGCTGAAATGCTCTCGCTTCTCAGAAATCCATAAAGACCTAGCTTGTAGACCCTCTGCAGGGGATCAGAGAAACACCAAAATTGTCACCCCAAAACAGGCAGCAGCACCAACTGGAGAGAAAAAGAGTGTGGGATAATCAGAGGGGTTTATTAGATTCCAAAACTGCCCAGACATGCAGAGTTTATTATAATCATCGGTCCCAACTGTTGCTTCAATTTACTCCTAAGTCTTCTGCAGGAGAGAGCTGTCAGAAAGATAAACCTCATCCCCTCTGCCAACCAAAAAAACTCCATCACAACACACAGGGATGAACGCTCTACTTAGACCATGTATGTCCAGGAACAACTTTTTCAACTTGCAAGCATGTGAAAATGTCAAACCATTGGTGAGGCAGTATGAAAGGGAAGAATCACTTCATTCTTCAACAAAAAAGATGGCAGATTAAACATCTGATACATTTCAAAAATAGGAATAGTAATACTAGTGATACCAAGAATTAGTTGGAGTGGACATGCTCTAGGCAGGATCACTGTATTAATAAGGGATGTATAAATATGACATTATAGTGAAAAATGAGGAAAGGTACAAGCATTATTGAGTCAAACATCCAGGAGTCAGAATGATAGGCTGTTTTTTAACATAACTTTTTTTTTCCTGCTTTCTTGGAGGAAAATCTAGTCTTGCAATCCTTTACTACTTCACATATTTGTAAATTTGAAGCCTCTAATCACATACTGCCATCTCTTGTTCTGCCTTGTTTGACTACCACAAACCCTACATCTTCCTTGACTGCCACCAACCCAATGCAGGGGCTGTGATGGCCCATAGCCCTTCAACTGCAGAGCGCCTGAAGTCCCAGCTACAAAACTGATGAAAGAGAAATTCTTCCCTAAACTCTGCTGAATACTTAAGATTTCCTATCTCAGCTACTGTAAGGAGTGATGTTCTCACTTGCCACATAAGTGTCCACACTTGAAGAATCCTGTGTATTTTTTATTAGCTTTCAATCTTTCACCTTCACCGAAGTCCATCACTCTTTACAAAATTGAAAGGCTAAATAAATTCAATCTATAATTTGTATGCTGTTTATTATGTGGAAAAACTGTGTTATATCCTTTCGCATTCCCCTCCTTCCAGTTCAGAAGTCCCAATATTTTTGCACACTATTTCCATAATATTTATTCCTACTAGGGAAAATGTTTGATAACTTCTCTTACTACGATTTCCTGATGGTAGGTGGAGTTAAACACAGACAAGCATTTACATATTAACATTTATAATATGGCTGTGATATTCTATCCTCATTCACAAGAATCCAAGCACTCATAATAGTTTTCTGTCCTACCACAACACACAAAGCAAAGGCTTTAACCATGCTGACTGTAGCAAAACTTCTGTAATAACAGTATATTAATAATACTTTGCACTTCACAGCCATGGCATTTAACTTCTCTACCACTGACCTGCAACAGCTCAGCATCGTTAAATCCATTCTGCACATGGGGAAATATGAGACAAGGAAACCTCCCCAAGGTCACTTGACAATCAGGTGAACAGCTAAAACTGCAATCTGGAACTCCTAAAACACAGATTAGTCTTCCAGGCACTAAGCCACACACTCACTTCTAAGTCTACTTAAGCTAGATTGCCTAATTAGCACTTGTGTAATATTTAGCCATTTTAATAGACCTCTTTTTCCTACTCTCCTCTTCAATTCCATTTTTAGATACTTTTCTGTAAGTGCAGCATTGCAGGCTGCTGTGTGTTATGCAAGTACAGCTTTATTCTGTCTAGCAGAATTGAAATTCTTCCCAGTGCATACTTCAGAAATAATTAAGACAGATCAAGATAGCAAAAAACCCAGCAAAGATCAACCTGCCAAAGCAACCAGTTTGCACATTTCTCCCTTTCCTCCTCCAGCTAGGGAGCAACTGAATAAACCAAAGAATGTTCCTGGCTCTTATGCAAAATCCAAGCTCTTGCCTTCCTCTACATGGATACTGCAAGCAAAAGGATATGGTGTCTGTGAGCCACTGTGATGTTCAAGTATGATAAAGAGAAGAAGATCAAGATATAGGATAGCATTGGCAGAAGGAGGAAGAAGAAAACTGGAATGTAGCAGCAAGCATTTTTGGAAGGAATTGCATCAATTTCTTCAAGTACATACATCTGAGGAAGATAATTTTCACTGCCATTTGCTTCGAATTAGTAAATCCCTTCAGTACAATATGAGTGGGATTATTCAGAGGGCTTTTTAAAACACAGAACAAGACCCATATGGGTCCAGTGAAGACAACATGCACATGTCAGAGATAAAACTTTACCTTTTCTGCTATGCCACACAGCAAGTGAACGTTCCTATCTAATTCTATCTCAGAAGGAAAACCACATTTCCCAGCACTTACATGACAATGTCACAGCTTCCAAGTTTTCTAGGAGTTCTCTCTAGTGTCAGACAAGGACCTCAGAAGGCAGAAATACACAACTCAACAAAAGCATACACAAAGCTCCAGGCTGCAGCTCAGGCAGGCTACCTAAAGATACTTCAGCTTCCTTTTACCAGATGGTTCAGCCTGCTTGAGAGCAAAACAAGATTGCTAAGCAGCACTGTACCTTCATTAGCTTTCCACAACTGAGGCCTGAAACCAAATGTTTTGTTACAGCTGAATCCATCAACAAACAAATACAAGGTTCAGTTATTAACTAGGACTAATTCTTTTCCCTAAGTACCATTCCAAGGTTTTACCAGATTTTGGTGGTGTGTGGTGTTTTTTATTCCCACCTATAGAAACTGTAAAGGGTTTTACACTAAAACTTGCATCAGCTAAGCAGAAGAGATGTATCCTTTAGCAGGCTAAAGTCACATTTATCGTCAACTTTACCATATTTCCACAAAAACAGGCTCTTTTCTGCTGACATTAAAGCACATTACAGCGAATGGGCCCTCCAAACAAAACCATCTGAAATATAAAGAACATATTCTGACATATTCTAAATATACACTAGAAATAAACCTCAAGATTATTCGAGCACTGCGGTAGAGCACAGCTAGAGAGCACAAACATCATTATAGGAAGTCTGAACTGTATGGGTTTGTATTTTTCCAGTTCGACCGAACTTTCTGCACAGCAGAGAATTACAACATTAACTCTTGTATAATTAAGCAAAAACATATAGGGAGGGAGTGGAAAAAAGGACCACCTGAAAATGCAGTCCTCTCTAAGATATTTCTAGCTCACTATCTGTTGTGCAGTATGACGTGCAAACAAGTAGCAGCTAAACAGAGAACCACCTCCACTACTTGTGCTATCTTATTAAAGGAAAAAATAAAAGACATTAGAAGATGAGACCACAGTTCATGGTCCATCTCAGGGATAAGTTACTGAGAAAGGGACAGGAACTCACAAACTGTGGCGTTTCCCCCCGTGTATTTCCCTGGAAGAAATACTGACCGATTGTTAAAAACAGATTAAAAAAAACCCACTCCCTACACTCCCCTACAGAGATCTGTAAGTTGCACAGTCCAATCAATAAACCAGAGCATAAAATTATTAGAAGCACTGTTAGTTAATTTAGCCACTGAAAAATAACTCAAGCTGTGTCTGAGGTCTTATAAATAGAGAAAATATTTATAACTGAGTTACAGGTGGGTGACTCTGAGGGCTCCACAGAATTGTGGGAAAAGCAAGGTCAGAAATAGCACTTTTATAATACCGCTACAGATTTTTTTCTTCTGTAATTGAATTATTTTGAGACTTTTTTTTTGGAGTCAGCAAAAACTATCTTAAGTGCATTTCATCAGCATCCACAAACCTGGCTGCCTGTTCCGCTGCCCATATGGGTGAACTCAGGAGAAGTGGAAGAAAGCGGTGTAACATGAAATGGTTGAATGACTAAAGTAGAAACAAGCACTGGCTCCACAGCTCTCTGTGTTGCTGGAAAAGACACTGTCATTCTGCCTCCTCACTAGGGGAAAGGGTGTGTATGCAGGTTTTCTAAGGTAAAAGGCACAGAAGGAGCAGGTCCTCTGGAGAATACACCCTCCTCCTGGTTCAAGGGCTGGAATTTAGAAACACGACATCATCTATCTGGGATCCCTATGATTTAAAGACCCTGTGTCAAAGGGCACACACTTCATTCACAGATACTATGTGAAAGCTTAAATTTCAAGCGAGTGTTGATGGGAAACAAGTGGGAGCAATTAGTCTCCAGTGAGTACAGGAATATCATAAAGCACTGGAAAGGGACTCGGCTCTTGTCTTCATCCTGTGTTCTCCACTAAAGGGACAGATGAAGAATAAACAGCCACCTTTGTCACATTTGCTCAGCTGCTTTAGCCACCCATGTTCAAAATTAAACTATGAGGACCTGAGTTATTTCATTCACCCTTCTTGTGTGAACAAAAAGGCCTTGGCCAGTGCTATGTTACCACAGCTAAGGCTGCTTTTGGAATCTGGCCTGCGATGCAGACAAGAAGGACTACCACAGTCACAGTCCAAGGAACAGACCCTTTGCATCTGTAACATGTTTGCTTGAATTTGCTTTTTCTCGTGATATCTTTAAGTGTTGTGGCTCCATTAGCCTCAAAAGGGTGAGATAGTAAATCCTTGATAACCTCTGCAAATAGAAGTTTGGCAGCATTTTCGTAACAAATGTTAAGAATTATAACAGGTTGCACTGCTATTTTGTCTGGTTATTTGCCAAAGTAAGCCCAAAGCATTTCCACCCCATAAGCTGGCATTTAGAAAAGCACTCCAAAACACAGTCACAGCTGGATGATCTATTCACCAATATTCTTTCTTCCACTCCCCACCCATCAGCGGGATTTGCTGCAAAATTATTAACTGCCTTACCACCATCTGTGCTCAGGTTCCCTTAGTAACCCAGGCATTTCAGGAGATCCCAGCCCCGCTCAAGCCAAGTCCAATTACTGCTTGCTGATTCATCAGTCCAGCTAAGCAAATCTGGGAAATGCAACAGGTAACCAAGCACTCTTGGAACAAATTAACCTCTACAAAAAACAGGCACGTCAAACCTCAGGAACAAATCAACCCCTACATAAATAGGTAATTTGTGTCCTATCCCACCAGTGCTAACTACTGACAAACACAGGGAAAAGCTCAGGTCAGGCCACAGTTGCTTTACACAGGTGGCTGAACAATAGGCCCATACCTTGCTTGCTGGCAGACACTGCAAATCCAAGCCTTCTCCTTCTTCTGGTAAGAACTGCAGCTCTTGCAGATGTTGTACTTGCAGACTTGGCACTGTCGCTTGCTGTTGATAAGAAATGTGAATGGGGAACAGCAGCGAATACAGCAATGCTCGTTGAACTTCTGCTGCTTGGAAAGGATGCTGCACTTGTTACCCTCTTCATCCAGCTTCTGCTTCATTTCACTGGAAGAAAAAGCAAAAGAACAAAAATATAAACAAGATATCAATAAGAAATCTCTTCTTTGCCTTTCTCCTCTTTCCACATCTTCATGTTACACTCTTCAAGTAACTTCTGCGGGTGTGAAATAAATGTCAGAAATGGATGTTCTACATCCAGAATAGAGAAGCAAAAACTCCTGTATTTCTTACGATCACTTATGGCTGATTCATTTAAACTCTATAAGTCACGAGCCAGGGCAAATAATCTCCCTTCACTCAGCTCCAGCAAGACAAACCCTCAGGAGGTCCAGGCTGCTGCTCCAGGTACTCCAGCTGTGCAAAGCCATACTGTTATATGAGAATTCAAGGCTGCTTTCAGAACACTTTACAAATCAGTCTGTGAAAGTCAAAAGGTTTGGTGCATGGTAATAAAAAAACCTACTGAGCAACAGTTTTGAAAACAAAAATGTTACAGTTGCTTTATTCGGACCCATGGTGTCATAGTACTCATAACTGCTCCAGTTTGTTAAGGAAGGTTAACCACATACTTCATTTCTGAGAGATTTGGATGTTTTACTAGTTCAGAACAATACCGAGCCAACTGTTCCTGAAAGTGTTTGTAGACCCCCTAAAGTTTTTTGTATTCCAGCAAAAGAGCTCATTTATTAAAGTAAAAAATATAAATTGTATGTGTGTGGTATTCAGTAATTTGCTATCTCCCATTTTACGGTGATTTTGATATTTTACAGATTAGGCAATATATTCCATTATATGAATAATAAAAACCATCCAGAAGGAACAGTTGTGCAAGTTGACAAGTCTGCAAACTCATCACACAGTTTCTGGTATGTACAACTACAATACACATTAAGAGGAAAAAAAAAAAGGACTTATGACAAACATCTTAAATCAGAGCTTATAGAACAGTGTGCACATACATATATCAATTATTTCAATTTCTCAGAATTAGTGATGGCTACCTTATTATTTCCAGTTGCTGGTAAGAACCACTTATAAGACCAGAGTAACGCAAGAGTTAAAACAAAATTTAAAGGTATCACAGGAGACTAAGCTGCAGGAAGACAGAGATATGACATGCTGACTTAGACTTCAATTAATGCTTAAATATCTTGCTATAGGAAAAAAAGAATACACTTACTGCATACTTACTCAGGAACTAGACCAAGATCATCTATAAGCATCATAATGAGCCAAGCGTGGAATGTCAGAAGACTTATTTTACTGGCCTATACATCTTATTTGCCCTTTCTGCCTCAGATGTATAACTCAAAAGAAAAACAGCCTATTTTATGAAAGTCTGACAGGTCAATTCTAAACCTCAAGACTAAAAGGCAGTTAAGATAGTGATCTACAGCATATAGTTTTTGAACTTTCACATACATCATATTTAACCACATTCCAGATACACACCTTTTACAAATTTAAAACTTCAAAACAATGTCTGTTTCTGCTGTTTGTCCCCTGTACAAAGGTTTGGCTTTCTCAGACCAGCTGCTCAAACTCAAGTAAATATTCTTTGGAGTTTCAAGCAAATAATCCTTCTTTATGATCTTTGTCCAGATGGCAAAACTTACTTGTTTTTCAACATTTGTAGAGAATGCTAAAGGCGAAAAAGGTACAAGATTATCATGTAAGAGAGGAAATGTCTGAATTAGGCAAGTCAAACTGGCTTCCTCGTGTAAACTGACAGAACTATCCCACAGATTAAATGGGGTGTTTAGACTAGTTTGTCTTACCCCCTTTCCTCCCTCCTGCCATGGTAGCACATGGACAATATTTCTAAGGGAACAGAGGATATGAGTTGTTCCTCACACCACTCCTCCATCGACAGCACGCATCCTGCTCCACAGCAATGGAGTGAGACAGAGCAATGCTTGACCACCATCAGCAAATTTGCTGATGACACCAAGTTGGGGGGCAGTGTTGACCTGCTGGAAGGCAGGAGGGCTCTGCAAAGAGATCTGGATAGACTGGAAAAATGGGCTGATTCCAATGGGATGAAGTTCAACAAGGCCAAGTGCCGGGTCCTGCACTTTGGCCACAACAACCCCCTTCAGCGCTACAGGCTGGGCACAGAGTGGCTGGAGAGCAGCCAGACAGAAAGGGACCTGGGGGTACTGATTGACAGCAAGCTCAACATGAGCCAACAGTGTGCCCAGGTGGCCAAGAAGGCCAATGGTATCCTGGCCTGTATCAAAAATAGTGTGGTCAGCAGGACAAGGGAAGTGATCCTTCCCCTGTACTCTGCATTGGTGAGGCCACACCTGGAGTATTGTGTTCAGTTCTGGGCCCCTCAGTTCAGGAAAGATATTGAGGTGCTGGAGCGGGTCCAGAGAAGAGCAACAAGACTGGTGAAGGGACTTGAGCACATGACCTATGGTGAGAGGCTGAGGGAGCTGGGGTTGTTCAGCCTGGAGAAGAGGAGGCTTAGAGGTGACCTCATCACTCTCTATAACTACCTGAAGGGAAGTTATAGTCAGGTGGGAACTGGTCTCTTCTCCCAGGCAGTTAGCAATAGGACAAGGGGACATGGGCTTAAACTCTGCCAGGGGAAGTTTAGGCTGGATATTAGGAAGAAGTTCTTTACGGAAAGAGTGATCAGGCATTGGAATGGCCTGCCTAGGGAGGTGGTGGACTCACCGTCCCTGGAGGTTTTTAAACTGAGATTGGACATGGCTCTTAGTGCCATGATCTAGTAAATGGGCTGAAGTTGGACCAAGGGTTGGACTTGATGATCTCTGAGGTCTTTTCCAACCTAGCCAATTCTGTGATTCTGTGATTCTGTGATTCTGCACAGGAGGTCAGGCAGGAACGCTGGGTCCCAAGGGAGAAGACAGAGAAGGTGAGGGCTATACGATACAAGGAACTGATTTCTGGCAAGGAAAAAAAGTGTCAGCAGCCCAAGATGCTGCCATCGTTGCTTCAGGCTGGAGACCTCAGGCAGCAGATGCTGGCCTCCCCGTAAGATGAGAACACTAAGGAATCAGAGTCAGGAGGAGCAGTAAAATAAGAGACTTTTGTCCTCATGCAGCTCTATTATCTTCCAGAATTAGTAACACTGATATTGGGTAGTATCAGCCTGCACACTCAACATCGGCATGCTCACTGGCATTTTGAACCCTCATTAGGGCTTTTATGCATGACAGCAAAATAAACCACAGAAGAAAAGCCACCTATTACAGCACAACAATAATGTTTGCACAATATAAAAACAGGCAGTTCATAACAGAGCTAATAAAGCCAGATAACTAGAAAAGGCTGAGCACACGCTGAAGCCTTTTCAACAGTACCAGCATTAATTACATCTCTCTCCTCTATCTGGCTGCCAATATTCATTACAGTAGTAGAACCTTAATATCATTAAGGCATCTGCCTCACTATTAAATAGGACTAAAATTGGCCAACAGATTCAAAAGTCAATGGGATAGGGTTGGACAGGCTGGCAGAGAGAGAGCATGACAGAAAAAGCCTCATTTCCACAGGAAACCAGGCAGAAAAGAAAGCAATGCACATCCCTCTGACGGCTGTAACAAATTAAGGCCCTGCCTGCCAAAGGCTATTCTAGTTTCTATCAGGAGTCAAATGGCAAAAGGCACTGTCAGCTGAAGCCGAAAGGCTAGTCTCCATACTCTTTCCTGGGAAATGAAAACATGGATTTCCTATGAAGTGCTACACAACACTGGTAGGCAACAAAATATGCCTGGTTTGAGGAAAATTCAGCCTCTAGTTCACTCTCAGCAATTCTGAGAAAACCTCAGTTGCACATGACTTCAGCTGCCTGACTACGGACAGGTGAGCAGGATGATTAATGTGAGCTCAAGCTCAATACACCAAGATGGTTTGCGGCCCTAGAACTCAGAAGGTACAAGTTGAAGTCTCCAACCTTACCTTCATACGGCTTAGCGCAAGGAGATGTAACCATGGTCCAAAGAAAGGGCTATAGCCAACAACACTGATCCTGCCAAGCAGTGAAACTTACTTCCAAAAGGATGACAGTGACCTGCGCAGGAGCTTTTTCTAAGAGGCAGGTTGAACCACATGGCCATGGCAAACGTCCCCCTCTACTCCCTGTGCAACACCATTTTCCTCAACAAAGCACAGATGAGGGTGATGGGACAGACATGTACACTTACTTTCCTCAGTATTACTTCCCCAAGGAGGGAAAGCAATGTATTTATAGGTATATGTATAATATGCGTGCAAATAAAACAAGCAACAAAAAAAGACTGCACAAAGAATTTCCCTTTTGGGGAAAGAATGGAAGAGCAGGAACCACAAATGACAGAATTTATTCACATCACTTAAGTCATAACTGACGGTAATCAGTTATTATTGTTATGCGTAACATAGTAATAAGGATCTGCAAAGATGAGAACTTCTGTTATTTGAATGAATCTAAGATTGGATTTGATTTTCTTTTTCAAGTGGCTGCATTTCACCGATTGCCTATAAATACAAAAGCAGCAAAGAATACTCAACAGATACCAAACACGTCTGTCACCAAGCCTAATTCTGTCAAAGAATGTTTTATTGAAATGTAAGCTCCAAAAATATACAGATGCATATTTAAATTTTTCCAGAGGCTTGTATTAATCAATCTGTAACAGTTTGCATAAGAAATATGTAAATAATTTCAGTCAGCATTCTGGGTAGTAGACTCCTAGTATGTAATCCTGCACAAAGGCAGGTCAAGAATACTTTCTACCATAATACTTTGGGTGTAGGTTTTGCTATTACATTCTGAGGGTGATTGGATGTCTCTCCCTTTTCACCCACTATATCTTTTGTTGCCTTTTTAAAAAAAAAAAAAAAATTTCAATAGCTTTCATTGTCATAGTTTATTTTTTTCAGTGTCTTAGACTAGTTTAAGTGAACTTGCAAGAAATATAGTATTCTGTTTTGTTGATCTGTACAGTGGTTTACAAGTGATACGGTAGGTTAGGTATCATATTATGCTGAAGACAGGTACTGCACTGAGGTGGTGGCTCTGAAGGGAAGTTTCCTTTTCTGTTGCCAGCACAAGTACTATCAATCAGTGTCTCTCATCAGCTGGAAATGACTGACATGTCATGACTGACAAATGAAATCAATAATATACTGGTTTTATTTTAAATTTGTTCTTATCACTTTGTAAACCTGTAAATTGTCAAGAGACATTGCATCTAACCCCATTTTCTTTTGTCATATTGGATATCACAGGAGCACAGACTGTGCAACGCATTTAACTGACAGGCTTTGAAATCTTCTGCGGGCAAATGCAGCAGTGACGGAGAAGCGGGTCTTGAAATACTAGGTAGATACATGGGAGAGCTCTGGGGACACTGGAAACCTCCACAGCAAAGCTGAAATAACCTCTTCCAAGAAGCAGTGCTGTGAGGGGTCTTCTTTGCCCTCCCATTCTAATACTGCCACATGGAATGTGGGAAAATTAATCTGGGTTTTAATGTACTTTTTTCCTCACTCTTTTCATCTGCCTTCCTATCTCAGAGACCACTCTGCAGCCAAGTAGGTTGTTCTGAGGTGAAATACTTTACCACTATTGGGGACAAGTGCTTCTGCTGCAGGTGCAGGAACTTCTGGTTAAATCCTGGGTTTAGCTGATCCATTAAGAAGGGCCAAAAGTTGTGCTTCTATGTTAGACATCAGCCACATAATAAGCTAAAAAGTTTTCTCCCTTTCTCACTATTACATCCATACTGAACCACTGATCACAACTATCTGAGCCTACACGTCCAGCCAGTTTTCATATACTTCATAATTTCACCTCTATACACCATTGCCCCACAATGTGACTATAAAATTGTAAGCTTTATTATTTTTGTTAGCATTTTGTGACACCTTCCTTTTAGATTACACCCACAATATTTCATGTTGCACTACCCCATCAAACATCCTAACAACCTAGCAATACATTTTTATAGTTTTACCACCCTTCTTATATGCCTTCTCTGATTTTTTCCTTCCCACATTTGATAGTGATTTATAGTTATATAAACATTCGCTTCATTCCCCTCTATCTCATTTCTTCTCAACACATGTCATTTTGCTCTCCCTGGAGTATATTTCTCACTGCCTGTCTGGTATCTTTCCATTACTAATAAGTCAATGTTTCTTGGCTCTTTTTAATCTAGTTACAGTATAATTTTATTTTACCTCTCAATGTCCTTTCCAAGTAATTTCCAGAAATACTCAAGAAGTCTATAGAATTGTGCTGAATCAACAGCATTGTTAACTACTTACCACAAGTAGTTTATTTGACCTGATGAAAACTACAGCCTTAAAGTTTTCTATTCCCTACCATCTACTTAGGGTTATCCTACATATCAAGCAGAGTGTAGTCCTAGACGTCTCTCTAATGTGTTATTTCTGTACCAGACAGTCTCTATTCACCACTTTGCAGCTGAGAATAGTGAATTTTGTCACATAATTAATCCTGTCTTTTTTTTTCTCCTTGCTGTATCAAGCAGAAAAATAGTTCAACAGAATTTTCAGGTGCATCTAATTTTAAAGGGATGAAAACTGCATTCCTGGCCATATTGACCAATTTCCTCTGAGTTTTTCATTTTGTATTCATAATCAGTACAGGAAAGCAAAGTATTAATAAAATTCTGTTAACACTTGTAGCATTTATCTGCACTCCTCCCATTTGTCACACTCAGTGCCTCTCCCCATGCTTCTCTCACCAGATAATTTCATGTTTTTCTTATCAGGTCATGATTTTCAGTACAAGGTCATCCTACTGTTAATCTTTTTTTATCCCTTTTGGTCATACCTGAAGAATGATAAATACAGACAAATATTCTGAAAATAAAGTATTGTTCAATTCAATCCAAAAATATCTAGTGAAAGTATTTTTTAAATGTGCATAACTCTTTCATCATACTTAAATGCAATACATTCTTTCCATCACTGGTGGCATCAGTGAATCAAACTTTCTCGGGAATTCAATTTTACGCCCATATCAACTTGAAAACGTTTTCTTTAAGAATAGAAACACTCCTACTACATTAAACAGTTCTCCCTTCACAGTGCCATGTGGCTTGACCTTAGAAAACACAATTCATAGCCTGGCTAGTGTACAGCAGGAGAGCAACTGAGATATGAGCTCTGAAAACCTCTGAAGGATTCACTATGAGTCATCCTTCCCTCTTCCGTGTTGGACTTCCAGCAACACAGCCCTACAGAGGTTCGCACTAGAATCAGTGTTGTTGCTGAATTATTATTATTTACTTCTCTTATCGTAAGAAAATGAAGGGAGTCTTCCTTGACCCTTCCTACAGAACACACAGCAGAACAAACAAGAGCAGACAGCAGAATAAAGAGCAGAACTTGCTAAGGAAGCCAGTTTCACAGCGCGACAAGTCACCGTGTCAGAGGACTGTGTGCGTGTTGTTAGTTAAAAACAGCACAAAGACATCTATCCCACTTTGCATACAGATGAGAGTAGTAATGCTTCATACATGAGAACCTTCTGCCTGATAAGGTTGGCTTTCAAAATATGCCTGTCATGAGCATTGCAGCTCCCAGCCAGGTGGGACGGGAATGCTGGGAGAGACATTTCCTCCACAAGCATGGGGAGTTCAACACAGACAAATCTGCACCGTGTCCTCCCACGCCATTGTCCACCAAGTATTTTGCCCCTTTCCGAGACAACCACAGGTGCCCTAATGTGCCACAAGAAGAAAGCCATGGTAACAGGAGGTTGTTTCAGGTGAAACATTTACGCAGTCCTAGGAGCACAGCAGAGGAGAAGGAGAAGGAGAAGGAGAAGGAGAAGGAGAAGGAGAAGGAGAAGGAGAAGGAGAAGGAGAAGGAGAAGGAGAAGGAGAAGGAGAAGGAGAAGGAGAAGGAGAAGGAGAAGGAGAAGGAGAAGGAGAAGGAGAAGGAGAAGGAGAAGGAGAAGGAGAAGGAGAAGGAGAAGGAGGAGACCTCAAAGCAAGAAGTTCCCACTAACTTGGTTTTGGAATTTATTCCTTGTCAACTGCACGTCTTAACTTTGTACTTTGACCGGCTCTGCATGTACATAGTTCCTAAAGTCCACTTGCCTAGTTCAGTTCCTCTTCATGCTGCTCACGCTCCTAACATGCAGTAAATACTGTTCCTAGAAATTCTACGTAGAGTCTGCAATTCAAGTAGCTTTGAAATTGCAAGCCCCGCAATTCCTAACAATAGACATAATACAGCTCAAGAAACAGCAGCTTCATACTTTTAGTCAATTTAAGTTTGTAAATAATTATCTTTTTAAAGTATAGAAATTGTTTTCAATATCCATGTACATTTTGTTTCTTTTAAAGACAAAGACTTATAAGCTTAAAATTACCACATATCTCTATTGTACACAAGACAGTGTTTTGGCAGACAAAAATCTGTTTTCACAGAATGCATTTGATATTTAACATGATATGTTACCTCACTGTGTTTTATATCAACAATATTAACACCTTCTGGAAGCAGTATCGTGTCACTTATTACAGATCAGACAAATGCTTGTAAAAGGGCAGGAAAACATCAACAGCACCTCCAGCACCCTGTTCAACACACATACTTAAGGTAGTCCTTTAAAAGGTATTGGCATATGCTATTGCCATAGTAACACCAATATTTAACAAACATCGTACAATCTTAATTTAACACTGTTACAATACTTCAGATACCTCCCAAAGTTCATGTTCTTAACTTAATCCAAAAGCTTTTTATTGTGAGAATGTTCTGCAAACTTAATAACATACTGATATTTTAACATCTAAAGCAATATACTGCAATGCAATGACAGGACATCAGTGAGCAACCACAAAAAAAAAAAAAGTTAATAATTTGGATTTATTTAGAAAATAATGGTTTTTACTTTACACCTGCACCACTTACAGTCACAGCTATTTATGTTTACTCTGTGTATGTGTGTGAGAACGCATGCTTTCACATACAGATAAACTGCTTCATTCAACAGGCTGGGAATGTCACCCACCTAGTATCCTCCATACCCTGTCCCCATTATAGCACTGTCCTTGAAAAGGCAATTTGGCTACAAAAGAGGAAACACAGCTAAGTTACCAGGCCAGTGGGATATTAAGGAATTAGTGAGAAATTGAAGTCCTCTTGTGCAGATGCTCCCACAGCTCAATGTATCCCAGTAATTTTTCCTCAGTCCTTGACAGTATGCCTCACCAGGACATATAAGGCTATATACAGTGAACTTTCCCAGAAATGATGCAGGGGAATGTCAGAAACCTGTATCTTTTGCTCTTCCTCTAGGCCCATGTGTGCTCTCTGCTTCTTCTCAATTAACTATCTATCAATCTGAAGTACAGCGAATGTACTTCAGCAGGATGTTTTTGGTGAATGGTAAAATAATTGAGATAACCCAGATGCTTTTGAAAATTGAAGTTCATCTAATCCAACAACTAGCATTCACAAATCTTTGCAGAAAGATGATGAGGCGTTAAATATTTGGAAAAGACAGAATGGTTCTTCAATGTTCTCCGTCATTTTTAAAATTATGTGGTTTGAATTTTTAAAGTGTCAAGTTTTGTTCTGACTTTTTCCTAATAAAAGAGTTGCAAATACTATTATTCAGTTCTGGTGTGCATACTGCCATTCAGGTATCTGATGCCTTTCTTCTCTCCATCATGCATTTTCTCTCACAGTCAGATCCCAGACTTGGTTCATGTACTTTGTGCAGACCCTCCAGCCATGTCTGAATTCACGGATAATTCAGCACACCAAGAGCAGCTCAGCAGACTGAACTGGATGGTGCTGAGGGCCTATACCTACACAGTATGTGGTTCACCAGTTTTGCTTCAGGGAAGTCAGTCTAATTCCCTGAACCAAATATTCCCATTTTGCACCCATCTGAGCCTGTCTCAAGGCGTGATTCATTGGTTCAGAGATGTGTCTGTTCAATGGAGGGAGTTTAAAACCAAACAGGGCACATTTGGCGAGCACCTGGCGATGAGCTTTGGGTTATTTTCTTCCAGAAGGAAGCTAGCTTGTGCACACCAAAACTAACCTGTGATGTAAACCGTGGTGTGATAAGCGAGGATGAGAAGGTTTGCTCCAAAACTCTGCTACTGTTCTAAACTGACATGCTAACATAAATGCAGTCATACACAACTAGGGGAGGGAGTCTCTCTCAACACAGGTACCTGGAGTAGGTAATTTTTCATTAACAGGTTTATAACATCATTGCCTACCCAGTTTGAAAAAACAATTTGATATCTGCAATATGCATAGCCATGGCTCACATGCAGCTAAGTTCTACATGTTTCTACATCTGCCTTGCTGATAATTAACAGAGATGCATGATTCTGATATATAAAGATATATAAGAAGCAAGAAGTACTTTCTGATTTCTTTCTCTCTTAGGAAAAAAGCAAACCACAAATCACAGTGATGCGTAAGACTTGTGCATGGGTTTTTGATAACATTATCTGAAACAGCATTAGAGTACCAAAGACCTGCTTGATATGTTTCAAGGCATATCCTGGATTACTATACTTACCATTTGCCTTTATAAAGTACTACCAATAGAATCCTAATTTGCACACGTAAGTTTGAAATAGTTTTGAACGTAACTGATTTAATTCTCCATAGCACTGTGTCAGTTCATGCCAGTGTCACTCCACAAATCTCATCACCACTGTAGTACAGTAAGAGAGATGAGATAATGGAACAAGGAGCCAAAAGCTACACCTTTTGTAGCTACAGCCTGAAATGTTACCAGAAGATGGTCAGTAGTAGAAAACGTGTACAGAATAACCTAGGGATTCTCTCAGGAAAAAAACAAGAGAGTAATTTTCTCAGGCTTTTCTGCTACCTTGCAGATTCTGCACTCCAGTCAAGTCGTCCTACCCTCACCATGCTTCTAAATGAAACCAAAGCTCCACCAACGCATTTACCTCTATGGCAAATGAAGCCTGGATTTACCTTCTGGGCTCAGCTGTTGGATCGACAGCCTGTGAGCGGAGTTCTGCCTGCAGATAGTCCCCTCCTGAACCCCCCCTCTGTAGAGTTGCACTGACGGACCTGAATTACAGACCAAAACAGCTTCTGATGTGTGACTCCCAGTGATTTAAATACAGCAAAAGAAGACTAGTTGGTTGAAAGGCAACAATTTATTCTCAAAACTAAACATTCATTGTCAAGAAAATAAGATAATATGAAACACTTAACTTTCCAAATAACCAGAATACAAAAGCATTGGTATCTCCATAAAAGCAGGACTACAAAACTCACATAATTAAGTGGTCACAAGGGAATATCTCTGTAGCTGAAATATCTGTTGATTTATAACAAATAATGAAATGTATTTAATTAAACTTGAAGTGGAGGAAGCTCCTCTATTGGGAATCATAATATAATTCCTATTAATTAAATGACTAAAAAAAAATCTAGCACTGACAAAATAAATTTCTTTTTTAATAGATGAATTGCTCATTTTAATTTATAAATTTAGTCTTTTCATATATTTGCAACTAAGGAGTGATTAAGTTGATACTCAGAGGGTAAGACAAATACGACTGGAGACTTCCTTCAAAACAGTTCTAAAAAACAAGTATTTAACCAAAATTTTACTGCTTAGAAAAGGGAAAATGCAGAACTACATTTTCCATAAATATTCTCTAACTGTGGAAGTGCTTTGCACTTTTCAAGTGCATGTCTCCATCTCAACAGCCAGATTTGGGTGCAGAAGGTCAAAGCTTAGCAAAGCACATTTTCCTGCACAATCTTGTGTTAAACAAAGGGGAAGAAAGGAAGCCTCTTTTATTAAAAAGTTATCATTATGGCAGGTAGTGCAACACCCAGTGACATAATACAGACTCGTCCCATGATGTGCTGGAGTAAGGGCACTTGCATTTTGGTTTCAAGTTGGATGCGTACAAGGATGCTGTCTTCATGTTCCATTACAGCACCAGAACAGAGTAAATACTCTTCCCCTCCAGCTCTATAAACACTTTATTTTTTTTCCCCCATTCCTTTCCACAGAAAGCTAAGCAATCACAATTCATTTTTTGTTTGTCCATTGGCTTCTATTGTGCACCACACTTTTTACACTTTTATGTATTTTCTGGCTACAGCACAAACATCCTGAAAAAGATGCAAGTTAAAGTCAATTTACAAAATATGACACAGAGAGTCAAAGGCAGACCACAAGAATCCAAAGTCAAGGAGTCATCCCCATCAGCAGGGGTGAAAGAAGCATGCAATCAAGAGTTTGTAGTTGGTGAACCAGCAGCCACTTATATTCATGCAAGAGTAAGAAAAACACAGGCAAACACTGAGATAGCAAGATGATGGTTTTCTTCACATATAGGGCTACACAATTTTTTACCCAATTCTGTATTATGCTCCTAGACATCTTTCAAACCACGGTTCTAGGCCAAAGGTGCAAATTTCAGTTACTACAGCAGTATGCATAAGTCAGACATAAAAAGGAAGTATTTTAGCACTTACAGCAAAACACAAAAATCCCCGACAAATCTTGATAGACAGCCAAGTATTTTTACTGGGAAAAACAATTGCACAAATTCTTGCCTAAAGCAAAAGGCTGATTATATGTAACACTTCCGAGAGCTCTAAAACACAAACTCGAATGCACCAATACTTATAATCAAGGGCTCTCTCCTTGAGCACAAAAGCAAAAAGCTTTAGAGGAATTCAGTACACTGGTTATACCTATGTAACTACAAAAGCAGAGAGAACAAAGGTTCAGATTACAATGAACAGTTTATAAATCCAAGCAAAGCTTTACTTCAAAAAACAGAGAGGCTTGAGAAGAGCTGTTGATTTATTAAACAACAACAAACAAAACAACAAAACACACACACACAAAACCCAAACAAACAACACCACTCCCAAAAACAAACAAACAAACAAACTCACCCACATTATTTGAAATCAGAAAGCAATTGAAGAAAAGCATGTATCTTTCTGCTGCGTCGGCAAAGGACACACAGGCTGTAAAACACACAATGATGGAGAAAGCCATTTCATCTAAAATATTTCCCCCTTGCAAGGAATACTGAAGTTACAAAGATTCCCTTGATTGCAGTTCAGTTCATTTTCTGAACAGTGCCACCACAGCATCTGTGTCCACAAAGTACCAAAACCATTCTACGCGTACCATTAAGCTTCCCAGCTCACTTAGAAAGCTGCATCTGTCTTTAAGTTTGCAGAAATAGCAGCTCAGATCTCAAAGCTTCTGTTCTAGCACGGGAGGTTACAAAGACCAGACATTGTGTTTACCATGTGATCAACTCCAGCACCTAAACTTATGTGAAGAAGATACACTACCAAATAAGTTACTCTACAAAGCTTTCTACTTTCCCATCTCCCACCCTTCTGCAGATTTTTTTCAGAGCTCTCCTAATTTCTTTTCATCTTCCATTTCATCAACGATGAAAAAGGTATCTTCTGCCAACTGAAAATCTCCATGAGGGCCATAGACAGCTTTCAAAAAGAAACAGAGATCATTATTTCCTCAGTGTTATTTGCCTGCTGAGAGAGATCAATGGAGACAGATATCTGCTAAAGAGCCTTTGTAGAAATTCACAGGCTGTGTGGATTGGTCTCTCAAGATTCAGCATCCCTAAATGCAGAAGGGAAATGCAGTTTTACAACACTTTGATGCACATGTATGCCTAGTCATGTAGAAAAAGAAATTAGTATTTCAGGAGTAAAATACTAGCTTACCTGACAACAGACCACTGTACAAGGCCAGGACTCTCAAAATATGCCATCTAATGATGCCCAAGAGAGAGTATCTTGTATCTGATGCGTAGTTTTCATCAGCAAACTCTGATATTACTAGTTCTGGGGTAACATTTGGATGAGAAACTCAGAGATACCCTGCTGAGCTTAATGGATTTAAAATAAGGGAACAATGCTACATTTGTAATAGAGTATGAAGTAAAGAGGAATTAAGTAATAAAAAGAAGGGTTCACACTATGGGAACATTGAGAACTGCTCTTCCTCTAATACCAGTGAAATCTTATCTCCAGAAGTTTTCATAGCCAGAATCACCAGAAATTCTGATCCTAATCAATAAATTGCTGAAAATGAGAAATGAGCCTAACTTGCCCTCAAAACATGCACTTGAGTCTAAACAACCTGGTACTTCTAGTCCGACTACACAAACCACAGGCCAGAGAGCCCAAAAGACTTCAGGCTGCTGGGAGCTTTGTTTTACATGATGATGTATAATAGGGAAGTAGATTAATGAAGCAGAGTTTTATCAAGCCCTTAGTTAGGATACAATTAGATTACAGCCACTAGAGCATCTTGTCGTGCATGTACACATAAACCACCATGATTTGGGGGAGCATGACCACACATACAGGACATTAGGCACTGCCTGTGAAACTATCCCTAGGAACCCAGAAGAACAGCTGGCTGACTTGTTCATGTTCAGCACTGTGATGCTGCAGCCCCTTACGATGAGCACCTAAGTCAGCTTTAGGTAAAAAGTAAGCCACATCCCTGACTTAAATAGATTCTTGAACACCAAAAGCAGCAAGACATGATACAGAAATAAAAAGGATGCATAGGTGGAAGGAAGTTTTTAAGGTTGTAAGAGATGTCATGAAAATAATTACAGAGGCCCAAGCTGTGAGGCAAACCACAGTCCTTCACCTAAAGTAGTTTGGCTTAAAAGTACAACAAACAGGTCAGTGATCTGCAGCATGCGTGTGCATCAAATGCTACAAAAAGGAAAATCTCCAACATCAGTGGGCTTACATACGCACTTTGCTTCTGCAATACGTCAACAGGTTATTGACGTTGTCAAAAGGTACCTTGCAGTCCTGAAAAGAGCAATGTTCTCAATGACAAACAAATGCTTTGAAAGCTGAATACAACTCCAGGAAGGATGCAAGGATGCGAGGATGCGGTAGATGCAGATGTATCCTAGGGTAGCTAAGTGCCTTGTAAACAAACAACACACAAACTCTGCTGCCTCAAATGAAGCAGGGACACTTTAGAAGAAAAAGGGATGAATCATTGACCTCACCATTACTACTCCTGCATGAATTTAAAGGCTCACATGGGACAGACTGCCATCAGTTGCACGCAGCAGCTGGACAACATATAGACTAAGCTGAAATAGCTCTCAATAAATAAATAATTATAGTGAAACTGTAAAAGCAAGCAGCAGTTTCAGAGATTTGCTGGTTGTACAGTGTCCAGCTAAACCCCAGAAAACAAGCAAGCAAAGCAACAAAAACCCCCTACTATCATCATTAGGTTTGGTCACCTGCACTCTCTGTTCAGGATGAGTTTTTCAAAATTATGTTCTGAATATTTTCAACCTGGGTAGGTCTAAAAGAAAAAGCTCAACAAAATACAAATATTCACCTCTTACTGGAGTGTTATTTTCTTCATTAATATTAAAATTACCAATTATTATTCAAATCCTTGTTATTTACTCATTACCATATCCACATGTCAAGATGAATACTTAAAGGTGTACAGACAAGTGAATTTCAAATCATACCTTTATACGTATTACATGTAACTTGAGCTGCATGATTAAGATCAGATTTTTGGCTCCTTAGCTATGGTACACAGAATGAAAAGTGCTTTAAAGGAGCTTGTTTTTCAGTCATGGCTTAGCCCTTCTTGAAAACCAGGTCCCTTAGATTTCTCTCTCTGGATACCTCAAATTTGAGATATCCAAAAATCACAAGTCAAGTAGAACTTCTTATCTTGTATTGTTAATCAGTAAAATAGCAGCTTTTATCACACCCCATTCAAATGGGTTGTATTCAACACACTATATTTTACCCAGGATATCTGCACCTTTTTCTAACTTAAACGAAAGCGTACTACAAATATCCAAGTAAAACAAAATGCTGCATTGAAGTCAACAATTTTCTTTAAAATGCCTGTGCTGTGAGTAGCTGAGAAGTTTCTTCAGCATCTTTTCAAGAGTCTTCAATGACTTCAACTTCTCCAAAATCCTTAATGCTAAAATATTTATTTATAACAGGGTAGAAATCCCCAGATTTATTATTTAATCAGAAGAACATAAAGGGAAGTTTGTAGAAGATCAAAGAAATACAGATGCAGTAAGAAAAGCAGTAACCTTCATAAATTGGATAAACATTCTGAAATATGCATATGCTACATTTGTGTGTATCCAATTATAACCAAAATCCCAACCAATCCCCTGAGAGCATCCAAGTATTTTATCTAAAGAAGCTTTATGTTCTGTTCAGCAGAGCATAAGTGACTCAGATTTTGACTTCCTGGTTTACCATCCCCAAAAAAGAAAAAAATTGCTAAAACCAAAAACATGTCATCTGCATTTAATTAGGGCCCAGTTCTCACATCTAAGATTGATAGGGGCTTTGCCCTTTGCTGAAATAAGACCATAATTCAACCCATTTACCATAACCCCCAACACTGTGGTGTGAAAGCAGGTGACCTGAGTCGTGTCAGCACCTGCTCCAGTACCTTAACATTACACAGTACATTAGACACGCCAAACACAACAGAATCTGCTACTGGGAAGAAAGAGAAGAAGAGTAATGGTTTTTTATTTTAATTAGCAGGCTGTGTTATTTCTAAGATATCTCTGGCATCTTAGTGGCAATTATCTTGGTAGGTACTGCTCTGTCAAGCCATTGAAAGTGTTTTTTTCACGTTAATTACGTAAGTCAGAAGCTAGAGCTATATAAGTTCCCTTCAAGTCAGTGCAAATACTACCCTCCAGCACAAAGGGATATTTTTCTCCAGTTTGGACATGTGTTCATATTAAAACACATTATTAAAGATTCAACATTTTACTCAGGATACTCTTCCCAGAGCTCCAGCATTTCTACTTGATTAACTGCCTTGCAGTTAATTTTACTTTCTTTCATTGCCCTGCATGATTGCAGGTCATCAGCTAACAGTATATATGCCGTTACACTGCTAAGAAAAACAACTTCACCCCCAATCCCACCCCAAAAATCCCCACACAGCCTATTTATAACAGTACAAAAGCAAGTGTCCAAACCAAGCTTCGCTCTTCGTTTCAGTGACAGGACCAAATCACAGCCAAGGTCCAAATCTTCCTTTAAAACCAGATATTTGGCTAAATAACCTTTTAGTCCCCTATAACTTTTCATTACAGAACCTTGATTTAGCAAGGAGAGGCAGGAGCAATGTGTTGTCACTCAGAGGAACGGTCCTTCCACCGGATATGACGTGAGTAACAATTTCATACCAATACATCACCATTCTCGGAAATATTCCCCTGAGAGGTCAGGGGTGCACTGTGCCTTCCCAAAGGCCGAGACATGCAGCCACCTTCTCTCTCCGCTCACAAGAACAAGTGGCAGTCAAAGGGAGAAGTGGCTTTAACTGTTATTTCTCCATATTATGGCTACTTGCTATTGCTCCTCTTCCCTCTGCTTCCCCTTCCTGCTGTTCTACCTTCTGCTGATGCTGCAATCCATCCTGCAACGGCTACAAGCACCGACAATACACACCACTGGCCTCGTGTGGGGCTTTGTGCTGGCGCATCCAGAAGGGATGTAGTGGCAACTGATGCATTGCTGGGAGCATAAATATCACTTTGGAAATGCGTGCCCACCAACATTTACTCCACCTTACATTAGGCCAAACTACACAGCAACAATTCCCATTTCATCTCACGTTTGCAGTTGTTGCTAACAGAAAAGGAACCATGAAAGCATCATTACAGTATTGCCCTCTGGAAATTAATTTCACCATTGCAAAATGCTCATTCACTCAAATGTGGCTCCACACATATTGCCTCTGTTACATTTTTCACCCCTATTAATTTTAAATCCGATTTCTAACAATTTCACATCATTAAGAAGTCTCAAAATTCTGGCTTGTTTCTTTTATTTTTTAGAAGAGAAATTAATTTTGGACTCCCCAAACCTGATAATTCAATATTCTTTTTAGATTTCCAATGTTCTTTTCCAGAAAAAAAAGCTCAACCTGAATTAATTAAAGATCATCTGCCTCCCTTAAGACTTACCATCAGTCTTCTGAGTATCAGTGCATTGCTCTTTATCGACTCCATAGCACCTGGTATTGTTAATTGTCTGCCAGAAACCAAAGAAATCATCATCATATTGCAAAGGTGTCAGATTCCCTAGCATAACTATTTATTGTATATTAAAAAAAATAACCAATATGCTTCTGCAATAAACCATACATCTTTTCCATGCCATCCCAAACCCATTCTTTTAATGCAGGTAACATACAGACTACTTAATGTACATTGTGCTCTTGCTGCTGTTATTCAGTAATGCCACAATTTTCCTCTTCCTCTGGTTGTCTAAATGGCTCTCAGAATTAGGATTTTCACACATGACAAGCTTGAGCGACTTTCAAACTTCTTCAAACTGAATTTTTCTGACTTATTTTTCATGAACTGTTTAAACAACAGCTTTCAACTTAATTCAACAGCTTCTTCATTCAGCCTTCACTTAAAAACCCAGTCTCAGTATTTCATTTCACCCGTTTTATTCTTTTGAAATGCACACAATCAAGACCTGCCATCAGTATTACAATGGTTTGTCAAGGTTGCATCTTAGGTTGTCTGTAACAGATTTTGAAGCTTGCACATACCATTATTCTCCCTCATTCTGATCAGGGTACCTGCCCTGCCTGTTCTTTGCATTGCTTCCTTTTTTGTTTCCTTTTATTTTTTTTCTCCTTTATTTTTTTTTTCCTTCCATGTTTCAGTTGAATCACTAACAATTGTGAAGTGACAGACTTCAGCCTTGGAAAGTAAACTCCAAGATGGACTACGGTCCATAGAACTTGGGTTATATGTCTGACCAGATGTGCAGGAGTTACTGGAACAAAAAAGGTTTATTTGTACTACACTCCCTGCTCCTGTCTGTAGAAACAGTCTTACTCTTTAAAGAGTGAGAGTAAATACTGCACTGAGGAGTTGTAATGGGAAATTTTGTTGCTCGTCTGTTTGTTTGAATGTTGTTTGTTAAATCTGAACCTCAGTATTATTTGTAAAATTAATTCCCTGGCCTAACCATGCAAAAATAATTGTATTTATTTCAGTAAATTTCATGATGATACATTTGGTATCAAAAGGAACTGCAAGGGTACTTAATTCTATACCACGTAATATCTTCTGCGCTTTCACTGTGTCCTCTCTTGTCTCTTCTGTAAGGCAAACTCTTCCATGTTTCTTTTAACAAGAAAGCTGCTAATGAAAGCTCACGTAATTCTATATAAGCTCCTTTTCTGATCAGAAGCAATGACTATTTTAGGCAAGAAGGCACCTTCAATTTGCACAGTGGAATTACGAGACTATCGGTCTTACCTTCCACCATAATCCTTGCATCCCCCCAGTACTTTGCACGGGTACAGCTTTCACTGAGGCATCTTCCTAACTGACTCTTTCCCATGAGTTTTCAAACTCTGTACAGCACACCCAGCTGGGTTCCTCTACCCAGGTGGCATTGCCCAGCATTTGTCCAAGTGTGTGTGGGCAAACAGAACAAAAAATCCAAATCCAGTCAGATCTTGAAATAAAACCTTTACCTACATCGTTGCAAAGATCTTTGTCTTCACCTGATCTAAATCCTTCTGCTGCTTCTGAACATCTTGCCATTCATTTCCAAACCATTGTTTAATAAGCTAAAGAAAGTCCTTTGAAATGAAGCCCCACATGCCTCTAGCCAAAGTGGAAAATTCACTGTTTGTTCCTACTCCTAAAGTTCGGCTGCAGTTTCTATTCTATAGCAACTCTTTATTTCTAACCTCCTGATAACATAATGAGATTTTCTTCATTTTCTTTTATGGGAATTTTTAAGAAGCTTTTGGAAATAAAAAGAAACTAGTCGTATGGAGTTAGGCAGAGTGTATAGCAAAATGAGACAAGAAACTTACTCTGGCACCCAGAGATTTAACAGAAACTATACGTTATGCTTACTGTTTTATAAATATTTTAACAAGCACTAATGGATTTATTGAAATCAGAACACAATTCTGCATTTCATTAATAATACAATCCTCTGGAGCACTGGTTTTGTTCTTTCTTCATTTGCTAAATGGAGATGACAACATTTACCCAACTCCTCTGTAAGACACCATCACATCTACAAGTGAAAAGTGCTAAGAGATATACATAATTGATGCCTTTCATTGTTTTCTCTGTTGCTAGAAATAATGTCTTTACAAATTTAACAACATACTTTAAAGGTAAAGCAATTCCAAATCTATTATCACTTCTCATTCTATCAATTAATGGATAACATAACTAATAGTTAAAAGCTTTTCATTACCTTAACAAAGCAATGGCATTCAAATACACTTCAAAACATAAAAAATATACCTGAAACACTGCAGCTTGTAGAAAATCAGTTGAATTCCATAACACATCAAAATGTTTTCCTAGAAATTATGGTGAGATTATCTTCTGAGCCATGAACAACCACAACATGTGTTTTTATTCAAATTATTCACACATGCCTAAGAAAATTTTATCTCCCTTAAAAATCAAATGTTAACTTTTCCCATGCACGTTGAAGCTTCTACATGATAAAATGTTGCCATTGAAACTATTTTTAAAGCTCTCTTTAAAATACTAAGGCTTCATTTTGTGGCTCTATGTAGCCCTAAATAAATAATTTTCTACTTACATAAACTCCTGTTTGTGAACCAGTCATGAACCCTTTCAACCTTTAGAAAGCAAAACCAGCTATCCATGTTTGAATAAAGAATCAGGATAAAAATGCTTTAATAGTCTTCAAAAATGGCTGAAATTACCTTCCAAATGTAACAACAACATAAATCGCATAAACTGGCCTCCAATTTTTCAGGCGGGTGCACAGTAAGAAGGATTTTACATCTTTGCAAAACCCTGCTGAAGTCTGTGAAAAGCTCCAGCTGAATCCAAGAGTCTTCCAGGTGAGGCTGAGCCTGAGACACAAAGGCTCATACTAAAATGCAACACTGCTTAATGTACCCTGATTTTATTAACAACACTTTCTATGGTAGATTGCATTCTCCCTACCAGAACATTTACAAGGACCTTACAGGTGGCAGGTATGTTTGTTGCTTTTCTTAAAACTAAGAAAATAAAACATTATTTCTTTTTAGAATAAAAGGTCTCACACATTATTGGATCAAAATGTGATTTCAATACTCAGTGGAACAAGCTCCCTCAATATGTAAAGAAGAACAAAGAGAGAACAATCATCTCAAACTACAGCAATACAGACACTGGGTACATAGCTTTGGAAGCAGAATGGTTCAAGCACAACTTAGCTTTCCTACTAGTAGTGAAGACCATTAAAAAACATGGAAATCACAAACTTTAGGTAACACCTAAAGTTGAATCATCACAACCTCAACTGATATGGGGAAAAAAAAAAAAAAAGCCAAAACCAACAAAAAACCAACAACCAACCAACAGTAATAACCTTGCTGGAAACATTACTGCCCAACGTTAAGGGCCAGGAAAAGCATTTCCAAATGGCCATCAGGCTGCAGTGTATGCTACTGGGGCAACAACACACACACACACAAAAAAAGCATAAGCAAATGTCACTACTGTGCCAAAGAAAACAAATTTCTCACATTTGTATTGCACTTATCACAGATGCTTTTCATCCTTTTTCACCAATATTGATTAAATTACTTACAAAGATGTGCACTTTTTTTTTTTTTTCAAGTACAACGCAGGGGACAAAAGTTGCACACAACTTCAGACAACCTGTAAACAGCCTGGCAAAGATATGTGGAATAAAATTATAGACTTAAGGAACAAGACAAATGCACCTGTGCATGTGGCAGCTCAATTCAGACTACACTTCATAGGTAGAAGGGAAAAAGAGGTGCTTGTTCGTTTCCAAACTGTAACTGAGTGGGGTTACCACTTATCCTGGAGCTAAAGCCTGGAGAAGGGGGCGGAAAGAGGAACGGTGGAAGGCGATATTTCATGAGAGCAGCAGTTTGAAAAGTTACTTGCTTCGGTAACACAGACTGCACATCCGAAAAGTCTTGATGTAACAGTCGAGCCTGTTTCATGCTAGTAAAGAGGTGTAGTAAAGGTTTGCAACTGAGTTATGAGTTAATTATCAACATAAGACAAGATGGGAAGAGCTTTTCCAAGCAGCATAAGCCAGAACAGTTTTGTTAGCTTCATGTTTAATTAGATGCCCAAATGATGGAGAGTAAGAAAAATCTTTTTCATGCTTAAATGGAAGTTAAAATAACCAACCCAGCCCTCACCTAACCATGAGCTGATGGGACATTAGCATTGTTAGGCATGAGTTAGCAGTTACGAATTCAAGACAGAAATAATGGAGTAGTAAGTAATATTAAGGCAGGGCTTATTTGTGCACATTGCTTACTGTATTCACCAAATTAAAATTTAAAATCCTGATTCCTCTGTTAGGCAGAATTCACATGACTATATCAAATAGGTCAAATGATTTATAGCTATTTCTTAAAAGACAGCTCAAACCAAACACAAAGATCAGGACACTTGTAGCTCTCCTTAGCTTAACTTGCTCTTGTCCTTTCAGCGTTTGGAAAATTTTGACTGATGTCATAGATCTATCTCTTCTTCCACTCAGGACATTTCCAAGCATTTGATCCAAACAGGTGTGACATTTTGTTTTTCCCTGTTTGAGAGTTTTCAGACACTGTGGAAAAGGAAGGCAGTATCTTTTTAGCAGGGCCCGTTGCCACAGCACAAGGGGTAATGGTTTCAAACTAAAGCAGGGGAGATTCAGGCTATACATGAGGAAGAATTTTTTTTTCACAATGAGGGTGGTGAAACACTGGCACAGGTTGCCCAGAGAGGTGGTAGATGCCCCATCCCTGGAGACATTCAAGGCCAGGCTGGACGGGGCTCTGAGCAACCTGATCTAGTTGCAGATGTCCCTGCTCTTGGCAGGGGGGTTGGACTAGATGACCTTTGAAGGTCCCTTCCAATCCAAACCAAAATGATTCTATGATCTTCACTCCTGGTCATGCAGAACCCTCTTTACTGCTGGTAGGAGGAAGGTTGCGTGCTGTTTCCAGGCCAGCCTGAAACACTGCAACTCCTGCCAACTGTCCCACAACTCCTTCTCAGGTTGCAATCAAGTTTTAGAAGTGCTGCTGCCAATCTCCCTGACAAAAGTCATTCTGCATCTCTGATCGTACTCGTTGCCCTTCTTTGTGTCTTTTCAGTTCTGTCAGTCTTCCGGGTAAAGACCAGAACAACCCATGCCATCCAAGATGCTGACATGCTATAAACTTAATATTTCATATTCCTTTCACACCATTTCTTAGATGTCCCACTTATATTTTGATCACCCACAACTACTGAGTTTGTTTTTGCAAAAAGAATTTATCATTACTGATGTCAAGATCTCTTCTGTCAACAGACCCCACTACTGCATATGTTTATTTTAGTGGTAACATTATTTATACACATACAGATATGTGTATAAAACAATTGAACTTACCAGCCCTTAGTCCCACATGCTGCTTTGCCACCTTGTCACTAAGGATCAGAAGTCTCTAGACAACTTTTCTCAGCAAACTTGATCATTTCGTTATTTTTTCTTTTTCCAAAGTAGTAATAACACAGTTTTTAAAAGAAATCCACTAATAATTTCATACAAAGGTAAGTGATCATTTATTCCGCTTTTACTCCTCGTCCTGATTTTTAACAATCAGTATTAATCCATTAAATACATTCCCTCTTATTGCTCAACAGCTTCATTTCCTCAAGAGCCTCCACCATATGAACTCACAGAAACCCTTTCAAATATAAGGGTAGTACAGCAACTTAATCACTGTAATTCACAAGTTTCTTGTCTCCTTCAAGGCCTTCTGCTCGACTTGCAAGGAGTGACTTTGCCCTCCAAAATCATGTTGATTCTTCCCCAATATTCCTGGTGTGAGTATGACTATTTTCTTTATCAACTTCGTCATTCATTCAGTACAGAAGTCAGCCTCCCTGGTGTGCAGCTTCCCCGTTCCTGCATCCTCTATTATAAAAACAGAAACCAGCATCACATATCAAATGCATCTATTTTCCTGGCACCAAGACCAATTCAGGAGACAGTTTTCATACCACAGTTCAATCATTTCATTTTTGAGTTCCTGTGGAACCTGTGAGCAATTACCACCTGCTCCTGGAGAGTAATTTCTCTTTTTTTACTGATTTAGGCTAAAACTTTCACTTGGACCTTCCAAATAAAGCAAGCCCTCACACAGTGAGACACTTACATGAAAATATCCCTAAAACTCTTCGTTAACTACTTTTATCTTCCTGGAGTGCTCCTTCTCCATCCTCCTTTTTAGATAGCACACTCCGAGTGTGCTCTCTGGAAGACTCTCTGGAAAGCTTTCTCCTCCCGATATCTCTGAACAATGTTTTGTTTTTATTACTTACTTACTCTCCCCCCATCTTTAAGGAGCACTTCAGCTGTCCTTATTCATCCACAAGTTCAGTCGCCCATGTTACAGAAAACCAAAGGAAGTGATCAAAATTGAATTGCTAGGTATTCTACAAGGAAATTTCACTATCATTTCAAATCCTAGCAATAGGCTTTTTCCTCTCCTTTCTTACACATTTTGATGACCAAAAAAAACAGCTAACACTGATTGTGTTGTGTGATTGATCCTTATTGCCATCTGAATTGATACGACAGGATGGTTTACACCTCCAAAGCATCATTTCAGCTTCTCCGCAAATTCAGCAAACATGACTGAATTGGTTTGGTTCTAACCATGTTTTCCAAAGCTTTCACCATTAAAGCAGCTCGATTTGCTTTCCTTGTAAAAGTGTAAACTACTGAAGCTGTGGCCAAATGTTTTGCTTAGATTTTCAAAAATCAAAGGTGATATGCCTGCAGGAAATTCTTCTTATAGGAAAATAATCACATTCCAATAAAATGCCCAAAATATTTCTGAAATAAGTGGTCTACTATCACTGGCTCACAGAAGGGCACCATCACCTGCACAGGAGCTTTCAAATGACCAGAATAAAATATGACTCTGTATTCATGGAACATCCTGAAGTCTTGCAGATCTGATGGTAAGATAAATAATAGCAATAATGAATGACATACTGCTATTTTTTCATTACTGAGTAATTCACTTTAGGAGTCATTAGACATTTTCAGAATGTTTAAAATGAGATGCCGAGCTGCTGCTGCTGTTTTTTTGAAGCTTCCAATTCCTGACTTCAGCCTGTACTTATGCAATATTGTAAAAGCAGATCCCTCTGGTTTCCAAGAATAGTTTTACCAAGTATACAATTAACTAAGCAAGAACCCAGGGGTTCTGCAAATGACTTACTGCTGCTTATTGTTTATTATTTCTCCTGTAAACCTGATTATTTCACCAATAAACCTTATTAACTGAGGCCCTGTACAACACCAAGAAAATAAAGACTGCAAGTAATACTTTGCCTGTGCTCTTGATTGTGTACTGTAATGTTCTGCTACATTACCCACTGCAGAAAATTAAATTATATGTTTACTTTATGTATTTTCTCACCTGTCAATACTGGAAAGAAGGCTCCTGAATGAAAGAAATTAATTTATATCAAAGGTTATCATTAAGCACAGATCGGCAAAAGATACTGCAATTATAATTTTATTGGCTTTCATTAGCAAAAGAAAACAGTAAGAGTATATATTATTACTAAGTATTCTATGACTTAACTCAGTAACACTTATTCTGTTTTTTGAGCTTGCAAGCAGGTAACATAGGTGTTTCATTTAATTGTCAAAGTATTCAATGTAAATTCAGTTACAGTATCAGTTTCCATTAAGTCAATCTGTTACACTTTGGAAAGATTTACTGTAACGTTACAGGAGATTTCACTGGCAGAAGGGATTGAGAAAGCTCTCATAGAAAACCTCCCATAATGGGCCTACAGTGCACACGAGCTCATCAAACAGGGAAGAGCCGGGGGATTTTGCATGTGACGTTAGTTTTCCAAGAAAACTCTCAGACCAGGCTCCCTAACAGGATTATCTCCCTGTATCTACCTGATCCTCAGACACAGAACTGAACAGCAAGGTTAAAATGCAAACAAGTATATCCTTCCTGAGCCTAAGCTCCTCTGTCTCTTGTCAATCAAACTGAGTCCCCTGTATGACACGGATCACTCATCAAGCCAGCCTGAATGTAGTTTTGTTCCTGCTTAGATCTCTCTTTGTTCTGTGCAGGAAATATCACCTTCCCTCACTTTTGCAAAATGGAGGTACTGCGAAGAATGTTGGTTTCCTTATCTTCCTCAAAAGGACTCTTTAAAAATTCATTTTTAACAATAAAGCAAACAAAAAAGGTAAATGAACGACCCTACCGCTGTGACATAACCAATACAAAATTTTTCTATGATAACAAAATGAATCATATTAGAAACTGCAAACATCTGTGCAATCTTCTAAAAGGGAGGCAGAAAACCAGAAGAGCCACATGCTGCACAGCAGGACAGAACTGCTCCATTTGATCAGTATGGAAAATAACGTGAATGCCCGAATGCAGACTGGACAGATACAGCCGCATCCAAGAAATTGTAGTATTTTCACAAAACCAATTTACTCACATCTTCTCTCTAACACATCTTAGGGATGTCAGGACATGGCATTCCATCAGTGCAAATGAAAACTGTCAAACACATTTCTGAATTTTTCATTTTTAAAGGAGAAGGTTTCAAGTGTGCAATAAACAGCTCCACCTACTGTCCCAGAAGCAAGGAAAGCATTTCCCAAATCATTTCCCTAGCCCCTTTGTAATGAAGGGCTAGGTCTGAAAAACCTTAATATCAAAGCAAAAAGAAAAGAACCAGCCATGTAATATCCCACTCAGAAGTTCTTCAGATCTGCTTTAGGCAACTGGAGGTCCATCACAGCCAGAAAAAGCATAAGGAACCCACTGTGAGGCAGATCCTCCTGCTCAGCTCCTGACACAGAGCCCTAGAAGAGAAGGGGAAGATTCTCTCCAGCAGGTCCTGGTTTCTTGATGTCTTGCAAGAACAGCTGTCTCTCACTGCCAGGGTCTGTCTGCCAGTGAGAAAAACAAATCTCACTGGAAAACACTAAAGCACTACAGAGGCCAAATCAAAGCTTGACATAATCTGTTGTGATTTTTTTTTTTCTGAATTTTGAACTTGCAAGCTTCTTGAATGCAAGAGGGGGCATATCCAGAAACAGATGAAGACAGCCAGCTTGAGCTCAGATCTTCTACATGACCTGAGGAGCAATACTCTACCAACACCTACCAAACAAAGGGGCAAAATTCACTTGGTCAGTTCCTACAGTCTCACAGTAGCTACGCTGATTTAATGCGCTGATAAGACTCAGCTTTTCTGACTGCAACTGTCCTTATAAACAAACCAATTATAAATAGAAAAGAAGGAAAGACTGTACTCCCTTTCAAGTATCAGAAAACTATTCAAATACTATAGTGGTGCTCAGAAAAACACAACTCAGGATACTGTGCCCCATACTATGGTTTATAACACAAGATTCTTCAAAAGGTCTCTATGAATGTAAAAAACAAGTTTTTTTATCTTAATGTTTTAAACCCTGAAAGTTTCCTATTTTAGGTAACCAGTAACTTACTATATACAAAATTAACCCAGATTCTTTTTAAGTGGTACACAGGGCAGACAGATTTCTTATGGTTCAAATTAAACAAGTACAGACCACTTGTAACTCCTACTCTAATTAGCAGGCTTTAAGCAGCTTTGAAAAAATAGAACTACTAACCAGTTTGTGAAAAAAGCAGAGCCAACTGGCTGACCGGCCATCTGGGAAACCTCACAAGATTGCTCTGTTGCAGTGTCCTGGCAGCATCTGTCACCAGTTATTACCCACTGGTGGTATGATGCCACTAGATCTATAACTACTACCAGCTGATAGAAATTACTGTGATCTAAGATGGAAAAGCACCCTTTGTGCAGAAAAAGGTAAATATTTAGGAAGTTTGTGGAGGTTTTGTTTTGGTTTGGGTTTTTTTAGGTTTTTGGTTTGGTTTGGTTTTTTTAATCACATAAGACTAGGATGATTCAAGGAAATTACAGCGAAGTTAACTCTGAAGTTAAGTTTGCTGAGAGCAACTTTTGCCCACGTGACAGCCAAATGGCATAAAGAGCCATATCAATTGATCACAATACGCTTACTGAAGGGAAGAGTTTTTATTGGAATTTGAGAATAACCCAGATTGATTTGCTTTCATCAAGTGACACTGAAGTAATGATGCTACTGGAGAGGAGGTGCGCAGAGCAGAAGTCACAGCAGCAGCATATGGCTTCTCTTTCAAATGGTCCTGTTGTCTTCCCCCAAAGCCTCAGGTTGGATCACCAGTCACACTACTTCGTTCTGATTTTCACCGCTTCTGTAAATGTCATCTGCCAAATATGATGCCATCAAATGCAAGGCTTACAGCCCAGAACACAAACCTGCAATGAATCTGCCAAGATCCTTACCCTAGCAATCTTTCTCTGTTTCACTCTGACTAGAGTCTGCTTTAGCTTCTAAATTTAGGATCTGTCACTGTATCAAGTAGATGGCACTACAAGCTTTGGTTGAGGAGCAGTGGGGCGCCCACTCAGTAAGAGTATGTTCCAATAGCAGCACTGCATAATCTCATACAACACAGATTCTTTTAGGAAAAAGCAGTGACAACTTTTTAACCTTTGGAAGGGAAGCCAGCCAGGTGGGTAAGTGCAGTTACTGGCAGCAAGTTACTGATGCCAAGAAGGACTTTTAAAAACAGAAGCTGCACGATTAAGACTGTCACTTTTCATAAACACTGATCTATTCAATAAATATGAAAACTTTTTCTGTGAGGAGGAATTTATTCTATATACATGGTATCATAAAATATTTGTCTTTAATTATCAGGATAGAATATGGGACTGTGTCCATTTCAAAGAAGATATGACTTTTCCCCTTTCCCAGCAGTGAAACCACAGCTGGCTGGAGCCTGGCTTCACCTCAGGCACCCACAGGGACTGTCCCACCTTAAGCTGTGCCTTGCCATGACAGCACTCCCCTTGCCTACTATCATCCAGCCTCTCTCAAGCACAGCGGGACACATGAGAACTGAGCATGTTGGTAGGTGGAAGTTCCACAACTTGCTTCATGTTCATCAACACTACACTGAGGAGTTCAAGGTGCCTTTAACAAGGTAAACAGCACCATCCATGCATGCAGGGCAGCACAGACCCCCACAGAGTAATGCTGATATACACTTCGGTGCAGTGACACTAAATTCCGTGCAATTTCTGCTGCTTTGCAGAGAGGGATACCTGAATTAGCTCTAACATCAGGCACTACTGGAGCTGATGTGACTGCAGTGAAAATGCACCTTTCCTGCTCCGTCTTGTTTTGGTTTCCACGTTCAATGAGACAGAAATGCTATGCCACTTAACATTTGTGTCACTGACCACTGCAAGACTGCCCACCAAAGTCAGCAGCGAAAAACAATTTAACAACTCAGCTCTAAGGAAATAAAACAGGATTCAGACATTTGCTCTTTGAACTGACACTTTTATGGAGGAGATCTCCAAGTCATTGCATGTGTGATCAAGTTTCCTTAATGCGTTCCATGATTCTATAAGCTATCACCTCAGCTGAAGCAGAGTAAACAAATGGACTGTCCTCCTTTAGAAAAGTACAGTCAGAAAACATTCAAGACCCATGAACACACCATGCTGCATCAATGTCCAGCAAAAAATTTCATACTATCTGTCTCTTATAGCCCTTGCAACCCTGTGATAAATGCAATCCCAGGTAAACCTTTAGCACCAATGTAATAAAAGTATCCATCGCAATTAAAACCAGTGTTAGTAATCTTCTGCTTTGCATGTCTCTCATTTTTAATACATTGGGTAAATCCTCATTTTTTCTTTCTTATGGATAAACTATGTCAATCCTGTATTTCTTCAGATGGATAAAATGTGAAATACTGTGAAATCCTGGCAAACACTGAGTGTCTAAAAGTCAGTGAAACATACAGCCTGACTCACACGGCATACTAAAAAAAGAGATATATTATTTCCTCTATTGCTCAGTACAGTGAAGTAACTCAGTAAAAGTGCCATAACACTGAATTCAAGTTGGTGTTCTATAAGATATTTTAATATAATTTTATCAGAAAGAACAAGGTATCATATTCTGAAATAGATTTGGTATTTACATATATTATAGACTTTTATTCTCAGATATTGTAACATGATTAACCGCATCATTCTAACAATCTCAGAAAATGTAAAAACACTTTGTAATACAAAAAAACCCCACGAGATAAGAAAGAATACATACACAGCACCAATAACAATGTGTATGAAACAACTTGGTTTATTATTGGCATCTTTATTATGAAAAGAAACAATGAAAGTTCTGTTCCATTTAAAAAAAAACAGCAGTAGCTGTTCAGCTGCCAAGCCTTTAGGGTTCCATATGCCCTACCACGTAAAAATTCTGAGTTTATTAAATTCCAGGGAGGGAAAAAAAGTTTATAGTAGAAATCAAAGTCATGCCTTTGTCATTTTTTTAAAAAAAAACAACTAAACAACAAAACCACCTGTACATGGGAAGACTACTCTGGTGAATCTTAGACATGCATCCTAAGAAGGGCTAGAGTACAGGCTACCCGAACGTCTAGATTAGGTCCATTAGAGCATGAGGGTGAGTTTCTCTAGGTTTCTCCAAGACAAGAATCACTCCTGATTCAGAAAAAGCACAACTCCTCAACTCCCAGTTCCTTAAATATAATAGGGATAAATACAATAGGGATACTTTAGAACATGTTAAGGAAATTCAATTCACTTAGACCAACACACAGGCACAAGGGGGATTTGTGCACTAGAGGCTATTTTTCTTATTTTTTTATATAAAACATCAGATACTTTAAATAAGAGAACAATTCCGAACTTTCAAAACAGTCTCTGTTGTGATACAGTGGCAGTACTCAGTGGGTATGCACTGCCAAAAGTTCATATAAACAGCCAGCTGACAACAACCATCATTAGTTCTTGACCTGGACAGCGATTAAATCTTTCCTAAAGTGTTCATAGACCTTTGTATTTCACTAAACTAAGCTTTCGTGGCTGACAGAAAAAAACTATATTAATTATGAAAAGTATGAAGTTACGGTCAAAATGTAGTACTGTTTTTGCCCAACTAATATGGCCAAACAGTAACTGGGAACCTTGTATTCACTCACATTTTTCTTTTGATTAAAAGAATGATTTTACTCCAAATTCAAAACGTGGAATTTCAAACAACTTTTTAATAATTCTCTTAGTTATCTTCTTCAGTGCCCTACACAGAATCACAGACTGTCTTTGGCCTACTAAAGAACAGGTGACTAAAAAGCGCTCCAAGCAATGGAAGCAAAGACCAAAGCAGCTCAGATGTCTCTCTCAGTTATCCACACAACACATTGGGACAGAGAAATTTCTGCTTTCTGAGGACGTGCGCGTAAGGGAGGTGGCCAGTCATCCTGGGTTATACATGAAGAGTTATGGTAAATGGGGCAGGGAAGGGTCTACATGAGATCATTTAGTCTGTACCTCACCCCAAGATGGAATCACATCTATACAGCTCCTAGTGAATATTTGCTCATTCTTAAATACCTTTAGAAATTGAGATCCTGCAGTCTTAATGGGTAGGCACTGCAACGTCTTACTACCCTCAGTGTTTAAGGGTGCTTCCCAATGTGTACACTCACTTCAATTTAAGCCCATCAATTCATATTCTATCACCATCCGTTTAGCCCCTCTCTTATTCCAAGATCTATTTACTTATTCAGTCTACGCAGTATGCGCTAGCCTGAATGCGTTAACCTGCAGGTCCTTTGAAGTGTAATAGTTACAAAGTATTGGAGACTCATTCTTTGGTGCATACTATATTTATTGCACCTAAGTGAGGTATCTCTGGGTTACAGAGCTGCTGTTCAATAAGCATCCAAGCTAACAGCTATAGGAGCTGTCGGAAGGAACCCAAAAGGATCATTAAGCCCAACTCCTGTCTCTGCACAGGACAAGCTCACAGTTCACACCATGTGTCTGAGGGCATTGTCCAGTCTCTTCTTGAACACTGTCAGGCTTGGGGCCGTGACACCGCCCTGGGGAACCTGTTCCAGTGCTCCGCCACTCTCTGGTGGAAGAACCTTTTCCTAATGTCCAACCTAAACCTCCCCTGGCACAACTTCCTGCCATTCCCTTGGGTTCTGCTGTTGGTCACTAAAGAGAAGAGTTCGGCACCTACCCTTATTCCTCCCCTTGTGAGGAAGCTGTAGCTACCATGAGGTCTTCTCTCAGTTTCCTCTTCTCCAAGCTGAACAAACCAAGTGACTTTAGCTGCTCCTTATTGCTTCCCCTACAGATCCTTCACCAACTTTGTGGCCCTCTTGTGGACACTCTCTAGTAGCTTAGTATCTTTTTTATACTGTGGCGCCCAGGACTGCACACAGTGTTCCAGGTCCCAGTACTGAAGAACAGCTCCCACATCTTTCACAGAACATTAGAAATGTTCAAATGGGGAGAATTTAAGAGAGTACAGGAAGACCGCACATGCTCACGTTTTCTAATTAAGTACACTTTGACCTTCCTTCTTTTCATGTGATGTTTAAGGATCGTGCATCCTTTCCTGAGCAGTTGATGCAACCACTTTTCACGCGTTACTAAGTGTCAGCCAAAACGAGCTTTATATTTGAGAAACTGTGTAAAGCAGCAGCTTGCATGATACGCCTTATGAGATAAAGTGAACTAAGTTTGACTGGGGAACTGTCTGCTTTCTGTGTTACAATCAGGTCCATAACACACAAACCTTGCCACATGCCACTCCTCTCTTTCTCTGTTAGCCTACTTGGTGAAGTCCACAATGGAAAGGGAAACACACAATAGTTTGAGTCCACTTACTTTCTATACAAAGGCTACCAGTACACGATAAATTTTTTAATGAAGTTGGAATTTAACAAGACAATTTAACCTCTCTGCCTCCAGCATAAATTATACACACACCCACCAGCTTAGCAACAAAGTTAATCTTTTTTAAAGGAAGACAGGCCTGGACATCAGATGGTCTACTAAAAACTGTCATACTTTTCATAAAATGAAAAACTACACAAAGTATTTGGAAATCCAACAAATCTTTCTATAAGTAGACTTCATTACTTCTGCTGTTCTACTACATCAACCATGAAATTAGCCTTTGTCCTGTTTTCACGTACTCCAAGGATATTGCTTTCCATTTTGTACTATGCACCCCACTGACTTACTCATTTGATAATCTTTTGAGCGCAGAATGAAAACATTCCCTGTGTAGGTCACACAAATAGGAGTATTCTGAAGCAATTTCATCGAAGTTGAAAGCATAAGACACAGATGCGTAAGAGAAGAGGTCACAGAACGCACTACTTAAAAGAGAAGGTACATGTGAAAGCTTTGATCTAAGTAGAAAGCAGTATAGGGTTAACAAAATGGGTAAGACCACCCACAAAGCATTGAAATCTGCTGCAGAAATGAATGCTGATTGAAAAAAAGATAACACTGAAATACTACAATTTAAGTCAGTGACGTGGTATCCATCTTACATTGACGGAATCCTCACAGCTACCTTTAGACTTAAAATAGTCACAAATAATAGCTTGAGTTCTCTCTAAAGCCTTGAGTCTCTAAGCAAGAATGACTGTAGTATCATAACTAATTAAAACCAGCAATAAAGAAGTATCCACATTATGTTACTACATTCATCTAGTATCCCAAAATATCTCTAGGGGAGGGATCATCTTTTGTTCTGTCCTGACCAGGGCTTTATGAGTAAATAAACAATTTGTACCTAAGGTATTTAGAATATCGACAGACCTGAAAGAAGTAGCCCATTTTCAATACCTCACAAATAATTTAATACAAAAATAAAGCACTTGGCAATAAGTTAGGATGTGCATGGACTGAAGCAACATCTTTCCACTCACAGAATCCTGGCAAAAAATGAATTGAAAATTCCTGTCAAAAATAATTAAAATACAGAATGGCATCGCATCAGAAATAGAGGAGATCCACAATAAGAAGTTGCAATCAATTTACACTTCATTTTAGAAGACATTTCCTCAGCTATCTGATTGAGGTCAGGTTACTCTTATTTACACCATAATTTCCCAAGAAGGATTCTTATTTTCATCCTGGTCTGACATTGCAACAAAGAGCACAACTTTGGCTGGATTTTTTGGTATGACACCAACATGGAAATAGGCTTTAACATTTGGGTGGATGAAGAAAGCCTGTCTTTGATTCTTTGAAATTTATGCTTCATCTCCAGAGCTTGAATAAAGCTTGCTTTAATAGTCTTAATGCTGCCTGAATTTCCATAATACAGCAAACTACACCATGTGAATCAAAACAAGTATATTTTGCTTTTGATAAAGGTAAAACATCTAACAATAAAATGGCAAAGATGAAATTCTTTTCCTTCACTTCTACCATATCTACATCTATAATTACTCATGACAGCTTCAGTTAACTGAATTTCAGTAAAGAAGGTCAAATCATAATGGTCTAATTAATTTTACAAATACTCAGCAGGATAAACTAAGATTTTCCTGGGGAGAAACAGAACCTGAAAGGACTAATTAAAAACTGGAATAGGATATGGTAGCTTAAATTTACAGAAATTTTGCATGCATTTTCATCCTGATCCAAATTGGCTGGAACCCACTTCAAATATTTTATTGAATTTTGGTTAAAGTACATCAAGAGTGTTGAAAGATTACAGAGAAATTGTTATTTTCCCTACTTCATTTATCTTCACTTCTGAGTCAAGGTAAACTCAGTATTTCATCTGTGTATATATATGTATATGACAGAGCAGGACAGCTAGTGGGTTTTAGAAACATCCAGTTTTCTAGTTTTACAAAATGGGAGTTTACTTCTATTACGTGTTCCAGAAACAAATGACTTTATGAAATTTAAACCCATTGGGAGTCAAAAAAAAAAGGGAAAGAGATATAGTAGAAAGCCACAGATTCATTTAAATTTCATTCTGAAAAATAATCTGGTTTATTTCAAGATACCATTTTTCTTCTTTCATCCAAAACAGATGAAAGAAACAAAGTACATCTGTAACATGCATTGGCATGTTCCCAGAAAGGGGAAAACAGAGACAAGGTAATGTACAAGTCCTACATAATACAAGACTAAATTCAGTTGTAAAAAAGGAAGACAAAGATTCTTCTAGGACTGCAGTTTGACTTCTCCATTTGCCACTAACAAATCTTCACTTCCTTCAACAGAAAATATCCACAACACTTAATTATTCACAAGTTATTAACATCCTGAACTCAGGAAAAAAAGCTATGGAAATGTAATCCTGTATATTCAACAGCATTGGCCTATTAGGTACATAACATGCATTTTTAAATATTGCTTAACTATGACTCCAATCTCTTGGGTAATTAAAAAAAATAATTATAAAGAAACACACGCATCTGAAGTATTTACCTGAGAGAACAGAATTAGAATCTTTACTTGTAGAAAATGTTGCACATTATTTCATTATTTACAATATTTGCCTAGTTATCCTGTTGCCCCTCTCCACTACAGTTAATCATTCTAAACCTTTGCCATTTAGGGAGGAATAGTCAAATGATCAAAGTTTTGAAGTTTAAGTTTCATCACTTTCTTTTTAATTGTTGATTTTTTGATTCACAAAGCTGTGTCACACTCCCATTGATCCAGAAGGGCCTGTTGGAAACTGTCTAGTATCCCATACAATATTTATACCTGTTATTAAATAATGTACATTCTGTTGGCTTGAAAAACTTGCTCAAGATGGGGGAGTCTAGTATATCAATTTTTCCTACTAGACTGTGATACATTCTCAGCTACTGTTTCTGCCTTGTTTTCTCAGCTGTAGGCATAGAAGTGCAGGCTACAGTCCTTCAGGTACTCATACGGAATACTCACGAGAAAAGGAAAGGAAAAGGCAAAAGGAAGAGCAACTATCACAGAGATGAAAACTCCCCAGACAGGTTGCAGGCAGGGAAGGAAAGGAAGCAGGCGCAGAGCAGCTGGGCAGAGCTGTTCCAGACTCCTCTGGTCCTCTGAGGTTGAGCAGGTTCTGAGGAAAGGCAGGAGGAAGAAACACCAAGACTACTGGCCAAGAGCTTCTGCTTGGGTCATGCAAAGACACTCTGTGTTTCCAACAGACCAGCTGTTATTTGGCAACTGTTCTGTAGCTGTGGCCTGCTCAAGGCTGCAAAAACAGCTTAAATAGCCTTTGTGTCTTGGCTCTTTCAGCTGACTAGATCTAAGGGGTGAGGGTGCAGTGTTAGACATGAGCTTGCCTTCCTCAGCAAGAATCATGCACACATTAATGGCCTCTCCCCTACAAAGAGGTGAGTGCGCAACCTGGGTTGTGGGCCTACAGATTTAATTCTACCTAAATCCCAAGCAAGATGCTCAATGAGCAATGAGGCAGCCTAAGCAGGCACCCCAATGGAGTTACTGCTGTGGTGGCACAAGCAAGTTCCTTGGCCAACGCTGCCAGACTTGGCTTCCCTTTCTCAAGCAGGAAGTGACATCTCGCTGGACTCCAGACCAAGCACAGAGTGCCAGGTTCTCTCCCAAGCTCTGCCACCAGACCTCATTCCCGTGGTGCACTGGGCATTACTACTACTAAGATACCAGCTGAGACTGTATTGAGAAGTGGAACCAAGATCTGACCAGGAATCCATAGCACACTGTCTCATACCCAGAAAACGAGAAGAGACACAGTAAGAAGCCCTCATGCCTACCCCAACGCAAACTCATTAATACAGTTTACCAAGTGCTACCTGCTAGCTAGCCAACAGCAAGGAGATTATCTCACCGAAAGAGACACAGAGTGAAAATGTAGACTGCCCGACTGCTGATTGATGAAGAAATCTGGTGGGCTAACACAGTTTGAATCTGCTTTTCCTGAGGATTTTCAGCATCTGGTGTGTTCTGCACAGTTGACAACATGTGTTATCTCAGGCACTGAGGCCTCTTATGACTTGGGATATGCTGTTCTAAGCACTGCACAAATGTACAGTAAAGAAACATCAACTGTGCCAGTAACTGATCCTGGCTGCTCTGCCTACTTAGGCAAGGCACTGAGAAACAAAGAGGAGAATTAACTTGTCAAGACTCACGCAACTTGGTCACAGAGCTCACAATGTTCTCTCAGCTCTCCCAAGACCAGAGCTGACTTGTTTCTGGGTCACCTTGTCCCCCTCTCACAGAGATTGTCTTCCCTGAGGAAGGTGCGTTATGACTGAAACATGTGCACAGAACCCAAGCCCTGCAAGCACTTTAAAGCCCAGCAGCATCTGGCAAGCTGCCATGATCCTGTGGCCTCAGTATTTTTTTCCCTAACAAAAAAAAGTTTATTTCAACTTCTGCCTGTGTCCTTGCCTCTAAATTTAATGAGGAAGCAGATCCTTTTCTGCTATTTTCCAAGTCTCTTTGATCTTATGATTACATATGTGCTGGTTGCTTGCCATTATATAGAGCCTGAATAATATATATTGATGCTAGATAGCTCTAAGTAGACTATGCACCCAGAAATAAAAAGCAGCTACTCTTTCTCTAGCATGAATCTTAGAAGTAGTTCAAAAATCTTGGGAAGGAGAGCAGAGACACTTAAAACTGTTTCACAGTGATTCCATGGTTGATCTGTATCTGCACAGCCCTAAATCACATGGGGATGCACAGGGAGAAAACAAGCAAAGAAGAATTAAGACCAAAAACAGGGAATAATGCTACTCTGGAGCCCATCTTCTTTTGTATCACTTTCAGTTTGGAGGTACCCCCCAAATGTGAGATGTACTCTTCTAATTTTCATGTCTCCCCTATATCACAATAGCTGGGGGGAAAAAACCAAAAACAAACCACAAACACAAAAGAAAACAAAACAGAAAAGTAGAAAGGACGATGGGTTTTGGGTGGGGTTTTTCTATGTTGTTTTGGTTGTTTTTTTGTTTTTTTTTTTTTTTTTAAACTTTCCCCATTATTTAATTTGTACTCCATTCTGCAAACGGTCCAGTACCCAGCCTAAGTACTTGCTGTAACTGTAGAAAAAGGCAGGGAGCAGCAAGAAATCAGCAAGGTCACAGTAGTCTCACAGCAGTCTACACTTTACTAAGCCCAAAAGTTAAATACCCACAGCTTCACAAACTATAGACACACAACCTTACAGAAATAGCTTCAAGAGACACTGAAAATTATTCACCTTTGTATTTCAAACACTTGGGTGACTGGGTATCAGTTCTGTCTTGACAAATCATGGTACTTAATTCCTCAACACCAGTGACCAGAGGTACCTCATAGATGTCTACACCTGGGATGTCACATTGCCATTGCTACTGCAAAACAAGCCCTATTTGGCCACCAGCTGCAGTGGCCTAGCCACCACAATGCCTGCTACAACTTCAATATGGAATAATTCTTTACATAATGCATGTAAATGTGCATATACACACAAATTCGTGCATGCAAGTCATCCAAAGATCGTTGAATTAGAAGGATGCTGCTTTCAATTTTAAGCAGCTGCTGTGGACCACACGGACAAACGGACCTTACCAAACACACACCCCATTCACTTGCTCATCTCCTTTGTAGCTCATGAAGTAGGATGGAGGGCCTTGCTTACTGTTGCACTTCAGTAGAAGACATTTTCAACCTTAACAAAACCAGAACCTGTCTTTACCTCTGCACCCATAACAAAAGCAAAATTTCCTGTTGCCTTTCTCTTTTAGGCAATTCTGTCCTTTTTGGCTTTGCCATATTCATTTGCTAGCTCAACTTTTCCCTTGTACCACACACTTCTGAAGAGATGCGGGACAAATACATTCTCACTGACCATGTCTGTATACCAGGTCATACAGCAAAGTGATGATAAATATTCACTACCTTTTATTAAACCAGTGAATCTACCCTACATTCACTTCAGACTTTCTTTTTTTTCTCTCCTCCAAATCGAGCTGATGGTACCCCCATCCTCACTGATGTGGTCTTACGATCTTTACAGGAAAGCTACTACACAACAGTGATATTTTCCCCTTTATTAGCACTGCAACTATTGATCTTCAGAATTAAGTTAAAACCCTGACAATACTTAATTTTCTAGTAACATCAAAATTAGATTCTTCTCCTCCCTAGCCACGTTAATATGAATGCTTTCTACAGCTCAAATGCTACTCAATTTACAACAAAACTTGAAGGACACCATAATAGTGTTAAACAGTTTTTGGGACAGATTTTAAACAAATCATGTTGTTAGTTTAGGAAAGCATTAAAAAAAATATTGTTTTCTAAATTATTAATATAAACGTTCAATATAACCTGGGTCTTTGCCCATTGTAATTCTATATTAGAAAGCAAGGACACAAAAATGTTTAAGGACACTGTTGGACCTATTTTGGCACATAAGTGAATCAAAGGAGGTTTTTTGTTGTTATACAAAGGTTGACAAAACATTTTGATTTTTCTTTTTCTAATGCTAATAACAGTTGCGGGATAGAGGGGGCATATACAATGTATTTCCATGCTGCTTGACCCATACAATGATTTATTACCCAGACTTATAAAAATCTGAAGGGGGGGAAGAAAAGAGATATGCAGCTAAACCAGGCACAGGGACTAAAAGGAAGTAATTTTGGAACTCTCTCAGCTTTAATAATCTTTACACCACTATGTTCCTTTTTATGTTTAATAGCTTACAAATAAACTCAGAATGCAGAATTGAAATATTAAACATTAATTTTAAAAACATCAATTATTCAGTATCATGGGAGTTAGATTAAAATATTTTATAAGATAACATAAAGGGAAAAGAGCCACAAGCCAAAAATCCAAAGGAAATTCTATCACCAAGTTTTACATTCTAAGCTTGGCTGCATCTCATTTACTTTTACATCCATAATGTGCCAGATCTCTAAAGGATGCTTTCTTGTGATGCTTTCATTAAGAAGGCTACAAATTTAGTTACACTATAAATCCAAGATTCAGGATATGCACAATTCCACAAGCAAGTGGTGCTATTCAGGATCTTCAAAACAAAGCAGTATGTAAAAATAGATCTGAAACACAGACAGGCAAAACAGGCTACTTCTGTGAACAATCTGTGCTGTAACTTCTCTGTACACACATACACACATTTAAAGTGCTGGAAAAGAGACTTTCTGGTCTCCTTACTGAAATAATTTATTATTAATACTTCTGAAGACCAAAGAGCAGTATCATTATTACATTAACACCTCTCTCAGCTGCCTAGTTTGCACTCTGTTCCACACTGTGGAGAACACAAAACCTTGCAAATAGATGTTTCAGAACGGTTACACAGAGTAAGGAAAACCTGCCGGGCTGGGTTAAGACTTGCACACCAGATGTAATGACCTGCACAACAGAAAGCTCCTGTGTGACACTCTACAAGTCACTTCTTATCTTCTGGCCTCTGGACCCCACCACTTGCACCCACAATTTTATCTGGCTATCATATAGTCTCAAGGATGCATAAAAGGTTACACAGATTGAACATTCAAGTACCCAGATGCTACTGTAATTAAGGATTACAGTGAAAGAGATACATAGAAAATCTTGCTGTTTATCAAAGACTATAAAGCCTTAATAGAAAACAAGTAATGTAGTCACAGGCACAGGTGCTAGAACACAGAGAAGCTAAGTCCCTGCACAAACAGCATGCAGCCAGCTCTTGACACCCCAAAAAAGCATCCGCACATTTCCAGACTGGGGCTATATACAGTGATTCAAATTTTTCTGCTTGAACCCACAGCAGTCTCTGGAAAAACACCTGTCATCTTCAGCAAGAGGGGAAAACAGACTTCTGAGTTTAGCAAAAAATAAGGCTGCTGAAAATATAGAAAAATCACTCTTGTTTCCTGAGGCTATCAGTGTTCAAGTGCCAGTTTTAAGAACTAATTTACACACAAATGGGGTTGCACAATGTTATTATGTAGGGATCCTGACATAATTAACTATTAATTAAATCATACAGACCAGTAGAACTGTGCTTGCAGGCAAGCTGGCTTTTTCCAAATTGTAATTAAAATATTAGTAAATAAACACTACAGGAACAAAATTATCTGTGTCTCCTGCTGCTGTGTCATCTTAGTCATAAAGGTGATACTTCAAAATTACATCATACTTATTAGGAGTATGGTGCACCTGTTGCAAGGGAACCTTATTGGCTTGCAGTAAAAGTTACAAACTATACTGGATCCATTCAAGAAACAAAAATCTCAAAAATCAGTAGACACATAACTTTATTTTCTAAATTTGAGTTAGATGGACTACAAAGAAATCATCTAGGTCTTCAACCTTTTCCATAGTGGAACAAACAGAGCTTTTTAATTCACAGCAGGAGACGAATGCAGCTTAAGAAGAAAACTGCCTCTGTAAAACCTCTCAAGGGATTTGAAATAGTTTGCATCAAATGCAAATTTCATAAATTATGCAAGGATGCAACTCAAGCACACTCATTCTTTAATCTACATGGTGAAGGTAACTGTCAACACAACTTCGTGGGCAAAAGACAGAAGGATTTTGTACTTTTTGGCTACCAAGATTGTGAAAGAAGGCTAAGTGGAGGAAGGCTATCCAGGATGGTATTGTAGGTCCTCTACCATTACACAAAATTGACTATCATCCCCAGAAAACAAACAAACAAAAACAAATCACAAAAACCCCAAACAACAGTAGCAAGAACAAAAAAACCCTACACAAAACAAAACAAAAAACAAACCAAGCAAACAAAAACCACCACTAAAACCAACACCACCACATTTTGAATCCTAGTTGTAGCTTGAGGCAAGGTAACTCCTGCTCCATCCAAAAACCTCTAAAGAAAAACGATGCACAAATAACTCTGTGGGAAGGATGGACTTTAACCTTTGTGAGCAAATCTGATCTTTAATAACATAAGGAGAGTAGGACAGATATATTGCATATCACTTGGGAGGCATTAAGAACAAGTTAAAGTAAGTAGCTAGAATTTGATGAAACAATTTAAGAAACAGTCTATAGGACATTTTGAAACAGCATCCCATTTAACTACCCATAACCCAAGTAGCCTTAGGTCCTGTCTGTTGTTTAGTATCATTCCTCTTACTATTTTTTTTGTTAGAGGACTACACAGCCTGTATGATCTGGGCTACCATCTTCTTCAATGTATTCCGAAGCGCTGTGAAAATAAGGAGACACTGAATGCTAAATCTGTTTCAAAGGGTCAGATTTTAGGTAGATAAACATGTGTCAGTAGGCACTGCTTGCAATGGCAGGTACCCCCACATCAGTGGAGCACTGCCTTATATCAACAAGCCAAACTGCCCTGTCACACTTGGCCCTTCAAAGGCACTCAGACATTTAACTCAAGGAAATCAATGGACATAAGGAATTCAAATACATCCAAAGGTGTGTGAGGATTTCTCCAGGTTCACTCAGTGAAGTCTATACGAAAACTCCAATTCGATTTCACACGTTTTCTATGAGAACACTGGCATAAACCAGACTGGGTAAAGTTGATGTGGGGACTGAGGAATTTTTGTCAGGGTGAGGAACACAGGGGGAAAATTACTGTAGTTCATAGGGCCTCCCATACTACTTCACTAAATAATTCAGCACGTCAGTCATTTGCGTAAATGGGGTGATGTAAATTTGTCAGACAATTTTATAAAGAACACACTTTAATAGCAGGAAACTCTGCTTCTAACAAAAAAAAAGAAATTGTGGCAATAGTTTCATTATTTTGCTATGTCCCATTTAAGTTCAGTCAGCCCACTGCAAAATCTAACCTGATCAGCTGCCTTCATGTAACTTACATCAACTGCATCTGTAAGAAAAAGTAGTTTTTACAAGATTTTATTAAAATAAGAACCAACTCGGAGTTTTTCAGCGATCTCCAAACAAGCTTCTTCAAAAAAAGCTCTTAATGAAAGTCTTTCAAGCTAGTTATTTAGATGTCCTTTATAAAAACATTAAAAAGAAAAACAAATTAATCTGTGCTGCATGGTCTTGACACAACAAATGTAGATGCAAAACTAACTACAGACAAAGAGGTGCTGTCAATGGACCACTCAAAATGGAAAGACGTATCAAGTGGCACTGCGAGTTGCTCCAGTCGGTCTTAATTAACAAAGCTGAGGAAAGAATATGCTCATTTGCAGATGACAAAGGCAGCCAGAAGAAACTCAAAATGATAGAGATTATTGGTAAACTGTCTGAAAAGAAATCTCTGTGAAATTCAGTAAGGGACAAGTCCAAGGTTGAAGACCTACACAGAGACAATCAACCGAGCAAACACAGGATGAAAACAGTGATGGAGCAGTAGAGCTTCAAGGATAAATTCTCCCAGGAAACTATCAAAAGCTGAGTATAAGGCAACAGTGTTTTTGATACTACTGTAAAAATATAAAGTGCTGACAGCATAACAGCCTGAAAAACACCTGAAATCATCCCTCCAACCTGTTCTACATGGCTAAGGCCATAACTGGATGCATTAGACCAGGGTTGGGTACTGGTTTTCATGAATATAGGCACCAACTGAATAGAGTCAGCGGCAGCAACCAGAATGATCTTAGATTTAGAAATAATGAATATAAAATATACTGAATAAAAATAATTAAGCCTACAAAATAACAGGCTGATTTATTAGGGTTGCTTCTGTGTCCCTTAATCTTTTTTTAAAATTAAAGGCTTACAATATGTATGGGATGGTTTTAAGAGGCTGAAAGTGGTAGGCAGAGGAGGGAACAAAGAACAAAATAAGCAGGTTGGGAGAGGGAGGGAGCAACACAACAAACAAACCAGATCAGGGAAATTCTGGAGGATCCTGATTCAAGGAGACTGTCACCTGTCAGTAACCTTTTCCTTTTTAAAAATGGGAATGTTTCCACATTAACTCCCTTTATAACAGCTGTGGTAGCTGCAGCTTATAGTCTATAGAATGCAGCTGCAGTCTTCTAGCCCCAAATTTCAAAACTTACTATGAAATAACCATGATTATTCCTTAATAACAGGTCCATTGCTTCAGAATGCATCAGTCTTCAGACTTAAAACTGCACATCTAAACACATCTCATCACATTTATTTTTCTCATGTATATCCTGAAAGTTTATCATTTTTCAAGGTGAAGAAAATGGAAGTGTGGAATAAATGTAGCTGTTCCCTACCCTGTCTTTTCATAGACAGTGAAGGAATCAATCAGGACTCACAGATTTAAGGTATCTGAAAGACTTTTCCCCTAACAACACATTAGTCATATGCTGACTACTACACCTGGGTAGTTTTCTATCTTTCAAACTTAGCCACCCAAGTATAGCCTTCATCTCACTTCAAAAATTAGCAGTTGAGCATCCAAGCATTAGAACTCTGTGTGTATAGTGAGGAAAAAGGCTGAGCAGATATGGAAAATAAATTGTCTCCTTACTACAGGCAATGTTTCATGCTAAGGTAAACTGAGAAATTATTGGTAAATTTTGTCCAATTTGCTGTCTCTGTGAACAGCAATGCCAACCCTTGGGAGCCCTTCGCAAAAAACTGAATACAGTCAAAATGGAATTTGTATTTACATTTGAAAAGTAACCACTATTTTGAAATGGCAACATAAAAATCTTATTACTTACATTTTACAATACTTCAAATGCAGAGACATTGCACACTAACAGAAGCACAGTCTTCCTTTACACTGGCCAGGAGGTTTCTCCTTTTTTCACATGTCACGCTGTATAACTTCAGTGCATTTTTCTTTTATTTCAGAGATGTCACATTCAATATTCTGAAGTGATACAAGGTACAGTGGACCAACTTCAGATAACACTCCTGGACAGTCTAATTCAGAACATTTTAAGGGTTATATTATGAACCCCTTACAATACGTCCAGATACCAAAATACGCATGACCTCTAGGATGACGGGACTCATCACAACAGAATCTTTCAGAGTAGTTTGTGAAAGGTTATAATAATATTTCCTTCAGTTAACTTAATAATCATGTGTTTGAAGATGGATGAAGAATCACGTTTGTTTAGATGTAGTTTTTCCAACTGGCTCACTGTTCTCTTCGTAGTAATAAAAGCTATTCCTAGATTAATGCAGACAAATGAAGCATAATTTACTACTAGAGCATGTTACAGGTCTGAGAAAATAAATAGAAAACATTTCATTACATACTGAAAAGCCAAATAAAAGGTGAATTCAAATTATCAGACTAGTCTTCAATTTTCATTGCAATAGCTGTATTGGAAATTTGTATTTTGGTGCATTTTTTCTTTGTAGCCTGCAAAGATCAAATATCCTCGCATAAATAACATGGTTAATGTAATAAAGCAATCATACATAATTAGAAGGATTCAACTGAGACACAGCAGCAGACTTACATTGGAAGAAACACATTTTGGAAACCTTCTTGGCTCAGCTCTGATGAATCAAATAATAAAAATTCAGCACACCACAATAATAAGTCTCTGCTATTTAAACTTTCTCTCTTGCACTATTCTCTAACGAGCAACACCAAAAGTCTCCCTTGAAAATATCAGAGACTAAAGCATATATATTCTGAAACTTTGCCATTGTGTACAATAAGGAGTTTCTTCATGGAATAAATTATTTCACTTGAACTTCTTTATTCTAACATGCCTTCTCCTTAATAAATTAACCCCCTAGACACGCATAATTTCTAGTCACTGCCTTCAGTATTTTGGAAGCCTGATGGCAAAAGCAAAACCCCCTCCATGCTCTTAATTTCTGCCTAATTTTGTGCCCTTAACTCTTTCCTTCGGTTCCAACACAACTGCCAAGCATTTAATCAGCAAAAAAGCACGTACACCCCTCCATTCAGTGTCTTGTATATTACAAATTTGTCCATAGTAATTTATGTTCTTCATGATGGAATAGTCAAAATGTTGGATAAAAATCTTTTCTATCTATCTGCTTGGATAAAACCTAAAACGAATGAGGACTGCAATCTACTGGAGCCTCTGGAATCAGCAGTAGTAATAAAAATACTGATATCTTTATTAATTTCAACAAGTTATAAAGACCCTATTCTTCTCTCTAGGATTGGTGCATTCGCATTTGGAATACAAGAGTATACTGGCAACTGCTGCTTAAAGAAGAGAAACAAGAAAAAAAAGAAGAAATCGGGCAGGGAGCTTCTCCTCAAACTCAGCACTTCTACATTTGCTTCTGCAAAAGGAACATTAATTTTACAGTTTATAGGAAAGGATCTAATCACTGGAAAACATTATTTTATTAATAAATTGATAGTAAGATTTTAAAGGAGTATAAATAATATTGTATTGGTAGTTATTGTAAGGGGATAATGGTGTTTTATATGCACATCAGTGCTATAATCACCAAGTTATAAGCAGCCATGAAACAGACATTTAGCTTAAGTCAAAAAAACACCCACAGCATGGATGACAAGCTACACGTAATAAAAAGCTCTACACGTAATAAAAAGCCCTCTAGACCTTTATCAGAAAGCACAGAAGGCAGAACTGGTATGTCACACAAAGAATACAGAAGCTATCCACATCTTAGACCCACGCCTGCCACAGGAAATTTGTCATAGAAAATTCCTATCCAGTACTGGGAGTCAGACACCCAGTGGACAGAGAGCGAAGTGATAAATTCATACTAGTCCAGTGAAGCCAGAGGAAAAGATTCACTCCTGACAAGTCTGGCTATCAGCACAATCCTGAACTGTACCAGCTAAGCCTGTCATCCCTAAGAAGAAGGGTGATCCTTCCAGCTGCTTCCCACATGCTCTCCAGACATCCCAACAGACATTGGAAAGAAAAATAAGACAAGGCAAGGCAAGCATGACTTGATCTGGAGATGACCAAAAGAAAGGTATTAATACAACAGACATGAAATGCAGTAAACAAAAAAAAAATCTTGCAAATTTCAAGCCCTTTTAGGAACACAAGCAAATCCAAACACCCAGCACCTCTGATTCAGCACAGTAGGACAGGCTGCACTGGAAGAAAAAGAGAAATACATTTCCCACAGGACAGCAAAGGTATAAGGAATGAAGTCTGGTGGAACTGTCAGAGTTAACACCACAATCAGTTTTAGTTAATCATAAGTGGTACTATTGCTGAAGACTTTGAAAATGCAGGAGAAGGAATCTGACTTGGGCAACTCTGGAAAAAAGTCATGAGCAGCTGAAAGCTTGAAGCATATGAAGCAACAGGCATGGGTACTGGGAAGAGAAAACTGTAACATAAGCAATCATCGTGGCACAGCCAATCTTTCTGGAGGCAGACAGAAAAGAAAAACTAGGTGTGGCAACTCAACCACTTGATATCATGTGCCTATATCTTTCAATACAGCCCAGAGACCAAGAACTCTAAGTACCAGTCAAGGATGGCACTCAGGTTACAGGTTCAAAGTGATGGGCTGGATGTTTTCTGCAATGAAAAAGGAGGCTGAAGAGGCAGGGCAAGCAAAGTTTTGGAGCACTGTTTTAGCTACAAGTAGGTAGTTAGAGTCCCACAAGGTTTTTGATTGGTTTTTAGAGATATGGGTTGGAAGTTGTTTTATCCAAAAATGGAGAGAGGTCCAGCATACAGATGGATCAACTCACGATCACTAAAAAGACAGCAGTCCTACAGTAAGACATATAGAAACAAATATCAAGAAATAGATCTTATGGGATGCACAAGAAAAGATGAAACTAGCACTGGAGAGCAAGTGCTAAAACAGCTACTAGGAAAATGAAGGTAGTTGCTCTCAGCTCTGCTAATATTTCAGGAAAAGAAGAAATTTCACTGGTTCTGAAGACTATTGTGATGGCAAAGAGGTAGTTCAATTAGTTTTGGGGGGCGGGGGGGGGGGGAATATCACTCAGAATGTACCTGAAAGCTATTGGCATAGGAGAACTGGGTAAAAGCACAATTTTTTTTGTAACTAGACAAAGCTGAGGGATAGCTGGAGCTTTTATGCAGTAGTGAGATGTAGGAGGCATTATGAAGCAAAAGAATGAACACAGTTAATACCCCCAAAGCTATCAAATAATGAAACAGCTAAGAAAAAAATTCCCACGATAACCCATTGACTTCTTCATTGAAGACATGAGAACCATTGTACAGCTAATATAGGTAATGACCATATGACAACAGTGTCATACTATAATAATAAAAAGAAGAGCACATAACCCTACATGTACTAGAAGCTCTGCATTTGAACCTTCTTACTTGCTTTAACAAAACAAAACAAACAAAAAAAACAACCAACCGAACAAAAAAAAACCACCACCACACCACCAAACACAAAAAGGTTTGAAATACAAGCAAGAGACACAAAAAAGAAAACTTAAAAAAGCTTTCCCTCTTTTTTGAAGATTTTATTTATAGCACTAAAAGCTCATTTTAACCCTGTATTTTTCCTGTGGGTCTCAATCATGCCAATTAATATTTTTATCAGATTAAAAGGTGTGTAAGAGGCATTTACAAGAATACAATTAGGTCACTAAGCAATAGTTATAAGAAAGGGTTGGCAAAAGCAAAACACTTCATTAATACTTAAAAGGAAAAAAGCTCATCTCATCCAAACTACTGGTCTTTTTTTGAAGTTATGAATAATAATGAACAGGACATTTTATTTGTGAAAAATAAGAGGCAGGACAGCTTTAATGTTGACATCACTGGAGAACCTCTATTCAAGTAAACCACATGAGAAATTAATCCTCGCTAAACATATCTCATTTAATACATCCATTTATACATTACAATAAACACACATGCACAGATCTCTGAGTTTGTGCTCATACTGTATCTCAGCTCCAGAAAGACTCAGGGCAAACAAAATGCTGAGAGACAATTCAAATGAGTTTGACTGCTGCCTGACCACATATCTGCAAAAATAAAGACACACTGTAGGAGTCAGAGGATAATTAAGTGTCCAGATGCCCATTCAATTCTTACCCTCCAGCAGGCTTGATCACTCCCACGCCATGTCCTACACAGGCAGATTTCCACAGCTCAAGGCCAGGACCAACGACTCACTGGAAGGCAGGCTGCTGAGCAGAGGGCAACTACTTTGTCACTGCCAATTATATTTGAATTTGAGCTTGTGATCTCAAGGTGAAAAGCTTCATATCATGTCGTCAGTGTATTAAAATTATGTCGTTCTTTAAACACAGGAACGCTTATGCGAATGGCAAAGGCTGGTGAAAAAATTGTGGAGGAAGAAGTCTGTAAATTCATTGCCACAAAATGTGATGCACTATAATGTACCTTTCAGCTATTCTGTTGTTCTGCTGCTGATATTGTTGTGGTATCTGCTGCCCTCACCATAGGGTAATGTAGATGATGTATGCGTGCTGCTTTTTTCAGTTCAAAAGATTAAAGAGCAAATATGCCTCATATTTTACTAAATATCACAAAGTACAATCCTGCCCAATTAAAGAGAGTTGGGTTTTTTTAACCACTGCACGGCTTTATTACTGGCAATTTAATTATTTGTCACTAGTTTCATTCTTAAAGAGTAACAAATCTATATGATAATCTAAACTTCTAAATTTTGCAATTAATTTTAATGAGGCAGTGTTCCTAATTATAAAATGTTTTATGTAATTAAATCCAAAGAATGAGCAAACATGACATCTATACGGACACATCTGTGCATTACTGTGCTTTATATTACCACAGTACAGGCAACAGCATTACAATAAGATGGCACCTTTTAATTTTGTGCTTTCCCATTACACTCATCTACGGTATAACACCATGTGGCTACTTACCACTGCTGCTTGGCTTTTTCTACAGTGGCTTCAAAATTCAAAACACAGCAGTTTTCAGGCTGGGTTGCAAATTCCTCTTATACTCTATCATTACCCACTTACTACTTTATCAATACTATGCACTAAACGCTACTGCCTTTAGACACTACCAGAAGCACAGCGATTACAGGAACATTTACATATCACAGAATCACAGTGTGGCTGAATTTTAAAGGTACCTTTGGAGGTCATTTTGTCAAACCCCACTGCTCAAGCAGGGCCCCATTCAGTCCTTTGTCCAGGACCATGTCCAGACAGCTTTTGAATTTCTCCAAGGATGGAGACTCTACCACCTCTCTGGGTAACCTGTGCCAGTGCTTGGTCACCCTCACCATGAAAAAGTGTTTCCTGATGTTCAGGGGGAAGCGCCTGTGTTTCAGTTTGTGCCCATCGCCTCTGGTCCTCTCACTGGGCACCACTGAAAGAGCCTGGCTCTGTCCTTTGTAGGCTCTCCCTTCAGGTATCTATATATATTAAGACGACCCCAACTTGAGCCTTGTCCTCCCCAGGATGAACAGTTCCAGCTCTCTCAGCTTCTCCTCATAATAAAGATGCTTGGTCCTCATAACAGTCTAAGTGGCTCTTTGCTGGACTCCCTCCAGCATATCCATCTCTCTTTTGTATTGAGAAGCCCAGAACCGGACCCAGCAGTCCAGATGTGGCCTCAACAGTGCTGAACAGAGAGGAAGGATCAACTCCCTCGACCTGCTGGCAATACTTTGCCTAATGAAGCCCAGGATACCATTAACTTTCTTTGTGGCAAGGGCATATCTCTGGCTCATGTTCAGCTTGGTGTCCACCAGGTCCTTTTCTGCCAAGCTTCTTTCTCCTGGGCAGCCCCCAATTTACATTGGTGTATGGGGTTGTTCCTCCCCAGGTGCAGGACTTTGCACTTCTCTTTGGTGAACTACATCCCTATTACAAAAAAAGTTTGAATGAATAACATGGACTCTATTCTTTTACTTTGAAGTCCTACACAGCCATCTTAACCATGCATAAAAATTTACTAAATTTACTTCCAACATAAAAATTTAACAGAAGCCTTCCAGCTAAATAGAACTGAAGAATAAACAGCATGATTTAATACCATGCTTAATTAACTTCATTTTCTTTCATTAGAGCCTCAGAATGCTTTATAGAACATGGTATACATGATCTATTACTTTGTAATACAAGATCATACACTCCTCTAGATAGATAAACAGAAAAAGTATATTTTTTGTCTGATGTGTCTAAGGAGTAACTAAGAAAACAATGTCACTGCTTCTAGTTCAAAAAATAATACAAGTATTTATTATGCCTATACATACCAAATTCCTTCTGTATGGATGAAATACTCAAATCAGCCTCTTTTTTCCTAATTCATTTTAAAATTTAGAAAGTTTCTTTAACAAAAAGAGAACACTCAAAGAGATCAGCAAATTTCTGCCAACAGAATCAATGGTGAACCACTGGATATGAAGGAAAACCGTATGCAAATACAAAGAAACTTAGCAGCATCACTGTGTGCTGAAGAGGCACTTCTTAACAGAGGCAGCAAAATCCCAGGACTGGCTGTGTTGAAGAGCTTTTGAATTCTCTTATCTGCGACAAACAATCTGGATCTGCCTTCATATACTAGATTATTACAAGACTGTTTCCTCAGACTGCAGCAATTCTAACGTGGCTTGAAACTGTTAGCAAGTTTCAAGGAAATGTAAGAAAGAGGTAAAGTCTCAAGATTGCATAGAGTCCTGCAGTTAGGTGGCTAGGAGGATTAGATTACAATAGAGAGGGCATTAGTTTTGTTTAGCCAAAAGGTAAAGCTCAGCTATTCTGCAGCTGACAGAGCCCCAGGTCAGCACCCCAGCACTGCTCCTTGCCCAGGAGCCACCAAGAGACAGGCGGGGTCTTGGAGCTGCTGGCACGGGGAGTACACAAAGCAGGCTGTCACTGTTCACTGAGCAGTTTCTGTACACTCTGGTGTGATTTTTAGGGGAGATTGTTTTGATGCTATTTTTAACAGTGTATCCAAAACAGTACTGAATGATTTGGAGTAAAAGGAAGCAAAAACCAGAGCAGTCAAGCCTCAGAAGACACTAACTTTGCCCTTCCATTACAGCAGGTAGTACTGTGCATCTGGTCTCCCAACCACATGTTGGTCTCAACCACAAGGCAAAGAGGTGTTACTGCTGCTCAAAGCAGCACAAAAAATCATTGTATTATAAATCACACTACCTACATATGCACACATTCCGTTTCCTAACACAATGAACAAGTAACGAGCCAGGCACTGAACAGCTCAGATGGGCTCATTTTCCACATGCATGTGCCCACATGCAGAAAAATGCATGTTTCATGATGGAGATTTTTTGGGAATGAGGCATTGTTGAATGAACACCGCCTCCTTGCACAGCCTCACTTGACCCTAAATCCAGTAAAAACTGCAGCCTTGGGAAGAAAAAAAAGTGTTTATTACAGTATACAATGCATAGATTAAAAAAAACCCACACACACCAAAATTCAAGTCAAGTCAACAGCAGTCCAAATTCACCAACTCAACTAAGGAAATAACAACAAACAAACCAGAACTGTTGATTTTCATAAGGAACACGGAAAGTATCAGGACATTGCAGAAAACAATTTGCATCATTAAGTATAAAAACAATTAATGAATTTGCTACTGTAAGCCTAGGAGAAATGTTTCCTGTTAACTTTAAAAACAAATGGAACCCAGTCAAGAATCTGCCAAGCAAATTGTAACACCCACTCTTCAAAATGGACCCTAATGAATTTCTACAATTACTGTGGAAACAGCTTCTTTTTTCATTTTCTTTTTGTTGTTGTAAACAGCATTTTGCACGCTGCAGTACTAAATCAATTTACAAGAAAATATACTTCATTAAAAGGGGCTTTTCATTGTGTGTTCTAATATTCATGTCTATAGTTTGTCATCAAAATACTCCCAGATATTTCACATCCTGCAGGACACATGCTTAAAACACATTCCAAGAATACATGCCTCTTTGTACTTATCCTCTGTTTGCAATTTTCTCTCATTCCCGTAATTTAGGTTGCTCTAATTTATGCAGTCTGCTAAGAGCCAAAGACAATTTGCTATGCCAGCTATGAGTGCACCACCTAATCCTCCAAATATGCTCATCGTAGGATGATCATGCATTAATAGCTGGGCCAACTAGACCAGGCCAGCATAGTAACGGAAGGGCTGTTTAGCACAAACCCCAACATATTAGAGCTAAGCTGGCTGACTCGCATGAGTTGTTTTACTGGAAATAATACACCTAGTTCCAGAGGTGAAGTCTTTGAAGTCTTAAAGAATAGGCATTGAATTAACCTACTGGAAAACCATTACAATTCTTGGTCTTGCAGTGCACAAAAACAATGCCTTCTTTATCCAAAAGTAGATCACTACAACCAGTACGACAGTAACCCCAGTTCAAGGGAACCTAAAATTCATATAGCAGCTCAGGTAAGCAAACACTTGAATACAATTATTTTACTCATGTGCAAATGTATATTAGAGCTGGGCAAGAAAAGGCATTTCCAAATCAGGGAAAATTCCCAAATCTCTTCTGGCTCCAGTGTGAAATGAAAATAAAAGTTTCAACTTGCCCACTGAAAGGGATGAAAGAGTAAAGCTGGAGTACAGTTCTACCATTGCTGGTCCTGAAAAATCAACACTTGGCAGTACCCTGATGGTTAGATTGCTGACGAGAGAAAAGACAGAAACATAGTCATTTGGTTTGTTCAGCCTGGAGAAGAGAAGACTAAGACGAGACCTCATCGTGGTCTACAGCTTCCTCACAAGGGGAGGAGGAGGAGGCCGAACTCTTTAGTGACCGATGGCAGAACCCAAGGGAATGGCAGAAAGATGTGCCAGGGGAGGTTTAGGTTGGGCATTAGGAAAAGGTTCTTCCCCCAGAGGGTGGTGGAGCACTGAACAGGCTCCCCAGGGAGGTGTCACGGGCCCAAGCCTGACAGTGTTCAAGAAGAGACTGGACAATGCCCTCAGACACATGGTGTGAACTGTGGGGTTGTCCTGTGCAGGGACAGGAATTGGACTCAATGATCCTTGGGAGTCCCTTCCAACACAGGACATCCTATGATATGCCAGAAAGCTTCCTGTCTCTTGAGACAGGGAGATAGGAGAAAACGCTGCTCCGTACCAACACTCAGCTTTACGGATTTCCAGCTAAAGACCATCAGAATTCACCAGTCAGGTCTCACCAAATTATATTGATCCTGAAATAAAGTTAAAGCTTTTATAAAGAGTAAAATATGTTGTCCTAGTACAGATAGTGTCTTTTCAAACTACAGTTTGAGTTGAGCATTAGTGCACTTTGTTTCTTCTTTAGAAAAAGGAGACAAAGTTGCTCCATTATTTATATTTAATCAATCATTAAAGACACTCATAGTGTTTATTTATAATTGCGATGTTTAAAACTAAATATAGTGCACTGATTGCTCCTTGTCTTTTTCAAGTACCACACAATAACAGCTGGGAGTTTATTTTAGAGAGGAAAAAAAAGAAAAAAAAAAATCAATAGAATCCATAAACTCAGAACCTAAGTGCCCCTTAATTGAGGACAGTGACACTGACTGGTAGGTAACAGGACTCCCAGTCTTGGTTTGAGACCACTGGGGTCTGACCCTTCCAGTGGTCTCCAAGTACAGTATAACGCAGATCACAGAGGAAGCCTGCAGGTTGCACATAAAAATGGAGAAGAGCAGAAAAGATAACCATGGAGAGATTGCAATATTGTGCTTGTAGCCCGCTGATGCCAGCTGTTTCTTCTCTTACCACCTCACTTTTAACAATATTTCTGCCTCCAGTCTTTTCATGGAAGGGTGCTACTTCTCAGCTACACTATCAGAAAAGGGATGACCGTCATCCCACCTTTGTCAGAAAAGCAGCAGATATGGGTATTTCTAGGAAGATTTTTGAAGAAAATGCTGTCTTCTGGAGCTCACGCTTATGTTTGCGATACTGCTGTCAGAAAAGAGAACAGCTAATGACAAACAACGTAGAAGCAAGTTTTCTGTTGGACAAGACTGCTCCAAGGCTGTCTCTAGCTGCCAATAGGGACAGCATGCCACTGCTCAGCCCACCAGACATTTATCTTCATGCTCTCTTCCCCAGAGCTCTTCATATAGCTCTATACAGAGGTCTGTGAAGGTACCAGGAACTCAGTTCTCTTGGGGATGGAGAAAGCAGACTCACATTTCCAATGACATTGTGTGCAGTTCTGGTGTGGCTGCTCTGCCATCTCCAAATACACAGGCATCCCATTTCTCCATCAGTACCACTTCTAGTTGCTACCTGTTCCTTTCCATCCCTTTGTAAGAACAACTCCCGTACTAATGAGAAGGCACAGAGAAATTTTTTATTCTCACACTTCACACGTTACAAACTCACTGACTTCCCCATGGGTTCATGGCAATAAAAAGTGAATACAATACAACCCATGTAACACACATACATCACTGTGACTTCTTGAATACACTAACTACAGAAATAAGCACACCAATAGTGAAAGCAGGGGGAGAATGCCCCAGTTAAGATCCCTCTTGCTAGCAACTCAGATCCTGGCCCCACTCTAAAAATTTATTGAAAGCCACAGCAAGCACAGGGAACTTTTAAACAGCCTCTCTGTTCACTCAGCCTGCTCTCCAAGTAAGAACCAGATACAATGAAATTAAAGCAAACAACAAATACATCTAAACAAGATACTGGAAGTTCCATGTCCCAATTGAAAGTATCAGCTGAAATAAGCCCACCTTTTCTAATCCAGTCATTACTTTAAGGGGACTGCCAGAATCCATTTTGGCCTTAGTCAAAGCATCCTCACCTCCACACAGCATCTCAGGCCATCTGCACCCTGAGGTCATGAAACAGAAGCTCATCTGCATGTTGGGCATGTAAAAGTGTAACTGATCTCCTGACACCTTAATAGGACATAAAGGCTTCTATTAGATTAAAGTAGGTTTTGAACTAAATACTGAGGTGAGGTTGTACATGGTGCACTAGTATAAATGAGGATGCTGGGTACACTATGTCTGCTTGTCAGCTCTGCACATCCCACAGAGCGGTTCACCCTTCTTCCTGAGAGTCGATGGAGGACCCTAAATTCCCTTTAAGGGGTTATGCCCATCCAGTTTAATTGGAAAGATGGATTTCAAACCACAAGGTCAACAACCAGTTGCTCTCAACACAGCAGCTGTGTACCAAAACACTGCTTCAACACCACCTGTTGTGGTTCTTGCTTTTCAGCCCTCCTGAAGCAGTGCATGTTATTTGCTATATGCTCCCAAGTCACTCCTCTGAATGACTAGATCCCCATCTCTACGTGCAGCAAGAACTGCCACTCAAGCAGCCCGTTCAAGGTGTGATCAGACCAGAAGAGAAAGTCCATGCTACAAGAAAGCAAGTTAACACTAAAATGGTGGGTCACACTAGAGAGAGGAAGGCGGGGGGGGGGAAGGAGACAATGAGTTAAATCCATAAATTTATTCCCTCAAACTGTAACATTGCTTACTTAATATTCTACGTATTTTTTGAAATAGAACACCACTGTTGTTAACTGCTTATCATTTCATAAGGATTTTGTAAACTAAGAATTACTGCTGGTATAGTTTTCCAATCCGAGAAATATAGCCATAATAATCTGAAACTAAATCAAAGCATCAAGTAATTTCCTAGTTGAGATTTTTCTCTATTTCTCATGAGGTAAGCAACAATGGGAGGAAGGAAATGCTTAGGCACATTTCAGAAGTCAGAAGCTGTTCTTCTAAGGCAGAAGAACAGTACAATTCAAAACCAGGAAAAACACATATAATTACAGGTCAAAAAGCTGAAAACATTAAGGGGGGAGTGGTGGAACCAAAACATTAACAGTCTAAAAGACCAACAAAATAACAACTAGAACAAACCTACATATATAAGCAGAAAAAGTAGAAAAATTAACTTAATTGAAATGTGACATGGCATCAAAACACTGAGATAAAGGGATGTATTGAGTATTGAAATGGTTTAACTGTTTGTTTGTTTGTTTAGGAAATAAATATGGCAGATTTTAACTTAAAAAAAATGAGGAAAAATAAATTTGCAATCTTTTTTTGAACAGCATTCACGTTTAATGAATTTACGCTGTCTAGCTAGGGGGCTATCTATCCAAATTAGTGGTTCATTAAACAAGACTGCTTTAATTGCTCTTAAAATACCACTGCTGCATTTATATATTAAAAAAAAATATCAGTGGAGAGTGTTATTATTTCCAAACAATTTGAAAGATTACAGGGAATATATTGAAGGTTTCAGGAACAGAAGAATGAAAATAAATATGAACAAGTTCAGTCTTATTTACAAGATAAAAGGTTTCACTGCAAGATGTTCACAGAGATTAAGGAGAGTGCAGTTCCTTTTGCCATTTGAAACAGTAACAGTTTTTATGTCTGCTTTAAAGGCCAGATGATTCACACACACACACACACACAGACACTTCCTGGTTACTACTAGGTCTCCTTTATTCTCTTTCAAAATAGTCTTCATATTCTGTAACAGGCATGTCAACTAGGCTGTGGTTCAGTTTCCTCCTCTTCTTTAGCTCCCCAGCAACTAATTGCTACCTTCTCTAGCAACTAATTAATCTAACAATATCATAGTAAATACCAACCAAGATACTTGAAACTGAAATGACCACTTAGAAATATACTGAAGCCAGGCTATGCCAAAAGCAGAACAATATCAAATAGAGACAGTCTAGACTTCAGACTACACCGTGGCTTTTTCTCAAGGAAAAGATGCAAACAAAGCAAAAAGCATCTGACCTTTTCCCAGGCTACAGCTAGCCATAAATATGGATCTGATTACTTGGTACAGGCTGTACAAACTTGTACAACATTTTACAATTATGCATATTAAGAACATGCAGATTTCATCAATAATGAGGCACATATTTGGAAATAGGGCTAATACGATTAAACCTTTGCAGAACTTAAAAGATAAAGTCTACAAAAAATAAGATTATAGTAAAATACTGGCACAACAGCTGCCAAAAAGATTTTAAAAAAAAGTGAAACAAGTGGGCTTTTGACACAAACACATCAATCTGTATTACGTACACTATCATGAAGAGCAAGGAGTTATTAGGAGAACCAGGTACAGAAGCAAGAAAAATCTACATTCAAAGGAAAATATTTTCCTTTGTTTAAACTACGCAGCTATACACAATTTACATGATTATTTAATCCATGGAAATTCCCACAACTTGGTTATTTGAGCAACCAATGCAGCAGGGGAGGTGAAGAGGGAAGGCATGGTTTTTGGACACACACAGGTCTTTCTTCAGACTACTCTGTTTTTAATAACTGTGTCTTGGTTTTTTTTGTTTGTTTGGGATTTTTTTGTTTGTTTGTTTCTTGTTTGGTTGGTTTTGTCTTTCCAGTCTTTTCAGACTTTTTCCTTTAACTGTTGGGACACATTTGCTTGAGCCTCTATCTTTCAGCATTGTTCATTCTGACTCCAAGCAGTCTCCCTTTCAGCTGTTCATTTAATTTTGTTAAATTAAAATATTTTTTGTAACCCAGAACACTGGACAAGACAAAAGTAAACCAAAGGAGGTACCACAGTGTGCCAGCACCTCCTCTGTTCAAACTGCTCTGCAAACAAGAAAAGGCCTTTCTATTCAGCAGCCATTGTTACTCAGTCTCAGGAAAGAGAGACATAAGAAGTCATCAAAAAAAAAATTAAAAGTTTAAAAAACTCAGGGATACTATTCATTAGTGACATTACAATGAAGACAAAACTCAATTAGTTCTACCACTGAATGCAAGTTAAACATAATTGTGTGCTTATAACACAACAATTCCAGGATTACATATGGACTTCACAATGCAAAGCATTTCTATGCTTAATTATGAAAGATTACTGGATTTTTCAAGCATTTTTTTTCCCAAAATAATTTTATGTTGTATTCTTCTACAGTAAAGTTGGCTAAGTCATCCTCTCTAAAGACCAGAATAAACTTGTTAAATTATTCTGGAATGGGAGTCATTGGGTGAAAAAAATAAACAAATGAGCAAGCCAAACACATAAGACCATTTTCTACACCCTAATAGTTTACTTATTTATTAAAGGTTTGGGACTATATACATATTATTGTTACTTAATTGTCTGTTTTGATGCAGATAGGGAATTCTAAGCTTATTCACTCTTCTTACTGCTACTTCTTCAATGATTTCCAGGGCTCAGCCTTGCCACATAAGCACCCTCCTGATACTTGTCTGGCATGAACAGTTCCACTAAATCCTACAGTTCCTCTGACACTCAGTGGAACACAACAGCTTTTCTGCCAAGAAAAGTTCAACCATGTTAAGTTAAAAAGAGCCAGTATCTTCAATATAAAAAATATTTCTTTGTTAGCAAGAAATAACCAAACCAACAATAAACAACTCTACCCAATACAAACTCGAGGAATGCATTTCCATTTTCTTTTGATAAGAGCTTTTGCAGTAGGTCTTTCAGATACTATGCATTAGTATTTCAGGACAACTTGCTGCAAGTCAGTCTCATGTCAGTGATCATTTTCATTTTGAGAAAACTGATTATATGCAGTTGAAGTAGGCTATTTCAGGTAAAAAGCTGGGGTTCAATTACATGAAAGTCAGTATAGACTGACTTGCCAACGTTAGGGTAACATATGCCTAAGGTACCTTTATAAGATTGTTTAAAATTCTCTTTTCTATAAATAAAAATATAACAACTAGTAACAATTAACTAGGCCTGAACTGAACTTCTATTAGTGTTCTGAACATGTGAATATTTTTCCCAACTAGTTGTCACACGCAGAAGATTAGGAAGCCATGTTGGAAGCAATCAGGATTTATAAAATCCTGATCCTGCTTTTATGAGAAGGACAAAGGCATATTTTTTCATACACTTTCCAAAATGCAGTAGCAGGAATCTTTTATAGTATATATTTTATTGTTGATTATTTTTTAATAAAAATTTTAAAAAGTACAGAACAAAACACAAACAGAGGATAACAAGGATATACCACGGCTTTCTGAGCTACACTGAGCTTACCAGCAAAGCTTACTGAATCCTACTTCTGCCACCAGCTCACTGCAAGTTCACATAAACCTGTACCTACAAAGATGACCCTTGATTTAATCCTCATGTAACTGTATGTAGTATACCAGAGCAAACTGCAACAGTGCAAGACCTCTTCCATACTTACCCTTAGACATGCAGTTCAAAAGAAAGCAGCATTCACCTGAATCAAAAGCACTTATACCTCTCTGCCCACAACAGAGCTAGTCCCCAATAAACTGCGGAAACATCAAGGTTCTAGTTTAAAAGAGTTGGTTAGAGTTTTGCTCTGTCTTGTCTTCTCAAAGCTATTAGCAAGCGTGTTACTAGAAGCGCTTTCAGAAATTGACTTTTTTTTTTGTCTTTATAATAAGAAAACTTAAATACAAAAACCTTTGGAGACTAGAAAAATGCTGGAAAGTACTGAGGCTTGCCTGCCTTGTCCCACACTCTCGTCTACCCCTCCCCCTACTTATTACATTTTTCAATTACACAATTGAAATTACACTAATTCAGTCCTCAGTAAAAGGAAAAAGGGACAAATTTAGGTCTGGCAGCTTTCCTCTTTCCTCCGTCAGTTTCATACATACTTTCATACTTATTAAGCAGAACCTTCCTTTAAGGATCATCTGGCCATATCATCACTCCCAAGAAGTCAACCTGCCCAAGCCCCCACACTGCAGCTGCAGCACACCAGTGGGATTGGCCTTCCAAAGATGCACAACACACTACAACACCTAATGGGACTGGCTGGTATTCCCCTCATCTGAAGGGAAGAAAACAAAGCCCTACAGCAGACTGAGGCATTACTGTAGGTAAATTATGTCACCCACAGTGGATGGACATTAGATCATGAAACAAATGGTGTGTTCACAATATCTAATAAGAAACTGTCCAGTTCTGGGCTCCCAGTACAAGAGAGAGGGACATACTAAAGAGAGTCCAACGAAGAGCTACTACTATGGGACCAGAGCGTGTCTCCTATGAGGAGAAGCTGTGAGAGCTGTGACTGTTCAGCCTGGAGAAGAGAAGGTTCTGGCAGATCTCATAAATGTGTATAAATATGTGAAGGGAGAGCCCACAGAGGATGTAGTCAGGCTCTTCCCAGTGGTACTGAGTGACAGGACCAGAGGTGATGGGCACAAACTGAAACATAAGAGGTTGCCCCTGAACATCAGGAAACACCTCTTTACCATGAGGGTGACTAAGCACTGGCACAGTTTGCCCGAGAAGGTTGCAGTTTCCATCCTTGGAGATATTAGAAAGCCATCTGAGCATGGTTCTTGGCAACTGGCTCTAGATGGCCCTGCTTGAGCAGAGGAGTTGGACAAGATGACTTTGGGAGGTCCCTTTCAACCCTTCAACCATGCTGTGATTCTGTGAACATTAGCTTAGTAAAAAAGTGTCATTGCAATTTATCTTTTTTCAAAATAAACTGCACTCTAAATTGCACATGCTGTTCAAACTTCATCAATGTTATTAAATGCTGAGCTAAAGTTCTCATCAATACAGCGCTCTTTAAAACCTGGCTCAGTATGCATAGACTGGGAAAATTCTGAAGCAGCATCACTATTGGATCAATACTGTAATTAAAATAGATGAACTTATGTTTCAGAATTCCTTCTAGCAGTAATAAGGCAACAAATCTCCACTTTCTTACTATGCTTTGATATTAAATATATATCACAGTGGTTAATAAGCCTCCAGCAAGGCTAATTAATAAGGTAATATCAATGGAATATGAAATTCTCATGGGACAATTGTTACTCATTACAAAAATAGAGGAGAACAAGAAGAGACATCCATCAAAAACGAAAAGGCAGGCAAAGATCAGTTTGTTTTCAAAATGAGACCTTGAACTTGACAAGCATAGTTCAAATACAAAGCTGTAGTACAGTACTCCAACGCATCATCTAATACAGTAATTCTAATATATCAGTTTTCATATTAAACTGCATCTGAATGGATCTATATAAAGTGTGCAGTTTTAAATATCATTAAGATTTCCCTGTTGTAAAATTAAAGTCACCAATTACTAATCTTTAAGGAAATAAAAATCTGGCAACAAATAGATGAAAGCATATTCCCTGATGCTCCTAGGCATTCAATCAAAACTTTTGGAACAGACCCACAGCAGTTCTAGTGGATGGCTTCACATGAAACAAGTTGCTTAGGCTCAATCCCACCATCTGTATTATCCATCTCAATTTGTACAGGATACACTATTCTACAAGTGCCCTCTGATTATAGTGCCTAAGATTTCAGGGGGAAAAAAAAAAAGCATTCCTGAAACCACAGATTATATGCAACTGTTACAGTTTTGCAACCCTCCTGAACAAGACAACATTACAGGACCCATCTCTTCACTGAGTTGGTGTCATACACCCAGCCTGCCGGGCAGGCACTGTGCGCTTTCAACTCTTGAGAGAATGAGAGCTAAGAGAAACTCAGTACTTCCCTGAATCAGTCTCTTAATGAGACAGGACTAGGTGGCATCTCTGGCTTCATTTACTGAGCATAATGCATGGAAAGGATGATGATGAGAAAATTCTTCCCAACAATGAAATTTATTTTTACTTCCAATTAAAAACAAATGAGAACTTCATTGAAAAAAAGGACATCACAGCATGTCACGCTTGCATGGTTAAACAAGTGTCAGGAAATACATGAGTTCATACAGAATGTGTCATAAGTTAATTCTACATTAAGAGTCAGCTTTTAATTACATTATCTCATGCTACAGTTTCAAGATGCTCTTGAGCTCTCACACAGATATAGAGTCTTGATAACCTTCAGGGTATTTTTCTACCCTGAATCAGACAGTTCCAGTATGAATCTTTCCTTATTTTACATGCTCTTGTCAGAAGCCTGACAGAACTCTACTATAGGGCAGAGCAATATATGCACCAAGATATCAGCTATAAGTGTTTCCAACATTCATTAATTTTAAAAGGTAGTTTGAGCTTGAACTAAAGGTCTCCCAAAAGGACCTGAGAAAGAAACCTGGACCTCTAAAACTGACTAGCCACCTCACAGCATCTTCACTTAACTTTGATAGAATCATAGAATAGTTTAGGTTGGAAGGAACCTTCAAATGTCATCTAGTCCAACCCCCTTGCAATGAGCAGGGACATCTTCAACTAGATCAGGTTGCTCAGAGCCCCATCCAGCCTGGCCTTGAATGTCTCCAGGGATGGGGCATCTATCACCTCTTTGGGTAACGTGTGCCTGTGTTTCACCAGCCTCATTGTAAAAAATTTCTTCCTCATCTTTCTGTAGTTTGAAACCATTACCCCTTGTCCTAAGGCAACAGGCTCTGCTAAAAAGCCTGCTCCCATCTTTCTTCTGGGTCCCTTTTAAATACCATGATCAGGTCTCACCAGAGGCTTCTCTTCACTTATGAGGACAGGCTGAGAGAGTTGGAGTTGTTCAGCGTGGAGAGGTGTTCCAGCCCTCTGATCATTTTTGTGGCCTCTTCTGGACCCTCTCCAACAGGTCCATGTCTTTCCTGTACTGAGGGCTCCAGAGCTGGGCACAGGACTCCAGTGGGGTCTCACATCTTCAACTAGCTTGGATTGCTCAGGGCCCTGTCCAGTGTTGAATGTCTCCAGGGATGGGGCATCTACCACCTCCCTGGGCAACTCTTCCAGTGTTTCACCACCCTCATTTTAAAAAATTTCTTCCTCATGTCTAGTTTGAATCTCCCCTTTTTTAAATTAAAACTATGACCCCTTGTCCAAAGGGGTTTGCCAACATACAGAAGGAAGAAGGATAAAAGTCATTTCTTATTATGGAAGGGCTCTAGTTAAAAAATAAAATATAAAAAAAATCCTAACCATTTAACTTAACACAAAGAGAAAACCTACAATATCACAGTTATTGTTCATGGCCAGTGCCCTAGGGACACAAAGAACCTGAACCTAATAAACGAGTATTTTTTCTATGTTATCTGAAAAGAATTATCTTTATTAAAACCAATCTAGCCCTTATGAATAATACATGCCAGCTTCAGACAGAACAAAAGAACAGTTACTCACTGCAAAATTACTTCTAGGAGGGGAAAAAAAGGCACTTTCTTACTCAACAGATCTGCTTCTTGATACTTTCAAAGATATCCATTCACTCTCATATATTAAAAAAGAGATAACTTATTCTTGTCTAGCCAGCCTTGTTAAGGAGCATTGTGGTCATTATTGCCCCAGCTAGTTCAATGCACAAGGGAAAAGAGTTTCTGCAAGAAACTGTACCCAAATGGACCTTCACCTGGGTATTGCTGCCATTTAAGCAGGAGACCAAAAATGCTGTGAAATGAGACAGAGATCAGAGGGAAAGCACAATTTGGATTCACTTGAGATCCAGAAATGGATTTATCCACAACCAAGAAGGTAAGAGGTTCAATACTTGAAAACAATGGGACATGAAACCAACTCAGCGCACAGGTCACTGGCAGCTACACCGAAAGCATCTGCCTTGAGAAATATACCACAAACTGGGCTGCTGTTGTGTCTTCACAATGGGCTTCACGACCTGGCAAAAAAAAAAAAGGTTGAGGAAACCCAAATAATCAAAATGTTCATTATTCCTGTAGCCTTCATGTAATGAGGCTGAAGTTTAAAAAAAAGGTCAGATAATAGTGCTGCTGGATGTGTATGAAGGTTAAATGCCCATCGAACAAATTGCTGCACCTCTGCCTGTTGTGAATTACTGCAGCATTAATTTCAGTTTACTAGAAGGATTACAAATTATTTTGACAGCCTTTGCTATGCTTTAAGGCATTTCCCAAACAATAAAAAAATTAAAGGCTTGAAATTTAGTGGGAAACTATGAAGAAAATTCAAAACTCATGTCCTCCATCTGTTGTTCAGCAACAGCTGCTATTCCAACTCTGGATTCTAATTAAGTTTTACTGAGGTACTCATACCAATGACAGCAGCTTTGCAGAGAAACTGTCCCAAGCAGATTTTAAAGGAACAACATATATACTTATAGACAACCTGTCACTTGTAATACATCTGTTCTGAAAGCAGGATCTGGATGCTTCAGGTTCACAGGCATCAGTTAAGCACTACATGTCAAGCCCAGAGAACACTGTACTCGAAAGCTATTAGCTGAGGGCAAAGGCTGTTAAACATACAAGATAAGGCACCCCTGGAAGTGTTAAGATTTTATCAGTATTTTGGAGTAAACAACGCTGGAAACCAGTTCAGAGAGAACCTGTTGGTACGTGCCAGCAACTGACTTCAATTGTTAATAACAATATGCAAAACATAATAAACAACATATTATACAGAAGCACAAATAACATTAAGCTTGAATATATTTCCTTTACATGCACATACCACTTCGTTTTTGAAACAAACACCACAACTAATAGATGGTAAAGGATAATTTCAACGCAATGACTAACTCCAGCTGTGAGAAGTCTGACAAAAATCTCATTGAGATCAGAAATAGCTATGCATAAAAATGCTCCCCAAAAGATACAGTGTCTTAGAATTTTAGACTTCTTTATAACACACTGAAAAGGACAGGATTCTAGACTGGCTTCTTTTAGCATTTTCATAATTTAGAAAACAAGACAGCATGTTGATGAAGGAAAGGTTAAAAGTGAAAAACATTATTTGATACACAAGTTCTTGAATGAGAAGTCATCATGATAGCAAAACGGAACGGAACTGAAGAGGGTAACAAAACAGACAGCATAAAACAACATTCAGTTTGAAGTTGGTCCTACCACCTCCCAAAACTCCACAAAAAACTTTCACATCTTTGTATTATTATTACCTCAACTTTTTTTTGTCTCAACTCTTCTAGCCATAGGAACCAACATGAAGTGTGTCAAAGTTAGACACGCAGGATGTTCCAGAGGGATAAATCTGTATGCAACACCAATATGACCAGTCTTGTTTTCTCTAGTGCAGCCTAACATAGTAAATCTTATTTGCCCTTCTTTGTCCATAATCTCAAAAGAACTGTTCTGGTTCGACAAGCTCTCTTTTTCTGCCTGAAGCCCCCATTCCAATATTTATTTATTTGTTTTCTTAACTGAAGATCCTTAATTTGTAGGGTAGCAATGCAAACAGAAAACTCTTGTTTATATATAATTTCATTAAAATAAAAATAGAGCTGATAGAAAAACATCAAGTTTAAATCACTGGACCCATCATTATAATGTGTAAAAAGCATCAGCCAAGGCAGCAACAATAGTCCTCTCATGCTCTATCGAGGTCACATACAGGATAAAGCTGACAAATCTCCATGGGTGCATGGTTTCAGAGAGCTTGCATCTTCAAGCACAAACCTTTGGCTTTTACTAATACTATAAAGAGCAAGAACAAACCTCTGTTAAACCAGATACACAAGCTTATTTCAAGGAACACCAAAGTTCTCACTGAAAAAAAAAAAAAACCAAACACCCAACACACTCTCAGGAAGGCTGAGGCTAGAGCTAATTCCTTGCTAAGTAAAGATCTCTGCCCAGCTATAGTCTTTGTACCCACAGAATCATTTTCACTTCCTGAGCTCTAGTATGTACTAAGCTTGCAAGTTTATTAGAAAAGGATCAGGTTTATTTCCCAGGGTGCTTAAACTGTCTCCCAGCTTTTCCTCTACCTACAGCAATCCTGTCCAGTTTCAAATTCCTGTATGAAGGGTCAGCAACCAGATGGGAGACACCTCCAAGAAGCAGGGCAGATCAGCACGAGATAGGATTGCCAGTTTCAGAAGAGGATCAAAGACCCACAAGAGCAGACTGGTTCCTCTTCTCACACTCCCCTATGGCAAAGTTAAAACCAGTTCTGGACTGGTGCAAGAAACATAGAAGCTAGTAAGTACAGCCAACCACAAACAAAATGCAACACAAATTATGCTGTGCTAAAGCTGCCCTTTGGCTATAGGGAGAAAAGTACACTTAGCTCCTTGCCAGGCTCAACCATCTTTGCTTCTTGAGTCAAACCAAAAGCCACAGGACAGAAAAGCTGCAAGCCTAAAGGTAAGTGGTGGGGAGAGAGACTGACAGTACATGCAGATTAATCAGGAACAGGTAAGAATTAGAAAAACAGCATGAACATGACTTCTCAGAAGAACTTTGCAGTGACATCAGCTGAGCAACAGCAATCAGGAATGTTCCGTGGAAGTACGAGCAATTACACTAACATTTCAGAAGTGTGAGGGTTGTATTTGTCCTCTGAAATACCGTATTTCACTAACTACAAAACTCTCACGGAACCCTTTTTACAGGAAGAGGGACTATGAGAAATCTGGTTTAAAAAAAATCAGTTGTAGGGGACAGGAAAAGCAAACAGCATACAAAGCTCAACTTAAGCTTCTTTCCGCAAAACAAAGCAACCTTTCTGAACTCCCTCTGACCAATGCCTCTGTCACCTCTGGTCCTTTGAGTACTGTTAAATCCGCTACAAGGGATTTTATAGAACTTCATTAACCCTGAAATATCCTGAATTTATCCCTACCACCTATGTGTGACTTGTGTTTCAAAGAAAGGCCACTGTACCATACTCAGCAGCTTAACGTATAGGAACCAGTCTGTCACTGCATTACCCCAGCTGTGATAAATTCACCAAATTAAAAGACTTTCCTGCTACTTCCCTGACAGACTGTAAAGGTCTATCCTTCAGTCTGAATGAGTAGCTTATAACTGTCATAAAATTAAACATATTAAAGCAATCAACATAAGTCTGCATATACTGCGTACAACAATAAACATTTTTAAAAACATCGGCCATGTTTCAGTGCTTACATTCAGAAGAGCCACACTTGCTTTTTTCAGATCAGGAATATATTATTTAGAACTGTGACACATTTCAAGTTCTACAAGAAGGTGATGAAACAAATACAAAATGTAAAACTCACATTCTTTTATTTTCCCTCAGTGTTCATGAAAGACTCTTAAAATGTGAAGTCCTACTTGCCTAAAGACAAATCCAATTATGTACAGCTCCAAATACTCCAAGGGACAGATAACAGGTTTTTGTTGTTTGGGTTTTTTGTTTGTTTGTTTTGTTGTTGTTTTGTTTTCATTTTTGGGGGGTGAGGTGGTTTGTGTGTGTGTTTTTGTTGTTGTTTTGGGGTTTTGTTTGTTTGTTTTACCACACACAGTAGAGAATGCTATCTTAGGACTTCAAAAGTTAGTTTAATAACTCTTGCCTTCCAGAAAGCAAATGAAAGGAATTTTGCGTCTATCATTTTAACCAGAGGTCTTTGAGAAATTATTTACTGGAGAGCTGGTTGTATTTTTCATACACTTAGCGGGAAACACTATTTACACAAAAGCAAGCCGTTGATTCTCTGTTGCAAGGCTCTTTGCACATATTTTTGTGAGGATTGCATCTATGGTGGAGGACAGCGAGGCACACAACAGATTTACCCAACCCCAGAAACAATCTAGTCCTATTTGTACTGCCTGGGAGCTAATAAGCCCTGCAGGGACAGATGTGCCTCTTTCAGCCTGAAGACCATCAGTCAGCTTGGTAGGACCTGCTATAATACTGCTCCATGACCTTACTGACTGCAGCCTGTCAGCTCCACTGCCCAGAGCAGGTATTCCCTAAGCAAGAGGTACAAACAAAAGCACACTGATGGGCTTAAAGATTATGACCCACATTTTCCAGCCAATGCAACCGACGCATTGGTCTGTAAAGGGAAAGAAATGCAAAAAGGGTCTCTCTTGTACAAGTGTTCTCCGCCTCCCACCACCAGGCAGAGACAGGTGGGAGACAAGCAGACTCTCTCTCTTCATTCTTGGGAATTGTTTACCCAAATCATCTGTGATCCTCCACACTCTTCAGTTCAGAGTTAATTAAACAGATACCAGACCAGCTGGCAAGAAATACAGGCAGATGCAATTGAGTGAATGGAGCTTTGATTTGTCCCTGGAACAGTGTCTTGGCCCAGGAGGTTGGTCCTTCTCTTTCTGTCAAGCTGGAAAACTGGCCATGGCAATGCTTCAAGTACGTTCAAGCAGATGCCTGTCCCCCACCACAACAGTGAGGGGATTTTAGCGGCTAAGTTTTAAATAATTTCTTTTATATAAGTGGATAAACTTATTCAAACATTAATCTGCTGGTGAGGTTAATAAAGATTTCAGCCATCTAAAGTTAGCTTCAGAGGAGCAATAAAGCTTTTGCAGTATTATGCCCTAGATAGGTAAGTACCCTTATAGAGATATTTAATAGGAGCCAACAGCTACAAAGAACAATTACCCCAATGTCAGATGCCAATACAAGGACTATACTTCATTGCTATGTTTGGCATGTAAATAAGAAACAAATTTATTATCAAATTTGCTAGCAAAGAGGTATACTGGACTGGAGATACGAACATCACATTTGCCCAAAGCTTGGAACAGAGGAGAATACAGTAGTATCATCCTTATATACCAGGGAAAGAGAGAGGAGAAAAAGAGGAGCACGTTCTCCTTTGGTCTAGAAGAACAAGAAAAACAGGTGAAAAAAATTGCACTTCATCCTCCTCCTTCTACTACTTCACAAACCCAAATTTGGGATAATTGATTTTTTATAGCCTAAATTTAATCAAACATTAAAAATGTGTTAGATGATCAAATGAGAAATTCCTACAGAATATAAATTCTGAGACACTTTCAACTGTAAGTCACCACTTGCAACTTTCTCTACAGCAATTTATTGCATGGTATATGGACAAATATTTATATGGATTCCAAGTAATAGCAATCATAGTATATATAACTCAATGTCCAGGAAAAAAAAAGTACATTTTACATATTTGCTTGGCAAATCCTTGTGATGAGTCCAGGAAAAACAAAAACCAAACACAAACCAACACCACACAAAACTCACCCAAAGTATTTACAGTACAATCTGCAATGTCAGATGAGTCTTAGCTTTTTTGTTTGTTTCCTGCATAAGACAAACATTAGCAGGCAAAGTTCTTCAAAGCCTACTTCACTGTTACTATTTCAATAACCAACTCACCTTTTTGCAACAAAGGCTAATGACAGATTATCCATCAATGCTAGCGGAAACCAGCTAAAGTAGCGAAAAATCTGAGTATTGTCCAATATATGCACGCTTGCAATCACCTAAAATCTGCATTTCAAGAGACAATTTCATTCTTTATCGTTAATATTCAAGTAGCAATTGTAAAGGAATGGGTAAAAGATAGAGACATAATTCCAGTTCTCTAATTATGAAAGATCTAGGTATGTAATGAAGGCTAAAGTGTTTCATATAAAAGGTTCATTTCAGCTAACAGACACAGAAATGGTATTTGATTTGCATCCAGCCCATGGAAACTAAAAACATTAAGATCATCATAAGTACCAGGGCTTCAATAGTAAGCTCAGGATGCCTAAAATCTTAATTTTTGAAGTGTAAGTACCTCAGGGGTGGTTTAGTGGGATGACGGTTCCAGAAACATTAACCTGAACTGAAACACATCTCTATTTTTTTAAGCTGCAGACTCCCTCCCAGTGAGTATTCAGTCACACTTGTTTGATGAAAATCAGTATATAACTTCTTATTCCTCAGAAGCCCCGAAGACACAACACTGCTACACTGAAACACAGATGGTTTTATTACTTCTTGTGCAATATTCTAGAAAAAAAAAAATCTAATTACTCACAATCATGCAACCCTACTAGTGATGAAAAGGCTGCACAAGCAATACCTCCCATCTCAACAAAGCTGCTGGGAGTTTAATACAGCAGTAAGGCATGAAATTGAACAAACTCTGTTCACCTTTTGCAGCAGCAGTCAAATTTGCAGAGTTAGTATTAAGGCATTATAGAACACATTTGATAAGAGAACACCAAGAAACAGTAAAAATGGGACTTCAGATAAGCATTTTTACATTTAAGCTTTTTGAACTCGGTGTACATTAATGGGTCTCATTCAGTCAAATATGACCACACCTGCTGCACCTCGCTAAACTGCTGGCAGTAAAAGGCCATGAAGCCACCTCTCTCTGTCCCTCAAGCTAGAGTAGCAAGAGATTTGGGAATCTATTCTGGCATCACACAGTAGAGCTTCAAGACCCCATCTCAAGACACACAAACACACTGCAGCAAGATGAGTGCAATTTTTCTGCCCCTATCACACACTTCATTAGCCAAGAAAGAGGCTACTCGGAGTACCATGATACAAGCCTAGAGCCAGCTGAGACCTTCCAAACACAAGGAGAAAGTTCCTGCAGCCACAGTGCTCTACACCAGCAGCCAGGATCACTGCAGTGCTGACAGCAGCTGAGTTCTGGTCCTCAGGAAACATCAGGCTTTTCTGTTCTTAATGGTGGCTGCTCATCATACCCCCTGAGAGGGCCACTCTACTAAGCTTCCCCACCAGTCAGTTTTGGGGGTAATTTCACCAGATTTTGCAAAACATGGAGGGGATATGGACACCCTGCCAAATGATTCTTGCCAGGAAACAGTATCAGCTTTTTAATAAACTACCATCAGGGCTAAGCACAAGCTTTGTTAAAAAAAAATCTTTCATTGCCTTTTCTGACATCAACAGAGTAATTATATAACACAAATGTTCTGTAATAAACATCATTGTGTTGTTTATTATGGCCATAGAAATAGATTTACTGTCTCAAACTCCAAAACTGTGACAGTATGCACAATCTTCTAAACATTTGCTTATCCATTAAAGCAAACTTTAAATATTTTTCTAGAAAGCACATCATGTGCGATCAAACCAAATGAGTCAGTAAATAAAAACTCACAAGCCAGGTACAAAAACGAACACTTAGCATAAATTAAAGCTTTCCAAAGCATTGAAATACTTGGAAACAAACAAGGAGTTCAAAAAGAGAGAAGACCTTTACAATACTTATCATATGTATCAATAGACAGATCTATTCAGCACTCATACAAACAGCCTCCTCTGAAATTTTCTCCAGAGAAATAAGTTCCTTAAACTGGAAATCATCTACAACATCTATAAAATGTACCACAATACCCTGACTTTGAGAATAATCTACATGATGAAAGATGATTGGCAAATCATCACAGTACGATCCCATGTTTCAGGCTTATTTGGTTTTAACCCAGCTTTCTAATTTATCTTTTTATCTCTGCTACAGAGAATATTTAAATGGAAGTAATGGTGGAAATGGATCTGTAACATCTATTATGCAGCCAAAGGTTTACTATTAACCCAGAAAAGGGCTGTGCTCCATTGCTACTGCAGTTACCTCACGTAAGTCAGTACAACGCATTAGAAACAGTGTAAATAACATGGGCTCTTCATAAATAGCTTTCTAGATTGCTATATAGCTTTTCATCTACGCCTAAGAAGCTCTACTGGCCAACTATTAAGAGATGCAAAGGAACAAAAGGTATTCTTTTCTCAGCTCCTTCATCTAATTCCACGTGTTTTCAGAGAAGATCACCAGCAATAAAGGCTTGATTTCATCTAGCCCCAAAGAAAATTGCTCAAGTTGAAAGAGAAAAGTCTGGGAAGCTCTTTATATCCTCAAACTTTTCTTTTGCATTCCCCAAAGTCATAATTATAAATTGGTTTAACATATGCAAACATAGGTATCTGGTGCTGTTTTACTCAGAACACTGCAACACTGAAAGATAACTGCTTCTAACCCACAATATTTTCTGATCACAAATACCTGTGGAGGATGTTTGCTTTTCCAAGACTGGCAGCATATAAAAAGATAAAGTGCTTGTGATTTCTGTCACCTACTCTCTGACTGCTTCATGAAAGCTAATATCCATTAGTACCTCTACGGCAAGCTATTTCAGTCTCAACTTCTTCTACACTAGGCACCTACAACGTAAGGTGATGGAATCAGATTCCCAAAATGCAAAGACTTAAATGCGTATGTATCTTGGAGTTGTAATGCCTCACTGTTTGGTTTTTACTTTTTCAGAAAGAGACCAAGTCTTGACTTTAGCCCTCCACGCTAACTGCTGTTACCTAAAATGAAAGTATTTGTTTGCAAGTGAATAAAGAAATCCGTAACACTGAAGAGGAATTTTATCCATGCAAAGCCAACTGAGCTAGGTTCATAAACCATACAAGACACAGCCAAATTGTGCGAGCATAAGCAGCATAAACTGAACATCAGCAGGATAAACTGAGCAGTCTCTGATTTCATAAGTTAAGTGGCTTCTGCAATTTTCTTTCTTCTTCCTGCTTCCCTCTCTTATCCCAATCTAGTCCCAATCACCATTACAAAGCACTGTAAAATGCTGAAGTAAACAAATCAAAGGAAAAATCCCTCTATACTGAGCAAATTAAGTGTGGAGACAAAGATATAATGCTCTGACAAATCTCTGAGATTACTCTACTGCAGCAAACATCAGTATTAGAAGATATTTTTTAATGAATGAAAAAAAACATAGCTGTTTCCAAAATGCCTGCCTGTTCACATATACTGCAAATACGTACTGCTGATATACTCATCACATTAATGGTAATTAATGCTAACATTAATAATTTATGCTAAAGCAGCAATGCCTGCCATACCAAGATAAAAATATATTTTTAAGATCATTATTTCTGCTCAAAGGGGTGAGTGACGTCAGTCACATTCTCCTTTTGCAACATCATCCTCTTTGCTAATTTATTCAAAGTAGGTGGTGTTTGGCCAGGACGGTTCGTGTAGAGAACATTTTAATGTAGAGACCTGTTGTTGGGAATTCCCTGCTCAAAGGTCTGCAAGACTCCTTAACTGCTGAATCTCAATATTTCCAATTGTCATTCCTAGCAGGGGTCACTACAGAGTCCAAGGCATACCTTGCTGAAGACAGCTATTGTAAACCTGAGACTGGAGGGGAATTTTAAAACCAGCCTATGTTATCATAAAAAGTGCCAATGTTATCAAGTTAACCATGGAAATGTACTCTCAAAAAGTGCACAAAGCAAATTTCTGTTTTCAGGTTATGATGGAGTTGCTGCCCTTTCTTTTATGAAACCGAGTCCTAAGTTGATTAAATGGGATGCTGCAGCTTTTTACATTACCCAAGGGCAGAAAGGCTTTGCTCTATTGTGTCTGGAACGGCTTCCTCAATTGATTAAAGACAAATTAAATTTATATTACTGCAGGCCAGGAGAACACTTTTTGGTCATCACAGACTGTGCTAAAGACTAGAACGGTATTTTGTTTGATTAGAAAGAAAAACTATTCCTTCTTGTACTACTAATGCTTATGTTCTGTCCTCACTTCTTTCAGAATGCAACAAGAGCAAAATACCAGCCTGGAACTAAATTAATAGTATGTCAAAGAATTTAAAGGCTATTCCTCCTTATACCCAATACAAAATATTAAAACCACCTTCCAACAGTTATTTATAGATAACTGGTGTTATCTAAGCCAGAAAACCTGTCACAGTTGGCTGACATAACTGCCATCCATAAGGCTTGGTGTTTTACAGTATTCCAAAGACATGAATGTTAACTCAATCTAAGTGTCCAGCCTTTCTGAAACGGGGCTGCTTACAGGTTCTAAACTAGTTTTCCAAATCTCAAGTTCGCATCTTTGGAGAGCTACAAGTCTTGCCTGTATTAACGGCAAAGAGGAAGGTGTATGTTCAACTTGTTATAAAGCTCTTCTTCCCAAGGCTGCCCTCCTCTAACTTCTCACCTGCTCTGGCACTCAGAAAGCACACTTTGCTAGTGTGGCTGTACTGATTAGTATTCCAAATACTAATAGTGTATTATACTAATACACTATTAGTATAATATATAACTTCATATAATAATAAATCAAAGTTTACAGGATAAAATAAAGTCCAGATGGCAAAAGGAAAAACAACGATCCGGCTACTGTCCTTTGCCTACTGAGAAACAGAAAATTCAGCAGTCCTGGACTGATACATAAACTACTTAAGATATCATTTTTTAAACTTAAAGCCACTCAATTTTACACAGATTCACCATATAACAAAACCGTCAATTCACAGATTATACTGGCTAACAAGGTTTTAAGTCAGCATTAAAGAACCATTCTCAAAAACTGAAAAGTGTAACATATGAAAGGAACAAATAAAAAAGCCCAGTGATTTTATTTAGCTACTTTTTCTCCAGCTAGATGAGCAATTAGCTATATGTGAAACACAAATTCACATTCCATTCTTCCACACTAAATGCAGCTACCTGTAACAATATAACAGTGAAAAATCAACATGCAACATTTATAAGGCAAACAGAAACTTCAAATGGTATCTTATGGCATGGAACAGATTTCTTTACTAGTGACAAAATTATTTAGATTACAGCCTCCTAAAAAGAGATACTCCATACCTGTCACACAAGTGTTTGACTATTTTAGTATTAGTCCACAATCCATTAAAATAAAGTTTTCAAGAGACAGAGTCACAGGTGACATCTTGCCATGAGCTGAACCGACATCAATTGAAAAGACAGTTTTGTTCTTTTGTGTGACCAAGGTAATGGAAGATGGCTGCAGGATTAACTTCAGGATGACAGGTGACTGACAGCCTAGATGCAGTTACAAAGCAGCTTTTAAAATTAATCACATTTTCAAGACTTCTACTAGAAGCACACAAGTTTATTTTATTTTCTTATACAGGAAAGCAAATGAAAAAAAAAAAAAAAAACAAAAACACACAAACAAACACTCCCTTCCCCCCCCAAAAAAAAACCACCACCACCACCAACAGCAAAAACCCTCCTGCATGTCCATAGGATCACAGTGACAACACTAAGGCACCGTCCTCCTATTAATAACAATTCTTCCAGCACAATACACAGTCCCCTCCCTCCCAATGTCATGCTCAGAGCAAAATTAGAATGTCCATCATGCATTCATGAAAACTGAGAGGGGAAAAAGGAGAAGATGCCACATTATCAGCCACCCTCACTGACAAATGCTACAGTAGCCAAGAGAGACAGTATAGACTCTGTTGTTACGTCTCACCCAAAGTGTTCTTAACAGTGAAAAATTTGGGTTAAATTCCTGTCACCTCCAACAGGCTTCTCTTTTAATTGCTTCTTAATTTAAAGTTCTTTTGATTGAGATCCAAACATTGAGTTCTGTGCTGTTTCCAAATTATTCCACTTCCAAAGTGCTTGACAAAAACTAGCTAAATTCAGAACAATCTTTCAAGCTGGAAGTGCTGCAGAAACACACCACTATTTGCAGCCTATATCCTCCAATATTTACTAGACAAATCATAATACCAACAGTACCAAGAACCACAGCTCATTTGCCATAAGGCTGGCTAGGTTTACAACTTTACAAAACACCGAAGAACCATGTTAATGAAAGTCTACCACGATTTCTGTAGATACAAATCCTGCTGTAAACCAGCTTAATACAGAGATTCCTCTATATATATATATATATATTTTTTTTATGGAGTCCAGATAGCAGTCTAGAGTAATAGTAAAATTATTTTACTCATTCTAAATTTTATTAAGTACCATAGAGTAATTTTTTTTTAAAAAAGTATGTTTGAGTTTAGTTGCTTTCAGGAAAATTTTAAGTCATAACTAGGAGGAGAATCAAAGGATTAAAGCAATAAAGGAAGAAGGGCATAAGCAAATATATTGACCAACTATAATCCATTCCAACGAAAAAATAAAAGAACAGGCTGTTACACAGTCTTCTCTGATGTGCAGTTCAAAGACTTGCTCTGACCTCAGACACAAAGCCAAATACACACTAACTACAAATACAGGCAACAGTAGACAAACAATTTACCCAAAGTTCAATCACAGTGAAAAGTACTACTCTGTACTAACTGCCCATATGTTAGCTTCTACCTCTAAGCAAACATGAAGCTCCTTATTTTACAGCTGTTCTGGAGAACCTGAAGGATGAGGTGTTAAGTGAATACAAACTCACCATGGCAATTTGTTAAGATTCACCTCCGCTGATTCAGTAGTTTGAGGCAGATCCTGTGACACACTCCCTAAGCTTCAGCATAGTGAACAAAACATCCATTTTACTCCTCATATAGCGGCCTTACCTTGCCTAAGTACCCCTTCCACACACTGAACATTTGTTTGCCGTTCGGATTCTGACAGGCTTTCAGTTCTTCATGAGCTTCAGAAAGCAAATATCAGCAAATATTCAAAAGGCACCTTTTGATAATCAAAAACACAGACCGTAGAGAGCTGCACACTGGTTTCAGTGCCCAAAGGCAACCCAGTTTCATGGCAGCCCTCTGCCACCTTCCTGTGCTGCTGCTTCACAGCTGTTCTTGGTTCTGCTCCCAACTGAAACCAGAGAGACTTCATTGTTTATGAAGAACAGAGAATGAGATTCTTAAAGTAAGCAAAGACTTTCCCTTGCTTCACCAACCATATGTCCTCTTGAAATACAAACATCAACAAATCCAACTTCCAGACAATATTATTTTCCTTACATCTAGTATCTCTGAAATATTATAATACTTTTTAAGAATGTTTACTGCTTTGTAGGTAGAAGCAGAAGTCTTTTCCTTTTGCAGACATTAGTGCTGCTTAAACCTGCACTTTTGAACATCCATAATGCATGTGTTTCTGAAAAAAGTATTAAGTCAAACCTCAAATTTAAATGACAGGTCATATTTCAGATTGACAAACTTCATCACGATGAGCATTATCTCTTATTTTCCTGAAAGCCAGAGGCGAGTATATTCAAGATAGGAAGCTATACAGCTTCAGATTGATCCATCCAGATTGAGGCGGCCAAGGACAGGTCTACAGCATGTTGCTATAGAAACTCACAGTAAAACCATTCCCTTCTGGCAACGAGAAAAAACAATTTTTATATATAATACTTCTTCCAAAACTGTAAGACTTCACACTTATTGCTTACAACTTAGTGAATGTTGTATGGAAATGCATTTACAGCATCCCTGTACTGTAAACTCTAATATGAAGAATAAGCCCTGAATCAGTTATCTTATGTGACCCTTCTTTTCATATTTATTTACAAGTTTTACCATAGCTTGGGAAAATACTACAAATTGTACTACTATAGTAACACCTGAGTAGAGAAATCAACACCTAAGGTAGACTTGGACGTGCATAGATAACAACTGTAAATTGGTAGATCTTGACCTGTGAAATTACACCTAAGCTGGATAAAACCACATTCCTTCAACAAAGCGATACGTTTCCTACAGCATATCGACAAACCTTTTAATAACTTCTGTAATTGCAGTGATCGATAATTGACTTCAAGTACTACAGTAACAGCCAATAGATATCAAAAACAAGCCCATGAAGTTAAGAGTATCCAGGAGGTGGGTCACCCAGTACACAGTATTTATTTGGCTTTTCCAGGTTTGGATTTAAACAACACTTCGAAGGTGCAGACCCCTTTTCCAGACTTTTGTCCTCTGGATCAAGGCCCTGAAATTCAACTGTCCAGGACCTGACACTTGTGCCCTTTCACATTCTTCCCAGTAATTTAAACTGGTTCCTGGAAAGTCCCCTTTCCAGGTGCTACTGCTTTCAGCTTTATCTTCAGAAGCATCAGATTCTAAATCAGACACTTATTTCCCTTTCAAAAAAGTTTTTACTTTAGATAGCAAAATGCATTCACTGACCCAGCCATTTCATGCATCTCTCCCTGATTCCTCAAAAAGAAAAAAAATTTAGAAACCTCATACAAATATTTCTTCTGCTCTCCAGCATCCTGATTCTTTTGGTATCCATGAGGGTGTCCTAACTGTCCATCTTGTTAACAGAACAAGTTTCTTTACCAAAAAGCTGAATGTTTTAGTGATTACCTGCTAGATAATGATTTTTTTCTCTCTCAGGCTAATTATTAACCCAGCAATGGTTACATGAGACAAGGAAATGATCACTTTTAGTTTGCATATTGGCATTTTGGTTCAGATCATCAGTAAAAAGACAACAGACACACAGTCGATGAGCCCAACTTTCAATGTGGTGTTTCCCCAGATCCAGCTGACCTCTACAGAATCAACAACTCTGAATTCATGGGGAAATGGGGGCCAGAACTTAAGTGGTCCATGTGATTCGTCCCCAAAGCAAGATCCAGAAAGCGATGGCATTCAGAGCTTTAAATACCCTGTCTTTAAAACCTGTAACACAGATTCCACAGTTTCCCCATCAACCTCTTTCCTCAGAGGATTTCCTCTATAAATCCATGAATATCTGTGCATTTTTGCCATGAACTAACATTGACTTTAATAAAGAGGTTTCTGATAAATTAATAGAGATTAATATGTTTCACAAGATTAGTATCTTGTTTCTTCAGAAAAAAAAATGAAGTATTTTCTCTGCAAAAGGCTCTTAAGATTTAACATTTTCAACAACTGTTTTTGGCGTGATTAAATTGTACATACAATTGAGTCCATACTCAAGAGAAGATCCCTTCCCCACACTGCAGGGCTAGTCAGAGGAGAGAATATTATTCGTGAAAGTCACATTTAACAGCTTAGGCTCTTCATACACAAGATAACGGAGATTAAATATTGATTTTACATTATAGCTATTCATTATGACTGGCACACTCACTCCTTTTAGTTAAACTATGGTCATTAATTTCATTAGTCATAACCCATGACAAAGACCAAGTCACCACAAAAAAGCCTGCAATAAGTTTTATAACGTGTCTGCAACATCATACTGCTTCCTTTATTAAACAGTTATCCACAGGTCATGCAAGTTTGGCACAGTGTACGTGGCATGTCCAGTGTTGACAATGTTAGCTGAAGACATTTCTTTCTATACTGATTTCTCCCATATTCCCTACAATTAGGCTTTTTCTTTTTGCACTGTTTCACAAACATCATCTCTCATGTTTCTTCGTGCTTGGTTCACTAGCATTTCCTCTCAGTTGAAACTGCATTTGTAAAGACATTTAAAAAAAATAAGTCAAAACTCACATCTGGAATTGCCTGTACTAAAACATTTGGCACAAAATTCAAGAATGACAGTTTTGGGAATGGGGTCCTGCATTTGCCAAATAACTTCAGAAGTTCCACTCATGCTTTCTCTATAGCATCTTCATGGCATTCAAATAACAAGGATAATCACAGAGTAGGTTCCCATTAGGATCATAAGCATGTACAAGTAAGATACACAACACTGGTTTCTGAAGTACCTAAACATGAGCTGCTGTTTGGAAGTACTCTGGCATTTTTGCCCCTCAATTACGCAGAAAAAAATTTGGACTGAAAGCTATAATTTAAACATGTGAAAGTTCTTTGCTTCTAACGCCAGATTCTTTCCTCTGCCATGATTTCTCACATGTAACGCATAAACTAGGTCCTGCCCTCTCATCAACTGCAATCACTTTCCCTGCTTATAGTTAGAGCGGGGACCAATGCTGAGTCAGCAGAACTGATGCACTAGCTTTGCTCCAGGACCATCAGGTGTTAGAGCAGGTAAATCAAAGACAGACAGAGTGCAGACCCTAAACTAAATGCTGTTGCTGCACATGAAGTGAGATGTTGCATCACTGCTGAGATACATACTGCCTTGTCTAATCCCAAATATGGCATTATTTGTCAGCAAGCAGCACACTTGGATCAATCTTTCCTGATATTAGCAACAAGAAACAGTTTCTAAATGCATTTTAAAGTGCATCCTTACTGACTCTGCAGCCAAAATAGCCATTAGCTATCTGGCTTACATGCAGAATTCATTCGGGTCACTACCTATTTTTTGATAAGCAACTTATCCTGACCTGAGAATACAGCTAAGGAATATCTGTTAAAACATTAAACACTGCTGTTGAGAGAGGGCTACACAGTAACAGTGTAAAGCAGCTAGTACACAGATGAAGTTACAGGAAACTCTGAATCCTGCCAGCCTGTATGAGCTAGGAAACAGGTTTTTTTGCATCTTGGAACATTATGTAACAAAATTGGTGCTAATCTATAAATAAAGATGTCTTGCAATTAATCTTTTTAATGAACCCTTACTTCCAGGAAACAGCTGTACTGCCCTAGATATGTTTTAATCTTGTCTTATAAGCCAAAGCAGCAGCAGAATAACATATTAACTGGCAGCTATGATTCTAATGAATCATTCATTGCTCTCAAAAATAAGTTTAGACAGATGAGTGCTAAACTTATGACAGCTCAGCAGAGCCTTGCACTGGAGAAGCGAGCAGCTGTGTTAACCCAGGAATCACAAAAAGCACCTTTCTCAGAGAAGGAGTAAACTGCTCTAAGACCTTTTATCACAGAGAGAGAATATGTGTGTCGGGACAGCCTGTAAAGAAGTACTAGCCTTTCTCCTTAGCAACAGTGTGGTCTTGCTCTCAAGTCTCATGGGCACAAGGAGGGATATGATGTAGTATGTTGCAGCCTCCTTTTCTGAATGCCTCAAGCAGTTAATGACCAAGCACAGGAACCAGAACAGTGCCCACCTACCAAAAAAAAAAAAAAAAAACACACCACCAAAAAAACCACAAACAAACCACAAAAAAAAACAAAAGAAAACCAACCAACCAACCAACACCCACAAAAAACAGAGTAATGGACAGGAATGTTCTTTCTGCTCTCTCCAGATTGTTCATCAGAGAGAATGGCAGGCAGGCCGACCTTATGAAATCATGTTGAGCAACAAGATGTCGATCAGAAGTTCACCTGGTGGAACTCTGAAGCTTGTGGAGATGATGAACCAATCTCCTGTTCCTTCCTCATTAGGAAAAGAGCTTTAAAATGGTTTTGCTTGGAAGCAAGGTCATAAGGGAAGGCAGACAGGGTTTTCTGGTTGATTTTTGTTTGTTTTAAAGTATTTGATACAAGCCTGCCACAAGAAAGAGGAAAAAGAACTGACATGCAATGGATAGCTATCCAAATGTCTGACTTGGCATTTTGCCAGTTTGATATGACTCACACAGGCAATATTTCCATGAACAGAGGTTGGAAGGAGTTTAATATTTTATCCACTACAAGCCCATGACACATGCTGTGAACAGACTGAAGTCTTCTGTAATCTGACAAGAAAGAGCGTCAAACTGGTTTCTGGGTTTTGTCAGGTACAAGAAGTTATTTCTTAAGAAGCCTCTCCACGAGTCTACTCATGCTGCAATGGGCTACGCTGAAAAAGCCACAGAAAGAAAAAAGCAGGTAAAAGCAACTCTCTAAATTTCATAATTTCATCATCTTCTACACAAGGCTCTATTCTAGTCCCTTACCAATTGTTCGGCCAAAAAACAAAAATTCAAACCACCAGATTGGAGAGGGCTCTCTAGTAAACACACATGTCTATCTTTCTGCAAACAAAGCATTGCTGGATATTTGATCATGAATCACTGCAGTTTTTTACCACAACTGAAAATGTGACTGCATAAATAAAGACAGAAAATATGATATTCACCAAGCCAGCTATCAAAGGAACAGCATCAGGCAAGATGTGGTGCTGTTTCCACCTGTGGGCAACAGTCAATTCTCAATGCTTCCCTTGTGCTGTTCCAGTGATCCAACATAACTGCATTAGGCGATTAACATTTTGTGATCACATGTCCATGTGGTGGCAGAAGGTCAGTAATTTTTCCTTGTAAATACATTCTTCCAGGTGATTAAGAGCAGTGCTTTAATCAAAAGAGAACCATGTCCCCTGAAAAGAAACTATTTCCATCCTTGCCCCAGTGCAAGCTTATATGTTTTATTACTAGAATACCACCACACAAATGGCTGATTCAGCATTCACATTAGCGATGGAAATTTTTGTTAGCCAATGGCTATGGGAAGATGGCTGCTGCTGGCAGCTGATCAGCACTTGAGGCCTTTCTATGCCTGCCCTTTTCCTCCTCCTAACTTTTCTCCCTTTGCAGTCATTGTTAAATTCAGTATCAGAACAGCCATCTTTTAACCTGTCCACATGGCTAAAACATAACAGGTTGGGAACATATTCCACAACAAAATGATCCACCTTTTTTTTTTTCTGTAAAATGATAATTTCACTTATTAAAACACCCTGACTTCTCAGCAGTCCTGACACGAAACAAATGAGCCAGCATGTTTATAAATACAGTGGCAACTTTAAAAACAAAGCCAAAGGGGGAACTGATTTTACTGACAGCAGAGAAGAAACAGTGGTGCATTTAGACAGCCTGGAAAATTTAATACACAGCCAGTAAATGGATACAAATAAAAGGCAGCAATCTCTTTTACACATCTGTTTATGTAAAGAGTCCTATCTCACAAACACACATTTGGCCTTGTAAACCCTTGTAAGCTATCCTCTGCGATTTCTTAAAAATAAAAACACACACCAAAACCACACAACTGCAGATATGACAAAGTAGTTATGCACAGCAAAACGTTAAAAGTTCAACCCTCAAAACAGTCCAGTCTTCTCCATTGCTGACATTCTGCAGATGCATGAAGCCTGAAATTCAAGATTAAGAAAATTAGTCCATGAGTAAACAAGCCATTAGTGTGTCCAGTCAACTTGCTCAAAAAGCCAAAAATGATGATCAGTGTCCCAGTAGCCCAGAGACAGCCTGCAGAGCTTCTGTGGCAGCAGTGACACACACAAGGTTGTACTAGCACAGCCTAGTCCTGAGCACACATGCAGAGCGACTCACACCAATTACCTTCCTAATTATGCCAGATCTGCCAGCTTTGCCTACTGCCACTGATTCACAGAAAATCAAGCCCATCTATTTACAAGTCTGTGTTACAATTTTAGCCTCAGTGACTCTAGCTGATTGCACTAACATTGGAGTAAATAAAAATATAACACTAGTGCCAAAGAACAAAACCAACACATACGCAAAATAGAAAGATTATGGGTGAACAAGCAACAAAGAACAGTAAATATTATTAATCTGATATCAGGCTGAGAGCCAGAGCAAAAAAGAAACTGAACTGATACAAAGCAATAAGGCATAATAAATCAACCACATTAACCACTATATACATACTGTTACCTTATTGTCATTTTACTATTTTTAGCCAACTGCGCTTTTTTCACAAAATATACAAGAAGATCCTGTCTGGTAACACTAACAAAGTTGGGAGAAATATTTAAATTAGAGAACCACTGCTAAAAATTCTCACTGCAGAGAGATTCAGAACAGCTTTGCAGCAGAGAATGGAGATGATCAGCATGTCATTTTGTTTACAGAATATGGAAAAATAAATTAACATGTAACAACTGCAATTTTGTAAAAGATACTGGTGTATTAGCTCTAAAACAGTCGCCATTTTACTTCATTACCTTAAAAAAATTCATCAGGAGTGAAGATAAACTTCATTGTTTTTAGTATGTTATTTAACTCTTCAGCTGCTGCTAGTAAAGCAAAGTTGAGGCTATCAACCACTTATAATTTTCCAAGCTTTCATTACTCTCCTGATATAGTGGAAATCTGTCATATATTCCCTTAAGTAGTTCTTGATCTTTAGAAAAAATTGCTACCAGTGGGAATAATCCAAGAGAGAGATCTGTGAAACAACTACTTAAATCTTTGTGAAGAAAAAAAAAATAAAAATCCAAAAATAAAACCCTGTGCTATGAAAAATTACAGAGAAACCCTATTTTAAGCAAGCTTCAAGACAGTACCATCCAAAGAGTATCGTTGCTAAATGGAACTAATTACAGGAAGAAGAAACATACCTTCAGATATAAATTGGATTGGAATTTATGAACAGTAGTCTAATATAGAAAAAATATATGCCAGTTTTTTCTTTAGAAGTATTGTCAAGGTTTGTAATCTTTAAAAGTGAAACTACACTGTAACCTTTGACAGCTGATAACTTTCTAAGAACAAATGCAATAGAGCCACAAACATCAACACAGACATGTGAACCAATCTGCTTTCTCACAGGTTGAAAAATCTACTCTAAAGCAAGGTATAGGTTGGTTTGTTTGTTTTTTACAAATATACAAAAGAGTAGCCCAATGTAAAAAGTCATAGCTCATAAGTCAGAAGTAATGTTTGAACTTCACTGGCAATCTTTCAGGTCATTAAAATTACTTAAATTCATATGTTAAATATCAGCTTATAGATCAGAACTTTGACAGTACAGCTTATTATTTGCAGCACTTCAACATACTCTGATACTTGCAAAAGGCATGAACTCCACTCGAAAAAAAAAATTACTTATTCTTGTATAAGCTGAGCTGAATTTGTGTGTTTCTCTTACCTTCTGGTATTTTATCTCCCTTCTCACACCAGCTTTCTACTTGTGGTCATTCCATTACCAAGTCTCATGGCCAACTTCAGCAGCAAAATGGTAAAATACGAACACCAGCAAAAAGTTTATCAATCCAGGCTTTCTGATCAATTTTCTGTGAGCATGCCTTACATCCTTCCCTCTCCTCCTCTCACTATAGGATCTAGTTGCACAGAATAGGCCAGATTCCCCAGCATTTGCTAACTCTGGTATGCTCGCTCCAGTCAGATACAACCAGCCACGTAAAAAAGCCAGAGAAAGCCCACAAACTCACCCACTTTAAACTGTTTCTAGAATCTTGTGGCTTTGTTGTGAAAGACTACCAAAAATAATCAGTATAACCCACGGCAAAACCGATAAAAAAAAAAAAAATCCACGTGCCATCCTCATCCAGTCTTTCCTCCCTGCGGCAAGCTTGCACTACCAATGCAAGCAAGAACTCGCAGAGCATGCCAAAATTTAATAATGCCTATGTTGCTAGCTTTCTTTGTTGTTCCTAATGTTCCAAGTAGTTTCAGAAAATAGTAACAGAAAACTGACAGAGACAGGATTCTGCTCGGTTCCAACTGCACTTAGTATATACACCTAGCTTTGTGGTTATTGCAGTCATCTTCCTGCTCTGCTGACTTCAGCTTGATGCGAAATGATAAAGAAACAGGCGATATGTGTGATGCTGGCATGAAAGTAAGAGAATATATATTTGCCAACTCTAGCTAGAGACTTCAGACTATTCTAGAAAATAAATAACTATATGTCCAAAGAAGGTAATAAAAAAATCAGACATAATAATTCAAGGAAGTATTGTTGAAACTGCCAGAAAAATATTGTATCTACCAATTCCGATCTCTGCCAGTAGACCCCTTGTCAGAGACTAAAGTTCCTGGGCTGAGAAATTACCTTGCAGCAAGTTCCATTTATTTTCTTCTGGGTTGTTTCTGCTTGCAACCACTTTGTACATAGATTACTAAAAGTAAAGTTAACTTCTCAATACAATGGATAAAATGTCCCATTGATTATTTTGGAAGAGAGACAGCTTGAACTTCTTCATCTTCAGATGTTTGAATATAGACAAAGTTTCTGAATTAAAGAAAATGAACTTACTACAGGAAGCAAAAACTTCTCTTAACATAAACTCCTGTTTAAGTCAACCACTACTTAGCCTCTACACAGGTGACATACATAGATGATTTAGAGACTATTGTAGTTTAGGCCAGGATAGACTATAAACACAAAAATTAATTACCACTCAATAAATTAATAAATGTGGAACAATTCGGATGTTTATTGCCTCAGTGATAGGAATGATTATTAATGCATAGAACACCACAAATGAGCTGTGTTCTCTGGTTTCCCTGAAAAACAGTCTGTAATAATCCAAACAGATCAATATTTTTAATCACATTTCATTCTTACCTCAGCCTTTCTTCTTCTTTCTTGCGAAGGCTGAAATCTCGCTGAACCACCTGGAGCACATGCTCTGCTTCTTCATCAGTCAAGCCAGAAAGATCCAGTTTTCTCCCCATTATATACACTGTCCTGGATAGGAATAACTATGAGGAATATCTGAAATCAGAAAAAAAAAAAAAAAGGTAAAATAAACTGAAAGCACTGATAATTTTCCTGAGTGTGCTGAAATCACAGGCACATTTGCCCAACAAAGCTGCTGCCATAAACATCAGAGAAGCAAATTATTCATATCAGAATTATTTTTCAAGCTCCATGCACTGAAAGCAATTACTCCTAAATTAAAAAAGAAATGCAAAAGATAAGTTATTTGGAATATTCAATAATACTGAGGGAAGATCTCTGTGTTGCCCTCAGCAAAAAACACGTTAAACTAACTCAGGTGAAACCAGGTTTAGACATTTCTTAAGGTTCTATGTCATGACTTTGCAAAACACAATCCCTGGGACTGTGTATGAGCCAAGAACATGTTCTCCTGTAAGACTCAAAAATATTTTGTACTACCAATTAAGAAAACAAGAATTATTTTAAAACATCATTTATAAAAAGCATACACATTTCAAATGTATTTCTCACAGTGACTGAAAAAAATAAATTGTCACTGCCAGCACAAAATCCTTATTTCCCCTCTCTATGAATGACAACGAAGGAGAAAAACTAGTAGTCAATGTTATGTGTGAATCGAAGGTACTACAAGTTTGAACCAGAGTTTGGTCCATTCATTTCATTAATGAATTATTATATCTTCAATTCATTATAATTTATTTTCTCATGACTTTTCTTAATTTTGTTGAATTCTAGTAAGTTCAGTTATCAGTATTAATTTCTGTAATTTGATTGATATAATTATTCTAACATAATAATTTGGTCCATATCCACATTAAACTATGGTTTCAGAAACACCACTGTTTCTGCAGCTCTGTTATGAGCTCCTAGCAAGGTATATAATAATTACAAACACACAAAAGTTTTTAAATTTTACTGAAGAGGCAACTATTACTACCTCTGCATCCACGACAAGTGTCAAGCGAATGAGGCTACATAAAACACATGAGCTCTAAACAACAGCACTATGGCATACAATTAAGTGCTCCAAATCGTATAGTAAGAAGCAACATGGGAAAACAAACTAATAAACAAACCACAACAAAAAAAACCCACTTTATTTGTTAAACATAACAATTCATTTCTTACTTAGATGATGACGGGGATGTGTCTGGTTAGACTTTGGTTGGCTTTTTTGTTTTGGTTTGCGTTTTTTTTATACAATGTTTACCTTCCTCAGGTCATCTGGCTACAGTTTTTCAACAGGAAAAAACAAACACAAGGAAAGAGGGGATTGTTTATTTTTTTCTATTTTGGTTAGGCTACCAATGAAGTTTAGAATACACCCTTCATTCAAGGAAACAACACTTCAACAAGAACAAACAGACAGGATAGAAACTTCGGTAAAATCACGATGACAAGTTCCCTCCAGTGAGACACATGCTCACCACACAACCAAGATCGCAATGGAAGAGTATTTTTCTGGCTTCACTCTTTGCATCTACTAAGGAGGCTGAATATGAACAAGTTAATAAAGGCTATAAAAATTTACTTCTAAACAATATTATAAATATTTGTAGAAAAAAGTGCCACAGAAACAGAAAGACTATATGCAGTCTTCACTAATTCTACTAGCAAGGCCAAGAATGTACGTTAAAACTAAGGGCTGGGTACAATATAGCGAGGAACAACTGGCAAGCTTTTCTTACACTTCACACACATGCATAAATCTTCCCCAAATTTTCACAGTGTTAGGATTTTCCACAGTCCTTGTACCAAAGCCTGACTGGGCACCGGCAAGCGTAAGAAAGGATGAGGTAGAGTTTGCTGAGGTTACACTTTCGTGCTGCAGCTCAAAGACGGAACAAGCAGCGCCCTGGGACGTGTTCTTCCCTCCAGGCTCTGGGAGACCTGTCCAGACCTTCCCATGCAAAGCACTTCAATGCAAAGGCTGCTCTGACCTTCTAAAATTATGCAAAGGCTTCACTGCAGGAAAGCCACATCTGCAGGGAAGTAAGCAGGACTTTTCCAATTAACATCTTTCACACCCATACACTTTATGGGAGAAACACAAGACACAAACTACAAGGAAATAAAACTATTTTAAGCAATTGCTGGAGCCAACAGATACACCTCCACGGTAAGGCTACAGTTGTCCGAGACAAAAGACGATGAAGATACCAGGAGATCAAAGATGCCATTCCAGTTGTTCTTCAACATCAAGTCAACAACTGTAACACTGTCATAGTAAGTTCTCCATGCAGGTTTTCATCACAATGTTTTTGGAAACTTTGTCAGAATTAACTCTGTTTTTTCACATGTAGAAACCATGGTCCATCAGTAAAGAAAATTATCCTTTTCATCGAGCTGCCACTGCCAATTGTGAGCATTTATTGGAAGCGGGAAATATACCCCTGAATCTGGGGGTAAGTGAGCAGCCTCACTACCTCTGAGTTTTTGGGGTTGGCAAAGACTTTATTTCAAGTTCACTTGTACTTTAGATTCACCAGCAACTTTAACTTTTGATTTTCACGTCTGTTATTTACTTATAAGACACTCAGTCTACATTCTAATATTCCATTAACCTCTTGGCAATGCCTGTGTTTTTTTCCCAGGAAATAATTTTTCATCACATTCCTAAATTATATGTGATCTGGGAGTATCACAGCAGTTTGTAAATATTTATAAACAACGCTCAAATGTCTTTTTTTCAGTAGATCCATATTACGCATTTCAGAAATACACAATGGCTCTAGAGGAAGTGTAACAAGTGACATTTAAAAACAAAAAAATAAAACAACACACACACACCCTCCCCAAAACCAGAATAGTTTCTCAGCCTAAAATAACTTCTGGCCTCAAATGAAATAACTTACATGAAGCTATTCAGATGTTTACCTTCATGACTAATACTTCTTTTCTAAATCTCAAACTGATTGAAAAACTTAAGCTTTCAGAGACATTACAAGGAATACTATTGCTCCCTAGAAAAATTTTGCTCAACAAATTAACACATTGTAACAGGAAAGCCCAGGCTTACAATAAACGATTGGGTACTGTTTGAGTAATTCTCTAACCTTAATGCTTATTAGAGTCTGCTTAAAAATCTAACTAAAGGTTAAATTCAAGAAATGTTTCCAGTGTGGAAGTTTAAGAAAAAAAAATTTTAAAAAAACCCACACCACCAAAAAACAGCACAGAACAATGAGCAAATGAAATGTTTTTCACAAACAGCAAGCAGTTCTTCTGAATGTTAAAATGGACAAGAGCATCAATACACAAAAAATGAGGGCAAATAGTATATTTCCTAGTCACTCATATGATAGCTAAGCTGTTTGGACGTGCAGGCTCAGCAGAAGATTAGCATTACAGGAGTGTAGGGAGAAACCCCACAAACTTTATTTTTTTTTAAATACCAACTAACATTTAAATCAGATTCTCTGTTTGACAAAGAGCCACATTATAAAGTTAATTATGCAAGTGGTCACGCTGGGTATTGTGCAACACAGGCATCTTAGTTTTATGCCACAGCAAGGAAATCAGCACTGGCAAGGCTGCATTTGGAGTGCTGTGTCCAGTTTTGGCTCCCCAGTACAAGAAAGATAAAGACTTACTGGAGCAAGTCCAGCTCAAGGCCACAAAGAGAAATAAGGGACTGGAGCACTTCTCACAAGAGGAGATACTGTGAGCGCTAGGACTGCTCAGCCTGCAGAAGGTTCGGGGGGTGCTATATAGTGTGTATATGGAAGAGATCCCTCCAATGCCCTAACACTGAAAACAAGAATATCCTACAATTCCTTCCATTTCTGAGCACATTTTTAGTTGAGATGTCACCTGTTTTCTTAACACAGTAGCATTTTTACTTTAGAATCCTGCTCCTGTCCATTAATGAAATGTGATGCCTGGGGAGCCAATATCACAAACTGCTTTGCCCCAGCTATTTGCAATTGAAATATTTCGTATAGAATACCTTTCCCTCACACGCTCTCAGCTTTAGAGTCACCAAACTAAACACTAGATCTTCTCTAATCTGTTCTGCTACTCTACCACTCCAAGTATTTTCCGCGTAGAAAACTGAGAAGAAAAGACCTTCTAGTAATTACAACTTTGATTCTATTGCCAACCAACTCATTTTTACTTACTTCAGCAGACTGTCAGGACCTAAATAATCCTGCTCAACCTGTCTTGTCATCATAGTTTGGCGTTTGACCAACTTTTGCAGACATCTTTTAGTACCTTAAGAAATTATTTGTCTAATCTTATTGGTGAGCATTTTGGCCTTTTAAATAATACAATAAGACAGTCATCTTTCTGAGCCAAAATGCAAAACAAGCACTTTGTCCACAGCAGAGCTTCTAAAACTTCAAAAAAAGTTTTGTTTAATAAATTAAATATCTGAAAGAAGTATTCACATTGCCAGCACAAGGTCATTACACTACATTTTTTAATGCAAATGTCACAATATATATCATATATAAATTATATGTCACACACTTTATTTGGCAAAAAAAAATTAAGGCTGAGCATTGAAAGTTGCAAAGAGGGTTCCTGTGTTTTGAATTATGTCAACACATTGGAACAAAACCATCCTTAGCCAAAGAAAACATTTAAAGAACATTACTGTCCATAGTAATTTCTACTACAGCTAGCACATCATTAAGTCTAAAATAAGGCATAATTAACATTGTTCACAAATTTCTTAATATTTTCTAAACTCCAAGAAAGTCTAGAAGCTGCAATAAATGACACCGTGGATATTCAGAAATAAACTAGAAGGATAATATACTCATTGTAAACACAAAGCCACCTCTTTGGATGAAAAATTAAACACAGTCCAACTGACTTCAGCCTGAGGACTTGTATCCAGTGTGCCACATTTTAAATGAGATGCAAGACAAAGATCTGAAGAGGACGTTATTCTTTGTACTCACACAGATTATAACTGAGATTTACTGCACATATTTCCTGGTTCATAACCAAAGCAGAAAATTATCTTCCTTTCAGTCTTGTACCCATTTTATGTGAGATTCGTTTAGAAAACCAAACGGCTTGCAAGTTCCTAAGCAAAGTTAAGCTTCTTTTGCTACGGGGTGCAAGGGGTGAGGCAACACATTTTTAAAAGAGCTATGAAGTTCGTTTGGTTCCTTCAGTAACAAATGTTCCTTATTAACACGAGTTATCACAATAACCGCATGTACTCCTTGTCTAGAAGAGTGCTGGGACATACCATTTGGGGGGAAATTGTAAACCTCAGAAGTCTAAGTTTAGTACTGTGTAGTTTTAAATTTCAACTTATCTAGGAAAGAAAGAAGATATTCACAGCCTTCTTGCTTCTGTATTTTACATTATTTTAAGTACTGAATGTGAAACAGCAAAAGTAGCAAAGCTCCACTAAAACCGTGTTTTATTTAAAAAAAGAATTACATCTCTTACCTGAGGATGGCACTCTTCCAGAGGCAGAACACAGCATATTAAGCTGCTTCTAAAAAATAGAAGCCATTCTATTTAAATAGCAAAAAAGAAGTTATTTTTGCAGAAAAGGCTAAAGATTACACTGGAGGACTGACTTTCTGTCATCTACCTCTGACAGGTTAAAAAAAAAAAAAAGAAAAAGTCATATTAAAAAGGAAATCTTAATAATAAACCATGTCTATTTTATACCTACCAGGCCTACAACTGATACACAAATACAAATCCCAGTGGGAATTCAAAATTTATACAAAAGTCAAATTCATTGACCAGAATAATCTTTTCACTGATAACAGCAAACTCCCAGAGGAAAGGCTTATCTAGAATTTGGCCCTACAGCTGCTAAATATTGTAGGTCATCTGGCATATTCTGTTAGCACGTATTTCACTGCCAGTGGCTTTCTACTGTATCCTCTCATTTTACTTCAGTTTCATCTTCCATTGTTTAGGTTGAATTTAGGCTAACTATATTCAGCTCTATTTTCTCTATTTAGCAGCAACCTTCTTATGGAAGAATGCGTAGTCGCGATGACGGGTCTGACAGTATTCTGACTATGCGAGACTGACTGCTACTCTTCCCAAAATGAGGAAGGCAACTTGGAGAGAAAGACACAATTGGAGCAGTAATGCACTGTCACGCAATTGTATCTTGGATGATCAGCCTCTTTTCCACTTGCCTTCAGTCTAAAGCATTAAATGCAGGTGATTATCGTAATGGACTGTCAACAACCCCAAGGCAAATCATCACAGGTCAGGCAGAAAGCCAGAATGTGCACGCAACTCGCCCCGAAGAGCCCAACACAGTCAGAGATTTGTGTGCCTGCAAGCATGAGACTACAAGGGCTTCGCTTTGGATGTTTGACTTGCAAAGTGATGCTCAGAGTATACTGTCCTGTACCCAGGCTCCTTGTACAGAGAACAGCAGCCACTGAACCACGTCCCTTCCTCCACCCTCCCATCAAAACCCAAACAAGAACACAACTGGCAAATCAGTCTGCACACTGTACTTTCTAAGCCTGAGCCAGCATGAAGAAAACACTAAACAAAAAGCTCATTCGTATTCCTACCTGTCTCCTCAGCATTAGCTCAAGAGCGAGGACTGCAAAAATACATTCGCCCATCTGTGCTGCACTACACATGCCACATCCATCTCCCAAGACACCTGTCAGTCTCAGTATTTTACAATCAATGGCCCTCAAATGAGTTACACAGATTGAAGAGAGATGAAAGATGCATCAGATTTGTTCTTCTCTGTTCCTTCAAAGAACTGATGGCAGTTTCTATTTCATTTTAAGAGGCAGACAGAGAAGCCGGCACTCACTTTATCTGTGCAACAGTTTAATATGTGCACCCAGAAAAAAGATCAGGTTCAATGCCATGTTAAGCCTGGAAAAGCTCAAGTATTTTTCTCCCTCCTTGTGGAAGAGTATATAAGAGAACACGACTCAGGATATTCATGTGTATATCTCTATTTCAGATGCCAACATCCCATTTTCTATAAAACCTGAAGAAACTTAATGATACAGCAGGTCCGGTACCATGGGAGCTGGGGAGAAGCACGTGACGAGCACGTGTTTTAAAGTTAAGTGCGTTCCCCAGTACCACCACAGTCACTATTTGTAAGAACAGCTATAGAGGAGCATCCTCCAGATAACAACCAACAAGCTAACCATGAAAATATAGGTCCACCAAGATAACTCTTGCAAGTTCAAGATGCCAAAGCATCGCTACTGCATAAAGTGGTGCTAAGACTTCTCGTCAATTATTCATACCTTTAATCTGGGGAATAAGACATTGAGAGAAAAGGTGAAGCTTTTGTAAAACCTCAAAAGCTTTAGAAACATTGCACGTTTTACATCTGCATATAAATTTAATTTTTCATTTTAATAATACAGGCAAAAGAGTTCAGATAAATTAAGAATGTCATCATAACTTGAAAGCCACATTGTGATCAACCCATGCAAACTACAAAGTAAACAGTTAAGTGGATTGTTTGACTGCTACCAAAACATCCATAATGTAAAAGGCAACCAATATGCAAACACACCACAGGCGTACTTTAAATATCCTACACAATAAAATGGATCTTTCCCCCAAAACATATGTTGCACTAAATGATATCCTGCATCCCTTTTACTAAATATCACTCATCAGCATCTCCTTAAGTCTAATCCAAGAACTAACCTTTGACTGACAGAATCTTTCCACAAGACTAGGACGGAGACAGACGTACTATTTTTAGAGGTAAGAAAAAGCTTCCAACAGCAGCTGCCACAAAGAGGCAGTATTGTCTAGTGCTGCCTGGTGTGAAAACAAATTTAACATAGTAAATCATCGCTAATTCAAACCACTGACAGGAAAGCCCACTGCAAAGTAGTGAATTTTACAGATTAGCAAGTAAATGAACAAATTTAAGAAAAAAAAATAAGACTGTGCTTTCTGCATTCACTCCAACATCTGCGAAAAGTGCTTTTAACCCTGATTAATGATGGAGCAAGCAAGAATCATAAGAGATACAATAGTAAAGAGTCACATCTGTAATGCAACATGTCCCATTTCACTGAGACTTAGTGATGATCTGCTAGCTGGTTGACAAACATTGCATAGAAAAAAGGGTTTCAGAACCAGGTTGTCTTTGAATTGTTTAGATAAAACATTTGTTAAGTGATATAAACCAAAAGTAAAATAGAGCCAGAGTTGTAGAAATCAAGTCAGAGCCATAGAAAGCCTTTGAAAACCAAACGAGACGCTGTGTTAATCTGTCACGTGGGGGAGTTGATGGATTAGTTTTTTAACACTGGGACCTATAAACACATTGCTTATAAGAGGCTCTGTGTTGGACCCAACCTTGGCTACTTTTTTCATATTGGCACCGCCCAACATGGAGGTAATCTGAGCGCTGCCCAGCAAAAACAAACCCGAAGCTCTGAATCCCAAGTTTATACAAACAAGGAACATATTACATTCAAGTACAAGATGCAGTCAGGCACTTTCTGGAGTTTAAAGGCCAGCTTCACCGCCAGGTTTTGACTGCTGGTTCACTCATATTTGAATCCAAACTCCTGCAGCCTCACAGTTCCTTTAGTTTAAACTAGGAAATCAAACCAGTTCACTCTCTTACAGGTTTAGAGAATCATCCAGCCAGCACAAATACCTTTTTTGAGTCACACAGAAAATATTATTTGATCAACTTAAACCACCATCTTTAGAAACTAGCTAGGACTACTCTGTACCTTAACTTTATTTTTAAAGTAGTTCCCTGGATCAGGGCCCACTCTTGAAGATGAAAGTATCATTACCAGTACACTGAAATAGCATGCTTCTTTGATAAGCCTAATAAAGAACATCAGCTTTACCAAGAAAGTTCCTGCTTCTAGTCCTCTACATTAGCTTATCTAGTTTTTAGTTTTCCAGTATCCATCATAACAGGCCTTCTGGACCTTGATATAATATAGACACCAGCTACCCCCTCAACTGAAATCATAATCTTAGGTATTCTTTGCCTACCACAACTACATAGAAGACATATTTCCATGAAGAGGTTCAGTTCCCTTAATCACGTGTGGAATTCTGTGGAACCTGAGTCCACACTATTTCCTCCATTGATTCCCCTCTTTCTGACCTGTGATACTACTTTGGAGCAGGAATTTGAAGCCTCATCATTAAACATTAGAAGTGGGAGGTGGAATAATCAGGCTGATCTTCTTCTAGAGGTGAACTGTTTTCTTCTCATTTGGGACTCAACCCATTATTTTGGTGCTTGCAGTGATTAATACATGGACAATTTGTGGCACTGCCTTTCAGATCAAGCCCAACAGAGACTGTAAAAAACAACATCACCAGATTATACCTTTTAGAATCCTCCTCGAAGCTCTTCCAATTGCTTTTACAACCTTGTGTTTCTCCAATTCACAAACTATGGTTTATCTTAAATCTAACTCATGGTCTGTTAAACAAATGTCAAAGCACTTAAGACGGCTAGACAAGTACTGAGATAACTTCCAGAAAGGTACACCAAGCACTCCCAGGGGTGAACACTGAGAAGCATAGGGATCAGTTCTCTTAAGGGGAAAAAAGGGAATCAACCTCTTACACGGTTGACAATGGTTAGAAAATAGATACCTCCAGTTGCAGAGTGTATTTCAGGACAGCATTAGCTGCATCTCTGTCAACAGCACTCAAATCATATGCTCAACATCCATGCCATGGAAATTAATGATAATGGCACAAACCAGCACTTTTCTATTTGGACTTCCTCGTGACACAACATCCTGTTCCTGCAGCCCAAAAAGGAGAGAGGAAAAACCACATTAAAATCACCATCTATACCAGAAGTAATGCCTAATAAGCAGAGAGGCTCTTCTCGAATTAGTTACAGAAGAGATAAAACTCCTTATCACAAGATCAGAACAGAAAATTTACTCCTCGAGTTGTAAACATGTTTTGCTTTCTTTCCTTTCCAGAAGGAAAACAAGAAATTATGTACTGTCCTCCTCCAAGAACAGAAAGTTTACAACAGCAGAGCCACATAGTATTCTGCTTGGAGGCGGGTTCAGGGTGTTGGGAAAGTGATTGCTTTGTTATTAAAAAATCCCAAATATTTCAGGCTACTACCTGGCTTCAAGACTCATTAAAGCCAGTGGGAATGCCATGGACTTTAACAGCCTTTAAGTGAGGCTCTGCACTTCAGATTACTATCACAAGAAGAGACTACATCTCATTTTCTGCAGTAAATTACCTCAGCACCCTTTAAACAGACTTGGTTCAGAAACTATGGCTGCATTAAGTCACTTATCCATTTATTTTTCTCCATCAACAAGCAGCATATGTTGCAAGAAAAAGTCTGGAACTGCTGCACAGCAGAACTTGAGCTTTTGTCTACAGCAGTAGATGGACTAGAGTTTCCCTTCCCACCTGCCAGCCAGCACAAGCACAATTCAGGAAGACTACTGAATTGATTAGCATGAGTCAACATGAGACAATGCCATCCCCCAAAGCGTTTCATCTCGAGGATTCATCTCCACAGCGGTTTGCTCCTCCAATTCAACGGCTGGTATTTTACTTGGAGGGGTATTTTGCCTTTAAGAATGCAAAATTAACTTCCTATGGTAATGCTTTGTACCCTAAAATAACCAGTGTATGGTAGTAACTGCAATAATCTGAACACCAAACACCAATATTATTTTTTCTTTTATGTTCATAAATTGATCGACAGGTAAACAAAGCATAGAGCTAATGGGAAGTAACAAGAGGTCTTGTTTCCTCTAACCAACTCACAGACTAATGGGTCAGTAAAAAATGGCAAGATACAGGTTTTTGTTAGTATAACATTAAAAGAAAAAGGTTGCTTGGCTGTTGAAATTTAATGCATATTGGTCTGGAAATTCAGTGTGTTCCTATTCCCAGAACACAATTCATAAAATCCAAAAATTTCTCATTATTGCAATAATGCTGATGTTAGGTTTTGACCAGTCAAGCCAGTGCAATCCTTATGCTCTGTTCACCTACACTAAAGCTCCTAGGTGATTTGTTAAACTGTTTTCTACTGTAGTATGTGTTATTTATTTATTTTTAGGACATAGAATATCTTACATAATGATTATTTTCTGAAAAGGCAGTTTTCAGAAATGCAGCATGGCATTCTTCTATAAGAATAAACCAAGAACAACAACAAAAAAAAGAGAGGTTAACACATTTCAACTGAAAGTTACTATAAATAGCAAGCAGGTCATAATCACTATGACACTTTACCATATGAATGGCAGATCTTACCAGTGTGCCAGCTACATATAACGGGTCTTCCTATTGGGTTTGTGTGAATTCATATAAAGTTTGAAGATAGGCGTCTTTGGCCAATCTCACAAAGAGACACGTAAAACTAGACCATGGTTTGAAATCTTATCAAATTACACTGTATTTAGCCCTTCTACAAAATTCCCTGCTTATGCTACAAATAAAGGCCAAGTTTCTTTGTTTATTTGAGCAACAGTATGGGGTGCTCCACTCCACATTGAAATATATCAGTCACCTTCCCTTAAGTCCAATAAGCTGCTTTTGAAGTAAGCTGCTATAAACCTCTGAATATAAGAAACTCGGGGCTGGTTTATTTGCTGGCTGTCAGTGGTCTGCAGGTGAGCCAGAAGCTTTTGTTATCTCTAGGAATCTGTCTAGTAAATAACCTCCCTGGACTCAAAAGGAAAGCGACAAAAGCGCTCCATGGGAAGGTGGGATTAGTCACAGAATCACAGAATGTTAGGGATTGGAAGGGACCTCGTATGCCCAAACAAATGAATATGATTTCTCAAAGAGAAAAATTTGTCTCTGTGGTTTTTCATGGAGTTACATTCAACTAGTTTCTTTCAACTTGTCCAACTTCCCAAGGCAGGTTAAGGTGGCTAACACTGCCAAACAGCAGTTTCCAGTATGATGACAACAGGGCATATTAATGTTGGCAGCAATACAAAGGAGTTACATTTTCATACAGATGTAGATTCTATGAACAATAGTGCATTTGGTATATACAGCTTTTCTTCAGCATCACCCATGCATAGTTCGGGGATTTTTTTTTCTTTGCTTAAGCACAAGTTCTTCAAGTGTTCTGTTTAGTATAACTATTAAATGAGAAAGGTGAATTCTTACTGTGTTTATACATTTGGGTACACCCCACGTAATCCAAAAGCCTGGCTTAGCCATCAATTGTCAGCACACCCAGCCATATTTGTCAGGTTAGGGTGGAAGCAGGAAAACAACTCAGGAAGATAAAAGCTTTAGCTTTCCTTTTGTGATCTTGTGTCACTCCTAGAGAGCACTGTTTTAGATGAAGAGTCTGTTGAAAAGTGTTAACCTGTCTGAAAGGACAGTATTGTGCTACTTGAATCAGCAGCAGGTTCAAAATTCAAGTCCTGTCACTGGGGGCAGTGGTCTTCTTTATGTACCTCTCATCCTATTGAGGGTTACTGGGATGGACTTCTGGTCTGGGAGTTCTCACTGACAATTAATATATCACAACTGTTGAAAATTATATTCTCCTGGTTGTAATTGCTATATGCATTGTACTAAGTTATCTGACAAATTCCATAGGAAGGCTACAGAATCACTAAGTACATTTTTGGACACTTGGGCATAAGGCATCAGTAAATATACCCTGACACAATCCGGTACCTGAATAACAATGGATAAGGCAGTAGCTTGAGGGATTACATACAACATACTCTGCTTTTTACACAACTCTGCTCACTCTCTCAAGCTAGAAGTGAGCAGAAAGTATTACTGTTTGATACTTAACTGCAGGGACAAAGTCAGTGGTCTCAACGCAGTTCAAACGAACTGCTATAACCATTAATAAACAACTATAAAAACCCGTCAGGCTTGATGAAATTTCCTTCAAAGCCAGAAAGATATCTGGTAATATGAGAACTAAACTATCTTTCCCTCCTTTCTCTCTCTAGCCTTCCAGAAAGGGTTGTCAGAGGATGAGTAAAAGCCTTCATTGCCAAAATCCATGCTGTGTCTGTTGTACCAAACTCCAGGCTCCATAGCAAGACAGCTACGCGCATTTTCAGAAACACAGAAAATAGTAAAATGGTACATATAAGGCAAACCCATTATTTGTCAAAATAGATTGCTAGATACAGTTAACATCCCTGCAAACATACTTGAGGAGGGACGCACATACACTCCAAGCATTTTGCAATCTCATTTGATGACGTTCACCTAAAACACCACACAAACCCCAGCACCAACACATGCTCCCACTTAATTAGATTCCACAAGAAAAGTCAGCCCTAGCCATATGGTATTTTCCTCAGCAGTTACGATAAACTGACCTTGATACTAGGAAAACGCACGCTGCTTCTGTCTGAAGCATAAATTACAAGCATGGAGCGGTGGGATGCTCCCGCGGAAGGGGGGCAGAGGCAGCACCATGCAGAACCACGCAGGGAAGTTGATGAAGAGCTAAACACTATAATAATAATAATAATAATAACAACAATAATAACAATAATAATGGCACTGCAGTGACGGCCCGCAAATAACCACGCTGTCAGCTGAACGCTACGAAGCTACTCAGACATCCAGCCGGTAATTAAATGAAAGGCTAACATCGTGTCGTTGTGTTCCCCCCCGCCAGCACACGGACTCTCCGCGGAATACCGGCCCGCCCCGCCCCGCAACGCCCCGCATGGTGACGGCCGCTCGGCCGCCAACGATCCTTCGGAGGCCGGCGAGGGGCAAACTCGCCGCGGGCCGAGCCCCAGCCGCCCCCCACGACGAGGCGCTGCGGCGGGCGGCCCCGCAGTCGCGGCCCTGCCACAGACAACCCCCCCTCCCGCCCCTCACAGCGCCGGTCGGCCCCGCGGTGGCGCTGCGGGTGTCCCCTCTACCCAGGATCTATCCCAGTCCTCGGGGAAGGGGCGGCCGCGCCCCCGGCCGTACTCACCCTCAGCCAGAGGCGAGGGCTGCACCAAAATGGCAGGCGAGCAGTAACTTCCCCACGGTCGGGGGACGGGAAGAGCCACCGCCGGCGGCTGCACCCCGTCGTTCATGCAGGGAGGGGGCTGCGAGCGCCCCTAGCCAGCCCCTGGCCGGACACCTGCGCGGAGCCGCCGGGCACAGCTGCTCCACTCCCGCTCCGCAGGGGTCGGCGAGCAGCAAGAGCTCGCCGTTGTAGTCGCTACCGCTGCCGCCTTCCGTCCCCGCCGGACGCGCCACCGGGGTGCTGCTGCGCTACCGGCGGCGGCAGCTCCCGCCGCGCCCCCGCCGCGCACCGGCACCTGCCCGGGCGCTGCCGGCCAATCGGCGAGGAGGGGCCGGGCGAAGGGCGGGCCGGTGCGCGGGCTGGCGCCGGGAAGCGCGGGGGCGCGCCCGGGGGAGGGGTGCGCGCCCTCGCTTGCCCCACTACCCGCCGAAAAGGGCCTGGCCCGGGCTGCGCCCCCAGACGGGCAGCAACAGGGCCGTCCCGTCTCTGGCGTGTGCCTCAGGGCTGCCGCCTCACACGGCGGCCACAGGAGAACACCGGCAGAGCGGCCGCTGCGCAAGGGGAGCGGAGAAAGGAAACGCTGCTGCCAGACGGTGCCGATCGGGTCGGGGAGGGCAGGGGTGTATCTTCCGAGGTGGGGAAAAAGAGGCCGGTTGGTGCGAACGGACAAGCGGTACATCCGTGTGGATGCAGCACACCGGGAGATCATCACGAAGGTGTGGCCTGGTCAGTCCCTCGAATCATCCGTGAGTCACGGCTGCAGTCTGGCCGTGCGTTTGTACGTCCTGTATCACTGCGGATTCTACTGGATCACGCTAATTACTTTTCCCGTGGTGTTGTTTTTTGTCCCTGTTGTTTTTTTTTTTTTTCATGCTTGTTTAACTTCATTTTAAAATAGCTGGAGTTCTTCACTGCAAGGCACGGTTTTATTTGATCTCAGTTGAAGTGCTTTGTCAAGACAGATGTATTCAATAAATCTTGGCAGGTTTTAAAGACAAATATTTTCTAGGATAATATTTTTGTTTACATTAATTTCATGGTAGTACAAATACACTGGTTTATCAAACGTTTACCTCTATGCTAACCTACACTTGTCTGCGTTAGTAAAATGCGTGTCACTCTGTGAGGCAGACATCACATTCATTTCGGAAGTGTATATAAAAACAAACAAAAAACCCACGAGACTTTGGGAAGTATTCTGCATCAAATATTATTTTGTATTTTCCAAACACACCTATAGGTAAATACATGTCTGGGTGTTTCCCAAACAGAAGAAACTTGTTACTTCTTTAGATAACAGCAAGAAGAAGGGATTGTTTTCAACAGTAACATCTTTCAAGAGCAACATGACATGGCAACAAATCTGAAACCGTCTAAGTGGAAAGGTCACTCATTGCCTATATTAGAAGAGTAATCAATAACACACACCAAGCATTATTTTATAAGGGAACAAAATGTCAGGGTAGAAATCCATCTCCAGTCTTATACTTCTAGCTGAATCCCTGAAAGAAGAATATGTTTTAAGATCAGCCATCAATATCAATTAGCTATAATGTTTACAATTGAACAACAGTAAGATCTAACAGGTAAAACTGTACGCTCCTCACACTCAAGCTAATAAGTTAATATTGAGTTCAGGAGTAATGTTTCACCCTTGCCTCAATATTGTGCAATTAGGTACACAGAGATTTTATACCTTTCTCTATAATATTTCACATTCTTCTGCACTGGAGACAAAGTGCAGTACAGTAATTAGTATGTTTTCACTCCACACCAGTATTCCACAGGGAAGGTATTAACTTCTGGCATGCTTAAACCAGCCTTTAACAACTGAAATGGTGCAACTAGGAGAGGGGAAAGAGAAGAGCAATGTACAGGTGAACAAATATTGTAATGGCCTTATGGATAGTGTGCTGGACTTCTTTATTTGTCTGCATCCTTTCTCTAGCTGTTGCATGTCCTGTTTGTCTTCAACTACTGGTTTTGGTGTCTCAGTTCAAAAGAAATCAACTTCTCTTTGCATCCACAGCAAGTATTTTCTGATTGATGGCATTCACAATTAAACAAACAAACAAACCCACAGCCTGACTAAAATAATTTTTCACCTCTAAAGGCAAAATCCTAAGGCACAGATGGGTGAAACCGAGGTATATGAGGCTTTCCCTGAAATCATATATGACACAGCCATTGAATAATTAAAACAAGTATCTAAATAAGGATGCAGAATAAAAAATAATTCTCAAGAAGACAAACTCTGCAGCCAAAGGTGAGACTCAAGTAAACAAAACATGCCCAACCCCCTTCCCACCCAGCACCTGGTGATTGCGGAGACAAGCAGTGCACCAGGAGTTGCAAGGGATAGTGGCAACAGTGGAGTGGTCATAGGGCAAAGGGGAATGCCCTGTGTCTTAATCTCACTTTCTAGGGCTCTGAAATTCCCAGATCCCCTTACATTCACAAGAGAGTTATGTTAAACTGCAGGCCGTGCAATCTTTTGGTGACAATAACCTCGGTATGCTGAGAACCAAAAAAGAAGGCAGACGGCCAGTATGTACCTGTAGTACAGCAACCATTCTGCCATAAGCTGTAGCATGGAAAAAATATCGTAAAAAATAGATAGTGGGTCTCATACTAGTGGGGTGCAAGACAAGAAAATAGGTATTTTATTGGTGGTGAGTTTCTCTTGTCACAACACAGCCTTTTAAAAAAAAAGTCATCTAAACGTAGACTTAAATAAGCAGGCGGGCTTTGCCTGGAAAGTTCAGCACCAAATCCAGCAGTGACATAAGTTACAGGTGGCTACAGAGCTGCGGTGGCTGATGGGTGACTCCTGAGCCTGTGCCCAAACTGTGCTGGGTGATCAGCCAGCCACACGTGTGCATGACAGGCTGAGTGCCAGGGCTAGTGGGACCCTGCCTTAGCCCAGCTGTGGGAAACCCAGGGAGGGTATCCCACCTTGCTATGAGTTTCCCTCTGCCCTCAGAATCCATGGAATGGGGCTTGTGGTCATAAGAAAGATTTTTGGACTATATAATTGTTGCAAAGCCTGTTAAAAAATTGGTTTCAGGGTAAATGAAATTTGCACTGGCTTCGTGTCCCTCAGATGATACACTGTCGGATGGAGAGGGAGGGCGTTACCGATGCATTCAGTCACACTGCATTATACAGAGGGCTGTCTTGACAACCCCAGGCCACTCCAAGAGGACTCTGAAGTTTGCTTTCTGAGTGTCTCGACTTTCTTGACAAAGGTAGTGGTTCTTAGCAAGGAAACTGTTTATGCAAATGTACACAGTACCTGCTGGGAAGACATAAGTCACTCTGTTAGCCACAGGGACCAATTAGGAATCTATTCCAGCCTATTGCTATCTCAAGGCAGAAATTAAAGACAGTAAGAAGTAATTAAGTCTCTCTCACTTTGAACAGATTTGTTAAGACCTCGGAGTATTTCCACAAAATGTAGTGAACAATAATTTAACAGTATTAACTTGGAAGTCATTGTAACCTTTAACGTCAGTGTCTCAAAGAACTTCATAAATACGAATTATGTGTGTATGTAAAACATGGAGTATCATGATAATTCAGTTAAACCAGTTAAGTAATTCATAGCCCATAAGCAAATAAGGAAGAAGTGAAAGCTGAGAAGAATGGACAAATTTATAATAGTGTTTAATACATATAGCATACAATGTGATATGGCGTTTTGCCATGACTTTTCCTCAAAGATTTTAACAGTCAGGTTCCCCACCCTGCAAGCCTCATAGTGTAAGGAGGAGGTCTGACAAACCTTAGGTGTGAAAAGATAAAAAAGGAAAATTGAGATAAACCAGAATTAGGATTATATACATATGTTAGTTAAAGCAGACAGCTTGAAGAGGTTTTGCTATTTAACTAGGAGCAGAACTTAAGTGAGCCAACAGTTTGAAAAGAAACAAACACACTAAAGTCTCACAATTTGGACGAAAACACCAGCAGACAAACTGTAAGTGATGCAGTAAAAATTAATTGTTGCAAACAGTGGCGGGATGGCAGGAGGGAGTGTGGGTGTGTGCCTTTTCGTGTGTGTGTGTATGTGTGGTTTCTTGTGGTTCATGGTTTTTTGTTTGTTTGTTTGTGGGGGGGGAGAGGCTGTCAGTTAAAAGGTAACAGCAATATGAGCTAGTAAAACATATTGTAGAATAATAATTAAAAAAAATATATGGCAGTAGGAGCTACCCATAAGTACTGGGAAGAATGGGAAGAAACATTTCAGAAGTGATTCAGAAGTGAACATGCTGCTGACCATATTGCTGCTACTGCAGATTTCCTCATTCATACAGGGTGCACAAATGCAAGGTTGAAAGTGTCTGCAGAGTTGCTGCATGCAGAAAAAATGAAGGCTCTTCTACTGCTCTTCCCTTATGCCTGTCACCAAATGCATATGGGTGAAGACACGATTCAACACTTACACAAGTAAAAAGAAAATTCCTAAAAAGGTGTGGTGAGATTTTCAATTTCCCTGAAGAATTAACTTCATTTTGTGACACTGGCTGAAACACACAAGGCAAGTGCCCTTCATCCCCAGAGTTTGTTTTTTTTTTTTTTTTTAATATATCATTCTTTTTCTCCGCTTAGCCACATCTTTCATGCATGTCCCTCCTGCACATCAATCTGAGGACAAGCAGCAGCAGGAGGGATGTGGTCTACTGAAGTTTTTCTTTAGAGCTTCGTTTATTTCCTGTGCAAAGTGGCACTGAGGGTGTGGTAGGGTCTTTGATACAGTTCAGCATTTCTCTGTTCTTTACAAATCAAAAAAAAGAAAGACAGCTGCATGGTGCCCAGGGGAGGAACAAGAAAAACCCTGCAAGTTTCCAGCTGATCATGAAAATGCTCAAGTTAAATCAGCTTTGACTTCACAGACTAGAGCACTGAATAAACAGGAGCGAGTGTTGGTTTAGCTCTTGTTCTGTGTTCAGTGGTATTTTCTTTCAGCCTCATTTGGTTTCTTTGTATCAGAATCAACAGGTGGCCATGAAATTTTGTGCTTAAAACAAACCCATCTAAAACCTCTTTGCCTGCAGGTGCTTCTAGAGTTACTCTCTTTTAGGTTTTACTGGTTCAATTCTCTAGCACTCTTCAGAAATTGTTAATTTGCTTCTAAACATAACTTTTCTTTAGCACCCCTGATGCCTAGAGCCAGACTACAATCAAGTAGGTTGTTTCATACAGAAAGACCTATTAAATGCTTTTCTCATTCAAATAAATTGAGCTTTTTCATTATTTGAAATTATGAATAATTAAATTTTAGAAGCTGTCATCAACCCAACAGCATTGGGCTGAAGCTGACAAATTAAGGTGATGCTGTTAAGAGCTTCCCCCCCTCAAATTATCACTCTATACAGACAAACTATCCTCAAATGCAAAGAGTATATAACTCTCTACTTATCTTTCACAAGAAAAATCACAGCAATAATGTAACAAATCCTCATGAACAGTCTTTAAAATCCTAGGCAGTACAAAAAACAGTGAATTCCTTTAAGCAAGATTAGTCAAAATTATTTACATTAACTTCACATGCTTTAGTATACCCCAAATAAGGTAGTTTTCAGAAGTTCTTTTTTTTTTTTTTTAAAGAAACCCTGATCCTGACAGTAATTTCTGCATGGAACTGAGGTCAACAAAACCAGCTGAACAGAGTTTTCCAACGTTTATTTGGAAGATAAAGCATTTAACCCCTCTCAAGATGGAGATAAAAGGTGAGCTTGCTCATTTTTTTCCCTTCCTGTCAGACCATTGCATGGGAAAAGGTACATTTTCATCCACATAAATGTTTACGGATTTACAAAATTTCTATGCAGCCATCTTAAATTTAAGTCCCTACTTCTGTGATATTCATCTGTTCAGAAGCAGTACACCATGGTTGAGGAAAAAATGAATGTTTTGAACAGCAAAAATGCCATATAGTGGTGGAGCAAGCTCTTTGCAAATGAGTCCAGTTCGTAGCCGTGGGAAGCAGACCACATTAATTAGATAAACTGACCAGTAAGATTTACCCAGGTGTAGCAGAAACAGATATTCTAAGAAGCTTGTCTCCACAATGCACCTAGCAGAGATGGACATTAAAATAAAAATTAGCGAGCAAAATTTATTACCATGATAGCTCTCTCACCAACGCAGTTTCCCTGTTGCCAAACACAAAACTTTGAGACAAATGCCTTAGCAGCAATAGTTACGGCAATTAAAATAAGGTTGCCTGCCAGCACCCCTTTCCAGAAAAGAACTGAGTCAAAGTATTATGAAAGTAGATGTGTCAGAGGCTTGTACATCCAATCACATTATTGTTTGACACATTCTTGCACAATCCCTCACATGCCTTGATTACTAGCCTTTGAGCTGTGGTCTGTACAAGCCCATAGAAAATACACAGTGCTCATTTCAAAGAGCTTACTCCATGAATGCTTTAATTCCCTGCCTGGATTTTCTATAATCAGTTTGTTCCTTAGCATTTTCTCACACACAAGGTAAAATTCTTATTTAACTTACCCCCAAAAGAGCATGGGACGTACTGGAGCAGGATTATATCTATCACAAGCTGCTGAAAATGACTGTGTGGTTTTATGCAAATCAAATCCTCCAGGGATTGTCCCAAATCCACATCAGATTCTTTTTTTGTATATCTGCCTTGGGACCTCACATCAGCCATTTTATTTTTCCATCCTGTTTTAAAGGTGTCTGACAGGACCATGTCACTTACTTCGCCTTGGTTCGTCCTCGCTGAGGGCTGCAGGCACTGCAGGGATGGACTCCTCTGCAAGACCAGGATTGGCCCTGTGAGGCCTACTCGCCACCTCCTGCTGCGCTGCCCAAATTAACAGTATCTTATTGCAAACTAGAGTTCAGGAGTTTCTTGGTTTTTTTAATTCTTATGAGAACTACCTTTCCAGTAGAAACTGGAGTATATCAGCCCTCCAGTAAACCCAGGACCAGATGTCACACGCCTCCTTTCTCTGCTCAGCTCTGAAACTCAGCTCTCAAACTAACAGGGTGTGTCACTCCAGACAAATATTTATACACTGAACTTCATTTCCTTATGCAAGTTCCTGGTGAATGTATAAAAATACAGTAACTGCAATTTTAAAAACCTAAAATACTCACATCCATTAATTAGGAGTTTAAGGGGAAAGACTGGTCTCTAATTGCACATCTCAAACTGTTCATTTTCCTATGGGTGCCAATAATTATGGTTCTCCTCAGTGGCATCTCTGCTGTAGGCTGTGGGGTAATGAAGAAAGCTGAGTAAATAGTGCTTATAAGATATCTGTGAATCATTAACAAAGTCATTAAAACAATTACAGATTATTTGTACTGAAATAGGGTCTAGCACGGAGAATGTTAGTCTTCTTTCTCACAGGCAGTCTGTGGTACTAGGAACAGAAAGCTCTGCAGTCAAGTCTTAATCCAGGGGCCCTTCTGATAAAATGACCCTTTCTTTCCTGACGTCCACTTTGGAAGCCCTCAGCTATTTTCTGGTGGCCGTTCTTATGAGGGATTATTCTGATGCCTTGGCTGTTTGCCCGTGAGACAGCTCCATGACAGGAAAGATGCCCTCACCACAGGGCTCAGCAGGGCTGACAGGCTGGTTGCCCTCAAGGGCAAGCGTTGGACCCTAACTGTAAAACAAATATAAAGTTACAGACCAACATTTATTTGCTTTAAATACTCTTAGGCATAAGTATGACCATCAATGGCTTTCCTGGAGGGTGAGTTTTCCATGTGTTGATACCAGCATGCTGCACACATGCTATCACGTTCCTTGTAGCAGGTTGCTGTAGTCTGGATACTCCCTGCCTACAAACCCACTTAGATCAGTGCAATTAAACTGTTAGAGCCATCACTGCTCAATGGCTTGATTTCTGGAACAGTAGATGGCCCACAGCTCTTACTGGAAACTTTAGCCCTTTCTATTTCAGGCCTCCTGGTTCTGTAACTTCATGTCCTTATGCCTGAAGAGTGAATCTGGAGCAGTCCTGTGGTGACATCTGAAATGCAGCCCCGCTCCTGTTTCCACTCCTGGTGCAGAAAAGTGAGGAAAAGTGCTCTCCTTTGATGAAACTTCTTTAGGTGAAGGTCATTAATTTTTCTTTTTCTTTGAAAGTGCTATGGAGTGTAATCCTTGAAAAAACAAACCCATTATGATTATGTTCTGCTGTGATAGGAGAGAGGAGACAATAAGGTTTCCACAACTACTGGTGGTGACCCAGTGTACATTGTAAGTATTATGTGACTTCATTACTTCTAAACCATTCGGTGATCTATATTAAACAACATTAATGGGAATAGATTCAGTTACAGTTTTAATACCAAATCCCAGCTGAGGTACTTGATGTAAATAGCTTTACTGCAAGCTATAATTCTTTCCAAAAAAATCTCCAAATAGAACAACAAATACATTGTCAGGCTGATGTTGCTGTAATACTTTACCTTTTACATCTGAGGTTCATTTGTTTCACTTGCAGCTATATTGCTCTTTCTTGCAATTGAATCTTGCCTCTATTGGATGCATAAATATATAAAGAAAATCTCCATATCAAGTACCCAATAAGTGAAAAGTGCTCTAAACTTGGACCATTATCAAAGCTCTTCACTTAGTGGAAGGGGGTATTTTGCCAATAGAGAAATCAAAGGAGAGTGCAAAGGGATAAGCTGAGAAGATTCAGGATCCTTGTGGCACCCAGACACAGCTTCATCTGTGAAGTGAGGTTCTCTGAATGCAAGATGGTAAGAATAAGGATGGGTAAGGATAAGGGTGAATTCTTGATAAGGAGTAAGACACTTAGGATTTCACCAGCTGCACGAATAATGAAAGTAAAATTCTTTCCATCTGTTGGGAAAGTCTAGTGCAGGAACAGGACATTTGCATCAGCTTCTCTAATCAGCTCTAGTACCCAAATATCCTTTCCTACTTGTCGAGAAAATTATAAAGGACCAGGTACACACACTCGTGGAAGCTGGTATCTTAAATCTTGGACAAATCTGGGGCTCAAGGAAGGGCAAAAGAGAAATTACACATTAAGTATATTAGTGGACTGTATTTGTTAATGGAGGGATCCATTCTCCTGGAGCATTCAGTACACTATACCATTAAAAAAATATAAAAGTATGGTGCTTTCTTCAACTTTTTCTTAATGTTTGGTGTGATTCACATTTTAAAATAAATTCAATCAGACTCAGACACTTTGCAGTGCATTCTACAGACACCACAAGAAGGCAAGAAAGAGCTCCACATTGGAGATGTCAGTCACATTCTTTTCTACAAGAAAATGAGAAGAGACTGTGTGATGAGAACAATATCTGAATCTGTATCAGGGAGACTACACTTGAAACAGTGGTACCAAAAAGGTGTGTCAGACAACCTCATTACTCTCTGCATGTGATTACTTTGGTAGTTCTTCTCCTAACTGCCCATTCCTTGTTTTGTGGGGTCTGAATGTGCAAATTGTTCTACCTCTCCCTGCCTGTACTATACAAAATATACAGGCTGTTTCAGAAAGATGGACCCGATTTGAAATCACTACATCTCTAAATTGGGTCCCTCTTTTTGAAACACCTGGTATTATGGATGAGACCAATAATTTCAAGGCAGAAATAATTTCTTCAGGAAATATAGGCAAATTGTTTTACAAATTCTTATGTGACTATCTTTATTATTTTGATTACTATTATGTTTTATTCTTTTGGAGATTTTTGAATGGGGTCCTGTGACATTACAACTTACACACCCATCCATAAGATTAACTTGCTTGAGTTGCAGCAAGTATTTCATATGTGCAAATGGTTTCTTTTTACCTAGCTGAATATTCAAGTGTTCTTCTCAGCGACTGACTACTAAAACTCAGCTTCTCAGATTAAATTATCCTTTTTTTCCTGTCAGGATAGGAAAATATAACATATGCCTACTATTCATTAGCTTTTTAATAAATGGAATAATAAAGGACATCAGCAAAGAACCCAGCAGCAAAAGGAACTACTGTTTTTGCAGTCCAACTATGGAGATAAATTGCAATTTTTCCCCAATAAATCTTCATGAAAACCACTAATTTATGTATTTGGCCTACTTTCCCCCTCTACTGGTCTGAAACAGAAATTTTTCTATAGGAAATTTCAAGACCTTCCATATTAAAATCTGGTCTTCGTACTCGTAATGCTGCAAAGAAAACACAATGCCCCTGGTGCTCATTCTCTGTGGTACTAATGAATCATGCGCAACTGTACTTCATGGACAGGCACAATACACATCTTCAATGATCTGGCCATATTTATGCTATTTCTTCTTAGAATACCTCTGTAGGGACTTGAGCTAGAATAGTCATGTGATACCACGACAGTTAATCAGAAATCCATGATTAACATGCCAGCCTGAACCTCATTTAAGTGATGAGCACAAGTTACTGTTTGAAATTTGCCCTCTACTAAGCAAAATGGAACACATGAATGGAAAAATGTGGGGGCCAATTGCCATTTTAAACACATTATAATGGCAAGAATATCGCAAAGTGTCTAAGGTTGGGAGTTTCTCGCTCATGAGAAGCCAGCCTGGATGAAGGCTGCATTCAAATGATGTTGCCACAGTGATGTTGCCACAGTGTTCCTCCTCAGTCATGTTTCTCTCTCCTTGGGCAGCCACGTGCTGAGCAGCTCAGGGAACTGGTCTGTCCAAAATCTGCCTTCCTTTATAACTGTCAAAAGTTACTTTTTTAGCCTGCAGATTGCACTTCAATCAGCTTAATGTGAGAGTGAATCACAGCCTGATCGCAGTTCTGACATCTCCAGCTTCTCCATTTTTCCTTAATATAGCCTTAATTTGACTTACCACATTTCCTGTACTTTCCTTCCAGAAGGAACCGATCACCGTGTCCCCAGTTTGTCTTTAAAATGTGTCCTTTAACCTACAGCACCAACACAGAGGTGAGCGTGCTCTGCTCAGGCAAATGTGTATTCGCATGGAACGCTGGAGAATGGACTGGTACGGATCATGCCCAGATCAACATAACGTGGACACTCATCTTCCTTGTGATCCCTTCTCCTAACCTATGGAAGAAATATTGATTTGCTCATTGACAAGTTTTTAATTCACTGTTTGCCACTAATAAAGGTTTGAATTACTGTCTTCCTCTGTCCACAGCAAGAAAACCAGATGATCTCCTTCAGAGCTGAACTCCCCAGAGGCTGATGTAGGTGGTTGTTGCACCTCAGTGAGTAGCCACTCCATGGCACTGGAATACTGAGGTTTGTATTCCCGGAGCAGGAATCTACTGCATTTGCACAAGCAGCTGATCAGGGAGAGCAAAGCCACAATACAAGTTTTCCAAGTCTTGGCACATCATAGGGCTGTTTGTGTGGAGAAGAGAGATTCACTGCTGCACTGCAGGATGCTCTGCTTTTACTGGTGCAACCTCAGCAAACCCAGTTATTCACGGCCTATAAAGCCTGGCAGCCTGAAGCTTTGAATGCAGAAGAGGGGGGAAAAAATTGCCAAAAGTAAATGCAAAAAATCCTAGCTTGTAAGCACCATTAGGCTTGATGGCAATGTGAAATATTTGCTGAGGAGCTCAGAGAAAAGGAAGAGAAGAGGAAGAGATACTTGACAGTGTGTGAAAGTATATAACCTTGCTGTCAAAGGAGAAAAGTCTGTTAAGATAGAAGAAAGAAGCCAAGCTCAGCGTCAAGGATGGCTGAGCAAGTGTTTAAAGCTAATTGCTGCTTGGAAAGGTAGCCAGGAATTGCGAGGCAGGAAAAAAAAAAAAAGTAGAACAAAACAGAGGAGGCGAAATCTACATGGCCAAGAAAAAGACAGAAATACTCTGAAAGAAACCCACAAGCAGCAGAATTAGGTAGGAAGAGAGCAGGTCTTAATGTCAGTCTTTTCTCACACTCTCATTTGTGTGGCTCCCTAGCTTCTCGATACACACAAATAAGCAAAGGTATGAAGGGTGCCTGTCTCCAGGTTAGACTCATCATATTATCTTGATGCTGAGGTACACGTGAGAGGGACCAGCCCATGCCACCGTGCTGTGGCACACCTGTCTGCACAGCCTAGAGCACTGCAGCCACCCAGACTTATCTCTTCTCCCTGACCCTAGGCAGCTCAGGATGCTCCCATCCCAGAGACTGGGGGAAGCTGGCCAGGACCATCACAACCTGCACAGGCTGGTATTTCTTCATTTAGCTGCAGTACTTGATTCACAGCCCCTATGCAGCAGCCTCCCTCCAGGAGAGCAGAGGAGGCATGCACCAGCTAGGGCTACACCAAGGCTCTAGGGGATTTTATAGCCCAAACCTTGTACTGCTAACTGGATGATTCTGTTGCTGCATTAAAGAGAATTAATTAGACCTGAAGGGCAGACACCACACCCCACTGGCCTCAGCTGGGCCACTATCTCATCTCCCAGCTCTGTGTTAAAATGTGCTGATACTAAGGCTGTCTGGGTTGAGTTAAAAATCAGTGTATGAGAATTTCTTTGAAAACCACTGCAAAATCCTGTGTTCTTCTTCACTGTGTGGTTTGATAAAGGCAGTGACAGGTCCTAACAAAGCCATCCAGGCTGTACAAGGAGACATTCAGCTTCCTGTTCCCTCTAACACAATTGCATCTTGTCCACCTGTGTGTGCCAGGATGAAATGGGTGGGCAAGAAAGCAAGAAGAGCAGGCTCTGCTTCCCCCGTAAATCCCTCCAAATAGAGCAGTTTCTCAGAAAGGCAACAGAAACAGGGTGGGAGTGAAGAGGAGGGGATTGCAGTGGCTGCCAGATCCTTCTTTATCCACCTGGTCAAGCAGGACAAGGCTTTGATTTCTCAGCAAGTGCTGGCTGTGTTAAAGCTGCTGGTTGTGCTCGTGTGCTCCTCATGGTGCTTAAATAGAGCAACTGAGCACCGTCTGCACAGAGATGACCCCTGCCCCTGGTATCTGTACACACAGTGGGGCTGATGGGGAGCCAGCTGAGAGAGGAGAAGGGAAATGCCACCAGAGCTGGCTGTGCCTGGGGAAGGGACACACTGTGACTGGGGAGGGACATGCTGAGGGTGTCTGTGGGAGTGCAAGGAGCCACAAGCTGCTAAGCCAGGGGAGCAGGAATTGTGAGCACAGCTCAGATGGGTCCTGAAACACAGCCCTGGCACACAATAAAATGTACCCTGAGCCTCCTGGTTGGCTGCCATTTGCTCATTTCATCCCATTAGAGACACTTAATCCCGGCAGTTTAATAACCTCTTCGATTTCCAATGCTGGAAGGACCCCACATCCTCTCACCAACTTAACTTGTGATCATTGTTCGGTAGCTTGCCCTGGACAAACTCCAGTTTGTGCTGCACACCTCAGCCCTGTCCTGCCAGCAGCTTGCTCGTGTGTTATTCCCACTCAGCTGTTGGTTTCAATAGCATCTGCACTGGCATCAAACAGGCATCATTATTCCTCACTGGGCTGCAGAGCAGGTGCTGGCCCAAGGCCACCCTTTGCAGGCCAGACCTTCCGCATTTCACAGGGCTAGAGCCAACCCCATCCTCTCAGCAGCTTCAGCGAGCTTCTGCCTTGCCTCTGCCAGCTTTCTCCAGCCCGCCTTGCTTTTGGAAATTTCCCCAACACAATGCTGAGCAGAATTGCAGAGTCTTTAAAAAAAAAAAGGCATGGGGGAGGAGGAAATAAAACCGATCGGTGTTTCCAAGCATCATTTAAAGCCGCATGCCATCAGACACTGACAGTGCTCATGTCATATCTGCTGTCTGATTACTTCTTGAATTCCCTCTACAAGTTACCCTAGTCAGAGGAAAATAAAAGTGACGAGTTGTGCTGACAAGTGCATGCTCTGAAGAGAGCAGGGGCAAAGCCCTCCCTGAGGTTTTAAAAATAGATGTGCTGCAAAGGGTATAGGAAAGTAGACTAAGTTTCTTTTCCCCCACATGCGGCTTCTGCAGGCACTTTGAATGCTGCTGGTGTCACCACATGATTTACTGTACGTATTTAACTAGGATAGCAAGGTACACTGCTGGGTGACTGTCAAAATGCAAGGATTTCATTGTTTGGGATCATTATCTAATCCACTCCTCCAACATAGCAAAAAAAATCCCAAACCATACAGCTTTTGCCTTAATCGCTTACACAGTTTCCTGACATATTTGCAGTAGAAAAAAAATAACATCTCATCAGTTACTGCAGATCAATTTGATGTATGACAGATTAAGATCTGGAAACACAGTGGGGATGTGTTCATGTTTGGCTGGGCATTTTCACCTTTCAAATCACCCTTCTGAGCCTCCTGGAAACAACTATAATATACGCAATTAATTTTGTTTGTTTGTTTGTTTCGCTCCTTAAAATATTAGGAACAGTGCATAACATTGTAAACTCTTTAAACAATCAAACACACAATTAAAAACCAATTTGTGTGTTTTGTCTGCCGTTCTCCTCAGCGGCAGCTTTAGTGAAGACAATTGCACAGTCTTGGCTTGGTTAGGAAGATCAGATTTGCCGAGACAATGGAAATTAATTGAAAGTTGTTCCTATTACTTTGAAAGGTTGCTGAAAAGAAATTATATACTCAGCAGTGCCCACCAAGAACAAAGCATTCCTAATTATAAGGAGATGATATCCAATCCATTTAAATAAATTTTTATCACGGGTTAGTAGAAGGCCAATTAAATTTCTTATTGGCATTTAGACTGAGACAACTGTTGTGATGAGAATTCAATAACATTTAGATACTTATTTTGCAGTGAAAATACATCAGTGGAAAATGGAAAATACTCCAGTTACCAAGTACTCAACTAATGCATACTACAAATGAGAAATACACTCAGAAAATTTACTTTAAAAGTACACACTGGACCCAGTAATTCTTCATAATCACCAGTGGATTATACTGTAATGGAAATTTTGATATCAGCAACTTAATCCTAGGCTACAAAATAAGAGCTAGTTTACTACGAAACTCCAATCAGAGTGTGCACTGCAGAGACCAACAGCAATTTTATTCAGGGAACTTTGTTAGTCCTGCAGCAAGTTACCCAGCACTGATGTTGGCCTACCTGCACAGCACTGCCAGCCTCAGAACTGGGCTTGTTTTAATGGATCTCAGGTGTTTATATTACTTCTGTAAAGTTGTAGACATGGTAGGCCTGATTCTTGCTCATGGATAGGTCCAGGGTATCAGTGAAGTCAACCTGACTTAAGAGGAGATGTCTTCTGCTTTGGTGCACCACACAGATCCAGAAGAAGAAAAAGAAGTTCTCTCACCTGCTTGATGCTAAAAATTAATCACATCCTGGTGTGCTGGAGAACAGCAGATAACATCTAGAAGAGGAAATTAAGTATTCCTATTATTAATGCTCAGAAAAATTAACATTTCTGGAGAGCTTTGCAGGACATCTGCAAAGACACTTAAGATGTGTCTGCACTAACTATAATAGAAAACCTCCCCTTCATCCCCAACTACAAAAATGAAATGACACTTCCAACAAAATATTCAGAGAAATGCAATTATCACCAGAGGAAAGGTAAAAAAAAATCATCTCCAAACAGTGGTGAATCCATTCTGTTGTAATAGGTCAGGGAGTCCTTTCAGCTCTGGAAACTTACACATCAGCTGGGAACAAAGCAGATTAATGTAGTGACCACAACCCTGTCATCTTCTATTTACAGGACGAAACACTTGATGTTATTTTTGCTCAGAGCCATTTAATATCCAGAAGAAACAGCAGCATTGCACACCACAAGCCAGTACCATAACAAATCTGGAAAAGGAAATAAAATTACCCATTGTCTGACTGAAGCCAGTGCTATTTATCCATTTCATATAAACAGTACAAACAGAAACCTCTTCTAGTAACAATTCTTAACTGAAATGCCTTCAACATCATGTTTTTTCCTAGCTACATCTGACTCTTGCTTTCCTCTGTTCCCTGATAAACTTCTTATTGTTCACAGGCATTTCAATAACCAAATATTACTGAACGCACTTCCCCTAAAACTATGACAATAAATTCCCAATTTAATCTATGATGTAGTTTATTTTTGCTGCAGGAACATACGTCCCTTTTATCTCTCCCCCGAGTCACACCTTTATAAATTTCCTCTTTGCTCCTTGGAGAAGCTGAACCACCCACAGGTTATATTTTTCCTGCAGGAGCACCGTTCTGCTGCTTGTTCAGTTGTGATTGATTCCAACTGAGCAGAGACCTTTTTCTTATGAGATTTTCAGCCTCTCCAAAACAATGCCCACAGCAGTGGGGACAGTGTCTCCATGCTGCCACCTGTACCGTTCCCTTCCGTTCCTTTGAAGAGAGGATGCCCTTGGTGCAGAGACATCGAGTGGGAGGGTTTGCATGGTTTTCCCCCACTAACATCACCTTCTAGCCTCTCCATCAGAGAGCGCTTTGGTCCCAAAGCACGACCAGCCTCTCACCTACTCTTTCTATCCCTGTAGGGCAGTCAGGCATTTTCTAGCACTTAAATGTCTCAGTTAATACGTCTCAAGGAGTGATCACCGAAGAGTCAGTCAAACGGCCTCTCCTCTGGGACCTCCACCTCTGCATTTCTCCTGGAGCAACATTTGTAATGATGCACTTGCAAAGTTCCTCATACAGATGTTACTTTGCTGCTAGGGTACATGAGACTAAGCATGATCTTGCTGAAGCAACCTGTCAGTCTTAAATCATTTAGATTAAATAAATGTGTTTGCCCTCTCTGAAACACACATGTGAATAAAGTTCCAAGGCAGAAAACAAAACAAACCTAAACAGCCTTTTGCCAATGCGTGAGGGGGCAGGGAGCATCTTTATCATCTGGGATTCCTCAGGGCACACAGAAGCCTGAAGGAAATCCCTTTCAAAACCATCGTATTGCTGCTACTGTGAATGAACAGCAAGTCAGGGTGAGAATAGAGGAGGGTGTTTCATCTGAGGTATTGGGAAGCATTTTCTCAACCTCTTGCTCTCTGCTTTCCCCTTTCCTTTTTCCTCAAGAAGTGATGAATGAGGAGAATAGAGCACAAAAGGTGCTCCCTGCTCAAGTGATTTTCCCAAACCCATGGATATTTTCTTTGGCATTGGGAAAACTACTATGACTGCTAAATGGGTCGATGATTTAACTTTTACTCTGGTTATCGACGACCATTTAGATCGAATTGTGAGATTTTTATCAAAACTTGCATAACCTAAAAACTCATGCTGCTTTGCACTTCAAATGTAATATTTACTTCATAAAAAAAAGCAGAACAGTTAGCCCTGACAAGCCCAGAGTCCTGTCTGACCATGGCTGCTGGCGGGTGCCTGAGAAAGCAGGCAAAAAGAGAGCAAACATCTGGTGAGCCACAAGAGCTCGAGCCAGCTGCTTAAAATAACCAATAATAAGTTTTAAGTATTTTTTTCTAAAGGGTTATAGTGAAGGGAGACATATCAAACATGGTATTCTAACACAACAGACAGTGCAGACTAATCATCCTGAAGGAAATAACAATGTTACTTGGAAAAAATAGCCTATCAGAGCCTGGTACAACTAGCACATGCTTTAAAATTAAGCCGAGACTGAGGTTCAGATACAGTTATGACATTTTTGTGGACTGCTTGCCAAATAAATGTAAGGCTGTGTGCATGTTTCAAGCCAATCTTAAGTGCCCTTCTTTACTAAGAGCATTTTAGAATTAAGGAAAGCATCTCTCTCCTCCCCTGAAGAGGTATCCCCCAGCATGCTACAGAGTCTGACTCAATGGGACTACTCACAGGCTTCAAATGACAGATGTCACAAAGTGACAGAGATGCTTAGCATGGTTTGACTTGGATTTCATGTCTTTTTTTCTCTCCTGCTGTCTCTTAGGTCCGTAATGCTCCCATGCTCAATTGTACTGGATGTGCAGCATATTATAGTTGGTAAGAGAAACTAGTTGCATTTATCGGAAGCTTTCTGTCCATAGCAGCTCCAAAAGCACCGTACGGTACCAGCAGTACAAGGCTCCAGTGCTACAGGCTGGTCCTCCTGAGGAGATCACAGTGTCCAAACCTCTCCTCTGTGTCCCCCAAGTTATTTCAGTGGGAGTAACAGGAAAGCAGAAGGGAGCCCTCTTTGATCAGTACAAATAATGCGCATCTCTACACATTCAGGGTCTCCTGGAGGAACAGATTTGGGTCTCACATAACAGTAACCATTGTCTCAAATATAACAATATTTGCTACAGAAAGCTGCACTTTTGGTTTGCAATGGCAGAAAAAGAATGAACCATTGCATTTCTAATTTCTTCTGTTTAATGAAAATGCTGTATAACTTCGAATTCTAAACTAGCTATGGAAAACCTGAAATTATATTCCTGTGAAGTTAAATGCTCCAAATGAAATTCTCTACCTAGAAGCTTTAATGAGGAATAATGAAATCACTGTTCACAGACAACTACCCTGAAATCTCACATTAATATAAACTCACACATGGCGGTTGAGGATATTGAAACACTCACTAGGAGACAGAAAAAGGAAAACTTTACAGTTTGGGAAAGAGCAGCACAGCAAAGACTTACCCATTCACATCATTCCCATTTTCTATTTTATTCTAATAATCCCTAGAATTTAAAAAGATGTGAAAAGTTTTTTTTCAAAGGTGGGATAAAAAGTCAAAACTTTTCTGAAACTGACTTTCCTCAGATGGACAAATTAGAATTTTTGAAATGTTCAATCTTTAAAGTTTGACCTTTCCACTTACTTTTCTATTATGGACTTAACCTATGCCTCCCCACAGATTTGATATGGTTCTTCAGTAATGACTGCTTATAAAATCCTGAAAGAATCCTTGGGCAAAGGCTTTAAAGCAAAAACTGTCCTCAGATAATTGCTATGATACTCTTCAGAAACAGGCAATTATTTTTCAGAAAAAATAAATTTCAACTCATGGATTTATATAAAATATCACCATTTGTTCCAACCTGAATTTCCATACTGCATAACAAAATGTGTTCCTGTGATAGGCTGATAAATATATTTCAGCTTAGCCAAAATTTTAAGATGGCAAAAAATAAACACTAGAAATATGCTTAATTTGCTTAATTGTCTATATTATATTTAGAACATGTGTTTCACCTATGTAAGGACTTTTTAGATTTTCTGACCCCATTGAGATCTGACAACCTTTAATAATATAATACTTTAAAGAAAGAATACTGTCAGTTTCTTTTAGGTAGCAGTGAAGTCAGAGTGGATGGCTCACCCTATAAACCTTGGACTGCTTTTCATACTGCATAAGAAGTGGAAAGTTGTGAGGCTTTTCCTAGTTCTGTTTCCTCTCCAGATACTTCCCTAATGATCTGTGAACATAAATCAACTGGAACTCAAAGCAACACTGCTGAAGAGCATATCTTTTTCTTACGACTTGGCAAGATTGTTTTAAACACCAGATGGATTTAAAAAAAAAATTAAAAAGAAGAAGAAGAAGAAAAGCAATATCTTCTTCCACTTGTCCCCTACAATCTTTTTTCTGTCTCACACACACCTACACTTTTCCAGTCACATGCTGAGGGGTGCTCTCGATAGGATTCTGGAGCACCAAGATCTTCCCATGAAATGTACCCAGTAATTTGCTCCATCGTGATCCTTCCTTCACTGGCTCCAGTTAAGAAAGGGTGGTTTTCATTAGCTATGTTATATGGAGCTTCTAATGTCTCCAGTAAGTGCCTAATTGTTACTGGTAAAACACATGGGATGGGCTGCAAACCAGTGGTGGAAACCCTTATGACACTGGGAATGTAGACTGGCCCGTCCCAAGCTTGCTGTCCCTACCTCCACTTTCTAGCTCCGCGAGCAAAGTCGTGCTCGCATGAGCCTGGAGGGGCAAAGCTACTCTAATTGTGTCTGTCTTAAATAGCAAATTCTCTTCCAACCTGTCTATTTTTATAAATGTCACATTTTCTGTATGGCTGACCTTTTCCTTTACGGAGTTTTCTATCTGAGTTGGCATGGGGAGAAATGAAGTCCAGGATTTGGAGGACAGCAATGCAATAGCTATGGGAGGACATATACTGTGCAAACATGGTGCAGCCACTCTTTTCAGGCTCCTAATTATAGTGCTAGATTGTGAATATGTCTGGCAGAACAATATAAGCGGATGGCACAATCAAAGGCTGAGAGAAACTGGTACGAACTGGCACATTAAATTATCAAGTGTCCTTTACAAAAGCTCTCAGATCAGCTTATTGCAGGGTCAGCCTGCTGACTAACAGAAATTTATCAAAACAGTGATTAAACACACACAAACAAAACAAGCTGCATGATTTTTCTTACTTAATGGAAAATCTCTCCAAGCATCTACAGGCTCAAGTGTCACTTGAATGTTTCCCACTAGGATTTAAACTGACAGAGCTGCTGGAAGCCTGTGGGTCATAGAGTCATATGGTGTCCTGAGTTTGAAGAGACCCACGAGGATCATAGAGTCCAACTCCTGTCCCTGCATATGACAACCCCACAGTTCACACCATGTGTCTGAGAGTGTTGTCCAGTCTCTTCTTGAACACTGTCCGGCTTGGGGCCATGACACCTCCCTGGAGAGCCTGTTCCAGCGCTCCACCACCCTCTGGGGGAAGAACCTTTTCCTGATGTCCAACCTAAACCTCCCCTGGCACAACTTCCTGCCATTCCCTCGGGTTCTGTCATTGGTTGCCAAAGAGAAGAGATCAGCATCTGCTCCTTCTCCTCCCTTTGTGAGGAAGCTGTAGATCACAATGAGGTCTCCCCTCAGTTTCCTTTTCTCCAGGCTGAACAAACCAAGTGACTTTAGCTGTTCCTCATACGGCTTCCTCTCCAAACCCTTCACCAACTTCGTAGCTCTCTTCTGGACACTCTCCAGTAGCTTTATATCATTTTTATACTGTGGCACCCAGAACTGCACATAGTGCTCCAGTCACTGTATAGAGAGCTCATTGCAGCTACATCTCCTGACAGTCCTCCAGCATGCCCCTGACCAAAAGTGAGCATCTTTGCACAGCACTAGTGTAAAGAGAGTATGTCCAGTTTCAGCAAGTATCTGCAGTGAATAGAGCCATGCTGAAGACACCCAAAAGTGTCAGACAGCTGGACAGGCTATATGGGGCATTAGATCAGGACATGGGTACATGGCTGGTGTTCATTTTGTGGACTCACCACATTGCTACCTGGCTGGTCTGTGTCCCAGCTTGCCCCTCCGAGGCTATAGAGGAGATGATCACAGGAAAACAGCAGCGTCACTGCCCTTTTGGTCCAATGAAGGCCATTTCCCCTACAGTTAGAGAGCAGTAGTACAGCAGATGTTTTTATTCCTTGAGCCTAGAGATAATAAACATACAAGCTAGCAAATAACCCTTAAGTTCCTCTTTGTCTCCACTGCAGTAACAATCAGCTCCCAGCATCGCATGAAATACACCTCTCAAGCTGTGCAAATAAAAAAGTTAAAAATCCTTATTGCTTAGGTAGTGATTTTGGACAATGCCATTCTGATATTTCCCTTGAGGATCAAGATAAACACATTTTCTGAGAAACTTCAAGTAGTGAAGCTATTCCTTAGTGAGCATGTCTGCTTATCAAGTAGTCCTGCAGCTTTTGTGCAGGAAATTAAGATACACAGACACTCTGTTTTAATTGGTTCTGTGCAATAAAAGTTGCAATGCTGGGATCTTGGACCATTCTTACTATATTTTCAGGCTCCACCACCACATGCTGAAAGGTGTTCCCTGTTTCCACCTTCCTATTGTAATTTCAAAGACATACCTTTGTTTTCCAAACCAGAGAGTATCATGAGAATAACAGGTTGTTTAACTTTCACCGTGGCCCACAGTGTAAGTGACAGATTAGAGAGGAACACATATATCCAAAGGCGTTTTTCTGAAAAGACGATTTTGTGAGTTTACCAGATTCTGAGATATCTTTTCCCTAAGGCGCTGAAGAGTGTTATATGTTGATTTCCAACACCCCTGGATGCATGCCCAAAGCCCTGGGCGGTTCACATGTCAGCAGTTCTGCAAATCAAGTGTTTTACTTCCTTTGCCTTGATGGCAAGTGCCTGAAAACAAACAGCTTCTTTCTGGGAAGTACAGTGTGTTTGTTGGATGTGGAGCCACGCAGTTTCTTCCACTTCCATTACAGCAAACTGCTCCCACTTGCATCCAGGTTTCAAAGCTGGGTTTGATCCTGGTGGAATTTCCCATTTATTTTGTTTTGGCTTTTAGCAAGGTAATCCCCCATTTAGCCACCCCCTCCCTTGCTATTTGGGTACCTTTTTGTCTCTTCTATCCCTTTTTCTTTCCTTGGAGCTGCTCAGCACTGGAACCAGCCATGAAGTTGCCAGAACAAAGCTGCTTATAGAGGCTAAAGGAGATAGAGACAAATGCCTTTTTCTTTCATTAAAAGGCTGCTCTGTCAAAAAAAAAAAAAAAGAGAAAAGGTCTTTTCTAAAATAGCCACTTTTCTAAATAGTCACTCCAAACTGAAGGGAAAATCTGTGTCCAACTTTTTGGGTGTTTTCTGCATCTAAGAAAGCTGAGAACAGCCTCTGGCAGCCAGAGCAGCCAGCTCCAAGCCAGTAAACTGCGGCTGGAGACATCCTGATGCCCCAGCAGTCATAGGATCATAGATCCTAGCACTAAACTATGTCCCTAAGAACCTCATCTATACATCTTTTAAACACCTCCAGGGATGGTGACTCCATCACTGCCCTGGGCAGCCTGTTCCAGTGCCTGACAACCATTTCTGTGAAGAAATGTTTCCTAATATCTAATCTGAACCTCCCCTGGTGCAACTTGAGGCCATTTCCTCTCATCCTATCACTTGCTACTTGGGAGAAGAGACCAACACCCTCCATGCTACAACCTCCTTTCAGGTAGTTGTAGACAACACTAAGGTCTCCCCTCAGCCTCCTTTTCTCCAGGCTAAACAGCCCCAGTTCCCTCAGCCGCTCCTCATCAGACTTGTGCTCCAGACCCTTCACCAGCTTCATCCTGGGGCTCCTGCCCAGTGGGTGCTGGGGCTGCTCCCAGTGCAGGAACACAGGAGGCTCAGCTCTCCCACAACCTGCAGAAAAATAGAGGGGGATCTGAGATACCTCCAAGACCAGCCCTCTTACCTGTGATGTTACAGGAGTGACAAATCCTTCTTGCTGGAACATTTGCAAACACTCTCCTTGAGGCTACACCAGACATAAACAAGCACAGGAACAACCTCTTGATTTTGTGCAAGGCTGAAACCATGCAGATATCAAAATGGCAATGCACAATTTCTATAAAGAGGCTTAGGATCACCCTAAATACACAGGTCTTCAAATTACAAGGCTTTCCTTTTTCTCTTAAAAAAAAGCCACACACAAATAATTCAAAGGCTTGTGTAAAGAAGACATGAAAGGTAAAACATAATTACCATTAAGAAGCTGCTATTGGTATGCCACCATTCCCATTATACCCCAACCACCAGTCTGCCAGTCATCTGAACTCAGGCTGCACCAACCAGCCCTAAGGTCTGACAGACAGCGTTTAGCACAGGCAGGCAGGGCATTCAGGCTATAATGCCTGTTGACTAAATGTATTGAAAATTTCCTTTAAAATACATTTTAAAAAAACCAAACCACCTTTTAAACTGTGGTAAATTTCAACCATTCTGGCTAAAATTTTCAAGACAGCTTGCCAGCAGGAAAGTAGAGAAGGTTTCAGCTGATGTTTCTCATTCATTCCCCTGAGTGATGCAAGGGGAAAATATTTTGGTTTGCCCTCCTCTGTAAATGGTTTGTGCTGTCATTTCCCAATGAAAATGGATAGGTAATTGATTTTGCCATGACAAGTATTTTTGGTTTCTTATTCTTCCTGGATATCATAACTTATACACATCTATATTAAAAAGGGGCATAGCAGAGAAAATGAGGACCTCGCAGAGGCACTCAGAGGTAAGGAAGTAAAAACATGTCCTTGCATGTGGTGCTTTAGCAGGCCTGATGGGTGTCTTTTGTGATGCTCCTTGATTGTGTAACCCCATTTTATAATAAAATACAATGTTATGTGGTTTATTAACAAATCTGAGCAGAAGAGTATACCCTGTAATTACATTTCAGACTCTGTGCATACATTACTTTCCTGACAGCCCAGAGCTGTTCTCATTCTTTAATGCAAATGGTTTATGCTGCTGGCCAGTGACACATTCTCTTACCCTGTTTTTCTAAGAAAAGGAGGCATGAAATGGTCTTGTCTGTCTGTGAGTGCTCACATCATTACTTTTAATCCAAAGGACAACATCAACCACATTTCAGGGAGGAGGAGATGCCTCAAAGCCCTTGAAAACATGTGAATGGATGGAAGGGAGAGGGGCAGCGGAGCACATCTGGCAAAGGATGGAGGAGATCCATCCTACACGTGGCCAGCACAGCTCACTGCTGCTCGCACCCCTCTGCAAAGAAATGCAGGAGGAAACACATGATACAAAAAATCCAGCTTTGTAGGACAGGAGGCTTCCTTAGATCTGTTATCAACAGAACAGCTTAAACCCCTGTGAGGTAATCATCATGCTGCTGTAAAAAAAAAAAAAAAAAAAAAAGAATAATCAAAAGGGCATGCAAAGATTTCTGCAGCCTTTGATTCTTACAATCTTTTAAATCTAACTGAATCACTCTTGTTTTCCATAAGTTATGTATTTCGATATATATGGTCTCATCTGTGGGCTTCAGTGAGAGCTGGCTACTCTTTAGATAGCAGCCACAGACTATATATTTCTTTTTTACTTCCTCTCTGGAGGTAGATGTCATCTCAGAAAAAAATGTACATGGACGTTAGAGGATTGAAAACTGTCCAGCAGAAATACAGCATTTGCAAAACTTGCTTGCTGAAGGAAGAAAAAAGACCCAAACAACCAAATATAATAAACTGATTTCCAAGTCCTTGCTTTCTTTTCCCCTTTCAGATTCTGGCAGTGAAAAATCCTTTCTAGGAGAGGTAAGAGCTTGAGAAAATTAACAAGAAGTGAGAGGCAACACAAGAAGTAGTGAAAATATTTCTCATTTTCTCACGAGTGAATAAAAAGCAAGTCAGAAAAGATGAAGTTAAGAGATCTAGAACAAAAACCTCCTGTTTACATCCACCCACCAAAGACAGGACTGCTTCGTGTTATCCCATGTGCACCCTCCTGTCCCTGCTCCAGCCCCAGTTGGCTCCAGGGCTGGATGTGTACAAAAAATATTAAGTCAGGACCCACATTATACCCACTGGTAGGAAGCAGGGGACCACAAGACCAGAGGGTCACTGGCTGCACCCCTCTGTGAATATCGGCAAATATCGGCAACCCCATATGGGGCGTTAGGTGCAGCTGGTCCCACAGCACTCCCAGGCACCACCGTCCCCTCCTGCACATCTGTGAAGCACATCCTCACAGCCTGATAAATTATTTAAGTAAAAAACCAACCAACCCAATAAACAAAAACTTTAAAAGACATAATGCTGGGTGGTGGTTTTTTTTTTTTTCTGATTTTCATCTGGCAGTTGGTTTTGTCAAAGCATGGAAGCAGCCGCAAGCTGGCACTTCCGAAATCCCAGCGTGTTCTGTCCCATAACTCACCTTCATCCCCAAGACTGGTGACAAAAGATGTTTCCCACTTGCTCAGCATAGGCAATTCATACCACAGGTCTGGGTTAGGTGCAAATCAACATCCCGGAATGGATAAAATGCAAACACCTTTCCATTTTTATTACTCTCCATCAGCCTTGCAGCTCGTAAAACAAAAAGTCATAATAGAATTAACTTTGTGTCAGTGTACTCAAGATGCCCCCTCCCTTATCATACTGGCATTTTGCTTTCACAGAACTTTCCTAAGCCAGAGAAACATTCAAATGATTGAATAAATAACTTGAAAAGATTGTTTCAGGGTTGGGATATGGGCTGTATTGCAGATTATTCCATATCACGTGAAGATTATTTATCTGTTCCATCCCAAATGGCAGAATTACTTTCGAGTGAGATGATTATTTTAGGTTCTTGTTTGGATTAGATTCATTCAAGGAACCCCTCCTGTGCAAGTACTGGAACATTAATTTTTGGTATTTCTGGAGAGTACCAAGTGAATTTTATTTTGCTAGACATTAACAATAAAAAAGGTGAAAATACAGAATTGATAAAAATCTGTTGTTTTTTGTTTTTTTTTTTTTTAATATTGGTCCTTCTGTTTTTACTGTGAATCTGCCCTTTTGAAAAGTTCATGCCTCATCTGCATTCCTCTTGAAAATGCGGGGTTTTGTCGTCATTTTTTGATTGGTTGGTTTTGGCTTTTGTTTTGTTGTTTTGTTTTCTTCTGTACCTGAAGTGGAAATAGCTTTCGAAAAATGTGAAGAAAAGTCAGGAGCTATCACAGAACTTCGGCATGTATTTCACCCCATGTAACTATGAAGACTGGTAAAGTAGATGACCTGCAATTACACTGCAACTTTGCCAGCTGAGCTGGTGAAGAAGCTGTTGTCTACAGCTCAGACAGCACAGTAAGCATTGCTGGCTTAGGTCACAGCGTCATGAGATGCTGAGAGATAGGAAAGGACCACCAGAGGCAGTCAACTTCCTGCCCAAAGCAGGATTAACCTTGGGATCAGAGCAGAGGCTTTAGCCGGTCAGGTCCAGAAAGCCTCCAAGGGTGGAGATAGACATGATCTCTCTGGATAACCTACTCCAACACTTGGGGTGGCAATTTCTTCTGCTGCAGGACTTGCATCAGTCACCTGCAGCTCCTCTTCAGCTGTTCCCCACCTCATCACCCTTGAAGCTTCTGACCCACCTTCAGTCTAGCAGCCAACAACTTCTGGTGCCTGCCCTGCATATCTACTAAGAGAGGCAGGAGGCAGTAACCTGACCAGCTCCCTACCACTCTTAGCCATTCCTTCCTAGTGAGGGCCAAAAATAGGTCTGCCATTACAACACAGAGATGTACCCTCTTCCCCCCAGTAACTCAAATTCCAGGTCTAATGTTGCGATAGATGCTTTCTGCTCTTCCCAGTGTCTCACCTCCTTTGAGGTGCTCATCCTAATTTCTCAGTTCATATTTAACAGAGTTGCCAGGATTGAGCTGACAGTTAAATGCACCCTTGCTACAAATAAAAGCACATCCAGGCACTCTGGTGGGTGTGAAGGTGGGTCCTAACTACATAAATCTTCTCTGCCCTCGTATGCTGGGTGAAATGGGGAAGAGAGTTGGGAAGGCCCTCCCTGGGGTATGCCTCCTCAGACTCCACTGTGATCCTTCCCTTGATACCTGTGGGGTAGCAGAGCTCCTTCCCTATAATGACAACTCCACCTCTATGACACGGCCATACTCTGAAATCCGTGCCTACAAGCAGAGCCTCATGGGCTCATGAGAGGTTTTGGTGGCTCTCCCTGCCACTGGTCCATTGAATCTTGCATACTGGGCATGAGAACCAGGATTTCTCCCAGCCCTTGCTATGACTCAGTTAACAGAATATATTTATGTCATGCAGCGAGGCAAGTGCTCCACCACCCTGAAGCCCAGCAGGATGGCAGGATGGCAGCTGCCAGTCACCAGACAGAAGAAGAGCCCTCTCACATGGCTGCTTCCCAGACACGTTACCAAAGCCTTCCCACACACCTGACTAGTAAGCCAATTTTCACCTCTGCACCTACTATTATCTCTATTAGCCGAAAAGTGATGTCACTGTATGACAGGACATTAAATACTCAGCTGAAATAGCACATTTGTCTCAGTTGCCTGTGTCTACTGAGGTGGTAGCCTAAGTTAGAGAAGCTGCAAAATGCTTTTTCAGTATTAAACCAGCATACTGAATCAGAGTGGGAAAGTCAGCCTCCCATAGCTCAGACATGGATATGCTTACCTGCCTACATTCCCCTCTGGGGCCAAAACAGGTGTTGCTTGCTAATGAAATTGCTGAGATTTAATGAAGTTTAATATACACACACACACAAGTGTGATGACTCAAGAAAGAATTTTTATTTTCGAGACAACTATTTCTAGGGCCCCTGTTCTTGTTTGGTTTTTCTCCCCTGCTTCCCCCCGAATACTTGACCTCCTCCATTAAATCACGTCAGATACCTTGAATTAGATAATCAAAATCTTAAACACCCCCAATCTCTTGTGCACTTCAAAATTTGTTGGGTGGTGTTATTTGGTCCCAGGTAGATTTCAGCATTTTTCAGCTGGTTTGTATTGTCCTGGGAGCCAAATGTCAGTGTGGCACAGCTATTGCAAACCTTCCTATTCTCCCTGCAGGGAAATTTCCTCACTATGAGAGCATGTAGGCACAAGAAACAGGCCAGCTACCCCTGCTGACTACCCTTCCCGTGAAATCCAGAGATGTTTCTATCAACAGAGCTCTGGAGGAACTTTTTGAGATGCAAGGTTTTACTGCAAACTTCTATGGCCCAGAAGAATACCAGGATATTCCTGATATGTCCATGAAGGTACATGAGCATGGCATCAACACGCATGGAAAAAATGACGTTTAACTCCTAATCTCAATCTTTCATAATTCCAGAGCTGATTTAATCATCTGAGCCAATGGTTTCAGGGCCAAATTAAATGACAAAGGTGACAGAAGGGCCCATCGCTGTTTCCTTAAATAGTGCAAATTGTTTTGACCTGTCACAGCAGATCAGGATGAAGACTTTAGGCTAGCAAGATAGCCATGAGGATCAAACAGGGATGAGGGTAGGAGAGAAATAATGTGTATATAATCCTAGGCACTCTACTGTGACAAGACCTTTAAAATTTAATTCTTAAAGTTACATGAGGTGGTTTTAGGGATCAAATAAGGGAACAACCATTAGACTCACATGGGTCTGTCACCTTGCCAGAGTCCCACACCAGCTCCCCTGTGCCTGGTGCAGGAGACAAGTAATGACCACAAGACTGACAGCTGTCACCTCTCTCCCTCATCTTGGCTGGCAGGAAGGTCCCTGGAGTGGAAGGATGACAGTGTGGTCCCAGGGCACTGCTGACACAGGAGAGGGCAGAAGGAAACCATCATGACAGGTCCATGGTCACGCATGTCACAGCTTCCACCTGTCACCTCACCAGGTGCCATCTCACAAGTGATGCTGAGGAAACACGGAAACTGAAGGGGAAATGTGCAAGCTAATAAAATTGAATAAAATGGTGCAGGAAATGCTATTGGCCTTATTGGTGCAATATTATGGTTATGTGAGCAGAATATAGCTCTAGACGTCAGACACACTGATTTTGTCCTGTGGAAGTTGTCTAAGAAATCAGTTTAGCCACATCTTGCTGCACAGGAATGCTGCTAATCCTGCCATTTCTAAGCCCTGCTACAGAATTAACCTGTGGGAAAACACATTAATGCAATTCAGCTCTGGAAACTCTATGGCAAATTTGAACATTTTCAAAATTAAGTTACCACCATTTAGCATCTAGTTATTTATGTCCTCGAGGGAAAGTTTTTATTAGTATAAGGTGAAGGTATTCATATTTTAAAGGCAAAAGAACGACCCAACTAATAGTTCATAAAATGATCTTTCCAGCTTGCCTTGAATCATACTGCAAAAATAATATAATGAAAAAAGTGTTACAGGACCTTGATCAAACATGACCCTTCAGGGCTAAGGAATCTCATTTTCCTGCAGACAGATATGGTTAATTCAGTCCCACAGGCTTTCATACTACATGAAGACATCAATATTTTCTGCAGAATGAAGCATAGCAATTAAATAGCTACTCTACTGCTGCACTGTGGAAAAACAGAGTTGGAAGAGATTGTTTCATAGAGACATCTAGTCCATCCCTAACCAAGGATCAGATAGACTTACAGTATATCTGTTATGAATGAATGCTTCCCTCTGCAAGAGCCCAGGTTGCTCTAGGGGCAATACCACACCTGGATGAGGCTTAAAATTCCTTTACATGTAGTTTCCTTCTTTGCAGGAATGTGAAGTAAATTAATGAAGACCAAACCACTTCCCTTGTCAAACAATTGTTAGGCAACAGCAACAACAAAGTGGTTTAACAAAACAAGAGCAACCAAATTCACTCACAAGCAGTCTGAAGAAGCAGGTTTGCTCACTTTTGAGATTCTGATATTAAGCAAATTGCTCTCTAGCCACAGTTAACTGGTGCCACTCACAGACTTCAGAGGAATGCCAGTGCAGTCTCTTGGAATGTTTCAAGGTGAGATGTGCAGTGCTATGGGGAAAATGTAGTAAAGCAGAGAGAGAAAATGAGAAGATCCTCCAGAAGACTCCCTACCTGCTGTGACTAATATTGGTCTTTCAAAGCGCACACACGTGGTGTGCAGAAGAGGCAGTGACAGACATGTGTAGATGTGTCACAGTAGAGATGTGGAACAGAGCAAGTCAACTCGATTTACTTACCGTTGGTTTTTGAATCCCAGTGAACAGATGCTTGTGCAGCAGTTGGTCGGTGGTGGGATGGTCTGTGGACAGAGACAGCAGAAGCAAGCTTGGTCTCACACAATGCAGGTTGAATGCAGATAACCCAAACACATATGAAACTTAGAGGAAGGAAGTTGCTATATATGAGTAGTGACCCCCTCTACAGCATAAAGCCTGGATGGATAAAGTCTGATCGATCAGTGGTTTTACATCTATTTAGATAGACTGAGCTGCTCAAAAACTGAAAAAAAAAATTATAATGGTGCAAACTCAAAACCCATTACATCTAAAAGTTTTATTTGGTGCTTCTGCCACTGCTAGGTGCTGACACGATGAGACTTCTACCCACTTGTGTGTTATGCACTGAGGTTATTACACCTTCACAGTTCACAGAATAGTTAAATTACTTTCCCAGGGTCATATAACTCATCTTTGTCAGAACTGAGAAAAGAAGTCAAGTGCTCTCATTGCCATCCCAGACTCCAGACTAGCAGATTTTGTGTTTCCCTCTACTTTACTAGCTTTTGCTAGGAGAAATGTAAGAGCATTTCATCCCGCATTTTATCCAAGAAAGGAAGCAGAAATTTGAATATTTGCCATCTGTTGGAGTTGCTTTGATTTATTGCTTTCCAGCCTCAGCTGAAGATCAAACATTCTCTAGAGAGAAACATTTCCTTAGGTTGCTGTACTGTTGTGTGTGTGTCTGCTAAACTAAGTCACAAGGACATGAGCAGAGAACATTAGCTTTCTTCACCAGAATAATTTATACCTTTGATTCAGTAGTTATAACTGGCCATCCAAAAGATATTGTTGCTTCCATCCTCTGGCAGCAATTTTTCATTCAACTAGCGTCAAATACAAAATTGAATAAAACAATTATGCTTTGTAGTTCCCTTCCTGGCTTATTATATTTTCTCAGAAAGGGAGTCTCTATCCATTAAAAGCATACCCCTTTCTTTCTTCAAAATGTCATACAGACAACAGTAATTTTATGGCATTTCAGCCCATCTGTCTACATTTTTTGAAATAAGTTTTGCACTTCATGTATTTTCATTTCCTACCCAAGTTGAAAGCCAGATCATTCTTCAGATAATTACTACTACTGTTTCCTTCATATTATATAATTATTTTCCATATCTATCTAGCTGTGTCTTCTTGTATAAGTTTTACGTTGATTAAACACAAAGTACTATGCCACTGCTAATTTTACTTCAAAAAGGGATTTTCACATCAGGACAAACAAAAAAACCCAACATGAATATCTATGCATAAAGTATTTTACTTTTCCATTAATTTTCTGTACTCACTCAGAGCCTTTGGTATTATTGGAGATCTTTGGTGCTTGAATTAACACTGTTTCTTTCCACCCAGATTTGTCTTTGTCTCAGGTCCCAAGTGCTGGTTATGGCTGAGAGAGGTAATTCATGGGCCTAAAGGACAGTTTGTGGCAGACTCCTACCCAGAAGGGTAGTGTGTTTCCTTCGAAACAAGGAAAACAATGTCAGTAGTTGGATCAAGAAATACTTGAAAATTATGCAGTTTATGTGTGTTCTCTGTCTACCTAGAATGAAAAGGAAAAACTGTTACTTCCAAACAAAATAATAAGAGGTAGCAATAATATGAACATTTACAAGAGTAATCTGTAAAAAGATAGCCCTGAAAAAATCAGGTTGATGCTGACTATGACTCCACTTTTTTTTTTTTTTTTTAATCACATGAAAATACAACATGTGGCTGTATATCACCTGTGAGTGTGATATGGTCAGTGTTTTTACCAGCATGAAACAGAGCTCTCAGCTCTTAGGCTTTGGTAGAGAATAGCACTACCCTGCCTCTCCTAGCCCAGGTCATCGCCCAAGACCAAGGCAACCCAATATAACCATCCTAAATCCTCTTCTGTGAGGGCAGGCTGAGAGAGCTGGGGTTGTTCAGCCTGGAGAAGAGAAGGCTCTGGGGAGACCTTATCATGGCCTTTCTGTACTTAAAAGGGGCCTATAAGAAAGACAAGGACAGATTTTTGAGCAGGGCCTGTTACAATAGGACAAGGGATAATGGTTTTAAACTAAAGGAGAAAAGATTCAGGTTGCCCAGAGAGGTGGCAGTTGCCCCATCCCTGGAGACATTCAAGGCCAGGCTGGACGGGGTTCTGAGCAACCTGATCTAGTTGAAAATGTCCCTGCTCATTGCAGAGGGGTTGGACTAGATGACATCTGAAGGTCCCTTCCAACCCACATTATTCTATGGTTCTAAATTAAAGTGCCATGTAATTCTATAACAAGAGAGAGAAGAGACTTAACCCACACCTAGAAGTTCCTTGAATGCTTATCTAGCAGCCTTCCATCCTTCAGAAGAGACTTCAGGCAAGTCTGGTTGCCTGTCCCTGCCACTGGTCCCTCTCACCACCTCCTAGGCAGCATCCCCCATGCTCCTGCTAGTTGTGACTCTCCTACCATCAGAAAAAGGGTAACTCAGATGGCTCTTACATTAGCCTCTGAGATACCACAGAGGAGCATGGCAGGGAGAGGGCTGGGTTTTTTTTGCCTCTGGGCAGCCTGACAGCCATGTCTTGAAGGCAACCCATTTTTCCTTACATTAAACATATTTACAGCAGTGAGACAAATATGTGCAGTATTGATCCAACGTTACTTCCCATCTGTACCAGCGCCATGTTGAGGACTGCCACACCAGATGGCTGTTTCACCAGGAAATGTGCCAGTGCGAAGTGCAAAGAGAGTTCCTGTCCTCAAATTCATCAAGAAAGAGCATTGAGATGGAAGAATGTTGGTCCAGAGGTAACAAATAATCTTGGCACTCCAGCAGATTAACTGTTGGCAGTTTCACATATGTTAGGCATTCGTAGGCAGTATGGAAGGGGAGGTCTGCTTGTGGAGGGATTTGAAAGATGATGCTGCTTGTGGTTTTCAGGTGGTGCAAAGACAAAACAGTGCAGGCAACACCAAAAATGTTCCATGCTTGTCCTCCTTTAGCCAGGACAGCAAGGAAAACTCAGGTCTTGTTGCTCAAGACACTGAGCTAATGGAAACTTTTAAAACCAACAGTGAGTTTCCAACCCACCTCAGTGAACTCAAAGGAAAGGACTTTAACAGCACATCATCTAAACCAAAATCTGAGCCCATATATCTCTGGGTCCAACCACAACTTTTGTCTTTTTCTCCTGGCCCAAATATCTCACTGCATTTCATTGCCTTTGGGACAAAAATTGCCACATAATTACTGAAAATTCTTACATCCACTGTATTCCTATGAGGGTTTATTTGTTGCGTTAAATACATTGACGAAATTTGTAACACAGTGCTTCTCATCACCAAAATACTGCCCTACAGCAAGAATGAAGACTCCAGAGGAAGCCTCAGGACAAGAACATTCAACCCAATCTTTGAATAAATACCCCACATATTCCATTGTCTCCTCAAGAATAATTTCAATGCAGCAATACCATCATACTATGCTCAATCAAACACAGCAGTGACAAAACTATCTGGGGTAGGAAATAAACATAAGAACCCAAGGCAAATTCTAGAAGATGTTCTTTGTTAGTCCTTGCCTTACATTTCCATTTTCTCTGGCAGAGTTAAACTTACTGTGAATGATTGCAACAACTTGGAAGTATTCAGTTTCTTCATCAGCATTAAATTTCCAGGAGGAAATGTGTCAGAACTACAGGAAGGCTGAGGATGGATACTGTGTGGGTGACCAGCGGTGAGCTGTCCACATCCCATGCCTACACATTAATTCGAAATTCTGAAATGAATTATCATCAAAGCATCAATTGTTGGTGTTTTGAATATTATAATTATGTCATTGTTTTTCATCGTCTGTGGTTTGGGAAACTGTTGTCACTTCAAATCTCTCTTGTTTTGTGCCAGAGATTTCTAGTTGATGTGGATCTGGGATGTTAATGCTTACATTTGTATTCACTCTGTGAGCAGCTAAAATGTTCACCTCCTATGAATATGTAGTCTATAAAAATTCAGAAAACATTTTTCACTTGAAGGCCAATAATTGCCATAATTTATTCAACAGAAAAGCTGAAGGATACATAGTTGAGCAAATATCTATCTATCCATCTAGTTACTTGGACAACTTCTTTAACTGCACATAAAAGTTGTGAAAAACATTTTACTGCATTTAAGCTAGCATGAACTTCTCTGAGGACTGGTAAAGGTGAAACACAGCAGAAGACAGCAGCCAGGAGATACAGAAGCTGTTAAGGACTTCACTTTCCACTGGAAAGGAACCCAGAAATGCTATTTTTGTGCTTTAAATCTTACAAAAACATGGTATATTTTACCTAGAGATTTAAACAGTAGAGAAGTGGTGGCAAACCACAGAGGAGGGCTGGGTAACCTTGCAGTGGTATACAACAGGGAACAGCAAGTGTCTCTAACATGCAGCTGGGCAAGTTGGTGGTTACCATACAGGTCTTTGCTTCCAGGGAAGGACCAACTGTTTCCAAAATCTCTGTGAGCACTAAAGGAGAGTGCCTTTCATTGTAGGAGGGAGTTTCATGCCAGCGTTGCTAATATTGCTGCTACAAGCATGTAATGATCAGCTTAACCTTTCCCCAAGTACCACTGTTTTGTGCTGCCAGATTTTGGGGTCAGCCCTGATGCTGCCTACAGTTAGGAAGTCCTAATCTGCCCCCAGAGCTCAACTCTGCAGCTGGACTGTCACTATAACTTTAGTTCACGCTAGCAACCCATGGCTATCAGCAAAATGCATGAATTACACACCCTAAAATATAATCTTTCAATCTAATTTGACAAGGTGGATTTTTCCCCAGTGTAGCAGGCTGTCCAAAGCTTTCTGGAGGTCACCTGGGGCACTGGGAGCTGATGTCCCCTGGGTCGAGTAAAAGACAGAAGTACAGGCTGATGTAAAGAAGCTGACAAAGCAGAAGCCAAATGCAATTAATATGCATCAGAAAAGGGATTTCTAGTAGAAATAGGGAACTATTAATACTGCTGCACAAGCAATTGCTGCTGCCTCCTCTAGGGTACAGTCCACATGCCTGAGCACTTTGAAATGTCTAAGAGAATTCAAACCAAGCTGGAATAAAACCTATGAGGATAACAAGTGGAGACATTTTTATTTGGGGGCTGAAAGATCTGGGCTAAATGAGCCAAGAAAAACAAAAACTAGGGAAAAACATCCTAGTTGCTTTTATATGGAGTCTGCCCAGCAGGAACAGTCTGGCGCAGTTGCTTGCCATACCAGGGGACATGATGCTGTGGTCCCACGGAGTCCCTTCCAGCCCTCTGTTCAAAGCTTTGGTTCTGGAGTGTCCATCTGAGGTACTAAATCACTGGCAGAAATAATTAATTCTTAAGAGTAAGAAGATGAATGCCAACACTGAACCATGTTGGAAACAACGCTTTCTTCTCAGAAGCTCAATCTTCTGCATGAAAGAGTCAGAGATTTCAAGGATCATACAAAAGATGCTGGGGAGAAAGGACTCCCCCATTCGCCTCTGGCTGCTTGTGCAGAGAGGAGCCCTAAGTACAAAATCATAGGATAATGCATTATTTATATACAGAATGCAGCTCCACTAACAAACTTTTTAACATCAAAGGGAATATTACCAGTGGACTGCAAGTTGCCGTGATTACAGAGCAATTTTCTTGTGAGTTAACTGACTCAAAATTAAATAAATAAATTTAAAGCTGCTTTCCAGGATTGATGAGTTAGTTCCCTTTTTGCAAACTCTGTGGTGATTTCTAGCAGGACAGATGAAGATCAAACAAGAAAAGGTATGCTTCTTAATTACCAGCTACAACATGATCTCTCCATCCCCAAAGTGGGTGTAGCAGAGCATTAGGATGTGTTCCTTGATTAGCAGAGTCGTCCACAGATACTGGCTATTCGGTCCTGATTCTGCCATGTGTGAGTGCAATCTGGCAATGTGCTGGTGGGAAGGACCTGCGCTGATCACATGCAGGAGGCTCTTTGTGAGCAGACAATTGGGTAGTACTACTTGAAGCAGCTGGAACAGAAGACATAACTGGCATATCCCTCTAGATAAGACTTTTAGGGCTAGTGCAGCTGGGATGAGTTAATGTTTGCTGTTTCTGTGAGGGACTGCAATGAGTTGCGGGGACCAGCCCTTTTAAGCTAAACACTCTTTCCATGGCTCAGGATCCACACTCTGCATGAGAGTGCTCCCATGAGTTAAGTCTTTTTATATGAAGACGCAAAGGAGGTGACAAGAAATCTGTAACAGCTACTGATGAGCACAAGAGAAAAAAAAGAGTCCCTGAGTAACTAGGGACAGAGCAACTATTTAGGTTTCCTTCCAATGACTAACTCCTCTTCACAGCTCTGAGTTCTGACTTTATAAGATGCCAGTGATATTAACTGCAGCTAGTTCTTCAGCTGCTCTTGGATCCAGTCTTCAAATATCTCCATGTTTACTTGGATTCTGCTACGTTCAACCCACGTAGCATCACATGCTGTGTATAATCACATTCATTAATTTATCTGGAAAAAAAAAGTCTTCAAAATCAGCAGTAAGTGTCAGATTCTTTCCCCAGTGACCAGCAGTAACATTGTTCCATGATACTGCAACTGCCCTTCCCTGTTAGCTAGGTCCCCACAATTAACAATCAATGGGTTTCTTCAAGACAGGTGAATGTACCATTGTTGGACAATTTCGTGAGGATTTCTAGAATAAAAGTAAACAAGGGTCTTTGATGTATTGCTGTTTCCCTAATGCTGCTGTAAGCATGAATGTCTGTATTTTTTATCATGAATACACTACCTTATTGAATCCAGCATGGAGAGCAGACAACACAACTACATCTGAGATACTCTCTGTTAAGTACTTTACACGTCAAACAACATATTATTTGAAATATCAAATGAGACAGTAGCTGCTCAACAGAGCTTCCCACACGAATCAAGTAGAGTATACAGATGGGACCCAAAGAACCTGACATATGTGTAGCCCATTTACTGCCTTAAGATTGTTTTCTGCTGCAGTACTTTGCTTTCGAATAACCCATCTTTTGCTGAAAGACCATGATCTGTGACAGATCTGAAAGGACAAGAATGGTAGGTACCTCTCCAAGGCCCTCAGTAGAAACACAGCGAGTATCTGGCAACTGTGGATCGAAGTCTGAGAACAGTGTGAAATTCCAAGAAGAGTAAAATTTTCAGATTTGAGAGGGAAAGCATTTGACAGGTCCAAGAGGGTCAGAGGTGCACAGTAACTAAGATATCTCTGTCCAACATGAGATATCACTCTCCTGGCTTTCCAGATTGTTTTAAACATCAGTTGTTTCATGTGTGCCTTTTTGTACTATAACGTTGTAGTGGGCACTCTTGTTAAAAAGAGAGCTTTTCCTGTGTTTTTGTTTGTTTGTTTCCAATTTAAAATACTTATTCTGCAAGCCTTTATGTTGGTGCTCTTCCATTATCCTTTCTATTTTTTGTTATATCCAGGTTAAGAGATTTATAGGATAAGATGCTGGGGTTCCTTGCAGAGGTAATAATATCTGAGCATCAGAGGTTTCAACAACTAAGCTTGAAGAGTAAGATGTTCTAGCTGCTTGTTAGACAAGTCTAAGTGAGTGCTTATCTATCTAGCCTTTTGCAATCAAATTTAATACTGTAGGAAAGAACTTCTATTTTGCTTTTTGATTGTGTATATCACTGCATCTGTGAGATTGTTTCTTGTGGTTTTGTCCCTTATTGCCTTATTAATATGGAATGAAAATCAGTCTATTCAGTGCTTACAAAAGCTTCTCCACTGATAACAAGGGAAAAAGGTGCAGTAGACTTTTCTGCAAGTGGGGCTTGCTAACTTGTTACAATGCTTCTCTATGAGGATGCTCTTCATGGTGGGAGGAAAGGGAGAGCAGGTGTTCTAAACACTGGTCTGTCTGCTTAATGTGCCAATAAATTGAGATTTATTGCTGACCTTCTTCACTAGAACAGACCGATGGAGTGACAAGCATGGGCATGAAGGAGCTCTCATCACAAAAGGCAGAAAACTTTTGTGTGAATCTAGTTCTTCCCACCAAACTAGCTCACAAGCCAACACCACAACAGAGATGTAGATCCAAAGAGAGCCCTGAAGACACTCTAACAGAGTTCTGCTAACACCACTGGCACGTCACTGGTTACAGGAAAACAGGCCCAGCTAGAAACTCACCAAGATGCTGGTTGCCACTCAGCCCAACCTGGTGAGGAGAATTCCCATTTTAGTATTCATTTTTAACGTTTGACTGACAAATCACCAGTAGCCCTTCACTTAGTGACTTCTACCAAGTGGAAATAATAATAACAAAAATAAATTCCATTTAAATATAATTATCTCCTTTCAATTCTAATTGCATCGCTCGGTGTGGGACAGAGTGCCAAGGGAGGATGCGTAGCCTCCGTTTTGTTCTCTGGGTGAAGGGAAAGGAACGCAGGCACTGCACAATTTGTTCTATGATCAGTTTTCCTCAAAGTGCAATAGTTTCGAATCTGCAATTCCTGTCTTTAGGAAGGCTGTACAGTGACTAGTTATTACAACTCCTGTAGAAAACAAAACAAAACCAAACCAACCAACCAGCTGCTAGTTTTCCAGGTCCCTCAAAGCACATTTAGGTCAAATGGAGGGCACCAATGTAAGAAACAACCCACAGAACAGAAAGTGGTAGTTTTTCTGCAGGCTTCCTCTTTTATATAATCTTTGTCTATATATCAGCAGATCATGGGTTAAATCTTTAGTACGGACTTGGTATGGTCATGCCTAGGTCTTGGGCCCTGGCAATCACCAGAGATGCAAAACTCTTGACTAAACATGATGTCTCCAAAAAGTTTTTTCTAGAATATGCTGCTCTCCAGAAAATCTAGTGCCTCCCTGCACCTCTAATCACATTTATTACTTTTAGATATTCCTTGAACAAAGAACAAGTTGAAAGTATACATTCAACAATAAGATTATTATTTTTTTAATGCCCAGTTTCAGGACATGGACAAGTCATTAATGTGACAGGAAATAAAGAAAGCTACAGCAGCAATACTACAAGCAAAATAGAAGAGTTCTGAAGATTCATTCACCTAGCACAACAAAATCTTAAGACACCTGGCTCCTTCTTTCAAAGAATGCATTTGCAAAGACTTAAACCATATGAAAACATTAAATTATGGAGCCTGTCCTATGAAAATACTTTTGGATTGCAGAATTTAGGGAAATACTTTTAATGCAATCAGAAGCTGATGAGTTAGGATTTCGTTGGAGCCCAAAAAAGCTGCCAGATGAAGTTAATGACTCAGGCTAAAATCATGTTAATTTCTATATTTAGATCTAGTGCTAGTAAGCATTTCTGGATTTAGAGAAAAAATCCAGTTGCAGTTGGGGGTTAAAGATGAGATGAGGAAGTCTAAGTATCCCTTTGGAGCCTTGTCATCTCCATCCTATGAACTGGCAGGTGCCTATTGGGGTGAGCTCTCAACCCAGTCAGTGCTGTACCATATACATATGCTCTTCTAGGATCAACCCCATGCTTAACTGTTCTCTTAAAGTGCTATTCGCACTCTAAAACTAGAAAGATAACTATTAATGTACTCAGCCCAATTTTAAGTGACATCTCTCTTCTCCCATCTTTCTGTCATGAATTTCAGCCTAAATCCCAACTTAGTTTTTGGACATGGTCAAACCTAACCTTCAGGAGAAAGCTTTTACTGGCACCAACATAAAATCTAGTTCCCCTCTTCCCATGCTGCAATGCCTAATCTCAAATGCTTCTCTCATCAGAACTTAAAACCAGTTTACAAACCAAGATTTAATGGTAACACTGCTTTTAAGGATGCTGTCTTCATTTGAGCTGGAGACAAGTGCAGGATCAGGGGGCACTCCTGGGCTAAATCTCAGGTTTGGAATCAGCAAAGGCTATGCCAAAGGTGAGCTGAGTCTGAAGGAAGAGGATTATGCCTGTGGCTGGGTAAAGGCTCAGGCTCTGAGCTTTAAGAGTTTTCATGCGATGCTGCTGCGCAGGCACTTTGTGAGGCATCAGCATCAGCATTTTCCTGCATCCTGTTGGCATGCTGCCCCTGCTATGCCCAGGAAGGTCTGGCCAGTGTTTGCCCTGTACATGCTTCACCTGTCCTCTGCCTTCCACTAATGCCCTTGTTTCTGAGATACAGTAAGTGCACATGCATGCTTTCCCCTTTATGACTCTCTGAGGTGGTTCAAAAAGACATCAGCTAAAAATTCATTTAAAGGAACAATAAGGAAGTATCTGACTCGTGGGTAGGCTGACAAACGTTGGGAAAGTTTTCTCTCGAGAACTGAAATTCCTAGTTTAGCTTCTTGCCAATTGAAATGAATGCCAGCTATAATTGTCCATGATTCATTGACACAGCTCTGTGTTGTGGCCACTTGGGTGTATTTGTCCTGTCTGAGCCATTGCGGTTTTCTTTTGTTAAGTATCAAATGGCTTTTATATTGTCTAGCAATGCAGTGCATATGACTGAAAAAGGCTCTGGAACCCAGCATCAGTAAGTGCCTGCAATCATTACCTTTTTTTTAGCATCTCAGCTATTTTTGAGCTGAACAGAGGGCTGAATGCTATAATGTCTTCCTTCCTGTGAATACACCACTTATCTGATTACTGAATATTGCAATAAATTATGCCCCCTACAATAATTTTACATAACCTGCTGGAGATGCAGTGTAGAAAAGGGATTGTGATTACAATAGGAAGATTACAACCAAAGTAGTTTACTTACAAGCTATTTTCAAGTCTTTCTGCACAAGTTTTTGTATACAAGTGGAACACTCTTATCCTTATTTTAGTTTCATTACTCACTTTTCAGAGATGAAATATATGCATAGTAGGCACAAGTCTCTGCAGATAGCTGTATCTTGTACCTCATGCTATGGCTGGAATTAAGCAGGGCAGAAAGTGAAATCAACTCAATCTGATCAGACCTCACCTAAAATTTGGTCTCAGGTTGGGTAGAACTTAGGGTAGTTTATCTGAATCCCTCTTGCACTTTCCTGCTTTGATCTCAGATGATACAGAAATACCTTTTCCTCTTGCAGCCTCCTAAGGGTGGGATTAAGATTATGTATTGTGGGATCAGCCAATATGCTTTGTTCACATGTGTCAACATGCAATCTGAAGTCTTTGATGCAAAAATGCCTCTTGTTCCTGGGTCAATCACCTACCATTTCCTTGAGGAAATCCATCTAGTAAGACAGCAAGCGGCTCTGTCCTGCCATCTTTGCTCCTCCTGTACTCTTGCAACCCTCATCAGGGCCACTCTGATTGAGAGCAGTGTATTTTGTGGGGTACTGTGGTTTTGGAGTTGCGAAGAAAAGGAATTACAGACAGTCTGTGGGGTCCCTGGTAATCCAATGAGACAAAGCTGGAAAACCAACTGTTTTGTCTCTGTTGGTTTGCAGTTTTATCTGCATTCTATAACACACAATTCCAATTTACAACAGATTTCAAATACATACAATATAGGACTGATGTGGTAAGTACAAGCTCCTGAGGATATAGCTGTAATTTTCTATTGAAAATAACATTTAAAACAGAAAACAAGCTTTCAGAAGTGGATTCAATCCAGATGGTGCCAGAAAGTTGATACAGTCTTGATTTTAAGTTTTCACAGTTGAGAGTGCCTGGTCTTCCAAATTTAGAAAAGACCAGCATTTGGCTTAGGCATGCATATGAAATAATCCTCCTTTTGGTCCCTAAAAGTCATACATTCAGATGCATGGGGTGCACCGCTCATGGCTGTGGAGCTGTTCCACCCATAAGGTCACACCAGCCACAGGGGTGGGAAGACAGCAAAGAGGTCCTAGGCAACCTGCAAGTCAGAAGAGCAGCACTGTACAAGGTGGCACCACGTGGGCTTTGCATGAACCAAGTCTGAAGGCAGTTCAGCTATGCTTGTGCAACACTGCACAGACCTGCCATGGAGTTAAAGCATCTCATGAGTACAGCTACACGGCTTCTGTGCCAGAGCTGGGACCTCTGCGTAGTTTGGTGTTGCACTGCGTGACATTACCACGAAGGGATGGAGCAGCCTGAAGGTCCTCTACACAAGGGCAGAGAACTCTGGAGAACCTGCACATGGTGCTCACCCACCTTACCAAGACACAAGACAGTACTTCTGCAAGAGAGGCAGAAGAGCCACACAGCTGTGAGTTCAAATCTGTCCACTTTAAACATGATTCAGAAGTCATGATTAAAAAAAATAATCACTTACTCACTTAAAACCTCCAAACAGAGAAAAGGTCAGCTTCAGTGGATAAATGGCTCTTACAAACATTTCATCCATTATCTCTGTGGGATTTCTTTCTTAGACTTTTATCAGTACTTGTAAACTTTGCCTGGTTCTCTGATGTGAAAATGCTTTATATATCTCTCTTACTAATTAGTGAATATCTGACAGTGTAGAAAAGACTAGCCAAAAATCAAAACAAAGCAGGTACTTGGAAAGTCAAACACTGAAGAGCAATGAAGAAATTAAATGAGTGGTGCCATTTATTATTTTAATGATTATGAGCTAATTCAGCTACATCCCAATAAATGGGAATTGCCTTGCCTTATTCTAGCAAGACATAAGCTTGCTTATCTTGTACGAGGGCTTAGGCTAGACTATGGAGAACAGAAAGAGTGCAGGAGTGTGAATTCAACACTTGGTTTAAGGTGATTGGAGAAAAGTCATCATAAACCTGATTCTCACAACTGTATTTCAGGGAGAATCTGGGCATTCCCACCCCTTCCATGAAGCCATGTGCCCACAGCAAGATTTCAGAGCCTCACTGCCATGTTACAGGATGAGTAGCAGCTAAGATAATTTTGTCAAACAAATTCATGTCCATATAAATTACAAAGTAAAGCCCACAGCAGTATCTTTTTATAATAGCATAATGATTCTGTCTGCCAGAAATGAACGTCATTGGTAATGCTTATCTCTCAAAGCAGTTTTATGTATCAATTTATACTTCAGACACTATCTTGCAATTAAATTTCTGGGCTTCAAATGCCTGTTTTCCACTCCTTTCCCCCTTCCAATTCTATGTCCTCCAAGATTAACAAAACCTCCCCTGTGCCAGCAAATTAATCACACTACAAAACTAAACTGTTCATTAGAGCTGCAGCACACCACAACTGCCATTAAAAACTCAATATTGCTATTTTCTGTCTTTAATTTTATGGTGCTGTTTGCAGCAGCCTCTCCTCTAAGTATATGTAACACCACAATAAATACAGTGATAAGCCCTGAACCATGGTGGGTATTGATGTACCATGAGCTTGCAGTGGGTTACAACACCAAAGCCCTTGTCTAGTGGCTTTTTGATATCTATGGTGTGCAAATTCTCACACACACTGACACATGCAGGATTTTCCAACACCCCTCTGAAGTGTCCCACTAGTCCATGTTCACGGATGCTTTGCCGCAGAGGATGAACAGAGATGCAGCTGCACTGCTGCCTTTAGCAGCAACCTTGCCAGTGCCCTCTCCACAATTTTCTGGCCTTTCCTTCTCTCCCCCTCCCTCTCTCCTCCTCCCCAGAAGACCATTAGTCTTCTTCCTTCCTGATCCTTCACTTCTTTGGACAGAACTGGCTGATCCAGCAAACAGTGACAAGTTCTGCAGGATCTCCTCGGTCCTCTGCTCCAGGGTTTTGTAAGCTGGCTGGTGGCTGGCAGGCTCAGGTGTGGGTGGGCTGCCCTTCCTACCCTTGTGACCTGGGGGACTGTCCTCTGGACATTCATAACCTCAGCTCCTCAAGAGATTTCATTTTTTAAATTTAAAATTTCTACCATTTTGGTTTGTTTTGTTATTAGGAGTGGATGGAATTTTTAGCCAGATCCTATTTTAACCTTGTTCTGCAAAGGGAATGTTTTAGAGCTAGAGACAACCTTGTGCTTTGTGTAGAAGCAAGATGGTGTCCCATGCTCATATAGAAAATAATGAAAATGTTTCATAGTTTTGGACAACCAGGATAAAAATACAGACTGTGTCTTATCTGTCTAGCCCTGTGCAATCAAAAGCTGAACTCCTTTACTCTAGTAGAGAAGCTGAACTATATAGCACAGTACCCTACTCCTAGACATCTCATTTCACATTTGGCAAAGAAACTAAACAAGAAAGCAAAACTGCAGCCCTTAAACACAACATGGACATTAGCCCTCTCAAGAAGTGGCTAGATCGCCTGAGAGTCTATGGAATATGTAGCAACCCTATCAACAAATCTCCTCAAACCCTGCAGTTTGCCTGAGTCAGCTACTGCGTTAAGCACTAGAAGGAGCCCTCAGGCTTATGCACCTCTGATTTACATGTGAATTACGCATGGGTTTAAATATGTGAAATGAACCCTGGTCTCCAAGGCTTGCTGCATTAAGAACCCCTTTATATAGCTTAAGCTTAAGGAATAAGGTCTTAATCTGAGGGCAGCATAGCTTTGAACTCAGTCCCTATACAAGGTACCTGGGCTAGTATCAGTTGTGGTCCTGACTTGATGAAGTCAATGAAGCCAGATCTTTGATGCAGGACTTTCCACCATGTCCTGCTCTTACCCCAAGGTACAGATGAAAGGCACAGCAGGAGGTACATCCCTGAAGAGTCATCTGTTTTCTGAGGAGCTGTGGGAAATCACCAAGACTCAGGTGAACTCAGCTCTCCTCCAGGAAAAGTATCTGCCATATAATTAAAAAGAAGCTTCTTGCCTTCCACCACTCCTTACCTCAATGTGCAAAGGGGAAGACAATGAAACTGCCAATGAAACTTGCTTTTCTATAGCATACAGATACCTAAGTATTGCTTACAAGAAATTGTGTTAATAATCTTGTAGTTTTTCACTCAGATAGTATAGAATAGCAAATCAGCCCCAGCATTCAGACCTGAAATAGTCTCCAGCACTCAACTTCTCTGATAAAATATACATCAACAGTACCCATGCATTACCAGCAACTTTAACTCCCAAACAAAACACTTGCCCTTATACAATCCTTTTGTATGCTTTGCATGTTGTAACCATATGTGACATATTAAATTGTGTAATGTCATAGCTCTATTTATTAACTATAATCATCCACTTGGCTTGCTCATAATATTCCATATTAAAATCTACCCTGAGCCACGGGGGCATTTCTTGTTACACCCATAGGAATAGCAGCATATCTGACATGTTTTGCTCTCATATACTCACCAACTTTTTCAGTTTTACCAAATGCTTCAGGTCCCAAACAAGGACTCCAGGACTCATCAAAGGGTTCTTCCCACACTTAACCACAAGAGAGTAAAAGGCTTCCTCTGAAAACCAGCAGCACTGGCGCTGAGGAATGACACACTATGATGATTCTCAGTAGCAGCCCTGCTCTCCTCCAGATCACGTCTCTGTCTCCTGCTGTCCATCCACACACACAGCCTGCCAGGGACCCAAAGGTTAGGGCTACAAAGCGGTCTGGACCATCGTTCTTATGAGGAAAGGCTGAGGGAGCTGGGTCTGTTTAGCCTGGAGAAGGCTGAGAGGGGACCTTATTGATGCTTCTAAATATCTCAAGAGCAGGTGTCAGTGGTGCTCAACAGTTAGGATGAGGAGCAACAGGCACAGACTAAAGCACAAAAGGTTCCATCTGAATATGAGAAGAAACTTCTTTACCTTGAGGGTGCCAGAGCCCTGAAACAGGCTGCCCAGAGAGGCTGTGGAGTCTCCTTCTCTGGAGACATTCAAAACCCACTTGGATGCATTCCTGCGTGGTCTGCTCTAGGTCAACCTGCTTGGGCAGTTGGGTTGGACTAGATGATCTCCAGAGCTCCCTTCCAACTCCAGTTATTCTATGATCTGTGACCCAGTGCTGAGGCGGTGCAGAGCAAACCACTTCTCCTCAGGTGGGCTGTGGGAGCTGCTGGGAAGCTGGAGGGATGTTTATCCCCCAGTGCAGTGTCAGGCAGTGGTACCTCCAGGGTCCAGAGCTGAACACCGAAGCAGGGCAGGGAGGAGGCTGGGAGAGGAAAAGAAACACACCCCAGTGACAAAAAGCTAAGCTTAAAGCTAAAGTGATTCCACATGAGAGCTGGCAAATGTAAATCAAACCTCTTTGCTGAAAGAAACATTACAAAGGGAAAACAGTGATCCTTATCACAGTGCTGGGCTGTCCCCAGGCTCATAAGCAAAGGCACTCACTTTGATCCTGTAGCTCTGTCCCAGGATGGACAGTCTGAATAGTGCATCAAGAGTGTGGCAGCAGGATGGCTGGGGGCATGTATACCCCCTCTTTCCTATCCTCTGTATTTCATTCTTTTACCAGAGAACAGCTGTTTTCATCGGTGATATTTGTGACACTGTGATTTTCTCTCTTTTTTATTTTTTGAAGCTTCTATCAAAAAGATCATCAAAGCAACACAGTTCTGTCTTAGAATTTTCCTACTTGTTTGTGTGTGTTTTCATATAACTGTGTGTGCATATCTGCAATGAAGGAAATTGGTTGACTCTTAGCCTCATTCCTGGTGCACATGTGTGTGTTCTACATTTTTATGTAATGACCTTCTTAAGATACCAGTACCACACAGAAGGAAGATCTGGAGCCAAAATACCGTTCTGTTAGCACTGACAGACTAGCTATGCAAAGGAGCTAACAGCTGCATACTACAGTTCTTCAGAATTTATAGGTTGCTATTAAACCAGCCCTGTCATACTGTGGGTGGCTAAAAGTTTAGGGTGTTCCTTATTTTCATTGCTTCGAACTTTGCAGATTCATTTTCATTCTTCCTTGGGGAGCCACATTTCAAATCTCTCTGAAGGTGTGATGCAGTAGTGGAATAGTTCTTTTTTAGCAAGGCAATAACTTCTTTCTTGACCACATTCTTCCTCCCTTCTCCCCAGCACATGCTCATGCCACCTTTTCCTTACCTACACACAAGGAACTTCTTCATGTTTGCTTTGATGCTCTTGCTGTAGACATGGACAGGCACCATAGCTCAAAGCTGTTTGGTGGCCATGGCAAGGAAGACAAATGTGTTGACTTCTCTACAGCCCAACTCTTGGCTCCTCGCTCCCTGCTTTCCTCCCAGCCCTTGCAGGGCAGAGGAGAGCACACTAATCATACCATGCCTGCTGTCCTCTCCAACACCCATCATGCTCTCTTGCCCTGGGATTTTGAGAAGCCCACTTACATCAGCGGATGTAAGGGAGCACATCTTTCCCTCTCTCCCATGGGACTGACAAGGTGGCATAGGGTCAAATCATAACCTTGTGTCTAAATCTTCTCTAAATGAGATTCAGTTCAGATTCTTTTAAAAACTAACTGCAGCCAAGGGCAAATCTCTCATATTTTTTTGCCTTTAAATACTTCAAGAAAGGTCCTAGAAAATTTTTACTGGTCCAGCATTTTCCAGGCTGGCTTATGGCTTTGGGCAACCAAGTTAGAGCAGTTTTAAAGGGGTTGATTTTCAGAACAGTCTTACTACCCACTTTCTTCTGAAAACCATACTCGTACAAGCAGCCCTCAAGAGATAAGATATAAAAACACCCAACCTGACCAGTGTACTAAGAATCCCAATCTTGGTGCCTGTTTTGTTTCCAACCAAGATACTCAGAAACACAAACAATTTCTGAAAGAATTCATGAGCCAACAAAAGCCCCCATGACAGAAAATACTGGGTTCAGGGCCTCAGAGATTAGAAGCCATTACTTAGTGACAGCTCAGCTTTTGCAGAGGAAGCAATAAAAACCTGTTTCACAAAACAGGCATATAAAATACATTTATTTCCAATCATCACTAAATCAGTCTGTAAGTGAATGAGGATCAGTTGTGGTCCAATGCTTTGGTCCTTTATCTCCTAGCAGATAATTAGCTTTTGGACGTGAAATATTCCTGATCAGCGTGCCTTTTTTCATGAGCAGGATGATTTATTTCTTAGTAGGATCATATGTTTGCTTTCTTTGGCACTGCCTTTTGTGCATCTCCCAGTCAGAGTACCAATCAGGTGGAAATTGCTTGAGATAAAATGTTTGGCATGAAAGCAGCAAGGTATTCCCACCCTTTCCAGTAAATTCTCATTAATGTTTGTATACTCTTTCATGACATCTGCTCTGTATTTGAACCAACCCACTGACTATGGTAAACAGAACATTTTAGCGTTATATAGAGTTTGTTCTTCCTGCACCCCAAAGGAATTGCACCTGAGCTTTCAGTATGTTTTAAAGTTCAGCTGAGCTAAAAATGGTTAAGATCAACATTGAGACTTTAGAGAAATCACTGAGAGCCTTCCTGGGGCTGCAAGTAATATTAAAAGCTGTTATCCCTATTTAAACTCTGTTGATGAACATAATTCAGCCCTTTCCCTGAGGCCTGTTCAAAGTTTTGCATCTTATCAGTGTTGACCAGCAAACTGCTTATCTGGTCTGCTTTGTTTATGGAAGGGCTGTTTGAACCGATGTTGGAAAGAAGAGATATGCATGAGTAACTGTGCAGAAAAGCACAAGCCTGTGCTCTGCCCAAGCTTTGTGCCAGCTAGAAATACCAGCCACACCAGTGCCAAACTGGAGACTGTGTGGCTGTATCAGCATGGCACCGAGCTCAAAGGAAGCTTTCATGAAGGTCTGACTTCCATAGCCTGTTATTAGGCAATAAGATATAGCATATTTTGGACTTAGCAAGGCCTTTGGCATTGTCTCCTACAGTCTCCTTATAACCAAACAGGTGTGGTATCAGCTGGATAATTGGAATATAAATTGGGTGGAAAGGCTATACAGGCAGGAGAAAGGTTGGATGGAAATATCAGAATGTTCAGTTATGAAGTTCTACCTGCATCTAGAGACACCACCCCTCTTCATCTGGGGCAAGCCCACTGCTAACTGACCTGGCCAAGGAGTCCCTCCTGGGGATCAGTCTGCTCCAGCAGCAGACAGAGATGTTTGTGCCTGCAACTTCCGTGAATTCTCAAGTCTTCCACTATTTGTTACCCAACTTGGGAGCTCTGTGTCCTGCAACTTCTCACTGCACAGAGAAAGGCACAAGGCTTCTGCTGAAATTTTGAGAATGACCAAGGCTCAGTGTAGCACCTCACTAGGTGTGAGCTCAACAGGTAACATGCTAGCAAAGACTTTGATCAGGGGATACGCAAGCGGACTAATAAACGTATATGTGCTAGCTCACGGCACGTCCAGTTATCTCAGGCCTGAAAAACTCAGCAATGACAGCACCCTCAAGTCTGCAGCTTAATTAATATGTCACACTGATTGCTTGAACATAGCTCTTGCTTTGTGACTTGTCTCAAAATGCAGCGAGTCAAGCGATGGTATATCTTTCTGTTATTTACTACTATCAATTTAAAACCCTTTTGGGGTACTTCAGAGAGCTCATATTTTACAACTTCTTCCTCTATCTGAACAGCAATTTGCTTGGCTTGTTACTCAGGAAAACATATGCCATGCCAAATATACTACTTCAAAGCAGGGTTAAAATGTACTCAAAATTACATTGCTCTGTTATTACTAACACTGACATATATTGAGAGAAAATTATATTACTCTGCCATTACAAACACTAACATATATTGAGAGCTATACATACATAAGTTGTTGGAGAGGGCTTAACTACACATGCTGTTATGCAGAAATCAGATTCTGGTAGGGAAAAATACTCTATTTTGCATTCAGAAGAACTGAGTATTTGGCTGTAGATGAAATGCAGTTTTGTTTTGTAAGAGGAGCTTAGTAATTACCAGACTTGCCCATGGCTGTTTCACTGGAGGTAGGAGCATGAATATATTCATATTTACTGTTGCTTTATAAGGAATTACAGGTCATGCTAACAGATATGAATTAAGTTTCTTTTTGAATTAATTGTTATAAATGCAGAAAACCTTATACAAAATTCTCAGTTAATTTGTCTGACATAGAAATATATGGAAAACTCCCCTCTTCAAAAAAAAAAAAAAATTTGAAATTGTTTTACAACAGACCTATTTTCATTTTCTGTAATCATGTATCTGCTTTGCTTTCTAGCCTCCTCCTCCTTCACTTGTACCTTCCATCTCTCTGCGCTCCTTTGCGTTTCACAGCTGCAGCATCTGCAGCACTATCTACAGCTGAGCTTCCCCATAACTGGCACCGGGGGAGCTGATGGTGGCTTCACCCATGAACCTTGAGCATGAGGCAATCACATTTGTGCTGGTGTTTCAAAGCAGGAAGCTCACAGAAAGGTTCAGGAGGGACAAAAAGCTAATGAAATGCCACAGGAGGAGGAGTAAAAATAACTCTTGCAGGTAGAGATGATGCTTGGCACACCAGGAATGCTGAGAAAACTAGTGATGAGAGGTCTTTACTTCTCCACGTCCAGCACTGCTAAACCTCCTCATGGAAACAAAGGTCGCTGCTTGCTATTTATAATTAACACCTATGCTGCTGTAACATCTACAGGCTCTCCCGATGAGTTACAGCCTCCCTGTGCCAAGCAGAAAGCCCGTCTCAGCCCCAAGTTGCTTTTCAGAGTGGATGTCTGAGATGTCCATGGGATAGCCCAAGGGACAAGGTGGCAGTGCTGCCCCATGTGATGCACACTGGCCCCCTCCCCAGCCATCTCAAGGCTGTCCAGTGCAACTTGTGCAAAGGGCAGAGGGAGAGCTGCTGGAAGTGTTTTTAAAAATGTGGCCTTACTGCCATTATCAGAGTTTTTATTTTTTTCTTCTCCATCCAGTGCAGAGGAGCACAGGAGGAAGCAGGAAAGAATTTGTTTGAAAATTTGGCAAATAAATGAGAGCGGCTAATACCCTCAGCTGAGAGGAAGCAGGAGGATACAGCTTCCTGATGCTGAAGGATGGGGAAATAGGAAGTAGAACCACAGGGTAATTTTGGTTGGAAGACACCATCAAGATCATCAAGTCCAACCATAACCTAACACTGGCACTAAACCATGCAACAGAATGTCCCTAAGAATCTCATCTATACATCTTTTAAACACCTCCGGGGATGGTGACTCCACCACTTCCCTGAGCAGCCTGTTCCAATGCCTGGCAACCCTTTCCATGAAGAATTTTTTCCTAATATCCAATCTAAACCTCCCCTGGCACAACTTGAGGCCATTTCCCTCTTGTCCTATCACTTGCTACTTGGGAGAAGAGACCAACACCCATAGCTGTAGAGAGTGATAAGGTCTCCCCTCAGCCTCCTTTTCTCCAGGTAAAAAGCCTTTGGGTCATAGTGACCCCAAATCCAGTCGTAGTGGGAAAACCTCACACCTCCGCAGCCAACACCTGTGGTGAGTGAAAAGGACAGGTCCCTGATTTGGGAGGAGGGGTTTCCTCCTGCGAAAGGGGAGGGGTCCTTTCTCCCCTTGGGAAGAAAGCAGGAGGCTGCCTGCCTGTTTCCTGGGATCCCAGGGTGCATTTCTTTCCTCTGGACAAGCAAATAACAAAAATAAGATTTATGCATAAGCAGTGGAGTCCTTGATACCCACTGAAGGCTTTAGGGACTTCATTTGTGCATTATCATGCATCCTATTATCACACTAAATCTTAAAAACTCCAAAGAAGTCAATATTCAGTTAATATTTATTACATCTGCGTCTTTGCTAAGGAAATGCAGATGAGGTTTTCTCTGCAGATCTAGCTACTAGAACAAAGATTTCAGTGTTCTCTATGCAAGAAAATGCAGTAATGATGTCCAGAGAGTTTTTTATTTAAATAATCATTTTTTTTTTCCTCCTGCTTTTCATTCTTCCTGGTGATTTTCAACCCTTCCTCTCAGGTCAGGGCCTCAGTCAAAGCACAGAGCTAAACTGGCCCATAATTCCTTTTGTCAGCTCCAAGTTGAGAAAGCTTCTGAAGGTCGAAGAAAAAACCACGCAAGAGAAAAGAAAAGGAAGAAAAAAACCCAAACCCCTATTTGTATTCCTTTTATTGTGGATTTAATGACAGAAAGAGAAAAGAAGGGGCACATGAGAGCTCCTGATTCAATTAAAAACCTACAGGTTAAAAAAAAAAAAAAAAAAAAAAAAAAAGTTGTTCATTTTTAAATACTTCTGAAGGGAAATTTTTGACTGCTGCTACAGAAGGATTCCTGCACTTTTTATGTCTTAGAGGGGTGCATTGACTCCAGCTGCCCAGCACCAGTGTGACTGGAGCTGCTGGGGACTGCAAGAATCAATCTGCTCTGTGAAGGGGCAGTGCCGTAAGACCACATCTGTACCTCCAAAGAATAAATCAAAAACCCCTGAAAGAAGCAGCATATGGGACATATGCCAGTGTACTTGCACAGGCAGAGAAGAAGCAATTTTTGCTTGGGTATTAAATCTGCAGTATTTCACTACCAGTGGGGAAGGGGTCAGGGTGAGGAGCTGGTGCAATACAAGCTGTTTGGAGTATTCACATTGACAGAGCCACCCAGGCTCTTCATTCTCCCATTCCTCTCACTCTCATTCCTCCTCACTCAGACCTCCACAGTCCCTTTACTCACCTTCTCCCACCGACAGGTGGTTTGAGGTCTGGGAGCCTCTGCAGCTTCACGCTCCCCGCTCCACAGCTGTTGGGAAGAAATGTAGGTGGAGACTAAATGGCGGCCCTGCTGAAAAAGAACAACCTGACACCAAAATAGCCTTACTTGATGTAAGGTAACCCCAAATGATGATCATTTCTCAGCTACTGTGAATCGAGCTTGAGGGGAAAGTGTCTGGCCGTGTGTTGTCTTTGCAAAGCTGTGCTAATGTTCACGTTCAGAAAAAAAAGGTTCCTGAGGGTAAAAGCAAGGAAACCACATCTTGACTTCCAGCAGGGAAGGGCTGGAAAGTATCTTTAAAGCCAGAAGGAAATGTTCAGTAGAGAACTGCTGCTGCAGATGAGAACAATTTTGAGTGTCTGCAGACAATCAATAAATTCCCTGTTTTAACTAGAGGAGAAAAATGAAGGAGGGAAGTAGTTGTAGGCAAATCCAAAACAGGGAAAATTGTGTCTTTCTTCCTGCACAGCAGAGCACAGCTGGCTAAACAAGCACATGCAACCCTGGCTGCAGAGCTGGTAGCTGCCCCAAATACATGGCTTTTGTCACTAGACAGGCAATCGCCTTTCCAAACGTGAATCTGTCTTGGCCTTAAAGATTACTTTTGGTAATCAACAAACAGACTGAAAACCAAAGAAAAAGCAGTAGGTGGAGCACAGTGATGTGATAAAAAGGTTTTTGCAAGAACATGGGGAGGAACATGTGTCACTGGGGAGGATCAAAGCCACCACCAAGATATAATATACTGACATTGCAGTTATCTTGCATATGTGCTGTACCAGTATGCAGACCATCCAACTCCTAGCTTAGACACAGTATCGCTGACTCTCCGGAGCCTTCATTGCTGTGGCTGGTTTCCACTACAGCTTGGCTCAGTATTATTTTTTTCCCTCAGAGAGTCACAGAGCAGCATAAGTGAGAAGGTGGCTTCAAGGGTCTCCGGCCCAACTCTGTTTCAGTGTTTGACCACCCTGGGTCAAAAAATTTTCAACCTAGGGAAAAGGTTTTTCCTTGCAGCTAATCAAAGTTCCCCTTTTTCCAGCTTGTATCTGCTGAAAAATATTAGTTCAAAATGTCCAACCTCTCTAAAATGCCAGGAGGTCACTCTTTGAGCAGGCTATACTATATCCATTTTTAATTTTGATTTCTAGTGTGATCACATGAGAGGATGAATCCCTAGCATTCTATGATTCTATGAATTTAGACACACAGAGTGGAAAAGGGAAAGGAGAAAATGGAACAGAAATACAGACTACTTAACAAAAGAGAATTAAATCAATCTCCAAAGGACAAGTGATTCACTTTGGAACCCCAATAATGAAATCCACAAATGTAAGACAGGCTAAGAAAAACCTAGTGTGGGACCTGAGACAAAAGTCTGAAGGTTACTAGAGAAGCGCAATTAATAAAATGGTAATCTCTGATTCAAAGCATACAATCCAGGAATGTCCTAAAGAATCTGTAAAAATGACAATGAGGAAAATTAGTCAGAAACACTAACTAGCCTGAAGATTCTGGTCTTCACAGAATCACAGAATGTTAGGGATTGGAAGGGACCTCAGAAGATCATCCAGTCCAATTCCCCTGCCGAAGCAGGAACACCTACATGAGGTTACACAGGAAGGCGTCCAGGCAGGTCGTGAATGCCTCCAGAGTAGGAGACTCCACAACCTCTCTGGGCAGCCTGTTCCAGTGCTCTGGCACCCTCACTGAGAAGAAGTTTCTTCTCAAATTTAAGTGGAACCTCTTCTGTTCCAGTTTCTACCCATTGCCCCTTGTCCTATCATTGGTTGTCACCGAGAAGAACCTGGCTCCATCCTCGTGACACTCACCCTTTATATATTTGTAAACATTAATGAGGTCACCCCTCAGTCTCCTCTTCTCCAAGTTAAAGACACCAGCTCCCTCAGCCTTTCCTCATAAGGGAGATGCTCCACTCCCTTCATCACCTTTGTTGCCGTACGCTGGACCCTCTCCAGCAGTTCCCTGTCCTTCTGGAACTGATGGTCCCAGAACTGGACACAATATTCCAGATGTGGTCTCACCAGGGCAGAGTAGAGGGGAAGGAGAACCTCTCTCGACCTACTCACCACCCCGCTTCTAATACACCCCAAGATGCCATTGGCCTTCCTCACAGTGCTCTGAAGCCAGACAACGAGCCATTCAGAGGTCTGTTATACATATAAATAAAATCACGTCTCTGTATTCCATAGCTGTGTTCACATCACTGGGAGACCATAATGTGTTAGAGAAAAAAACAAATCTAGAACTTTTAAATGTTTCAGTTCAAAACCCAGACTTTTACCATGAATATTAAATGAAAACTTTCAGTTCAGTGAACATCCTATGCCATTTCTTATCATTATCACTTTTCTGTAACTAAAGTAAACATTTCATACTAATAAAGCTAAATTATTGTTCTTAAAAATGGAATTTTCTCCAATTTATAGAGGAAAATCTATTTGCAAAGTCAGAACAAGCATGATGCTCTTTAATCCAGAAGTTCAACCGTAGGAAAAAGAGTGCTTGCAGAGTCCCAACTGCTGCAGTTGCTCTGCCTCCATTGCAGGAACATCACCCAAATCTCTTATCTAGACCCCATAACCCAACAACTACAGCTTGTTTATCAACATGCACAGTAGCGCAGCAGCTCTCAACTGCTTCAGATCAGGGTAGAGTGAAAAAAAATAAGGGCACAGTTAAATGAGAACCAAAGGTCTCCAGACAAAATCTTTACCTTTACCAGACTTTAACAAGAGCACAGCAACTAACATCTGGGCTTTTGTTGAAAGATAGAGGTTTATTAAGGACAGAAAACAGTTCTCAGATTTACTTTTTTTTTTTTTTTTTTACAGGAGAATATGCCAACAAATATTGCTAGAGAGAAAAGGGTGTCACCAACTGGCGATCAACAGCCCTGTGAGATGATCCTCTGGGTTTGCTTTCCAACTGGGTACTGAGAGAGCCTAAACTTCAACTTCTGACTGGCAAGGGAGGAACTGCACCCATTCATGTACCAACGCTGCTTTATTCAGTTGCTCATCCTAAGATCAGCTCTGAATACTGAACAGGCCTGTCTGTCTCATTGGGTACTGACAAGACCAGAGCCCAAGCTCTGACAGCTGCCCCCTATATGGGTCACTACCATAATCTGTAGCCACCTTCCCACTCACATGCAGTAGTTTATTACCTGCAAACAGGTAACAAAAGATCGGAAGCAAAATCAGAAGCAGAAACCTGAGAGAAGGACCCAGTGATTCATCCTTGTATGAAAACTTTTGAAAAATGGCAGTCTTTACCCTAGAAAAACAGTATCTGACAGATGATATGGGATAACTACCATAAATATGTAACAACATGTCAGGAAGAAGCTGGGAATCAATATCGTCAAATATTCAAAGAGAAAAGAAGATAATAATAGGCTTTCAAGAAGAAAATGGGGGAAAGCAAGGCCCCGAGTGCAAATCGACAAGAAGAGCTGGTTCAGAAATCAGTCAATCAACAGTGAAACAAGACAGAGAGCAAAAAGTACCTGTTGTGGATCCCATGCACACCTCACCCAAAATGCTTCTTACCAGGCTGACCCTTAATGAAGTTACTTATACATAAGCAAAAAACTCTGAAAGTTGGAATATGGTGGTTGTCCTGTAATGAGGCGACGGTCCCAATCTAATTTCTCAGATATATGGGCATATTCAGACATAAATGGTTCATTTACAGTAATGCTGACCTAAAGGTTTTAATTCAGCTTCAGTGGAAAGTCCCTGTAAATTAGAATCTGGCTACAAGTAATCCTTAGAAATTCAGGAATGCCTGCAGGTAATTATTTCTGTTTCTGATTACATGATGTTTTCCAAATGCATTTTCATACAGTTTGGGACTACTTGGTTAAAGTCCACACCAAAAATAGAGTTTTGCCATTTCTATAATCTCTATGTGTGTAAACAATAATTTAGCCTTCTGCATGATCTGTGTGTGCAGGGGAACTGTAATGCTAGGAATGTTTTGCTGTTGCTTGGGGACTCTCTCTGTAGGTAGCTCCAAATCTGCAGGTGTGTGATTGGAGAACACAGCCCACAGATATTGCCATGCTTGCCATGTATCTACAGTTATTCATGTTCTTCCAGGCATATTAAAGTAGTTGGCTACCTGAATTCACTTTTTATTTTCTTAATATGAGTACCCATCAGAAGACTGAGATTAGATTACCCACAGTAGCATCACTTGACAAGGTTGTTAATAAAGGCAGTCAGTTCTCTATGGGCACCATTCTTTTTACCCTCACAATGTAACATTCAATGTATCTCCACTGTGTAAATGATTTATATAAGGAAATGGGTAAGAAGTAGATACTGTTCTTAAAATCTAATGACAAAACCATTGCATTTAGCAGTAGATCACAGTAAAGCTGCAGCTGTCAGAGTGTCATTCCGTTTTCAAGGACCCTGTCAGCCATTTCCCAAGAATATGTATGAGTGAGGAAAACCAAAATTACAGATGATTCAAGAAAATTACTACGAAGAGCTTTCCTTGGTCTGGAAAGATCTGAGTCTCTGAGAGCCCACCAAAACTGGGGTGTTTTAAACCTCGCAGCTACCAGATGACGCAGTTTCAAATTGCCCATCAATGACTCATACTCTCCAGCCACCCATATGTTTTTTTTCCTATAAGCTGTACATCCTCTGCATGTTGTGCTACCACAGCCATTTCAGATAAAGCTGGAATTAGGTACGCTACTCAAAAGCCTTCCAATATTTTGTGATTGGAGTAGGCAGATGATGAACATAGATGAATTTTACTGTAGCCTTACTTGTTATTCAGCCAAGGCTGTGTGTACCTCCTGAAAATAAAATGCGTAACGGCCACTTGTCACCTGCTGCAGCACAAACTACTTTTAAGAGACGACAACCCTTTGATAGTAGGAAGAAAGTGCAAATTTTCATTTATCATCAGCAAGAGTAATAATAGCTACTGACCTGTGACCACAAACGCACCATTTCAGAAACTCAGAGAATGGCAATTAAAATCTGAGGTGGCCAAATATCACCAGCAAGCTAGAAAGATGTATAAATTAAAGTAAGAGAGTCTTTTGAAAGAGCACCAGTTTAACACCAGGGGAAGAGATGAGTAAACACACAATTCTGTACATTGCACTGCGTTGTGTGAACAGGTTTCATAGCCGCACCTTGTTAGATCAATTCGATTTAAAATATTATCTTTCCCAAAACTATAAAACCACAAGTTTTAAAAGCTAAGGCTTGAAATACCTCTAGAAATATACCCAGGGAAGAGAAATTACACATAAAACCAAGACTGCCCTGTTTTTTAAGAGGTTTTGATGACAGTACACGGCACTGTGCAGGTCTCGACTCTAGCGTGCATCTCTGGACTGCAACAGATGCTGCTTGCAGATTTTGATGTCCCCCCTTTCAAGAGCAGAGCTGCCTCAAGGCAGGTGTCTGAGCAGCATTCAGTGCAACACTAGAGCACAACATTGCATTTTTTCATGGGGAAAATCTCTCATCTGTGCTCCTCCTCAATTTCAGTCCCTTGAAGCTGATTTTCCCAGCTGGTGGCACAGTCTGAATTCAAGCACCTGCTAGTGTAAAAGGGTTTCATAGGAACTCAAGAAGAGTATGAGTCAGTGTGCTAGAACTTGTGAGACCTGCATTTTATGGGATGTTAGGATCTCCATCCTTTGGGCCTTCAACTCAAAAAAAGGCATAAATAAGAAAAAAAGCACACATGAAAACAAAACAAAGCATAAAAACAAAAATAGGAAACAAAAAAACCCCAGGGAGACTTCTATCATCAGGAAGCAGCACAAGTCCTCATGAGATAAGAAAACAGGAGTACCACCTGAACGAGATTCTAGGACCTCTGCCTCTCAGAACACAATCCCTCTTCAGAACCATATGTTGACTCTGGAACCCAATCTAAGACCATCAAGTGATCTAGAACCCTCAAGTGATCTGGAACCATCAAGCGACCTAGAAACACACTTCACCAAGTGAGCAAGACAGACACCAGCAGGTGACTGTCAGGAGGACCATCAAGTGAGCTAGAACCCAATCTGGATCCAGCTAGCAATCTAGAACACACCCCAGGGAGGAAAAACTCAAAGAAAGCTAGAACACAAACGAGAACCCAAATCTAGACATGCCCCCCAAGCCAGAACCAAGTCTAGAACATGCCCCAGAACATTCAAGTGACCCAGAACACAGTCTGGAATATGCTCAAGAACATTCAAGCAATCCAGAACACAGTCTAGAACATGGTCCTGTCTCAAAAGGGGAAAAAGATCCTGGGGCAAGAGTTAGCAGGACTTATTGAGAGGGCTGTAAACTAGATTTGAAGGGGGAGGAAACCAGACGTGGCAGAGGCACACCCAAGGCCAACATGCCAACATCTGAGGTTAGCCCTAACGATGCCCTTCAGTCTGCCAACCCAGTGGAATCAACTCAGCTGAAGTGCATCTATATGAATTCACACAGCTTGGGCAACAAACAGGAGGAGTTGGAAGCCCTTGTCAGGCAGAAAAAACTATAATATAGTTGCCATCACAGAAACATGGTGGGATGACTCTCATAACTGGAGTACTGCAATGGATGGCCATAAGCTCTTCAGAAGGGATAGGCAAGGAAGGAGAGGACATGGGGTAGCCATGTATGTTAGGGAGGGTTTTGATTGTCTGAAACTTGAGAAGGGTGATGATAGGGTTGAGTGTCTATGGATGAGAATCAAGGGGGAGGGCAACAAGGCGGACATCCTGGTGGGAGTCTGTTACAGACCACCCAACCAGGATGAAGAGGCAGACAAAATATTTTGCAGGCAGCTGGGAGAAGTCTCTTGATCACTAGCCCTTGTTCTTATGGGGAGCTGCAACTTAGCAGATGTCTGCTGGAAGTACAACACAGCAGAGAGGAAGCAGTCTAGGAGTGCATGGAAGACAACTTCCTAACACAGCTGGTTAGTGAGCCTAACAGGGAAAGACCCCCACTGGATCTGTTGTTTGTAAATAGAGAAGGGCTCGCAGGCAACATGTCAGTGGGAGGTCGCCTTAGGTATAGCAATCATGAAATCATTGAGTTTACTATCCTTGGAGAAGTTAGAAGGGTGGTCAGCAGAACTGCTGCTTCAGACTTCTGATGGGCAGACTTTGACCCGTTCAGAAGGCTGGTTTGCAAATTGCACCAAGTTGGGTGGAAGTGTTGATGTGCTGGAGGGTAGGATGGCAATATAGAGGGATCTGGATCAGCTGGATGACTGGGCTGAAGCTAACTGTATGAGATTTAAAAAGGCCAAGTGCTGGGTCCTGCACTTGGGTCACAACAACCCCAGGCAGAGCTACAGGCTCGGGGAAGAGTGGCTGCAAAGCTACCTGGCAGAGAGGGATCTGGGGTGTTGATTGACAGTTGGCTGAATATGAGCCAACAGTGTGCTCAGGTGGCTAAAAAGGCCACCAGCATCCTGGCTTGTATCAGGAACAGTGTGGCCAGCAGGACTAGAGAAGTGATTGTGCCACTGTACTCAGCACTGGCGAGGACCTATCTTGAACCCTGTGTTCGGTTTTGGGCCCCTCATCATAAGGACACTGAAATACCAGAGTGAGTGCAGAGAAGGATGACAAAGCTGGGGAGGGGTCTGGAGCACAAGTCTTATGAGGAGCAGTTGAGGGAACTGAGGCTGTTTAGTCTTGAGAAAAGGAGGCTGAGGGGAGACTTTATCACTGTCTACAACTACCTGAAAGAAGGTTGTAGCATGGAGGGTGTTCGTCTCTTCTCCCAAGTAGCAAGTGATAGGACAAGAGGCAACAGCCTCCACTTGTGCCAAGGGAGGTTTAGATTGGATATTAGGAAGAAATTCTTCATGGAAAGGGTTGTCAAGCATTAGAACAAGCTGCCCAGGGAAGTAGTGGAGTCACTATCCCTGGAGGTGTTTAAAAGGTGTTTAGATGAGGTTCTTAGGGACATGGTTTAGTGCTAGAGTTAGGTTATGTTTGGACTCAATGATCCTAAGGGTCTCTTCCAAATGAAATGATTCTATGAAAATAGAGGAGAAAGAGTCACTACCAACTTGCTGCATGTCCCTAAGACTAAAGGAGTAAAGCAGATGAGAGGAGGCTTAGCTCCCTGTTACTCGTGAAGGGGTAGGACAGAGCAGACCACCCTATATGCTGGGAATGTACCACACTGTACCACATCCCTTGGTGAGCTGGTCTCTCTTGCTAGCCCTTTTTGAAGTCACACAACAAGAGGAACGGGTCAAGAGAGGATGACTATCACTGAAGAACACCCAAGATTCAAATCTGTGCATGAATTTGGTCTCTGTTTCCACAGTCCCATTTTGCTTGATGATGCCAAACTGGAATTGAAGAATGTATTTTGAGCATCAAAGGAAATGCTTCATCCAACTCAAAATGAAAAAAAAATAAAACAAACCACAAAACCAACCAAACAAACAACAACAAAACAAAACAAAAACCAAAACCACAACAAAAGAAACCAGTTACTAATATTATTACTTATTTAGTTCTAATAAAGCTCAGACCAACTTAAAATGAATTTGAGCTGAAAACAAGAGAGCACATTGAATGCAAGGAGCACACCTGAACATGGACACAGTTTTGTAGTCACCACCCTTCTCTGGATCAGAGTTCAACCCTCTGCTGCTTCCTCAGCTTCCCCTGAGATTTTGTACAGTTCATTTAGGCTCTGCACAGACTCTCCTTCTGTAGACGGGAGCCCTCCTCCCACACCTCTACCATTCTCATCTCTCTAGGTTACAATTCAGGTTTTTAAAGGTGGAAAGACCTCTCATGGTATCACAAGGATGTTTTTAAGATACCCAACACCAAGCATGACCACTCATTGGCTTTATACAGAGGCTTGGAGAAGTAAAAAGATGTTTTAAAAGCATCTTTCGAAAATAGAAGCCTTTGCCCCCAGGAACTGCACCAGGTTTGTCAGAGATGACAGGGAGGATGCTGCCCGGAGAGGTGCAAGCAAAGCATCAAGGAGGAGATTCAGAGCCTGTTTCTAGGCTTCACTCATTCATAACAAGGTTTGACAAGGTGTAGAAACACTTAGAAGATAATATTATTTTACCAGCACTGAATGTGAACACCGAATTGCGTACATACATGTGCCGAGAAACTGTCATTTCTAAACAGGAATGCTGAAGGGACAATTTGTTTCTGATATGACAGCTTTTTGTCTGCCAAGGAAGACTAGCAGTGAGCTGGTGCTTCATGCAGGAAATATATCAGTTATAAGCATACCACCGTACTCCTTAGACACCCTATTTTTGGTAACTTCTTCTTTTAAATACCACTCTTCAGATAACTTCTGGATAAGAATCTAATTATGTTTCTCAATCCACTGGGAGGGAGAAAGGGGTTAATTATATTTCAGTTTTATTTAGAAACAGAATTACGATGAGCAGCATGAAACCAAAACATATCAGCCATGACAAGAAATAGGATTTAATATAGAATTTTTAAAAAGAATATAGCGACCTTAATATGCAAAAAGCATTAAGTGATGCAAACTCTTGACACAGGCAGACTTCTTTTTAATTTTGTTTTATTTAAGCCTGTCTTCTAAACATCTGTGCACTGATGTGAGATGAATATCTAAACCAGTAATAACTGCGGCTAGATAATGCATAAAAAGATTCAGACCTACCATTACCTACTGCTTTTCATCCCAAAAGGATTGTGCAGAATTTACAATCTGTGGCTGAAACACAGTACATAAAAATGCAATGCTCCATCCATCACTGATGCAGAACTGGTTCAGGCATGAAATATGATAGTAGTTTAGCTGCAACAATGCACCACAGTTTCAGACAAGAAATTATTAAATCCTATTATCAATACTTGGGTAGGAAGAATGTCATTGAAGGGAAAATTTTCTCCTTTCTTCTTCTCTCAAAAGGCAAATAAACTACTGAGAGAGTGGCACAAGTGATCAAGTGCTCAATTAAAATTTTAACCTGAGAATTTAAACTCAATCAAGTTGATAATAGCTGAGATGCTGGACAGGCCTGTGTTGATCCTGTTTCTCAGCACTTCTGAGGATTTCCCATTCCCTTTCCGGAGCGTGCCACCTGAACCTGGGACATGGGGAGGAGGTCAGGATTGCTTCCAAAACACTTGAGAAGGCAACAGATTTTTCCTAAGCCAGAGGCACTTGGAAACTGGGATTGAGAGGCTATCACATGGTGCAGCTATGGACCATGAGCTGAATACACTCTCTTCAGCAACATGGGACCAACAGTCCACCAGAGGGAAATCAAACCTAACCAGCTTTAAATTTATTTTCTGGACATGAAAGAATCCTTCTTCTATATTTCTTGCTACTAGAATTGTACTGCTTTTTATATTGCAATCTTAGAGGTCACCAACAACATACATGTGGCAGAGAGCACACTGGGCCAAAAGCACTAGGTGTCCATCCTCTCTAGTTTATTTATATGAACATGGCTTCTAAATCAACTTTCACATGACTTAAGCTTGGCTAGGAGATGCTACAGCTGAAGAGCTGAGTTTAGCTGCTCTTTTCAGCCTAGGCAGGATTGTGTGGAGGGCCAAGGATGTGGGTCTGGCTGATCTCAACCTCAGCCCCTCCGATTTGAGTTTGAAATATTTTTCCATGTAACATCATGGCATTTTAAGGTATTTTGGGGTTTTTGAGCGCAAGCTAAACTATCTAGACCTACACAGTCTGTATGCCCACAGTAACAGCTGCAAGCACACATATGGATCAGTACGAGTCCCATACTAAAATCACATAACATTTCACCTACAGAAAACACTCATTACCTGAATGCTGACCAGAGCCAAGCCCTGGTCTTAACTTCAGCACATTTTTAACTGAAGAGGAGATGTTTGAAGGACAACACCTAAAAATGTAATCTCAGACTGCTTTCACTGTGCCCTAGGCACAGTCTATTTTTCTGTCCTCCCAGGCTGTCTCTTGGGTATAATCTTACAGAGATTTCTGTGCCTAGTTTGAGCTGAGCCATGGCAAGTGACAGCACGACCACAGATAATTCGTTAAAGCAACGATGTGGCCACATACTCTGCACTGGCTGAAGCTGATGTGAGAAAATATACTAGCTATATACCAAATTTCTTCAGCTGCCCATCAGTGTTTTTCCCTTCTCCCTCACCAGCATAAGCACTGGTGTAATAACTACCTTTAACTCTTCTACCAAGCCTGTCCACATTAGGCCATCTCTGAAAAATCACTGCTTGTCACCCAAGCTACTGTAACCCAACTTTGCCAGGTCTGTGGTTCATGATAACACACAGGCTTCTACCTTCCAGTGAGGGTAAGAGGGCCCATGAGGCCATCTTCTGCAGCCCAGCTGTAATTCCTTAGGTAAGGCCATCCGGTCACTTGGGAGCTTCTGGACATGTTGGTGAACTAAGTGCCGACAGACTTTAGTCGAAACAAAACTCATATTGGTTTAGTTCAGCCAACAACATGAGGTGTACAGTAGGTTTGCTGTCTGAGATTTGGTCTGGGCAAAACACAAATGATTTAATACAAGTGGCGATTGATATGACTAATGAGGTGACCCTGTGCATACATATACCTTCTTAAATCTATTTGAATCTAGACTTTTATTTTAACTGACAGTTTAGCACTGAATGTTTTGGAAGATGTGGAAGTAATTGCACATTTTAAGCTAACTGGACAGAGAGCAGTCATAGAGGCCCCAAATCTCTCTGAGGGTTGGGGACATATTCATAAGAGATGAAGGTTGCAGGCATGATTGGCACACCAGTCAATTGCCTTCCTGACCGAAAGAGGAAAAATATCAGTTCTCATTGAAATTTGCTTCTTTTATCATTACAGGCACTTACAGATTTAGGATCATGAATGTATGTACAATACAGAAGATCTGCCTCTAGCAATTATCTTACACTGTGCTGCAGTGCCACATGCAATCAGGGCTGCTCCTCCAACACATCAGACAGGTGTACTTCTTGCCTAGAATTATTTTTCATCTGACAGCACCGTGAAAGAAATCGGAGAAGACAAATGGAGAAAGCAGCTAAATCAAACAAGGATATTCACAGTGCCCAAGAGAGCGGAGAAACTAAATAAAAAGAATATAAGGTGAAAGAGGAAAAATAATCCTAATCCAAACCTTGGAAAACTCAGATGGGGTTATCTCGAATGCCACTGAGAGCAGGTGCAGGACATGTAACTGCACCATAGGTACATGTTTAGAGATGCTCCTACGGGACATTCAGCATCCTCCCCATTGGGAGAGGGACACAAGCAGCTGGTTGTGGTGGAGACAAGTCCCTGTACGCAGCTATGGGGTTACATTCATCCTGATGCACAATGTCAACCTCCCGAGGCTTCTGCCACCTCTGCATTCCTCTTCAGACAAATCACTTCTCTGCTCTCCTTGCTGGGCTGTTTGCGCTTCCGTGGACCCACATCAGCAACATTTGGTGATTGTGTGGCATTTTTCAGAGGAAGAGCTAGGAAAAAATCCGGTGCCCTGCCTGTCTCAGCAGTGTCCCTGTGGGAGCTGGTGCCATGCCGCAGGACTGGGCAGCTATCACTATTTCGCAGGCTTCTGCTGATATCAACAAACTTTTGGTCAGGTTTATAAAGCTTCTTTTTCCAAAGCAAAAAATATTGATTAAAACCAAAAATGTCTCTGAATCTGGATTTCATGTCTCTTTTGCAGCCAGATCACGTGGCTGCTCTAGCTGCCCTTCCCCGCTTTCATACAGCCAGAAGGTTCTGAATCTTTCCTATCTCCCTCTCCTAACTGGACACAAGATCCTGACTGTGTGTGTGTGAAGATACTCAATTTAAAAGACAGATTCAAATGATCTTTGACCTGGCCAGGGTTTGTCATTTTCAGATAAGAAATAAGAAGAATATCCAGCTGCCTGGGAGATGCTTCTCTTCCCCTCTTCAAGCATTTTAAATAGCAGTGATGCAATGCAAGACGTGCAAAGTAGAAATAAAGACCTCATCTGTGATTTTAACTCTTGAGTGAAGACGAGTGAATTTACACATTAAAATATCATGTATTTAAGAAATAGTCCAAGAGAGTAAGCCATCTGTCATCTAAAAACTATTGTGAAAAAACGGACACTCTTTCTATATTTTTATTAATTGCTTCCCACAACTCAAACAGATTAAAGGTCACCGAAAAGGGAAAACCTGTATTTGTGCCTGGTTTTCTTCCTTATGCTTTATGTTGGCCTGAGAACATGAGATATTTTACTTTTGCATTTTGGGGAGGAGGGCAAAGGGGAGTCTGTAGGAGGATGGAGGGCCCTTTCCCTTAGAAACTGAAGGCAAATCATTCAGTTTTCCCTGGAGATTTTGACTAATCAAGGAACCGGCAGAAGACACGAGTATGAAGATTGACTGAGAGAAGATTCACTCTTTTTTTTTGTTGTTTTTGGTCAGCAATCTCCCTTCCCCATGTAGACCTCAGCGCCATTCCCAGAGGAATCAATAGTGCTGTTGGCATAAAGGCCTTTTTTTTTTTTTTTTTTTAAAGTGAAGGCTGGATTTTGTGTAACTACAGCAGAAGAGATCTTTCTTTTTCAGACCTTATTAGCACATTTCAAGGAAATAAAGGCATAAAAATTTTCAGGCACCTTAAGGACCTTTTCCTAAGGAAGCTACCTTCTTCACAGCTGTTGGTGATCATCCCTACTGAGCCTGCTCACTCTCAGCTGTAAAGCAAGTCTGGCTATAAGGATGCGTCTTTGATGAAGCCAACAACTCAATGTTTTCACAAACATTCCTAACCATAACAATATTTTTCAAAGAGACAATCCAAAATCTCCCATATGTCACTGTATCTTTCCATAGCTTAATGACCACATCGATGCAGAGTTCAATGGCTGAACTCAGGCTCTGAGATCAAGTATGTTCATGCTGGATTTTGAGCCCTATCTTGTGTTAAGCCAGCCTATAAAATAGGTAGTATCCTCATATTATCAACTGCTTTCTCCACACCTACCTCCACAGAAACTTTCTGTCACGGAGGCACCCCAAAGTCAGTTTTAGGAAGACAATAAGTTCCAAAACAGACTTTATTCTGGCTGGAAAAGTACAGCCAATAAACAGACTAGAAACAGGGTTTATACAATTAGTTATGACTCCGACAACATAACATAAAGGTTCAGATATCAGTTGAGGAGATTATTGGGGTGCAGCAAAATGAGAATACTGAGGATCCACAGCATACATGCACACACTCACAAGAAACAAACCAGAGCCCTCTGACTCCAGGGTAAACTATCACTCACCTGAGTTAGGCGAGGACGACCATTCACCTGGTTAGGCAAGAATTTATTCAGGTATATATCCAGTAAATTATCACTCACACAAACGAAGAAGTGAGGCACTCCCAGTCCTGGGCAGTTTCCTTAGATGGCATTCCCCTCTAAGGGGAGGGCTCCAGCTCAGCAGACCCTCTGCTCCGAGAAGACCACACAAAAGGAATCTTTGGCAGGAAACCTGTTTTATAGTCTGATCAGATCTGGCTGTGGGCATTCCATAAACTTGTCAGCTTATCTGGGCCCCTCCTCTGCTAACGACCCTGTCAACCAGCTCTGGGTCCCACAAAAGAGCCAGTAACTGCCCCACTGAAGGCTCCAGTTCTCAGAGGGCGATGTGCAACCACCACACCAGTTCTCAGGGGGGAGTGCAACTGCCACACTTTCTTACCAGTTAAGCTTTCAGTTTAGGAGTCTCACATACAGTTTTACCACCTGCATGCAATAAAAGGGACTTCCACATGCAAAACTCTTAAAGAGTAAAACCCATAAATCTCTGGGCTTAAGTCCTGGCTCTATAAAGTTATTGGCTGAGTTCTCATGGATGATGACACAAGGAAGGTTTCGTTCATGGTCAGTACACATAATTATTTATATTAGCATGGGTTACATCGCCATGCTTGTGAACTTGCTTACTTTTACTCAGAAGCAGACACTGACGTACTCTTACAATTACTTGCTCGAAAATATTAGCTGCCAGTTTACAGGCTTTTCTTGCAAAAGCTTCATCAGGAAATAGAATTGTTTTAAAATGCCCTTTTCTGTAGCAGAATTTTTAAAAAATGACCATTGCAGATTGCTGCATGAACTAGGGTATCATTGTTTGAGGAACGTCCTATCTTCAATTCTCAGAAGGCTGTGGGAGCCATTGTGTTTTTCATTAATGTTTCCTGAGTTCCATGTACAAGTTTGTTGATCAATTCAGACTTTCCATTTAATAATCCAGCTTCCAGGTGTTGAGGGAAACCAAGTGGTACTCACTAATTGCCAAGTATAGAATCAACTACTCCCATCTGAGCTTAGCCTTCAGAAATGGCAGTTTTTGACAAAGATGTGTGCTCTCTGTCAGTAACGATGCAGAGCATCTGGGGACAAAGTCATTCAGAAATACAAATAACTGAACTCTCTCCTGAATTTAGGAAAAAAATAGATTTTCCATAATCTGTTGCATGCTGTCTACTATAAGGAAAAAATAAAATAAAGCAAAGCAAAACCATGTTCCCTGAATCTTGAAGCCTCTCTTCTATTCAAACATGGGTAGGTGAATTGGTTATCTGGATTAAGAGGTTTGAGGGGATGCTTACTACAGGCCAGAAGAAAACCTTTATATTTCAGTTCCTTAAATGTAAAAAACAAAAGCATCTACAGGACACTTTAGGGACAAAGTAGCCTCATAGAACTGAATCTGATCTACATCCCACTCACCGACAGGTCTTTGCTGTGCACTGCTCCTTCTGATGCTCCAGGATTCTGTCATTTTTATGGTCTGGATATGTTCTATAGTATATTAGGCCAATGAGACATGTTAAACATGAATGTGACTTTTAGAAGTGGTGCCCTGGGCTGATCATTCCTCCCTTTAAACCAGCAAAATAGAGGAGACTGGCATAGTGATGGATTACTGTCAAAACATGAAAGGAGTGACGTGGTTAGATGTAATGACAGGGGAAAACCCCTGTCCCTTACAGACAGATTTTAAGCATGAACAAAGCACAGTCAATTTAAACACTTGTATTATATTTAAGCATGGCTCCAGGCAGCCTGCCAGTTATCAGAGAAAAAAGGGATAAAGAGCAAGTGTAAGCTCCCAAACTGGGGTGAACAGCCTCCAGATACCCTGGGTAAGAGCTTCCCATCCCAGATCCTCACTCACATGGGTAAGCAGGAAAGGTTGGGTTTCCCTCCCTGGACGTTACAGAAGAAGAACAATTTTCATCACAGTGACACAGGTGATGTCATCCACCATTTAAGAGATGGCAGGAAGTCCTAATCCTACCCCCAGCTCTGTTACTAACCCACTCAATGCTCTTTGTGAAGGCAGTGTTTCCACTTAACACCCACATCCACTCATGCTGCAGACTTGTCAGGGAAAGGGCTGTCTTCTCCTCCGTGATGAGTACTGTCTTACCTCAGTGTGCCTGAGGCCCGTGTTGACCTTGGCCTTTTTGCCATAATGCCATCTAAGAAACCCTTCTCCAGGCTGCCTTTCCACACTGAATGCACGTCTTGGTTAAACACACTGTAGCACAGTGGCTTTGATGCACCATGGCACATTTATTCTCAGATTTATTATTTATATTTATATGCTAAAGGTGGCCAATGCGAAGAGTGGATGAGGCTATGTAGACGCAGCCACAGTTCCTGCTGTGGCTGTAGCTACTTATTTTTTGGGCTTTAGGAGGCCTTCACTAACACCTCATTTCTTCAGCAAGGTTAGGAACACAGACACACCTCAAACAATGGTGATTATCTCAGGAATTTCTCTGCTGAGCCAATGGCTCACTGAGATTTTAGCCTCCAAAACTGAACAAAAATCTAATGAGAAAAGCTTAGAGGGTGAAAAAAAATTCATTTACCTGCAGAGAAGGATTTCTGGTTGCAAAGAAAATGAATTAAACAGTCTGTTTAGCTTAAACTATCTGTGGAGTTGCCATTCATTAATAGATAATGCAATGTATTCCTCTGACATTTGCAAGTGACTCTCAAGAGCTTTGATAACAAGATCTGTATTGCCAGGCTCTAATTTTGTTTAGAGTTTGCCTACCTAGTAGAACTGTTTAGAATGAGAAAAGTTTGGCTCATTATTCTAATTTGAGAAACGTTTGTTAACCATTACCAACAAAATAGTGAAACCGGTGATGTTGCTTCTAGAAGGGTGGAATGGTCAAGAAGACAATATGCTTCTAATTTCTTTCATTTTTGTCCTCCCAAAGAGTTGTATCAATAAATTTCTATGGCTATTTTATCTTCTCTACACCCCATGAAAAAACTTTCTTACCACTGTATATCCTCTGATGATGATGAGCCTGTATCTGCAAACAATGGAAAACATGGTTTACTAACATGCACATGTAGAGTATCCGAAGGACAGAGCTAACAAGTTGCTGAGGCTGAAGTCTCTGCCTCTGGCTCTTTGCTTGTGCACATGCCCTCTTTAAAGTAGTGAACAAAAGCAACCATGTGGGAGCTGGCCTGACCTTCCATCTCTAAGAGGGGTGACAAAGAGAAATATAAAGGAGAAAATAAAATGAGAGTTCTCATTTTGGAGAGAAATATAATTTACTGTGCAATAAAGAAGTGAGGAAAAGGAAGGTTTGGTATTGCTTGCTAAATTTTGTCAAATACACAAGAAAGTCAGGCTGCCAACCAATCAATCCACGCTTACATCTCAGCTTCAAAATCTAGGAACTAAACAGCACAACTGAATTTTTTTAAGAGTCAGTCCAAAATTCTTCAAGTCACAGATTTTTCAGACTAAGTACGGCCTTGATTTGTTTGACCTAGACAGAAATTAGGATAGGGATGCAGAGCTGGTGAAGCCATATACTAGGCTGAGAAGTGAAAATCCCGAAGTGCTTGCCAAGTATTACATCCCCTTGGATATACATAGATTTCCAAGTACATATACCTGGATCTGGCAAGTCACACCACAGTGTACTCTGTTACTCAGGTCCACAATTGGAGGTTGATCTGGTCCCTTTGACGTGTGAATTACTAGGGCAATTAAAATAACGAGTAGTGGAAAAGTACATGCTACTATGATACCCGTATAATCTGGTGCTGCTTTCTTTGTCTATTTCTATAAAACACACACACAACTGATTTTTTGCTCAGCCTTAAGAGCCTTTTTGTTCCCCTTCCATTGTAATACAAGAGCATGCCATTTTCTAGCAGATCAAAAGCATGGGTTTATGGCTAACAGAAGTGTTTGGTGGGACCAGCAGAGGATTGCTTTGGGAGACAGCTGAGTCAGTGACCCAATGAAGTGTAGTTCCATTTGTTTAGGCTATGGAACACACGCATTATTGGCCCAGCACGAAGGTTTACAAACTCACAAAAATTCAATGAAGCTTTCAAAACAACTGAAAAAATGGTCAGCAGTGGAGGGAACAGCAATAGCCTCCATTCTGCTGGTCAGCTCCTGAAAAAGCCATGCAGCCAAATATTACACTTCTGCTCTGGGCCAAACAGAAATGTTTCCACATTTACCCAGGACACACAGCACAGCTTGGCTGATGCTTCAGCAGAGATCACAAGAATAAGAGAATGGAAATGAGGCCTCAGTGAGGCCTGTGTTTAAATAAGTATTTTGAGCTATTTGAACAGGGAGGTGCTCGATTGTGATACAAGAAGAGCCCTTGTCTGATATCTCATCTTGTCTCCATCAGAGAGTATAAGTCCAGAAAAACATGTTTCCACACAGAGTGTCATCAGCATGAAGCTCTCCAGCTGTATTCATTGCACTGTATGGTGACACTTGATAAGCACGGAAAGGACATTTAAAGTATCTTGAGAGCAAAATGGATTTTATTGAGGAAAGAAAAGGAATAGAAGATTTTGAATCTTTCTGTTTAAAAGAGATTCCTTCTGGCAATGTTTATTAAATAAAAGTACAGTCCTGTACTTTGAATATGTCTTCATTTTACTTTAAAGGAGATAATGGATGGTGAGGCAATTGTAGTTCAGGAAGTCAAACTCAGGCCCATTGAATCCTGTTTTGTAATTAATCACTCAGAGGGCTGCAGTTCCTGTGGCTTTTTACAACCAGCCCTCTTATTAATTTTGTTGCAGCAATGAGAGACCAAGAGAAGAAACTGGGGCACATTGACCCAGCCACTGCGCATCCTAAATTTAAAAGATAAAATAGTTGCTGCCCCAAAGACCTTGAGCTCTTCAAACCCATGCAGAGGGACTCCTGGAAAATTGTGTTAAATAGAAGAAAACATGGTTACTGCAGCAGTATCTTTATGCAGCTCTGATCAATGGGTCCATGCAAACCCACCATAGAAGCAGCTCAGCAGCTGGCAGGGCTTTTACCCCATATCCCATGGGCAGTTCTCCAGCATGGAGCCCTGCTCAGCTCTCAGCCCATGCTGCAACTCTACATTGCCTCAGAGGATGCAGAAACCTGGGGTAAATCTTCTACTATAGGAAAGGACACTAGTTGTCCCCACACACTTTATTCTTGGTCAAAAGTGGAGTGTCGTCCATTCAGCCCATCACAGGCATCCAGCTGCGCAGTGAATTTCTTCAGAATCTTTTAATCTATTTCAAAGGATAAAACCACTCTTACAAGGAGCCAATTCAGCTCTGATAATGATTTGTGCATGGCACAGTTTAGTATTTAATAGACATATCACCATCTGTTCTAGTTTTAAACAATAAAATTGGAAACAACAGAACCAGCAGCTGCATTCATTCGAAAAAAAAATAAAAGACAGGAAAGAGGTGAGTGAATACATAAAGTGCATGAGCAGAAAACGATTGCAGGGGAAATTTCCCGAGCTACTCTGCAAGAGAGAACTTATTGCTACATTCTGTATTTTGCACAACATGTATCTATCATATTTTTTTCTTACGTTTTAGACATAAATCAGTGGGGGAGAGGAGGGAATAGAGCTCTGTGCTGAAACAGTAAATCCCTACTGATAGCGATTTCTTCACAGCAAACAGGGATTCACAGCAAGACTTCTTTTCTGATACTGAAGAAATGATAAGTTAAATGCAGTGGGAAGACAATACTTTTCTCTGTGGGCTACAAATGAGTCCGAGTTGGAGCTGGGATTTATTTCCTCCTAAATCAAAGGTCTGCATTCTCTAGAAGGCATGCCTTTGCCAGCAATGCAGCACCGAGGGGCAGTGATGTTTCTGGAATCAAGATTAGTACATTGAATAGGCATGAGTTATGGTCGCAGTGAAGTCGTAGGCAGGCTATGTTCCTTCTCTGCGTCTTTTTCTAGACAGTTTCTCTGCCAGTGAGCTAAAGCAATAAGTTGACTGTTTTTACCAACCCTCAGAGTGTCTCTAGTCAAACAATTACAGCTTATACTAGAAATTTAGTTGTGTTTGGAAAGGTAAAATTATGTTTCATGATATTTTTCTAAGGAAAATTTTGAGATTGAATAAAAATCAACCAAATAGATAGTAAATCTTTTTTGAGTGTGTATAAGAACAAGACTGTAAAAAAAAAGCTTGTAAGGATACACAACAGAAGAACTTAGATTTTGGATCTGATTTTGGGCTCATGTCATCTTTATATCTTACTCCAATGGCATCTGTCAAAATCAAGCATAACATAGCTACTGTCAGGAGAGTTAAACACCACTGGAATCAGGCTCAGCCTCTTCATGTCTCACACATTCACTACTCCTTTAGAAAAAAAAAAGAAAAAGGAATCCTACTGTGAGCTAAAACCTTTGCCAAGGGCTTCAGAGGAATACCATGAGGGTAATAGGTAATAGTAGCAGAAGTGATATCGAGATCCACTCGTGTCTTTAAGAGCAGCTGTGAACAGAATGTTGTAAAATAGCTGGTAAACCAAAACAATCAGCCATCTGAACAAAAGCCAAAAGAATTCCCCCTTGTATTTACTGCACCAACAAATACACTGCAAATAGATGGAGCTACAGCCCTCAATACAGTATGGAAACCTCAAAATAAAGTCTTATTCTTCATATAAATCTGTGTAACAATACTGAAGGCCCTGCAGCCAAGCCTATTTGTGGTGCTTTGAGAACAGCTGAGTGTCAACCTTGATTTTATTAATAACTCAATCTACAACACTAGTGAAATTTCAGTTGAAGCTTCTCCCAATTTGGGACTCTCAAACATTTGCCCTTAGGATTTTCTCTTTCCTAAGTCCTTCTGCACTTTCACCTGGCAGCCCTCCCTGCCTCTTTGCTTGTCACCATGTTTAGTGAAAAGTGGCTTGGGTCACCCTACCTGCCTATAAGAGATGATCATAAATCATATCCTATGACCACATCACGTAGAAATTTGAAGATCAGAAAAGCTGCATGACTATTTGCCTCATGCTGTCACTGAAATCTGTCTAGTGCAAAGACAAATGCTCAAATCTAATACTGACAAGACAGTCTAGACATGCATTTTACTTGCATGTTAAACACTTTCTCAGGAAAGGCTGCATTTTGAAGCTTTTTCAAAACTCTTTGTGCACTGTACTTTGGAAACCTAGGAGGGAAACCTCCAGCAAGAGTCAGCTTCAATAAGACATACTGGGGGACCCTGTAACTGATACACTCATGGGGAAATAGCTAAGCAACAAAACTAATTAGAAGATGAGAAAAGTCATGTTAAGAATTATGCAAGTTGAGCTATCATACTGGAAATCTACTTTAAAGTATGATAAACTTTGGAAGAATTAATACAAAGTTAAAGCAGTAGCATCCAAGGTGGCAAAATCGGAGCCAGATAGATTTATTTCACTGTTTTAACGTAGCTTTTATAGATGCAATAACCTTTAACTGCGAATAGCTTGTCTAAGCTGGGTGCCAAGTCGAAACTTGGATAGCACAGTACTGGTTTTGTTTGGACATCTGCTGCTATTACTCTTATTTATGTGTTGCTGGTGAATGTTTGACTTGTTTGCAGTAAACATGATTGTTATTGAAGGTTTGAAGCATATGTGTCATGTCTATGGAACTAAGCAGTGAAGAACATGCAATGAAATCAGCTATTTAAATTCTGTATATTGCCAAAAACTTCGGTCTTAGTGAAATAAGATGTAACCTTTTCAGGCCTGAGGCATGGCAGCAGAATCGGTATATAAAAAACAGTTTCATTTGCTTGCTTCCTTTATGCAGTGTTACCAGGACAGATGGAAGACTCATATTGATTAGCCAAGATAAAGCAATTGATATGCTCCTGAATGGACTTGTTATTCTGTCATATGGAGAAGAAAATATGCCTCTGAAGCACATTTTCTTGCCATGTGTTGTGAAATCATTAATAAAGTCTAGTCATTAATACTGATTAGATTGAGACAGCGTGTATCTTAGTGTGCTATTTAAATAACAAAATAAAAGTGAAAAATCTCTCCTTTGAGCTTCACCCTGGCCTTGGGACATCACTGACAGATATGCAAGGACTGTGAGCAGTGGAGGTGAGATGTCCCACCATATGAACGGGAACGCTTCTGGAACCCCGGCCACTGAAGATCTACCACCCACACCACAGAGAACTAGTAGAGTACAGCCAGCATCTCAATGGGCAACAGCAGATACCAGTATTAGCTCTTCTGTACCAAAGCTGACTCCTGCCAACATTCCACCCACAAAGGCCACCTACCAGGACATAAGGAAGTGACAGGGAAGCATCACAGCTGCTGGGAAGGAGTGATGCCCCCCATCTGGCCTGTCCCCTATCGCCCAGGCTGCCATGCCTGGCACACACAACCAGTAGACAACCTGCTGCCTAGCTAAGCTCATCTTAGCCAAACAGTGAGTAAACAAACTAAGAGTTATTTCATCTGCTTGGTGTTATCCATGAAGATTAGAAAGGCTAATAATAACCTAGGGCTCCATCCCTGCCACAGTCAGTGAAGGAACAGGAGGTTTTTTATGGACCACATCATGTCAAAACAGGGTCAGTTCCTTCTGCCAACCTTCATGCACAATTTCAAGAGATTTTCAATGAACAACCCTCCCAGCAGGAGAAAAACACCTTTTCACAACCTTAAAAAGACAAAAGGCAAACAACTAGTACACTTGATTCAAAATCTTAACTATGCTTCCTAATGTATCGATAAACAATAAAAGCAATATATGTAATGCACAATGTATGGACATATATTGTATAAATACTAGAAGAGAAATTAAATGCAATGAACTCAGAAGTCCGACTAAACTCTCTGTGAAGACCTGGGGCTGTCTACAGAAGAGAACCCACACACACACCAATGCAGAAATATTAAGGTTTTGCCTAGGACTGAGGCTGTTCTTTTATTATCTGTTCTACTAAAATAAAGCTATCCTACTGCATATAAAGCAAAGGTATCTGTTTGGTTATTTATGATCAGTCTCATTTAGCTGTCCATGCTGCTGGAAAATCTCTAGCTCGATCTGCTGCTTCTGTGGAGTTCTCATTGTATTTTCCTATGACCTTGGTTTGGCTCTCTAATGTCAAGGTAAGGCCAATGTGGTCTATAGTTCCATCAGTAAGACTCTGATAAATACTTCTCTCAAACAAGTGCAACTGTATTTGAACTCTGCTGCTGCATAAAAGGGCCAGAGGCTGGTCTGTAATGTGCTGACTTGCCTTCTGAAGAATCCTCTTTTGCTGCCTTGACTCTATCAAAGCCCAGAGAGGCTGAACTAACCTCACACATTAGCTAAGCATGTGAGGAGCACCTGACATCATCTGTGCCTGAAGAAATGCCATCAAGTCCCCCTGTGTGCCAGTCACAGGAGACTGTGTGAGGAACTGCCCTGCATTAGCCTACTGACCAGTGGAGAGCATGATGCTGTCTGGGAGGAGTTTAATGAAAATTTAGAGACTTATGATGTTGTTTTAAAGAGACATTCAGGGAAGGGTTTGTCTCTGTTATTTACACTTCCATTTGATGGATTTCTACATCTGAGCAAGCATCTGAGGATGCACCTTATGGCCAGCAAAGCAGTAAGAGACTTCAGTGCCCCAACCCTCAGCACATCTGAGATGTCTGCGTGATGGACAACTGAAATCCTTTGAAGTCCTTACTGCTTTCCATTGACTAGAAATGAAGTCAAACAAGACTAGCTCAGAAATAAACATCAACATTGCAGGTAGCAAAATTCAGGAGACAACCTCTGTCCATAACATCCTAGAAATGCCTTACAATACCTGTCATGCACAGAATTAAATTGTGTCACCTATTTATTATTCATTTAGTTATTAGAGGGATATGTTAGCTGATTTCTAGTATGCAGGGATTCTTTTTTGACCAGTTAATAGATAAAAATTCAGTGTCATAACAAAAATGTATGCATCATCAACTAGAAAGGTTTGTCATTAAGAATATGATTACTTTTTCTAAGCTACTTCTCAGTATTGGTTACATAGCTAAACAAAAACCACAGATACATAAACCTTCAAGAAGCATCGTTAGATTCTGCCAAGTAAAGTGGTGTCAGTAGCTGAAATTTCAGAACATAAATCTGACAAGTGGGAGAAAAACTGAGAAGTCAGAGCTCACAGATGCAATAAAACATTGTGTCTGCAGGCAAAAACAAGGAGTGGAGAACTCCGTACTAAAAAATTAGAGGACCTGGAAAGCAGGGAGGAAGGTAATTTGAAACTAATAACTTCATGATGAGTAGTCTGATAAAAAACTGCAAAGCAGATAAAGACTGACTCTCCAAGACTAGCTTGGAGATATGTCAAAAAGTGATGCTGAGTAACCTCCAAAATGCTTGTTTGCTTTCATAAGGCGTGATAAAGGAGAAACAAACCAACCAAAATTAAATCTGTAAACAAGGAAGAAATCTTCAGGAGCCTGGGAGGCAAAAGCCAGCAATCTGTGAGGAGAAGCAAGAAAATCAAAGTAAGGTTGATAGGACATTACAACTAAGAACATGAGTACTGGTAAGAGGTTTCCTTGATGGTTAATGTTAATGTATGTCTGCATAAGTATTAGGGTGAGACTGAAACACATCCTCTCTTGGTAAGTGAATTTAAAAAACAGACAACACAAATACCTGACATCTTAAGAGAATAAGCAGCTGATTCTTAGCGACTCCTTCTGGAAGGATACCAGAGAAGAGCTTGCCATACACCTTTCAGAGGACAGAAAATCCTGGGGAAGACACAGGAAAGCATCTCTTCGCATGAGCAATCCCTACCAAGGCAGCATGGTCAGGGGGATGTTGCTCAGGGGCACAGCCGTAGGAGGGCAGTTGCTGGGGAACGGTGCACTTCAAAACAGTTTTTACTGCTCTTAACAGTCACATAAATACGCAGCACTATAAAATCAGGGTGCTTCAGTAAGTCAAGGGAAAATACTGCTGGCAACAGCTCTGCCAGAAGAGAGGAGTGGATGGTCTCAAGTCAAATACACCCAGGTACTACTCCCATTCCCAGTGAAGGGGGTGGAGAGGACACTGGAATGTTGAAGGAGCTGAAGTCACCTGCTGCGACCTGACACAAGCATTCACAGCAATTTCACAGCAGAAGGGCCCATGCCCACTCACCTGCGATAATGGATTCCCAACACCATTGCCTCACAGCAACCCAGAGAAGAGCTTCTCTCCAAGAGACAGAAGAATATCTGATTAGATTGTCAGTGTCTTACTGAATCTGTAACACACTATCCAGAAGCACAAGGGGGGATGGCATTTTAATCAAGAGATTTGCCCCTTGCTGGATCATGGCCAGGCAGGGAGCACACACACCTTTCCAGATAAGCAGCAGGGGTAGGAAGGACACACGTGCAGGCACCAGCCTCTACTTTTCCAGGGCTAAAATCATCGTGAGTGCTACAGAGAGGCATATCTGGTGAATATCAGACACAGACTTGAAACACTCTGAAGCTAGGATTTAGGGTTATTTGATCTTCCTTTCCAGTAGAAACTTTCTTTTTGTACAAGGATAAAAATACTCCTAAGAGAAACCTCAACCCAGTGGCATCAATTTAGATCTGGATCGTTCAGTGCAATTTTCACATCAAGTTGAAACGCGTCCTGATTTTAAGTATCCACTATAAAATTCTCATGTTTTCTTTTTTCTTTCCTAAATGAGCTTTGTGCAGCAAATTTTATCCTATGAAAAAAAGGCAAAGGGGACACAGAACAGATTACCGAAAGTCATTAATTATTTTGCACACCTCCAGTTTTCAGGTACCAAAGTCTGAAATACTTTGAAAGGTAACTGAATGATTTTGAAAAACAGTTTTTAGTACGTCCTTTCTAGGAATCAGATTTGTTCACAAGTTTTGAAATTGAGAATCAAAAAAATCAAAGTTCTTTAAAATAAGACTCCTATTTTTAATGCCTTCTCTGTGAAGAATGGTCAAAAGATCTCAATTAGCAGCTCTCTGAAACTGCAGCTTCAGTCAAAGCAAACTCCAGAACAAAAGCAAAATTTTCATTCACACTCCTGAACATTCAGTTACATTAATGGCAGAAAAACTGTTCTGCAGATAAAAAGGACCAGATATAGGGCTGTAACACTGGTCACATGCAGGATCCAGCAGATATGTGGATGATGTTTCCATGACCAAACTGATGACAAACTCTATACGCATAGGTGGAAATGAAGGCTCCCTGAGCTAAACCCACAGATTTTAGGGACCAACAGGTGCCAAAATAATGGAGTTTTTGGCTGAAGGCTGCATGCATCTTTGAGCAAATGCTGTCATGATATCAAAACAAAGATTAGACCTGGAGTGCCTGAAATGCAGACAGAAAACAACTACAAGAGTTTTCTGAACTGGGGGAGTTCTAAAAAGCATCCAGGCAAGCTGAGCTGCCTTTGTGCAAAGTTTTATTTCAAGGGTATATGATGCTTTAGCTTTATAGCGCCCTGCAGTCATACACCCTTTCAAGTCAATGAACATTGGATTTTATTTCAGGAGTCTCCAGGTGGGGGAAAAAAAAATAAAATCTTTTAAGCCTTACATTTTGCATTATCCACTCTCTTTTGTGCACTGCATTTCCTCTTGACACAGCCTCTCTGATGGTGAGGGACCAGCTCTTGCTCCTGACTGTGTGTCCAGTCCTCTGCATAGCACCATGACTCTGCCATCCAGGAGGGGACAGTAAAGGCTCCAGGTTATCCTTCCCTTCCTCCCTCCCTCCCAATGGCCCACAGCTCTGAAATCAAGAGGTGTCTGTTTCCCAAAAGGCAGCTGGAGCTGATCTAAGTGCTCTTTCCTTGGACTGAAGCGGATGCATCCCTTTGTGCAACATAAGGTACTTTGCAAATGGCACCAAAGTTGCTGATTGTCAAGAGTAACCCAAAAGTGGTGCTGCCGAAACCAAAGTGAGAATGGGAAATGGGGCAGGAGCCAGTATCTAGACATGGCCAACAGGTCCCATCCAAACCCCTAGTCATTCAGGCTCAGCAGCCCTGTAGGACCAGCATCACACCAGTAGTTTACCTGCAAGTTTAGGAGGTTAGGACGAGTATAATTTGACTTCTAGCAGTACACTCACAGGTATGCCTCCATGCACAGGATGTCAAAGAGTGGTGTTTCTGGAGCTGGCCGCAGGGCCAGGCATTTGACATGTATTAATGTCACCAAGAATAGTGCAGAGTATTTTTTGGGAGTTCTCAGCAACTACCCACCCCAATAAAAATCCTATGAGCAGGACTTTTTGTCCTTGATCATGGAAGCATTTTGGAACATGTAGCCAGCATATCTACATTTACAAGTCATACCTAAAAATCACAGCCTCTTTCTTCCAAAGGCCTATGAATCTAGGCTAGGTATTTGCAAGATAAGAGATTCAGTTGCAATACAGAATTAAATAAATACATGAAATTAAATGTTCCAAGACAAAATTATAACGAATCAAAATATAATCACATCAGCAAATTGCCCTAATCTGACAAATTCAACGAGTCATCCTAGATTTCAGTTAGTGTTATTGACTCTCCTAAATTAGCATAACGCTATTTCACTGTTCCTGCATCCTCGAGTTAGTTTAGCCACCGGTGTTACTTAGCCCCAGGAGCCTGGCCAAGAAGCTGTGACATTTTGTTTACTCATCACTATTAACATGATTGATGTCATCACTGAATTGGCTTTATTTCCTGTCCTCAACCTGAGACACTTGGCTCTGGACTAAACCTTCTGATACTTGGTACAGAAAACAATCAGCTACTTGCAGTGCTTTATGATAATTTTAGCTGACATAATTGTCAGGTCATTAGAGTGACACCCTCCTGCCGAAGAACCAGAGTGCATGCAAAGATCAGGCCTTGCTGTTGGGCTGGCTTAACAGTGAAGACTTTGTTCTGTGCATGAGTCATCTCAGGGATGGGTTTTTGGATGCGAGAGCTGATGGACAACAGTCAACAAGAGTTGACACTATTTTGAAGTTGGTTTTGGCACCTAATGAAGGGACTATGAAGGAGTTGCTTGTAGAAAGTTGTCTGGGATGAAGAAATCCTGATTTGATTATCTTTAAAGAATCAAAGAGACAAATGGAAGTTCCTTACAAAAGCACAGATTAAGAAATAAGGAGAACTTCTGGAAACACAAGTCTGCTGGACTGAACAGCTCAGTCTTTGAAATGCAAAAGGCTTGATATTTCCATACATCCAAGGGAAAAATAGTTTCCACCTGAAGTCATGGGAGAAGCCTGTGGGAAAGGGTCCCCAGAGGGAAGGAGGACAGAGAAAAGCAAGGATGGGGTTTAGAGGCTCAAAAGATTAAGGAAGGTCTAGAGGCCATCCAAAAACCTAAGTTGAGATGCTTTTGCCCATTTCCATCCAGGACAATCGTGTTAGAGGGGCAAAAGCAGCACAGCCAACCTCCATTGTAGGGGGTTGTGCAGCAGTACATGGAAGAAGAGCAAACACAATTACTGGCTTAAGAAAGACAGGAAAAGAGATTTGAGGGCAACCTTGTAGATTTAACAGTCTGGCCTCACCAGCATGCAAGTGTTCAGAACAAAGCTAGGAAGTAGAGAGTCATTGAAGACATAAAAGGTGACAGCATTTAGCATATATTTACCCAATATCAGTTACGTCAGACTAGACTTTTGTCTATCTTTGATGAAAAACTTATTTTATAGACAAAGGCAAATGTGGTAAATTGCATCTATTGGAACGTTGTTAAACCACTACAAAGGATTATTACATAAACTGAGAATTACTGTGGGAAATTTCAAGTGCTTAAAGTGACAGCAACCAGCTGGGCTGAAGAAAGGTTTCATCAGGCCAGAGGAAGATTATAAGCAGAATTCATTACAGTTGAATCTTTTCAACTTTTCTATTCATATTCATTAATGTTTCCATTAATTAGATGATATCATTAGCACACTTCCTACCAAGATTTCAAAGTGGGAACTCACTGTTAGCAAAGAGGACAGTAAGAATTGTCCAAGAAAAACTAGACAACCCTGAAAGGGAGGAATGATGGAAAATAGAAAGTGCCGGATCATGTACTTAAATGCTACAGTGATTCAGACACTTCTCAGCTGGATCCTAGGAAGAGTGGGGAAGAGGGATCTGTTTTACAATCGCCAGCTAAGAGCTTAGTTTGTTCTAGCTGTGACACAGGACTGAGTGAACACATATCTGCCCTCTGGATAGAGAAGGGCAATAAACAAGGGGTCAGAAGCACAGAGCTGCCCTTAGTAGAAGAGCACAGGAGTATAAACTGGCCAGGAATAAATCTACCTTGGGAGCTCAAGCACTCAGGTTTTGAAGCAGCATCCAAAATAAATTAGAGAGGCCAAATAATTTGAACTACCACATTTTTAAATTTACAGCCTTTATATGGTCTATAAATATTCTATAAATCAGCAACAGTGAGGGCTGCAATCATGCACAGCTCACTGGGAATGAAGTATGCTGCAGATGTCTCCAGCCTCTGATTTCCCCTTTGCCTCTGAGTTGCTGAGGTTTTCCTCTAGGAGTACTGTATCTTTGCACATAAAATCCAAACCACTTGAAAAATACTAATCCTCCAAAGTGGATCTGAATTCATTAATGGTGGGAATTATGCAATGTGGTGGCTCGCAATAGTAGAGGCTCAGACCTGCGGCTGTAGAAAGTCCTGAATTATGTACTGACTCAGACTGTAAGCAGTTGTCCTCACATCTCTAGGTCAGGAGATGGAACGGAAGACATAAGAATGGCTGTACTGCAAGGGACCAAAGGTGACCCAGCTCCAAAGTGTGTTTTCTCCAACTAGTGCTTAAGGCAGAGTGCAAGAACAGGGCAAGTCCATAGAAGTGCTTCACTACACACTCTCCCAGGGAGCAGGGACTGATGGACTCTATAAAGGCGATAAAACATGAAAGATTATCACTTTATAGAAGGTGATAATATTCTGCCCTCACTGGAGTCACTGCCTCATCTATCAAGTAAACTGAAAAATGCCATTGAGCACAGTCTATGTGTTAGAGAAGAGCAAATCTATTTTGGACTTGGAGTCCACAGGATGCTACACTGTGACTTCCCATATAATTTATTTCTTGTTTCCTCAAAGCTTTTTATCACAGATACTGTTAGCAGAAATTAGGAAAACTCCTACCCTTAAACTGTGCTACTGCATGGTATATAGTCACTAGAGTTCCTCTGTATTATCTCTGTAAGCAAAAATACGAATAAAGGAAAACAAGCTGACCTTGATTGGGTACTATCAGTTTTGTCTGAACCCTGATTTTGCTGTATATGTAGAGGCATGTCAGGGTTCAGACAGTCCTAAACATATGACAGTTTCATGTAGCTATGCGTTTACTTCACACCTGCATGGGATCTTATCAGCTCTTAGTAGTATTGAGCTCTTTCCTGTTTCCCACTGTAAGACTGCAGTGAAGCAAACTTCTGCAGACTATTCTGCAAACACATGATTCCGTTTCTATACTGATAAATGCTGCAATATGCAAATATGAAGCATATATCCAAGAAAAATGCTGTTATTCTACCAGGTATTGATATTGTATGTTGGTGCTGTTATACAATAAAAAGAATTATTTAAACTGCTGACTTCCCAGGCCAACATACTTCTGATTTCCTTGATTGTCCTGCCCAGTTCTCTCATTATCTTAGCTTGATTCCCTCCAGAAATTCAGATGGGAATTTCTCTAATTTACAGCAATGTACTGGCAAGCTTGGTAGCAACTCTTCTCTGTAGCAGGGATAGTAGTCATCTTGATTTAGAGGCTCTAACACAGCTTTCCAGTGTGCAGGCATGGAGAATGCAGCACGTAAGAGGAAAATAAAAGCTGATGGCCCCCAGAAACGAAGCCTGCCCCAACAACTGGCTCTTTGCCAACCATCAAGACAATGAAGAGGGGAGATCTTCAGTAAAATAAAGCATAAGGAAAACTGCAGAAGTGTTTTACAGCAAGCCAGGCCCATATTCATCATCTACACAGTAAACAGGCTCAATAACAGGAATTTCTATGAATTTCAAGTAGGTGCAAAGGTTCAGCAGCAGATGACTGGAGTAACAGAGTTCATCCATCAAAGCCTCAATTACTCCCAGTTATCTGGGAGTACAGACCATTGCTTGCTTCGCGTCAGCTTTATGCCTTTTGTGTCAGATGGTTTGTTTTTCTGGCAAAACTGACAGCGTCTGTGACGATAAAAAAGACGCACTCCAAAGAGTGTGGATGGGGGAACACGCCAGCAAGGCTTCACTGTGGCCAAAAGAGGAAAGTTATTCTTTCTGGAAAACTAGAGAAAAAAATTAGAAAAGGAATATTCCTTGCTCAGTCTTCCAAAATGTGGAGAGGAAGGAATGTTTAAACCTCTCCAACCAGCACACAAGGCGACATCTCTGCCTGTGGTGCTGAGGGACCGCCCTACCCTGGAGGAGAAGTGCAAGGAAACAGCTTTGTACACAGAGATCCCAGTCAGCTGTCAGACAGGATCAGACCAAGTCTCAGGTTCTGCTATAATCTCTTCAGCATGGCTTTTGGCCTTGTCCTTTCTCTCAGGAAGAGAGAACCAAGATCTCCTAACTCCAGGAGAACCTGGATCCAGGTGGGCATGGGGAACTGGAAGAAGGTGGAGATCTGCACTTTGAGAGCTCCAGCTTCTTGCAGACTGGGGTGTTCTCTTTTTTTAAAATAGCAACAATTACCATGACTCATTATTTTCATGGTTGGTGCATCCTAATTACAAATGCCTGTTTATTTTGTCTGTGCATTACACTGAATTGCATCTTAGATGGAGTGATATCATTTTATTCTTCAAAAAAAAAAAAAGAAAAAAAAATCAATTAGGCTCCCACACATTTGAGACTCCTCAACATTCACTTTCTGGAAACTTAAGTAGTCTTCGAAAAACAGCTTAAATCACTAAGAGCAACCAGAGATGTTTCAACTGACAGCATTGTCAGACAAAGTGAAATAATGAATGTGGACTACTGAATATGAAGCCAGACATTGGAGGGGGCACCAGAGGACCCCTGCTGCTTCCAGGAAGAAACTGGGGACAGGATATAATATTTTCATTGAGTGGGAATGGAAGAACAAGCCAATGGAAATAGCTCAAATTCTTTATGAAATAATCCTATGAATAAACCCAGTAAGCTAAAAACCCCCAAACCCACACCCCAGCCCGCTCCTAAAAAAAAAAAAGGAATTATGCTTCTATTCAGTGATCTGGAAAAAGCAGATTCCTGGACTAGTTTTGCTACCTCAGAATAAGAGAGATCGTTTAAAGTTGTCACTTACTTTATAAGGCTTTTAAAGATTCTCCTGACAGATTTATGCCAGCTCAGGCGGCTTTCTGCGGCTTATGCCACAGAAAGGCTTGTCTCACACAGAGTTCAACCAGTCTTCAGCAGGTTGTGCAGCAGATCAGGACCCAGCTTCCAGTCACGAGTCATCCCCTAAATTACTTAAAGCTACAACTAATTAGCCTGCTTGAAGTTAAACTCCAATTTACAAACTTTTCCAGTTCATGAACCTAATGAATCCCCCCAACATTGTAAAATAAGTGGAGAGGCGTATTTTGATACTGTACTCAATACCACTATTCCCTGCTCAGTCTGAGGCCATTTTTCTGACCTTAGTGCTTTGAAGATAACAAACTTCAAATGTACAAAACTGGCCAAGCTTAACTAATTTAATAAGTTGGAAACAAACTCCTGATAGATTCACTAGCAGTGTCCTACAATTGTAGATGCCAAATAAATGGTCAGACCAAACTGCATTGAATTTGTAGGGTTAAACTGGGACCAGTATCTACTAAGACATTAAGTGATGGCTCATAACAGGTGTTCGCATGCCTACGCCATGCCTTGGGAAAACAATCACTCTGAAAATATGTGATGATCCTATTTGCTGCCATTTTTAGTGGTCTCCTTATCTTCGTACTTATGTCTGCATTGGTTGCATCTGTTGGCTCTAACAGGACTCCAGGCCTTGACTTCTGCCTTCCTCAGACTCCCTAATATAATATATAGAACAGAAAATCCATTCTTCCTTGGAAGAAAAAAAAAAAGAAAAGAAAAAAGATATTTTGAGAATGTAAATAGCCCCTCTATGAGATGTTGCAAGCCAGCAAACCCCCAAAACAACAGTATAAACAAGACAGTTATGACAGGAAGGAAGACAAAGTTCTCTTCAAAGTATTCTCTTCAAAGTTTATTCTCATATTGGTAAACTGCAGAGAGATCTCTGGAGCTCCCAGGTGTTAAAGATCAGCACTAGTGAAAGTAGCTGAGGGAGGGAATGTTCATGAACTATAGCCTGTCATCATTAAATCATTTTGGTGAATACATCAAATTGCTAAACACAAATATTTACATATAAATCAGTGCATCTATCTATTCATGTTGCTAGCACAAATACATAAAACATGCACAGAAATTAAATTGAATCCTTTAAGTCTTCCCCCAAAAAAATAATCAGAAAGGAAATTCATGATAAGAAAAATCTAACTCATAAACTTGGATGTAACTGAGCATTCACATCAGTGGTTTGTGTTTGTAAACAAGTGAACCCAGCAGTTCAGAGCAGCATGAATCACCTCTGTTCATCTCAGTGGGGCACTAGCTTCATTACCGGTAAAAAGCCTGTAATGCGTTAACACTGTGAATTATTATGCTCCTGACCAAAGTGTTTAAGAGGTGGAAGCAAAAAGAAAAATGCGTGACGTATTTGGAGCAATACCTTATTTTGGCAGTGTGGTGACCAAGCAATGCTAGCTCCCAGGTGGTCCCCAGGACATGAAGGAGCCATGCCTCCAGCTCTGGAAGCTGTGCCGGGGAAGAGCCTGGATCACCAACTTCCAAAAAGATTCCTCCATAGGGAGGGACTCAAAATTATAGGTAGTTACTGTGACCATCTGCGTCAAACTCAGCAGCCCCTACACTTCTCACGTTGTGGTCAGACTACATAGTCTTTACTGATGCCAGCAATTTTGATCAGTGCTGGTAGTCCTACTGGTATTTTAGTTACCATGAACAGGGGCCTTGCTCCCCTAAAATAAAGGTAAGGGTTATAGGATTAGGCCTTCAGCATGGCAGGATAATGCCTCCATTAACTTAAAGTATGGCATTAATGTATCACCTCTCAGGGCCTGAGATGGGCAGGGAACAGCTCAAAGCATCCACAGAGATTTTGTTTCCTTGCAGAATCCATCATATCCTCTCTCCCAAAACCTACATGACAAAAAGGGACCAAACTCCAAACACACAGTGGAGGTTTTAGGCAATTATTGATTTTGCTATTCAAGTAGAAAGAGCAGTTCCCATGGCAACGAGCCCATCAGTTCCTACCTATAGCATCACTTGCTCTAATAACACAAACTCTTTACTTAAAGAAATATGTATGTTCACAAGGCTGCCCCTCAGGGACTGATTTCCTTTCATTTCACACTGTCATAAGTGATAACCTGCCCTGTGCCTGACTGCTCAAAAACACACCGAAGGCTTTCCTTACCTTCTGCAGTGTCCACAGGGAGTGCAGTACAGGGGACACCCACTTGCCCACCTATTCCTAAACCCTTTCCTCATGCAGCTCCAGGCTCCTTAACCACAGCTTTGTGCAGCCTGGTCAAGGCTGCCTGTGCCTGTGTGATCAGGATGCAGGATCTGGCCATATTTCCAGATTTGCAAGCCAGATGCCTTGGTAACTTCAGGGCTCAGAGAGGAGCATTGGTTTGCTCAGTCTGGAGAAGAGGGGAGACCTCATTGCGGTCTACAGCTTCCTCACAAGGGAAGGACAAGGGGCAGGTGCCAAACTCTTCTCTCTGGTGACCTTTGACATTACCCAAGGGAATGGCAGGAAGATGTGCCAGGGGAGGCTTAGGCTGGACATTAGGAAAAGGTTCTTCACCCAGAGGGTGGCAGAGCACTGGAACAGGGTCCCCAGGGAGGCAGCCACAGCTCCAAGCCTGACAGTGTTCAAGAAGCATTTGGACAATGCCCTCAGACACACAGTGTGAATTTTGGGGTTGTCCTGTGCAGGGACAGGAGTTGTACTCAATGATCCTGGTGCGTCCTTTCAAACTCAGGACATTCTATGAACCATTTGTGCTACAGGCAGCAGGTTGGAACTGCAAGAAGTGCCAGGACCTGGGCAGGGGGACCTCAAACCAGGCACAGAGAAAGGAGGTGAAGATGTGTTTTTTTGAAAATGAGAGAGGAAATAATTGAGATAATTACAGTAAAGGAGATCAGACAAGCCCTGGCTTGGAAGAAACAGATGTATTAAAGCTGAAAAAGCTGTGTCTAGGCTGAGGGGAAGAATAAATATTAAAAGCAACAGCAGGAGGAAACAGATCAATTGGAACAGCTGGAAGTGATGTGCGGACGTCAGAGATACTGCAGCACAGAGCCTTGAGAGATGCAACAAAGACTGAGCAAATGTGTACACATACGCAGGCACGTCACAAGAGCCAGAGGCCATGAATGCATTGCAAAGAGCAAGTTTTATTTTAGTTACCTCTCTACTGGGGGATCTCCGAAGCCACACCTGAGCTCCCAGGCAGAGGTGACACAAGTGGGGACACAGGCGCTGGTCAGTTCAGCCCTGCTGGAAGATCGCTGGGCCTGCTGAGCTCGCCTGTATTTCAAGGCTTCAGGCAGGCGCAGCCTCCCGCTCTTTCTCACAACAAAGCAGGAATCTCAGACACAGTGATGAGGTGCCTGGAGTTTCTCACAGGCCTATGTTATCTAACACAGAGCTTCTACTCATCAGGCACACAAGGTCAGTAAAACAATTAGTTCAAATTAGTTCAAAAGACAGGCAGGGCACACGATAAGAGCTCTCTATCGGCTTCAGCTCATGCTGTCCTACAGCACAGGGAGAGGACAGACCGGCAGCAGGAAGCCAGCAGAGCTTGGCCTGGAATGGTGAAGTTTTAGGGAACATGGTGCCCAGACACAGACCCAATCCCCATGGCTCACCCAGAGGTTACTACACAGGTTTGAATCCATTATTGTGGAAAAGCATTGTGTTCAGGAGCCGGGTGGGCAGCAAGCCTGTTTGTACATCCAGAGAGGTAAGGGAGAAAACAGCATAAACAGAAAAATGGGAAGAGAAGCAAAAGAAAACTTCATCCTACTTGCTTAACATGCATCTGCCAAAACATTACAAACCAGCTGAAAGCTGGAGGGAACAGTTTTTAACATGTGTGATGTTTGCTGAGTACATTCAAAATTTAACCTAGATGCTCTCAAGTAAGGTTTTTTTGTCAGCTCATATGTTTCTGCCCATTCTTAGCTTTCAGGCTGGAAAACCAATATTTGGGTACATCTTCCTGCCTCCAGAACTTGCCTGAGTGGATCTAGTTTCTGAAAAATCCTTTCTTCAGCCTATTTTTGTTCTTGTATTGGATTGTTCTTGACTGCTTAAAAGAACAAGGAAAAAAGGGGAGTGTGGGGGGAGGAAGCAAGAGTTCTCTGTCTTTTTTGCTTTCCCATGCTAGCGCCCAGGTCTGTAAGTTTCTACTTAATACAAGGGAACACCTGTTTCACAGAGACAGCTTGTACAAGAGTGTTAGCAAGTGTGAGGCAAACCAAAGGGTGACAGAGGATAAGACTTGTAGCATATCAGTCAGTCCACTAATTCAGCAAACGAAGACAAAACTGTTCCACCATTGTTAACTTGCATTTCAGTCAGTTCATATAGCTGAACACACAGTCCTTCTAGGACATGACAGAACGATTAAAAATATGACAGGAAAGAAAGTCACTGATATTTTGTATCATGCACTGCTTATCTAATACCAATGATTACTAGAAAAACTGCTTATTTGCTCCCAAGGCATAGAAACTTCAGGTTCTTGCTATTTTGCTTCCTTTCCTCTTTCCAATTTTCCACTGATTTTCACAGTATTGAAGTCTCTGTATCACGCTTAAAGATCAGCCTATAGAGAAGCATTAAAGAGGGACAAGAAAATTACTTTCTAATTCTTTCTTACAGTAGGATGTTTTTATAGGATTTTTTTTTTCTTCACTATTCATTTCTGTATCTGCACAGAAGGGCTAATTATTAGGAATCTGAAAGAAATTCTCTGGGAATAGCTGTGGGCATCAAGGTGCTCCATATGGAAAGACCACCTTATTATTCCCATTGCAGCACAGTCCTCGGTTGGCTACTGTCATGGAAACAGGGCTATGCAAGATAGATATCCATTTACAAGAGTGCTGACATCAATTAGATGCAGCCAATGTATGAATAACAGAAGTCTTCTCCTTGCAAATATCATTGCTGTACTGTTCACAGCAGAAGAAGATGTGGCATTAATTTTTTTTTTTTTACTTCATTGCTGAACAAGGTTGAGATGCAATAGGAACGATGCCCTTGGCATCTCATACAAGGATACATAAATAACAGTAAGCCTGTTCTTGATGCCCATTGCCTTATTCGTGCCTTTATAATGCAGAATCGAGAAAGACTCTTATGTTGAAAAAAAAAACCAAATATGTTTCGTGATCACATCCATTAGAAAGGAGGTGGGGAAGTGGACTGTTCTATTTAATCTAAGGATAGAAGGTGAGGATTGACAGACATGTCGACATATTATCATTCTATGAATTAGTCATGATGGTCCAATTATCTTCAAATATGTAAAGCACAACCTTTTAAGCAGACTAATTTGCAAGCTTGCTTCATGGCCCTCTGCATCAATTTACCACTTAGTCCTAGATTAAAGAACTGAGTTTGCCTTGGAGAGGTGTCACTGTGGATGTGACAGCAGGGGCATGTGAAAGCAGCACTTCTCTCTTTTCTCCTGCAAGAGCAGGGTGCTCTCTTTGTGTGTCATGAAGAGAGAAAACTTGACCACCCTTTCTGCAGCACAGGCTCATAAAGAACATGATTATCTCCTGTATTAAGTCAGAGAACAAGAAAAAAAGGATGAGAGAGGATGTGAGGATGGCAGGGCGTTAAAATTTTAAAGTTTTTATCCCCTTCAAGGCTGCTCTGAAAGCAGAATTTGGCCATCCTGTGGGGATGTTATGCGATGCATACGATGGGCAGTTTGGTCACTTAGCGGTACCTACTTAAACCAGCGCACCACCAGCAAAACCATGGTGATTATGTTAAAAAAGCAAACCTAGGGTGACGTGCAGGTGCTGTAAATGACCAGGGAGCTGTGCAGCCATATGGTACGCCATCCTGTACCTTCCCTAGGCTGTTTCACTGCCTCAGAGGTTCCCGGCTCAGGGTACCATGGGTAACCCTCCTGATCCTCCATACTGTGCTTTGTATGGGGGAAGAGACTCACACTCTTTGCCACGACTGAGCACTCGACTTGAAGGGGCCACTAAACCTGAAAAGAAGGTGGAAAATGCTGCACTAATAAAGACAGGCAGGTCTGGGACAGGTGAGAATGTACATCCAGAGTCAAAATAAGTTGCAAACATTTCTATTACACACCAGTGAAGGAGACCATGAAGCAGGATTTTACCATTTCCACCCACATTTCAAAGAATTTTCTTAACTGGCAAAAATACAGAAAAACAATCATTTGTGATCTAGCGAGTCTACCTTATAGCTTTAGGCAGATGCAGTTCAATCTACAAACTGTATCCAGAACTTTGTCTAAACCTGATTCGGTAAGAATCTTTCTAGGCTTATGAGGCAAAACACATATATTTACAAGTGAACCCAAACTATCAGATAAGCATTAAAAAAATTCAGTGTCAACAAGATTAATCTAGTTGAATTCAGGCTAAAAGAAAGGAGAAAGTTCCTTTCTACACTGATTGATGGAACAAGGCAGCTCACGATGTGCTCTATCTTAACTGTGCAAAGTCTTTAACTTTTCAGAAGAGAGATGCTTGAGTTCAGTTGAAAAATATAGGCATTAATCAATAAGTAAAATTAAATCACATGACCATGTGATAGGAAAAGTCAGATTAAAGGATCGTAATGATTTGTCCAGCACTTAACTGGACTGTTCCCTGCCTCTCTGACAGTCAGCATTAGGACCTCTGCCAGAAGAAGTTCTTCAGGTGGGGGATGCCCTCAGCTTCTGGCTGCTGTTGGAAGCCCTCTGTGAAGGGCTCCAATAGGATTTTTGCTTGTTCAGCACCTCACCATTAGTACATATTGATTTACAGTTGTGAAAACCTGTTTTCCCTTAATGATCTGGGAACTGCACAGAATCGGGATTTCTGTGATTCCCACACAAATTATTTCTAAATTTTATCCTATGCTACATTTATCCAGGTTTCTACAAAATACTCAGTTTTTCAGCAATCCATAGATAACTCTTCTTTCTGCAGTATGCAATCAGACATTTAGGTATTAACTATTTCAAAGAGAAACACTGAAACTGGAACCAGGTGTCTGTACTAGTGAATGCCCCAAAAAATAAACTTTTAACCATCCATCAGAGAAAAAAAAAACATCTGAACCTTTCTCTGGAAGCAGATGTCAGTTTACAACGAAGCAACACTGAAGAGCAGTTTTTGACACAAATAACGAAAAGAGGATGATGGGGGATGGACACACCTCTCTGGGTTCCATGGTCCCTACACTGTGTATGGGGAGATTTGATATTGCATTTCATAATCAAGAAACAATTTGCCACAAAGGTGCAGCAATACAGCCCAAGACAAATTAACAGATGCTTTCTCTGCTTTTTCCAAGTCTCCTGGGGCAGGCAACTTTGGATTTAACTGCTGAAAAAGCAGCTAACCGTAGTCTGATGCCAGATGTTAAAGAACTGAGTGGGATTTTGAGGAAAGGGTTCCCATGGAGGAGGATCAGCACGCAGCTTTGGGGGTGACATGCCGGAGTCAGCAGGGTAGCAGTCTCCTCCCAGGACACAGAAATTGAGGGTGGTGGGGCAGAAAGGTGGAGGCTTCTGCTCACTGCAGTCAAGGAACCCTGATTAAAAAAAGAAAAAAAAGCCCCACAACAACATAACAACAACGAACCACTATAGGTGAAAGCATTGTTCCCTTCACACTATAAAACACAGGGAGGCAGCACAGAGCACTGGTAAGAGGGACAAAAACAACTGGAAGTCGGGAGACAAGCCCAAAATGTGCTTTGTGTTTGCAGAATTTGTTTAAATACATGAGACTTCTCGTAATTTAAATCCATGGGGATTTTCCCTCCTAAGGAAGCTAATTAAACTACACAGCATGTTTTGTTAGCTAACAAGTAGCTTATATACTTTATGGACCTATGAAAAAACCCAGAAAAGCTAGGCTATCACAAGCAAGTGCTGTACACACAGTACTGATGTGGCCAGTGCATACTGCTGTGTGACATCAAACACACCAGTGCTTCTCAAATATGTGTCTAGGCTTCTGTAGCCTTTTTTTTTTTTTTAATTATTTTTCAGTTTCTATCCATTTCCATCTGAGGCAAAGGTTATTTTCCACTCAGCTGGCCAGTTGCAGGCACAGCTCTATACCACTCTGTACATGGGGACATTGCCATTCCATGAGTATTTATGCAATAACTAAGAGATTAATTCTGGATCTCGCCTGTTTGAATACAGGCAGAACCAGAAGCGATGGGTCTGTAGCCACCTGAGTTTGGGAAGAAAAAGAAATTGCAGAGGAACTGGCATCCATGGTGTCCCCTTCCCTCTGGGAAGAGCCCCCATGTTGGCAGCACCACCCACGCAGTCCCTTGAGCTGGGTGAACTCCCCACAAGCCATCACTGTCCAACATCGGGACCTGACACTTAATTTACTCTATCGTTTTCTTCAATGATTTTGTCCCCATGCATGATCAACCTTGTGTTTCAAAATCTGCACTGCTTGCTTTTGCTGTGCATGACCTTGGATGTTTAATCACAAGCAGTCCGTAGCTTAGCCCTGAGCTCAGCATCCGGACAAAGGCCAGGGTACAGTTAGTGCTCGTGAAAAATCTGCATATTGCTGGAGAGCAGCCTGCAATCTTCCCCCCATGCCCCTGCAGCTACAGGGACCATCCTGACCCAGCGTAACTCCGTCTCAACCACTGGTAATGATGGAGATATGCTTCTTTGTCCAGGCTTCACAGACCAGTTGAGATCAGACTACACCATCTTTACGGGTAGGAGAAGAAGGATGAAGGGGGATTTTAAAGAAATCTAGTCTTTCCAAGGGGTAGTGATAGACTAACATGCATAGTACAGGAAAGCAATCGGTAACTGAAACAAGTTTTGACTTCGGTTAGTTTTGTTGTTCAGGAAATTCTACCTCTCGTTTTGAACAGTTTCTCTAGCTTAGATCAGTGTGCCTGCCGATTAACCAAGATGCTGATTTTCACGTGCCTTGGCTACTGTGAGACTATTGTCCCAAACCACCTCCTCTTCTCCCAGCACTTGAAGTTTAACAACTCCATCCTGCTTTGGCATCAAAAGCAGCTGCCCAGGCTGACCCTGTCCTCCCCTCTGCCAGCAGCCTTCCCTCCTGAAAGCAGGAACATCTCCGAGGCAAAGCATGGAAAATCCTGGCTGGGTTTTTCAAGCAAGTAAGACAAAGTAGAAGACTTGAATCTCTTTGAGGCAGAGACTTTTTGTTCTGCTCCTGGCACAGCACAATTCCAACTGGCTTTGTTTCCCAGTACTGTAACAACAGAGTGAATTGATAATACCAGTACTATTACAAAGTGTAAAAAGTCTGTGCATTATGGTCCATACCTCACTATGCCATCTTTGCCTTTTTTTTTTTTTTTAAACCAACATGCGCAGATGTGAACATGGGTACATGTCTGAAATATGTTACCTTTCTGTGGCCTAATATATGGAAGAACTTACAGACCATAGAAAATAATTAGCGCATCTTTTCGTCCCATGAATTGTTCTCAAATATTTGGGGAAGGGAAGAAAGAAAATCAGGATGTAGCAGGAGTTTTACCAATAATTTCCTCCTTTCTCTCTCTAGCCCACAAGTACCATGTGGAAACTTCTCCCAGGAAAGAAACGCACCTTCATTAAATGCACTGAACTATGATCAGAAGTTCAGTTTTTTTCTACTGAGAATAAGGAGGCGCCTCACAGGGCATACTAGACAGCATGTATTTTGAAATTTGGGATACTGTAATTATTTCTATTCCATTTTAAGAATACATCAGTAGTCAAGCAGCAAATACTCCCTCCATTGTCAACTGGAGGAAGAGCCAGATAGCTTGTTTAAAATTCAACACGTCAGCCCAAAAAAGTGCAGCCAGAGAGAAAAGGCTGTGCATTTCTGCTAACTGTCTCAAAAGAAGACAGAAGCCAGACAGAGGCCACATCAGAGGTGACAGTGATGACCTGGAGTGAATCCTGCCCAGTCAGCTTGTAGAAACCCACATCCTCACTGCAGCCAACAGCCCACACCTCGTCCTGTACCCAAGCACCATTAAGACAGCAAAACCATCTTCAGCTTTCTTTCCTTCTGGGGAATAAAGGGTCTTCTCTGTTTCATATGGTTCTGGAAAGTGAATTCATTGATACTCGTAATTGTGCAAGTATTGCAGTGGTACTGCAGTGCCTAGAAAGAACTAATACCCTCAGGTTTCCAAACCATATATGAAACTGATTCTTTTTGTGTTACTCTCATATCTAAATTCAGGCTGGGAAGCCTGACGATAGTTGTTCCTAATATCAATGAAAGAGCCTAGCTGAACTATGGGAATGAATATATTATGATGATTTACTAATGATCATAGAATCATAGAACAGTTTGTGTTGGAAGGGACCTTCAAAGGCCATCTAGTCCAACCCTATCACAATAAGCAAGGACATCTTCAACTAGATCAGGTTGCCCAGAGGCCCATCCAGCCTGGCCTTGAATGTCTCCAGGGATGGGGCATCTACCACCTCTCTGGGCAACTTGTGCCAGTGTTTCACCACCCTCACTGTAAAAAATTTCTTCCTCATGTCTAACCTGAATCTCCCCTCCTTTAGTTTAAAACCATTACCCCTTGCCCTGTTGCAACAGGCCCTGCTGAAAAGTCTGTCCCCATCTTATAGGCCCATTTTAAGTACTGAAAGGTCACAATAAGGTCTGCCCGGAGCCTTCTCCAGGCTGAACAACCACCCGCAGCTCTCTCAGCCTGACATCTCTTAGAAAAACTGATGTTACTCTGCACTCAAACCAGCATTAACTCCAACACAGCTCTGTCCAGCATCTCTAAAGTACGGTTGTCTGGGGAAACACACAACAAACAAAGCGAGGCAGCATGGATATCTGTGCTTATGGTTACGACCAGGTTTCCAACACTGAATAGGAAAGATAATGGTGTTCTGCTGTTCAGTTCAGCACACTCACACTCTCTGAAACTTTAGACATCACTTAGGTCCTCATACTTACATACGAGTCACAACATTATTTTCACCTGCATGAGACAGAGATATATATATGCACACACACATATATACACAGCAAGTAATTCTGAAGAACTCAGAAGAATAACTTTTCTGTTATGTCTTTCCATGAGTCTTGAGAAGACATTCCAAAGCATTTCATATCACAGTGAGTTGGTTGTACATGTACCAGAACTCATGATAAGCACCTTAGGAAGAAATAAATGCAGATAAAAGGACAACATGTCCCAGCATTATGAAAATCAAAATTAAAAATGTGAAGAGCTTTCTGCACAGCCCACAGAACATCCTTACAGCCATACCAGAACTCATGATAAGCACCTTAGGAAGAAATAAATGCAGATAAAAGGACAACATGTCCCAGCATTATGAAAATCAAAATTAAAAATGTGAAGAGCTTTCTGCACAGCCCACAGAACATCCTTACAGCCATACTGTTGGATGTCCCTACTAACATTCATGCTTTGTACCATGAATTGCCCAGTGTCTCTTGCTCACTGTGAAGGTAACGGTAGCGCTCGTCATGATGGTGTGATTTCCTGTGGCTGCTTTGTACTGACTGCTTTCACTCTAACATAATATTTTTGAAAGCAAATCAACAAAACACAATACTTGATAATATGTTTCTTTCCACCAAGTAATACTGAAAGGCCAATAGGTGCCCCAATGTACTTTTGCTTGCATTCCAGTACAATGATACAATCCACAGGCTTTTGTGGCACACATTTCTTTTTGGCATGGTGTCTGAAAACTTGTAGCTTGTTATCAATAGAGTTGCTTGTGACGGAACAGTGTCATAGACTGCTGAGGTGTTCTTTTACTCATTTTTCTCATGACTTACGGTACAATGGCCTTTTTTTCCTTCGGTCTTACGTACATTAAAACTTTGTCTTCTGTTAGTTGACACAAAGATACACACATATACTAGTTACCTTTTTATTAAATGTGACTGATTATATGTTTTGAAAGTCAGATGTCCATTTTCCTGAAGGCAACTTCCTTTTCATCCTGCCTTGTATCTTTCACAAAGCTGACATTCAGAAATAGATTCTTTTTAAAATATCCTTTTACAGATCACCCAGGAGAATTTTCTGATTTCACACAGGTTCTTCATTGTGCTTTCAACTTCTGATACTGGTTTTTACTCTTGCAATTTTTGTTCATGAAATTATTCTGCTAAATTCTACTCATCATTCCACTAAAGCCACGCATGAACAAAAATATCAAAAATAAGGGGGTTTTTTGAATGCTGTTTGAAATAGATGTCTTTGTTTGCGTTACTCAAAATTGCAAGTAGTAATAAAAATGGATCCAACTGAGTCAAGCTAGTGTGAAACTCAAGGGAGTGAAAAAGAACGGCCTGGACACCATCCTGGCAGCTGCTGGTAGTACTAAATTAAACAATGAAATTTGCTATGTAAAGAAGAGGATGGTTTTTATCTGTAGGGACTTGGGAGGACCTCTCTGACAGACAGACAGACAGACATGTTTTTGAATAGTGTAAATTTGTCCAAGCAACTTTGGAGGGGCATGAAGTTTTGAACTTAAGCATCCCCCTTCTAGCTGGTAAATATCACAGTTTATTTTACCTTTTTACCATTTACCTCTTTTTACCATTTACCTTGTCTGAAATCTTACTCTCCTTTTAATGATATTGTGATTTTCCTTTAAAAATGTCTTGGCTGTTTGATTCTCATAGATTGATAACTATATAAATCTGCTGTAATCATTCCCTCCTCTGCATTTATAGCTTTGCATCCATTAGGTCTGCATATATATATTCAAATAGGCACTTTAATCTCTGAATTTCTTGACAGAGCAATCTAATTTTTATAATTTATATTTTTTTATCATAGTGACATTTCATTCCCAGTAAATTACCAATTTATTTTTATCAGTGAGTGCAGTAATACAGCTCAACACCATTCACTGAGAAGCAGTAAGAATCCTCCTTTTACTTGACAATGTAATAAAACCCATGTGATGTCAAGAAGTCGTATACAAAAATCTTGGCACAGCACTGATTTGCAGCATCTGGGGAAGGCAGGGATCAGAACTGAAAGATCACTGGAATGGTGCAATACCATCCATGTCAAATATTAAAGACTTTGTGGTAAATATTTTTCAGATCCATACATTATAGTATCCATTACAGCAGAATAATTTGGCTCAAATAAGCACACCGAATTAGTTTCTGTTTTGTGGGAAGTGGATATCTTTGTGTAATGATTATTACATTTCTTAAAACTGCAAGAGATTTGATACTAAAACCTGAAGGCATGTTTCCCTTCAGTACTGCCTGAAATTATAGAGAGATGAAAGACTTACACTGAACTAAAACTTTTTAAGGTGAACTAACCAGTTTGAACTGAAGTGAAGCAGAAATTTTTTGTTTTATTGTATTCAACTTTGGTCCCTGCTATACAAAAAAAAAGATGTGGACAAGCCAGAGAGGGGCCACAAAAATGATCAAAGGACTGGAAGCTTCCACACAAGGAAAGGCTGAGAGAACTCAGCTTGTTCAGCCTTGAGAAAAGCAGGTTTAGGGGACACTTTATCACTGTGTTCCAGTATTTAAAGGGTGGCTACAAAGAAGATGAAGACTCCCTTTGTACAAGGAGTCACATGGAAAAAACAAGGGGTGATGGGGTACAAGTTACTCCTGGGGAGACTGTGAATGGACAAAAGAGGGAAATTTTTCACTGTGAGAACAGTCAGCAATTGCAATAATATCCCCAGGGAAGTGGTAAGTTCCCGAACATTTAACACTTCTAAGATTTGGGTGGGCAGGGTGCTGGGTCATCTTGTCTAGACCATGCTTTTGCCAAGAAAGGTTGGACCAGATGATCCTTGAGACCCCTTCCAACCTGGGATTCTGTGATTCTAAGCACGAGCAAAAAGCATTGTTTTGAACAGGCTTGGCAAAACGGTGTACCAAATCTTTAGACAGCATAAATCTGTGTGTCTCCATCACTTTCAGAGGTGTTTTCTTGAGACTAACTTCCGGTGAATAAGTCAGTATGTATTTATTAAAAGGAACAAAACAAAAACAACCCACATCACCCTGCAGTTTGCTGAAACATTAGGTAGAGATATTCTTTAGGTAAATCCACTTAAAGGGCACTTTGAATTCAATGTAGAAATAGAGGTAACAGAGGAATAACTAACTAATACAACATAGCTCAGCCATTAAATCCATATGCTCAACTCACAGCAGGTCCTTGATTTTGCCAGCATTCAGCTCCCTTCATCATCCCTGAGCCCAACTGTTGAGGCACAGACTTTTAGAACAGACAGGAAACTCTTCCAAGTAGAAAAAAAAAAAACTCATCTTCTTACAGACACACTGGAAATTGCAATAAAACTGATGCTATACAAGTTTCTTAGCTCTCACTGACTGCAGAAGTGGGTGAAGCACCCCAGGCACCTGGGCTCACATCTGTCTGCATGGGGCAAGCTTCCCCATCCTGGGCATATGGGTCTGTGATTAATTCAATTCACATTCACTTAGTAGAAGCAGAGCAGCCACAATACAAGACTGAGGGACCAAAAGTCTCAGATGAGGGATTAGGGCATCTGCCTTGGACAGAACTAGCAGAAGTGGCTGTAAGCTACAGATCTGAATGATTCAGAGCAGGCTCCTCAGCCTGGATTTCCAAAACCTCAGACAAGTGTTCCACCCACTAAGATACTGACTACCTCAGAAAGGGTAAAATCTTCAGAACAAAAATTTCATAAGTTCTTGCTTTAATTGTAGTGCATTTAAAAACAAATTCACAATGTCAACTAAGTCTGCCTAAGTGCAGACTTTGCATTGGTGAGCCCACCACTTGCTGTCTCCTCATCCATGCCCCTGCCTATCTCCACAGCTGGTCGTGGAGGAGCTTTGGACCACCCCTGTAGTTTTGGCTGCTGGCGGGGGCTGCAAGGTACACATTCAGAATGCAGGGGCACAAGGGCTTGCAAAGTCACTGGACAGAACTCATGCCAGGGACAGGCTCAGGTCTGTGCTTGAACTGCCAGGCACTTCCTCAGGGGTCTCCTTTCAAGAGCCAGTCTTGGTCAAGAAGGCTGTCGCTTGCCCATGTAGAACATACTTTGAGTTGCAGTGATCTTCAGATACTTCATCTGCTCAAATAAAACAGGGGATCCACCAGCTGTTTCTCGATCCACCCAGAATACAGCCAAGAGTTACAACATGCCTGAGGTATTTGTATTTTTAGCTCACTACACCAAAATACCTACTTTTGGTCAGCACTGTTGTCACTGAAGATGCTGGGCCCCAAAGATGTATTGGGAGCAGAGATAGGAACAGACAGTGTTGTTCCTGGCCCTGGCATGAGACAGTGCTTCCATTTGCTTCTCCAGGTCCCTCTCTAGCCATGATCAGAGACTGCTAATACTGCTGTTTCCAAGAGAAGTTTTTGCTCTACCCAGTTTGCATTCACACTCTAACCTATTCAGCAGGGAAATACCTTAATAATGGCATTATGAATTTCTAGGTTAGAAGATTTCAGTTTAATAAAAACAGCAATTTAGCCCTGTTTAGAAATGTCTAGCAGGAGGAACAGGTTCTCAATTCAACCCGTGGCATCACAGTGAGCAGATAACATAACTAGTGAAATGCTATGTAAAGGCAATGTGTTACTGATAGACTCAAGGACGCTACAGCATGCAAATCTTTTTGGAAAGACGGGCTCATGAAACCAAAGGTGGGAGGTAACAACTGCAAATACATGTGGATAAAGCACAAATCTGGGAACGAGAAGGCCAAAGCTGAAGACCTTTATTGGCCTTCTGGATCTCATGGATTAAGACCCTTCAGACTCAGTTTCCCTGTAGCAAAACAAGAATAAAGCTATACTTCTGCTAGGGCACAATTTGCTTGTATTTCCCTACAGAAACACAAAACAGAAGAGCAGCAGTATTCTGGTAACTCAAAGCACCACATGCTGGAAACTATTTTAGCATAACTTCACAAGACAAAAGCTTGAGTCACAGGCAAACCCCAGAGGAACACTGAGTTTAGCAGGTCAAAAGGAAGACATTTCAAATACCTTTTGTATGCATAAAGGCATGAGGTTCGAGGAAAGCTCTTTAAAACTCCATAACGCCAAAGAAAACAAACAGTTTGGTGCTTGGGGGAGACAGGGACAGGGTTCAGGTTAGAAACAGCAGGTGCAATCACCTTTTCTCACTGTCACACAGAAGGAACACTAACATCCTTTTTGCAAAGAAAAGGAAGGATTCAGAACTCCAGCCCAAGCTAAAGGCTTAGACAATATAGTCTAGATTAAATGGTCTAAACAGCCCCATCTTTGTGCCCTACAGGAGACTTTCCACTAGCTCAGAAGTGCGTGGTATTTTTCAGTAATCCTATGATGTCTCTAGTTTGAATCCCTGCTCAAAATGGAGTCCAAGCTGAGTTCAGACTAGGTTGCTTAGAACTTCATCCATTTGGTCTTAATAAATAAAAACAGATTGCTCTTTCTCCCTCTTTAATGGCTAAAGCAAGTTAATATTGGCTTTGAAGAGAGTCCTGCAGTCATAACAAGCAACTACAAAACAGAAAACACATTATTAAGCCAAAAATGTGACTGTGTAGTGACTGTGTAAATGATCACGTGCTAACAAATTGCCCCAGAAACAGGCCAATGCTGTTAAAAGAAAAAGCAAGAACAAAAACCAAATTCCATTCTGCATTCCACATAGAAGGTTAATTTTTTAATCAACAGTATTTTGTCATCCTTAAATAACCTATCTTTCTATGATTTCCATTTGGATCTTCATGGCAGTGTAATTCACCTGATCTCAAATTCTCTCAACAGTGATTTAACAAATGAAGCTCCTGTAATAAAAACCTCCAACCAAAGAAGCAGCCATAGAACTGGGCCACTGCCTACATACTTGATAAAATTTACAATATCAGGATAGATTTCACTCTTGTTACACTATCACATGCATCAGGTTTAACAGCAGACACTCAACAATTACATTCAGACTAACCTGCCTAGTGAACATTATAACATTTCTTAGGTATTTGCCAGAAACAGACATTTTGCCAGCCTAACACCAGCCTGCTTCAGCGACTGGAATATCATGATTTGTCCCAGGCAGTAACTCAGCCCTAGATAATGGAAAATGTTATTTGGACACACCTGCATTTAATTTTTGGTTCAAAGTTTCGCGCACACACACACAAAAAAATCAGTTCTTTTACAATACTGAAAACCTTACCCATACCAGCTGAGTTTTAGTTTTAACAATGAATTCACCCAACTCAAACACTGAATCCTCCAGAAGATGAAACCAATGTAAATATTTGTAAGCATGAAAGAATAAGAACACGCCACTGTCCTGGTCATATTGTAGAAGAGGCATGCAGATGTATTTTACATTATACACTTAATGCTGGACATGAAGTTTCAGAGCACACAGCCCTACCAGAACTTAGTGAATCTGTGATACTGTGAACAAGAGAAGATATATATACATACATGTATACACGTACACATATATGGTCATTTATATATAGGAGTACATATGTACACACACAAATTGATGATAGTAACAAATGACCCTCTCCTTTCACGTCTAAACAAAGGCAACTTTCTCACAAATCATCTAAAGGGAGTAAATGCACCAGAAGATACTTGGGGACTTCAAATAAAGTCCAGATAAAAGCAATAACTTTTCAAAAGCCAATTAAATCATCAACACACCCTGGTCTGGTAAAGGATAAGCCTTTTTCTATCATTACATTTTCCTCAGTATTTAATAATACAGAGTCATTTTTAATAATAAGCATGGAAAGCACACAACTTGTTGAGATTTTCTTCCTTTGACACTTATTAAGTATTTAATTTGTTCATGAGACAGAAAGGCGAAAGTTTCCACTGAACTTGGGAAATGTTTTGCTATGAATGACAATCTAACAAGATTTTCTCAACACATGCTGGCCTGTTGCCTTGAAATTTGATAATAAAGCTTATTGGTAGTATATTTAAGGAAAGAAACATCATGAAAACAACTAAAACAATGTAGAGAGACAGCCCAGTTTTTCATCAGACCAACAAGGACTTCAGGTACCTGTAAAATAGATCTTTCCAGCATCAGTAGAATTGTATCAGAAACAACAGGGTATCATTTCAAGCCTTGGATGCCCTAAGAGACCCAGACTCACCAAGTTTCTGAAACTATGCCTAACATAAAGCATTTACATGGCATGGCTTGAGTCAGTTGAACTACTTAGTTGCTTGAAAATAAACCCCTATGCACTTGCTTAACTTCAACTCCATATCTAAATACTTTTCAATTATTACATTGAATTACTGACCTCAGATTGCAGTCTCAGCCCTCCTGCACAGATTGACTGACTCACAGAGCTCAGCTGTGATGAATTCCTCTTCATCTCACCCTGCTGGGAAATAATGAGCTCATTTCCTTCCAGCCCCTCTCCCAGTAGTTTGGGGCTTTTCCTAAAGATATTTGTGATAAGTTACTGTAAAATTCCTCAAGGTAATATTCCTAATAAATTTTCCCAATCTGTTTTTGTTACCAAGTGGTAGTTTCAACCCCAGCTCTATTCTGTTAAAGACAGGGGATGCAAATTAAAAAACAAAAAAACCAAAACCATAACCCAAACAAACAACAACAAACAACAACAACAACAAACACATAAAAACAAAACAAATCCCCACAACAAACAAACTACAACAAAACAAAAATAAACCAACCAATAAACAAACAAAAACAAACACCACCAAACCACAACCAAAACCAAACAAACATGCCCTTCAATATCAAGATGTTTAATAATGGTACTTACAAAAAAAAAAAAAAGAGACTGAATATACAGTCTTCTATTAAGGACTTACACAATATGAAAGTAATATTACAAAAGGCCTAGCAGGTCAATATGTATGTAATTTAGGATATGATGAATGTTTAAACCCACAATACTCTCAGTTCTGTTCTGCTTTTTGAGGCAGTAGCTCAAATTCTGCCTAAGAGAGCAGAAGATAAAGATTTCAGGTTTTAATACACACCGTATTTTCTCTTGATTTAACACAGCAGCAGAGGATGAGCCAGACTCCACTGCAGCCACCCTGGGGCACATCATGGGCTTTCTGGACCATATCCAGAGGGGTGGAAAATAAAAAAACAGATGAGCAAGAGGGCAGCAACCAGAAAGGAGGGCTTTGGGGTCAAGAAGCTACACTGTGACATTTTCTAGATGCTGAAAACCTGAAAGGTTTGAATCCAGAGGCAATCACAGAAACTGTACATCTGCTTCAATTAGTCCTCTCCCATTATTCTTCTGGAAAAATTGCCATCCTCAACCAGAATTTACCCCAGTTTTCCCAAAAGCACTTCCACCTCCTACAGAAAGTCACCCAGCTTGAAGAGAAGCTACTGACACAGGTATCCGCCTTGCAGAGTGCCATGCAGTGGTGTGTCTGAGAATTGGAGCTTTGAAAAGATTCAGGCAGAAGGCAAAATTGTGCTTGGCTCTTGTAAAAGAAACTAGTGGCTGGAGCCAGGGAGTTGTGTGGAGAGGAGGGCGTCACCCAATGTAAAGGACGTGCCTCCCCTTCGTCCTCACTTCTGCCAGTTTGGGCCTTCTCTTCCCAACAACACATCATTTTAATTGAACCTTGGTTTGGGGGTTTGATGTTCTGTTCGTTTGTTTTTGATGTTTCAATGAGAAAACCTTTGGGTTTAAAATAGAGATTTTGTTTAACCTAAATGTCCTTTTTTCCATTCAGCTTTTCAGTTTGGCAACCACTTAAAGAGCTGTTTATTAATATCACTCAGCCCTGATTATAGCTCCAGCCCTGAAAGACCCTTGAAGCCCAGAGTTGAGCATGGTGAGCATTTTCTTCTAATAAAACAGTTATGGCATCACCAGTCACCAGGGTGTGAAACGTGCTTTAAAAATGCAGAGACTGCTCTCTAGAAACACCCATGGGGGTTATGGCAAGCACATAAAGGACTTTGTTAAGAATAATGTTTTAACTCAGTACCAAGTCTGCCCTGCCACACCAGATTTCTTTCTGAATTAGATGCTAATGAAACCTCTGCTGATTCAGTAATCAGAGAGAAAGCAGACACAGTGTGAAGGAAAAAAAACAAAATAAAACAATTTTATGCAGTGCAAGCCCTCATTCCTTTATCAAGTGTGCTGCCTCTGCCAGGAGAGGTGGTAAACCTGCTGAAATGCAATTTGCTATGCGAAGTGGCTGCCACAAGAGGGAGGTCCCATTGCACAGCAGCTGGGCTCCCTCCCCTCAGCTGCATGAAGCATCACCCACCTCTTCCATTCCCCTGCCATGGAAACCAGCTTCTCTTCCTCTCCTTTTTCTAGAGCCCATCTTGCACATGAAGGATGCTATTCACTTGAAACACTCTACCTTCCCCTATCACCTCACTGCATCTCTTCCCTGCCCATGGAGATGCTGTCCATGGCCAATGGCTAAAAGATATTTTGATCGTACGTCATTCCTGACCTGGGCCAGATCTCAGCTAGCTAGGACAATGCAAGGAGTTTATTAAGGCAAGTAATTTCTTAGAAGCAGAAAGGAGGTGCAAGTCTTGTGAGTAGTATCTGGTCATCACTCAGGGAGTAACTGAGACTGAGGCAAAGGGGGAAGCAGGTTACTGTGGCACAACTTGAATTTATTAAAAAAATTCCTCAAGATACCTAATCGTTGTATTTATTTTTCCCAAACAAACTGCTTCTATTCTGTCTTAGCTCAAGCTCATGCTATATGAGTTTTGTGCATTATGACAACACTGGTTTTATGCTGCATTTTGTTCTTTTTAAAGGCTTACTGGGAAAGCCTAAGAAAAAAATAATGCAAAGCATTTCATTAATATGGCTTTACATTTCTAATAATGGTACAGGAGCATGGTTTGGTTTTGTTTTTTTCCAATAGAAATCAACAGTGTGTAGGGCCTTGAGATAATTTAAACAGAGGTCCTAGTTCTGACTTCTGGTTATCCCCTCTCCTCTTGTCTTCAGACACAGACAAGGACCTTCACAGAGACCCTTTGACTCTGCAAATGCTTCATGGGACGGGATCTTTTCAGAGTCCTGTGCCTCAATGAGCCCATGATCTAGCAGAAGCTTTTGGGTTATTTGGCACAAGCCCATGGCTGTGCCAAACCTCTCAGAGCCTTGTGGCAGTCACTAAAGCTTTAAGAGCTTGCAGCAGTGGAGGGTCTGGCTTGTACAGATGGAGACAGAGCTCCTCTGAGAGCTTTGCACATTTTTGGAAGAGGTTAAAAGCATGCAAGATCCTCCTGTCATGACTGGATTGTCAGGCAGCCTCCCCTCTGTCTTTCTATATTAAAACCAACCAAACAAACAAACAAACAAAAAACACAACAAAAAAACTCACCTTGTTTTTCATGCAAAGAGATTCTAGACAAAAGTGTAATAAATTTTTCCCATAGAAATCCTCTCAGACCCAGAATGAAAGAGGGTGAAATCCAGCAGCAGCATCTCCTCTATGTCTGGGCTAGACATGAGGCAGCAAAAAAGGTTCAGCTCCAGTGAACAATATTCTTCTCCTGATCTTCACATACTTTGCCCTTCATTGCTGGCCTTTCAAGCATCTCCTACAAAACTGAGAGGACCATGCTGGAATTTCTCCTCCAGACCAAGAAGGCCAAGAAGGTATGTAAGGTAGGAATGGAGCCCACAAAAATGTTTCTTTCCTACTCCAGAATTCATGAAAAAATCTTCCCTCCTCTTGTTTTCGCACATACATTCTTTCCTGTTTTCTTATCTTTGGAAACTTCACAATCTCTGTTTTTGGACTTCATTAATTGTTCAGATAGGGAGCAATGGGCTGAAAAATAATGTTGTGCTTTGTCCATTCCCTACAAAGAGTATGGGAGATAGGTGGAAATACCTGTCTTTGGTTAGAAATCAGAATGGTTTTCCCAACACTACTTAGTTACTCATGCAGTGCCAAGACTACAGGGCCATGGTGCGCATGCCTTTTCAGATTAACAAGAGCCTCCTGTCCTCAAAGCCTGTCAAGGCCAGCGATGGGGAGTGGTGATACAGGAGCAACATAGGCCATCAGCACAAGTGCCAAACACCTACATGCCATGTTTGGAGAGCACTGACAGGCTCGCGTGGATCCAGGACAGCTCTAAGCATGTGTTTAGCCTAGGACATGGAGTTGGTGAGATGGCGGTAAGCTGACAGGTATGGGCTTGTCTTTTGCCATAGACTGGGGCCTTAATAACAGCAGTTTTTCCCATAAGGCTGCTGCTAAAGGAGCACTCTATTCTCACACAGCTGGGCAATATAGGCGTCATTCAAAAAAAAAATTATTACTGGCTTCTACATGATAAGAAGTAATGGAAGACTGAGGGGCTACATCCTATGATTGATCTGATGTTCAAAGATATCTCTTCAAGCTGGCAAGGCTCCAAGACCTGCCAGTGCACATTCTCCCCCTTTTTTGGTTTAATTCTTCCTGACAGTCCACATGAATTAGCAGCCCTCTGGCAGTAATTGCTCTTCAGTGAAAACACAGACTAAAAGCATGTACAGATCTTGTTGCGCTCCTTCCCAGGAAACTCCCACCTGTACTTTGAGGCGTGAGGTGAGGGAAAGCCGAAGAGAGAATACTATAAAATAACTACAAGAAAGAAATTCAGAAAGCCATGGCTATGCCTCCAAGGACCTCATGCTCCCCACCTTGGGTTGGGATTGTTCAGATAAAGGCTATTTCCATGGGCAAAGTATGAGCTGGCAAGGCACTGCATCGAGCATCCCAAATACGAGATTAACCTCTCACAATTTCTTCCAGTGGGACTTCATTGTCCTTACAAGTAACTAATGCCCATACTGCACAAAGAACAAAGGTCATATATTTGGTGCCATTTTACTGCTTCCAGCCACAGGCAAGACCCACTGTTCTGTATGGGAGACAGAGGGTTATTTTCAGAGACTCCAATAAGCTGAGAAAATTCTTTGCCAGATTATGTTAAACTAATGAGACTGTCTACACTCTCATTTGCAGTGAACACTGCTGATGAGTCCTTGCTTTCGGAGTGTTTCCACGCTGCTCTGTCAGACATCACTCCAGACCCTTGTACCAAAATGCAGAGAAACACTACAGCATTGCAGAGATTACACGATGGCAAGGTTGACCTCTGCACACATATACGCTCAGGTTAGCATGTAGCCCATTCTAGATTTCCACATTTTAGTGAGATTTTTAATTTTTTTTGCGAAGTAAACCGCAGATTTTGGTGAAAATCCAGATTGGATCACAGCTGAGCTGAATACAGCTTTATGAAGCACACCTGAGAGACCCTGGAAAACATTGTGTTCTTTAAAAAAACAAACAAACATAGTTTTCTTTAACAATCAGACAGAGCTGAGTCAGTGTTTGGAAGTGATCTCTAACTTTTAAATGTCTGCCTCAGATATATCATCGGAGTTGGCTCCAGCAATTTGCAAGTTTTAGGCCCTCATCAAAATACCCACACGCAGATCAGGTATTATTGTTATAATTGAAAAACCTTCTCAAGTAAAGATTATTTATAGATGAGATGAATATTGAATAAATGTAATCCATTAATTAGCTAAAGACCTATGTTAATCAGAAAGCAAGGAAGGGAGAAACACTAGCTCATTAAGCATTTAGAAGCATGTTGTGTGTGCTTCCAGGATTCAGTTACCCTCTCTCCATAACACAACTGCTTTTTATTTAACACTTGGAGGTGCGTGAGAAGTCCAATGTTCTTGTATGTTAAAACTCAAAACTGTCAAATTATATAGTGTTAGTCATGAACATGAGGAGAAACAAGTTAAGCAGTATAGGGTAAAAATTTAGCACTACTACTCCACAAATTGCTTGCATTCTGCATACGAAGTCTGACATTTACATAAGTAATAGCAGGATTTGTGGTCATGCATTACTTATTCATACCTTGTGTGGGATAACTCAAAGGTAAAACACTAATTCGTTAATCTCCCCTGATCCATAATTCTAAGAAATCATAAAACCTGCAAGACACTTTATCCTCTTAGGAAAATCAGACTATAAACTGAGTATGGCAGCATTTCCCCGTTGTACAGCCATGCAAGCTCAGCTCAGCCCTACACAGAGCTATTTTGGGATCTGTCATCTGTTTGATGCACACGCACAGACATGGGGAGTCCTCGTGTGCGACCTCTCTCACAGCAGACGCGATGTCTCATTGCTCTCCCAGGCCTGCCATCCTCGGGGGTTGTTGCAAAGTTTTTGTACATGTTTGTTTTAATTAGGCATCTGCTATCTTCAGAGAAAGATGTGTGTCAAAAGGACATGAAATGAAATACAATTTTCTTACTTCAAATGCAGCATTTTATAGAATATCCCACCTTAATATTTTTCCATGAGTATTTCAGTGTTGCATATGAACAGTTGTATGGTTTTGTCTTTTTGACCAACAGTCTTCAGTGTGTAGCCCACCTGAAACGCACTACAAATGCAGTATCACAGAAGCAGAAACAGCGAAGAGGTTCAGCAAGATCTCCATCAGCCTGATCGTGGAGGACAAATCACAGATCTCCAAACGCTTACCAGAAATCACAGTAGGCAAACAAGGCTGGCAAGTCTGTGGTATGGCCTAACCATGCTGCACTTTTTCTTGATCTCAGCTTGCATGACACCATTTTGTTGCACTGAACCCTGCTCCTGAATTCCCAGGCTCACCTGCCCAGTCTGTCCTCTGCATCACACCCTCTGGCACTGCCTGGCTAACCCAAAAGCAGCAGCAACTCTGCCTCTCCCCACGAGGACACGCACCACAAAGGGCAAAGACCCAGAGGTTTCTCATCACCCTTGTGTGGCTGCACGTCAGTTGCAGGTGGATGAGGAGGAAGATGCCATCAGCTGGGGTGGGTTCTTCTGTTTTTGCTGATTCTGAGGCTTTAAGGCAAAGGGAGCAGCAGATCATACACAAAACAGTTTGTTGTACCACAGGCCAAGTCTGAAAGGTAATCTAGGGGGTTCTGCTTAAGGATAAGAGCTTGGGCAGCCACTTTAATAACCCACTTCATTAGGAAACCATTGCCAGTCATGCACCTCCCTCCTCTCCATGCAATGGAGTCCAAGGAATCTGGCAGTGTGAAAAATAACAATCCCTACCCATGCAAAGGTAAAATGCTGCCAGCCAGCCTGTAAGAGTGCCATTTTGTCAGGGTCAACCTTACCACATTTGACAGGGGGGAAAGGGACACCCAAACAGAGCTTATCACAAATATCTTCAGCTGCTAAACATCCATAGCAATGTGCTGCCTTAGGAGCATTGTATAGTGCAGCCACCATTCCTGCTCTGTCTTATAAACTGGGATCCCTCATCTACCACACCCTCCAATGGTGCGGGTGATCTCCAAACCATGCAGCAAGGGGTGCCACGGAGGTCACTGATTTCCTCCAAGTTTGTGCCCTGGGTCCCTGTGACTGCATGAACAACCATCACAGCCTTGCCACCACCTCCGTGAACTGGAGTGCAGATGATAAAATCAAAGGATGGGAGTTTTGGCTCAGAGCAGGAAGCAGAGATATTACCTAGCCACACATTTTGATGTGTCGGCACCTCACGAGCTGCCATTCTGGGAGGCAGAGTATTTCTCAGGAAAGAGGTACACAGTTCTCCAAAATGAAGCAAACTGCAGCAAAATGAATCTGAAGTCCCCATCACTTTTCAAAATCATGTCCTCGGTATCTGTGAGTATGCCAAGTGACACAAGCAGGTACAGAGGCTGCAGCTGCCCCAGCTGCAGTGCAGATGATGGGTGAATTACCGACCATGTGGCAGGGTAGAAACCAGGACACTCAACTGACTCCTTCCTGAAGCATTTTGCATACCTCTGGCAATAAGATGCTCACATGAGCATACCCTTAGCATGCAAACAACATCTGAGTATGCCTTGGTGGAGAACAAGGGTGTCCTGAGGCAGAAGCAGTGCCAGCACCGAGCACAGTGTTGTGGGGGTGTGATGGGCATCCACACACTTTTTGCCTCTTGCCACTTGATTCTCCAGAAATCTGACTTTTATTTAACAAGGAAAATGAAAGCCCTAGATGCTTTGCTTGGGAAAGAGATGCTTAGGATTCAGGCTTCAGGCAACTGAAGTAGCCTGCAGAAATTCTTTTCCAGTAGCCTCCAGCAGCTGTGAATTCACCCATTTTGCCTGGAGCAGTATTAACGCAATGACTTAATGATCACTTTTGGAACAACTTTTCAACCTATCACATCAACACATAGGGTTATAGTTGAAATTTGTTCACTGGGAAGACTTTCAAGGACCATTACTGCTGTCTTCAGCCCCAGTCAGACCCACTGGTGTGGGGAACACACAGTGGAAATACCCTGTGTAATGAACTTGTATGATTAGAACTGTTAATGTATGGCCATTTTGTATTTAGCTCAGGTGAGCTGAGCTGAAGTCAAAGGCAGATCAAACAATCCACAGGACGGGACTTAAAATACATGGAAGGGTTCCTTTGGGCCAAAACTCGGTGATCAAAAAGAAGCGGTGTCTCCTGTTCAGGCTGGCACCTCCTCAGCTGCTGCACCCAGACCAGAGTCATCTGCAAGAGTCATGGTGGCAGCAGTGTAAAGCTGACCTCCACAACATTCCTCTCTTCAAGGAGGGAAGGGGGAAATTAACCCTCTCCATGCCAATACTTGGAAAAAAATTCTTTTTGTACTGTCACCACACCAGGTCCCCCAATGGACATCCACACAAGCTGGGGGACCGTAGTAGACTTCATGGATGGCGTGAGGGCAAGCTTTGCTCTTTGGAAACCATTCCTGCATGATCCACATACCCCCAGGAGAAACCCTGCACTGGGGGTGCACTGGCTCCCCAAGACAGCTACAACTGGGGCAGATGCTGCAGGTTCTACACCGGAGATTGCTCAGACAAACCGATCCTTGGCCCCTCGAAAGACTGCAAGCTGCAGCCTGCAATACAATACTTTGTGGTACTAAAGGACCTTCCGAATGAGGGTCTCGCATTAATTAATTAAGCCTCAGAACACCTAGAAGGAAAATCTATCCTATTTTACCAGCAAGTTCAATGAGTAGGCAAAGGTCACACAGAATAGAGGAGCAAAGGAAAGAGAGATCCTGGTGTCCTGACTCCTTGCTGCATCTATTAGCTCATAAGTCCCCTCCAAAGGACGCACATGGAGGACAAAAGGTGACCCACAGCCATGCCCCGAGGGGCACCCCACTGAGGGGTTTAATAAGGTGCAAAAGAATGACTAACAGAGTTACACAGATTGACGCAGGTCAGTAAAGAATATGGCATTAAGAAAATTGATCCTTTCAAACCTCCAGCCACATGCTTATGTCAGAACCAGACGTGACTTGTGTCTGTGTTTCATACGATACCACTGAGTACCCACCAAAGGGCTTTCCTTCATGTTTAAATAATGAAATGCAATGTAATGCCGACAGGTGCTTTTTCACAGGTAGAAGGGAGCCAAAGGGAAAGTGTTTGGGTGGACTGAGGCAGAGCCTGGGTCTTCCCTGCCTCTTCCACCCCTCCCTGTCCTCCCCTGTCCACATGGCTTGCAAGCAGGAGGTCAGCAGCGGCTGGACGTGTCCGTCTGTCTGCAGTGACAAGAAGACAAGCACATGGGCATTGGAAGAGAGAGCAACTTGTCCATGATTGGGGTGTGCGTGCGTGGCATAGCAGCTACAGTGTCTGTGCAGAAGACGGGAAGCCGTCATGGGGAAGAAAAAGAAATGTGCTTTACAGGTCATCATGGAAGACGGTTGGTATCACTATGAGGTCATTTCAGTTTGGACGCTGCAAAATACTTGAGAAAACATCTCATGACTTTCCAAGCACATCATTTTGCTTCTCTCAAAGGTCATGCAATTTCAGTTTTCTCATGCAGGGAACTTTTGTGAACTTGCCAAACAGAAGTAAATATTAAGAGCATCGCTGTAGGAAAATAATATAAGATATAATCAATAAGGGACATCCTGCCAAGCTCAGCTGGCATTTAAGGACCAGCTGTGTAAAGCATCGCATGTATAAATCCCAGCAACAAATGTAATTACTCTTTGTTCTTTGTCTTGCAGCCGGAATAGAGATTGATGGACAAATCGAAAGTGACACAGAGAGTGAAGGTAACGTAGAGATTAAAAAACGCGGTCTTGTTTAAAATACGTGAAGTGATAGCTTTTCTCTTTCTCGCTGGCTTGTGACTTGCTCTGAAGCAGGAACCATTTCATGAGCTACTTGTAGGCAAGCAGATTTTTCCCTTGAGGTTTGACTTGTACTAGTGATATGTAAACCACCATTCTGAAGCAGCCTGTGTCCTTTCAACCATGCTCCTGGAGCCAGAGGTTGTTGGTGCCCACGTCCCTTGGCAGTCATCCCCAGTAAATCAGGCGTCATGGTAAGACACCACCCTATGCAGGGCTGCGGGTTGCTCTGCACTGCACCAAGGTCCTGCTTTCCCTCCCTGTAATGCTTGCTTAGACCATAACTCACTGTTATCTTGATTAATCATGACCATGAGAAGCTAAAAATGAAAATGGACTGGAGGCAGACTGATGGCTGTCAGGAAAATCAGGAAGAGTCAGTGACAGGATTAAAAACAGCCTTAACCCTGTGTGTACACTAAATAAAGAGAAATAGCCAAGGGGTAGGATTATAACAACAAATAGAGATAGCTAAGTGGTAAGACCACAACAGCACTGGATAGGTGATATGAATGTAGATACTACTGCATAAATGGTTCAAAGCCGTGTCTGTAAAATCTATAAAATCTGAGAAAGTAATTAGCAAATTACTGGAATTTGTTTTTTTAATCACATCCACCTTTCCCACACAGGCAAACAAGGAAATTAAATAAAAGTAACAAATGCATGCTCCACATTTAACCTAGTACTTGATAGGTTGCAAATGAAAACCATGATAGTTGGCTGCTCAAAAAGAACGTTTTTCCAAAGAGGCTAGGTGGTCCTTTGACCTGGATCACTAACTGAAATTCAGCTGAGATCCACCTTTATGCAGCAGCTGAAACCTACCTAATGGCACTTGAGAAATAAGTTGAAAGCTGCTTCTTCTTGTTCCCAGTGACAAGTGTGACAACCATCACCTATTGTTTTTTTACCACTAGCAAGCAAAAAGTATTTTGTTTGTAATTTATTTCTAGCTTTTCACCAAAACAAAAATTCAAATACTCAAATTCTTCTTGCTTCTATTTTCCTCATCTCTTAGGCTGCTTATTTGTCACTCTGGATCCCACTCCAGCACAATTTCCTTCTTCCATTACAATTTCTCCAACCCTGAGGAAAATGCAAAAATTACTTGGTTATTTTTTTTTCCATTTTATTTTCATCAGTAATCAATTTTGGAAAATTAGAAGCCAAAATAATCTGGAAAACTTCCATTTTAGTGTACTAGGTGGCAAAAGGGATGGAGGGCCTTGAGGTTGTTTGCTTTTTTTTTTTTCCCTTTTCCATAATACTCGGCAATTAAATCACACTCTATTTCAACCCTTCTAACTGGAAACACTTCCAGCTTCTGGACAAATGACTTTTTTAGCTTGCAATGCCAAAAAGAATGAAACATGCAACAGAGACTACCTGCATAGAGACCTTCCTATTGAAAAGAAAACTCAGAGAAACAAGATCTAGTGCTGCCTAAGCTGTAGCTATTCTCTATATAAATAGAAGACCTCCATTTCCAGCCTTGAAAACTAAACAGCTTTCAAGGACATTGCACCGACAAGCACACTACATACAATTTAATCGGCTGCAATTTCTGTTTCCATTGCTCTGATGTGTTTACAGGTCAGGAAAATATTTATTTGTGCTCTCTGATGGATAGACTTTTGCATTTGTAACTTATTTCCAATTATCTTATGGTAACTTCACAGTCACTGGTGTGCTAAAATGAATTGTACTGTCTGAAATTGGAGCCACATAACCAAAGATCTGGATGTGGGTCTTGGATGGGGCATAACACAAAGCGCACTGAGGTCAACGGGCTCACTGACTTCGCTAGGGTTTGCATCAGATATCCTGGCTACCTGCACTTTTCTGATAAACCCTTGTTTTGCCAGCATGCAAAGCTAAGTGTTTCCCGAAGTGTTTGTTTTTTATCCCTTGCAGAAGATGAAGTAAAGCACAAGACACCTAAGAAACAGCCCCTCAGGAAAACCAGCAGAGCAAGCAGACTTGAAAGGAAAAAGCAAGAGAAAGACAAAGAAGAAGATGAGAGCAAAGAGGAAGACGGTTGTAGCCAACAAAACAGAGCTCCTAGGAAAAAAAACTATCAAAGCACTGATGAAAAAAAGGCAGAAGAGGAAGGAGGCCAGCAGAGAGACAAAAAGGCTCCTACCAAAGAACAAAAGGAGTCAGAAAACAAGGAAAAGAAAACAAACAAGAAAGAAAAGGAGGGGGAGAACGAACAGAAGCAAGACAGGAAAAACAGGTAATGAAACAATCCCTGAGGAAGGTGCCTTGTGTCAGACTGGCAGCAGTATCGACATGCCAGTGGTGCATGGGTCAGAACTACAAAACCAATAGGCTGCAAGTAAATTACTGCTCTCCCAAAGGAGATATATCAGTGGAAAACAGCAGTGTAAAATGCCACACAACCAAACTGCCTCCAAGGTCTTCTGTCATTGCCATTTCTCAGCCAGGACCATATCCATGCATGCAGTGGAGTGATGGCATCCACAGCTAGGGGTAGAAAAGCACACTAAAACAAGACAGCTTGGACAACTCAGACCTGGGCACAGTTTTTTGGTTGGCCTATGGAAACAGGTTAAAATGGATCTCTCATGTTTTCAAGTCCCTTCCTCTCCCAAATCTTGCTTGTCCCAACCCTCTGCTTCTTCCCTTCCGTTTCTTTCTGAAGGTGTGAAACACACTTCTCCAGAGCCGGCTGCAGCCCCAGGCAATGCTTCTGTAGCTGAAGCATGGTCCAAAGTGCAGTGTTGGGAGAGTTATGATGGGGTACAAACTTCTCCATCATCCAGGCTGGAAGCAGCCTTGCCGTGAGCACGAAGCAGCCACGTTGACATCACACCAAGGCAGGTGTGCCCGCATCAGAGTGAAATCCTCAGGGGGCAGCGACACTGTGCCCACCCCAAGCAAGACCTTCCCTCCGACTCCTGCAAGTTTTTCTATTTTGTGCCCTTCGTTTTGTGTCTCTCTCAGCACTTCTTCTGCTTCTTCCAACTCATCCGATGAGGAGTCACTGTCGGAGGAAGAGCTCGAGATGCTGATGGAAGAGGTGGAGCAAAAGAAAAAACTGATTTCCACCATGAGGAACAAGCCCTGGAGGATGGTGAAGAAGCTCTCGGTGCTCAGGTACTTTTCACACCAGGAATCCACACCCCTGGGGTCTTTGCTGACTGTCAGATGCACTTTGACTTTCCTAGAAATTGCATATTTCGTTCTTCTACTGTAACACCCCAGTCTCAGAAAAAGTAACCAGCAGAGTCGGGCCAGCCTGTCTGGGTTTAAATGATCAAAGTTAAAATGTGGAATTTGATTTTCAGCCTCTGTAACCAAAGAACGGACAAGGTGCAAATCTGTTCAACTGATACCCATGGCCAGGTCATTCTACCCTTGTATTTAAAACCGAATGATTCACTACTGTCAGGCCACTTGTTAAAGCAAACTCTGTGCCCTGGTTTGCTTATTCATGCCCTCTGTCAGGCAGAAATCAGAGCAGCAAAGTGCCACATTACTTCACACTTTCTGAGACAGTGCTGCTTGGAAAAATTACTGTATTATTTGCAAAGGTTTATGGAGCAAAGATTATATTGCTACCCAGCCTGCAGTGAATGTGGTAACAACTCAGGCAGCTGCAGAGACCCCCTAGTGCTGGCCAATGTGGGGGTTTTGGGGCAGGGTTACAGAATCATAGAATCATTTTAGTTGGAAGAGACCTTTAAGATCACCAAGTCAAACCATAACCTAACCCTAGCACTAAACCATGTCCCTAAGAAATTAATCTATGCACCTTTTAAAGACCTCCAGGGATAGTGACTCCCCCAGTTCCCTGGGCAGCTTATTCTAGCACCTGACAACCCATCCCATGAAGATTTTTTTGCTAATATCCAATCTAAACCTACCCAGGTGCAACTTGAGGCCATTTCCTCTTGTCCTGTCACTTGCTACTTGGGAGAAGAGACCAACACCCTCCATGCTACAGTCTCCTTTCACATAACAGCTCATAACAAGCCATTCCCATATCAATGCAGTGATTCAAATCCCAGGTCTATTGGTTAAAAATCCTCTGTAAGCCCTTTCTACCAGGAGAGCTTTCAAAATAGCATTGCAAGGCATGCACAGCCCCACAGGGAGTGGTGATGTCCCTGCTCTCTGTTTGCCAAGAGGCTCCTCAGAGGTGCAGTGACCAGGCTGTGAAGGGTGGCAGTCATCGTGTGTCTCTGCTTCTCTCTTTTGTACCCTGAAGGCCAAGACCTGCTTCTTTTTCCATTGAAATCAGGAGCCTTGAACACTGCCAATTATTTCTAAAAATCCGGGTAAAGTTCTATGTAGTGAAACCTGTATTAAAGCAGCTTTTCTATCATGCAGGCATGCTACAAGCCTGAGCTCATTACAAATAGATCTTATGACCCTCAAAATCTAAAGTTCTGCAATGAAAGAAAGCAGTATTATATTTTCCCTCTGTTGCAGGATCCTGGCTAAAATTCTGCCTAGGATCTTGTTTGGTCGTGAGGTATCCATCCTTTCATTTTATCCCTGAACCATGGCAATCACTGCTGCTCACTAATGAACCCAAACAGAATTGTTGTATTGCTTGTGTAGGGTTCTCCAAAAATCCCCTCAGAGTGCTGTACATTCACTAGTTATTTTGGCTGCACGAACTCAACTCTGAGCCAAGAAAGAATTAGCCCCATTGCACAGATGAAGAATGTGAAACACAAGGAGACTGAAACTATGTGCAAGACTTAGAAATCTTGCTTTAGGTTTTCAAATGAAGTAATAGGTAACTTTCCCAAGGTTATGAGCTGAACTAGCCAGCTATTTCTACTGAATAGAAGTCTGTCTACTCCACAGGCTTAGGATTGCAAAGGACCTCCTGACTCCTTAAATTTATTATCTTCTCATGTTGCACCAGCAACATCAATATAAATGTAATCTCATTCATAAACTCAGCATACTCTAACAACATCTACCTAGGTTCGTTTCCCTGTATTTCCCTTAGAAATCCATTCTAAAATTAATTTCAATTTGTAGCTTGATTTTGCTCCTGACCAGTTTACATTCGTTTCTCTGGCACTGACATTATCCCATTAGGCCAATTCTACATGTCTGATATTCATTCAGAGAGGTGTTCATGGAGAGAAATGCTGCACCCTCTTGGAGCTTGTTTCACTAGAAAATGTTCTGGTTTTTTTCCTTGACCAATGCACCGGGAGAGAGAAACTATGGAAGGCACTCCAGGGTGGGAGAGCTCTGGAGGGAGAGGAACAGGCAGGCTTTTGATCTACACCCAAGGAAAAGCAGGGAGCAAGACTGAGGGCACATCTCCAGAGCATGAGCACTTTGGGGACCCATTAACCAGCCCTGGGTGAGCATGTGAGCTCTGCATGGCACAGCAACACCACCAGCAGATAGCATCTGGCACCCCACGCACAGCACGGGCTGCAGAGAGCCCAGATCCCTGCCTTTGCAGGCGTAGGGTGGGGAGGCTGCTTTCCCACCAGTGCAGGCAGAGGTGAAAAGCTAAACACCCCTTTACTCTTTCAATAACACCCTTGTTTATTCTCCAATTAGGGAGGCACAAGCTTTTGTAGAGAAGTTTGAAGGAGCTCTGGGAAAAGGAAAGGGCAAAAAGTTGTATGCCTATAAGATGATGATGGCAAAGGTAAGTGCTGCAGTGATGTCAGAGAAAAGCTTGGTTACCTGGTTGTGTGTTCAGTTTATTTTTGGTGGAGTTTATTGACCCATATTTGGCAAAAGAGACACCAGGAAATCAGAATTAAACTTCCTGCCCACATTCAAAAAAATATTACCTACTTCAAATCTGTGATAATTACAGAAAGAACAAGGGGAAGATGAATCTCAATGCCACCTTCTCTGAAGTAAGAGAGGGTTCAGAGGAGCAGGATAAAATACGGTTTTCTGGCTGCAATCTCCAAAACCTTGATCTGTGAGACGAGGTACCCCTAAAGAGGCAAGGCCATGCCAAACTCTTGCACTGCCCCATGGACCCATGTAAAACTTCATCTTCCCATTAATGACACAACAAGAAGGACGATGACTGTGTTTTAAGGCTGAAGTTGGTAACCAAGCTGCATGTTGTCATGGAGATTATATTGAGAAGTGAAAAACAGAGACAGGCCTGAGATTATGAAATCAATGGGAGTTTAGCCACCAGTCTGATGAGAAAGAATTCAAGCTCAGTATTTTATCAAATTAAATTTTGTTTTAAGTAGAGTTGGTTATGCATCAATTCATTTATTCCAGGGCTAGGTCTGAATTTTCCACCCCTATATAATATGGTAAACTCATAGCACAACCATAGCTTTCCAAAAGCCTGGGAAGGTTAAAATTCAGATAATGAATACAAACACTTGGGGACGGGGGAGTTTTGGAATTGACAATAGTTTCTGAAATAGTCCAAAAGCTCAGACTCAGACCAGACTTTTTGCTTTGGACCTTACACCCACTTGTAGCAATGCTACCAAACCTTGGCATTAGAAAGCCCTGCAGATGAAGCAGCCTCCCTCTTTGCTCCTCTCTGCTCACAGCGATGTTGTCTTGTTTCAGAAATGGGTGAAATTTAAGAGAGACTTTGACAATTTTAAAACCCAGTGCATACCCTGGGAGATGAAGATAAAAGAAGTGGAGAGTAAGTGGAAGTTTGTGCTGTGTGTTGGCAGTGAGACATGTTGTAAGACAGCTTTGCTTTCATCCAAACAACCATAGAATATTTCGGTTTGGAAGGGCCCCCTTCAAAGGTCATCTAGTCCAACCCCCAATGCTTCAGCCCCCTGGCCCCCACTTTCCACTCTCCCTGGGCACCAGTGCTAAACACAGACCCCAAACAGCACTCTGCTTTGCCATGTCCCATCAGCAGTGGGGACTGTCAGGAAGTCTTGGGCAACACACTGCAGGGGACCTGAGAGTGAAGGGGTCCAGGTCTTGTTGAGAACAGTTTAACCCTCCTAACCACAAAATGTCTTCTCGTTCAAGGTCACTTTGGCTCCTCAGTAGCTTCCTACTTCATATTTCTGCGGTGGATGTACGGAGTAAATCTTGTCCTTTTTGGGTTAATTTTTGGACTGGTTATAATTCCAGAGGTAAGTGCTTAATTCTTCATTCAGTAATATCTTGCCATTGCTTAACACGAGCATGAGACTGATGACACAAACAAGTGTCATATAACAGGCAGTGCTTTAGAAAAACTAAATGTGTAAGGACAATTATTTGCAAAGAAAACTTACAAGGCTGTTACTGACATGGGAACAAAAGTTGGACTGAAATCAGGACACCTAAATTGTTACTGAAGATCCTGCCCATCCAGCAGCTAAAACAGGAGCTCAAAAAGCCTATTTAAGGCTATATTTATATTTTGACTAAAGTGAAAAACATGATCTAGTAATACTTCCAGGTACAATCTCAGGTCTAAAAGAGCCATAAGAAATGGGCTGTGCTCTGAAAGTGATTAAGAATACCCACAGCCCCAGGGCGACAGCCATGGCAGAGCCCCCTCAGGAGGAACCATCAAGGAAAGGAACAAACAATCTCCCAAACACTACTAACTTTTGTTTGGGAGGTCTCCCTTTTTTGTACTTCTAATTCAGATGATTCACAAAGAAGCGTTTTATTTTCAGTTTTTCTATATCTCACTGTTCTTGGGGAAGGAAAAGGATCTCATAGCCAACTTTACATGATCATTTAGTGAAGAATTTTTTAATGTAGCCATTACAGTTCTGGCTAAATTACTCAGTGCAGTCTTTCAATGCTGTGCAATCTGCAGACAGCTGCATCTGTTCTATTCAATGCAGATTTTTATGGAGCAAAAATGCAGCACAGAGTCTCTCCTGAGGACCGTGCTTTTGTTCTCCTTAATGTGGTTGTTCACACTATCAAAAGTAAATGCTCTTTTTCCTCCCAGGATGAACAGACATAACCATTACCACTGAACAATACAAATATATTTTGTTAGGAATGATGCATATGGTAGAAGACTAAACAGCTTTCATCTTAAAAGTATGCATACTGTTCCTCATTGCCTACTGAGCTGTTATGATATGGAGAGTAGCTGGGCAATAAACATTTAATCATAAATTATTTTGAAATTAATTAGATAGCCCTAAAAAATGATAGACTATATGCTAGGACCTTTCTAGGCTGTGAATGCTAATGGGGTATTTGGGTATAGGCAGAAGTCAGAGTCTGCTTGTAAATAAATATAGTAGTAAATCTCCATAGCCCTTGATGTTCTCTCTGGACTTCAATAGCTGCTGGACTTATTGCAAGACCTGCTTTGTGTGGTGCCATAAGGAGAGGCTGTGCCATGAAAACTGTTCTTTGCATCATTTTGCCATATGCTTTTTGCCCAAACCTAACTTCCCTTCACCTCACCTTGAGATCATTTTTTAATTCAAGATGACATAATACAAAATTCACTGCAAGCTCGACCTAGTGCTCTTGACTTCTCTCAAAGGAGGAGCCCTGCATAAATAGATAAAGCTAATCCCTTTACTGCATTAGACCCATGAAGTTCAAGCAAAGAGCTTCTTGCTAAACTAAGGACACTTAAACTGAAGCTGTTAATTGAGGGACACAGTTCCTTAGCAAAATAGTTCCTGTGCAATGGATGTTACCAGGGAAAAGGAACTTCTCTGATTATTTGGGTGAAATTAGTTCTAAATTGTTGCTCTGGTATTAAGAAATAACATATATCTTAAAATCAACCAAAATGAAAACCAACCAAAAGTAAACCAAAGGGACTAATTAAGAAAACAAACAAACAAAAAACAACACCAAAACAACCTCCAAAACTGTTAAAAACTGTACAATGTGTTATACTATATGTGCACCACTGTTATTAACGTTCACCAGGTCCTGATGGGAATGCCATATGGGAGCATGCCGAGAAAAACTGTACCCCGAGCTGAACAAGCAACAGCTATGGATTTTTCAGTTCTTTGGGATTTTGAGGTAAGTACAGGATTATTTGTCATAAGAGATGAGTTGAATACCTCCTAAAACCCTTCAGAAGCTAGTGGTGCTACAGGGACAAATTTGTTCCAAGATAAACCAGCAACGCACCTATTTCTTTCAGAAGATGAAGACACCTGCTGCCATGAAATCTTTGTGGATCTCCAGAGATTTCAGGCCAAAAAAGCATGCGCACATGCAGACACTTGCATATGGATCTGAACCACTTCCCTGTAGAATCATAAAGTCATTTTGGCTGGAAGACACCATCAAGATCATCAAATGCAACCATTAACCTAACTCTAGCACCAAACCATGTCCCTATGAACCTCATCTACACATCTTTTAAACACCTCCAGGGAGGGTGACTCCACTACTTCCCTAGGCATCATGTTCCAATGCCTGACAACCCAAATTTTTCCTAATATCCAATCTAAACCTCCCTTGGTGCAGCTTGAGGCCATTTCCTCTTGTCTGATTGCTTGTTACTTGGGAGAAGAGACCAATGCCCTCCATGCTACAACCTCCTTTCAGATAGTTGTAGAGAGCAATAAGGTCTCCCCTCAGCCTCCTTTTACCTACACAGTATTTTTATTCGTGAATCACAGGAAGCCAAAGTTAGATTTTTTTGCTATGAGCATTAGTAGAAGCAGGTGACTATACAAACTGCCCAGTGATGAGCTTGGTGCAACTCAAACCATGTTCAGAGGGTTGCCTCATGAAATCAGGCAAAAACAAAAAATCATTTTTCAGAGGAAAAAAATACCAAATAAATACATTTTCGCTGTATTTTAGATATACATAAAACAATCTGTAGAAACCTGTATAATCATCTCATATTGATAATGCAGAATATTATTTAAAGAAAAAAAAATGCAGAAGAGCCGTTTTACTTCCAACTAGAAAGGCAGCCAGCACACAGGTGAAATGCGAGAGCTGCTCAGAACCAGATAGTGAGAAGGCAAGTTCCAGCTGTGGAACCCCTTTGTGGGCGGGGAGCACCTTGGCGTATCACTGAAATTGCTTATAGCCTTGGGAAGGGGATCACTCCGTATGTCCTGGCCATTTCTGTTCCCCTGAAATATTTATATGAGCCTGAAGCTGGAACCAAAGTTTAGGACTTTCACCCAAAAGGAAAGGCTGAGTTTCCAGCTGTCTGCAAGTGCTTTCCTGAAACCCTGACTCAGACCCCCTCCTAGTTACTTTTTGCCTTTTAAGATTTAGGCCAAAGGCATTAAGTGTTTTTAGGGGACCATCCAAAAAAATATGTGCACTGGGGGAGAGAAAAGATTCTGCTGTGGCAAATACCTTCAGACCCAACTTTCAAAGCTGCTACTTCTGGAAATATTTTTTGCTTGTGGGCACTGGCCCACATATTACAAAGTGTGAGACCTTATATAATAGACCCCATCCCAATTTCCTTAGCAAAAAAACACTCAAAACAACAACAAGAAACATCTACTTTAATATAAGCCAAATTATCAAAATGAATTTATTAATAAGGTATCAAATACTGGTGTGTCCAGGAGCCTGACAGACCCAAACCTTTGATCAGCACCCATTTTCTGCTGATGATCATTTTAGCTCTTGCTCTCCCAGCACTTTCACTCACTTGCCAGAATCCAAAATTCAGAGGTGAATTAGCAACACTTTGAATAACCTTGCACTGAATGCTCATTTGAGCATCACACTGTAAAAATGCAAAAAGCATTTAAACTCATTTATCTAGGGGAAAAAAAAAAAAGTGCAAAACCACACAAACAAAAACACCTGCAGGAGCATTGCTGAATGGTGGCTGCTGATTTTGTCTGGGAGGCCATAATTATACATATATCACTAAGGAAATTTGCTTTTGGATGAGGCTGTACTATTGCATGAAAGGCTGGCTACCGTGACCTGCCAGTCTCCTGCCTGGGGCTTGGTACACAGATCTACATTCCCCTGCTGTCACCAAGGGCTTGATCCTCTGAACCCTCTGCCATACAGGTCCCCACCCTGTACCCACTCCCTTGCTGCTTGATACCAAGGAGCACCCATGCAACCTTGAGAAGCAATCTCAAGCTGTGAGACAGCAATGTACACCCATACCCTCCTGCGGCCAGAAGATGTCAAATTCAGCCCTTCACAGGGGCTTGCACTTCGAAAATGAATAGATGCTTATTCCAGTGCACTCCATGGAAGAATCTCAAAGGGGAAACATATTTCAGAGCAGGCATAAAATGAAGAGTCAATACTGTGACCCTGAAAAATACATTTCATGAGAGAGGAGCAAGGGAAATGTATTAATATGCTTTGGCAGCAAGGAGGTCACATCATGGATTTCTAGAGGAGTAGAAAGGAATAAATCTCACTCAGACACCATGTCTCACAAATGGAGCTTAAAGAATATACTGGATGATGTGAGCAGAGAAACTCATCTTTCAGTCTTCATCATTTGATGAATCAAAAAGACAAAGGTTTGGGATTACAACCTGAGAAAAAAACACTTCGCTAGCACCTTCCAGGAACATCATCTTTATATTTTATGAGGCTTTTTTCATTACAACTTGCCAGCACACGTTATACATAACACATTACAGGCCTCATGCTGTGGTGTGCCAGCCGTGGGCTTGCTGCACTTCCCCCAGTGGCTCAGCAGCACTGGCAGAAACACGTGCAAAGTCATCCCGTACCTGTGGCACTGCGCTTTGTGCAGGGCAAACATGCAGCTAATATGGCACCCAGGAATACCAAAGTTTTATATTAGGTTAGGAATGAAAAACCTAGTGCTTTGGGGAATCTTAGTTTAATTGGTTAAATGAACATGGTCAAACGCTAGAAGAGAGACCCAGAAAGGCTGTGGGATCTCCATCCTTGAAGATTTTCAAAACTCAACTGGACATGGCCCTGAGCCACAGCACTTAATTTTGAAATTGGCTCTGCTTTGAGGGCTTGACTCGATCATCTCCAGAGGTTCCTTCCCATGTAAATTATTCAATGTCTCTATACGCGATCGTTACACAGCCTCTGATATGAGCTTCATGTTATGTTTCAATTTCAGTCTTTCCAAAGGCTTCACCAGAGGGGAGCTTGTTCAACTACCATGGCCAGACTGGTTAACTGCACTTAGCTTATGAGCTGAAAGACAACAGGCAAAAAATACAGAAGTACAATATGCAATGATACACATCAACTTGGATGAAATATGACAGAAAAATAGGGAGAGATTGCTAACACAGATTAGGAGATGTGCACACTCGCCAAATGCCTAACAGTGTGTACAGCAAAAAATACATCTACTTGAAACAACATAGTTGATATTGTGTATGAGCTCCGCTTTCCACAGGAAAGCAATGCTTTGATTTTAGTCTTTAGTTATATTTGCTCTGCAGGTGGTAGTCAGTAACAGGAACTAAATCTGCAGGGTACCAAGCATCAGCTGCCTCCTAGCTGAAAGGAAAATTTTCATATCATGGTGGGTAACGCCTTTGCTACAACATTTCTACAAGATCCAAGTGTTTGATACTGACTTAGAGAAGCAGGTGGGCTATAGCCAGAAAGAGCAGTAAGGAGGCTTTTCTGGGAGGGATGACAGAGTGATGGATAGAAACTACATTTTAGTTTTGAGCCAGTATCCTTTGCCACGCTCTCCCTCTTCATCCCTCTCTTAAGAGGATAAGCTCTCAGGAGGATGGCTCTTGAAGGTGACAGGGCAGCAAACAGCTGAGAACGAGACATGAACAATTTTTCCAAGTTGATTTTTATTGTTTTAAACCTTCGGTTTTCACCAGAAACCTCCTCCCTGCGGAAGAAAAGCTGCAGAGCTTACACTAAGGTTTGCTTTCACTTTTCCTCCAGGGCTACATCAAATACTCAGCGCTCTTTTATGGATACTATAACAACCAGCGGACAATTGGCTGGTTAAAATACAGGCTACCAATGGCATATTTCATGGTTGGGATCAGCGTATTTGGCTACAGCCTCATGGTTGTTATAAGATCGTAAGTATGGCTGGCATTGCCCTCTCTGCAAAATCCACCCAGATGTGTCTCACGGCTGGGTTCCCCTCCGTGGGGAAGGCTCACAGCTCGGTCCAGCCTTGGCTGGGTGGACCTGGGCAGTGTCCCGCCTCAGCCATGTGCTCATGTGCATTATTTTGGACCTTTCCGCCCCCTTCTCCAGGACTCTTCTTCCTCTTCCTCCTCCTCCTGTCTGGATTGCTTTAATCTTTCCTCCAACATTACTACAGGGCCCTCAAACAGGTGGACTTTGTACATGAAGGAGGATTTTACTTACAGTAAACTTCAAAGGCTCCTTTTCCCATCCTTTCATTGCAAAAATCATTCCTGAAAGCCTATAATTCATGCAGATGGTGCAAGAGCTACACAAAAGAGCCAAATGCTACCAGACTGCTTTTGATCCATCCCCAAACCCATCAGCAGAGTTTTTAAGTGGGATCCAAATCTCCCTGCCCCTGGTACACCATTGCTGGGCACCAGTGAGGCCCCCACAGCTTCTCCAGGGCACCAAGGATGCAGCTGAGGCAGCTCTCACTGCCGAGACAGTCTTTGCAAAGCTGAAACCAAAACCCTGTCTCTCTCTAGAGGCCAGAGCACTCAAAGGTTATCCTTCCCTTGCAAGAAGGAATAAGCCCATGGATTTGTATCACTATTGAAACAGGCCCCATTGGTGTGCGGCAGAAAGATCCTCTTGAGCCTTTGGCTGGAGTGGGACATGGGGATTTGCTGCACATTTGCCATGAAATTGCAGCATCTGTTGTCTTGCTTTCCTTGAGGGACTGGTGCTAGGAACTCCAGTGGGAGTTACAGAAAGATTTCAGGGATCAAATAATAGAGCAGGAACAGCAGAAGCTGTATCTGGTCCTATGCTGATTAACAAGAATAATCCTTTTTCTCTCCCTGCATGTTTTGCTACAAGCTGTTTGACTCCAGTATTGTGCACCTACTGAAATCTCACTAAAACTTTGTGTTGCAGTGGGTGTATTGGACAGCACCAGTGATTTCTGAATAAATTTAGCTAAATGGAGCCATAACCATATACTGTACTCTAGGACTCAGAAGCACTGCAAATAGACTTGCTTCATGTACTAACTGGTGAAAGCAATCCTTAACCTGCTTTAATCACCTAGGCTAGGATTTTTCTACATTACTATTTTTAATACAAGACCTCCATAGCACTGGAAACCCCTTTTGACAGTTCAGTTCTCCTTAAGCTTAATATCCCATGACACACGATAGACAGTCACACCCAAACCCCAAGAAAGGTCACCCCCACTCTGTCACTACCCACCAACAATCCCCAAGCCACCAGTTGCTGCTTTGCAAAGCTGAAGGACATGAGATAGCTCTGTGAAACAATCCCTGACCTTGCTACCACATTTGTCCTCACACAGGATGGCACGCAATGCCAATGAAAGTACAGCAGACGGAGATGATGACAACTTCATTTTCAGCTGGAAAATGTTCACCAGCTGGGACTACCTCATTGGCAACCCAGAGACAGCAGACAACAAGTTTGCATCCATCACCACCAGCTTCAAGGTAACCCTAACTGGCATTTCTCTGCCTGTTTCTGGGGATGCTCCCCGTGCCTACCATGTCAGAAGTTTAAGGGAAAACCTGGGGACTTGTACAGCATCTCTCAGTATGAACAGGGTATAGCACTGAATCATGGCAGCTCCAGCTCCCCTGCCATGGGTCACCCCAACCACCATTTCAGGATTTAAAAAAAAATCTGGCTTACTTCAGAGCGCAAATTCCCTGCCACATTCCCCTGGGATATGGCAGGCTGTTTGCCACTTGATGTCTTTCATTCAAAATGGGATGCTCGCATGAAGCTTTGTTTAGCATAATGCAAACTACCAAATTCAATATAGCCAAAACAGCATGAGATTGCATTTCACAGGGTAGAAAAACATCCAGTGTTGCCTTAGGCTCAGTGCTGCATGGTACGGTTTCCAATTCTGTGAGCATCCCTACTTTTTCAGGAGTCTATAGTGGATGAGCAAGAAAGCAACAAGGACGAGAACATCCACCTGAGAAGGTTCCTGCGGGTTTTGGCCAATGTCCTTATCATATGCTGCTTGTGTGGAAGTGGCTACCTCATTTATTTTGTGGTGAAACGCTCCCAGACATTTTCCAAAATGCAAAATGTTGGGTGGTATGAAAGAAATGAGGTAAGGAAACTTTGCCTGCAGTTTTCTGCTGTGATATTTTGCCTTGAACATCAGCATAATCATTGCCACAGCTTGAGGACAGCATCCAAGGCAGACCAATTCCCAACTAGGGCCCAGGAGTCCCCTTCAGTACCTTGTACTTGTTCTATCTGGAAATCAAATTGGTCTCACTGAGAGTTTCTGGGGTGAATACTCTTACAATAAATCACAAAGTCCGTGGGCTTTCAACACTTACATCACTGGCCATTTTATGAAACATCTATGTCAAGTTGCATATTAATGCTTACAAATTCTATTGCAGTAGCAAGCTCTCTGGGTGTTAGAAAGGTCCATGATCAGACATAAAGCTAAACTCAGATCTTTATCATCCATCTTAAATAATGGGAACAAGATTTTGCAACCTATAGAAAAAAAAGTCAAAATTTTTCTTCAAAGCTCTTCACACACACACACAAAAGTTTCAGCCTAGGAAAAGGCTTAATTTCAATGTATAGTACACTCGTGTATTTATATATCAAAGCCAAATTAAATTCAAAGCTATATATTTTGATAATACTCTCAGAAAACATTAGCAAGACAGTACTTCCTCACAAAATGCTTTGATTTATTTCAGTGAACTTCTCCCAAAGAAAAATAATCCTATTTTTAAAAGTTCAGTGTCTGAGACTTTCCTAGTGATAACTTGAGATCTGAATACATACACTTCTGGGTACTGTTCCCTCTCCTGCAAAGTAAGGCACACAAAAGAGACCTGTGAGTCAGAGCCTGACAGCAGCTGTACAGACACAGTACCCTGCAGGACAATGGGCACTGTAAGGCTGTGAAAAAAGATTGAGCCTGCAAGTCATGCCTGAGCTAATGACTTGCCAGTGACCTCATTGACCACAGTACAACTTAGCATCTCACACCATATAGAAGAACAAAAATACCACCAGAACATATTTTTCTCGAGCTGCAAAACTGAGTCCTTGCTGTGCTTCCATTCAGATCTGTAACTGCCTATTACAAAAGCTAAGGTGCTGGACGTGGAAAATAAACATAGCATCGAATAATTATCTTTATGCACACAAGCCAAGTCTTGCACTCCCTCTGAAATTAAAATAAGAACCTCAGAGCTGATGCAAGCAGTACTACGAGGAACTTGAGGAACTTAAATATTCATGAGTCTGGACTGACAGGGAACAAATTCTTCAGAGCTCATCCCTTTGAGATAACAGCAAAAGTGCTCCTGCAAGAGCAATCAGTGCAACCCAGTCCTGAAGTCTGACACTGTGCTGCCTGCACACTAAGCAAAGCTGAGAGCTGAGCTTGCTTTGGCTCCCTCCGCTTTATAAATCCTTCAGAAAGCTCCAACCAGTTGCTGGCAGCCCCCGGCTCTGCTCTAAGTAATATGCTCACTGTTGTTACTATTAGCCGTAATCTCATTTTCCTCATGTGGCAGGTTGAAATTGTAATGTCCTTGCTGGGCATGTTTTGCCCTCCACTGTTTGAAACCATCGCTGCGCTAGAAAATTACCATCCCCGCATCGGGCTGAAATGGCAGCTGGGGCGGATCTTTGCACTCTTCCTGGGGAACCTCTACACGTTTTTGCTGGCCTTGATGGATGACGTCAATGAAAAAGTAAGACCTGTGTCGAAAAGCCATGTTCACTAGCATTGTCCAGAGCTGAGGACGAGTGCACCCCATCCCTGCAGCCAGCAGGGACAAACACCCCTTTGCAGCAAAGGCTTCCCCCCTCCCCAGTCCTCTCAAGCACCAGCTGTATCACTCAGAGAGACCCACAGCCCAGAGGGGCTTCCAGAGAGTCTTCAGCTTCCCTTTACAGCCCTGAAAAGAGAGCGGTTATTGTCTCCTATAATCACGGCATATTAGGATAATTTGATTCTTTTCCTCCATCAGACACCATTTGCAATTTCTATTAACGCAGACCCCGAGGATATAGTTTATAATCCTTTTCCCCCTGCCCTCCCCTCTTTAACATTATCCTGGTAGTGTGTTGCAGGCAGATAACTGCAGGAAAGGATAAACGTCTAACTGATCCACAGAAAAAAATGAATCTGTTTTAAGCTGAGAAGAACTGGAGGAATCAGGGCAGTTTGCTCTGCTCTGAAAACAATTAAAAAGTGAGGAAGGTGGAGTGTGCGGAGGTTCCCTGTGTATACACTAGCCTTGCAGGAAGTCTGGCTCCTCCACATACAGGGAGCAGGCTGCTAGCTCCCCAAAACTCACAGTGCCCCAAGCTGCTTTCCATCTGGAGGAGCTGCTGCTTCTGGCAAAAGGGAAGGATTTCTGTACTGTTTCTTTTTGCAATGCCAGCACTGCAGCTCTGCTGTAAGCAAACGTGTATGTGATGGATGGTAACTGGTAGGGAGGAGTAGGTAACCCTACACCTTGGATCTCTCAAAACACATGCTTTGGTGTGCCCATTTTCTGACATTTTCGGCTGGGGTGTTTCTTCATTACAGCTGGCTGAAGAGGACGTGGTGAAGAACATCACGCACTGGACACTGTTTGGCCACCACAACTCATCTGTGGAGAACGGCAGCATCGCCACCCCACCTCCCCTTGATCCCGCAGATGTGCCCAGGGGACCCTGCTGGGAGACAACCGTTGGCATTGTAAGAAATTCATTGTGTAGCAAGTGTCTGTGCTGGTTTGGGATGGGGTTTTGTTGTTGATGATGTTTTCAGCATTTCCAGGCTTGAAGTTTTCCTTACAAATGGCTTCTCATTTCCTGAGTCTCGCATAGCGGCACCAAGGCAGTATAAATCCTTGGCCACAGTTCTCATGCTGTGGTGGTGAGATCTGGACTTACTCAGGGCATGCACAGCTCTGCTGCCTTTTCCATTAAAAGCACAAAAGGCCAGGTAGTCTGCAGCAATGTCTGCATAATGTTTTGGTTCAGATCATGACTGCACCTTTGAACGAACCTGTGTTCTCCCCTACTGCTGTACTTCGGTTCGCATTGCAGGGAGGCTTTGGAGCACATGGGTAAAAGCCAACCAGAGGACATGCCCAAAGGGAACTCCTGACATGTCTCAACCAGTAAGACGTCATGAGGCAATGAGACGAGAGCAGAATTAGGCAAAAATTACCTCCCTGAAATGCTTGCAGGATGGCCTTCGAGTCTTCAGAGTTTCACCCCACAAACCCACTATGCAAACTTCCCACTTTGGGCAACTTTCTTAGTTAACCAAGAAGTTCTGCAGCCAGACTATGCAAAACCTAAAAACTAAAAGCAATTATGTATTGGTTGATATAGATAGCTAGGGCTTAACTAAGGTAATGAGGCTACACATTGCAGTATACACCCCCTGAGTCTTCACTGGCCAAGCAGTTTTCAGTCAAGTAGGGAAAGACCAGCCACCATCACTCCTTGGAAGGTGCTGATCCTCAGTGCAACTAAGCTGTCATCCTCCAAATCCTTGGTGTTTTCCCCTCAGGCTTTTAAACCTTCACTTGTCAGTGTTTTTCTTTTGAATCCTTGAGATACCAGCCATCCCCATCTGACAAGTCTCACTTCTGCCTGCTATTTTACCTTTCTTGTCTCGCACATCTCCCCTTTCTACACTTCCTCACAGCTCTTGTTTACAGCTGAGCAATTTCTCAGGAGTTCACAGGAAGATTCTGGAGCTGAGCCATAGCAGAGCTATACACAATCAAAATTACCCCCAGTGTATGTATGTTTTACACCAGCATTACTGCAGCATTAACATTCTGCCTATGTTTTACGTGTTGTCACAACAGACAGCGCAGTCAGTAACACCAGCAGCAACTATCAGGGCTAATGGCTCTAACAAAGCTCATCGTTCCCAAACATAGAGGTACAGCTTAGGCACTGACAAGTGTTTGAAAAGAGGCAGGGAGTTTGCTCATGGCGTGCCTTTCTGAAGGTTAGCGTCATATAAAGACAAATGGCTTAATAAAAAATACAGTCCTGAATACGCTACTGAAATTGTAGGAGCTAAATGTTTTTTCCTTGTTTCAAATTGCAGGAGTTTGTAAGGCTCACCGTGTCTGATATCCTGGTGACCTTTATAACCATCCTGGTGGGAGATTTCATCCGAGCTTGCTTCGTCAGATTTGTGAATTACTGTTGGTGCTGGGACCTAGAGGCTGGATTTGTAAGTCAATATCTTATAGCTGAGAAGACAGAATTAATTTAGGGCTATTTGGTCAAATGCTACAAACAGACTGGTTTTGAATTATTCCAGTGGCCCTTTGGTGTTGTCTGATAAACTAATTGGTGTAGCCAGTCTCTCTATCACTTCTCTGGCTCAGTCAGTTTCATCCCAGAAAGAATCCTACAAAAATGCAGTTCTCTCCCCCACCTCAGGACTTCAAAACATGAGGTTGAATTAAAAACAAACCAACCAACCAACCAACCACACAACAAGATACAAACCTCAATCTGATCTCAATTTGGTCATTATAACCCCAAATCTTTGAGCCCTTCTGTTCCTCTTCTCAAAGGCCCAGACTTTCCTGTTCGCTGCCCACCCCTCAGGCAGTACCATGCTTTACTCACAGCATCATCTTCTGATCGATGCTGGAAGCTGGTGTAACCTCTGCTGCAGTGGAGCAAGGAGAGTTTCCTTCCTCTCTCCCGTATGCGTAACACCCAACAGCAGCACTGGACTCTTCGGTATTCATAAAGGCTACATTACCAAAGCAGTCAGTACTGGAGCTGCACAAATATTGAACAGAATAATATTTTTTTTTTAAAAAAAGTTCTGTTGTTTCACATAAGAAGTGGCAAAAACAGATGGATTCAGACAGAAATGGAAATACCTGGCAAGAATAACAATTATATCAGTGCCCTGGTTGCCTAACCATCATCTTGAGAGAGTTTCCAGGAGGGGCCTGGAGAAGAGCAGATAAGGGTTTTGCAGGTGTCTACAGGGTCCGGGGCAAGCAAGGGCAGCCAGGGCACAGCAGGCATTTTGCTGCTTGTGGAGCATCATGCATTTCTTCTGGGGGAGGCAGAGGATGTTTCCCAGGGTGGCCGAGGGATTTCAGAGCTTAGAGGAAGCCCCTGGCAGCCAAGCAGCATGTTATTGCTCCCATTGCATGTGCTCACAGATCACAGTCTTGTTGAAGCTTCTAGTTTTCTCCTCCTGGCCATGACCTTCTCTCACTTTGTTAGCCACCTTAGTTTTTTTTTTTAAACAATTTCCCCAAAACAACCTTTAGAAATGCCACACGGGGTTTTTCTTCATTCTTAAGATGTCCATTTTACAAACAGCTGAAAGTCTCTTCTGTCCTGCAGGTACTCCTTGATGTACATATGTTAAAAAAAAAAAAATATCCTGGACATCCATCCTCCATCTCTCGGTGACATTAAAGAGAGCTGCTTTAGGGCTTATGTTGCGCTTCCCTCTCTCCTTTCCTGCAGCATTCGGCATCACCCCAGGCAGGCTGTGAGGCGCTGTTGCACTGAGAAACAAACCCCATTCAGCATCTGTCAGGGGATGACCAGATTAACATGCTCCAGCAGGTTGTTTTTTGCAAACAAGCAGTCCAACCCAGCCCCCAAGGAACCTAATAGGAGCAAAGCAAGGCCCTTATTTATTAGGACTGTTATTTATTATGGTTGTTTATTAGTATTGTTAAGTTGCCCATAACATAGGGCAGCACTAGAGGATTTGTACTCTGTGCTCTGGCAAAAGAAAACTCTCCTTTCATGCCAAGCTCCTATGGTAGTGTCAGAAGAAGAAACAAAAACAAAATCATAAAGAAAACAATGTTTGCACCCATCTCTTCCCAAAGCTGTGAGCAGTCAGATAAGCGAGACTCTGAATAGGTTCTTTTCAAGTTTTCATCATAAAAGACAAACATCTTAAACCTCAATTCCATGAACTACTGACAGTACTAAGTACATGCAAATTGGGTGAAAAACTGACATACTGCACAGGACATTTCAAACATATAAGGGTATCACCCATTATTTCTTAGAACTGTGTTTTCTGCATTGCAGTAAAGAAAAAATACTACTTTTTTTTTTTTTTTCAATAAAGTGTAAGAGAAGAACTTTACACATAGCTCAAGCTGCCAAAAGTAATCTGAGTTTTGTGGGCACAAAAGCAGACATATGTAGAAGAAACAGCAGGTTCATCATAGGCAAATATATCAGAATAATAATTTATAAAACAAATCCTGTCAACAGATTAGAGTAGCCTGTTCTGGGCTTACAACTACTAATACCCACACTAGACAGGTTTCTCCATATAAATCAGTATTTTAACTACTGGCTAGTACAGAGCAAAATGCCACCAGATACACATCAGGTCATATATTCCCTCATATTTCTCTCCCTTTACCCTCTATTTCTGTTGTTCATTGGCCTGCTCCTGCAAGACCTGAGGACATGGATATATCTGGCATATCATTTGCCCTTCAGTTCATCATTATCACCATTTAAACATTCCATATTTTAGCAGGGTAGAACTGTAAGTCCATAGCCAGATGCACCAGCTGGAGTATAAAACCTAGTCCCATGCCATGGCTCCTTTGCTCATAGCTGGCTTTGTATTAGCAGAGAGAATATATAAACACAGAGCAACTCTAAACACTTCCATGTATCTTTCCAATTTACAGTAAGCATCAACTCACAGTGCAGTACCTCCAGTTTTGCCTTCACTGCACTGCTGCCGGTCATTCAAGCAGTTCACATGCAATGGGAGCCCTGCCAGAAATCCATCCCTACCGACTTTAAATAAGCATCTTTATACCCTGCAGCAAACAGTAGCAGGTACCTCAAGCAGCAAACAACTCTCATTTCTTTCCCCATGCAGCCATCCTATGCAGAGTTTGACATTAGCGGCAATGTTTTGGGCTTGGTCTTCAACCAGGGAATGATTTGGTAAGATACTTTCTTTTTTTTTTTTTTTTTTTTTTTTAGGGGAAGAGGCAGGGTTTGCATTATTTAGAAACTCTACCAGTGGAGTTAGAAATATTCTGATTGTTTGGCTTTCTGTGCTTGACTATAAAACTGGAAATTTAAAAACTCCAGTTTACTCATCCAAGAGGAGCAGAAGTGACACAACTGCAGCAGAGAACAGTTTTGCAAACCCTGCCCCACTCCGACTTCTATACAGTCGTTTTTTTCCAGTGGTAGAAATGTATTAAGATGGCCCACATACTAGGGAGGGGATCAGAAAGAGGTTTGGGGACATCACAAGCTTACATGTCAATGCAAGGGTGGGCACAGAGCCAGATGAGCAGGAGAGGCATCGCTCCTAGGGAGGGCAAATGGGAGCTTCCTGTATGAGAAGCAATAGACAACAACACAAAGCACACTCACCTCCTCTGGAGACAAAATTTCTTTTGCCACAGATTGATGATTTCTGCCCATTCCCCTACTACAACATCTCAGCAGGCTCAGGGAGGTCTCTCCCTGCTGGTTGCACTTGCCTGATATTTTCCAAGCAATCCCCAAGTGATTTTTATCACAAACTGAAAATATTTCTTTACAAGCACTGAGGGGTTTGAGACCTTGCTGGTCTTCCATGTACGGTTACCATACCCTAACGTGGATGCAGGCGGCTCCTCCTCTGGGAACACAGGAATAGCACAAGCCAGCCCGTTCAGACTTTATTTGTGGGTAAACTTGCCACCACATCAACACTTTTTTTTCCTTCTTCTGAAAATAAAAATCCTTCCAGTCCATCAAAAAATAGAACCTGTCCTCCTTCTTTTCTTTTCAGGATGGGATCCTTTTACGCACCAGGGCTTGTGGGTATAAATGTGCTGCGCTTATTAACCTCCATGTATTTTCAGTGCTGGGCTGTCATGAGTAGCAATGTCCCTCATGAACGAGTCTTCAAAGCATCCAAGTCTAATAACTTTTACATGGGACTTTTGCTGTTGATCCTGTTCCTCAGCCTCCTGCCTGTGGCTTACACCATCATGTCCCTGCCTCCCTCCTTTGACTGTGGACCATTCAGGTACTAGCAAAACGCCCAAAACACCAGTTTTCTGCTCTGACACATGGGATTATTTTAATGAAGTTAGAAGGCCTGGACTCCAGCAGAGGTAGTGAAATGGCTCCATTCTCCATCTGGTTAAATCCTTAGCAATGTGAGGCAACAGCCTGTGCCCAGCTGTGGGCAACACACACCGATGAAAGCAACAGGAGACAGCAGGGGTGGGAGATCAGGGTGCAGCCCCCAGTGAAAAAAAGCAATGTCAGCACGTAAGGCTCAAACCCCTAAGGCTCTCAGGAGCATCACAGGAACCAAATAGGGGTCCAAAGCCTCCTTCCATAGAGCCAAGAACTCCCACACTACAGGATATGTTTTACATGTTGAATTTTGTAGGAAATTAATAGGCCTGAGCCTGAAGAGTTGCAGCTTGCTTTTTCTTTTTTAATTAGGACAGAATCAGCACTTCACAGAGGATTCAGTGGAGCAGATTAACATGCCAATCAAGCCTAATTTTATTGAGTAACACCATTTCCTGGACCCACTGAGCCTGACTCAGCAAGGAGCCAGCTTGGAACAAATTGTTCCTGTTTTAGGTTATCTACTTGCTAGTCAAGAATGACAATAGAAAGCTAAAAGGCTCAGGGGAGAAGGCAAGAGACCAAAATTATCTCAGTTCTATAACAAGGACAGGTGTCAACAAGCAACGTCAGGAGATCTGATGAGAAACTTGTTGCGCACACACTATCATTTGGAGATGACTAATCTGCAACGTAAAAGAGCTATTTCAGTTCCAAATCAACCCTTCAAAAGCCACTCAGCCTGATTCAGACCCTTGGCACGCCCTCTCAACTCAACTGAAAGCTCAGTTCTCCTGGGCTTAAGACAGCTGATAAAGTTAGGACACGGTTTAGCCAAGTTTGTCTTTATTGACTCTCATCATCAGGACAGAGTCCAACACCTTCCTGAGCAGAGTTCTGCAAGATCCCAGGAGGTAACAAGCCTAAAAATGTGGAATAGGACTTGTCGGGTTGGATTTACAGACCCAGGGATGCTGGGGAGAGAAGGTCAATTATGTAACCCAGGCTTTTACAGATTTGTTCTCCTTTCATACAGAATAGTCTCATCTGCTTTATCAATCTGGTTTGAAATGACTCTTTCACTGAGTTTCCTATTAAGCAATAATCACAGCTTGCTATTTTTGTCATTACTTAGCAGCTCTTGAACTTGGCTCATTATTTCAGAAAGCCAGAATTTGCATACGGAAAGTCATCTTCACTCTGAAAAGGCCATATTTAACAAGATATTGGTCAGAAATGTACAGTTACTGCAATCTGTAGGTTTTCATACTTTTCAAAGGGCTAAGTAGTCAGAACTCATAAAAGAGCCATATGTGGAAATAAAGGTATCAATTCCAGGAGTAAGCTGGCCTAGCAAAGATTATTCTCATAATCAATGTGGAGAGAAACTGATGGACCAACAGATAATTTAAAATAAAGGCATCTCAAAATCCTTGGCAGCCAGCAGCAAGCTGATGCTTGCTGTAAGACAGGGGAAACACGGTACTTAGCATCATTCCATTAGGAGCTATTTTGTCCATCCCAGAAATACCTACACCCCTTAACTGGCCTTTTTCTTTCCAGTGGGAAGAAAAGGATGTATGAAGTCATTCAAGAGACCATCGAGCTTGATTTCCCACTTTTTGTTGCCAAGATCTTCAGCTATGTGGCAAATCCAGGACTGATCATACCTGCAATTCTGCTCATGGTGTAAGTTTTTGTTGCGATATTACACACCTGGCTGGGGGGAGGAGGTTGGAAAAAAAAGAAAATGCTGGCACATTAGTGCAGTCTAAATGCAGCTTCTGCTGAGATAACAGCCTGCTTAGGGCAGGCACATGCTCCCTACCCCCCTCATCTTCACACAACCCAGTTTCCCAAAATTTGATTTCCTGACCCAATTAAACACAACTTTGTAGATGAAACGCATTGCTGACAGAGGCCTTGTGGATATCAAAGCTGTCACAGCTTCCATATGAAAAATTTTCAGTAGCCAGCAAGAAATAAATGGACAGTCTCAGCCTGGTGCCTTTTGGAGATGCAATTTCTGTCACAGCTGGTGGTATTTACAGAACTGCCAAACCAGGGTATTCAAAAATTACACGTTCCAAAAATACAAAGAGGTGTGGTTTTTTGTTTGGATTGTTGGGGGATTTGGGGGGTTTTGTTAGTATGTTGGTTTATTTGTTTTGTTTGTTTATTCTTTTTCCAACTAATACATCTGGAATTTGTTTCAGTGCTGTCTGATCATTTCAGCTTTGAAACGACACTTAATCCCTAGCACCTTCAGCAGCATTAGGATGAGGGCCATTCTCTTTTTCTCTTTTTTAAAAATATATTTTTGGCATTGTTCTTGAAGTTACCATAGCTATCAAAATGAGCGGGAGAGCCATGGCCAAATTTTATGGGCAGCTCTGAAGACTCCAGACTAAATGGTAGGAGACAAGGAAAGGTCTGGGGAGTGTATTACATATGCTTGCCCACTCAGACTTCTCCTTGGGCATCCATACACATTGAAGATGGGGCTGTGGGGTGATCCAGTACAGCTGCTCTTGGCTACTGTGATCCTTCATTCTGAATAGGTTATGCTGAAGATAATGCCATCGAATTAAATCAAAGTTTCCATGTTATGAAGTTTCTTATAGAAACAGCCTGAGAAAAATCCCAATTCAACTAAAAATGACCTGTCATCCCTCCACCTGCCTCGAACTACTTACTCATTTTAGTCTAAATGAATATTGATCACATACTGTAATCTCTGCAGACAGATCCTGCAATTCAAAGAATCGGATCAGATACACATAGGAGACAAGAAGTGTCATGCTACATCCCTGCTACAGCCAAGCACATTACGGAGTTATTAGCTCTATTCCTATGAGCTTCACAGTAGCACTAGCAGATGCTACAACAAACACGAGATGAAGATCACAGAACTAATTCACTGCAAACAGATGACATTTACAGAAGGGCTGCAGGTCAGGCTTCTGAGGCTTTGACATAAACCCCCAAAAAACGTGATGGGAGAGTGGTAGACCTATGAAAATGTTTTGTTCAGTGAAAATCTTCTGCCCTTTCCTCCACTGACAGCCAGGACAAGGAACAGCACAAATCCAGTTTATGTCCTGAAGCAACACCTTTTATCACGTCTTCCCAGTCTGGGCTGTTCCCATACCCAGCCTTCCCAGCTCCATCTCTCCACGAGGCATCATTTTGTCTCTGCTCCAATCCCCTCCACAAACTGAAAGATACCTTATGTCACCTTACCTAAAACATCCTTGTTTCCCACCCAGATACACTGCCTGTGCAGACGAAAATATACAGGGAGACAGAATCCAATTACCTAATTAGAATTTTGCCGGAAGAACGAGATAACAATCCTTTTGCTTACAGTCCTGTAACTGGCTACCAGTAGTGAGAAACTTAATGTCTCTTTTGCCATTTTCTCCAGAAAGCAGATAACTATAAATCGTACACAAGTCCCAAGTTTCCTGCCTTGTCTGTGAAAGTCTTCAGCTTCTGCTTCTACTGCTGCTGTGGACGGGTAGACAGGTTCAAGCTGGAGCCAGTCCTTGCACTGATCCCCATCCAGCTTGCCAAGAGATTTAAACCCAGAAAATGCAATTGCTGGAGCTTCATCTGGTCCTGGTGAGCAGAGAGCCAGCAGCTCTCAAAGAAGCAAGCAAGGCAACCTACAACACAGACTAAATAACAAATAGACTCTACAAAGAGAAACAGGTGGATCGTAAATGGACAGTCTGTTGCTTTTTTATGGCAAACACTCAAAAAGGGCTTTCTGATAGCCATGACAGCCTCCTATCTCTTTTCAGGTGCAATCGAAAATGCCCTTTCTATTTATTTCTGTTCTTTGTATCTGGTCCCAGACAACGATGCGTTCCAGAAGGTGACATGAGTGTCAGTCTTACTGTCATGTTTCTCGCTGTCTGAGGACAAGGAAAAAAGGAAACAGCAAGGACAAGCAGAGATGCTTTGCACAAAGGCATATAACCTAATCCCGTTTGGGGCTGGGAGCAGGATTTCAAGCCATGGCTTGCAGAGCTTCCTGACTGAAGGGGAAGGAGAAAAAAAAATACTGTACAGGATAGAGAAGGACAGTGACCCACACATTCTTCCCAGCTCTGGGGGGAACAGTAAATCAGAGAACTGGAGTGCCAGAGCCACACAGCATCCACACTAAGCAGTTCAAGCACAAGAGTCCATCCGCAGGCTCATTTTAGAGGCAGGTAGATCTGAAGCACCCCACTAAAAGTGGATAAAGTCCATTTGCTAATGCTTACTTGAGTTCTCAGCAAAGTTCCCAGCTCCTCATGCTGCTGCTCGCAGTCAGACCAGCACATGACTTTTCCTTTTCTCAGAACCAGCACTAGCAGTATGAATCAGGAATTCAGTAGCAAATCCAGCACACCTGTAGGACCTCCCCAGGACAATGGCAGCACCTTGGAGGATCACCCAGGCTGCTTCAGTATTGCTGAGTCTTGGCCTGAACAACCCAGTCCAAATCTGCCTGACTGCCTGCAGATTTGAACTCTAACAAAGGCATCCTCCTCAAATCCCCTTTCTATGGCACTGTCCCTTTCCCCTCTCTCTCCCATGACCCCTTAAGGGCAGCTCAGTCATAGACAAACTCAGCCTCCTTTGAACAATAAACCTGTAATAAACCAAGGACAGAGGAAACTCAGGCTTAGCCGGTAGACACAGCACGCTTGTATCTCACAGTCTGTGGGAGAGGCACCTGGTGAGTTCATACCCTTCCCATCAATGCCCCACTAAAAGCAGGAGTCATTGGGAGGAAGCTGTGGTGATTGGAGACGCTACTGGCTGCTACAGCAGGGGGTGAGAAGGGACTGAAAAAGTAACAGGAATTTATTTCCTCAGTTACTGAATGAACTTGAGAAGGCAGCTCAGAAATAGGGCACATAGCATCCCAGATGGCTTTGAATAAAAGATCTTTATGAAAACAGGGGTACTCCAGGCACCTACATCCTGGCTGGTCACAACAAAAATGGCAGAGCATCACCAAAGCCCTGTATTACAAAGCAATATATTTCCTTGGCAATTAGTTTGACAATAAAGAAGAAATAAAACTATTGCATCCTCAGAGAAGGTCAAAAATCACAAATTTCAAACTCTCCAAGACTGAGTTTTGAATTAATATCATACTAGGCAAAAGGACATAAATTTGTTTCCTCTAGACAGATCCCTGCAAAAAGCCTCAGGAAAGGCCCTCTAAAGTACCTCTTCCTGATCTCCCACCTGGAAACCAATACACTGGTACATGGTGCCTCTGCTGACAAAATCCTCAAGCCTGGTGCTTTAGGATGCTGAACCTGGGCTGGAGCCACCCAAGCAGGTTCTGAACTGTCAGGAAAACTTTTTTTTTTAACCTGCCTTTTTAAATTTTTCTTTCCTCTTTTATAAAAGTATTTTCTACTTAAAAAAAAAAAAATAAATTATAGTGGTGAATTAAAATGGCTGGTGCTTTTCCTCTGAATGGCTCAAAGTTACTGAGCAGATGATGTTTACAGTTTAGAAGAATAACAGCACTCTACAAAAGCAGGAGGAGACATTTTTGACAACCAAAATATGGCTGGCTGGCAAGCGGCAGTGGTGGCGAGACAGGCCCACACGCTTGGGCACGTTTTAAAACACGCTCCTCCCCGTGTGCCAAGGGCTGGCTGCCAGCACACCCTCTCCCATCCCGCTTGCCTTTCAGTTCCCTCCAGTTTGGCTGGTTTTTTCCCCCAGTTTTGGCATGCCCTTTTTGCAGAATCAAGGATCAAAACAAAAGCCGGTGGCTCTGCTTCCACCTGGCTGCTGCTCCCCCTCAGTTTCCATCTCTGCTGGCTCCCAACAGCCCCTCATCGGGCTGCAGCAGGCAGCTGGTCCTGGCCGAGAAGTGATGCAGACTGTACTTCAAGGACTGCTGCCTGCCACTATTTTCCTTGTTTCCTCCTTTTTTTTTCTTCCTAAGTTCCCTGTGTGACTTCGTGACTGTTTTGGTTTTCCCTTGGCTCTTGGCAGAAATTCATGTATCTTATCAGCTGAGTTGGTTTTCACCCAGGTAATGAGTTGAATGGGCTCACCATCAAGTAAAGATCCAAGGGCCAAGGCAAGTGCAAAGCAGAGGGAGACCGTGGCCAGGCAAGGCAGAGGCAGGATGGTAATTTTTCTTCTGTTTGAACAGAAATGAGCTACTGGACTGGCTCAGCCCATCTTACCTGACTATGCCACAAGGCAGCCTGAATCATTCCTAAGCCTTGAGCCTCTAAAGGCAATTTGCAGGGGCTGGGGGGAAAACTAGATGCTAGAAGGTAGGCAGAAATTAAATGTTCCCTCCCTGTGAAACTTTCTCTCTGCCCTGATCCTATCACCACAGCAACACATTTGTTTCTGTAGCCTCGCCATCTATTACCTAAACGCTGTGTCTGAAGCATACCAGCGCGCCAATGCAGAGCTGAAGAAGAAAATGCAAATGGTAAGTACTGATTTTTCAAAGCCACCTTTGAAATACCACACACTCCAAGTTTGATGTGCAACATATGCTTTTAAATTGCTCTTCACTTCCGAACACAAACACAAGGGGAAGATGCACTTTATGCCTGTTCAGTCCTCTCTGGTAGCATTTAATGGCTAACTGCAAAGAGCAGTGACATCCCATAATAGGCTGCCATTTTGTACACCAAAACTACAGAGAGTTTTCCCACAAATTGTGCTTTCCACCTACAAAAATAAGTTACCTCAAAGTTCAAGTAATGTTTCATAGCCTGAGGTTTCTGAGGGACAATGATAAGCCTATCAAAACCACAGTCAGGTTTTGCACAAACTCAAGAGCCATAAATAACAACAGACCAATAACACTTTTTGCCATCAATTCTTGAAGCACTTCACAGAGGAGGCCGGTGTCTGTCTCCACCACGCAGACAGAAAAAGCCAAGATACAGACAGATGCAATGATTTGAATTAGCAGGGTAGGATTTGGACCTCATGATATCCACAACTGAAAGAGGTTGCAATATGCAGAGGACCATAAAGCAGGGACCCTTGAACTCATACAAATTAGATTGGGCAGCAGGATACCTGCAAAAGCACAAATCCGCTCACAGAATGAGTTTTAGTGAGAAACAGCACCTTGAACTTGGCAAAGAGATTACATTCATACCAACAATGCTCAGCCAGGCCGACCACTTCACAGATCACATCTGCAGTTTCAAACTAAACCAAATGTCTTTTATTGATGTAGCAACGCGAAGAGGAGAAAAACAAGAGAAACAACAAAGCCAGCACTAACCCCATGCTGGAAGATCTGGAGGATTTACTCATGCCAAGTACAAAGAGTGAAAGTCAGCCCAAACAAACAGAAGGTAAAAACCAAACAAACAGAAGGTAAAAACCAAACGACCTCCCCTCTACCCTCCTGAAAAGGTTCCTTTTGCCACCAATGAGAGGGAAAGATTGAGAAACTAGAGTAATACATGTTTGCAAGGGATTGGATGAGTATAACTAGCACAGATTTTATCAGCTTACAGAAGTTCACCCGCCAATGAACACCCAGGCAGGGCTAGGTTTTAGAGTGGATTATGTCTCACACAGGCTTATCACAGTGTGGGAATTGTAATCCAAAGTTATGATTCATATCCCAGCTATTAACCATGCTGGTCACAAATTCAGCCATTTATTCTGGGAATAACACAAACTCTTGGCTGGTGAGTTGACCCAGGCACAAACTTTTCTCCAAATTGAGGTTTTCATTGGAAAATTCATTATGAGCAAGACAGAAGTTTTTTATGGGACTGTGCTGGTCTTAGGGCAAATAAATGCATGCTCTAAGCTCTGCTGAGGTTGTCCATGGCTGGACAGAAAGATGCAGGAGGGAACATTGGCACCAGGGTCCAGGCACTCTCAAGGAAGACAGATCATCCAGGCTTGGTCTGAATCGGGCATTTCCTGACCACCAGAGTCTCCTGCTCTCATTTCTGAGAAACAGCACGACATGTGTTAAAGCTTTTTACCTTGACGCAGACAAGAAAAGCAGACCACTGTCACCAAAACCTCCTCACGTTTAGATAGGCTGTTTCTTGGAGACCCCAAAATGAGCTGGTAAATTCAGACCAACTCAATACTGACTTCTCCCCAGAGCAGACCCGGGGTGCTCATTTAAATGGAAATAGTGCCGGCAGCATTGTGGGTGCGTTGAAAATAAAGACTAAAATCAGCAATTACCCATGACCATCACATAGCTAGAGGTGTACCAGCATGGCTGGTAGGACTATCATGTCTTATAAACGCATCAGTAAGAACCTGCAAAGTGGGCCTGGGCAGCAGAGACACATACTGGCTCTTAGCCAGGGGCTAACAGTATTATTTATGGTTTCATCATTCAGATGTTCAAATACAAATCCCCAAACACTTGGGTTATCACACATAGAAAAAACATCAGGCACTGTGCAGAGGAAGAAAGGCTGTGTTTGCTCTCAGGAAGATAACATTCATAATCTTTGCCCTAGTCAAGAAAACAGAGTCTTCTGACAGAAGCAGCCCTGTCAGCAAACAAGGCAAAGCAGCAGCCCCGGGTGGCAGCCCCATGTCTGGTGGGAGAGGAGCAGCATTCACCCCACCACCACACGTGTTCGTCACACAGCCACCAACTCTGGGTGTTCGGGCACCTTACCCGGGCCAGCCCAGACCAAGGGGGTACCCACCGGGACCGGTCCCTGGAAGGGGGAGAGGACGGCCATTCTACCCCCACTATGCTCCGTAAGCTCAGCGATGTTTCTCCTGTTTGAAATTAAAATAGAGGTGCTGCATGAACTATCGTAGTTTTAGTATAAAATTATTACTTTATGTTGGTCATCCACTCGTGATGATCCATATCTGACAGTGACTATCTAAAACAGCTTTGTTTAGAAGGTTAGTGGTACTTCAGAGTTGTAACCCGCAATGGCTGTGCTGATTTTGATCACAAAAATCAGCTGTGGCATTGCTAAACTACTATTATATCTACAGGACTCAGCTCTGTGGCCACTAACAGCAGCTTACTCTGTGGTGTGAGTGCTTGTTGATCCCTTCATAGGCTTCTTCAGTTAATAAAAGTAGCATGAGTTTACCTGTCTTTTCAACAAAGTCGGGGTTTTGGGGAGTTTCTGTGTGGGTTTTTTTGGTCGTTTTGTGTAGTGGTTTTTTGTTTGGTTTGTTGGGCTTTTGTTTTGTTTTCTGTTTGCTTTCTTTGTTTGTTTTCCTGTCCCTCTACTGGAGGAATTAAGTATTCTTTAAAAACAATGAGTGTCCCTGCCCAGCTGCATGGCATCTTCTACTAGGAGTAGAGGACTCCTACTAGACCAGCACAGGAGGAGGTTTTGTCAGCTGCATTCCACCCTTTGTGAGAGCTTTCCTCCAGTATATCTCCTCCAAACTTTCACCTTTTTGTTTCAACCCCACCGTGTACCCCACTACTGCTTTCTCTGGGTTCCCACTCTGCTCCTGTTTTCACAGTCTGTTGAGAGTACCTTGCACCATTATTTCAGTCCATAGATAAAACTCCTAATTCAGTGACACCACTCAGCACAACCCAGAGACTAAAAGTGCTTTGCCCTAGTTTCTGATTATGACTAGTTAGAAATTTCTGGTGCAATTTAAGGATCATATCTCCCAGATCTATAGGACATCCCAGGTCTCCGTGGCAGGACTTCTCAGGTTGGACCTGCTCTTTTAGACCTACTGTTTCTTCCTGTTGTTGAAAGAAATTAATTCCAGCCAGCTTAGATCTGGTGCTCACATATGTGTTGTTCTTCATTAAAATGTTTGTAAAAAATAAACTCATGTTCTTCAGTAAAAACAAATCCATAAATATAGCTAGCAACAATTCCACTACAGCTGAGTTGCTTGGGATCAAAGGTGCTTACCTTGAATTTTTCCACTAAATGCTACAAATCCTGTCATAAAAATATGCTCAGGACAGGAAATTCAGTAACTTGTTTCTTCTCTATGACTTGACAGAGCACAGAGCATTTGATCTTCAGTCTGGAAATGTCCACCTTGAGGAGCTGGGCAAAGGGGTCCAGTTAGGTCAGATGTGATGCAGATTGGGAAAAGGATTCAATTTTTCAGGTCCAAAACAACAACAGTATTTAGGCATCTTGTTTCTCAATTAAAAGCTTAAATATTGTGCTGTGCTTATTTGTAGATAGAGACCTAGCTCATTCCTCATGCCCAAAGAAACTCCCTGGTGATGGAGACCAGTATTTTTGCAGCTTATCTCACTGCATGAAGCATGTTGCTCAACACTCAGCCAGTGCTAGGAGCATCACAGTGGCTTCCACACCAGTGAAGATGCACTAAGCCTCGATCTAATGTCCTCCAGGTGCTTGACTTGACCCCAGCAGGCCATGGGTGCAGCAAGTCGCCCACCTCTCTGCACCCCAGCGTGCTGGGACCCCTCTCCGTGACCATATATCAGGTGCTTTTGCTGTCACCAAAGCAAGTCAGACAGGGACCTTTGAAGCTGGACTCCACTGCATCTCTAAACCACAGTTCTTCAAAGCAATGTCCTGACAAAACAAATGAAGTGCTCACCAAAAGGCTTATAAAAGTGATCTCCCCATTTTGACTCATGCTGCATGCAACATTATCAGCTCTCTGGCCTGACAACCATGAGGATTTTTTTCTCTCTATCATGCTATTCTTGCTGCTTGCTTAGCCTTGAGGCAGCAGCTTGTCCTTTAGCAGGTGGCAGCCCCGTTTCATCTGCAGCCAAGTCCTAATTGCTCACAAATGCTCAGATGTAGTTTTCCCTTAGGGAAAAAGGCAACTCTGAAAACTAAGGATTTCTAGATCCTGGCCCATTTCTCACACAACGCAGTCACCATTGCTGAATCCAAATTCAGTATCGCATTTTAAATGGATTATACTAATGTAATGCTACGCTGTGGCAAGGGGAGGCTTGGCTTTGTTGCAATCATTCATTTGCAATCAAAGAACCCATCTCTCTGGGTCCCCTTCAATTCAGCCACCTATAGTCAGGTGAAACCAGTGGTGAACTTTGTCTCTAAATCTTAAATTTGGTACCATGTGGTGCTACACAGGAATAACCGCCTCCTCCATGCACTCGGCAAACAGAGACCACTAAGCTCCCACCTGTTGGGAGACAGTCTGCGTATGCACATATCCACATGGGCACTGAGGTAAAGATGAGCAGATTTTTAATTCTTTCAGGCTTTATATTATTTTCTGCACCACTCCTTCATGATTCACAGAAAAACTAGAAAGCGCTGAAGCGAGGGGCTGCGTTTGCAGCTGATATAGCTGAGTATCCTCCCAGTGCACTGTGCAGATGGAGGGAGGAGCTGCCCAGGGATGGTGGACAGATGTCATTTCCCAGCGGGCAAAAGCTTTGCGAGTATCACCATCAAGTCCCCATAAAAAGGTTAAGCGCGCAAAAACTACCTGAAGATGCTAGAGCAGCCAAGGAGAGGAGAGGGGTGACCACAGAGGATCTCCCCATCTCCTGGGGACCAGGCCCATGCAGAAGAGCACCAGCTGGACACCACAGTGCCCCAGGCTGAGCCCAGACAGGCGCTTCAGAGGCTCATGCCCAAGGGAGCCAAAGAGGGATTTAGCATAATTTAATCCAGCTCGCAGAACTGGGAAATCAGAATGGCTTGGCCCCTGGCATAGCAAGCGGGCGAGTTAAAAATTCAGCAGCCCTGCATGCCCCTCGGGGTCAGCACAGGGGTAGGCACTGCACCCACCACTGCTGCATACAAGCACTGAAAATATTTTGCAAGGAAACAACTGGAGGATATTAAAGCAGTAACAGAGGCGAATGGAGCTTCTCTGGTAGGGACTGAGTGATGTTCACAGAAGCTGTCAATGCCATCTCTCTCCAGGCACTGTGGGAGGGAGAGAAAATAACTTCAGCTCAACTGAAGATAAAATAAAAACCACCACAGCAACATAGCACTGTTACCTGGACTGCTCAATCATGGACAAATCATCACAGTGATCAAGCGTGCAGGTCAGGTTAGTGGTAGGTGGAATGTTATTAAAAATTAGTTAGTAAATTCATTTTACTGAGGAACAGCAGCTGCAGAAACATCCCAAGCAGCTATGTCATCTCCCTTTCTCCATTCTCCCTCCCTCAAAGCAAAGCCACTTAGGGACACCAAGGCTTCTTCAGCAAAAGGTTGCAGATCCAAACCTTCCTGTAACTAAAAATCATTTCACACACATGGGACTTTTTTCTTTTTTTTGCATAGCAGCAGCAGTAAATAATTCAGTGCCTAAGCAGATGTTTAGGATCTTCAAAATATGAAGGTTATTATCAGATTTATTTAAATCGGATGCTGAGAGGACTCAAGGCCAGGTAAGAGAGCAAAGAGAAATCATAACAAAAACATGCCTTCACTAAAAAAAAATGCTATACTACAGCAGCTTGGGCACAGCAGTACAGCCACCACCTGGACACAAAGCAGAGCTTCACTGCCACCACAGCAGCATCACTGCAGCTTGTGGTCCCCCAGCTCCACCAGGGAAATGGCCCCAGGGCCAGAGCTGCAGGGGTTTTGCAGAGGGCCCCAGCAAACCAAGCTTCTGCTCCCCAGGAAGCCCAGCACTTTTTGGAGGAGAAGGTCGCAGAAGCATTTCAACACTGCACACGCAAACATCACTAACAAGCCATTGGCAAGCTTTCCTTTACAAGCAGCTCCAGCTCAGCCTGGGAAACTCCGTGCAGCTCCTGCTCAGCTTCCCACACATCTGCCATCGTCCCCGTGTTGGATGGGGTTGTGCCACAGCAGCAGAGAGCTGACAGTGCGGAAACCTCCACCTTTGCGCTGCCCTGAGCACTGACCCACAGACAGAGCCAGTCCCCTCGTGCAAAAGCAGTGGAAATCTGCTGTAACCCACCTCCAGGGAAAGCCAGATGTCAGGCACATGCCCTTTCATCCATTTACCTCTCCCACAATGCCAGTTAAATGGAGGATAAGTAGCTTTAAAAACCTTTTGCTGACTTTGAAGAGCTAATCTAGTTGCCCTGGGACAGGACAAGTCACCACCTGGATATGCAATGCTACCATGGTGGCGCCAAAGCAAAGTTGTGTGTTTGAAGCAGTTATCCACCAAACAGCCAAAAACATAACTTCATCAGGGATGAGTCAGACATACATTAGTCACAGCACTTCTCCAACCCCAAGTCCAGGAGAAAAAACAAATATCCATCTAAAAATACAGGGGGGTTGCATGTAGACAGAACAGGGTCTTTCATGTTGGACTTTGGCCTGGACATCATGCAAAGCTTTCATGTCTTCATTGTCACTCCAATAAGAGACACAGCAAAAAACACCTGCTCAATCTGATCCTCCTCCTTCTCCTTCCACCCTACCCCACATCTACCATCCCCTCCAGTACAACCCGCCTGGGGACAGGCAGCCCTGGCTCACTCCCACCCACCACCAAATCATGCACCTCCCAGCCAAGAGCACATGCCAACCTGGTGCCAATTCAGTCTCTCCTAGTCACAGTTAATTTCAGATTGTTATCCACCCTGGGTGATGGGGAGCTGGCACTGATGCGCTGGCAGCCACAAGCCACCTGCAGACAGCACAGTGCCCCTTTCCTGGCACCTCACCTTCAGAGGGAAGAATAAGGGATGCAAAGCAGAGCCTCTGAAAGTAATATCTGTTTAAAACTATTTGCAATGCTATTGCTCCACCTGGCCATGGGCAAGAAGGGAGCCTCCTGGTGGTTTTGGGGGCAGCTCTGTTCTCTGGTCAGCCAAGGCACCAGCTCAGAGCCTCTATTGCCAATGAGCACCTAAACAGGTCCACAAACACCAACACGGTGGGACAGCTCGCCACACCCTGCCATAACCACTTATCCCAAACCTTCCCCATGAGAAATGCACCCCACCAGCACCAGAGAGGTGGGACTCAGAGGCTCCACAGCATCAAAACACATCCTAGGCAGCCTCCACTGAACCTCACCTACCCCAGGAAGATGCACCAAGCACACACTCACCACAGGGGTCCCTATGGTACTAGCAACACATTGCCTGAGCTGCTACCACGACTGCTAAGCTCACCCCAACCTTGGTCAGGAAAGAGAAGGCTGCTCTGCAGTCCCTACGCTACTCCCTTCTGTCTTACATTGCCCCAGTGGAGGCACTCACTGTCCTCCTCCATATTTTGTGTTGCAATTATCTTATTAGTAGAAGAGCCCCAAGAGTCACTGATCACAAAGCCACAGTCTCAAAAGACATCAAAGCCTTACAGAAGCCCTCATGTCCCAGGGCACACATGGGCCACACAAACACACCAAGCTTTTCCCAGGGTGCAGCCAGCTGGGAGACGCACTGCTCTGACACAGGGACCTACCAAACAGACACTAGAAGGGAAGATCAATCCACTCTTCTTGTCATGGTAGAAAAGTAGTCTCCTAAGATTTAAAATAAAAAATAAATACATGCAAAGGCTTGACACTTACCTGAACAGAGCAATCTCCAGATCCCAGGGGAGGAGAGCCAGTATAGACCAACCAGCCACTGCAAAAGGATGATTCCACAGAGTACTCCTGCCACCTGGGCACCAAGCAGTATCGGTAATTCGCAGTGTTGATAACTTGCAGAATTTTATATCGCAAGTCTCAGATTAGACATTTTAATGAAGTTCCTGCTTCTATATTCAACGTATGGTTTGAGAAATCCCAGTTCTCATTTTGAAACAAAAATATGTAGCTTTCACAGAAGGGAAAAAAAAATCTAAAAGAGGGTGCAGGAGCAGCCTAAAAGTCAAGGAGGAATCCAAGCCATGCTTAGGCTAACTAAATTAAGACTGAGAATTAATCTCAGAACTTTTCAAAAGGTTGAACCCTTGAAATCAGAAGAACTAATTGCTAGACTTCTCAGCCCTCCTGAAGGAGCTGATGGAGAACCACTGGCTGCTTGTAGCATTCAGACAAAGTGAGTTTGTCCCACAAAGCCAAGAAGAAAAGCCAGCATCATACTCCTACCTACCCCACACCTGTTCTTTTGAGAAAAGGGGAGGAGACACTCCAGCCCCTGGCACCTGGGGCTCCTAAAACCTTATCCAGCTGGGAACAGGCAACGTGTCTTAAAGGAGCCTCCAGAAAAGTTGTTGTGAAGAGGTAAGTGGTGGAAGGTTTTTTATTTTGTTTGTTTATTTATTTTAATCTTGCCTCTCAAATTAGAGCCTCTAACAGTAAACTAACAAGTAAAGGAAAATGGTACATAATCTGATTCTCTCTCTACATGTGATGCTTAATTTTTCCCCACTTAAGCAAAGCCAACTGGTGCAATGAATTGTCTACCTGTGAGCTTTGGGAGTACCATGGAGAAGACAAGTCACTCTAGAAATGCTGGAAGCAATAAGCCAAGCAGAACAGACAAGCTAGAAAGTTTCCAAGACACCTTCAACCAGGAGCACTGTGTTTCTCTACACTGGAAGCCAGCAGCATCCCACACTTGCTCCCTTATGGAAATTTAAAAGCAAGATCAATGTGTGCGACAAGTTTAACACACAAACACATATGGAAAAAAAGAGTAGGTTTGGGGTTCTTTTACAAAAATTGTGTTATGATACCTGTGAGACAGCACCATCCTGCTACAGGAAAGTCAAAAATCCAGGTGAGAGGCAGGGCAAGTGCTGGCTGGACCAGCTCTGCTCCAACTGCAGGAGATGGAGGCTGGCACTGAAGACACTTCACTAGTCACCATAGCCTGGGGCTTTGCAATGGCATTAAGTCTCTCCTACAGCACTAAATAGCAGCTCGGATATTTAGGAGGGGTGGACGATATCTCTCACCACAGGGAGTCATTCCGAAAGGCCCAAGTGTGCTTACCAAGCAGCTTTTGGCCATTCTTCTCTTGCCTGCTGCCAGCCCAGTTCAGCTCTCCGACCAGGCCACCAGCAGCAGCTGAAACAAACCAGGAGTAACAGCCCCATCTACCGGAGTCTTGGAGATGATCCACATCCTCGCATTTTGCAACTGTGCAACTCATCACCATCATCCACCTGAAACCTGCCAGGCAGAAGCAATGCTCAGGTGCTTGTCAGCCCCCAGAAAACCCCTTTTGCTAACATGCCTGTATCTGAGAGTGATGAAAGGTTGGTATGGTCATCCTGACCTAGTTTAGACCCAACAGGCAAATATCCAGACCGTCTCCTTCACTCTCAGCAACCCCTCACCCCTCCAGAGGTGAGGTAGCAAACAGCGTCTGGGACCAGAAGCAGCTTCTTGGGCAATCATAGAATTGTAGAATCATTTTGGTTGGAAGAGACCCTCAGGATCAAGTCCAGCCATCACCTAACTCTAGCAAAAAACCATGTCCATAAGAACCTCGTCTAAATGCCTTTTAAATAACTCCAGGGATGGTGATTCCAACACCTTCCCGGGTAGCCCGTTCCAATGCCTGACAACCCTTTCCATGAAGAATTTTTTCCTAATATCCAATCTAAACCTCCCCAGCACAACTCAAGGTCATTTCCTCTTGTCCTAGCAGTTGCTACTTGGGAGACCAACACCCTCCATGCTACAACCTCCTTTCAGGTAGTTGTAGAGAGCGATAACATCTCCCCTCAGCCTCCTTTTCTCCAGGCTAAACAGCCCCAGTTCCCTCAGCCACTCCTCATCAGACTTGTGCTCCAGGCCCTCCACCAGCTTTGTTGCCCTTCTCTGCACTCACTCCGGTATTTCAGTGTCCTTCTTATGATGAGGGGCCCAAAACTGAACACGGGGTTCAAGGTGGGGCCTCACCAGTGCCAAGTACAGTGGCACAATCACTTCTCTAGTCCTGCTGGTCACACTATGTCTGATACAAGCCAGGATGCTGTTGGCCTTTTTGGCCACCTGGGCACACTGCTGGCTCATGTTCAGCCAGTTGAACAGTGCTAACAAACACAGCATTGCAAGCGATATTTAAGAGCTGTGAGCTTCACACAGCAGCTTTCAAGGTTTTACAGCCACACCGTGGGGTTTCCACCCACAGAACAGCAATGAGCAGTGCCAGTGTGTACAGCTATGGCAAAAGTTTGTACTGATCTTTGATGTGACTGTCCTCATGGCAGACCAGCTTGGAACCATGCAACATGCCACACTTCTTCCCACAATGAGCTTCCTGCTTTGCATAACCCTAAACTGAACCCTAACTCACATATAAGGTGGGTAGGTGTATACTCCCTTTGAATATCTGAGACGTTAATTTTTTTCATCCCTCAGGATCCACCTCTGACTCACAAAATACACCTCATTCCCTCTTCTTCTGAGCTGCCTGCTGTTAAAAACCAAGCCCCTACAGTAAGGGCGGTGGGTACACGACGCTGCTGGAATATGGCCTGTGCTAGAGGCACAGCTATGCTGTGGTACCCCTTGTTCTGCCCAAGAGTCACTGGCGAGACTCTGTAACCAAAATGAGGAGAATAAGATACATGATTCAACCCAAGAATACCTTCTGGGTGTAGTGCAATGGCATTTAAAACGAGCGCAAGAATTTTGTACCACAGTAGGTTTCTCTGGCCTTCAAAGCAGGGCCAGAGGGCCATCATTTCAAAGGACACATCCAATGGCCTTTAGAGGATTTATTTTATTCATGCTTGAGCAGTACTAGTAAAAACAGTAATCTTGTAGCTAGTGAAACAAACACTGACAGAAATATTTATGACTTTTAGATGAGAAGAGACACACTAGTTAAACTCAGACTTTATGAACTTTATTAACTGAGGTTTTAAAAAAAAGCCTAAAATATATGTTCTTTCAACTACAGAGGTAACTGAAACAAAAAAAAGTAGCTTCCTTGTGTAGCATTATTCATCAGTGATTACCGAATGTAGAGGAATAGGTATAAATAAAAATGACACACTTTCAAATTTGGACAGCAGAAACATGGCAGTGAGAGTTCTTGAAAATACAAGTATTAAAAGAACAAATAAAAACAGCTTCAGAAATCAGTGTCCCAGGAAGCAAGAAATTCAGAAAAACACGGTTGTGGATGAGATCATACATAGCAAGACCATGCTCAAGGTATTTATCACAGGCTGCCTCTTTGCAGGCCTGATAATGAAAGATGTTCTTCCTTCCCATTCCTGTTAATACATACAGCTGTGATGCGTCATTCTACCTTTACCTGTCATACATGCAGGTGAGGTTTCCATAAACTCAGAGGCTTTGTGGTTTTCACAAACTCTAGGCTGCAAGGGCTGGGGGCTGGTAGTGTCAAGCACTGGCTGGAGGAAAGAAATTTTGCCTGAAGCACTGGCCAATGTCTCTTTGGAAGCTGCAGAGCACGGGGGGAAAATGACCCAGCAGCTCCCTGGTCTCACAGTCATAACAAGGCAAATCTGAAATGCTGTTATTCCTCGGCTAGGATGCATGCATTCAAGACAACAGGGTCCAGAGAAGGTTCAAGATACACCAGCTTTGGAGAGCGCTGAGTTTGTGACAATTGCAGATTTACCATGTACTTTACTCCATGTAAAGTCTCCCTGTATCAGGATGCTATCAACCTGAGAAAGAAAGAAAAATAATTTAACATTACAAGATCCACTCCAGCTCCACACTTGCACTCTGGGGTGAGGAGGAAACCTCTAAGAGGAGCAGTAGAGTTCATCAACCATACACACATACAAGCTGCACGCTGATTTTAGTAAACAGGTTTCAAATGAGCAGACCATGCTCCTAAAAGATAGCATCGATCATCCTACAACCATTTACACTGTTTCAGAAAGCAAAACAGCCTACAGATGGAATGAGTAGAAGAGTTTTGCAGCCTGGATTTAAGCAAATAGAGCTGAGTCCCTTCAACTGTGCATAAAGCACTTCGTTTCCTACGAAAGAAAAGCCTTGATGCCATCATACAACAATACTCTGATATTAAAAATATCATGTCATTATTTGGGCAAAGAAATTACTGGAGAGGACAAGGAACATCTGCGAATGGGAGCACATAAATTAGGAAGGGAATTAGAAAGCATGTATCTCATGCACGAGATTTATGGATCAGACAGTAGTTTATTGGCAAAGAGGACTCTTCAACAGCTCCTTTCTCCAGAGGGATTCTGTGATGCTCAGAAACACCAGCTATCTCCTATTTAAACAAAATGTGGCACAGAAAGACTATCCTAAGAAGCCTACACAGCCTACTCCAACCAACCCAAACTAAATGCAAAAAGGTTGTGGAGAAGAACACTGCCAGAACCTCAAGGGAAACAAATTGTTTTCATTACATGTAGCTCAGCCTAAGCCATCTTGGGTTAAATCAGATCAGTCCAAAGTTATTGAGCTGAACTGGGAAGAGAATAAGCAGCTGCTGTACAGGCTGTCCCTGGTCCAGCTACGGCACCCACCCAGAGTCCCAAAGCGAACAGGCTGTCACCCCACCATGACATGCAGCTTCCTTTGGACAGATGTTGTGCAATAATATGCGCAGCTTACTTTAGGCTTTGCTACTGTTAATATGCATCTTGCAATAAAGGTAAACAAGCACATGTGCTAAGAGAAAAGAATTTAATACGTTCTTCAGAGGATGGTTGCCATGGCTGTTATCCCAAAAGGTGGGATCATTACCCAGCATGCAGATGCCAAAACACACACAGGGTTAAGGTATTTGCTTTATTCGTAGTTCTGTGCAGAAAAGCACGCTGGGCAATCTTTCGCAAAGCTAACACACCAGGAGCAGGCTAGGTTACATATTTATACATTTTGGGTTTTGACCACTCCTAACATCTTATGCATATTTATGCCTACTCAAAGTCTACTGTTCTTTTCTCACCTTGGTTTAAATGGTTCAGTAAACGTAAAATCTTCTATGCATGGTCAGTGAGTAGAGATCTTCTCGAGAAGGTGGATAGCCTTTGACAAGGAGGCATGTTTTTGTATTAAAATGAGTGTATAATGAGCATAGTTCACCAAAGTTCAAGATATGCCAGATATATCCTTGCCAAATTTCATGGTTTGTTAGTATATGCATGTTCTTCAAGCTTCACCTCAGGGTTTGTCCATCAAGTTCCTCTCATAAGTAACCAATTCCTGTTCTGTTTGAATCATATTCTTCGCTTTATGGTCTGCTTTGGTCTGCTTTCTGCTTTGTGAAACTCCATTAAACTTAACAGGGACATCAGCTGGAGTTTGAAAAATAATAGTGAGACAACAGTAACATGGAAAAAGGGATCCAATTTGAACACTTCTGCACCTCCTATAACCCTCCCATTTCTCTTGGTAGCTGTTATTGCTATTAACCACAGAAATATAAACCTCAAAATCGCTAAGGCAGATGAGTTCACCTTTTTTTGAGGATTACTGCAGCATTTTTGAGGAAAAAAAACAGTAACACGGACAGAACTCGTGTTTCCCCACGTGAGCAGCTGCCACTCAAGGTCTCTCCGCCCCACACTACGCGGACAGGCCGGCACTCCGCCCACCGCCCCGCCCGCGCGCAGGGAGTGGTGGGAAAGCCAGCCCCGCCCCGAACGTCAGTTGGTGACGTCCGCCCTCACCTCTCTCGCTGGCCAACGGGGAGCGGTTACGTCAACAGGGGGCGTGCAGCCCGGGAAGGCGGGAAATGGGCACACCTCACCTAACGCCGGGGCGGGAGAGCAGCGCGGGTAGGGCCGGAGACACCAGACCCAGCTCCACGGAACAGGGTGCAACAGCAGTTTACCGCTTCCGCCGCCCGTGGCCAAGGACTGCAACCCACGTGTTTCACCCGCCGAGTGTAATAAAGCAGTACCAAGCCGGGTGTGTATCAAACCAGCCTTTATTTCTCTCACAGCAGAGCCGGACTGAAGTTAAGACCACTCGGTGGCAGTGCCAACCCACTCGGTAGCCTGGGCTGTGGGAGCTGCTGACCAGTCCTCAGTGGCTGGCTGGGCGCTCCAGTCCTCTGCAATGACAAAGACACCGCTTAGTGCACCCCAGCTCTTCACACACACTACAACATGCACCCCACTTACCCCAGACGTGCCCCAAACTGACCTGTGGGGAACTGCTGGATGGGCACAGAGGGCACCTGCACTCCCTCAGACCAATCTGCCACCTCGGGCTGAGGAGGAGCAGTGAATTCAGGAGCTGGGGCAGTCCATTCTGTCTGGAACTCCTCCTTGGTAACCGCTTTCTCAGCAGCAGCCTGCTCCTCCTTTTCGATCTGCAATGGAAGAGCATAGGCCAAGCCTCACAAAAACATCTCACCACCCTCACTGTCGCACAGCAGACAATATGCACCAACCAACAACAGACAAAGCTAATTAACCACCACCTTAACGGTGAAATGCAGTATTACGTTGGTAAAACCTGTCCTCAACAGCAGGCAGGCAGGACACCTCAAAAGCCACACTTCCTTCCACAGGCCTCCTACCTCCTCAGGATCCCTGTAGAAGTACAAGTCGGGCATGACCTCCCACGGGTGCTCGCGGGAGATGGTGCCACGCATGCGCAGGACCTCCCGAGCCAGCATCCACCACATCAGACCCACTGAATGGGCTCCCTGTGACAGAAGAAAGTAATGTGAGGTTTCCTGGGAAGCTAAAGTTTTGAAAACACTTTAAAAGAGCAAAAGACATATTTGCACTCAGTCCGAGGCTCCTGCTTGGCAAGAGAAAGGCATTGCCTGCTAACACCCGCACGCTTATGTGCTTGAACTCAGGAAAGGGCAACCTTTCAAGTTCCCAGTGATGTTTTCAGGTCTCTCCAGAAATCACAGCGCACTCCCATCACCAGCATCTGCTGTATGCAACACAGCCTGAAGCAACTGTCCTGCTATGGAGTTTCATACCACTCATTACCCCGCAAGAATCTTGCCCAAAAGACAAGGATTATGCTCATCACATATGCTAGAATGAAGAAATAGGAAACTTGACCAAATGAGCAGATCTTGCATGCACACTCAGATTTAGCTTATATTAGTTTCAGTGAACGACAACATCTAGGTAGAGATCAAAGATATTTTCCCATCTCCCTAGATTTTACCTATCTTACGGCTTCTGATAAGGTAACGTTTCAGAGCACTTTTTTCATCATTTCGTTTTATCTTTTGTTCATATTCATAAACTGTGGCAAGAATGACTACCAAACTCCACTCATTGGGCCACTGAGGCCCTCATGGTGTCAGTGAAAAGTCCTGCAAGGTTACTCTAGCACACGTCCTACACTTGAGAGCTCCTCGGCCAGAAACGGGCCTCAGCTCCAAGCTCCAACTGTGTGCAGCTCATCTCCTCCTCCCCACTCACCTGCTAGCACAGAGAGGCCTTAATTAGCTGGTTGACCCTGGAGATACGCGCCATACAAGCCAACTCCCATCTGCAGAAAGCATCCATCTTTGCAACTTGGGGTTTGCGCACTTCAACAAAGCTCTTACCTTATTATTGCAGGGAATGGCAATATCCACGTAGCGCAGCGGGGAGTCGGTGTTGCACAGTGCGATGGTGGGGATGTTGACGTAAGATGCTTCTGTCAGCGGCTGATGATCAGCCCGGGGGTCTGTAACAACCAGGAGTCGTGGCTCACGGAAAGCTGCTTGGATCTGGTTTGTGAAGGTACCCGGGGTGAAACGTCCAGCAATAGGAGTAGCCCCAGTGGCAGCAGCAAACTTCAGAACAGCACGCTGCAAAATGGACCACAGCAGAGGTGAGGCAGGGAAACTTGCATTTCAACCAAGTCACCCAGGTACGCTATCAGGAAACACAAGAACTATTTGTTTCAATTCCTGTGAAATCAGGGCTCACCAACAGCTCTGCTTTCAGAATGAAACAAAATAGAAATGCTTTTAAAACACCAGGAGTTAAAAAGATCACATCCACCAGCAAAGCAACAAGTCAGGATACAGAAAACTATTTCTTTATATTTCCTGAACTTGGTTGCAAGCTCTACTCCAAAGTCTCGTAATCAAATCATGTACGGGGAATAAGAAATGGTTATGAAAAAGACAAAGCCTTTTTTTTTTTTTCATTATTTCTACATCCTTTTATTATCCAGCAGCATAACTTCAATAACTACAAGAAAAGCTCAGTAGAAAATATACACAACCTGTCGCTGTGTCCATTAAAATTACAGTTGGCAGTTAGTACTCGCAAAAGCTTTCAACTTCTGAGGCATCAGGCAGCTGGGCATGTGGCAGGGCCTACTATCAAACTCCATTCACAGAGGGGGCTCCTCTCCTGGCGTTAGCGAAAACCCTGCCAGCCAGTTTGTTGTAGCACACTTCCGACACTTGAGAGCTCATCGGCCAGAAACTGACCTCGGCACCAAGCTTTAACAGTGTGCAGGTCAAGTCCATAGGAACTCAGACTTCTTTGTAAATCCATCCTGTGTCATTCACAATCTCCCTGAATATTTGTGGCACCACCTGCATTAGTCCAGAGAAGCTAAGCTTACAGATAAACTTCTGTGGCCAATTATACTTCACTTAAAGGCTAAGTTCCCTTCTATAACAGAACATTTTTTGCTAAAAATTTAGATAAAAATTAAATTATTTATTTGAAAACTTTCTATCACATGCTTATTGTCCCCAGAAAGTAGTGGGAATTAGTGGGGAGGGTCACCAGAGGACTGAGCACTAATATGCCATAAGTCCAAAAGGAACCACCAACAGAAGGATATGAAACAAGTTGTTTAACAACCCTTGTCCTCCCTGAAACCTGGAGAAATTGTGGAGGGGGCCATCAATTGATCTGTTCTAAGATGCAAGTGCAATACAGAAAGAAAAATGCTTCCAAAAAGCATTCCTAGTACCAAAATCCGGGTTACTCCTTTTTATCTTCAGGTTGCCACTGGCAGTCATTGATGTGTGGCAAAACAGTCCTGCTCCCAAGACTGCAGGGCTCATGACCAACACATGTCCATACCTGTCCAGTATTTCTGGAAGAAATGACGCTCACATCAGCTGGGTTCTCAATGGCAACAATGGCACGAGCTGCCAGGAGAAGTTTTTCCCAGGTTCTCTTCAAATTGATGATGTAAATACCTATTGGTGACAAAAGGCTTCAGAGCAAGCAGCGCAAATACAAGACTCTAAAACAGGACAGCACTCTTCTGCCTTTAAACTTGTGGTTACTCCAAAATTCTAACCAGTGGAAAGTTATTCCAAGGAAAATGCCCCCCCAGTTCCAGCACCCATCAACATCAACCAAGGCCTGGTAGGAGCTTTCATGTTTTAACAGGGTGCAGCTCAGATTGAAAAATGCAAACAAGCAGCAGAAATCAGTATTGAGACACGAAAACGATTTCATTACTATAATCAAGAACTAGCCTAAAGGCCCAAATCCAGCTGTGATTGATTTACCAAGTTCTAAAATCCGTATTCCATCCTACTTCTCTCAGTAACACGATTTAATCAACAAAGATGTCTGCACCTTTCAGGCCATGGAGAAATTGCTGGAGAGTTCAAGCATCAGCACTTCCCCGTTTTCCTCAGCTGTGCCCGCAAAATTTCTGCTGCCCACCCTGCGGGTTTACCATCGCTTTTCCTTTTGTAAATATACTGCTCCATCTGGAAGTCCAGGTTGGTGCCTCCCAGGTGGGTCCCGGCAGCGAGGAATTTGAGAACATCCTCCTCCTTCATCTGCAGGACATCGAGACCTCCGGACATTGTGGGGTTTCCCTTTGGAAGCAACGACAGGGAACCTGCGGGCACAAGCATCCGGATTCAGCCACGCGGGGACTCGCGTCTCCCTCCGCGCCACGAGGGCCCGGGCGCCTCCGCCGCCATCTTGGCTGCGCCGGCCGCCGGACCCCCCCGCCCCGCATCGTGCAGGCCTTGCCCTTTCCCGCGGCTCGGCCAGGTCCTGCCGCCGGCACGGCAAGGGCGCGCAGAGACCCGCCGGCAGCGCCGTCGGCCGCACGCCCCACCACTGCCCGCGGGCCCCCCGCCCGGACTCACGCTGGCAACGCCGTGTGGAGGCCCCTGCGGGAGCGAAACGGAAAGGAAGTGCAGTTGCTCGTGAGGTCTATATATAGCCTCCCCAGCCAATGGGGAGCCGCGGGAAGGGCGGGGCCTCGCCGGTTGGGATGGCAGAAGGTGCTCATTGCAATTAGGTTACATGGGCACTGAGCTTACACGTTCTGTTGTGCAGCGGACATTATTGCGATTATTTCTGCTTTGCGGGATTTTTTTGTTTGTTTGATTTTAAGAAGAGGCAGGATGTGATCAGACGTTACACCCTCCATCATCCTTTCCCTCTGTCATATTCAGGGAGCAGACAGAGGCCCGAGAGCAGAGTTTCCCAGAAAACAAAAACCAACAACAGAAAAAAAAAAGAAAAAAAAAACAAACACGAAATAAAAAACCCACTAGTGATATTTACTTTATTATGCTTGCTATCATCCAGATCTGGGTAAATTTCTTTATCATCCTTTCCCTCTGTCACATTCAGGGAGCAGCCTGAGAGCAGAGTTTCCCAGAAAACAAACAAACAAACAAAACCAAACCAAAAACCACCACCAAAAACCAAAACAAACAAAAAACCCCATAAATGAACAAAAAAAATCCAACCACCTAGTGATATTTACTTTATTATGCTTGCTATCATCCAGATCTGAGTAAATTTCTGGACAGTGCTGACACTACAGCCAGTGCCTTCTGCAATAATTCATGTTCCAATATTTCTAATAACAGTACTCCTTTAGTTCCCTCTCGTCTATTTTAACCTGACTATAGCAGTGTGGTTGGGCATTGAGCCTCCTGATAGCCCCTTGCGTTGAGTTGCTCTGGAGATTAAAGTAGCAGGTTACAACATCATCTCACGTATGTTCTCTGCTTCCTATAAAATGAGACCTTGTCCTGTTTCAGGTGAGCAGCAGTTCGTGTGTTTACTGCCAGTCACTTTCCATCATTCCCACAAAACTTCAACCTGCGAGGCAGGAGCTGGCTCACACACCGTTCTTCTTTTCTGTATGCTTGTCAGATTATCTTAATTAGCAAGATTACCAGATCAGTTTTAAAATATTCTTTAGGAGAATAATTCACACATTTGCCACATGGTGGTGACAAAGGTAAGTAAAACGAAACTCAGCAAATGGTTAAGTGAGCTCTCAGCAAGAGCATGGACTATTATTACACAGGTACCCAACAGATTACAGACTTGTGTTGCATTTTGATAAGTGGGCTGTGGATAGTGAGAGCTGACTTCTTCGGGCTATGTACAACATGTATCTCCTAACAGAGGCACGATGTGAATACAAGCTGGGGCGGGGGAGAGGGGTGGTGGTGGTGTTAGTCTGGAGAACTCTTCTGCATCATCATTAAACAACTGTATTAAAAGTGTATTTGAACATAACAGTCGGAAGTTCAGTAATGGATATTGCAGTAAATACAATGTTTTCAAAGGAGTGCCACTGGTCAGCATTCAAGACTCCTCTGGAATCTCTAGTACTTATTTCTTATTGTCACAGTTTTGAGCCCTTTCTGGTAGACGATGAGATCCACAGCTCATGAGAGGGCTTGGAAGAGTCATGTCAGAGCTTGACGAGAAAGTATTTCTAAATATTTTCTTAAGCAACGTGAAAATTTGTTTTATTTTTTAACTGTATGCTGAGACACTTTAAAATAAATCTTTGTCACTAATGAACATGACCCTCAGGTAAAAGCGTATCTGTCTTACAGTGTATTTTAGACCATGTCTCTCCTGTCACTATTCAGACTGAACTTGGTTATACCACTATATGCACTATATGCAGAGCATGGCAGACATTGTTTTTTAAAAGTTGAGTGAGATTCAAAATATTCCTTAACTGAGAGAAACTTCTTACAGCTTAGACACCATATCTGATTGCAAAGATACTGAAGCTGGTATTAAATGTAGTGAGCTTGGCTGTGAAGGATAGAGCTGTTCCTACTTCTGTTATGCAAACTGTTGTCAGTCATTGACAACAATCAGTGAGAGGCTTGGAAGAGCGCCTGGAATGATGCCCCCTGCCATTCTCGTCACAAGTGACCTTATACTTGTGAGGAGCAGCACAGATGGTGGGCCAAGTTATTGAGTAACTTGGGCAGACAAGGCCATAGCCAGGGCTGCTCCTGTTTGAGCTGTTCTGGTTTGGTGTGGACAGGGGGTGGGATGACACTTGCCTCATTCTCTCCCACACAGACATACCTGGGATGGCTTCTGTGACATGCCCCCTCCATGGGCTGGACTGTGCTTGCAGAAACCAGCTCAGCCAGACTCAGGTCCTAGAGAATAAAAGCAAGGCATTTGGTGGCTACATCCATATGCGAATCTGGCATTTCTGCCACCTTTATATGAGGGGCATGTGTGATTTTATTGACACGATTCCTCAGTGTGGGTTGCTGTGCACCCCAAAAGGCCCCTGTTATTGTCCAGATTTATCTGGTTGGATTTTACTCATTCAATTGCTAAGGAAATGTTTTCCTTGAACCTTGATTCCTCCAGTGAAGCACAAGCAGGTTCATCCTGTATGTGCCAACACCTGACTTGCCAGAGCAGCAAAGCTTCCCATATTCCTGCCAAGCTCTGGTTAGGACCTGAGATCCTGCCAAGCCCCGTTTCAGCCAGGTCTCTGGTGCACAGCCTGGAGCATAACAAAACCTCTGCTTCACCAAAGAACTGCTCCCAAAGCCTTGGGCAACTCTGCAATGAGTGGCAAGGGTCAGCACTTGGGTGCGGATGTTTTCTGATCACACACTGTTAAGTGTCACCAGAGGAAAGCTGCATTTGGCAGAGAATTATCACCAGTCCTGGAGCGAACACAGAAATTTCTGAGGAAGGGAAGGGGCATGGGGAGTGGAAGAGAGAGCAGACAAATCACATCAAATATTAAACCTACAGGCAGAAAACAGCTTCTGTGAAAGGCAGACACTAAAGCATTTCCCAGATCTGTGAGCCTGATACACGTGCAATTAAGCCACGTATTTATTGACACACAGAGAAATGCCAAATAACAAATTCAGCATGGAGTGCTTACTGGTAGCTTTCCCTTTGAATCCAGTCTATTCACCCCCAAACTGGGGGCTGTAACGGGATGCCCCAGCAGTGAGAGAGCCACTGGGCTGCAGCGGAGGTGTTTCTGCTGCCCAAAGGGGATCTGTGACAATAGATCAAATGGTGCCTCTTGGAAAGAGGCTCAGAAAGATGTTTGCATAGTATCTATCCCACCAAAAAAGGCACTGGGTGTCATCCAAGAGATGGTGTGGCACTCCTGGAGCTAGAGCCTCCAGAAGACAAACAGAAACCCGTGGAGATAGACCCACATCCAGCAAAAACTGCACAATACCATGCTTGTTTGTAAACCCCACCCTGGCTTGTGTTTCAAGGGTTTGTTACTATTTCTTCAATGTTTTGGGGAAACGTACTTTGGTGAATCTATTCCCTTCTTATTTCTAGTTCTACAAAGCCAGAAGTGTCTAACATCTGTCACAAAAATTGTGGAGGTCTAATTTTAACCTCTGATTTTTTATATTTTTTGCCAAAATCCTTTAATGCATTATGATAAAATCTTCCAAAGCATTTTATAGTGATAACATCGGAAATTAGGAAACAGTGCAATGTGGAAAATCAACTCAATACTTTGAAACCAGAAGCAATTGTAGAAGGGAGAAGCATATTCAAGAGCTCCACATTGGTTTTGCAAAAGTAGACATATATGGTGTGTGACATGAGGAATATTTTCTGCTCAATACTGGTGTCAGTGATCATGCATGGCACATAATACACTAAAAAGAAAAACTAAAAAAGCAAGCAAAACGTTTGCCTGGTTTTTAGGTGGAAATGAGATCTGAAAATCAATACTTTATTACAAGGACGATGCCTTTAAACTGTTCCTTTTCGACCTTTCCCACCCTTCACCACCCAAGAGGGTTGGGGAGCCCTGTCTGCTATCTCTTCTCACAGCTGGGGCAGCTGTCAGCAGAATGAGGTGGTTCCCCAAGGCAGCAGGAGAGCTCTGAAGAGCCCTGCATTTAAGAGCAGGCACTATGGCTGGCCTAATTTGGTTATCAGGTACCCACACAAGCAGTTTGGGTCCAGCTGGCACAAAGCTGCACACCAGGACTGTCTGGTCAGTCTGTTACACAGAGATAATTCTTCATGAAAATTGCTCCATATAAGAATGCCACATCTAGGCATCATCTGAAAAGAGGAGCAGTTTGAGATCTTCACATCTGGAAGATGTACATCTCAGTATCAACAATATTGATGTTTTGCTTAGCACAAACCTGCCTCCTCCAGTATCCCAGGACCACGGAAGAGGAAATCCCAGTAATCCAGCATCACGTTACAGTGTGCCTTGCAGCAGAGAACCAAGTCCCAGGCACAATTTCTGGTCCCGTGCCAAGATCAGACTGCCTGAGGAGCAAAGACCTGGTTGGCAGGAAGTTAAAAAGAATTTCTCTCCAGAGAGCTTAAAACTCCACTGTGCTAAAGGTGGGTATTTTATCAGCTGGTATGGAAATTCAATTTCCATTAGTCTTTACACACAGCATGCAGGCAGAGGAAGCTGTGAAAAAAACAAGATTCCTCATTGCTATGCGGTTTTTCCATTTAGGTAAAGCTGATTTAGGTTGTACTAGTATGGCCTGTGTATATTATACCCCACGGAAAAAGAGAATATGCATTCCCTTGTATGGGCTCTGAACCCATCAAACAGTCCTCTCATCTTGGGAAACTTATTTTGCTTTCTTAAACTGCTATTTCATCCCATCCCGCCGCATCCCAGGCCATCCCCTCCTTTGTGGGTTTGACTGGTTTGGGGGTTGTTTTCTTTTTACAGAAACACTGAAGAGATGACACGGTTCATAATGGAAACCAGTTTTTAATAAAAACATATAATACACTTTCTCACATAAATATTTTATATAGACACATAAATACTTACACCAATGCAATGTCCTAAAGCTCCAGTTCTGTTTAAACGGTGCAAGAAAAAAGAAATCATTGGCACAAGAAGAAGGGAAATGCTAAGCTTCTAAAACATAAGCAATCAGACTATTGCTCTTGTGTCCTTACACTTCAATGAGTGCCTCAACATGTGAACCAGTTGTGGTCTGACACCACAGCTGCATGGGCAAGCACAGCCCATGCACAGTCTCTAATAGCGTGTTGCCAGCAACAGAGGTCATTCCAGGAGGGATCTGACCATGATCCTGCCATGTGCAAAAGGGATCACACCACATTCTCTGGAATCCAAGCTAAGATGGCTTTGGATATGATTATCTGATAGGATTGGTAATGTTGAATTGCTGGCATAATGCAAGTAGGTGATTAAGCACCTGTGACTGGATCTTTTGATTTACTTTGAATTTAGGTTGTACAGTGACCATTTGTTTTTAATTACAAGCATACAACCTCAAGGGCAATATATCTAAACTTCAAGGCTACACACTTGTTTTTCTTGACTTGCTATAGATATCACGAAGTAACTTCAATAAATCAGTTTAGGAAAAATGTTTTTGAAGAGAGGAAAAGGGTGAAGGCTGGTAAAGATCAGAGGTGAGAAACAGTCTTGTGTCTGCCTATGTGATACAGCTTTTAAAAGACAATGAAACAGAACTTTAGGCTTCCCTCATATACATAAGACTCAACAAAATAAATAATAAAAGAAAACAAACAACAAACTTGCACTGCAAAACTCACTCTCCCCAGTTCCCATGTAGATAAGTTTTTGGATTTGCAGCACCAAGGGTTGATGAAACACAGTGCAGTTTAGATTCTCTATTTTTTAACTCGGCAGAACTCAGGCTAATTCACAAGTCAAAAGCATATACTTTTTCACTCTACTGCAACAACAACGAGCCTCCTCATTCTTCACAAAGTGAGGGGAATGCAAGAATTTTTATGAAGGAAAAGCTATCACTGCTTAAGGCCTGAATCCAGATTAAAACAAAACCAAACAACACAACACACAAAAAAACCCAGCAGACTTTAAGACACTGGCACATCAGAATAAATTCTCAAGTTCTCCCTTTGTTATGTGACCAGGCAGAACTATAGGGCATAAAAGCCACTGAAATGTTCCTGCATTTTAAGTTTCTGATGAGGATGTTACTTAATTCAGGATTTATCACTTGGCATTCTTTGCTCACTTGCCTCATTTTTAAAAGCCTACGTTTCTGTCTGCACAAGTTGCACACTGCTTTGCCATTGCTAAATCAGGAGCTAAAATATTAATGAAACATCTTCCAGGTAACTCCATACACAGCCCTTGGCTGCCACAGCAGAGATCCAACTCACGCATCAGATTAAGGAAGCCCTAAATAAATTCAGGCTTCCAGTACAATATGTTGGTTTGATCCCATGCATAGGCGAATAAAAGACATACGAGGTAACACACGTAACTGCAACCTTACTCTGCCAGGTCAGCAATCTTTGACTTGATTCTCCAGCTCTTTGTGCCAATAGTGCTCACTATAACAAACAGCAGGATAAGCAGTTCCTGCTGTTTCACGCACTTTCACGAGTTCACATCAAAGGGTAGGATGGGCAAGAGAAGAAAGGAGCAGTTCTTCATATTTAGGATTTGGCAAATGATGTGCCCACACGCCTGACAACGAGAAGCAGGAGAGGGAATCTGACAGCTTGTCAGTCACAATGTTGAATGGTTTGATGCAGCGTGCTATCATTAAGATATAGACATGTGCCCACAGGACCCTCCACCACCATTCTTGGAGACTCCTGCACTGTGCAGTGCCAATCTCTCCTCACAGATGGGTTGAGGCTAAAAACAGGCAGCATCTTCCACTCCTCCAGCCTGTCCCTTACATTTTACTCGGACTTAACATTCATGTCAGTCATCAAACCTTCTTGCAGTTGAAATCTGGTAAAGAACATCTTTTACAGCACACACCCCCTCTAGTCTTGTACTCAGGTTGCCAGGGTAGGCAGTGATTGTGCAAATTACACCCTAAATTTTAAGAACAAGAAGTAAGTAGTACCAGTTGTTCATACAGCTACAGTGTCATGTCTTCATAGGTAGAGACATCTGCTCTGTTTCTAAAGCGAATTTTAATATCCCTAGATATTTAACAAAAACAAAACAACCCACAAACCACAAAAATAAACAAACAAAAAAACACACTAGAAAAACAAAAAGCCAAAGCTATGTTTCCTGCAAGGCACACTACACAGGACACACACTTCTGTGCTCAGCTTTGTGGCAACCACAACAGAGCTGCAATAGTCACAACCCAGCCAGCCAGCACAGAGGCACAAGTGAAGAGGGGAGCAAGCTGTACCCAAATCTGGACAACACACACGGTAGGGTTTTTGTAACAAAGTAGGAATGAGTAAGAAGGCACAGTGGATTCAAAAAAGTGTATTTATCTCTAAGTCTAAACTCAGGAACACTGAAACATGGACTACCTGCTAAGAGAAAATTATCATCTGGGAAACTGTGAAGGGTCTGTATAGAGCCCGAAGAGAATTAAAGTTCCTTACCAAATGGTCATAGGTCTCAAACTCTGGAGAAAGCTTACAGAAAGCAGCAGCATTTTCTTTCCAAACCCAAAGATACTCCACATGCAATCAAGCAGCAGCTTTTAAGAGACATCTGCAGTGTCAGTATCTATATCTGCTTCCATTATAAATTTATGCATTATGAGCTATGACCCTAAAAGCTACATCTAAGGAGCAGCTCACACTGAGGGTGTTGGTCAGGGATTAACAAATGAATAATAGGAAGCAAATAAGTCTCTAGTACAGCTGGATTTAAAAAGTACTTGAGTGTTCCTGACATAGTCAGACCAGCAGAAAAAAAATCCTTTTCAGAGAACAAGTAAAACTTTGGCAGCAATCAATTCTAAAGTGCCTTATGCTTCTAAATCCCTGAGCAAAAATTGCTGCAGAGGCAGAAGCACATTCCGAGAGTGTTAAGATGCTCAAGTAAACAATAATACATGACACACCAAAGAGGTTCCAGTTACCTTCTCTGCTATCAAGCACAGTACAAAATTGATGACAACGACTGTGTTCCTAGCTTTCCTTCAGCACTTCATTTCATTTCTCTTCCACCCACTCCTGCGTTATAAGCATTAAGAGACACATCCAGTCTCCCACTGAGGTCTGCAATGTTCCCCTGCGAGAACAAAGTATACGAGGAAAGAGGATCTACACCAGACACTGGGCCCTTATTGGCCAGACCAGCAAGGAACAGGCTGGCAGGTTCTGCAATCACTGTTTTCTCCTCAAACACTTTTGCTCAGCAATGTCTCATTGCATAAAAGAGGTGAGCACAGAGCACGGGTTGTGGAAACCTGGCCATTTCTGTGGGACTCTGCCAGTACGGTCCTTCTGGAATGCAGTGATTAAACGACACAAAGATCCGATCCTTCTTTCCTCTACTTGCCAAAAGGCCTAATCCCCTGTCTCAGAAGGGCTTTCTTCCTCCTGGCCGAGCAAGGCTTATTCCTCTGTGGAACTGGGAAGTTCCTATTGCCAGTTGATCACAGCAAGCAGGAGAAGGGAGTGAAGCTAGTCATTGCTTGTGCAAGTCACTCAAGATTTCAAGCCCATTTTTTCCATCATCTGTTCATACACCGTCCACGCCATTGCTGCCATCAGAGTCCGCCTGAGGGCACGGGGCACACCACCTCTGAAAAAGCCAGCCAACCCAAAGTCCTGCAACAGGAGATAAACAAACAGTAATCCATCACAATCTGCCTCTGATGTTATAATTTCTCATCATCTATTACATGGAATAGCACAGGATATACATCAGCTCGGACCCAGAACAGTTTCTGAAAGACCTAGGCTTGAATAGCATTTAATGTTTAGGAAAAACCTGTAGCACCATGCAACTGCAGGGCTACCTAAGAAAACAGGAAGAGCAGTGAGTGGAGAGGGAATGTAAGGATGGGGACAATGGATGGAGAAAGCCACACTCAAGGCCAGCAAAAGAAGGAGAGGGTGTAACAGTTTCAAGACCCTTCAGGAAAACCACCTGTCTTTGTTTTAGAGATTCATGTTTATAAAAGTCAGTTATTCTGTAAAAACTGAAATTTTAAAGTACTGAAGTTAAAAAAAAAAAAAAACAACCACAAACATTTTGATACGAGAAAAATGTACCACACACAAAAAAAAAACATGTGCAAATAAACAGATTCTGTTTAGGGATAGAGTTCACTATGGAAATAAATCAAACCTGCCAGGATCTGCCCTTTTGAGGGCAGGAAGGGAAACACAGGCTTTGAGTACATCTCCATCCTATTCCTGGGATACAGATTTGGGCATTTATTTCTCCTCTTCTGTCCAAAGGGGAAAGAATTGTTTTGTAGCTGGTTTGTATCTGAAGCCAGCATTTCACACTAGATACTAAAGAAACCCTTTGCCCCAGTGTGGTAATCACAGATAAACCAGAGGCAGCTGCAGCTGTAAACACAGTTCCTCCAAGTCTACATACTAAGCTAAGTTGAAAAAAAAAAGTTAAGATGAAATAAGCTAAGTGCTTTCCATCACTACCAGTATAAGAATCAACCTGTAACAGACAGAACTGAAGGGAAATAATTCACCAGCCTGGAACATGAAGTGGGTCTGTGTGGAGAGATGCTTGCTGGAATGTGCTCACCTTTGTGCTCCAGCACTCTGAGCTTACTCTCCAATTCACCACCATTCGTGGTGAATTCGAGGACTGAGGAATGGCAAGAATAATCAGGGAACAAGTTCACTGCCTTGTAATCCATTTACAAGCAGCAACAAACACATATGAGTAGTGACAATGGCCCCTCTAATTACGAGAAAAAGCAAGGAAAGGACTGATGCTTCTGATTGCTTTCAGACCATCAACCAAAGTACTTTCCAGTTATTACTGAACAGGCCTACACATAGACCAGTGACAAGAGATTCCACCTTAGTCTCCCACAGCATGACCCACTTCAGCTCCTGAAAATGCTGCCACTGACTGGCCTGACTGCAAAAGCATATCAAGCACTCACATTTGTTCACCTCTTTAAAAAGCAAAAAATTTCTTAGCAGAGCTGTGCTTTGGGCAAGGAGACTAGAAGTGAGGCTGCGATTGCGCATATTAGAAGGGATTCACCTCACCTTGTAGATGAAGGCAATGGCCTGGCTTGTCCTGCGGTACTTTTGAGGAGACAGCTGCATGTGAGTTTTGATGACATCGGCAGGCTGTGTTGCCAGCGAGGCCAAGATTCCCGCAAAGATCCCACAGCCAAAATTCAGCAAGGGCATGACCACTGGCTCCAGCTGGTCTGCAACACAGCAAAGGGAATGGACTCAGACACAAAACAGGCCAGGAATATTCATGCTGCATGACAAAGCGAAAAGCTACTGAATTATTAAATCAATGTCTAAGAGAAGTTAAAACCCATGCAGTGTAGAGAAACCTTTCAAGGGGAAAAGTGGCTACTAGTCAAAAGTTAGCACTATTAAAAAGTGTCACTTGATGGGGAGCTGAATTTGACAGGAACTCAGAAAGATTGTGCAAGTGTTGCCCCAGACAGTTCTAACATCAGAGAAGCCCCGGTTTAGTGGCAACTGACCACTATACCAGACATCCAGCAGCAGAAAGAATTGCTGATGACATCCTCTCTTCCAGTTGTTCACTAACCCACCTTATGCATCAATCTTCATAAAGACAATCAATCAGCTTAGGACTGATTTCCATTTCTACACTAATCTGTGCTATAAGTCTACAGTTCACAGGAAAATGTGAATGTTCACGCTAAAGCCCTACAGGAGACTAACTAGTGAAGTAGATGGCAATAAGCCAATCATGCAGGCAGTCAACTGTAGAGCAAGATGTGAAAAGAAAAACATTCTCCATTACAGACTCTGACATTCAGCCTTACCCTGAGGTGTGAGTTTTTTGGTCTGTGTGTAGAACATCAGGTAGATGCCAGAGAACGGTGCATCCCGCAGCAGCGTTGCGGTGAGCCCACTGAACATGCCACGAGCCCCTTCTGTCTCATAGATATTCTTCAGAGCTCCATATACACTCCCATAGCCAAATCTTCCGCTCTGCAAGAGTAGACAACTGTCAGTCATCCATGTGCCAGGCACAGGCCAAGGAGCCCTACACACACCCTGACGCCATAGTATCCATACAAACAGTAACATGCGCTCAATGCGATTCCCAAGATGGCAGCACAGAGGACAGCCCAGGGCAAAATGTGGGTTTTACCTACCTCAGCCTTCAAAACAATCCTTCAAGAAGGTAAAATTTGAAATATACTACACAGACCTTGTATACAACTGAAACTTAAAAATCTCAGGGTGAATGCTGTTTCATCTTATACTTCTTGCCTAAATATCAGTGTGCAGTATTCCACGCACAATGTGTGAACCAGGATGAAATCAGGACTACAGCCCTGGCTCTACTGAAGCAGCAGCAACCTTCTCCAGACAGAATAACTTATTTTTCATCACAAGGAAGGTGTGTGACATTGTTAACAGGGAACTAATTAGAAAGTCAAACTCACCTCATATCGAGTCTTCACTACAGTCACTGGCAACATGCAAATCCCAGAAACTGCACGTGCGGTGGCACCCAGAAAGACAGACTCTAGCGCTGTGGGTGAGCGGTCCACTAGAAAGTTTTGCTTCATCATGTACAAAGTGCTGAAGTAAATCCCAACCCCAGGAATACATCTTGCAAAGGACTTCACAAGAAACAGAATCAGACGAAGAAAGAAAAAGCACTCATAAGACAAAATTTCCTACACAACATTTCAGAGACTGTTAAACTTGATAGGAAGCTTTGTAGAAACAAAAGTCACTAAAGCTAATATGCTGAAGAAAGAAGACACAGTAAAAATAATTTACAGCACCAAGAGACAACTGATTCAAATGATGCTAGGATTTAACGCATTCTTCAAGGGCAGTTTTCTAGATACAAGATATTTCAAAACAAAATCAAGTTGGTGCAGTTGCCACCCTACATTTGCAAAAGTATTCAAGTGTTCAACTGCTCAGGACTGCAAAACGACAGTGAGTGCCATGACCAAATCAGTGGAATTCACAACATTAACTCTTTAAAATGGGATTTAATCTAAATCACATAGTTTCATTCATAATTGTACAAGAGCTGGCTATGTAAATTCAAGCAGCCACCATTAGTAATAAACAGTAGGTTTATTTATCTACTTGGTTTTAGAAGTCAGGGTTAAAAACAGCCACTTACTGGAGAGACACCTTTCCAGAGCCCCAGAAGACTCTCAGTACGGACAACCCTAAAGAACAGTGTTACCATCCCAGCATGATTGGACCTGAAAGGAAGACAAGACAGGAACTGCAGAGACGAAATGCTTATGCTCTCTGGCAGATGTATTCCATGGCCACCCACTCTTACTTGTATCTCAGTGCATTACCCAGCACCTCAGAAGTACTCGTTTTAGACTCGGCTGCTTTCCTTGGTCACTCTTGCCAGGGTTTCTCTGTCACTTTCTGCTTTCCTATCACTTGTAATACACATTAGAGGCCTCTCTCATTAGTGTCTTCAGTTGCTCACTCCCCTTGTTAGCAGCAGATGTAGTCGACTACACTGGGCAAATGGGAGCAGCTGCACATGTGGACAGGTTATGTGGCAACAACCTGCAATTTTTCAGGCAGAGGACACCCTCTGAAACTGCATGGTGGCCACTCGAGCAAACACCAGTCTCTCAGATGAGTACAGACAAATGCTGAGGTTATATGTTATTAAAGCAGTGTTCACAAGAGCAGCTTCTTCTGAAGCAAAACATCAACCCTTCTCCATGCTATACAAATATACCTCCTATTTCAGACAGACTCTCAGTATCTGAATTACAACTCTGAACTCCAAGCCTTCGCCAGCAAATCAGGCAGAAGCCTACGGTGGAGCACCCCCACGCCCCCCATGAATACACATCCCCACTCTCTCACCCACTCCTAGCAGACTGCAGAGTTTGCAGGCGGGTTTTCAGCAGGTCAAGGGGTTGGAAGAGGAGTGTGGAGCAAGTCCCACTGATGGAGCCACACACAAAGGCCTTTAGGACTGGATGCATCTGGAAGAGGAAGAAGACGACTTTAAAAGGCTATTTAATTAAGACTGGCACAAGAGGAAATACAGCAAGTGATGTGTCACTTGTTATAGGAATGACTAGCTAAGGACTGCTGCTCAGGACACAAGAAACTTTTTCAGAGCCTTATCAAATTTTATGTGTGGCTTTTGGTTTCTCTACCTTCCTTGGGAGATTGTTGCAGAATTTCCTTGTAATTTGGTGGAGTTTTCTCAACATCAAATGTATTGACAGACATTTGGTAACCATTTGCCACGTTAAAGGAATTGGGTACCCTCTTCCCACCACTCCAACTACCTGTGCCTTAGCCCTCATCTCATCCCCCTATGCTCAGCACCCCCAACCCTTCCTCCTTGTTGCACACCATGGGCACGAGTGGGGCTCTCCCCTAAAACTCCCCACTACCCAAACTCAGTTCAAACGCATCCAAAGCACAGCAGAGCTGGCTCAGCCAAGGCCTGACTTTCCTATCCACACCAGCTACCACCTCTCAGCACTTCTCAGGTGATAAGGCAGGAGGCACAAACCACACAGCAAAGTGAATATCTTTTTACTAAAATACATAATTGTGTTTTGTTAACGAAGTTTCTACACCCCCCGGAGCAGAATCACGTCACAGATCATTTTTGCAGCACGGTGCTTTTTGGAGGGCCACGCTTAAAAGCCACTGAGGTACCTTCCACCACCGCTTTTCGGACCTCCCTTAAGACCCGTTACGACCCTCTGGCCCCGGTGCACGGGCGAGGCAACGACAGCCCGACAGCCCGTCAGCCCCCACGCAGCCCGCACTTTGCCGCCGCCTTACGGGGCAGCCCCGGGGGCCTCTTCCCAAGAGCCGGGCGGCCTCAGGACATGAGAAGGGGCGCAGCGAGCCCTCCGCCGCCGCCGGACTCTCCTCAGCAGAGCAAACGAGGAGGGTGCGGGACCAACGGCCGGTTACCGGCATCCCAACGGACCAGCCGCGCGTCGCTACCTCTGACTGTCGCTCCGGCATCCTAGCGCCGCCCCGCAGCCAGTGAGCGCGGCGAGTGAGAGTGACGTCACCAACACGGCTCCCCCACTAGCCAATCCGAGCAGCCCAACGCGAGGGCAGAGCGCGGCCCCGCAGGGCGCATGCGCCTTCTTTTAACCCTTTGGGTGCCGGTCCCCGCGCTCTCCTCGCAGTTTGCGGTCAGCGACCTGGCCAGCGCCGGGCACGGGCCTGAGAGCCGGCAACGGGCAGCCACAGGAGCCGCCTCGCCCCCGGGATCGCGTGTTTGTCACAGAATCACAGAATGTAAGGTATAGGAAGGGACCTCAAAAGATCATCCAGTCCAATCCCCTTGCCAGAGCAGGAACACTTAGGTGAGGTTACATAGGAAGGTGTCCAGGCAGGTTTTGAATGTCTCCAGAGAAGGAGACTCCACAGCCGCCCTGGGCAGCCTGTTCCAGTGCTCTGTCAGCCTCACTATGAAGAAGTTTCTTCTCATATTTAAGTGGAACCTCCTGTGTTTCAGTTTGAACCCATTACCCCTTGTCCTGTCATTGGTTGTCACCAAGAAGAGCCTGGCTCCACCCTCCTGACGCTCACGCTTTACATATTTATAAACATTAACGAGGTCACCCCTCAGTCTCCTCCAAGCTAAAGAGACCCAGCTCTCTCAGTCTTGTCACGTCTCTTGCATGTTTGGTATCCAACAACTGAGACCCCATGGAGTCTGTCAGACACGGGCAGTGGGAAGGGGATAGTTTATAACGGGTAGTTGTCATCCCTCTGCCCCTGCAGCTGCCTTGTTGTGGAGACTGTGGTTTTCAAAAACCTGAGCTTCTCTGTAAGGAGCCATTGAAGGAGGAATGTTGTTTTTACAAAAAAAAAAACAGGGGCCAGCCCTCTCCCTCCCCCAGCAGGGGAAAGGACTGAGAGGCATCAGACTATGAATCCTTAATGTAAAACAAAGTCTCTTTGAACTAATCCCGGAATGCAAACTGATTACTGTATTTAAAAAGTTAAGCTGGGGGAAGGGTAACCAAAGAGCCAGGAATCTATATTTTAAATAAATCAATAAGGGGAGGGGATTGTTAGAATTAGATGAGACAGGTAAACTAAGGCAGGTGTTGGGTACTCTGTAAACCCTGCAGTACCCAACCAATGGGGAACAGGGGAGGGAATTCACGACCAGAATTTGAGGGGGATATAAGCAGGGGCTTTTTGCCCTATTCCATGTGCCTACCTTTAGGTAGAACACCTGGTCTTGTAAAATAAAATATGCTTTGCTGAGAGATCCTGTCTGGGCCTATTATATTGGCAGGGTAATAGTTTCCTACGTTCTCCCCATTTGTTTCTTACCACTACTGTTTCCACTTGGTCTTCCATATCCTGAGCCAGGACCAGAGGAGGGCTGGGTTTCCAGAGCACTGGAGGAGCCAGGTGCCGAATTGACGCACTTCTATTTTAGGCCCGTGTGAGCCCTTGGACTGTGTGTCTTCATTGCACCTGCAGAGCCAGCCATTGCTTGTCAGCAAAGCAGGACGAGGCTGGGAGGAGTACGCAGCGGCTTCAACAAGCTGCTTTTCTGAGAATCCCGCCTGCCAGTTTGCTGTGCCCTGGCTGATTAGGGGACGGAACATACAGATACGTCACGCTCCAGCTAAGTTCGGCTGTTCCTAGAAAGAAAATCATGGGTGCAGCAATAGCCACATGGATGAACCAGTTACGCTTGTTTGCTCACTTTGCCATATGGCAGCCCCTTCAGAAAGAGCGAATGTACTTCTCTGACTAGCAAGCTTCTCTCATTATGCAGTTCCCTCCTTAGGGGAATGTCTGTCTTACATTTCATTAACTGACTCTGCCTGCTAACTCATGACAGCATGAGTTCATTCCTGTCCCTCCTGGTGCTTTTTTCCCTAGCTCACATCTTGCTCCACTGTGGACCTCCACGGGGGACAAACTGTGTCATCATGGTCTTCACTGCAGTCTGTAGGGGAATTTCTGCTCCAGTGCCTGGAGTACCTCCTGCCCCTCCTTCTTCACTGACCTTGATGTTTGCAGAGTTGTTTCTTGTATTCTCAGTCCTCTGTCACAGCTGTTGTTGTGCAGCATTTTTTACCCTTTCTTAAACATGTTATCACAGAGGCGCTACCAACATCCCTGATGGGCTCAGCTTTGGCCAGTGGCAGGTCTCTCTGGGATTTGGCTGGAAGTGGCTACTTCTAACATGGGGGCAGCTTCTGGCATCTTCTTACATAAGCCACCCTTGCAGCCCCCTACCAAAACCTTGCCATGTAAACCAAATACATCGTCATTGATTATATAAGGGAGCTGTCTGGGAAATAGATGACATTTTGAAAAAGTTCTTTTGGCTGGTTTTCCTTGGCATGTTTGTATTGTGCTGGGTGCAACTGGGTAGGTACCCGAACACTTGCAGGGAATGTTTTGTTTTCAGAACTAATTCTGGCTTTAGCCATGGCAGTTTGCATCTTGTTTGACTTTTGCTTTGAAGACACAGTAAAAACATTTAAATTATTGTTTAGAGAAGTGAGCTTAACAGCACTAAAAAGGTTGACAAACCCAAGTGATCTGTTTGAAATGCTTCTGTATGCAGCTGAGTTTTTGTATGGAGCTGAGGGTGCTGCAGCTGGATCCTCTCCCTCCATGACTTTGTCTGGAGCTACAGCGGACACTTTTGTTCTTTCCCAAAGCAAAGCAGGGACTGCAACAATAGTGGCCATATGATGCAAGAAAGAACTCTTCCAGCATGAAACCCTAGCAGTAATATCACTCTCCAGGTTCTTGGCTTGCTGTGGACCTGGAATAATTTTGCTGTCTTAAAATAAGCCTCATGATAAATGAGGAGGTGAAGCCGCGCTGCTGATAACAGACATCTCTGGAGGTTTGATTTCCATGCCTTACTTCTGCATGAAAACCCAGCAGAGGGAGCCTCATCCCTTCGTATCACTGTCCTGGACAGATGCAAGGAGACAGCTCAGCTCTGGTGGCTTTCCAGCCACCAATGGGACACACATCTATTCTTCACTAAAACGGGGGGGAGGCAAAACTTACCTGCATGGTCTGGGTCCAGACTGGTCCCTGCTTAGGGGTGGCTGCAGCTGGGGTGCACAGGCACTGTTGGCTTTAGGTGTAGGATGACTCTGTCTGAACCCATGGTCCCTTCTGCCCCTGCACCTCACACCATGGTTTGTTCATAGTCCAAAACTTCCCAGTTGCTAAGAGACAGGAGTGGAAAGGCAAAGTATTACTGACTCTGCTGAAGGATGCAAGTCTCTCTGCAGAGCCAACTGCTGCTTTGAGGCACTGCCAATGCAGGAGAGACTCCTTCACCTGAGATAATTTCCAGTAACAGCACTGGTCAACAAACCCACCTTCATGTCAGAACCAATGGGTCTGTGGCCTTGGAGCAGACAATGGGTATTTTTGGCAATCTGACAGGCAGGCAACATGCAGGGGTGATGCTGACGCAGTCAATCTGGTTGTGACTAGGGAGGTGAACCATATGCCCTGCATGCTTTGTGCCACGAGGACACCTTCCACAGGAGGATCCCACGGGGCTTTACAGGGATCTGCAGGTCACCATGGCCACCCAGCACCAGGGACCAGCCTCACCCCATTACAAACAGGGAGATGCCAGGAAGCTGCACACACACACTTGCATGTGACGGAGGCTCAGGTGTGGCTCGTGGTGCACAGCAGTGCATGAGTAAGGCCATGTCCTGGTGTGTGTCGGGCAGATTAGCAAATGGCCTTGACGTGACTGCAGGAAAGATGCTGCTGGTGAGCTCTGAGAGGCAAAGTTTTAGTTGGCGGGTGTGTTTGCAGCCAGCAGCACCCTCTCTCTGCACCACCGTGGCTGCACAGCCCTCGGGCACTGAAGATGCCCAATTCATGGTTATGGGTTAAGAAAAGCATTTTCCAGTTCCTGACCCAAGCCAAAAGGATCCCCAAGGGGATGTGTGCTGCCATGCTGCAGAAGAGGACCCTGCTGTAACCAGGAGGGTTTGGCTCTGCAATGCTTATAGGAAGTTTTCTGCCAAGGCTCTGTCCAGAAGAAACAGGTTACTGCGGCTACTCACATTTTCCATCTGCCGTAACACCGTAAGTGCAGCTCCGAGGCCAAGGAGTGGGCAGGTGAGAGCAGGGCATCCTGTCCAGAGCCAGGGCCCACTGCCAGCAGAAGCAGCATCAGCGCCTGGACACTGTCCTGCCTGCAGGGTGGCTAAACAGGGACAGCTGCAGCCCTCTCTGCTCCTCAGGGGCACCTGCCTCCTCCTCTACCACTGGCATTGCTCCTCCAAATGGGGGGACACTGGCCACCTTCCCACCAGGGCTGGTGGCTAATTTGCTTTGTTGCTGCACTCCCCTCAGACAGGATTTCCAACTGCCATGCAGGGAACAGGCAGTGTCTCTTGACAGTGGCATTTGGCCTTGTCTCTCCCCTGCATACAAGGTGCCAGCAGCCTATGCCACTGCTGTCACTGATGCCTGTTGACATCTCATCTCCTCTGGCCAGTGCTTCACTCTAAGGAAAAACCTGGTCCTTTGTCATGTCTGGCTAGGGACCAAGCCTGACCCCAGAAAGACTTGTGAAGCCCCTGTGCCGTGTGTCCAGCGAGCAGAAGTGGCTCTGAGCATTCTTTGTGCTGCCATGTCTGCACTAGCCAGTGCAGGCACCGGAGGATGTTCTGCCACAGGCTCTGGGCAAACACCGCATGGAGCCTGTTCCTTTCTTGTTCAGGCTTCCCCTGAGCACATGCCATGTGGTGTGAGCATCCCAGGTGTCACCCACAGTCCCAGCTACCATGTGGGATGGCTTGTGAGCTTCTGTCCTTGCTGCATTGGGAGATACCTGGATGTTTCATGGCTCCCCAGCAGTCTTGGTGCTGCTGGGGCTACTTCTTCCTTCTGCTCAGACAGCCTGTCATTTCTGTTTAGGAGACTAAATGTACAGAGCTGCCTAAGAGGCCAAATTCCTGTCTGGTTGCCACCTCTTTGTCCACATTGCGTAATTCCTGACTATCTTCTCTGCCACCAACACTGACAGAGATGTGAGTGCTGTTTTAAGCCTGTAAATGGACAATGGATTCCCACTTCAGCACTGTCAGTAACTCCTCTGACAAAGGAGTTCATTTCTGGTTTCAGTTTCTGGCTTCTACTAGTGCAAGAGTTAATATCCAGAAGAGCTTGGCTGTCAATCAGACTATGGCTTGACTAACACATAAAACTTTGACCCAATGTCACACTGCCCACCACAGCAAAAGAAAGCCACCCACTCCACGTATGGAACAGTTGCAGATTTTCTCAGTTCATGGAGATTTATCCCTCTGCCTTTGGAGTGACAGTGAATGAAGGTGGGCCTTCGGAGGGTTTGAGAGAGACAACAGATGATTCAACACGGACATCTCCAGTAGCACATCTCATCTACAGACTGACATCCAGTGAGGTACTGTTTGCTCAAAAGCAAACAAAAAAAGAGTTGATGTGACTTGCCTGAATTGCAGTAATAGCACCAGGGTACAGTGAGGAGCAGCAGTATTGAAGGAGGTACCACACACTTCAAATGCTGCCCGTTGCTCAGTAGTGCTGCTCTTTCACATGTATCTTGTGTTGGGATCCTTTTGGCTTGGGTGAAGAGCTAGAAAATGCCTTTCTTAACTCATAACCACAAATTTGGCACCTTTAGCACTCAACGGGTGCTCAGCTGCAGTGGTGCAGGGAGATGGGGGGTGCTGGCTGCAAACACCCCTGTCAGCTACAGATCTGACTTTAAAGGTCTAAATCTGCCCCTAAAGGTCTAAAGACCTAAGGGTCTTTTCGAGCCTAAATGATTCTCTGATCCTATGATCATTTCCCTCGAGTATTTCTGTGGGTGGGTGGCTGGAGGAGGAAGGTAGCTTCCAAGGAAAAATGTCCAACGTGGTGCCCTTTGCCATCACTGACTATTGGCAGCATTGAGCCTTGACCCACAGACCTCTTCACTGAAAATCCTTGGAGCAGAGGAGAGGCAGTGCTGCTTCCCCTCTCCCAGCCACAGGAGCTGCAGAGCAGGGGCTGAAGGTGAGAGACAGGGGCACTTTGCAGATGCATGGGGGAAATTGCAAATCTCTTCCATTGACGTCCATATGAATGCTCAAAGTGAAAAGCAGATTGTTTAAAAGATAAACCTGACGTGTTTCCATTTCTCTGTCAACTAAAGAGGTGAACTCATTGGCTTGGGGTTTTACACGCCTTTAAAGTAACATGTATCACACAGAAGAAGAGGCACTGTATGACTGTGCACTGCTACGGTGAGGACCTTGCCTGTGCCTTGTCATTGCATCATCAGCTAAGGTAAATACTGCCAGCATACATGTGTGAAGGTGTGCTGCTTCTTAAAAATCTGTAATATAAAAGCATTATTTTTTCACTGTTTCAGACACAGTGTTGGATTATGGAGGGGAACTTGACGTACCTGCTGGGCAGAGGGGACTCTGAGGACGCGTCGGTGAGTGATTCCCTGCCGGGCTGCTGCCCTGTGAGCCGAGGCCAGTAGCACATCTGAGGGGGTCCAGCTTTTCCTAAGGGGACACATAGTACTGGTTGGGACAGCGGAGGTTTAGAAGAAATCAGTATGACTTTTGTTCTCTAAAAGAAACTAAGAGTGAAAGTACCTTTGGCTGGTGAGACCAGGGTATGTGCTGCCATCCACCTTCTTTAGCTCTCTGCTGTCACAGGTGCTGCCCAGGAATGTAGTGGTTGCTGCCGGGGATGCGAGGGTCAGGGAGCAGGGAAGGGGAATGTTGCTGCTGCTGGTGCATCCTCACAGGTGTCAGGAGCGCAGAGCTGCTGCTTTCGAAAGGAAAGCAAGCTGTCCCCATTTGCAAAATCTTGGTGGACTTCAGCTGCTGCCAAGAGTGGTTTGTACTGGCACAGGCCAAGAGAGCAAAGTTCCTGCTGGGGAGGGGAGAAGAAGGGGTGTAAACCCCTGTTTGGTCTTTGGGAATTTGCCCCCTGGGCCAGAACTGCCACCGCTGATCTCTACCCAGGGTGGAGAGAGTGTGCAATGTGAAGCACCCACTTGTGACCTGTACATGGTGGTGCCTTTACAGCTGAAAATCTGCTTGAACCATGTGGGAATCCTCTGCAAAAGTAACTTGTCCCAGGAAGGGCTGTTTCTGGCACTTAGCTAACTGGAAATACACCTTTTAGGAGACGAGCATTTAGATACCAGTTCCTCCCTAAGCACTGCTCCCTTTCTCCTTTCTGAAGGAAATGTGAATAGGACCCTAAAACTTTTGTCAGGGGTTATCAGCCCTATGACCATGCCCATTTGGTTGCTGGTTTGGGGATGCACCCTAGGTCTGGCCCCAGTGCCCCACCATGTTCACCTGGACTGCAGGCATGGGGTTGGATACCCCACATGCAGCTGGTGGGGGTATACTGGTAACCTCTGGTTTACCACCACAGCTCCATTTTCCTTGATTTCCTCTGCACCTCTGGTGCAAAACTTCATCCCAGATCTTGCAGGGGAGAACTGGTCACTCATATTCATTACTCATTTGCATCCTCCAACACAACTGAGGCAGAGCTGTTTTGTCCTCATGCAGCTTGGTGTGACCTGACTTGTGCTTAGTATACATACAAAAAGGGTAATTTGGGATTTGGGCCTCATGAACTGCATTGTCCTTGAACAGGTAGATTACACGTCACCAACATCTAACTTCTCTGCAGCCTATGAATATGCCTTCATCTACCCAGAGCTGGACATCAACTGTGATCTTGAAAATATCCCAGCATTTGCATCTACTTTTTTTCCAGTGCTGTACTCCCTACTGTTTGTGACTGGCCTCATGGGAAATGTTTTGGTCGTTTGGGTCCTAACAGTCTTCAGGAAAGTCAGGGCCATAACTGACGTGTATCTGCTGAACCTTGCCATCTCTGACCTCCTCTTTGTTTTCTCCGTCCCGTTTTTGGTTCACTACTCCATCAGGAACCAGTGGACTTTTGGAAATGCGATGTGTAAAATCATCAGCTCAGCTTACTTCATTGGTTTTTACAGCAGTGCCTTCTTCATAACCATCATGAGTGTCGACAGGTACTTGGCCATTGTCCGGTCTGTCTATGCTCTAAAGGTTCGGACAGCTGCCCATGGGGTTATCGCCAGCCTAGTCCTTTGGGCAGTTGCCATTTTAGCATCAGCACCAGACTTCATTTTTTTCCAGGAAACAAATGACAATAACTGGACTAAGTGCAGCCCTCACTATCCTGATAGCAACAATGGCTGGAAGATTTTCAGTAATTTTGAAGTCAATGTCCTGGGGTGGTTGATTCCTGTTGTTGTCCTCGTTTTCTGCTACCACAACATCTTGAAAAACCTGCAGAATTGCCATACTCAGAACAAGTACAAAGCAATGAAACTAGTTTTTATTGTCGTCATTGTGTTCTTCCTCTTTTGGACCCCCATCAACATTGTGCTTTTTCTGGACTCTCTGAGGAAAATGCACATCATCGATGACTGCCAGACAAGCCAAAGGCTAGACCTAGCCACAGAGCTGGCTGAGGTGCTCTCCTTCATCCACTGCTGCCTCAACCCAGTCATCTACGCCTTTGTGGGTGAGAAGTTCAAGAAACATCTCCACGAAGCTTTCAGAAAATACGCGTGTTTTCTGATGATCTGCAAAGACTACGGTGCTCTCAATGGGCGCAGCCTGGACAAGCACTCCTCTATGCATACGACATCCTCACAGTCATCTTTTGTTGGCACTGTCCTGTAGAGCTACAGGTCAGAAACTTTCATCCTGAGTGGGTGACCTGAAGTTGAGGAATCCTCCCAGCAGGGCATCCACAGGGATGCACTGTTTGGGTGACAGGAAAAATGGAAGCAACTGCTTGAGGTTGTTTTTATCAAGGTTGCCTTTGGGGTTCTTACTTTTTAGCATCTTTTTTATCATTGTTCTCTCTTTCCCTTGGCACATCCTGCCCTACCTGCTTTGTGAAAGGGAGACCAAAATGACCAGTGGACTCCCCCACTGCCTGAGCAGCACAGAGAAGTGCCTTAGAAACATTTCTTCCCCCACCTCATATTCAGTGCTGAAAGGAACTGTTTATGTTTTTGAATTTGGGACACTTGGCCACTCCTTCCCTCATTTCAGCAGAATGGATTGGCATTGCAGGCAGGGACAGAGCTCACAGCAGGAGTAGGAATTTGCTCATTAGAGGGAAGCAGTGCCCAAGGTTAAGGCATCATGCCAGGGCCTGGCTCCCAGTTGACAGATCTGAATGAGGTTTCCAGCCCAGAAAGAGTTTAGTGAGTGAATAATTAGATAAGCAACAAAGCACATGCTATGCATATGTTTTGTCAAAATCAACATGTAGGAATATCCAGGTATAATCCTGACTTCCCATCTTCTACCAGGGCCTGCAGCTCCTGGTCTGGAAGAGTTTGGAAGCTGTAGCCTCGAAATGACATTGTGGGTGTCAAGAAAAACCCTTAAGTGCCTTAGGGACAAGTGGAGAAATAGACACCAGGAAAAAAAGGCTGAGTGGAAAAAATAGTAAATGTGAGCTGAAAGAGCAGTAAGAGTCATATATCAAAGCTTCCTGTGGACACACTGGCTTGTAAACCACAGGCCAGGGCGGTGGCTGCTCTCAGCAGAGCCCCGGCCCGCTGGCTGAGGTGCTGGTTGCTCTGCAGGTGCCCGCAAAAGGATGGAGAGTGGCACGAACAACAGTAATACAACAACCATCCTGGAACTCAGGTGGTATCTAAAGTGGATAGCACTGGCTGGTTAGAGTGGCCAGAGGCTCCACAGATGCGTAAAGCCCAGACAACACCCACACTTCCCCAGGAAGGAACTTTTTGAACACATAAAGGAACTGATGTGCCAGTCTGGTCACTGCTCTTGAGCATACAGCTGGGGTTGACCTCCCATTTACTGTTCTGACTTGGTAACTGTGAATGACTGATTTGTATGTGAAGGGTTACCCAAGAATATACATATAGATGTATATATGCATACATATGTGTATGTGTATATATATATACACATGCATATATGTGCATATTTATATTTTTATATATATACAAATATTGATTGATTGATAAATGCAATGGTGTTCTGAAGATTTTAGACCTGATCTATTTCTCCCTACAATGCATTACCATGTTTGAAGTTTTATAATAAAGATATTCCATGCAATGTAATTACACAATCCTTGTACCTGAGGAACTTATTTTGTTGTTTATTCTTTCAGCTTGTGCATTTTCTTCTGTCCTGAGCAGTTCTACAAACTGCCAATCCCTCCAGTTGTCTCTTCTCTCACTCTTCTCTCTCTCTCCCTCTTCTCTCTCTCTCCCTCTTCCTCCTCCCCTGGAGAAAAGAAGTGGAGAGTAGATTATCTTTTATTACAGAAATTTAATTTCCTGTAGGAGTTTGCCCTTGTAGTGTTTCCACACATACTGAGTACTTGTGGGCTTATTTCCTAGACTAGAGCAGAACAAAACACAAAATACATTTCTTTTCAATCACCGTTCTTTGGACAGGAGTTACTATTTTAATGTGTACTCATATTTGCAATCTGCAAGGAACAATCTTTTGCAAGAACAGGTCAGTAACAGAAGGTGTGTAAGGAATACACACTGCTTCATGTGGGCCATGACACACATTCTGCAGATTGCAAAGCAAAGGCTGTGACCAGAGGAAGAGCAGAGGTCCCAGCAGCAGGACCACAACCTGGGGCAGCAGTACAGCCCCTGCCTTTTGGGTGCCTTACCACCCTCAGGCAACCAGGATTTTTGTTGTATATGCAAACACTCAGGTGCTCTAGAAGGAGATTTACAGAAATTCAGGACAAAGCCAAAGGGTGCTGGGCAGGAGGACAGCACCAGCCATCTCCCCTACAGATTCATAGTCTGAGCCCTCTGCATCAGACCTCACTCAGCTGAAACAGAAGAGATGGAAGTGATTTCTGCAGCCCCATCCTGCAACCCTTGTGCGAGCACTTTGGGACAGGTGCTGGAGCCCATTTGCCCAAGCTGGGAAGAGGATGGCCTTTTCCCGGCACTACTGAGCGTCTCTGCTAGGGACTATCTCCCTCTTTTCAGAGGTTTCATTGATTGCTGCGTAGCTGTTGGAGCAAGGCTGTGGCACAGGGCTTCCCCACAAGAGCCATAATCCTGCAGCATGGGAGTAGCATAAAGGTGCAGAACCTTCTTTGCAAAGTCTTTCACTTCTGCAGTCCTCACTAGAGTCTAAAAGTATCTTCCCCTTGCTTCTGCCACTCGCAAAGCCTTCCAACAGAGAGGTGGGAGACATTTTCTGTGGCTCAAAGGATTTCCTGCCAGAGGCAGCTTCCTTCCTTTGTCAAGCTGGACCTGACCTCAACTTCTCCTTGCAGCCCAGCTGCTTTGATCTGCCATCGCTGCCTTCCTGTGCAAAGGGAGAAGGTGAGACCCACATCCGGAGGCTGCACGGCTGGCAGGACCTGCCTGTGTCGCTGTGGGTGGCCATCCCTTCAGGTCTCAGAGTTCCTCTCCTTTTTGAAGGGACAAGTCTGGGAGCAGTCTGCTGCCCTGCCAGTGTCTGTGAGGGCACTGAGAGACCACAGGAGAGCAGGAGTCATCTTCCTGCATCTGTGCAAGCTGCTGTGCAGCTTGAGGCTAATTTCAAATTTTAGGGTCATCCCAAGAGCTGGGAGAACAAGAAGCATCCAGCTGCTGAAGCCAGACCATCCTGCACAGACCTTGTGCCTGTTCACCTACTTGCATAAAAAAATACCCACCACAGTTGTTATATTGGTCCTGCTCAAATCCGCTACTTAGTTTTATATCCTGATCTTACTGCTTCTTTTTGCTGAGGTGATGCAGGTTAAAGAGTATTCAGGATGATGTTGGCACATTAAAGAGTCTGATATTCTCATGTTGTTTCTTCAGCATGTCATCCTAAAACAGAAACCAGAGTAATCACTACCCACATTCAAGCTTAAACCTGAAATACGTACTTGTTTTCTTTTATTTGTGCTATTTGCACCAGAGGGTCCCTTCTACAGAGGGTCTCTGTTAGAAAGATGGAGACTTTGTCTGGTGCCACCCACGATGCTTGTTTGGTTGGAAATGCCTTGACAGGCTGAAGCACTGCAGTGGCATCAGTGGACCTCGTCTTGCACAAATATCACTCACCGCGCTGTGCAAACCTGTGCAGCACTTGCAGAGAGCAAAAGGGTGTGCATTTAAGCACTCATGCTGTAGAACTACGCAAGCAAAAAGTGGAATGTATGAGGAAATAGTAACTTACTGTGTTGCTAGATCCCTCAGGAAATGGTGTGAAGTGGGCCCTGCCAGATTATTCCACATCTCTCAGCTCTGAGCTGCAGGACTGACACTTCAGCACAGGGAATGACAGGCTCAGCGTCTTGTTCCAGAATGGCATCCTAGAGTATGAAACTAGTCCATATCTGGCTTTTTCTGGCATTATACTGAAGCCTCCTTCCCAAGGCAACATGAAGACAACACTAATTAAATCCTTGGCAGAATCTCTGGCTTTCAAGTCACTCTTTTAGGTGAGGATGGGAGCTTCTGACTTGATCCTTTCTGGAGGAGTCCTCCCAGCCAGCAGTGCAACTCTGCCTCTTTCTGCTGTGGTAGCATCCAGCTACATCCAGAGGTCAGAACCAGTTAAAGGCTTTACAAGGAAAAAAAAAAAGAAAGGTTCATTAAAGGTATTTGTGTCCTGCACCTGTCTTGGCTGAAAGTTGCTTCTGTGCAGGGATGGGCCTGCATTAGCATGCACAAAACTCCCCAAGCCTCTGGCAGTTGTATCATGTCCAGGATAATCCTGTTTTATTTTCAGCCTCTTGAAAATGTTGATTTAGTACACCAGTTATGAAGCACCATGGAAATTACTAACTGTGCCAGGAGAGGATACAGAAAAGATCATGACAGAAAAAAAATAAAATAAAAATGACTTTATGTATTCTGTCTGGATGTAAAAAATCCTTAGTCTGAATATCATAGAATCATAAAATTGTTTGGGTTGGAAGGGACCTTAAAGATCATATAGTTCCAACCCCCCTGCCAATGCAGAGACACCTTCCACTAGGCCAGGTTGCTCAAAGCCCCATCCAACCTGGCCGTGAACACTTCCAGGGATGGGGCATCCACAGCTTCTCTGAGCAACCTGTTCCATTGACTCACCACCCACATGGTGAATAATTTCTTGCTTATATCTCCTCTAAATCTACCTTCTTTCATCTGAGTCACCATCCCTGGAGGTGTTTAAAAGACACGTAGATGACTCATAGGATCACAGAATGTCATGAGTTGGAAGGGACCCACAAGGATCATTGAGTCCAACTCCTGTCCCTGCACAGGACAACCCCACAGTTCACACCATGTGTCTGAGAGTGTTGTCCAGTCTCTTCTTGAACACTGTCAGGCTTGGGGCGGTGACACCTCCCTGGGCAGCCTGTTCCAGTGCTGCACCACCCTCTGGGTGAAGAACCTTTTCTTAATGTCCAATCTAAACCTCCCCTGGCTCATCTATTGTTAGTTGCCTGCCTCTCCTGCTCCTCTTGTGACGAAGCTGTAGCCACCATGAGGTCTCCCCTCCATCTTCTCCAGGCTGAACAAACCAAGTGACTTTAGCCGCTTCTCATATGGCTTCCCCTCCAAACCTCTCACCAACTTCATAGCCCTCTTCTGGACACTCTCCAGTAGCTTTGCATTTTTTTTTATCCTGTGGTGCCCAGAACTGCACACAGAGCTCCAGGTGAGGCCACACCAGTGCAGAGCAGAGCGGAACAGTTACCTCCCTCGCCCGGCTGGCAATGCTATGCTCGATGCAGATCAGGACATGGTTGCCCTCTTGGCTGCCAGGGCACTGTTGGCTCATGTTCAACTTGCCATTGACCAGAATCCTCAGATCCCTCACCATGGAGCTGCTTTCCAGCATCTCGTCCTCCAGTCTGTATGCACAACCAGGGTTGCTGTGTCCCAGGTGCAAAATCCAATACTTGCCCTTGTTGAAGTTCATGTGGCTGGTGATTTCCCAGTTCTCCTATTTGTCCAGGGCCTCTCTGCTCTCAAGAGTGTCAACATCTCCTCCTGTTCTTAGGGACATGGTTTAGTGCCAGTGCTAGGTTAATGATTGGACTTAACAGTTGGACTCGATGATCTTAAGGGTCTCTTCCAACCATAATGATTCTATGACTTTATAATTTTAAAGCTTGTCCTATCCTAATATGTCAATTTCAACTGTAACGTGCAGGCTGGCATGCATTTTTTGTTAATATTTGTACCTCAAAGGCATCAAGTAAGGCTGGGCAAAGCAAAGCTGCTGCTGTACTCTGTCAGTTTGGTGCACGGCATCTGAGCGTGGGCTTCTGCACGTCCGTGCAGCTCTGCATAAATCTGTATTTCTGCTGACTCAGCTGAAATGGCAAAATCTACAGAGCCAGGTCACAGAAATCCCCTCCTCAGAATAGCAGTAGCATGATTGGGGTTCCCACAGTCTCTGCTGACAAGTGCGTCTGCTGGGTCCTCATCCTGACCCAACACTGCCCTTGTCTCGCAGCTGGCCGGGACTCCCCGTGTGGGTCCCGTGTGCTTTCCACTAGTCAGCACAACCAGTGTAACCCTGGCATCAGCAGCCAGGTCAGACTTATCGTGTAGGATGAGATATATGCAAGAGAAGAGTGCTACCAGGCAAACAGCAATGTCTGCTGTGGTTACCCCAGTGCATACTGGTCTTCCTCACCATACCCTGGTATCCAGGCAGACTTTGCACTAACATTAATGAATGTGTGACATGCATATGCACCTGCATCACCAAAGCATTTATCTCCTTCTTCACCTGGCACTCCCTGAGGATGTTCAGTCTCCATGATCCTCCACATGCTTGGGTTTAGAGAAGGTAAAGCAATTGAGATTTGAGAGAAGAGGGCACTCAAGCACCACAACCAGCTGAGGTCTTCATGTCAAATCTGTCTGCCATTACCTGCCTGGATATCCATGCCTACCATAAAGGATCCTGCAGCACAGGTTCAGGAGGGACTTAAGAACAAGGCTATCATGCTTTCAGCAGTCCACGATTTTCTGTTTTTACAGAAAAAAACCAAAACCAGGCAGCTAACCAATGAATTGCAACAAGGCAACCATTTATTAAAGCCCTAAACATTTCCTGACCCACATGTGGAGAGAAATGTGATCTTTCTGGAAAAAGTGAGCACAGTGCCAAGATGTGTGTTGTACTCGTGAACTGATCTGCAGGGGTAAAGCATGGCCTGAGCTTCAGCCCCACCAAAGGGAGATGGCACACCAAGAAATGGAGCACAGCAAAGGGTCTCTGCTTGTCTCTCATCTCCTACAGGGGAAGCACTGACCAAAGGAGACGAGATGTCAATGGGCATCAGTGACAGCAGTGGGAAAGGCCACTGGCATCACGTGTGCAGGGGAGGGACAAGGCCAAAAGCCACTGTTGGGAGACACTGCCTGTTCCCTGCATGGCAATAGGAAGCCCTGTCTGCACGGAACTCAGAGACAAGGCAAATTGTCCACCAGCCCTGGTGGGAAGGTGGCCACTGTCCCTCCATTTGGAGGAGTGGCACCAGTTGTAGAGAAGGAGGAAGCAGCAGGTGCCTAGGTGCCATTTTCTTCCCTGTCCTCCCCACGCACTTCATGAGCTTTGCCAGGACAGATCAAGCCCCTCATGCCCCATCCTGCCCTGAGCACACTGGCGCTGGCTCTCACTGAGTAGCAAGGCCATAGAAATAAATTACTTGTTCTGAATAGAGCTCCAGCAGAAAACATGACCTCAAGGTGTGAATGCATGCATAGGGTGTGAGGATGAGCACAGCAATGAACAGAAAAGAAGGGCACGGCCCTGGCTGAGCACAGACTACCAGGATACTACAAAAGTGTTGTCCCTTGTGTTTGACTCAACACCAGCCTTGACTGTAGCACCTGGCAAGGTAAAGAGATAACACATCAGCAAGATTTGCAAACCACTTGTCAGAAAGCACCACCTTCCTGCACAAGAAGCAATGGATTAAATGGTTCTTGCTCCCCAGTGCTCAGATTATCAACTGTGCTGAGAGCAAAGAGCAACACGGGGTGGTTTCCTTGTTTCTTTCATCCACGCTCACTGCAAGGCAGACTGTATTTCTCCACCCCTCACTTGCACCAGCTTCTTCTGTGTCTCCTCACCCCTGTGCCTCTCACACCATCCCTGTACACTTCAGTGTCCGGTGTCCCCAACACGGCTCTGCCCCAAGGGGCGCTTGGCCACAGCGGTGCAGAGAGAGGGGTGGTGCTGGTCCAAATGTACCTGCCAGCTTCAGCTCTCATAAGCAGCACAAGAGAAGGAGAGGGAAGGAAAAGGAGGGAGGGAGAGAAGCAGAAATCAGAGAGGGAGGAACAGAATTTCTTTTTGAATGGCAGCTTGCTGCACGGTGGCTGTGTGGCCGTTCCCCCTGCCTGGGTGAGCCCAGGAGAAAAGGGATGTGGTCCTTCTGCTGATGGCTTCCTGCCCACTTTCTCGTGTCTTACTGTTATCATTGGAACCAACCCCACAAGGCACACAGCCTTGGCAATGCGCTCTGAGTGGTGGATGTTACCCGGGTACACACTGAAACAGGCAGATCTGTGGGGCTCTCATGCACATCACTCGTCCCAGTGGATGGGACACCTCCCCAGGAGAGCTGGCTGAGCCTCTGTCACCTCTCCAGGGCAGGAGAGCACCATCCCCACATGGCAGCTGGAACGAGAGGAGGGTAATGAAGGCTCAGGAACCCAGATGTGCTCACCGAGGCACGAGTGGGCTGAAGCACTAAACTGATTCAATGCCTTTATCCCTTCAGTGTTATTTCTAATACGGGGATGACTGTTTCTCTTCGCTTTTAATATCTGTTTGGGCTGCACTCCTTTTGCGTGCAGCAAGTGTGCAAGCCTTCAGCTTTCTGTGTTTCTTCCCCTGAGCAGCCCTTGGACTAAAACATTCTCATGCTTAGACATTGCTTCTCTCTCTCTGCTGGGGTAATTTTTGCCTCTCTGACTTTTGAATGAGGAATAAATGTGCCTCCCAGTGGTGGCCAACACAGCTGAGTTTTCTCATCTTTCCAGGACAGTGACATGAAGGGACAAGGCTCCCTCTGCTGGGTTTTCTTTCAGAACTGAGGCAAAAAAATAATTTCTGTGAAGGTTTGTTTGTGTGTGCATGTAATCAGCTGGTGCCCACATCCACACCAAAAGTTGCTGAGTGGGCTCTGGGCAGGCAGCATCTCTGCTGCAGGAGAGCATGAAAGGAAGAGGACACTGCTACAGCAGGGATCTGCTTCCACCCAGCTGACAGAAAAGACAAGAAGAGAACTCTGGAGAAGAACTCAAAAGAAGGAGGGGAAAATATGTCCAGCAGGGTTCAGTGCAGTCACAGATATGGTGCATGTCGTGCTGCTGAGCCATGCAGGGCAGCTCTGCATCAGGGAGCCTTTCTTCATGAGCTGACCTGGCAGCCTGGCCGTGGAGCAGGAGGAGATGCTGCTGGCATGGAAGTACCGCTGGTCTCCCCACATGCTGAGAGAAATAACTTCTCAAATTTGGAAACTCAGAGGGAGATGGAATAAAAATAAGAGGGGGTTTGTCCCCTCTTTTCCCACTGTATCCTTGAGGCCACATCCTTTAGTCTTGATTTCCTACTCTGAAACCCTCCTGTGCATTGCAGTCAGGAAATCCTTCCCAGGAAACTCTCTCTGATTATGAGGGATGCAATGTCTCTCTTTTTATCTCAGAGAAACAAAAGTGCTTTCCCCCCTCACCTGTGGACCAGAATGTCAGCCTTTCCAGCAGCTTTCTCAGACTCTCTTATCCCTGGGCTGTGTCCTGAATACCACACAGTAAGCACAGGTAAAAGATGGAGAGCAGAGATATTTCTTGGTGTTGCAATTGTTTTTCAGATGGTGTTAATTTCATGCCTACTTATCTTCCACTAGAAGCGCACATCAGGACAACGAGCAGCACTCTTATCTAAGGTTATCACTAACAGCAGAATACAACTGAAAGCCTTTTCTGTCTCCCTGGGAGATCTATTGAGGGCATCTGTGAATCAGCTTGACTTGATTTCTCTTTCTTTGAAGTCCTCCAGTTAAAAATCATGTGGGTACTTTTGGCAAACCTCATTTCTTCACGAGCGTAACAGCCTGCCCTGTGTTTGGTTCCAGTTGAATTTTGGCAAGCACAGGAGGGAAGGGGTTGATGGCTGCCTGCAGGGAAACCCAGCTGCAAGGAGGTCCTTCCTACCTGGAGGCAAGTGGTGGCTGGGGAGTGTCTGTCCTGCTGTTCCATGGGCAGTCCTAACCCTTATTTGCAAGATTTTTGACTGTAAAGAGCAACGCCAGAGGTAATGTACTGAGTGCTGGCAACGCAGGAGCAGGTACCCCCCCCCGGCATGAGGGCAGCTCTGGCAACCCACATTTTACAGGTCAGTGGCAAACCAGCTTGGTGTGAGCAGGTGTCCAGTGGGGAAGCTACTACTGGTTTAGCCACACTTTTGTTTTTACACAGCTTATCTGCAGGAAGCAGCCTCTGAGGAGGACACAGCCCTTCATCATCCCCTTGAGGATGTGGGAGATAGGTTTAGATTTGGGTGTCCTCTGAGGCACAGCACACCTTCCGCAGGACCCGCGGCTGGGGCAGCACTGCAGGGATAACATCAGACTATCACTGTCATCGAGGAAGCTTTCATTCGCCTCTCTGAATCTTTGGTTTCTCACACAGTACCATACAGCTTAGTACCATACACCAGAAATTATCTTCCTGAAACCTGAAAGTTCATTATTTTGGCAGTCATGGCTCCTACTTTCAGTATGCAGAGAGAAACAAACTGTCAGCTTCTTGATGTTGTCCTGAAAAAGTGCAGAGTTCTTTACAAGTTTTGAAAATCTACTGCTCTGGCCCTATACTATTCCCTAACCTTTATAAACTTCATTTTCAGCAGTGTATCTTTGCTGTTCCTGGCCAACACTTAACCAGATGTCAGTTCTCTCGTTATTTTCATGGGCGCTTGTCCTGGCCCACGTGACTGACATCACTTGCGTGATTCGGCTGATGTCGGAGGCCCACAATTTGACCTTTGGTATATATTGCTGTGTAGCTGTTGGGGATGTAACCTTTGCTAGATGAAGCTTAATGTCATGAAAAAAACACATCATTGGCAGAAATATCAGAACTAAACTTATACACGAATATTTGCCTGGCAACTCGCTACACCAATCAACAAACAGACAACCTGGAAGACGCTTTCCATCCCAAAAACCCCATCCAGCTTAGACTGTACGGAAGCGGCACAAGCCTGCTTTTGGAGAGAAGGCATTTTAACTTCCCTTGGCATCGGAGGCAGGGACAGCACGTGGAGGCGTTTCCAGGACTGTATCCCCACATGTGCCAGAGGACCGTGGTATCAGTACAGTTTCCAATCAGACATAGTATCTTGGATCCCCATAATAACACACCTCACTGCCTGGTTTCAGCCCAGAGGAACTGCTTTGTGTGTGCCGGCCATGCCTGGAAATATGCCACAGGGCATCCCACTTGTGGGTGCACCCGTAACACAACCCTGAGTGCGATGCTCAGGTCAGGGGCCAAGAAGGCTCCTTTGATTAATGAACATGGCAATGCTTTAAACTCTCAGATTCCTCCAGTCCACTGGAAGCCCTAGGCTGCAGAGAGATGTTACGCTTAAAATCTTGTTTAATGAGCAAAGAAGAGGCACAATGTATGCATAGGTGTCATGGTTTAACCCAAGCTAGCAATGTAGCCACAATAGGCGTTCTCTCACCTCCCCGCTACTACCCTCAAATAGGGGAGAGAATCCAAAGGGAAGGGAGACACTCATGGATTGAGACAAATACTGTTTAATAAAATAATACTAGCATACTACTAATAATATATATAAAATGGAAATAAAATATAAAATAAAACATGCTCAATGCAATTCCTCATTAACTCCATCCATGCTGAGCAACCAGTCCCAGGCAGCAGCACCTTGGTCCTGAACAGCTGATCCCAGAAAGAGAAAACAGAAAAAAGGTAAAAAGACCCAGAGGCCTCTGCAAAATGGCAGGATGGCAAAAACCCAAACTAAAGAAACTCTCGAACATAACTACACCGCAATGGAGCATAACCAGAACAGGTCTCCATGCCTGTCCGTCCCTCTAGCCAGAAGACTGTGACTCTCCTTAAATATGAAACATGATGCTAATGGCATGGAATATTCTTATTGATCAGCCTGGATGCCAATCAAGGTCTGCCTCATCTATGCCCCCTTTACTAGCTGCCTCGCACCTGTGGGCAGAGCTCAGAGGCCTTAGCTCCCAGGCAATAACAATTAAAAACTTTAAATCCATCTCAGGGTGTTATCTTTTTGTTCTCATACTAAATCCAAACAACAACCAAGCTAGCTACAAAAAAGAGAAAGGTTTCTAACTGCATGAAGAAAATTAACTCACTTTCAGTCAAACCAGCACAAAGCCTTGGGCTGCAGAGAAATGTTACGATCAAAATCTTTTTTATGGGCAAAGAGGAGGTGCAACATATGTATAGGTAAAGACAAGAATTTATTGTTAGTGTAACGGCAATCTCAAGGTTTTCATAATTATCAGTCTAGATCTGCTGGTCGCCGAAAAAGGAAGAATACTGATACAATTAGAATTGTTTTGCACACATATAGTTTCTAGTCCTTTTCCTGGTGTTATGTTCACCCTTCTCCTGCTCTTCTGAGTCCTAAGGCCAGTGGTGTGACCCAGGTGGTGGTGGGGTGGGGTGGCAGAGCGAGCTGTCAGCATCTCCAGCCCTTCCCTGGGACAAATATGATGTTCATGCTAATGCATTTTTTTGCTGCCTCCTAGGATTTGCTGGAGGTCATTTGTATATGTGTTCCAACATGCTTCTGTACCTTCTTCTGTCTTCGCTGGTCTGCAACCTCATGTTAACACTCAATTTACTCTGTGTGGTGCCCCTTATGAATGTTAGATACTATTTTTGTTCTGTCTGTTACCACTTCACCCAGTTTTGCCAGCTCCAGGTCTGCATTAATTTTGCTGACCACCACCGAGTTGTGTTATAGCCGTGGGGGTCCCCAGTGCCAGCCTGCCCCCCATCTTTTACCATCTCATACCTGTACTCTATGTTCCATCCCACTGCTCAAGGTCCCTGCTATCGTGCTAGACTTGCTATTTCTCTACACTGTACCCATTATGTCTGCATAAAAAATATCTGATTCTGCATAGGACAGGGGGAACCAAAGGGGTGAGAGCTCTTACACACTGAGCATGAAGCTCGCCAGGCATTTGTGTCTCCTGTGCAGGTCCTGTCCTCTGTGAGCTCTTCTGCCCTCCTGAGTGGCCGCATCCTACTTCGCAATTTCACAAGGACCAGGGCAGAGCACGCTAATGCTTTCTCAGCTCAGCCCCGAAGCTCAGCCCAGGAAGCTGCCCTGCCAGTCTTCACAAGTTTCATAGGGTAGGCAACAGCATTAAAGAAGAGGAAATACGCATTTAAACCCAAACAGGCTCAGCTAGAAGGAAACATTGGGTTTCAGTGCAGCTATGAATTAAGGTAAGAGACCTATTTTACCTATAATTTGACAGAGCAGGATGACAAGAAGTGGTGTTTCACGAACTTAAGAAAACTCTTCACTGCTTGGTGCTTGGAATCTAAATTATATTAATTTGAGTAAAGGTGATGTGGGTAATGTTTACAAATTGGGAAAGTAGAAAGTGGAACACTTTTATTAATCAAAGCGGACCAGGGCAGAGGAATTTTACTTGGTGACTAATTATTCGTGGCATCTTAGAAGTGCTCAGGGTTAAAGTAAAATGCTGATAGATGACTAGTGTGCAGATTTAGCTCAGAAGGGCAGACTGAGAAGATACAGCCCTTCTACTTCATTAGATGGTTTTTTTTGTTAGATGTCTGCAGGGATCTCACAACTCACCAGCATTACTTGCTTTTAGTTTTAGTCAGTGAACCAATATCCCAGACATCACTGACACCGAATGACAGCCCAAAAGAGAAAATCTGGTAGAAACAATAGAAAGTGTCTAATGTGGACAGACCAGCAAAACAATAGAAAAAAATAATATTAAAAAACAAACACACAAAAAAACCCTGAAATATCAACTTTCTGTAAGACCACATTACTTAATTTATCTATGACTCAGCTTTCCATAGGAAGGATGTTGCACAAAGATGTCTGCTGTTTTTGGGGAGACATTTGGGTAATAACAGTGGCAGCAGCCCGTTCAGTACTTGTGTGATATAAGCACAGATTCAGAAACAGCGGTTGCCAAAATCTGGTCTGTTGAGGCAAACTCTGCATGGAGGCATCGCAGTCAGAGGCAGTGAACTGGGTGACAGGATAAAAGACAACAACTGCAATGAATTACAAGGGCTTGGGCAGCACAGAAAAAGTCCAAAAGGGAAAGGAAAAGGCTTAAGTTTGACAAGAGAACACTCTAGTAAATCGAGAGCAAATGGCATCGTAAATGGCATCGTAAATGTGACCTTCCCAGGAGGGGCTGGCCACTCCAGAACTTAAATCTCATCCAGACACAGTTTAGAGTGCTCTGCTCTCTAAAATGATGGGGAAGACCATTTAAGAGCTCTCCCATTTCTAGAGAGCCTTCTCAGATTTCTCAAGGATGTTGAAGCAATGTGGCCTTATTAATAACAAAAAGGAGGGCAGGAAGTAAATAAGTGCTATGATAAAGTCAGTGGGAGGATGAAGCAAACAGTAATCATAAACAAGTAAAAACAGTGCACATAGCTACAAACAATCATCTTTTTTTCATTGTCCCTTCAACAGAAAATACAAAAGACATTTGAATGCCGTTTTAGAAGGGAAGGCCTGGGAGAAAGAAATACTGAGGAAGAGCAGGTAAGAGAAAACACCGGCAAAACACTCACCTAAAAATAATACAGAGTTTCACAAGCAACTGTGCAAGCAGAAGGTGCAAAAAAGGGAACTAACAGGCTGTGGGAAATACCTGTGAAACAAATTTTCCACGAAAATCCTAATCCGGGCAATCACCATCCAGTCAGATGACAACCCCAAACACCCAGTGCCTCTGGGCAGCTTTTGGGAAGGGTCTGGTCACTCCTCAGCTCTGCCACTGCCCCGTTGGTCGCTGAGTTTAAGTGCTCCCCAGTCTCTGTGAGGACAAAAATAAATATTGCTCTTCAACAGGATTCTCACACCATTTACCTTATTTCCCATGTCCTGGCCAGTCCGCGGGGGCAGGACACTACCTGGAAACCATCTCAGATTGCAGATGTTCTGCAGAGAGTCCTTGGGTCTGGTCATACAATCAAGACCATAAAATCATGACCCTGAGAGTCATGGATGAAAATTTCAGAAACATTCCACTGATTTTTGAACCTTGATTTTAAGATCCAGGGGAGACACAGGAATCTGAATCATACTGTCAGGTTAAATTTCCTAAATTTGTAAGTGATTTCTGAAATGGATATCTAAGGCTTTGACCTCCTTAGAGCCAGATTTCTAAAGGTACTTTGACCACCAGAGGTTCAGACCAATGCCTTGTGGGATTTTTCAGAAGCCCCCCAGTGCTTAGCTCCCATTCAGAAGAATGATTTGAATCAGCAGTGGCACCCCAGGAAAATGCCTTGACGTGACTTTCTGCATCTTCACTTACTCAAGAGCCTCGGTCATGCCCTGAAACTTGAGCCTATTCCCTGCTCCATTAAGGAGCAGGTGGGACCCCCAGTGTGTGGCACCAAGTCTCCTGCATGGCCAGCCTGTCAGCATCAGAGGGGCTTTGTCATCCCTAGAGTTGAGGGAAGGAGCTGAAATCACTGAAAGCTTGCAGCTTTTGCTATAAATACACCAGTAGCCACACGGGCGAGCTGCCAGGGGTCTGCCAGGGTTTGCCATGGCCCTGGCACACCACACACCTCTGTGGTGCTGCTGTCCCTCCCGGACGGCTCACAGCAAGTCCTCCTGGCAGGGTGACAAAACCAGCAAGTGGAGGGATGTAGCTGGGGGCATGCATCACCCCGGGCATTGGGGTTCAGTCCCCTGTGCCCACTTTGCTGTGATGGTAACACAACCAGCCCAAGTGAGGCCACTGGCCTGGCCAGCTGGACCGTGCACTGGTGGAGCAAGAGCAAGATCTTGTACAAAATGATACTTCTGTGCTTGCTCTGAAGCCCTCACTGCAGCAGAGACAGTAGTAGGTCTTTGTTTTTGTGTTTTCTTTTTGAGTCAGAGTACATCTAATTTTGTTGCAATGGGTTGAGCTGAAATATGTGCCCTGGTTACTTGCTGCCTTGCTGTTATCTCCAGGTTAGCATGGAGCATATTTGAGAATGCACTTTGCAATGCTATGAAGCCTCAGGTGAAGGTGAGAATGATCCTGGGGATCCTGGGCATTTTGGACTCTGTACTATCCCCTCCTGTCCTCCATTATCCACGACTGATCTTTTAAAATGTATTTTTTTACCCAAAACTATTGGTTTAAGTTTTCAGATTTACACGCTGCTCATTTCCAGCTAGTGTCTCCTTCTAATTTAGTTTGTCATGTTGGTGTAAAAAACTGTAGAACTGGTTTAGGGAAAGGGAATATTTTTCATCTCTTTGACCTTAATGCTTTTATAAAGGGACAACAGGCATCTGCAATATTCAGGCTTGTATTTATCTTAATCAGCAGTGGTTTGATCATCTTCCATTTCTGGGTCCTTTATTTAGGACACCTTAAATGCCCTCATTTTCTGAAAGCCTCAGCATAATGCTTCTGCACCTTCAACTCCACCTTAAGTTGGAAAATCCAATAATGAAGCAGTCCAGATCACTACTTGCTTTTAAAAAACTTATCCTCAGAGTCTTGGTGGGAGCCTCCATAAATTAAATCACCCAAATCAATAAGCAATTATTAAGCTTGCAGAACTCTGCTGGGCCACATAAATGACCTGAGAATAAATAACAGAAGAAAGAAGAAACACCAAAGAAAGGAATTTCTTTACCTTAAGGTCATCAGGGAAGAACTGGGGGTGCAGGGAGCAAGGATGCATCTGGGATTATACCACACCCACTCAGACGTGATGAAGGAATAATGAAAGAAGAGGTTAGAAGTAAGGGAAACACGCAGGTTTTAACAGAGGCAGTACAGACTGGCTGATAACAACATCCCCTTCCGCAGACTACGCTGTTTTCTTCTTACAGCCATCATACAGCCCCCCTTCTAACCCAACCCCAGCAGCAGCTCCGTGCTCTTCACAGGACCCCACTTTCTTCCAGGGGGTCCCATCCCAGGATTTGGGCTACCTAGTGCTGGTGAAAGACCTGGGGAGAGGACAGTTTGGCTTTTTCAGCCATTCGTTACCAAAACAGAGTCACGGTTGCTAAGATGAGTGTGGCCCAATAGCCCATTTGCTCTGTCTCCCTTCCTATCAGGGGCTATAGGGTTTTACCCAGCACCACCCCTGCTGAGCTCCTCCACTCTGCCTGGCCTAAACCTAAACCCATTTCTCAGGCTGATATCTTTGCTGAACTTGGAGACCCTCAGACATGCAAAAATCTCCTTTTCCTACTTGAAGTCTGTTCCAGTCTTTAGCCTTTCACCGTTAAAAATGTGTCTCAGATTCCTAGCTTGCATATTTCTGTTTTGAATTCCCATGCATGTGTTTATAGTGTGGCTTAATCCCACTAAATCAGCAAGATTATTAACACAAGCAAAAGTGATATCAAGTGTTATCAAAGTATACCTCTTGCCTCTTTTGTTCCTTCCTATTTGGCACCTCTTTAAACATCCAAGGGTTGCATCAGCTGTTCGTACTGGGACATCTGGATGGCAGCTCGGTTTCGGGGTCTGTATCAGCTGTCAGGTTGCCTAGTGGAAGTGTCCCCACTCTTGAGACACAGACTGTGTTGTTTAACTCCCAAACGTGCCACTTTGGCTGCATTAAAGCAAACGTCAATCATCCAAGAAGCTCCAGATTACTCAGATCTGTCTGAATCACTGTCCAGTTCTCTAACTCTTTTTATCACTTCCCCTGCCAGCTCTAACTCCTGACATGCTTTCAGACCGATGATGAAATACTGAAGAGTTTTTGGTTTTCAACTTGCCTTTCCTGCAGAGTTTTCACAAGCAATATTCCTAGTTCGGTAAGGCTTCTTCCTCAGATGGCTGGCTTTTGAAATCTGACGGCTAACCAACCCAAACCCCATTGTAATGCTTTGTTGGGCTTCTGTTGCTTTGGGCTGGTGAGATATGTCAATCAAACAAGCAGGCAGTGCAAATCAAAGCTCCAACTCTCTTGCACAGTACCCTTTATCAACCTCATCATCTCATCAGACATCAAAACTAAAGTTTCTTTTATATAAAGCAGTGGCTTGGCACTAGCTGCACTCTCTCCCTTTACTGTTAACATTTTATTTTGCCTAGGTTAAGGATTAGGTTACACTAAGTGTTTTGCCTTGCTTCCCACTTTCGAAGACTGACATTGTATCAGCTGCTTCCAGCGCCTGTAGAGGTGGAATGGGGAGAACACCTCCCCACTTCAGGACTGAATAAAAGACTCATATTTAAGATTTAAACTAAGTGAATTACGGGCACCAGCTGGGTGTAGGACTACAAACTGGGTCCCAGCTCTGGTTAGCGTATCATCCAAACCGTGTTTAGAGGTGTCCACAGCAGTCTGGTGATTGTGTGGTAGCTACTTGGCACCAGGCTGGTTAAGAGGTTCACCCAGACTGCTATTAATACTCACATCTTTCCTTAGTTTCCAGCCAGTTCTGGTTAATTCCCTTCAATCTCCTTGTGTGTGTGTGCGTATGTCAGAAGTGCCACCAACAGCCATGACATTTCATTTGAAGGTACCCAAGGATACCCTATGCTCTTGCTGAGAATCAGCTGAGCCAGCAAGAAGCAGATGGGTGTAGCTGCAAATGCACAAAAGCAAGGGTGTTTATATTTGACTAGGGTGGTGACAGCTCACATCGAAGGGTGAGAAAGGCATAATGCACCCATAGGGTTTCACAGGGCTTCCCACAAAGCCTGCAGCTTCCCTGGGCCAGCTGAATCTTCATTGTGCAGCTCCAGCTTGCTCAGCTTGTGCTGGGAACATGCTTTCTTTGCATGAGAAAAACGTGCAAGTCAGCATCACCCAGAAATGCTGACTAAGGTGTGAAAATCCTTCTGACACTTCAACAGTTTTACCAGTATATTGTGCAAATCTGAAGTGTGACCCTCTGGCAGAGGTGTGGGTTTGCTTATAGTTTTTAAATTCTTTTCATTCGGTGACAGCAGAGGCATCACAGAGAGGCAAAGTGCTCACAGACTCCTCTTCTTGGCAGGAAAGTTGTAACATGGCACTTGGCTGAAGCACCAGGCATGACACCTTGAAAGATCAGATGCATGAACAGGATTTGGCTCTTGTATAACCCAGCCAGATGCCAATGCTCTTTGAAGGCTGAAATGCAACTTCTGTTGCTTAGAGGAGTTTGTGTAGCTCTCATAATTTCACTTCTCTATGTATTCCATATAGCACACATGGCTGTTGGGAGTAGCTGGGTTGAGAAACAGAGGTTTTAGTCCTGCAGAATATTGTCTTTTTGATAGCTATAAACATGATTAAAAGCAGAAGTGTTTGCGGGGAGTAGGGTGTAAAACTGCTGGGGAAATCTGGAGAGAGAGCAAAGTGGTTGAGCAGTTCCATGAGAAGCAGAAGTGAATCTACTATTTCCTGCAGTCAGCAAGGGAAAATGTCTGGTGGAGGGACCTCTCAGCCCTGCAGTCCCTTCTTCAGTGTCCTCTGCGCTCTTCAGTTAACTTTGTTCCATAGGTGAACATTTATTGTGAGCACAAGAGAGAAAGTTGGGTTGAAGCTGGCTGTGAGAAGACTGTAGTGTGTACTGCAGTGGGCTTTGCGAGGCTGATGGAGAACACCTGGCAGGGAAGGATGGACAGCAGAGCTAAGTTCCCTTGCTTTAGGACGCAACAAAATTTCATCATATTATGCCTATCTGGCATGGGCTGGGTTTTGGGAGCCCTTTGGAATTTGCAGCCCACCTTTTGAGTAACATCAGCTTAAACTGAGCAAAGTGGTATCAGAGGAGTTAAAAATTCAAAAAGAACTGACAGAATTGTATGAGTGGTGGTGGGAGGGTACAGGTGTGTGGCTGGTGATACCAAAATCCTGGAGCTAGAGAGTGAACAAGCCACAGACTGTGCTCACAGTTTCAGATGCCCATGTCATTTAGGTAAGTGCAGTTCTTGCTTGCTCCTGGATGTGCTATGCAGCATCTCAGCCTTCCTGGTGGTGGAGGTATCATAGGCTTTGCAATTGTCCATAAACCAAAAAGGAAATAATTTGCTATTGTAGAAATAGACTATCCCCATCAGTGAGCTAGAGGATATTACCTGACTGAAAATGCTGCTGCAAAGCAGCATTGCAGAAGACTTGGGAGTTCTGGTTGACATCAGGTTGACCATGAGTCAACAATGTGCCCTTGTGGCCAAGAAGGCCAAGGGTATCCTGGGGTGCGTGAGGAAAAGTGTGACCAGCAGGTCGAGGGAGGTTGTCCTCTGCTTCTACTCTGCCCCGGTGAGGCTGCATCTGGAGTACTGGGCCCAATTCTGGGATCCCCAGTTTAAGAAGGACAAAGAATTACTAGAGAGGGGCCGGTGGTGGGCTATGAAGATGATTAGGAGCCTAGAGAACCTTTCTTATGAGAAGACACTGAGAGAGCTGAGTCTGTTCAGGCCTGGAGAAGAGAAGGCTAAGAGAGGGGATCTCATCAATGTTTATAAATGTCTCAAGGGTGGGTGTCAAGAGGATGGGACCAGACTCTTTTCAGTGGTGCCCAGTGATATGATGAGGGGCAATGGGCACAGACTGAAGCACAGGAGGTTCCATCTGAATATGAGAAGAAACTTCTTTACTTTGAGGGTGCCAGAGCACTGGAACAGGCTGCCCAGAGATGTTGTGAAGTCTCCTTCTCTGGAGACATTCAGGACCCACCTGGACACATGCCTGTGTGATCTGCTCCGGGTGACCGTGCTTTAGCAGGTGGGTTGGACTAGATGATCTCCAGAGGTCCCTTCCAACCCCAACCATTCTGTGATTGCGTGAAAAGGTACTTCAGGAAAAATTCCAGCCCAAGTGATGTTCCTCTTTACTGCAATAAGGCAAGTAGTTCATTGTGCCCCTCAGTGTAGATGTTCTCCTGTGAAGAAGGTGACCATTCCCATGCCCAGCTTTCTCTCTGTGCATGATGGGTCTTCTGCTTGTCACACCAAGAAAGACGTGTTTGAAACAAAGGCTTTACATGGCAGAGAAGAAGCTGGGGCACTTTGCAGAGACATTGTGGCCTCTGTCTGCCTTTGTTGTAGAGTCACAAAGTTAGGACAGTACTTCTGGAGGTCTCTTATCCAAACCCATGCTCAGAACAGAGCCAGCCTCGATTCAAGTACCTACAGGGATGGAGATATCACAACCTCCCTGAAGCTCTGTCCTGGTGCTTGACCACCCTCATGGTTTCCAATGACCATTCCCTCTCATTCATAAAATCATAGAATTATTTGGGTTGGAAGGGATCTCCAAAGATCATCTAGTCCAAGCCCCCTGCAACGAGCAGGGACATCTTCAACTAGAACAGGTTGTTCAGAGCCCTGTCCAGCCTGGCCTTGAATGCTTCCACAGATGGGGTATCTACCACTTCTTTGGGCATTCTATCAGAAAAGCTGTCTGCTTCACCTTTAAATTTTCTCACTAGATCCCCCTTGAGATGTGTCTTGTTGAGGTTGATCAAATCCAGTTGTCAGCATCTTCTCATACTCCAGGTGCTCCAGCCCAAATTATTTTGGTGGCCCTCAGCTACTGCACACCAGTGCATCAGTGAAGAACCAGCTATGGAGCACCTCAGATCACAGAGTAAGACAGAGGCTCTGGCGCTGAGCAGATGGGTGCAGTAATATAGTGACTCATTTTCAGCACAAAAGATGTGGTGTACCCTGACACTTCATTTTAAAGGTGCCTGCTGCATACATTTAGTCTCAGAAGAGGAGAAAGAAAATGTCAGGATGGGAGACAGAGGATGCTGGGCTATTGGGGTTATGTACGATGTCTCCTGCTCGTTTCTGTATCCTTCAACAGGGCAGATAAAGTAATGACTGGACAGACGCATGAAGAGATGAGGAACCTGTCACATATCTCTGTAGACAACTAATTAGTTATCTCACCAGTAGAAAATCCATATCCTGTTTGCACTTGCTGTCAGCTTCTGCCCCAGCACCTGGGCATTTCCTATGTATCCCCTTTAATTCCGCTGCTGTCAGACACCACATGTCCAGCAGCTGGAGAATTAAACTGGGCTGCAAGCAAGCAGGTGGACAGACTCTACAGGTGGGCTCAGCTGCTCAGCTGAGGAGCTGCTCAGCCGGTGGGTGTGCCTGCCTGCTGCAAACAGCTTTCGCCATGCCGTGCCCATGCCCCGAAACAACCAGCACTGAGACGGCCCATCTTCTAGCCCACTATTCCTGTGCAAAACCACAGAGATTGTTTTCTAATGACTGTGGGCACTTCTCCTTGAAATGTTTTGGGGACAACTAGGCTTTGAACTTTCAGAATAAGAAGATACTTTAAAATGGAGAGCCTTCATTTCTAATAAGCACAAAAAAACCCCAACCCAACCAACAAAATAACATGCAACAAAAAACCACCACCACAAACCAAAACAAACAACTCTTTGAGAAATGGCTACAAAATAAGAGGCCAGAACTTCATGGCCCACACCACAAACGATACACTGGCAATGAAGCACCCATGGAGGAGTTTGTTTTAGTTACCGCTACATCATATAAAACTTCTTGCACAAGGGCTGTTTCATACCTCAGGCCATCTTTATTTTATGCTTAGTCTCACAAGGCTGATTTTAAACAGAAACTATGAAAACTATTGCTCTCAGTGAGACGTGGACATGTAGGCTGACCCTCCCACCACTTCGTGCTACGTGTCAGGAGCGTGAGTAGCTATACATCATCAGCAGATAACTATCACTGAGTAATGTGCCCATGCCCTCCTTATAGTCAAAAGGAGTTTCATCAATGAGGCCAGCAGAGCCTGGAAAGCAATCTGTCTTGTCTCAAAGTGGATTTGGCGTGATCTGCATTGGAACGGATGCACTGCTCTTCATTGGCTGTACTGACTACCCCCACTAACAGGACATGACATATAGATAGCATCCAGAGACAGCTTATAGTCACTGAACTGAGTCCTTTTTTTACAGTCAACAGGGGTTCCTGTAAGAAGATAGCAACACTGTGACCAAGCGGCTTTAACAGGCTGGTTTGGTCATGTTGTCATCTCCCTGAGCTTCTGCACAGGATATCACACTCAATTTGCTTCATTTCCTACAGTAGGAGCAAGTAACAGATACTTACAAGCTCTTTACCCCAAACAGGGAGCAGATCGAATACAAGTAACATCTGCACCCCTCCAGGATTTTTGGTTCCCTTCAAATAGAAATCTTTGCAGAGACTTCAACACCACATCCCAAGGGAGGAACTGAGAGGTGCCCCACTTATGGGATGTGCAGACTAGTGGGCCCAGAGGTCACACACCTACACCCCATACTCTCTTATGGTGCAGCCTCCAAGGTAGCAAGCCCTGGCTCCAACATGACTGCCTCTCAGCCGAGGTAGAAGCAGTCATGAGACACTTTGGTGCTTGAGGAAAAGCGTTAATATAGTTTCTTCTTTTGATCATAGGATGATTAAAAAAAAAAAAACAAAAAAACAAAAGCAAAAAACAAACTCATTGAAGATATGCTTGCTCTCAAGGGATGTCCCAGTGCCAACTTTGCTCCTCCCATGTCAGCAAGCATCAACTCAAACCTGGCCAAACTGGACGTCTTACCACACTTCCACCCTGGCGTTAACGTGTGGGGCGAGACTGGGCCCTTGGTGGTGTTGACAGGCACCACCTGCCAATCAACAGTGACACGTGAGGTACCATGTCCTGCTGAGCACTGCACAAAGGGCTGGGAGAGCCCCTGCATTTCTCATGCTGTGATGCAGCCACCCACAGAGCTCAGTTGTTCAGATGTTTGTTTGCTGCTGTTTCTGCTGCTCTTCCGATATGCAGGGGCTTATTCAACAGCCCTTGAAATTCTCATTTATTTTTTGCTATCCTGAAGAGTTAATTTTCGGTGAAGTATATGTAACAGCAGAATATGGGCTTTTCTTAGTAACAACCATCACCTCTGCAGTAATATAACTCTTATTAACCCAAATAGTGACAGAAACCCAAAGCATGCATGTTGGTGAGGTCTCGCAGTATTTTACTGTAGCAGATACTGGATGTCTCTCTCTAACATTATTCTCTTTTCCCTTCTCATGTTGCCTCTAGCCAGAATATTCAGCATGACAGAAGCACTCACAGAAACGACAGCTGAATACACTTACGACGAACATGCTTTTTCCTGCAATAAGACTGACATCCAAGAATTCGGGAAAATATTTCTGCCAATATTTTACATTGCAGTGTTTGCTCTTGGCCTCACAGGGAATATAATGGTGGTTCTAGCCATTGTGAAAGAAGGTAGTAAAAAAAGCATCACTGACATCTATCTCCTGAACTTGGCTATCTCGGACCTTCTCTTCGTGATCTCCCTCCCCTTCTGGGCTTCCAACACGGTGCGTGGATGGACCCTCGGGACTATTCCATGCACAGCCGTTTCCTCACTGTATTACATTGGTTTCTTTGGGGGCATGTTCTTTATCACTGTCATCAGTATCGACAGATATTTGGCCATTGTCCGGGCAACATATTCTCTGAAATCCAGAACAGTGAAACATGGCTTACTTATAACCTGCGGAGTATGGGCAATAGCAGTTTTAGTTTCAGTGCCACATTTTGTGTTCTCCCAGCTAGTAGAAAACGACTGCGTTTCTGTCTTCCCTCAGGAGCTGGAGAACATCTGGCCGGTGTTCTGCAATGTGGAGCTGAATGCCATTGGCTTTTTCATCCCAGTCTGTATCATATGTTATTGCTACTGTGGGATCATCAAAACCCTGCTGTTCTGCAAAAATCAGAAAAAAGCACGCGCCGTAAAACTCATCTTGGTTGTGGTGGTCGTGTTTTTTCTGTTTTGGTCCCCCTACAATGTACTGATTTTTCTAGAGACTTTAAAGCACTATGAGGTATTCACAAGTTGCAACCAAATTAAATCACTCGACTACGCAATGCACCTGACCGAAACCATTGCATTCAGCCACTGTTGTCTCAATCCTCTTATCTATGCCTTTGCTGGGGAAAAATTCAGAAAATACCTTTATTGTGTCTGCTTGAAGTACTGTCCATTCCTGTGTTTCTGTGGCCCCTGCAGTCGCTACCAGGTCACCTCTTCATCTGGCTATGGAGAAAGCGCCGTGAACAGCAACATAACCATGAACACCAGTGACCAGGATGGCTCTGTCTTTGTCTAAAAGGCTCTGTGAAGAAGAAATATATGTAAATATATCTTCTGCAGGGTTAGGCACTGCTGAGAGATTGCCGTTACTCATATGAAGAGCATTATGGCCGCACTGAATTACTGACATGCCTGTTATTAAGTATTCTGAAACAGTAAAGTTTTTAAGAACAAAACCAGTATTAATACAATATGTCAAAGCTGAACATGGAATTGAATCAAGAGACAGGAAGATGGGAAGTAGAATCAAAAGCAGAGCTCTGTGCCTCAAATGAGAGATGGAAAAGATTTTGAGGACAGGGAAGCTGTTAAACAGCCTCATCATCAAAACTTGCAGGTGTGTCAGTGTAGGCACACATGGTACAAATGTACATAGACCTAAACACCTTTTTTAAGCGAAGAGAGATCTCATTAATGAGTGATAGCTGACTGTTAGTAAAGGGCAATATTTTTTATAGTTGATAAGAGGAACAAATATCTTTTAGAAACCCCTGGGCCTAATGTAGCAAGACTAGGCATAATTCAACAGAAACTAATAGAGAAACAATAGCTCTATAGAGACTGGACATGAGGCAAAGTGGGATGTCGTTGGCTTGCAAGCTGGGAAAGCAGAATGTTCCACTAAATGAAGAAAGATGTACATGACTTTTGCTTAGTAGCACAAAATGACAATATGCATGGTCAAGAAATTAGGTCAAGAATCCGACACCAGAGCAGGGGCACCGGGCTGCAAAGACCACTGGGGGCCACTAGAGACCCCAATGAAGACTCTTGAATACCAAAGATGGACTTCTGGCAAAGGTCGGGGTTATGTAAATAATTTATGTTGAATACATTAACTAAGTGGTAGAAACAAATGAATACGCAATAGGTACATGTAATAAATACCAAGAAGTACGAATCATGGGCATGCTCAATTAGAGGCACAATCCTCTGAGCACCTGGAACGCTGCAATAAAAGCACCTGCTTTTCAACACTTTTGAAACGGTGTTAAGGAGTCTTTTTGCTGACTTCGGTATCATAGTAAAGGGGTATAGTTTTGATAATGTATATCCATATGGAAATAATTTTGGGATTATTGATTGTAGCAAATGTTTTAACTGTGCTTTCATACCTAATAAAATCCTACTGTTAAAAAAAACAAACAAACAAACAAAAAAAACCCACAACAACAACCAAACACGCTATTTCTGAATACACATTTAGTGCCAACAATGCACTCAGAGTTCACAGCATGCAATAATCAGAGCAAGGACTGTCCTTGAGGATTTGGGACCTGACCTGGAGTTGATCCAAGCCAGCAGGCATTTCTCCTGCTTTCTGTGGGCTGTGTCCTGAGCCAAAGAATGGAGTTTGGTGGAGCCCTTCCATCAGCACATGCCCAATTGCTCTGCTGAGCAAGGGGCAGCCGGCTTAATCAGTGGACATCAGCACACACTGGGACAACGGGAACTGGAGGTATGGGCTTGGGGATCATTGTGCTTGGCCCGAGTATGGCACGACCAAGCTGCTAATTGTTTGCAGAGCATGGTAAGTATGTGCTTCAAACCTGTGCTCTGCTTGCCACCCGTTGTAAAACACCACCATGGACAACGTCATTTTTGGGCAAAATAAACACTTGCCCATGCTGCTTACCACAATCTTCCTCAGTCTTTGTTGACTCCCCCACCACAGCTGATTTCCCCAGGGAAACCTGCAGGTGTACCCAGATTTATTGTGTCCTGGAGGACACATCTACAATATGCACTCCACAGCCTCCAAATATTCTTTTTACTCTTGCAATGACCATTCATTTGGGGTGGAAAATGTCAATCAGACAAGACAAATGAGAGTCCTTCCCCAGGGACCTCCCTGGGAAGCTCCTACCATCATCTGCTGCAAGAGCAAAGGAGATTGTTATTGGCACTGTGGGCTGGAGTTAGGAGATTGGAAAAAGGACTGTTGCCATCTATGAAGCCGAGATCACATTACAAAGAAAAATCAAGGACCAATCTTACGAAGTGAGGCCATGCCAGCGGGACCCTATTTCCATACATTGATAGAACTGGCAATATATAAAAGCTGATTAAGCGCTCCCACTTTCTGACTAATGTGGAGAGTTGTCCTAGAGTATCAGTGGAAGGAGTAGGCCCTTCATGGACCTCAGTATCACCTTGCTTTTAGAAAGCCTGCAGGAGAGCCTCTCCACTGAGCAATTTTCCACATGCAATAATTCAATCAATATTAAATATTCCAATTTTTGCTACTAAACATTCAGCACAGTCTACAGCATAATATCCCCTTTTCATAAGATGTCCTGTATTAGGTATAAATATACTATATAAGCTCAACTTTAAAAATTTCGGCTATATGTAGACTTCTAGACTCCAGACCTATTGCCTAAGATCAAGTGCAGCATAAAAGTCACTTGACATTAAATTACTTTTCAAAATGCAGTCTGCCTAAGCAAGTGCGTTAAGACAACTCCCTCTGCTCCCATCCCCATGCAAGTGGTATTTTTAAGAAATGGTATTTTTACAATGTTTTTTTAAAGAAATGCTAAGATGTGCAGAAAGAAAGAGGAAGGTACTCTGAGACTAAACAAGAAGTCATCTGCATGAAATCAGCCTGAAGAGGGTGGATTGCCAGGCTGAGCAGTGCAGTCTCACTTGGTTTATTTAACTTGCCTTTTCTTTTCCAGACAATGGCGAGTTATTGAGTGGAAAGAGTAAAAGACACCTTTAATGTGATCCATGTGCTGTCTCCAGAATGAAAGGCACAAAGCTCAGATCTTCCTGCCAGCTCTCTAGGAAAGGAGAATGTTTTCCTGCCTGGGACCTCTGCAAGCTGCAGTGTGGGAAACTGCATCTGCAAAATTCCTTTACTTTTCAAGGGTCCCTCCTGACAACCTGCACTTCTTCTGTCTTCTTTGCCACATTGCACAATGAAGACTTCCAAGGATTGTCAGCGCAACATCATCCATTTTTATGCCATGTATTTGCAAGTTATTATTTAGAATTTGCTATTTACGTGCAAGGTCTTATTGCTCCACATTTGAGCATTTGTACAAGATTAAAAGCTTCAGGAGGGTTTTTAGGCACTGGGCTCTGCAACAAATAGCCAGATTATGCAGATGCCTCCTCATAGCAGAAGTGGTAATTCTTTGAAAACCCGCTGAAAACCAAAATCAACATTTTTGGTTTGTAGTCATTAGCTGGAAGAGTTTTGTTGCAATTTTTCCTTTAAAAAGTTCAGCCTCCATGAAACATATCAGTTACTTGAGGGAAGCCAGTAACCAGCTTTACTAGGACTGGGTTGACTGCAGCTGAGACAGGCACTGCTGCTCTTCGCTGTGCTGCACTGTGCCAGCACACACAGGGTGCCGCAGTCCTCCAGCTCCGGCCCACATCATGCCCCTGTTGTGATTTGTGACAGCTAATATTGTGTGGTTTTCTGGGTTTCTGGTAATTTGATACATTACACTCCTTTGCACCATTTGAGCTTGACCAAAAGCCCACTGACATCTCTTTAAGTCCCTACATTGTACCTTCACTTCATTGTAGCCTTTACTTAAACATGCTACTTCTCTATCAAAATCTCTGCAGCAGGAAACTGGTGCTTTCTAACTGCCCAGCTAGTTTAAAACGTACACTTTTCTATGTACGGCACTAATGCTGCATATATCCTTCGAATGGATCAATGTATACCAAAGGACTAGCAACATCCAGTTCCTACCCATTACACATGAGAAAGTAAACCAGCCTCTCAGTATGGGATAAAACCTTTCCATCCACCTGAAATTAAGGATAGACCCTTGTTTACTTAGCAAGTTACAACTTACACATGAAAATGCGCACACACACACACACACTTGTACGCATCTGTACATTGAATAGCATTTGGTTGTGCAAAAGGTCAGGAAGTCTCTGGGTTTGGTGGAGGGATTGGGCTTCGGGGTTTTGAGGGATGGTGAGCTATCTTTGCATCTTATTTTTTCAAATTTTTTCCTCTTTGAGAATCACACTGACACAACATCAATCTTTTCCCAGCTGGGTTACAGTTTGAGGAACTAATAAAACCTGAATTCAATTTGTCTCAGCAAGTTCATAACTATATAATTCCTGTTCTACTTATAAATAGAATGAGCAAGACACATATTTAGCCAAACAGTTTGCAGCGAGATACACAGACATCAGTATCTTCTGCACCACTGCAAATCCCTCTCATTCAAATATCACATTACAGTCCCAAAATCATAGGAGCTATGTTTCTTCATTTTTAAGCCATGCATGGCTGCTTTGCGTTTTTTTTCATTGACCTCTTGGGGTTTTTAACTTGTACAAAAAACTTAGAAATGCTGACAGTCAGAGCATCACACTGAGCAGGAAATCTCTCAGCAGTGAAAGCTGTAGTTTTCAGTGCTGGCAACAGAAGATGTTGCTAGCCACAGATTTCCTTTGGATTTAGAATTTGCTGGGAGTGGACCTGAAGTCCTGGTTCAGGGTTGTCTGAAGTTTTAAGGTTAAATCTCACAGTTAAACTATTTATAGATGCACTGGTTACGGGTTCAGTTCGGTCATTTTCACTTTATCACTTCTGCGAGGTCCTTCACTGAGATCTCACAGGTAGTACAAAACTCGTGGCCTAGCACTGTTGCCAACAAGTCGCATCCAGGCAAGTCCCAAACATAGAAGAGTTTAAAAAAAAACAACAACAAAAAAATCAGTTACCAGCTTTATTCTTGTCAAATTAAAATTCTAGAAGTTGCAGTATCTCTGCCCACCTTTGCTTTTGCAGCTCCTAGCTGGTAACACTCTTCTTCTGCCCATGCATGGGGTTGTGCTTTATCTAAGGCCATTTACATACCACTTCCTAAATGGACACATTTTCATAGCGAACAAAATGTTATCTGTATTAAGGACTTACCCAGTCCTGCTCAAAGATTCATTGTTTGCACTTCAGTTTATTAAGTCTGTAAGATACCCAGAACTCTAATGTAAACCTGTGAATCCAGAGTTAATATTTTGAAATTCAAATTCGGTAATTGAAGCTAAAATTAAGAACAATTTATATCTATTAAAGGATGGCTTCAGACATGTCACATACATGCAGCTTCTGTTGAAGGTGGTAATAATTCTGCTGCCATTGTTACTAAGAACTTCCTAATTTACTTGGTAACTACTGTAAAAGTTTGGTTTTCAACACATACACACCCAAACCTCAAGACTTGCATTTTGCAGTGTTAGTATTAATGCACTGTTTTTAAAGCGGAAAAAATATCCACTAGCTTCTCCTCTATAATTTTGTTCGTTGCACTAATATTCAATACACAAATATCAGTAGCTAATATACTGTATTTTATATTCCTCTCCCTAAAGAAATACTGTAAGACAGCTCCCAGTGTATATAGGCAAAATAACCATTTTTTTAACCATTCACAACCATAACTGCTTGTGAATAACAGTTTGTATTCACCAGATTTCCAGCTGTGATCCTTCAGTCAGTAGGAAGCAGCACATGAACTTTACATCACTGAAGGCAGAGGTTAGGGAATGGGATAGGGAACAGAAGCAAGAACTACAGGCACAGCTTCTTCACTATGTTGTTACCCACTTGCCAACTGCAGCTGTAACTGGAGCAGTCTGTTTTCCACCCCACACAGATTTTAAGTCTCTGATAAGTTTCATGCATTTGTCACTGCTCCATATTCAGCTGCAGCCCAACAGTCCGGCTACATATAGACCTGTATGTCAGGATATGCAGGCAACTGAAAGAAGCTGCATTTCCTCCACAAGAAGTTTGCATTTGGCCCATAAATGCTACATTTGCCACATTAAAATTAAACGCAGCAGCACCATGGCACAAAGGAATGGCTGCACAGTTCACAATGGCCATAATTTGCAAGGCACGTTAGAGGACACCAAAGAAGCTGATGAAGCAGAACAGAAGATGGCTCCAGGCATCTGCTGTCAAGATAGTTCCCTCTAGTGCCAGACACACGCTGCTATTTCTATGTGCAAATTCCCATGCGCTTCACCAGCACAGTTCCTTACGTGTAAGACGTGTTTGAAACCCTGCAGTTCCACTTATTTTTCTGGGGTCCAACCAGGTAGGAGCAAATTTGAAGGACATGGTATGTCTAAGAGGCACCTGGAGCAGTTTTTTGCACCACCTTTGTCATTCCCTTTACTCCAGGCAATTGCTGAGCAACACAGACCCCAACTTGGAGCACATGGAAATGGGGAGCATTTCCCACTGGAAGGGCCTCAAGCAATAGTTCCTAATGACCTAAAACCACCCAGGGATGATGAATTGGGTAAGCATGCACAAGAATCACTTCTTCAACGCTTCCTATGGATGTCTTACTAGACATCCATATGTATTAGTAGATGAAGGAGCTTCACCAACACATTTTCTTTGCCTTAGAAGGAAGGTGTCTGAGGAAGGTAAAAGCTGGGTTTGTCTGTTTTGTATATGGCAGTATTAAAGATGGTCATTTGACCCAGTCAGAACCCCCAATTAGCTTCAGAGCCCCTCTTCCCCTTGGGGTCCTATCTTAGGATACAAGTATCTTTGTACTGCTGATAGCCAATTTTTCTGAAGGAGCTCTCGTTGGAATCATTAAGGCTTACCATCCCTTGGTTTCTTGTTCAGTTCCTTCTTCTTGGATCTGTCCTCCTTGTAGGTCACTTTTCAGGAGGCTACAGTGCAAGGGAAGGACAAAACATAAGCTACTATGAAGACAACACTCAATGCACAGGCCAGAATTTACAGATCAGGTCAGATTCAGAAAAGGCAAATGTAGGCAGTGGCACACAACGTTTTTCACAAGGATAACAGCACCATAACTTCTCATTGTCCCTGTAACCATCCTTGCTCATGCAGGACCCTCCGCCCCAAGCTCGCTCCATCATTTCTTGTGCCCATCTTTAGTGTCAATGCTTTCTTTGCAGTTCCACCAGAGGGTGGTATTATTAAACTCAGACTTTAAAGTCATACATGGTAAAGTAGGACACTGGAGTTCACCAGCAATTCAAAAAACGTATCAAAATATCTTGGGAACTACAAAGAACAGAGAAATTCCCCAGTGAAAACCTTTTATTCTTGCTCTTGCAGTTTTATTTCAGTGCCCTGAGTGGTTTCCCCTTCTACTAAAAGTAAACTGAATATTACGTAAGTTGTCTGTACAGCTTGTCTTGGAAAGGACTTGCAGTGAAACAGCTTTTACCTCGTGATGACAGTGTTCCTGGGTCTTAGCAAACATAGAAAGATTAGTAATTGATAAGAGCAAGTACAGGTTCCCTCTCAGTCTTGATCCTCTGCAAAACTTTGGGTTTTCTAACTAGCTTCCTTTCCATTACAACTGCCATCTGAGGAACGTTGCAGGAGAGACTGTGAAGATATTTGTTGTGTAGATGTTTAGAATAAGGCCACCAGTCATTTAATAAGCTTTTGAAAACTACCAACAACTACAACATTTGAGACTTAGAGGTGCTACCACAAACTAAACAGAAACCAAAGACTTTATGCCAGAATCCCATAATTCCTCTGTATCTACACTTGCAATAAACGTGAGACAAGCTGGCATGAGGGGACCTCTGCTATCCATCACTGCCTTACCTATGTTTTTCTTCAGAGAGGCCAGCCTTTAGCAGAGACATCATAGTGATGGTTAGGTGATGGCTGGGAACTTAAAAAAGAAAAATTATATCTCAGCTATCAATGGTTCCTCAGAGTGGAAACAACTCAAATTTGTCATCTTCCTGTAGAAACAACTTGGGAACATTTGACAGATCACTGAACGAGACAAAGAAATGTCCTCATGATGTCATTTCACATTAAGAAGAATACAACTCATGTGTTTTTTGTCAGTGGTTTTTTATTTTAAGTAAAATTTAGCATACGAAATAACTGTGTCTGACATGTTTGAGGTTTGAAGTTTCAGTTCTTCTTTATGAGGAGTTCTGAATATAGCAGCTTTGCAAGCACAGAGAATGGAAAGAAAGCAAATTAAGCTGAGGATAATGAAGGCAGATACCATTCACAGAATTGCCAGAGGACACAAAGAGCAGAATACATAGGACTGGACCACTGAAAGAAAAAAAATTGTGGAGAACTGCAACTCAATATTGTTGAGCAAGGAAAATATGTTTGAGGCTTAAATCTTTTGCTTGTCAGCACAAGCAGTTGTGGTAGTCAAAGGGAATTTGCATGTTCAAAAAGGCTGAGGTAAATTATGAGTGAATTACCTGAGATAACAGTGCAGACAGTGGTTGTCTCTAAAACTAGGAAATTAATCCATTTTCCTTTTTTTGTTTCTCTGTCAGGTTGCTGAAGTTTTACTTATGCATGGGGAATTTACAATAAACTAAAAATTACGAGGAAGAGAACTGCACAATGGCACGACCACTTCGCTAACAAGCAAAGATTGGAACTACAGATGTATGAACTGTGATTCAAGTTCACTCGAATTGCAAAAGAAGAACTGCACGAGGCCTGACCACACAAGAAGGGGTTGGGGGCCTGATGGAGAGGACAGCTTTTTGAGAAAGGTGATCACTTGTCCAGCTGTGACTCTGGTGACCTGGATCCTGCGCTGATCCACGCAATCAGTCAAAATACTGATTTTTGCAATAGTTGGCTATCTTTAGCTACCATTATCTGCCTCCCCCCTGAGGCAGTCTCTTCCAGATGGGGATTTCTCTAATAAACACCTCAGAATTATCTATCCATGGCCAACACTGATTTCAGAGGGAATGGGTGATGCAGTGGTATATCATTGGTGAGTATCTCACAGCCCAGCCAGTGATTTGGATAAATGTGTATCTCCAGTCCTTCCTTGGGCAAGACTCTCATGCATCCTGTAAAATGGCAAGTTAATGATAAGACTTTCTGTAAAAGGTAGGAGTGGTTGAAATAATCTTTTGCAAGAAGTAAGGTTTTAATGGTTTGGGTTGTTCTGCTTTTTACTTCTATTAAGTTCCTTTCTGTGGGTTTTTATGTTCCCCCCCTTCCCCATCCCATATAAAAGGTTAATCTCCTCCCAGTCAGACTAATCAGGTTTGGTCCACTTCTCTGCACTCTTGTGATTTATGTGGTCAGTGCCATATACCTGTTACCATCTAGTAAAGAGGTAAGAGTTCTTTCTTTTCCCTCTCCTTTGGCAGTCTGTGAGTTTTACAGCAACATCCTCTACATCTCATTGAGGTCCTTTCCTGCTTTCCTCTCAACCTCGCTGTCTCCTGCCATCCCCCTTTTGATATTCTCTGCTAGGTTCTTCTCTGAGGAGGAGCTGAGAGAAAAAAACCTGTCATGTTACATGGGAACTTCAGAGTTCTTCCACGACGGACTAAAGTTACACTAAGTCCCTTTCACTCTTTTTCTCTTTAAGTCATTGCAGGACCTTCACTCACACCACCTTTCATCCATTTTCTGCAGCATCTCATTTGCTCAGAGATTTCTTATTATTTTTTTGGTCTTCCCTGCAGTTTTCTTCACAGGCTCTCCCAGGGACTCTTTTCATTTGTAGGCCATCAGAAGGTGTTTCAGGGTTCATTTTTATCCTCTTGCTTTTCATGAACTGGCATATTTTTTTTTTTTAGCTTCATTTTCTGGAGCTCACATATCCTAAGTTTTCATCATCTGTAGCCACAACCATTCTTCTCTCTTCTTGTGGCTGAGCATTCCTCTTTTTGCAGACACGCTCTTGTTCAAAGTCTCCTTACAAAGACCTCGTGTGCTGACATGGCATGAAATGCATTGGTGTGGCAGGCTTCAGCAACACAACTGCTACTTTGCGAGATGCTGTGGTCCAGCCATTTTCCCTCACCTCACCACAGCCACACACGCCTGCCCTAACAAGAAGCCTTTGCTGCACTACTCCTGTGGTGGCAGCAGCCCAGCCTTCCATACAAGGCAGCGAGCAGGTACAGAAAGCTGCTTAGGAAGCAGTTGCTACGTGAAAGTCTTTCTTCCAAAGAAGGACTGGGCAGAAGACAATAGGCCAGATAGGTCCTTTCTTCAGGTCAGTACCATATGAATCAGGCGAAACTGGTATTCATAAGGCTGCAGACTTGTTCCCTGGTAACATTAGGATGGAAATATCAGAAGCATATTTGAAGCGTTGCATCTGTGCTAAGGACAGGTTGACAGACCTCGAAGGGTTCCTGGTAGTGGGAAATCATCCCTTAAACAAGAAAGGTTCTTACATGCTAGAAGATAGATTGTATCTGGATTCAATTCTATTCACTACTTCATCTGGAAACCAAGAAAAATCACCACTGATTAAATTCAAGGAAGACACCTACTTTGATGGAATAGAAAGTAATGAGTGGGCAGGAGACAGCATGCAGATGCATGGTGGTTTATTGAGGCACGAGCATCACAGGCAAAAGTAAGAAAGAACAACGTCTACAGAGCAAGAGGTGCGCTGCTTTTTCCTGAAAAGCAGGTGCTTAAAGAAAGATTTTATGTTGTTGTTATTGTGGGTGAAGACCTGAACTTATGCCCCTAGTGCAACAACATGTCAGAGAACAGATGTGACTCTTAAGTGGAAAAAAGAGCAGCAAGAGGAACAGCTTCTAGTTTGTGTGAGCAGAGTTGATGAAACTGGTACCACAGTGTTACCTGCTCATCTGGTGTTCACATCTTCAAAGGACTGCTAGTAAACTGAAGAGAAGGTATACATGATATGCAGAGCAATAACCTGCACCAGAGGAACATCTCCCAGTGACAGATTTAAAAATGTCCACAGATGCAGGTCATGAAAGACGGCTGAGGAGCTACTTCACATACGACTACTTTATTCCAGCAAAACATGAAACCAGCAGATCCCACATCTCACGCTGTCCTCACATCAAGCTTTTCTGGAAGAAAAAGTTCAGCCAAATGTAAGTTATTGGGCAAAGTAACAATGTTAGAGGCATATAGGAAAGCAGCAAATAGGATAACTGAAAAAAAAAAAGCTATACCTGTGTCTGGAATAATACAAGATGCTGAACTAGAAGACCTATCACTTCTCTTGGACTGGGAATTATTATCCTTCCTACCCTCCTAACCACCGCCCGTAGCTTTCTTGTTTCTGCTTCTCACTGTGACTCTTCAGTTTCTCTTGCTAACAAGCAAGCAGCCTCTCCTGTTGAGAAATGGCTCTTACTTCTGCTTGAGTGACTTTTTTGGGACAGAGAGGAGAACAGCACTTGCCAGCTGTTGGCACAGCTGTTCTGCTGGCAGGACTCAAAACCATCCCATTTGACTAGCACACATCCTCTGTGCTTTCTTCCCTCTTCCCAGGATCCCCCAAAAGACAGATAGGGCCCACCACACTCTCAGGAGAAACTCATAGAAGCTGCTGAGCTTCCTGCTGTGATAAGAACCATGGTAAACCTCCGCACCCTCTGCCCTTACACCACACACTCATGCGCACATCCTACTTCTTATTTTCTATTTTGACCACTATTATCATTTGTGCCAGGTCAGTGGTATGAGGTAGATTTGCTGTATTTTAAACCCCCTTATGGGAGGCATCAAGCAAAAATGTAGAGTGAATTAACATGCCTTCATTTATTTTCTTAGCAAGGTAAGAGTTAGGAAGATCGAAGAACAATGAATAAAAGGAGCCATCCCTACACTAAATCTATGTAACTCTTTTCTTCTACAATTACGTAGTGTAACTTGCAAAATTAGTTATCTGGCAGAGACGGACTAGAAACACACCTCCCACACACCCAAGTACCTTCCTCCTCTGTGCTCACTATAGATGATCCTGTGATTATTTATTTCTGAGATTAAGATACATTTTACAAGCCATAAGAAAGGACAAGGTTTCTGTTGAATGAGAGCTGCTTAGTGACATCTACTTTTAATGATTATTGGGTAAGGCGAAGCCGCTTTAACTCAGTAATCAGGTTCTCAGTGGAAACTTTGCGTTTCCTTACACATTATAAGATGTGTATAATTCTGTTTCTGAGTTTAAGGGACCATATCTCTGATGAGCACTGAGGAGAGAAGCACTTGTGATAAAATCTGTAAGGAAGTACGAAGTTTCCGTTAAGAGACACAGCTACCTAGTGACATCTGCTTTTTTGCAGCTGTTGGATATCGCTGTGTAGGCAGCACCTCCCCGACAGAGCTACCTGGTGAGAAGCAAGTGATTCTGCACCCTGAAAGCGAAGAAGCTTCTTCACATTAGCTGAGAAGAAAGGAGAAGAAAAGGTAAAAGTCACAAAATGCAGTTGCTGAAACAACTGTATATCATATACACTCATCATGTGTATGACTGTAATGCTTTTTTAATTTACTTTTTGTTGGTGCTCAGGTAATTTTTAAAGTAGTTTTAAGAACTCTTGAATCATCAGAAGTGGGTGTATGCATGTTATGTGAGCATATGTTTTTAGCTTTAAATATTTAAGTGTATTATGCTCAACCTAGATTAGATTCAGGTGTGTCTAGGTGTGAGTCAGGTATGTGCAGTTGTTGCAAAGCTGTCATCCCTAGACCATCGGCATCAAACACTTTTGTCCCCGTGCCTTGTAATTCAGATTAATCTCCTCTTCATGTACAACAGAACTGTAGGCTGGAGAGGTATCATGCCTGGGACTACACACAGCAGGGGTCAGGTCAATGATAGTCAATATTTGTCATTATTCAGCAGCAACATACACTGCAAAGACAAATAAAGCAATGATGCTCCTTTTTTTTTCTGCTGTTCATTCATAAAGAAGAAAAAAGAAAAAAAAAAAGAAAAAAGACAAAGGGGAAGGACATAACTCAGGCTTAGAAAAATTCTGGTATTCTAGGATAAAAAATGATGCATGCTGTGATGTGAATAGCACACAGAGTAATACATCAACAATATATTTGCAGTGTGTCCAAGTCACTTACCTTGAAGTAACACTGCTTAAAACTCTGCCTCTGCCTGTTAGAAAAGAACATACATACGAAAATGGCAAATTCCTGTTATTCATTTAGCCACCAAAGACAGCACTTACTGAAAACTCACGTCAGCTTTCAGTCAGTGTAATTTCATTAGAAAGAAGAGTCTGATGTGTTTTTGTTACTGTCTTATGTTGATGCTTGCCTGATTGGAAAGGTGGCTGAAGTCCTGAACTGCCATGAATAGTGGTGTTGCTTTTTACTTTATCTCACATAGGATTTATCCCTCTCTGATTTACTGTCTGTGGACCATTCCTATTTGCTTTCCTCTCTGCCATTTGAACAGTGTTCTTTGTGCTTGACATCCAAGTTGCACAGTGTTGGAAGGACTAAAGACATGCATGTGAAGCACAGTACATTTTGCACGTGTGCATATGCGTCCCATAATGCTTACATAGTGTTTAAGAACCTGTAATGAACAGTGTGCTGAAAATGCAAGTCAGTCATCGCTAGTGATTCAGGCTTGCAGAGTAACCACACAGTTGGTCTTCATGCACTGAAAGCCACTGACATTTTTATACTCTTTCTTTCTCAGGAACTGGGGAAAAAACATGAGTTCTTCAAGTACAGAGTCCTTTGAAGTCGAAAGCTCAACCTTATATGACTATTACGAAAACTATAACGATGCTCCAAAACCATGCAGTAAGGAAAGCGTCAAGAGGTTTGCCGCCTCCTTCCTACCTGTTCTGTACACCCTGGTGTTCCTGATCGGGCTGATGGGAAACATTCTGGTCATTGTAGTCCTCTTCAAATACAAGAGGCTGAAGAGCATGACTGACGTTTACCTGCTAAACCTCGCCATCTCAGATTTGCTCTTTGTTTTATCCTTGCCATTCTGGTCTTATTTCACAGTAGACCAATGGGTTTTTGGAACTTCCTGGTGTAAAATCATTTCATGGATCTACCTGGTTGGGTTTTACAGTGGGATATTTTTTATTATGCTTATGAGCATAGACAGATACCTGGCAATTGTTCGTGCAGTGTTTTCCCTGAAGGCAAGGACTGCCTTTCATGGCCTGACTACTAGCCTTGTTGTATGGCTAATAGCTCTTTCAGCCTCAGTTCCAGAACTTGTATTCAGAGAATCTTTCAATGAACGTAATTTTACTACCTGCAAGCTGAGATATCCAAGCAACTTCACAACATGGAAACTTTTTTCCACTTTGGAAATCAACATTTTAGGGCTCCTACTCCCTCTAATAGTTATGACATTTTGCTACTCCATGATCATTAAAACATTAGTTCACTGCAGAAACGAGAAAAAGAATAAGGCTGTGAAGATGATCTTCGTTGTCATGATTGTGTTTTTCTTCTTTTGGACCCCCTACAACATTGTTATTTTCTTACAATTGTTGGAAACTACAGGAATCATTAGGGACTGTCAAGTGAGCAGGAATCTGGACTATGCTTTCCAGGTGACGGAAATCCTTGGCCTTTTCCACTGTTGCCTCAATCCAGTCATCTACTTCTTCATGGGGGAAAAATTTAAGAAGTACCTGAAGATGCTTTTTAAGAACTGGTGGTTACCTGGAGATGTTTGCAAGTGGTGCGGGGTTCACATCACTTACCACACAGAATCTACCAGTTCTTTCCACACACAATCCACGGGGGATCAAGATGCTCTGTGATGTGTTTCAGACCAACCACTGAACTTGCCGGCCAGCAAACTGACAAAAGCGGGAACTTTGAAAAGCTAAGCAAATGCACATATGTTTAACCACGAGCCAGTGCCAAATAATTACTTCAGCTTTGATTTCTGCCTCCAGAGTTTCAGAAGGTGTCCTAGATGTGAAAGGTGGGAGATGCACATGCAGGTTTTATCGGCTGCGATTACAAGTCGCTGGCAGATGCAAGAGCAGCCTCAGCTCTCCGCAAAGCCCTGTGCCATCCTGCTTCTTTTTCACCAGCGTCAAGACAGAGATTGGCCTGAATGGGGGGGTCAGCAGAGAGGCAGCTGCCTGTCATCAGCACGTGCATTTGGAAAACACCTTCATTTATTCAAGAAGGATGGCTATTATAATATTTTTTTATTATACAGTTGATCTGTGCAGGAGTTTGCTCTGACTCTTAGCAAGCTTTTAACAGTGCCTGCTACTGTTCAATGTTTCATCTCAGGGAGAGGATACTCTGTCATTAAGAGAAAGGACAAAAAAATATATTCTTTATGTGCACAAAGACGCAAAGCAACTGCATTACCTTGTCTTATAGACATGTTTTCTCTTAGGTATCCGAGCTGTCATATCTGCCCATGTGTAGGTGCATATTTAGGGATTTTGAATTACTTTATCACTGTAATTCGGGATAGCAATGATGTATTTTAATCAACATAGAAAATGTTTAAAATATTTTTGAATAAAAATGTTTTTAAAAACTTCTTTTCCAGCACGTGTGAATAAATTTGAAGTATCTTGATTAAAAGTGTAGCTTTTACAGTGAATATTCTTTATTCCAAAAGTACTTAACCCCAAGACTCAATTTTCATTCACTGGAGATGTATCTAGCAAAACAAAATAATATAAAACCAGAGACTGAGTAGAAACAGTCTGTCACAACTTAGAAACCACACAAAGTATCCTAGCATTTGATAACAGAGCAAAATGCAAAGACTCTGACGCTCCAGTAGCCACTCACAGATCTACGCGATATTAATCAGAGATCTGGAACATGAAGGAAAGAAGAAGAAACGTAAAAACATCGTTGTGCAATTGTTCTCACCACACTAAATAAGAAATTTAACTGGAAGCTCACCTCGGTGAGACCTCTCTTGTGAAACAAGATGTAAAATAAAAAGCAGCACACTTAAACACTCGTGCACACATATCCGTCATAATTAATTTTGGGAATGTGTTACCATCAGCAGTTTGCTGAGACTGACAATCAACAATCTGCATTAATACAGGTAATGAGAACAGTTGTGGAAGACATTACTTGTGGTGAGAAAGTGTCTTCCTTCCCAAGAAAAAGACTAAATTTTTACTACTCAAAACCTTACAATCCATTGAGTAGATCAGTTGAGAAAAAAAACCAAACACACACCAACCGCTGCAAGGGGTGGGTTAAACCATCCATTACCTATTTTGAAAAGGATGAGGAAGACAAATTGCAAGTGCCAGGTGTTGCAAAGCCTCACAGATGGCACTGAACCAAATAACACCCAACATTGTCCTCACAGACATGACACTGATGGCGCAGGCAGTGTGAACTGCTGAGCTGTTCATCAGCCAAGCACACAGACTAACCTGGAAGCCAGATAGCACACTGCAGGGTTTTTTTCATGGTTCAACTCTGTGATCCTTCTAGTCAACAAGAATAAAGGGCTTCTTTCAAGAAAACTTGCTTTCCAGACCCAAGGAAGGGCTGCCTGTGCTGGCCTGGCCAAACCAATGGTCAGCAAGCAAAAAGCAAGCCATAAGATAAGTCCAGTGCTAAGAGCTCACAGGCTGGTCCATCTCTGGGCACACACTCTGTGGTGGGGGAGGACACTGAGTCTGCTCATGTGTGGAATTAACGGGCCGCACCCAGCGGCCGTGCAGCATTGACATAAATGGAGCTAGTGTAAAGCCCCTTTTCCACACAAATCTCAAAGGTGCTTCACATCACTGCTCACTTTGTGCCCTGCAGCCTGTGTCCACGTGCACTTGGTGCAGAGGGTGCCTGATGCAGCCAGAGCTCTGCCAAGAGTGAACATTGTCCTTGTTTCTCTGCCCAAACAACCTCTTCCACTCCTCCCAGTAATACTTACAGCTGCTCAACGTGTGTGCTGGATGAATAACTGAGCTGAAAGTTGTGCTCTGAGCAGCCTTGCTGAATTGGGTGCAAGGGGGAGCTCACCTTTAAGTGATAGGCTCAGGACTGGAGCTCACCATGACATGAGTGGTTTCATCCTCTCTGCCACCTGGAACAAACCTTCCTCACCATGTACCGACCTATACTGGACAATGCCACTTGTCTTCCGAGAGAGAGCTTTGAAATCTGCTGATGAGAAAGGACAAGATAATAATATTAATACAGACAAAAATAAAGCAGGGATTTTCAAAATGTCAGTTGACCAAAGGTGTCATTTTAGCTGAACAATAGTTTCCAAGCAATGAATGATGGCTTGTACAGACCTACTGAACCATGAAAGAGAATGGATAGACATTTGGGTGAAGTGAAGCTGACTAATTCATAAAACCACATTTTTACATCAGGGTTCCTCGGAAGGCCAGCCTGCATCATCTCTTCAGTTGTGCTAAGCCACCGTAGAAAGGTAGACAAGGGGAAAAATCAGTTTAATTATATTAAATAGAAATAATGACGAAAAGGTAAAAACAAGTTGGTTGGTTGGTTCATTTTCATACAGCGCTTAGGTCACCACAGTCACTCCCTAAACAAAAAGCTGAATCTTTTACTCTGGAAGATGGTTTCATCTCTTTTGACTGTGCAGAAGCAGCATCATGTTCATCAGCCTCCTCTCCTTTTCCTCTCAGTCCGAGTGCCAGTCCTGGAAAGAAAGTAAGGAATTGCTGTTCTGCTTCCTACACTATTACTGCTTGTCACTGTCCCAGCACCAGCTTTGCACGCCTGGTCTGAACGAGAGTGCAATACAACAGGCACTACAGTGCTCCTCTGTTAGCAGGACACTTCCCGTCTAAAACTGCCACCAGGGATCTACACTCACAGTTTCCTTCAGGAGACCTTAGTGGTTTCCAGTTTTATCCAACATCTCTCTCAACACGGCTAGAGAACAACCTCATCAACTCTCATCTCTTATGCAAATATCTCCATTTGACTTGATCAAATCAAGAGCCATTTAGTAATGTAAATCAAAATGATCATTAAAATGGTGCTTAAGGCAATGCATACAGAGCTCAACAGGACTTTGCTAGTCCAGGCATGAAAGCAGCTTTAAGTAAGAGACTGTAAATGAATAGTCAATACAACTGTGGTGAGATTTCTATGCTTTGTGTAACTGGTAAGACCATTCAAAGGTGATGTAGCACTGGTCGTATCTGCAGTCATCTTACTGTAGCACAGCAATGATGTGCAGGTGCCACTGGCAGTCATGCAGAAATCGCTCCTCGTGGAGCTGGCACTGTCAATGAGGAGACACCAAGATGGATGCTTCCAGGAATATTTTCTTTTTCACAGTCATTCAGCACCAATACCCATCAGAAAAATCAACCAAGTCCCATCTTATGGGACAGCCATTGAGTCAAAGACCCTTCTCACAGAAATAAGGCTTAAAAGTCAAAACACAATTTATCTGCTCCAGACCAGCAAAATTCAAGTCCTCTACCAACTCCTTGATGGAGCAGCGGCATGACTGATCAATGCCACTGTTCTCTTTTCCTTGGCAGAGCATATCCCTCCACAAATCCCTCACATGCTTGACTCAAAAGAAGACTACTCACAGGTCACACTCAGGCTTTTGTCTTAATTTATTTCTGATCCTCCTTTGCACTCTCAGAAATGGTACCATGGCTATGATATCTCTACCGAAAAAAGTAATTAATGTCTTCTCTTCAGCACCACTGGCCACTTGACCTTATTTGTAAAAAGCTGCTGTCTTATAGCTAGGGGAGATGAAGCAGAGCAAGAGCCCAGACATTTTGAGCACAATGCACACTTTTGACAGAATCTCAGGGCCCTCATAGCTCTTCCTGGGGAGGATTTGCATTTCAGCTTGGTGAGGGGGACTCCAAGTAAGAACCACCCACACTGTGCCCTTTCTGGTAGCCAAATCTGAGATGGTTCAGCCAGGAAAGTCCCCGTCTAGGATCCAAGTTCTGCAAGGAGGACCACACGTTAACACAAAGGCTATCTGGAGGTAACTGGATAAAGGTAACAGCTAATGTTACCTTCCAATAAAAGATATTATTTGCTGGTACAGAGGGATTTGTTTGTCTGAAAACACCAGAAAGCAAGGATTCCTGTTTGCAGGTGACCGACAAAAATTTCATCCTCCGCATCAACCCAGCCCAAATACATGATTGATCAGTGCATCATACTCCTTTAATTTTTGTGCTGTTTTGTTGATTTTTTTCTTTTGTTTTGAATTCATTTCAAGTCACCTTGGAAAGGTTAAAGTGTCCCTGGGTTTTAGTTTCTTGTTTCAGAGTAACAGCGTGCATTCAGTATAAATAGCTCAGCAACTGTACACTGCAAGCTTTTTGTGATTTCAGGTGTTGCAAAATAAAAACGGCTAAGGCACTAAGAATTTTTTTAAATTCCAAGAAGATGCTTGTTTCCTTGCTTTTGCTTTTAACAACAGTAGCAAGCAATCAAGAATCTGATCTGCAAGAACCTGATCTGTTTCCACAGATATGAAACCCTCATGAAAGGCACTCTCAGTGCTGCTAGCAGCCTGTAATACAACACAGCCTGAATGAAGATTGACGTTACCAGATCCACTTTCTGCTGAAAAGAAGCCAGTGGCATTTGAACAGCGTTTTTGGAGAAGCTCCACGCAGATGAGTTCAGGAAGAGATTTTTGTACGTGGAACAGTGACTGGAACCACAGGTGGACGTACCTGTGTGAAAAGCATATTTGTCGCTTTTGCCCAGGGACTTTGCACTCCTTAAAATATCTCCACAGAAGTATTGCCGTTTGGGCAAGTTGATCAAAGAGAGGGTCCCTCCCTGAATTTTAACCTGTTGCCATCACACACAAATAGAAAGAGCAGTAACAGCTAGTAGTAACACGAAAGTACCTTAATCGAAGTGAAGAAAGACCACAACAGATCTCTGAACTTGCTCATAACTGGCAAACTGAAATTTGACCACAAGTAAGACCATGACCGCAGACTGAGTGACTTGCCTTGTCTGCTACCAAAGTATGTGGGGAAGGTGTAAAAAGCACATAGAGAAGAAAAGAGAAGGATGGCTTTTCCCGATGCTCGTGCCCTTGTTGCTCATTCACAAGCACCAGGAATGGAAAGAAAATAAGGCTGGTTGATGGTAAGGACAACAATTTTGTCTGCAGCCCCAGCAGACAAAGAGTGCTAAGAAGCTGCAGAGCACAGGTCTGCCCTTGCTATCAAAAATCTTGTTTACGCTTTCTAGAAGAGTGAAACCCACAGCTTGAGGTATCACACACACACACACAAAAAACCTGCAACACTACAGAGAAGGGGCCAAAGAGCTGACAAAAGGAAAGAAAAAAGAAGTTTGGATTTAGGTTGTTTTCTCCTCAGTCCTGCTTCACCAAGCCATCCTTGCATAATGCAGGTCAGTACTCGCTTCCTTTCCTCAGAAATATTAGGGGAACCCCTAAAATCCACCATGGGGAGGCTGGCTCACATCTGCTCCTGCTCTGGCTTTTTGCATGAATGTGTCTGTCACAACCTCCTGTCCCACAGTCACAGAGTAAATCCATTCACTTCCTCGCCAGCCAAAGCGCATGTTCTCCGCGTGCAGTGGTCATGCAAGTACGATATCCGTCTTGTGACCGCACCGGCACAACATTTTGCACCCGTGGAAAGGCAGTTTCATGAAAATCTAGACATTGGAAAGAACAGATTTTTGGCAGCAGCTGCACTGGTTAACAACCAACACCTTGTAACCTAACGCTGTTTTCTGTATTTTCGTTTCGGCTTCAGATTAAAACTATTTTACAGTAAACACGAGCTATTTTTCAACATTATTGAAGCAAAACATTTCATTATTTCTGCTCTGAATTCTCATTAAAATTTTATTCTGATGGGGAAATAATTTCAAAAGCCTCCAAGTAATGAAAAACTGTAGAAAGATCTCTTGGATTTGTCTCATTTAACACATTATTTCTTGTTAACAACTTTAATAGAATAAATCCACCGCATTGCTCAGTCAGTAGCTTATTCCACATACCTACAAAGGAATGTGCCAGAATTTAGAAAAATGCTAGCATTAGAAGCAAAATTTCAGTAAGGTGATGGATATTACTCTAGAAGACTACCAAACAGAAGAAGGTGTTTTGTTGTGGTTTTGTTTTGGGTTTCTTTTGTCTTTTTATTTTTGTTGTTTAACCTACTGACTTTGTTCATCAGAATTATCCTAGCAAATGAATTTATGTTACCTCTATAGTGTTAAAAACTACAGCATTTTGTAGACTATCAAAATGGGACTACCTGAATAAAATTTAAATGATCAGACGTCAAATTAGCATTTATTGAATGTTAGCTCTTAAGTGATAATTATTTAACAATTTGTGTCAGAGACTGTGAAAGCAACATTAGGATGGGTTTGTGTAGATGCAGGGTAGCTACTAATTGTCTCATAAACAGGGAAAAAAAGCCCACCTTTTCTGTAAGATAATTCACAATAAAGACCTCGATCTTAATATGATATGATTGAATGTGGCCTGGATTTTCAGGAGGGCACATGCCCAGTTCATGAACTCATGACAACATAAACCACTGGGTATGTAGAGGCTTCCAGGTTCCTGGAAAAATGTAAAAAGAGCTTTAGAAATGTCAACTGCTTGTGCAGAAACAGCAGTGATACTGCCCAATAACGGAGCAAATAGATAATATCAATGTTCATTTTAGTGACACCTAACAAAATCTGCCGTGTTTCCTAGACCTGAGGCCACACGAGCCCAAAACACAGTTCAAAAAAAATAAATCAGTGAGATCCTTCACATCAAAAGCCACATCTGCCTGGTCAGTGAACAGCACAAGCTGGATGAGCGGGCTCCATCAAGAGCAGCAGCTGAGGAGTTGGTACGTGACACGTCATGCAGACCCGCCAGCCAGACCTGCTCTTTGAACAGAAGGACATTTCTCCTTTGTGACAGCAAATGCAGAGAGTCCCACACAGACAGACCAAGGGACATGGGGGCAGAATGCAATTGGTCCTGGTCACGATCGTGCCAACAATGGTGCAGACAAAAAAACCAAACCAAACCAACCAACAACAAAAAGCCAAAACCAACACCAAACAAACCAGTTTCTAAGGTTCTGCTTTCAGCCTTTCCAGGGATCTCCATCAAATCAACTATTGCACCTGCTACACAGAAATCAAGACTCTGCCCTCCTTTGTAAAACAAGACATTTTGAAGATGAAAAGTACTAAAATGAAACCAAGTCTTTATTATTATAGACAAAAAATCTGTGTATTCATTTCTAGATTTCTTGCCTTATCTCAAGATGTCAAGAACTATGCACACTCTTACTCACAGCCCCAAAAGTTTCACCTCCTTCCACAGAAGATAAAAACAACTTCATAATGCATTGTTCAAAAAAAAAAAAGCCCTTGTTTATGAGCAATTTCTTCCTAACATTTCTCAGTGAATGGGTGATTGCTGTCCTGAACCATGAAGGTTTGCAACCAAGACCCTTACCCCTTTTAGAACTGCTTGCCTAATTTACTTCACATTTTGACACTTGTAATCAGCAGGGGGTTTCAGCAATTTGCATGAACATGCTAAAACAGGTAGCAGGAAAAAACTAAGTATTTCATAAGAACAAGAACATTCTTTCCAAGTCAAACCAGCATCACATTTTCACATCGAAAGGCATGCAGCCTGACAATAAGTGAGTAACACCCAAGTTAAAATACACTGTGGAGCACAGAACAAGGTTTTTGAAAGAGAGCTGATGCTTTTAAATAATCTAAATTGCTGTACACTAGTTTGCATGGTAGAGTAGTAGTTTTAGAATTCAGGAGCTTTTTGTTGCAAACTAAGTCAAGATGAGCAAGCAGTGAGCAGCTGAATCAGCAGCCAAAGCTGAGTCTCTTCTGCTGAACAGACTTTAAAAGCACTAAAGTTCCAGCTCAACTTAGTCAGAAAAAAAAGACTTCACCTGAAAGAGATCTCAGAAATAGATGATCCGATATGTTCTACCTTCAAAAGGGGGTACAGGGCTAGATGGACCTTAGTCAAACTCAGTACTATTCTTATATGAAAAGATACACTTCTGTTAAATGCAAAACAAAAAAAAAAAAGAAAGATAACAAATAATATGAGCTGAGCTCTGTGTATTTTTTGAGGGCCCCACTTTCTAAGACAAAAGCATTCTCATGTGCTGTGCCAATGGGGCAGACCCTTGACAAACTCATTACATAGAGAAATAGCAGTGGGAATCCCTGAATGTTCTCTCACTCACCTTGTAGTACTACTACAACAGCATGGTTGTATTTCTGAAGAAGGTACTTGCTCATCAGAACTGTAGTGAAACCAAACCAGGCATAGTCTAGCCTTATTATTTTGTGAAAAACTGAAAACACGTGATGCATAAGAAGGACTTCCAGAAAAAGCACAGTTCCTACCTTGAATTGCAAGGACAAAACGGAAAACAAGATGGTGATAAGCAGCTGGGGAGCAAGTACCAGCAGAGCTACAGGTATTCACAACCTTGCGGTACAACGGATTTTTGTTAGGATTTGGATGTATTTTCCACACTCTGCAAATCCACCCATGGGAGCTGAATCTTCACCCTAGTTCACCTCCTTTCTTTCATGTAAAATTTTCCACTTGTAGCTATGACAATCTGAAAACTACAGAGCTCAGTGTCATTCACCTTTGCCAGTGCAGTGAGATGTGAGGCCATAGCCCGTAACTGGCTGGAGGCACCAAAAGGGAAATTATTTTCCTTGCCCTCTTCACTGCCAACCTGCTTGGGTTGGAAACCCAAAACAAAACAAAAAACCCAAACAACCAACAACAACCACCACACCACACAACCCACTATTTACATGACACATGATCATGCTTTGCCCTCTGTCTTCACAAGGCTTCTCATCCAGATCATGTTTTGCAACACTAAATATTCTTGTTTGCTTGTACCTCCGTAGTGCTCAAACATCCCGTTTCACCACTGTTCCTGCAGGTACAGTACAAAGGAGAAACAAACTTAATGCAAGTCAGGTTTGCCACTACTATATTCTCATTTCACCATCTTCGCACAGACTGGGATTTTCAGAATTAAAAAAGAAGAAGAAAGCACCTTTGGGGCAATTTCAGCACAGTTAGTTCTTACTCTTGCATCTGAACTACTGACAGCTTCTGTCCAAAGTTCTATTTCCTAGGATGGGTGATGAAGCTTAATTATGGGGTAGGAGAGGGGGGTGATGTGTCCCTTTTTAAAGACATTAAGAGGAGTCCAAATTTTGACGAATACTACAACACCAACTATCTTGGCATCAGGCAGTTAAAATTAGAAAGGATCTGCAGAAGTTCTAGGTTTTCTTCAACATCGTCTGAAGCCTTTGAGTCAAACCAACCAGACCTGAGAGGTTAGACTTGAAAAGGTAAAAAAAAAAAAAAACACACCAAAAAACGCTGTTTCCGCAGATACTAACCAGCAGCAATTTTCTTCTATATCAACAGGAGCTAGGTGAGCGAGGTGGACTCAGCATTTTAAAGAAAGTCATGTCTGCAGGTGTCTGCATTTGGCTGTAGTCAAAAGCCTCATGTTGTTTTAACTTCAGCTTTTGAAGTAGACATAGCTCTGGATCAAAGAACCAAAAGAGCAACACAGGAACGCACGGCAGCAGAAGTCATTGCTTTAACAAAATTTTGCAGGAAATCATGCTAACCCCTCACGAGTTCAGTACTATGTTGTCAGGTTCTTCAGCACACCAGATCTACCTATTCATGATTAGTGCAAACCACATCCTAAAACTGAGGGGAAAAAAGAAGTCAGAAAGCTTGAAAGGAGATTTGTAGCGTGTGTGCAGGATCCAGACCCATCTCTCAGAGCCTAAGGTCTTCTGGGAAGCCTCGCTAGTACAGTGGAATATTACAACATCCAGAAATAAACTTCAGCATGGAGGAGGCAAGAAAGGAATGCAAATTTTCCTTCTGTGTGGATTCTTTCTCATCCCATACGTCTGCTGTGAAAACAGCGACTAACATTAGCAGTAAACAGGAGGAAGGTTACAGTCTGAAGCTCAGCAACAAGACAGGGCATGAAGAAGGTTAAGAGCCAACCATCAGTTTCTTTTCCTCCTCCTCAACAATTCCGCTGTGCTTCAGAAGGCCCCTTCCCCTGTAGTGCAGGAACACGTCCAGATCCCGCAGCCACCACACACAACACAGCCATTCACCTGCTCCCAAGGCAAACGCTTTGGAGAGTGTTATTGCACAAGTCCACGAACAGGGGAGACTTCTGGCTAAATTTAGACCGGAGGTCCATAAAGAGCATTCACCCTGTGCACCTGGTCAAGGTTTGTGGGCCCTGAGAAATGGAACTTCTGAATGGGATTTGGAAACAAGGAGAAAGGCATAAGCAAGCTGGAAGCAAAGGCATCTTTGTCCAGCTTGCAAACTAAGGATAGGTGGAAGGGGTGTAGATAGAATCATAGAATTGTTTCAGTTGGAAGAGGCCCTCAGGATCATTGAGTCCAACCACAACCTAACTCTAGCACTAAACCATGTCCCTAAGAACCTTGTCTAAATGCCTTTTAAACACCTCCAGGGTGGTGACTCCACCACTTCCATCAACTCCCCTTCAGGCGAACAAAAGCACATTGAAGGAAATCTTTTTAGTTTCTTGTCACATAAGACTTGCCTAGCATAAGAGGAAGAACCAGTAAGGCTCAAGGAAGAATGAAACAGGAAACAGCAGAAAAAAATGTTAGCTACAGCATTAGAGGGATGACCCACAATTGCAGAGCCTTTCCCCACATTGTGCTCCTATCTGTGCTCTGGCCCACAAACACTGAAAACGCTCAGTTAATTTAGTATAGAAGCACAAAGTTTAAAAAAATGTGTTTAAAAAATAGTGTATACACTTATAAGGACTAAAGAAACTTACCAGAAAAATCTTTTCAAACCATGGATTCTGCCTGCATTTTCCTACTGGATTTGCACTGCATTAAACAGATCCACTGTACTTAAGAGAAGGCCCTTTCTGTTGAGTTTCAAAAGGCTAAATTACGGTCATGCAGTTGTAAACATGTTACCAAAGTGCAAGATAATGATCTTATCACAACACTTGCATAGTCTTCTGTGAATGCATGTTGGGGAGTTTCATGAGCAAGACTGGGCTTCCCATGACACCACTACAGAGTCAGAAGTCAGATTTTCCCAAGACCCCCATTCTGAAGTCCTACCTATACTGGAATCCTGAGAGACCGGGATGTGTGCTAACGTCCAAAACAGGAATTCTTAAATACATCCTTGGCCACAAAGACTGTATATCCCACTGAAAGTGGATTGCATTACCAAGTGCCTGACACTAACACTGGTTCTGTGAAACCCCTTGTAGGTAACACACACCTTCAGGACTCCTCCCAAAGCTGGATACTCTGGTTGATTACTCCCATTTTTGGTAACATAACAAGCAACAGAAAATACCTTCCAAAAAGCAATTTTTAAACATATACACTTTATTCAGCAAAAGTATGACAAATACCCCCATGACATCTTTTCCAACATTTATCCATTCGGTCCTTCCTTTGCATCAAGTCCTAAGATGATCTCTTCCTGTCCAGTTTTGTCTTTTCATTGAAGGAGAACCACTAAAGCAAACCTTGTTCTTCCACAGCTTCCGGTTCCTTTTGTCACACCATCTTCTAGCCAGGACCTCAAGTTTGACTACCATGCTTTTAAGCCCTGGCCTGCAAAGCAGTTCTCTTGCAGTTCAGCCATTTATTTCAGAAAAGCTGCTGCAGCACCTGCACCAGGACATTCAGGACCTGGCTACCCTTTCACATCATTGCTGAGTCTTCTCTATGTTGCTCTGCACCTCTTAAAATTTCTATAAATCCAGTCCATCAGGGAGGTAAGAAAATAAGAGAGAGGGCACAGAATAGTTTCAGGGCACAAAGACATACTTCATGTTGGCTGTGGACAGTGAAACTGATAACTGGCTTACATACAGCAATGAAGACTTCAGTTAGCTGTTGACAAGTTTCCCAACAGTAAACACTAGAACAGCTTGCCTAGGGAAGTCCAGGGTCTCCATCACAGGTAACTCTGAAGAACAAGTTAAACAAATACACTGGGAAAACTTTAGATACAGATGACATGGGGTTAGGGTAGAGAGGCATAAGGCTAGATCTCTCAAAAACCTTCCATCTTGTATTATCTGTTAAAATGGTGTTTGCAGTCTGCAAAAGATATATACAAGAAGATATGAAAATGTAGGGACTTCACATCAGCAGTTCCTTGGGAAGTTGGGGCATTTGCAAGGAAAAAAGAGAAGATGAGTGATTGTAAAGCCATGTAACAGAAAAACATTCTCAAGTATTCTCCTGCTGGTACAGAGGGAACAATGCTCAGTAAATAACAAAGCTGCTGTCAGAGGCTCAGGTTAGGATCTGTCAGCACTGCGAGCTAATTGCTCAAACATGGAAGGATTTCCAGGAAGTGCATCCTAGGAAAACTGTCAGAATATCCACTTCATATGTGTGGAGATGATGCTGTTCCCAGTGATTTCAGCACATCTGAAATGAGAATACAAGGGAACTGCAATAGGCCACTCAGTCATTCAATTACATTAGGGCGAGCAAGTCCACCCAAAGAGAGTAGGTTCTTTCCCCTCACAGTCCAAACTTAAGTGCTTTGTTAACAGCTCTCCTCAGTCTGGATAATATAGTATCAACTCCTTCAAAGCACATTGTTGAACACAATATTCTTCTTCTGTAATTGCCATTTCTGAACACCTGACACATTTTTTAGGTAGACAGTGTTTGCTGTCCAGTCAGGAGGATTGTTCCTAGAGTCAGACTCATGTAAACATTCAAACTGTGCAAATTAGTATTTTATATAAAAAACTGTAAAAGGCAAACATAGGCACAGTGGAGTCCCCAAAGAGACGGGAGAGCAGGGAGACAGAGAGCTGCCTGCACAGGAGAATTACAGAGGGCACAGAGAGTCTAAAGAGGTATGGACAAGGTCAAGTCTCACCCCTGTGATTCAGGGACTGTGAAATTTTGGTCAACAGTTAGGAAGATAATTATATTATGAACATAAGGGGAAGAGTAGTCTTATGCATAGGTTAAGAAAGATAATTCAACTATACTGCGCATGTTCACCTGCTTGTTCATTCATCCCAAGTAATCACATTTAAAAGGCCTTCATTCATGCTTAGGCAGGATTACAGTCTAAGCTTACAAACCCCACTCCAGGGCTGGAAAAAATATCTGTACTAAGCTGAGCCCCTACAGCTACACTTTAAGGGTAGATTTCAAACACCACTCCCCTATAGAATTGCAAAGATCACACCTACCTTCCAGATGGGACCAGTGTAAAATTTCCACTTCTTACAGAGTGATTCAGACTAAATACCAGGTTTGCGCTGGTCTGCAACAATCAGATAACACTCTGGTCATTGTTCAGATGCTGTGCCAGCAAAGCACTTGCTGATTCCCAAGGACAGGGCAGGATGGAGGATTTGAGTAGCCTCAGTTTTACAGTTAGGAACATTCTTTCTTACCATGCCTTCAGAAGGCAGCTGGCTCCACCAGACAGACCATCCTGCTGAGCTTCATCATCTGGAACTGGTCACACAGTTACACAACAGATACCAGCCAGGGGTCTGACAATGTTTTCACACCATGCCCTTCAAAAATATATTGAAACTAGACCGACCAGTGCCTTGACCACTGGGTCAAGGTAAGATTGCTAACTCCCCACAGTTCCTCTTTTCCTACGCCATTTGCCCTCAGTTAAAAGGTTTCATTCCAATATTATTTCTACCCCATACATGGCTGACAGAACTACATTGGGAGATATATTAAAATAATGGAGCTGCTTGAGACTGCAAAGGAGCAAATGCTAAGCTGTCCCATTTTGTATCACACACCCCATCCCTGGAGGACTGTGTGTCAAGACTAGGAAACTTGGGCAAGTCGCAGCTATGCAATCACAGAATGCCAGGGACTGGAAGGGATCATCCAGTCCTATCCCCCTGCCGGAGCAGGAACACCTAGATGAGGTTACACAGGAAGGTGTCCAGGAAGGTTTGGAATGTCTCTAGAGAAGGAGACTCCACAATCCCCCTAGGCAGCCTGTTCCAGTGTTCTGTCACCCTGAGAAAAAGTTTCTTCTCAAATTAAAGTGGAACCTTTTGTGTTCCAGTTTGAACCCATTACCCCTTATATTACCATTGGTTGTCACAGAGAAGAGCCTGGCTCCATCCTTGTGACACTCATTCTTTACATATTTATAAACATGAATGAGGTCATCCCTCAGTCTCCTCTTCTCCAAACTAAAGAGATCCAGCTCCCTCAGCCTTTCTTCATACAAGAGATGCTCCACTCCATTGCCTTCGCTGCCCTGCGCTGGAGTCTCTCCTGCAGTTCCCTGTCCTTCTTGAACTGAGGGGCCCAGAACTGGACACAATATTCCAGGTGCTGTCTCACCAGCACAGAGTAGAGGGGAAGGAGAACCTCTCTCGATCTACTAACCACCCCCCTTGTAACACACCCCAGGATGCCACTGGCCTTCCTGGCCACAAGGGCACAGTGCTGGCTCATGGTCATCCTGCTGTCCACCAGGACCCCCAGGTCCCTTTCCCCTACGCTGCTCTCTAAGAGGTCATTCCCCAACTTATACTGCAATAGCAGCAGCATTGTGGGCACAGTGACCGCATGTGGCAGAAGGGCACAACACCCTCCTCCAGCACCTACAGACACATCCCCAAGCAAAGCAGAACCAAGTGTCAACAGGTTCTTCTTGGTAGACATGCTGAAGGTCCCTCATCACACAGATCTACCCTTCAGCATTCTCAAATACTGCATCGCTTGGCAACCTCTAGTAGGTATTTTCATGTAGGTAAACCAGGATTAGGAATCAAGGCCCCAACTTTCATTTCCTTTCTGTAGGCAAGAGATCCCTTCACTGAAAGCAGTAAATAGGCTGGTGTGTTAATGAAGTTGTCTAGAACCCTACTCAACAAACTTTAAGCCTTTTTCTTCCATGTTGTTCTTGTTCTTCTTCCACACATGTTTGTAATCCTCAATGCAAAGCCTTTCTGCTTGTAATATTGCACATAGTTATGGCAAAAAGGGAAGTCTCATGGATTACACTACATTTTCACCAGTATAATGCAAAATGAAATGAAGTTCGAATGACAGCCAGGAGTTCCACTCCCCTCATGGTACTAACTGCCAGAACAAATAAAAATACTCCCGGTTGTTGAAGCACTGAACTCTTGTAGGAATAATAACTAAATAGTACTGTCATCCTGCACACTTCAAGCCACAAAATCCACAACCGGTATGAAACTAATTCTGTTCCATTCCTTATTTTCAAGGCCTGGCTCTGAGGTAATGAATACTTCATAATAAACCATCTGCAGAGCACACTCCAGGGTCTGCATAGGGATGGGGGCCAGAGCAGACCACTTTATTCCAAGAATGAAGTGTGTCTGGTACTGAACAGACAGCGCCCAGCCATTAGACTTTGCATCTGAGGTAAGAGTTTAAGAGGAGAAGCTCTCTGGCTCAGGTGAACCACAGGCATCTGGTTTGAAAGCTCAAACACATTGCAGAGATGTAGATACTCAAACAAGGGGTGCTCCTTTTCATTCTCTCTTACAGTGACAGTTTCAGTCCTCATCAGCTGATAAGAAATAATCAGGTTTTTGCATTGACCATCTCAAAAAAGTGTTGCACCTCCAGGGTCCATACAGCCCATTGCAGCTACTTTGTTTTGCTTTTCTTCACACGCGTCTTCATAACACAAAACAAATGAGACTTCAACATATATAACTCCTCATCCTTAGCGACTTTACAATCTCATTTCTCCCTTAATACTGCAACTGCTCATAACTATTCCTTCTCCCCTTTTCCTTCTCAAACACACAGAGGGAGGACTTAATCATTAAAGAATCATTTTAATAATTCCAGATAGGAAAAATCAAATAAAGAAACCACAGATTATGAAAACAACTGATTCCACCATCTTAATCTTTTGTTGTTTGAATCTCACCAAGGAGTGTGCATGATTGACATCAAAATCATAAGAATCAAAACAAAGATTCTGTCTGCTGTAGAAAGTCAGCTTTACTGACAGAGATTGTGCATCTTTACAAATGTCAGGCACTTACAAAGATCATCGGTTTAATGGAACAAAGCAGAAGATGTGACTACAAGATGACTATATGAGAACTGAAATATAAAGCCTACCACTTTCAAGGTGCTGGTTTATGAAAAACAGGATCCATGAAATGAAAAATGGCTCATTTTAAGACTACATTCTGTATGCAGGTTAATCAGAGGCTATGGTCCAACCAAAACAGCCTAAGTTTTATGTATGTCCTTGTACTTATCAATTTAGCTAAAGGGGACAGACGCAGATTACAAAGTCCCTTCTCAATGTTACTCCTGTTTGGACCAGCCTGCATTTGAGTGCTCTCTTCCACAGTTCTTCTCACTGTTCTCATGATAAACCAATTGAAAATTTTCTAAGGTCGCTTTCATGGAGGTGAAAAAACCTGAGGTCCACTCAACAATCGCAGTGAGTCTCTTCAGACTAAAATGATATTTATACCAACAACAAGTGATAAAACCAGCTGGAATTGTCTAGTCTATTTGGAACTCTGACCGATGTGAATGTTGTCTTCCAGGTGAGCTCAGTTTCACAGTCCAAAGCAAATTCTAAATCTATAGCTTTTATTTTTTAAGAGAATTTCAGTATTCAACTCTGGCAGATTTAAAATTAACACTAAGGCTTCAAAAATGGGAAGTATGGTTTGAGGGAAAGAGAAACAAAGCAGGGGAAAGATAAGGAAGTGCTTGAGTCATTCTAGATGGTTCTATAGATGGTTCTATAGATGGTTCAATTTGTCTCTAAGATAGAGTCGGGAGTCATACTTTTCATACTGTGTGGTTGCATTGATAATAGGTTTGTCTACAAATTCTATCTCGCACGCCGAGGTGCTGCAAGGAGAACGCTCCAGCTCCAACACTGTTATGTTATTGGGCACTGATGAAACAAGTATATTCCTTGGAACAAAAAGCGTCAACTGAGGACCACGAGCTGGCCAGTAGCGACCAAGATTAAAGCCATTGATCCAAATTTGCCCCTGTTGAGAAAGAAGAAATAATGACATTTTAATGATTTGACAGAGATCAAAGGATGAAATAGCTTTAAGCATAACACTCTTCACATCATAATTGAATTTCCTCTATCTTTCAGTTTGATGTAACACAAGGGTAGAAAATCTGTTCAAGAGAATTGCTAATGATAGTCAAAAGAATCTGAATTCCCTGATGAGTTAAAGCTATAATTAGTATTTAAAAAGAAAGTGGTCAAATACTGCAGAAATTTCAAAATATTACAATACTTAGGAAAATGGAATTGTAAGTTCCTGGCATTGAATTTTGCACCAAGTTTAAGACTGAAGCAAACCTGAAAATTCTATTTGCTAGGAGCTGATTGTTAAAAGGAGGAAGAACAGACAATTGACAAAAGCAGATCCTAATTCTGTCATGTCTCTCTGCACAAATGTAAAACTACACTACCTCAGTAGCCCCTTCCTGTTGCATGATTCCATTAAAAAGATACAGCTTGTCTAGGCACACAAAATTCAGATGTCTATTATATTCGTAATAGCTTAGTCAACAAAAGAACTTGTGAAATCACACAGCAAGAGAGTACTGTATTTTGTTGTAGTTACCTTCAACCATTAAAATCTTTGGGGGTCTGCTAGCACTAATTTAAGTTCAATTAAACTGTGGTTAACTTGGCATACAAATTCTTTAAATTGCTTTTTATAGTGGAGGTGACCAGAATCTCCAGTTCAAAATACTGTTCTAACATTATAAATACTGTAAGTTCAAAAGATGAAACAAAATTAGGCAAGGGGAAGAAAGTCAAAACAGTCATTTATACACCACAAAACAGACACATTGAAGTGCCACAAATGCAGATTCTCCCAAAAGTCTGTGAACTGATGAGTTGCAGAATGCTTAGTAAAACTATAAATGGACTCCTACTGAGTTACGCTGAATCTTGGTTCATTAAACAAGACAGAAGGGAGGAGATACAGCTGATTTGGACAAATAATTTGCTTTTACTCTTAAGTGTCCTTTCACCACATGAGACAAGAGTCCAGTGGATAAGAAAAAGGAAGGGAATAGATAACAGCATCTCTGTCTTCCCTCTTGCTTCGGTCTTTGGTAACCAGAATATAGAGGAAAAATAAACTAATTCAAGGCATTGATGTAAACTGATAAAAATGCACTTGATGATTTCTAAAATCATCTGGGATAGCTGAAATCAGAACAATATTTTTAAAGGATTTCTAGAAATGCAATTTTAATATAGTGAGTATTGCTGTTCAAGCTGTTTCAGAGATATTTTTCCTGTGTTTTCTTTTCCACACATTTATGAACACAAACTTTATGAAACTCACAAGAGAAATTTTATAAGAAGTTGGTACATTTGCAAATGCAGGTGAGTTGTTTCAGCTCTGTATCCACTTCCATGGTATGAGATCCTATCTTGCACAGTTCTGCCAAGGTGTTACTCAACTTTGACCTCAAACTTTTTTTTTTTTTAAATCGAGTTTATCTTGCTTTGTGGCTTGGTTTTGCTGTATTAAGAGGCAAGAGAAGAGCTATTTATTCAAGCTCACTACCCTGGTTCTGTAGCAGTTTCAGAATATATGACACTAATGCAACCTCCCCACACACAAGATGACTTAGTGACTATACCCACCAGACAGTAGCCTACCTAATACAGAGAGTGACTAACCCTGTGGGAAGTAGGAGTTTACTGTAGAAATCAAGTGCATTAGAGTTCTTATGCAGGAGGTATAATCAGACAGGTCTCTGATCCTGATCTTAATCAGTCACTGGTTGTAACTGATTTCTGATTTCTGGTTAAGCTACGAACTTGATTTCTAAACTTCAAACTGTCCTTACTAACACTGCAGTATCTAAAGACTGCACACTTTCGTATGCCCTAAATCAGCAAATCATGATACTATACACATTATCAACAAATATGCCCTAGACAAAGTAAGAGAGAGGGGATCCCTATCTTAGGTAACAGGATTTCCTTCAGCAGGGTCAGCAACTACAACCCATAATTCCACAGAAATCAAGAACAGTCCTGGCTCCAAATTCTCTTTTCTGTTGAAGAAAAAGTCCAATAAATCTAACCAGACATTCAGGGGCACATATGCTTACATGCATCATGCCTCCTCAAGTGAAAGTGGAGGAAGTTTTATTAATAGTGAAGAGTTTAAAAACCACTGAAGGCAAGCAAGCTACAACACAGGTCATGACTGTTAATGCTGCACCCTTCATCCAGCAGGCCATATTCCTTGTCTTAATATGCAAAGGCAGGATCACTATTAGAACCATATGTTGTCTTGGTTACATGTCATTTCCATGGTTTTCCAACTACTCAAACAGGTGGGTTTTAACCCCTATTAAAAGTCCCTCTTCACACCTTGGCATCAGCAATTTATACAGTGCTACTCGAGGATTTAAGGCCCAGATCCAGTGGGCACCCGTGTAGAATTTAAAGCCTTACAGCCCTCTGCCTTAAAGGCAGTTGCTCATTGGTAAAGTTATCTGGAAGTCTCAGTTTCCACACCCAGTATCACCTCAATCTTATTACTCCTGGATATCTTACTTAAAACTTTGGTCCAATCAATATAAAGCCTGAAGGATCAATTCAATAGCCCTACTTACTGTTTGTCTGGGATCTCTTCGCCTTAACTGCTTTAAATGGTATACAAACTACACAAAACAGGTTTCTATGCTCAACAGATCAGAGGAAAAATTCCCACAAACACACAAGAACTCTTGGACTCATTTGCCATATCAAATATGAGTTCGCTAACAGGCAGGTATGGTCATCCCACTTCCTGAAGAAGACTTAAAATTCATTTGGGTTTATTCATTTTAATTCAGGTTGCAGAATTTACTGCAGAAGTCTCAGATTCCAGTTCCTGTGCAAAGAGCTATTTTTGGATTTTATTCAGTGATTGTGTGAGATATGCACGCATATAGGAACAAGGACTAAGTCAGACTTCCTCATTCAAGCCTGTTGCCAGCAATACTGAGTGCCTGAAATGAATCATGGTCCCCTGCATATTGGAAAGTTTTTCACCACTACAACACTGTAGATAGATCACTAGCAACTCCTTCTCCTAATCTCTTTTAATAGCAGTAAAATAATTGTTTCAGAAAGTAATAATTCTGCTACCAAACACTATCACAAGCACTTCCCTGAAGCCTGGACTTAAACACTTAGGTCTCCAAGCGGACTGGCACCTCAGTGCACACATTCTGCTCCCTGTGTCCCCCATCAGCTGGTTGAGCTGGTCCCTACCCACCCTGCATGCTGGCTGTTGCAAACACGGCACTGTGAAAACGCACTCTTTGCTGCTCTAGCTACGCTCCAGCCCTATGAGAAGTTTCCATTGACAGAGCTGTGCCAACAAGCTTCTCAGTGCAGAGCTCTCCGATCTGTTCAGGTCAGTTACAGGTAACCTCCACAAGACAAGCAGTAACATCTTCCACGCATTCGGTCCATGCTTATGGGTGCAACACCAGCAGTTGTGTCCAGCACTGTCTACGCTTTGTAACAGGATCCACAGTTCCTCACACAACACTGAAAAGATGTTCTTAGTTACTTTTAATGAATCAATATAACCAGGAAAGTGTTGCATAGCATCTCACTTCCTCCAGAATCATTGTTTTATCTCAAGGCAATTATTCACTGTCTCCCTCCAAAAAGCTGCTTCTGCTCCACATCTGTCCTGATTTCAGCTGGAATAGAGTTAATTTTCTTCCTATTAGCTGGTATAGTGCTGTGTTTTGAATTTAGAATGGGAATAATGTTGATAATACACTCATGTTTTAGTTGGTGCTCAGTATTCAATGACTTTTAAGCTTCTTGTGCCATGCCAGGTACACAAGAAGCTGGGAGGGGGCAGAGTTGAAGAGTTGACCCAAACTGGCCAAAGGGATACTCCATACCATATGACATCATGCTCAGTATATATTTTAGAGGAAGCTGGCCAGGGGAACTGCTGTTTGGGGACTGGCTGCGTGGCAGCCGATGGGTGGTGAGCAATTGCATTGTCCATCACTTGTTTTATGCATTCTGTTATTATTGTTGTTGTTTAATATTATTTTCTCTTTCTGTCCTATTAAGGTGTCTTTATCTAAACCCACAAGGTTGGTGTTTGGTTTCTGATTCTCTTCCCCATCCTATGGGGCAGGGGGTGAGCAAACAGCTGTGTGTGGTGTTTAGCTGCTTGCCAGGTTAAACCACAGCAACATCTCAAGACAAAGAAAACCCAAGAAACAACACAACTAATTGCAGCATTTCTAAATAGCCTGACAGTTCATCTTTCTCACTGTTGAAAAACTAGGTTTTTCTCTGTGTGATTCTCCACTTTCTAGACTAAAATTATGTATCTTTTGAATGTTTCCCTTCTCTTAATGGTTTATCTCCAAATTTACTTAAACCAAGGAACCCATTTCCTAGTCGTTTAAATATATTTGAGACACCCCACCACTACAACCACTACAAGAGAAGTTGACTTTGATTGTCCATAGAGGTTTCAGTAGCTTTCTGAGCGGACTTTTAGAGCAAAAAGTTGTACCTTTGTCCAGTCAGGAAACTTGACATAGGTGTCTTGAGGCAAGTCTGGAATCCCTCCAGGAATTGAAAGTCTACCAGTGTAAAAAGTAGGCACTTCATAACTCAGTGGATTGCCAACAAATCTCTTTGGTTGGTCGAGATGGCCATGGTTCACTGCTCCATCTATGTCTAGAGGATAAATTTCCCATTCGACAAGTGTATCTTGATCAAGAGTTAAATTTGAAACTAGACCCTAGGAGGAGGAAAAAACAAAACAAAACACCAAAATATAAAATTAGCTTCAAGTTATTGATTTTTTTGGTTACAACTATAAATCAGTGAGGAATAAAAACTGAATCAAAGCACTTGCAACAGCTGTCAATCTGTGTATGAAAAATACAAGCACCTGGTCTTCAAGTGATAAGCTCTGCCTAAGAATAAAGGGTTTCATTTACTCTCTGTGGAAGATCTGTTCCTCTTCAAAGTATTCAGTTTTCACCAAGATTAGTTTGTTTTGTCTAACTTTTTTTCCTGTAACTGTGAAAATTTCTGGTTTGCTCAAAAATGAACACAATTCCAAAACCCAAGGTTTAATAAAAAGGGGGGAAAGTATCAAATATTTTAAATTTGAGATACCATCAAGAGATTGGGTAACAACGAGTCACTAACCCAAGATAACCACCTGCACAATAGCAGAGAAGACAATATTGACTTCCTACAAATCTTCTACAGCTAACATACAGTATCACAAAAATCAAGACACACACTTTGTAACCCTGATTCAGTAAAGTACATCAAGTTTACAGTCAGCTTCAAGACCACAGAATCTTCTTTCATTTCTCTGAACCACGTGTGCAGCACACACCAGGGTACCCGTGCAATGAATGCAAAAGCAAGTTAAGGTAATGATTTAAGAAGAGTGAAAAGAACATTAAGTTAACCCAGCACACATCCTAATTGTGTTATGATAATAGCTTCTGAAGTTGTGTTTCAGTGTAATGCAAGGAGTTGGTTTTAAACCAATGCGTCTACCTCCATATAACTGCTTGAATAGATCCTGCGTAGAAGCTGCTTTGCAGTGCAACCTAAGTTCTTTTGCAAACACCACATGTCGAAGAGGAACAAGCAAAACTACATTTTCTATGGTCTTGGAGGGCTGATACTATGTCATGCGTCTGTTCTGATGCCTAATAAGCATTGGCACTGACTCCACAAGCCTCATCATCAGTACAAGCACTAATCGGCTTTCTCTTCCTTTACCAAGATGCCTACTTTACAAAACAGGAGCTTATTTTTCTTCTGTCAAAATACAATATCTGTACAGAGTTAAGCGGCAAAAGTTTTCTACACAACCTAGACTTAACTCTGTCTAGCAATCAACTGAAGTGATGCAACATAACTTTAGCCTAAACTTTCTAGCCTACCTCCCTAAAACCATTTAGGCAATACGAATGGTGTGATTTTTCAAATGAGATAAAGTGCCTACTAAGCATTCTTTCTTTGGTGTACATAACGGTGCAGATATGGATATAAATCTTCCAAGTAAAACAAAGATACAAGTGGCAGTGAGCATGTGAAAAAACAGAGAGAGAAAAAGCAAAAACCAAAAAACAACAAACAAAAAAACCAAAAGAAACCACACTCTTCCTTCCTTTGTGTCCTTCATCAACAAGACTTAGATCAGCAGGATGTTTTAAAACCAAAACTCTTTTAAGATTCCTTCCCACAAGCTAGAAGCTAGTTCCATTTCAAGCTCAAAAAAGCGACAAAAACCAGCCAAACAAAACCCAGAAAAGCTACCCCATTTGATTTAAAATGGAAGGCTGCACAAGGTAGGAACCTCTTCGCCTGAAATTATTTTTGAACGCACAAAAATATCTAAAACCCAAGGTATAATTATACCCAGTTTTCCAAATCAACACAAAGAACAGCTTAAAGGAGGAATTCTATGGGGAGAAGCAATACGCATATTCCAAATCTACCTGAGAAAGGCCGCCTTTTCACACAGAAGGATCCTGCTTTTAGAGGATTGTTCTCACAATGCACATCTACTAAACTTGCTTTCACTATTCAAAAGGCTGAAACCCTCGCCTAAGTGTGAATTTCAGCTCAACCACAGCAACACTGAGCACCTCCCTAATTCAACCTCTAGCCCTCTGCTCTGGTATCTTAATTTAGCACTAAGCACAGAGGTTTCCTTATCACCTGGTCTGTTATTAAACAAATAAAATGCAACATTTCTGCTGCTTCAACATGAAGGCTGGGGAACAAGTTGCCCTCTCTTGCCACTCACATACAGGCAAGGTGCCTTGAAAAGACAGCATGAACAGACTTGGCATTATGGCAACTCACTGAATTTTTGTGTCACAAGCACAGAAAAGCCTCTGTTGCTGACGCTTTTAATTCAGAGGCTTTCATACATCTTAACAGTTCCCACATATATCTAGTGGTTTTTGGTTAGCATTTAAAGAACTGCATGCTTTCCAAAATGTAAGGAAGGGGAGACCTGCTTTCTTACATTGTGAAAGCCTGTAGCCTACCAGCTTAGCAAATGCTGAGAGATATATTGTTTTGCCCTGACTACTGTCTTAGCATAATTGGAGATACACCTAAAAGTCCTTGCCACAATACACTTAAGAATAAGACAACTGGTCAATTAGACTCCTTTAAAACAAGTCTCAGCTTCAATTCTCCTGTGCTGCCTAATCATAACCAGCATATCCTTCAAATATGCAAACAGGCTCATCCTTCTCATGGTAGTAAAGCACAAGTGTGAGAATAGGAGTTTCTGCCTACTGGCGATATTGCATGTTTCTTCAGAGTCTATGTTTTATGACTGAACTAGATTCTCTTAATAGGCCCAAAGTTGACCAGAGTTTGTGGTCCCATCAACTAGGCTAGTAGAGGTGCATCCACACTTTACTTTTTTCCCCACTTATAACCTTAAAAATCCTACTTGCCTCTCTTTACCGTAATGTTTATCTTTCTCCAACTTTTGCATCCAAACCAACTGAGAAACACTTTGGATGAGTCTTAATTCTGCTTTGAGACACCTGTCACAGACAGAATTTAGACTGAGAGGAAAAAGTTGATTCTGATTTACCTTGCATCACCTTAGCAACAAAAGGCACCACAATCATCAGACAGCTATTAATCTGGACAGTCATTAAACACCTGACAAGCTTTCTGAACACCACCAAATCAATTTAGGCCAAGTCAAATCTAGGGGGTGTTTAAGAGATTCTTGCATTTAGGGAGATGCAAATCTCTTTCTAATGGTAAAGCTTTGTCACTACTTCATTATTACTCGTAACCCAGTAATATTGAAAACTAAAAAAATAGCATGCTGTGGGACTGAACACAGCAAAAATACAAGACAAGACCAGCCTCTACAATATTCCTCTCTTCAGTAAATATTCCATAAAGTCTAAAACCAGGAAAATTTCCTTTTTGTCCCTGGTCCTCTTACTGTTATGTTAACAGCATCACCACTGTAGCAAGTTTATGTGGCAAGATTTTGGTAATGCAGGGGCAGCAGGGTTGGCTTTTGTGAGAAGATGTGAGAAACTACTCCCATGTCACACAGAATCCGTTCCATCCGGCTCCAAGATGGACCCACCGCTGGTCAAAGCTGAGCCCATCAGTGACACCGGTAGCACCTCTGTGATAACATATTTCAGAAAGGATAAAAAAAAAAAAAACAACACTAGCAGCTGTGAGAGAGGAGAGAGAAAAGGGGAGAGAAGCAGCCCTGAGCACCCAGGTCAGTGAAGGAGGGGCAGGAGGTGCTCTAGGTGTCAGAGCAGACCTGTGGTGCAGAGCATGGTGAGGCCGGCTGTCCCCCTGCAGACTGTGGAGGTCCATGGTGGAGCAGATGCCCACCTGCAGCCCTTGGAGGACGCCATGCCAGAGCAGGTAGATGTGCCCTGAATGAAGTTGCAACCTCTGGAGAGCCCATACAGGAGCAGTCTCCTGGCAGGAGCTGTGACTTTTTGGGGGACCCACACTGGAGCGGTCTGTTCCTGAAGGACTGCACCTCTGGTAAAGGACCCACGCTGGAGTAGTTCTTGAAGAACTGCAGCTCGTGGGAAGGACCCGTGTTGGAGAAGTTCATGAAGGACTGTCTCCTGTGGGTGGGATGCCATGCTGGAGCAGGCGAGACTGTGAGGGGAAAGGAGCATCTGAGACAAAGTGTTATTAGCTGACCCCATCCTCCATTCCCCACCTCCCTGTGCTGCTTGGGGGAAGAAGACAGAAGAGTCAGGAGTGCAGCTGAGCCTGGGAAGTACAGAGAGGTAAAGAGAAGGTGTTTTAAAGATGTGTTCTTGTTTCTCATTATCCTACTCTGTTTAACTGGCAATAAATGAAATCAGTTTCTCCAAGTAGTTTGTTTCGCCTGTGACAGTAACCGCTGAGTGATCTCCTTGTCCTTATCTTAACCCATGAGCTTTTTGTTGTATTTTCTCCCCGTCCTGTTGATGAAGGAGGAGTGAGAATGACTTGGTGAGCACCTGGTAGCCAGCTAAGGGCAACCCACCACAGCCACTCATGCAGGGAGGTGACAGACCCAAAGTGTAGCATGGACCCAGAAGCATTCGGAAGCTTTATGATCATTATCTCTAATACCCAATCAGTCCAAATATGAACTGGCAATTTTACACAGTAAAGTGCTCATGAGACAGCCTTTCCAAGCCACACCAGAAATATTGCAAGGGTATGCTGCTAACAAATGAAATAGGACACGGAAAGAGATTAAAAAAGTGTACATATATACACACACATACAGACACAACTACAACTCCAGGACTCACAGTTCTCAAAGTATGACCAAGATCTCAACCAATTTTGAACCCATTTTTGGAGTTTATCCAAGCAGCTTCACACATTTCAAATGTTAGCTATAGGCTCAACTCAACCTGAAAGTCTTGTGGGCAACACTTCGGCTGACAACGTAAGTGAACCAACAAAAACTATTTAAAAGATGTCTGTCAGTTCTAATTCTACTTCGAATTCAGAGACTGGATGGGGTTCTGAGCAACCTGCTCTAGTTGAAGATATCCCTGCTTATTCCAGGGAGGTTGGACTAGATGACTTCTAGCAGTACCTTCCAACCCAAAATATTCTATGATTCAGTGACTGGAAAAACTCAAATGAAACCTATCGAGTAGTTAAATTTTGAGGTAAAGTTACAGCTGTGTAATCCTGAGCCTTTTGCTTTTTCTAATCTACTGCTTCGTTTTTTAACCTATGGAAAAGAGGAAAAGCCACCATAAGCCAGTAACACAACTGATTTTACTTACCTTAAAGTCATTATTGTATCTACCAAAGTTGACTCGGCCCATATTCTCTACCAAAATGTCCAGATTTGCTCCAGCCTTCCCAGTTATATTTATCGTAAGCAATTTGTCCCTTTCAAGGACACCTTGAGGAACCTATATGAATGACACCAAGAGGAAGAAAATAACCATTGAAAAACAACACAACCCTGTTATTTGTCTCTTAAACTTGCATGAAGGGACAGGACAAAGGAAACAAAAAAAGTTAAAAAAGTTTTCCTTTCCTCCTCTTGCATGCAAGCACACATAGATACAAAAAGCTGCTATGTCAATATTCACATTGTAGTACATCAACTGGATGTGCTACTACACAGCGTTTATCTGACACCATCTCTTTCCTTAGTTGAATTCAACTAACTTCATCAACTGTTCGAAGGTGCACCTGACTCACAAAAAGCAAGTTCCCAAATTTAGTCTAGTGACTGAAAAGATTTTGGCAATATCAGTGATTAAAATGAGCTTCATTGTCCAATTAAGTTCGCATCAATATTTAGCTTTATTTATTTCCACTCCCACAACATAAGGAAAGAAGAGATTGACCTGGACACAATGGTGATGAAAGTCAGCACAGGTCAAAGAATAATTAAAAGATAGGCTATCAAAGTCTATGAATTTATATTAATTCTCATTAAGCAGGAACAAAACCCTGCTTAAGGGAAAAAAAAGGCAAAGTTCACATCCTGCAAAATAAACTTTTCTTTTTTTTTTTTTTTAAACTTGTGGTCAGAAGCCAGTTTCATAAGGTAAGACACAGGCTCAGGTTTCCATTTCCCCCCCACCCTCAAAGGAAAAAAAGAGAAGCCGTAAAAAAAAGAAAAAAAATAATATGGAAATACTGTAGAAAGCCACCAAGCATATATATCATTAACGTATTTCATCAACCTGCAAGTAAACCCTTCTTGTAGTTTGTTTGTTGTCTGGATTTGTTTTTTTTGTTTGTTTGGTTGGTTGGGTTGGTTTTGTGTTTTCCCCCCCGCACTGGTCATGAATCTGTATCAACATTCAAATCTCTCAAAAATGGATACATTTTATTAGAAATAACAGTCATATTTTCTGAACTTTGAATATGTACATTTTGTATTAATCAACTATATATTTCCTTACTTTCTTCATCTGGTTAAGGAAGATTATCTAATAAAGTTGTTTTGGTAAGGTGGAAGAAGGAGAAAAAAAGAAAGGCAGACTGTATCCATGACTTTTGTGAATAAAACTCATAGCAGAAATGAATACCAGCAAACAGCATTTACCCCATCGACAGAGACATAGGCCCGATCATGGACTCCATTTAAAGGTGAAGACAGTTGTGTTGGCTCTGTACAGTTTTTTGGAAGCTTAGTTCTGTACAGTACAAACCCAAAATACTGTAAAAAGAAAGGAAAAAACACCAAACAGATTAATAAACCCAGTCATTCCGTAGCTTCAGTTCAGATCATTAATTAGAAACATCTCACATTCCTGCCTACACTCTCAGATTGAAACGTTAACTTTAATTCACTTCAGATAGCATCTATGACAGATACCAACTTCAGATTAGAGTTCACTTTGACCTTTAAGTAACAGGCATAAATTCCACAGAGTTTCCATTTATAAATGTTTCATCAGAATATTTACGTAACTTTAAAAGATAAGGGACTCAGCTATGAACGTATTTCCTCAATAAAATAAAGCAGTTAATGACTGACAGTATAATTTCTTCATTAAAATCAATGAAAAGATAGCTGGAAAATACTTTCATAACTGCGCCTATATAACAAACTTGAAAACGCACTTGTCACCCAGTGCCCATAAACTGACACATTCATGAAGTTGACCTCATTTTTAAAAACCACCTGATTTACATCAGGAATATTTTGGAAAATTTTTCATTAAGTTCCCTATCAGGAAAGCAAAAAAAAGTAACATTCATTAGATTTTTTTTGTCATCACAATGCGAAACACAAATTAAAAACAAGTCAGAATATGTATAATCTCTTTCACTCAGTAGCCACAAAACCATTTATCTTCAAGACTTGGATTAGAACATAACACTGGCAGGAAGAAGTGAGAGTAAATCATTTTCATTCTGTTATAATTATTATATTTGCATTACACTTGCAACGAGGTGCCCAGAAATGGGGGGGAAGGAGGGGAAATAGGGGAGAGAGAAGGGAAAAAATAATACGCTAGGAAGTTCTACTGGCTGCCCTCTTCTCTCAGGACTTCTCCTAAGCAGAGTACTAAGAGTGGGAAGGCCCAAGGGTGCAACAGAAAAGCCCACTAGAAATTACATCCAGCCACAACACACTACGTGCAACTTCTCTCACACATCTGTATTCATGGCTTGGAAAGGAAAGATCTGAGCTTTGAACCCCTGTTTGACTAATGCCATATCCCAGGCACCTGCTGAACTGCTCCCCTTTTCTCCCTTCCCCAGCTACTACGATCGCCATATTCTCCCTGAGTAGTTTATTTTAGCTGCAGGCAATTAGCACCCATGGTCCAGTCTCTGCAAAATTTGGCGCAGAAGCGACCAAGGAGTTATGTAACCTTAAGGGAAAGGCAACCCCTTAGCAGGAAGGGACAGATCTTTGACTGTGTGGGAAGATACAGAGGGTCACCAAAATTGACAGGGAAACTGAGGCAGAGACTGACAGAGAAAACGGGGAGACTGCGAATCAGCAGAAGTTACAGGAAGATGCAGAGAAAGGTATTTTTCCTATCTCAACCAACTGGGTGAATGATTCTGACAGTGGATTGCAACAACTCTAATTTGCTCCCAAAGGTTTCTCTCTCTCTCTCTCTCATCTCACCACATATTTGTAGTCCTTTTCTTTTACTATGTAGGTAGGAGTCCTACAGAAGTGTCAAATGGATTGCACTGCCCCATCTCCAGGCCCCCTGACTTGTATGAGAAATTGGTGTCTCAGTGACTCTGATAGCAGGTAGGGAGAGGCAAAGAAAAGCCAGGATAAGGAAAATGAATAGTGAAGAAAAAAAAGAGTCTCTTAAGACCCTGAAAATCAGTACTTCAGAGAGGAGAGAGATAAAGGTGAGAGCCTGGATAGCATATATACTTACATTTATGGAAAGAGGAAAACCTTGGGTGCAAGACAGCAAAACTTTAGAATATGCAAAAGTCTCCAATGGAAAAATCCTGGAAACCTTTATACTATTACTTCTGTGCTGAGGTAAGGTTTAAGACACTGGACATAAGAAGAGTCATATAGTACAGAGGGTTGTTCAAATAAACTTTACAAAATTACTGCCAAGTGCCTGCTGAAGAAATCCTCACCTGCTTTAGCTGAACAAAGGTTAAAGGGTAAGTGCTTTTCACCGGTCCTGCAGGTGACAGCCTGTCAAGAACCTCCACCACAGTTCCCACCTGCAGCATAGAAAAAGCAGACATATGAAGGACAGTAAATTTCAATCCAAATGTAACACCTTGCACATCCAGCCACCTACCTGCATTTGTCCAGAAAGCAAAGAAATCTTAAGCCCTTTCATCAACCTGACAGACACATTAATAATACAACAGAAAGAAACATGCTACAGGTGGAGCAATGTTTTTAAAATCCAGATGTTCTAAATTTGCTATGCATTCATAAAAATAAAAGTGACTTTTTATTGTTTAATGATAATTAACCCAGGAGTTTCTCACAAAAGTCCTATAAAAAAACAACTGCTCTGGACAAGTAACACAAAACAACTATATTATCTAAATTGTATTCAACTATAGTTACGATCCAGCTAGGGAAAATGCCACTGATTTCCAGTGAGTTACTCTGGAATCATCCTGAGCTAAGCAGGGATACAATTTGGTTCCATCAAGAGTTATGAAAGATTAGTTTACCCTACTTAGTCTTAAATGATTTTTTAAAACCCTAAGGCTGCAATTCAGTGTCACAGAGAAGTAGCTGGACTGGTTTTAGTGAAACTGGGAGCAAGGTTTAGGCTAGTCACATGCATAAGTACCTTGCAAAATAAGTACTTACGAGTACAATTAAATTTATTTTCATTGCCATCAGCAATTTCCTTTTGCCATTATAGTTTCCTATCCATCTACAGTTCTTTCTCAAAGTCTGCTATCAATCTTACGTTAGTCAAGATGTATACAATATGCCGGGCATCTTACAAGCTCAACAAATCAAGTGCTTTCAAATTTTTCACACAAGGTGTCAGCCTGTTTCACCAGAAGTACTGTCATTGTTCAGTGGTAATTACACACCAGACACTCAAAATACTTAAATGCAGATTGACTTTCAAATGCTCGAGAAAAAAGATAAAAAAAAATAGGCATTTGAAGCAATGTAAAACCGTACACTATAAGTGCATTCACAGCAATACAAACTTCTGAGGCTACTTCAATAACAGAAGTGCTGAATTTTCGCAGAGTGCACATGAAAGTCAGCAGTGCTAAAATATTAAATTAGATACTAAAATGTACATTACTTTGTGTAAATCCTGTATGTGACAGGAGTCAGTATGAATCATCTATGCACACAAAATTATTTCTTCAGTATAGTACTGGTTTTGGCGGCAAGTTAATTTTCTTCATGGCAGGTAGTATGGGGCTATGTTTTGGATTTCTGCTGAAAACAGTCTGGATAGCACAGCAATGTTTTAGTTACCACCCAACACTGCTTCCACAGAGTCAACATCTTTTCTGCTTCTCAGACTACCCCAACAGCAATTAGGCCAGGGATGCATAAGAAGTTGGGAGAAGACACAGTCAGGAAAGCTGACCCCAACTGACCAAAGGAATATTCCAGACTATATGATGTAGTGTTCAGCAGTAAAAGCTGGGGGGAGGAAAAAAGAGGAAGGGAGATGTTTGGAGCTATGGCGTTTGTCTCACCAAGTAACCATGACGTGTTGGAGCCCAGCTTTCCTGAGATGGCTGAACACCTGCCTGCTGAAGAGCAGTGGTGAATGAACTCCTTATTTCCTTGTGTGCACGGTTTTTGCTTTACCTAGTTAACTGTCTTTATCTCAACCCACCAGTTTTCACACTTCTACCTTTCTGATTCTCTCCCCCATTCCACTACGGGAGAGTGAGCAAGCAGCTGCATGGGGCTTAGCTGTCCACCAGCGTTAAACCACAATGAGCACATACACATAAACCTAAATGGACTTGTGAAATTAGCTTATCTCAACCCTTTAGCAAAGAACAAGAAAGCAAAAAGAGGCCAAAACTATACAAAGGGTGATGCCATCACCACCTGGAGGTTGGGTCACCCTCACTAGTCCATAGTTAAGTGTGTTCACCCTGGCGAGAAGGCTGTCAGACAAACGATGGTTTGCAAAACTTTGATGAAAGTATTAATAGTTTGCTTTTATATTTTCAGTTTAAGCATTGTAACTAAAATAACAATCAGCGTTCATAGAGAAAAATTCTCCAAATGCTCTGGACTGTGTATGTGCCCCATTCCTTGTGCTCCTCTGAGGGCACCACTCATGTCAAAGCAATATGCTGGACTTGACAGGCCATGGGAGAGATCGAACTGCTGGGACTTGTACAACAGCTGTGAAGCAAGAGATGAGGATCTTTGCACAAGCACTGATAGAGTCAATTTATGGAACTAAACAATCATACGAGCATGAATAGTCTTGACTCCAGGTAGACAATTAAATTAGAAATAAGGTAGTATTAAGACACACGCGGTCACTTGAATGAGCTACAAACTGGTAATAAGTGCTGCTTTGTGCCCTCTGAACTGAGTAAAGGCAGTTGTACATGTGCCTGTTTGACTTTTTTAAAGTTCCTGCTACCAAGAGGGCTTCTGTTCTCAATACAAGTCAACCATATATGATCCACTCATGGACTAGGTTGGTAGATGTTTGTTTCTTTGAAACTTCAATGGATTATTTTTGTTCAGATTTCACTTTTCAGTGGTGTGTTAAAAAAAAAAAAAAAGATCTGTTCTTGCTGCAAGTTCCTGTTGACCGCTACTTAGTGGGCAATCAGTATAACAGAAACTTAACAGTAAATCTAAAAATTACAAATACTGTCAAGAATTTTTAAAAATTCGACCTGTAAAACATCAGATGCCTACTATTAATAACAAAAAATAGCAATAATTTTTATCTTCAAAACCAAAGAGTAAGATCAAACATGAAAAAAACAAGAAACAAAATAGCTCCGACAGGAACGATATCAACTACTGGCAGCATCCTGTTTACTTAACTTCTGTCTGCCCCCAACTCATATCAGTGTTACCTGCTACTTGCTATTTCTTGAGCTCTCCACATCCCAAGAACTGAGGACATGTCCAGAACATAAGAGTCTGCAGGTTGCAGTGCTGGGACAGACATTTCCTTGTGACCAAGCACTCCTCAGGGCGCTTTGAAGTGGTGACCAGAAACTACCACCTGCTCCCAGGACACAAAGACGCGTTGCAGGCACCAAGATTCATTCATTTCCCTCTGGAAAGGGTGATGCCCACATTCTGGGTCTTAAGTCCCTAAACACTGTCATCTTACTCGCGTTTCTTGAGCTCATCTATTGCTGTTACGCCTTTGCTGGCCCTCATTCCTTACCTTCAACACTTCTCTTTTGCATACATGTAAGAAGATTTTTTCCTTATCACCTGCTTTCCTGTCCTCTGCACTTCTGTAGCAATGTCAGTGTCCCCAGCATCTTTTAATAAATTACCTTCTTTTCCCCACCCTGGGGAATTCTTCAATATAATTCAATAGTTCAAAATGAACAACTGCCTGATTGGAAAACCACTGCGGAGTTTTTTTGTTCGCTTGTTTTTAATTTTATTTTTTACTTCTTTTCCCTCCTCAACTAGCCTGGCTTCCTAAATTATTTTAATCAGGGGGAGCCTATTAGCAAACCTCCAAAACCAGCAAATATGACAGGCAGCACCACTAAAGGCAAAGATCTCTCTTCTTCAAATTTAGGTCCTGAGTAGCTGATCAGGTACTTAAGGACTGAATAGTCACAGAATACCTTGGGGTAGACAGGAAGATCAGCCTGCTCTGGTTACATGCACCTCTGTAAATTACAGCATATGACTTCTGAAAATACCCTGGAGGCTCCTTTCCCTCTTCCTTTCCACAAAAGTGTTAAGGGAGTTGGTCCACTGTAGCAGATTCAATACTCTGCACAGTAGGCTGACTGCTGGACCTCGACTGCACAGTGAAGCTTCATGTAGTACTCTTTTAGCACTGTAACTGCAAAAGATATAGCTGGGAAGTTTACCATTACCAAAAGTCTCATTATTTAGAATATTCCCTCTTTGCTATTCACCCCAACACATTCAGGCTTCTCCATACAATGAGGTGCACCAAGATTGGTTCCAGCAGGGGCTAGAATGCATGATGGAGTTGGGAGGATGGCTTTGGCTGGGAGGGTATGAGCCCTCTGTGATTTGAGATTCATCCTGTGTTGCACAGTAACCAAGCAGAAGAAAAAACTGCTGCTGAAGATAAACTGCAAAAAGCAGCCTTCTTGCCAGAAAACAATTCTAGAGGCCTTCAGTTCAGATGGTAGTGTATGTACGGGTAGTGACAGGAACCTCACACCTGGCACTTCAGACATGCCATGTAGATTCCTGAAACTGCTGGGTGGAGAATCAGACACCTCCTCTCAAAAAAGCAGGAAGTCTAGAAGGCGAGAAGTTGCAGGAACAGGGTTCCCAGTATGATGACTGTGTCAAAGCTGTGACATTTGAGCAAGTTTAGTCATCTGACTCCTCCTTTGTAAGACAGGTGTGTGGGCCAGGAACCCTGCAGTATTAATTTCTTGAAGGCATGAAAGTTCGTTGTTCTACTGAAATCAGACTGCCCTGTCTGTGAGCTGGGAACCACGAGAAGATGGGAGAGTCAAAAACCAGACTGATAGGCTCCCAAATGCTGGCAGCCTATGATAGCAGTAGAAGCAGTGGGTGTACTGATAACGGTATATTGTCAGTTACTACCAAACGTAAGAGAGTTCAATGAAACCTCACATGGCAACCCCTGCCTTAAAAAGGTCTGAAGATACTCAAAGGTTCCTGAAAATGATACAGATCTGTTTCAATTTCACTGGTGAATCACTTTTATAGTATTTCTGCCCACCACTTGAGTGGGATGACTTGAAAACATCTGCAAAGCCTTATCACTACCAAATTGTGCAACATTTCAGCTGCCATGTGTAACAGATCAGATACGCTGGAAAGGTGGTTGCCAAATTAAAAGCACAGAGTTGAAGCACTATGAATTATAGTATCCAGCACATCAACTGCAGTAATCCTCCACCTCAAAACAACTTGTCTGTGCCCAGCAGAATCAATATAGTCAAATTCATACCTGCTGTCTCTTCTGCCCCCCTTAAACCATCTTCTACCCTCACTGCAGGAACCTAGTTCTCAGCCATATTTCACAGAAAATTGTCACTGGTCCTAAAATGATGGTGCTATGGACAAACCCCATTTACTCATGTGCTGACCAGTTACACCACTGTTGTCAGAAAGGATATGGCACGGGTTCTGCATGATTTTCCCTTGGCAGGAAATTAATTTAATTTCTCTCATCAAGCACAGATGTTCACAAACCTTGTAAGAAACCTCTCAATAAATTTGAAAGTCTTACTGATAAGTGTTCCATGTTTAAAAATGTAAACACGTAGAAGTATTTAATAGATAACTCCCAAGCTCTGCTCCCTCCTTCCTGAAAGGATGCTGTCAAGGTTTCCTCTTTATTTTGTATGATATCCAGAGACTGCCATGATACCGTCAAATATTTTCTATTAAAAGCAAACATACAGCATTACAATAAGATACACAGCGTATTACAGATGTTAAATTACCTTCTGCAAGCGAACCCTCCCATATGCAAATTTGGGTGTCGTCGGAGGGATAAGACCTTCTGGTAACTGCTTATACTAGAAAGGGAAGGAGGGAAAAAAAACACACAAAACTTAAATACAAACACGCTTTAAGTGAAACCTCACTTTGCACTTCACAACTTATAAAAGTAGAATTTCAGCTAAAAGTAGACAATCTCACTGTGCTAAAGGATTACTGCTGCATCTAGTCTGAGATGCAGGGCTTTTTTTAAAACAATACCTGACGTGATGACAAATGGAAAACGTTTTCTAAAACTACTCAACTCGAGGTAACAGTAACAAGTACAGCAAACAAAGGTGCTGCCAAAGAATCACAGCACCCTTGGAGCCCTCCTGTGGCTAGAGCTCACGTTACTGTCTTCTACAACCCTGCAGTCATCTCCCCAGTCCATGGGAGTTCGAGTTAATCTTTCCAAGTCTGCAGAGCAATGTTTCCACCTGACCCTTCCTTAGCAGCACTTCCCTATGCAAATTATTAGCCTCTCATGCCTTGCCTTTCCCTATGCGCCCCCACCACTGGCTAATCATTACTGCTTGGGCTGGTTTGAGAAGCAGCTCTTGTGACCACATCCTCCTCCACAGCTCCATGAACCCCTGAGGTCCCGTTGTTGGTTTCCCTCTGGTCCTGGTCTAGACAACTGCCCAATCAATCACAGGAAAAAATGACAAGGAAACACTCTGACTGCCAGGCTATTTCCTGTCCTCTCTGTCTAAGAAGCAGCACCTGAGACCAGCAGAGAGAAGGGGTGAAGGATGTCCACCAATTTCTTGGACACCTTTGAGGAATGGCAAGTCTAGAGAGTGGCTTTCTGCCCCATACCCTCGCCACCTCCTTTCTGAGCCTACAACCTTCTTTCCTCCTTGCCATCATCCCCTTCTCCCTTTTCTACCATCGTCTCCTGTGATGTCCACTTCTCCCATCTGTTCTTTCATTTACTGAACATGGCCCTGTCTGCATGTTATAGGGAAAAAAAACCTCTGCAGACGAGATACCCATATGATCAAGCACTCTAAGCCTACATGTTAATTAATACACAAGCACAAACGACCACCCTTGTGAAGGTTGTCTTAATCTGCACATTCGCTGACTTCTGAGTGCTTACTTAGGCAACTCCTACGTTTGTTTTTTTTTTTTTTTAAAAAAAAACCCCAAAATTGGTGAGGGGCTGAAAGGGCATTTTTTCTGAAAGAGATTTTACTTTGACTTCAGCTTGAAAGTTTTTGCACAAGGCATGATTTGATGGGCTTACACATGGTACATCCAGCACAAAACGCATGCTTAAAAGGTTGCCTCTGAACCAAGATAAGAGGGGGGGTTTGTTTGTTTCTTTAGTTGGTCTATTGCTTTGTGGTTGGTTGTTTTTAAACAGACCACAGCAGTGTAACTCCCAAAGCCCTCCAGTGAAAAAACAACATTCACCCAAAAGAAAAAGTCAAAAGCAGGAAAGTTCAACCCAAACAGGAAAAATTAGAGAATGCTGTCAGCAATTGAAAAAATTTGTAGACTGAAATCTTTCTTCTTTATTGAGGGAAACAGTAAACGAAGATTATAATGTGTTGGCTTTGTAGCACAGCAAACATGTTGAATGTAGTCATTAGTTACAGGCAACTTAATTTCTTTTTTATCAACTCCACCTCAAACCGCAGCTGAGCAGGTGGACTGTTATGTGTTCAGAACTCATAGAAGAAACAGGAAAACTTCACTGAGATCCTATGGATATGGAAGGCAAGAGATAAATAAACCACACCAAAAAGAAGCTGTGCCATTACCCAACACACCTTAGGTTATACTGAATGCTTCAGATCTTACCAAAGCTGTTTCAGTACACCAGAACGCTACTTACATTTCAGATAGGGATCTTGCCTTGAAGAAAACAACTCAAAAACAGGAAGTTTGGGAATTTATCTGGTGAGAAAAGTTGTATCAAGACAAGAGGTTCCCCTTGAATGGCTATCAAAATTATCCCATCCATGGAATGCTTAGGAATAATGGAGAAATTGAAGAAAATTATCCACAGCAGGCCTTCCACATATACGGAAAAAAAGGCGTGCTCGACCCTAGAGAAAGTGTAGTATAATTTTGGTACATCTACTCTTATAAAAAAAAATGTCTTCTAGTGAATAGGAATGTTGCTGGCATGCAACAGGACAGCAAGTACAAGCCTTGAGCCTTGAGATTCCCAGGGAATCTGTTTCTAAGCCTCGTCGGAACAGTCTCCAATGCAAGGCTATTCAAAATCCAGATGCAGTTTCCATGTATCACTTCAATCTCCAGTTTGTAGAGTTACTGTCCATTTTTAGAGCAAGGGCAAAGCTGGTCCCACCCACTAGCTACTGTTTGTGGCATCACAGAAACAAGATGTGTTCATTTGGATAAGCACATTCCTTCTCACAGAGGCCCAAAACCACAACATGAAGTTTAGGACAGAAACAGCCAAAGCACTAAGCTGCAGTGCATATCGGGCTAACATCAAGTGATGAGCCCAAGTTGACTGAATGGCTGATTGATACCACAAGGGTAAAGCTTCGTTCCCTCCTCCTCCATCTCTACTCCCAGCAAAAGCTTTTCTGCCTCTCTCTGCTCCCCTTGTGCCTGCACTTGCTCTCATCTGACTGAGCCAGCCAGACCAGCTCACTGACCTTGAGTCAAAAGAAAACAAATGCAGCAGAAAGGAAGAGCTGAATCATGTTGGTGTCAGACCTGCACCTGTATCCCCAGCTCTGAAAGAAAGGAGAGAGCCATCGGGACAGAAAGGATAGCCAGAGAGCTGCAGGATTTTTCCCCTTTTGTTAGAACAAGCAGTTAGGTTGGCCTAATCGCCTTGTTCTACTTTACTTCCCTTGCCTGCAGAAAAAGCTAAATTCAGAAGTAACATACCAACACAAGAGCAAGAGTTTGCAGTACATCAGGTACGCTTCAAAAAAACATTCTAAACATGTCCTAGGGACACTCACCATACCAATGACTTCCCTCAAGGCAAAATATTTTTCTGTCAGATCCCCCGCTTCACTCAGTGGAGCATCATAGTCATAACTAGTGGGCTGTGGCGCATAGGGCATATTAGCACCTAAGGGAGGGAGAGTGGGGAAAAAAGCAACAGAAACAGTGAAAGAGTTGGGTTTTTTTCCAGAGGTATCAACTTTCAGAATTCTTTCCAGTCACAGCCAGACTCTGCTATGGTTTTAGATTCAACGTAGGCTTTGGGATTGGCATACAGAAACTATTTCTGATGGAGGACACTGTCCTTCTGAGCTCACACCGCTCTGTTATACAGTCTTCAGAAATATTCTGAAGGGAAACAGATTTATCTGTGTTTCCACTGTTTCACAGTGAAGTGGACTGAGTGAAGCAGAAGTAACCTTTGCAAGGATAAACACCATGTGGATTTAGTATAACATGCCAGCCATAGAAAGAGAACAGCTAGTGCAGTCACCTTTTGCCATGTGAAAGGAGGCATAGCTTATTCTCTCACAGAATACATTACTACGCAGTTTATGAACAGTTCCCGCACATCATTAGTACCATTTAAATAATTTCTTACCATTCCAATAGGCAAAATTAGTCCCACCTATAAACATGTACCTAAAAAGGAAAAAAAAACCATCCACTTAAATCAGGTTTTGCTGAATTAGGAAAATTAATCCCCCCAAAATTAACCTCTACTTAACACACTTACAGGTTAACGTTAGCACCACATGCCAGGATTTCATTAAGTGTTTTAGCTATAGTTTCTGTGGACACAACAGAATGACGGTGCCCCCAGTGATCCAACCATCCGGTATAAAACTCAGAATTAACCTGAAAGGAGGAAGGGCAAAAGAGGAAGGGAAAACATGAAGCAGGAAAAAGAGCAGAATGCAATGTGATTTAAGGTTACTAACTCTAAGAGGGAAGGAAAAAAGGCACCTTGACTCATTTGAGCCATTTTTAAACCACTATAAATACAGTAAAGAATATACTAAGTTAGTCCTTTTCAGCAAATTACTGGTCAAAGAAATCTAAGGACTGTTTCAATACTTTTATAGGGACCCTCTGAAGATAATTGCTTAAATACCCAAGAACATGGATTTCCTTGGAACCTGTCAATATGAATGTGTTTCAGATGCTTAGCATTGAAATGATGGAAGAAATAAAATCTCTGAAGAACAGCATATATAGACTAGACGCAATGAAAATTAAATCTTTCAAATATTCAAATGACGTTCTAAACAATTTCATAGCACAGAGATAATCTTGCACCCTCAGTGGGCTTTCTCCTTCTGTCAAAATGGCTTCCAGTGATCTCGCATCCCATTATAGCTTGTGTAAAACATCTAGGGCAGCTGAAAACAGGAAGCAACTTCTAACCTGCCCTTTTAATGTTGCTTTTAACTTCCACCCACACATGTACCTCACTAACTCATCTAATCATACTGTTTCCGCTGCTTTGTAAACATTTGTCTTAACAAGGAAAAGTACTGTAGCTAAATCAATAACTTTTGAGACTGAAACAGTATTTGCAGAACAGCAGTTAGAGTGGATTTGACAAACACACACAAGCTCATCTATTCGGTTTTTCTGACTGACTGCGAAGTTATGTCTTTGTAAACACATCCCTAAAACCGTCCAATACACTTGCTAACTCCTCTCATGTTAACTACTACAAGATTAGGAATGATACAAGAAATTTAAGTGAAAAGACATACCAAAGGACCTGTAGGTTCACTGCCTCTTTGAGCTAAGAATGCTGCTGTGACATTACCACCTATAAGCAGACAGAAATAAAACTGAGTTGCTACATCCATGACTTTTTCAGTCCTTCATTTTGCTGAAATAGGTGTCTTATCTCCCAACATCTAGCAAAAACCCAGACAAGAAAGTTACTTCAGAAAACATGAGAATAAATACCTTTGATTCTAGTGCTTAAGTCACAGTACTTATTTTAAATATATATGTACACATATACACAAATGTATGTTTTGCTTTCGAGATACATCTTCTGAAGAATCCAGCTTTTCTCAGGAATTACATCCTGGCATCAAAAAGTCTGATGTGTGTCAGAACTGCTACTTGGAAAGTCAAGGCCTGGGGTTGTGGTACCAAGGCTATGGGGAAAAACATCAGCCAGACAACCTCTGGACAGGAGTTTCACTTCTGATCACTCGCAGTGGCTCAAGCCATAGGGACTAGAAATAACTACTTCCAAGAGTAGCTCACCATCTCATAAATGATACATGTGAAGGAGTTCACAATTTCAACCTGCTTGTAAGAAGGCAGATTCTTGCTAGCACACATTTTTGGTTGTAGAAGGAATCCTGTATGAAAAAGGCTACATAAAACATTACGGAAAGATCTACTTTGGAGTGTTTTTTATGCCTTAAACTGATTTTGCCAAGTCTGTCCAGTATATGAATATTTACATCTTCTATCTAGAGGGCATTTTTTGAACACACTGTGGTTGCTTATCCATTCTTGAGGCCTATATCATAGTGAACTGTGGCAGTGTGCACATTTCTCATTATGCTCTTCAGCAGTAATATTTTTCCGGTAACCAGTGGCTTAAAAATAAACTAACCATGAGGGCTGAATTCTGGGATAGACAGAGGATGTTAAAACAAACAAACAAAAACCTAACAACAACAAACACAAAAACCCACCACACGCATAAAAAAGAAATGTAAAAAAGAATTAAAAATCAAATCAATGCCAACTATTACTTCTAATTTTTAGAGGATATGCACTATGACCAGTGTGAATTGTTTATTCATGATTTCATGATGTGAAGAAGTGATTATGACCCTCTAGCTGGATACTTGTGGGTGGTTCTTGTACATTTAATAGCACATCAAATATACATAAATGCTACGGAGTTGGACTTGATGATCCTTAAGGGTCCCTTCAAACTTGAGATATTCTATGATTTCACAATTCTATGACCTCATTTAAACAAAGCCATCAGGTTTGTCAAGCAGTCAGGAGAGTTTGTCCTGCAACAAACACACACACACAAAACAGAATTTTGGTAACAAGCTGCAGTTTCCAACCTGGGGCAAAGTCCACTGTTGCATAAAGACCCTGAAGAGCTCCACATCTCAAGTGAAACTGGCTTGCACCATCAGTTGTGAACAGTACCACCTCATCCCCAAGATGCCGGCGGAAGAGCTTCAGAAGGAAACGCATATAGTCATAGTCGCAAGCGAAGTAGCTTCCATACTCATTCTCTACCTGCGCAGTAAAAGCATGTCAGTAAAGCAGTGGCCAGCTTCAGTCTGCATCTGACACCTGAATGGAAAGCACAAATCAAACTGTCCTCTTCCTTTGACAGCAGGTCCTCCAGACCTGAGGAGTAAGAGAAGATAACACTTCTAGGCATTCATTCCTCTCACCTGTATCTTAGGGTGGAACAATCATTCTGTGGAAATAGGTAATTTTTCTACAAAAATCACTCTCCACATAAAATCGCTACCCTAGCTACTTAGCAACAGTGATCAAACCACAGTTTCTATTAAAAAATTGAGAGCTACAACCCATCTCCCAAGTAAAACTATAGAACAGGTTATGACATGATCAAAACTGCAGCAAAATTGGACCTCCAGAACACAGACACCTTTAAGAGACACACATGACCAGCAAAGCTCTGCAATGGACTCAAAGGACTGCGGTGAAAAGGACAAACCTGCTGCTACTGAGAGGTACATATCTTGCCCTCTTCTCAAGGGATGGACTTTCAAGCTTCAGATCCAATGCCCTGCACACCTGAAGGTTACTTCTGACATTCCTGTTATAAGCATCTTATTTCTGACAAGGAATAATTTTGCCCAGTGCTTTTACTCAATAGACATATTGAGTAAAGAGCAATGATTTGGGGTATATTATAAGAAGGGTCTCCAACCATTGAGTCTAAAAGGAAAAGTATTAAAACAAAGCTTCTGTTATGGTCAAATACTAAGAATACAAAACAGCCACCACTGCACATCTAGAAGGAATTTAAGAGAAGCTAGAAAGCAGCTACTCACTATGAACACACAACATTGTGTCCTGAAACATTTACAGCTTAAGTTAGATGCTAAGAACTAAAAAGCCTAATTTTTGAGGCTGTTTTTGTCACAAGCTTTAGACTTACTTCATGTTGCCTTTGCTTCTATCTGCAGGTATCCTTATTTGCCTTTTTCCTGTCAGAGGGTTTCAGGTCATTGTAATGTATTGTGGCTTTATGTGAGAACTGGCATGAAACTCGCATCTAAAAAGCCCCACAGGTTTCCTCTATTGCTTCTTATAGTTTTGGGAAACAACTTCGATAGAGCAGACAAGTGCTTTCTGCATTCTGGAAACAGTGCATTCAGTTCTTTAGGATAAGGAATTTCATCAGAATCTTTCAGCTACCTGAAACTGTTAAGGAACATGTGACATTACCACGCAACACCCATGGAGTGTCTGCAAGAGCAACATAAGCATCCATGCTGCTTGGGTTCATTTGATTTTCAGGAAGTTACCTGCACCATGATGACTGGACCTCCATTTTGATAGAGGTGAGGCCTCATCTTTGGCAAAAGGACACCCATCCATTTCTCCACTGCTGCCAGGTAATCTGTGATACACAAAGTATAAATGTTTCACTTTTCAGCTTTTTTCTAGTTTTTGTTTTAAATTACATATGGGTAGTCTTTACCTAGTGTCCTTAATATGCAAATTACAACAGAAGAGCATTTAATAAAGTGATGTGCTCCTATACTTGTTCATAAATGCCAGCTTCCAGTACAGTTTACTAAAAAATAAAACATTTAAACGCTGATGAACTTTGAAAATCACCACAGACTTAAATGTCTCACACATGTCATCCTATAGGAAAACAAATTAGAATGTTGCTATGTGTACTATTTTTTTTAACAGATAACTTATCCCACAATATGCATAACTGAAATCAGATACGATATATATCTTTGTCCCCTAACACCCTAACAGTAAGCACATTAATCTCCTGTGTCATCCCATCCTTGTATGTCTGGACAATGACCAGGTAGCACACAGGAAAGCCGTAACAAATTCTGGAATTACATGCACACTGACCAGCCAGGAAAGACCCCCACAAGGAATGGCCAGTTTGCTGCTGAAAAACTCAAATCTACGAGCTACCTGTCTTTTCCTCAATGGTGACAATAATTTATCTCTTGGCACCAATTTTCACTAAACTTGTCAATACCCTGGAAATTTTCTGCCCTCCTTTGTTCATTCTGCATACTTCTCAAATGCACACTTCTAATTTAAAGTATTGAAGGTTTTGCTCGTAAGATAACTTATGCTGAAATGTGAAATATCTTGCAATGGTCTCAAACAGCAAGTCACCTTGCTGCTAAAGTGTATTTTTGCTAGTCCTCTTTGGTGCCTCTACCTGAATCAGAAGACCTGAGAACAATAGATTTCTTCTCCAGTAGCCATGCAGGAAGACCTCCCTGAGAAAAGAAAGGATAGCACTTCACTGACCATTTCTACGAAATATAAGAATAATTTAGGCATTTACCAAACATATACTGAGACCTGAAGCTTGATTTTCTAGAAGTAATAATTCCAAATGAAAAAATAAATACAAATTAAGCTTGCATTGTAAGAAATCACTGAAGATGCATGGATTTTAACACACTAAACCAAGAGTCTTGTCCAAGGACACAAGAAGTATGTTCAACTACTTTAAGACAGAAATACTTGCATTAGATTTACCCTAGAAATGAGATAACTGTTACAAAAGGCTGTACCATGTCCCATTCTGCACAGATGTAAGGTCCAGCTCTCAGGATAACCAGCAAACCAGTGTCATTAGCAAGCTGCAGGAAATGTTCCAGATCTTTATCACCAGAAAAATCATACACACCCATCTGGGTTTCGTGGTAGTTCCATGGCACATACCTATGAAGAGAGAAGATCACCCTCCATTAGGAATCATAGAATAGTTCAGATTGGAAGAGATCTTCAAAAGTCATCTATTCCAACCCCCCTGCCATGAGCAGGGACATCTTCAACTAGATCAGGTTGCTCAGAGCCCCGTCCAGCCTGGCCTTGAATGTCTCCAGGGATGGGGCATCTATCGCCTCTCTGGGCAACCTGTGCCATCATTGTAAAAAATTTCTTCCTCATGTCTAACCTGACTCTCCCCTCCTTTAGTTTAGAACAATCACCCCTTGTCCTGTTGTAACAGGCCCTTCTAGAAAGTCTGTCCCCATCTTTCTTATAGGCCCCTTTTAAGTACTAAAAGGCCATAATATGGTCTCCCCAGACCCTTCTCTTCTCCAGGCTGAATGACTTCAACTCTCTTTGCCTGTCCTCACAGCAGAGGTGTTCCAGCCCTCCGATCATTTTTGCAGCCTCCTCTGGACCATCTCCAACAGGAAACTGAGACTAAACCAGAAATCTAAATAACAACTGTTTGCACCACATGCCCCAGAGATCTGTAATACTGAACTGGTCTTTGGATCAGTAAAATACAAGAATAACTCCAGGGCCTTTCTTCTGTGAGGTACGTCATATGGCAAAAAGCGTTAAAATTAATACTCAAATAAGGTTTAGTACTTCGCAGTATGTCTGCAGGAGTCCATGGCAATGCAAGAATAGATTTTAGTAGTGCCATTTTGAAACCACGATGTCTGTTCCAAAATGTAAGCAGTTAACAGTTTGGATGTTATCAAGTCAGCTGTCAGTTGTATAGTGGTGGGAGGTTTGTGAAGACATGAATCCTGTAAACCGTTCACAAAGGAGGTGGTCAAGAATGAGCTTGCTCAAAAAAGCCCATGACCCTTTGTGAATGGATCATGCAGGTAGCACAGGAAACACCAAGTAGGCTGACAGGTCCATGGTGTTGCCACTACAAAGCAGTTAATGTCTAAGCCTAAAATGATGTTGCATCTAGGTCCTGAATATTTTCATTGACCAGAGCAATGCAGGTTCTGGAAAGCCAGCATGGGAAGAATGGTCAAGTTAGAGGATGATAAGGTGCCCAGGAGCCTGGACAAAGTAAAATCTCATTTCAACCAAGCAATAAAACGCGCAAACAGATGACCATTTGTGAGAACATTTCTCTGCTACCTACAGAACTTGAGAAACCACAACCTCACCACAGAACACCTCGTGCAAGATAAAAAACACATGCTTGGTTGTAAGGCAACAAGCAAACATGTTACCCACCAACTTCTATGTGTAATGCTCTGTCTTATGGCCCATGCTTGACAACCATGAGAATTTTGGCTTGGGACAGTACTAAGTGGCATTCATAGAAAAGACAGACATCAAAATTCGGATGAGTACAGACTGAGCAAGGATTCAAGAGAATGGGAAAGCTCATCCTCCAAGTGCTTACTTCTTTGTGCATAGTTTTGTAATTCCTCTAAGAGAACTGTTCCCACTGTTCCAGAGAGGACAGATTTGAGAAAAAATTGTCAAACAAAACCCATGGTTAGTCAAGCAAAGATCCTCTCAAGCAACACTTTTTTTTACTCTCTGTGTTGGTTTGTATGTTTCAGCATTAATTTTGTAAGAACTACCCAAGAGCAAAAATTCAGATAACACTGCTCTCAGAAAGCAAGAAAAACAGGAACCTTCACATGAGCACACTACCAAAGTGGCCACAATCAGACATATATGCACATAAACATCAAACAGAAACATTAGTTAATATTATAGCCTCGCAAATGCCAAAATCTTAAGATTCTGTTTGAAAAGATAAAGCTTAAAATTTGTATGCCAGCACGGAGTCAAAGTAACACACTAAGGAATCAAAATGCAGTTTCTCCTCTCTGTGTAGTATATTTTATTTCTTTGTCAATTTGCTCTAATTGTTTCCAAAGCACATGATTAACTCATTTGTAAAACAAAGTAAATGCGCATTTAATGAATACATGAACCATGTGAAAACACATTGAACATTAATTTAGTTTTGTGCACATCATCTAAATTTCAAGCAGAGGTGCAAGCTGATTGCTGACATCTAAGATGAAAGCAGATAAAGTAGAAAACTATTTAAAATAAACAAATGACCAATCTATCTCAAAAAAGCCAATACTGGAGTATCGTATTGTGCTTGCTTTCCCTATTCCATATACCATTATCCAGATTATCACTGCAGAATAATTTTAGTTTGCTCTAAGCCATAACAACTGTTTTCAAGGCTATTGCTTAGAACCACAGAATTGTTTTCAGTTTTATACATATATATATATATATATATATATATATATATATATATATGACTATGGATTTATCAAGGACAGGTAAACATAATTTAATTTGTTCACAGAAAAGCTTGCCTAAAGGATTAGAGAAAAGGAAAAAAAGGTGATTTCTCTTGACTTAGCAAGACTTTTGGTACTTTGCTGTATGACATGCCTATATTCAAACATGAAAAAAAAATAGAGGCTAGTTGGTATAAGATTCACATAGAATAAAAATTAACCACAAAAGAAAACCCACAATTTGCTGGGAAAGCAATCTGGTATTTTGAGGAATATCCCAAGTCTCTTTTGTAGGTCTAACTATATCCAAAGCTTTTACTGACATTCAGGTGATGAAACACACAACATGCTTTGTAAATAGAGAGCAGCTGCAAGTCTGTCTGTGAACACGATCAGGTTTCTAAATGCTCTTAACTAATGAGCAACACAGTCTGACATCAATAAGCAATTCAGAGTTATCACTTCTTAATCCTCTCTTGCATAGGAAAAAGCAAAAAACACAAAATGAGAAAGAAGACACACAGAAGAAGTATTAATAGGAAAAGGGTCTGCAGGTACCATGGAACAGTGCCATCTGACCATGAATCACCAGCATGACAAAGCTCCTTCTGGGAGGAATTAACAGGCACATTGATGTAGCAACTCATTCACTGAAAAAAATGCTTCTAGCAGAAAGCTGCATGTGTTTGAGCAAAATAAAGATGACTAGATATTAACTTCATAACAGTTTCTAGCTGCCTAAAATACTACTACAGAAAACCAGCAACTACTTATATTCCTTTCTCTTTAGACTACTGAACAAGTTATTTATAACTGGTAAGTAAATTATAGGTTAATATGAGAAAAGCATTGTAGCTGTAATTTAACTACACCTTGTAACCTCATTGAAGAGTTTACAAATTTCTTCTAGAAACAAGTCTGAAGGTCTAGACATGCTTAATAGTGTCTGAGGTGAGGACAAAAAGGTTTCCCCAGCTCCCTTATACTCCAGATGGAAGAAGATGGAAAAATTCTTCTAGCAACAGCTTCAATTTATGACCCATGCTTCCCCACGAGGCTGGAAAAGAAACAAATTTTAGTGGACAAGAAGGGAAGAAAGTGGGGAACAAAATTTATGTGAAATGCTTTCTTACAGAATGAATCATGATATAAATGTATTTTAAACACTGGTCTAAAAGTTGTGACTAATACACTTTAATCCCCTTGTATATGTTCTACAGCTAGCAACATCCTCAAACTAAATCATTTTCCCTTAAAATTGTTATTATTAGCAATTATATTTCCCATACACCATTGTACAAATATATAGTCAGTTGTTAATGCTGTGCTGCTTCAGCTATAGAATAATGTAATGACTTTTACTCTCCACTTCGATACAACTTCTACGCTTTATCATATAACTTCTCTTTTCTTTAAAAGTCAGTTTTCCTCTCCTGCTTCAGAAATATGTCAACAGGCAAAAAAACTCACTTAACTACCTTAAAGTACAAGATAATTCTCCCTGTAATACCAGGTTAGTTTTTTTTTAATAGTGTAAAATTAAATCACTTGTACTATTCATAAATAATAGAGCAGCATTTTATACATTTCTAGTTAAATTACATACTTATGAGTCTTTCTCAAAAGTAAATTGTGCTTATTTTTTAAATTAATAGATATTCTAAACAGCAGCTCTTTCTTAGAAGGAATGTCTACAGGTTTAGAGTGTTCTGCTTATTAGTCAGCAAACACACTAAAACAAATAAAACATTCAAAATTCTTTAACCTATGATCCTGTAAGGTAACTACTAATTCTTCTAAGCAGCTCCTCCACTGATCTATAAATCCTACAAATATCTAGCCCCACCTGGTGGTTAATTGTTTATCTCATCCCTGCCAAAAAAAACCAAAACAAACTGCTAACTTTCAGTCCTCTCCAGATGTCTCTGACACTTGTTTCTAGCTGGCAAACACGGCTCAGGAACTGAAAACAAGGACAGGTGTCTCTGTGCGCTAATTGCCAAGGTCAGGAGCAGAGCTCCTAGGCTGACCTCCATCATCTTCTGGGATAGCATGCCAACCTCAACATCAAATTTCAGCCTGTTATTTGGAAGGTTTAGGCCTTCATAAGCTCTAATGCAAGACCAAGCTTCCTGTCACCTGTTTTCTCATATTCTGTTATTGCGTTAGATGTTTCCAGGTGCAGATGGTTATATCTATCTATATATATATATAGAGAGAGAGAGAGAGAGAGAGAGAGAGATACAGATATTCTGACTACACCCATTCAAGAGCCTCATGTGAGCTGCTGACTCACTCATTAGCTTAACAATGCATCAAGGCACAGCACAGGACTCTTGGAAACAAGGCAGCAGAGAGCAGGACGGAGAGCAGGTCTGGCTTGCTTTGACCACAATGTATGTACAAGGGCAAACCTGTAATAAAAGGATCCTGTTTCCCTTGAAGTGGTTAAGCCTCACTTTGGTAAGAACAAGGATGGCTCCCATATTTCAAATAACAGCAAGACCTTTCCCTGTCTCATGGGAAAAAAACTCAAGCAGCAAAATCACATTCTTCACAGGTGGCCCCAAGGCTGGGAGTCCAACTCCCACATTCTGCCAGAAGATCCGGCAGTGCTGGGGCCCATTCCGGAACAACTTCACACAACTGATATCTCAGTCCCTTGCTAATGATTTTACTGATCCAGGAAAGTTTGGCTGAAGAAAGAAAAAAACAAACCCACAACTAAATAATCTCCTAGAGCAATTTCCATTTTTACCAAATCCACACAAAATTACAGCAGAATTGTTTGGGAAATAATCAAGAACAGTAAGGCTTGATAACCTGACTACTTCAAAGAAAAATGAAAGGGTTTTGGTGCGTGGTTTGGCTTTTTCTTTTTTAGCATCAAGAGAGAAAGAGAGAGATACCAGTGTCAAATGGAAATATGCATGGATTTGATTATTTTAGAAAATGCAAGGCACAGGGTTACCTTCTGCTCATAAGGTATAAATTGAGGAGCTACCTTTCACCACAGTAGGAAAAATCCAAACGTAAGCAATGTTGGGGGAGAAAGTTAAAGAATTGCAATCTGCTCTACAAAAAGAAAAGGAGATTGTAAAAAACATGTTATCTGTCATCAGTGATGCTGCAACAACACACCTAAGGCCATAGGTCACATAACCACAGGGCAATACATGCTACCTGCACATGCCTAAACAGAAACAACTCAGCTCTCCCAAGACCAGAGACCAGTCAACACCAGCAACACAAGACAATCTCCACTCTATCCCACATAATGGAAGCACACTAATGCAAAACAGCGAAGCACAGAGTAAGAGATCTCAACAAGTGGAAAAAAGAAAAAAAAAAAATATATATATATACATATCTCACAGAATCACAGAATGGTTGGGGTTGGAATGGACCTCTGGAGATCATCTAGTCCAACCCACCTGCTAAAGCAGGTTCACCCAGAGCAGATCACACAGGAATGTGTCCAGGCAGGTTTTGAATGTCTCCAGAGAAAGAGACTCCATATGAAATTGCTTCCTGCTCTTTTCCAGACTACTTCTGCATTTTGCTGCAAGTGTTCTCAATATAAATCTTGTCTTCTCATAAACTTGCAGCCTCTCCAGTTTGGTAATCCTAAGCAAACTTCGTAGGATATTTTACCACCCAGGTCATTAGCAAAAATACTGAAGCCTGGAGGAGTCCCATTTCTGAGTCCAGTTTTCAAAAAAAAAAAAAAAAAAAAAAAAAAAGGGAGCAACCACCACAACCACCATAGCAATTTTGACATCAAACAACAGTCACAGGGGTGGGGGCACGAAGGTGAAGAGGGTGGTAACGGGAAAGAAAATATTCCTGTCTCAAAAGACCAGTGATGCAGGAGAGGCATGAACAGGCCATTTCAAAGAAAAAAGGAAGGGACTCCTTGAAAAAGCTGGAAATGAACAGAGGGCACCAAAGATATATGGGTGTTAGTAGGAAGAGGAAAATAAATCAGAGACATAAGGAAAATATGAGACACTACAGATCATAGAAGTGACAGAGCCACTGTCAGGACTCGGGCTGACCTTCAAGCCAGATATCAAATTGTATAATTTTCAGGTCCATTTAAGATTACTTTTATTGCAGAAAAAAAAAAAAAATTACATGGGCAATTCCAGCAACTCTGTCCTGAGCAAGTGTGTCCCTTAATCTCATTGTTCTTATGTGAGGGAAGATAGAACTTGCTTTCTTTGTTAGAAAACAAAAGAAAACACCCACCAAATAAAAAGTCACTACACCATCACAACACAGGGAAGAGTTTTACAACACAGAAAAAAAAAGACGCCTAAATTTGAAAAAAGGAAGTTCTTTTCTTTCCCTGTCATCTGTTCTTCACATACTAACCTTTACTAATCACATCCTTCAGTGTACAAGGCAACCCTGCCACTTGCAGGTGAAACAATACAGATTTCAAGGGAGGGAACGGAGAGATGGTACAACACTCCTGCTGAGCAAAGTGCCCTGGCCTGCAGGCTGGGCAGCCCATAGCACACAAGCAGGCTGTTTCAAAGAGAAGTTCTATAATGAGTCCTGTAATGATTTCGGAAAGAAAAACAAACACGTTTGGGAACTACAACCAATGCTTGAGAAGACTGTGCCTTACATTTTTCTAACATTCTTCTTCCCTTGTGAACAAAGCTTTGGAAAAAATCAGAGTAAACTGTGTTTTTTTTAATCTGTGCCTCACCTATTGCAATGAGTACACAACCAGGTAGGAAAGACAAAAAAGATGGACTAAAGGTTTGGTTCATGCAACCGAAAGTTGTTTAAACTGTTGTGGTGTTCAGCTTGTTTTGTTTTGTTTGTTTTTGGTTGGTTGGTTTTTGTTTGTTTTTAAATAAATACACTTACTGCCCAACCATTTTTTCTAAACTTAAACACTCCTGGTGAAATAGCTTGAAGTGCTACTGCAGCCTTCACCAATATTTTCAAGGCTTTATCATCCCTTCTCATCTCATCTGCCTTTTGACCAGAAATTATGATGCCCGTGGCAGAGGCAGAGCACATACAACAATTTTGTAGTTGCCAAGGTTCACAGTCCAACAATTTATTTCAGGTCACAATTGTACTCTGGGTTGTGAACCAAGAGGTGCTGTTTATCAGCAGGGAAGTGGACTGTCAGCTATAACCTGCCCAGCTGTCCCAGCCTCTTCGAGGTCACCCTGTACCACCCTTCACTTCTCCAGAGTCATCTCACCTATTATTTAAAAATTAATAAACCAAGTAAGCAACAGTAGCATTCCACTTAAGTACTTCTTATACATCCCCCAGGACTATAAATCACTTTGAAAGTCACCAGCTACTTACGTTTGAATGGCATCAAGTCCTGCCATCTTCATCTTCAACAAGCGGTCGCTCCAGTAATACTGGGGCACCCGTGAGTAGTGAATGCTACCTGAGATGTAACGGAAAGGTCTCCCATCCTTGACAAAGCAGCCAGAGTCATAATCAATCCCAAAACTCCTCTCGGGTATATCCTGTGTACAAAATACAATTAAATACACAATATAATCATTTCCTGCCTTGAAAGACATTGAGAACAGTCTACACAACATCTGTAGGTGACGGTGAATGGCTCTTCAGTAGCTACATATAGCCCACCTGAGCCTAACACCACACAGTACAATACATCTGCAAACCATTCAGCAAGGACAGGATTCTCTACTACACCAAAATATGCCACACACGTTCTCCACCTTTAACAAGTATATACTACCATCTTTCTACATTTTGCAGTTGCTTACACCACTGCAAGTGATGAGGAATTAATTACGGAAGATGTGGTAAATGGCAACACTTTGCACCCAATGCTTCACAACGCTAATTCCAATTTAATGCCACACTCGAGTATAGAAGTAAAGGCCAGCTGGGAGCTTTTGAGGAACAAATACCACATTCTAAATGCTCCAGGGCACCAATTAATAATACGTTCGAAAGCTCAGTTTCTAATAAGTGTAAAACTGTTTGATAGATCTGTCTGATAAACTGCATACATTTATGTAAGCCAGTAAAAATTAGTCATTTTCTGAGAAAGTCCTACTTTCAATACTATTTCAGCTAAGCACACCCAAAACACTGGAACTTAACTAAGGAGCAGGTCAAGAATAAGAATCTGCACTTCCTAGTAATAAGAAAAATCTCTTAACTTCAAGAGCATGGGATTACTCCTCAGATGAGCTTATGATCTTAGTAAGATTTTAAACTACTATGACCAACAACAGTACCTCTTTTACTTGTTAAAAACAATGAAAAACCTTTCGTAAGTGTCTGGCCCTATGCCTTTAAGAACCTTTAATTTTTTTAAACAAACTTTAACACCTCCAATCTTGTATCTCCCATGTGTCTTTGGCATCCCTTTCACCAGTACTACTTTTGCCCTTCATACACCACTGAATAGTTGGTTGGTTGTCCTCATGTTCTATGACTTTACATTTTATCAGATTCATTACTGCGCACATTAAAAAAAAAATCCCTTCAATGAAAGTTCAGTAGGGATTTATGAAGTAAAATTACGAGTCAGCAAATGTAAGCAGTTAGTTCTTCATACCTATCAGAAAATGTCTTAAACAAATAAGCCTCATTATTCTTTGGTTGTTATCCTAGTCCAAATGAAACACACCTTTCCAACGTGTAAATTAAAAGCTGTTGAAGGACAGCGGCCTTATTCTTGCAAGGATTGGCCTTGGCCTGCCCCATATTGAGGATAGGGCTTAGCAATTACAAAACTGATTACATGAAATAAAAGCAATGGAAATAGAAAGGCAAGAGAGATGCAGACCATCATACAACCCCACCTGACTCCCCACTACACAAGAGCTGTCCACCATCTGAGGAGATCTGCCCAGAGGTTAAGCAGGGACCAACAGACCACACAATTTTGAAGAACCTTCCCATGAAACCACTTCTTTCTGTTAACTGGTGAACAACATGTACAACTACAGGTAGAGCAAAGAAAAGCAAAATACAGCAGGCATGTATAAATAGAAAGCTGCAAGTACTGAGACTCCTGGCCAACAATTGGACACAACTGCCAACCAAGACCATACTCTTTGATCGACAAGACAACAAAAAGGAGCCAGTGCAATGTGTCACGGGTCCAAAGAAAAAAAAAAAAAAACCCACACCCTCCGGAAAACTGGAGAATTAAATTGCTGAGTAAACATGCCTATCCCTAGGCTGATATTAAATGGAGCAACTGAATGAGATAACACTCTACAAACATTTGAAGACTACAAACTCCAAGGAGGAGAAAGACTACAGTGTGTTGCAACTGCAATAATGGCATTTCTTCACAGAAAGCCCTAAACAAAGTAGTGAAAAATGTCTTAAATGCACATAGCAATGCAAAACATTCTGCCAACAGCGAGCAAGTGAAATTGTCTGTGTGGTGGACATATAACAACAGATGTGAGAAGATACATCCCTGAGCTGGCAGAGAAACAAGAACTACAAGGGATTGCCACGTATTGCACAGGAGAAGCTATTTAAGCCCTCATCCCACAAACACAGACCCATTCCTAAGATGATTTAACAAAGAGTTCCATGAGAGTTGAAATAAATCTTGACCAAACCAAGGTATGGATGTGCCAGGTGTCCACAAAGTCAGACCCTTACAAAGCTGAGAAATACTTATGTTCCAGAGCAGTTGTTTTGTAACTCAAAGGCTGGGATTCTCCCTGAGGAATTAAGTTGGTTGAGTAACTCCAAGCTGTTAAACCTCAAGTAAATTACCACTACAGAGGATGCACAGGTATCTACCATCTGTTTACTCTTTCAATTCAAATCTAAGTGACATTTTGCTGATCTTTAATTTATAACCTGCATGTTGATTTCCTGGGCATGCTGCACTAGGATGGATCTGTACTGTGTGTATCCATCCTATAAGGAAACCATTCACACCAATGAACACCAAGTAGATGTTCCACATTCTTCAGATGTTTTTTACTCTAGGACACTGTGACAAGTTGGAGCATTAATGTAGAATCCAGTGCTTCAAAATGATCGTGATTAAATAAAACTCAGAACCCAAGTGCAGCAATGCAATTCTGCAATATCAACTAAATAAATAAAGTACTAGGAAAAAAAAAAAGCACATTAAAAGGCCATTAACCCTGGAAATAAAGAAGGCGAGTAAAAATAAATTGTTGTTTCCCTCTGAAAAAGGATTTTAACCCCCTCACCTAGATGAACCACACCAAGAGGTTTATGGAAAAGACACTTGCTCAATTTATGGCAGGTAACTGTTGAGAGATGAACATCAAATAAACTGTTTACATAGTTCCACACTCAGGGGACAGACACCTCTGGCAGAAAAACAATAACTTCTTAAAACAATAAAACAATGAAATATTAATTATGAAAGTGATCATTATTGAACTGGTTACCATTTAAAGGCCACACTTTTAAAGCTGTGACCATAACTGTAAATCACCTTCCCTACACATACACATCCTGATACTGTGTTACTATGGGGGTGAACAGGGGGAAGGAAGATTCCGGAGTCCTTAAGCTGATTCATCTCATTCATTTCCCATTGTAAACGGACTTCTTTTCACGATCAATTATTCAGCATTCTTTTATTGGCAGTGCATGGCTCCACCCATGGCTTGCAGAGGAGAGATTGCAATTAAACATCAAGAATTTCTGTCTGGCTCTGTCAATGTTGTATACTCATGCTTGTTAATACAGAGCGTGAATGAACTCTCTGCATCTCCTGAAAAGCTGGGGTAGTGGGTCTGCTGGTTTGGTAAGCAGATTCAACAGACACAAACTGCACAGCTTAAGATGCCAGTTCATCCATACCACATCATACTAATGCCCAGCTGAAAACTCACACCCTTAGAGGCAATGGTATCTTATATGCTCAGAACACACTTGCAGAGAAGTGGGGAGAACTAAAGATTTTCTCTTTTCTTAAATCAAGTAAGAACTTATTTTTGCAACCTTAATGCTCTTTCAATATCTTATAATGTTTATGTCTCTCAATACAGGAAAAAAGTCAAAGCTTCAGCACACAACACTATTTAATAGTGGCTAGGATGCCTCATTCTGCAAATTAACGATGCAGGGCTTATTTAATTATTTGGAAAGCAAACAAATGTGGACACAAATCCTCAATGAACTCCCCCATCTGTGGAAGATTTCTAGCATCTCTTACAGAGACCATTCCATCACAGAACACCCCTTTTCAAGGCCCTTTCTCTATCCCAAAGCTTAAGTACCAAAATTGAGAACCCCAAACCACTTGTTTTCTTCTGCTCCTTCCAAAAAACTCTTGGTATCCTTTCTCTGCCCTTGAAGTGGTTCTTTTTTCTGCATCACATCCTCATCTCTTCGGCCTGCACTTCATCCCTCTAGAAGGCATCAGGCAGATTTAACAGTGGCCTTACCTTTTCTACTTTCCACCATGCCTCACTAAGCAGTATGAGTGTAAAATCCCCCCAAACTAGTCAGATTTATTGCCAGGAGCTTTTTGTTGGTAAACAGAATTAGTGTGCTAAAATGATTTGTCATGTATTGCTACAATAAATATTGGTACAAAATAAAAGGCCATTAGAGGCATCTTTCTTGACAAGCAAATAAAGTTTTATTAAATCCCAACATTTAAAGCAGTTGTTATACTACAATTTACATATTTTCAAATCCACTCGGTAATGATTATATGATGTAATAAATGTATCTTTCACAAAGTGATTATACTATTCTATTCTGGTATTATTCTGACAGTGATCAACTCCCTCTTCCAGTGAACTGGCCTTTAATAAGAAAAAATATATATTCATTTAATTAAGTTATCCAGATCAAATACATTCCACACATTCTTAAAAAAATACCAAAAAAAATATTAAAAAATTACAAAATAAGCAGCACAGCATTTTTTTTTCATCTGGAATACTGAACACAAGTCTAAATTATGCACACTCAAGTCAAATTAGGAAAAGTATCGAAAAAGCCTTGGAGGACAATTATGGATTGCTTTCTTGGAAAGATTTTTTAAGAAAAGGTTCATTCCTCTTACTACCAAAAAGAAAGTTGATCTCAGACAACTTACAGTCATACTTTAAAAAAAAAAAAAGGCTTTGAAGTGTTCTGGCACAGAAAGAAAACATTAATGAAAATCATCAAGCAAACAAGCTTTCAGAGGGAGGCAGTTGCAATAAATTTATGAAATTCTAATAGGACCACTCCTAAAAGGATGTGTATCTGCTCCTAAAAGGATACACAAAGACCTTCAAAGAGGAGCACATACAAAGCAATGAAGCTTCTACGCACCCCTGGGACTGAAGGATTGCTTCAGGTAGGTTTTTGTGCACATTTGGACTGAATGAGGAAATAAAAAGGGCAGGAGAAAAAAAAAAGTAACACTAGCAACTCACTGGGAAACCAATAGCACCTAAAAACAGTCCTACAAAAGCCTCTCAGTAAGGGAACTAGCTAAACAATTAATCTTCTTAACACAGTAATAACCCTCAGCATGACAAATGAAAAGCTGTCCTCCTGGACCACTGGCCTAGAGGGAACACTCTGTTCTACTAAACCCAGAACCCAGATTTTAACTGAAGGCATGTTGATAAGTAAACAAGTTACAGGCTATGACAAATTCTTTCTACAGAAGACAACTTGACACTAAGCCACTAATGGGAAAGAACCTCGGAAGGACCCCATGCAGGCAGTGTTAAATACATGTGGAAACTTTAGGATACTTAAGCAGATATTATTGCACAAGCATGAAAAAAGTGTACAAAATTATAGGTTCTGGGCAACAGAAATTATCTAGTCCGGCAAGTAAACTGGTGGGGTGTTCAGTTTTCAGACTAAAAGAGGACTGATTTCTCCATCTCGTCAGCCTTCCAGCACACATTTATAGCATTTCTTTATATTCTCCTGCAAGTAAAAATGCAAGATGTTTGTACAGAGAAACAGGATACAAAACCAGCTTGGCAGTTAGAAACTGCCTGGTGGTAGAGGGGAGCTGAAGGGAGTGGATGAAGTGAAACTTCACAATCTTGCTTCCAGAAAAGCCCAACTGTACATAGTCTAAGGTACCCTTCAAATACACCACCCCACACCTCCTGCAAAATGAGAACAGGAGCTGAAGAATAAAACAGAAGTGTGTCTGGCTCAGGATCACACACAGGAAGGCCGGGAAAAGCTGACGAGCACAGCTCTGGTCCTGCCATCCTCAACCTCCTGGGTCAGCACTGGTCTCTCTCGCCTCATGCCACACAGGTGTCCCCGAGAGGAACACAGGTCCTGGTGGGCAGAAAGGCAGCACAAGGGAGACCCTGCAGCTGCAGCTGGAGACCTTGGAGTCAGAGGCAGGAGTCCCAGACTTGTACTGTTTGTGGTGTTTCATACAGCAACACTGAGTAGACGGGAAGGAAAGAGGAAGGCATGCAGAAGTAAACTCTTCCATCAGCTTGGACAATATATGCACATTAATTTACATCCTGGCTTTCTTAGATGAACACAAAGATATGGAAGCAAGAATGTTTTTATTAGTATTTTCTAATCTGTCGGATTTCTCGGAATGATATTAATTACTGCTAAACCCTTCTAGGAAAGACAGAGAAATTCTCCATCCCCCATTATCCTGTGGCAGTTATTCTGCTATGTGCCTGTCAAACAACCAGGATGTTTACAGGCAAATGCTTTTAAAGAAAGTCACCTGTTGCAGAGTTTAGTCTTCCCAAAAAGGACACCATTTACTTGAAATATTAAAACCTTAAAGTTAAAGTATTAACCCATTGAATCTCATTTGCATTGTTTTCAAATAGCATCTCCTTAACTCATGTAAGAGAAAAATCACAGAAGAGAAATTAACCATAAACAAAAAAATATAGAAAGAAGAGAAAATTGACTATTTCAGCTTTGGATTTTGTGCTTTACGTCAGGAGGTACTGTATGCTCAGGCAGCAGCAGAAGTTATTTTAAATATGAGTTTTCTTTCTCATTTGATTTTATTAGAGCACTTTTCAGCAAGCAATTACTAGATGCCAAGTTATTCTGGGGAAAATACCTGCTGAAAGAAAGCTACTTTTACCCTTTGGTATCAGTCTCCCCAGTTTTTTAATTGGAAAAAAAAAAAAAAAAAAAGAATTTCAGGAACTGATGCCTAGCAATTTTCTGTACTGGTATGCAGAACAGATTGGAAGCCCTAGTGCATGCTATAGACAGATAGCAGGATAAACGTATCCAATCAAAACAAGCAAACAAACAAAACTAAACACATACCCCTTGCCATAACATTTCTAGTAAAAGGTTTCTGGAGTTCACATACACAGTGAACATTCCACAGTCACTCCTGCAAAACATGCATGAGCGATTATACTGCAAGAGATCAGAACTTCACCTGTCTGAGATTTGATAAGGCAGCTGCCTGATGGATAACATAACAGAACATGAAGTAGCTGAGGACACAGATGTTACTGAACATGCACAGGACACACATTATCTCCATGACATCAGTGTTATCTTTAAATGCAGAACTGCAATAATAATGAACTCAAAGGATAAATTTCTTCAGTATTTTAACATGCCTGATTTGTTTTAAAGGCCCAAGATACAGTTAGTGTTTTCTGCTCAAACTTAACAGAACCTGCTCAAGTCCACTCTAACACGACTTTTCTGGTTTCCTTGAAAAAAGATTGGCTTTCAGAGCAGAAGATCCAATACGCTGACCAAAAAGTATGGTAAAAGTTTGTCAAATGGAAAGCACCTCAAGGAGAACGTAGAATTATCTCCGTTATTTCAGCTCTGCTGCCCAGCCTCATAGGTATTCCAAAGTACATCGTCCCAGGGCTGACATAGACAAAGGTATTCTGCCCAACTTTGTACAAGCCCACAAAGAAGGGATTCAGAAAATAAGCCCCAGCATTTAGGGGGAACATCTGCCCTCCATGAGTATGGCCAGAGAGAATTAAATTTATGTCTGGTCTCTCCTGAAGGGCCCACTTTGCAGCAACTGGCTGATGAGCTAACAACACTATTGCGTGCTCACTGCTACAACCTCTAAGAGCTTTTTTTAAATCCATGCCATGCCCTGAATAGCGCAATACATCTGCTTCAATATCATCAACACCAGCCAGGCAGAACCAGTCATCAGTGCTCTTTGGTGAAACAATCTTCACATTTTCATTATGGAGTGGTCGAATGTTAAACGATTTTAACAGCTCAAACCAGTTGCTAACATCTGATGTGTAGTACTCATGATTTCCTGTGACAAAGTAAGTACCCAAAGGAGAGTTAAGTTCCCCAAGAGGCTCAACAGCAGGTCGGATGATCGCTGCCTCAGAGTCAGTCAGGTCCCCAACAATCACCGTGATATCTGGTTTCAAATCCTTAACCATTCTCACAATCATGGCAAGCTTGGTCTTCCCAACTGTAGGCCCCAGATGGATATCTGAAAGCAACACCACTTTCAAATTATTCATTGTTGAGGGCAGCTTGTGAACTGGAACCTCCACTGAATTCACAGCAGGAGGCCGGGAAGCATTTAGCAGCCCAATGACAGTCAGCACAGCAGTCAGCATGACAGCCAGAACTGGTTTCATCGCTGTTCTGCTGTTCTTGTTGCCAGTGATTGCCTTAGCACTTCTTCCAGCCAAGAACTTGTACGCCTGCTCTACAGAGCCTAGAGTGAAGAGGAAGAAGATAAGGAGGATATAGGACCCCAGACAAGTGTAGGCAGCTAAAGAAAAGAAATAAGGCTCTTCTGCAACAAGAAATAGCAATGTAAAGAAGCTTGAATGAGCCAAAGCCAGAAACATGAACACAGCTATTTTCCATGGCATGAAACAGAAGGAGCTGGCAGCTGAAGACCTGGAGAACGTAGTGACTGTGCATCTCCAAACATGAAGAGATCCTATCAACATGAGTGTATTAGCAAATAGTGCCATCTGCAGCCTTAGAAGCCGACGCCGCATCCTGAATTCAAGTTGTTCTGCCAGATAACTCCGCGATAGCATCATGGAGAAGAAAACCACTCCTGCAGCCACTGCAGCCTTTGCTTCAAGAGGCAGTTGCTTGAAGGATATCATCTTTGCTTTCTGACTGTTTCCTTGTGTTCTGCAGAAGTCTCCAGTAGGCAATAATGTGGTTATGAAGGGATGCCTTGGGTCAACAAAGCCTGCAACCAGGAACCAGTATCAGCCGTTTTAAAATATTACATGCATTCCCTTTTTCCCAAACTGCAATAAAGGACTGTTAACTCTGTACAGAGTATCCAGGACACTGGGTCATGCAGAATTACTATCACAAAGACAGGGACAAGATTTCTTAATGTGGAATAAACCAGACAATTGAAAACACTGGATCCTGGCAGTCCACTTCTAAGCTCCCTGCCTGCCTCCCTCAATGACTCCTCCTCTTTTTTTCCTAAATATGGTATTTCCTCATTAAGACTTCCTTATGGTAGATAGCAATAGATCACAACAGTGATACGAGTGCTAGAACTAATCATTATAGTATTTACAAACAATCATTATAGTAATTTGTACACCCCGTACATGTTCTGTGACTAAGCTGTTCTGCTGTTAACTTAGCATGTGTGTTTTCTGTTCTTCCCAAGCAGTTGGCTCCATCTCAAAAGCAGGTATCACCCTACATTAGAGGTATCAAACTCATTTTAGCCAGGATCCACACCAGTCTCACGGTTGCCTTTAAAGGGATGACTATAATTTTAGGACTGTATAAATGTAGGAGTAGTTACTTACTAATAGCAAGAGGTTTTTTAACAAATGCTACAGCAGCACTGAAATCCCCACTGGAACAGCTGCCAGATGGAAGCGCATTCCCAGAAACTGCACAGGCAGACATTCTTGCCTCCAGTTGTGAATAAGACTTCTCCAAAGCCTTGAAAATTGGTAAGACCAGTGAAACACACATTGTGTTCTGCTACTGACTTGCCATTGACTTCCACTGCATGTACAGTTCCCAAGACCCAACACCCATTTCAGCATATCCTGGTCTAAAAGGACATGATTAAGCTGAAAAGGATTAAAACATCACATACTGTGCTTCTTTAGAAGTAAAAGGAGCACTAAGTCTCATGTATCTCTGCTCCCAGATTGAAAATAAATAAGCAAGCATCAGTCATGCTTGAATCATACTGGAATTCCCTGGTTTGCTCTGTATTTTGCTCAGAGTACAGAATGTTCCTACTTGTGACCAGTTTACATGCTTCTATTTAAAATAAAACAGTAGGTTTATTTTAACCATAGATGAAAAAGAGTTTGGATGGTGTTTCATAACATACAAGACCAAGTCTGAGATAACAAACTACCTTATTTAAATAACTATATGTCACTGCATGGTTTTCACAACACTTCCTGTCTCTAGTCAACACTTAGCCAGAGAAAAAGTAATTAATCATTATACCCCAGATATTTTTTTTCCTCAGACCTAGGGAACCAAAGCAGCCTTGTAAGGCTCTGCAGTGAGCTTGAGTCTACAAACCCTACCTAGTTTGCCAGGTTGCTTATCTGCAGCATATGCCTTGCCAAACTAGTTTAAAAGAACATTAGCACCTCCGTGATGACAGGACCTTGCCATACTTTGAGGATTAGACCAAGTTTTAAGAAGACCCCCTTCCCTCATTGCTTGTTCAGGGAACTGTGGGCTGATAAAGAATCGTGCCTCCCAGTCTCAGTTCCTCAAGCCCTCTTGGCTGTTGCAACACTATTCTTAAAAAACAGTGTTATTTTACACACATGCCTCTACAGAAAACAAACAAGCCTAGGAAGATAAGAGTATAAGTGTCCTATGGGTTCAAGTCTGCAGTTCCTCTAAATATCAGGCCATATTCTGTCTGGACAACAGCAATAAGAAACACTGTTTAAAGAAACTACATGATCCTGGCCATTGCCTGTTGTCTACATCCTTCATACTCCTCCATCAGACAAAGCTGTTAGAGACGTTGGAAGGCAAATTCTTACCTAACCATCTTTGTATGTTGTTTATGAACCTGATGCATTTTAATTTCACTAATCCTTTTTTTGGAATGTGTTAAATACTGTCCACTTCTACAAGCTCCTGTAGCGGCAAATTCCTGAAAAATCACTATATACTTCTAAAGTATTTTATCCATTTTAGGCTAATCTACTAAATCCACCAAGTGCTCCTCTTCTAATCCTACCAAATTTGGTGACTATTGGTTCCCCACTCGTCTTACCCACCACCCTCAGACTTTTTTTAAGCCTCAGCTATAAACTCACCCCTCAAAGACCACACTTGCTGTCATCCGATCTTCCCTTTGATTAGTGTCTCCCATGAGGCTGTGCAACTTTTCACACAGCTTTAACAACCTGTGCATCATTCAACTAGCAACATCTATTAAGACAATACTGACACCGTGCTTCAAACTGAAGGCAAAAACAAGAAGGCACAGTTCGCAGAGCAACCGTAAAGACTAAGGCCCCTGGTTAGGTAGTAGTAGTGCGCCAGGGGGCAGAGCAGCAAGAAAGTCATAGAATCATAGAATTGTTTCACTTAGAAGAGACCCTCAGAATCAGCAAGTTCAACCGCAGCCTAACTCTAGCACTAAACCATGTCCCTAAGAACCTTGTCTAAACACCTTTTAAACACCTCTAGCTATGATGACTCCACAACTTCCCTGGGCAGTCTGTTGCAATGCCTAACAACCCTTTCTACAAAAATATTTTTCCTAATATCCAATCTAAACCTCTCCTGGTGCAACTTGAGGCAATTTCCTCTTGTCCTATCACTTACTACTTGGGAGAAAGGACCAATGCCCTCCATGCTGCAACCTCCTTTCAGGCAGTTGTAGACAGCAATAAGGTCTCCCCTCAGCCTCCTTTTGTGCAGGCTGAACAGCCCCAGTTCTCTCAGCCACTTCTCATCAGACTTGTGCTCCAAGCCCCTCACCAGCCTCGTTGATGCTGAACCTGGGCAGAATGGGAAAAATTCCTCTCCGTCTCCTCACACACCACAGGAAGAGCAAGAAGAGCAAGTTCTCCCATGGGATCTGCTAATGGGGTGTCAGGATCAGTTAACTGCAGCTCAACTTCCACTTCCCCCCTCCCACCCGTGGCTTGTTTAATGAGCCCTTGTAGCACGGTGGAAGAGGCACAGCCGGCAGCTGCGTTCCGGCCCCCAGGTCCCGCAGGCAGCGACCCCGGCGATCACCGCCCGAGGGGCAAGGGCAGGCACCGCCGGCGCTTTCTCACTACACCACACCGAGGGTCGGCGTGGCCGAGAACAGATAGCCCCCTCAGGATAAGCCGCCCCCCGCTGCTCCGGCAGCTCCCTCCTGCATGCAGATACAGGCCCGGCGCCCGCGCCCCGAATAACACCTCCCATGAACCACAAATCGCTAACGAACTACAAACGGACCAAGGCTGATCGTCCTCCTCGGGAGCCAGGCCGGCTCCCGCTCCCCTCAGAGCTGCGGGCCGCCCCTAAGTGCAAGGGGCCGCACGGCGCAGCTTCCCCGGAGCGGGGCCTTAAGGGGAGGGGGAGACAAGAGGACTCACCGCAGCCCGGAGGAACGCTGCCAACCCGGCCAGCGGGAGCAGGAACCGAAGCATTCCGAGAGGAGACAGCGGAACTTGCGCCGCTCAGGCCGCCATGCCATTAAACGGCGGCGTCAGCTGACTGCCTGTCGGGCCGGGCCTGGCCTGTCCGCCCCGCCCCTCTCCGCTCCGCCCCGCCCCGCCGCCTGCCCGGGAACGGCCCGGCCGCAGCGCCGGCATGTCCCGCTCACACCGGCACCCCGCCGTCAGTGCCCTGCCAGCCGGCTTCTGACCTCACCTCCCACTCCCTCCCAGCACACAACACGCTCCATCCGGCCTTGATCTGGAGGTTTGCTTCACATCACAGACTCATAGAATGATAGAATCATACAACAGTTTGTGTTGGAAGGGACATTCAAAATCCATCTAGTCCAACCCCCCTGCAACGAGCAGGGACATCTTCAACTGGAACAGGTTGCTCAGGGCCCAGTCCAGCCTGGCCTTGAATGTCTCCAGGCATCTACCGCCTCTCTGGGCAACCTGTAAATACATTAGAAACAAAAAGTGGGCTAAGGAGAATCGCCACCCTTTATTGGATGTGGGGGAAAACATAATAACAGAGGACAAGGGAAAGACTGAGGTACTTGCTGCGTTCTTTACCTCAGTCTTCAATAATAGGACCAGTTCTTCTCAGGTTACCCACCCTCTGTGCCAGAAGACAGGGATGGGGAACAAAATGAAGCCCAAATAATCCAAGGGGAAATGATTGGTGACCTGCTACACTACTTACAACATGCACAAGTGTATGGGGCTGGATGGGATCCACTCAAGGATTCTGAGAGAGCTGGCAGAAGTGCTCACCAAGCCACTTTCCATTATTTATCAGCAATCCTGGCTCAGTGGGGAAGTCTCAGTTGATTAAAAGTTGGAAAATGTGGTGCCCATCTACAAGAAGGGTCGGAAGAATGATCTAGGGAATTACAGGCCTGTCAGTCTGACCTTGGTGCCAGGAAAGGTCATGGAACAGATCACCTTGAGTAACAACACACGGCACATACAAGATAACCAAGCAATCAGGTCCAGTCAGCATGGGATTATGAAAGGCAGGCCCTGCTTGGCCAACTTGATCTCCTTCTATGACAAGGTGACCCACTTGGTGGATGAGAGAAAGGCTGTGGATACTGTATACCTAGACTTCAGTAAAGCCTTTGATACCATTTCCTACAGCATTTTCCTGAAGAAGCTGGCAGCTTATGGCCTGGATGGGTGTACCCTGCAATGGATAAAGAACTGGCTGGATGGCCAGGCCGAAAGAGTGGCGGTGAACAGAGCCAGATCCAGTTGGCGGCCGGTCACGAGTGGTGTTCCCCAGGGCTCAGTATTTGGGCCGGTCCTGTTTAATCTCTTTATCAATGATCTGGATGAGGGGACTGAGTGCACGTTCAGTAAGGCTGCAGAAAACACCAAACTGGGTGGGAGTGTTGATCTGCTGGAGGGCAAGATGGCCATACAGAGGGATCTGGGCTAGCTGGATCATTGGGCTGAGGTGAGTTGTATGAGGTTTAACAAGGCCAAGTGCTGGGTCCCACATTTGGGTCACAACAATGCCATGCAACACTACAAGCTTGGGGGAGAGTGGCTGGAAAGCTCCCTGGTTTGCAAAGGATCTGGGACTGTTGATTGACAGCCAACTGAACATGAGCCAGCAGCGTGCCCAGGTGGCCAAAAAGGCCAACAGCATCCTGGCTTGTATCAGGAATACTGTGGCCAGCAGGACTAGAGAAGTGATTGTCCCACCATACTCAGCACTTGTGATGCCCCACCTTGAACCCCGTGTCCAGTTTTAGGCCTCTCACTACAGGAAAGACATTGAGGTGCTGGAGAGAGTTCAGAGAGGGGCAACAAAGCTGGTGAAGAGTCTGGAGCACAAGTCTGATGAGGAGCAGCTGAGAGAACTGGGGCTGTTTAGCCCGGAGACCTTATTGCTCTCTACAGCTATCTGAAAGGAGGTCTTAGCATGGAGGGTGTTGGTCTCTTCTCCAGAGTAACAAGTGATAGAACAAGAAGAAATAGCCTCAAGTTGTGCCAGGGAAGGTTCAGATTGGATATTAGGAAAAATTTCTTCACGAAAGCGTTGTAAAGGATTGATAGAGCTTTAAACTACATTAGAAAGCAGAAGGGGCGGTACTGGGCTAGTTATTAATGAGCAATGGGATGACACACCGAAGCTCAAGGAGTCGCATGCTAATGAGATTCTCTAGACTGCGCCACAAGGTGATGGGCACAGTGAAGCACACCTGAAGTGTTTCTACACAAATGTGCACAGCATGAGGAACAAGCAAGGGGAGCTAGAAGCCTTGGTGCTGTCCCAGGGATATGATATCATTGGCATAAATGAAAGCTGGTGGGATGAGTCCTGTGACTAGTGTGCCATGATGGATGGCTACAGGCTCTTCAGGAGGAATAGGCAGGGCAGGTGAGGCAACGGGCACAAATGAAAACTTGAAATTCCATCTGAACACAAGAAAACACATTTTTATTGTGAGTTTGGTGAAACACTGAAAGAGGCTGCCTGTTCCCAGCATGACTTGAGCAGTCACCAGTTCAACAGAGGCTTCTCCTCCATGCCTGTCCTCCTCCTGTCCTCACTCCACTGATCCTTGCTGAGGCCTTGTGTGTGGTATCCTGAGGCTTTGGATAGAGACGATGCAAGCCAAGGATCCTGTAGATTGCCCACTTCAGGAGCGCGGGGCGTGGGGCGAAATCCACGAGGAAGGTGATCGCTCTTCTGCCTTGGTGGAAGACCCTCATCTTGCTGTGGGTGTTCAGGCTCTTCCTGGATGCTGTACCAGTGTCCTGGTTTTGGGTAACAGGGAGCATCTGCCATGGTTTATTGCCACCTTGCCTTAAACCCTGATAACCAGAAGGAGGGCAACCGAGCTCTGCTGGCTTCCTGTGGCAGCCAGCAGCAGAGGGCTTCTTGCCCGGTGCCTCTCCAGTTGCCCATGAGACAGGGCTGGCTTCTTGGAGGACCCGCTGTGTCCAGCTGCTGTCCGTGTGCCCAGCAGCTGCCCCTCTGCCAGCCCCATCCTCAGTCCTGCCCCCCATGCTCTTCGGGCTGAGCTGGGAGAGGACAACGGCAGAGGCACATTGGCGCAAGGGAAGATGGGGGCCCTTCTCCGCCTCACGTTCCCTACTGCGGGGCCAGGGAGCACGGCACAGCTGGCTGTCCTGTTCTGGACGGTGCTGTCCATGGACTGAGCCTGGTGACTTTCCAGGCAAGTGCCAATCATGATGCAGCTTCTTCTTTAGAAGGTGAAGTTCCAGGGCCTCCTGGGCCTCCTTTGGCAGGACGCAGTTGTCTGGGAACCAGGAGAAGGTGACGGATCCGGTGTTCAGCAGCTCATGGGGCACTGTCCTGTGGGCTGATGACTTCTGGGACTGCTGCACCAAAGCAGGGAGCGTTCCGAGACGGATCTGTTTGCTTTTCCTCCACATGTGCCCCTCTAGTCTCTTCAAGAACTCTTTTCCCCGTTCCAGTGTCAACATGGGACGAGGATCCGAAACACCAAGCGGCTGGCCACCACCGTCGTCAGCTGCGTGTGAGACTGGAGTGATGGGCGAGCTGGCCTGGTGGCTGATGTGTCCGTCCAGCACCAAGGGACCTGGCCCTGCGAGCCCGTCAGCCTGGCTGTGAAGCTTGCCGCTGGGCGGGGCTGTGGCTAGAGCGAGCGGCTTCAGGGCCTCTGGCTCTTGGTGAGTCCGGCCCCTGTGCTGGGGAAGGAGTTTGATCTGCACACGGCGTCCCAGACAGCGCCTACAGCATGATGAGGAAGGCGAGTTCCACTCGCAGGTGCTCTGGCGTTTTCGTCGCGGGGCAAACAGTTGCCAGCTCTTCTTGGCCGCCTCTGCGCACTGCACACAGCTGAGGTCGTAGCACAGGAACTGGCCCAGAGACCTGCAGCCCGACACCCACCTCTTCTTGCCTGCAACACAGCCGGGGGATGCAGCACCCTGAGCAGAGGCCTCACAGCTGAGTACAGTGCTGTGGCAAGGGGCCCGGTTCTAGTAGGACATGGGCATGGACACAGCCCAGACCTGGTCGGCAGCCAGGGCACCACGAATCCAAGCAGCTGGGACAAGTCCAGGACTGTCTGGGCACCGTGCAGAGGGCCCATGGCAGAGGAAGAAGGCCACAGGAGGGATAAGGGGTCATGTGGGAGGGATGAGACTCCCTCGGGAGGGACGTGCAAGCTCAAGGCAGCAAGGCGGATGGGGAGCCCCAGAGCCCTGGTTTGAGCCGCCTTCTAGAGCAGACCCTGGGACAAGCACATCCCTCGTGGATGTGAGGGTGTGACAGCAGCTTGGCTACCAGGGGCCACAAGGATGGCCAGCCGGGCACGTTGTCCCCAGCAGCAGCTGGCACAGGGGAAGAGCATGGCCTCACCTGGGTCCCGAGCCTTTTTCTGCCACTGGCACCTTCGTCTGCACGGGGAGACCTGCAAGCACAGCAGCACTGCGTCAGTGACCTTGGCTGAGCCCTGACCCACAGTGCATGTGGGTCCTGTCCAGCCCCAGTTCCCCCAAGGCAAAGGAACTTCCAACGAATCAGCAGCCAGTCAGCTGGCCAATCCTCCTGGGAAGGGCTCCCCAGGAGCCTTCCTCCTACCTGGTGCCGCTTGCCAGAGAGTCTGCGCCAGCAGCACTGGGTGATCCAGGCTGCCAAGAGCAAGAGGAATGTGCTGGCCCAGAGCAAGGGGAGCCAGCTGTACGGAGTCATTTCCACAGCGTCCAGCATGCTGGGGCTGAGGTTAAGAGCAGGAGAGCAAGCGCTCTCCTTTGAACCTGCTCCGGCCTCCCTTTTGTCCTCGGGGGATGAGGCGGAGACAGTGATGTCACAGCCATTGTGAGCCTCCTGAGCGCATCACAAATGCTGCAAGAGGCACTCCAGGGGCTGGGTGACTCTCCTTTGACACTGTTTCCCACAGCATTCTCCTGGAGACACTGGCAGCTTGTGGCCGGGACGGTTATACTTAGCCGCCAGTTCAACACAGTCCTCTCCTCCATGCTCTATGGCTTCCTGTCCCTGTCCTCGTTCCACTGTTCCTTGCTGAGGCCTTGTGTCCTGAGGCTCTGGATATAGACGATGGAAGCCAAGGATCCCTTGCAACAGCCCTCTGGACTGGGGGCACTCCTGGCAACGGAATTAGTCTCTAGCCTCATTCTGCCTGATGATCCATCACAGCCACGGCTGGAGATGTGCAAGGGCTTGTAGCTTAACATGGAGCTGGCACCTAATGTGGAGATTCCTTCACAAATAGACAAAGGCTGGCAGCTTCCTGCACCCATTGCAGCAGTTTTGCAGAATGGTCCATTACCAGCAAGTGCTAGAGGATTGTTTTCCATTGTTATATTTATTAATTAAAAAAAAAAAAAAAGTTCCTTTGTAGCTGAATAACCTTCTCAGTAATTTCATGCCTGGTGAAGCTCAATTTCAGCTCATGGCTTGGATGGGTATACTCAGCTGCCATTTCAACAGAGTCTTCTCCGTGCCTTGTGGCTTCCTGTCCCTGTCCTTCATCCATTGATCCTTGCTAAGGCCTTGTGTTTGCTGTTTCCTGAGGCTCTGGACAGAGACAACGGAAGCCCAGGATCCTGTAGATTGCTCACTTCAGGAGCGCAGGGCGCAGGGTAAATTCCATGAGGAAGGTGATCACTTTACTGGCTGGGTGTGAAACCCTCATCTTGCTGTGGGTGTCCAGGCTCTTCCTGCATGCTGTACCAGGAGGGCAACCGAGCTTTGCTGGCTCCCTGTGCCAGCCAGCAGCAGAGGGCTTCTTGCCCGGTGCCTCTCCAGTTGCCCATGAGACAGGGCTGGCTTCTTGGAGGACCCCCTATGTCCAGCTGCTGTCCTGGTGCCCAGCAGCTGCCTCTCTGCCAGCCCCATCCTCAGTCCTGCTCCCCAAGCTCTTGGGGCTGAGCTAGGAGAGGACAAGGGTAGAGGCAGATTAGCGCAATGGGAGATGGGGTCCTCCTCTACCTCAGGTTCCCTACTGCGGGGCCAGGGAGCACGGCACAGCTGGCTGTCTAGTTCTGGACGGTGCTGTCCAGGGACTGAACCTGGTGACTTTCCAGGCAAGTACCAGTCATGGTGCAGCTTCTTCTTTAGAAGGTGGAGTTCCAGGGCCTCCTGGGCCTCCTTCGGCAGGATGCAGTTGTCTGGGAACAAGGAGAAGGTGACGGACCCGGTGTTCAGCAGCTTATGGGGCACTATCCTGTGGGCTGATGACTTCTGGGACTGCTGCACCAAGGCAGGGAGTGTTCTGAGAATAAGAGGCAGAGAAACAGGAAGAGAAGAGGAAGAGAAAGACAGAAAAGGACAAGGAAAAGGGAAAGAAAAAGAGAATGAAAAGGGAAAAGTGCAGCATGCTTTTGGGTTGGATCCCAGCACTGCAGTATCTGTTGGTGATGTCACCAGCCTTCCGTTACAGCAGCTGTCACCCCTGCGGCTGGAACACAACTCTGCCAGCTGCCCCATAGTCGGATCACGCTTCCAAGAGGAGAGCCCAGTGAAGCGAGTGCTCACGTTGAGTGGGACAACAAAGAGGAGGTTCAGGGAACCCCTGAAGATGCCTCCACTTCCCAGAAAACTGAAGCTGCTTGGAGGGAGCAGCAGCTCCCACAGGTAAGAGGAGCCCACGGAGGTTGACCCTCCACAACATGAAGATGAGCCCATGGAGCTGAATCCACCTTGAGAGAAGCATGAGCCCATGGATGTGCATCGGACCTGGCACTGGCCTGGTGGGGCACCACAGCACCAGGGCTGGGCTGCCTCCAGCACCATGGTGCCCAAAGCGCCACAGGATTGCACACGGAGCCTTGTGTCACTGACGGGACACTGACATATGTGCTGTGGGCTCAGCCCAGCACCTTCAAGATGGTGAGGGGCAAGGGCACAAGGAACACAAGAGCAGGTGGAGGGAACTGACGCTGCGCAGCTAGGAGGAGAGAAGGCTTGGGGCTGTGTCTGACTGGTCATCTTCCAGAACAGCGACATTGCTGTCCTGACCCAGTACCACCTATAAAATCATCCTATTTATCTCCTACACACACCTCACCGTTGCAAGTTTGGGTACACAGAACAGCAAAAGCCTTGTACACAAAAAAACAGAGAGCTTGATGTCCCCAGCTTGCATTCCTACTATCTGTGGTAGGATACAAGCCATGGGCTCATCTCTCCTACCTGTTTCCTGAGTCTTAGTCATGAAAGAAGGATGAGAGCATTCAAAGGCAAGCGTTTCTTTGCCAATGTGCATGGAAGCAGCATCCCATCACTACTTCATGAGATGCATGAGAAAAAAAGCATCTTAATGGTAGGAATAAAACATGGAAGTGGGGCTTTGCTGTGAAAACTGCTCCTACAGAAAAAAAATACCTCTGTGAGCTCCTCTGTCAAGAACTCTCCCCTTTAAGTTCTTCAACCCCACAGCCAGTGGGGAGCGGGCCATGGTGTCAACTATTTTGTTACACCTTAGTTTCTAATCAACAGCACTATGTGGTCTGCTCCCATGTGGAGCCATGGAGCAGATGGGCAGGTCTGCAGCATCGGCTACTGGAGCCCAGGGCTTGCAGCAAACCAGGGAACACACTGAACTGACTGTCTTGCTGCACCTCAAGGCCTTTGCATCAAGTTTGCTCTGTATAGGAGTAAAAATACTGGGGCTTTTTGGTTTGGGTTGGCTTAGGGTGGTGGGGGTTTTTTCTTTTGTTTTTGTTTTGGTTTTTCTTTTTTTTCTGTCTGCTACATCATCTCTCTCTCTCTTAGAACAAAAATATCCAAACTGTTCCAACGCTTGCTCATGTATTTTCATGTCCTTTCAGTTCTCTCTTTTTTAACACTTGCCTAGCTTTATTGTGCTCACAGACAGAATATGAAACCCCACTCAGCCACATAGGCAACAAGAGGTGGGAAAGAGCTGCCACACGGGATCAGACTAAAAGGCATTGCGTTTTCTGTCTGCGGCAGTAACCAGGAGTAAGAAGAGAATGAGGCGCACGTGTTATCTTGTACACGTTGAGCTTTCCCTGCCATTTATTCTCCTGAGTGGTCCAGCAACTTTCTGAGCCACCAGGGGGACCCAAACTGCAACGGCTGTTCACCACCCTGGAATCTGTGTGCATTCAATTTCTCTAGTCCCTTTTCAAAGGTATTTCAGAAGCCACAGATCTGTAAACGCTTTCCAGACAAAGCGAGTGGGGACCCTCAAGGAGTGGAACTGTCAAGAGTGGAAGGGACAGTGGAGTATTTGATTGGGGAGAACAGTCAAGATCTGTGCAATGTTTCTGCCATCCAAATTTAAGCGTGCTCAAAGTTGCAGAAGATACGTCACATTTGTGTCTGCAAACCTCTGTAACAATGCAAGCACTTCTTTTTTGCCTGCACACTTGATAGTCCTCTGAATCTCAGGAGAATGGCACCATTGTTCCCACAGGATCAAACGCAGTATTTCCCATGGGGAAGTCTGTTTGGAACACCACCTATTTCATGGGCCATACTGCAATTAAACGCACTACTCAAATAACAGTTGGTCCCGGTACTGAAAAAAAAAAAAAAAAATTAACCCATTAGGGAAACTCCAGTGTCAACAAAGCCTTCAAATAGCACTAAAAATGTATTTTGAATGGAACAAAGCAGGATGAGAGGGAAGTTCAATAAAGTCCAAGATGCAAGAAGAGAGGCATCTTCTAACTACTGACCTTGGAATGGTTGATCACATCATATCACATCACAGCTGGTGAGAAGTTCACAGAAAATTAATTTCATTCAGTGTCTGATCCCCACTGGCACCATTTAGTGTGTATACACCAAATGACCACTTGTCTACACGCTGCAAGAGTGGGGAGAAAAGACAGTCACTCTAGTGTTCTTGCACACTTTACTGCTGCTAGTACATAAACGAGTTTCTGAGGCAGGAGGCTGGCACACTGCAGAACACATCCCCTCCAGTGAGAGCACCTCCGTGTTGCTGGTTTGCAGTTAATTACTGTGTGATGGCCAAGCACCTACACCCATCCCCAGCTGGCCGAACATGAGGCACCCGCCCCACTCGAGCTTCCTGCCCTAAAGAACGAGAGCTGAGGTGGGATGGTGGTCGTGTTGGCTGCCATGTTGCACCCAGACCTGACCCATTGCCAGCACTTCCCACAGAACTGAGGGCCACCCGCAGTTACCCCAAGTTCAACTGAGTATTTTTTTCCCCATGTGGAAGATGGATGTAGTCAGTGAGGGTGAACATATCCTAATCATCACATCAATGAAGTTCTTGTGCAGCTTCATTCACTATAAAGAATGTGGGTGGCTCTTCACATGGTAGTGTTTTCTCATCTTGCCTTACTGCTTTTTTACATATTTCACACAAAATAATCCCTTTCTTCTTCATGCTATTTTTGTTTGTTTGTTTACTTAACTAATTAGTATTTTTCTATATTTTTATACTCACAACTAAGATTTTTATCTCTGTAAAATGTTCTCCATTTTTTAATATTGTGAAAGATTTGTTAAATTTATGTCAAATCAATTCTTTTGTAGTCTTTTCTCCTTCCTATATCTTCTACAGAAGTTTCAAGTCAGAGATCACAATCCCAAACAACGTTATGATCTTTACTGTATACAATTTGTTTTTTCTAAAATTTAGGACAAGAGCTTAAAAAAAATCTCCAAACACAAAGTGAGATTGCCATCCAGAAGAAATTAGTTACAAACCTTAGATCCATGCCAAGACTTCATTTACACTTTTCTTCAACACAAATCCCAGAATTATTATTTTTTTAATTCACATGCTCGTCTCCATAAACGCACAATTTTGTTCTTTCGGAAGCCGGGCTATACCTGAGAAATAAAGCGGAGCTACCAGCCACCACAGGCACTGCTCACCTCTAATGCTAGTTCCAGACATAAGCTATCATGCTGCCCAGGTGAAGGTTATCCATCTCAAGAAGTCTCACTGCACATAAGCTGAATTGAGAACTCCTTGTTATTGTTATGAAATGCAGAATGACCAACAAAACATGATTACTATGGTAATGATATAATAGCTGGTGCTTCTTAAGTAAAATATTACCTCTGAGTAATAGAAGAACTATAGGGCTGAGTTTTCATTGCTGTTAGCTAGCTATGCACTGAAAAAGAAAATTCCTTTAGGAAAATTCCGACTGAGACTTTTCCAAGAGCTTCTGTCTCATAGCAGCTCTCACCTTCCTTTCTTCCTCATAAATACATGCAGTGGGAGCTGTGAAAATACAAAACAAACCAAAACATAGAAGATATCAGTCAGTTAGTTTTCCTAGAACAGGCTGATATTGTCAGTCCAACATTTCTATTGCCTTAGCAGGAAATAAAATTTCATGTAGAAACAAAAAGTTCTAGTAATCTATTCAGAGAAGCAATAAGCCGCAATTTTCCAGCACTATCACCAAGATATCTCCATAATGCAAAATCCACAGCAGTAAGAGTGACGCCAGACTGCACTTTCCTAAATGAACAGAGTATGAGCTATAACACTCCCATGCATCTTTTGGGGGATATCTCATTACTGCAGGAGATAATGGCCAATATTTCATACTTCTTTTTTTTCTTAATGATACTAAACAGTAAGCCACACACTAAACCTAATAAGAAATTGTTCACTTGCCAGAGCTGGTTGGTTCCATGTAGCTTATCAAGTGCTCCCTATGCTATATTCTTTCTATAATGGCACTTCTGTTGGAGCTGAGGAACAATATGTAATTACATGCTTTATTGTTATAATTTGAGCCTCTAGGCATTGTGTTAGTGATGAGATTTTCTTTAAGCACTATCCTTTTACAGTTCTTTCAAAAATGATCTCTCCCTCAGATTTCCAGAGAATCTTAATTGTTAAAGAGTACAGTCTCTAGCAAATGTTGTTGATTCAAATAACCAGAACTGAATGGTAACAAAGGTTAAAGAGGGCGCATGGTGTGCATGCAGCAAGACAAATATTTTTACATTTTTCTTCTCTTGCACTAACTTAGCCTGTGCTCTTGGACAAGTCTTTGAACTGTCTTTCTAGGTACCCTAATGTATGCTTAGCAGCTGAAAAGTGCTAACAGAAAAGGCCTTAACTCGATTTTTCTCATTTTTAACCTTCAGCCACCAACCTGACATGCCTGCACCGCAGCCACCCCAGACTTCATTTCGTGCTGCCATGAGCCTGCACGCTGGAAGGACACAGCCTGAGGATGTGCTGTCTCCTGCACTTCATGGCGGCTTTATGAGAATTTCTCGCAGAAGCCGCTGATCGGGAGCAGGAGGCACCGTTAACGGCCCTGCTGTCAGCCCCACCTCCGTTGTCAGAGACGTGGGGGCAGTGGCGGGAAGGCCGAGACCGAGGCCCAGCCCCAGCGGGCTGCCCCGGCCCGGGCAGCTCCACCGCCCGGCTGCCATGTGTTTTGTTTGGCCGCAGAATAAAGCGAAGCTGCTTTCCCTGGGGGCCCCTTCGCTGAAGCGAGCTTTCCTGCGGAGCTCTCTGTGGAACAGGTGCGAAGAGCCAGCACCTCAGCCCGCGCTCCGCGGCCAAAGGCACCTCCCGCGCAGACGGGCCAAAGCGAAACTCCGCCTGGTGCGGGAAGAGGGAGGCGCTGCCGGCACCGTCCCGCCCTCCCCCGTCCGGGCGCTGCGGAAGCGCAGGCCGCCGGGGCTGCGTCCCCGTCGGGCTCTCGGCGGCGAGAGGCGGAGCGAGAGCCCGGGCACGGCGGCATCCCTCCAAGAGCGGCCATCGCCGGGGCGCCATGGAGAAGCGCGGCCCGGTGCTGCACATCGTTGTGGTGGGCTTCCACCACAAGAAGGGCTGCCAGGTGAGGGGGCGCGAGTGCCGCCCGCCTCCTCGCCTGCCGGCGGGTGCCCCTCGTCTCCCGCCTCTCCCCTCCTGCGCGTCCTCCCTGCCCGCCCCGGGGCCCCCTCCCCGGCGCGGAGCGGCCCCTGCCCGGCTGCTGCTCTCAGCCTGTGGCCGGGAGAGCTTGAGCCCCTGCGGGAGCGGGCGCGTCTGATGGGGCTGGGGGGTCCTTTGCTTGAGCTCCAGGGGGGCGGGTAAAGGAGCAGTTTGAAGCTGGCGGAGCGCGTCAGGGCCCGCTTGGCCGCGGCATCCTCCGCAGAGGGGAGCGGGCTGGGCTGGGGGTTCCCTCCGCCGCTGGGCGGGGGTGCCCGGCGGGGCCGTGACTCAGCCGGCCCCGGGCAGTTCGTGTGTACGTGACCGCTCCCTGCCCTGCCCAGCCCGGGCGCTCCCGCCGGGCGGCGAGGCGGGGCGAGAGCCGGCGGGGAGGGCGCCGCGCCGCAGGCCTGGACCCCGTTCCGTGGATGCTGGGAGGCCGCTCACATCGTGCCACCCGTGTCTACCGTCGGTCCTGTGCCTTTAGTACATTCAAGCAGAGAATTAAAGAGAAAAACATTGGTTTTTTTAATCTACCTTGTGTTCCGCCCGGGCAGCACCGCGTTGAACTCTCTGAGGTACAACTTCCACACAAACAGCCGGATGGCGCCAGGGTGTAAGTCCACCCGTGGTTTAAATTTTCTTTGCGTGTCTCGTCCCTTCTTTCATAAGTGCTTGACTGTTTCATGGGGCCTGTACGGTAGAAGAATTTTACGTTGTGCATTTCATAGGTATTTTATGTTTTTGGTTTTTTTTTTTAACCCTTGTAACAGGAGGTGCTGTTGCACAGCTGGGCAGCACACACAGTTGCTTTGCTGTGACAATATAATGCTGGAATTGCAGTGGGTCTTTTCTCATGGAGCATTCTTAGTCTTTAAAAAATTGCCAAAACAACCATGAATGTGGTGGTCGTTATACAAGAATTCATCTGACATGAAGGTGTTTCATACAAGGTAACAGAGTTAAATTAGTATTTGTTGATGCTTCAGGAAACAAAACAAGCACAGCATGGTAACATGTAAAACAATTCCTCCTACCAATAGAGGCTGAAGCGGAAGTGCAATAGCTCATTGTAGGTGTTTTACCTCTTCTTCTGAAAGACTTGCATGGTTTTGTAATGCATCCTTTCTCCTCAGGCTGTCTAGAGGCTGTGCACATGTGGATGTTCACAGGATCAGTTCTTGTGAAGTAGTTGGATCGTTTAGGTTGCAAGGGTTGTAATACTTACCAGCCTCTTTCTTGTCAAATACTGTTAGGAGATGAGTTGGGTGTCTGTAGGAGGAAGTCCACATTTTTGCCCTCACCTTGTGGTTGACCTCTTGGAGGAGACATAGTTTGGAGGAAAAAGCAGAGGTGGCTTTTGTTGCTTCTTTTGGGGTCTGTATTTATTTTCTTGTAACATCTTGTAGCATTGATGCAAAGAAAAATCTAACAAAACACAAAACTATAAATTAGTAGCAGTGCGTCTTGCTGCCAGTAAAATGTTCGCAGAAGTTCATTTTCAGATGGCGTCAAAAATTGGGTCAGAATACTTGTAAATCAAGGTCTTCTTTAAGTACCTCAAAAAATAAACTAGAGCAGTTGGAGGGGAAGCCAGCTGGAGGAGGGGATGGGGTAGCTGTGTCCCAGGTAAAAGAACTGCAGCAATATAATGACAGTTGGTAGAACCACAAACAGCCAGGCTTCCTAAGGGAAATCTAATCAGAAATCTAATTTTAAATATATTCTACCTCTGACTTAGAAGATTTGTTACTGAACTATAAAAATAGTTTCCTAAAAGAACTGGAGGCAGGGAGCTGCGCAGCTATAGCCTAATGAGTTTGACATCAGTAGCATGGAATGCTCTAGAGAATTTGTGAAGCAGAGAATTAATTAACAACATGAAACTAAGTAGACTGAGTCCTACGGGCATTCACTAAAGATGTATCATGCCTGACTGACCTGCATTTTTTGTAAGAATAAATGATTGATTTACGTTCTCTGTAAAAGACACAGAGTAGCTTGAATCTGCCTGGAACTTGATAACAGATGACAAAGCACTAAAAAAAAAAATTAAAATCTGGGTTTTTTTAAGGTACTGGAGGATTAGTACAAGAGCTGGTACTTAGGTAAGGAACAGTATGCAGAAGAGGAAGCAGCAGCACATTAGTATCAGAAGAGGAACTGCTTGTCTGAAGTGTTTTTCAAGACTGAATTTGGGCCCACGTAAGTGGCGCTGGCATTGTTTACACAGTAAAATCTAACTGTGAGGAGCAAACTTGAGGAATGAGCATTAGAAAGGAAGACTGGAATGTCATGCAAAGAACTGGGTGATAGAGAATGCTGAAATGATAGAAATGGGGTGCATTACAAAGTCATGCAATAAGAATGAATAATGACAGTATAGGTTTGGGAATTAACATGAGGAGACCTCTGGAAGAGAAAAGAGCATATGATCAAGGAGATGTCACAGAAGTGGTACGATTTGGGAGTGAGAGTGGCAACAAATGCAGGCCTAAAGTCCTATATTCTGTCACTTCCAGGAACGGATGAGATAGTCCTTGAGCAGTCTGTTTTGAAGGAGAACATGGAAGATCTTGGCTAGGTAGGCTAACAAAATGGATGTTGAGGTTGTATTCATGTGAAGACTGTGAGCTGCCTCTGTGAATATGGGAACATTCTCTGTTTTTCCTCTCCTGCTTCTTCACAGCTGTAAAGCGGAGGTGGCTGTGTGCTAAGCTGAAATGGGGAACTGAGATGACCAAAAAGTAAGCCTTGTTTTCATGGTTTGATTTTGAGCCGGTTGGTTCACAGATTCTGTCTGCCAAGAGGACATCTGCAGAGGACAGCTGTATGCACACAAGATGACTAGTATGGGGGTACAAAAGAGTCTCTTGAAAGTGGCAGCCTAGGACTTCTCTTTTTGCTTGCAATGTTTAATAATGGCATTTGAATTATTCATTAAACCACTGCATTAAAAGCAATTGTGTTCCACGAGGCTTTGGAAAGTGAAAAACAAGGAGGAAAAATCAACTATTTAAAAGACAACATCAGCACAGGAACAAGTGGATATGAACTGTCTGTGAATGCATTGCAGATTGCATACAAGAAACTATGATTTGCAGAAGAGCGAAGTTCCAAAACTGCTTTCAAATGGCAGTAATTCAGAGTGAATTTGGGGAACTTAAGATGGAGACATCATCCAGCTGGCCTGCCTGTCCTAACAGGATTTTACCTGGTATGCCTGAGAAGGCTCCTTTTGGGTTCTGTGTTTCCACCTCTGTTTTCTCAAATAGTCTCACTAGTGAATGGATGTGAAGTTAGATGTTTTGATTAGTTTCTTGATGCTAGCTGTTTTTATTAGCTGGCTTTCTCTCTGAAGCTGTACTATGGAATGAAGGGGTTAGAAATATGCGTGTGGTGTAAAGCTGATGTGTACAGAGGTGTGTAACTTGAAACTGAGCTCTAATGTGGATTCTCCGTCTGGGATTGCTGTTGGTGACAGATATAATTGGATTCTTATTTGTTTTTAGTCAAGTGTTCTGGTTAGATCCTGATGTCTGAAGTGTACAGCTCTTCTTGTTGATTAACTTACAGTATAAGAAATGTTTAACCTATAGAGCAAAGACTTTTTATGTACAATTTGGAAATGTATAGGAACATCTTTTTCTTGCATAAACTTGAAAAACAATCCATACGCATTTGTTTACAAAAGAGAGGGAGAATCAAGAAACTGGTTGGATTCTGTGTGACTTTTGACTGACAGCGCAAGCACGATGATTGTTCCAAGGGCCCACTGTTGTGCCATGGGTCATTTTGGCTGGGTGAAGTAAGATGATGTTAGAAACAAAGTGAAGGTTTACCATATGTACGTTGTTTAGTCTGAGGATGCAGTTTCCTGTGCAACTGTTAAAAATCTGGACCTGCTCACTGTTAGGAAGGCTTTGTGCTGTGTGAAAGAAGCACGTTGCATTTTCCAACTGAAAACCCTTAACACATTGGAAGGAGTTTGCTCTAGCAAGTGTGGAGTAAGCTTTTGGGCAAACTGTAGGTTTTTGTTTGCTTACACGAGCAGATTGCCAGCCTGCTTCTTTGAGCCTCTTAGTTACTCACTTGGACTGTGATAGCAATGAGATCTTCAAAAAGTGCTGGTTGCTGTATCTCTTTGCCAAGGAAAAGAGGTAGTTACAGCAGAGGGCTTAGAGAATGGGAGAAGCCTGGCTGAACGCTAGGTCTACCTAGTATTTGACACATTCTCAACAGGTCGGTTTAAGGGAAGGACAACCGGTGTGAAGCAGGCATGGGGAAAGGTTGCTCTGCTTTGTATGAACCAGCTGAATTGTTACAGGACCTTTCCTCAATGTATAATTAAATAGCAAATGTCCTGAAATGGGCAGAGCTCGATCAGGGTTTTCATTCATCTGAAAAGACAAATATTTAATTAATATTTTTAAAAAAATTGCTTCTTTGATACCTATTTGCTGCTATTAAGAGGAGTTGCCTAAGGAGAAAGGAAAAGCAAACACAGCCCTTCATCATATCTACTCACTCATACTCTTGTCTGTTTATGTAAAGCACATGGTTTTGGTGTGGAAGGAGTTTTTACACGCTTCTTGGGTTCTACGGGACTGAAGTCATGAAAGCACTGGGCCATAAACTGATAGAAAGGGCAGCCTGCCCTGGAAGTGGTATGTTCAGGTTTGGAGTATTAGGAGCTGGTTGACTCATTAGTTACTACAGCAGGTTACTGGTCCAGCTCCCTGGCTCTTATTACATTCTCTTGGTCTCCTCTGTTGGTACAGGATGGTTAGACTTGGATTTTGGGTCTGTTTGTGCCCTTCTGTAGTAGCTGATAACAAATTCCTCGGTAGTTTTCAGAAGCTGTAGCAGCTAGTGATTTTAGAGCAAATAAAAGGAGAAGTTTGTGTTTTTTTTCAGAATCATTAAACACTTCCTCTCATTACAAGTGAGCAATAAAACACTTAATTTGCTTTACAATATTTTAACTTTTGAAAACATTAAATGGTGTGGGAAGTCTGTATCTATCTTATGATTGAGATCTTTAGCAAAAATGTAACCTGAACGTTTAGTAGTATATGCAAATTGTGTGTTGAAAAATATATGGAGATACCTTTGCTTTATGGTGAAGGTGGAAGAGTGAGAGTCATGAGGTGTAGTTCTCCACTAGTAATCCTGTGTGTCACAATCCTCATTTGAGCTCTCTGTCTCCGAGCTTTATTTACATGGGGAGGCAGAGAGATAATAGTCTCTGAGGGTGTAGAAGGCTTAAAATAACCTGAGTACTCTAAAAACCATTCATTTTGAAGGCAAGAGAGGTATCCACAAGTCTCTGTAAGCCCCCAGCTGGTTGCTGAGGAAGTAGATGGTGCCTTTGCTACTCTACTGCTTGACCCAGAACAATAATCTCTATCCTCTCTTGATGCTACGAGGTGTTGAGTCTATTACATCTGTGTAAACTCAGGCCCTGTGTCACCAGCACTCAGGCCATACATAATCTCACATAACTTGGTGCAAGGCCCAGCTTTTCTGCACTCCAAGTCCTGAGCAGCTGTGCAGATCGCATCTTACCTTGTGTGGTGGATGACCATTGTCTCATGTGTCCTCTCAAGGCTTGACTGCCTTCCATACCGCTCTTGATTTAAAAACAGGCATTTCCAACTGTGTTGTGGCAAATAAAAAGTGTTGGTAGTAGGGAAAGTGGTGTGTGTGTGTCATGGACTTCTCATATTGCTGGTTACTTTTGTTTGCCTGGAATCCTTGTTCTGTAAAAGAACGGCAGCTGATTTTGACTCATTTCTCTGTACACCAGTGGAGAAAGACACTTCAAACTTAGTGTCACAGACATGGGAGTGGATTATTGTAAATACCTAAAGGCATATTCCTGTGGAATCCCAAAGTTTGTCCTAAGAATCTTCAAAGTACTTTAAATGTTTAATGTAGATGCTTTCTCCAAAGTAGAGTCTGAGTTGCCTGCCTGTGTGTGTATGTTTTTGAGTGGACTGCATTTGAAGACCAGTCCCCATCTTGCCTGACCATAGATTTTCTTCCTGGCATGCAAAGGAAGGTTAAGTTCAGGAATGAAACAGCTGGTACCTAGGTTTTAGAGAAGAGCCTGGATGTGATCTTTGAGAGGGAAGAATGCCCCTTAAGACTTCTTCCCTTCCTGAATTGTGTATGTGCTCCTCATGTCGTTTGAGAGCTTCAGGTACTTGAGTTCTGGAAGGTAATGCCTGTGATCTGCGGAAATCAGTATGTAACGTGGCCTGAGAAATTGTTGGCAAGGTAGGCTTGACTTTGTTTGCAGAATTAGGAGATGTCTAAGGAATGAAAGAGTTCAGTCTGTTACCGGCTCTGAGAACTGCTTAAAGTTTCAGATCTCCTGCACCCCTGATTGTAGCACTTGTTTCCAAGAGGGAAACACTGAAGTCACCCTCTTCAGTAGGTTCCATGGGCAGCCTTTCTGGAGGCATCTTTCTTTTCTTTTGTTAGGGGAACACTTTTAGCTTGTCTCATTCTGTTTGTTTGTTTGCTGTCTTTCTTTGAATACTCCCCTTTACTGGAGCATTCCGTGGGGTTTTTTTTGTGATCTCTGCCAACCCAGTAGCTGCTGTGATTCTGTTAGATGTGCTTGACTCCCTTGACCATGTAAGTGAAGTGTATGCTTTGTTGTCTTTAAAGTCTCTGTGTCATTGTTTTGGGGAGCACACTGAGCAGGTATTATGCAATAGGTAATCTCTAGTGATTAAACAAGTTCTTGTTAAAGGAACAAGAGAAACAAAAAATAACTCAAAAAGGAACTAGGCTGGAATCAAGCCGAAGAGCTTTGTTCCTGGCTCTGTTGATGATAACATGTAAATATAAGTACAATTCCTTTGTTTTTGTTCCCTGCTTTTAATAATATTATTTAAGCACTTCAAAGGGCCATTATAAGCGTGAAATCTCTTGAAGAAATTAACAGTAGCATACATCAAGTATCAAAGATTAGCCTGTTGTCTAAAATATATGGAATTGCTTATGTTCAACAGGTTGAAATTTCGAAAGAAGCTTTTAGCTTTTATTAGAAAGGCTATTCAAAATAGCATGGGATGCTAATAATTTTAAATACACAATGCATTGCTGAGTACACATTGCTGTCTTATAGTTCTTTAAACAATACCACAGATTCTGATCTTGTTTGTAGAAATAATGATGGGTTCCACTCTTTGCGTGTCTATTTAATCTACTTACTCATTGTTTTGTGTTTGCTGTTCAAGAAAAACTCCCAGGTACGGTGGATTTTTGTTTGTTTTGTTTCTTTGTTTAGTTTTTCAAGCTTTAAAGAACATTATACTTTGATAATCTTTCAGTTGCTTCCTTGGAAGTCCTGAACAGAAAGTATTTCTGTGGAGGATTCCATACTGGATATTTTCTCCACAGTTGCCCTGATGTGTGAATTGAGAGAAGTTTCCTAAATAACTACTTACAGTTACGGAACACTTCCCATAGTCATTGTCATTAACTTTTGTCTTATGATCTATCTGTTCTTTGTATGTGTCATAACATCCAAGTGGTTATTTAAACATTCTATACCAGGAATCTTGACCTTTCTCTTGAATAAATGCATTAATGGTAAATCAGTGAAATATGTGTTTCTGTACCTTGGTCACACTTTTCATCTACCTATTTCAGAATGCTTTCAAAGAGTAGCTCAGGCTCTCAGCACTTGTATAAAGGTAGCAACTTAGTTTACATACATATATAATAAAGGGAAGTTCAAAGCTGTGAAAACACTGAACAGAGATCACTCCAGACGGAGTAAATTGGAACTTGCAAGTCTCAACTTTTTGTTCTGTGTCCTTATTCCTATTGCCTTGTTTCATTATAGTGTCTAATTCTGGTAATCCATCCCATAGCTTATATGTGGTGCTGAATTATTACACCTGGGTGGGCTGCTTGTTTCTAAAAGCACTCAGAAAGTTGTGGGTAAAAGATGTGAAAGCAACTTCCTTGCCTGCTCTGACATTGCTCTGCTTGGCTGCCCAGGGAAGTGGTTGAGTCACCACCCCTGGAGCTGTTGAAAAGACGTATAGATGAGGCTCTTAGGGACATGGTTCAGTGCCAGAGTTAGGTTATGGTTGGACTCAATGATCCTAAGTGTCTCTTCTAATCAAAATTATTCTACGACATGCTGGGGGATAGGGCACAGGGCTGCTGCTTCATTTGGGTTACCCAGAGTAAGAGTGTGGTCTGTACATCACGATGTTACTGTGCGTGTGTAGCTTCTCAGCCTCATACTTGGTAGTGAGCTGGATTTATGCACTCGCAGGAGTAAATCTAATGTTAAAACTTGTAAGGAAGGAGCATGTTCACAAAGAGCCATTCTGGGACCATCAGACATCCCTGTACCTGGGTGTGCTCACTGAGAGCCGATGGGTGCAGCAGGTGGAAAATAGGCTGCTGCTGACCCTGATCTGTACAACTTGCTGTGCAGGGCAGAGGTAATTTAGGAGTAGAGCCCAGGGTTGCCCTCTATTGTTTCACTAAGGAAGCTGCCCTCTCTGGTACCTTGTATCTTCTTAACAGTTTGTCCTGTATGAATTCTAATTGCTTTCTGTAAGACCACAGTCTTGTCTTGAGGGCACAGAGTTCCCTGGCAAGTCCCCTGGGCTGGAAGGGCCGCAGCAGTGTTATGTTTCTCTTCTGGGAGGAGTGTGGGGTTTTGTTTGTTGTTATTTACTTTCTTTGAGGAGACAGATAAGAGCAAAATTCCCAAGCACAGGATTTACGTCTGACTTGGGCTGTATGACTATAAAGTGTTAAGTAATTGAAAAGTGTCTAAAATGCATACTAGCGTGACTTTGAAAACAAATGCAAGGTTTCAGTGTTTCAGGTTATTTTATCTTTTAAGAGCCAAAACTTAACTAACCTAGTCAGAGTTTTCAAAGCAAATTAGAATGGTTATATTGCACATCTGTAGCAATACAAACGATGTCTTAGAACTTGTGTAAGTGGCCACCCTATAGCTTTAGTGATACAAGAAGATGAGGATGTTCCAATTCGAGGAACTGGAAGGATAGTAGAGACTGTGCACAACCTCTTTGTAATATGTGGATTTCCTTTGCTGTTACTGTGTGTGTATGTGATGGATTTTAAAATAGATTTCTATAAATATGTATCATACATATTCTACATGTACATATTTATATAAATATGCATATGCATGATAGTTATTACACACATACCTATTTATATAAATATATAATGTATTAATATATTTTTTAAATCTCTTGTTAGTGCTCATTATACTACTGCATAGGCATTATTGTTATATGGATGGGCTCTTCCACCTGTAGATCCCGATCTGTTGGTTTTGTCATACAACAGTGGGGAAAGTTTGTCATTTGAATCTGATAAAATTGTGATTTAAGTAATATATTTTTCTCAGTGCTGAGAGACTGACACTGTTCTTATATTTTCATTTCGCTGTGCACTGCACAGTGATTCAGATAAAATCATTGGTGTGCTGGTTTTTTCCAGATCTGGCTGTGCTAGGACTATTATATCAAGAAAACTTATTTTAAAAATCCCTACTTTGAGTGAAGAACAAGTACTGACTTAGTTGAAATGAGGGATCAAGTTTTAGGTGTAATTTTAATCTTTTGGGGTTTGTTAGTTTTTTTTGACACTGCTGCTTAGCATTATACTCAATGCTCAACATCCATCTGCTTTTCTTTCTTAAATGAGAGAGGAAGAGTTGGTATCCTCTAAATGAAATGTATTGAAATGATTTATGAAAAGTTTTTCTAAATAGAAATATTGTGAGTGGGTTTTGCTGATCTCCCTGTTTTTCATTTGAAGCAATTATTCTACCTATTTGTGCAGTACAAGCAATAAGAGAGATCATCAAAGTAGTTGTTTAGAAAATGGAATGGGTTTGCTCCCTGTAAGTTAGATTCTGCCACTTACTGAAAGCATCCTTGTCTTTAACATAATATTGTCATTTTAAATATTTCAGATTTTTTCAGAGATTTGAGATAAAATCCCCTTTCCATTGGACCAATGGAAAAACTTATTTGGATCTAGGCTTTTTTCATTTTTAGTTTGAAATCTTCCAAAATACCCACGTTAAAGAGGGAAGCTTATATTGTGACTGCTGTAAGAGGGTTTAACCTGTAAGTGAAGTAATTCAAACATGTGACAGTAGATGGAGTGAGGACGGAGAGTTTATACTGACTTGCCAGTGCATTTTTAATTATCACTGTTTAGTGTTTGCTGAGGTTCTCACTGTGATTGTTAACACTTAACACTTCTCACAGATGAGGAAAACCTTACCTGAATATAAAGTTCACCAAAAATTAATTTCAGCTACCTGTCTAATGTTTGGGTGTGATAGTTTAAGAGGACATGCACATATATTTTGGAAATTCCTCTTTTATCAGTGTCGTTTTAACCTCTCTTCTGATTGTGTGCTTGTAATTTAGTAGAAGACATAATCAATGCATTCTTCTAAAGAAAAACTATCATGTTAGTTCCTAAATGTAGGAACTGAAGTATGTTTCTTATTGCCTGCAGTCTTCTTACTGCAAGTTAATGAATGTCTAGTAAATCTGTTCTGGCTAGGGAGTCCCTTTAAAGACAATGAACCAGAACAGATTACCTGGATGTTTTTTTAATTCAACAAACAGAATAGTACTGTGTTTTAGAAGGTGATTTGCATCCAGACTGCTAGATTCAATACAAACTGCATATAAAAGTTTAGTTAACACAGTAGAATTAGCAAAACATAAAACTGTTGCTTCAATAAATTCAGTTCTGTTTCAGTTGTTCTTTTTTTAACTTGGTAATCCACAAGAGTTGAAATAATTTGTGTAGTGAAGAGCACAGTTATTTATTTTTCCACTAAATCACAACACAATGTTCTGTATTGATACTTAGTTCTGAAATCCATCAAGAGCTGTTTACAGAAGAAGATAATCTGAACAGGCAGAAAGCATACCTCTTTGTAATACATAGATTTCCTTCGCCGTTACTGTGTGTGTATGTGATGGATTTAAAAATATTTTTATATAAATGTGTATCATACATATTTATTCTACATGTACACACACCCCTGATGCTTGGAAGAGTGAGAAATGAGTGGAGATTCTAGTAGTTCATGTTTTATGTAGTTTATTCTGAAGTTCTTGAGAAGTCCAGCTCTGAATTTCATTTTGTTGAGGAGTCTCTTAATTTACTTGAGGAGACAAAAAACTCTAAAATCTGCTGTGGCAGTCAGCTCTGAAAACTTGCATGTATTTCTTTGTTCCTATTGGCTACTGAGCTGTATCAAAATACTTTATTTCGGTTGTTTGCAGGCATTTTTTATAACGCATATATGTATTAATGACAAATAGGGAAGTTGAAGAGCATGTTTATGCATCCACATGCATGTATATATGGACTTACATAAAGATCCATTGTATTTAAATAAAAATGAGGTCCTCTTCCTTAATTCTGTGAAGAGGGAGAAAAAGAGCTGTGACACAGGTCTCTTCTGTAGTCCCGTCTCATCTCCCTGTCATGGTTAGTCTTGGGTTTAAAGTGGAAGATGAGAAAAAAATAACTTTTTTTTTTAAGTAACTTTAACCAGGAACACTGTACTGCACAGTTTGCACGCATCAGCTGAGAGCAGGATTTTACTGATGCTCCAGTTGTTCAAAAACGCAGAAGTGACAGAACTGAGATTCTCTCTACCCCATTATTTTGATTTTTGTATGTGTTACTGCTCAGTTTCAAGATTTTCAAGAGCTGTGGGGGTTTGGCTTTTTTCTTTTTTTTAGGCTACTCAATGCTCTTGTAAGACTTTGTTTTTGAAATAATGCTTTTTCTATGGAAAGGATTCCTAACACCAGTTGTGGCCAGTGCGAATTGAGGCGAGCAGGCTAGAAGTCTAGAAGATGAGGAGCTGTTAGGATGAGTTTCACCTGCATTAATTCAGTCATCTGCAAGTTAGACTTAGGAGTGTGAGCTGGCTCTATTCAGAGACAATGGAAAGAAACAAATCGGGTGAATCATCCTCTGCAGGTGTCTGTTTTCTGTGACTGTGCAGAGTGCTTAGGAAAACTGTTCCAGAGATCTGGCTTTTTGACATGAATCCCACCTGCAGGGACTACTTGTGAAAAAGCTTGACTTAACTCTTTGAAATGAAATCACTGTAAGCTCTCAAGGCGGAGGGCGTTCTCCATGGCACTAGATGCTGTCCTTGCTGTTGGATTGTCCTTTTTCTTTTTTTCTGCTTCTTTATAACTTCCACCTTCTCAGACGATACTTCTATAAGCAGTGATCTATTAAACTACACAACTGTGTAGTACCAGGGTACTTCTTACGTGGATCCTCTTGGGGATAGGGAGGAATAGTGTGTCATAAAGTGAATCAGATCTATCATAAAGTATATCCGTAGAATAGGTTATTTAGGGCCGTGTATATTAGGGCCTGGACACCTTCCTTGTGTAACCTCATCTAGGTGTTGCTGCTCCAGCAGGGGGATTGGACTGGATGATCTTTCGAGGTCCCTTCCAATCCCCAGCATTCTGTGATGTAAATAATCTTAGTTCTGCTTTATCTGAGTTTTGTGATCTTCTCTCACTGATACACACGCATACAGAAGTCTCTATATTAGGACACATACTATTGAAAGAAGCAAACTAATATAAAACAAGGTTATCAGCAGTGTCATTAATGCCTGTTCTGTTTGTTGAATTTGATTTGGAACAGTCAGAGCCTGCAGAAATCTCTGTTGCTGGGAGTATCCGATAGCAGCTGAGGTGTTGACAGTTTATTGTGAGCTGGAACAAAGTGGTTCTTCAGCAGATTTCACGCTGTCAAAAGAACAGAGGAGCCAGATCTCTCATGTTTATTCTGACTTTAAAAAGGAGTATTCCTTAGTGAATACATGTTTTTCATATAGCTTGAATTTTCCTACCTTTCTTTCCTTTAAATATGTCTTCTAATTCATTATTTTGGTTGGAGAGCAAAATACAATTGTAATTCTGTGAGTGCGTGGAAGCAATGATGTCTTAAATCATTACAGAATTTCCCTGTCAAGAATAGTGCTTTGAAGGCATTGACTGAAATCTAAGGTTCCCAGTATTCCTCTATATTCTGTGGAAAAAAAGGCTCCTGCAGAGCATGAATCTGAACCCTTTTCTGTTGGCTATGCACTGAAATAAAATACCTACTCCAGAACATTAGTGTAGATGCTCCTTGACTGTCTTTGTTTTAAAACTTAGCAATAAATAAAGCATGGTTCCTAAGGTTACTCCTCCTGCAAGAATCCAGTAACAATTCTGTTTACAGTGTTTTCAGCCAGCAAGTTTGAATCCAGACAGTGTCAAATTGTATGATACAATCTAGTTCTGTATTGCAGATACTTACCTGAAGCTTCTAACATTGTAATTTTCTTATAGTATATGATTTGAAAAGGATAGCAGGGAATTCTTAGGATTTATATGTGTACTAACTGGCAGGCAGTTTCTCTGCTCCCTATATGGTTGCTAATTCCAGTGTTTGTCTCTCCTTTGGAAGTCAGGTGCTCTTCTGTTTTGCTTAATGGCGTATTTTGTTTAAAAGGCTCTGTGGATTTTTGATAAGTAACTACAAGTCAGGGTCTGGATTCCTTCTGCCTTCCCCTGCCAAAATTAATCCTTTCTCTATTGCATGTTTGTTTTGTTTTGGTTTTTTTTTTTTCCGACCCTTGCATAATTATTCTTTCTGAGTTACTTATCTTTAGCTCAGGACTTTGGTCTTTCACCAGACCTTGCTTGTTTGATTGTTTTTTTTTTTTTTTTTGTGGATGTTTTCAAGGTATCTTTTATAATACAAGGAACAAGAAAACTTGATACTGATACAGCAAGCAGCAAGGCTGGTTTCTTGTGGTGTTTTCGTGTCCTTTGTGCTTTTTTCCCAAGTTGGTAACAGTTGTAGAAAGAGTGACACCGTGTGTTAAAGTGAAGAATATCACTTTTCTTGTTTTGTTTCCCATTTCTTCAATACTCTCTTCCATGACAATGTTTTTATCATCCATCAGATGTTAAGATTTTCTGTGTGCTTCTTTATTTTCATGTGTACATTTTACAGCTTATTAGTTTATTGCTAAATGTCCTTCAAGAGAAGTTGCATTATCTTTAAGCAGTTTATTTTACTGATAAATTTGTGTTCAGATTTTGTTCAGTAATTTTAGAAATGCATGTGTGGAAAACAGAGTTAGTGAAGGTGGCTGGAAACCTGGAGAGGTCTCCATAGGAAAAGAAGATGGAAGGATAGTACTGTGAATATGAGGATCTATGGTAGATGTGTAGTGTAGTGTGAGGAACAGGAAGGTTGTCCCTGTTACTGGGAAGAAGAGGTAAGTGGCAAATAAATGAATGAGGAAAGGAAAGGGAAGGGAAGGAAAGGGAGGTGCTTGGGGAAAGGAAGAGGAGGCCGATGTGTGGCATACATTACAGTCACAGGCATAAAAATATTTAAAGGCAGTATTTTGTTATTAGTGTAGTTTCTGCGATTATTCAGCATCCAGGTGGGTAAAATAGAGGCTTGCACCCATTAAGAGTGTTACCTGGTTGTGAGTGCTTGAGGGGCTGAGAAGCCAGATGTGGTTCCAGGCTGGGTGTGCCCCTGCAGTGACCGTGCCTGTCACTGGTGCAGCGATGCACTGCTGGCTGTGTGCGTACTGGGGAGAAGATTTTCAGCTGTTGGGTGATGTTTTCTGCTTGAATATCTGCTTTGTATTTCTCTGGAGGAGAAGGGACTATGCTGGATGGAAGATCTGTAGAAGACAAATCTGCCCAGGGCCTGTTGGTGAGACCACACAAGTCAGTCCATGGGTGCTGTAGAGGAAGAGACAAGGAAGGCTCGTAGGAAGCAGAACTTTGTTTCATATCATTGTTAAAGAAGAGGTTCTAGGCTGAATCACAGAGGCTTGCTTGTTTGCTAATGTATTCTTTCTTTGACCTCCCCTCTATTTTTTGTTTGTTTAGGTTGAATTTTCCTATCCCCCTCTAAAGCCTGAAGAAGGACATGACAGCCACAGTTTACCAGAGGAATGGAAATACTTGCCATTTCTCGCCTTGCCGGATGGTGCTCACAACTATCAGGAAGGTAAGAAACAAGAGAAGAAGTTGTATGTACTACTGCTCCTGCCACCAAAAGAAAAATCCTGATATCTGAACAGTTGATTAACAATTGTTTTCTTTATTAGACTTCCTCTACTTCCTGTTCAAGCTGCAAAGTACATTGGCAGTGATGTCGCTTCAGAGTTTAAAGCGAAAGTAAATCATGAAGGTGTACCTCCTACATCAAGAAATCAGATGTACATAGAAGCTGAAGTGTTACATGTCACTTGTGTGTAGTCCTAGTGCAAAACAAGGCTACAAGCTTTCTCAGGAATTCTTTGAAGTGGGAATAAACTCTTCAGTAAAATCTAATCCGGTTTTGAGAGAAGGGAAAAATTCAGTTCTAAAATTTAACTTTGTAATGTATGTTCCTCCACTAATTTAGAGATTCTCAGAATGACCTACAAGTCATTCAGTGTCTGTAGAATTACTTAGTTTGAAGAAACAACAAATTTAAAGAGAAGGAATAGAAATTTTAGTGTATTTGTCAACAGAATGAAGACAGAAGATTCCTTTGCCATGTAGTTACCAGCAAGTTCGTGGCAGAGTTGTTTGGTTTTTGTTTGTTGCGTTTTGTTTATTTGTTTGTTTTGTGTGTGTGTAGTACTGCATTTATGTCTTTGTTTATTTGACAGCAGTTCAGTTCGTCACAGTGACATTTATAGGCATGTTCAGTTGTTGCATCTTTTTTCTGCACAATACTGAACAAAGAAGTCACTTAAAACAGCAAAATCACGGAAACCCTTTAAAAATCATCTTATTAAAAGCAGTATTAACTTTATATACTTAGTTTCCTAATTCTCCAACTTCCAGAGACCTCATTTGGAAGGAAAGAAAGCAGTATAAAAATAATTCCCTTCCTAGCAGCCATAAGAGTCTCTCTTACTCTACTATGGGTCATGAGTTTTGTTCAATTTCTGCATTGTTAAAGCATGATGAGCAGTGGACTGCATTCAAAGCCAGGAAAATCATATGCAGCTGCCCTTACCTGTTCCCTCTTGTCTCAGTACCTTCCCACTTAATGCTCAACCTCAAGCATTTTCATTGCTGCACTGAAGATTATCAATGTGTATTTTTGGCAGCAAAACGGATGCATATCCTTGTGTTTTGTAGGCAAGAATACACATGAATCTGTAGCTTTATTAGATATATTTTTTGAGTTTTAAACTAATTCCCACTGATAGTTACATTTTTGTAAAGAGGATGACTTGTTACAGGAAATAGTCTTAAAAACTTTCTGAAACCCTAGGTGATCTCCATGATATAATTAAACTTGTTCAAATGAATAAGCTTTGTTATAAACAGTCCCTCTTTTTATTGGACTTAATGCGTATGGGATTGTCTCTTCTGTTAATTTTGTTACTGTGATGCAAGCAAAAAATTAATAGTTGGTTTCAAAACAGATTTAACTCATGTTTTGAAAGGCAAGCAGTCATAATGTCCTCTACTTAAGATTTAGCAATTTTTTTGCAGTAGTAGCAAGTTTGTGTGTATATGTGTATATATTTCAAGCCATAAAAGCCTTTCTCTTCTTATATTTTGTAGAGCTTTTTCCTTTCATGTCACACATGCACATACATAGTAATTATTTTGTTTGAGACTAGGATTCACAAATCCTTTTTGTTGGCATAGTGGTGCTGCTGCATGGATATCTACCTTGGCAATGGTAGCAGCTACTCTAATCTTTCATAGAATCATAGAATCATCTTGGTTGGAAGAGACCCTCAAGATCACCAAATCCAACCATAACCTAACTCTAGCACTAAACCATGTCCCTAAGAACCTTGTCTAAACACCTTTTAAACACCTCCAGGGATGGTGACTCCACCACTTCCCTGGGCAGCCTGTTCCAATGCTTCTCAACCCCCAGCTGCCACTTGGCCTTTTTTCTTTAAGTCAATGAAAATTACTGCTGAAAATATTGGCACACTTAACCTTTTATAAATGAGGCTGAAAATGAAAATACTGAACTCTTGTTAGTGACTTATGAAAGTGTCTTTTCTTTTTCATAGATACCGTGTTTTTCCATTTGCCACCGAGATGTGGAGATCGAACCACAGTATATGGTGTCTCTTGCTATAGGCAGATTGAAGCAAAGGTAACTCTCCAAGTTGTGGATTATATTAATGAAATAATAGGCTTGATGCATTAATGACTCTAAAATTCAGTGGCTTGCATTACATCATTGAAGTTGCGTTGAAAATCTGTGAAAATGTGCACAGCAGGTAGCTACAGAACTTGGGAACTGTTTCCTTCCCTTACCTCAACAACCATGTTGTGATCTTTTGAAATGTCCAAGGCAATTGAAAAATATGTTTTGCTCCTTGAGAGCTAACCCAGGCATCAGCACCAAGTAGCAACATGAAGCTGACAGTCTGTCAGGCGGCCAAGTTGTGTTTCCAGAAAGTAGGCCTCTTGAGTAGAAAAAGTTGAATTTTCTCCAGTGTTTCGCCACAGAGAATTTGAGAGTATTTCCTGGATTCTGACCATGAAAGTGTAGCGATACTTCTCTTCACCTACCCCCTTTGCCAAAAGTATGCTTGCAGAGTAGACCAGAATCTTCACATTCAGTGTTGCTGCTTACCGATTCTGAGCTTTTAGCGGTAAAGCTGAAAAACTGATGACAGATACAGTGTGCACATGATCACAGTGAGGAAATTATCTACTCGAATCTGCTCATATTTTCAAAATAGTAGCGGTAGTATGATCTGTGCACTTGAGAAGTTATTACGAATTTCTTTAAAAATTACTCCCTTTTCCAGTGAAATGCCAAGAATCTGGAATGCCATATGGGTTTGAGTTTTAGATGAGTCTTGTATTCAGAAGATGTAAACTACATGCCATTTTGGAGTTAATCATACCTTGATTATGTTTCAAATTCCTGTTTACACTATAGGAGAAATTTTACACATGCAGATTTTAATTCCTTTTCTTTTGAACTAAATCCATGTTGATTTTAGTTCACTCGCTGTCTTTGCAGCCAGTCTTCACTGCATTCTGTGAGCAGAGGCTTGATCTATTTATACAATAACTTGACTTTGTGGTGCTCTTTATTCCAATTTATGCTGTTTAGTAACCAATTAAGAAGATAAACAGATGTTTAAAATAAACTCTTTGGAAAAAGTAGGATCTAAACCAATGTATTTCATCTGACAGTCCGAGCACTCTTTCTATCTCTCCTTTTTGATGTGTGTGCTGCAGTCTGCAATGCTTGCTGTTTTGTACAATTAAGTGAATCACTTGGCTGTACTTCTGCTAACACCCTTTCTAGGTCTGCTGTTAAGTGCTGGGACCATTTGGTCTGACTGAGAATGTAGCTGATTCTGCAGATGACACCACTTTTACTTTACTTTTACTTTACTTTTACTTTACTTTTACTTTACTTTTACTTTACTTTTACTTTACTTTTACTTTACTTTTACTTTACTTTTACTTTACTTTTACTTTACTTTTACTTTACTTTTACTTTACTTTTACTTTACTTTTACTTTACTTTTACTTTACTTTTACTTTACTTTTACTTTACTTTTACTTTACTTTTACTTTACTTTTACTTTACTTTTACTTTACTTTTACTTTACTTTTACTTTACTTTTACTTTACTTTTACTTTACTTTTACTTTACTTTTACTTTACTTTTACTTTACTTTTACTTTACTTTTACTTTACTTTTACTTTACTTTTACTTTACTTTTACTTTACTTTTACTTTACTTTTACTTTACTTTTACTTTACTTTTACTTTACTTTTACTTTACTTTTACTTTACTTTTACTTTACTTTTACTTTACTTTTACTTTACTTTTACTTTACTTTTACTTTACTTTTACTTTACTTTTACTTTACTTTTACTTTACTTTTACTTTACTTTTACTTTACTTTTACTTTACTTTTACTTTACTTTTACTTTACTTTTACTTTACTTTTACTTTTACTTTTACTTTACTTTTACTTTTACTTTTACTTTTACTTTTACTTTTACTTTTACTTTTACTTTACTTTACTTTTACTTTTACTTTTACTTTACTTTTACTTTACTTGAGAAGAATGAGCGGTGTTGTGGCTTCTCTTCAGTTACATTACCCTGAGATAAAATGCCATTACCTTTTCCATGACTATTGCCTTTTTGTCACACTAGTGTCTTTTATCAGTCTTCTCCCTGTCCCCACAGCTGTATTTGGATCTTTGCTGTGCACACACTGTGGTGAGACACAATTCTGACATGTCAGTGTTATGACCATTCTTACTAAATAAGGACTATTGAAGGCAGTCAGTTTTAGGTTTTTGTTTAAATAAAGGGGTGGTATGTGGCAACTAGACCTGTGAAAGAATTCTTGTTGAAATTGTGTGTGGGTAAAAATACTGTAATACTTCTGTTTCTTAGGCATTGAAAGTACGGCAAGCAGATATCACCCGAGAAACGGTACAGAAAAGTGTCTGTGTTCTCAGTCAGCTGGTAAGAATGTTTCTTTAACTCCCAAAACGCTTTCAGATAACAAATTAAAAATAATTTGTTTTCCATGTTCTTATTTGGAACCTTTGGCTCCCAACGTCTCTCTTTAAATCATTGCAGAGGGTAACAAAACACTGAAATAAAATTGAATTGGGAGACTATGGCATTTGAGTGAGTGGCCTTGAATTGTTATCTCCTCTTAAGAGTAATTGTAGAATTATCTACCTGTTGTCAGAGACCGGGATATCTGTTTGCACTTTGGAATATTCTTAAGTACTACTAACTTTATTTCATGTAGTAGGATTGAGTGGCTGGCCATTACAATAACTGGAGAGAGTGCCTTTTGACAATTACGAAAGTGGTTTCAAGATAGTCATATAGTCAACATACTCTTGTTTTGAAGGAATATCTTTTTTTCCCAATTGTTTAGCAAAGCCACTGGTCACCAGGCAGGGAAAACAAATTCTGTGCTTAAAGCTGAAGAACGAACTATTACTGGAGTTGCACAAGCAGTGTTAAAGCAGGAAACATCTTTTCCAGAAAGATGTTCAGTGATTGTATGGTATGTGCAAATGGAAAGAAAATAGTCACTGTCCCTTAAAATGAGCGCAGAAGAAAGGCACTGGGAATTAGCAACTCAGGAGTGGCCCTCCATGAATTCTATGTGTAATAATGTATCTAATTGCAAGATAAGAATGAGAGATTAAAGTTCAAAATGAATGACTAAACAAGTTTTCTTCACTTGCTTTTGTGTTTGTTTTTCTTTCAAGCCTTTGTATGGGTTACTTCAGGCAAAGCTGCAACTCATCACACATGCGTACTTTGAAGAAAAAGACTTCTCGCAAATTTCAATTCTAAAGGTAACTTTTAAGTAACAGCCACACGGAACAAAGCTTTCAGTGTATGGCTGTGAACGCCAGTGTTTTTGGTTGGTGCTCAAATATTCCATTTGCATAGGTCACTCAGTTATTCAGCTCTTGTAGTAACTTAATGTGAGCTAAATGAACTACCCTAATCTGACAGAGGGTCAACTTTCTGATTTGTAATGAAATACAGTATTGGCAGCCTGTATCTCCACTGACTCCGTTAGTGAAATTTGACTTTCTGGGGTAAGACATTGATATCCTTGAATAAGTGAACTTTATTTATTCTGGATTTTGTGTGACCATGTGCCATTAACAGCTTCTGGGATTTTTTTGCCTGTGTTTTAACTTTTACAGGAACTTTATGATCATATGAATAGTTCCTTGGGCAGTACTTTGCTAGAAGGTTCACAAGTTTATCTTGGTAAGTGACTTTTTTGTACAAGCAGCAGAGATAATGTTATGCTTACCAACACATCCTCTTCCCGAGCTGATTTGTTTATGTGCGTTAACAGATTAAGCAACAGAGGTCTGTGTGCCTGCACACTATTCTGTTATGCATTTCTTTATTAACAGATTTAAATAACTGTCAAATAAATATAGTGGTGTTTTTGTAGTAGGAGTTAGTTGTGAGTTGAAAGACATGTTACCTTTTGACCTAACAGTCTGACAAGCGACTGCTTGGCTGCTTTTGGGAAGCAGTACCTATGTATTTTTTAGGTGGAACCATTTGGTGGTGTGGGGTGCTCAGGGTTTCATTTACTTGTTATCTGGGATATCTTGCAGTTGATTCTGACTCTTCCCTGTGTTTTCTAAATGTACAATGTAGTATTTACTCGAGCATTCCCATAATGCTCTGTGACAGCCAACAGGAGTAACTCAGAGCGTGACTATTCACATTATTATTGTCTCCATTGTAGATGTAACTCATGCTCCCACTCAAAAGTGGGAATTTTATATGAGTTCAGCTGTTGAAGTAACTGGGTTCACACAGAATGCACAGTATGTGTCCCCTTCCCCTGAAAAACAGTGGCAAGGGGTAAGTTAGTGTCTCTACTAGCTATTGAACTGTAATAATTGCTCTCTTTTTGGTATCTCAGGTCTGTCTCCTCGGGATCTTGTTCTTCACTTTAGACACAAGGTAGGCATTCTCTGCTAGATATATCAGGTACAGCACTTACTTTGTGGAGTAAAATGCTTTGTGAGGAACTGAAAAATAAAGATGTCTAGACATATCTGAGCTGGGAGTAAGAAGACTATTTCCTAAGTACTTCTGGTTATGGCCTCCTGATTTCCCTTCCCCTTTGCCTATGTAACTTCAGTGAAAATAAGTTCCAGACTGAGAAGTTTTGTCTGTCTGCTGGATTCCATGGAGATTTCTAGGTTTTGTGTGACATTTCTTTAGGCCTGTCCCAAAGTGCAAGTGGTCATCTCAGTTATGGTCTTGTTTCTATTTCCTGCTTCTTATCAGATTAACGTGAAAGAAGAATATGTCTGAAGTCTATGCAGACACAACTCAAAGCGTTTTTCCCTATATCTTGTAATTTTTGCAGCTTCTGCTGTCATAGAACCTGAAGGAACTTGCACCTCTCTTTTTTTCTAACAACTATTGAAATTGAGTGTGTATCATATACCTAATGTACAGATAGCATTTAGAGTCTTTTATTATCCAAGAGGCATCAAGGAAACAAATTTGAGAAACTGGATTTCATGGGGTATTTGTGCCTGCTCAGTAGATTACTGGGATAGAACTCATTTTTGTTTAACTTCAGGTGTTTGGCAGTCAGCCCGCAGAAGCATCTATTTTTTTAATTTGAGTATAGAGAGCCCGGACAGCCACCTCTGATCTAGATGCCTCATCTGTGGATACCTAAAACTAGATGAGGTGAATCGTATTCTTGGTGTTTTGCAGAATTCTTTTCTGTGTTTTTGTGAGGGAACTCTTTTATGCAGTTTACTGTTTTTTAAAATTCTGGAATTACCCAGCTTATCTTCCTAATAAGCTTTGTATGATTCAAATTACACAAATGTTGTTTGCACAGGTTTTTCTTTGTGCATCTCATACTATTTTAAAAGGAGTGTTCAGGTGGAGAAAGGATATTGGAACAGTGGCTTTCACTGGTCAAATGTGTTTGATCATTTGACAACTATGCAGTGATTGCAGTGTTGTAACATGAAATCTTGAATAAGAGATCATGCTTGCATGTTATTCTGATAAATGACACCAGTTCACTCATCATGTTTTTCCTTTTTGGGTTTTTTTCAGGTCTTGATCCTTTTTAAATTGATTCTTCTGGAGAAAAAGGTAACGTTTTGTAGGCTGAGGCAGGTAATTGAAATAAAAATGCAATTTTAATTTTTTTTATATGAAGTTATGTAGAATATACTAGTGAAAACCAAATCAATGTAAAATAAAAGTATCTGAAGTCATATCAACAACTTTGCATCCATATATAAATTGGGAAGTGATACTAAAAGTAACTGCTGTCTGTTGACATAAATTATCCTCCTCTTCTGTCTGCAATCAGCCTGACTAGTAGCGTCCCAGCCACAGTAAATAAAATGTGATTGAATGTGAGTAGGAAAACTTAACGTATCATAAAAGGTAGGAACGGATACGCATAATGCAAATAGGTACCTGTGTGAAGGAACCAATAGGAAAGGCTGTTACCTAAAAGGATATGTACAGCTTTACAGGGGTTCAGTAAGTAGAACTTCTGGTTCAGGCTTCAAAGAAACAGACCAAAGGAGATGAGTGCTGGAAGTGTCCTTCAGACCCAGCCTGCAGGGACACCTGCAGGAGATGAGCTGAAGAGCCCTATCTGTTAGGTCAGGCTGAACTCAGCTTACAAACTGATAAGAACTGTAGAATTCCAGGCTCAGTGTTTTCTCTGGGCTATCTTACTGCCTCAGAAGCAATGCTATCTTAGCAATTTAAGTAAAATATGCAAACAGATGCGAAATAGTAGATAGGTTTATTTTCTTCTGTGTACATATTAATACCCTGGATTAAGAACTTTCAGTAAAATGACTATGTATCAGCTCCCAGACACATTTATGCAAGGATATTTTGTTGTTGTTTTGCTTTTTTAACGTTTTTGTTTAAAGTTTTGTTTCAGTTTCACTTTTTCTTCAGTGAACTTGCTGTGGTAAAACACGTCTTCTTCAGAGTGCTGAGGAGGAACATTAGAATTTTGCATTAGCTGCACCTAGAAAGTCAGTAGGACTTAATCTATGAGATATTGAAACAGTTGTGGTTTGTTTGGGGTTTTGTTTTGTTTTGTTTGTTGGTTGGTTGGTTTGGTTTTTTTAATCTATATCCAAGGCCTAGGTTTCTTTTGTGAGGCAGTAAGTATGGCTATTAAAATAGAAGCAGCGGCTTCTAAAAAGCTTTTGCACTTGTCACTTAACTCTCTAGGTTAGATGTACCTTGAGAGTTTTAAGTATTTATTGATGAGAATAAATGCAGTTTCTGCATTAAAAAGCCATGTGCTGAAGACTGCTATATGCAAAAGGTATACTTGAGAAAATATTATTGTGAAATAGCAGGAGTATGCATGTAGAAATGTATGTAATCAAGGCTCAATATGCAAGTTTTTTCCCAAAAATAACTCGATATATTCTGAAAGTCTACATTGATTTTTTTTTTTTTTTTAACCATAAGTGTAAAAATATTTTCCAGTTAAGATTTTGTAAAGTATGTATACTGATCTGTTTGAAAATTTATGGTAGCATTTCATCAGATCAGTTTAGCATTTGGACATACATAAACAAAATACTTTACTGAGCTGCAGTTGTTTTCTGAAGCTGCTTAAACCATAAGACATAAATGCACAGATGGAGAGGGAGGGTTTCCCAAGCATGTTCATATGATTCAAACATATGAAATAGTTTCAAAAATAACTGGATGCTTATTGAATAAACCTGCAGGTTGCTTTTTTTTCCTTAAGATCAAACAGGAAGACAACACTTACAATTTCAAAAGGAAGAGTTTTGGCTTTCTGGCACTGCCAGTTTTCTGGCAGATGTTAAGTGTCTGGAATAACTGTGGGAGTCTGCGTGTTCAAAGACCTTAAATATAATGTGCAAGAAGCCACTAGTAAAGCCAATTTTCCTTGAGCTGAAAAATGCTTGATTGCGACAGACTGATTTCCTTTAATCCTTAGAAATTTGGTTGGTGCCTTTCCACAAGCAAAAGGAATTTTTTTTCACCTCTCAGCTATTGTTGGGCTGGAAGACTACTTCCAGATGGTGATCATCTGACTTGCTGCTGCCAGGACCACCCAGTTTCCTGATGCAGATGTCATAGGCCACATAATGGCGTTGGGAGGGGTGTCGAGGGTTAAGATTGTGGGGTGACAATCAAACCCTGGCAGATGTATTGTTAACCTCCTCTCCCCCCCACTTCCCCCTCTTGCCCCTCCCTCTCCCCCCTTCCCACTCAGGACAGGCGATCGGGAGGGAAAGAAGGACAGAGAGAAGAGAGTTGGAAAAGTTAAAGATGTTTTACTAATGCTACTAATAAGAATAGAGAAAATAATACAAAATATACAAAACCAATCTTGTAAGTCTCAGCAACTGCAGAGCCAGCACCCAAAGTCCCGAATTAGACTCTGTAGCCAACCGGAGCTGGATTCAGTCTCTCACTAGGCCTCAGTTCGCAGGGACGACCAGCAAGGTCCTCTCCTAATGTTGGCCATAAGCAGAAGGGAAGGAAAAAGGCAAAAAAGGGCCGAGATTCTCATGATCTCCCACTTTTATATGAAGTATTCACATGAATGGAATGTTATACAACGTTGGTCAGTCTCTCGATCATCAGTTTCTTGTTGCCCCTCTCGCGAGATGTCCATCCGTGTTTATCAATAAGTTTGCATTCCATTGCTAGGTTTAACCAAAACGTGTGTTGGGTTCTCCAGAAAAATGCAGCTAATATGAAGGCTTTAGCTGACAGGCAAAAATTCACTAAAAGAGAAACTGGTTTTTTAACAAAACCAGGACAGAGGGGGTAAGGAGGTGTGTACCCATATAGACAGAAAAAAGGCAGAGGGACTTGATGGAACAAATATAGGAAAGTCCTCAGCTTAAGTAAGCGGGATTCCCAAACAAAAACCTAGAGTGGAATAGATTTCTTGAAAACAAGGTACTTGTTCATAGGCTGAATTAATTCTGTAGACTTAAAAACATGTTTGGCTGGTAGGGGTATCACGGGGTTTCTGTTGTAGTTCATTGTTATTATACCATGCATCTTTCATGCGTGCATTTTAGAGCAGCATCTTAAAAGAAGTTAGACTTTTGTATTTAAAAGAAGTTAGACTTTTTTATTCCCACTGAGTCAGCCAAAATTCTTTCCTCAGGTGACCTTTTTGTTCTTCTCATTGTGCTTTTTCTGTGGCTGTTGCAATTCACCTATCTTGAACACAGAAAAGAGAAAAATAATATCCATAGTCTATTTCCGGCTGAAGTACCATTAAACATCATTTGGACTGCATGGGTCTTTCTCTTGGCTCCATCAATTCACCAAACTGTAGACTTGCGAATACTAGCTGAACATGAGTTATTATTCATCAGTCACTTCTGAGGTGTCTTCCTGGCTTAAAACACAAGTCTTTGATTAAGTCTGAGTCCACAAACTTGCGCTTTTAATGTCATCATATGTCTGTTAAAGTGGCCTGTAAAGTCATAAAGTTAGATCATTCTAGATTCCTTTGCGTTGTTGATTCCTTGTAATGATCATGTATTTTTTCCTAGTCTTGTGCTGCGTGAGGATGTAGAAGTGGCATTGTTAAACAAGTTAACTTTTGTGGGGTTTTTCTGGTTTGAGGTTGGGGTTTTTTGTTTGGGTTTGTTTTGGTTTGTTTTTTGGTGGGTTTTTTTTTGTTGTTTGGTTGTCGGGTTTGTTTTGTTTTGTTTCTTTCTTTTCTGTCTTTCTCTCCTCTCCCCTGAAGGCCTGTCTTGGAGGAACTCCAGTAGTAATATTCAGTCTTCCTTGTGTCTCTTCTTTCATTGTTAGCCTTTGACACCCCCTGTTGAATTCCTAACTAATTTACTACTCCCAGTCTGTGATTTAATTAAGGAGATTCTCATTTCCCATGTTATGCCTTAGGTGCTTTGCCAAACTTAATGTCAGTCATATCCTCTGTTTCCAAAAAATCTTTTTCTAATCATAGGAAGATACCTATAATAAACGCATGCTGCATTCATCCTGTTTTTCATTTATCTGCACACCTTTCATATGCTTTCTTGGAAGAGATATTTTTGCGTAGGTATTTGTCAGAATTCTGAAGTGGGGATGATTTGGCCTCTTTGATTTATAACAGGGATTTTAATGTACTGCAAATGAAAAAGAATTTATGCAACATGTCAGAAATAACTTTTTACTGTCAGTCATTCAGTAACTGGGTCAATTTGGGAAAAAAGTCTGAATGACTGACAAAAATCTGAATGATTGACAAGTATATATCATGCACACATGTATATATACAACATATATATTGCAAATATTACTATATATAAGGATACAATAGATATATTTAAATATTTCCTTTGAACTGTTGTAAGAGCTTTTGTTGGTAAGCAGACTTTCTAAAATAACAAAGCAATGCCTTGAACAGTTTGCGTATGTTCTGTCTTTGTCACACTTAAGTGTAATGTTATTTTTCTTATTTTCTCCTCCCTAATTCCCCCTTCCTCTTTTGCATACTTTCTTCACCTCACCCTCCTTCCTTCTGCCACCAGGTGCTATTTTATATTTCTCCAGTAAATAGATTGGTGGGAGCTCTGATGACTGTCCTGTCCCTCTTTCCTGGTAAGATTTTGGACTTATTTTTATATACTTTCTGGTGATAGCTTAGACTGGCCATACTGTGTTTCATTTGGAAAACAACTTATGTTACAATAGAGTTATGCTGGTATGTTGCCTGAAAAATGTGTGACTTGTATGCATGGCCAGGTACTATGTACATGTATCCTAATGTTTAATATTTGCACTTGATAGGTTATTTATCGTGCTTATCTGAGCTGCTGAATCTTCTGGTGTGCCTGTGGGTAACACAGACAGGACTCTGAATCAAAGTCACAGATTCCTGTTAAATTTCTTAAAAAACACACACCTCTTTTACATGCCCACTTAAAAAAAAAAAAAAAAAAGAAAGAAAAAACCCCAAACAAACAAGAAACCCCAAACAAAAAAACCCACATGACCAAAACCCCTAACCTTGCTAATTCTTAGCATCTATCAGGTCTTCTCATAGCAAAAAAAGTTGAGGCAGATTCTTTAGGAGCGAAAATGTGGGGGTTTGCTTTTTAACACCTCCTCCTCCCCAAAGTAGTGTTTTAAAATATGTGATTTCCACTATGCAAACGAGAGAACTTTGTTCGTTTACTTTAACAAAAGTTACTTACATTTCTATTAAGATGCTGATATTTGTGCGTGCTATTGCTTTCCAGGTATGATTGAACACGGTCTTACTGACTGCTCTCACTACAGACCAAGAAAGAGCATATCGGAGGATGCTGGATTGCAGGAAGATACACCACGGTTAGGTGACTCTGTTTCTGTGTCTGCTGCTGATACTTCAAATACAAACTTAGCAGTGGGAAGAGAAGACAGGAAGATGGCAGGAAACCGTTCACGTGAAGGTCAAAAAGCGAAGGTGCCTTTCTCCCCATCAGAGAAGACTTGCAATGGAGCTCAGACCTCCAATGATACTGTGCAACGCTTGAAAGTTCCTTCCCGCGCTTCTCCAGCGTCCTCTGAAAGTGACTGGGAGACCTTAGATCCTGGCATTTTGGAGTGGCCTAATTCAAAGGAAGGAGAACGTGAAAATACAGCATCCGAACAGGCTGAAAATCTTCCGAGCGAAGGCCTGAGCTCCGAAAGCCTTCCCATCACCGTGCAGCCGCAAGCAAACGCGGGACACGCGGTGCTGGCTCCAGGGTTGATATCTGGATTGGAAGAGGACCAGTACGGTATGCCGTTGGCTATTTTTACAAAGGTAAACATGTTGTTCGTGATACCTGGTAACTCATAAAGACATCTGTTTTTCCAGAAGTGGCTAATAATTTTGATTACCCAACTCCAAATGGACAGTAGGGTGCTACAAAACGTGTAAGTATGGTCTCTGGCAAGTGACTGTGTTCCCAGGCAGGCGGAAAGCACGAGTGCACGTCTGGAGGGGTGTGTGCACGCACGCAAGCACTCCACTTTTCTTTCATATGTATACTCACATACTATTAGCAAGTCTTCGTACTGGTAACCTGCAAACCCCACTGTGGTTAATAAATGATATGTATCAGTAACTACTGTTTTACTCTGAAGAGTTGTTGATGTAACCAACATGGGGAAAGATCAGAGTACTTAAGAAGTGTTTACATAGTGTTTACCTTAATCTAAACTAAGGTGTATTTTAGCTGACACCTAAGCCTGTGTTTTGCTCCGTAATTTTTACATATATGTATTTATAAATGTGTCTGTATATATGTAGAAAATATGTATATAAATGTGTGTGTACATATGCACACACACACAATTTTTATACATATATATATATATATATATGTAATTTCACCCTTCTTTACATGATAGCTCTTCCCAGTTGCCTATGGCTTTTTCCCTGTGCATGGTGGTGAGCTGCTGAATTTTAAGCTTGTCCTGATGCCTAAAAACTCCAGGTGTTCCAGAGTCTCTGTAAGGACTCTGATAGTCATTGTCAGATAGCAAGTAATACATTTACTAGGGCTGTTTTCCCACTTATTTTAAAAAAAGGAAAATTAGTCCCTTTAAAAAGTTGTTTTGTCAGTAAAACAAGTTATTTTTGTTTGTTTGTTTGTTTTTAATGTAATAACCTTTTAGATTAATGTTTGCCCAGAAAGTAGAAGATTCAGATTTCTTTCCTCAAGCTGATGGGGGTTTGAAGTGGTGTTTCTTCCTTTGGAGGTGCTGATTTGCATTTCCTGGCAGAACACTGTATTTGATGATTGTGTTTCTCACAATAACTTTCGTTGGAAACGGGACACCGTGTGGACCCAAGCGAGCAGCTCAAATGTCATTGCCCTGTATTGCCTCACGTCACAGTTAGAAATGCTTTTTCAACAAAGATCTGCAGTCTGGTGTTTGTCCTTATGGTCTGCTAATGAAAGGAATAGCCTGTAAATTGTATTTAGTCTAGTTCTATTGAAAATACTAGATTGAAAGCAAGAAGAAAATAATTGATAAGGGACCCTACGAGTGCAAACTTAGTTTGCTACTGAGCTCATAAAATGGAAAAGTAAACAATTTCAAGGAAGCTGACAGTTTCTGTGTGTTTACCTTCTGTCCCACAAAGGCACTTTTCATTTGAGTTCATGCAATGTAATTGAAGCAGAAAAGGGTTTACATCTCTAAGTTATCAGAAAAATGTAATTTGAAGTTATAGTTTAACCGCTTACTGGAAAGTTAATTCTCTTTTAGAGCTCTCATCTCAGAGTTGTTTTATGCTGAGCCATGGAAAGACTAATAAATCTGACAAATGTGAATGGGAGGAGATTTTGCCAGATGGCATAATGCGCTATCCAAGTACGCACAAGCATGAGAAAGAATAGGTTGTGATACTTGTTTATTTAATACGAGTTCTGTAAGATCTAATACTCCTTTCATTTGCACTCTTCTAAAATGAATGAAACACGTTTATGGAAATAAAACTTTTATACTTAGAGAAATGTGAATTTGGGAACTGACACTTAATAATTTAAATAGTGAAAAATTTCCAAGGCTTTGCTACTTGAATATGCAGTAAATAAACCTTAATTTGCCAGGTTCTTAAGCCATATTTTTTGAAAATTTTCCATTTTAGGTTGGTGATTCCTCTCAAAGCACCATTGTTCCTTTGACACAGGCTGTTTGTTTTCAACTGATAAGTGCTTGTCATCTGGAAAGTCATCCCTGTGTCTGATAGAACAAAAGGGAATAGTTGTGCTCCTGTCTTCCATGTGTTTCCAATTACCATATACTGTGTGATAAAGTGCACGTGCTTTTTGTTTCTGTCCGGTTTCTGACTGTTACCCTTCTGGGTTTCTACTAGTGAATGAATTGCTTTGTGCTTTATGCAGTAGAACAGCTGGAATTAGATTTCTGTGTTAGACTTCAGGGGTATGTTGATCCTATATTTAAAAAGAAAATTCCAATACCTACAACTGCTTCTCAATGATCTCTCAATGACTTACCTCAAAACCTTTTTTCAGCATGTCTGTTTTGTTTTGTTTTGGTTTTTATAATTGGAATGTAGGATACCAGACTAATTTACAAGCACGGAGTGCCTAAAAAGCAGAGTGTGCTTTCTATGCCGCTCTTTCTTAAAAGTGAACGTGCATATGCTCATGAAAAAACCAATTGCTGTCTCTGGAGCCTGGAAATCTCCACCTACAAAATGTGGAGAGCAGGCTGTAGCTTTCCTGGATTATGTACCTCAGGGCTACTGGAAGGACACCATGGCATGCAAGTAGAGAGATGAATATTTATCTCCATTGACTTCTTGTCTCTGAACTGACCTGAGCCATCACTTTTATTCTGTTGCTTTGTGAGCGCCATTTGATTCCTGTCCTTTGCACTGTATTTCAGTTTCAGTCCTGAAACTGAAAGGCAACACAACCTCTTGAAAAATGTAGTTGATGTGGAATCTGGTTGCTTTGCTTTGCAGATGTGATGTAAAAAAACAATAGATAGTCTTGACTGAAACTGTAATAACCAAGGTCGAATGTGCTGGTTTTTGTTAGGAAAAACTCTGAATATAGACTTTTTTAATGTTAATTCTCTAAATATCTCTGTTACTTCAGGGGTACCTCTGTTTGCCATACATGGCGCTGCAGCAGCATCATCTCCTGTCAGATGTGACAGTCCGCGGCTTTGTTGCAGGAGCCACCAATATCCTGTTCCGTCAGCAGAAGTATCTGAGTGATGCGATTGTGGAAGTACGAATCTTTGCATTTAAACTTCTTGAACTGAGGAGAAGGGTTCAGAGGAGAAGCAGAGATCGCGTTTTAAATACAGCTTTCAAGTTTCACGTTGATGCCCAGATTTTGAATTACTTTCCTATGAGATAAATTCTTAAATGCAGAAGCTTATTGAATTTGTATCATTTGTTAGGATAGGATTAGATAAACTATGCAAAATTGATACATGTTTTTCTGTATATTCTTATATCCAGTATTTTTATTTGCAGGGCACTTCTTAAATATTTATTTTGTTGCAGGTATAATTTTACTTCTCATGTCACGGGCTTTTTTCATGGCTTTGTAATAAGGTCTTCCAAAATAATTGCATTCTGCTGAGAAACAGATACAGTTGGATAATAAAGCACATTGCTATTGACTTCCTCCTGATATAATCAAGATGTTAAAAAAAAAAAAAAAAGAGTATTTAAGAAAACACTGTGATTTCTAGTGAATAGATACAACTGTATAATCAGCATTTGGTAACCTGAGATAGCTACATATGGGTAACCAACATAATATAGTGAAGTGATGATCAAAAAGCCTCTAGAGAAATACATGTGAGCACCAAATTCCCCTGCCAAATCCTGTCAAATAAGCAGGTTTTACTATGTGCCAGGAACACGATCTGTTTCTGGTTGTATCAGAGCAGTATCTGACTTTCTGAGAACAGTTAATTCATTATTCCTTGGGCCATTTGTTTCTTCTTGATATTTTGATGGACTGTGGGTTTAAATTTAGGTGGCAATATATAGTAGCATACATCAGCAGTTTTATTTAGATGTTTACCCTTGGAATTATTTCAAACAGATAGAAGATGCCCTTGTACAAATCCACGACCCAGAACTCCGTAAGATCCTGAACCCAACAACTGCTGACCTCCGGTTTGCAGATTACTTGGTGAAGCACGTAACTGAGAACAGAGATGACGTTTTTCTGGACGGCACTGGTTGGGAAGGAGGAGATGAGTGGATCAGGGCTCAGTTCAGTGCTTATCTTCATGCCCTGCTCGCTGCTGTGATGCAACCAGGTACCTTGTCTAGGGACTGAGATGCGGGTTGGTGTAATAACCATTTGCTCTGTTGCGTTAAGCATGTGGCCTATTGTTGGATCTCCCTCTGCTTAATGTTTCATTTTAGGCTGCTTGTTTGGTTCTCCTTGGCCATCCTTGTTACTCCTTGGCAAGCTTATTACTAATTCTTACTCCACAGCCTTACAGACGTTTTCTTCTTTGACTCTCTCCTCCTTAATTTAATTAACCTTACCTCAGAAGTAGAAGTACGTGAAACCCCATATATGATGAGACTTTACAAACTGGGTCTTAGAGACTCTGTTGCAACCTGAAGTTAATTTTGGGGAACTACTTGAGTTCAAGGAGACATTAAGTTAAGCAGCTGCTTTGAAAAAGTTATACTGGGCTGTTCCATCCCTTTTCCCTTCCTGCCATGGTCTTAATTAGGGATTCACATAGGTGAAAAGTGTTATCTAGAGAATCTATAAGCTTGTGTTTTCTGAAGCTCAGCTTTTTTTGTCTTAAATTCTCTATGTTCCAACCTTTTGTGCGTAAAAATAACTGAAAGAGTCGGTGTTTTATTTGTGGAAAATGTTTAGTTTGCCCAGCACTGACCCTGTTAACTCAGTTCTCATCACGATTTTTCTCTGTTCACATCAATTAACTATTCAGATATTGTTCTGAGGTAGTTGTGAGAAAACATGGGATTGAGAACTTGATTTTAAAGTCTGAGAGATGTTAAGTTCTTTGACAACTTTAATATTTTAAGGTGATTACCTGGTCAGTATGAAATGTCAGGGTTTTCTGGAAACTCCTGCTACTTCACTGGATGGCTCTAAAATGATTTGCTATACTCTTCAGTGTTTTAAAGTGGATATTGTTATATTGATATTGCAGTTTTGGAGTGGATTTGGGGTTTACTAAATCTGACTGAGTAACAACACAGTACAGTAAAGCCCAGTTTATCTGACAAAGACGAATGCAAATGATGTTTTTGGTTTTAGTTGCTATGTGGCCATTCTCTCCCCTTTCCTGTCTTTGCCCAGGAAATAAGTTGAGGCCTATGTTTGGATGAATTTTTCTTATTTTTCCAGATGAGCTCTTTACTTAGAACTTCAGAAACAAATTAAAAATAAGACGAGTATTTTTTTAAGCTGCCTTGTTGTTTGTTGGCGGGGAGGGCTGAGGGAGTTGTTTTTTGGGTTTTTTTTGTCTCTTGTCCTGGCTTTGTATATTTGGGAGACTTCAAAGTGAAAATGGTAAAACCTTTTTGAAGTGCCCAGTTCTTGGTGCTAGAATTTTACTTGTCTTTGATAAGACCCTGGAAAAATTCAATTTTTCTTTAGAAGAAAAAGAGTAATTTGTCTTGTATTACATCTCTAATGAATTGCTGCAAATTCATATCTTTAATTTAACAGACAATGAAAAGACTTTGTCAGACTTTGGAACCGCATTTGTAGCGGCCTGGAAAAATACCCACAACTACAGAGTATGGAATAGCAACAAGCATCCAGCTATCGCAGAGGTAAATTCTAGGTAAGGAAACTGTATTATTATTATTTTTTTTAAACATTTAATATGGCGACCTCCTAGCATGTGTAGTCAGGCACACAGTTCTGTAGAATTACAGCATTCCCCTTGTTCCTCCTATAAAGCCTCGATGGTGAAACTTTGGGGCCCTATTCTGTAAGTACAGAAACCAAATATTTCTGTTCTTTGGTACCTTATAGTAATTCTGGGCTATAGTTTTATGAAGAATAATATATCCAGAGTCAGGAGAAGTGAAGCTTGTTTGAGCAAGTTCATTATTGGCTGTCCCCGGCTATAAAAAGTTTGTCATTCCTCAGGAATTATCCTCAGATGGTTCTGCTTTTTATTAATTACTCCCAGGTGTCCAGGGAATAGCCAGGTCCAGGATTGTCATTGATGGGGATGAAGGGGACCTGGCTGGTTCATGTTGCATCTGCTACACTTTGGATTGTTTTATGTGTATTTTCACTTGAAGATTAGATGATGTGAGGCTTGGTAACACTGTTGGCTGTGCATGAGTATAGTTTGACGTGGGTTGTTGCTGTACTGCAGGGAGTTTTGTTTGCTTTGGCTTTGTCAGCTGCTGTAGCCTGAAGAAGGTTTTTCTTTAGATCTACACGGCTCTTTAGGTCTACTTACGGGATGTTTTTTTCAGTTTTTTATTTGCTTTGTGTTGCTAGGAGGTGCTTCTGCCTTAGCATGAAGAGATTGTTACTGTCTGGTCTGTAAATAGAAGGTGCCTTACAGGTGAAGAAGAAATCCAAGGTTGAATAGTGACTAGGACCTAACCTCTGTAAAGTGATTAGTAGTATAGCTACAAAAGCTGCAGAGAGGAGTACAACTAATAATTGTATGAGATGGATTAATCGTGAAAAAATGAATACTTAATGATTTCTTGGGTTTTTCCTCCTTTTCTAGCCACCCATTCCAGGGACAGTACTCGGTATCAGATGTGAAGTTAAGATTGTCACAGTAAGTATATGGTACTTTGTGTGTTTTCTTTAGAAATGTGGTCAAATATTAATAACTATATAACTTTTGCTGTAATGAACTAAACAAAATAATAATTTGAGTTGGCCATGTACATGAAACTATACTCAGCATTCTCTTATGAAACATCACCACATCTGGAGATAGAACGTTTGCCTAAAATAGAGAAAAACAGTGCTAATGCACTATTTTGTGTTGGACTCTACATAATAGAGCTCTGATTTTTTGCGTTGCAGTTATAAGGCTTTTGTATCTTCATTTTAAATTGTACACTGAAGCTGTTAAAACTTTGTTTGTATGTTGACATCAGGTCCCATTATTAGGAGAAAACACCTTTTTAAAAAATTAGCTGTGTTTTAATACAGCATTGTTCTAAAACTCTCCAAGTTCACTGCATATTTACTGAGAGATGGTTCTGTTTCTTCAATTTAGAAGTTTAAAATGACTTTTACGCAATCTCTTGTTGCACCGCACTCAACTGAACTTTAAGTTGCTCTCAGCCCTTACGTGTAGTATTCAAGTCCAAAACTCAGTGGTCATTGTTATTCCATAGCTGTTCAGCTCTACTGAAGCCAGAATTCAGTCTTGCAGTTAACTATTTCTTCTTGTTTATGCACCAAAAATAGATTGTTTTCTCACTTAGCTGTGTTGACCATAAAACATCAGGGACTGGTTTGTTAATGTGCCTATAAATCAGCAATATATACTTGATGGTGGTTCTGCACCTGCCTTGTCTGTAGAGCTAAAGCACCTGCAGACATTGAAGAACAGCTTGAGGAATAAAAAGGTTCAGACTTCAGCCTGCTGAATCTTTTCTGTTGATTTTGCTGATTGATAACAGATAAAACTTCCATGATAGTGACTGAGAATGCAAGTGCATCAAGATTATCTCGAGGTAATTGCCTTTGATAAGGTGCATGTGATAGCAGCTCTTACTATTAATGGGTGGTCTTTGTAGAAAGATGTAATTTGAAAGATGTCAAGGTGTGTATAGACTTTAGACTTTTACTTGCCTTATTTTTGTGTTTGAAAGAAGGCTGTTAACTCTTCTGAGCCTGAAATGAATGTAGAAGGAGCAGCAGTTCTTAGTATGTACCTAATAATAAATAGTCTTACAACAGTGCCTTTATTATCCAGATGGGACTTTGCTATCAGATACTCATCAAAATGACTTGCTTTTGCAAACTGAGCCTAAACTTGTTCTTGATGTACTCCATTCTTTCTGCTTTTTGCATCTACACTGGAATTTTGAAAGTGGAAAAAGAATGTGGTGTGCTCTGTTGTTAAGTTTAAAATAAATGGGTTTGCAAAGCCTGAAATGTGGACTTGAATGTTACAATTTAGAATTAAATTATTTTCAAGTGATAACACTTGTGCAGTAGAACTGATAGCTTTTGTGCTTTTCTTTCCAAATGACGGTAGTGTCTGTCATCATTTTACATTTCTTTAACAAAAGCGTGAGTGTAAACTGTACCTGATAAAAAATTTAATCTTAGAGCAAGATACGAAGTAAACTCTATTTAGAAAAAGTAGAATGACTGATCAGTAGCACTTACTGTTTTGTTTAAAGTTTATATATTGGGGCTAAAATTTCTCAAAACTACTGCAAATCTGACTTTGTAATTTAAAACATAAATGCATTTTGCTAAACATTTAGGAAAAGTATAAAGTGTACTGTATAAGAATGAATTGTTGGGTGTTTTGATTCCTGTCTTGCTGACAGTGTCCTTTCTTTCTCTGCGAAGCTCGCCTTACTAGTCTATGTGGATAAGATGCATGCAGGAATTATGGGCTTGATCATATATATGTAAAAAAACTATATGTATGCTATGTAAATCTGTGCGAGCACTGATAAATATTTTAACTCTCTATATTTTATTTACACCTGGAAGTAAGAAGTCAGTCAGCTAACAGTCTTGAGTATCTCTCTTATTTAGCTCTGTGCAGAACAGCGAACGTGGAAAGAAGATTGGAAATGTGATGGTTTCTACCAGCCGGAATGTTGTACAAACAGGAAAAGCTGTAGGTAAGAAACTTACAAACACAAGTTTCAAACACAAAAACAAAAGCATCATTTTGAGGGGTAAAGCTGCTGCTGGAGGCGCTATATATTGTGTAGTATTGGGAAGAGAAGTAGCTAAACAAAGGAATTAGTGTAAATTCATTTTCCAGTTTGTGCTGGAGATGAATGGGGGAAGCGAGATGTTCAGTTTTCAAGTTTTCATGTAATCCTGGGTTGCTTGGACCCCAACACCACCTTCTGCATTGAACTGTTCTCAGTTTATATCACTTTGAAACTGTCCAGAGCTGGTTGAAATCAGAGGGAGATTTTGTCTCAGTTTCTGCAGGTTTTGCAATAGTCTGTAATGTTCTGGAAAAGCAATTGCTGCACTTGAACAGGGACAACACCACATTGTCACCTTGCAGTGTGAGATAATGTGAGTTCACCCACTGAAGAATCTCATAGTTGTTCTGGAGTAACTTTGCTGAATTTTTTAGCTCCCTTTTTTATTCACTGGGAGTCTTCCTACTCTTTTCTCCCTGTTGCACACACTGGCGAGGAGCACCTTTTGGCACAAAGTCTGGCAAGCACAGAATCACAGAACGTTAGGGATTGGAAGGAACCTTGAAAGATCATCCAGTCCAGTCCCCCTGCCAGAGCAGGAACGCCTGGATGAGGTTACACAGGAAGGTGTCCAGGCGGGTTTGAATGCCTCCAGAGTAGGAGACTCCACAACCTCCCTGAGCAGCCTGTTCCGGTGCTCTGTCACCCTCACTGAGAAGTTGTTTCTTCTCAAATTTAAGTGGAACCTCTTGTGTTCCAGTTTGTACTCATTACCCCTTGTCCTGTCACTGGTTGTCACTGAGAAGAGCCTGGCTCCATCCTCGTGACACTCACCCTTTATATATCTGTAAACATTAATGAGGTCACCCCTCAGTCTCCTCTTCTCCAAGCTAAAGAGACCCAGCTCCCTCAGCCCTTCCTCATAAAGGAGATGCTCCACTCCCTTAATCATCTTTGTTGCCTTGCGCTGGACTCTCTCCAGCAGTTCCCTGTCCTTCTGGAACTGAGAGGCCCAGAACTGGCCTTCCAGGGCAAAGGACAACATAGGCCATCTGCTGAGCTACTACTACAGACTTGGGTTTTAAATCCCAAATTGGACAACTGATTGTGCGATTTATTTTTTTTTCCGTTGGTCTTTGTAGTAGCTCAGTAATGATCGCGCTACACTATTGACCTTCTTTCTTTTATTTTGTAATACAGGTCAATCAGTCGGAGGAGCCTTCACGAGTGCAAAATCAGCTATGTCATCGTGGTTTTCCACTTTCACGCAGTCAACCCAAAGCCTCGGGGACTAAATTACGTTTTTCTCAGAATGCTGCTGGATATTTCAGGTGCAATGCTTTCTCTGAGCTGTAAAAAGACCGCTCCAAAACATAGGAGTGGGAATTAACTACACAGGACCAAAATAAGGTATATGTTGCTTGCAAGCAGATGCGAAATGTTATCATTCAGTTTCACTAGAAGTATAGAGAACGGTGAGTGTCTCCATGCAATGGGATGGCCTTTGCAGCATATTGGTTATATTTAAAATGACTACTTTTCTTTAAAACTGAGCCTTTATAAAGACACTAGCAAACAGGGCTTGTTGCAAGCCAAACGTGTTTGACTTTAGATTTGTACATTTTCTTGGATGTTAAAAATATTTATGTAAACTAGTTATATTTTTCAATCTAAATAGCCAAATGTTTGTGAATTCTTGTTAGAAATAAGCAGAGTATAAATACTGATTCCTCTTTCAGGTTGGATTGGAGAGCATCTCCGCAAAAAGTATATGGTGGAAACCCTTAAAGGGTTCCAAGCTAGGTGGAACTTTCTCGCTTTTACCTGCAAGCTAAAATCAGTAGGGTGCAGAGTAGGACTTAAAGGTTTTATTCCTTTCTCCTCTGTAGCCACGTTACAGTTGTTTGCATTAGTCTGTCTCCAACTCTCTTTAGGTCCCCAGATCTGTGTGATGGTTGCACAGTCATTATTTTCTGGACGTTATGCAGTAGGGCTTTATAAATTTGCCTATGATTTGGCTGTATTTTTACACTGGGACATGAATGGGATTCCGATTGGAGAGATCTCTTCAGGAAAAGTATTACAATGCAATTCTCCCAAATTGGGATTGGGTCATAGCCAGTTTTGTGAGGTCTTGCTCTATTGGGATGTAATTACACCATCAATGTAGTTACATACATACAAATACCAAGTACTAAGAACTCCTAAAACTAGAAGTAGCACAGTAGCAAACTCTGCGTGGCTTTTTTATTTTTTGCCAGTAAGGTTATGAAGACTCTTCCAAACGAAAATCAGCTTTATCGATTTTCTGTGTCGACTCAGGGAATGTTGTGTTTGGATAACTACTTTTTTCATAAGGAAAGTGACACTAGAATTGAGAGAGTGACTGAAACGGCTCGGTTCGTATCCTCGCGTGAAGAAATATAATAGATTATATGAAAAGATGGGGCATAATGGTGTATTTCTTACGTAACGTGCATGCGGTATCTTCTGTATGCAAGTGTATTCCACTTCCTACATCTCCTGATTCTGAGAGAGATTATTTCCTGTTTCTTGCAATGTATGTGCCTCTATATGCCTTCTAACGTCCCCATGTAATAGCTGTTAACATTTACTATGTTACATTATCAAATGTTCCAACTTTCTGTAGTAAAAGGCTTTTTGTTTATCGCCTCATCAGTATCTGTCAGCATTTTACCATGTTCTTCTCTGGGGCCAAGATTTCAAGTCACGGTTATTTCTTCTGTTCCTCAAATAAAATACAGCAGCTGTGCAAGAGATAAACAAGAAGGCTTGAATGTAATTTGTTTTAAGAAATTAAGTTCGCATTTATTTAGGTGCATTTGAAAACCTAGAAGAAAAGTGGCACTTGAATCACGTAATTACTCTTCAACAACTTAGTTTTCAGTTTTATTGCTTCAAACAGCAATTCAAAAACACAGGATCTGGTGGAAAGTGTTCATTTTTTTCCTTCCAGTGCAAACTAGATAGAATAGCCATGGAAAACCTGGGAGTATGCACCTGGTTTGAGTAGTTTCATTCGAGAAGGGCAAAAAAGGCCCCTAAAGCTCTACTAATCTACCGCTTCTGACATACAAGTAAAACGTATCTATAGAACTGCAACTATTGCTCCTGGTCTCTTTGTGTATTTGTGTCTCCTAAAACTTCCGATGCTCTTTTCTGGTTTATTCCTCAGCTCTGTAATAGATATTTATGTATTTTCAAAGGCTTAAGTAATACTTAATACGCAGGAAGAGCTCTGGTGAAATAAGACTAGGGCTGCATTTATTTCTGATGAGTCTGAAGCTTTCAGATTCAGTGTGCAGATACAAAAATAATCTAAAATAATTACTTGCTTTTGTGGAATGGCTAACATATTGTCTGCTACATGGAATTTAAGCAGTGAGGCTTCATGTTGTAGTGAAGACTGACTGAGGGTGCGTAAAGGATTTAAAGCACCTATAAAACTAACTTCAGCAACTTAAGGCACGCTAGGTAAAGCTGGGCTTAGGAGCTCACAGTGGTGAGGCCAGTGGTTGGTATTTACATATGCAAGGCATAGAAACAGGATCTGCAAGGATCCCTTTTTAATACCTTTGCCACCACCTCACCTGTGTTTCTTCTGTAGAATTCTCCTCTGCCCCAAATCTGTATAGCAAATTTGTTAGTTCTCTGCATTCCCCTTTCTCCCACAGACTCCCTTGCTGGCCCAGGGATATTTAGAAAGCTGACTATATATGTGTACATATATTTTTTTTTTCTTTTTAGTAGATGGGTGTGAGGAAAGGCAGAATGGGGTGCTCCCTGCAGTGCTAAACTGATGCATGGCTGCTTGCTGCTTTCTACAGGGACGCTGTTATGATATGAAACTTCACAGTATTTCTCTTATGGGCAAGAAGACCAGCAAGATCTTTCTCTGCAGTCTTTTTCCCACTGTCCCAGCCGTCTCTGTTGTGGAGCCAAACATACAACCTGATTTAAGAGTATTTTCCTTTGTTTACAAATGATGGAATAAGAAAATTGTATTCATTTTCCATCTTTTTAAGAACCGGCATCCTGCTAGCAAGTTGGACTGTCATTTAAACTCGTATAGTGATTAAGACTCATGCAGTGGGTGGAAATGAAGCAATCTTCATAATATGTGGTCTTCGTTAATGTGTGTTTGCTCTTTGACATTTGCTTAAACTTACTTTTGGGCTGTAGGAAGGCATGCAGCCACTGGGGTTCATCTAAGTTCATGTAGTTCTCTTTTAAATTTCATGGTCATAACCTCTTTAGTTAAATCCAATGCAAATACAAGTTATTTTCCTCCCCTCTGTTTGAAAATTTCCAGTGCAAGCATTATTGCTTTTTCAGATATATTTAGGCAGTCGACTTCCATTTCAAAGACCCTGACATCCATTCCTGCACTGCAAGCACTGAGTCCTAAATGAATTGGTGATAGTGCCTCAAATGAGTCAACTGAAGTGATGGTTACAGCTCTGTGATGTATGAAACAAGGGCATTGCTGGCTGGCAGGGCGCAGCATGAACAGGTAATACAACAGTGCACCTCTCAACTTTCTGGCATCAAAGGAATCAACCTCTGCTTTTCATATGTGCCACCATTTGAGGAACTGCCTATTGAGCACAGATCTGAGATTTAAGTCCCCCCAAGCCCCACAAGACTAACTATTGTCGGCCTAGTATTTCGTTTGACTAAAACATTCAGCATTTTTCATCAGTCATTTTTATGTCATAACCTTAATTTCTGTGCACATCTGACACCAGTTTCCTCAAATATCACAATGTAATTATCATTTTTAGATCAGTGTTCTAGTACATCGCACTTGTTTGACCTTGCACAGCTGTTTTAAGCACCTTTTGTAATTAAATTTTAGTATTTTGCCTAAACAAGCTTCCGATTTCCATAGAAATTATTACTAAGCAGAGGAATCAATGTGACAGTATTTAATTGTAAAAGTGAAGGCGTGAATGCAGTTTTTAAACATAGAAACTGTTGCTTGATAATTGAACATACAAGTAATGTATTTGATTTTCCTTGTGCTGCTTGAATAAATAAATACACCCAGCCTGTTTAAAGCTCTGCTGCTCAAAAAGCTGTATTATTTTAAGAAATTAATCCCACTGGAAGACAATTGCAGGCATCTGGTTTTGATATTGGTAGCTGCTTGTAATACACTGACAGTCTTTTTGAAATGTGCCTTCCACAAATTTAGGACAAGAGGATCCTCTGGTGTGACTTTTTATTCCCTGTTGGTTATGGCTCATTGTGAATGGATTAAAGTCTTGAGTAGGTCACAGACCTCTGTTACATCATTAAGAACTTCAGGTACAGCTGTAAAATTTTGATCTAGATTAAACTTGCAAACAGTATGTCATTCATGGGGTTTGTCGCATCTCATCAAAATCAGGATGCTGAGTAAATTAATTGCTTCACATCCAGTTCTCTGCCATAGCGAGCTAGTCACTAAAAGTTTATTTTAAAACTTGAAAACTTCTACCGTAACTGACACTGTACCCATCTGAGAATGATTTGGCAAATCACTGTTTCCAGTAGGAAGAAACGTAACTGCATTGAGGAACACTCAGATGTGAGTTTCATGTAGCTTATGCCTAGAAGACGGTTGCAATTATCTAAAATGTAAAGTTTTTTTGACTGCAAATAGTTGTTGAAACACATTGACAGATAAATCTGCAGCACGTTGTTCATGCAGTGTGATTTTACTTTCTTGCACGTATTGGGTTTTCATTAAAAAGGGCAGCTTGGAGAGTATTCATTAAAGGCAGAAACACTACGTTTATTGTACTGTGATTAAAGATGTATGACAAATGGCTTCATGGTGTTCTGAGTCTTTAATACTATAGTAGAGGAGAAACTGACTTCAAAAAGCAGGAACAGAGCTTTAGTTCTGTGATGTTTCTGGTCCTGACCCCATTCTATACCAAACATTAGAAGTAGTGTTTGGATTCGTGAACAAAATATCGAGATGGATCACTTCTGTCAGTTAAATAGTGGACCTTACTCAGATGACTTTATTCCCTGAATGTTGACATCATATGTGCACAGCATCTGTACACAGGTGGCTTAATCTCGTTTGTGGTGGAACTTGGAAGTCCAGCTGTCTTGTTGAGTCCTCCTACATATGTTCAAAATTGCTTAATTGTACATTGCTCCTCATGTAATACGATTCCAAAACTTCCCTGTTACTTCCCTGCCTGAATTATTTTTTTACTAATATTGATGAAAGCATAATTACTATTTACCTCAATAGTACCGGAGAACATCTACATGATCTTCTTGTCTTAATCTAGGTCACCAAGAAAGGAGCACTGCTTTCTGGGTCAGGCGAGCATAAAGAAAATCAAGAATGTTTAGACTGAAGAAAGAACAGTTATCTGAAGTGAGGGCAGATGTAGAGGTATTTTGTTGTCTTAAAAACAATGTGAGGAATAACATCACTTATGTACTATATGAAAGAGATGGAAAATACCGAGGAAGCAAACTCCGTGTCTCATCTCTGAATTCAGAGGCTTTATGAAATGCACACAGAAACACAGTGGAGAATTTAAAAGTTCAGGCATAACAAATAGTGGCAAAAAATAATGCTGAGCTTAATGTATTGCCTAATATGACCAGTGGTTACTGGCCTTTGCTGCTTTTAATAACTTTTGTGTAGATGTATTTTGATAAGTGCAATGCTTTGTGAAAGAGCTGGCTGAAGAGTATGTCCACTCTTAAAGTGTGGAACTTGTTTCTTAATATATTTTTTTCTTTACAATAAAAACATGTGCTCTTGCACTTTCTAAAAGAAACCTCAGCATCAAGATTTAGCTTGATGTTTAGCACATTATCTGAATAGACTTTAAGGTCTACACTACATCACTACCTTTTTAGTACCTTTTATTGTCCTGTTTACTGGCTCTTTGGTCACATTATTGCAGTAGTGTGTATGTATTCAGTACGATATACTGTTTTAAGGGATGAAATATGACCAGTCATACTTCAGCACTGGTATTATGTACTTTGCTTAAACCCTTTCTTTGCTCAAACAAAGGTATCTGGTTTTACAAGTTGGACCAAGCCACAAAAGAGTGATGTGTTTTGAGAGCAGGAGAGGAGAAAATCAGAGAGAGATACTACTTTCATTTTCAGTGACTTTATTTCACCTTCATGCTGTCTCATCTTCTCCATTGGCCCTTTTTTTCCCATGTCAAAGCTTCTCTAACTCAGTATTGACCCAGGTGTTGCTCTCACCTGCTGGTTCAGGCTGTTTAACCAACCTCTTCTGTACTGAACTTGGTAGGTGTGTGAAGATGCACAGATTTCATACAGAATCCCTGTCAGCATCATGAGCGATCCCTGCATTTCATTCAGTCTGCTAATCCTCCCTCAGGCTATGAACTCTATGAGTAAGGATTCTGCTGAATTGTACTCATGGTAAATGCAGGAGGGAGATATTTTGAATAATTCTGGAGTGGAACTAAACAGACGTTTGTCTGGCTAATGTTGAGCATGAGGTGGAAAGAAACTGGTTTTTAAGGGCAAGCCCGCTTCAGAGTCTGCCTAAATTAAAGTTCCTTTCATGTAGGAATCCAGATCCAAAAAGAGAAAACTATTTTAATGTAAATAGGAAACAGAGGATGAAAAACATTAGCTCAGCAGTCTGCAGGTGTGTTCTTTAGCTGCACTGCAATGTGGCAGGTGTTTGTGCATCTTACCAGAAGCACTGAGAATTGAAAAGAGAAATGTGGAAAGCACTGTTTCAAACCAGACGGTGCTTAAAATATTTTTAAAAATAACATTTAGAATTGTATCAGGTTATTTTTCCCCTAAAATTAACTATCCAGCTGATTCTGTTCTCTGTAAAGCTTGACACAATTCACTGCCCTAGATCTGACTGATCCCTTTAGAACAAAAATTAAAGTTGCAATGAATTATGTATTTAAACCACCATAGAAATGAGTGGATGCATTAAAAATTAGCAGAGGCCAGATTGTTTCTTTTTACTACTTCAGGTAGGGGGAACTGAAACTTTGTAGGAATAACCTGAAGTAGTTCTATCAGAAAAGAAACAAGCTTTGGCAAATACAGCAAAGCTTGAGGACAGACAAAGTTGATTCATGTAAATGTACTTCAAAGCCAAGTACAGGTTGAATAGGCTACTATTAGGCTGAAGCTTTGTTAGCAAGATACTAGTTTACAACTTGGTGAAGGCTTTAATCATATTTGTTCTGTTTATGAAATAAGAGCTGCATTTTTTCATTTGTTAATTCCACCACTAGTGACCATTTCCAGGCACATGACAACACTTTGCCTGCAGTTTCCTTCTTAAATTATGCAAGGAAAAAATTCAGACTTGAGAATAGCATTTGCCAGCTGTGTTTTCTTGTGGGATTGAATAATGACTGCAGCAACTAGTTGTATAAGTAAGTGAACTAATAGTAAGTATGTCTTTAATAGAGTTGCTGGATAGCTGTTCAACACTTCACTAGTCTTTTAAGTGCTGTATGATTTAATTTTAAATAAGGTATTACATCATCTGAGACCATATAAAACATAAAAATGCAGATAATATCTAGAAACAGTATAAAGAAATATATTAAAAAAACAGACTAGCAGGAAGTAATGTAGACCATCTATATTTTAAAATATGTTCCTAAATGGATAAAATCAAGGACAGTTCTTCAATGTCTCCTCTTTCCTGTTCAAATTTACCTCTTTTTTTTTTTTTTTTTCCCTTTTTTGTAAGGAACTACTCATAAGATTTTTAAACTCAAGTTCAAAGTTCTCAGTAACAGAACAAACACACTGTGTTCCTTCACTAGCTATAGGTGATCTACACTTGAAGAACACAGGCTTGTCCTGAAGCCTAAGGCAGCCTGACCTGGTAGGCTGAAGTGAGAATGACCACAGAACTGAGCAGTCCATCCAGGCTGGAGTGGCTAGGACACCACATGTATTTTTGCCTGAGGTATGTGATTCTCCAAATTTAATTATAAAGTAGCATCACTGTTTTAAGGTATACTCCCTTCAACAGGCTTGCAGCTGGATGTCCCAGGCTACATTAAAGCCATATAAACAGACCTATCAGCAGGATCCACTGAGTTGCTTCTCCCCTTATCTAAGCAATTCAGGTGGTGTTTTTCATTTGGTTGGTTTTGGTTTTTCTGGGTTTTTTTTTTAAAGTAATGGTAAATGCAAACATGTCACCTTTATTAAAAAAAAAAATCAGTAGCTTCCCTCATCCTGTTAGTGTCATCATGATTCTGCTACGTGGTATGAAATGCCGAAGCATTAGGAAGAGTTCATACATAAGGGAGCTTTTTTATTTTAAATCCCTTTTCCAATCAAAACCTTTAATAATTGTACAAGACAAAATCCACTTGAGATCTAGCCTCAAAAATATATAGGTGTCTTCCCTGTTGAAAGCTGTAATGGTAGTTACTGGAATAAGAAAAAGCCAGTGACAATCTGGATGATGAAATAAATAAATTTACTCTTAATATTAAAGACTCAAAATAGGTCTCAGCTCTTCTGAGCTTATGGAAGATTCCTCAGTATCCCCTTAATGCCATTCTTCACTTTCAGTAAAGCACAATTTGTCCCATGACCGGAGAAATGGATTCAAGTTCTACATAATCCTCAGTTTTACTTGAATACCTGATGTCCAGCATTCACTGACCAGTAGGAACAGTCAGCTAACATACACATCTCCAAGCTTGTCACAGCTTAACTATTTGAAGCTGCCCTCAACAAACTACTTGCATGTAGTATAGGGATTTTGTAACTGTACCTACTTCAACCAGAAAGCACACTCAGACTTAATTGGATTCAGTCTTTTTTTAATAAATTAATGTCATTCAAAATACAGTGCCAGAACATGATGCAGCTGAACATGCTAGTAAGGTTTGTCATGAAGCACCTGTGTTCATGTTAGATTGGCGGCACCCCGCTACTGCTAGTGGTTCCTGGGATTAATGCCAGAGCAGCACTAGTCATCTGCTCTCCTGCACACGGAGCACAGGCTATTCCTGAACAGTTTGCTCCCACCCCCCCCCGCCCCAAAGTAAAAAACCTGATAGCTAAGGGATATCTATACACAATCACACTACAGTAATGCTTGTTATTAAATTAACAGAAAATAAAGACCTGGTTAATCCACACTAAAACTTTGTTTTACAATGGAAAAACACATCAGCAGCAGGAAGTAATATACATGAGCCAATGTTACTGTAATACAGAATGTGGAGACATTTACTGATTAAAGCTCCACATAGACCCGCACTATGAGGGCTGACAATTCCTATTGCAAGCCCAGCAACTTAAGTCCACACCTGGTAAACTACCAGCTGCTTGGAAGACCTGTATCCTAAACAGACAGGTATAAGTTAGTGAAAATAGAATACATGCACCTAATAATACAGCTTGACTGAACCTGCAGTCATTTTGCCCTGCATGTTACCATACAATGGAAGATCTACCCTTCCTACCACAGGTAGATCCATGGGATTTGTTTCTTTTTCTTTTAATGGCATTACTATACCAACATGAATATTAGTATTAAGTGTAGCACAGTCCTTTCATTAGGCCACACTGACAATTATAGAACTAGCATTTAAGTAGAATATCCAGAAGTAGTTCAAATATAACTGGAAGATACTGTCAAAAGAGTTGTGACATCATCCTAGAAACAGTAACTACTTTTTTCCGAAGCTAATTTTCCTGAACTGAGACTTCATAGAACTAGAAATTAATTCTTCAGACAAGCTCATGATATACATATATGTTTCTCAATTATCAGATAATAGTATTTCATATTATGGAAGCATATCTGCTCATTTCACTGATTCATACTGAATGGCGGCGCTAGGTAGGGCTTAAAAATACAACTCATGAAAGACAGGTTTGACATTTCTGTTTCCAGACCTGTTCTTTCACAGCCACTTATGTCAAGATGACTGAGCACACAATCAGTTGCGCAGTCTAATTTGGGAGCTATACAGGTGGTAAGGTAACCATCTCCCCGTCTAGCTCAAATTCATCAGCTCCATCTGGTGAGAAGAGATACGTTGGAGGTTTCCATGGGGACTCTTCAAGGCAAGATGGGTACAGCTTTCCTACAGTGCACCTGAAGTCCTTCCCCAAGTCCCACAGCACACGTTCCGATATGTGCTGTCTCAGAAACCAACGATCGAGTTCCAGGTCATATTGATAGGTGGCATACTTGGCTCTCTCATTCATGTGGGTTTCTCGTATAAAGACACATAAAGAATTAGAGATGACAACAGCTCTAACGCATGGGTCAGAGTACCGCTTGGCAGGGATGTTAGCTGCCATTCTCCATTCATTTTTATTCACATCGTAGATTTCTACCGTCACGGAAGACCCATCTACAGTACTGCTTGGGAGTCTTATACCAGAATTGCTGGCAATATGCAGTCCTCCAATATAGAATATTTTATCACCAAAAGCAGCAGCTGAAGCAAAACATCTACTTGTTTGTCGCATAGCCATTTCTACCCAAGCATCTGACCTGGGAAAATAACAGTACATCAAGTTGTGTGCCATTACATAAATGCAGTTGTGTACTGCTACTGCTGTGCTCCATTGCCACGCGCAGGGCAACGGGCTTACCATTGTCCACTCGTCTTTCTCAGTATCGTATCTCTCCACAGTTCTCCTGTTGAGTTCTCCACCAACACTGTCTCCTCCAATTGCATAGATGTATCCTTCACAGCAGACCAGGGATGGCTTTATACGAACAAAGAGCATTGGTGTCTTTGGAAACCACGTGTTTTGCTGTGCATCAAACCAGTAAAAGCAATTCACAGTTCTGAAGGCAGCCTGCAGTTTGCTGCTTTTACTATGATTGGTTTTTGTGTTTTTCAGAGGAACTTGCCCACCTGCTATATAGATGTCATTATCAGGAGTTACAAGCGTCCCAACCTTATGCAAGTCGGCAGGAGGGCTGCAGAGTTTGTAAACTTTTTCTGCCTGGGGGCTATAACAGACAGAAGAATAAAGACCACCAGGGTTTTCAGCAGCAGCTTCAATGAATATCATCATCTCCTCTTTTGTCATACCAAGCCTGGGCTTGAAAAACTTGGGCATCGATTTGTACAGTCCTTGTACCACCACTGATTTATCATTAGGTGGTAAGCCTTGAAACCAGGCTCTCTGTGTTACTTCTGAAAGTGCATCGATTCGGATTTGGCTAAGAACAGAGGACAAATACTGTGATCGTGATTCTGTGTTGTACTCCAGCCATAACATAGCAGCTTCACGAACTGTCTCCTCCTTTTCCACATTTAAATTGTCACTGCTTAAAATATCTATCAGTAGATCGTGTGACAGTTGCATGAAAGCCTCCTGGTGGTACACAGCTGTGAACTTGTGCTCTACCATTCTTTTAGCACTCTGTTTTAACTCTTCACAGCTGAAGAGATCAGCAAAACTTAATAGACGCACACAATTTTCTGCGTTAATTTTTTTGATTAAGTATTCTCTACACCGTTGTAACACATCATCTACCTGTAACACAAAGAAGAAACATGCTAAGTATTATTGCATGCAATCTAGTCTTTCACATACCAGCAGCAGGTAAAAGTACCTGCACTTTGCGTTCAACAACAGAGTTTAGGCTTAGAGTACGATACATACACAAAAATACAGCAGTGACTTAATTGATTCATATAGATCAAGTACATCACATGATTATGTCTGCTTGAGAAATTAATTATCTAAATACTAGAAGTGCACTGTTTTAATTCCACTCTCCATAAGGTCCATAATGCAAGGAGGGATGGGTACATGAAACATACCTGGCAAGCAACTGCTGTCTACACTGAGCAAACTGGACAAGAGAGTATTTTGAAATGACTAAACAGAAAAGACTGTTTAACAAGATAAAGAAAAATAATGGTTCAGAGATTAGAAGCAGTTATTTCATACTCAAAACACTCCTACCTGTAAGAAGCAGGCAGTTTCATAAAGCTGTTCTACCGTGCTGTCACTTATTGCCAAGTTACCCGTGTATGCGTAAGTTATGATAATTTGTAAAGTGGCTGCATCCACATTCCTCAGGTGTACATGTGTTTGTTTACTTTCACTTAGCCCGCTCATGAACATGGCTCTGAAGAGAAATGCACATATTAAGACAAGGACCAACAGTAAGTATAGTCATCTTAAAGTCACTTATCACTTATACGACTTCAGTGATTACACTCCAAAAGGTGAACAGGTTTTTTGGTTGACTGTTTACAGGGGTTTAGTATTTACCTTAGGCTACAATCTAGTATTTAAGAAAAAGCACTTGTACAGAACATTCAGAAAGTACCATCAACGCCTTCTGCATAAATATTTTATATTTATGGAAACTCTTTTGTCTTAATCAGCAAAGAACTCTAATTATTTTAGAGTTTAAACTATGAAACTTAAAACCTTTTCTATGTCAGGTGATAAGAGGGAAGAAACATCCTCCAGAAAATACTGTCAAAACATATACACAGAGATTTTAGATTCTAATTAAAAAAAAAAAAAACACAGATTTCTGCAATGGACTGGGCTAAGTCACATCAAAAAGCATGCTCCTCTGGGAGGAGGAGAAAGCTCAGAAAAAGAAGCAAGCATTATCACTCCATGAAGTATTTCTTATATATTCATCATAATAATATGCAGTAAAGTTCCAGTTTGTAGGAATAATCAATGACAGAAAAAACTACCAGACTTGGTCTGAAAAACAAACAACAAAAAAACAACAATGTCTAAATATTTCCATTACATCTTCCTAAAAAGTAGAAAGGCAATTTAATGGGGAACATTGATTTTAAGAGCTTTATATTAATTCAGGTTTGGTATTTATGGTTGTATTGAAAATTCAACTCAAGGCTTCTTCTATTTATTTGGGGCTCTTTGAGAAACCAGATATGAGACAAGCTAGAAGGGATGGTGGGTGCACCCTGCAGTTCTGCCCCCAGCTGCAGAGGTGAAGGGGACACTCTCTAAGCAGCACCACTCCCAGTAGCATCTGATACAAAGACAGTGCGCCGCCACCACCATCTCCTGTCTTCTTCTAAGCTCCTTAACTCGGGGCAAGTTGCATTTTACGAGGAATCGCTGACTGGCAAAGCGAGTACCAATTCGCCACTCAACTTTGACAGTACAAGTGCCAGGAGAGACTTCTCTTTGTAGAACAGGAGGAGCTGCTAGAGAATTTGGCTCTAGTGCACAAGGTAGAGCAGCCTGTGCTGGAGCTGGGCTGCTGCAGCGCCGTGTTCAAGCACAAAGATGGAAGGTAAGCTGGCTGCAGCCTTACACAATGGCTGGATCATGCTATGAGATGCTTTTCTGTTCTTCCCCCTCTCCCCTCAGCCTCCTTCGGGGCTATCAATTTTTCATAATAAAGCTAAATTTACGAAGCTGAGCATCTTTTTTGTAAACCAAAGTAGAGAAGAAAAACAGAACATGACAAAACCACAAGCTTGATGCTTCTTTTAACCAGTGCCAAAGCCTCATTTCATAAATAATAAACACATATGAATAAGAGATCTGACTGCATATTCTAATGCAGTGCACTGGGTGGACTCATGACAGCTTCCATTATTAGCCACCCACATTAAATCTGGCCACATTTCCAGTGGCAGTTATTTTATAAACTGTTGGAACTATGTCATCTGCAAGCAGCCAACGGCAATAATCATTATCTAGTGATCACGCAACACTTGTTGCTAGAAATTGTAGCAGACTCATCTGAGATGAGAAAACCACAAAAACCAGCAACAAAAATGTATGTGAAAGTAACCAATGAATCCCTGAATACTTCCTTGCATTACAAGTTATTCACTTTACCCTCTGCAAGAAAGCAGACAAAATACAAAATACATTTTAGAAGTGTTCTGTATAGTGACCCCATCTCAACAAAAAAACCAGAATTTCCAAGCCTTCCCTTGATCAAACAGAAAAGTTATAACCCTTCCACAATGCATCAGGAAGGTAAAACATGCACAGATGTCACCAAGACTAGTTTCAAGCTTCAAAATTTTTTCTAGACAGGCAGGCTAATTATACTGTGTTGCCAACAAAAAATGATTAATCACTGCAGAAAATTCATGGTGCCTCATCTTCTAGGTCTTACTGTGAAGGTATCTGCAAAAAGTAGTAGCACTCAACCTATCTTACTAATAAAAACATTTCAAAAGGCAAAAAAACAGGACAGAAGCTCTTGCTACTGAATTAAAAATTGCAACAGCATCTTGGGAGCAGGGAGGGGAACAAAAACAAACCACCACCTACACACAAAGAAAAAAAAAATATTGGATTGCAGCAAGGCTCTCAGGCAAGAAAAAAAGTTTCTGGCTTCTTTGCTGAGCAGAGAAAACCAAATGATTCAGAAAATGAAGTTGTGAAGTTGCACAGCAATCCCTACTTCTAACAGAAGTTCCTGATAAGAAACTACAGCTAATAAACATTACAATGGAACTCCCACAGCCAAGTCTCATCAATCCCTTGTTACCATACCTTGGGAAATACTTCAAGTAAAATTTAAATATTAACTCCCTACAGAAAATTTATTCTAAAAACTACAGTATCTATCCAGAGTAAAGTCACAAGATGCCAGAAAATTTATTTTACTCTCTTAGTGTTGGCAAGTAATTATATTTAGCTTTTTTAATTACTTCACTCATCTTTAAAACTCTTTGCAACACATTGTTAATCTATCAACTAATATTACACTCAAAACCAGCTATCACAGATTTTATAGAATTAACAGATCCTAGTTTGAATACTTACCTAAAATACGAGCTGCATGTTGCAAGAACCATCTTATGGCAGGGAAATTCAGTGCCCTCAACAATCAACACTATGTCAGTTAGCAACTGCTGTTCATAAAAGAATTTTAACTGCTCCAGCAAGGATACAGCATATTCTGTATTTATCTGCCTCTCGTCCTGGGTAGACATGACTGTATTCCATTAATATTTCCAGGACCAGAGAGAAAAGTCAAGATCTTTTCGCCAGAGAAAGGTCAGTTCAATGTTTCTGAAGTAACCAGGGAAGAAACAGCAGGAGGTCTGTTAGCCTTCAGAAGTGATATTGATAAAAAAGGCAGTGTTATCTTGGACTGCTGAATCAGTGTTTCAGACTTTGACCTCCTATTAGGTCATCATGCTTTGACTTGATGTCACAATCTGTTCAGATACTTTCAAGAGTGTCTGCAGAGCTCCTGTTGAGATCTATGATGCAGCAAATGAATGAGCAAACGTGAAGTCTGAGGTAGATTTCGTGGTAACATCTCGTGATCAGTGGCTGCTCTTGAATTACTAAAAGCAGGAAAATAAAAATTAATATACACATTAGTATTTCTTCAAAAAAGTTTCAGAGTTACCCCTTAAAAGTAATTGTCTAACAAGCTTGTTTCTAAATTAGTACTTAATTACTTGCACAAACACTCTTGTTGAGAAAAAAATTAAACGACGGAAGCACTGAAGAGAAATGAAAAGCAGAAGAGTTTGTACATTAATTCTCATCAAGACCTAGACTTATGAATTTAGATAATTCATTCCATCAACACAGCTTCTAAGACCAGAGAGTTAAAATGAGGTTCAGGAAGACTTTAATCCTCTTCCAAGAATTACCCAGTTTTCCTACTGAGTACACCCAGGCATTTCCTTCAATCACTGATAAGATAGTCACAGTTTTTTCATTTCCACATTAAACAGCTACTTCTTCTGCTTGTGTGTTTTTGTCTACCTAAAGCCTACCAATAACAGGCCACTAAAAATATAAATGCACTTTCTTCAATATAACATCATTTTCCAGCTAAACCCTCAAAATCATCATCAACCCATTTATTTCACCTTTGGCATTCTACTAGAAAACAAGCAGAATTGCAGCTAAAGATTAAAAAACCTAACCACCTATATTCCCAATGCTTATTTGATTTATCTTCTCTGTGAAGAAAGGCTTCACCTATTAACATTTCACATTCCATTTTTTTCCTAGTCATTTCCATACAGCCAGGTAAGCATAACTGCTGTTGACAGAAGAAAACAAAAATAAGGAGATAACAGGAGTAAAGGGATGCTGGAATAGCAGGGGTCAAAACACTTGGACTGGTTATAAAGCAATGGCCACAGTCTACTAAAGTCTGTTTTCTTGTTTGGACATTTCTCCTCCTCTTACAAGTGAGGTCAGGTTTTATCTTCCAGGTGAACACCACAACATATAATAATTAGAATAGGATAGTTGTAACAGTAAAATCACCATCATAAAGGACACCAGAGTATCAGCTCTATCAAATACTTTCAGATTTATTTAATCTTGCACTGTTTGTTTCGCATTCCAAAAATCAAGGAATAACCAGGGACATGTTCGTCTAATGTCTAAGACACCACTATTTAATATTATAATTCATGATGAACAGTTCATGCAGAAACACCTTACTTGAAATGCCATACTTTAAATTCCACACAAAAATACATGATTTAGGGTAAGATGAAGGCTGTAGAAATACCTGCCAATCATATCAAAGATCTGCTATTTCAACAGAGCCCTGCCTGTAATACAATTCAAAGACAGCTGTCTTTTAACATTCACTCACTTGAAACAGATATGCTTAATTAATGCCACTTTAATCACTACTAATTTAGTGTCACTGATCTTTTTCAGTGAACAAATATACCTCAACAGGAATCTCAAACTCTTAGTTTTCACTGGTTCTTTAACTGGAAAACAGTCAAAACAGTCAAACACAATGTTCACTGTTTGTTCAGGTGAAGCCAGTTAATAAAAAAAAATAGAAAAGGTGTTAATATTTGGGAGAGGAAGGAGAGACTACTATCTGCTATAACAACAGATATCATAAGTCTTGACTTCAGACCTTCAAGTTTCATGTGCAGTTAACCCCTGAAGTCACTAAATCACAAGTATATAAAGGACACACAAAGATACCGTTCATCTAAAGCAACAACCTTCCGCTTCAAGTCACAGCTTCTTTTCACCAAATGAGTATGCATCCTATCTCTGCATCACTGACCACTATCCTGGTTATCTGAGAACAGCTTAACATGCAACCTAATCCACTGACAGATTTTGCACTGAACTTTAAATGGCTACAGAGACACGCAGACTTCCTAAGTGTGTTCGGCCCACAGAAATAAATAGCTCATGCCTCTACTGGTATCCCGGGTCTCTCTACAGCATTGTTTGTCCTGGCTTGGGAGTAAAGTTTCAAGAACAATACAAGCCAGTGGGTTAAGCTCTGTTTGGGCAGAGCATCAATAGTACTAAGCTTTAGCAAAAGAAGTAATTGATGTTATAACTTCCTATCCTGATGTAATTTTAAAGAATGTAAATTTTCAAAAGCAGGAAAAAGGAGCAAAACTAATACACACTGTTTCAGTCATCAGGTAACAGAACCAGCCAAGGATGCCATGGAGAAATTGATATACACCTGCTAGTAAGATTAAATAAATTTTTGGCAGAATGCAGCTGACAGCTGATAACTGAAAAAGAAGACCTGTTCAACAGAGGATGAGTTGAAACTGTGAAATTACTATAAATAGCTGGAACATTTAAGTATGACCCTCAACAGCAGAAAAGATTGAGGAGATGACAGGAGTCTTGTCACAGAACATTTAAGTGATGTGAACCACATCTCAACTGTAAATTTACAAAGCTTGGAGTCCTTGACCTGAAACCATCTCATTTCCATTATATGCTCCAGCGAGGTGCACATGGTAGGAACATACTACATACACAATTCCCATTTTCCACATCCATTGCTGCCAATGATAAACATTCTCTAAAGAATTAATGTTTATAAATACATAAAGGGTGAGTGCCACGAGGATGGAGTCAGGCTCTTCTCAGTGGCAAACAATGACAGGACAAGGGGCAATGGGATCAAGCTGGAACACAAGAGGTTCCACTTAAATTTGAGAAAGAACTTCTTCTCAGTGAGGGTAACAGAGCACTGGAACAGGCTACCCAGGGAGGTTGTGGAGTCTCCTTCCCTGGAGACATTCAAAGCCCGCCTGGACACATTCCTGTGCGACCTCACCTAGGCGTTCCTGCTCCAGCAGGGGGATTGGACTAGATGATCTTTTGAGGTCCCTTCCAATCCCAAACATACTGTGATACTGTGATACTGTAATTTTGTATTTGTCGCAAAGTCAGGAATCACAGTGCGCCCCCTTCTACTGGAACCCTGCTAAATACTACTCAGGAGAACAATACATACATCAAGGATCTCTGAATTTCTGGCCTAAAATTACCATAACTTCTATTGTCATTTGCCCAAGACAAATGAATGTGCTCAAACCATTAGAATAAGTGGCACAGGAACACCATTTTCTGCCTGGAAAATCATCCAAGACTACCCACCTCTCTCACACCTCTCTGAAGAGTTCAAGACAATTTTTAAAAGAGATACTTTCTTCACTTTAGAGGCTGAAAAACCAAGGTACTGGAATAAGCATCAGCTTGTCCAAAGCCACATACTTGCCAAAGAAGAACTGTAGGAGGCTCAGTTCTCCCCAGTCCCAACTTAGCACCTCTCTCACTGCATTGTGCTTGGCTAGCATACAGCTCTTGGATCTCAGATAACTGAAGAACTATGAACTTGAAAAGATGTCTACAGATATACTACAGTCTCCTGTAGTTCTCATAACTACACAGTGGTGAACATTTCTGATTTACAGATGAAAAGATCTATGGCTGAAGTTAGCTTAATATTCTGAACTGCAATTCTGATAGAATAAAAATAATCCTTGAATACAAGTTCTATGAATAAGACTTTCCCCTCTAATGGTGTCACTGGAAGGACCATTTTGTTCTGAGTAGCTTCTTGGAAGTCAGCTATCTAAATAGAACAGGACTGGTAGGTATCTGCTGGAAGGCCACAGCAGAACTGGGTTGCAAACCAAAACCAAAATGCTACCAGCTGATCCAAAGTAACTCCCTGTTAAGCTGGGAGCAACATTAAGTAATAGGTTGACAAGAGGGTTTGGTTTTAAGTAATTACTGCTTTTAGCTTACGCAATTTTAATGGGGTGGGTTTCACACTTGTTCATGTGCTTCAAATCTAAATGAGGCCATTCCAAAAATTAGTCATCAAATGTTAATGAGTAGTAGGACAGGCTATTAATCGCCTGCCTTGAATTTGTTTATCTTCTGAAGCCAGGCAAAGACTGATCAACAGAGATACATATTGCACTACACACACGGAAGTGTTAACACTATATTTCAATGTATAACATGGAATAAGTATATTCAATTAGTAGGGAAAGGTATGATATACAGGTACAATATTCTTCGAGTGGATTAATTAAAAAAAAAAAAAAAAACACTTTATTTTTTCCAAATTATAAGAAAGGCACAATAAATGTGCAGACATGCAACTTTTTAAAACACTTCTTTTTTGAAAATCTCATTAAGAAGACTGCCAGATTAGAAGCCTAACTTCCGATAAATTTCTGGAAAACACTTAAGGAACCTGTGAGACTTTCATAGGTCTTTATCTGCATCCTCAGCCATCTAAATACCTCTTGAATTCTAACTTCACTAACTACAACTAACACTTCAATAAACCTGTATGTTTGGAAGAAAAAGAAAACAAAACAACCAAAACTTACTTCCTGGACATTCAACTTATTTAATCCAGTCTTAATTAATTTAAAAACCCTTAAATACTACTTTCGTGCACTTTTAATCAAATTCCTATTTCAATCCAAGGCCAGCTTCATAAAAATCACAAGTAAAAACACGTCTAAAGAGGTGAGTCATTCACTATTTTTAACATAATAAAACGTCAGAATTAAGAACTGAACAACGTTAAACCAAACTACACAAGCATTCAAACTACACAGCAATCCTCCCAGATAGCAATGAAAGCACGGAGCTCAGGCACTTAAATACTTAGTTACCATTAAGGATATGCCGAGTTACAAATGAACCCGTTGCAAAATGATTATGCCAACTAACAGCAAGACGGAATACAAGTACCAAAAATGATTAAAATCAATTATTTAAATCAAGACACCTAGCCAACAGATCTCAAAGATCAGAAAGAAAGAAGCAAAAGAAGGTGGAAGCTCTAGATTCTTGAGTAATGTATCAAATTTGCATCCTTGGCAGTGAAAAAGAAATAGGAAATTGATGAAGCAGTTCCAGACTTGGAAGTTTTCCTCTCTTCTAAAGCCATCAAAAGTGTCTTTGATAGTACTGCAGTCCAGAAACCTGAAGACATCAAGGAGATTCTAATAAGCAACAACATGAAATCTCACAAAAAAACCAAGAACCTATTTATTCCTACAATGTTACCATCTTGAAAATTACTATTCACTTGGAAACTACTACTATTTTCCATACATATTATGCTCAGTAGGTAACTTACACCTTTGACGTAGGTGAGCTTTCTGAAACTACGCAGAAGCTAGAGATTAAAAGTGACAGACTCCATGCTAACAACGCGTTTGGTCACAATGCTCCTCATGACCAGTTTCTTTCCTGCTTTTCTGCTCCTAAAGGAAGTTATACACTAAAGGAAATACCTGCTCAGAAATAAAATTAGCACAAGATAAACCAACAACTTAGCTTGGCAACTGGGCTTCTATGCTGAGCACAGGTAGTTTCCATCCCCAAGGGCGTTTCTGTTTTGTGGAAAGACTTGACCTGTTTTGGAAAATTAACCTTTGAAAAAAAGTGGGCCATGGATGCCTCCAGTAAGATTCAGCCATATATCACGTATGTACAGAAAAGTGGCTTTTTTTCTCTAAACTCTAATATGTTAATAAGGCTAGTCTGTTTTATTTAACAACTTAAATTCCAGTTCACAAGTATATGTCACTCCCCTAGATATCCACTAGGATAGATTATGATGCCCAATTACAAATTTAAGCACTTCTACATTAAGAAATTAGATTAATAATTAATGTAGCTTAACTAACTGTACGTTAGTTCCTGAAAGGTTAAAAGTCTTACAATGGATATCTTATTCATGCACATTAAATTTACTCTCAACATGCAACAGCCACTAAATTAAGAAAGAGGAATTTCATGATTTGCACCAATTTTGGTCTGTCTCATAATCACATGACCAAAACAAAAAAATCTCCCTCAACAAAAACCCTAGCAATAACAACAACCTGTTCAAAATGTAGTGAATGAAATACCAAGCAGCAACATCCTTTCTTTCACTTTGGTCTGTTCCTGCACGATGTTAGTTACACAACACCAAGTATAACAGGGCCCTTTTACTCCACACACAAAAATAGTTAGGAAAGAGGTCTGACACCTACATCCAGATCACAAGACTACACGGTTTGCACATCTGAGTACATTAAATATTAAAAATTACTTATTTCTCCTAGCACCTTGATGAGACACCAAGCTAAGTTGACCATGTATTTTGATGATCTCCTAAATATATCATCTTAAAAATCACATAGATACAGCCCTAGGTGAACTCACAAAAGAACACAGCCTTTCAGGTCCACTATGAACAAAAGTAAGAGACAAAGCCAGGCTGCAGCTTTGCAAGGAAACCTCTAAAAATTCAGATGCTAACTACAACACAAATATATTTCTAAATCATAATTAAAGTAATTTTGAAGACAGCAGGTACCTATCCCATTCATAACAGGAATAATAGTAAACACCGGAAAAATCTTAAGCATGCAGATGGCTAACTTCAAAGCTATACTATGTGTATTTTTGGTCTATAAAAGCTCACTATGAAATTTGACTCTTCAAATCCACACAAACATTTGAAGCCCACCGTCGGTCACTGTAGATACTAACACTATATATTCGCACACAACTAGCCATATCAGCAAGGAAAGGTGGGCAGTTACAAGAAACAGCAATGCCACTACAGTGTTGTTCTCCTATAAGACTTCATCGTGTCTGCCCCTTAAAGCATCTCAAAAAAAAAAAAAAAAAAAAGCCGCATTTGAAAACATGCCAACCCGCTCAGCTGAAGAGGAGCACTGAATGCTGGAAGTCCTGCTGACCACCCCTGTACAGGCCTGAGTTTACTGTCCCCTCCTGCTCGCGGGACGCAGTGACACGATACTAGAGAGGGAACACATTTGTTTCCTCTTCCCGACACCCAGGTGGTTTGTCCCGTTGCTTTAACTCCTTTCCTGATTCCTGAATAATTTCCCCGCCAGCCCTAAGGAAGGGGGCACCTTCCTGCTCCGCCAATACCGCCGCACTCCGGGGCTCACGGCCGGCTCCGCTGGCCGCACGGCTGAGCGCCCGGCGCGCTCCGTCCGTTCCCCTCTCCTCTCCTTCTCCCGAGCGCCGGCCCAGCCTCCTCGCCTTCCTCCCGGGCTGCCGCGGCCGCGGGTCTCCGCCGCTGACCAGCAGCCTCAGGAGCCGCAGCTGCCCGGCGGGAGCGGCCACAGGTCGCGGAAGGGGCGGGCAGGAGCCGCACCCAGGCGGGGGGAGCAACCGGCTGCCGCAGAGTGCCCCACGGACCTCCCCGCCCGCCGCCAGGGCCGAGGACCCCTCCCGGCGAGGGGCGGCCTACCCCCCTCCGGCCCCGCAGGCCGCCGCCGGCCAGGAGACGGGAAACGGCCCGACGGCCGCGCCAGACGAGGGCGGCCGCCGCCTCACGGCGCGGCGGGACGCGAGCGCGGGAAAGCCGCCGCCATCCCCTCCCACCCCCCACACGGACAAACCTCCGACCGCCGCTTCCTCTTCTGCCTCAGAGTCCCGAGCGTGGGCGGCGAGGGGGCCGGGAAAGCGGGGGAGGAGAATCCGGTCTCACCCGGGCTGCGGAGGCGGCGGCCACTCAGTGGCGCAGGCGCGCTGCCCTCCGCCGCCTCACCCCCCGCACCATCGCCGCCGCGCGGCGGCCGTTACGATGCGCCGCGCGCTGCCGCGCCTGCCCGCCTCCCCTGCGCATGCTCAGAGCGCGGAGAGAGCCGGGGTTGGGGGGGAGCCCCGCGCGCCAGGTCCGGCGCCGCGGCCCCGCCCCCGCTTCCTGTTCCTCTCCCCCGAGCCGCCCCTGCCCACGCAAGCGCCCGCGCGCCAAGAGAACGGCGGCCGCTCCGGCGCTGCCTAAGGCGCAGGCGCAAAGCGGGGTGGGCGCGCCCCCCCCAACGGCGCCAACGTGCGGGCGGAACTAGCGCCCCCTGCTGGGAGGAGCGGCTCTCTGCAGCGCGGGGCCCGTGGCGGTAACGGCCGAGCCGCTCAGCCCGGGATCGTCCTGCTCGGCCGCCCGGGGCCTCCTGGTCTGCCGGGGGAACCTCCTGCGGGCTGAGGCACCACGGAGCTGAAACGTTCTTCGGCCAAACGCGAGAGCCTCCGAGGCGAGCAAATGCCACCTGAGGCATGTGGGGCCCTGAGCCCTCCGCGGGAGGGAAGCCACAGGGGCAAGGGAGCCGAGATGAGGCTGAAATCTGGTCAAAAAGAAAGGAAAATCCTGAGAACAGATAACTTTTTAAAAGCTACGGTGTGCTATTTATTTATTTGTCATTTCCCTTTCGGTCCATCCACCAAGAGAAAGTCCATGGAATTTTAAAAAGTAAAAACGTAAATCACAGGAATTGGGGATTAAAAACATCCCAAACAAGTCACAAAAGCGACCCACACACAAAGTACAAGAGCTGCCATCAGCAGAAAGAACAAGCTTTGTCTGGGAAGGCCTGCGAGGAACGAGATCAGTAATCCTTCCCAAGGATTTTACAATTTGTGTCTTGGTGCAAAGCACAAGTTTAATCTGAACCTTACAGAAAGAACAGAAAGTACAGGAATTTCCCAACCTAGAAGTGTAAACAGTCTCTAAGCATCCACTGTTTTTCCTCCAGTCGCTCACCTATCTGCACAGCACATTTGTTGTGCTTCCTCCTCTCACCAATCTCTCCCAATACCCTGTGCTCCGTCTCTCAGAGATGAGAAGTTGTGAAGTGGCCACTCAGATTCTCACCTCCAGTAAAGGCCCAGGACAGAGGCAAGTTATAACCTCACATTTCATGAATTCTGGCTGAACATCGTAGAGTACACCATACTGGAATAAACACACCTCTTTTTATATGAAAAAAAGAGATTTACATTTGTCAGTTCACTTAGCCATGTTAGGTTGTAAGAGCACTGTACCAAACAACTCACAAGCTTTAGAAACAAATACAAACTTTGCCTTGCATTGCCTAATATTTTGTCCCTACAAAAAATTGTCCTTATAGCAGTATTAGGCAGAAGATTGGTAATATTTCCTTATTTTTTTTTTTAACATAAGTTCTAATGTTACAAAAGGAAAATAGTGGATTTGTTTCAAGATACAGCTTAAAAGTCTGCAAGAAGAGACTGGTAGCTTTCTGTACACCAGCTGAAGGCTTTTACTGCTATTCCTATCCTCATGTTTTGATTCCCCCTCCCACACACTGATGGAAAAAGGCCTCCACATCACTGTTAAATGAGCCTCAGGTGGAAGGGGGAGTGGACAAGGAGCAGCTGCCTGCCATAAAGAGTGTGGGCTGAGGATTTGGTTAGTTTCTTGCTGGGCTGTAAGCAGCAGCATGGACCTTAGTTTTGGGGGGGCTTTAATGGGGCAGGAGTAGTTTAGTTTTTGAGGGCTTTTCTTTTGTATTCCTTCCTGCATCGCTGTCTCTTAAAAGTCAAAGTTAATTCTTTGACTTGAGAGAGTGAGGAGTGTCTGTAGGCTTTTTGGTGCTTACAAGAGCTGGGCTGGTCTTTCTAGATGGAAACTGAAGAGAGCTGCTGTGGTCCTGAAAGCTTCCTGGTGCTCTAGGCTGAACTGTGTGCTGTTTTGTAACAGGTCTTGAATTTTTATTTTATTTCATTTTTTCTCCTCTGACTTTGAAGTTGAGCCGCTTTATTTGCGTGTGTGTAGCCACTTGGTCTTTTGTGTTCTCTGATTTCTTTTATTCTTGCTTATAAGCTGTGTGTGGCAGGGTTGTATCACTTCCATGGGTTGGAATGGGCTGGACTTAATGTATTAGTTGATGAAATATGTAAGTGTGGGAGGAAGCTCTGTCTTGTGAATTTAGTGGGCTTTGAATGCTTTTGTTACCTATCATTTAAGTGCAGGAAGTATGTTGCCACTGAAATATTCAGTTTGTTATGTTAGCTGTTGTTGTTCTAAATTATATTACAAAGTAAAAATCCTGAATTAAGAGAGCTCTTATTATTATCTCAAATACATGTGTTGGCATTAATAAGTGTTTTCTTCACGAAGCACTGAACTTCTGAGTGTGTGAAGCTTTTTTTTTTTTTGTTTTTCCCCAGGTCTCTTGCTCAAGGCTAATTGACTGAAGGCTAGTTTTTAATTGGCTAGAATACCACTTATATGGATGTGTGCATATAAGACTACATTAAAGTTACTGATCCTGTAGCTATAAAATGTGCTGTAAGATTAGCTTGAAGTGTGACTATTGAGAGCTGCATAGAAAAGCTTGCTTAGCAAAGGAGAACTAAAATCTTTGACCTTGATAGTAATGTCAGTTTCCTACTTTGACTTTGGAAGATAGTATTCTGGAATGATATGGTTTTATTAGGCTGGGACAGGAATGTCTGTTGAATTCCGACAGAGCACAGGAATCATTAGGTCTTAATTTTTTTTTTTAAATGGTTAATCCTGATCATTTCTCTTTCAGTGTCAAAAAAATTAAAAATGAATACTGCCTCAACTTCAGAAAATAAATCATATTCCACGAGCCACTCAAGACCCTTTTTTTATGCACAGCCAACAGTACAACAGCCTTTCTCAAATCCATGGTACCCCAGTCATGCATACAGTCCATACTGTGTACCTACTCCAGGTAAGGTAAATGAGAGTGGACTGTGGTAGCTTTGCTTAGTAAATTACTGTTAGGCTGGATGGAACAAATGTGTATCTGTATAAACAAGCTTCTTGTGAGTTTCTGGTAGGGTTAAAGTAATGTTTTAGTTGTCAAAGATCTGGTTTATTAAGTGTTAGTTAAGTGTGTAGTTTGTGTGCTGGAAAGTATCTGTTTCTGGAAAACAGGAACTTAACAAAATATTATGGTTATCCTACAGAGAGAGAGGTCTAGAACATGCCTAACAATTAATACATGTGTATATACAAGTTCTATATATGTATATGCACATTATAGGTATGGATAAATATAAACTGAAAAGTCCACACAGAAACAATGTTGTTAAATACACTTTGTGAACGGTATACCTCTGTGAGCTTCTATCTGGAGCTTTTTCAAAAGACAATGCTATAGCATAGTCTATAAAACAGCAAAATAGTACAGAAAGCTAATTGGTGTACATTTCAAGGAACAGAATTAAGTTCTGGTTAAAGTGTAGCTGCTCAGACAAGTTGTTCCATATCAAAGAAGCACTAAACTTGCTTCTGAGTGTTGATAAGAGGAGTGTTTTACTTGTGTCTGACCTTGTAGCTGTCTTTCTGTATGCAAGCAAGTATTAATCAGAATTACTTATTTCAGAAAGAAGATTTGTCTTGACTTTTTTTTTAATCCCCAATGTCTAGGCTTTCGAAGTGGAAATCCGTATTTTCCATTTTATTCTGTTGCACTGCATGAGTACCCTGGATTTCTTGTTCCACAGCATCCAATGCATGCGAGAGTTAACAGAAGGCATTATTTTAATGCTCCTCCACCTTCCCCTATGTTTTATCATGCAACAAGATTTAGACACTATAGTACCTCTGGGAGAAAAATGGAGACAAAAGAAACACAGACTGATCCTCGGCAGCCTGAAAACAAGCAAAAAAAGCATCAAGATATCCGTACTGAAACGAAAGGTTGTGATGCAGGAAATATGGCCTGTGTTTCTTCTGGTATAGGTACAGAGACTGAGAGTACTTCAGAGAAACAAGATTCACCTGGATCTTCCATTGGAGTAGACAGAGAGTTTCATAACAAGTGCCCTTCCAGCTCTACACAGTATAGAAATCTTCCTACTGGAAGCTATGCCTTTGAGAAGGAAGAAGTGAGGATAGAGTATGGAAATGGCTCTCCAGCTATTCAACTGTGGAAGTCCTTTAAAGAAACTATCCCATTGTATGATGTGGCAAGTGGTAAACCAGTCCCAGAGAATATAGTGCAGCGTGACTTATTTTCTGTTAGCTCGTGTGAAGGAATGATATATGGCCCTCGTGAAGGGGAGAAAATGGTGCCGGCAGCTTCCTTAGATGAGAGAAAAGCTGTTCTCTCCTCAAAACAGGGTATTGAAACTGTGCAAGAAAGAGAGGTCCAAAATAATGAAGTGAAACTGGATGCAGAAAAGCAGGTGAATACAAGTCAAAGGTCAAAATCACCCCCAGGTGAAACCATGGCAGTGCAAATTGCAGAGTTGGCAAGAACTGTTAGCATAGACCAACCAGTGGCAGGAGCTAAGAAATCTATCTCTAAAAAATCTGCAGGCTCAAAAACTTCTCAAGAAGAGCCCAGCTTTATGCAACAAGCAGGACTACTTCCATCTAGTATGGAGGTAATAAGTGACTTGAGTTTTCAGCAGCAGAAGATGAATCTAAGCCACAGTGTGATGAATGATAGTCAAACGGATAAAAGTGTTTGGTGTGACGAATCAATTGAGAAGTACATTCCCTCTAATGATTGGCTGAGTTGTATGGACACAGGCTACAGTTATGATGTTTGTTTGCCACGAAGGAAACGTCAAAGTGTACTCAGTCTTTCTTCTGATGACATGTCCTCTAGAGAGGAAGGCTCATCAATTGATAATGCCCCAGTGTCTTATTTTGTTCCTGACTATGTGCTTCAGAAAAGCATGTACACTTTCCAGAAAAATACAGAGGGCTCGGAGAAAGAGAAAATTAAAAGTGGTGGGTCCCTTAATGAAGATGAAGTGCTAGGAAGGGAGCAGATGAACAGCTTGAATGACCAAAATGTCAAAAACTCTCCAACTATGAAGAAGAAACAAGCTTCCAGTAAAGGCAGAAAGCTGGAAGCCTTGCCTAGATCTTCTAGTCAGGGTAAAGTCAGTTCTCTAAAGAAAAAAGCAGCTAAGAGTGTGTCAGAAGTTGAGGACTCTGAAGAATACTCTGTGATGGGGGAAGAGGAGGATGAAGATGGAGAAGATGAGGAGGAGGATGATGATGATGATGACATGGATGAAGCAGAATATTTCTTTCAAGAAGCTACTCCATATGGAATCTTGACACCTAGTAAAGGAAGTTTCTACCAAGTTGGCCACAGGGTACTTTGGAAACCACCTAAAAATGCTATACCAGCACAATTAATTAGCTGGCCTGCTCAAGAGAAAATAAAAACTAGGTGTGGGCTTCATGAAAACATTGGTGTAGTTTACAAGACAAAGGAGAAAGAAAAAGATGAAGTTGTATACAGTGACTATGGGTATTATGGAAGAAAGAGGCCTATGGCAAAAAGAGAAGGACTTGAACACCAGCGAATGCTGCGGAAGTTCTTGGGAGGTAAGGGAATTGCTGAGGACACAGTGCTGCTTAATAGAACACACAAAGAACATCTAACTGCAGTTGCAAATTGTAGTTTGAACCATTGGGAAGACTGGAGAATGTTGTAGCTTCAGGTTTGGCCTAGAGTCAGAAATACTGCAGAGTATTTTTAAGGCAGACGGAGTTGCTGTAATTTTTTACTGCTTGCTGGTTGTGAAGATGCAGAATCCTCATGCAGAGAATCTTGTAGAAACTCTAATTTATACTTACCTTTTTTACATAAGTGGTCATTTTTTCATTTGAAAAGCTTCAGGCCATTTGAACTATGCATTCATCATTGTTTAATAGCATCTTGGAAACTCAGCATTTAAATTTTTATAAACATTGACTCTACTATCAGAGACTCATGGTGGATGGATTAAACAGCATGAAGTCAATCATAATCTGGTGGCCATACTCTGTGTAACTTCTCTACAGAAGAGGAGTCAAACCATTAAAATTTCTTAAATTGTAGCTGATGATCTCTTGCTGTTAGCAACAGAAGTTTTGCTATATTTTCATAAAATCAGTGTGAAGTTGTATTTTATTTGGAAAACATTTTATTTACTCAAAGGTAGATATTGGTAGAAATTGGATTAATCTGAACTGAGAGTAAGCAGTTATCAGTCAGGGTCCATAACTGGTTACGTGGGTACTTTAGGAAGTGGTTGCTCTTTAGTATGATCTTGTGTTGTGAAAGGCATCTAAAACAGGGTGATCTACTTCTAATAACCAGCATAGTGTTCTTAAACGTTGTTTTCTTTGTACAGCATTTGCAGACTTGAAGTAGCTTGTAAATATTTGTCAAGTGTGGTCTCCAGAAAACCATATTTTTATTTTAATAGACTCTTTTAATTTGATTAAGTAGCTACCTTTCCATTCTGACTTATGGATCAAACGTTATAAAAACTAAATAATGGACTTAAATCAACTTTTTTTTTAATTAGGAAGGCTGTTAAGGGAGAACATGGGCATACTACCTGAAGAGTATTGGATTAGAAGTGGTGCTAAACCTAAATTTACCAGCCAAACACATGGTAGTCTCTCATCTCTAGCCAAGAGCGAAGAACAAGGTACAACTTATTTCCTCAGTGTGTTTCTATTCTTAAGGAACATTCTAAAGGATATGATACAAACCAGAAAGCTTATGTTATTTGGATGAGACTTGAAGATAATGAAAATTAATTCTCATTGCTTTTATATTGATGAAATGCTGGTCAGTCAGTACACCTCAGGGTCTATATACACCCTTCTCAAACATCCCAGAGGATGTTTGAGAATCCATTATAGCTATTTCTTTTGTAAAAGTACTGTGGGAAATCAAAGCATCAAATGTTTTGTGGCTAAGCAAAGCCTTTATTTGTGCGGAATTGCTGCTGCTATAAATTATAGTGTTAATTCTTTGCCTGGATAATGCTTCTCTTGTGTGCACATATAGTGGTAGTTCCTAATCTTGATGAGTAGAACATATCAGAAGTCACATGTGAGAGCTATATAGGCAAAAGTTCGGAGAAACTAGCATGGACCAACAGTTGCCCTGCTACTGCTAAAGGACATCTGAATGCAAATCATTTTGGTGTGGTTAAGATTAACAAGTCAAAGTTATTCTAACAAAGCAAAAGGGTAGATAGTTTCCACATATTCTTCTTTCCTCCTGAAGCAGAAGGGTGTTTTTTTTTCTTTACAATTAAGGTCTACTTGGAGTTCAAATCTGTTTCTAGATGCTCTTCAAGGGTGTCTCTTAGTGTAACTGCTGTTAAAACAACAACAGAATTTGTAGCCTGAGTATTACTACTCTCCTAGGTCATGTGCTTTCAAGTATCACATGATCGGTATATCAAGTAATGGAGTTATCTTCTGAACAGACTGATTTGCTTCTCTTCAGTTCAGTGATAATTTTCATCAGGTTTCCTGCATCATCAGCCGAATAGGCTATTCTTTAGATTGTATTTTTTAGGGTTCTCTCTGCATTGCTTTCCTGCTTAAGCATGTTGGGGTTTTGGATTTGCCTCCTGCATTGAAGGGTCTCTATCCTTTCTGTCCACAGACCTCTTCAAAATGTTGAGGTGGGGTTTTTTTTTATGCTAGCCTGCTCCATGAAAGTTGAAAACACTTTTACTTTAGCAGCCTCTTTCTTAGTTCCTTACAACAATTCATGACAATAACAGAATAGTTCTAAAATAATTTTACCTTTAACTTTCAGGATGTCCCTTCTATCTCTTCTAAGTCATAGATGGTACAGAATACTGAAGATGTTTGGCCTACATGTTACTACCTGCTTTCTCTCCCTCTTTTTCCAGCCAATGTAGTTTAAAGAAGCTATCATGTTCAGTATTAGGAAGCAGGAATCTGTTTCTTCTGAGTGCTGTTCATGCCAATGGATGCTTCAGAAGTGCTAGTAAAATTACATCCTTTTTGAAATGTCACTTATCTTAGGACTGGTTTCTTCAAATTAATCTTAAGTGCCCTTCAAGTAAGAACATATGGCTAAACTACATTTTGCTTTAGCAGTAATACCATATGCTAAAATTGACTTTTTGAACTGTATACCTGAGATATGTAAGTTAACAAGTCTGAAGAATTGACATTATTTTGAAGACAATGGGTGAGTTGGGTGACTTGGACAGCTGTCAACTAGTCTTGAACACTTGAAAAGGGAACTAGAGTAGAATTAGCCACCTCTCACTGAGTTGTTTCTTTGAGGGTTTTTTGCCACATTAACACCTATCCAAGTTATGAGCAAAAATACAGTGTGTCCAGAATTACGGTTAGACAGTGATTGAATATTGTATATCTACAAGATTGTTGGTTGACATATGTAGTGTCAGTTTTATCTGCCATTAAAATGGGCACACAGTGGGAAAGGAGAAAGAGGAACACTACAAAGCAGTAGGGGAAAGGCAAGCTCAAATTTGCTTTAAGACTGATTTGGAAAAATAACATCATTCATATCTTGCTATTTAGGGTGCCCACTTCTGGTTAAACCAAAGAAGAAAAGAATAGGCAAGCCACCTTCAAAACGCAGAGACACAAGATGTGAGATGGAAGAAGCGTGGGAGATGCCTAAAAGCAGTGTACACAAAGGTTGGTATACAGTGACAAACTACAAAAATGAATCTTACAAGTAGTTTTAATTACTATCTTTGGAAGTAATAGCTCTTGGTTTGAACTGCAAGGATATTGGATAGCTTGTGAAATAATAGCAAATGCTGTGTATGTGGATGAGGAAAAAGCAAGCTAAGCTTTGAACACTTACCTTGCTATGAATACCACTGTAGCATTGACCAGGTTAGGCTCTTTTCCTTTATTTAAGGGAAAATATTGGGGGGAGGGAGGGAAACAAAAAAAAACACATGCTAAAACCCACTCCTTTAGTCTAGTTGCTCTTCAAATTGTTCTACCAACTTTTAAAAATGTTGGGTCCTTTGTCACTTTGCAGTGTATCACGACATACTGTTCTTTAAGCTACTGCTCTGCCGCAGCCAAAGTACTGTAGTTTGATACAACACACACATATATATAATTAAGAACTTCAAATTTATGGAGTAGGACCTTCTTTCTACTTTGGAAGAAGATGGGGAAAAACAATGGAGGGGAAATCACATTAAACAGGTTCAATAACAAATATGCTTTTGTGCATTTGTGGGAGAGTCTGAAAAGTTTGTAAATTGAAAAGGACCAGTACATAAAGAAATTAACTACAAGACCAGAATTTCTTCTGGGAAAAGAACAATCTCGTGTAGGAAACTTAAATATTCAGTCATGAAGTACATGAGTAGAGAAGAACTTGCAAAATCCCAAAAATGCTGCTTGTATTTGCCCCAGAAATGTTTCTTGGATACATTCAACAATGTAGTTTCAAGACCATACTGACAATATGCTGAGTTTCATATGGAACACTTGTTTATCTTACACTGGGACATTCTGCAGTCCAACACTGTTCCTGTGGAATTTATCCTTGCTGGGAAGTCGAGAATGAAGTTCTAATATCAACCAGCTGTGTCCTCTCCTGCAACAGAAGAAGGCAGTCATTGTTGTCTAGTCTTTCTTTAGAAGCAAGTTGACATATGTTATTTGGAGGGAGAATGCCTACCTTAATTTTTTAATATTTTTTTTTTTAGGGCGTGGAACAAGAAAGTCCCTCTATAAGAGAAGATAACTAAATATTGGGGCAGGAGGGAAAAAAGTATCAGTTTTGCATAAATCCAAAACTCAGTTACTATTCTCTTGTATATTTTGTAAACTGCTGTGCACTCTTAAAGGGTAAGAACTAACACTGTAAAAACTGAGGACACTATTGAAATGCAATTAAGTATTTAACACTAAAATCACACTTTTACAACTAGCACATTCACTATTTAAATAATAAATTTAATAGAATTGCACCTTGAGACTTCTTGTATTCCATCTGTTCATGGAAGCAAAAAAGCTAATGATATGGATGTATATGCATCAATACTATTATGACATACCATTTACTGCTGCCCTGTTCTTAAATTCTGCAGGATTGTGAGGCCTGTCAAGATCATCATATCCAGTAGTCAGTTTGTCTGTATGATGTGGACATAGGTACAAGATTCTCTTCCATCAGCTGGATTTTTGGCTGGATTTATTTTTGCCAAAGTGTAAAGGAATATAGTTAAAGCTTTATCAAGTCAAGAGTTTACATGAAATTCCAAGGTAGTTCCTCAGATATTAATCTCTTCATATGCATGACTGAGGACTAAAACTAAAGCACTGATTTGATGTGATGCTTCCCCTTCCTTATTTTTCTGTGGAGAGTTTAGAGTCCTCAATGCAGACTCTGAGCTGGAAGATAGACTCTGAAGGTGAAACAAAACTTTTTATAAGTGCTGTGCCCTGTTCTGCGACTTCCTATTGATGACTTCTATTACAGTTTATACTGACCTTGGCAAGTCACTACAAAAAAGTCTGTTTATAGAACTAAGATGATAAAACTAGGTTTCTGAGCTATCTTAGGAATAATGGAAGTAGACTGATCTAGATGAGGTGGATGGCTCAAAAATGTGTGATCTTTTTCATGTCTACAAAAGTTAGTATCACCATGTGAGAAGAATAAACATGCTACTGCCATTCTTGGATGATTCCCAAGTAAAGTGATAGTATGAGTGAAAAAGATAGGGACACTTTATTTAAAAAAAAAAAACAAACACACAAATTTTTCTTTAGTAAGGGGTGGGTGAACAGACAGGACTTGTCTTTTGCCTCCTCTCCCGATGTTCTTATTATGTCTGTGCCCTAGAGTAACCTACATGGATAAAAGTAGCGTTTCCTGTGGCTGCATTCAAGTTTTGTGCCTGTTTCTAGTTTCACCTGTAACTGAGGTTATGCTGTTTTCCCTCAGTGAGGAGTGTTGAGGCTTCCCTACCCAAGTGATCATTGATATTTCTATTAATAGCACTTGCTTACTTGTTAGAGCTACTGTAATTATAACATTTACCCCAAGCTGTTCAGGTAAAGGATGCACATTAACACTGTGATGCCACTCTACCCTAAGCACTGAAAGAAAATATGGACTATAAATTCTTATTTGTCTCTTGTGCTGAACAAAACCTCTGTTCCATCAGAACCTCAAAGAATAAAGAGGGAGAGAATTACTACAAGCACAGTGCTCTTTAATACTCTAGAAAATATAGGACTGCTGCTCTTGGATATCTAATATAGGAATCTGTGGCTCTTAGAGGGGATACACTTTATTCTGATGGGGAATGAGTGGTCAAATATCTTAATCTGAAGACTACAAGTGATGACCTAAGAGTAATCCTCAGCTGTAACTGAGACCTCTTGGGTAAGGATTGACTTCTTTTTCCCTGAACTTGAGTGTAGCTTTGGGATTGAATACTAAGCCAATTCTGCTGACAGACTTAACTGTTTGTCTTTTGCTGCTTGTCTGATAAATGAATATTCATGACCTTGCAGTTGGCCCTCTTATTTTAGGGAATGGTAATATTTCATGGGTACTCCCAAGATCATGCTCATCATCCTTTCACAGGTTTTGGACTAGTCAGTTCTTCCTACCCAGAAGCAGCAATTCAGGACCTGGTAATGCTGTCTTATCTCACAAGCATATGTGAGGGAGTAGGAGTGTGTAGATGGCTCTTTGTCTGAAAACAAATGCTATTTTAAACTAATGACTTAATTTTGTAGTGTGCCCATGATATGGATCCATACCAATGCCTTAAGTAGTATGCATGGATGTTCCACTGCTCCAGGAATACTTCTTAGATGTTGTTATATGTGATGTACTCTGATCTGACAGTACTAGTCCTGTGACCTTAAAACTAAGTAGTCTACTTGGCTTCTTTGTCACTCAGCAGCACAGATGATTTGTGGACTGCATCTTAAGTCAACTGGCTTACATCTATATTTAATTTTCCAGTGGGTAAAATGGTCATGCTTCAGAAAGGTGGTAAAGTACAAACTGTGCTTTAAAAGCCTGTGAATTAAAGTCCATGCTCTTTTTAGTCAGCCACAGTGATATTTGAGATTTTAATTGTACAGAGGCACGTATGTGTTGATGTCTGTTACCACTGAAGCTAGATGGCTCAGTGATTAACTGCAATGCTGGCAGTATTGTGAACTTGTAACTGTAGCAGTACTGTATTGTCTTTGAAGTTTTCATGTTTCCTGCAGCATCTACTGAAGAGCTGCTGAAGAATCTATTTGCTGCTTGGCACACTAGTAACAAACCTTAAGAGGCCTCAGAGACTGCCATACTGGGAGGTTTGGACAGACTTGCTGTCTGTGACTCGGAATTTTTAAATCATTATTTGTAGCTAGCTAAAACCTCTGTTGCAAACTGGGTGTGCTGTAATCACTGAAGTGCCAGCTTCTAATTCTGCATTTTTGTTTTCAGTTTGGTAGCACCTGAGTGGCATAAAGCCTTCCCTTTTACAATGTCTGGTTTTCTGCCTTATGTTGGAAAAGATTAATTACAGGTCTTTGTATTAAAATCAAACAATGGAAGACAGGAGCCAATGGCAAAAAAAAATCTCCACTCATTGCATGCATAGGCATACCAGGGAAAACCAAATGCACTCTTTAAAAAATGTCCTCAGATTCCCCTGACTGGCTTACTGCCATCAGCCATCTCAGTCAACAAGACTATAAAGCCCAAGTACTTTATTGGCCAAAGAAGTAAGACAGATGTCAGTATTTTTTCTGAAATATTATTTCTGACAAGAATGGTTCAGAGTATTAAGATAATCAGATCTGGGAGCTGAAGCCCTATGAAACTGCATTGCCTATGAAATATATTTTAGCTGCATTTTACACTTACTTAGATTCATGGGACTATACAATTATGCTATTCCTTCCAATCAGGCTTCAACAGAACTTTCAAAGTGAAATACATGTCTACAAAGAAAAGGATCACTAGAAAAAACAACTTTGGTTAGTTGAGCAAAAACATTAAATAGTCTGATGGTTAAAACCTAAAAAATAAGGCTAATCAGTCTTTCAAGACTAGCTTTCTATCCTGCTTTCTGGATTTAATTCTGCATAGAATAGTTTTCTGTTAATATAAATGGGTGTTGGTATTTATCTCTGCATATTTCTGAAAGACCTAAAGAAGGGAGCCTCATGATTGCCTTCAAAAGGCCACATGTGATTGCAGGACTGTATAAATGTAGGAGTAGTTACACTTACACAGTCCTGAAATTACATGTGGCCCTTTGAAGGCAACCATGAGCCTGATGTGGCCCCTGCTGAAAATGAGTTTGACACACCTGACCTAGAGTAATTGCTTTGGCGATGTTTAAAATGCTAAATGATATTGTTTCTTAGCACTTGAGCACTGGCTGTCAGTCAGCACTACTAGAATCTTACTCTGTTGAAACTGTTAGCTTTCATTTTGAAGCTGGCTCAACTTCTATGAGTTTCAGTAAAGACCTACTAAAATTATCACCGAACAGCGATGTGGTCTCTCAGAACTTTAAGTTACATTTGATATGTTAGAAATGATCTTTTATGGTATTTTTCTTGATTGTTCAAATATTAAGCCCTGGTAGATAAAATGGGAAGGACCCATTAACATGGAATGGGATGACAGATTAAGGAAAAACTGAATTTGTTTTTATTAAACTTCAGAGGAATCTTAAATGACAAAAGCTAAAGTAACCAAAGTTATCTTTAGCTTAGCTCTTTTCTAGACCAACTTGAGTAAGAATTCTCTTGGAATGCATCAGGTGAAAACTTGCTGTGGCTTCCAGCATCTGTCCAACAATCACCAATGCTATGAACACATGGATTCTCTCAGGACCACATGTGGCACTATGGAGAACCAGTCTACTACACATTCCTCATACTATTTCAGCTGTTAACTCTCTTTGTGGTGAAAGAGCCAGGAGCTTTGAATTTGTTGATGATGCTGATACAAGGAACTATCAGGAGTAACCAGTAAATCCCATCACAAGGAGATGTGCTAAATAATCTGAAGGACAAAAAGCAATTTCACAATCAGGCTCTGTGAATACATTAAAGGATCTTTTTATGTATGTGTTGACTACTTTGTTTTTCCCCAGAATGTATTATGAATGACTGGCAAGGAATGTGGATTTATTTTTACTAAAAAACTCCAAAGACATGTAGGAGGGAGAAAACACATTTTAACATATACTTTCCTCTGTGTTCTTTTCCAAAGCTCATGGAGGGAGGGGTGGGAAATCTTAAATACATTTTAGTCTATGGTTCCTTGATTTTATGGTTAATGTTTGCTCTACTGATGATAAATCTTTATCATGTTTGGGTTTTTGTCTTTCTCAATGTAAGCACAAGCACAGAGATTAAGTTTTTACATAAGTCCTTCCTAGCCCTTTCAAAGCAAATCTATTTTTCTTTCTCCTTTTGCAAAGCACTGATACACATAATCTAGGTCCTCAAATCTCAGATTTGTACCACTGTGTCTTAAAGTTTCAAAGAAATGCTTACTCTTGTGTTTTATAGCTATCACAATCTTTCTAGCTGCCTGCAAGATTATGCAAAAGAAAAGTGTGGTGAGTCCACAAAGTCAATCAAGTACCCAAAACTTTCCCTTCCTTCTGCTTAGAAGTTCTTTACTACTGTTCTGTGGCTTATGTGTATATAGTTGAAAAGAATTTGGAAGCCTTCAGCACTTACACTCTTGTGGGATTATTCATAAAATACTACATAAAATAATTATACTAAACATAAAAAATAAGTTGTAATTTATTTTGCCAGGCCTTTTTAAAAGGAAAAAAAAACCACCAAAACAACAAAAAAATCTCAAATGTATCAAAACAACTGATACCAAAGTGTACATAGAAATTAATCTTTTTCATTTCTAGCATGAAAACCCACTTTTTAGATAACTAAAATCACTACCTCTTTACTGTAAAGTTGAACATCTAACATCATTACACTTAGATCCCACTCCTAGGGTCTGGAGAACACTTCAGGTGCTGCAGAACTGTGTGTATTAATGGTGATGATTATGCAATTTTTCTACACAAAAAAACCCCAAGTCTTGCTGATGCTGCAGTTTTGTCTTAAAGTAAATCCCCTTGATTAATGTTTTCACCTTCAGTAATGCTCTTTATTTCCCTAGCTGCCAGTACTAGGATAAGTACACTGAACTTCAGCATATAGGCAGCACGCAGAGAACAAAAATACAGTACAACCTGCTTAGTGTAAGCACTGCAGGTGAACTCTCAGTGCTCTGCATGGTACAAACTGCAGTCCTGTTACAATGAGGCTTTGTATATAATAAAATAACTTCATGGAGAAAAGACACTTCAATGGACAGTCTGCTGAACTCTGCAGATTTGTTGGTGCTATCTTGGTAATCATTGTGTTCTGCCAAGAGTCACATGTGGCAACTCAGAGGCCCAATGTGACCACGATGGATGAGCCTCAGCACAGCTTTTACAGTGTAAAGATATATGGTTAATTATCATTGACTGCACCTCTTTTCTTTCTGGCTGCAGCACTGCAGAGAGGCAGAAGAGCACAGCCAGTGTAGGATGTTATATGTAACCATCTGTATTTTCTGAGTTTATTAAAGCCCTTTCTGGTGGTTTCTTCCTTCTTTTGATCTTTCCTCGCAGTTCACAAGTAGAGGTCAATAAGCATGCAGCAGGTGACTCATGTCAGTCAGATTCTGACTTCTCATTAGATTTAGATGATTTACGCTTTCTCTTTTTCTTTTTCTTCTTTTCTTTCTTTTTCTTTTCCTTCTTCCTCTTTTTTTTCTTGTGTTTATCTCTACATTCTGAGGAAGTGGAGCTGCTGCCACCTTCATCATCCTCATCACTGTCATCACTGCTATCATCGTCTTCTGAGGTAGAGTCTTCCAGGAGCTGCTTCAGTTGCTGTATCCTGAGTTTAAAAAATGTGAATAAGAATTCTTTCCAGCTCTCCTCTACCTGTAATAATTTATTCTAGTTTTCACTGGTTTCCTTCCTAGCTTGAGAAATTGAAGCTGCATGCAAAGGGACAGGGAACACTTCCTCTTTTTCTGAATTACATTCCCATTGCAGTTTTCACAGACTGATAAAGACCACCACAAGAAGTTCTATGCTTACCCACACACAGATGCATATTCGGATTATGGTATTATGACATTCATTGCTCTGCTGATAGAGATGTTGGCGAAGGTGACGGAGTAGATTCTGCTTTAAATGCAGAGGTATTCTTGAAAGGCACTTTTCCTTTGAACTTTCACAGATTACTGACAAATGGGGACAAACTATTTGCTTATTTTATTGTTGCTTTCAGTATCCTCCCCAAGGGCAGCAGCAGTACCACTCTATGGGCCATCTATAGTTTGTTCAGTTATCTCATTGATGCAGTTCAAGTAAGAAAGCATTAAAAAATTGTGCTGCTTTATATATTGAACAAGGACCTCACATGAAGAATAACATCAGGTGCCTAGAACTCATTTTCTAAATCCACCCTGTTATGTCTACTGATGGCACTTTGATGTACCCAATTTAAAAAACAAACAAACAAACCTGAAACAAAACTAAATGAATATAACTCCTCTTTAAACTTTGTTTTGGGAAGAAATATTGAAGCTAATACAATGAAAGAGGTAGGAAGTACTATTGCATGATTACTGAGAAAACAGAAATCCATTAGTCTCTGCCAACATAAACTACCATCAGAAATGTTCTAAGTTGGTAACTTACACCAAGATTTAACCTATACATTAGTCACATTATCAAAATGAAAAACAAATTGAATATGCAATTTGCTACAGTCACACTTACCTCAGTTCTTTTTCATGACGTTTATTTTCCCTTATGATATCATACATTGGATCTTCATGTGCCTTTAAAGTGGAAAACAGAAAATCCAGTGTTGGTAAAGACAAGTATTTATCACTGACCGTTGTATTTCCTAAAAAAAATAAACCAAAGCAACCCAATGCAAGAGGCTTTCATCAAAAGAAGACATACACTTAGCAAGCTCTTAATTCACAAGTATACTCTCAGACTTAACGTTGTTAATCTGCACTTTTTTTTTTCTTTGGGAAAAGCTTATCTAGTTACATCACCAATGAACGGGACCCTCCTTAGGTACACTACCTCTCTCCCTTCTCCAATTACAGTTAACTAAGAGAACCCTGTACATATGCTATAGGAATAGCTAGTCATAGATGGAATATTGAGGTTCAAAATAATGAGCTATGACCTTAAAGCATATTTTAAAAACTTGGATGCAAACACAGGAGCAAAGAATATAAGACAAGCGGATAATAAAGCTGGAGTTGTCCTAGCATGCTATGCACTACTATCACTGGCTCTTAAATTCATTATTTTCATATTAAACAGGCATTGCAGCAAAAGGTAGTTGTGATGGAAGATAATGAATAAATACTGCGGATATTTAAGGTGAGTTCGTGCCATGCAAGAACGCAGCAAAAAGACAGGGTGATAATTTCTGTTGGAAGACTAAGCAAACAAGTTCAACAGAGAGGAGATATCAGATGCTGACCAGAAGTGCGAACTAAAGTGTCAGTAGCAAATGAAAGACGTTGGGAATGCACCATGAGGGGCCTTGGACACACAGCAGGAGTTTGATACAACAGAGAAGCCTGAGGGAAAACGGATAATAGAGGCAATCTGGTCATGGGAGAGTGCTAAAAATACCCTTTGCAGTAGCATACAATCAGAATGAGTCCAGATTACATTTCTCAAGGACAGAAATGAGGACATAAACAAAGTGATGAGAGCTTGAAATACAAGTGAACAATGCAAAGCAACAGGAAAAGTTAAAAGAAGTCACGCAGAAAGGATGCGCAGAACTGAAATGTAGCCTCATGTAGCAAGAGATCAGACTTGTAGACAATGACTGGATTACAGACCTAGACAACGGGCATCATGATGTGGTTGCTCACAGTGAGAGCAGAAGGCTTGAAGCAGCTGTAATGTGGGCAGCTCAAGCTTGACTAAACATTTTTGTTACGTTGAGATTTTAATCACAAAAACTGAATATAATGGTTGAAACAGGTTCTTGAAGATTTCCAATTTAAATGTAAAAATTACTAATTTTCCTCTTGAAGAGTAGATTTTTCTGCAAAGTAGTCAAATATCCAACCACATCTGTAGCTTTTTCTTTATTAGGAGATTTTCGGCATCTATATTATGCTAGAGACAGAGGAAAAGTCCTTAATAAAGCATCATCCAACAGGCTACTTTTCATTTGCAAGATTATGCATCATCAATATTAAAAAATACAAGCAATGATACTGCAGGATTTGTACTCACTACTCTAAATTGTTCCAATTTCTGATTGCCTTTAATAAAGAATGGGCATTCTTTATCTCCTGTTCTGTGTCCATAACGTTTACACCTCCAACCTTAAAAAAAAAAAAAGCAGCAGCAGTGAATTGCATCTCTTAGACCAGACAAAATTTTTTTTTAAAGGCATATTTATGGAAAATATTTTAAACTGGTTGAAACAAATAAATAGATGCAAGTATTATGTTGATAAATATAACACCCATAAAACGCAGCCTTCAAGGTACTGGTTGCTTTTATATTAATATGATGCCAAACTACCTGAGACTTGCCATCTGTCCACCAGACATTCTGCCCTCCCCCAGAGTAAACGGATGGCTATACGAAGGTCCAATGACATCTGGAATGTTTTCAGCCTTACACTGCATGACTTTGACTTCTTTTCCCAAAGGCATCCAAAGCCCTTTTGTTGGGGCATGTGCCAGGAATTCTCGTGCACTTTCATTGCCTGGTACATCAGGTATGCAGTCTTCTGGTTTTGTTTCATTCTCCTATGGAACAAGAGAAGGACAATAATTTTTTTTATATAACTTTGTAAAAATTAATACTTTATGTGTCCAAGCCTTCACTTAATATAGAACCTATTTCCCCTGTAACATTTCTTTTTTCTTGTAACACATAAAGGATTCAAAATACCTGACCCTTTTAACAGTACCAAGTCATATTCTTTTTCCCTCACCCTTGAATCTTCCAGTCTGAACTACACTGCCCTATTAATTCAATTACTTCCCATCTATTTTAGTAATTTATTCAAATAAATAATATAAATGAAAACAGACAAGCAGAGACTTGACTTTTCCTGCTAACAAGACATAACAAAAACAACCTTTACAACACAGAGCAGTATTTTTTAGGGTAAAAGCACTAGATTATGGGTTAAGTGTATAGATTTGTCAAAAGCAATCATCATTACGAAAGTATTTTTACACTATTACTTGACAAAAGCAATGGAGAAGAATCCTGAAAAGATGTCATTCAAACTGAAAAACTGCTTCACCATAAAAGACTCCCCACTATCCACGCTATTAAATACTGCATTAGTTGTGCAGGCTAAGAGGTGAGGAAAGAACTGGTATTATCCTGTCTGATTCTGGGCATTTCACTCCAGATTCACCAAGTCAAAGAGGTTGGCTTGTAACTGAGAAGCCCTGAGTTTTCCCCTGGAAGCACCTATTTCTCTCTGTAATTTACAGAGCCAATGCAGACACTTAAGATAAATGGCTGAAAGACAAGTTGTGTGAAAATCCCTTGTGATGCTAAAATTTTACTGTATTACATTTACCAACCTTAATTAGCCCTGGGGGAGGTTTCTCATAGCTGAAAAGCAATAGAAATATTGTTATTCTGCAGCTTAGCACAGACAAATAAATTGAGAAAATATACTCTTTCAACGGTATAGAGTTAAAACCTTCACCTCACATTTCCCTTTAAATTTTACTCAACCAATTATCACTAAGAGCTATAGCAGAACACAGATACCTGGATGCAAGAAGACTGAGACAGTGTCATGTCATCACACACATCTCTTGCAACCATCCTTCAGATGCATATTCTTGTGAGGGAACAACCACTTTCATCACACTGCTTTACGGGGACGTGTGCTGCATCCAATTCAGCTTGTTACCACAAATGCACAATTCTCTTTTTCTGTAGCACCATTCCCCAAGATCTCCTGACACGAATTTCATCCCTCCAGCACTGCTGAATCATATACACATTCAGCTGAAAATGTCAAGTCAGACCATTCCCAACATCTAGCTTTGCCAGCCAAATCTAGTATATAATAATAACTTCATCTTCTTCCCTCTGTGTATTAAGCCTGAAGACAGAACCTTGTGGATCATCTTTCCCGCAGCATTTCTCCAGAGTTAATAGTAGATATAAAATTTATTAAAATCCAAACAGAAAGCAGGTGCTACGTAGAGCAAAGCAAGTAAGAAAGGTCATGTGCTTAGGAGTTGAATGCCAAGATGCTTTGAAATGGTCTCTATAACAATAACTTTTTGAGTGCTGTTTGGTATGTTTCATAACAAACATTTTTACTTTTACTTGGAAAGGAAAAAAATGTGTTCTTGTGAACCTTCTGATCTTTTTATTCCATTAAAACCCCTTTCAATGGAATAACATAAACCTTTCACAGCACTGTGGGCTACTGATGGAGTCATTAGGCAGATGGCAAACCTTTTTATCTTTTTGTTTGTTTGTTTAATTTAAATCCACTTTAGTGAAAACCAGCCGAACAACCTCTGCGTCTATGCTGCAACTCCCAGACTCCTAGGAAGCTGGAAAAGACGCATTTTCCCCCTGTTTGCACTTATGTATAAAAATGGGTCATATTTTTCAAATCTGACGGAGCTGGAGCAGCCGCGGAGGGAAGGGAACAAGCCCCGGCCTTCCGCGGGGCCAGGGACAAAATAAAAACCAAATCCCCCCCACTGCCCCCCAACCCTGCACTGGAAACGCGCCCCAAATGCCGGCGGGGCAGAGCGGGGAGCGGCCAGGCGGGGCCCGGGGGCTGCGCGACCTCCAGCCCCCTCGGGGAGCCTCCCCTCCTGCGCTCCTTACAAGGACTCCAGGTGCTGGAGCTTCTGGAGCTGCTGCGCCTCCTGCCGCTTCCGTTTCCTCTCATGCCGGTCCTGGCTCTTGCTGCCGCTGGCCGCTGACTCCGGGTGGCTCCTGGGCCGCGCCTGGCTGCCCCTCGTCGCTCCCTCCCCCGCACCCCCCTCCTCTTCCTCCTGCCCCCTCGGCGCCCTGTGGGACATCGGCGCGGCGGGCTGAGCCACGGCGGACGGCGAGGCCGCGGCTACACCCCCCCTCTCTCCCCGCCCTCCACGCTGCGCATTTCGGTTTCACTTCCCCTCCCGGACTTCCTCTGCAGGTCCGGCCGGGCAGCGCCCCCTTCGCCCGGCGCTGTGGCCGCCCGCGCCGCGGTCTCCCCTGGTCACAGAATCACAGAATGTCAGGGATTGGAAGGGACCTCAAAAGATCATCCAGTCCAATCCCCCTGCCGGAGCAGGAACACCCAGATGAGGTTACACAGGAAGGTGTCCAGGCGGGTTTTGGATGTCTCCAGAGAAGAAGACTCCACAATCCCCTTGGGCAGCCTGTTCCAGTGCTCTGTTACCCTCACTGAGAAGTTTCTTCTCAAATTTAAGTGGAACCTCCTGTGTTCCAGTTTGTACCCACTGCCCCTCGTCCTATTATTGGTTGTCACCAAGAAGAGCCTGGCTCCATCCTCATGACACTCACCCTTTATATATTTATAAACATGAATGAAGTCACCCCTCGGTCTCCTCCAGGCTAAAGAGCCCCAGCTCCCTCAGCCTTTCCTCATAAGGGAGATGCTGCACTCCCTTAATCATCTTTGTTGCCCTGCGCTGGACTCTCTCCAGCAGTTCCCTGTCCTTCTTGAACCGAGGGGCCCAGAACTGGACACAATATTCCAGATGCGGTGTCACCAGGCTGGAGTAGAGGGGAAGAAGAACCTTTCTGGACCTACTAACCACCCCCTTCTAATACACCCCAGGATGCCATTGGCCTTCCTGGCCACAAGGGCACAGTGCTGGCTCATGGTCATCCTGCTGTTGACCAGGACCCCCTGGGTCCCTTTCCGCTATGGTGCTCTCTAATAGGTCATTCCCCAACTTATACTGGAACCTGGGGTTGTTCCTACCCAGATGCAATACTCTACATATTCCCTTGTTATATTTCATTAAATTTTTCCCTGCCCAACTCCCCATCCTGTCCAAGTCTCGCTGGATGGCAGCACAGCCTTCTGGCGTGTCAGCCACTCCTCCCTCTCTCCCTGCTCAGCCCTTCCGCAGCCTGAGGTGCTGTAAGGCAGCCAGGCGTCCTGCCAAGCTTTCCCGAGGATTAAAAATCACATGTGCAGTGGTGTGCCCTCAAAACATCATTATTAAAACAAAACCACCTCAGTGCCCGCACTGGGGTTGAGGCGGGTATGGATGAGCCCCGGGGCAATATGGCGGCAGGTTGGCCTAGAGTTGTTAAGGGGCAGGTGGCCCAGGGAGATGGTGCCAGCTGAGCACAGGGCAGGCCTGGCAGCAAGGGAGTCGCCTCCCCACGGAGGCCTCAAGGATGGTCAGGGATGCAGCTGAGGGGCATCTGGGAGCAGGGGAGAGCAGCCGGGTGTGCAAGGAGGTGGTCCCTGTCATGGTAGTCTTGTGCTACGCTTGCCACAGGCCAGAATACAGAATCACAGAGTGGCTGGGGTTGGAAGGGACCTCTGGAGATCCTCTAGTCCAACCCACCTTGCTAAAGCAGGTTCACCCACAGCAGATTGCACAGGAATGTGTCCAGGTGGGTCTTGAATGTCTCCAGAGGAGACTCCACAACCTCTCTGGGCAGCCTGTTCCAGTGCTCTGACACCCTCAAAGTAAAGAAGTTTTTTGTAGTTTCTTGCCCCAGCCATGATCTTTTTGTTGCAGGATGAGGAATGGAGGTGGGTCAGGGCTGGGAAGGCAAAGCTTAAATCGCTGCTTTAGCCTCAGTCTGAAGTTCAAGGGCATGTGAGATTTTTGGGGTTCCATAAAAGCTGAGTGAAATGCAAAAAAAAAAAAAGTGTATCTTGAAGAGAAGTCCAGGAACTGAAGGTGATTCTATCTGGTCATCCTAGTGCTTCAAAAGTGCACATCTAAGGCAAAGGATGCTGTTTGCTGGCAATTACTATTACAGCACCCTATGGTTCTAGGGTACAAGAAGATGAAAACAGTCCTTAAAAATCCTTATCTTTTATAAGGGAAATATCAATCAGGATTTATTTAACAATGCCATATCATTAAACAAGCACTATTTTAATACTATTTTAGGTCCTACTTGGTAAAACATTACTTATTTGGGATGAAAGGCCATGTCTCGTTTCTCACTTTTGTTCAGCTAAGTGGCTGCTATTGTAACTTCAGATTCTGGGAAACTGGTTTTGTCCAGTTCATTCTGTTGCAGTCTTTTGCAAGGATTCAGTCCTTATTTTAAGCTTTAAACAAAATAATATAGCTTTTGCATGTCCTGCTACTAATATATAATATTGATGAAGATTTTTATTTCACACACCAAATTTGTTAGATTTGCTGGGACTTGAAAGATTGCAGCAGTCATTCTACTGCAAAACAACACTCAGCAGCAAAGCAACAAAATGTTGCAGATATACTTATCAAACCCAACTTCTGCTCTTCATGAACTAATTCTGACATATCCATCTGGCTGAGATATCATGAAATGGCATATAAGTTGTGAGAAAACCTTCGTTCATCCCATGGGTCTGTAGCTGGCATGTGTTTTGCCTAGTGGTGGGTCTTCCATGAATTTTATTAGGAGCCTTTCTCTGGGCCTAATCAGGGAAGGAGAGGCGGAGTTGCTGCCATCTCTCTGCATGGCAGATGACAGCAGTTGACCTGAGGTGCAAAATTCACTGAATTCCACTTGTCTAAATGCTCAGCAGCAAAATCAGTTCATTTGCTAATCTGAGTGAAATATCTGTGTGTCTACGCCTAGTACGTGGCAAATGGAAGGTAACGTGATTTAAGGTAATGCACTATAGAGCGGGTTAAGCAGATGACTTGATGTTTGGTGGAGGCTAAGAGATTTGCTGCTGTGACATGGCCAGTGTGTGCTAACACGTCAAATCACAGTCAGCCACTTACATGGTCATATATATTTAAGAAACAAGTGAGGAAGAAGAAATATTTTAAGGTGTTACAATTACATTTAAAATATCTGAAAGAACTTAAGCAAGATAAAATATAAATGTTTCACTCTATTTAGAGAAATGGCAATAGTCACTAAAAGTCAAGTAGCAGTTGGGTTGACGCCTGCTCAATAGAGACTTTATTTTGGCAGCAAGCTGAAGTGATATAATGGACTTTTTTAGCCCCACCTTTCATTCCACTGTTATTTTGCTATTTTTGAGGGCCTTTTTACATCATGTTTTCAAACCAACAGAGCAGTCAGACACTGGAACAGGTTTCCAGCACATTAAGACAGTATCAGAAAACCTAATTAATTCTAAGATGGAGAGTTTCCAGTTTATGAATGGTGTTCTATGGGAGGGATGTGTGCAATAGCAAAAGAGACAGGAATTCTCCAGAAACCTTGCCAGTCTTGCTTTCAGACACCCTTGAGTGTCCTAGCTTGGCTGAAGTAAGAAGAGTTCTGCCAGTTTGGAGGAGGTAAGGGCATGGCTTAGATGACCTCAGATTCAATGACCTCAGCCTTGATAGAATAATTGACACAAATCCAGGAATCAAACTCATAGTTTAAAAGAAGTATGGGATTGCAAGTGGAGGCAGAAGGACAGACCATGGTATATTATCATCTTCTTAGTGTTACGTCAATGAGAGTTTGGCTGCGTTCTTTGCATCCCAGCGGCTTGCATGTCCAGGCCTTAATTTCTCAGAAGATTGGGGCATTTGTGTAATACTTTTTACCTCAGTAACTTAAAGGGGCACACAGAAGGTAAAATTAGATAGGTACATACATTTGCTCAGCCACAGTTGCTTAAATGTGTTCTCTATTTGGTTTGATACAGATAATTTTCTAGTGCATTTCCTCATTTGTCTTAGAAATGAACTTTATCACATTATTACCCAGCTCAGAAGTACCTATCTGCAAGCTCAGACTTTTTTACCCCTCATTTTTAAGAGAAGAATATTATTTAAAGCTGTAAGTTGCTCCAAAAAGTCTTTCCCCCCGCTTTGCTGAGAGAAGCCCTGGATTCCTCTGAGTGTTGCCTACTTATCAAGGAGACAATTGCTTTTGTATCAGTCCTTAGGAAAGAACAAACCAAAATGAATTGTGAAGAAGGAGGGAGTAGGGAAAAAGTAATTGTTAGTTTCAGTTCTATTTATTCTGAAGCAAAGATCCTCACTATCTGTAAATTGCTTAATTCTGATCTATTTAAAGGGTTTATATTAGCTGAGGATCTGGCTCCTTGTATTTAGCGGGATATTTATTTGAAGTTGTGTTGGTTTGTTTGGGGGTTTTTTGTTTGTTTGTTTCCCTTTTTTTGAAGGTAGTGCTTCAGACATTTCAAGAAGTTAATTTTTGGCGAAATGTTGTCTTGCCATAAGAGCTGACTGTCATGGCACTGTAATTGCAGCTTCACCAAAATATGTAAGCAGAAACATTAATTGCTGTCACCATGTGAAGTATCTGAAAGACCTGTATGTTTCATAATATTGACTACAAGTTTATTTTTGTTATAAGCAACTGACTGTTTCGACTACAGGCGATAATACTAGGGCCAAATTAATTTACATCTATGTCATCCCACGGGCCTCAGCCTGCCTGTGAGAGTGTAACCCTGGTGGAATGTCAGCCAATCTGTTTTTCTCCATTTTTGGCTGGCTAGAGCTTTGGGCCAGGATCTGTTTCTGATTATGTGTCAGATATTACGCACAGGAGAGGAATCCAGAACCCATGTTAGGCTCCGTTGGAAGTTCAGCACCTCCTAATGGGATCCAGAAGAAGCGGCAAGCTGAGCAGAGCTCAGTTTAAATCCACATGGCCAGCCCACGGCTGCCTGAAGCTGGGTGACTGGAGACATTCAGAATAGAGTAAATATAACATCTGGAGCATTTCTGACCTCAGGGAAGGCTCCCTCAGAACAGCACTGACACTTCTAACCACTTGGGAACCTCAGTGGTGAAGAGGTGCTGACATCCTTTCTTACAGAAAAATGAAAAGTTTTGTTTTAAGTGGAAGTGCTGGCAATTTCTTTTGTATACTAGCTTAACAATTAGAAAATGAGAGACTTTGATTCGGTTCTCTCCTTGGTCTAGGTATTTAGGCATGGTGGCTTCTGCCTCATGAGGAAAAATCCCCTAACCATCAGGTTAATGGTTGTGTTGGTGGGGGTCACCTGCCATTTATATTCCACTCTTTAGAAGCAGTAAAGCATTTGAGATTCATGGGGTCAGAAGGACACATGTGTTTGAACATGGCTGTGAGTACCCTAAGAGGGGTACCCATCCCAACACTGGAAACCATACCTCTTTCTTTAAACTACAAAATCAATGCCCTAAGCAGGGGCCAGAGCCCAGTTCTCCCTTGATTAGCCCCATTGCACCAGGTGACAATATCGTGCTCCTCCTTCCTGCTTATCAGATTAATCTCATGTTTATGATGGCATTGCTCAACGGCAAAAAGTATTCTCAGACACCTGCTCTTTTAACATGGTGTTTACTGCCATACGTCATCACCTAAGGGAGCAAGAGAGCAAATGTCTAAAAGAACATGATGGCCACAGCTGCATTTTATACCGTCCCAATCCTGTCAGTGTTCAGGACTCTGTAAATGTCTACAGGGGCAAGCCTGTAGGAAAACTGGGCAGAAGAATAGCAAAGTTTTGGATCCCAACCAAGCCCAGGTATGAACTAAGCACTGAATTGTTTGTTTCTGTAAAGACTGTGTTGCTACTCAGGGTATTCAAAAATGTGCACTTGCAGGAAAGCTTTACAGCTAATCAAGGAAGCGTCTTTGGAAATTAGGGTTGGACAGCAGCTGGGGAAAGTTACTTGAACTGCAGCTTTAGTTTGAAGTCCTTTTGTAAAGCTACATCCTGTTTCAAGCATTCAAGTCTTTTTATTGGATTTATTCCAAAGACGGATAAGCTGGTACTTACAGGAGGAAAGACAGTCTTCCTTTTTATAAATTCTGTCCTCCAAGCCTCTGGTAGTTGATTGCATGGATGAAATCCCTCCATCCTTCTATGGTGATACTGCCATATTGATTACTTGGAGTTTGTACTGGTAAAGTCACTGATCTAATCAGAAATGTAATACTTACTGTCTCTTCAAGCCACTACTCACTGAAAATAATCTCTCTTTCGTCTTTCTTCATTATTTCAACTCACTTAAGACTTTAGAGACATGAAATCACTCAATAACTTACATTTTTCATGAATTTTCACCCTTTGCTTTCTGTTTTTATAAATAAATACAAATGACTGTATGTAGTACCAGCTATTTTGCATTAAGTACCACTGACATTTTTTCAGGAACGAGGCTCTATTTAATAGGCGTGTATTTCTGTAGTACACTACTGATATAGCCCTGTATCTTCAGTTGAACACTGACATGGTGTCTCTTCTGATAACAGGAGACCCCAAATATGTCATTACAGAGGCAAAGCTTCATGTAGCCTTTGAGGGACTTTGCCTGTGTGAGGACTGAGCATATTTGGAAGCTGTATGAGTAGTAGGAGCACTCAGATGCCAACAGCACATTATATAACAGCAGTAGGGAAGGGAGATTCTGGCCAACAACCCTTGGACAGCCTCCCAACTTCTTACAAAACGTACTATCCTTTGTGGGGTCGCTTGTGCCCACGCTGAGTAGGCAGGACTTTGGTTTTGTAGGAAAGACCCAGATGCAATGAAATCTTTAATTCTCTATTTATGTGTTATTGTCAGATGAGAGGTTGAGTCAGGATCACTACAACTTGAACCCCTTATTAGAGGAATGATAATTATTGCAGATTGGATGTTCCTCATGTATTAAATCTATATATATGCTGCTGCTTAACCTCTAATGGTTATAGTCTTACTGTCAGCAAAGTTGGCAGGAGTTTTGCTACTGATTTAGTGGGGATCAAGGATAGATTCTTTGCCTGGTAGCCAGTTTTCTTTTCATAGGTGCAGGAAATTCCTCCTTCTGAGCTTTGGCTATATTCTTAATTTGGTGATCAATCTGCAATAACTTTTCCCTTGCAAAAGCAGATTCCTTTCCTGAATTTTGCCTCCATAATATAGTGACTGATATAACAGCTCCCATTTAAACAATGCCTAGTGTATCAAGTAAAATAGGCAAATTCAACTTCAGCGCCAGCATCTGCCCTTGGTATGTACCTTCCAAGTTGCCAACTTTCCAGTGGAACACTGGTTGAGTTACCTAAAAAGGCTCCAGCCTTTATTAACGGGTCACAGAAACTACAGAAATACAGTGATTGAAAATACAATCTAAAAAGTTCAAGGCAAAGATTCTTTGTTCTGCTTACCACATCTATTAAACAGGAAGATGACTTTCTTTTGTTAAAATAGCCGATATGTTAGTTCCATGCAAAACAGCTGTTCCCACTTAACCATAGTTTTTTTCAAAACTATCCAAAGTTCGCAGCTCTTTAAGCTTAACATACTTCCCATATGTCAAGCTACCAACAGCTTCTCCCTAGGTAATTGAAAAGAAATGAATGGAAACTCATGGTTCTAGACTTTCTTCTTTCCTTGCCCCTCCCAAGAGGGCAATACGGAAAGACGAGCGTAGCAGCGGTACAGCAGTGAAGCAAGGGTTAGTTAAGCAAGTTGACCCAGGAGTGTCTCCAACAAGAATGAGAAAGGAATTCTGATATTGGATTGTTAAAACTCATGCCAAACACACAAAAATTATGTTTTGCAATGGTGCGCTAGGAGCATTTGTATTTTTATTCCATTATGCTAGTTTTGCTATCAGTGACATCCAGAAACACTCCCTCATGGTTACTTTTGCCTGAAAGTTACTGTCTTCTGTAGTTATATAGATATAGAAAAGGAAGGAAAAATATATCATTACAAATAGAGAAAACACATTCTTTCCTAGTCAAGTCTTTAGCTAGGCAGATTTGTGCATGGCCCATGCTCCTATATTTCACTTGTGGAGTGTGTGAAAAAATTCAGTTTATTATTGCATTATCTAATAGGGCTTTCTCCTGCCAGCCTTGTGAGGTGCTTTTTGGTCATGCTTGAATAAACTAAGAAAAGAAAGGTGTTCTGCCCAGTTATAAAGTAATTTTAATAATGTACCAGTGATATTGCCAAAACAAATTGATGTTGGCTTCAGGTGGTTAGGCTGTGTTAATAAAACATTAGTTAAATTATCTGGAAACCACAGCTTGAAGGCTGTGGGGAAAAAAACAGGGTGCTTTGGGCCTCCCAAAATACAAGGGAACAGTGGAAACCTTGAAAATTCAAGGATAGGGCATTAACAGAGACCTCAGGGCTGTAGGCACAAACCACAAACTGTGAACCACAGGTCACTAAAGAAAGGAAGACTTGGAAGTTGAGTCAATTGATTTTGTGGGTTAACAAATGGTACAAAGAACAAGTCTGTAACATGAGTAAAACCTGTAATGTGGTAAACTGAGATAACACAGAACTGTGAGCCAACAAAGAAAGGTTAACAGACTATTAGCAAACATTTAAAAATGACCCCAAGCAGACCTAAAGTGAGGACGAAGAAATGTGCAACACCATTCTCCTTCTGGCAAAGAGGAAGAAGAAATCATAAACATTAGCACCGTGATCACAGCGAAGAACTTGGGACTCTGGCGACTTACTATAACCAACCTGTGCTGCTTCTAAAGAAGGCGGGTGTGATTGACTTTTGAGTCCAGTGGAAGGGTGAGCAGGACACCAGAGAAAAGCACAGATAGTATTACATTTCTGTGTAGTAGTTTTCATTAAATCACTATTGAATGAGCTGCAGTAATTGGTTAATTTGTCTTAAATGTCTTAGCATGATTGTAACCAGACTCATAATAACTCTACCATTTGCTAAGACTTGGCTTTAAGTTTATGGAGAGTTCCTTCAGCCCACATAGATTGCATGGGTTGTTTGGTCTGGACCCTTAACATAAGGAGAGACAGATAAAACTTGGCTGCAGCTGTTGGTGGAGATGGCAAGCAACAAAGGCCTGTGCTGCAACAGCTCAGCAAAACAGGAATGGGATCAGAATGTGCCCATCACTCAGTATGATCTTACCAGCTCTGTGCAAACACCTGAAGATGATTGTGTGATGTGAAAGCACCCAATTTTGTCAGCCTGGGTCTAAAACAGCCTGTTAGTGCACAGCTCAGATGGCTGGAAGGGGTTATTGGAATATCACCTTACAGTTGCTCCACAGGTGGACTCCATTCTGTTAAAAGCAGGTTCAGAAATGCAGGTAGTATCCAATGAATCCATGTGAATCTACTTCCAAAAGAATGTTGAAAACTCTGGTAGAAGTGAAGTGTTAAGAGTCAATGTCTAAATACATTACTTTTTCTCTCTCAAGGTGCAAAATGTAAACAAAAATGCACGCAAGAGTCACTAAGTGCCTACTAACTAAGGGAGATGATTGCAGTGATCTTCTTGTAGGGGACCCGGATAAGCACCGGCTTTAATGCTTACATACACTCATAAGAACCAGGGAGCACTATTCTGTAACCCCTATGTGCTTCGGGCACTTCCAAGGGGATTCACATAGGAATATTAATGAAGGAGGGGAAAAATAACAAGGTGTCCTCTTTCCAGTTTGCTGAGGCAGTGGCCACTGGCAGCTACAGCACTGGTATGCTGAGAAGTGACTGACCTGACTTATCTCTTTTCGGATCACCTGCGCAGATAATATTTTTTTTACCTAAGGCAAGTGGTGCGCACATTTCAAAACACAGGCTGGTTTTCCTTCTGGTAAAACAGATACCCTTACATTTCAGGGAAATCTGCATAGTTTATTTTGTGCCAAGCTGTTTGCAGAGGAACCGTTTCCTGTTCTCCTCCCAACACACACAGCTTCCAGGAGGCATTTTATAGGCAAAATGCTGCAGGCAGGGGATGTGTGGCTGTAGGGGTGGGGGTAGACCGGAGCTTGGATAAAAGGGTTCTGTCTTTCTGGGCAGGAGCTCTAGTCCACACCTAATTTGCAAACGGACTTTATTAAGGCAGCTTTGTTTAAAAGAATGTTGGAACAAAACTTTATTCTTTTTAATTAAGGAGCCATAACAGTTCTAGCAGACAGAGTACAGATCAGTGTGATAAAACTTAGGTGTGATAAATTAATTACCCAATTGTGATCATTTGCTTTTCAGACTTTAGTGTCCATACTGCCTCTAGAAAAGCTTTTTCGTCTTCAAATACATGTGTAATGCATAACGCTTCTGCTCTCCCTTTTGACTCAGTGAAGACCCTTTGTAATAGGCAAACTATCAGTAGTTTTTGGATTGTATTTGTTTTTAATGCATTTGAGAAAAACAGCGAGATCCTTGAAGCAGGAACCACTCATTTCTGCATAGTTTGAGCAACATAGTTTTGAGATTGTGCATATTGCATATGAAAGTTCAGTGAGTCTCACTCTCTTCCAAACTTCGTATGGCAGAAGGCTGAAGTTTAGCTCACTGGTTTTCTGCACCACGACCCCCCCCCCCCCCCCTTTTTTTTTTTTTGATGTGCAGTCTCCTAGATCCAGTTCTGTTGTAGATGCTCATTGGGAATTTAGGCCAATGTACAGCAGGTTTCCTTACCACTTGTGGGCAATCCTATGGAAATCCACAGACTGAAAACCTGTGGTTAAACCACTTGTATCCTTTGTTAGGAATATCCAAGTCTTTTTGCAGCTTAGCATAAGCTTAGTATAAGCACTCCATTGTTTGAAAACCATTCTCTGTCTTTAGAATATGCTTTAATTCACATGAGTTTTAATAGTTTATTGTCCAACACATTTTCTATTTTGTTTCCAGCTTCCTATGCTACATCAGGTATATCACTTATGACCAGATTTTTGAAATTTTACCCCTTCCATAGGTTCACTTTTCTGAAAATATGGTATCTGATTTTAGTACTTCTGTTGAAATTTAAGCTTTTCTGAAAAAATGAGTTTTAACCTCTGAGGTCTCAGTTTTCAAAGGTCTGAAAACCCTTCGCTTTTTGTGAAATGAGGATAATGTCATTTTCATATTTAACACATACACATATAGATTGCCTGATAAATGCATGAACACTGAGTGCAATCGGTAGCTTTTAAATATATAGCTGTGAGAAACAGTAGGAGAAGCTAGATGCATATGGTCATTTTTCTGCAGTTTTACTGTAGTTTTACACTGATTTTACACTAGTTTTCAATCTATACTGAGGCCAGCACCATTGCTCTAGTGTAATTAGTAAATAGTTTGGCGTGGAGTTGTCTTGCTACGATTATTTGTTCACTTCTAGGAGCGTACAGACGGCACCAGTCACAATGCAAACACAAACGAAGGAGTGACTGATGCCTCAGAAGTGTGCAATCCAGGCTTGTGCTTTTGGCAGCTGTTTACCTGACAAACAGGAGCCACATTGGCAGGATACACCAGCCAAATGTCATCAGTCCTCGCGTTCGGCTGTTGGGAGCTACTGCCTCATCTCTGGTGGCGACGGCCCTTTGTAAGCGCTGTCTAACCCGTGTCCGTCAAAATGAGCCGGATTTGCTAAATCACTCCGATAATAATTTAGCATGGCACATTTGGAATGACAGGCTGAGAAGTACTAATTAAGACAGCTCTGCTGGTTTATCTCATTATGCTGCGACCTCTAACAGGGGAGCTGCTTGGTACCTGGGGGCAAGTAAGACTTTCTCCTGGCAGGGCAGGAAGATGGTAGAGGTTCACAGTGTTACCTGCTATTTGTTTGACTTTCACTAGAACATCCGTGGTGGGTGGAGTAGAGATAAGCTGAAGACAAATTGCAGTAAATCGGTGATTTAAAGTGTACCAATTTCTTTCATGCTCAAAGCACTTCTGTGTTTACTGCTGGAACCGCTACCAGTAATAAACCAGAATAAATTCTGCATTTCAAATAGCCTGCTGATGTGACCGATAAGCCAGCATGACCTGCTGTGAAGAGCTCTGTGTCACAGTATTTCTTATGGCATCTTACCAAGTAAGATGCCCAAGTCACCTGGATCAGGCATTTAGGGTCATGTCAATCCCTCATGAGTTACACTGTTGACAGTAAATTACACACAATTAAATTATGTGTAGCTGATAGAATTTGTATTAAAGTTATTTAGGTACAAAAAGCTATTTCAGGTTGCAGGTGCTCTGAATTTACCATGTAGCAGCATAAAATAAAAATAGTGTTTGTTCAAATTGCTATTTACTAAAACCAGTACTTAATGAGAGTTTTTTTCTGAATTTACTTTAGCCATATTTAATACCTAAACCCAGTGTTGATACACTGTGCTTCTGTGGTTGTTTGACAGTATGTGAAGATCTCCACAAACTTTGCAGATCTCGAGGAGAAATGAGCGCTGAGTTATAATTGGAGTTTTTATTTTCCTTACTTGAAATTCAACTCAGCAGAGGGATCACTATGGTTCTTTCACATTAGGTGTAACCCAAAACTATTCTCTAAAGAGCTTGTTAGGAGTTTGAAATAAAGTACATACAGAGGTGAACAGCTGTGGAAAACTGCAGAAGGTAAAAATAATTCAGAGTTCCTTCACACAACCCCCCTGTAGATTATACAGCCAAAAACAGCATTATACTGTGATCTTTCTGAATATTACTTACATGATTAAAAGCAGATTGATTTTTTTTAACTGGATTTTGTATCAGTACAAGCTGTGTTTCCCATAGCTCTCACTTTTTGCCTTCTAGTATCTGAGTTATCTCTCAATTTGCTTGCTGTAATTTCAAGGTATCTGTAAGCTGCCACATTTGACATATTCTTTCTAAGAAAAAAAGGACTACCTCTGTTCTTCTTGATCTATAATTGATATTTAGAAAACATTGTATATCTACTCTATATTTTTCTGTCTCAGTATGCTGCCTTTTTAGAAAAGCTCCATATGAAAACACAATACATACTTCAGGCATCTAAGGCCTATAATCTTAGCTGTATGATGGGTAATTGAGAACAGTTGGTGGTTTAGCTCTGGGTAAGTCCAACAGCTACTCAGCAGAATATTTCACTAGTCACAACCACTTGCCTATGATTCTCCTATGTTTATGTAGCCGAATGTGTTGCAAACATTTCAATTTACATTAGGCCCACCATCTCATGACTGCCTGGCACTTGGCTTCAAGCACATTCCAAGGAGTAAAACAGCATCTCAGGTTACACTTGAGGCATATCTTGCCTACCTCAGATTCAAGCTGAAGCTTTAGCTCCTTTTCCCATGTTACCAGAAATTAATCTTTACGTGAAATGACTCATGAGCATGCTCCTTAGCTTTCTTCAGTGTTTCTGAGACATGATTTGTAGGAGCAGTGTACAAAGGAATTTTCCTATCTACCTTCTTGGTACTTGAGCTCTTGAATTTCTCCTCTGTGTGACAAGCTCCAATAGTAACGCTGCAGTGATGATACACAGGTAAAGAATGAGAGCTGGCATTTTACTTCCTTGCCCTTCAAAAGATTTGGGAACAGCATCAAATCCTGGAGATATTATTTAGTTTTATACAGCATAGCCAAAAGCTAGGAGGACTGCAGCCCCTGGAACATTACATGAAGCACATAGCATCCTCCAAAAGAAGCTGCAAAGGCACAAATCCCAGCTCCTTAATCCTCATTTAATGTCTGACCTGTGACATTCCTGAAAGCTAAGTTTTCAGAGGGAGAATGGATCTTAGCTGTACTGTGTTTTTAAGCCTGGGAAGGATAATCCTCCCTCCAGGACTTGCTTCTCTACAAGCTTTACACATGTCTGTGCTTATCTCCCTGCTCACACTGCAGTAGTCATCGCTGTGTTTGGGCTGACTGAAGAACAGACTGACTGAAGATCTGATCCCCAAAACGCTTCCTGGGAAGGAAGCTGGGTTAGTGTTTGAACAAACCAGCCTATAAATATGAATTTGTTTTGTTTCTATGCGTGCTTTGAAAAAATAGCAAAGTGTTAAAAATGATGTTTCTAAGGAAAACACTGGACAGCTTTTGCATTCTGCTACCTTTGCGCTCCCCAAGCAAAACTAGAAGGACAGAAAGCAACGCGCCTCCCTGGCTGACAACTATCCTGATCTCGGTGTGTGCTTATTGAGAGGTACATGGTGCATCACCTGCGCGGAGAATGGTGTGGAGGCATGAAGCACGCAGGTTTGGTAACAGAACAGACACATGGCTCTTTTAGGAATTAATATAAACTGGTACCACTTAGAGCAGTCTTGAGGCAATGTTAATGACATCAGAAGTGGAGAATTGTTATTGACAGAGGTGATTAATAATGAGTACACAACTGCATAAATAGTGAGAGTCCAAGGAATTGTTTTGGAAACACAGGACTTCTTAAATAAACGGGCATAAATAAAGACTGTGTCACTGCTTGGCAAAAAGAAGTGCCAGATGCAGGTTAAGCTTTATCTTCATGTTGGTTGTATCAACATACTCCAATGGTGAACTATGAGTTCTACTTAAGAAAATAAAGTGTGCCTGTATCAACTAACATCAAAATGGCCTATTTAAATCCAGGCAACTGTCAATTTACATGGCTCGTTTAAGGGATGCTTTGCAGGGCTGATTTGGAATGTGCAGGGTGTTTGTTGTTGCAAGGAGGATGTGATTTGTAACTGCAAATCTGGTTATCTTTAAATAGCTGCCCAAGTTGCTAACTTTTTTCACTGGTTACCTCATTGAAGAGCAGCCGTTTCCCAGGAATGTGTCAATATTATACAAGAGTGTTTTTGAAAGTACTTTAAAAACATTTAATTTGGCTGCATCCTTTCTGATGCCGAGGCGATACAGCTCGGTGGTGGATGCACAAGGAACAGGCAGCTGGGCCCATGAGCTGTTCTCTCCCTAGCTGCGATGCTCTGGTGTTTATCAGCTGCCATGATTTTAGTGGTTCCCTTTCACAAGTAGTTCACCCGATTGCGAGTTGTGCTTCTGTACTAATTTATCAATAACAAAATCTTATCATCAGTGTTTCTTAAATAAATTATATTCCTAGGTGTCTCTGCATTTCCTACTAGTCATTCTGAATCTGCTGCCATAAGATTCACTGCTTTTTTAAAAATATGCTGTTAAAATTATCTTGCTCAGAGTTTGATGCTTCACTTAGCTTTTCCATGCTTCTTCACTGCAACCAGTTAGAATAACCAAGGACAAATGAAAGTTCCTCCTCACTGGGGTGTGCAAGGTCAACGAGAGTGGTAAAGGGGACAACTGGCTGATGGGGACTGTGATTTCTCTTGGACGCTACTGTCTTACTGTGTGCTTTTCGTTTTTTTGTGTGTATCATTTCCAAAGTTTCCTCGACAGGCTGTTGCAAATACCTGTGTCAGCACTGGTGTACATAAAGCAGTAGGTGCTGTCACAAACATGTATCTTTTGACTTTTGATCAAAAACGGAATATTTGCAATTGAATCACAGAATCACAGACTGTCAGGGACCTCAAAAGATCATCCAGTCCAATCCCCCTGCCGGAGCAGGAACACCCAGATGAGGTTACACAGGAAGGTGTCCAGGCGGGTTTTGAATGTCTCCAGAGTAGGAGACTCCACAACCTCCCTGGGCAGCCTGTTCCAGTGTTCCGTTACCCTCACTGAGAAGTTGTTTCTTCTCATATTTAAATGGAACCTCTTGTGTTCCAGTTTGTACCCATTACCCCTTGTCCTATCATTGGTTGTCACCGAGAAGAGCCTGGCTCCATCCTCGTGACACTCACCCTTTATATATTTGTAAACATTAATAAGGTCACCTCTCGGTCTCCTCCAAGCTAAAGAGACCCAGCTCCCTCAGCCTTTCCTCATACGGGAGATGCTCCACTCCCTTCATCATCCTTGTGGCTCTAAATCTAAAGTATTCAAAGTCAGGCAGATGAAGAGCCTTGATGCCTCCTGTCCATCCCGGGGCATCCAGCACCGCTCCAAAGACCTTCTGCTCATCCGCGGCTGGGGTTACGGGCGGGCCGGAGGGCCGGGGAGGGCGTCCCGGGGGCAGCGCCACGTCGCACGGCCGCGTCCCCGCCAGCGCGGGGAAGTAGGGAAGGAGGGACGGGCAGGCGGGGCCGGGGAATGGCGGTGCGGGCGCCGCTCCGCTCCCAACTGGGGCTGCGCAACCCCGCGCCGCGGGTGGGGGGAGCCGGCGCCGAGGCTGCTCCTCCTCCGTCCCGGGTGGAAGCGCTCCATCCACGTTTGCAAGTTTGCAGCGGCAGGAGGAGGAGCGGGAGGGCCGGGCCGGGCCCCCTCCATCCCTCCCCTCGCCGCCTAGAGCACCCTGCGGCTGCCCCGCTCCGGGCCCTCCATGGCGGGGCCGGCGGCCGTGCGGTGGCGGCAGCGGCGGGGCCCCGGCTGCGGGGCGCTGCTGCTGCTGCCGGCGCTGCTGGTGAGCTGGGCGGCCTGCCAGGCGCCGCCGGTGCCCGCCGCCGAGCCCCCGTGGGACGGCGCCGACATCAGCGTGGAGCGGCGCTTCGTGCCCGAGAGCTGCCCGCGGGCCGTGCGGCCCGGGGACTTCGTGCGCTACCACTACCTCGGAGCCTTCCCCGACGGCGCCCGCTTCGACTCCAGGTCTGGCTTGCGCCCGCCTCGGGGCTTGGCTTGTAGCCCCCGCCGGTTTCTGGTTGCAGCCGCCTCGGGGTTGGGTTCGTGGGAGGGTGCTCTTTGGAGAGAGAAGAGGGGCGAGCCGTGGTGTCCGCCACGGGAGCAGTTTTGTGGATGTTCGGAGGTGATGGTGCCGGGTGGGGGCCGTGGTTGAGGCTCAGTTCATGTCGTAAGCAGGCTAGCGGCAAGCTGGGCAGCGCCGTACGAGCAAGAGCGTAGGATGCACAGACCGCCATGGGAAGGTGTCTTTGAAGTGTGAAAAGGCAAAGGCCGGGGGTGTGACTGCTGGGGACTGAGGGCAAGACCTCTGCTGTGGCTGGGTCTAGTTCACAGCAGTTCGTGTGCCCCGAGGGATCCCCATCATGGTTTCCAGCCGCTACTCCAAGGCACTTTTCTGCTCCAAGAGTCAAGACTGTGAGGGTGTTTGGTTCACCTGGTGAATGGGAGCACACGTAATATTGCAGTCAGGCACAGTATTTAGTGATTTCCTGCCTGTTTCTTGCTGTATGCTTCCTGTGTCTTCTCCAGGCTCAAACCTACTAGAACGCAAACATAGTTGAATCATTACTGGAAATACAATAATTATCAGGCTGTGCTTACATAGAAATTTTTGGATAAGTTACTCTTGAATAAATGTGACCTATGTACAGTGAAGCGTCTGGCCACTTTCCTGCTGTTATTTTGGGATCAAGAAGCCTAAATAGTGGGATCAGGAGATTGTGAAGGATGCCGATGCTGCTGACAGCTTATTTGTTTTTTCTTGCTTCATTCATCGCCACTGATCAAAGTATTACTTGGAAAGAAAAAGCAGAATGTATTTTCAGTAATCCCGCTAATCTTCCTTGTGCTTCAAGGAAAATCTACAGCCTTAGGGAAATAACTGTCTTTCAAAATAAGCTCAGCTCTTCCTCTGGAGCTGGCTGTGCTTCAGTACGTCGTCAGTGCCATTTGACCAGCACGTCTATGGATGAAGTGTGGGATGCAGTAGCTGGCGGTTCGGCTGGCGTTGGTGCAGTTTCAGTGGAAAAGCACAGCAAGGGCAGTGAACTCATTGGATGTTCACAGCCTCGGCAAATAAGCCTTAGCTGCAGATGTGAGGACGCACAAAGAAAGGCAGCATCCTCCCTGCTCGTTTTACAAAAATGTGACAATTGGAAAACCAGCCATGAGTTCAGAAATGTGTTTCTGATTTCTGCAGATACATCCTGGGGCTGACTTGTGCACTGAGTTGTACCAGCAACTTTTTGCGCAGAGGCAGGACACTTTGAGGGGCTTCCCAGGAGTTGCCTCTGGTTTAATTACAATTTCGTTGTCATTTGGCTCTGGATTATTTGGGGCAGGAGCACGCTGTGCATAGCTGGACAGCATTTATCTCTTTCTGTCATTTAAATATCAGTAAATAAATAACAGTTACGATGGTCTAACCTGAGTATTTGCATGGCCATCTTCATTTCAAAAGGGTGCAAAAAGTCAGGTTTGTTCAGCTTGTCCTTTTGTTTTTTTCCTAGATGGCAGCTCCTGTTCAGCTACATTTTTGTTATTTGCTAACTGGGATATTTTTAAAAACTGATGACAGTGGTCTAACATGTTAAGATAACGGAAAACTAGGAGATTTTTATGTTCTGTAGGTTAATGTAAGAAATACTTTGTGGAGTATTTGTCATGAAACCTTTAATGTTGCCTGCAAACAAGTTAAACATATTCAGTCAATTTATACTAAAATTAGCCTATTAGAAAGCCCGTTTTTCTACCTGTCAGAGTTGCTACCTGTGTTTTTTAAAGTTTAGGAAAGTGCTTACCAACATTAGTCAAACACTGCTATGAAGTCAGTCTAGAAAATAATCCAGGTGTTGAACTAAGGGCAGTTTTATTCTGTTTCTTCTTCACCTGCTGAAAATGTTCTTGAGGTTTGAAATTATTTTTCTGTATTTGCAAGTAGAAAGTAGTAATGCAGCCCTTCTTGTAATAATCATGACTGTTGCATGAATTAACCAATGTGCCTGTTTATTGTTTTTTTTTCCCCATCAGTATTTGCATTTTTATTTCTGTGGCCATAAAATGCCTTGCATTTTTGAGTCTGAATTTAATTGCCTAGTCATCTGCTGTGAATTGGGTAAATTCCTCTAGTAGATATTAATTTTGCTTAGTTTTCAGGAATCCACAAAGTCAATCCTGCAAAGATGCGTGATGTGTTCACTGCTTTGTTCAACTCTCTGCTTAGCATCAATGTTTTTTTAATTGTAGGTTTATTTTTGGCAAAAAAAAAAAGCTCTTCTGTTGTAAGTCCATCCCGGATGTCTTACCAATCTTTACCAATTGCTACAAAATACCACTTTTGGGGGTTTCTTAGAATCTATTATGTTATTAGTCTTAACATCTCAATTATGATTTTGTGTGTGTAACAGAATTTGTCAGGAGTTAATTTAAATGTTTTCCAGCCTTGCCTGGGAGTAGGAATATTTGTGCAAGCGAAAGTGAATGGTCTGTATAGAGAGCTGTCTGTTTTAAGGGAAATGTTTGCCAGAAGAAAAAAAAAAAGATGGAGCAAACAGAGGGATCACTCAGTAGAATATTTGAGGGATTCAAGGCTCTGGGACTGTTAGGAGGCTCAGTATGTTGTGGAAGTGATGTGTACAGTCTTCGAAGGAAAGTTTGACATAATTTCCCTGGTGATATCTGGCTATTGGCTGCTTTCCAGAATATTTTAGCAGACAAAGAGATACAAGCCTTTTTTAAAATTGGTATTTTTCCAATGCTGCCTTTTATCAGGGTGGGAGGAGGGAAGAAAAAGTCCTTTAAATTATGAAAGGAATTTCAGAAAATCAAAGCAGTGAAAGCTTAGAAATAGACATGAAGTGAAGCTTTTACATTATGTTTCTACAGTGATTAAAAAAATTAAATAACAGCAGTAATTCAGGCATGGCAAAGCGGGGTCATTGTGCAGTTTTAAGGTGGTCAGACTAACCGTGTAAGCTAATGCTAGTGTTCCACTGTGGTAACACTGCTGCTTTCTGTGGAAAACTTCATTGTCATTTAAGCATAATCTATTTTACCTTTCAAATGTTTATACATTATCACAGTGGAAGATGATTTAGCTAGCTACCTTGATTCTTGGTCTGGCAAACTTGCTAATTAAAGTACCTCTTTATTTTTTGCTGTTTAAATCTTCATGACGTGGGAGCTGGGAATGTGGAGAATAAGCAACCAATTGGAGAAAATAAATAACCAATTGGCAAATCTCACAGATATTACCTGAAAAGGCATCTTTTTCCCTTTCCTCTTCTCCCACAGAGAATCCCCAACTGTGATGTTTTGTGTTGTAAAACGTATGGACCTTGTGTAATATTTTTGTGGTGTTACTCACCGAAATCAACATGCTGAGGTCCTACTGTGTATAAATATAGCTACTCCTACATTTTTACAGTCCTAAAATTACATTTGACCCTTTGAAAGCAACCGCCAGGCTGATGTGGCTCCCGGTGAAAACGAGTTTGACACCCCTGAGATAGGTGGTGAGCAGTGAACAGGAGAGCTGGGTTGAAATCTCAGCAACATTTGGATTTCCCCCATCTCTCAGCAGCTGTCTCGGGGCAAAGTTATGCTAACAGCGCAAGAGGTTAAACTCCCCAAAAAATAGTGGGATGGTGGGTAAATGAACCGCTAACATTTTTGCCTGCTTTTCCACCTCTAGCTATGACAGGGGATCTACGTTCAACGTGTTTGTGGGAAAAGGCCAACTTATTGCTGGGATGGACAAAGCTCTGGTCGGAATGTGCGTGAACGAGCGGCGGTTCGTGAAAATTCCCCCCAAACTCGCCTATGGGAGCGAAGGCGTCCGTAAGTACAGCAGCGGGCCAGTGGATTGTGCAAGTTGCGCAAGTGATTTGGCAGAGTCAATAGGAAATGTGGTCACAAAAGAGCAGGGTAGAAATTGCAAGCAGTGAACTTCACAGAGGTTCTCCCCTGCTCAGGGGTGTTCGTTAATCCTACAGCCTCGCTAATTGCTCCAAGCTCCCTCTGTATGCTGAAGGAAAAGATCGTAGCAAACCTCCAGCGAATTAACCTAGATACTAAATTTAACTTTATTTATACCTACCTCACTGTTAGTGATTGTGTTTTTGCATTGCAGTGGTGCACAAAGGTCTTGTTGGTGCCCAAAGCAGCTCTGCTGTACAGACTCTAAGGGAAAACAAGTGCTAAATCAAGATCAGTTTGCCTGATGGACATATTTGATATCAGTGCATGTTGCCAGATTCTCCCCCTTAGGTAGTTGCAACAGTGACAAGGGGTCAGGGGCATGGACTAAGTTGTCCCTAAAGTGGTTTTTTGTGTGTTTTTATTTAGAGTATGTGTGGATTCATTCTCTTTTTGACGGTGCCCTGTAGAAAAAGGGAAATAAAACTGGTTGTGTTGTTTTGCTGCTGCAGCTGGTGTGATACCCCCCAATTCTGTGCTCCATTTCGATGTGCTTCTGGTTGATCTCTGGAACTCGGAGGATGAAGTGCAGGTTCAGACTTACTTCAAACCTGAGAAGTGTCCTCGGACAGTCCAGGTGTCTGACTTCGTCCGATACCACTACAATGGAACATTCTTAGATGGGACTCTGTTTGATTCCAGGTATGCAGCTGGGTTCTGTGTCTTTTTGAATTTTAACAGGTATCTCCTGTCACTTAAAACCATCAGTTACTCCCCCTTCAGTGGTGTAACAATTAATGTTAATTGCCCAGAAACATAGGAAATGAAAGCAAACATCATAACTGTCAGAATATGGAGCAGCAGTACCAATAAAACAGTACATTATTTCTGCATGGATGTTACCAGCCCAGATCATTGCCTGTATCAGCTAAAAAATTCTATAACCACTGCAGCATAGCTATTTGAGTTAGAGACAAGTTTTATAAATTAAGCAGAGTTTGTAATGAAATTGATCTACTTACACCTTCATACTGGGATTTTAAGTTTACAACATGTGTATTTCATTAAAGTTTGATGGAAGATGATGCTTTAACATCAGCTGCCATTGTGTTTGTGAGCCAGTTTTCAAAAGCTCTGTTAGGTTCCTGAAATAGCTGAGCACTTTGGAAAACACTGCCCAGCCTCCCTTGGTAAATCGAGGAGCAATATTTTTGGAGCAACAAGTGATGAGTTATATTGTGCATAGCATGTGGCTTTTGAGGATTGATATTGTTGTTTCCTGTGGGTGTTTGACATTTGGTTGTGGGTTTATTTATTGGTTTGTCTTTTCATTTTTAGCCATAATCGGATGCGAACTTATGATACCTATGTGGGAATTGGGTGGCTGATTCCTGGTATGGACCAAGGTCTCTTGGGAATGTGTGTAGGAGAGAAGCGCATTATCACCATACCACCTTTCCTGGCGTATGGAGAAGATGGAGATGGTAAAAGTTATTCTTTTTTTTTTTTTTTGTAATCCAAGTCATCCATATTTTAAAACAAATGTGTACTTTTTGTATTTTAAATTCATGAACAGCATTATTACCCATTTCAGACAGATCTAACAAAGTGATGGAAAGAGAAGTTCAAAATGTATTATGTACAGGATTAGACTGATTAGAAGGTACAAGATTTTTTTGAAAAAAATTCAAGAGTAACTTACTTAACAGACATATTGTTGATACAGTTGTTATCTTTATATGCTGGAATTTTGTTTCATTCAGAGAATATAATCTGTGATTAATATCTAGTGGTTCCAAAAATGTGAAGTCAGGTGCCTGTGTAATTCTTCAGTGACTGTCACAGAGAGCAGAAAACTTGAAAAAAGAAAAAAGGTATTTTTACTTCTGGTTTTGTTGTTCTTTTTGCAACCAGTGCTCTAGTAATAATTTCAAGATGGATTAGTTGTCCTATGAGACTATATGCAACCTGCAGGTCATACATAGAGGTCCCTGTGTTAAAGAGGGGGCAGTTAGGTATAGTTTGGGACCCTTCCTGAAATTCTTTCTCTACTCTAAGGATCTGTCTGTGGTGTACAAGGTTTCATACCCCTTCCGTGACTTCATTACCAGGAACTGTGATAGTCATCTTTGTGGATAACACAACTTTGTGGAGTTAGGTTTGAAAATTTTGTAAGATCTTGAGCTCATTGGTTCTCAGTCAGAGCAACCCACCCTATGATTTGTTTATTGATGGAAATGTACTTTTTCACTGAGATACCCAATTTACCCTCATTCACCTTCCATCATGAGGTCTCCTGTTTTGATACTAACAGTATGGGAAGAGCCTATGTACCAGATTTGTATTCTGATGGTTATTTTATGCACTTTCATGAAGTGTGTTGGAAATACTGGTAGACTGAACCATGCAGCTCAGATGGAGCTGGCGTATATTGACTGAGGTGGGTGTTGCTGAAGAGGCGCTAGTTTTCACATCGCAATAGGAACAGAATGAAATAATTGAGTTGGAGAATTGAGTGACAAACCCACACATGGAACAAAGAACGACTGACTAGAAGCAGATTACGCCAATTTATTTTGGGAAGGGAGGTGCCTGATATTCGGCAGTAGGTTATAATACTTTTCTTCAACAAATGTGTTTAAGCTCCTTCTAGAACACCTGCTATTTCTTACCAGTTTTCTGCTCTAACACTTTCGTAGGTAAGGAGATCCCTGGCCAGGCTTCCCTTGTCTTTGATGTGGTTTTGCTAGATCTCCATAACCCCAAAGATGGCATTACTATTGAGAACCAGCACGTGCCTGAATCTTGTGAGCGGAGAAGCCAGACAGGAGACTTCCTCCGATACCATTACAACGGCACACTTTTGGATGGCACATTGTTTGATTCCAGGTAACCAAACCCTTCATCCCTACAGATCCCATTTTCAGTTGACTCCTCTGTCCTGTCCGTAATAGACCCAGATACAATTATTTGCTTTTTCTTCCTTTTTGATTTTTTTTTTTAGTGGAGTTGGAGTCTTCCGTTCTTAAAAAAACTCACAGAAAATTTCAGTATGGGAAGACAAAGACCTATTTTGTGTTCTGACAGTGTCACAGACGCCATCTAGGGGTGGTGATCCACCTGGTGAAGCTGTGTATGCTTTAGACATACATACCTGAAGACTCTTTTCCCCGTAGAGTTTCATCTGCCAAATAGGAAATACTGCTGAAGAGAGAGAGAACATAAATATGATTCCCATTTTATGTCCTTGGAATTTTTAGTCAGTGTGCTAGTGGCTAGTTTGAGGTTAATCTCAAGACAGTCTTTCCATTTGTACTTGAAAACTGTTCGCATTTTGAAGGTTAATGTCTTTTCAAGACTGAATTCAGCAATAAGGCTTCTGTGATAAAGGAAGAGGGGTTGCTGTCATGTCAGATTCAAAACTCTCTGGGTACATGAGCCTTATATACAGAATTATCTGGTGAATAATAAATATCCTTGTAGCTTCCCATCTCTTTTGTTAGCTCTTTAATGAGCAGTACTTTACTTCCACACTCCAGCTTTTGGAACGCCTGGCACAAGCAGCTAAAAGGAGTTGAAGATCAGCCACTGTAAAATGTTTTACAAAATAAACTCATGGAAAAGTGCTTAGTATTACTATAGCTGCTGCACGCTGAAGATCAGGATCAATTTGCAAACGTAAGCCGTGTAGTAGCCACGTGTGCCACTTCCCATGAGGAGGAGCCAGGGAATTGTATCTCGTGTAATTGAACTGAGGTGCGGTGAGGCTCAGAATCAACCTCGACCTCCCCGCTCAGCTGCCCAGCTTGGTGGGAGGATAGAAAGCAGGAGACCTGCATCAACAGCCATCACTGTAGACCTTAATTCATAGCTCATGGAAATCTGGAAGTTAAGAACTTGAAGCTTATCCACAGTGCGCCCAGAATCTCTCTCTTTTGAGATGTGATCATTGTCAGTAGTAATTAAGCAATTTTTGAAATGGCTGTAATATTTATGGAAGAGTTGTTGTCAGTAACTAGTAATAAATGCTTTATAGACAGCAGCCTCTACATCACTCCGAAGTGCTGATCGTTGTTAGAGGGCTTGTTCATTAGAGCATCATATCCTGGCTTCCTGCAGAATTTACAAGAAAGGCCAGTATCTAACAGGTATCTATGAAGAAACAGAGCAGCTAACAATAGTTATTGAAAGCCTTGGAGTTGTCCAGGAAAAAAAAATCTCACTGTTGCAGGAGGCATGCCAAAAGCACTATGAATGTCTGAGGTCAAGAGCTCTTATAATATTTTCCTTCATCCTTTTTTTTCTTTTTTTTCTCTGCAAATATTCGGCTTCAGAACTGCCCCTGGGCAACTCAGTCAGGTCTATTTGGACTTTGAGCATTTGAATAAACCTCTAAATTACATCAGGGTCTGTATTGGTCTTGCTGTTTCCCAGAGTTACCTCATAAGGATGGCCTTTCTGACTTCCCTTCTTTGGGTCATGCCTTCATATAGCATGCCTTGAAGAAAGGCAGAAGACAGACACATCCTTGTAATAAACATCATTTGTTGTTGTAGGCTTGCTTTATTCTCTTTAGGTGCTGAAGCAGATCCTTCAACCTACGTAAAAGTGATTGGCATAGTTTGGAACAGAGGGATAGTATTGATGCTGTTTTGTTGTCATGACTCATTTTAATTCTGTGCATCCCAAGAGAACTGATTTATCCCACCTCCTGCTTGTAGTAGTCGAACTACATAGCTGTGGTTGCAAAACGAGATAACTGAAGAGTGTCTCATGCAAATGAATGTAAGCTATATCTAGTTGATAAGCACTTAGTAAAGTAGAATCGGGGCAGAGAAGAATTTGAAGGAGAAAACTGTTTTTTTTTTTTTCAGTTACTTACCAAAGCATGTTTTCTATTTAGTTTAAAATCCATAAATAGGTGAGATTTTGTTTCAAGATATAGTAGAAATGTATTTGCAAATAAGCTGTTCCCTAGTCAGGGTCCCAGTACTGGTTAATAAATGACACATGCATCACTGACTGATGAAACCTGGTGGCTTGGACTCATTGAACATGGTGATTGCATTGTGGCTCTCCGGTCCTAATTAATGACTGTGTGTTTGGCCTTAGCTGGTTTAAGAATTGTGTTGCAGACCTATTGCAAGATTCTGTGTTTTCTTGAGTGCACTTGCCACTGCTAAAACGGAAATATTTTCCGTAGCTATTCACGGAATCGAACATATGACACCTATGTCGGGAAAGGTTATGTGATTGCTGGGATGGATGAAGGTTTGCTTGGTGTGTGCACTGGTGAAAAACGAAGAATAATAATCCCCCCTCATCTCGGATATGGAGAAGAAGGAAGAGGTGAGCTTGACTTTCCATTCAAGTCTTCCATAATTAATGATGTTGCCTTTATTGTTTAGTGCATCTCTGTGTAGTTCAATTTTTTTGGCCTTTGAAAGGCTTATGAACTAGTTCGTTATTTGTTGGGCATGCAAATGACAGGATTACACCCAGGATTTGCAAAATTATTTTAATTAGCTAAATAGGCAGGACAATAAGAATGCAGAACAATGTCACATGTAATTGGTGACCTGAAATTATTTGGATAATTAGTGTTTCAGGCAGGCTGGTGCTTGGTGACCTGAACTCATTTGGATAATCACTGCTTTAGACAGACTGGTACTTGGATGCCAGGAGCTTCGCAGCATGAGATCGTCCTTCCTGTGTGTCTTCACAAGCTCTCTATGCTGAAGGAATTCATCATGTTAAATTTTCTTCCCTATTCCTTCCACAGCCACAGGTTTTGTGGACTCTTAAGCCACCTGTGGATGCATGTAACAGCAAAGTATCTGTGTATGTGTAACATACAGTTTGGATTCCTTTGGGAAAACTCATTAATACCCAAAAAAGATTGCTGTGAGAGGTTGAATATGATAACCCTTCCAGCTTCTAATTTTATGGCTCATGTTTCAAAAAGTACCTTCTGAGATGTTACTTGGAAAAAGTGAGGTAGAAGAAAAGCTCTTCTGGGAATTTAAATTCTATGCTGTTGATCTGGGAATTAGGCTAAAAACCCACTCCTGGTTCTGTATGTGTCTATCGATCCTGGTAATGCGATTGCACATTATCCTGGGAAGCGGGGAAGAAATTGCTTGCTATCAGGATGTTTTAATGAAACATAACCTTTCAGACGTAATGGCATTTCTTGAAGCTTGAGAAGTCCTATCAGAGTTTTGATGATCAATAATAAATTGGTACATGAAACAGAAGTCAGTCATTTAGGATGGTCACAGGAAATATGTGGCTATTTCTGCATCATTTGCCTATTCAGAACAACGGAAATTTTTACTTCAGTGTTGAACCAAGTGCATGTTTAGTGCTTTGCCACCAGTTCTTTTTCCTTGCATTGAATGGAACTTGCATCTGTTGCATACAGAGGAGATGTAGTGCTCCAATTCTGAACAAGAAGAGCAAAATGACTCCGCAGCACCCGCAGTTGGAATATGTACTCCTACAAGGTGCAGTACCTGGTCCTCATAAGCCTGTTTGGGTTCCATTTCTTCCTTTATCTTCCTGATTTGCTCCCTATTTAGGAAAGATTCCAGGATCTGCAGTGCTGGTCTTTGACATCCAAGTGGTTGATTTCCACAACCCCTCAGATTCGGTCAGCATTACTGTTAACTACAAACCTTCCAACTGCACCGTACTGAGTAAGAAGGGAGATTACTTGAAATATCATTACAATGCTTCGCTCCTGGACGGTACTTTGCTGGACTCGACGTAAGTATATCACCTGATAGAGAAGATGTCCTTAGCAGCTGTGGAAGTAGAATGAATTGCCTGAAAGCAGGCTGGCATGGAATAAAGAATTTTTAAGTGAAAAACTGAGTACTGATATAGAATGTATTTTTCTTTTTATGTCCGCCTGCCTAAGATATATAGGAGGAGAAAAAAAAGAGACAATCTATTATAGAGTGTTGAGGGAACTGGGAGCAAAGATGATGGAGGAGTGTGGTGGAGAAAAACAGATGCTACAGGTGTAGTGATGAAACAGGTTGTTTGCATGGCAGTCTGTTTACATGGGCTAATTCAGGTGCCTTGGCCACTCATACTAGAACAACACAGGGCTCTGTGTGAATGAACTGTCCAGGTGGATTCAGTTTCTTGGGTAGGATTTGTGCCCTGCCCTGATTCAGTGCTCCTGAGAGAGATCTGGCACAGGTACTTCGTGTAGTCTTGTTAAAGCGTGATTTTTAGTAAATGATGTTTTATTGTAAATGTATTTTGTAGTAACCAGTCACCATCGTGTCTGTACCGCACATGGGTACTAGTTTTCCCGTATTGTTGTGTTGTGGTGTGTCAGCATGGAAAAACCATCAGACGGCTTGATCTTGACTGTGATTATAGTGTTCCTCTTCCTCCTTCCTGTTGACAGTAGCCCTAAGAAGGAAGCAGAGGTTGCTCCAGTCTGTCTCTTGTAGGACTAAAGTGAACCCATCGCACTCTTTGCTGCAGCTACAGGAATACTTCTGCCTTTGTCTTTTGAATTGTGCAAGTCATCTCAATAACATTTTATTTTTGGAAGGGAAGTTGGGAAGAGCTATTTTTAAACAGGTTATAATTAACTTAGGAAGTAGCTCATAGGTTTCACAGTGTACACAATAGCTTGCAGAGCTGAAAAGCTGGCATACATTGAAGCGCGTGCTGCGATGCTGTAGGCAAGTATGTATGCAAGTAATGTGTTTGGATTCAAAACACCTTTTATACGGCAGGAATGCTCAATTCCCATTTTGCAGCAGGAACCAAGGGATGTCAAGACTGTGTTATTCAAAACAGTTTATAGAGAATCAAAGATCATAAATCTTGTGCTGCTAATGTTAAGGCTGACCTCCCAGCCACTGGATTGTTTTCTTTCCAAATAATATTCTGTTGTACAAGCATGTCCTGCAGTGGTACAGCCAAGCCAAATAACCCAAGAAAGGAGACCGACAGAAGAAAGAGTCCTGCTGTTGTGACATATATTGAGTAAAAAGTCTTAATGTTGCATGCTCTGTGTTTAGAATCACAATACATATTTAACTCCTGCCATTTTAACCTGTGATAAGCTCTAATTTTAGAATTGAACCACCAGCAGCAAGGTATAATTCAAAATATGGTTAAATATCAGTAATAGTAGTGTACTTCCGAGCTGTCTCGGTTAAGTGACTACTACGTTGTAGCAACTTCATAGCGACTGATTTCAGTAAAGGGATGGCTGATCCATATGAATGCACCCACATCCATATAGGTTGGTAGTTCTGGGACAAATGTACATGTGGAATTTTTACATCTGCTAAAAAGTCCAACCTCATTAGTTAAAAATATGTGAGAGGCAAATGCCCTTATTTTGAGATAAAATACGTTTGGGGTTTAATGATTTTAATTAGATTTCATTCAGGAAGCCGGTGAATTTAGTCCCAAAGGACTTGTCAGCAGGACACTTCTGTTTGGTGTTGGCTGTAAGTTGCAACTGCTTGGTAAAACAGAGCATTAGGCATGAAGTTAATTTTTGGCAATGACAGGACACTAACTAGAAGCTGCTGTTTTCAACAGAAATTCTGTATTATATGTTGAGGGGTTTTTTTTGTCTTTCTCCTCCCCCCTCTCCAGACACAGCCTTGGCAAGACCTACAACATAGTTCTGGGATCTGGACAGGTGGTGGTGGGGATGGACATGGGCCTTCAAGACATGTGTGTTGGGGAACGACGAACAGTCGTTATTCCACCCCATCTGGGTTATGGAGAAGATGGCGTTGGTAAGTGAGTGAAACCTATTGCACATCCCCTTAGCATCTCTTGAGTAGCTGAGACATGAGTTTGTGTGTTTTGTTACTTGCTGTGCATGAGGACATAAGGTGACTGTCTCTTTTGCAGTTTGCTCTTTTCCTTATAAATTTTTAGTAACAGGATTGGGGACAACAATAGTAAGAAGAACAATATATTAATAGAAGTGACTCATATCTCAGTATGTGTGGTTGTTGCTGTTCTTCTGGGTTAAAAGACTTGAGGAAAAGGAGTCTTGTTGGGAGACCATCAAGATCAACAAACTCCGATATGCGTGAAACAGTTGCATAAGTTGCTGTTTGTCAGGCATCATGTGTCAAGCTTAATGGAGAATCAGTTTGAGATAAGAGATAAAGAAGCCTTTTCACTTACACCTGTCTTCCATGAAAAATAATTAGTATTATATATGGAACGTTTTATATTATTGTATAAAATTATATAGTTATATATAATAAACAGAACATTTATATATAATAAATAGAACATTTCTTCATAACATAAAAAATCTGCTGTGTTAAAAAAACGTTATAAACGTACCTGTCATAGGCATTTGCCATCATTCAGATCGCGTTTGATAGACATGGTCTGAAACTTTGCATGAGTGTTGGTGTTCTGGTATATACCCAGATATCTGAAGAGATTGCTTGTTTGCTACTAGACAGAAATCAGAGTTGATCTCAGTTTTCCTTTTTGAGAATAAATTAAACTCCTTCTGTGGTTTTATTGGGGTAAAATCCCAAGCTGTGGTAACACCGTTGAGTGCGTCACTAGCACCTTGATACATCATGTATGGACAAGATAAAGAGAAATTGATCAATTTGTGCAGTTTTACCTTTATAAGTAAAAAAAATGGATGCAGTTTATGTTTTGGTCACCTCTGCAGAGATGAACAGGAAGATTTGATGGGCTTGGGGATCGCAGTAGCGAACCTGTTGGAGCAGGAAGACAAATTTAATTATGGATTAAAAGGAAATACCTCTCTTTGCTATTTGTTGTGACAGAAGGAGAAGTGCCTGGTAGCGCTGTCTTAGTTTTTGACATAGAACTGCTGGAACTGGTGTCTGGCTTGCCTGAAGGGTACATGTTTGTATGGAATGGTGAAGTCTCTCCAAATCTTTTTGAAGAAATAGACCAGAATCATGATGGAGAGGTTCTTTTGGAGGAGGTAAGCTGAGGCAATGAAGACACTTGCAGTAGTTTTCTCCTACCACCAAGAACTCAGGTGTTGAAGAATGGGGTCTCTTCTCCCCCTCTTCTTTCCCTCTTCTCCCATGGTGTTTGTTATCAAGCTAACAGAAAGGCAGCATGTCAGTTAAAACATTGTTATTTAGCTTTAGAGATAGAACCAAACATAAAAAATAAACAGAAGACTGGTTATTCTTCTGAAGACCATTTACTATTGTGGTCTCTGGCTGTGAGATGCCTTCCAGCGTTTTAAAATGCCAGTGGGGTAAAATCAAAATCTTGTTTTCCCTCTTGCTAGCACTCTCTTCCACCTTCTTGTTTTCCTTCTTTCTCCATCTCCTCTCTTGTGTTTACCTCCACTTCTGTCCTTGCAGAGAAGAAAAGAGCTTTTATCAGTCTAGAGAATGAGCGTGGTGGGATGTGACTGTTGATATCCACATCCTTCTGGTCACCTGGCCAGCAGCAGAGGGAGAAGCCAAGGCGATATGAGAGGATGCGTGGCCTAAAAGGTGTAAATAAATGTCAGCGGTAGCTCTCATTGCTGGAGCTCATTTAACAGGTAGTGCCAGAGATAACAGTAATTGAAAAAATTGTGTTTGATCGTGCACTTTCTGTTTTTGGCAAGCCAGCAGTACGACTTCTCTCTGTTGTTGTCTGATTACCGTGAACAACCTCAGAATATGTATAATGAAAAGGATTTTTAGGGAACACTAACCTCGTAACCTTGCAACCTTCCCCACCATGGAGTCAAGTGGAAGGCATAATGCCTGAAGCTACTTCAACGAATCTCATGGTATCCTGATACTTAAAGTCTCTTTTCCATGTTTCATTCTTGTTTTCTTATATGTTGTTCCTCTTAAGATGCAGGTGGAGGTCTGTTTTACAGTGTCAGCTTCTTGTACCGGCATGCAAAATGAACCTCCTCTCTCCATATAGATCTCTTCCTATGTCACACACTCTATTCAAGTCATGTTCCCCCTGAATTATGAAAAATAACTTTGTTATGGGTCCAGGACCCACTGGAATAAGTGAGGAAATCCCTGTTGAGCTCCACAAAGTTTAACCTCATGTGTCTGTCCTAATTAGTCTGACTTAGGTTGGAAGCTTTATAGGATAGTAATAGTGTAGTTCTATATATGCTTAATAGTAAGCAGTAAAATGCTAAATAGTCAACAAAAAATAAATGCTACTTTTGTAAATACACTTAAGTTTTAAAGGTCTGCTCCATTGTGAGCTGCTTTCTCCTCCTTTCTCTCCACCTAGTTTTCAGAGTACATTCAAGCTCAAGTTGATTCTGGCAAAGGAAAATTGGCTCCTGGTTTTGATTTTGAAAAGATCGTTAAAAATATGTTCACCAATCAAGACCGGGATGGAAATGGTAAAGTTACCGCTGAAGAATTCAAGTTGAAAGACCAAGAGGCCAAAGAGCAACACGATGAACTGTAAAGAAAAAGAAGAGGAGTCCTGAGCTGACCTACTGTTTGGACGTGTGAACTGGAAGAGGTTTCGGCAAGCGTGTTTATGGAAGGTGAGCACCCAGGTGGCCTGTGTCTGCCTGTGCCTGCCTGTGCCTGTGTGCTGGTAAGCTGTTAAAACAGGAAGAGAATCGCACTTGGAATTGTTGGTGTATTTGACAAAAAGTATTAAGTGCCTCAAAATAGGATGTATAAATGGATAAAGGGTGTAGTGCCACATGTGGCATCGTGAACCATGTGGTCGGTTTTTATGCTAAAGATTAGAAGTCATCATTGCACAATACTCAGTCACATGGATGGATGGATGGATGGATGGATGGATGGATGGATGGTAGGGAGGAAACTTACCGAGTACTTTTAAGAGTTTTAAAAAACCTTCTGTATGCAAAACATTTCTGCTGGACGTCAAACCAGAAAATATTCCCCATGAAAATAACTTGTAAAAATGATTGAGCCCGCTTCCTTTCAGAAGGCGTGAGCACTCTTTCCGATAACTGAACAAACTCATACGAATATTTGCCAGCAGGAACTCTCATTTGCAAATTGGAGAACATGCAGATGACAGCTATGCCATTGCAAAGTTTCCATAAGCTGTGAATTAAACAGCCCTAGAATTCTAACTGCGTGTGTTGGGTTTTTACCTTATGAATAAAAGTTTACTGCCATCGGTATTGTATTTAATTAATAACCTTGGCTCTTCTTGCTGGCCTGTTGAAACAAGTTTTCTGATCAGTGATTCCCAAGCCTTTCTAGTTGCAACCTTATTTATAGTTTTGTTAGACTTTAAATATTAGTATTATGGGGTCCAAATGCTGTCTAAATGCTGGATACAGTTGTTTTTATGTTGGGCTTCTGCATCCTATTTTGGGAATTGTTAGGCTAAGGAGTAAGTACTTAGAGCTTATGCTGCAGAGCAGCCTGGCGTGGCGAACAAACAAAAAGACAGTGATAGAATCAAGGAACAGACCCGTCAGTTTGTGTTTGCAAATATTCTGGCTTATCCCTCAATACCAAATCATCCCTGGGAGAGCTGTTTAGGTTATGTGAACTCCCAGGGCAATGACCCACTAGATCTATAAATGTAGCAGGCTGCTTAATAGAAAATACACTAAACAGACGCATTTTTCTGCATCCCCCCTCAGTACACTCCGTGTAAAGAGCACAAATACGTATAGTGCGGCACTGTCGGAGAAGTAGAAACGAGTTATGTTGCCATTACCAGCTGCGTGCCTCGTTCCTTTCTTTTCTGAATCTGTACATGTGGGTTGTAAGCTCCTCTTTTTAAATACTGATATTTCAATTGGGTGAAAACATTTTGTATTGGTTTTTAATACAGTTGTTATAGAAAGTGCAGTGAAATATTTTTTTGAGTTTGATACCATTAAATGTTGGATAACTGATCTTTTTGTTAAATAAAATGTTGATCAACTCTTACTGTTAAAGTTTTCTTTTCTTCTTGGCATTTTGATGAGTGGGGGATCCGACTAGAAGCAAAACCCCTTCATGCAGCACATGGCAGCCCTATCACGAGTGTGCTCAGTATTGCTATTGATCTTCAGGGGAAGATATTTCCAACTAAGATGATTTGATTCAAAATGATTGAGAATAACAAACCACAATACAAGATTTTGCTTTTGTACTTCACACAGGTGAAGTGAAGTCATTCTTTGGCTATAGGGTGAATTCCCCACATTCCCCATCCCATGTTGCCATCAGGTGTGGGGGTCAGGAGGGTGATCGTTCTCTCAGCTGGGAGCTCTGAGTCTCTCATTGAAAAAACATTTTATGTAAGAAACGTTTCATTCCCCAGGCCAGTGAAAACAAACTCGCTGGGCTTTATATCTGAGATTCTATGTTTTCACTTCATCTGTAGCTCCAAAACCACACCTATTGCATGTAAAATGCTGGATATCTGGTCTGTTTTGGGCCTAATGTAAATACAGGCCCTTTATACCAGATGTAAACGTTGTGGATATCAGCAGTGGGCACTTGCGATCCAAAGGTTTACGACGTGAACGGCTCATCGTGTGAAAGCAGCATTCTTGGAAGACTGCAGCACAAAATTTTCCCTTTTGTGTCTTATTTGGAAGTAGGTTGCTCGCTTGTCACGGGTTCAAATGTGTCACGTCTGCACCCTTTACGGAGCTGAGGAGCAAGAAGCCAGTTGTGATGGGAGTGCTGCCAGCAGCAGTCCTCAGCCTGGAAACCACTCCTTGCTCTGTTCTCACACGTACCCCAAAATCCAGGATTGTTTTATCTGAGAAAATCTTAGCAAACAGGTCATTCTGCACAGAGGATCATTCCACATGGTTCCCAGGAGGTGGTCTGAGGAGGTCCTAGTAAATCAGGATGGTGGAGTTGTCCTCCAGAGCAGATGCAGGACAAAGAGCAGCACCATGCAGAGAAGTACAGTCAGTTGGTAATCCCAAAGATCTTCATGCTGAATTTTCTTGGAAGTGCACATCAGTGATGGGATAGCAGGTACAACTTCAACGGTGCCGCCAGTGAGAGTAAGTACATCTGGAATTCTCATTCCATTGCTCCCTAGGCCGTAGCAAACATGGCTTATGATCCATCTAAACGACTTTTTTCTGTCAAGAGGAAGTTTTTGTTACCCCCTCACTTCATCCCCCCCTCAAAGTCTGGAGATGCCATTTTGGAAATAAGAAATGCAGCTTTGGGGGAAAGCAGAGACTAAATGGAAAAAAAAAAGCTTAAAAAATATTATGTTTGCACTGGGCATTTACTTGCACAGACGAAGGCAACAAAGGCAGTTTACCCTACCTGGCTGCATTAGGGTAAACTGCATAAAACCCAGAATTTTTGATGACTTATGTAGACCAGACCCTGTCAGTTCTTTTCCTTCCTGTGGGCAGCTGTTGGCTCCTCCTTCAGTGGAAGGCCCAGGGCTGCTTTCCTTCTCAAAAAAGGGTTGCACTTAGGTCAGATGCCTCTACTCACTGTTTCTCGTAGTGAGTGGCAGCCCATGGAAAGTGAGGGCAGTCTGCCTGCCAGTGAACCAAACTGGGGGTGAGGGGGAGCTGGCTGGGAACTCAAGCCATGCTGGTATGGACTGGGAGAGCTGAGCACAGCCCATGAACCCGCGTCTCCAGTGACAAATCAATCCCTCTGTGTCACCATCCTGTTGGAAGGGGTGGTCCGCGGTGGATATAGATGTAAGGGAAAGATTTTCTACCTCAAAGCATAAAATAAATGTTTTATGCAAGTGTGTACTTCACTGAGACAACTTGTTTAGAAAAGTAGATGATAGGTCTTTACGGGTCATTAGTAGCCGGATGAAAAGGGATGGTTGGGCTAAGGAGAGGCTCCCCCAGGGTCAGAGCGCTGGTGCTATTCTCAGAGCGGGGCAGCTGACTGGGGTCAGGCAGCGGGCTGATGAAAGGCAGCTGCCTGCAGTCAGGGCTGGCAATTGCCTACTGGATTGTCAGAGGCTTAGTGGAAGAGAAAAGGAACAGAAAAATCCAGGTATTTATAAATATATTTTCTGTGGGATTTTTCTGCCCTGATTTGACCAGAGATACTTTTTGCTGTATAACTCTGGATGTCTTAAGTATATTTAAAAAAATTTTTTTTTGAAGTTGTTGAACTCAAATGTTATTTTTTGTGTGTGTCTGTGAAAAAAACAATATTTATTTGAGCTTAATAATGGCATCTTTAGCTAGTGCTTGGTGCAAGTTTTTGGCTTGGTTCAGGACTATCAGTGTTTGACAGTAAGGAGACATTTGAGCTGCCTGCAACACCCTCTCAGAAGGAGGAAACATTTTTAGCTAAATAAAGGTCCTAAATACTTGACCTTGGACATGTGCTACAGACAGAACAGATATTGTGAGTGTGTGAGGGGAAAAGTAACAAATTAACTTTGCTTATTCCTTGCCTTTAACTTCAGAAATACCCTTTTGGCTATGGGAAAATGTTCTGGGAAATGTATGATACCTTTCTTTCCAAACTGAATCATAAATGAGATAAACTTTTTGGGTTGTAAAATGTTCTGATTTAGAGATTGAATTTAAAAAAGACATAATGCGAATAGTGTCTCTCTCCTGAAACTGAGTGCAGAATCTGGGTGACATTTATTAGAATTAGACTTGCTGGAGAAGGATGATTTAACCTGTAACTGAGGTGTTAATTTTATTTGCCATTAGTTTTGTTCATGGTTGTGGAGCAGTGGCTGAAAGTATCTATTCTTATTTCTAGACAACAGACCAGCACCAAAAAGATGGAATTTGATAAAGTGGATAATATCTACAAAAGCATCTTGTGTTTTCCCTTAACTACCTTATCAGCAAGAGTTACAGTTGGCAGTGAGATATGAGATGATGAAAGGATACTGGTAATCTGTGTGGCATTATGTAGGTTTTTTTTAAAATCACACCTCCTGGTTCAGGTTGATCATGTAAGTAACTGTTTTTTCTAGAAAGCTACACGTATGCCATTTCAGGAAGTAAATTATTTGGCATGCATAAAATTAGTTCTGTCAGATGACTGCAGTGTGGCTTAGTTGCTCTTATTTTCCAGCAAAGGCTCCCTGCTCTGGCAGACACAGATACACAATCTGAGACTGACAGGATTTAGTGACAGAAGGAGAAAACATGCTGGAGATTTTAACTTACCTGCCTCCTTGTGGAAGGGTAAAAATCCTTTTCTTTAAGTGATCGTGATTGTGGACTGAATATTTGGTCATTATCCATCTGCTTGGAGGTGAGAATGGAAAACCTTCCTTATAAAATGCTTCAGAGACCATTGTCTGGTCTGAAACCCTCTACCGAGTCAAAGACTTTTAAGTGTCCGTGTAGTTTGGAAGCCAACAAGTGATCGCTTTGGGTATGCCTGGGCTCTAGCAGGCTGAATACTAATTTCAGTAACTGGGATTAAGATCTAGTTGGAAATCTGTTTTGCTAGCTAGTTTTAAAGATACTGCCTACTCTGTATTGCTCTGCATGTGCTTTTCTGTGTGGTTTTGGTTGTTTTTTTTGTTGTGTTTTCTTCTCAATTGTGAATGGGTTGAATGATGAGATCTTCATTGCACTGAAGGAGTGATGGCTGGATGCCTGTAGGGTTGGGTGAGGCTGAGGAAAAATTCTGGGAGGAGAATCAATGAGTTCATGTGACATCCTGAGACAGGTTGGATGAGAACATGGGACAGTCCTGCCTCTCAGAAACACCACACAGAGAGACCAGAGTTGCCCTCTCCTTTTCACTGATGCTGGGAGGGCCAGGAAAATCCATCACAGAATGGATGTAGCCAGAATGATCTTGTGCCAGAGTGTGTGTTGCTGTGGAGCTGTGGGTATTGGCCACTTTTCACATACTCTAGATTTTAACTGTTATCTGTATTCCAAAGGTAACCTGCTTGTAGATGGAAAATCTTGTCCCAGTGTAAACATTGGGAGTATTGCCTGGTAATTAGCCCCTTGCAACTGGAGAATGGTTGAGTAAGCAGTGCATCCAAACACCTTGGTGTTTTCCAGAAGGCCTTTGCCTTTTGGACTTCTGTTTAGCAGCTATGACAAAAGAGCCAGCATGATTGCTTGTTTAAAAAACACCACCAACCCTCCCCCGTTAAAACCTTGATGTTAGCTCAGATAATGGAAATTCTGCAGGTGCCTGAAACCCAGAATGTAGACTGTTAAAGCAACTGTGTCTGCCAGCCTGCCCTGTAGTGTTCCCCAACAGTCTTGCCATGCCCAGGGTGGTGCAGACTCAGTCACACATCAGCTCCAGCACCCGCTGGGCACTTGGTTTTGTGTGCCTGTGTACGAAACAGGGTGAGCAGCTGCTGTCTCTCAGTGCCACTGACTCAGCAGCTGTCACTGCCGCTGTCAAGCGCTCCCTGTCTCCTGGCTTGGGCTGACAGGTTCTTGGCAGCTGCTGCTCCCGTCTCCTCCTGTCACTGGCACCACCAGGGCAATTTCAGCTCTTCCAGTCTGCTGCCGCCTGAGTCACGGCTCTCGGGTGGATGGCAGCCAAGACGCTCTCCTCTCCTCTCCTTGGTCATCTTACGGTTTAAGTGGTTTTCTGCTCAGATGGACAGCTTCCAAGGCTCTCGCTTCTGCAGATCTACCTGCCTGTGCCAGGAGTAGGGAATTACATGACTGTGGGTTGTGTACATGGAGGACATCCTCCCTCAAACACTCTTTGCCTGTTAAGATGCAGGCCGGAGTTTGTGAATTTCCTGCGCTCAGCAGTTCTCTGTGGGCACAGCATGTGCAATGGGGTTATGAAAGGCTGCTCACACTGCCACAGGCTGTGCATCAAGCCCCTGCCATGTGTTCAAACAACAGGAATGATTTAATTTCCATTTTACTGCAGAGGATGCAGACATGGTGTAAGGAAACTGCACTGCATCTTGCCTTCTGGGAAAGGTCCCAGCAGGTGTGGGAACAAATAGAAGCCTGGTGATTTGGAAAAAATTTGACTGGTGCTACTGAGTCAGAATTTAGATAATGGACCATAGGTTGGATGAAGAGGCCATTTTGTGAGACATGTCTTACTCGCTGGTGGGAGAGAACGCAGATCTAGGCTCTCCCATATTTTCATTACAGTTCCTCAGGGAATGGAAGATGACACGGTTCCTGCTGTGTATGAAAGAAAGGGGAACCATGACTATATTGCACATTAGGGAAGTAGTATGATTGCCTCTATTTTATTAATGGGTAGAGCTAGTACAGCTGAGACCTCTTAGGACCAGGGTTACACCACCATCTCTAACCTCTCCTGCAATATATCAGAGTAAGTTTCTAAAGCTGCAGCTATATTAACCTATATCATTCTGCACATGATGTTGAGAGGTACTGTAATGCGTTCAGTACAGGGGAAATACTTTCAGAATAAATTTTTCATTATGATGTTGATGAAACACTGGAACAGTTTCCGAGAGAGGTGGAAACATTCCAGGCCAGGCTGGATGGGGCTCTGAGCAACCTGATCTAGTTGAAGATGTCCCTGCTCATGGCAGGAGGTTGGACTAGATGAGCTTTGAAGGTCCCTTCCACCCCAAACCATTCTATGAAGATTCAGTAAAGAAGACTTGCACAATGAAGCTATGAGAAGAGCTAGATGCCATACTGATACTTGCACTTACAATTTGCAGAGAGTGGGAATGTGACCTAAAGCCAATCTGGAGAGGTGTTGTGTAAGTGCTTCTGAGGTGTGGGGCTGGTAGCAAGAAAACTTGATTTTGCAACAGGGCTAAGTCAGCTTTTAAAATCCAAGAGTAAGATCTGGCTTTGTTTTGATTTTCTGTGCTTGAAGCAGCTCACTGAGAATACCAAGAGAAATTATTTCAGGCGGGCCATGCTAGCTTTGACGTGAAATGGCAGGCTGGAAGTGGAGTAGTGCACAAAGTAAGATCTGAAAAGGGGCTGAAATTAGGGCTGTGTCCTCTTAGCTTGTGAAACTATATGTTGTTACAAAGATGAGAAATTTTACCTCAGACTAACTTAAAACATCTTCCCATTCCACAGAGAGTAAAGAAACAGTAAGGATATAGAATATGATGTAATTACACAAAAATATATTAAGAAGAAACACATTGTCTGAATTAAGTGAATAAAGCATTTTTACTGAAGAAAAATATATGTATGAAAAACTTCCGTGAAAGTCTGTAGCATATGAGTAAGATCCTTCAGGGTACAGCTGAGACTGAAATATCTTCTTTGAAAGAAGAAAAGGCAACACAAACGTGCACACTGCTTATTCACAGAACGTTTACATCTTCAATTTTACAAGATAGCCACATTTTCTAAAATGCTCCTTTGAAATGCCTGATTAAAAGACAGTGAACCATGGTATCCAATCAGCAGCAGTTTATCACATCTACAAATTCAATTTAAATTTAGTTGTAATAGGAGTGTGAGACAATAAAGAACAGCATAAGAGCAGTAAAAGGAGTCTTTAGTTGACAAGTCATAGCGTATGTATTTCAAAATACCAAAATGAAGAAAAAAGTTTTAAATTAAATTAAACAGTTCTGTAAATGAGTAATAAACACATCTAAGATAGCAGACGTGTGTTCTTCTGTCCAGTTGCCTCCTGGAAGGAATGGAGTGACTTGAGACTGCAATTTACAGGATTTTCTGTAGGATGGAGTTGGCAACTTCCAGGGATTCATCTTTCACCAAAACAATATCATAAGAGTCCATATATTTTTCCAAAAGCTCATCTACCTAATTGCAGAAGGGATAAAGAGAAAGGTCCACTTAGTTATAGAATTAATTATTGAAAGACTTTTTGGTCATTAAAATATTGCCCAGTCTTTCCACCAATTTGAGGGAATGAGCCATGGAAATCTGCATCATTCCTATGAGAAGACAGAGTAGGAGTGGCCTGAAATAACTGTGCGTTCCAGGGTAGAATACCTCATGTTTATTCCAGGCTCTTACACATAAATACACTGAAAGAAAAACTACTTCCTCAATTTCTTGAAAGGCAGAGCGAAATGCAAAACTGAAGCTTTGTCTCTTTTGAATGCAAATGTATGTGCATTATACCTTAGCAAACAATCAGTTCTGTGTCTCCTCCCCAAAAAATTGTTATTTCAAAGATTATAGTTTTGCTCAGTTATGAATCCAGTATGGGAAGAAGCCACAGGAATTTAAGAGAATTCATTTCTCTAGCCTCTGAATTTTATTTCTCAACAAAATACCATTTTGGAAGTAGTTCACTACAAAAAACAAAGCAATTTATATTTGTGGCTTTGTAGCTTAGGGGCTAGGAGAAAAAAACCTTGAAGGCAAAAAATCCATGAAAAATGTTTGAAATCTCAAAAACAAATATGAGCCACACACTTTTGATATCTGGAACTTATAATAATGAACTGGTTTCTAACTAAAATCTTTCACTGGAAGTTCATGATGTTATAAGGCCACTTACTTTATCATTGAGATAGCCGATCTTAAGAATGTGTTCAACATTCGCTACTCCATCTGCCATACTCAAGTCTCCTTGGGAATCACCCAGCAGTATGATGTTACTGTTGTCTTTTAGTTGTTTGAAGTACTCTGTATTCTTCAAGGCACCGTCATGTTTGTTGTAAACATGAATCAATTCTCCTTTAAATCCTTTTAATATTCCCTATTAAAAAAACCCAATGAAGTTATTTCTACTATCATATGGACAAGATAGAATCTACAATAAAACGCTGATGTTACTGTTGAACTAGCATTGAACTATGTGATCTCCAGCGATGAATGAGATAAATTACTGTTAAATAACATAATGACTGTAATAGCATTGTTAAGATGAGATGGATGGTGATTATCCCTTTGTGGAAGATGAGCAGCGCTGTCCTGGGCCAAGTGTGAGGTTGTCATTGAAGGAAATGAATGGTATGAGTCACACCACACTGACAGGGTTTGAACTGTTATCCTCTGCTTGTTTTTTGCCTGGGAGAGAGCTGAGTACACAATTCTCATTTTCTTTGGCAGGGCAGATGGCTACATCTGTTGCATTAAAATGTTCATCTTGTACTAGATATATAAATAGCTACTAAATACCACAAACAGTCATATTGGAATGTGTTATTTCATACGTACATTTTCATCAAAATCCATAAAATTGGAAACCACTTTGACATTGGAATGGTAGACCCCAGCCTGGTGGATAACTTCCTCAAGAATGTCCCCAATCCCAGCAGAAAATATGAACACAGGTATATTATGTTCACTGAGCTTATCAAAGAAGTTCTCATATCCTTCTCTGTAACACAGGATGTAAAAACAAATCAAATCTCAGGTAAAGAAAGCCAAAAAAAGTCAGAAGACATTCACACCATCTTTGGAAAAGAAAAATAATATTCCCAGAGCATTTTCACTTTATTTCCTTCACTTCACCTTTTCAGCTTAGCAAGAACCATCAGCATAATAGAAAGCATGAAGTTTGAGCAAGAAACTCTTGCATCAAGCTGTTTGGTCTTGATCTGTTTAATTTTTTCCCCCCAAACACCTAATCATGTTTTAAAGATGTAAAAACAGCTCCCCCTCCCCAAACACCCTAGAAAAAGCAAGTAACTAGTAGAACTTGCTGTAGCTAGTATCAGGGTGTACATTTTGCTTCAATCTTCCTTCCTTAAATATTGGACTTTCTAGGGAGTTATTACCATAAAGCAAATTTCGTTTTGTTTTGAAATCCTGGAAACATTTATTGTCACTCTTTCCTGAAGCTTTTTAGTTTTCAGTACCCAATCAAAGCTATGTATGGTATTTAGGGAATAAGATAATATTATCTCTAGACACCTTCTACATGCATTGATTGGTAAAGTTTACATTTAAAAAAATTCCTATGATGAAAATTTTTGAGGGAATTTTAGCCTGTCAATGAAGATTCAATCCACATGGACTTAAGATTTCACACAGGCAGATACAGTGTGCTCGTCTGTATTGCAAAAGAGAAAAATTTACTCAGTATGATAAACAAAAACTTCCACAAATTAAGTCTTAACATCTTTTTTCAGGAGTCCAAAATTTACAGACAATTTTGGAGAAATTTAAAAGAGATGGGAGCCACAGCATGTTTCAAGCAAGGATTTAGCTGGCTTTTAAACTTGCCTTTAGCCATAAAGGAAGAAAAATATTTAATGCAACATATGAAACATATTCCTCAAGTCGCTGCTTTTTTATCTCAGATAAAACTACTACAGGAAAGGTTTTTCAAAGGAACAAAGTTGATCTCTACATTCCTCTTATAAAAAACCAAGGAGCTACCTGTACAATTTCAAGAGGATGAAAGTAGAAAGAAATTAAGTTTCTAGAGACCCGACTCAATTTTTTTTTTTTTTAAGATCTCTAGTTTATACAGTGTGATCATTGTAGGCATTTAGCTCCAAAATATCAATAAAGCAGAGGCATGAAGAGCTCACTGTGTTCCCAGATTACAGTGTCACATTTTCAGGAATGTCTTTGGTTGGTTGGTTGGTTGTTTTGTTGTTTTCCCTCTTGAAAACACACAGTAAGAATCTACAGAAAATGTTCCGAAACACTATTGTTCAAATAAAAAGGAACTTACTTCAGCATAACATCAGATTCCCTCACAATTTCTGCAAACTTATCCTTTTGTAAGCCTTGTTCAATGAGTAGTGCATGAGATTTATTGTACCTAGAATATGAACAAAAAAATGGGTGGAAATTGACTTGTAAAGGTTCATCTTTCACTAAATCTTGTGATGAAAATAATCCTGTATGGTTAATTCTTGCTCATTTAAGTTAACAGCAAAGCAAACACAGTTGTTGCATAATGCTCCAAGAGATTAATTCGGTTAACGTGTTAGCTAAAAGCTAATTACTGCCATTAATTTCCTTCTAAGAACTTATTAAATCTAATCTTAGTATAATTTGAAGATGGGAGGTAAGTCTTACCATTCTACCATATATGGATATTTTTCTTCAATAGTGAGAGCTGGATCAATTTCAATAGCGTAGTAGGTTTCTTTCAGCTGCAATAACTGAAGGGAAAAAAACACCAGATATTGAATGTATTTTTATAAAATAACAGTATTTGATCTAACCAATTAAAGTAGCTTCTTTTATTCTGGTAACATTTAGATAAAATGGAATCTGACATGCTCTTTGAACAGACAGCTTGTAAATATATCTTAAGAAGAATAAGAGGATGCTGTTAAACTGAATTACATGCCAGTATCAAGAACCCAGATATTTCTGTTCACTTCTGTTAGTGACTGGATGCCTCATAGTCAGTGAGAAAGCTCAAAGAGCTCTAAGGATTTGAAAATCTCTCTCTCCTCATGTTGTGTAATTCAACACACAGCACAGCCAGGGAATAACAACAGTTGTCTGTACAACAAAGCAAGAGCTAGTAGTTTTTCTGTTTACCTTTTTACGACATTCCTCTGTGATGAGCTTGGAGTTATCAATGATGTCTAGGGAGGTGAAAAAAAAAAGTGTTAAATAAGATGGTACATTTCTTTTACTTTACAATACTGTAAATAGCATAGATGAGAATGTTTGATGACACACCACTAGGTTTCCTCAGAACTTTTCTTACCAGCGACCAGTAAAAGGCATGTTTTTCTTCATTAGCATCAAGATGTCCTACCCCTCATCTCTGAATTAAACAGTCAGTTACAAGCTCTCTTATCTATTTCTTGAGATTTAACTGTTTCTGAAATTACCAGGAAGCATCCTACATGTTCTGGGATTTCCACTTCATTAGTAAATGGATTCTCCTTGTTCTAAAAGGCTATGGCATAAAAATGTCAAGAATACTGAGGAGTTTACTATCCAGTTCTTGCAGGCATCAGGACTCCTATGGGCTCTTAAAAATAAAAGTTAACCCTATTGTATCTAGCCACTAACTTTGTTATTGTTCAGAACTTAATGTTTTAATTATGAATGACAACTTATCTGATTTCCATTTACGTAGATTGTGATTAAAATATGTATACATAAAATCACATATAGACAGTCACTAGAATACTTCTTCATTAGGATGTACAGGTTAGGTAACAAGTCAATATAAAATTTCACATATCAGGGAATAAATGGGACAGAAAATTAGAATCTAGGAAAAACTGAAAGGAATGAACAAACCAATATGTATTAAAAAAAAAAAAAGTACTCACTATGACAAGTTGGACATCTTTTTCCATTGTAGGAAAATCTACTTAATGTCATATCAAAATCTGTAATAATCTATTTAAGGGAAGAAAAAGCAAAACTGTCTTACAACACAGAGGGACAAAATAAAGAATGGCTAGAAATTCTGAATGATCAACAATAGATACAGCTCAGTAGCATAAGTGTCACAGAAATCTCCCTATTCTATTGAACTATTGTAAGCTAGAATATCCCACAAGAATACCTTTTTTTCTAACAAAACTGTTTTTCCAATTCCTTTGGTCAGAATATTTCTTGAAATTACTAAGCTTATATGTTTATATCATTTACTGGTTGAATTATAGTTGAATCAATGAGGACTATTAGAAGAGTTAACAGATATCTAAATATTGGAGAATTCTGGAAGGCTGACTTCTGTTATATGTGTGTGTGTATATATATGTGTATATATATATATATATATATTTTTTTTTTTGGCATAGAACAACAATCACGATTGCTTTCATTCCAATCTGGTTAAACCTTATACTATCTTTACCTGAAGCTTTGCAGCTCCACCTTTGATGAGGCCACAAATAATCTCCTCTACTCTCTCTGGGTCCTTAATATGGACAGTCTTCTTCTGAAATTCTGGCATCTATGAAGAGTAAGAAAAAAGACAAAAATATACTTACAGAGGAAAACTTCCGAGGAAATACATGCTATCCATCAGACTGGAAGCTCTGCATCTATTAACAGTTTCATGTGACATCAAGATATGCTCAGGACAGAAAGGCAAGTTAAGAAGAAATAGAAAATACTCTCCATGTATTTACTGATGACTGCATACAGTTCTGTTTGCTTTCAACATCTGTTTTCATTTCTTTCCCTAATATCAAATTATTCAATAAGCTGACACAGAAAAGATAATGGTATTTGTAGGAAATAAAGGAGATATACAGAAACAGGACAGATGGGATCACCTTGTGGTTCAAGTATGGCACTTGGAGATGGTGAACCTTAATTGGTCTTTGTGTAATTAATACGCCCTTAAAGTTTCAATGTAGATAAAGAAGACAGGCTGATTTTAAACACTCATTGTTTTGCTGAGAATGCTGCACATGGCAACAGAGTATTCCAATACAACAAGGCCATGTGGAACTTCAGTCTTCAGTCATTTTCCATTACCAATTTTACTGTGTACTTTTGAAGTAACATACGCTCTCACACCACATATTCCTTTTGAATGAAGAATATTTCTTGAATATTATGATAAATGGTGAATTTGGTAAAAAAGAAAAAAAAAAAAGAAACCCAACAAACAACGAACATCCCTCCCCAAACAACACATTCCCAACACTCTCCCCAGCAAGCCTTTCCTTACTCCAAAAGTTTCTCTTCAACCTTGTAGAAATAGTAAAAGAACTATGTATTGACAAAAATTTCACGATTTAGCATGTATTTCCTTCCTTTATAATAATGTATGGACTCTTTCTAAAGCAAAGGCATCAGCCATTTGCAATCTGTCTCCATTGGCCTACATGAGGAGTGAATTTTATTTTCTGTATATAGAACTTCAGAGATGATGAAGTGCTAGGAATTACATTTTCCACATTCTGATCATTCAGATTTCCTTTTCTTATACCTAGCATGTAAACTTTGCTGAAATGAGCTAATTAAAATAATAATAATAAAACCCCACAACAACCAACCAAGCAAACAAAAAAAACACCAAACACCCAAACCACCTTCTATTTTCAGACGCATTTCTGGAACCAGAGTTCTTATATCACCAATTGTTAATAAGTCACAGAACACATTCTCTTCCTGTTCTTGATCCTACTAAGGCTTTTGTTTATTAGTAAACACCAACTTGCAATCTAATTGCAATTAGGTTATCATTTGAGAAAAAGATGATATTTTCAAGGCTTGCAAACACATGCTTTTGTAATGGAAAAGACGTGTCAGGGAGAAGGAGAAGCTGGAGGTACCTTTAAATATTGGCTGTAGTTCTCTGCCCTCAGGTAGGAATAAACCATTCCAGCTACATCATTCTCCGCAGATACTTGTCTAACCCATTCTTCAAAACTCTGATCAGATATTCTTCACTTTCCTCAACCATGTATTTTAGTGGTCAACTGTCTTTATGTTCAGAAAAGTTTGCTTAGTCTCTGTTTAACCTTCCTTGCCATAATTTTAGGTGATTCTTGTTGGAGGAAAGGGTTCTTTTTCACAGGTGCTCACTGGGTATTTTCCCCTTCTTCCTAAAGTAAACAACCTTAGTTTCTTTAATTCTTCTTTTGCAGAGCACAGTTTTCTAAACCTCTGAAAATTCTTGATGTTTTCCTGGCCCATCCATTTGAACCACACTGTTCTTAAAACACAGCATCCACACCTGGATGGACTTCAGCCCGTCTCTTTGAATAATACCTTTGCATACACATTTTAATATATTACTTTGTTAGTAGTAATATGGTGCTAATGATTCCAATTCAGTTAGTAAGGACCAAATATCCTTCAAAATTACTCCTAGGCAGAATCAGGCAGCTGTACAAAGTGCTGGATTTTACATTTTGTCTTGTTGGATTGTATCATTTCTTCCACATCGGTGCTTTCATTTTTCAATATAAGAACTAATAATAATCCTCGGTCTGCTTACTGCTACTTTCTAGCTGATACCCTCAAAGATATTAATGAAAACAGAAAACTTCTAAAACCCTAATTGCAAGTCTCTGATAATTTTCCAAGGTTTACTACTTCTTTGCTTGGTAAGTCTCATAAAGACACAAACTCAATTAATTTAACTTAGTTTGGAAGATTTTTTTTTTCTTTGCCATCCTATGGCAGAGACATTTTCTGTAAAAGTGGCATCTTCTAAACCAAGACCGTTGTTGTCTATGCAGTTACAGTGCCTTGCTACTTTTATTAGCACAGCAAATTCAAAAAAGGTAGATTAGGATTGGTTTCCAACTATCAGCTACATCCCAGGCTGGGAATCATTGAGAAAGCTAATGAGTGTTGAAAAAAAACCCTGAAAAATATGCATTAAATAATTCCCTGCTCTTTTGAGAAATAAATCTACAAAGCATTTATAGATATTTATTCACAATTTTCAGCAGAAATATGTCACTGGATCTAGCTTCACAAAATAAAATATTAACAATCTGCAACTCTTTAAAGGTGTTTTATGGTATTTCTTTTTTATGTTATGGTGGACAAAAGTGACCTTACCGCTTGTTTGGTGGGTATAAAGCATTTTTCTCTATAATGAAAGATAAAGCAATTTGTTTTGTAATTTTTTCCACTGTAAATTGACTAATCTAATTCCTTTGATGTTCAGAAGGCAAATTATATATGTATTTTTAGACTTGGAATGCAATAAATGAACAAAGTGAAATCTAAATGCATGTTTCTGTGAGAAGTAGTTCAAACGCTATTTTGTTTACTTACATACTAAGCAACAGACTTCCTAATACAACGGATTTAAATAGAACAGATGCTGAGGGAGATGGAGAGATGGGAGAGACTATGAGGAAAACTGGATTGCTTGCTACTGGTTTATTTCAAACTGAGGCCTTTCGTAAGTTTCTGAAACAACCGGAGGAAAAAAACCTCCTCAGTAAACACTTCAGTAGATTATGTTAAACAAGACATTGCTTAAGATTTTAAGTATGACGAAAGCTTCCTGCTTTGATGTTGTAAACTGATACTCCTACTCAAGAGCAGTTTTTAAAGTTCATTTATTTCTAATACATCTTTCATTTATACGCAAGAATTGAATTCAGTTGAAGAGTACTTTAATTTAGGGAAAAAATGTAGTCTTCTGCAGCAAGTATAAGCCAGACAATTTCAGTCTTGCAGGCATTTTCATAGGCAAAACCAAGTCTTCATTACAGATATGGCATCTGATAAAGCCTCAGCCAAATATGGTTAGTCAAAATAGCCACCGTCCTCATCACTAGTTCCTTGTATTCATATTTGCAACTGAACATTAAGTAGCAGTTCTTTTATTTAGGCTTTATCATTATTATATTAGAAGTAAACAAAACTGTCTAATAAGCAGTCACCAGTTTTCTGGGAACCTGTCTCCTTGAATGTCTTACATTTCAGCCCAGTCTCACTGTTGTTTTTTTCTCGTGTATTTGTCATTCCTCATAGTTGAAAGAGACAAGCATATTCAAGTTGAAAAGAACTGATAAGACAGATGAAAGAATGAAGAGTAAAAAAATGCTAATACAAAAAGTTCAGTCAATCTGCTAAAATTTGTCTTTCTATGAATTGTTTAAGAGAGCTCTAGGAGTGAACTCAGTATACACAAAAGGCTCAAAATTCTGATGCACCAGTTGACTGGGAAGGACACATATGGAATAAAAACGAAATAAAATACTCCACAGCAACCAACAGAGGCAAGAAAGCAAGCTTTTTGCAGAAAGGAGCTTCCACATACAGGACTAAAATTATATAAGCACAGGAAAAGGAATTCATATTTCATTCTGACATCTGGAAATACACCGTATTGAATCACTTATGTGCCCCTATTTATTCTGTCATTTTATGAAAGTGTGAGAAGAGTGTAGCTTGCTTACCAAGGACAGCTATACATTACTGAAATAGCTCAGAAGCCGATATCTCTTTTAGCACACATGTTAAAAGATGACAACTCCCAAAGGTAATTTGTGGTTGGCATACACTGGTCACAAATAACTTACAAGTTTCTAGTCTCCGACATGCATAAGAAGCTTTCAAAGGGAAGCAAGGAGAACAAAAATGAAAAAGATGATTTGAAAAGTTGAGCTTAATTGCATAATTAAAAAGGCAAAGATCTGCTTGTTTGTGATAGCAGGTAACTGGAATAAGGATGCAGGAAATTCTTTTGCAGCTGACAATGTTATAGTCATACCTTGATGAATGAACAGTAATGGATTCACGCAGGTTTGGAAATCCCCCAGTCCTACAAACCACAGAATGGGTCATTTACAAGAAGAATAGTTCTGAAAATTACAAGTCTATTTAGTACACAAGACATGCATCTGTGTAGCTGGCTTAAATAAAGAGGAAAAGTATTTACTGTAAAGACTGTATTGAAGTATAGTTTTGAAATAAGTTTTCTGATATATAATTGGATAGCAGGAGTGCAAATAGAACTGCTTTTATGTTGTATCTGTGTGCTGCTTATATATATTGTTTTCTTAGTATTTGAGACAGTGTCTATCTAAGTACATGCTGTGTCAGTTAGATTATAAAACAAGAGTTGGTGATAATCACTAAAATGAAACGCAGGTATCTAAGTGAGTTCACAGCTGCCATAGGTGGCATTTCCAATCTGGTATCCTAGGGAACTAATAACTGATTGTGTGCACAATGTGTCAGGTCATGTTCTGGAGCTAAGATTATACTGAATTTTTGAATCTACTGAGTGCTGGAGGTAGAGCAGTTACTTCCCTCCCCCTACCCAGCAAAACAATTTTAAGTCCCTATGATTAAAAAATACAAACAAAAAAAATAATAATGTCCAATAAAAAAGGAAGCTTCATATAAAGGACAACTGTGGGACCTTCTGTTTTTTTCACCACCTGTAATTTTAAGTTAGGAAGGATGGGCTGATGAATGACTTGGTATCTTAACTACATGGAGATATGGCTCATTTCACAACTGAACTCAGATACACAGCCTGAAATATTACTAGTAATAACTAAAAATTTAAGAGGTTTCATCATAGGTCTGCTAAGTCATGCTTTGACCAGGGATACAAAAAACCAGGGCAAAGTATTTTTATACTGATACCCTGAAAGCCTACACTACTTGGCAAATACAAAGTTTTCTTAGTTACAAAGACTAATCTAGTCCCCAGTATCGCTGCTAAGAAAACACGCTGCATTATGGGTGGATAAAACTTAGAGGGAACTTCTCTATAATTCTCAATGACTGATAGAGTACTTCGTTAGGTGTCAGTAATTCTGAATAATGACTGTTCTCACACTTACATCATATTACAAATATTCCACAAATTTCAATTGACCATAATGTCATAAAAGTGATAAGACAACGAATAAGAACTAGCCGTAATACTATTGACAGTATATGAATTTCAGTGATCCCACAATTTCTTTTTTTTTCTTTTTTTCTACTTTGTTGGTAACCCTCCCTTAGATTAGACTAGGTTCCAAACCTTTTAACTTTTAATACAGAGGACATACAAGGTTGGGCTGGCAAGGAGAGGGAAGTAATAATGTTATTTCTGAACAAGGAAAATGAAGATCAAAGTGATAAAATGGATAGGATTCAATTATTTGTAAATTTTAGTTCTAGTCTATGGTGACAGCTTCCAGGTAAAAGAGTATAAACCAAGAATAAATGACATTTATTTTGGGAACTGCAGATGCCCAATTCCAAGGTCTGAGACTAGCTATCACATATACTTACTTATGGACATGTACCAAAAAAGGCAGGGCATGGCATCGTGATAGCTGTGAAATTTGATAGCCTGGCAAGCTGCAGAAAATAGGTTTCAGTGTTCTTGGTGGCAGAAAGTAACAGTTTGGTGAAATTATAAAGCAGAGGATCACATTCCTTAATTTACACTTACATCTTATCTTCCACCCCCTTCTTCTTTTTCGTAGTATTACAGAACATTACGTTCATCTACTTGCTCTACAAAACAAAGCTTACCAAAAAGCTTTTGAAAAGCATACATGTTTCTTCATGTAACTTCTGCTATTTGCAATGTGTGAGTTGCAAGAAGTGGGGGAGCCATAACAAAAACCACAGAATGTGAGTATCTGTGTATCTTTTCCTCCATCTATATATGATCATATATAGCTACATGTGCTCATATACTCAAATACGTACAAAACAAATTTTGGCTTTAATTCAGACAATTTGAATTTTTGTCCATGTGTGCAACAGAGGTTTCTCTCAGCTGCCCCAGCTGTTAGTAGGCTTATCTTTTAGATAGGAAAATTAGAAGCTACTGGATGCAAGTACAGTCACATCAGTCAGTAGTGATCATGAAGTACGCTAGCATAATCTGAGCTCAGGACAGATATTTATTAGTTTATAATCACCAAACCCCAAAACATAGTAACATTTTATATTCATATGATGTAAACTCAAATATCGTAAGAAATTCTTACTAACTGGTAACAACCAAACTACTCTTTCTGAAGTTTTGCCAAGAAATAGCCATAGGACTACTTATCTAGAAGTAAATAGGCAAATGTTATTATGGAAGTGAAACAACAGAATACTGAGTATCTTCACAGTTGGTTGATAACATTCTGCAAAACTAGATACCCAGCACAGGTTATATGAAATAACTGGAAGCAGCTTTACTACCTAAGCTATTTTAAGAAATGGAATAGGATGCATACTAAAAGTAATTTTCCTGTTTTATTTTGTTTACTCATTTACATCTTTTTACACTTAATGGACTGGACTCCAATATTTAGTTTGGAAAAAAAAACCCAACATATAAAAAATCTGGAAAGCGTTCACAGAAAACAGGACAACAGCATTTTCTCTTGTGCTTTTAAAGGAGAGTACCTGTGCGTTGAGCTTAGGGCACTCCTGATTCTTCTGTCCTTGATTTTGTCCTACTGCAACAGCATAGGTGGCAAGCAGAGTCCAGAGACGCAGGGCTTGCATACAGGCTGCCAACAAAAACCAACCAAATCCTTTTAAGAATTGGTTTGCTACATTATGTGATCTTTGCTATTCCTGCTGTACACAAATAAAACCAGACATGCATGGTCCATAGCTACGTCACTCTGAATATACCCACACTTAAGACTACTCTGATACATATCTAAAAGTAGAGGAACATTTAAGTTGAATTAAAGTATTCAATAAAAACTGGTAAATATATTTATTCCTTCAATGCTGTTGCCAATTCTGTGCTATCAAATTTTTATTTTAAAAATACAATTTGTCACAATAAACAACTGTAAGTAATGCCTCAGCTCATAACCCTGGTACTGTTGACAGAAGCTATGAACACTTACCAGAGGGTTTTTGCAGGAGCAGCTGCAGAAGCAAAAGAAAATTCCTCTTGCTTGAGAAACACTAATATAGCAGCACAAGGTGCAGTTGAGGGCGTTTCCAAATACAGCCTGACTAATCCCCGTGCAAAACCCCAGGGTCCTGTGACGCACATCAGCACTGCGCAGCAGTTTGTTGTGCTCAGCAGTACAGCCTGTCAGGCTTACAGCCGATCAGCTGGTGTACCAACAACAAAACCTTTGACCTTCACTGAATGAACAGCTTTCATGGATGCAGCAGGCAAATTTGGGCTGCTCCAACAGAGGAAGGCACTTGTTTTTCAAAGCAGAAGTTTACCACTTTGTTACTTTTTAACTCTTTCACAAAACTTTCCAAGTATTTTAGGATTTCCTGTTGCAGAGTACCACAAATTTCTTACATCTTATTGACATGGTCTTGTTAATGTTTACATGGCAGCACACATTTATTTGTGTAAAAGCAGAGAATTAATTACTTAATCTTTGCTTTAATTATCTATGTGATACTGAAACAGGAAATCGAGGAGGCGTGTTTGTCAGGATTTTTGAGAGACAAGGAACTCTACATGCTTTCACAGGTTTGTCATTCGGCATGTTGCCTGATCAAAGACAGTAACTAGGTGACACAAAAGATGTATTTAAAAGTTTTTTTTTTTTTACTGTGAGAGCATGAAGGAAGTATTGTCTAATCATATTTACACTTGGAAGTTGTGTAAATGCTTGGAAGCGTTGCGTGAAGTTAACTCTTGCTATAGCAACAGTGCAAGCTTCCCTGGACTGTCCCATAACTCATGTTCAACCCTAGGTTTGCGAACACTATTTCAGGCTGCCGGAACTAACCACAAACATCAGGCCAATTCATATGTGACCATGAATGTGACCAGTGCAATTGTCACAACTGAAGCAAGGGCAGGTCAGTAGTGTAGCACATACAAACCCTCTAACACTATAAAAAGCCCCCCACATTGCCAGGACTCTAAAAATTCATTAGTTATGAAAATTCTAAGGTGGATGTGCTGTTTTTCTACATGTAAAAAAATCAAGACTTTTTTCTGAACAGTACAGTGGATCCATGTGTTTTGCGTCCACATTCCAACCGTAGGCCAACATGTACTCTGTCAAGATTCTTTAGACTCTGACCTGCACAGAGTACTTTCATTTTTTCCAGTTGTGCTCTCTGCATTTTGACCCAATTAAACAATTAGTGAATACTTCAGCTGATAGAAATCATGCAACTTTCAGCAACATTTATCATCTTAGAGTTGAACAAGATCTCCCAAAATGTACATGTTAAGGTCTACTCTATCCCAAAGCAGCAAAACAGCCTGAAAGCTATTTTCAAAACACAACATAATCCCTGCAAAGACTAAAAACAGTAATTACAACAGTAAATTGAACTTACTTGGCCTTGCTATTTGCCAGCTCCTATTAATCTACTTGTTATCACATTTGTACACTCTCGCAATAGGTAACACACAGGGAATGATATAGTATTTTAATGTAGTTAGCATGCTTTCAGTTCATAGTATTTCCATAATAATGTTTGAGAAAGCTACGTATAATGCAGTATCTTTAATAAACTTGAATTATTTATACAACAGAAAGCTGTAGCTTATGTCAGTGCTGGATTCCCAACTTTAAAAAGTCTTATGAACAATGAAGTAAAATATGCTTGCTAAATGAATCATGTAGTTCAGGTAAAGGCATCACTTGATACATTTAATTTGCAAAGTACCTGTCTTTGAGCTTTAGTATATTTCAAAGGTGAAATGGTACTGAAAATTGATTCTAATGCTATCAAGAATTTAAAGAAAGTTAGTTTGCTCTTGATGAAAGTTGGGGAAACAAACATGTTTTTTTTTTTTTTAAATGTATATAAAATTTAAGATTGAAGAAAAGAGTTGCAGAAATTAAGTCCAACTTTTACGGCCTAATTTTTGGCATAGTAGACTAATGAGCATTTAAAATGAATGATTAGGGTGTTAGTGAAATAGATAGAAAATGACATGAGCAAAACTTCTGTAAACATTAATACAGCCAACACCTAGTTCTTAGAAAAACATCTACTTTCACTTTAAAGAAAATGCTGTATCTGAATCTCCTCATCTACAAAACAAGAAAGACCGTCTTGGAACTCTGAGAAACCTTTGTGTCAAACACTTTAATTACAATAGCTGCTACTGACCATGTTCTGTTACTGCTGATTTGAGCCAGTTTAACATTTTGTTTACAGGGTTTAACTTCTGGTATGAGATGAATTAAAATTACCACTTCTTTTTATTATAGAGACAGGAACGAAGTGCAGCATGACATTTCTACTCTCACAATACCAAAGGTCGTTTAAATATATTTTAAGAACCATGAACTAAAGAGGTATAGTTATTTCAACAGATAGGTTTATTGTAACCTTTTCTCTTTGGCTGAGGGCTGTATCTCAATTGCAGAATATTCTATGCAGAAAAAGAGACGAAAACCACAACACCTAAACCATTAGATGTTTGGTCATTCATATCAGACTAGGAAAAGGTTCAACTTTATATGGTGGTGTGTTAGGTGAACTGGGTTTGTAGAGAGTATGAAGCAAAGAAAAACTGGTTCTACCAGCCCTTACACACCTCTGCCCTAGGTTGCACCTATTTGTCGAAAGAAATTAGTACAGCACAGATAAGTTACGTAAGCAAGTAAGCTGAACTTTTTTTTTATAAGTAAAAAGGTGAATACTTCAACTAAACTGACATCAGCTTCTGAAGATCAAGAAAGAGATCATATTTAATACTCAATTCTGTTCAATAGAATTAGAACATTTGCTACAAAAGTTAGAGGTGACTGAATCTTGTCTACAGTATAAACATTAGTTGGTGGCTTTTCATGAGTTTACTACCTTTTGTTCTTGTTCAGTGAGCCTACAACAACTGAACAACTTTCAATCTATCCCCGTATATATTGCCCAACTTTAATTGAGAAACTTTTTTTTTTTTTTAATTGCAGGGATCAATTTTAAACATTAGGGAACTGTATTTTTTTTTCTAATTTTGCTTTTGTAATAAGTCTACTTAGTACATATTTTTCCAAAACAGACTACTTGATATAATCTCCACAAGACACAGAAAGCTAGCTGAACCTTAGCACTTGAGTACCAAAATCAAGCAGGAGAAAAGAACCAACATAAATTAATTAAAACATGATTTTTATTCATGCCCTACTGAACAGAGTTAATGAGCAGCATACTGGTTTCAGCAATAGTTTTTTTGTATTTGTACGTGACAATTACAAGGAAAAGTAGATAAATGTTCAGTTTGATGAAGCTGGTGTAAATAAAGGTTTAGAAGGATGTCTGGCAGGAATTTTAGATACCACTTATATAGAAACATTATTTGTGTATGAAAGTGTGTGTGTATTATACAGATGACTCATGAGGAATGTAAGAGTTTCTTTAAACAGAAAGAGCTTGGACAGCACTTGCCATGGAAAAGTGCTAAGAACATATTAACGACTGAATTCATTAAATTGTGACAAATGCAGAGAAGACACATGCTGAGGTGAGGGTCTTAACCTGAACAGTTTTAAGACTTAGCAGTACCATTTTAGCTGAGAATTAGTGTTGTCTACTCAGCTATCATATTTTAAAAAGGCAAAAATAAATGCATGCACAGAATTGATGAGAGGAGGTAAACACTATCACAAGACATATTTAGCAACATTATTTGATAGAGACCTTCTAGATCTGATCAGAGATCAATCTGTGTTTACAAGACATGAGATAACTGGTGATCATCTATAGTCTGAGCATTTATGGCTGTATTAAACACAAAGTTATCAGTGCTAACACATACGCTCAAATGTCTGAAGAACAGCTAAACTTAAGTATTTACTCCTGTGTTTGATACAACTATCACTGTGATGTTGCACTTACTGAAAAAGAGTGTCTCAATGAAACCACTGTCATTCATTAAAAAAATCAGGCTACACAAAGACACAGTTGAATTCAGCAAGATAACTACATCTTTTAAGCATGGAGTAGATCATCAGTTTCATTAGGACTAAGCAAGAACAATGATTATCTTATGTTGAGGTCATACAGTGAGATTAATTATTCTGGTTTAATGATCTCTCAAGGTAGTTAGTTACTCTGTGATTGATGAGGTCAGAATTGGAAGGTTGGGGGTTTTTTGTTTTGTTTTGTTTTTTAAAATGAATACAGTTTTTACCATAGATTTGAAACATGTAGGAAGTCTTGACTTGAAATTCTATATGGAATTGATTGTTCAGATGAGAGAATAAAAGATACTGCAGCATCACTATCTCTTATGCACCTTCCTTTTGTGCTTACAAAAACACTCTAAAAGCAGAGATCTCTGCTGGTGATAAATTAACAGACATTTTGAATCTTACAAGAAAGCAGGAATGAAGGCAAGCCAAATACATTGCTTACTTGGTATCTTGAAGTCCAGCTAATAGTATATAGGGGTAAGAGGTTTTGATGGACTTATATATTAATCAAAGACATATTTCTCAAACACAGAGTTGTTGTTACACGTTACGAAGCTCAGAAGGAACTGTAACAACTGTGGCAATAGAAGTTGACACTTTATGCAATATTTCCAATGCTCTATAGAAACCTCTAAAGAACAAATATTAACTAGGGCCTGAATTTAAAGTATTTCATGTGATCTCCTCCTGTCAGTTATTACTGCAGGAAAAAAAATTGTCTCTCTCTGAGAGAGAATATATGGGGTACAAAACATACAGAACCACTTCTGAAGATTCTGGGATTGAATGAATACAGCTCAGGACAGGCAACTTTTGCCTTTGACTGTATGTTGGGGGAATCATCTCATCTCTGTACTTTGCTCCTACTCCCTCACTTTGGAAGGAATTAATCTTTAAAACTGGTAGGTTTAAAAAAAAAGTTAAGCGTTGTTTAGTAATCAGAGAGTATTTGGAAATGATCAAATGATCTTCAGTCAGTAACCAAGCATCTTGGAAATACTTGTTTATAAATGACATCCTAGTTGAGCCAGAATTTAACCTGACTTGTTTTCTTAACCATTCCTCTCCTCCTCTTGCCAAAAAAAACCCCAAACCAAAGTAAACATAAGCGAGCTCAGATCAACAAAATAAGTTATTTTATTATGCTTAAATGTTACAAATGGCTTCTAAACCACCTAGAATTGAAAGAAGAAATTAAGGTTGTGACAATCAATGCATGGCAGAAGAAAACAGCCTGTTTTCATGGTCTTCATACTTAGATTTCACTGGTGCCTATTCTTACCAATGTTTTCTGGATAGCCCTCTTTATAAATCCATTATGCACTTACAACTTGAATACCAAATGCAGTTCTGTCTGCCCTGCCTTACAGGGGGTAGAGGAGAACTGGAAGACGCCCTGAGAAGGTCTGTAAAGATGAACTATGATGTGAAAAGCTTCCATACAATGAACAATTGAATACAATAGAATTCTTCACCCTGGAAAAGAAATGACTGGATGGCATAAAAAGGTTAATAGGGAAAGACTCTTCACTATCCCTTCCAGTGTTAAGATGTAGAGGTCCTCAACTAAAATGAACAGGAGGCACATTCAAAACTAATGAAAGTAGTCAGCTACAGGTCACAAAACTAAGTGAACTAGTAAGATGTAGAATTCCTCTGTGGTGATACTCTTAAGTTTACACAGACTTAAAAAGGTACTGGATAACAACATTAAAAAAACCCATCTTAAATTACAGACACTGTCTCTGAAATACAAGCTGCTGGAGGCTGGGAAATCATTCTGGAAAAAAAAATCATGACAACTTGACACATTCTTATGCTTCCCCTGGGCCTCTGCTATAGACCAGTGCTAGACAGATGATACTATCTGTATCAGGCAAGACCTTTCATGGAAGGTAAGTCAACACTCCCTGTTTGTAACGTGACGACAGGGAGAATAATTTGCTCTTCATGATAGTGCTTCAATTTAATTTCAAGTATCTTATTTTTTACCCCATCCTTCCTTTTTTCTAATGGTTCTTCTTCAGAGAGCACAGATACCAAAAATTCATTTTTGACAAATTAGAATTTTGGAATTTGAGTGGTACTCTCATTTTTCTTTAGTACTGCTATGGTAACAGAACAGACATTGGAGTCTGGCTATCTGAAAGATCCATTTCTCTCTCATATAATGGAAAGAATGCTTACAGGTGAGGTTGTTGGTACAACTAATCCTTCTTCAAAATACCTAGTCAAATTCTACACTGGATTCTAAGAACTGGCAGTATGTAGATACTGTGGGATATTTATAAATTCTTAATTAGCTATCAGGTGTGCAAAAGCTCACCTTGCATAATAACGTAATTTTGATGACCTATACTATTTTTCTCCAAACTGTGCATTTGCATGTATACTTTTTATAATTAAATATCCTGTATATATCTACATGCACATGTGTTGAAAGAACTTAAAATGAATGCTTGTTTCCCTATAAGCTTCTCATGTAACACTATCTAAAACAAAATTTTATTAAGGCCAAAGCCTGGACTGAAGCAGTTGCTGCTGATTCTCTTCTTCTCTTATCTGGTTCTAAGAAAAAAGAGAAAAAGGTCTGCTTAGATTTTTTTTTTTTTTACTAAGCCTAAGAATGCTGTATCTAGATCAAATAAACTCTGACCCTTGAATAGTGGAGTTGCAGGACCCAGTTTGAAAGCAAAGTCAGCAGGACAAAGTTTAATCCACAATGCATTACCAGACACTACAATTTTGATGGAAGAATGTAGTGCTAATATAATATTCTAATTAAAGTTCAACACTGAGACTAATTAAGTTTTTAACTGTTAGATCTCTTCGAGTACAGACCCTTCTTTAAACTTATTGAAAAAAATAATCTGTTAAATTTAAAGATGAAATACTGCTACCGTACACTCTTTTTAATGTAATAGCAGCATGATGACTTGAGGCGTGACGGATGGTTTTGCCTCCATGTCTCATTGTTTTATGGGTGTTTCTGACTGCTTGATCCATTCAAAGAGGCACCTGGATGCCCCTTATTTTTTGCATCTCTATGTATTTGCCCTCTGGAAGTGATACAGGAAATGTTCAAAACCAGTTTGTGGCAATGCTACCACTACTATACTTTGTACTATACTACTATTACTACTGTTAATGTACCAATACTGCTACTGCTTTGTGCTGATTCCCATTCATCAGCTTCATGTACAATTTTTGCATGGTAACATGGAGATCAGGTTGAGGCTTGCCCATAACTGATTTACACTGTAAAGGTAGATACAATTCAGGATAAGTGTTGTGTTAGTAACTGCTAAGTGTACAAATTACACTTTTAGTCTGATAACTAGCAAGATTACAACAGAGGGAAAGCTTCAGAGGGACAAGATTAATGGTACATTTCAGTGATATTCATTCTGTCAGCATTAAGGTAGAGTAAAAAAACCTCATAGATAAAAACAAAACCTCTAATAAATTTGGATTATTTCAGTGATCCAATTTGCAAAGTAGACAAACAGTTCTTTATATAAGGGTGCAAGAAGGAAGCTACAGCTAACAAGTGGGGAAACAAGCAAAAACAAGTACATTTGAACAGGAATCTTTCTTGGTGGCAAAGCCCGCTCAAGAAATCTGAAATTCTGTATTCAGACACTTAATGAACCTTCAGTGTCCAAGTTTGAGCCTTGCCCCACCCCTTTAAAAAAATAAAATTAAAAATTAAAAAACTTTGTAAAGGTTGGCATATATGAAAGCAGAAGCCATATTTCCTTCTAGCAATAGGTATTATATACATAATGTATAGAAATGTTACTAAAAATATTTTTGTAACTATTGTCTGAGGTAAGTCAGTGCAGTTCTGTATTCTTCCGTGGTATTACTGAACAAAAGAAAATAGTTACTTTTAGTATTTAAACATGATGTCTTCTTTGACCTGCATGCTGCAACCTTACACATATGTCCACTTGTATTAAAAAATGCCTCATCCTTTTTAACATTCAAGTAAAACACTCTATTGATATAAGGATTCACCCAATTAGAAAAATACAGTGGACTTTTCATGAGCACCAATTTTTTTTCCTTAAAAAGTTTGAAACTCCACACAAACAAACCTAAGATAGAGGTGACAAACACAAGAGCCACAGATTCCAACTTAATGGCACAATGCCAGTCAAGCTGCTGTATGATTGATGTGGGACTAAAAATCTGCCTACTGCAGTCATCGTAAGTACTTTGATGTTTTACAGCAGCTGACCATTGGTGATTGATTACTTTTGGGTAAGAGAAAGCAGCCAGTAACTGGTTGACATTACTGCTATATGAAGACCTCTGCCCATGAACAAATAGTCCCTACAGATCAACCGCTGCACAGTAATGTGACTGCAAGAAGCCCAGAGAAAATGCTAGACTTCATGTCCTAAACTTTTATTTTCCACATCCTTTACCACAGTATACTTACCCAACTCTCTTGCCCAGTATTATCTGGCCTTATATCTCTTTGCATACTTGTTAGGAAAGGAGGCCAGGACGAATAGCTGTGAGCTATTCCTGCCTCTCAGTTGCACTTAGCAGGTGATGGGATCAGCCAAATTTCAGTGCTGAACATCTGACAGGCAGCAGAGACATAGCTGCTACTGTAGGCCCTCTGCATGCAGGAGCAGCTCAGTCGTACGTGTCTGACCTGGAGCCTGGTAGTGGCCAAGAAATGCCAGTCATTGTGGGACCGGATTCCTTAAATGACAGGTTATTTACAAAATAGCGGATATCCATCTTCAGAGATCTACTGTGCAGATACAAAATTCACATGAGTGCCACCTGCTGCTCTGCACTGTCTGCTGCAGCTCAACTAGCTAAAATTTAAATCTTGAAAATTAATTACCATCTGACAAACGCACCAAATTATAGCAATAAAACCTAACAATATACTTCTGATATTCTTCCTTAAACTCTCTCCAAGATGTACTCTTCACAGAAGGTGAAGAGTATACTGTAGTTTACTTGCACAAAATATGCAATATGCTTGCATAAGCACACATGGAGGGAAGAAAGGGGGCTGATGGCTTCAAGGCTATAACCAGGAATCGGAATGAACCAACACAGAAAAAGATTATGTATTTTGCATTATGCAATCCATTCAAGTGAAAATGAAAGGTAAGAGCAGGTGTGGGGTTTTTTTTGGTTGTTGTTTTGTTTGTTTGGTTTTTTTTTTTTTGGTATTTTTTAAGTTTCCAGACTTACACAAATCGTGACATTTTTACATTTACAGGTACATTTAAAATTGCTTTTGAATTTACAACTAGTATTCTCCTGCCTATAAATGCAAGGATACATGTTTGATAACTGTTATAACTAGTATAAATGAGTTCTAGACAAACTAATGCAGAATTAAAGATTTAATCCATCATCCCATACCCATTCCTTGTGAGAATATATGTTTCAAGACTTACTGAATGAAAAGAAAAAAAGGCAGTGGCAATTTCAGAAAATAAAAAATCTACTTCTGAAACAGATGGTTAAATTGTAGGATCAGCTTATTATACTAAATAAAATATTAGTATGCACATAATCTCTATAGCAGACTACTTTTTGATTCTTAATAGTGTTAGAAGGAAACACCGAAATTGCATCAATTTTTCTTCTCCTAGGATCCAATTTTTAAAAATGTTCAGCTGACGTATTTTACAGTGAGAATAAAAACCTATTACTAGCATCTAAGTTGCATCAACATGAACTACGCTTGAAGTGTTTTTCCGGGCCTGCGTAAACTTGCTTTACAAGCCACATTCTACGTTATTCTAGATTATGATTATCTGTTCAAAAAGCCTGTGGGCAATACAACCTTATTTTAGTAATGTGGGTGTTTATCACTCTGTCAGTGTCATTTTTCTGTGGAGGAATACAGTCTAAACAAAACAAATTTTTTTATAGAAATATTTAAATGGCATCTTCAGTACTGTCATCAAATTTAACTTGGTTTTAAAATTTTAACAATAATCTAAAAATTACTGCAATACTCTCATTGCTAGTAATGTATGGGCTTGTAGTCACACATCAATAGCTAGGGGCAGTACTAGGTCTCAGGAGTTCTTTCACTTTTCACTACTTAGGTTCATATCGTGGCACCGTTCTTTTCGAACAGTATTATTCCCACATGGATCACACCACTGGATAGCTTTTAAGGTCACAAGGTTTTAAATATTATCACTGAAATACCCAGAAAGTGACAGTGTCCTGCAGTGGTATCGTCAGAGTCCATGTTCCTTCCATTCCCCTTTTATTGATTAAAGTTTGCTCAGGCTCAAACTCATCTTCGTAAAGGAGAAAGTATGTATGAAGGAGTTTCACATACTAGCTATTTAGATTCTTGAATATGTATGCTACATGTTACATACTCCTTTACTTTATTCTCCAGCTGGAGGTCATCAGTGTCTCATGCCAGAGTAACAACATCATAGTTACTATAACAACTAATTACTAACAACAAAACAAGAATAAAGAAGTGGAGTGGTATGTGATTGCTGCCAGTTGTAAAGGGCTGTATCCTTCATCTGTGGCACAAATACTCTGATGCCCTATGAAACAAGAAGCTAGTGTCACCAGAGACTAGCAAGTAAATAATAATAATAATAATTTCTTTTCCTCCCCCAACATATTAAAAAGGAAACTGGCCAGAGACATTTAACAACAGCTGGCTGAAAAGTTTCCTGTAAAATGAGACACTGCTTTTTAAGTTTTTTGCTGTTGTTGAAATTTGATACAAAGTATGTTTTTTTCAGGTAATTAGATCCTCTCACTTCAGGGACACAATGGAGAAATAGACAAATTTAACTGTTTGCCCAGTTTGCTGGAAAACAAACCTGAGAGAATAAGTCTCAGTTTAAGGTATTCTGCTATTCTGTTTTCAACCACCTCTACTATGGTTCTCATCCTTATGAAGCAAACTCAATAAAAAGACTAAAGACTGAGGAACAAGTTGCTGAAAAAATGCAAGGTTCTAATGATTTTGTTGATGAAACAGACGAACAACAAAAAAATACTGTTATTTCATTAAGCAGTTTTTCTTACACTAACACCGTATTTTAGTTAGCATGGGCTATTCCTTAAGATGAGGGTTTTTGAAAGACTTGGGCAACATTTTTCACTCTATTTTGTGAACACCTGTTTTCTGCTGAGTTTCTAAAAGGCTTTGCAAAGAGTAACCAAGAAACTGGAGTCTATTGTCAGCAGAACTGATTTGCTATTTAAGGATGCACAACTTCATTGCAAACTTGTCTGGGGCCTGAAACATCCAAAAGATTGAATGTTACTGTAAGGCCTAATTTCTTTTTAAAGTAGCTATCAAACATTATCTAATAAGTTATTTCAAGAATCTAATTAATTATTAACCTTCTCTTTAAAGTTAGCAACCTAGTGGCTAAGTTTTACCTTCACCTGACTGTAGGAACACTTCTACAGTTTCAAAGAAATTGCAATTTATCTGTGCAAAGTAAAACAGAAGGTTTTGGGAGATAGTTGCTTCTTAATACACAGAGTAAAACTTCATGTGGCTGGCTGTGTATTTACTATTAATGCCTCTGTTACTTCAGAAGTGGAGCCAAAGTAACTCTGTTTACATGTATCACTGCCTAAAGGAAACGCTGTATTCGCAAGCTTCAGATGGTCAACGAAGACACAACATTAATTCTTTAATTACAAACTTAAACCTTTGCTTCCAAATAAGGTACAGTAATTTTATGGTGTCTTTATTAAGCTTGAACATGTGTACCAGGCTGATTACTTTGCTAAAGAATTCATCTACTGAAATGTGAGATAGATATTTATTAATTTATTGATTTTTCTTATTCAACAAGGAAATATGTTTACTGTTATATTTTCCACAATGCTTGAGAATCCTTTCCACTTTTCTTCACATCAAACATTCTTGGCATCATAATCTGTGATATTAACTTGTCTTACAGATGTTATATTTGATTTGTAAAGGTTGCTGTCTTTTTAGCATTTAAATGCTGCTATAAGTCAGCTTTTTACTTACATTTGTATCTTATATTGATGGAATTTTCTTTTAATTAATAAAAAAGTTTTTTAAAATTGCTGTAGTTAATTATAATGAAATAATATTTAATTGGTGAGGATGCTTTTGCTTCTGTCAAGAAAGGCTGGACCACATGACCCTTGTGGTCCCTTCCAACCTGGTATTCTATGATTCTGTGATTCAAGTCACATAACTAAGGTGTAAATAGGCCTGCTTCCAGCTGATTTTGATAAAAGCTATAAATCAAACCAAAGTCTAATGTTCCCCAAAGAAAACTTGAACCAAAAAAATCTACTGAAAATACAAGAACAATTCTGTAATTTTAATCTAACACAGAAGACCAGCCTGGTGAGTAACTTGTGTATTAGAAAAAATACATTTCAACAAAACAGTACTGTTGCCCCCCACATCCTAACTCACACTAAACCACAGACTGGAAAACAGCAACTTCTCCCCAAAGCTCAAAGGAAGGTCTCTTTTGTGATAAACTAAAAGAGTCTTTTAAATGTTATATAACCCTAAAGTAAGTTCTAGTATTACAGCACTAGAATTAAAAAAAATGAATAATTTACAGTTAACCAGTGTTACGCCACTGTAAGTTTTCAAATGTGCTTTGTAAAATCCTACTGTAGAGTCCAAGACCTTTTCAAGAAATAGATCTAAAACCTCTCTGAAGTGACAACCCAAACATTCTGTTCTCCCACAAGGTATTGTAAGTGGGCTCACAGAAACTAAAAAGCAAGACACCACCCCTCCAAATTCTTGAATCATGTGACCAATGACCAGAAATAGCATCCAAACATTTATTCAACAGTAAGTATGACGCCTTGACGATAAGTAAAAATGCACAGCGGAATTCTTCTCTGGACCCAGGTTATCACAAACTGCATTTGATGACTTCCACTGGCACGTGTTGCATCGCATGACCAAGTGAGTAGCTAGACAGCTCACAATCCACATACAGAATCCTAGTTCTTAGCAAAATCTGTTTCCATGTCTAATTAACAAAAAAAAAAAAAAAGTCTGAGCTTTCAGTAAGGTTTTGCAGTTGAGAGCACAAAATAGCCATCGGGTAACAGCAAGTGACTTGATGATTTCAGTTCTGTTCTTCAGTACAGCAGTGTCCAAATCATAAACTCAAATTTTGAAGGATGTCAGCATAATCAGCATATTGTTTAAACTAAGACCTTTTACCATCCAGTTACTGATAAGCAGATAATTAAATATTAATAATACCTTAAATAAGTTTAACAAGGGCAGTAGTGGGAGAGCTCCATCTTCCTTTTATAGTAACTGTGAACAGATACTGCTTCCCAGTTTCAACAGCTGGCTGAACACGCCCCACCCCCTCCATGCCCTCCCTTTCTTCTAAACGAACAGGATTTTAAACTACCATCAAGACCTATAGGTTTACGCATGAGGGATATGAGGGAGAGACAGGACAGAGTGGATCAGTCCTAGTGGATCATGCTGTGGTGGAACCGCTGCACTTGCCTCCAGTGTCTGTCCTTACGATCAGAAACTGGGCTCAACAACCCTCCTCTGCCCCTTCGCCTCAGGAGGCGGGCACAAGACACAGCCCCACTGATCGGAGAGAAGACCTATGTTAACTTTTGGTGCCCGCCAGCAGACGAACCGCTGACGGCAGGATCTGAAGGGCACGCATGTGAAACAGAAGGCACCCGCGTGCTTCGGGCAAGGGGCTGGTATTTGAGGGCGGCTTGCGGAGAGGGGACGGACACGCCCGTGGGGAGCCGGCCCACCCGGGAGGCGCCGGCCTGAGGAGAAGAAGAAGGGTGTGCGGCCGGGCGCAGAGGGCAGCCGGCCTCCTCCGCATCGCCCCCGCTCTCGGCCTCTTACCACGTACCATCTCGATAATCTTGGTCTTCCTGCCCGTCTTCTTCTTCATGGTGAAAATGTATTGGGCCAGCACCACCCCGCCGACCAGTGCGCACACGCTAGCGCTGGCCACCGCGCCCATCTTCGCCACGGCGGTCCTGTCCATGGTAGCTCGCAGGGGCACGGCAAGGCGCCGAGAGTCGAGGCGGGGGGCGGCCCCTCGCCGCTGAAGGAGGGAGAGGGGGGGTGGAGGGATCGCACCTCAGCACCGGCCCGAGCGGGTCCACAACAACCGCCAGACCCGGCAACGACAGCGCCGCGCGCTGCCCGCCCCCGCCGCACGCGCCCCGCCGCCCCAGCTCCGGCGCGGGCTCCCGGCGAGACGTCACGTGCGCGTAGCCTGCCGGCGGTACCACGCAGGAGGAAAAGTGGGGGAGAGAAAGGCGGCGGGCTGGTGGAGGAGGGCGGGGCAGCGGGCGACCTCAAGGGCGAGAGGTTTCTGTGAGGGCTTTGAAAAGAAAAAGCACCAGTCGAGAAGTTTTATTTTTTTTTCTCCTCAGGGAACAGGAAAGAATGACTCTCATTGGTCCCCCACACAGGAAGAAATGAGAGAGCCCAACGTGTCGTCGCGCCGCTTCCCAAACTACATTTCCCAGCGTCGGCGCGAAGCGCGGCCGCCCCTTCTGGGCCGGGCGCGGCCGGTGCTTAACGCGGGGTGAGGAGGGCGCTGGAGATGGCGGCGGCAACGGGGAGGGGGCTGTAGCGCTGCCGGTCTGTGTCTCACTTTTCGCATCGCCTCAGGCTGCGCCTGAGCGAAGAGCTCCTGCGGGGAGTGGGGAGCTGCCGTGTGCCCCCTGTGCAGCTCGCACCGTGCCGCGCCCGAGAGGTGCCATCTCCCGCCCAGGTAACCCCACCGGTCTGCTGTCTGTCTTCTCCCGCTCCGGGGTGTGTGTGTGTGTGTGTGTGCGCGTCCGTCCGAGCGCAGCTCCTGAGGTGCGGGGCTTAGGTGGAGGTGCTGCACAGGGAGAGGGAGGTGTGTGCAGGGGGCCAGCCCGCGCTCGGTTGCAGCAGGTTGCCTAGCTGGCATAACGACGGTAAGACGGTAACCGCCTAAGGTGTTGGGGGGAAGTTTTTATTCGCCACGCATGGTTTCTTTTAAAGAGGAAAAGCACGGGTTTGCAGGCTGAGTTTGCTCTGAAGCAAAGCAAGGGATGAGCCCATCATTTTTCATTCTTCCCGGAAAGAACCGTTGGGGCTGGCGCTGCCTGGCTGCCCTTTGCTGCGGTGGGGTTGAGTTTGTTCAGATTTATCCCACCGATGGCAGAGCATAGGCATGTAACTGTGAGTTTTGAGCCAGGGCGGTGTTATTGTCAAGCCGCCTATGAAAGGATTAGTCTCTTCTCTCTTCCACCCGCCCCCTCTCCCCTCTACTTAAAATAACAGTAGGTAGGGAGCAGAAAAGCTGATTTGTGCCCTATCTGACCGAGTTCTTTAGTTGTGTCACTAGCGCATCTTCAAGGCGATTACTTGGTGGAGGTTTTGATGTTGTCTGTTTCAATGTCTTAATTTACTTTTCTAAAAATAAGTTTTCTTGCAGACGACTTGCATCAGAATGTGTTTTTCCTGATACTCCATAGTAAAACAGAAAACCTCAGTTCTCTGACTTTGAACACTTATATTACAGCCTTAATACTTGTTACAGAAGGCTTTTAACAGTTTACAGTTTTTTTTCCTTTTGTTCATAAAACTGGCAGTATTTATCACAACTAATTTGTAAACTAATGATGAGTTTCCTAAGGCTGTTTTTTGAACTACGTAATCAGATGCCCAAGACACCTGAAATGAACATGTATTCAGCTCACACTAGAGCAATGTGAAGCTAAGAGATAGACTATACTCAATAGAAGTTGTTGCTATCAAAGAAAAAGTTGTTTATATAAACAGTCGTAAATGTATTAGTATACACTTTAACAATGGTTTGTTTCATTTTCAGTAAAGAAGAATGTCGTTATTTAAAGCTAGAGACTGGTGGTCTACTATACTTGGAGAAAAGGAAGAATTTGACCAAGGCTGTCTGTGTGTTGGTGATGTTGATAATAGTGGCAGTGGACAAGGTAAATTCAGAATTACATGATTGAGACTTTTAAGTTACACAGCTGCAGGTTTCTTTGACCAATGCATCGTGAAAGCTTGTTAACCAGGCTAGTTGGCTAGTTAGTTTAAACTCTCTTTAATGTGTCCCTTTAAGGTTAAGATGATAAATTCAATGCTATTTGTCTTTGTATATTTGTAAGTTTCTAAACATCTTAATTCTTTACTGTGTTTAATAGCAGTTTGTTTCATGTCTTATTCCCTCAATGGCAGATATCTTTAAAATAGAACATTTTCAGTTAGCTATAGGAGGAAATGTACATTTTAAGTTGTTGAAAAAACTTAAGGGAAGAAAAAAGGAAGATGAGAGCTAATAAGCTAAGAATTTAGAAAAACAACCAACCTTCTCTGACTGAAAAATAAGAGGCCCTTGAAATAAATGACTTTGTTTGAGTAAACATTGCTTTTCTATGTAGTCTTTAATATTGTGGAAATAAAGTGTGGAACTGAAATGATGTGTCTGAGGACATATTTACAGCAGTTTATGATCTTTACTGTCATGGAGAGTTCTTGTGTATGGGTTTTTTTCATTGATAAATATTTGGGATCTTTATGATAAACTAGGGGAGATTTGGATTGGATATCAGGAAAAACATCTTTACTGAAAGGGCTGTCAGGCATTGGAACAGGCTGCCCAGGGAAGTGGTTGAGTCACCATCCCTGGAGGTCTTTAAAAGATATGCAGATGGAGTTCTTGGGGACATGGTTTAGAGGTGGACTTGGCAATACTAGGTTAACAGTTGAACAGTCTTTTCCAACAAAAACAATTCTATGATTCTAAACCTCCCCTGGCACAACTTGAGGCACAACCCTGTCACTTGCTGCTTGGGAGAAGAGACCAACACCCTCCATGCTACAATGTCCTTTCAGGTAGTTGTAGAGAGCAATAAGTCTCCCCTGAGCGCTCCTTTTCTCTAGGCTAGTTTAGTCCCACCTCCCTCAGTTGCTCCTCATAAGACTTGTTCTCTGGACTTTTCACCAGCTTCATTGCCCTTCTCTGAACTTGCTTCAGTGCCTCAATATCTTTTTTTGTAGAAAATGGTCCAAAACTGTACACAGGATTCAAGGTGCAGCCTCACCAGTGCTGAGTACAGGGAAATGATTACTTCCCTAGTTCTTCTTGCCACACTATTGCTGATGCACACCAGCATGCTGTTGGCCTTCTTGGCCACCTGGACACACTGCTGGCTCTTATTCTGCTGGCTGTCAATGAGCACCTCCAGATCCTTTTCTAGCTGGGCTTTGATCCTTGTAATTTTCTCCCTGCATAACTGCACATCTTTGTGGTCCTCCTGAGTTGCCTGCCCCTTCATAAACTCTCCTTTTATTCTTGAGTTCCAGCCAAAGCTCTCTGTTCAGCCAAGCCAGTCTTCTTCTCTGTTGGCCCATATTTCAGCATGTAGGGATGGCCTGTTCACGCACCTTTAAGATTTCCTTCATGATGAATGTCTGGCCTTCCTGGATTCACTTGCCCTTCAGAGTTGCCTCTCAAAGGACTCTGTCAGCCAGGGTCCTAAGCAGGCCAAATTCTGCCCTCCGGAAGTCCCAAGGTTGCAGTTCAGCTGACTCGCCTCCTTACTTCTCCAAGAATTGAAAACACTATCATCTCATGATTGCTACGCCCAAGATGGCCTCCAACAGCTGTATCATGCACAAGTCTGCCTCTATTCACAAACAACAGGTCCAGTGGGGCACTTTCACTAGTTGTCTCTCTAATCAGCTGTGTTGGGAAGTTACCTTCCACGCACTCCAGGAACCTCCTAGACGGTTGTGCTGGGTCGGTTGAGATAGGGATAGTTTCTACACTGCCAGGACAGCTGACCCAGAACTGGCCAAAGGGGGTATTTGATACTATATCAGGTCAAACTCAGTCACAAAGTGGGTGGGACAGGGGTGCAGTCTCTCTGCCAGGAGCAGGGCAGTCAGGGACCCTCTTGGTTCTCTCTGGACCATGTGGTTTGGTGCTTTTGTATTTTGGGTGTGAGGCACTGTTTGGGGCAGGGGGCTGGTTTTGGTGGGATTGCAGCCGGGGTGTCCACTTGCTGCTTCAGAGGGGGGCAGCCACTGTGGCAGGGTGGCCATGTGGTAGTTGCATTGTGTGTCCATTGCTTTTTACTCGCTTTCAATGTTGTTACTGTTTGTTTTCCTTTGCTGTTCCCTTAAACTGTTCTTATCCCAACCCATGAGTTTTGCCTTTGTTTTCTGATTCTCCCCATCCCACTGGGGGTCAGGGAGGGGTGAGCAAGTGGCATGAGGTTTTAGCTGTCGGCTGCGAGGGGGCTGGGGCTAAACTACAACAGTCCTTTTTGTGAGCCAACCAGGAGAAAACAAAGGGCTGGGATAATGACAGAGCTGACCCGAGCATGTTAAAATACGTATTTACTATATTAGTTAAGTGGTCACGATGTTTCTTTGTTCATTGATGCGGCTGTGTTATCTGAATTCCTACATGCCCTATGTGTCCCTATGGTGCTGTTTATTACATCTGGGAAAAGGATTAGGTTTATCATATTGCTGTCCTGTGTAATATCAACTTATGAGATTGTGATTTCTTGTCCTGCATGTCTCTGGTGGTATTTTTATATGACATTGATGTTATTTCCATACCTCAGACACCGTCTCTTGGAATTGATTAGTAATTGCACCCAGTCTATGGGGAAGATGGAATGGGGGGAAGGAAAGAAAGGACCAGGGAGACTCGAGTTCGACCTCTGGGGTTTTGGAGTTGGGAATACAGAGGATCCGAGGCCTGCTACGCTTCAACTGAAAAGGAGATATTGGCAGCATAGGAAGGGGTTTGAGATGCTTCAGAAGTGGTTGGTACTGAAGCACAGCTCATCCTGGCACTCGACTGCTGGTGCTGGGTTGAATGTTCAAAAGGAAGGTCTCCTCTACTCATCATGCAAATTATGCTATGTGGAGTAAGTGGGTTGCATTGATCATGCAACGGGCTCTAATGGTGAACCCTTGGCCGCCCAGAGATCTTAGAGGTGATGACAGACTAGTCAGAGGGTAAGGATCTTGGAGTATCGCCAGAAGAGGAAGTGACATGTGTTGAAGGGGCCCCACCGTATAATGAACTATCAGAGAATGAGAAGCGATATGCCCTGTTCACTGATGGGTCCTGTCGTATCGTGGGAAAGCACTGGAGGTAGAAAGCTGCTGTGTGGAGTCCCCTCTCAGTGAGTCACAGAAGCCACTGAAGGACAAGGTGAATTGGGTCAGTTTGTGGAGATGAAAGCCATCCAGCTGGCTTTGGACATTGCTGAACAAGAAAAATGGCTGGTGCTTTGTCTCTATACAGAATCATGGATGGTGGCAAATGCCCTGTGGGGATGGTTACAGCAATGGAAGAGGAGCAAATGGCAGTGCAGAGGCAAACCCATCTGGGCTGCTGAATTGTGGTGAGGTGTTGCTGCCCAGCTAGAGAACCTGCCCATAACAGTGTGGCACATAGATGCTCATGTGCCTAAAAGTTGGTCTACTGAAGAACATCAAAGCAACCATCAGGTGGATCAAGCTGCCATGGTTAAAGTGGTTCAGGTAGATTTGAACTGGCAACACAAAGGTTAATTATTTATAGCTCGGTGGGCCTCTGATGCCTCAGGTCATCAAGGAGGGGATGCAACTTATAGGTAGGCTTCTCATTGGGGGGTGTACTTGACTGTGGACACTATTGCACAGGTTATTCATGGTTATGAAACGTGCTACAATCAAGCAAATCAAGTGATTAAAGCCTGTGTGGTATGGAGGGTGATGGCTGAAGTATAAATATGGGGAGGCCTGGCAAATTGACTATGCTACACTCCCACAAACTGTAATGGCAAGCGCTATGTGCTTACAATGGTGGAAGCAGCCACCGGATGGATGGAAACATACACTGTGCCACTGCCCAAAACACTATCCTGGGCCTTGAAAAGCAAGTCCTGTGGTGACATGGCACCCCAGAGAGAATTGAGCGAGACAATGGGACTCATTTCTGGAATACCCTCATAGTCACTTAGGCCAAAGAGCATGGCATTGAGTGGGTATATCACATCCCCCACCATGCACCAGCCTCTGGGAAAACTGAATGGGACAATGGGCTGTTAAAAGACTATTTTAAGAGCAATCACTGTTGGAACTTTTAGAAATTGGGATTCAAATTTAGCAAAGATCACCTGGTTAGTTAACACTAGGGGATCTACCACTTGAGCTGGCCCTGCCCAGTTGAAGCTTCCACACACTGTAGAAGGGGATAAAGTCCCTGTGGTGTGAATGAAGAACATGTTGCAGAAAACAGTCTGGGTGACTCCTGCCTTGGGCAAATGCAAACCCTTCTGTTGGATTGCTTTTGCTCGGGGACCTGGGAGCAGTTAGTGGGTAATGTTGAAGGATGGAGGAGTCCAATGTGTACCTCAGGGAGATTTGATTCTGGCTGAGAATAATCCCATGATGTGAATTGTATGATGGTAATTGATGCATAATACCTTGCAACATACTAACAGTATTCAGTAAGTACCTTTTAGGTTAATGAAGAATGAACTTCAGCAAAACTGAACAAAGTGAAGCAATGATGGAGCCAGAGCTGGCTCCAAGAACTGGCATCCAGCCACATCCTCAAGGTTGACACCTTTGACCTGCAAATTGTGAGCATGACCTACAATTTCCAGATGCAGCATGCAACAAAAGAACACTCCAATATGATACTCCATCTCTTTTGCCCCTGAAGACCATCCTAATTGAATCCAAAGTCATGGACTCAATGAACATTTCAAAGGAATAAGATTATGCCATGAACTAAGGGAAAAAATATCTGTATGTATATATGTATTTAAGGTGGCAGTAATTAGTTGAAATGTGTTGGTAAGTGTAAGACTTGAGCATGGCATAAATGGTATAGAATAAGGGGTGGAATGTGCTGGATCAGCTGAGATAGGGTTAATATCTACCCTGCCAGGACAGCTGACCCAGAGCTGGCCAAAGGGGGTATTTGATACCACGTAAGGTCATGCTCAGTTACAAAGGGGGTGGGCTGGTGGGGCAGTCTCTCTCTCTTACTCTCTCCGCTGGAGTACCCTCTTGGTTCTCTGTGGACCACGTGGTTTGGTGCTTTTGTATTTTGGGCATGAGGTCCAGTTCAGGGTACTTCAGAGTGGGGTGGGCTGCTGTGGCAGGGTGCCCATTTGGTGGTTGCGCTGTGTGTCCATTGCTTTGTAAGTTGTTCTTTTGTTGTTGTTGCCGTTTGTTAGTTTTTCTACACTTTTCTCTTAAACTGTTCCTATTCCAACCCATGAGTTTTGCTTTTGTTTTCTGATTCTAGCCCCCATCCCATGGGCGTGAGTGAGCAGCATGTGGTTTTAGCTGTTGGCTTGGGAGGGGGGCTGGGGCTAAGCTATGACAACTATTTCTGCTGTATTGTATTACCAGCAGATATCTGGTAAGTTGAAGTCTCCCGTGAGAGCAAGGGCCATCAATTGTGAAACTTCTCTCAGCTGATTGTAGAATATTTCATCTATCTCTTCAACCTCATTGGGAGGTCTATAATAGGCTCCCACCATGTCATCTAACTGCTGGCCTTCATCCTGATTCTTACCCATAAACACTCAATTCTTTCATCACCATCATTAAGCTGTAGACAATCAAAGCAGTCTGCAACACACAGGGCTACCCCAGCTCCTCCCCTCCCTTGCCTATCCCTCTGAAAGGTTTATAGCCATCCAATGCAGTACTCCAGTTGTGTGAGTTGTCCCACCATGTTTCTGTGATTGCAACTATATAATAGTTTTTCGGCTGCACAATGGCTTCCAACTCCTTCTGTTTGTTGCCCAAGCTGTGTACATTGGTGTAGATGCACTTCAGTTGGGCTAATGATCCAGCCACTTTTTTGTGGCAGAAGTCCCAACTCCTATGTGACTGTTCTCAGGTGCTTCCATAGTTTCTAACACATTAATAACCCTTGAGGCTTTGCTGGCACATGAATCTCCATCCCCTACCTCCTCTGAGATGACAGACCAAAGGACCATGCTAGTACACTGTCCCTCAAACACTGGTGTGCTGCCCCCAGGCTTATCTCTAGTAAGCCTAGTTTTATCAGAATGGGACTTTTTAAGAAGTGTGAACATCAGTCTAAATTGATGGAATGGTAGTAATGGTCAGTGCCACCACCATAATTGCCATATTGAACACTTTGCTGACAGGTTTTCGTGGATTTGCAAGAAAGCTAATTGTTCATCTAGAAGACAGAGCATAATAAACGTTAATTGAATCATCTAAATAGTCTGTCTTTTTAAGGGCATTCTTTGAAGCACTTCTGCAGCAAATTGAATTCCGCCTGTGCTATTGTATTCTGTAGTCTCTCTTTTTTTTTTTTTTTTTTAGATAAAATTATTGTGGGCAGTTATATGGGATATCTCCGAATCTTTAATCCACATCCTGTGAAACCTGGAGATGGAGTACAACCTGAGGACTTGCTCTTGGAAGTGCAGTTACGAGAACCAATATTACAGGTGGAAGTGGGAAAATTCGTTTCGTAAGTCAACAACAGCCTATGTACCTCTTTATTTAAGGCTTAGATGTGTTTTTCTTTCTTGGTTTTGGGGAGTGAGTTTTCAGTTTCCAGGTGGACAACTATTAAACACATCTATGAATACTGTAATATGCATTTGATCTGCTTCTTGAATTATCTTGAAATGAGAGAATTTTTACTTAATGTATATGTGGAAGAGAATCTTCCAGATGCTTGTATAATTTTTCTTTTTTAAAGTATGTACAACAGGAGAAACCTTGTATTGAAAGGGTTTTTTAGGTGTTAGGAGAACTTGAGTAACTTGTTATGATCTAAGATGTAATGTCAGCCGGTTGTTTTGGGTTTGACAGGTGACTGAAGATCTTTAATTCCAATGAATTCGTTGGAAATAAGTGGCCAGGTAGAAAAGAGATACTGTGACTCTAAGAAAAAGGCCTTATATTTAGTTGTCTGTAAGAGAATCTACTTAGGAGAACTTTATTTTATTTTAAAAATTAAATGTGTTCTTAAAGGTTTCGTTTTAATTTTGAAATTAACTTGTAATACTGCAGCATGACCTTTATTTTTAAAAGGAGAGAAAAACCTGTACTAACCACAGGAAAGACTTGTGCTCTGAGACCAAAGGCCACAAGCTGAAAGGCCTACATCAGTTGGAAACTGTTCTTCTTTTATTCAAGTACTCATGCAGTGACCCTACAGAGGAATTCTAATGCCTTACCCTGTGAAATGGTCTAAAACATTTTCTATAGCTACAGCACAAGAACTTCCTCTGCAAGAAATACTACTTTGGTTTGGAGGAAGAAAAATGTGAACATAGGATTCTGTGTTTATGACTACTGCCTTATAGTTTAGTTATTTTATGTTCCATGCAGCTGGTACAAAAATGAATGAAAGAAAAAGTATGTGGTTTCTGAATAGTACTTCTTTGGAGGAATGATTCTCATATCCATTTGGTTTTTGAAAGGATTAACAGCACCTTGTTTGAAATTAATTTCAGGCTAAACTGGGAAAATAGTTGACTTGCTTTTCATACGTAAATCTGAAAATCTGTTCTTAAAGGATTCATTTTAACTTTGAAGTTAAGCTCAAGTGCTGCAGTATGAATTTAGGAAGATTAGTACTTCTGAGGTTTTTATGCTAGCATCTAACACCCAAACCTTTGGATTCTGCCCACATGCGAAAGTAATTTCAGCATGTTACTTGACTTTTATCCTGTGTACATTTTACTTGGAATTTATCTGAACACAATGCTTTTTAAACCTTCTTTACAGTGGTACGGAAGGACTTCATCTGGCTGTGTTGCATTGCCGAAAACTGTGTGTATATACTGTTTCAGGTCAGTTTACAGATATAGGCTTTCCAGTGATTTTAAGTGTATTCTAAAGTTTGACTTAGGTTAATACTAAACTCGGTATATACAGTGTTTGCTCATAATTGCTGAAGAGTTGTAGTCATATTCTCTCATTCAAACTTATGTATGAAGAGGAAATATTAGTAATTAGGTCTAGATATTTCCCAATGGTTAACAGAGATTTGCTAATCTGCTCAGTGCTTGAGATGCTGTGGGGTGCATCATGATCTGTGATCGGTAGAGCTTGTGAACAACTAGTTCTCATTATAGTTCTAGGAGTGGGGGTTACTGTTCAGCATGCTAATGAACAAATGATTGCGTAATGACAACTTAGCTCCTTAAAAATGGAGCAGTTACAATTATTTCTGAACTAAAAAAAATCCAGATAATTTCTTAGAAAGTCAGAACATTGGTGATGCAGCCCAAGAGAAGACAGGAGGTTAATATTAGTAAGAAGGTGAACCTACTATGTGTTTTCTTAAATCCTATTACTTCTACTGCCTTTGGAAATTAAGTGCTCTGTCCTCTCTGTATGTAAAGATGCAAGTCACAAAATACCTATTCTGTGCATTGAGTTCTCTCTAATACATGCTTGAAGAAAAGCACAGATTTAAGAGATCTATTGTTTGTACCCCATCTTCAAAATTTGGTAGACAACTTTACATTGTTAATTTTCTCTGTGCAGGGACAGCTATAAGCCGGTAAGTTACAAACACATGCTCTCTTTCCAGATTCTGTTTGCCTTCTAGTTATCTTATCTGAAGACACCTGTAAAATTAGTCTTTGTTGAGGGTTGATACTTTGAGATGTATTGCAGTCTTCGTACTTTCCCTTCTCTATAGTAGTGTTTAAGTCTTAGGATTGTAGCTTACTAGTACTATTTTTATTAAAACAATTTATTTTAAAATTTGTATTAAAGGCGTACAACATAAGTCAGACTAGAAATCTTTTCTAGTAACAGTTTCCTGTTTGGTCTACATAGCTTAAGCATTTAAGTAGTAATAAAAGTAAAGTTTTACAGTCCTTTAATAGATTGTAAGCATTCATGCTGTAGTGGTAATTTCTGTCATCTGAACAGGTACTTTTGGAAAAGCTACTTTGAGAAATAATGATCATTATTTCTTAATCCTTCCATGGCAAGTTACTGTTCCATAAAGTGGGATCTTTACTTGCTTTATACATTTTGCCATATCTGTTACTCATAATAAAATGACTATGCTCCTTCTCCTTGACAAATGAAAGCAGCCTTAAGGGCTGACTAAAGTATGACCTGGATATTGTATTACAGTCAGTATACACAGGCTGACTGCTTTCTAGCTTGTTTTTCCTCTGGTGTTGCTACATAGTGAGATATTTATCCAACCAGGGCTTTTTTCGTCATGTCTGTTCCAATCCTTTCCCTAATGTGGGCCTGCTTTAGGGGTAATTGCTTAAAAGCTATATTGGGTTTTAGCTGGAGAAATTGCCTGAAAGGTTAGCATAAGCTACAAATATTTCATAGCATGTTTAAGTGTTGGAATAATCTTTGTATACTTAAAGCTGTGGTAGTATTTAGCTTAGATATCACTCAAAATGCCTTTTTCCTTGCTGATGTGACTGTTCTCAAAGGTCTTTTTTTTTGATTGCTAATATTAGTTGTTAAGTGTTATTCTACATGATGAACTTTGTTTTCTTTATGGAGTGCAGGCAAGACTTTTGATTATTGAAAGGGGAGCTTTAACTTCAGTTTCTTTAGAACAAACTTTTTGAACTTCTTCTAATCCCCTGAAGGAGTGAGGAAGTTAAAATGTATTCAGACCTTTTCAGAGAATGTGATGTAGATGATGGAATTATTTTTGTTACTGTATGTTTGCCTCTTATCTTTGCATTGTTGGTCACTGCACTGAATTTCAGAGAGAGTAAAGGCAAGTGATAAATGTGCTCTAAGCACAGCTTTGTCAAATTACAACTAATGACTAGCTGCAGCATAATTTGAGACAGAGTATTACAGCTGAGGCTGGCTGTTGGGTGTAGTACATTCACTGAGTAACTAGTAAATCATAAGAATTCCCCTTTGAGCCTGCTTTTTTTTAACCTTAGAGATGAGCCTAACATGCTGAAAAATACATTTAAGTAGTAAAATCTCAGCTTTTTGCTGTCTTTATATCATATTTAGTGTAGTGAGACCTTATTTCTGGTTCTGGCCTTTAGGAATTTTCTGGATTGCCTTTTTTTTTTTTTTTTAAAGAAAGTAGCAGTGTGAACCTTCGTATCTCAGAGTCACTAGAGTAAGTTATAGGGTTTTTTCAGATTGTTTAAACTGCTACTCCTTTACTTCTTTCACGTTGCATGGATCAAAGACTTAAGTGTATACCCTTTGTTTTTTGTAGGAACTCTGGGAACTGTGGAACATGGGAACCAGTATCAGATTAAACTGATGTATGAGCATCATCTTCAGAGAACTGCTTGTAATATGACTTATGGTCCATTTGGTGGTGTAAAAGGTAGGCTTCTTGTTGCATATTCTTATTAGCTTTTAAACTGTGAACAGTTAAGGATGAACTTGAATTTTGAAAAGCAACATGGTACTGTTGTCTAGAGGAAATAATCTTTCTATAAATGATGGTGCCTTTTATCTGATACATAACTGAAGTTAAAATGATGCAAAGAATATTAAATGCAGAATAGCTGTTTCCTCACATCTTGAACCAGATGTGAACTTAGGACATAATTACGAATGTTTTTGTGTTCCAATCTGAAGCATTTAGGTTTGTTTTACATGACAGCTCTTTCTCTTCAGAAGTGAAGTTTGCCCAACAATATTGGCGAATGGTTGTCATCTACACAAGTAATGTCCCTAAACTGTTAGCAGACTGATATCACTTTAGCAAGGCAGAAAGTCTTTTGAGTCAAAATGGCAAATATATGTAGACAATTCCTCAGTTCTGTGTCTGCAATAATTCTACAGTGCCTTATCCTAAACTCAAGCTTATCCCTGGGCTTAAATTCAGTTAATGGAAATCCATACTGACTTAAGAGATTTTTCACCTACTAATTTTTCACAACCACCTTGGGAAAAACAGTCAGCCTACATGGGTGAGTAGGCATCTACGCTATGAATATCTTTAGTGCGTGTATAGGTCATGGGCATATTCCTGTTAACAGCAGAAAGACAATACAGAGTCTCCTGAGTCTGAAAAGAGGGAATAGTGTGCTTCCTGATATACTATAGTGGAATTGCGGCAACAGATGTATTGAGGGGATCATAAGCCAGGAGTCGTGAGTCTGGAATGGTTCAGGAAGAAAACAAATACCTATGTACCACCATGCAGTGCTGCAGAATAAACTCTGGATTTTTGACATGCATTTTTGTTTACCATGGGGATCTGAGTAATGGTCTGACGACCAGTTCAGTCTTGATGCCAGACATGTCTCTCATATACCTTGTCATGATCTGTGGCAGACGCAAATGATGTAATGAAGAAAATGTCTTTGCAAGCTAGGGAGACAGAAAGTAATGTTTACCTCAGAAACTACTCAGCCAGCCAAACACTTTTTGACACCCAGTATGGTCAAAATGAGGGCAAATCTTCACAAAGTAGCAAGAACAGCAGAGGGAACTCTGGTTAAGTTCTGCAAACTTTTCTTGTTTTCTAGTAGCACTTCTGTCCAAGCATGTCAAACTGCTTTCCTTTTCCTTTCTTCTTCCACATGTTCCAGTTTGTGTTAGTGTGTTTATTGCTGTGGAGAAAGAATGACCTGACGTCTTGTTTTGAGGTGGCATAAGTGTTAACACAAATCTCTGCCTTCCTTGTTTATTATGTAATAAGTAACACATGTTCATATCATAAGATGAAGCTATTTTCTGTTTAAGACCTAAAGCTAGGAATGTTCAGACACCTGATGGCAGACAACTAGGGCGTATGTTAAAGCATCAGAGAAATGGGCAAAATGGACACTGGAGAAAGTTCTTTTGGGGAAATGAAAGAATGTTCGTTTTTGTAGATTTCCTGGCCTGATTATCCTTTCTGTGTGGCTTTCCTGGACTGTCTGATTAGATTTCTTGTCAAGGATGTGCTTTTAAGCTTGCCCCTAGGCTTTTTCAGTGGATCTGTTTCAGGTTTTTTAAATATCATCTTTAATACCGTGTTCTCTCCTTGAGGCTTACGAATGACAGTATTGTGGTTTTATTTCCATCTTGCAAGACTAGCCAGAGTGAATCAGGAAGGAAGTCTACCAGGCATTGTTAGTTTTACTAAACAGATACCTGTCCTGGTCTGGCCTGCCATACTATCTGTGTGTATCTTTGGCAGATATTTTGGGATGCAGTTGGGAGCCATCTGGTCTGTAAATAAAGAAATATTTTCTTTTTTTACTTTCTGCCTTCCACAGGCTTCTCTGGAACTCTTGCCAGGCATCTGCCAACAGTCTCTCACTTTTGGCAGAGGTTAATTCATAGTGGTAGCAGTGCTGTAAGCGTGCAGCAGTGAGCTTGCTTTGCTAATGATCTGACCCCTACACCACACTCTAGAAGTGGAATAACAAAACACAGAGAGAGTTTTTTGTATTTATTGCCTTCTGTTACTGCTGTGACTAATGTGTGTCTTATTGCTATACTCAAGCATTTTTGAAACAATGAGAAGGTGAAAGAGGCACTTCAGAGGTCATGTTTACAGAGCTACTGAAGCAGGCAGAGGAGAATGGCAGTTGAACAGAAGGAGGAAAGCACGCACACAGGGAAAGCATGCTGTGGGAGTGTCGGAGAGGAGGGTGAATGTCAGTCCCCCAGAAACATAATCGTTTGTCAGAGGAAGCAAAGAATGCTGCAGGAGCTGACACAGAGCACTTGATCTATGAAGTTGCTCAGCCTTGCTCAGATTTCTCATGCTGAATATTATGCTTTTTTTCTTTTTTATGGAGCTCTTAATTCTCTACCTCCAGTGGTAAGGAAACTCATTCTACACAGCCATACCAGTTAACACTAGCGAAAGAAAATAGGGTTGAGTTTGTGTACAGTAGTTTGTACTGGTGTCCTCTAACGCATTCTTGAGAGTTTTCTGTCCTTTCTGGAGACGAACTGTTACTTGGGTTCTAGTTAACACTCTATTTCTTTTTTGTTGGACTGCGTCCAATCAGTTGCATGTCAATTTAATGGATACTGCCAAAAATAATCAGTTTGCTACTGCTTGGTCTTACCTCAGATAAAATACTTGCCTCTTGGCATTCAGATTTCTCATGTGCTCATTCACAGTGTGATTTCCACCCATGTGTAGATACAGTCTGTGCTATCTGGCAGGCCACTACAGCTGTGGCTTTAATTGAGATGCCAAGTGCTCTGTTAGTCTCCTGATGCTGTAAGGTTGCATAGTCCATTTTGATAATGGGGATGTAAAACCAGCACATGGTTTCCATTTCCCATCCTACATCTCCCTTTGGCCTCTGTGGTGACCTCTGCTCATTCCTTTGAAAAAAGTTTCAGTGTCCTCTGAAAAGGGAAGGTTGAACAGTGAAGAAGGTATCTGAGACTTACTGCTGCCCCTTTATAGAGAACCCTGTGGGGAAAGAGCTTAAGCATGCTTTTTTTGTCCTCACATTCCACAGTGTGGGATGGGGTAGGCAGGGTTGCAGGAGATACATAAAACAGGTTGGAGTAGAGGTTTGAGGCTGGGAGACTGCTACTACAACTGGGGAACAGTTCATAAGTAGGCAGCAAGGTATACATAAAGGTATGGAAGGGAATTCTGTTTCAATCCAGCAGTTCTGTTAGATTTCTGAGTTGTTGAAAATTCTGCAGTTCCCTTTAGATCCTTACAGGGGTTGAAGAGGCAGAGATTTGTTCGCACCAAACTTTCAGTTTTCGTGATACTAGAGTTTGGTTTAGGTTGTATTGGGGTAGAATCTGGTCCTCCAATTTACAAGGGAGCTTAGTGTCTTTAGGATGCCTGTCTTTAAAGAGAAACTGCCTGAAATGTTTCTCTTGAATATTGGTTGACCTAGAGTCCTATCAGAGCTTTTCAGAAATTAGGAAGTATAGCTGTTAGAAAAAAATGCTCTAGTACTCTTTAATGTTTTGGTTTGGTTACAAAGCTCCACTAAGCTTCCTTCAGCTGTTTGTAGTTAAAGGTGTGCTTACAGAAACCTCTCCCTGTGCCTAATCTCTACAGCTTCATTAGGGAAGAGGATTTCTTGCAGGTTCTTCTACTATGATATCTGGGGAAGAATGTCTCTTCAGTTGCTTGACATGTTTGAAATATAGCAACAAATACCACTAGATGTGTATCACACTCTCAGTCAGCTTCCCATAATGTAAGTTTTTGCTCTCCTGTCCCTGCTAGTTTGTGGCAATCTTAGACCCTTGTTATGTTATAATTTGGTCTGTTAAACACATCTGTTTAACTTAAATGTGATGGAGGTGTAAAACATACCAAGTACAAGTGTCATTTCTCCACTGGTGATTTTTTTGTCTCTTATATTAAGAAGAAAAGGTATTATAGATTTCTCTGAGGAGAGAATTGTGAGGTAAACGAACCTGTTTTGTAGCCTAGTTAGTAACAGCTTCATTCTTGCTAGTGTCTTCAGATTAATGATTTGATGCCATGAGCAACTTTCACACGTGGAAGAATTGACATAGATGTTCTCACAACAGACACAGATGAAGGAAATAAACAAACCCATTTATTTAGTCTCAACATAGAAGGCTGGTATTTAAATTAAAGCAGCAATTAAAAAAACAAAGACTCAGAAGTTTCCCACTGACTTGCGTAGCTTAACAGTGGGCATTTGTCTTCAAAACAGTGGCGTGTGAATCATGGTTGTCACCACTAGATGGGCCTCTCATTACAGTTATTGGTTAGTAGGCTGTGTCTCTGAAGCTGAATTTCTACTCAAACTGATTCTGCAGGTGAATTTACTGCAAGACTTAATGAAGTATAGAAAACACAAAACCACTTTTTGAAAACCTGTATAGCAAAAAGTGTTTTATTGATTAAAACAAAATGTATTGTGTTGGTTGTAGAACCTTAGCAGAGAAGCAAAGTGAACTTGACTGGTACTTTCAGCAAAATTGTTAAGGGGCCAGGGATGTGGGAAATAACAAGGAAATACCTTATGTTTCGCTAGAATCCTAAACAAAGCTAATGGAAATGTTTAGCAAAAGCAAATGGAAAAACCTACAAAGTTGGAAATATAAATCAAGCACAGTGTAGGCAAAGTTAGTTGTAATTTACAAATCTAAAAAACTGTGGCAAAAGGCAGGATTATAATACACAACTTTGCATTTCTTTGCTACTTTAACTTCACGTTTGTTCCTTGCTGTCTCTGAACACTGGTGCTAAAATGAAAATATGAAACTATGAAGAAATGACATGGGAGGATCAACTAATGATATTGTATTTTAAAAAATCTGTATTGTTAGCCCAAACTTTCAGAAATTGAATTTATTTTTTAAGTCACTGCCTTTGTTATCTAGAATACACATATCTGCTTTTTCATATTTCTGAACTCTTCCTCGTGATCTTAGAGCTGTAAGTTGAGTTTGTCCTGCAATGCTCCGATTCCAGCATATGGATCTTTTTAGAAAGAATGATTCATGATAAAACCATGAGTTAGTAGTGCTGAACATTGTTTTTCAACCAAGTGAACTCTTAACCTAGCCACAAAATGTCACAGCCCTTAAGTAATGAACAGATTGTACAGTCTTCATGTTTTATTTGAGATGTAAAATTCAAAGAGCTTGAAGTGACTCTACTGTGAGCTCTTTTGATTTAATTTTTTTTAAAGAAAATGAAGATAAAAGGCATACACTTTTATGATTTGAATTGCACCTTTACCTGTGGTGAGGACTCGACTCTACAAAAATTTTACTTTTTATAAAGCTATTTCATCGCGTAACTTTTATAAGGTCAGATTATATTATGGCAACATGCAATTATACCAGCAGAGATCGCCGTGTTAACATTTCAACTTCCATTATAAGAAGTGATGTTTGCTGATAGCTTACAATATCTTGGGAAGTATTTTCTGTTTTCACATCTGCAGTATGTTGTTCTGGGTCTTTACAAGATGCTTGAGTCCAATATCAAGTTATTGGGTAAGGTTATACTAAAGAACCTGATCAGTTTGTAACAGCAGGAGTAGAGTTTGCCTAACTCTTGTTTATATTTTTATTTGGGAGAGAAGTGAGAAAGTTGTTGAACATCTTAGGCTTGTTTAGAATTTTTGGTTACCCAAATGCAGAGCTCTCTCCTTATTACCCTGTCTATCAAAGATCTGAGTTGAGTTTCTCTGATGTATGTAAGTGTGCTTCTGTGATTGCTATGTGGTGCAGAGGCAGCTGTGCTTGTTTTAAAAGAGTGTGTGTACTAGACGCAGCATGACATGTGCTGTCTTAGAACTCTAGTTTGTTCTGGACAGCATCTCTCAAATGTTGTCTGTGAAGTATCAAGATTTTTGAGGACAAGTAAAGAAAATACTTTAAAATGTCGTAATGAGCTGGTAAACCCCAAGTGGTGGAATGTCATTTGGCTGATTGAAAGTCACTGCTGATTGAAAGCTTCTGATAAATGACTTGCATGTTTTGACATTGTTAAAAGAATAGAATGGAGTGAATCAAGTGAATTGAATACGGTGTTTTTGTTAAGAATTCCTTTTCTTATTCTTCTTTATGCAGCAGTGTACCTTCAGTTCAGAAGGCGTAAGTCTGATATTAATCTAGAAATAGTCAATTCTTATTAAGCAATACTATAAATATTGTTCAATCTTAATTAAAATTAAAAGAATGCTTATCAAAAAAGTGAGATTTTTTTTTTTGTTAGCTATGTAGTGATTAAGTTTTAAACAATTATTGTGAAATTTTGTAATTGACATAATTTGATCATAGTTTTGTTCCATTCCTGAATTTTGTTTAAATTCCTCTAAAATCAGGTAGGTCTAGTTCTTTTAATTAAAATAATGCCGAATTGGATCTGTTCTAGCTGTGCAGGAATTTTGGTTAATGGATTTACTTGTTGACTTCAATTGGATGAAAGAATAGCAGTGAACTATAATCATGTGGTAGTGTTATAACTTCTTATAGATGGATAATCACTCAGAGATAGTTGAGATAATTACCAACTGCTTACTTAAGAATCTTATGAAGTTATGTATTGATACAGCAGAAGATTTGCAGGAAATTTGCATTAAGCAAAACTCATTTTTGACTCAGCATAAATGAATTAATATTACTTCATAATTAGTTTTTATAGCCTTTTTCTAATGTGATGTTTAGATAGTTAAGGCTGAAGTTATTTTAATTTTGTGCATACAACTTATAGAAATAAACTCTGTCCTGTGCCTTAACTTTGTCTGGCTCACATTGAAGGTATTCATACATGGTATGTTGTTTTGCCCTTAGAGAAATCTGAAAAAGAGACACTACCTTGGAAAATCACTCTCATTCCTACATTACCAGTTTCTGTTGAATGGGTTACAACTCGGCTAGCTTATAGCTACTAGCCTAAGTCCTCCTACTTCTTGAGAAAGAGTCAATATACTACTTGTGTCTGACTGTTCTTAAAAAGAGAGATTTACTGATGTGGAACCCTCTTAGAAGAAATGATGGTATTACGCTCTCATGTAGTAAAAGTGCCCTTACTGCTGCTTTGAAAAAGTGTGCAGATCAGGCCACAATTTCATTCTTCCCCTTGTTTGTCTTGAGTCAGATGTGGCTTATGTTTGAGGAAAGTATATGCAATAAATTTCTGCTGAAATGATATAAATAATGGAGAAATGCTTTCAAATGAAAACAGAACCACTATTACTTGAGGTTTAGGTAGTTTTACAGATTATCACATAAATTTCCTGTGGTTGGTTGTGCATTAGACTGAATGGTGGGCAGGATGGTAGCTCATGTATGAACAAACAACAGTGCATATGCAGTGAATACTAAAATTCTGTGCTTTGAGGAGTGGTGTATGAAGTGCAGGTTTCCTGAGCTACTGTCTGAAGTGCATAGGAAGTGTGTGAATGATCACATGCTGTAATAGGGGGATGACCTTTCCCAGGTGAGGGTTGAGTGCTGTGATTGTTCTCCAGGGCAAAAGTGGTACAGTAAGGTGGGTGTATGAACATTCTCAACACTTCCAGTTTTCTTTTTCAATTTATGTTATTAAGATTTTTACCTTCTACTTAAGAATGAAAGAAACAGCATATTGGTAACTTACCAGTGGGACACACAAGGTATTGGGCTACTCTTGAATAGAATACTGATTTAATCTAATGACAGAGACAAAGCATAGTTTAATAACCTTAATTTCTTAGTTGCCGAGTTATTTTTGAATAGTGTTTGCTTACGGATAATGGCTTTTTATTTTCACTGCAAAAGTAATGTTACTGTTTGGTGCAATTCCACAAAATATACTTGCGTTATCTAATAGTTAAATAATTGTTGAATTCATCTTATTTTTATATAACCTGTTCAAATGAGTTGATAAATGATTCAGAATTTGATCCTCCCAATAATTCACAAGTTTGGGAATTTATTTTTTAATCTGAAACCTTAATGCCTTAAGTTGGCTTCCAGAATATTTCAGATTTATTTGGAGTTGTTCAATGGATACTGCACCAATAAAAGGAAATAATAAAACAATAGCAAAGGGAAGGAAAAAAGAAAATACAGCTTTGACATGGAAAAGTTACGAGCAAAAAAGTGTGAAAATATCTTTTTCTCAGCAAATGGCCTTGAATTAATTTTACTCTTATTATAGCACTGGCCTAGAGGCAAAGTGTATTTGAGTGTTAGAACAAAGAGGGTGCTATATGGAGGAATTTTTTTAATAAAGAAGTACAACGTATGTGTAAACCATGCAACCTTGTAACAGAAAACTTTGTAAGAAGGGTAGAGTGTCCTTAACTTTTCCACAATTCTTCAAGAACTAATTTTATTAGGTGTTAGTCAGAAAAAAATTATCAGCTGAGTTTTATGCTGTAAGGTTAAATGATTCTTATGACTATGTTTAAATACAGCAGCAGTATAAATTTGGAATTTGATTTATTGGCTAGTTCTGTTAAGGACCAGAATTTTAACTGTCACTTTCCTGTTAGATTGCTTCTGGATGAGGACAGGTTATTTGAAAAGCTTGGTCTTAGTGAGTTTTTTCATGGAATAGATCTGCTGATGACTACTCTGATATGGTTTCTCATGTAACTTTGGAAAGCCGTTTGTGTTTTTTTTAAATAATGGAGTTAGTACCTCTTCTCTAAATTGAACATGTGAATGGAAAAATAATCAAGGAAAACATTCTCGGAATCTCTTATCATCCATTTCCTTTCACCTTCTTCAAGTTCTCTTAACAATAATGAGTAAGATCATAGCTTAACTGAAGTAAAAACTCCTGTTGCTTTCCGTATGCCAGAATTTTGATTCAATTATAAATTGCTAGATATATCACTTAATCTGCATTTTGTTTAAACAAAGCACTGTGAGTAAAATGAATAAAAAACAATTGTAGAAATATGTAAATTTAGGAGCAGTTGTATATGTAAATGGAAGACTTGTTTTTCAAAACTTTGGTACATTTTATATGTTATTTTTTCTAATTTCTTTTGTTGAAGTATGGTACCCAAATGTGTGCAGTCATTGTGCACTGGTAGTATAAAATCTTGCGTGTGGGGTTATGGCTTCTGCAGTATTCCTGCCAAGAATCAGTGAGTGCCAAGCAGAGCAATAATTACCTCATATGTTTTTAATAGTGCATGTATATTAATAATGACCCAATCTTGCATTTGTCTTTTTAGTGACATATTGTTGACTCATATTTAATTCATCATCCTACTCTAATCCCCAGATTCTTCTTTTTAGTGCTGTTGCCTGCCATTCTCTGGTTTCCTGTGAGACAATTGTCTGAGATCATATCAGATGTTTTACTTAAGTTTAGAGATGCTGTCTCTAAAGTTTAGAAATGCAGTATATATTATTACCCTGTCTAATAAATAGTTTGGCATGATGAATTTTCTGTTACTTCAAACCTACGTACAGCTTTATTTTTTACATATGTACTTTCATATTAAATGTTCCAGCATTTCATGTGGATACATTTGTCTATCAGATTTGTTTGCTGCCCCATATTTTTTCATACGAAAGAATGCAGTTTTAGTTTTTAACTATTTAGCTTCTTTCATCTTTTCCAAGAGTCTTTCAGAAATGTGTGTATGTAGCTTTTGTTTATTTTTTTAGTGTTTGTCTGTGATTATTCCATTACCAAAAAAGTATTCCATTACAAAAAAGTACCTATAGAAATTTATTTGAAAGATCACCAAACCCTTGTTATTAATAGTTGCTTTTCCTAGAGGTATGAAATATATCTTGTATAGGCTATGTTGCTTTCTGCTAATTGTACTTTGGGTTATTAGGTTTGGTGCAAATCTTTATAATGAAGACACTTTTCTAATAAAGTCTGATTATGAGCATGATTTAAAAAAGATAAAACATAAATAACCCACCAAAATATATTTGGCATCTATAGTGAATAAAAAAGACAAGGAAGGATTACTGCAGAATTAAAATGTATGCAACTGCTCTTTAGTAGGATGATTGATTGGAATGAAAATGTGTGTCATCTTGCTTACCTGCAAAAGTATGAAGATAATATTTTGCAAGGTTAGTGGCAAAGTAGTAAGATCAGTTGAGTATTCACAGTGTTCCCAACAGTCCTGAAATACAAGATAACAAATTGTTCTTGCTTGCTAAATCTATGATGTCTTTTCTAAGAGTGCCAAAAAGAAAAGCAATAGGGGTGGTGGATTTGTTTTTGATAGAGATGTAATTCTCTGACTCATTTGACCACAAAGTAAGAGTTAGTTCTTTCTGTATGTTGGTTACTAGCCTAGGATATATATATAGACAAATGATCTGAACATAAAAAGTGGCTGTATTTTATTGGTGTTTTTGAGGGTATTTAGTCAAGCTGTTTATTTCTAATTTTAATGGGATGTTTGAAGCTTATTGAACAGTGTTCCACCTAAGATTCTTTATACTCTCAGCTTCACATTGTAAGATTTAGACTCTTAGACTTTGTGATAACCTATTTTCAATCAGTTCTTTGGATGTGACTTCAGTTATTCTGGAGAACATTCTTCAGCAATTCTTTTAACAGTTCTCTAGCTCAAAGCATTAGTAAAGAGTCAAAGTGCTTTGGGAATTGCTTAGGAACTGTGAAACTTCTTACTATAAGACAACTAGAACTGGACATGTAGGAGAAAAGATGGAGAAATTCACTGTGTTTTAACAGTGGCATTTTGTTATTATTTTTGGTTATAAGTTTGCAGGAGTGTCTTTAATGGAATTTTAAAGATGGTAGATTTATTGTATGATGGTGACTTAAGATCTTACTGATAACTTTTGAAAATATCTAAAATATTGCAAAATAGGGCCTATATTTGACTGAGCTCAATGACAGGTCTGCAATTGATTTGTGATTCGTTAAAAACATCCCTGTGCCTTAACTATCCAGTCAAAGTTTACTGATTTGGAAGGGCAACTGCTGACAGTACTTGACATTGGAAAGGTTCACAGACAAGAATTTCTCCTGCCTTCTTTAGAAATGGTGTATTTGTCAGCATTGTAATGCCTCTATGGATGCAGGGTCTTCAAAGAATTCTGCAGTTACCAGGGCTTGGGAAGTAGTTAACAAGCTAAAACAACAAGTAAAATTTAAGGAAAAAGAATTCTACTACCATTTCTTCGTGAATCATTATTATTCAGGCTACACCTATGGATTCAGCCATTCTCTCATGCACAGGTAATGTTTTGTTTTCAAGACCCACTCTACTTATACTATCTGTAATTAATGTGCTGTATTGAAAATAAAAAAGTGTTTGTAATACTGCTTTCACAGCTGCCTGAACATATTTTCCTGAGAAATGTTCTTGCACTAGGTAGAAACATCTGTTTTTGAATGTGGGAAAAATTATTCGCTTATAATTAAGGTTGTAATAAACAATTTTTAGTACTGTAATCTGTTTAGGGGAGGGGACTTTACCTCTCATGTCTACACAGTGCCAGATACCAGCTTACTTTTAGTAGGAACTTTAGTGTGCTGGATGTTGCAGCTAGGATACTTTCTGATCTCTATACTGCATGTCAGTCTTTTTTTCTCCTTTGAACGATACTAGAGTTTTTCCTAAGGGTCCTTTTGCCACCTCAGATCAATTTGAGGTCTAAAGGGATTGTTCCCAAGTTGTGTAATTGAAATACGTCATCTTCTGTGGTAAGAGTCAGATGAAGAATAAAGGAGTATATCTCGACGTACTAACCACCGCCCTTCTAATACACCCCAGGGTGCCCTTGGCCTTCCTGGCCACAAGGGCACAGTGCTGGCTCATGGTCATCCTGCTGTCCACCAGGATCCCCAGGTCCCTTTCTCCTACACTGCTCTCTAATAGGTCATTCCCCAACTTATACTGGAACTTCGGGTTATTTCTACCCAGATGCAAGACTCTACACTTGCCCTTGTTATATTTCGTTAAATTTTTCCCCACCCAACTCTTCAGCCTGTCCAGGTTGCGCTGGATGGCAGCACAGCCTTCTGGCATGTCAGCCACTCCTCCCAGCTTGGTGTCATCAGCAAACTTGCTGATAGTACACTCTATTCCCTCATCCAAGTTGCTGATGAATATATGGAATAGTACTCTTCCCCCTCTACTCTGCCCTGCTGAGACCGCATCTGGAATATTGTGTCCAGTTCTGGGCCCCTCAGTTCAAGAAGGACAGGGAACTACGGGAGAGAATCCAGCGCAGAGCCATGAAGGTGATTAAGGGAGTGGAGCTTCTCCCTTTGAGGAAAGGCTGAGGGAGCTGGGTCTCTCTAGCTTGAAGGAGACTGAGGGTTGACCTCATTAATGTAATAAATATGTAAAGGGTGAGTGTCATGAGGATGGAGCCAGGCTCTTCTTGGTGACAACCAATGATATAGGACAAGAGGAAATGGGTACAAACTGGAACACAAGAGGTTCCACTTAAATATGAGAAGAAACTTCTTCCCGGTGAGGGTAGCAGAGCACTGGAACAGGCTGCCCAGGGAGGTTGTGGAGTCTCCTACTGTGGAGACATTCAAAACTCACCTGGACACCTTCCTGTGTAACCTCATCTAGGTGTTCCCGCTCCAGCAGGGGGATTGGACTGGATGATCTTTTGAGGTCCCTCACAGTCCCTAACATTCTGTGATTCTGTGATATCACAGGTCTCTAAATGTTTGATTGTGTGTGTGAGGACTGATTAACCTTTGGATATACTTTAATAATTAACTTCAAGATTACCTTTCCATCTAAAATCCTCCTTATATTTTATGACAGGCAGAAATCTGCAAGAGGTTAGGTAGAGAGAACACAGTATGATGCCTATGAGAAGCACAAAGATTCTTTTTCTCATGGCAGCTCTGACTGCATGCTTTACTGTGTCTTGACCATAGAGGCTTCTCACAGAGTGGGCTGTTGCAGAGGGAGCATATCTTGTGCTGGAGCTTATGAACATGTTTTACTCTGATACGTTAATATTAAAGCTAACATCAGTAGAATAAGGATTTGGTGTTTTCCTTAAACACTTTCCTTGATTTCTCTTAAACTCTTATCTACTTCTCTATTTCCTTCCTGTTGGAGTGATTTTTCAATTCCAGCAGTAAAGCATTTCATCAGTCTCAGCTGGAACACACATACACTTTGTGCGTCGTTTGGGGTGGGTACATGCGTTAGCATTGAGTGATGCAGAGCACTTTTCCTCTTTACGTGTGTTCAGGGTGTTGCACTGCCTTGGCGGTGCTGTCAGGTCCTCTGGCCTAGAATGAATGGCTGCAGCTGAAGTCCTGAACTTTGATCCCTTCTGTAGTAATGCAATGAGCAGCCACCAGACCACCAAGTTCGTCAATTTAGAGTTCATTCTGAATGTACACTGACATGTGCTTCCTGCTTTGGCTTAGGGAAGTAACCTAAGACTTGCCTTTTGTAAGGCATACGTTGTTTTAAGTACTGCCTGACATATTTTCAAATGGCTTTTCTGTTAGTCAGAAGTGATCCCTGAAGTGCTTTTCTCACAGTTGACACAGATCTGTTTTGATTCAGGAGCTACACACAGCAGCAAGTTGAATTCTCCAAAACGGGTTTGAACCAGAGGAGACTTCTTTCTCTGTGCTGGGAGAAATTTTTGGGGACAAATTTCAATGATGAAGGAAAAGGAAGACATATTTGCTTGTTCCAAGTCAGGACAGTAATTCCTGTTGCAGTATGTGGGAATACAGTTTGTGTGCATTGCTTCACTGGTCAATGTGCTGTGGATTTAACTTTTATCATTATTAGGAAGACATTTCCCATGTATCATTGAATGGCTCTTAGGTTGCTGGGTGTCACACAAATGCTGATTTATCTTTTCATTTTATTTCATTGGGACTTCCTTCCACAGGAGGCTTCTGACTGAAGCTTTGGATTACCATTAAAGGCAGTAAAGTTATCTCTGCTGACATCTCCTAAAATCTGTAACTTCATGAAGCTTTTTCTGATTTCTAATTTATCCCATTTGATACTGTAGTTTTCACATGGTGCTCAGGCCTTGTGATTACATAATGTGCTTTTTATGAAAATGATTTGGTGCCAGAAGGGAGGCTTGGAGTAGAGGAAATCATTAACATGCAAAAATCTTGAGCTCCAAAATAGATTTAATTAGAAGCTTATTTCAAAGATCTACCACCTGCCTCTCATTTTGGCTTTGCATTAGCTCTAAAAATATGTTGTGGTTTAAAAGTGTGACAAATGTATTCATCTCATGCTAGAATAACAAAACTACAAAACAACAGTAGCTGGACTTGTGCTTAAAAGTAACACTTTTTGGCTGAGCGACATTCCTCTTGAGACACAAGCTGCTGAAACTATGCAGAGTACACTAAGTGATTCCATCTGATCTGCAGAAAACACTATGGGTTATATTTTCACTTTATAAATATGTCACTGGCAAAGCCAACTGGCTGCAATAAGCTTATTTGAAATGGACATTTCTGGCTGACTTTTTTGGAAGACTGCATTTCTTAAAGTGAAACATAAAAACTCTATTCACTAGCTACACATTAAAAACAAATGGCCAAAGGAAATAAGTTGACCTATAAAAAGCTGGGAAATAAGACTTCATACACATTTTAATTTTCTTTAATGACGCTTTACATGTAATAGTTTGGATAATTGGAGTTTGATCCACTGGTACAAGCTAGTTAAAATACAAATTTGAAAATTAGTGAGTATGAACAACACAAATATGAAGTGGTAGGTATATTAAGAAGTGATGCTGTGCTCTTAAAGGCATAAAGAGCCATTACTGATTCAGTCTTAGATGCCTTGTATTTGTTTCTTCAGACAGTATCGTTCAGTACTGCAGTATGCTTGGAAATCATTGGAGTGCTCTAAAGAACTTGTCATATTATGTCATATCATATTCAATCATATCACTACTGTTAAAACAGGAGATATTTTAACAGTTATATTTGTGTGTGATTGGGGATTATGCATGTTGAAGATTAATGTTTCCATGTCTGATATGACAGTTAGCTTCATATATATTGAAGAAAGTACTGTAGTTTTTCTGTTAATCATTTTCATGATGTAATGAAATTGATAAGAATAAAATTGATATTCACACATGAGAACAGAAACTTTTACTACTTGTTTCTTAAGCAGTAACACCTCAACACTTCTGCTGATCTTAATTTTTTTCTGTCAGTTGAATTGTAATAAGTATGCTAGGTTACCACTGCATTTTGATTATATCTGGTGTAGTGTTTATCTTTAAATGTTATCAGAAGAATAGAAGTAACAATTAAATTGTATGTCTTAGACAACCTTAAACCCTGAATGTGTCTAAAAGGTAGCTTTCTCACTACCATCAGTATAACCAGATGGACCTGACATTTAGTTCTGTTACAAAATATGTAAGATTTATGTGTTAGTAAGGGCATCCACTTTACAATTAAATGTCTTTTAATCTTATGACATATCAAGCCATATTTAGAAATTTTAAAAACAGTATACTAGCAACATGGCAAAAATTTAAACTACTGTTACATTTTTCTGTGACTTAAATCATTTTATGCACAGTTCACCCTGTGTCGTCCCCGCCCCCTCCCCCCAGTTTTATCTGTATCTATCTAAGGAAGAAGAAATGAAGAATAAAAAGTCTTCATAAACAAAAGACAAATGTGTTCTACTATTGTGCCTTTAAAAAAACTTTTCCAAGATGCCTGTGATCTTTTTGTCTTCAGGTTTCAGATACTGAGGAGTTCTATTGAAGCCGGACATTGAAAATTAAGAAAAATAGGGCAACCAGCTGCAGGTTTCTTCTGTAGCACACTGCTGATGATAGGAAAATTCATAGGACACTGTGGAAAGAGAATTGAAGATTCTCTCTACCCAGACATACACGGTTGTATTCTTGATAAAGGTGAAAAATAGAAGTAGAACTGAACAGTTAGCTAATGTAAAACGTTGAGAGGGTTTTCAGTATGCCTTTGAATGCTGAATGTGAACATATGTGATTTTGAGGTAACAGATGTAGAATAACTGTGGTCACATGGGCACATGAATTATGAAGCACTGTTTTCTTGCAAGTCAAGCTTTAAAATAACTGTACCTAAGCAACTGTGGTGGCAACCAGTGGGCTCACACCTTTTACTAGTTACCAGTGTTTGTACAAGTTTCTCACAGTACTTTTACTGGTTACTAGTAATTTTATACAGCTGACTAACTCATACTTTTTTTTTGACTGTATCAACAGTGTGATAAAATGTCAGCAACTGTTGGGAAGTGGAAGCTGGGTATACTAAATATTGATAGCATACCAGTGCAAAACATCTCAATTTTCTTTAATGATTTCCACTGTTTGCTGATAGGACTAAATCCTGGGAAATTTCAAACCTAGAGGAACAGGTATCTACCATAGTGCCTTGGAGTAGATGAGAAACGAAAGTTAGAATGTCTCTTTTGAATGCCTTATTTTAATGATTCTTCTCTTGACGTCTTTCTAGTTCAATTCCACTTCCTAAGCAGGTTCAGCTAGAAGTTGCCCAGGGTTGTGTTCAATTGTATTTTCAATACGTCTATGGAAGAACACAGTGTTTGATGACCTTCACAGTTTAAAAAAAAAAAAAAAGTTCAGATAGAATTTCATGTGGTACAGTTTGTTCCTGTTGACTCTTGTCCTGTAACTGGGAGCCACAGAGAAGAGTCTGTCACCCTCTTTTTCTTTCTCTCCCATTAGTTGTTTATGCACATTGGTGAGATTCCCCTTGACCCATCTCTTCTCAAAGCTGAATGGTCCCAGCTCTTGAGCTTTTCCTCATCTGAAAGATGCACCAATTCCTTAATAATCCTTTTGGCCCTTTGCTAGACTTGCTGCAGTATGTCCCTAGTAATTTTTGTGCTGGGCAGCCCAAACTGGACCCAGTTGGCTTCACCAATGCTGAGTGGAGAAGAAGGATTGCTTCCTTCAGCTTCCTAGTAATACTCTTCCTAATGCAGCCTGGGACACTGTTGGACACCTTTACTGGCTCGTGGTATAATTCATCCAAGAGAATCCAGGTCTTTCGCTGCAGAGCCATTTTCTAGCTGGTTGGCCTCCAGTGTGTATTGATGCCTGGAGTTATTCCTTCCTGGGGCAGGACTTTGCATTTCCTTTTAAACTTCATGACTGTCTGCCTACTTCTCCAGCCTGCTGAGGTCACTCTGAATGGCAGAACACCTTCTGAGCCTGGCAGTTTAACCAGTCTTCAGTCAGCCTCATTGTCCACTTATGTAGCCTGGACTTCATCAGTGTATATATGGGGATGCTATGGGAGACAGCATCTAAAATCAAGATAAATGACATCCACTGATCTGTCGTCCACAAAGCTAGTCACCTCTTTGTAGAAGGAAGTTAGGTTGGTTAAGTGTGATTTCACCTTTGTAGATCCACATTGGCTACTCCCAATTAACTTCTTGTCCTTCAGGTGTCTGAAAATAGTTTTTTACAAGCATTAGTTGTTCCATTACCTTCCCAGGCTCTAAGCTGAGGTTGACTTGCCTATTCCCCGGATCATCCTACTTGTCCTTCTTGAAGATAGTGACATTTGCTTTCTTCCAGTCTTTAGGGACCTCTTCTGATTGCTATGACCATTCAAAGATAATTGAGTGGCACTGCAGTGACATCAGCCAGCTACCTCAGCACTTGTTGGTGCATCACATCAAGCCCTATGAACTTAAGTTTATTTTGTTTAAATATTCCCTAACCAGAACATCTTTGACTGAGGGTATGGCCCCTATGGCCCCTGCTCCATTGAGCAGCAATCTCACATTTTTCCTAGTCTTCTTTTGGAATACTTTTTTGTATTTACTTCATTTGTAATACAATACTTTGTGGAATACTTTTTTGTTGCCCTTTGTATCCCTTGCCAGATTCAATTCAGCTGGGCTATTGCTTTCCTAAGACCATCTCTGAATGATTATACAGTATCTGTATATTCCTCCTAGGTCACCCACCCCTGCTTCTACTTCTTTTACACTTTCTTTTTATGTCAGTGTAGTTAGGAGCTCCTTGTTTATCCTTGTCGGTGTCTTGCTGCCTGCCTTTGCTTGACTCCCTGCATCTTGGGATAGGCTGTTCTTGAACTTGGAGGTAATCCTTGAATATTCAACCAGCTTTATTGGATCACTTTTCTCTCCAGGGCCATATCCTATTAGAAACTCATAGGCAGATCCCTGAGAATGCTGAAATCTGCTCTCCCGAAGTCTAGGGATGTGATCCTGTGTTATGCCCTGCTCATTCTTCTTATGTTCCTGAACTTATCTTGATCATCCTCCTCACCCTCTCATAGTCACTGTAGCCAAGGCTGTACCCTAACCCTCACATCCTTTCTTGCCGGTAAGTATCCCATCCAGCAGAGCACCTCTCCTGTTTGGCTCATCAGTCACCTGAGCTGGGAAGTTTTTGTCGATGTGTTACAGAAACCTCCTAGATTTCTTGTGCCCTGCTGTTGTCCTTCTTACAGATATGTGGCCAGTTCAAGTCCTCCATGAGAACGAGAGCCACCAAATAATGAGGCTTCTGCCAGCTATCTGAAGAGTGCCTCATTGGTGTCTTCCTGATCATGTGGCCTATGACACACTGTCATATTGGTCTGCCCAATAATCCTGATCCTCATGAGGCAGCTCCTGACTGCTTCATCACCTGTCTCTGTGCATTTTGAGTCATCTTTTCTAAAAAGGGCAACTCCCTATCATCATCCTGGCATGTCCTTCCTGAAGGGCCTGGATGCATCCATCTTAGCACTCTGGTCATGTGAGTTAGCCCACTGTATCTCTGTGATCCCAATGAAGTCATAGCCCTATAACTTTGCAGAGACTTCCAGTTCCTCCTGTTTTTCCCCTACTATGTGGTAATACATTACTGTGAAGACATTTCAGAGAGGCATTCAAAAAGCCATGAGAGCTTTCTCGGTAAGACCACTGTTCTATGGGCACTTCCTTACTTGGATTCCTATGCTTGACGTAATTACATTTCAGCCGTGTTTACTTGATTGCCATGTCCCTTTGGTTCACATCATCCTGGAGCCTTTTGCTTGCTTACTTCGTCTACCACTCCCTCACTGAATTGTTGTAAAATCTCTGCCTCCTCTGTCATTCCTAGTTTAAAACTGCTCTTACTGAGTTGGCAAGCCTGTTGGCAAAGATACTTTTTCTGGATTTAGTCAGAGGATCCTGTCTCTTCCAAACACCTGTCAATCCTCAAAGAGGATGGTCATAAAACAAAGATCTGCTGTGGATACCTGCTGTACAACCTATTGTTGACCCATAGGGTACATCTAGTTTTCCTCATGCACTTCCCCTTCCTCAGCAGGATCAAGGAGGAAGACCACCTGGGCCATCATGCCCTTAACCATCACCCCAGAGCCATGTCACACTTTATACTTTCCAGGTAATCCCTGGCCATTGCTAGGCGTGTTTGGAGTTATTTACGTGAGGTGATGATTCACTGGTTTGAAACTTTTTTAAAAAGTTACAAATTTGGGATGGTGTCCAACTATCGGTTTATCAGCCATCAGATAAGTACCAGATCTGGCTTGGAAGTGAGAAGGAACTATGTGACCTGAGCAAGGGTAGCTGGAGGCCCAGAGTAAAAGAGGTGAGCAGGACTACTTCTGCCAGCAGTAGCAAAACATTAGATTGGTTTTGCTCATTTGTCTACTCACAACCTTAGTGTGCTTTTGAGTGATACTCTTTGAACTTATATGGTTGCTACAATTTTTTAATGAATACATGATTTTTCTTTTTAATTTTCACTAATAATAGTTGATAGTGTCAACTGTTAATGATGAAAAGCAGGACATTCAGAATTGTAGGAACCTTAATATTGAATAACATTCAAATTCACATATGCATCTTTATTTTTTAATCAAAACACATACTATACTCATTTATAGATCAGTCTCATTAATTTTTGAATTGTATGTTAGTAAAGTCATTGCAGTGTTCTTGGCTAGTACTTCAGAGGCTTGGTATAAGCAGCAAACCAAATATTCATTCTGTCTATGATCAGTAGTCGCTGTAACCTCTTGAGTACCACATATTTCAGGAGCAGTATGTCAGCTACAAGTTATGAATAAATCAAACAATTCTGGAATCTGTCCTATGGAGAATATTTAAAGATTATTAAAGGCTTAATAAAGATGATTTATACAAATAATCTCAAGGGAAGTATACTAGTTATGCACCTTTAGGATGTGTGTTTATATATGCATATCTAATGTGTTTGTATACTGTAGACTATGTTTCTAATTTTATAAACAATAAACAGAAGCACTACACCCCACTTTATAATTTAAGAAGTCTGCATCGAAAATCCTAGGAAAATCATAGCTCTAAACCAATTGTTCTGTTTAAAAAATGCTTTTGGAGACCTATGTCAAACCCATAATTCTCTCAGAAATGATTGCATTTAGTCACAGGAAACATTTCTTGGTTGACTTTTGCTGTTAACAGAGTTAAGAGTTTACATTTCCTAGAAGGATATATGACTTTAATCTGCACATTGAAAAGGAAACATTTAAAATGTTTCAAGTTTCTAGTGTTGTGGTACAAACTTCAGAATGTTATAGATTAAACTTTTGAGACTTAAATCATCAAATTGAAGTTGCTAGTGACAAGCAGTCAGTGGTTTAATGAGCTGCTATAAAGATGATATATTTAAATTTTCTCACTTGCAGTAGTAGAAAAAATCCAAAGATATATTGGTTGGACTTCAGTATCAGGCAAAATCTCAGTCTGACTACTTTGGAACAGTGCTTTAATGATTTCCACATTGAGTTGCTTCTATAAAACATATTAGTTTATTAGTACAGATTCTGACAATTTTCAGCTCAGGAAGATGAGTTTTCATTATTTCTTAGCTAAGTTTCTTTTTGAAACCACCAAGGATTCTTCATTAATGGAGTACTTCTCTCAAGTTTAATAAAGAACAATGGATTTATCTAATGTTGAATAAAATTATTATCTATATTTTAATTTATTAATTTGTCAATTGGAAATGCTATTACTGCCTTGTTAAAGCAAAATTGAAGTGTTTGTTATTGTCAGTTAATGTTATTCCTCAAAATGTATGCACTTTAGGAGTTCTCAAACAGACAAAACCACAAAACTCCACTAAATAGGAATGACCTTTAAGGTTCTCCGAAAAGGTCTATGTAGAACATATGGAAAGAAACAGGTGGTGTGATTATGTGCTTGAAATGCCATCAGTGTTCCTGAAATTACACTGTAGAAATTGTTTTGCAGTTCTGTCTATATAATCGTTGGTGTGAACGATTGAAATATTTTAACTGTTTCACTAGAGACTGAAAAATTCAACTTTGCACTTTCAAATGTCCTTCCTGTCAAATGGTTGGTACTTGCAATGGGGTTTATAGAACATGCAGTGAACTATATGGAGAATCAAGCTGGGAGGAGAGGCTGACACACCAGAAGGCTGTGCTGCCATCCTGTGAGACCTGGACAGGCTGGAGAGTTGGGCGGGGAAAAATTTAATGAAATATAACATGGGCAAATGTAGAGTATTGCATCTGGGCAGGAACAAGCCCAGGTTCCAGTATAAGTTGGGGAATGATCCATTAGAGAGCAGTGTAGGGGAGAGGGACCTGGGGATCCTGGTGGACAGCAGGATGACCATGAGCCAGCACTGTGCCCTTGTGGCCAAGAGGGTCAATGGCATCCTGGGGTGTATTAGAAGGGGGGTGGTTAGTAGGTTGAGAGAGGTTCTCCTTCCTCTCTTCTCTGCCCTGGTGAGACCATACCTGGAATATTGTGTCCAGTTCTGGGCTCCTCAGTTCAAGAAGGACAGGGAACTGCTGGAGAGAGTCCAGCGCAGGGCAACAAAGATGGTTAAGGGAGTGGAGCATCTCCCTTATAAGAAAAGGCTGAGGGAGCTGGGTCTCTTTAGTTTGGAGAAGAGGAGACTGAGGAGTGACCTCATTCATGTTTATAAACATGTAAAGGGTGAGTGTCATGAGGATGGAGCCAGGCTCTTCTTGGTGACAACCAATGGTAAGACAAGGGGTAATGGGTTCAAACTGGAACACAAGAGGTTCCACTTAAACTTGAGAAGAAACTTCTCATTGAGGGTGACAGAGCACAGGAACAGGCTGCCCAGGGACCTTGTGGAGTCTCCTTCTCTGGAGACATTCAAAACCTGTCTGGACACCTCGCTGTGTAACCTCATCTAGGTGTTCCTGCTCCGGCGAGGGGATTGGACTAGGTGATCTTTTGAGGTCCCTTCCAATGCCTAGCATTCTATGATTCTATGATCTGGAAAGAAGAATGGGAGAACTTGTTTATTTTTAAGTAAAGCTTCTATGAAGAATCACAGTGGACATGAACAGTGTTTTGCACTGTACTTTACATTTGTTGCTATTTCAAATACTGGCTATCTCTTTGACCTTCATTACCTTTTCTAAGTGTAAGAATGAAGTTTTAGTCTATTTTTGTTTTTCTTCACCCTCCTATGGTAGAAAAAAGTTCTTAAAGGACTGAGGATGAAGCCTAGTGAACAGACAATGTGTTTGAGTTGACCATGTGCATAGAATAATTCCTGAGACACAATGGATTATTGTAATGGAACTGAATAGAGATTTTGAATTACAAGTATTTCATGTTGTGTTTGAAAGATGGGGCTTATCTCAGAATGCAGGAGAGATACTTCTATCATCCTCTCTTTGAATGCACGCAAAATATTGTTTATTTGAATTGTTACCTTTGCATGTGAAATGCAAACTTTACAAGCAGCTTTTGATCTCAGAAGTCTTCCAAATGAGACTTGGATTTAGATTGGTGTACTTGAGGCAGGACGAGTCATGTGTTGAGGCTCCTAAGTAATGGAGGCTTGAAGTAATTTACTCCAAGCGGAATATTTTAATTTGATTTTTATTTAGTCTTCCTGGTAATGCTAAGTGGGCCTGTTTTGTTTTTTCTTTCCTTGAAGGCAGAAAATGTGAATGCAAACATTACCATTGTATTATATTATTTCCACAACAATGCGTATTTGCAGGAGTTTCTGTTGTGCTGTTTAAGCAGACTTGAAAGAATATAATAGGTTATTTTAAACCACAGTTGTTATGACTGTTTGTAAGGTATAGAGGCATTTAAGAATCAGAATAATTTGGGATTTGGGGAGTACTGAAACATTTATTTAAACTGAATTTTAATAGCTATATTTTTAGGAATTTTGTTTCGAAATTAAATATCTAGCTATTTTTTTTGCTGTTAATATATTCTGAATGTTATTCCCCTCCAAAATCTAGTTTGTTCATTTTAGTAAGTGAGCTTTTATTGAGGTTGGAATATTTAGTGTTGTTCTCATAGTAAACAGCTATGTAAATTAAAATTAATCTTATTTTTGTTAGGATTACTTATGAGTACAATTTTAATTTACTAACAATTTTAGGATTAAAACTAAATAAATAACATTGCTTTGTTTCCTTTGTATTTCTTTCTTTTGCTTTCCTTAGGTCGAGATTTGATATGCATACAGTCCATGGATGGGATGCTCATGTTATTTGAACAGGAAAGCTACGCTTTTGGCCGTTTTTTACCTGGTTTTCTTCTGCCGGGTCCCTTGACTTACAGCTCTCGGACAGATTCTTTCATTACAGTGTCTTCTTGTCAACAGGTTGAGAGTTACAAGTATGTGTTCGTGTTCAGTAATTATAGCATATTTTGATACTATCATCTAGTCTGTAAACAAATTAGAAGTAATCATGTCTGATTTTTATTGCCTTTACTAATACTGCATCCCAAAGCAGGTGACAGACAGTTGGTTATAGGACAGAAGAAAAATAAAACATTGTATGTTGTTGAGTGATTACTGTCTCTGTACAGTCATAGAAGAAAGCATACTGTGTGACCTGAGAACTTTATGATCCTGTTTTATTTGTATAAATGTATTAAGTTTACTAGCTTATCAAGGCATATCATGTTGTCCTGCAAATGCCAGGTTTTTCCCTGCTTCAGTTCAGTCTAATCTGTGCTTTGTTGTGCCTGCACTCTGCTGCTTTAGCAAAATGTTCCTTCCAGTCGTTTCAACTGGATTTTCATTTTGATGCAAATAGTTACTAGTCTGATGAATCTGTTCAGTTTTCAGAAGATATTTGAAACAGAGCTTTGGCTTTTGTGGTCATAGGATCCTCTCACAGGAATGGGGGCTGGTGAGGAGAGATGGAATCCACCTGACAACGTGGCAGAGGAGGCTTGTTAGCCTCCTTGACTGCTAGGCTGAGGGACAGGTGCTAAATCCATCATGTAAGTGATGGTATAGGGGATAAGGGTCAAGTGCACGAAGGGGGATGATGCTTTCGTAACACCTTAAAAGTGGATTGAGTGGGGGCTCTTCAAGAAGAAAAGACAAGCAAAGGGGGGATTTGTGTTCACCATGGAGGAGCACCTTGAGTACATGGGGTTCTTTTATTGAACCACCATGTTGAGAGTTTTTCAAGCATCCATCTGTTTAGAATCAGATGGATGCCTGAGGAAGGAGATGTTGTGGTGGATATCTGCTCTGAAGCCTTTTTTTAAAAAAGAAGTTTCCCAAGTGCAGGCCCTTGTTCTCAGGGGGGACTAATGTCTGCTGGGAGGGCAACATAATGGACCTCAGCAAGATGGAAAGTTTCTGAGGTGCATTAGGGAAAACCTTTTGATACAGGTGCTAGACAGCCTGGCTATGTAAGATGTGTTGCTGAATCCACGACTCAGAAAGAAAAAATGTTTGGAGAAACAATGGTCAGCATCTGCCATTGAGTGTTACAGACACTGGCTGCAGTGACCAAGAGATGATATAGATTAAGATACTGAGAGAAGGGAGGAAGATAAGCAGTGGACTAAAGACAGTAGATTTCAAGAGAACAGACTGGGGCTTGTCCAAGGACCTGACAGGCAGGGATCCTGTGAGAGACTGCCCTGAAGGGCAGAGGGGCCCAGGAGAGCTGGTGAATCTTCATGGATAACCAAAACTGATCATAGAATCATAGAATCATTTTGGCTGGCAGAGACCCTCAAGATCACAGAGTCCAACCATTAACCTGACTCTAGCACTAAACCATGTCCCAAAGCACTTCATCTACACGTCTTAAACATTTCCAGGGATGGTGACTCAACCACTTCACTGGGCAGCCTGTTCCAGTGCCTGACTCTTTCTGTGAAGAAATTTTTCCCAGTATCTAATCTAAACCTCCCCTGGTGCAACTTGAGGCCATTTGCTCTTGTCCTATCACTTGCTACTTGGGAGAAGAGACCAACACCCTCCATGCTGCAACCTCCTTTTAGGTAGTTGTAGACAGCAATATCATCTCCCCTCAGCCTCCTTTCCTCCAGGCTAAAAAGCCCCAGTTCCCTCAGCCGCTCCTCATCAGACTTGTGCTCCAGACCCCTCACCAACTTCGTTGCCTCCTCTGAGCTCTCTCCATCACCTCAATGAATTTCTTGTAGTGAGGGGCCCAAAACTGAACACAGAATTAGAGTTGTGGCCTTACCAGTGCCGAGTACAGGGAAACAATCGCTTCCCTAGTCCTGCTGGCCACATCTCTTGTTCTAATGTCTTCATTGCCAATTTTTCTTAGTATGGTTGGTTAGCAGTTACAAAATAATAGTAACGGACGTACAAAGAAATCCAGAAACCTCCCATCTTTTTCTTGTTTTCCAAATAAATTTGAAGCAGATGTGCCACCTGCTGGTACCAGTTTACTGTTATCTCTTGGATTGGAACCACTTAATCTGCTTCATGGATATGCTTGAGAGTATAACTATTAGATATAGCAGATTGTATTTTGGGGTAGTTTAGGAGGTTTTCTTAAAGTTTAATAAGAACAAAAATACTTGGTTTATTATAATCCTAATTTCACTATTTGAAAATATATTGGTTTCTTACTTCTATCTTCTTTGAGGTCTAGATTTCTATCCTCTAATATATTTAGCTGTTGAATTTATTTTGACATCTGAGTAGAAATGTTTATTTTAATTTCCATCTTTACACTTAGTTGTTATCCTACAGTGATATTTATTATTTCAACTTTGCTGGTGATAGTTGTCTTACAATAGGCTTTCTAACAATCCTTTTAGACTGTGCTTTTACTCTGTATGTATACTCATGATAATTGTATTTCATTTTTTACTTAATGTAAGGATATTAACTACAAAGATATATCTTTTTTACTTTTTAAAACCTCCTATAACAGGTACCAAGTGTTGGCATTTGCGACAGATGCTGATGAAAGACAAGAAACAGAACAGCAAAAACTTAGTTCTGGAAAAAGACTTGCGGTAAAACCTGTTTATTTTACATAACCTGTATGGTGCATTGCATACATGTTAAGAAGACCAGTGCTAAGTAACGAATGGAAACTTTGTCTGCTGACAAAGGACCTGATCCAATTGCCATTAAAGGCAATGGAAAGACTCCAGTAGTTTTCTATTAAGTTTTCTTTGGGCTTCAGTTGTTTATGGTTGGACCTTCAAACTCAGTGTTGTTCTAAGGGGTGGGGGTGGAGGGGAACAGAATCATATACTGGAAATACTTATTTCTAAGGCAGTCTTGTAATAGAATCTAAACTGTGGTAAAACAGATTAATAGGTACACCTGAAATATTGCTCACATTTTTAATTTCAGTCCATTTGTGACTTTGTGTTGGACTTACAAAATTAACCTCAATGCTACCTGGGGAATCCTTTCTATTTTGAGAAAACTCAGCAATGAAAAATATTTCCATAACTAGGCAGTATCCTCGACTCTTTTTGTCAAAATCCTGTGGATTCAATGGTCTTCAGGAGGTCCATGTGATTAAGCTGTTTAATATTTGAGCAGCCTCCTATTCAGAAGAAGAGATTTTCATTCTCTGTGGTCCTGCAGTAGAATTGCTTGTCTGCTAAATATACTATGTAAAATGCTAGATTCAGCATATTTCATATATAACAGTAAAATATAGGGAGAACATTTTCCTTGCAGTGGCTAATCATAGAACTTGTTCAAACTGTCAGTCAGAATCCTACATTTTGAATTAGGAGTAGACATAGTTTTAAAATAAGAAATTTGGAAGCTTTATCAGATATGATGCAAATTATATACATTTTAAAAAATTTAAACTGAGAAGCATATGTGGAGATGAATGTAATAAGCCTGTCTTTTTTTCCCTTTGGCTTTTACGATGCCACTTACAGCATCATATGTCAGATGCACCAGCATGTTTACTAACACATTCTATGTTTCTTTAAGCAAAATGATTGATGCTGTTCATATAAGAAGTGCTGACAGTTGAACTTGCAATTTGCTGACAGTTGATGTTTTTGACTTCAGAAATTCTGAACTTCTGTTTAACCAGCTTGGCAGTAGTCAAAAGTAATTTTTGCATATGTGAATTAGTTGAAATTTTTCAGAGGAGCTGAAATAACAAACTAATGAAAAGTATCAATAAGCAGTAGTATTGTTTAAAGATGTAAGGGTATAGGCATGGTGGGATTTCCAAGTAGTTGCTTATTATATCAATGTATTTAGGTGGAAAAGTAGACAAGCTGTCATATACACAAACATTCTTCTGATTGAAGGCTGTATGTTAGTGACTGAAAACATGAGTATTGGCTTACACACCTAAAATGTTGTCTGTTTTTCCATTTACATGTATTGGCAGAATAAGTTATCACCTTTTGCTCTCTAACCTTGCCCTTAATATCTGAGGACATGTAAAGAGGCAGATTTAAATGATTCTGATACTCTGTTCTTAGATTTAATAGTTAAAGTGTTTTCATTTTGAATGGGGTATGTATTTTAAAATTTAAATATGCTTAAGTGAACTGTGTAGCCATCAATTCACAACTATTACGAGAAACAGAGGATGTTTTTGCTACTTTAGTCACAATAAGGAAAGTTATCAACTGCCTTCAACATAAGAGGATAACTAATGTTTTCTCATTCAAAAAAAGACCTTGATTTTGCTTTTCTAGCTATGTTAACAATATTCATGTAATTTGATGAGTTCTAAGCCTTATCTATAAGTTTTGTCTCCAATATGCAGCTGTCAACTGATCTCTGAGCATGTTTTTTCTTTTGAAGGTGGATTGGGTTTTAAACATCGGAGAACAAGCACTGGATATATGTGTTGTCTCCTTTAATCAGGCAGTTTCTTCTGTTTTTGTACTTGGTGAGAGAAACTTCTTTTGCCTGAAGGATAATGGGCAAATTCGATTCATGAAAAAGCTTGATTACAGTCCAAGTTGCTTCATTCCTTATTGTTCAGGTTTGTAAAAAGAAAATTCAACTTAATTTTAGCTTGGTTACTTTTTACAGCTATGAATTTTTGTTTCCACTGAATAAGTATATTTTTTTCTGAATAAGCTGTTGATTTGTAGAAAATATGTGGAATTAGAGCTCTCTTTTTGGATGAAGCAGATTTATTTTCAATGTTACTTAGTGTGAAGTGTCATAATTTTTAGAATCTAAATAGATATTTTCTCATCACCAAATTGAGGTAATTGTCTAGTGTTTGAGTAAGTTTGCCCAGGCTACCAAAGCAACAAACATGGAAGAATGAGAGATTTTGAAAGAGTAAACTAGTGTTTGAGAACCTTCTGTCATTTACTGACAGTTAAAAAAAAAAACAAATGAAGTTTACTGTTAGGAGATGAAACTATGTTGGAAGCCGCTATAGAACTACAGATTCTTAATACCTTTTCTATATTAATGTTTCAGAAACCATCTGATAAATTTTTTGCCTCTTTGTCTTATTTTAGACTTAAAATATCATTTTAGTCTTTGATCTTAACAATCTTCACATTTTATGCTTTCTGATTTATTTATGCTATAAATAAAATCTATACATGCATACACCTTTAATCAGTATTCACAGGTCAGTCGATTAATGAAGACTAAGCATGGGCAGCTGATATTTAACCTCTGTGTATTTTGTTGTACCTATCCTGGCATACTAATATGGCAATTATGAGTCTTAGTCATGTTTTAAATTGCCAGACAACTCTGGCTAGAAGTGTAGAAATTTGTGGCATGTGTTGTATAGTATGCAATTGAAGTTGTTATCCATAATTAATCATGTATATCCTTGGTTATTGTCAATGTAACTTTCAGAAATGTTAATACTTTAATTATAGTAAATTAATTTATAACAATTAATGGCTTGAAAGGAAAAGAAAAAATATTGTAATGATATAAGCCTCAAAGAAAAGTACGGGCTTTTGAAAATCTTTCATGCTAAAACTGGTTTTATATCTTTAACAGTAAAAGAAGGAACAATAAACACTCTAGTTGGAAACCATAATAAAATTTTGAATGTTTATCAAGATGTTACACTGAAGTGGGCCGCTCAACTTCCCCACATTCCTGTATCAGTGAGAGTAGCAAATTTACAGTAAGTAACTTATTAAAGTTTACTTTTTTTCAGATTCATTTCCAGTTGTGAAATTTGCTTGTAGTTCTTAACAAACAGTTCTGAGGCATGTAATAAATAGGGTGACTTGTAAAAGGAAAATTCAAAGTGTTTTTTCTTTAATGATATTAATATTTTACAAAATAATGGGCATACCGTTAATTCTAGAAGAATACTAGAGTTGCTGTATTGTGCTTTAGATTTCTTGAATGAAGGTAGAACCTGCGGTCTCGTACCTTCAGTGGAGTAGTTTCTTCTTTAAAAGAATGGAAAGAGAAGCTTTGCAATCTGGTAAGATCCTTCCCTGAGACAGGCAAATAGGGAATCTCACTGAAAATCTGTTCTTCATTAAGCATTTAAGAGCATATGAATTCCAGAGATAATTTGTTGGAACAGATTATTCAACTCCAATGTTAAACTGTGGAAATTAAAGAACCATTTGAATTGCTCAGGATTGCACTGCAACAGACCAAAATCCTTGGTAAGATACACGAGACAGGTCAAGAAAAACCTGGTTGGGAGAGGAATCGAGTGTAGAGAAATGACATATTAATAACTTCTGCTGAGTCTGTCACCGAAATAAGAAAACTACAGAAAAGTTCAGCGAGTGTTTTTCCAATCCCGTTTATGCCTGTACTTTGTGCCACCAGAACTGTGGTAGGTGCTGGCTGCCCAGTGCCTGTGACCATACTGGATGCAGTAGGAGTGTCCTTTTCAGGTAAATTCCTTCTGATCCCTGGCAGGTGTTTGACTTTTGTGCTAACATACACTGGTTTGTTGAATACTTGGTCATGTTGTGTGTTTTATCTCGTAACAAATGAAAATGCAACATGTAACTAGCTTTACTGACTTGTGCAGAGTAATTTGAGAGATGTTTGTGTTTTGTTTGGTGCTAATGGTTACCTAATGATTTTTTAATAATTTAAGTTTTTTTTTTTTACTCTCTGGAGAGAGTTCTGCTGGCTTTTATCCAACAGGTCTTACAAGTAAAATATAACAAATAGTCTCAGTGGGCCAGTTAGTATAAACCAAAAGTTAATTATGCAGGATATGACAGTACAGGTTTAGAAGTTCAGACAAAATATTTGTGTCAGAAAAAAATTGGAAAAGGCATTGATTTTTACAACAGCAGATTGTACTAACATTTGTATATACTTTTTTTTTTGAAACATATTATTAAACCATCTGTTTCAATAATACCTCTAAGAAGTTTATGCAGATTCTGCCTGTTCTCTGTGAACTTTAACACTCAATAGTTTGATCTTAGTGAGAATTTTGGGAGCCTAATGTGTCCCAGATAATTTCAGAATTCCCACAGACCTGCTAATGCTAGGGTTTGGTTTGGGGTTTTGTTCTGTAGAGTGTGGAGAGACAGCAGTCTAGTTATGCAAACCTCTTTATACAGGTACTGATAAAGTAAAGAACATCTGTGTGTCTAGACCCAATGGCCTGAGAGATAGGGAGAAGTGTAGGGCTTGTGTCTTTCAGAGCTGTGCTTCTGTCTTTCCATTTAAAAATATGCCGTATGCTTGTACTTCTTTTTGACATTAAAGATGAGCTAAATTGCAAAAACTGTTGTAAAGCTTATAGCAGTAGTCATGTGGCTTAAACAAAATATATGTTTGTTCTTTAAAAAAATGATTTGAAACAGGGTTCTTTGTGAGTCAATGCGATAATGATTTTCTAATACTCCATTCAAGAGTGGCCTCAGTCTCAGTTGAGGCCTCTGGGCACTACTGTAACATAAATAATAGTAAGTACTTTAATAAGCATAGAGTTGTTAATCTTACATTGCCGAGAGACTGAAGTGTCTTAAATACGATGTATGTCAATTAATTACTTTCACATCCTTTCCACTTTTATTCCTATAATACTTACAAATTAAATGAAGCATTCTGAAAGTATTTGTCTCTACAGATAATATACGTTCATCTGTATTTTCTTGTTGGCATGATGTCTGTTATTTCTAATGTTAGACTCTGGCTTGCTGGATAAGAAAAGCATTATTACAAGCTATTCTGTGTAAATCCCTTGGGGCAGGAGTAGTGAGTTCCTCGTAAAGGCAGTTGTATACTTTATCCTATAATCTTGCTAGTCTGCTTCTAAGATTGACTGCTCAAGTGCTTTGGAGAATTCCACCTAAGTAACTTGTGTTTCTCGTGTGTGAACCTCCTTATTCTTTATGAATTGATTTTTTTCCTTTTACAATAATGTGAAATACAGTATTTCTCTATTGCAATACCAGTATGTAAATAATGATAACAACACACTACAACATTTGGGATTGAATTCTAGCATAAACTGCTTTATTTCCATCACATTCTCAAAAACACGCAAGGAAAAATAGAATCAAAGATAAGGTGTTACTTATAACATGTTACTGATGTCTCTGCACTCTACAAGTGATATATTTTTAAGCTGTTGAACTACACTTTTTTTTGCCTTCTATTAAAACCTGGGTGTTCTCTGTCAGGAAGTTGAAAATTCCCTATAAAAGCTTGTGATCAGAAGCTTAAACTACAGGCAAAAATTTGAGAGCTTATCTTGTTTTCAGTTTTACCTGGAGATCTCTATAACTATGGTCACTGAACTGGAAATTCAGTTCTAATAATTGTTATACGAATTTGTCCATTATTTTGTTAGAAGTTTAAATTCTGGTTCTGTTAATGTGTAGTAGTTACTAGCTGTTTATGACATTGTTTTAATGTCAAGGGGACTCCTACATGCTTAACACTGCATGGATTGCTTCAGAGGTATAACCACTTACATTACCAATTTGGATTAAACTGCTTAAGATTTTATTTCAGCCCAAATTCACCTTCCCATGGATAAGCCTGCTTGGACAGTTATTATACATTTTTGCATACCCTGTGTTGTCATCCTTAAAGTTGCGGCTGTGCAAAAGCATTTTCACTGAAGCTGAAACTCTTGAAGAAAATGTTTTAGATATTCTGCCTGAGTTGATTTAAAAACCCCAAACAAAGCAAAAAAACCCCCTAACAACCCACTCCATCTAGAGTAGTTTGAAGAGACACTGTCCATATGCTGCAGTTAGCCAAAATCTGAAAAGTTACGCAAAGAAATTAAAAGACTTCCTATTCCCCTCAAATTTTCGATATTGAGATGGTAATTTTGAGCACCAGTGTTTGCGTGGTATTCACCATAAATATATAAATATCTTCTTAGCATTGACTTCAAAGTCCATTGTCTTTTTTATTGCCCTTCCTTTTCTGTTTTTCCTTTTTTCACCAGAGACCTCTTTTCTAAGACTTTCCATGTACTTCCACATCTCCTTTGTGAAGGAAATTCATGAGCTGTATCTCTTACTTTTATGGATTATCAGTTCTATTAATTTGTCACTTTTTGAGGCTTCTTGAGATGTGTTAGGTTTCTCTCTCTCTCTGCTGCGCCCCACCCTCCCCCATTTCCCCTCCTCCCTATTCTCCCTGCCTTAGTTCAGGTGTGGGAAGCAAGCCCATAGGAACATAGAATTCCCGTTTGATCGAGCACTTCATATAAAAGTCATCTTTTTCCCGTTGGCAGGGATTTGAGCCTGTAAGGGCAAATGACCAAAAAGTTGGGTTATGCTTGTCTGAATAATCTGAAATAGCTTATTCAGAAAGTAGCAGAAAGTCACTTCTTAAGGGCCTGTGACAAGTTGTATTTGTTTTTCTGTACCTTATTATCCTATCTCCATGTGTTTGACCATAAAAGGTCATTGGAGTAGATTAAAATACTTAGACAACTATTTTTCTATTTATTTGACACTAACTCACTTGTCAAAGCTGTTCCTAAGAGTACGATGTTTTAATTGCTGATTGATTGCATTAAGTATTACTCTGACCTGGCTGGCCTGAAACTAGAACATTATGTTAACGTGCATTCAGTCTGAAGCAAAATAGCTCGTGTTCGTAGCCTCAGGGATGTTTCCATCACAAACACCCAACATGCTGCGGTGGATTGAGTTAAATCCACATAGAGCATTCAGTTTAGATGTGGTCTCAGGAAGGATATTTCTGTTTTGATGACTTTCAAGTCACAAATCTCTTTTTGCAAGAGGAAAGCATGAAGCCTTTCAGTCAGGGACTTTGTTTCTTCTGAACATTTTTAAAGTTCACTAGTCTTGATTTTACTGCTTGGTTTTGTTTGTATGCAGCCTTTAAGTTACATCTGATAAGCCTGTGGATGCTAAAAGGTAGCCTGCCATTTTTTTCTTTTAAATTGAAATAGACTGCAAACTTCTTCAGATACCTGTTTTTTTTCAAGTCAATATGTTGTGTTGCCTATTTCGGTTCTTTGTGCTTTTGCCTATCCATCAAGAAATGAAGTCTGATCGTATCTATATGGCAAAAAAATGCTGATTTCATGTGGAATTTCTCAGCAGGCACATTTCTAGCAGCAAACCAGCCTTCTCTGAGGGTGGGAAAGATAATTCTTCCTTCTCTACTTAATGTATTTGGGACTTATTAATTTAGGCGCCAGTTTATTAGTGAACTTCATGTTTAAATGAAGGATATTTTCACCTTCAGCCACATTGGAATTTGGTTAGAAATACTGAAAAAAAATTATCCCCACCTGTAGTGCTTGTTTATAGGTAATTAGATGCTTCGCATATGTGGTGTCTCTTGCTTTTTAGGAGCTACATCTAGGAATTAGAATATGGGAACGTTATTTTGTCAGTATTTATGTGAACTACCATATCTGTGAGCAGGAGGACTGTTCTTCATGGAAGAAAGATTTTTGAAGCAAATAACCCACAAAATGATGTGTATGCCCTGTAAAATGTGAAGTTTCTTTTATTACAAGGGGTTGACAGGTATGGACAAGTTGGTGAAAGTTACTGGAATATTAGCTTTGACTTTATTTGTCAGATAAATATCATTTTACTTGGTAATGGAACAGCATGTTTTCTGAAGAGGAAATATAAAGCAGTCTGGAAAGGTTTTTTGTCCAGAAGTCATTTGTCACCTTTAAAGAATAAGAATTTCTGAGTTTCTTAAAATATTAAATTTCCAGCACCCAACCTTTTAGCTTGAATTAAGCTAGTAAGTATGTTTTCATTATTTGAGGTTTTTTTTAATAAACAAAAGTAACTGTTGAAAAGCCAGGAAATAAAAGTAGACTTTATATGTTCAAAATGGCAAGCAGGCACACTTACTAAGCTTTATCCACACTTCAACTCCTTATGAACTTTACATCTGCCTAGGTTTAAACTGAGGAATGCTCCCATAAAAATATCCCAGGGTTCCATGTCTTCACCACTGATTCTGTTTTGCTCAGTTTGAAATCACAAAGTGATTTTTTTCTGTTAATTGCTAGCACTACAACTGACTATGATATTTGAAAATTACTTAAATACTGTTTTTAATTGTTTCTCCAAGTATGATCATTGCAGACTATAGGGGTCACACCTGAACCCGTAACATCAGTGTTGTGAATCACCAGTCCATTAAGACTGTATCACATAGTAATGTATTTATCAGCCATCTATTAAAGCCACATTCCCATAGACTATTTGTGTTTATATTTTGTCTTATGCTGTCTTATGTATTTGATTATGTATTTTACTGAATCAAAGACTTAAAGTAATAAATTCAAAGTTGTGTTATGTAGGCTGAGATGCAGGAAATACTGCAGCTTACTGAATCACTTCAGATGATAGAATTGAGATGCTATAGTAACGTCCAATTTTCTTACTGCTTGTAAGACAAAGTAATTTGGTAACTCTAAAATTTCTAGTGTTCTTGTATGAGTCCTTCTTCGCCTTGCAGAAATAATAAAAGAGCACAGGGTGACTAATGAAAGTACTGAAAAATAATTTTCTATGTAATCATATTGATTAGTGTTTGAATATTTGTATTGTCCTATGTGGTGTTGATAGCCATGGCTATTAACTTTCCTATCTCTTGGAAAATCTTCGCTTGTGTTATAGTTACACAGGTGCATTATGAGAAAGTATTTTACAATATTTTTAAATACTTACAAGTTAGTTTTGGAGACAATGACTTCTAATTTACTGAAGCAATAGTCTCTTGCTATGTGCTGAGTTATCATTTTACTCCTAGGTGCCTCTTTCCTTTTTTCTTCCATCTTTTCTAATAAAAGGATGTGTAACATGCATAACAGGTGAGTAGTGTAAAAAGATCTGTACAGTGTTGCTTAATTATCTAGTAATTTCCAGCCTGTTTTGCATGTACATACTCATTTCTTGGTTACCTGTCTCTGACTTTTCTGTTTTGCCGTATACTACTACAGGCATGTGGCATTCATTCTTTCTAACCAGAGATAACAACGTAAGCATACTTACAGATCACAGTATCACAGTATGTTTGGGATTGGAAGGGACCTCAAAAGATCATCCAGTCCAATCCCCCTGCTGGAGCAGGAACGCCTAGGTGAGGTCACACAGGAATGTGTCCAGGCGGGCTTTGAATGTCTCCAGGGAAGGAGACTCCACAACCCCCCTGGGCAGCCTGTTCCAGTGCTCTGTCACCCTCAATGAGAAGTTTCTTCTCAAATTTAAGTGGAACCTCTTGTGTTCCAGCTTGAGCCCATTACTCCTTGTCCTGTCATTGTTTGCCACTGAGAAGAGCCTGGCTCCATCCTTGTGGCACTCACCCTTTATATATTTATAAACATTAATAAGGTCACCCCTCAGTCTCCTCCAAACTAAAGAGACCCAGCTCCCTCAGCCTTTCTTTATAAGGGAGGTGCTCCACTCCGTTAATCATCTTTGTTGCCCTACGCTGGACCCTCTCCAGCAGTTCCCTGTCCTTCTGGAACTGAGGGGCCCAGCACTGGACACAATATTCCAGATGGGGTCTCACCAGGGTGGAGTAGAGGGGAAGGAGAACCTCCCTTGATCTACCAACCACCCCCCTTGTAATACACCTGAGGATGCCATTGGCCTTCCTGGCCACAAGAGCACAGTGCTGGCTCATGGTCATCCTGTTGTCCACCAGGACCCCCAGGTCCCTTTCCCCTACACTGCTCTCTAATATGTAATTTCCCAACCTATACTGGAACTTGGGATTGTTCCTGCCCAGATGTAGGACTCTACACTTTCCCGTGTTAAATTTCATCAGGTTATTCCCCACCCAGCTCTCCAGCCTGTCCAGGTCCTGCTGGATGGCAGCACAAAGTGAGAAGCTTTTTTGGCTTGATAGTCTGATGTGTCACCTTTGAACTGTCAGTGTTGTTGTTGGTCTTGGCTATTTGATGACCATACCAGCAACAATGAACGCCTGCAAAAAAAATTCCTGATGCTTTAGCCCTAGGTTCAAAAGAATATGTGAAGAAGGGTTGGGTAGTTTTCATGGCTTTGTAGGTTACTCTGTATCCCAATACTCTGTTCCTGTCCAGTGCATGTTAAGCATAAGCCAAGTGATATGTGCTGCTACACTTCAGGATTGCTAATAGTTTGCATTTGGAAGGGGAACACAATACTGAAAGAGACATGTATTGCATTTATTGCATTTAAAATCAATCCTGTCTTTACACCAACACCAAACAATTAAGAATTTTACAGTTATTGGAGCATACATCCATGGAGACAATCACTTTTCTCACCTTCTAGAAAAAAGCTTAATACAATACTCCTTTTGGATTCTTTTTAGTTGTTAGTATTTCATAATATTAGAATGACTAGTAAGAAATGTGTGTTTTTTATACTTATTTGTATAATGACGTAAAAAGACCCTGGAGACTGTTGTTCGCTGGCTTCATAGAACCAAGACTTATCTTCTATGGGTGAGAAATAGCTTGAGCCAGATGTAGTTAACATGCTTGTAACTTTGTGGCACTTTGTCTGAATAAGTTTATATATAACTCTGATTCAGTAACCTGTCTCTATAAAGAAGAGAACGTAAGCTAGTGTTTAAATTCTTTGTTTTGACAAAGGATTAATTCCCAGATTTGAACTTGTGTGTAGCAGCACAGACTGGTCAGTTTAATTTAAATGGGGAACATGAATCAAAAGATTGGAGTTTAGAATTCTGGTGTATATCCGTTGGTTGAAAATGTGCTTTATGAAGTTTTACCTTCCAATATTTTTTAAAGAAAATGAAAATCTGCCATCACTTTGCAAGTGACAAAATATTGCTCTGGTCCAAATATGGACTTGAAACGAAAACTTGTGTTCTGGCACAGAATCGTAGTAGGTTGGGTGGTTAGATGAACGCATTTTGTGTAGCTGGGCTCCCCAAACAGTAGAGGGGCAGCAGGAACTGAATTTAACTGGAAGAAATACGAAGAAATGTTGTAGTTGAATTAAGTATATAAGGTCTAAAAGTGCACTCACATATGGGTAGTAGTGGGTGGAGTCAAAATAAAACCCCTCTCATTGAATGTTTTAGTTATCCAGATGCTTGAAAATACTTTGTTCTTCATTCCAGCCCATCTGGTATTCCTTATTATAACTGACATCACCACAGCTACTGCAACCGTTAAAGAATCACCATATAAAAATGGCAAAACTTACATATAAAAGTGGCAAAACTTAGCACTTATTACACAGTTTTATGGAAAGAAAACTACAGGAATCAAACTTTATAGTTTATTGAAACATTTTTCCTTTTTCTGTATCATAGTACTGTAATAGAAGCAATGCCAGTTATGACGCACAGTATAAACTGTTCAGTTATATACATATACATATATAAATTTTTATTTGAGTGTTCTGTGAGAATGTTGCCTAATCTGAGAAGTTAAATGCAGAGAATTCTGGAATCTTTATACGTAAACATACTTGCACTTTAAAAAATGTTTTAAGAAAAAAACCCATAACTTTGTTTTTCATCACTAAATTGCCACTGGATTGTTAAGAGATGACAGTACAAAATATTACTCTTTTAAAGGTCTTTTGAAGAGATAATTTTAGTGTCTGTAAGCCTACCCACAAAATATGAACATGTAGGATTCTGATCCTGCAAAAGACACAGATGTGCCAAATACCATGTCCAGCATATACTGTGATTCATGACTGGGCTTTCTAACAAGTTGTTTTAAATGGTATTTAGTGTATAATATTAAGCACATGTCCATATTGTGAGTTCTCCTAATTTTATTGCATGCCACTTACTTGCTTTTTCAAAAAGCCTTCTTTTTTACAGTCATACAGTTTTGTAAGGGTTTCAACTTACTTTAAAATAACATTTAAAATATTCCTGCCCTCATGGTTCTAGAGAAAGTCTTAAAAGTGAAAATTCTAACTGCTCAAGAACAAGAAGGCAAGTAACTCCCTCTCTCGTATTTAAAATAAAATACTTGCTTTTAAACAAATACCATAGGTTTTTTTTTTTTTTTTGCTAACCCACAATTTATCTGTGGCTGTTCATGTTGTGCCAGAGTAGAATATAACTGTATCAGGTTCTGAACTAAGTCTTGAAGTTGGATATTGAGCAGTAGGCTGGAGTTTATGACTGTATTGTGACACTGGTCTGGATGTGCTGGACATCTTGTTTGAAAAACAGTTATTGTGAGCAATCTAAAGCTGTTGATTTTGAATGTCTTGATTATTATGCTATTAACATGAATGACATTTTTTTTATTACAAGGATCGTCAGGTGGGACATTTTGTGTTAAACTTGGGAGATGAGAGCTTTTAAAGAGCAGCTTTGCTCTTCACACAGGGTGAAGGGACAATGATAAGTATTGTTAAAAATAATAGTGTATGCACTTTTTCCTGCTTGAAATGCTGGTGAATTTTGAAGCTTTTAGGCACATCACTGTCGAACTGTGGGGAGAAAGAGATGGAGATTGAGTGTTTTTCAAGTTACGTAATTAGTCAATCCTTTCAGAATAAACCTGTGGTAAAGACACATCATGGTTATTCCTGTTAGCCTCTTTGTAGTCTGTGGACAGTCTTAATTTTCCTCATGTACTGTCTAATATTATAATAGCTTATATGAAGCCAACAGTTAAGAATAAGCTTTATCTAAAACAATAAGGTTACTAGAGTGTAGATGTTATCAGTATAGCACCTTGCATCTCTTGATTGTTGGAAGCAGAGATGCTGGGGGCCTTTGCAGCTTGCCTGGAGTGAAATGCAGTCTAACTGCTCTCTTGATGTGGGAGAAGAGAAGGTTCAGATGAAGGATAAGCTTTGGAGGCCCTCCAGATTCTCTGTTCATGACGCCATAGCAGCTATTATACCTTTTGGCACACACAGCCTTTGAGGCTTTGGAAGCTGCGATATACCTGTGTGCCAGTGAGGGAGTCTGACCTTGAACCAGATTTTTGAGTTGAGGCAAAGGAGGTGCAAATGAAAAAATATGTACTCCTTGCTGTAGCTCTAAGAAAGAGTGAAGCACGGAGATAATTTACGTGTGTCACAGTTGGTTTTAATTTCTTTCCTGTCACTAACATTGGTGCTATCATAAATAAAATCACAATGTAATTTCTCTTGTTTCTTATTATGTGGAGCTCTGAACTAGAGGCTGCACTCTTATTTAAAGTAAACAGGTTTTCTTATCAGTCCTCACATTCATTTTCAATTCAGATAATGCCACTAACCGTCTTAGATATTGAACTGTGATAATAATGAATGTAATGTGGAAGTTATGACTTTTCTTTGCATCTAATCTTCTTCAGAACTCTTCACATTTTTTGCTTAAAGCAAGATAATACATTTCTGGAGGCCTGTGTCATCCCTCTAAATATTCTGGTTTTATTCGACTTTGTGATAAATGCTAATTTTAATTTAAATCTGTGTTTTGTATAGCTTGCTAGTTTTAATAAAACCTTTTCTGCTTTTGAAATGGTTTTGATTTTATATTTAAAACAACAAGAAGCTAAGTTGATTAATACTTAGATGCAAAATAATTTATGTAATTTGTAGCATGAGCTTAAATCGCCTGTCTAGCCTGTCTGTACCAGTGTGTTTCCTTCGTGAAGGAACCAGGAGATGGTGCTGTGCATGAATGTCTGTCCCTCTATGTGCATTGTTAAGTTTTAACCTGTTTAATATTCCCTGAAACTGTCAAGCTGTCATACTAACCCTGTTAAAAACCGAAACAAAACCACAAAAAACCCCCACCAACACCCCCAAAAAACCCCAAACAAATGACAAAAATCCAACCAACCAACCAAAAAACCCACCGTTCTGCTTGATTTAATGTGACCTGGTAGCTTTGGGGGCACTCCTAAAGCTCCTCACAATCCTTGTGGTGCTCCCCGCAGGTGGCAGTAGTGATCTGGCAGAAAAGACCCCTGACCCAAACTTTCATGAGTAGTATTTGATTTTAACTTGGCAGTAAAACCAGATGATTTCCATTGCTTTTTTTTTTTTTTCGTGTTGTTGTTTGGTGGAAGATGCTCCTTCTGATGTGGTCACTGGGTGGCATTTGGCCTTTTAGGCAGAGTCTCTTTCAAAGAGAAATCTACTCAAGCTAAAGACTTGTCTGAAGGTGTTGTGCAGTAAGGCACTAGTTTGCTGTTGTGCTGTGAGGTGTCACCAAGGTGCTAGTGAAAATGTCTTTCTGACTCTCAGTAGATTTCAGTGCTTATAAGAGGGGATAGGTGTTGGTCTGTTGTTCTAGTTATAACTTTATTTTTTTTTCTTTTTTAATTGCTTTGTCATAGATTATCAAGATGAAGTCATGTTTCATTTCCCTTTTCCTCTTACATGCATTTCATAATTTTTTTAAACTAGATTTGTGTCTGGTATTCATTAAGATCAACAATCTTAAGCTATCACACAAATAGAAAAATGAAGAATGCTTTTCTGTGAAGCAACAGCACAAGTTATATACCACTTAATGATATTCAATATAATTACATATTGTTGTAAAATTATAATTGAACACTAAATTAATATTTTGTTTGCATGCCCTCTACAGAGGGTGCAAAGTGTGTTAAATACCTGAGATAAATAGCCTTAAAAGAATTCTAGTTTCCGAGAGCAAACAGATTGTCCATTTTCATGTGTAATAGCAGAACGAGGAAGTCTTACACGTGCACATATTACTTTTGATGTAAGTTTGAGTAAAGATTTTTAGAATGAGGAAGAGATTTTCAAAGGAACATGAGGGTGCTCCACAGATACCCAAAGCCACTTAAAAATTGGTGGTAGCTGGCACTGAGTTTCACCAGGTATACTTTAAATATTCAGCTGGAGGTCTGATTTTGAAGTGTGTATTTAATCAGAGTAAGATGGGCTTTTGACTTTCACTCCCATGAGTTCATGTTAGAAATGCTTATAGCTTATTAATCCTAGTCTGATCTTCCTTTAGCATTTCATCAAATGCTTCACACAGTTACATCTAAAATGACATTGAAATGGTAGTGAAACTTAGAACAATTTTAGTTTTCGAAAGCACTGAACTTAAAGTGCTATTGTAGTTATGCTCTTGCACATAATTGTTTTAGGGGATGATAAAATCAGGAGAGAATTTGATCCAAAATACTTGAGCACAGCTCAGGAATTAGTTTCCTAGTTTATAAATAATACATTTTCAGTAGTATTGCAGAGCATCTTGTTTTCTAAAATGATTGGTATAAGTAATGTCCATTAAAACTATTTTTTAAATTGAGGTAGAAGTTTTATGTGCTATTATAAATATAAATAATTAAAGCTGTAAATGGTGTCAATAACCAGACCTTGTTCTGAGAGTTGTCCAAGGCTTAGCTTGTGTCATTCAAATGGAACTCAGAATTACAGATTCAACTTCTAAGTCAATTGTTTGAGTGATCAGTTTGGTATTATATAACTGGAAACATGCAAAGCATTTTAATTTCTTCAAGAATTATGTTGTGAGCAATTTGTTTAGTAAGAGAAGACCCACAAAAACATATGCTGTTATTATTACCCAGAATCCAATAAAAGATAGTTTTTCAAATTATTACCATATGTGTGTGGGAGTTGCTTTGTACTGTAAAGTTATTTTAGATACCAGAATAATTTGTTTCATACTTTGAGTTCCTCACTGTTGAAATGTCCCCTTAGATTTGCTATTACTTTGACTATTGTGTGATATATAGTAAAAAAAAAAATAATAGTTTACAATAAAAGAAATTTAACAAGTAATTGAAATTCCAGATTGTGTGCAAAATGTGCCAAATGAAGTAACGATATTTGCAGGGATATTGTATGAGTGCAGTAGCTGCAGGGAAACTAGTATGAAACTGTTAAATATGCTCCCTCTCCCCCTGTTATAAAAGCTTGAGAAAATAAGGCAGTCCTGACTGGCTGACGAATATTCCAACAGAGAAATTAATGTATTAAAAATCATATGTTATAACTGGTTACCCATATTTTCCTTACTGTTTCTATTGATGTACAAATTCATGGACAGCTTTAACAAGGAAAGATTACTGAAAAAAGCTTTTTTATCTTTCTATATTTTTCATATTGAACAATCTTCTGAGGACCCAGCAGGACAACAACTGAAGTAAAGGAAAAGTGTCATTTGTAATGCTGCTTTCTTAAACCAGTGCTTTTATCTCTGAGCTAGTCCAGACTTAAAGAATATCATGACTAACAGGAAAGTTGGTTTTACTTTAAGATGAAGTTTTTGAATGTGCATTCTGTAATGCAGACATGAACTCAGAAGTTAAGAAAAGCACAATTTATAAAGGAAAATAATCTCATTGATTTTAGTTTATTTCATTTGATAGATTCATTACCTGCAGATGATTACCAACTTAAAGGTGTATAGGAAGGACTGGATTTACAAACCACTTTTGAATGTATTATACTTTAGTAGTATATCATCAAAGATTTTTTGCTAACAGTGTAGCTATATTCCTTCATGCCCTTTTCCTTTACATTCAGAAGTCTTCATGGATCTTCCCTTCTTAGCTTAAGAGATTCGTAGCCTCAGGAAAGAAATTTTAAGATGATCCAAAGCATTACTGGAGAATTTTAGAAATTGTTTTGTTTTCAGGTATCAGTTTTCTTTATCCAGTTGTGGAGCAAGTTCATGATGCAGTTTGTCTTGTCCCATTTTTTTTTTTGGCGACTTCATTATTTGCTGTAACTAAATAGCAAAACGTGGGACAGTGTATTGGGTAGCATGGTAGCATCTCCTTCAACAATATCCCTTTTTTAAAGGCTTTGCTGTGCCCATGGCCAGTATGGCGAGGTTCTTTGCTAACATTTGTCAAGCATTGAGCAAAGTCCTCTGCATTAGGTGTTATTTGCATACCCTACCAAGACTGCATTATGGTCCAAGTATTCAGAATAGTCTGTCTCCTTGCATTAGCTCAGTGTGTTTGTTCCATGTGCCATCCAGAATTCTGTAAATGTAGCACAGATGTGTGTTGTACAGATCTTTTTGGATGTAGAAAACTAGAATAAACAATTCTGCATGTATGACAATTCCAGCAACAGACCCAGTCCTGAGCAAGGAAATCAACTATAGCTGGCAATAAATATTCAAGCAGCCAGAGGAAGCAAGGACTCATGCTTAGTTCCACTGCTTCTCACTTTGGGTCGAGAGTTTACAATTTACCAGAAAGAACAGATGCAAACTCCAAGCTCACAGGTCACAAACAGGCTGTCACATTTGCAGGATGGTTGCTAATGCAGGTACTGGATGTGTAAGTTGAAAATCAGTATTAAGTCTTCTGCTTTCCTAAAGTATTTGTTGGGGGAGACTTGGCGTCTCCAGCCTTATGGTGCTCAGGAATAGAGCTTCCTATTACAGTTTGCTTAGTTTTTGTAGTGAATGTTAATATATGTTCAAAATTACAGTGGTGGCTGGAAACTCTTCTGTGGCAATAGGAACAGGAGTCCCAAAAGAGACGACTATTTCTGTTGAAGATGAGCTTATAGAATATATAAGGGGAACTGTGTGTTTTGAGGCCTATTATGTGTGTTCCATTTCAGAAGGCGGTTCAGATTTGCATGTTCCACCTGCAGCAAAGGGCTGACTGGGGATACCAGTTGTCCAAAAGAAGCCCCAACCAGTTTCCATACATTTGTAGTTCAACCAGGAAATTTATTTTATTCATTGAGTAAAAATTACGTCCGGTAGAAAGAGAAAGCTCAAACTTGTCTGCAGAAACTACTTATTTGGATACTGCCCAGTGGAGTCTTAATTTCTGTATGCAGTTATAATGTAACTGTACAGAGTTGAGATGATCTCAGTTACAGCATAGTTTTTCCAGAATATTTGATTACAGTTGTGAAACCAACACTCCAATTGTGATCTTAGCATTCTGTAAAAAGGCATTTTGGATCATCCGGTTGGACCATCGGTTATCAAAATTAATTTGTGACACCTGTTTGACTTTATAATTACTGTTACCCTGGAAAGTTTTGGAGTGAGGTTTTTCTGTCTGTGTATACTGGAGCCATGCTATAAGACTACATAGGAAACCAGAAGAGAATTCCATTTTTTCATATAGATATCTGGCTTTTAATGAGGATTGTGCTAGAGCAGGCACTTGAAAGGTGTCAGCATATGTAAGTTAAAGGATTTTTTGTTAATTCTTCGTGAATTATAGCTTGAACACTTAGGCAAATGAAGTGTTTTATGTGGCTTTGATTAGTGGGATAGTGTGTTAGGCTTTCTTATAAAAATTTAAGTCCTATATCTAAGAATTAAATTTGATCTGTCTCCGCTTTATATGGCAGTTGTATTTGATGCAAAGGCAGTGTCTGCTATAAAAGTATGGAATAAGAGCAAATTATTGGTATGACTGTGTCAGCTCATGATTACGAAAATAAATACAAGCTTTTAATTTAATTGAGAGGAAGCATTTTAAAAAATAAAATGGAAGTTAAGCTTTCTCCTAACTTCTGCTGTTAATATCTATGCTAGTCCTTCTTTACTGATCAGTTCTTCTTCTGTTTAGGAATTCTTCAGGTTAAGCAAAATGTTTGCAGTACTCCCTGTTGTCTCATAATTTGTTGAATACTTTCCTACATCTCGCATTTGCATCATACATTATCAGATAAACAAAATGGTGAGATTTTTGTAAGAGTAAGTTCAATGAAGTATTGTTCCCTTGAGGGAAAAGAGACTATAATGTAGCTAATAAACCACTCATTTGTATTGATCAGAGTAGTGTAAGGGGAATGTTATGAATCCATGTGGATACCTTTTGGAAAGATGCTGCAGGGAAGAGCCAGCCAGGGTTTGAAGCCAGCACAGTAGCTGCAGTAGCAGGCAAAGAAATGGGTTATGACAGCTACTGAAACCATCAAAGTCCTGCTGCTGTCTTCACTGTGAACACATTCCATCCGTTAGTGGTTTCTTCTGTTGCATCCTTTCCCTTCCCTTAGTGTTCCATTTATCTCATTCTTCTTCCTGAATACCAGCTTAAATATATCCATACTTTGAAAAACTTAAGTAACAATTTTTGAATAAAACAAGGTTACAACTGTACTGTCTACTCAGCTTGTTTGTTCTGACACTTTCCTTTACCTGTCTTGATTATATAGATTCTGAGATACTTGGGTGATGTTTTAGTCATCTGTCAAGCACAGATTGGGTCTTAGGTGTAATTGCAATAAATGGAAGTAATATTAATAAACACATCTGAATTAAAGAATAAATATTTTTGTTTTCTGTTGGTCAAATAATCTAATTAACAACAGCAAGTTCTGTTATATTTGTAGATGGAACAGTAAAGGCAGCACAAATTCAATGTTATTGCTTCTGCGGTTTGTCCCAGTTTCTCAGTGAACTTTATTTTTTTTTTTTTTTAATGCAGAGGCTTGAAGGGTGTTATAGTCACTCTGAGTGACGATGGTCATCTTCAGTGTTCCTACCTTGGAACTGATCCTTCAGTCTTCCAGGCTCCTAGAGTTGATTCTAGAGAAATAAACTATGAAGAATTCGATGCTGAAATGAAAAAGCTGCAGAAAAGCATCAAGGAGGCCACAAAAATACAAGGTATACTTCTCCCTTTTCTATATTTGTACACACTTTTAACCACCTGAATTTCCTTTTAGTGCTGAAATATTTTATTTTCATACTTTAACCATAATTATATTTCTGCAGGAAATGCAATACTTAGTTACGTTTACGTTTTAATAAAAAAAGTACAAGCAAAATTCTAGACTGTAAAGCCCTTGAATACAAAGTTTTTTCTTTCTGTTTTCATAATGCATGTTGGAACTTTCACAGAATCACAGAATGTCAGGGATTGGAAGGGACTTCGAAAGATCATCCAGTCCAATCCCCCTGCCGGAGCAGGAACACCTAGATGAGGTTACATAGGAAGGCGTCCAGGCGGGTTTTGAATGTCTCCAGAGTAGGAGACTCCACAACCTCCCTGGGCAGCCTTTTCCAGTGTTCTGTCACCCTCAATGAGAAGAAGTTTCTTTTCAAATTTGAGGGGAACCTTTTGTGTTCCAGTTTGAACCCATTACCCTTGTCCTATCATTGGTTGTCACCGAGAAGAGCTTGGCTCCATCCTCGTGACACTCACCCTTTATATATCTGTAAATATTAATGAGGTCACCGCTCAGTTTCCTCCAAATTAAAGAGCCCCAGCTCCCTCAGCCTTTCCTCATTTCTTTCACACCAGGTTGCAGATAATTCTCACTAGTGCAAGGGTTCAGAGAAAAAACTGACAGTCCACATACTACCCAAAGGCAAGATAACTTAAGGAATTTCACAGCAACAGTCTGCTAAACTTTGGCTTCAGAGAGACCAAAAGTATTGCCAAATTCTGTTTTATTATTACGAATGACTTAAGTTATGCAATTAAGAAAGAATTACTTTTGTTAAAGCAACTTTTCTGTTGTTTTAATTTCTTTCAAAAGCAATTGTATTTGAAGAACATAGTGAGAGATATCAAAGCCCAAATAACTAATAATGATAAATTCTGGAATTTACATACATTGCTAATAGCTTGGATTGATTTTGTTCAAGTACGGCCACATTATTTCTACAGAGATCCTTCAGAGCTTGTGTTTGCATAACTGAGTTTTTAAACAGTGTATCTGCCTTGCATAGGGAATTGAAGCATGTGATTTTTCTGGAAACTATGGAAAAATCTTAGGCAAATAGAAAGAACCAATTAAAATTATTTCCTGATGATAGTTAGCAAATTCTTAAAATGCATTAAAGAAATAGTCATGGCTTTTTGTGTGAAAAACAGAGCAAAAGAGCTCACAGTTGAAATCCCTAGAGAAGAAGAAATTATGTATGTGTAGCTGTGAGCTTGATTCTACAACTCAAAAATTTCTAATTTTTTTAATTACATATAACTTTGTCCATTATTATGATAGACTGATAAAAGGTGGGTGTTTTTATTTTTTTTATTTTATTTTTTATTTTTTTTTTTTTTTTACCCTTTAGCCTTTTTTAATAAGTATTTGACAATTTTGTCTGGCTATTGTAACCAAAGGAAAGAAAAGCATGATGAAAGGAATAAATCCATTTGAAGTGAAGCATTTTCTCAGTTTTAGCATATGTGTAGAAGATGTAAAGAGAGAGAAAGGAAACATAGCTGTCCTTCACAACTTTTCTAATAACTGTCATGGTATGACTTGTCAAGTATACTATGAATATTATTGATCTTTTCCCTATTCTCTCTTCCTCTTAATTTTTTTTTCTTCCTCAATCTTCCTAATCTGAAGTGTTACAGTAGTGTTTTCAGATGAGTCTTTATGAATGCTCTTTATGTTGTTGAGAGATGCTCCAATGATGTTGTGTTTGGCTTTATCTGGATGTAAAATTTTTGAGAAAACCTTTTTTTACAACAGAACATTTTACTTATGAAGAATGCCTTTCAGTTTTGGATGGTTTTGCTTTGTTTTATTTTGGCTTTTTTCTTAGAACTTTAGCTAAATCTTAAAATACCTGCTAATCATGTCTAGTTGAATACAAAACACTTTTGAACATTGGTCACCATTAAGTTGGTCCTAAGCATGACCTTTAAAATGAGCCATCGACTTTTCTGTCTTTTGAATTCACATTTGTGCAGTAAGAGCTTGTGTTGTTTTGAAAATATCTACCCTTATATGGAAATAATTTTTCTTTGTTTCATTTTGACTTCCAAACATGGAAGGTATTTAGGATTAGGTCATCATATTAAAAAAAACCTACCTTAGAGTAGTTATTTCCATTTGTATTTCTGTCCATTAAACTGTTGAACTTAAGCTGTTTTATACATTTTGAAGAATATGGATTTACATTATGAACTGATGAAATATTTTAAAACATAACTGTTATACTAACTTAAATCTGCTGTTACTTGCATCAGTTGGGATGACATAAGTGGTTAAACATAGGTGTTTTGGCTCAGTTTAATAGTAACAAAAAGCCGATGCTTGTATGTAAACTTTGGTTGTGATCTCTGTTGTATTTCTAACAGAAAAATGACTGTATGACAGAACTTGCATTATAGTTTGCTTGAAGAAGGAACCTGAAGAGCGATGGTTAAGAAGGGATAGAAAAAGATCTTTTGTTATCTGTGGCAGTGGAATGGATTGTACTGAGGTGTGTGTGGTTGTCAGAACCAGTTGTGTGCGATTGTGGCAGTTATGAAACAGGCATAGGCTTCTTTGGTAGGTGGTATTGGAGGAATGTGTTTTGTTCTGCCTTTTTCTTGTAGTAAAGGGAGGTATATTTCTCTGAGCAAAAGAAAATGAATTTTCTGTCTTCATAAAAATCTTTTCCCTTGATTTTCTTCTTAAAAAGAGATAATGTGCTGTCTGCTGGTTCTGGGTCATTTTCAGGACCCTATGTGTAATAAAATTCTTGCAGTTTTCTGAATGTGCTCATGTTCTCAGTTATTCAGCTAATATGTTAATTTCCCCTTTACATTAAGTCTTTTACTGTTTGTTGCTTTAGGAACTATGCATTTCCTGTTTGGGTTTTTCTTTTTTTTTTTTTTTTTTTCTGATGTGTTTAGTAGTAAGAAATAAAAGTGCCTTTCAGATATTTGCAAATTCTTTAGAGCTGGACTTTTGGACTCTTAAGAGGAGATTACGTAATTTCTCATGGTATTTAAATGCCTAGTTTTAATCCTTACAACCTTTGTACATTTGTGAATCTGTATAAGGTTTTATATCATGGGTATATATGAGTTCGTAGCATTCTTTCCCTCGTATGTTGACAGTCCTGGAAAACATCAGGTATTGTAACCAAGTGCCGTATAATGTTCTGTACATAAAACTTTCGTATACCTTCTTACACACAGGAATTTTTACGATCTATTTTAATTTTACACTATTAGTCACTGAACCTTTCTGTGTCTGTTGTATTCATTATCAAAATATTTACATGAAAGAGCCATGAGATGTGCAGTATGTGTTTTGGAGATGGTTATTTCTTATAGGTGTCTTAGTATACGCACGTGAAGACAGAAGTTTAAAAATTCCATACAATCTCTGAAGATCATGGATAGTAGGTGTGAAATCTTGTTATAGAAGGCATCTAAGTCCTTTTCCATACATGAATCAGAAATCCAGAATGAGGTCCAGGTTTAGGTTGTCTGTAGAAATCTTATAAAACTGGGAAGTTTCTTTGGTCAAAAATCATATACATTGTTATTTTTTCCTGTACACTAGTAGGTGTAATGATCTAAGTCTGAAACTTGATACTGTTGATATTGTGTTATTTTTAGAAACATAGCCTCATGTTTGTTAAAGGAGAGCTGATCTACTTTTTTTTTTTTTTCAGATATTTTGCCCAAATCTGAAAAACACAGAAAGTTAATTGTTACAGCAGAAGTTTTGCCTGATTTGGATGCAGAATCTGTATGTACCTGTATAAAAAGGAAATTACTCTGAAAACATTGATTTCATACCTGAGTAAATAATAGTTAATTGCGGATAGTGATTGTTGCCTATTTATATTTGTGGGACTGAGCTTCTGCATAGCCCCCAGTTTTCTGTCAGTTAAAATGCACTTCTGTTAATGACTTTAACTAGAATTATTTAAATTATTTAATATCTTCTGTCTGGGGACCTTTAGATTCTTGGCTAAGCAAACTTAAGTGAAAAAGAACTTAGAATCATTTGTAATGGTGAGCAGTTAATAATATGAGGGAAACAGTAGAAGTGTCACCCTGTGGATAGTTTAAAGATAGAATATACAAACCATGCATTGTAAGAAATAATCTTTCTCTGGCAAGGCATTATTGCAACCTAATTAGTTTATTCATCTTGTATGCCTATGTACTTTATGAAAATCAATTCAAATTAAAACACAAGAGAGCTAATAGTGTCTCAAAACTTTTCACTTTAACACTTCAGAAAATACTCATTGCACTAGAACATCTGTAATTAGTCATTTCTGCCCACTAATTTCTGCAAAACTGATTGTGAGGGCTACTTACTGTTTAAAAAATATACATGGAGCTGCTTTTTAATATTTTTAGGTATATATTTATTCAAACTCTCTTAGTATTACTACTCCTACCTCTACTACTATTATTCTTTAAAAAAGAGACCTCTTTGTAATGTGTGCTAATGTCCTAGTGTTTGTCTGTGGAAAAAAGGACAGTGTGTCAGGGTCTTAGCTAGCTGCAGTAATCTGTTCACCACACTTAGAACTGCTAGATCCATAGAATGCTCTAATGCTACTTTGCTCATTTGCTTAACCTTCCAGGTGCAAATGGGCTGTTTCATGTAAGTAACTCAGTATCAGTTGAACCATGACCTTGAATCTTTATTTTCCAAGGCTGTCCATATATCTCGGTTACCTTTGTGGTAGGCTTTGCTGGAGATTCCTTCAGTAGCCATCTAAAAAGCAAAAATCTTATAAGATCTTACAGTTTATGCGGAAGGATCAACTCAGCAAATGTAGGAACAATTTTAGGGCTTCTGCAGTGATCTTGGAAACTACAGGCTTGCAGATACTACTTCGGCATTTGTGAAAAGATTTAAATTGCTATGTGTGTGGTAAAATCAAAGAGGATATAGCTGTGTTAAAATGGATTAGATAAGCAAGTGGAGAACCATTCTGGTTATTTGACACCACCTCTTGTGTCTGCCCTCTGATCCCGGAAGTCCAGCTGATTTCTGAAAGCTGAATAACGTGAGGATCAATCTCTTTGCACCCCTGCTATGGCTTCAGGGTCAACTGCTGGTCACCAGCGACAGTGGGCATGGCAAGCCAGTATGGAAATAGCTATGCTTTTTTAACCGAAAAAGATACACGGTGTACAAAGGAAAGGCCTATTTCTAGAACCAGAGAGCCTACGAACTTTATGATTTCTTGGGAACTTTGCAGATGTGGACCTTATACTGGCATGTTGGGATGAAAAGGAGGATGGGTGGAGGACATCAGACTGTTCTTAATTTACTCTTTTATTATGAGAAGGTGTAAAGTCAGTAATTTGCTATTATAGCAGAAGTGAAGTGTTTCCTTAAAATAATACAGTTTAAACAAACAGGAACTTTTTTTTTAAACTGTAGGGGCTGACCTATTACAAAATGAAATATAAGTACAAAATCAGATATTGAAATAGGCTGCAAGGTCAGGATTGATTTTGGATTAGATGGAATTGCCTGTTGAAAAAGAAATTAGCAGAGGTAACAAGATATCTGCTATAATTTTCTTTTGAAGTTCAAAATATATTTCTGATTATAAGATAGTGTGTAGTGATTTTATAGTACAAACTACGGTATGTATACAATATATTAGCAGATTGGAAGTCACCTTTCCCTGCTGAATAACAGAAGGTATTTCCAGAATTTAAATCAATATACAGTGGAAAGTAGTGTTCCAAACAAAACATTTTCAAATTTTCATATATACATCAAAGTGTATTAGTCTCTTATGTACCCAACATTCATGACCTTTTGCTGTCTTTTTTACAGGGAATTTCAAGCAGAGGCTTTATATTTTCAGAAGGAACTCAGAAATGTATTTTGTGTATTTTAATCTGTCATAGGAATGATAAGTCCTTTACTGTTAATTCCCTGTTTACCAAGTTGATGGTAGGAAAGTACTGTTGCATTAATTGTGTCCACTCATTCATCATATTGAATTTACTCTGTTTTCATCTTTTTCTTCACAGCAAGCCATTGACAGTGAGGTAAAAGCAGAGGCAGTACCATCAGTCACAGTGAAGGTACTGTGCCCAACTCAAACAGTAGCATTCAGGATTACTGGTGGCAAATTTTAACAAGCCTGTCACTTTCTGTATATTTCACTTAGATCGTGAAAATGAGTAATGTTTGAAATGCAATATGTATGTAATTTTTTTTCTGCTTAATATGACAAGGTGTCATTCTAGCAAGCCTTCTACCAAAAGTCAGAAAGTGATAGGCTTATCGAGAAGCAGACACGAAAACACGATTAGGGTGGAAGTTGTTTTCGAAGTGATAAGAATAATTTTTCCAATGCATTTCAAAGGGAATAAATATCTGGTTACTCAAAATGTGAAGTTTATTATCTTCATCTGCCTTTTTAGTTGTCAATAAACAAAAATAGACTTTCTTTTGCAAAAAGACTTTCATCGCTTTTGCTAATGAAAAAAAAAAATGCTGGAAAAATCTAACTTGAAAGTTGTCATCATTGCAGTCCTCCATGAGAACTGCTGCCTTTAAGTGATTCTAAAGAAAATGTGTGTGTGTGCGCAAGTGGAGTTTCTCCTTAGTATTACCTAAAAAGGATAATGATTTTCATTTCTGAGTTTGAGAGTATCTTTTAGGAATATCAGTGGAACCTTGTTTTTAAGAACCGTCCATCCTGAGAGAAACGTTTAGCGGGTAACCAGACTATTGAACCAGATTCCATAACACTGCTGTGGTTTAGTTTTACTCAGTCCAACAAATTTATCTGCATTTTTAAATGCTAAAATGATACAGGATAAAATCCTAATCCTAATGAAGTCTGTGACAGCTTTGCTCGATGCAGTTCAGATGAACGATATTGGACTTTGAATCAGGCTGTTTGTGAAAATTAGGGTACCTTAAAATATGTAATGTAAATTTGTTACCTCCAGAGAAAGTTATGAATTGATCAGCTTTTAGTTTACATTGGAGCAAATATATTGTATAAGTGAGTTATTACAGAGGAAAGTATTGTGTTCATAGTTGCCAAATTCAAGTTTTGGAGAATGTTTATGATTTCAATGTTGGAACTTGGGTAACTCCCATTGTTCTCCCTCATGTACTCGTTGCTATTGTAAGACCAATGACAAACACTTTACCAACTCTATTAACACGTCTATAGTAATTTTAATCTTTCTTTTCCGTTTTCTTGTTTAGAGATCTTATACCTTCTAATGAAACAAAAATAGTAAGTGTAGGTGTTATCATGCATTTGGTTCTATCCAGAATATTTTTTCCTATGAAAAATTCAATTAATTGATCTTCATATGTCTCCATTCTAATTAATGGCAGTTGATGGAAAAGTTCTTTTGATTAATGGATTAAACGCTTTAATATTTACAAAGTTATAAGCATTGGTTCCTGTGAAAGTAAGAAATACTTGTACATGGTGGTTGCATGTTATGGCTCCCGTCAGATTAATTTGAACTTAACCACTGAATTTGGATAAGTTGAGAACAAATGGGATAAATGTTAAAATCAAATATTTTCTTGAGTTGTACAACTGCAACCAGTGTGTAAATGCCTACGTTACATGTCTTCTGCAAAGTAGGTAATGTTACCAGTGGATATTATTTGGCATTGTAATGGTGATCATTGTACCAAAAAATCTGTAGGCAGTGCATTGCATTCTAAAAAAACCTTCCGTAATTTGTGACAATTACTTTTCTATTAAAAACTTAATTTTTAAATTTAATTATGCACCAGTGACAGTCCTGTCTGAAGAGTTTTAGTAAAATCAGGTACTTTTGACAAAAGTTTCTGGCTAAGAGGATTATTCACTTCAGGCTCCTGTGTGCACCACAAAGCCAAACATAATTGAGAAATGCACTGAAGTAGCATTTGCCTGTAACGTTGTCACTGTCTTGATTACAAATTCTGAAGTGTGCAGTCTCATGTCTGCATGATTTTAGCTCATTTAATTGACATAGCGTCTGTAAGGCTATTGTTTCCATGTTCATTGTTCATCTTACTGAGATTCTGGCTTCAGAAAATGGGGCAAAGTTTACCTGATGTGTGTACATCTACTTGAGTTAGACATGAGCTTTCCTTGGTAGCATTAAGAGTGATGGATGGTCTGAGGACTTGTTTACAGCCTAAATGTATGGTTAAGCCAAAATGAATGTTGATGTTAATTCTCATAAAGCAGTCAAACTTCATAACACCTGAGTAATTTTATAACTAATAATATTTTCCTGAACTGATTTAAGCTGGCTGTGAGCTCCTTGGTAGACCAGCAATACAAACCAGATGATAATAAATAGCAGATATGATTTATGTATATGCAGACCACATTCAGATTTTGGTCACGACTATACTTTACTTATAGATCTGAGCTAAGGACATTCTTTTGATATCCATTGCTTTCGCAGAGAAACAAGTGCCTACAACAGAAACAACCAGAGCAACTCCAGGTTTACGATTAGATCAGCTCTCATAATCTAGTGTTGCAATTGTGCTGGGTAATCCTGTATATTGAATTTTAGAATTTGTTTGCAGTGAACAATCAAATAGAACTTGACTCTGAAGTTATTCAGAAGACTCTGAGTTTGTGAGTTTGTCTTTGCAGTTAAAGGAAGTAATTTCTTTGGTTAGATGATGATGATGATGATGATTATTATTATTATTATTATTGCTTTAGTCACCTAAAAGAGGTAACATGTTATTTACATAAGAACAAATGCACGTGACACTTGGAAAATATTAAAATTTTAATTAACACTTTAACATTAGCTTGGCTTGGGTTAAAATGACAAAGAACATGAGAAATCCCCTCAGTTTTTTGTTGCCTTTCAAGTTATTGTGTTTTATTATTGACTGTAAGTAAATAAGAATTATAAAAGGAAAATACTGGTTTTAAAGTTGAAATTTTAAATTCTTAAACATCGTTACTGAATTGCTCTTTACAAGTTTTTGATATTTTTTTGCTGGTTATGTTTGTTTTCTGTTATACAGTGATTAATTTCTTGCTTCCTTTAAATACTCCTCTATGTCACTCGTTTTAGGTAACAATAGAGAGCAGAGTGACTGCACAGAAACCAAACCTGGTAGTATGTGTACAAGCTCCATTAGCAGTGACCTGTGATCAGTTCTTCTTGGATGATCTAGGTAAATTATTATAGTCTGTGTCATGTTACTTTTTTATGAGAATGTTTGAAAGCATGTCCAGTGATTTGATAAATGTGAACTGATGGAAACAACTATCATAGTTTAGTAGAATGTTTCCCAAAATGCTAGAAAATACGTTGCTTTCATTTGGATGCTCTTATTACTTGATTTAATTTTGTATTGTTTTTAGAACCAGATGCATCTGAAACTGTGGTCCTGTCTGTCTTTTTGAAGGGGAATTGTGCTCCATCAGAACTTGAAGGAAATTGTGTGGTTTCATATAATACACCAACAGGTAAGCCACTGGAGATTTCAACTTGTTTTGCCTTTTTTGAGGTCTTTTTCTTTACATATTTCTTATAAATTTTCCTTTGAAATACATTACAGGCAGCAGTAATTAAAGAAATAATGTTCATCAGAGTCTAGTCTTCAGTTTTAGTTAATATTTTATATAGCATCATTAAGTTATCTAATTGGTTTTAAAGAGGTAAAATCATGCGCTCATAGCAGGGGAAGCAGCTGTACAAGCTTTCCCACTCTGTCCTATCAGTTTGCTTCTGTGCTGCCTTTTAAGGGACCAGCTCCTCAAGTGAGAAGTTAATTACATCATTATGACTATTCAGCCTTCTGGGCTGCCCACAAATGTGACAATAACTGCCTTGCCACAGGGGAGGAGATTTGAATAAGCATTGGGTGTGATTATTCCTCACTTCCGCTTTAACAAGTGAACATACTCATTTTAAACAAATGAAGTAATCCAAAGGAGTAGAAACTAAGTCATTCTGTTTTATTATGCCCTAACAACCCTAGTGATAGAATATGTAAATTTACCCTGCTATCCATAACTGAAGACTGATTAGCTCAGTTTTCTGCACACAGCCCTGTGAATTTGTCAGGCTACTGAGAAACTGTGTTTAGGCAGGGCTTCCATGTTAAGTTAAATGCTGCATAAACCAGTTTAAACTATGTGTTCTTCACTTCTCACTGCTTGGCTTTGCTTCTGCACCTCCTCCCCTGTTGTGCTCACACAGTCAACAGTTATTTCTCAGCCAGATTTGCTGATTTGTTTCACTGTGCAAACACAGGCCTGTGCCAGCACAAATGGAAGGGTGACATGGAGTGGACTGGCGTCAAAGACATGCATGTGGAGATAGGGCTTCTGTGAAGGGTGGTGGTCTTGAGTACCTTATCCTGTGTAGACACTTTTATTTAAGCTTTTACTTCACATCACTTCTCACTTTAACCATTGTGTTTATGTTGATAGGCTGTGTGATGATAGAAATGTTTATTTCTAGCCAAAACTTAAACTCATGTTTTTAAAGAAATCTTACCCTCCTTAGATGAGTCTTGTAGGTATGTTCAGAGGGTGAGGGAGAGAAGGATGCTCCTCCCTCTTTCTTGGGAGCCCACACAAAAAGCCTGCACAACTTCAGTCCCTTTCTGTGATGACCCTGCTTGTTCCTTGTGAATGAGATGCAGTACATGCATAACTGTCCAGCTTAGTGATGTGGCTTTAGACACATTTTGTGGTACAACTGTATAGGCAATATACCTTTGAGTATCTTGGATCCTCTGATTTTGAAAGCTTGGTATTTGTTTTGCTTCTGTGATTTTGCTAGCTTGCTTTTTGTTTTGCTTCTGTGATTTTGCTTTGCAAGACCAGAGTATCAAATTTGAAGGGTATTTCTCACCAGCAAATTAATGTATTATTTCTTTCAGGTGGTGCTAGTTAAGCTTACGCTTGTATTTTAGATATTAGGTTGGATTTTGCAAGCCTTTTGGTTAGGGAAGTAAAGAAATATGGTATCTTAACTATGACTGATTTTTTATATGCAATTAAAAAAATCTCCAGAAGACATGAGGTCTAACAGAGTTTCAGAACTGTAGAAGAAATTTTAAAAACTTACCTTTAACAGTAGAAGTTGGAAAACTTCTAAATAAAGAAGCATAATTAAGGCCTTGCTAAATTTTTGGATATTTGTTTAAATTATTAAGCTGGGATAATTCTGTTCAATTACATACAAATAGCAGTGTTACTTGTACAAGGCAATCAAATCCTTAAGTCTAATATAGTAGTAAACAAAAGTTAAGTGCCTTTGTAACTTCAGTTTATCTGAATAGGGACTTTTTCCTCCTTTGTTTTTTAAGATATCCAGATTTGTGGCCAAATCAGTCTTCGGTGTATCTCTGTGGGATTCATACAGCTGAAGGTTAATGAGTCACTCAGTTGGATGGGATTGCACTATTGATGAATGTGGTCTCATGTCTGGGCTTTGGCTAGTATTACGTCTTTACGCATTGTCTACTTAGCAAATGTGGATTAAGTTCTTTAAAACCTGTTACTACATTTCCCTTTTATCTTGACTAGCATCTTATATATTCTTTTTTTTTTTTTTCTTTTTTCCATTGCTGGTTATATGGCAGAGTTCAATCCTGAAGGTGAGTAAATGGAAAGTGCAAAGATAGAATGGTTTCAGGACAGACAGCATATGCTGAATAAAACAGATTTGGAAGGGAGCTGTGATTTTACCTATTATTTCTATAAGTAATTATCATCCTTGATTTGATGCTATGAAGAGGTGGATATCTGAGAAAATTGAAAGTAAATGAGGCTTAGACTTAAAAAGACATTTGCTCATTGGGAAAAATAGAAAGTAGTAAAGATATTTTGGTGATCACACAGAATCACAGAGTCACAGAACGTTAGGGATTGGAAAGGACCTCAAAAGATTATCCAGTCCAATCCCCCTGCCGGAGCAGGAACACCTAGATGAGGTTACACAGAAAGGCATCCAGGCAGGTCTTGAATGCCTCCAGAGTAGGAGGCTCCACAACCTCCCTGGGCAGCCTTTTCCAGTGTTCTGTCACCCTCACTGAGAAGAAGTTTCTTCTCAAATTTAAGCAGAACCTCTTGTGTTCCAGTTTGTACCCATAACCCTTTGTCCTATCACTGGATGTCACCGAGAAGAGCCTGGCTCCATCCTCGTGGCACTCACCCTTTATATATTTATAAACATGAATGAGGTCACCCCTCAGTCTCCTCTTCTCCAAGCTAAAGAGCCCCAGCTCCCTCAGCCTTTCTCCACTCCCTTCATCATCTTCGTTGCCCTGCGCTGAACTCTCTCCAGCAGTTCCCTGTCCTTCTGGAACTGAGAGGCCCAGAACTGGACACAATATTCCAGGTGTGATCTCACCAGGGCAGAAAAAGGAGAAAAGGAGATGTGCCAGGAGGCAGCAGACGTACCCGCAGCAGCCGGGTCCCTGAGCGCTGGGAGATGCGGCTGAACTGCCGGGGACTCTGGGTTCTCCAATGGTCCAGCCCGGCTGGGAGTTCTGCCAGGGCTCTCTCCTACACGCAGCCACCTCACCTCAGAAAACAGCCCCAGCTTTGGGACCTCTTGCCTGTTTCCTCCTCTCATGCACTAAAAATTGTCAAGGCACAGAGTGAAAAGATGGCCATGAGGGGGACTGATCAACCTGCCAGCAAAGAGACGGATGGGATCACACGGACACATGGGCCTGTTCTCATCAGCCTCAGTCCTGCACAAGTCAGACTAAACCCAGTGCAATCAAGCTTCATCTTTTTATTCAAGGTGCCATGTGCAATTTGCAGAAAAAACATCAAGACAGGAACATTTTCTCAATTAGAAGACTCTGTGTGTGAGTTCATAGCAGACTGTTTCTCAACTGTTCGTTAATTAGCAGCTGCTTCCAGCAAAAGCAAGCCCCCCAAAACATGATCTGTATAGAGCATAAAGAAACACCACTATAATGGCTGGAAATAAAACGCACCACTGGACTATATATATGACAAATATTGCACTGTTACCTTCTCCCCATCACATACTGTCAAGAGCTGCAGGGGAAGGGTTGATTTGCAAACTGCACCCGAGTGAACAGTTTGCTGTGGAAGCCACGGTCGTAGGGCACGGGTAGGAAGGTCCCAGCGTTGAACACTCACAGAGAGAAAACCCGCTGAGTCCCCAAACCCATCGGTGCCAAAACATCCACTGAGGCAAGAGGTATCTAAGGAAGAGAAGGTCAAAATGCAGCGAGTCATTGCGCAAAGTGCCAGTCAGAAGGCACCTTCCTGTAATTGAACGGGAGATCGTCACAGGCAGGAGTGCTACAGGAAGTAAGGCTGGACCGGCAACAAATCCACACTGTATTTTTGCAAAAAAGGGACACTATTAGGTTGATTATTCCCCTGGCTTGTAGCTACAGGAACTGATTCGGGGCCAGCACCCCAAAGGCTTCCTCCCAAGGGTGCTGGGTGGAGAGGTGAGCGGGCAGAGGGGGGAGATGTGGGGGGCTGCACATGTGTGGCTCTGTCACCCCCACGTCACAATGCCAGCACCTGGCAATGTTGAGGTCACAATGCCCCAGGGCACTATAAAAGGGAGCAGCCTCCCGTGCCCACCGCCAGAGCTGGCCCGGGGGCAGCCCCAACACATCCCCGAGGAAGCACTGGAGCAGCTGGTGGAATCACAGGGCAGGGTCTGAGGGAGGAAAACCTTGCATGAGGCTGCTGGAGGTTCTCCGCTGCAAGGAAATCTGCTGACAGGGCCACCTTCCAAATTCATCTGATGCATGGAAATCCTTTCCAGCTGGATAGCAGTGGCAAGACCGAGGGAATTCCTTCTTGAGGAGCAGTGCAGAGCTCACCATTCTCATCCCCTGTGGGGCCAGGGCCAGTAGCTGTAAGAAGTGGGATACCCAGATGTTACAAGGGGGCCCAGGGCTCTCACCCCCATCAGAAGGTATGTGCCTTCTTGCCACAAGGTGACAGAGCCAGTGCCGAAGATGGAACATGCTTAAGGGTATTCAGTGCCTTCTGGTAGTGCAGGGATGGGAAGCAACGACAGCAGAAATTTCTTCAGCATGTACTGCTAGGGAAAGGAGGAGGTAGGAACAGAAGGAGAGAAGACTTCAGCTGGAAGGGACCTACAATGATCATCTACTCCAAATGCCTGACCACTTCAGGGCTGAACAGAAGTTACAACATAGTATTAAGGGCATTGTCCGAAGGCCTCTTCAACACTGACCAGGCAAGGGGCATCGACCACCTCCCTGGGAACCCTGTTCCAGGGCTTTGATCACTCCTTTGGTAAAGAAAAGCTTCCTCTTCTCAAGTCCAAAGCTCCCCTGATGGATGCAGCTTTGAGCTGTTCCCACACCTCCTGCTCTTGGCTATCAGGGAGATCAGCAGCTCCCTCTCCATTTTCCCTCCTTGGAAGCTGTAGAGAGCAACGAGGTCACCTCTCAGCCTCCATCTCTCCAAACTAGACAAATCCCAGGTCCTCAGCATCCATCAACCAGAAGAAGCACTAGCTCACAGAGTAGTTCTACAGCCCCCATACTCCCGACAAGCTGAAGCTCCGACACAAGAGAAATCCCCTACGTCGAGAAACCCTGCGTGAAAATCTACAACCTAGAAATAGGGAACACAACGTCAGACGGAGCACCATCAGTTTCTGGCACTGGTTGAACACATCAGAGTAGAAAAATGCATGCTGGTGTGTCAGGCAAGGCACTGCCACAGGAAAGGCAAGCCTTCGTGCAAAGCCCTGGTCAGCACTCACCTGGACCATTAGAGACATTGCTCCTTCCTCAGGTTGAGGAAAGATAAAATCCATCCAGGATGAAAGCAAATCAAGACTAAGTAGTTGGTTAGGAACACGGAGGGCCTACAGAAGAAGGCAACGGCTAGAAGAAGCAAGACAAAGCTGAGAGGGCTGCCATGACTTTCAAGGAAGATAGCAAGGATGAAGGCCAAAGGAGGAAAAGAGCTATCAAGTGCAAGCAAAGATAGGGTCAACAGCACAAAACCAGTCAAGACTTCTCCCCAAGCAGACAACCTCACCGTAAATGACAGCGCAGCAGCAAATGTCACTTGCTGCATTGGGAAGGAACGGCACAGGGACTGACAGGGCAACCTTCCAAACCTATCTGATTGATGGCTGGCTGGATGGAAAGCCTTTTTGGCTGAATAGCAGTGGCAAGACCGAGGGCATGATGCCTTCTTGAAGAGCACTGCAGAACTCGCCATCTTCATCCCACGCGCAGACAGGCTCAGGAGCTGTAAGAAAGAGGATACAGAGTGGTTGCAAGGGGTTGCAGTGCTTTGGAGCACTCACTGGTGTCCTGACAGGCACAGGAAGGATTCTTGACCCGAAGCTCCATCAGCTCAGAGGCATTTGGGCACTCTCAGAAGTCTGAGAGATGGCTCCAGGTGGAGGGAGGATAGGATAGGACAGGATAGGGCTTGAGCAGGTCCTGGGAGGTGTGAGCAGCCTGTGGGACAAGGAGCCAGGTCTGGCTCACATGCTCAGGGAACAGCCGATCGCCAGCACTGGGGTCAGGAAGGAATTTTTTCCCCCGGGGCAGATTGGCACTGGTCCCTGGGGGTTTTTTGCCTTCCTCTGCAGCATTGAGCATGACCACTTTGCAGAGCTCCTCTGGGCCCTTTTGGCTCGGTTCCTACCTGCTGCTCAAGCACCAGGAAGATGGCCTCTCGTGCCCTGCAGCTGGGGGGAGGAAGGCTTTTTTTTCCCCCGATGTGGGACACCAAGTGTCTCTGGGGGTTTTTTGCCTTCCTCTGCAGCATTGAGCACGGCCCCTTGCCACGGCTTCTTTGGGCCATTTGGGCTGGGTGCCTGCTGCTCCACGAGGTGGCCCTAAACTTAGCTAGAGCAGCCTACCTAAACCAGCATAGAACAGCTCACCTAAACCAACCTTCAACAACTCAAAACAGCCAACCTTAAAGAACCTAAACCAATCTGCCTTAAAAAACTTCAAACAATCAGCCACAAACAACCTAAAAAGAACCTTCAACAATCTACAACAAATTACCTAAACCAACCTAAATCAAACAAAATAAACCAACCTAAACACCCTAAACCAAACCCACCTAAAACAAATGACCTAAACAATCCTACCTAAAATGGCCTAAACCAGCGTTCTTCAACCAAACTTCAGCAACCTAAACCAACCAAAATAAACCAACCAAAACACCCTAAACCAACCTACCTAAAACAAATGACCTAAACAATCCTACCTAAAACTACATAAACCAGCGTTCTTCAACCAACCTTCGGCAACTTAAATCCAAACAAATGAAATAAATCTAAACCAACCCATCTTAAACAACCTAAGCCAGCCCTTAAACAATCTCAAACTACTTAAACCCCACCTAATAAAGTATAAAACCACCTGAAACAACCAAGCTAAACTAACGACCTAGGCTAACCAACTTAAACCAACCTCAGAAATATGAAACCAAGCAACATAAACAACCTGAACAAAACCACCTAAAGCAAATGACCTAAACCAAAATAGAACTACCAAAACCAACCTAAAACAACCAAGCTAAATCAACAACACTTCAACAAACAAGCTAAAACACTCGAAAAAACCTATATGACCAAAACCCAACCAACAAACACCCTACCCCATGCAGTGCCTCACTTGGATGTGCCTGCAGTCTTGAAAGCTTGACTACCCCAGCTCCTACAAATGCACCTTGAACTTCTTTGCAGCTTCTAGAAGGGGAGCGCAACTACCGTATACCCTTGCCCCATGAATGGTACCCCTCCAACAGGGAAGGTCATCCTCTTGGAGTGACCGCCTGGCTTTGGGAAGGACACACATGGAGCAGGGAGGGAGGAAGGGGACACCTGTCTAGCCAGCCACATCAGTCCAATCAACCCTGGCCATCAACGGCGTGACAGAGGTCTCAGCCAGATTGCTCTCACATCCAAAACAACCAACTACAACCTAAAACCAACCAAAACCACCAAAAGCAAACGACCTATATGATCTCAACCGACCATCCTAAACAATCCAGCCTAAACCAACCAGCCAACCTGCAACCATCAACCCACCTACAAACAAACAAACGGACAAAATTAAACAACTAAATAAAACTAAATAAAAGAAACAAAATCCTGATCCTACTTTTCTTCTTTGTGTTTTGTGTCCTTGAAAGTGGTTTTGGAGCTAAAACCCCCCTGGCATTTCAGGGATATAGTAGTCTCATCGTTATTCAGTTCATGGTGAGCAAACAGAATAGGAAAGTTCTGCTCTGCTATGCCCGGAGTTCTGCATGACGAGCTCTGACCCAGCCCTGAGGGCTCCCTCCATCCAGGAGAGCCGCTCTCTGCAGGGCAGGGCCCAGGCCCAGCCTGGGACAGCGGCAGAGACGGGACGGGCACACACGCCTACAGCACGGCTCAGGCAGGGACTCAAGGCCCCAGGCTGAGCTGAGACACGTCCCCTGGGCCCCTGGCAGGAGACAGTGGCAGTGGGTGGGGGTCCCAGGGGAGACTGGTCCCAGCCGCTGAAGCCTGGGAGCACCCCCAGTACCCTGGCAGAACTAGACTTGCAAACATTTCCTTCCGTGCCTTCGAAATATGTGCTCACTGTAAACAATACATCTGACTACATCAATGACCCTACTGTGCATCCTCACCATACCAAGTGCAGGCTCCCTGGAGAAATCTTGGGTTTCCCCTCTCTCTTTGCACTGAAGAATCACACAGGATCACAGAATGTTAGGCATTGGAAGGGACCTTGAAAGATCATCCGGTCCAATCCCCCTGCTGGAGCAGGAGTGCCGAAATGAGGCTACGTAGGAAGATGTCCAGGCAGGTCTTGAATGTCTCCAGAGTAGGAGACTCCACAACCCCCCTGGGCAGCCTGTTCCAGTGCTCTGTCACCCTCACTGAGAAGTTTCTTCTCATATTTAAGTGGAACCTCCTGTGTTCCAGTTTGAACGCATTACCCCTTGTCCTACCATTGGTTGTCACCAAGAAGAGCCTGGCTCCATCCTTGTGACACTCACCCTTTTTATATTTGTAAACATTAATAAGGTCACCCCTCAGTTTCCTCCAAACTAAAGAGACTCAGCTCTCTCAGCCTGACGTATATTGCACTTTCTCATATGTAACAGAAATTTTGCAAGCTATTAAGTGCCTTGTGCATTGAGATTGGAAATGGAAAACACAATTATATGTTCTTTACCATATTTTGAGATCTTTTTTTTGAGTTTCAGCAAGTATTTAGGCAGCTAAATTACAGCTTTTTTGGTGCAACTGAAACAGCTATTAAGGATTTGTAGTTAATACCGTACTGTTTGGACTGAGTAGCTCTGGGAATTAAGTCACTTAACATCTCTTCATTCCAATTCTTTTTGGAAACATCTTATTCAAGGCTAAAAGGCTGCTTTCTAACTGAGAATACCAGCAGTACAAAACCTAACTGTGATTGTGGTAGATATTTGCGAAAGGTACAATTGAAAAACAAAACAAGACTGGAAAGTTAGTTAGGTTATGTATAGGAAGACTAAAAAGAGAGAAGGGTAATGTTACAAAGTAATTGTGTATATGTGTTGAAAAAATACAGTCCGTGTAGAAGATATTTCACTAACTTAAAAAATATATATTGAAAACAAATTCCCTCATGTTTTGGGGAGGGGGTAAAAGTTGCTTGTCATAGATTTAGAGAGAACTGAAAGGGTGTTTTCAGTTTTGCTGTTTTCCTAAACAAATGTATACATATTTGAGTCTTGCTTTTCAATACGTATGCTCTTGCGAGCATACTAATTGAAGTAATAGAGTAGATAACTGTGTTAATGATTCCCTTCCCTTTCTGGTTTCTGGATATTTCAGGGGACCTTAAGGTGCCATACAGGAAACAGATGCTTGAACCATCTCAATAGAATACTATTCTTGGCAAGAATATCTATCACCATGTGGCAGATTTCTGCTATACAAAGTGATTTTTAAAATTATTAAAAAATAGAGTAAATATGTCAGTAAACTATATAAGTGTATGTAATTTGAAAGGGTGACATTCTAAAAATGAAGATTTGGAGTTTGTTTTAAGAAATTTCTACTCAAGATGAAAACTTGATGTTGAAGAGAGTATTGTGGAGCACAGTAAACAGACAGAATTATCTGGGACAAAATTTACTTGGGTTACTGTGAGTTGCACTGGATTAGTTAAGTTTAGGGACATCAATACCAGAAAAAGTATAAATTATCTTAATATTTCATATCCTAAATCAGAGATCTGAGCTTTAATGTTTTTAATTACGTACATACATATATATATATATGTATATAATTAAGATGGATGAATGAGCAATTTGGAAGGAAAATCTTCAGTGCATATAACTGTTTTATTACTTTTATCAGATAAGTGCATAGTATGCCTTTAAATAGTAGTAACTTATGCGATAATGTTACAAAATTTCTGTTATGTCTCAATTAGAAGAGGATCTGAAATGTTATCACATTTTTTCTTTATTACAGTGCTAAAACTGTATATTGTGCAATGTATCACAAATCTAGATAGAGATGTATTGCTAGGTGTAACACCAAAGCACTGAGGAAGTTCTGGCTTCCACACATTGCTACTGCTTTGTGTTTCTTTACTACCATTTAAAATTCTGAAATATTCTGAAAACATTTCCCAGCAAGAGTTTTTCACTGTAGTGACAGATTTTGTTGGAGCTTTTTGGTTTGCTTCTAAAATATAGTTGTTTTGGGCTCATGAGCTACAAATCTCCCCTGCCCTCTCCCAAAGTCAGATACTATTTGATTTAGTTTTTATTTGAACTTTATCTGAAACATTGAAAAGTTATGTTTATGATAAGGCAGACTGGGAACAGACTATCTAGGAAAAGCTGGTTTGAAACAAGAAGAAAAACATCTTGGTTTAAATAAGAATATTTCAAAATATTTTTGGCTAGTTTTGTCACTAATTTTTTCCTGTTGACAAGTCTTCATGTTTAAGTGCAATAATGAGATGTTTGTGTTTCGTTGTCATCAAGAAAATATTTTAATTTTCTCATCAGATGATGAAGATACGGTTGAGTGAATCATTCGGAAAGGTCGTGGGTTTATTGTCAAGCATTTTTTCAGGAATTTTCCTTGGAACCCAGAGATATCCTAGTTTTTAGGACCTGTCCTCAAAATGGGCTTTCTGCTTGTTTTACAGTGATTTTGTCTTTTTACAAGCTGCTGCAGAGTAGTTACTTGAAGGCATTATCTGCCAGCCAAAAGGGCTAATGAATTGACAATGAGAGGGATGAATCTGAGCCTTCTAGTAACGTTTTCCCCCTGATATGAGTATCAGAAATAATTTTTCATTTGAAGGGATCCGCCAAGCAACAAAGTTGTGAGCAAAAAAGGTTGCTTGGATCACTGTTGAATGGTTGAGATCTATTTTTATACTAACCTGCCAAGCTTACATGACTGATAACTTTTCATGACTTCTCTGTCTCCATACAATCCATGACAGTAACTTACTCTATTCTCTCTAAAAATGTACTTTGTTAAATTCTGCTGAGGTGAGTGTTGGGGTTAGTGTTTGATTTTCATGGATTATTTGGGAGAGAATGAGTGATTGCTGCTATGACATTAATACTGTCCTCAGTGAGATGAGTATTGGTGCCTGTAGTGATGTCTGTATTCAAACAAAACAAAGTTTCCCTGTTAGTTGCTTCCTCAGAAAATTCTCCTCAAAAACCCCGTAATCTGGCTGCCCAACTCTGCAAGAACTTTGTATTTCAGAGCAACTAGCCCTTTTACCTTTCACATAAAACATACTGGGCAATTTCTGACATGCCAGCAATTTTAAACAATGTTTCTATTTGAGCAAATATTGTACGCATTCTACTGAACATATTTCCTAAATGTTAGTGTTAAAACTTCCTCTTTCCTCTTGCACCATTCTGATAAAATTGCTTATTATATTAAATCCCAGTACCAAAGGTAGTATGCAGTTTGTTCTACAGTTCTGTTTTATTATGATGCAATGAGTTGAAAGATAAAATTTCACATACCTTTGGGTAATAATCTCTGTTAGATACAGTTTTTTCTAAGCCAAACCCTCATGGATTATATGAAGGTTGCATAGATGTTATTTAAGGGTATAAAAAAAGAGTAAAAATAAAAGTGTTCTTCTTAAAAAGGATTTAGTTTGTGATATTCCTGATGAAAACGTACATGCTTCAATTTTGTTTAAAAGTATCAGGAGTAATCACACAAGTATAGTCTATATTAAAGTAGAATTGTTTGTCTAGTACTAAATGAAATGTTGATCTTTATTGCATGGTAATTGGTGTAAATACAGGTATGTAGTGGATTTGGCTAGTAACTCTTGCTTTCCCATTCAGTTGAAAAGGTAATTAAAAATATTCAAATGTAAAGTTATTTTAGGTAGAAAATGGAACAAAAATCTAGAGTTTTATGTAGTTTTTGTTTTAATATATTTCTCACTTGTGTTAAAAGTATCTTGTTATACCTCTTTGAGGACAGCAGTATGAAGTATCTTGTATTCAGGAGATGCATACAAAAGATGAATCTCTGTTCTTTTGTTTTAGGAGTACTGAGTGTTGCACAGTGTAACTTCAGGCTGCCTTTGCGGTTAGTTTGCTTTCCAGCTCAGCCTTCAAAAGCAGCAAACCACAAGCTAACGATTGATACCAATAAACCTCCCATCAGTTTTCTCACCATTTTTCCAGGTAAGTCTTTGATTTTATCTATAATAGGTGATGTGTCAGTAACTTCAACAGGAATTGCTTGTCTGTCCAAAGTACTGAAGTACTTAACAAAGCTAATGTTAAAATGTTTAAAAAGGATATTTAAAAAGAAATGATAGCATAATATTTCAATAATAGTCCATCTGGGCTAGTATATCTGTCTCTGGCAATACTGCAGATTTCTTTACACAGGGGACATGATATAGATCAAATGTTGATGTATCCAGAAAATCATTTTACATAAAATCACATCAGTGGTGTTGTAATTGGGAAAACAGATAAGCAGGGCAAAGAAAAAGTGTTAAATCTTGTATATAAGAGGTACGGTTACTTTGGAGGAAGATTTGTGGAGTTCTTGATATATCATTCTGGAGCTGATCTTATTTAATAGTTTCATTAGCTTTCTTGGACTAAAAAGAAGGTGTACTTAGATGCACAAACCTGATCTACATTTTATAGTCAGGAGAATATTAAAATAGTATGAAAGATGATTAAGGTGCAATTTAGGACCAGAAAAAGAAGAATGAATTTGGGTACTATAAAGTGTAATGCTATCAAAATAATTTCTGCTGTAATTATGTACTCATAATTGGCAAGAGATTGAGGAGGTGAAAGTTACCACAGGAATACTCTGTGGTACAATGTGATACAATCATAAGCAAACAAAAAAGAACTGAGTATGCATTAGACAAAATGTTGCCACACAGGAAACTAATATCATGTTACTGTGCATCAGCACACTGAGTGCTCATTGATGGTATTAAATAAAAGTTAATTCAAGCTCAAAAGTGTAGAAAAAGTCTATGAACATTATCTAGGGATTTGAGGAGGAGAATTAAAATAAACGGAATCATTTAGCTTAATAAAGCACAGGCAAAAAAATGGAATACAGTTGCCTTCAGTAAATATTTTGTGTCTGTATAATTGATCTAGATGATCTTATTAGCACAAGAAGAAATGAATAAACAGGGCTATAAGTGATTGTGAGTAAGCTCAGTCTGGCAGTGATTAAGTTTCTGAACTTCAGAGGCCGAATGTTCTGGAACAGTTTTCTGAAAGCTGTACAGGCCAACAACTTTTTAAGGTGGAGCTGCATCTCTTTTTTGAAATGCTTTTGTAGTACATTTGTCTGAGAGCGGTGGAGTGGGCATGATTATATTTTTTTGATAGTATGATTTTCTTCACTTTGAGAGTAAATATGTAATTCCTCTCAAATGTGTGTGCTATGTAATACTTACTTGAAACAGATAATTTTTTTTTCCAAAGTTCTACATTTTTGGGTTTTAATCATAGGGTTCCATTATGGCTAAGCAGTAATAAACTTATGGATTTCTGCTTAGACATACTTTTGGAATAGAGCATTATTATTAGTAGTATTTTTTTTAACCTAGGGATGCGTTGTTGAAAATGTAGCACAAAGCATAGGCCTAATGTGTTCCAGAAGATATTAAAATCTGATTTCTGTTCATCCCACTTTTATGATATGATCTGTGAAGGAACTTTAGATTCTTGGAGTAATCAATAAAAGTTACGTCTCTTCTGCTCCCCATTTTGCCTTATTTTTAGAGGAAGTTTGGGAGGAGAGGTGACATGCAGTAGTTTGTAAAATACAGTACTCTAAAATTGAACCTTTTAAGCTGATATCATTCACTACATGGGATGAAAAGAATGATGGATTTGCATGGACTTTGCAGAGTAGCTAGTTTTAGCAAGCTAGGTGTTGTGCTGTGTGCTGAAAACTGAAAACAGAGGGTGCTTAAACATTTTCATTCTAATTTCTACATTATTTTTGCATAAATATCTGAATTAAAGCTGACCTTGCATTTGGTAAAAGGTGGTTGTCTTTGGGGTATACACTAATCAGAATTCTTTTTAGATGGTAGAGACTGAACCTCAAAGAAATCTGCAGTGTGTTGCTCAGCTTCCACTTGTGAATGGAGGGAGGGTACACCCAACTACTGCTGATGTTGTTAACTTCTGAGCCTTAAGAAGAGAAGCAGTCTCATCAGATTGCCTTTCCTAAATTACTCATGCAAAGGTTGATGTGCTCCTGGGTGTGGCTTGAGGTTTGTTGAGTAGTGGTGTCAAACTATAGAAAACCATATTTAATTTTCTTTTTCAGACTTTGTTGATCCATCTGGGGATGACCAGGCAAATGCTCTGGGATTTCAGTTTTTAACTGGTTCAAAAACTACTCTTCTTGCTTCAAAAACATCACGTAAGTGCTATTAGTATACATATAAAAGCAGCCTCATAATCAGTTAATATACGTAAAGAATGAGAATATGGATCATGAAAGAAGGATAATCACTGTGTGAGAACTAACACAGGAGTTTCAAAGTGTTAATCAACTGATTCTTATCCTTTTCGAAGTATCCAATTACATTACTGGTGAAGGCACAACATTTTATAACAAAACAAAACATCATACTCATAATATAGTACACTACAGTGACAATTCTCTGAAGAAACTGGATTTTCTTTAGGTTTTTAGCGTTTTTTTTTTTCCTTCATGAGTTAACATTGTCATTATAATAATAGAAAAAGCCCTATTTTCCTCAAAGGTATTTCAGCACCTGTGTTTAGTAGTAGTAATCTACTGGAAATTTGGAAGGAATTAAAAAGCAGGTTTCTAACTCTGCACTGACTTTCAGTAATCCTTGACTTCAGTTAGGCATCGTCTAGACCCTACTTGCTTGCTTCCCTACACCTAAGTAAATGCCTGTCTGTATCTTTAGATGCCAGTATGCCTTTCTAAGTACAGGGTTATGGATTCAATATCCTTCCTATTATGTTTACAGAATGTATGAACATGCGTGTAGATATACTGTTACCTGGTCCAGTTTCTGTTGTATAGGGCAGTTAGTGAAGTAGTCATGTTCCAACCACCTGTGAGTTTGAGCTCTTTAAAAAAGATCGGTTCTCTTCAGTTTGGAGAGTTTATGATCTTGCCCTGTACAACTACTTCACTTGCTAAACCCTTTCTTGGCATGTGCATTGGAACCAGACCAATTCAATTGTGTTTACCATTTTCCATGCCAGCAGGGCACAAAGTCTTCTTTTAACACAACAGACTAACAAATTGAAAAACTAGAGTACCTATTGTGCATTGCATAGAGTTCAAATGGAACACTGTGTGAATGCTTTATGAAAACTGTTTTAACTGAGAAATCAGAACCTAGTTTGTTGATGTGAAATTCTTTCAACACAAAAATAATCTGCCTCACTGCTTTCAAAAATCAGTATTCATGATGGGTTATATAAATATTGGTGGCGTCAGCTGTGGGCTATGAGATAATATTTAATATCTTTTCTAATGTAATCAAATGTGTTAAAAACAGAAACCATCTGGAGAGTAAATTTCATTGTACCAAGATTCACTTTACATTTCTAAGGTTCAAATTTATTTGTATTGCTTTGTGTACACATTGTTTGCATTGCTTTGTGTACACATTATTTGCATGCTGTTTTATTGTTAGTTTGTTTTTAATATGTGTTTAAATAGTAGATCTTGAACAGTTTAAACTAACTAGACATGCAATGATAGATTCTAAAAGCTAAAGAATTTATAGGATTTATAATTAACTTTTTTCTGGATTACATTTTAAATCTTTCACTTGGACTTTGTTTTGCATAGTTGCTAAATTTGATGCTGAGCAAGGGACAAATTTGTGTCTGTGTAATGAATGTATTTTAGCTTCTAGTGAGGCTATAACTTTTAATTCCCCCACCCCAGACCCTCAAGCTTTTCCTCTCAGGTTTGTTTATTCACTAGCTAGGAATGACACTTGCAGTCTTATTATAAACTTTCCCACACTGCTTTACTTGTGAAGTTCACTTTACAAAGGAGATTCAAAATATCTGTTTCTCTTGGTGTGACTACTCATTTCTTGTGCCTGGGAATCCTTACTTTAGAAAACAAACAAGTTGTGTGATGCCACCTTCTATGTTAGCAGCCTGTTTCCAGCATCCTCTTCATGCGTTGGATTGGGTTGGTTACAGAATTTCTTAGGAGGGGGTTGCTTATTTGAAATGTTACCTAAGTAAAACCTATTTGGAAAAAATGTAATAGAGTATCCATAATACAAAAGCATTGTTTGGTAGAATTTCAAGATACTAAAATGGTTGTACTTGAGTGGACAGATCTTATATGGAACTAATGAATGCAGATCAAATTATGTCCTTATTCTGCTATATAACTTATATTTTGTAAAAGTGCTTAAGTAACATTATAATTGTGGAATTGTTCTTCAAAAAGGAAATTGTATGTGTTGGTAAATAGTGACTGGCAGTAATGGTGTTTCAGAAACATAAAAAAGTTCAGTGGGACTCATCAACCTTTATTTCTGTTTTTCCATGAAAGGAGTTAATCTTTGACAGTTGAAGAAGACAACTTTTTCTATATCACTTATCAAATGGACCTTGAGTTCTGAATGGGAAGAACTACATGTAGGAATGAAAGTCTACACGTTATAGTTGGGTTTTACTGCTGAAGGTGCAAATATGAATGATACCTGTTTTCACATGTGTTTTTAATTGTATTAGCTAATCCATTTTGAACAGTGTAGTCATTGAAGATGTTACTTCAGACTGTCAAGAGGACTGTTGCGAAGGAACCCATCCTGATGTTCATTTTGACAGTTAACACATATTAAAAAGAAGCTCGCCCAATGTAGGTTAAAACTTTAAGGTGTTTTTTTTTCCCCTGAAATGTTTTAAGACATTCTTTTAATCATAGTATCAAGAAGACTTAACTTCTAATTGTGGCTGTTTGGATTTTTTTTTGTTTGTTTAGGTTTTTTCTTTGTTTGAGTTTTGGTTTTTTTGTTTTTCTTCTTTGTGGGTTTTTTGGGGGCTTTTTTGTTTGATTGTTTGTTGTTTTTTTCTGTTGATACGGGCTTCCTAGCTGAGAAGTGGACTGAATCGTCTAGACTTCCTTCAGAGAACCTACTGGCAGGGTAACCATACAGGTTGTGATGGTTGAACAACCTGTTGTAGTGTTAAAAGCCTTTGTAACCCTTGGTGTGGTTTAACCCCAGCCAACAACTAAGCACTACACAGTCACTCACTCACTACCCCGCAGTGGGACGAGGGAGAGAATTGGCAGGGTAAAAGTGAGAAAACTTGTGGGTTGAGATAAAAACAGTTTCATAGGTAAAGCAAAGCAAGGGATTCTTTCACTACTTCCCATTGGCAGGCAGGAGTTCAGCCATCTCCAAGGAAAGCCAGGCTCCATAACGTGTAACCATTACTTGGGAAGGCAAATGCCATTGCTTCCAACATCCCCTGCTTCCTTCCTCTTTCCCCAGCTTTTTTTACTGAGCATGACATCATATGGTATGGAATATCCCTTTGGTCAGTTAGGGTCAGCTGGTCCCAGCTGTGTCTCCTCCCAGCTTCTTGTGCACCTCCAGCCTGCACAGTGATGGGGTAGTCTGAGAATCGGAAAAGACCTTGACTCTGTGGAAGCAATAACTACAACATCCCTGTGGTATCAATCTGTTTTTGTCACAAATCAAAACCATAGCCCCATACTGGCTACTATGAAGAAAATCAACTCTACTCCAAACAAAACTGGCACAGTAACCTATTGGTGCTTCTCAGACTTCTTGGTTTTTGTTTGAGAATTTTCTGAAAATCTGTTCTAATTTTCTGTTACAGAGCTTATTTTAACAAAAAGCTAACACAAGTTGGTTAGCTGTTACAAAAAGCACAGGATAAGCAGCAGCACAGTTACTTCTCTATTTTTTTCATTGTATTTCTGTTTAAAGCATGTGTTTAGTACAACTACAGATTCTCAGTTTTGTAGTTTCTAAATCTAATGTGTCTTTTTTGAGAGCTGGAAGATGATGTAAAGCAAATTACTGCAATGCTCTCTACTCAGGCCATGGTAAAATTAAATTGTGTTTGTATTGACCAACAATGTATGGAAACTAAATATGCATTTTGGAGGAAATTAGTTTTATCCTTTTTAAACCATTAATGTATTAGATATGTCAGTTATCAATGGACTGACTGTTAATTTGGCTTGAAAACATCTGAGCTAATTTCCCTCAAGGAAAAAATCACTTAAGGCAAAGTATGGCGATACATCCAACTAAGTCCAGCCATTACATTGTGAGTGTTTAAAAAATGGATATTAGGTTAAATGTTATCTTTAGCAGATGGTGTTCTTTTCTTTAACAGGCATGATTTTAAATAAAACTTGCTTCTTTCCTGTTACACTGTAAATAGAATTTGTCATTTGCTTTTCAGTGAAATACGTAACCTGGGAATGATGCCAGTGCTAATGTCAAACAATCTTGAATTACTAATGTTGAGAAAATTTTAAATAAGTACATTCAAGTTCTAAAGAATTCTGTTTAATTTGATTTACTGTTAACGTTGTTCACAAGGGCAAAAAAAGAATTATTTTATGTCAAACTCCAGCAACTCTTTTTCCTCACAGCTGCATTTTTATCTGTCATTTTGCATAAGGTATTGGTAGATGAGTAGTGAAAAGAAATAAGGAACTGTTGTTTGAAAGTGTTTATCTGGGAAAAAAAAGCCTACTATGATTTTCTATAATGTTTTCCTCTCAACATTTACTTGTTTCTGATTTCCTGGAAACAGAAGAGAATATTGTATAAATGTGGACTAGAAACAGCAGAAATAAAATGTCATCCCACTAGCTTGATAGTTTGAAATTCACTAAACTGTGATGAATTAAATGAATTTGCTGGGACAGAAAATGCTGGCTATAACATGATTTGTTTTTTTCACTTAAGTTTATATAAAGACTTCCATTTCTACACTAAGCCTATTTTACAGAGCCATAGTGTGTGGATGAATAAAAATCACCATCTACTAATATTAGCTGTATCTGGAGTGACACACAACACTATCATATCTGGATGTTTTTGTTATCTGTAAGTAGTTAGAGTAATACTTTTCCTACTAGAAGGCAGGAAGTGACTAGAAAGTGACAGTGTAATAAAAATTATATTGAGTGTATTATCTCTAAGAACTCAATAGCTGTTTCCAAGACATTCAAGACTTTAGGTGGATTGGAGTTGGTTTGTTGTCACTGTTATCAGATGCTTAGGGTGTTGTGCTTCTGTCATGGTCCAAAGTGAATTGAGCCTTTTTCTGCCTCCAACCCTCAGAAAAGCTCGTTAAGGTTGTGTTATGGCAGAGAATTGCAGACAGCCTGTTGTTATGACTTGATATCATCTAGTAATTCTCTTGTTTCCTTGTTATGGTAGTTCTTGTTTTTTATTCCGCATATTTATTCCGCACATACTCTGAAGTAAGTAATCCTGAAGCAACAAATACCCTCCTTTTGTGCTACAAAATCGCTTGTTAAAGTTAGAAAGTATTTAGGACCGAAATCAATAAAATACAAGTATTTATTTAACACTAGTGAACATATATCTCTTACGCAAATCTCATATACACTTTGGATACAGTTAGCAAGTTAAATTTGTGTCTTATCTAAACTATGGTGTGTAGAGAATGCATGTGGCTTTGCACGTGTGTTTATTAGTCATGTATTTGTTCTTGTTTACAAAGAACGATATAGGATCCAGAGTGATCAGTTAGAGGACCTTTGGCTGATAACAAAAGAGCTCATACTTCGACTGGAAGAACATTTCAAGAAGCAAAACTGCAAAGATTTTGCATGTACCTTTTCTGGTTCAATTCCCCTGCAAGAGTATTTTGAACTAATTGATCAACATTTTGAGGTATGATACATCAATTGTATATCATTAATATTTTGCTAGTTTGTATGTTAGTACTAATATTAATCAGATTATAACTATAGCTATCACAGGCATTTGGCTTTCAGAAAATAGAAAGTTGCAACTAAGATGGTGCTGTAAAAAAATATAATTTAGTTTTTAACATATGGAGTGTGCCTTGCCTCTGAAACAGCCCTTGTGATACGCAGAGCGCAAGTACCTAGTGTGCAGTCTGCAAACGATACAAATTATGGTACTAGTATTTACCCTTCTGCTCACTGCTTATACAGAAGCCATGGGTTCTTCATTCACTAACGTTAATTGTAAAATTGTTTCTACAATTTGTCCTTAGTTTTAGGCTATTTTACTCTTCTATTCATTATAATGAAGCCAGAAGCAGTTTTTCTTTCTATATCATCATGGTGAATACGTTTAAAGTCCCTTCAGATTTAAAAAAAAAAATGCCCGCCCTTGTAGAAGTAGCATTGGAAGCTCAAGAAAGCTTACCAGACCAGCTATAAAATAAATGTAATTCCTTTTTCCTGTTTAGTCGTGCAGATGACAATTAAAAATGTCCAGTAGTACAGCCAGCTTGTAGAAATAGCTAAAAAAATACATGTGCTCCTTCCCTCCTCTACTATATAGTGAAAGAGAGAATAGCTATTTGAAAATTCCTATTAAACTTGTGTAATGGGCAAAAGCAACAACACATATATCTAAGAGTGAGAAATACTATTGGATATTCTTCCGTGCTGCCAAATTTTCTGTGAGGTGGAGCCACCACCACATAGGAAGATGCAAGTTTTATTTGGGATATTTTATATTTATATATTTATATTTTAGCTGGGATTTTTTTAAAGTGTAAGCCTACATCCAGGTCTGTCTCCCAAACTCATGGGTAGTTATTCTGTTAGTCTTTCAACTTATTTGAAATTCAAAAAGTTTAGGGATTTCTTTTAGTGACTGGTATTGTAGAAATACCTTAAACATAGGCTTCATTAGATTGTGTCACAAGCTTAAATACATTGAAGTTTAAAATGTTGGTGTGATTGCTGGAATGATAATTTAGGATCTAATTATGTTGTAGCTGGCTAGTTTGAAGTTTCTGAAATTTTACGATAATTGTATGCTCTAAAAAGTATCAAATGGTCTGTCAAGGAGATCCATATGCTCCCATCCCTGTTAGTTTCAACACACTATTTTTTGATGGCTTGGGAGAATATTGCCTGAGATGTCCCTTTTTTCCTCCTAGTTTCAAAAAAGCAGCATAGTGTTTCTCTTTTTCTTAGCTTCCCTGAAATGTCTTTCATAACCACGTACTGTCAGAATGGTATGTTTACTTATTTTTAAATAGAATATGTTTTGTAAACCTAGGAAACTTCTTTTTTCTGCTCATTTTGGGGACCTTTAAAATGGATGTGTCATAATACTCACATCTGGAAAGCTGTGTGTTTTGATGTGTCTTCTGATAACTTCTGCTAGCTGCAGCATGTCAGCTGTTCAGAGGAGTCACAGCTTTTTGAAAGACTTATTTAGTGATTGTTGTGTTAGAGATGTGTGCTGGAAAATGGTAAGGTAATTAAAAGATAAAATAGAATTCTTATTACGTGGGCATTTGATGTACAGTGTTGTTTGAAGTTTCATGAACAATTCAAGGAAGTTTGTTGCCATAGCTGATCTGAATATATAAAAGGAAAAAGAATTTCACTTCATAAAAAGGCAATCATGAAGTGCAGAATTTAGTACTTCTATTCATACTTAAGGGAATAACCATTTACTTTACGCTGCAATGAATATCAAGTCCAATAGAACCCTTGAGATCCTGGTGGTGGAATTTCATTCTTATTATTAGGCTTCTTGATGAGATACACATTCTCACAGATTATTGTGGCTGTTGACAATTAGTTTATATTTCAGTGGAAAATGTTAATTCTAGAAAACTAATAAGCTTCATGAGGAGTGTAAAATGTGAAACTGGTATAAACGACATTGTCATATTTGAATAAGGCACACTCTCACCAAAATGTCATTCTCCAATTTCATTTGGAATGTGCATACATAATGTATATGTCCATATGACCCTTAACCTGGATTCTTGAAAACCCTTAAATTGCAGCTACGTCTGAATGCTGAAAAATTTCAGGAGCTGTTATCTGAAAGGGCTGTACAGTTTCGAGCTATTGAGCGGCGATTGCTGACACGATTCAAAGACAAAACTCCTGCTCCTCTTCAACATCTGGACACCTTGCTAGAAGGAACTTTCAGAGAGGTCAGTACAGTTTGATTATGAGTCCAACCTTTCTTTATGTTGTTGGTAAAATTTAGCTTAAAGCACATAAGCTGTGCTTTCCTGGTTACATTTACTGTCCGAGTGACCAGGAAGCTGTAATTTGTTTAACCTAATATTCCCTGTAAATTTCCAGATGATTTGCAATGGTTTTATTTAATCTGCAACCACAAAGTCTTTACTCCTGCTTTGCTCCAACTTGACAGCACATCATTCTTTCCTAACTGATGTTGATAGTGTAAATATTTTATAGTTCATGTGAAAATATTTTATAGTTCATAGCTTGTGTAAATATTTTATGGTACACTGTAAACTAGTGGAATCTTTTGGCTGATGTAACATTCACAACAGAATTGTCTGAGGCTGACCATGTCCTTCCTCATGGAGATTTTATGTTCTAATCATATCAGAATGTGATAACTGCAGAAGAACAACGCTTTAAAAAAAATCATTCCTAAACCATCCCCATACTGGAAGAAGTACACAAGGAATAAAACCATTTTTCTTCCTTTTCCTGCCTCAGCCCTGCATTGATTTAGAATAACCCTTTCTAAAATGTTACTTTGTGTGGTTTGTGCTTTTCTGTTGGAGGATCTGATTTTGCTTTGTAACGTACCTTGTTAGAGAAGCTGAGTTACAATTAGATTCCTCGCTGGAAAAAAGACTTACCTATATGTGCTGTTGTATATCGCAACAACTAAAAACCAAAGGAATTAAGGAATTTTTTTTTCCTTACTGTTTGCTCTAAATTGGAGAAAACTGCCTTTAATTTTTTAATTATACATGAGTCAGCCTTGCTTTTATTTCACTCTTTACTGTGAATGAATTAACCATGAAATGGTTGAAATTTGAAAGCGGGGATTTTCTGATTATTTTAGGAAAAACTAGGTACTGTGATTGATGGACAATTCCTTAACAGTTTGAAATCATGTGACTAAATAAGCCCTAACAATAAACAAGAGTGAGTCTCTTGACTCTGCTTTTGCTGTGTACAATTGTTGCCTTTAAACTTAAATGCAACTGGGACGTGCCGGACAGTTTTCTTATGCCATTGAACTGAAAGATGAGTTCTGAGAATATGACAAAAATCAGGTAGTTAAAATAAATGTGTATTGCAGAAGCTTGTTTTGTAAGGTACTTCAAACCAAAATTAGATGGGTGATTTTCTTAAGAATTACTGTTTTAAGCTTTGTTAATTAGAATTGGTGTAGTTTAAAGGAGAACGAGCAAAAAGATTTATTTCCAGAGAACAAATGCTTATGTTTTCTACATTTGTTAAAACTTTACTTAGGCAAACTCACATTTTTCTTGGTAGATTTCCTTTGTCATTTTCTTTTGTTCATGTGAATCCCCTTGCAACAAAGAAATGTTATTGTTAGTACGAACAAAAGTATAGTAAAATAGTAATTATCATAGAGACTCCACTGCTGCATATGTTGTTTTGAAAGTGAGAGCTGTGGTAGGATTTCATATTGTCTCTTTGCTATATGAGTGAAATTAAATTACTTGATGATGCATTTGCTATTTTAAAGGAGACCTTGTTTTCTTTAATTCAGTATCATTGTCTCTTTATTTGAACAAGTACATCGAATGCAAATAGTTGAAGTATTCAAACTACAGTACATGTGTTTTCACTAAAGAAATGAGGCTGAATAAATGTGGACAGTGTAAAATGTCACTCCAAAAAGTCTTAAGTGTGTGGCATTTTTGACACTGGAATTAATATGTTTTTATTTTTGAGAATGCTGCTTTTCAGAAGAATTGTTCAAACGTGTTATCTCTATTTTTCCTTTTGGAAAGTTGTCCGTTCTGAGCACCATGTTTGTGTTTTGTAGTTTTCCTAATGCAGAATGCATTGAATGGAGAGTGAGGATCCACACCTCACCTTCCACTTCTAGTGGAATGGCTCTTGTTTGCTTTAGAGGAATTTGGATTGAACCCTGAATATGTGATGTAGAATTTTGAGGGCTTTTGTAATAAAATAGATACGATAAATCCCATAATAAAATACTCTGTTAGAAAATAAATAGATATTCATTCTCTCACCATTATCTGAGAATCTCATCTCCTCCCTTATGTTAAATATTTTTATAATGAAAAAAGAAAAATTTGGATTGGTTTATCCACTTGTTTTTTCACCAAAGTAGTTGTTATGTATGAAGAAAGGATTTGTTACTTTTTATACTGAATTTTGTAGTCAGAAGGGAAATGTGTATGTTTTAGTTTTCTAGTGTATTGCAGATCCCTTAATCTGCAACAGGAAGGAATTTCCACTCTAGTATAAGTATGTGATTTTATTATTCTTTTTAACCCAGAATCTTCAGGACTTGGGCTCTATATGAGTTATATTCTTAATAGAATAACTATTATAGCTTAAGAGTTTTTTAAAATTGAAGCTATGGTTCTTCCTATTGTTTCCCTTATTTTCCTGCATCAGAACAGTTATACAGCAGATATATAACCTTTATGTGAACAGCCTTTTAAATGCGAATCAAATAATAGTGAATAGTCAACTCACGTAGTTTCATTGCCTATGTGTGACACATACCTACTTTAAACTTATTCTGGACAGTTTCTTTGTCCATCTGCAAATTTTTATGAACAGTTGAACTGATTTGAATTTTATGACTGAAGTAGACTGTAAATATTAATTTTCAGATATTCAAGTAAAAGTTGTGTTTGTGTGATATGTAGTACATGTACAATGTATGTCAAACTTATAGATGCCAAACCAGGGAAATTTAATCAATCTGCATTTGATCCTCTGGTAAAAAACGTTTCTATGCATGAAGTAAATTTTTGTATTAGTCTTCGTACATTACCAGCAAGGCAGGATGTATTTAGTGCTACAATTACTAATGGGTTTATTATAAGGACACTTTAGCCTTACTTTCATCTTCACAGTTAGGGGGAAATGTATAAGGAGGCATCAGTGTGTGCAATGATGAAAAGCTAACTTTTGGTTTTATAGTCCTGTTTAGTCTTTTCTGCTAGAATTTGTCTTTCTGAAGTAATATTATAGGTCTAAATAGAGTTGGGTGAGTATTAACTACAGTTAACAAATAGTGACATCAGGTGTTCTGTTTTGGAAGGAAAGGAAAAGCTGCTATATATGTAGTAGCCTTGTATATTGGAAAAAAAAAGTTTTCCTTATGATGTTTAGGAATGATTTGTAGGAAGGTGCTATAAAAATAGTGGAAAAATAAATTTGCAATAGATGCTATTCATATACCTATGAATTAATTTATTGATCTCTGGTTAAAAAATTACCAATACAATTGGAGATGCTACTAGCTCTTGTTCTAAAAAAGGTATTGAATTAGATAAATTTAAAAGCAATTGAACAGTAGTTGAGATTGCATAGATGTTTTGTAGTTTAAAGGACTTCAAATATGAAATGAGATTGCAGCAATTTTTATGGTAGCTATTGTAAACAGCATGTATTTTGTATAATGCACACTTACTAGCGACACGTTATTGCTTGAACGTGTAGTTTAATGATCTTTAAGCTCTACAATGTGTTTTCTGTCATATTAGAAAAAATAATAATATGGCAGGAGCTGCAGGTGCTTGTGCTGGAATTATAGTTTTCGTGCATCGACTCTTGACATATATATTTGGGTTTCCAGGTACAAGCTGGAATTAAGTGTCATAAAAATCAGGTGGTTCAATTTCTTATTTCCTAGTGAATCTAAGCAATACTAGCAGTGTCTAGTAAGCTGTGTTTAGCCCTGTAACTGTGGTTAGAAGAATGCTGCGGTTATGTTCTTTTAGGGACAGAGGAGGAAGGATGAGCTTGGAATGTGGGCTGGAGTTCTCCTAGAACACTAACTGTTGCTTAACCACTCTTAAGTACTTAAAACATGAATCTGAGACAAGACTGAGCAGTTCAAGTTTACAAAAAAATGTAATGACAAAGCAATCCATTTTACCTTGCATGGTATTACAAGAAAAGGTAGCAAAATTAAGACAAACCATGAAGCAAACGGATCAGTCCTATACCCCCACACTTCCATCATATGTAGTAAGCATAGCTCACTTCCTATTCTTTGATGCATAGTTCTTCAGGTTTCCCGATGTACTGAGGCTTCTTCACCCCCACCCTGTAATACCATGGACTTGCTTGAGGTTTCTAATACTGACACCTCAGCTCTTACCCATTGCCTCAGCACCCCCGTGTACTAGTGCTGACTGGCAGCAGCCACCTAACCAGGGAAGATAGATGATGTCCCCTGTCTCAGCAAAAATACTGTCTCTCCCTTCCCAGTCTGATAATTTAAAAAATATCCAGAGGAAATTAATGATTTCTGGATCTTTCTATCACCATAAAATTTTGTGTGGTCATTAGAAAAAACACTTACTAGGGACTGACCAGCAGAACAGGTCTGACAAAATGGTCATCACAGTTGCATAGCCTTAGACACCTAGGCTTAATAACTACATGTTCTACCACAGTGGGTCTTTATTTTTGATTGGTGATACATTCAAGCTTTTCTTTCTTTAAGGTACATTTTAGGTAAATTTGAGAGCATCTTGCCATTAGGAAGAGTACATAACACACTTTTCTAAACAGCACTGCTAGAACTAGCAAATGCTGGAAGTTTATTCCCTCTATTTTCTCCTAATTCAGCTGTTCTGTCATGGTCATCTTACTCATGTTATTACTGAATAGCAGAAATACATGGCTGTAAGCAGCAATAAAGTGAATTACAATGTAATTTTCAGGTCTTTATCTGTAAACAACTACAAGTTGTCCAGTTCATTCTGCTTCCTGTAGTATATGGTGTATATGTATTAATCTTGGCTGGTCTTGTTCTTGCATCATGTGAGTTTTACATATGAATTTCAGCTGGAAGAGATTCATGCACATATGAATTTTTTATTTAAAGTCTCTGCTTGAAACAAGGGGAAAAGTATTCAAATAATCTTTCTGATTTCAAGAGGTGCTCATAGGTCACTGTTCACAGGGAACAGGAACACAGTTCCTACAGGTTTTTTTTTCAGTGTACTCTTCCTCATCTGTTCTCCATTCAGCATTCCTGTATTGTTTATCTTGTTCATATAGCTAGCAGCACTGGAAAGTGTAGCATTTCACCATCAGTCTGTTAGAAGTGGTCAACAAGCAAAATTGCTTTCAGGTAGAGATATCACAACTCCTCATTTAGAATAAGGAAGTCAATTCCATCAGGAGGATGCATTTTAATTCTTTATATGGCAGTAAACTGTGTGGGAATTTGTTGCCTGTGACTGAGAAAGCTGCATGTGAGGTGTTATAGGAATTTAATAATTCAACAAGCTAAGGTAGTCTGTTCCCTACCAAAGGGTTCCCATTTACTCTGTGGTCTGTGATCTGAGCTGTCTCTCACATATACTGCCCTGGATGTTACTTGGGAATCTCGAGCATTCAGTAGAGACTTCTGGAGAAAGAGATGAATTTTGTGAAGGATTTGGAAGTCAAATGTCTCTAAACGAATGCACTGCTTCTTTTAATCAGTAATATCATGGGAGTTGCCATGTCTTTTTCAAATGGCAGTTTTGAAGAAAGATGCTGCTAATATTTTCAGAACTTTATGAACTTCATTGTACAACTATTTCTTTGCTGTAGCCTAATTTAAACAGAAAGATGGACCATGTTGTTTTTGAGATGGAATTTAAGCAAATGTGCTATGGATTAATACCAGCTGCTAAAACTTAGGACTGGCCCACCGTTTCATTCCACAGCACAGGATTGGTATTTAGATGTCCTTACATTTGTTCATTGTTTATGGATGATTTTATTGCAGTTGGTTTGATCGTTTTGGAGCCCTTTAATCCCATCTTATTTTCAGAGTGACATTGAGTAGCCATACTGCATGACAGGATCTATTCTAGTCTTGAAAGCTGCTATTTAAATAATAAAATCTAGGCTAGCTTTGTAGTATTCTTTTTCTCAAAGAAAGAAAAAAAATTAGAGCAACACTTCATTGAAGTATGTAGGATCTGAGTTGCAGCTTTGTTTAAGTTTACTCTAAAATACACATACAGAAAGAACATTCAGCTCATGTTAAAGTGTTAACTAAATGTTTTTTTGGAAAAGCATCCAAAAAGAGTAAGCTATGATACAATAAACTTTCAAAGCTAAATGTATGGAGAAAAAGCAAAACTTTTGTATCCATGAACATAATTTAGGAGGCCATGGGAAGTGCACTAAATATTTATGCTTCTTGAGGTTTCAGCAGAATGTGTAATTAATCTGAATTTTGGACAGAACTTAAAGGAACTGAGTTAGAATCCCTTTGAGCACATCTTACTTAACAAGACAATTGTGAGGAATTTTCTCTTTTTTTGTGGTTTGTGATCAAGCAAGAGTGTTGAAACCTTGTCAAACAGTATTTTAAGCATTAAAATAGTGTCCCAGTTTTTGTCCATTTTATAGTATTTAGTTTTTATTGTAAGTGGTTATCAAGACTGACATAACTAGTTGACTCTGAACTGTATCTTCCGAATCATACGATTTCCTCTCTGAAATTTTGGCACTTCAAGTGAAAACCAATTTTCCAATTAACAGTTGACAAATATCGAAATGTAAGCATATTTTGTCCTTCTTGTCTAACACTTTTGATCAGTTTTCAGAATAGATCCTTAACTGTTTTAAACCGCCATTATTCCAGAGAGTCTGATTTAGAAGATGTGGCGTTCTGGCTCAGTGTTTAAGGGCTTACCTTTGTGCCCGAGGACATTGTCTGCTTTGCCTGCATTCAGCACCAGCTACATGTGAATGTGATGCCATCTAGAAGCTTTGCACCTGTGCCAAAGTTGAACAAAAACCACACTAATACACCTTCTTCATAACCCTGCCCTAATGTAGTTATGTTGCTCCCAGTTGGAGGTGGTTCACAGTCTGCTGTCTTTCAACTGAAGTGGAACGATTCTGTGATTGCCCGCACTCTCCTCTGCACATCTGTGCTAACCTTTTGCTGTCCTGTTGGGTGCTGTGACGAGCAGAATTGCAGGTGTTTTCTGTCTTCTGGTCTGTAGGCATGCGCTCTAGCTTCAAACTTGTATCTGGTATCTGTCTTGCTCAGAGTTTCCTGGAGTCCAGTTAATTCAAACTGGTGACAGGATTTCCAGCTTTCTCCAGATCTTGATATGGAATTTCTCCGGTACTGAAGATATGTGTATCTGACACTTAGAGTAAATTAGAATTTTTACATGTGCATATGCACATGCATTTTGTTGTTAGCATAAAAATTACAGCCGTTTGGAAAACAGAGCCACCCTGATTATAACTTTCTGAGTTAATTTCATTGCTTCAGCAAAAGATTTGGATCTTGTCACTGCCTTTTGAAAGGAAGCATGATCTCTCCTCTGCCTCTATTTATTTGTTTTCTCTTTTATCTACTCTCAGAATAAGATTCCCCCAGCTATCAAATGACACACTCCCATTTGATTTTTGGATCTCTTATTTCTGGGACTTGATTGCAGACTCGTGTGACTAAACTGACTTCCCTATAGTCAGGTGGGGTTTTTTTGTTTGTTTTAGGGAACTGGAAATACTGAAGGTTAGTAATACTCAGTGGTTTCAGGCTGTTAGATGGAGTAATTTTTTTGGATATTTCCACAGTGACTTTAGCATGAAGATGAAGAGTATATTGAACTCAAATATCTTTGCCCTCCTTAGATGTAGGTAATTTGTAGGCAGTAGCATAAAAACATGTACGTTTATATACATGTGTGCGTACATCTGTATCTGTATATACACATAATTCATCATATCTTCATTTTAGTTTTCAGAATTGTTCCTGAATGTCTTTCAGAATAGTGTGTCTTAAGAGCCAGAATTTTACTTCCATGATAGTTGATACCAACATGTCTAGTACCTTATATACAAAGAAGAACACATCTTCCCATTTCTCTCCTTACCTGATGTCCATCTACTGATTTAGGAAGCTAGGCTTTTTATTTCCGTTGTATAACCTACTACATAGGTCTAACATCAAATAAGTTTGGGCATTACAATTATTTAAATAAACTATAATTTTCTAATATTTTGAAAACTTAGGTGCTGTTCTTTGCATTATTTTAATAGTTCCAGTGCATGGAGCACTTAGATCTTTGGTGGTTTCTGGTCAGTGGCAAATAAACCTCATTGTGTTCTATTCACTAAAACACATGGAATGTCATTAAAGGTCCATTAACTCTTTGTTCAAGCCCCTTAGCTCTTTTCCTTTCTTATTAATTGGTTGATAAAAATCTCTAAAGTGATCATTAATGATTGAGTATTCTCTCCAGGATCCTACTTTTGACACACATGGCCTCAGGAACTCTGCATTTTGGGAATGATTCATTGCTTGATTAGTAATGACTTTTACCTCAAAGCAAAACCATTAGGGTTTATCATGCATGACTCAGAGCTATATATCACACCCGCTGCTGTAATAGTCATTTTCCCCAGATAATGTCAGTGAGAACTACACCCATAGTATAAATTAGGTCTTTTTGGCTTGAATAAATATGCTGTTCTTTGGAGGAGTTATATTTAACTTCTCTTGTTTTATTGCTCTTTCTGCTAAATGTAGTTTTTTCGTAGCCACTAAAAGTAGCTTACTGGCTATTACGTATAATTAAAATTCTCTATTTTACTGGTGTTCAAATAGTGTTATGTTTCTGTTTCTCTAAGACTTATTTAGCTTTAACAGTGGAACACTTACAATGTCATCAAAGCCCCTTTTTTATTGGAAGATGTGTTCCAAAAATGTCTGAAAGTAGTTAGCTGTGCTTAGGAAGCATATATTAAGATTGCTGGCACAACTCTTCTGTATTTTGGTCTGTGGTAGCAATTACTTGCTGCAGTGTGGGGCTGTCTTCAGGTCAGCCAGCTCGTGGGACAAATAGGTAAAATTGCTCTTCTTCGTTAAGGTATTTTGTGGAGGGAGTTAGATGCATATGAAAGCTGAAAACAATACAGTCATCACAAGAGAAAGAGATTGGAGGTAAAATGTCCGTGTGTGTGTAGATATGGCAAAAAGTGTCTCAACTGGGTTCTGCTGGGCTGCATTCAGTCTGGCCTGTCACATTTTCCACAAAGGAGGGTTTCAGCTACACTGTGCTGTGTCATACAGCCCTATCTATGGAATTACTCCCCTCAAGCTTGTTAACAGCTGGGTTTGAACACCCACTGCTCCATGCAAATCACTAGTGGATCAGAGGTGTGACTTTTTTTTCTTTTTTTTTTTCCCCCTCTTTGTATTTTTCTCACTCCACTCTTGGTGCTGTTCCCACTTTAAAGCTGTTGCACCAATGCAACCTACCATATTATTCCCCAAGCTTTGATTCAGTCCTCAGGGATGCCAGCAGATTGTACCCTCGGGTGCATAAAGGCATTGGCAGCAAGTGATTTGTGTTACTTCTTCTGATGTAAATGTTCTTTGACACTTCTTGTGACATTAGTTTCATTGGCTATTGCCTTTTTGAAAGGGAAAAAATAATATTCCTTTGTAGGAGTAGATCTTGTATCCTCAGCCTAACATGAGCTCACCAGACCATATATGAGGGATTTCTATAGGGACTGAAAGAACCTGTATGCATTTGAATGAGTGAAAATGGAACCAGTTGGCTACAATTCCACGAAGAAAAGAATACTGCTGCTAAGTCTTATTTCTCTGAGAGAAATGTCATATCTGATAATCTGAAATATCAGATGCCTGTGCTGAAGCATAACTCACTGACAGGCCCTTTCACTGGAGAAATGTACTCCATAGGCAAGAGAGGAAGTGCTTTGCAGTAGTGTTATCAAAACTTGAATAAAAAATTGATACCGTCTTCATAGAAGCATGGAAAACACTGCTATTTCATACTCCCTAGAAAGTTTCCTATATCAGTCCTGTAATTATGCAGTACAAAAGCATTTGAGGCATAAAAACTACACAACTGAGAACAACTAGTGAGCATATGTGTTGGAAGATACAATGGTTACTTTGCGAGTTTGAATACATGATCTTTGTGAAATAGTTTATTTTAATTGAGTGGTCCAGCTGTGATGAATTAAGTGAATATTAAATTATTATTGCTTTCAGTTCATTTCTGCATACAGTACTCTGAATATTTTTGGTGGCTTCTGATGTAGTTTTAGTAGTTTGCTTTTGGGTGGCTACTGTACTTGTTTTTCCAGTGTGTACATGGGTGCTGTGCCTTTGGGTAGCTGAAATAACGTTGAAGTAGATAATTTTCTGGTGTAAACTCAGGATAAGTGATACTGATTTCTTTGATGTACGATTTCTGATGATTTTGCATTGTGATTGGATGGCAGGTGTATGTTGGTTTCAACTGCATGCTGATTAGATATTCCACAAACTTTGGTACTCAGATTCAGTGAAATGCTTGGGTTTGTGTTGACTCATATGTTAATTATACAAACAACTAAATAATAAGGAGAAGAGCTGCATAAGTCATGTAATTTAATAGTATTTTATGCCAAACTCTGATTTGACACAAAAGAAAAAAAACTCCCTCCTCCCTAAAAAATCCCCAAACCAAAACACATACACACAAACCCCCACAAAACAAAACAGCAAACCAAAACCAAAAAACCCCAAAACTGCTGAAAAATAAATATTTGAGGGCCAAATTAACTAGATTATTTACTCATCTAATGCTTGTAGATCTTGGTGTGAGTTTGGTACTGAAGTGGATTTGGTTACTGTTGTATCTTTGCTGTAAACCCAGCAAAACCAAGCTATTTTGTCTGCTCACTCAATCTAAAACCATTTTACATCAATCCCTGCAATGACTTATTTCCATTAACCTGTAGAGAATGAGCATCTAAATCACTGCTCTGTTGATCTTGGATACACTTACAGGTGTGACATTTAATTTAGTCACTGATGGTGGCTGGCCCAAAATGACTTGTATAGACCATTATAGACCAATGTCAGAAGTGGGAATTGACTTCAGGTCATTAGTCGCCTGCTCTGTCCAGTACACCTAATACTGCTTACCTATTTCTTGCACACTTCTGATCAGTTGAATTAGGATGCTGCTTGGTATTACTTACCAGGGGCAGTATAGTAGTGAACTATGGATTCCTGGAAAAAAAAAAAAGGTAAGTATAGACACTTTATTAAAAAAACCCCAAACTGTTTCTTTGTGTGTGTGTTCCTTTCAATCAGCTCAGAGCTGCTGCTCTAGCCACTACCTCTCTGAGGAAAAATGTAACTTGTGTGGTCATTCTCCCAATTTAGATCTTTTTAATAAAAGGTACAGTTTATGTTGGAGCTAAACTGTTGGTTAAGCCTGTAAATTGACAAAAACAAAAGGGAAAAGAACTTTCTTCTCCGTTTCTTCTTGCCAGTTGGCATCTCAACAGCTCGCTTATGTTTCAGTTGTGCTTAACTACTAACTTCCAAAGAGTAGGTATTTCTATTTTGTGAAGCCTTTAATTATTCTGTTGTGGATAATTTAAACCACTATGAAAAGGAAAAAGGTGGTTAATGGAGGAAAAGTTGGTGTAATGAACAGAGGAGTTCAGAAGTCAGGCAGGCAGAAGACAGTAATGAGGAGTATCATAACTACAGATATATTTATTTTAAGGCTTTTATTAAATATCATGTTCTACCCATTCTGCTTGCCTTGAGTTCTTTGATAAAGTTTTGTGGCTGCCGTTTTCTTGGTTTAATATTGGCAATTTGTTATGGATACAGCCTTGTTATTATTTAGACATCTTAAAATCAAGTGTTTGCTTGAGTCCCTTGTTGGATGGATGACCAGGACACTGAAATGTTGAGGTGTCACGTTTTGGCCATAGCAGCTGTAATCCTTGTTTTCCCAAAAAGCCTTTTGGTCAACCTAGAAGATACATGGGTACTGAAGACTATACTTGTGAGGCTAAATTCCTGTAACATGGGAAGGAGAAGTGGAGAAAAAGACATCATATCACAGGAACTGAATTTTTTGAATGATATTTTTAAAGGAATAATTCAATTTCCTTTTAGGTAATGTGAAAGTATTTGGCATGGGTGACATAATTTTTATCTTGTTCATTGTTTATACTCCTAAAGCAAATCTACTTAGAAAAAGCAACACCTATTAAAGGCCTTTGAATTCAGAGTCTTTCATGTTACAATGTATCTATTTACAGCTGTCAGTAGGCTCATAATATATTTAGCTTGAAGAGGTTAACAAGCATACCTTAGAGTGTTACTTTTATTTTCTGTTCTGTGACACTTAGCAAAATCCCATTATACAACTGAGTAGTATTATAATGTTAAAATGTTAATTTGTTCTGCATTCCGTTAAAATTGGATTTTTTTCTTGTGCATTGGCCCATGCGTTTTGTATAAAACCTATAATTTAAACACTACACCATAGAAATGCCCTAAATTAGTAACCTTTTGCCTTTGCTACCTCAATTACCTCTCATTATTTAGTACTTAAAGAGCAACCTCTAGCTATTGGTTAAATATTTGCTAGCTAATTAGATTTGTCATGTTAAAGAAAACAGTAGCCCTTGCCTCTGTTCTAGTTTGAATGGGGTTTCACAGTTTTGAGAAAATTCCTTGCTTTGGTGGAAAAGTAAACTTTTTGCATGTTCCTTATTTTTTTCATTTCTCCTTAATGAGTATTTCGTTGTGCATTAGTTGTCTGTTACATTCCAAGAGGCAACTGAAAGTCTGTGTAAAAATAAGTATTTTCAAAAAGATTGTTGTGTATCAGTACATTCTATCTCTTCTAGCTACATTTATTCGTTTTAGTTTTTATGAGCAACTGATACACTCAAATTCTTTTTTTATTGTGGAAAAAATATGAATCAGATTACTTGTTGGCTGCTAATAGATGTCTTTCAGATTTTTAACTCCTTTTAGGAAGAAGTATGTATTGTTTGATCAGAATCATGAGGAATATAATTCATTAAAACATCTGTTAAATTGTCTTTTCTGACAAATTAAAAGACCATTTCTCCTGTTTACCTTTGTTTTTGTTTTCTAATTCTATGCAGAAATTATAAACTGCAGACTTTATGAACAGCTTGCATTTTGGCTTAATCTTCAGTATTTTATTCACTTCTACTGGATTTTAGTTTTGCATTTTATTTTGCTTTATCTTTCACTATTTTTCCTTTGCATAAGAGTGCATGTGAAGATATTGTAGTCTATAGTTGCAATTAGTTAGAATTCCATGATGTGAAATTCCCTGTTATATGTAAGGATACCCTGATTAATTTCCTCTTTTCCTCTTTTCTTTTTTTTTTTTTCTTTTCTTTTTCTGTGATCGACAGTAGTAGAAGCTTGTCTACAACAGATTTGTCCATCTGCCTTCATTCCTACCCAGTACTTAACTACTAATCTCCTTACCTAGTTCTTAAATCATTGCCAGTGCTGTTCATTTGCTTTTGGAAGCCCAGTGTCTCCAAAAAGTTCATTTACCCATTCTTCCTATATGTTTCGTTACATTATGCATTAAAAATTGCAGGCTGGCATGGTTACAGTTCAAAGTACAACTCTCCATTTATATTTATTCTTGTGGTATCACTGACTTTTTGTTTTTAACAAAGACACCAGAGACAAATGGAGAAAAACATGTTGATATAAGTCTTCATCTTGCTCATGTGTTTTTTTTTTTTTTCTTCTGTGGGAAATCCATCTATGGAACAGAGAAACATTTGGCCTCTAGTGTGTAAATTTGTTCCTATGAAAACCAGTTTTAATTTCTGATATGTGTTCTATTAAACTTATTTGAGGACTGTTCTGGCAGGAATGCCAGCGGTGCGTTTACAGAGAAACCAGTTGCCATGACCAGTTTTAGGCTAAGTATTTCAACCTTTGAAGTAGATAGTTTTTTCTGAAAAATTCTTTTCATGCTTTGTTTCCTATGTCACTGTTTATGTATTCTATATTGATAAGGTCTGAAACCATTACTTCAGAATTCGTATGAGGGCTTGAGCGATTTGTTGATTATCGACTGTATTTATTCTTGGTTTTGAATTCAGCAAGGCAGTCTGTAAGGGCAATGACTGTCTAAGAGGCCCTGTTGTTCTTTGGAAACCCTTCCCTGAGAAGAGTTTTTGAGACTTACGTGGATTACAAAGCATTAAGAAGTGTCATTCCTTAATTTTCTTTCCAAGCAAAATCGCCCAAATACAATTTTAGCAGGTATTAGTAAAAACTTTGTGTTCTGGAGCTGGTGCCAACATCTGTATTTGCAACTCCCAAGGCAGGTCTGAGTGAATGCTTTTCTTCATTGCCCACAGAAGACTGCTAGAACAAGCCTGTGACATTTCTGTTTGGTTGCATCTGTGTTATTTACTTCCCCTCCAGATTTTGTTTGTTTGTTTTGTTTTGTTGGGGGGGGAAAGTTTATGGTCACTGCAAAGGAGTTTACTCTCTGGGGGTGGGGGAGGGAAGGAAAGAAGAAAGTCATAACCCTGTTTTGATCACAGGTGCATTTTTCTAGTAGGAGGTTGCATGTAATTTGTGTAGCATGTTTGGGTGATTGTGGAGCAGATCCTCAGCCAGAATGAATTATCATGGGAGTTAATAGTTCTGACTGTTGACACAAACTGTTCTCTAGCCCAGGTAAGTTTCTTTATTTTTCGATGAAACAAATGGGACTGTAGATTTATTAAATTCCTTAAAATGTCCAGTAAATGGTAGTAATTTTTTTTAAGATATTGAAAGTCTTGTCTCATTTTATGTGAATATTATAATAACCCATGTTATCTCTTAATTTTTTCGTATTTTGATCAGGGATTAAATGTAGGGTATTTGGTTTCTGTGCATGTGTGTTTTGTTATTGCTTTTTTTAATACTGTGTTTATCAGGTGAAGGATAGTTCATGCAAGTTCGGACTCTTCCAATCTGTGTTTCAAGAGGCTTTTCAGTGCCTTACTGAAGCACCGAATTTGTTGTTTTATTCTGAGCAGTAGAGAACCCTCTTCAATCCTGTTCTATTAAGGACTGTTGCTCTATCTTTGAAAACAGGCCACTTCATTAGATCAACTAAATATGGATTTAAATGTTAAAGTTCTGGTTTGAAAAATACGTGCCCTTCAAAAGACCATGGGAAATAGGATTTCTGGATTTTTGCCTTTCTCTTTTGTTAACTTTTATGTTGCGTAAGGAACAATATTGCTTTCAGTTGAAAAAAGAATTGTTCCAGCAGAGTGCAGCAAAAGACAAATTTTGTAAATATGTTAAGCTTTCCTTTCAAGCGTTTGTATGCTTTGACAAAGGAAGAACTTAGATAAGGAACTTATAATTAATAATATACCAGATAAATTGTGGAGGAACTGTACAAGGAGATTATGGCTTAGTTATTTCTGGAGGTTTTTCCTTCTGCTACTCTGAGACCTTGGTAGAATTTACTAGGGAAATAATCATTAGAGAAGTGTTAATATATAGTGAATAAGTGAAATCTAAGATCTCTCAAACATCCCTGGTAAACAGAAGCAGAATTTTGAATTCTAGTTAGCTAAATGCTACTGGTTAGTAATTTATCTGACGCTGGACTGCAAACTGGTGGAAGAGTTGAGATTACAATTTAGGATTTTTGCCTTCTTCCCCACGCTTAAACTATTAGACTCCTCTGTCTTATACAATTTAAGCTAGTAATTTTTTTCTCCACCCCCTGCTTGGTTGTTTAGAAGTCATCAAGCCTTTTTTGTTGTTGTTGTTCTTTCTTTCACCATAACATGCTAAAATGTCCCTTATCTCTTTGAAGCCTTACTTTAAATGAAAAGATTGTAGAGTTACCTTGAACCTCCAAAATGTAAGTAAGAGTAGTGTGCAAATACTGGTTTCTGGATAATGTATACAATTTGAGCCAATTTTCTAGTGTAATCTTGGGGAAAGTTCCCAATGATGCAAAAGGATTCTTGCATGTTCCTTGTATGTCTGCATGTCTAGACACAAAACTTTAAGATATTTTTCTTTATACAGGCATAGCTTTGCTGGATATTAACAATATAAAAGAATAGTGAAGAGACCACCTAGAAGTATGGGGTTTTTATAACAGTAAAGCCAGTAGTAGTTTTCAGAAGCTGAAAAAGAGGAAATTTAGTCTTAAAACACACTGAGTGTATGAGCTACATATTTAGCTAATTAAAAAGTGAATATATGTATATTTAGAGATTGAAAATGAAAATGGATATGTAAAATATTTCTTAAGAAATCTCAAAGGGATGTAGTTTTCCTTTACTCATCTGTTAAAATTTATATAATTTGAATCAAGCCATACATTTTTACTAATAGTTCTAGTGTTGTTCCCATGTCAGAATGTGGATTTAGAGCCCTAAGCTGGGTTATGTTTTCACTGTTTGGGTTGCAGCCTGATCCCCTGGTCCTCCTGATCCTGGGTTTCAAAATGCCTTGCACTGCCAAAGTTAAAGTAGGAAACGTTCCCAGACAAGTTCATTCTCAGCTCATTAATCAACATGAACAGGAGAAATGAGAAACTGAGGATGAGTGAGTCTGGGATCCCCATCTAGTTGTTTATAGGCACTGGAGACCCATCATCCCCACAGTATGACCTCCCGTGCTTCAGTCCATCCCTTTTCCCTCTTGGCACAAGCCACCTTTCTTGACACCTTTGCCCAGTAGACGTACAGGGTATTGCTTGGTTTACTAGTCCCTCCTTCCTCCTCCTCACTGGTTAGATGTGGATGGTTCTCCAGGGCACAATGAGAGAAGTAACCTATGGAGAAGCTAATGTTGCCATGCTGAAGGGGGTAGTGATGGATGGCTGAGGAGAAATCAGAACAGGCTTTTAGGAGATCATCTCAACATTGCAGTCTGCTGCAACCAGCAGTTCCCCAAATTTCTCATGTCCCCTTGCTCTAGCAGCTGGTGGTAACAAACTCTCATATATGCTGAATGATTTTCTTCCTTGAATCTCTCAGATGGCAGTAAAAGAAAGTTTAAGTTGAAAATGCCTGGGTTTTGTTTTGGTCAAGACCTTTAATGCAGTGGAAATAACTCTCAATTTCTGGAGTACCTCTAGACTCCAATTGGGCTTAAGGCACCCAGTGTATTGGATGCTGTGCAAGCACAGAATAAAGCTTTTTCTTTTTTTCTGAAGATCTTGCCATTTCAATACACCAAATCCTAACCAAGTTTTGAGTTTAACAAATCTAATATCCTTGGGCAAGGATGGAGGTCAGAGTGATATGAACATGGAGCGATTTAGGAAAGCTGTTGCACAATAAGATGATTCTGGGTTCATTTATTGGCTTCTCTAATGCTGTTTTTTGTTTAAATTTTTGGATCTGTCTCAGTCTGTAGTCTGAAGGGAATTATTTTACTGACCTTTCCCATACCAGAAAATCTTAACAGAGCAAGAACGGTGTGAAGCTCATGTATTTTTCTTGCCTCAGCTTTGTAAAGACCTTATTTACAAGAAGACAAAGGGGAATACATTTAAGAGTCACTCACTAATGAGAAAATGTGGTTGTTGGAATGGCCATTATTCTTGTGAAAGTGATGCTTCATTTTACAGAGCACATTGTTAGTCCTGGTAAATTAAAGAAAAAGTGGTCAACAAATACAGGCTACAAGGATCATGCAGAAAAGTTTACAATACTCTCTGAATAGTGTGGGACATGTGGCAGTGACCAATTTAAGGTCTGCTCTACAGTATTCCTTATCTTAACATTTCTTTTGTGGTAGCATAGTGTGGCCACACTCTATTTGGAACCCGTCTCTGCAGGCAATACCAATAATTACCTCAAATATTGTACCAGATAATACAGTATTTGTGTCTTTTTTTTTAAAACAGAACAAAACAAAACAAACAAAACAACAAACACACACAAAAAACAACAACAAAAAAAACCAAAAAAAAAACCAACAACCAAAAAAAAAAAAACACAAAACCAAAAACATAATAGGTACCTTCACACTGCTATTTATTTATTTATTAATTTATTAATTAATTTATTTATTTATTTTCCACCCTGCTGTTTGGAAGTTTCAAAAATGGAAAGATGGAAAATAAAGTGATTCAAATTTAGACAAACAGCAGCTACTTGTTTTACAGAAGCATTACTTTAATCCTATAAAAACTGATATTTTAAATTGGCACTGACAGCAGTCAGGAGACATCCTCTGACTTTGCCTTCTGGCAGGCCCAGAGGTATACCTGCCAGCTGTCTGGAATTTCTGTGTAGGTAGTTTTTAATTGTGTTTTTGGTTGCTGGTTGCCTTGTGTAGGAAGACCACTGGTAGATCTGAAATCACAATTTGAAAAACTTGCAGAGTTTGCAGATGGCCGCGACAGAGGTATCATTGCGAAGATTTAATAATAATAAATGAACCTGAAGGTAGTCATAAAAGCCCTTTGGTTTGAGGAGAGTTTGAGATGATAATTATGCCTTGCTAATTACCATGATGGGAGTCAGTAGATTGGTTCTGAAATTAATATATGAAGAAGTCATTAGGCTTTGAGAGCCACTTTGTGTAAGTAGTAGAATGAAGGTTTCAAAAATTCAGCAAGTGGGAAGAATGTTCAGGTAGTAGCTACAAAGAGCATGCTCACTGTTTGAGTTTCTTTGACATGAGGAAAAGATATAATGATAACTTGAAGAGAATATGATGTGCCTGTGTTTTTTTGGTTGAATGATGATACAAACTATATGCCCCTGGACTGACTATAGCACATGAACTGTATGCAGAGAGAGAGAGAGAGAGGAGAGATTCAGGGTCCTGGAATACAGAGCTGTCTTTGTCATCGTGATACCAGACCCTTTGCAGCCGTCGTTTTTACTTTCCTGGGTACTGCAACTGGCAGGAGGTATTTATGATGTGCACAGAGTCTGACTGTTCGTGGAGGTTGTGGGGCAGTAGGGAAGGAGATCAGAGCCTTGAATGGCTTTGTGAAGCCTAGAGGAGAGATGGGTGCAGACAATTGTGAAGTATTGTGTAGGAAAGCAACCTCTACATATAGTTGTCAGTGCTAGTGCGAATAAGAGAAAAGATCAGTCTTAGCTCAAGGGAGCTACTTGTTTGTGAATGGCTGTTGCTATTGGGTCAGGAAATAGGAGTTTAGGAAGACTGGGGGATGGAGGAAGGCAGTACAGGTTGTACTTGGAAGAAAAGATAAGTAAGTTGACAAACTGAAGAGAGGAACAGAATCTGGAACTTTGAGGCAAAATGAGACAAATTATTTTTACATGTATTACTTTATTTTAGTTTAAAAATCCAAATAATTGATTTATAGAGGCCTAGAAATGATTTAAAAGAGGAGTGGGTGTTTAGATTTTGTGTGTCCTGATTGGGAGGGGAAAGGAGGGTGGAGGGGAAATAAAACCCAGGAAGTACAGAAGCTAGTCATGCTTCAAAGCCTTAATAAATATTTGGTAAAGATAAAGCAACATTTATGCTGTTTTTACACTTTTGTCACAGTTGATTCTTTTCATCTAGTAAAGATAATAAATGAATAATCATAAAATATTTGTGTTTGAAAATTCTTCCTTGGTTTTCATGAAGAGTATTTATTTTCCATCAGTCCATTACAGTGTAACATTGATTGGTGCATGTAATGTATTATTCATACTGTTCTAGTTTCATCCCATTAGCAATGCCAACATTATGCTGAATTCTGCGGTACTAATCTTGTGTGAAGAGTCTTTGTACAGCGACTTGTGCTGTGGTTCAGATCCCATTTCACATTTAGTGACAAGACAGAGTGAACAACAGCACCTTATTGATACTACTCAGACTTTGTTCCCCCTTCGTCCCCACAATGCAATGAGAATCGTAAATGTACTGTAGACCTATAAACCAAATTGTGAAAGGCAGAATGTGTATGAGAACTGGTTTATTTTTAGTTCTTGTATTATATCTTTGTTTTCCTGATAGCTAATGTTTTTAGAAGAGCCAAATAACTAAAACCATTACATTACAAAAATAACAAGAACAGAATTAAAAACAGACTTCAAATAAAATAGTCTGGCATTTTGGTCCGCATGTATGATCCTATGGGTATGATTTTGTTAATGTAAATTGTTGTGTGTAGAACTGATATAAGTGTGTACTAAAGCCAACAACTCAGCATGGTTAAGATTACTAAAGGTCTGCCTAATGCTAGTACGAAAAAATCTTCAATGTTTACTTCTTTAACATTAAGTACAGGAACCTTTTTCATAGGCCATAGGCCCAGCTCAATGTATATCAAATTCAATGATAATCTGTTTATTGACTGAATGATTTGGGCCTGGTCTGGTTAGGTGAAAATGTAAGGTTTTATTTTTTATCTCTGAAAAAAATGAACTTCTCCATTCACTAGTCTGAGAATCCAGGCCATAAGAAATTGAAACCTCTAGACAAATGAATGAAGATTAATTTTAAAACAAATCTTAGTTCCTGAATACTTAGGATATGGATTCACAAGGAAATAAAATTAAAAGTTTGAAGAACGTTTTTTTCAAATGTCTTCATTTTTTAAAACAGCTGTATAAACAATGAAACAATCTCTTCCTGGCATGAATACTTAAAAAAAAATAAAAAGCCCTTGCTTTAAGGTGGATATGTCATGAAGGAGAAGTGGCTGGCATCTGTGAAACCATATTTCTTTGGATTTTTATCTTTGGAGACAGGGAGAGCCTGGGCAAAGTTGGGAGTGTTGTCTGAGAAAGGGGAAGCTCACAGATCAAGCAAACTGACTCCCACAGTTCTGAAAAAAATGACATGAGGGATGGTAAAGAATCTCAAGATTTGAAGGGGATAAATAAGATAGAACAAGGGAGACAGTTTGAGGTACAGAACGAATAGATTCGATAGTCAAGGAAGAGTATACCAAAGGGATAGAAAACAAAAGTTTAAAAGAAAAACAATGATGGTAAGGGAGGTTGAGTATTTTTGGTTTTAAGTGTGTGCTTATTCCAAGAGGCATGGTTGTACTTCGGTCTTTATTGGGGTTGGGGGCAAGATTTGCTCAGCCTTTTGGAGAATAAGTAGGCTAGCATTCTTTAAAAGGCTTTGGGTGTTCTGAAAGGTACTTGTTTTGTATATATGGAGATTTTTTTTCTCTGTTTCTCTGACAAGAAAATGTGCGTGCTAGAGCTTATAAATTTATATCTTATAAAACACTGACTTTTCAGAGGTTAAATGAAAATGAGGCAGAGAAAACTCAGTTCTTTACAGCAGTGTTATCATGTCTTCATTGTAGTAAAATTTTATGTCTGAAGTGATTAGTAGATTTTAGTGTAGGAAATGTGTGTTATATAGTGAGCTTATATATTCAGGTTTTCTTTGATTTTCCATTGGCTTTTACAGAGTAGACTTTGCTTCGTTGTCTAACATGTTTATGTCATTTTTTTTCAGAAATATGTTTCACTAGAGTGAGTGCTTAAAATATTTTGTCTTTATTAGTTGCAGCGTGCAAATATATAATGTCAGCCAACTATAACAATTAATTTTAAAATAATTGATCAAAATCCTAATTAGAACAGTATAGGATAAACCTCTTTGCTTGCAAAAAACAGGGAAGAGGCTTCAACCAAATGGTCCAGAAAGCAGTGAAACCCCCCCTTGATGTATTTTCTCCCTCATTTACCTGAAAATAGTTATCATATGAAGGGAAAAAAAGGGTTTTTTTTACAGTGTCTTTTGCAGTATTGGACCTTCATAAGAGTAGATACATCTGAATGCATTTCACTGAATAGGACAGTTATGGGAAAATAATTTAGTGTGGCCAGAGTAGGATATGCCAAAGCCAAACAGCTCAGTGGATTATAAAATATTTCTTCTCACTGATTTGCAGTTTATATTCTTTATTTTCTGGCATGAGAAAGATTGCATTCCCTACTCCATTTGAGTCCAGCTTTGGAGGGTCCCATCCCAGGATCTTTTCATCCTGATGATTAGGGAACTTAATAGGAATTAAGGAGGGTTGGGACCTCGTGTCACACTTTCTAGTGCAGCGCTTTAATCCAGCTATAAAGGATCCTCTGTAAAGATTTGCATCATCAATTAGGTGCCTTCCTGATTTGGTTTTCTGAGTCTTCAGTGAGCAGCAGGAGCTACTGTGGTGCCCCAAGTTGCCATGGGCTTGCCAGCTGCAGTGTGATGAGCCAGCACTAGGAGAAGAGAATACAGGTGTGAGATGATTTTTCATACTGGAAGGTGCTGGTCAGTTACAATCTCAGTAAGAAAGGCATGCAGACTGTGTGAGGTGTCATTCACAGTGTGGTCCACTGGAGCTAACACTGTAAGAAGCACAGGTGATCTTATGTCCCTTAAGATGCTGAGGGGAGACCTTATTGCTGTCTACAACTACCTGATAGGAAGTTGCAGCATGGAGGGTGTTGGTGTCTTTTCCTAGGTAGCAAGTGATAGGACAAGAGGAAATGACCTGAAGTTGTGCCAGGGAGGTTTAGATTGGATATTAGGAAAAAATTCTTCAGGGAAAGGGTTGTCAGTCATTGGAATAGGCTGCCTAGGGAAGTGGTGGAGTCACTATCCCTGAAGGGGTTCTAAAAGCATTTAGATGAGGTTCTTAGGGACATGGTTTAGTGCTAGAGTTAGGTTGTGGTTGGACTTGATGATCCTGAGGGTGTCTTCCAACTGAAATGATTCTGTGATTCTATGCTGAGAGCCCCAGGTGGTATAGCATCAAATGCACCTCCAAGCTATGTGCAGCGTGCTGGGCAGGCACCATCTGTAGAAGAGATTCTTCCTTTTGGTCATTCAAGCTGTTAAGGGATTTTCTAGGAAAACAAGGAAACACTGCTTTATCATTTATACAATTAAAAAGGAACAGTGTTCTAAGGATACCTTGCTGCACTTCCAGGTGCACGTGCAAGGCCATGCAAATGGTGTGATTGCTGGTGTGAAGGTGGAGCTGCCTACGGGTTCCTCTATTACAGTGAGTTGGTTGCATTTGTCCTGTGGTCAAGGGATTTGTTTTGCAGAACCCAGGCCTGCAGGACCCCTCTGGGCATGCAGCACAGCACTGCCCTGGGCCTGGGCAGGTGAGCTGGTGTGTGGGTCATGAACTCCTCAGTGTGCCATGGTCTTTAGTCAGAATCGATACGGGTGTGAAATTCAAATGAAGAACAATGAATGAGGTGTTTTTTAGGTACTACTTAACTCAATGAAAATTAGTGTTTACTTTTAAAAGTAACGTTATATGGTTAGTTTCTACATCATAACAGCATTATGCTAGATATAAATAACTTAAAAATATGGCAGGTGATAAAATATTAATTATTCCCAGCTCCAGGAAGTTTCAGACTTATTAGTGTAACACAAACTGATTGCATACAAACCTTACCAATATGTTTTTAGCAGATACCAAATAACAGCAAGTGAATTTACCGGCTAAGTATATAATTCTGTGTTCATTCTGTAAGCAATTTCTCTTTTTTTTTCAAGTTTAATACACTGAAGGACATATTTTCCTTGCTTACTTCCAACTGATAGCACTGCAGTTGAAAACAAATAGTTAGGTCCAGCAGGTACTTAGATGTTTGGGATTTATATATAATATGTAATTAGTTGCATTGTAGGCACTGTGATCCAGTGAATATCTATGAGATCTAGTACTGTAGGATCTGGATCTCTTTTCAGCTTTACTATGACAGCTTTTACAATCTTAAGTTACTGCATTTTAGTGTGTAAATGGTACTAATGTGTGCACTAAAAATGCAATGTAAGCAATGAATGCTATTTGCAAATGGTAGTGTAATAAGAGGACTTATTTCTTAAGACATTGTCTTAATCTTTCTTTAATCATACTGAGTAAAATGAATAATTGTTATCATCTTAGGAAATTCTTTCTGCATCTACCTTTCTTTCTCCTTTCAGTTTTTCAATTAAGTATTTCTATTAAAACACATTTTTTAAAATTTTGCTAACTGTGCTCCATATTAATGTTTGAAATACTATTTTTAAGTACCTTTTTTATCGCTCTGATAGATTTGTTGGAATTGATAATCCTCTTGGAGATCTTTGTCCAGGTATTTGGTGTTGCAATTCCTCTTGGAATAAAAAATAACTATTTCACTGATAGGTACAAAAAGGTGGAAAACATCCAGGAACAGGAACAAATATTGTTTTGGCATTGAAATTTCACTGTGCATTTTAGTATGTTTCAATAGTTATATTTCTTCCAGGTTGGCTTGCACATTTCGGGTCAAAGGTGCTCCACATTTGGAGGCTTATGGCTTTGTATAACATTAGAAAAAATAACAGATCAGCAGATTAATCTGTGAAATTGATCCTCTAAATATAGAAGCTTGATTGACAGTGTAGCATCATTTTGCTCATGGGATGCTCTCTTCCAGTGGTGTTGAGTATTCCTTACAATGTAGCTTAAGGTCCACATGTAACTCCTGTTCCACCATCCACTTAAATCACTGTTTGATTTTAGTGATCAAGTCATAAACCTGTAGCCTTAAGAGAGTAGAATTCTCTGTATCTTCACAAATTTCACATTACAAGCTTATAGGATGTTTCAGTAGTAGAAGACTAATGAAGAAAGATGTTCAATTAAACACAAAAATCAGATTTCCAATGTGGTAATCGATATTCCGCTGGGAAGTGCAAAAAAAGTCTTTGTGAGGATTGTTAATAAATGATGAGGAAGCAGTTGCGTGCTACTAGAAGAATTGAACTAAGGTGGCCTGTGAAGAGATTTGGGAGTACTTGAGCTTTCCTGGGGGCTTGTTATGGTTTGTGTGGGTTTTGTTTGTTTTTTTTAATTGGAGCAAAAGGCAAGTATACCGGGGCTATACTACAGAGCATTATGGGTGATATAGTAGGAGAAACTGTACTCCACAATCACTGTTTTTAAAGCTATTGCTAGTTCTGTATTGAATGTACTATTCTGGTTCAAGCTTATTGTTATATTAAAAGCATACTTTTGAGCGGCGGAGGAACACACAGGTTGACTCAATATGAGTGATAAAGCATAGTTCAATTTATTAGCCTGAACAGCATATACTTATACAGTTCACGATAATTATGCATACCTGTCACCTACTAATTGGCTTAAGCTCTAATAGTCACATTTGCACGGTCCTCCTACTTGTAGTTGCTAGCTATGCTTATTCTACATTCTTGTGCTCTTGAAAGCCGTTTGTGAGACTCTGCCGAGGTCGCAGTGACCTTGCTGATTTTGCTGAAACAGTCAGTGGTTCCCACTGCGGCCTAGTCTTGCTACTTATGCTAAGGCCTTCAGAACAGGCTCTGCTCCTACAACTGCTCTGCAGACCCATGTCCCTTATTTTTAAGCCATTCTCCAACACATACTTAAAGATACTTTTGAGTGGTTTCGTAGCACAGGTCATGATCTGAAAATAATAGTTATTACAATATTTTGAGCCTGAATTTGAAGTATTTTTTTTTTACTTTTGTTGTATTTTTTCTACAATTTTATTTTAATTCTGTGTCTTTTGACATACAAATCTACATGTCCAGGAGCCACTTCTTTCTGGTATCCTGAATGTTTGCTGCATATATGTCCCTTTCTTTTTCTTGCTCTTAATTTGAATGCTTTCTTCTGCCACATTTAACTAGCCTTTTGCATTTTTTCATGTTTTCCCTACACCTATAGCATTATTCATTATTCTGAAGTTCGTTATGTCTCTTCCCTGCAGTTATTTAGCTTTTTTTGACAAAGTATTTTTTCCATCCAAAAATGCTGGGTCACTAAAATTAGCCTGTCACTAGCATTAGCCAGTTTCCAGGTTTTTGGAAATATTTGTAGTTGTCAGAATGTTTTATTCAAACACTTTCTAGATGGAACATATGTGAAGATTTCTTGTTCACATTGAAATTTAAACTGATTTGTATTTCTTAAGACCAAAGGAGAAAATTGGAAGATAATATTTTGAAATTAAGCTAAATGAACGTCTCACTTGAATTATTGTTTTTCACTCTTCATATTTTTGTTCTTTAAATGACTATGTATTGTCCCATATTGACAGCACGACCATTTCAAAACTCAAACCCCACAAAATTAAATGGCTTTAAAATTAAATGATTTTGAAAATTCTACTGCAAGGTTTTAATACTATGTGTTTACATAGAAAATTTAAATTGCCAAGTATTTTGAAAAAAGAAAATGTTAAAATCTGCATTACTTTGTTAATTATATTTTTCAAGCTGTTGTGTAGGTATGTTTTTATATTCATTATCGATACAGAAACCATGTAACAAATAATTTCTTGCATTAGAAAGAGGTCTGAAACCTTGTTCCCAACCACTATTCTCAACATAGCATTCCCTTCCCAGCTAAATTCTAAAGGGAATCCAGATGTTTATTTAAATATTCATAACACAACTACAGTTAAAGCAGGGAGGATCATAGATACCTGTGTTCATTTCACACTACATTCATCTTGTAGTTAAGAATGTCGTATTCATTGCAGTGCTAGCAGATGAGCTCTTTGACAGGAAAATGCATTTCTTCCCCCTCTACAAGTAGAGCTTTATGAAAAGGAGGCAGTAGAGCTGTCTCAGAAAACGTAATGTATTGAGTATTGACCACAGCTCCACAGAAGCAGCTTTGTGTACTGTATTTAAATATTGTATTCTCAAAGAATTCTGAATTTATTTACACTTAGCACTAGATGTATCTAGAAAGGGCGTAAAACATTTTATGGAGCCAGTTGCAGCTTTGCAATTAAGGTGGAGCTGAGTTACACTTTTAAGATGGGGACTTTATTTCATTGTTCGTGAAAAAGACGGAGTTTACAATCTTGCCTGACAATCAGTGAAGCAAGGAAAAAAAATTAGACCAAACAAATCTCTATTAATTTGTAAACCACCTGAAAAAAGATTATTTATTTTACAATGTTTGCTGACAAACTTTCCTAAGAATTATGATAAAAATCTTGATTTTTTTTTTAAGCGTATGTTACCTGATAAACATGATGAAATCCCAATCTGTGTAAAATGTTTTTATTGAACCTGTTTTATCCCTTCAGATATTTGTCTACAAGAGTGTAAGTAGTTAAGGAGATAAAGTGGTATATTGGACATATGTTAATTCTGGACTGCAAGGGAATGTGTGCAGTGAAAGGAAATGTATGCAGGGGAGCGTGAAAGCCACCAGACAGGGAATTTGGGGTATGTGTATAGAAAGTCATGGGAAGATGCAAGCGGCAGTGGGAATCTGTAGGGTGAAAGGGAGAAGAGGAATGTGCTTTCTAGCTATTCTGAGGAAATAAAGCATCTGTAAACCTTTCCAAACTGGTACTGCAAGCTTCTGCTTTTCTTCTTATTGCTGAAAGTGAGTCAAAATCCCAGTATGTCTGGCCTTAAAAGCTTTAAAGGAAAAGCAAAAGTAGGAAAGTATGATTGATAATACTAAAATGTAAAATAACTTATAGTCAGCAAAAATTATGTAGATTATTCTATCAAATTACTAAAGTGCTGACAGCACGTTATTCTTCACTTATTTAAAGGTGTAATCCTATACATTTCACTGTAGATTTTCATAAATTACATATTTAAGAATTTAAAATGAGAATTTTTAGCAAATGAGAGTAGGAATGTTAGATGAAAGTAACAAGCAGAGTGGACATGGTTCTTATGGGAATGTTTGGAACAATTTCCATGGAAGATTAAGTACAAATGGTGGGGTTTTTTTTCAGATGTTTTCTTCCATCCTTACTCATGCATTCCTTTCCCAATGTGGTATCTATCTAGGTATCTCTGTTAGCAGTTGTGATTTTTCCACTCAGATGATGATGAATGATGATAAAACATATTTGCACTCTCAGCTCATAGCAGTAGCTTTTTAAAAACACTGTAATAATGCATTTGATAAGTTGCTTTCTGTGTGTCCAACTTTATTTGGAAGACAACTAATAAATACTTGTAGGAAAGCAGTATGTACTGTTATTGTCTGAAAGAGCTAGACAGATATTTGAAAATACTCTTTTCATTCCTTTCAAACCACTGGGAAAATATTTGAATGTACGTGTTGTTTGCTACTTTGAGTTTACCGGAGTGAATGATACATGTAGGAAGACTGAACTGGGAGGGAACAGAAACGAAGGTTCAAATGCCACATCAGAAATAGGATTCATGGGCATGAAAGAAGTTCAGTTCCCGTCAGGTTACCCCATTGGAGAACTGGCCCTTGGGACAAAACACGCCCCGAAAGCCACTCAGCTCAGCAGCTGCAGTGCTGCATTTTGTGTGATTCGAAGCTTACTTTCTTGTTTCCTGCAGTGAACAATGATAATGGGAAGTACTGGTCAGTAGGGATAACTATTAAATCAGTCTTTGGGCCTCCTGCCATGTTTTCTGATGCTTAGACCATCTTATTTATAAACCCAGGAGAGTTTAGTAATCATTAGAAGAAAGTGTAATTAATTTATAGAGCTCTAGCTATTTTGCTGAGTACTGTCATTGGAAGTACAATGAAGCCTTTAAGTAACGTCCAGTCACTGTATAAAGCTGTCTTGTGGCTGCTAAACTTTCACATTATACTGAAGTTGGATATAAACACTCCTTTTATAACTTGCATGTCACTGAAGTACACAGATGTCTTGGCTCTGAAAGCACATTTATGAAACGAGTGCAGTGCTGGAGTTATGCCAGGATTGAGACTCGGTAGTTTGAGGAGGAGTCCTAATACCTCTCAGGATGGGAGGTCAGCTGAGTAAGTTGGCCTCCCTTGTTCTGGCAGCAGAATACTGATCCTAAGAGAGAGTGCTCTATGCATATTAGTTGCATTATGCTACAGTTCGATTCTGAAAAATCTGTATTATGACAATGCTTTGGTCCTTTTTGAAAAGGCCCAATTCTGTTTAGTGTAGGCGATATGCCCTGTTAAATAGGAAAACTAGAAAGAAAAAAAATTCAGGAAATTGTTATGTTTTTACTTAATTTCATGACAATTTTGTTGAAGTGAATAGGAAATGCATAGATTCCTCATACTAATTTTATATAGCTGATATGTGTGGAGTCTTGCATCTGGGCAGGAGCAACCCCAGGTTCCAGTGTAAGTTGGGGAATGACCTATTAGAGAGCAGCGTAGGGGAAAGGGCCCTGGGGGTCCTGGTGAACAGCAGGATGACCATGAGCCAGCACTGTGCCCTTGTGGCCAGGAAAGCCAATGGTATCCTGGGGTGTGTTAGAAGGGGGGTGGTTAGTAGGTCGAGAGAGGTTCTCCTTCCCCTCTACTCTGCCCTGGTGAGACCACACCTGGAATATTGTGTCCAGTTCTGGGCCCCTCAGTTCAAGAAGGACAGGGAACTGCTGGAGAGAGTCCAGCGCAGGGCAACGAAGTTGAGTAAGGGAGTGGAGCATCTCCCTTATGAGGAAAGGCTGAGGGAGCTGGGTCTCTTTAGTTTGGAGAAGAGGAGACTGAGGGATGACCTCATTCATGTTTATAAATATATAAAGGGTGAGTGTCATGAGGGTGGAGCCAGGCTCTTCTCAGTGACAACCAATGATAGGACAAGGGGTAATGAGTTTAAACTGGAACACAAGAGGTTCCACTTAAATTTGAGAAGAAACTTTTTCTCAGTGAGGGTGACAGAGCGCTGGAACAGGCTGCCCAGGGACCTTTTGGAGTCTCCTACTCTGGAGACATTCAAAACCTGCCGGGGCGCCTTCCTGTGTAACCTCGTCTGGGTGTTCCTGCTCCGGCAGGGGGATTGGACTGGGTGATCTTTCGAGGTCCCTTCCAATCCCTAACATTCTGTGATTCTGGGATATTTATATAGTGTGTAGTATGTATAGTGTTTGCAAATATATACTTGTGTATATAAAACACAGAGGTTAAAAAAAAACTATAGAATCCCTCTAGCAACATAAATTCAGTTTGATTTCTAGGATGTTTCAAATGTTTTACATGTGAATGAAGTGTTCGTAATAAAACAGGTGGGACAGCCGTGCCTCCGTGGCCAGATGGAGACATAGCTGTACATCATCCAAGTTGGATATTATACTTTCTGTTGTTTAGATCTAATATGTTATAAAATTTGGCAGAGATGTGGTGGAACAGATTTCTTTTTTTGATAATTTACATTATAGTTTTGATCTGTCATTTGAGACTGAGCTGTGAGATTTTATTCTAGTTATTTAGTGTGTGAGGATTTGATGGCAGAGGATTGATCCCAGAGCTGAAACACTTGTTTTTCAACACTGAGCCACTTTCTTCCTCTAGTAATAATTATGAGATGTGAGCTAAAATTAAGATTGCAGTCATATATATTTTATGTTTCAATGATACATCTATTGGGCAAGATCCTTGACTGTGTAACATTACTGTCTCAGTATCAGAAATTATCCTGAAAATTCTCCTTTTGTAGGGTATGCCTGCAAATTTATTACAGGCAGATATGAGTTAATTCTGGTCGTGCTGCCATTCCAAAGTTGTAGTGTGAAGTGCTGTGTCCAAGCTTAGTGGGTTAGCACAGTGCTAAAAACACCACAGTAGAATTTCTGGGCTAGAGCTGACTTGCACCTGACTGACCTGTTCAGGTAGTGGCTAGAGAATCTTGGGACATCTGTACTTACATTCTTAGATTTTTATTTTATTTTATTTTATTTTATTTTATTTTATTTTATTTTATTTTATTTTATTTTATTTTATTTTATTTTATTTTATTTTATTTTATTTTATTTTATTATTTTTATATGAGAATATAAAAAATAGCAGTTACTCATGAGGTCTGTGTATAGGACCATGCTGAGTACCCCACAAAACTTGAGAAAAGCATTAGCTAATGCCTTTATATCTTGCGTTTTAATATCTAGCACCAGAAAAAGTACCAGTCTAGCCTGTTAGAGGTATTTTGGGAAGCCCGTGCCTTCTATTTAGTTGTCATGGGCTTTTAAGTTAATTTTATTTCACTCAGAATTACTCAAGGACCACTATGCTAGGGGTGGAATATGCAGTTACAGACCCTGTATCCATCTTGCGTTTGAGGAGAGGCTACATCGCTCCCTCAAAAATAGCTTGTGAGGACAGTATGCCAGCATGTGTCTCAGATGTCCTCTAGAGCATGTTGAAATCCTGGGGGCTTCATGTGCTGTGGAGCATCTCACAGGCTCTGCGTGAAGTGGTCCAGCAGGTCCAAGGCAGAGTGTGCTGCGCTTACGAGGATAGTGGAGACAGGTAGGGCAGATTGATAGGGAAGCTTGCACGGAGCTGGCTTTGCTGCTTTGAAGCTGCTCATACTGGAGCAAGCAGTGTAGGAAGTTGGCCCCATTTTGGCTGAGATGGTGTACAGTTACTGTGTTTTAGCAGGAAGCAAACACCTGCCTAGTAACCAGGATGCGATCCATTACAACTGAAACAGTGTGTGTTTGTAATGTTCCATCAATAGCGTTATTTCTAATCATTGTTATCTACAGTAATACAGCACGATCAGAAGAAGAGGTGACTGATGGCAATAACAGAAATGAGAATGCATGGTAATAAATGTCAGATGGGTGAATACTTTTTTTATATTAAAAGTACCAGTCTTTACACTTTCAAATTTACATACTCTACTGTAGATTCTTACACCTTATTTAGTTACCTAAAATAGCAATGAACTTTCAGCTGTCTAGAGTATTCATATACTTTGAAATTATTGGAAGAGATTTCATGCATTTGAACATCAATCTATGGGGCTTAAGTAACCTGTATATTACTGATGTAGGTTTCTGATTTTGTGCGTGTGAATTTCAATGAGAAAATTCAAAGGAATAGATACTTTGTCACTTTTTTATTATTTCCTAGAATTGGTTGAAAATTTTCAGCAAAACATGCAAGATAGAAATCTCAGCAAAAAATGTGCATACTTGAATCTAGCAAAAATGCTGTTGATGACAAAAGGCTTTTTTTAGCCCTTTGAGTAATTTTCAGAGTAGAATGTTTTCCCTACTGTGTGCTGACGTGTTTGTTTATCTTTTGGTATTTAAGAAAGATTCCTCTGTAAATTTGTATGACATCATCAATGAATAAATGAGAAGTGCTGTTGTATGCTTTGTGTTAATAATTTGCCTCATTCATTCATGGGTCTTGAGACTGTGTTTGTGTTAACTAAGCTAGTGGCCACTCTTTAGTGGAAAATCTGAAAGCTGTCTCTGTCTCTTTCCCTGTTTTCAGGCACTGTTTTAAACACTTTAGATAAGTAGTCAAACTAAAGGTTGCGATTAATTGTCCAGAACATGGGAATGGAATGCTGATCTGGCATAACCCAAATGAGTTGCACTGAATTTGGCATGGAGCATGAAAGAAGGTGAAGTCACTTTTAATGATATATCCCAATTCGTAAACAGGTGTTTGCCCAAGGGGAATGCACCAGAGTTACTTTGCAAGCATTATGGCAGAGTGATTCACTGGAATATGTGAACATTTCTAACCCTTCCCTCCCCCAAAATATAGTATGTCAATCCTTTTAGCAATTCATGTTCAGTGAGGTATTGCTCGCAGCAGTGACAGAGATTGGATTCCAGAAATTGTGGCACTCTTTTTATCTATTAACCCATCTAATGAATGGTGTTTTAAAATTTGATTGGCAGCTTCTTTTCCTATCTTAATTAAATTGCTCCTTCACCCCAGTGTCTTTGAAGGACAGAGTCTTTGTTAAAGATGTCAAGTTGGTCTTTTATTGTTTGTTTCCATGGGGAGCAGAGCTTGTTGACAAGTGAAGATAAAGATGCAGAATCAAGAATATACTTGTTAAAATATTCTTTAAGGTCTTAATAGTACTAACTGGGACAAAGAGGAAAATGTGCCCTGTGACATTAAGTTCTTCTCCACCTGAGATTCAAAGAGGTTGTAACATTTCTACTAAATTAAATTCTTTAGCTAAGATAAAGATTAAAAAAAAGGTAGTAAAGTTTGTTCTCAAAGTGTGAAGGCAGCTAAATGCGTAGAGAACTCGGCCAAAACATATTCTGTTTCATTGGTAGTGCAGGGGCAACCCTTGCTTAATTTCCATTGAAGGGAAAATATCATAAAATCAACACTGTAGAAAAATAGTATAGGTGTTAAGGGGAAAAACGTTAATGGGGAAAATTGTTGATAAAGAGTCTGTTTATTAAAATATTTGGTTTTAAATTAAGTGAGGATTAGAGGAAATTATTTTAAGGTCACCAATTGTAAGTTATTAGGCTTATCTCCTACAATTTGCATTTTAATATGCACCAGTAGGAATTACTTTCTTGAACCATTTCAAGGCTTTATTTGCATGTACATTTGACTTTAGAGGTCAAAGTGCACAATGCACAATTTGAAGTTCACTAATGTTTCTGATGTGGATGTATTCCTGTTCATCAGAACCAGGTGGCTGTAAAAAATTTTCTCAGTTTAATGAGACAGAATTTTCGCTGTCTTGAAGAAGACAAAGAAACCCAGTTAGAAACAATAAAGGTCATTTTATGCTGTTAGGAATGTATTTGCCATTCACATTAACTGCATGAGCCTAGGGGACCATTGCTTGTAAAATTGCCCTTTGTGATCACAGCTTTTTCGAAGGAGTTGTATGGATGCTGACCTATTTGCAAAAAATTTCTTTGCTGCACATTTAAATAATCTGATTATGAGTTGTACTTTAGCACAGCCTGTAGTGGTGTACATTTTGTGCTTTATACTTTGGGTACATTTTTTATTTGCATTTTAAATCAAGTCGTTCTTTGTTTGCTGTCATGTTTTAATTAAGCTTGTATGCAAAATTTTTGATAATGACCTGATACCACTTAGGGAAATGAAGTCATAAAACTGCCCTTAAGCCTTGGCGCTATAGTATAATTCAGTGAGCTTAAGCAAAATTGCGGTATGCCTTTTATTAATAGAAGACCTTGTCTAAGACTTACAAAATATAACAAACCAGAGTTAAAAATTAGCCAGATTAATGATTCAAATTAAAGACCATTCAACTAATGCATTCTAAAGCAATTACAAGTTGTGTTAGAATGAGAAAAAGTTCAGGCTACAGTGTTCCTAGCAGTGATAGGAAAAAAGTGGTGGGAGTTTACTGCTCTTGATTTTTCCGTTAGTTCTTGAACTAAACCAATATATGACAGAAAAAGATTAAAGAGACCAAATGATTTTTAAAATTGGGCATTTCTACATTAAAATAATTTCATGATCTGCCAAGCAGTCAGAATAAAGTTGGAAAGAAAGTGATGAAGACATAACAAAAGCATAAGCTTTTCTTGCTATCCGCATGGTACACGGCACCACGGGTTAATATATTAGCCTTTTAATTATGGGGATCTTGTTCAGGTAATACGTGGAATGTATTTGTTTTGACAGGTATATTGGTCCCTGTTGTCAATCACCAATTACTTGGAACATCAATAGAAGTAGTTGTAATGGGCTATAAAGGAAAGCTCTCTACTTGTTTGGCTCCTAAAAATGCCTAGAAATAGGACCAAACAGATAATTTTTGCCTGACAATTGCTCAAATTAAATGCTAATTGTTTTCTTGAGAGAATGGTTTTCAGCAGTGAAGATGTGTCCCTAAAAATATCATATTCTGTATTATGTATAGGATATACATATTCTCCATATATAGAGTTGAGTATACATATTGTCTCACTCTCAAAATATCCTATTCTATAAATATCCTACCAAGTATTCTCCCTAGCTGTGGAGAATAGAATCCAGGAACACTTAGTGATTGAATCCTGCAAATCATAACTCCCATGACAAAACCTGAGTAACACCAGTGTCCTGGTGAGTCTTAGAGGGCCATAGATTATAAGCAAAATCTGATCTTACAGAGAAGCAAACAACTATTGAGTGATGCTGCATTACTGTGGACCACAACTACCTGCATGCTTCCAGGTTACATGAAGCTTTTGTAATATAATCAGAAGTTTGGATAATGTAAAATACAGTAGGAAGTTCAATTACAGCCACCCAAGACTTTATTTGACAGCAGACAGCAGTGTGCCCAGGTGGTCAAAAAGGCCAACAGCATCCTGGCTTTTATCAGGAATACTGTGGCCAGCAGGACTGGAGAAGTGATTGTGCCACTGTACTTGGCACTGGTGAGGCCCCACCTCGAATCCTGTGTTCAGTTTTGGGCCTCTCACTACAAGAAAGACACTGAGGTGCTGGAGAGAGCTCAGAGAAGGGCAGTGAAGCTGGTGAGGGGCCTGGAGCACAAGTCTGATGAGGAGCAGCCGAGGGAACTGGGGCTGTTTAGCCTGGAGAAGAGGAGGCTGAGGGGAGACCTTATCGCTGTCTGCAACTACCTGAAAGGAGGTTGTAGTATGGAGGGTGTTGGTCTCTTCTCCCAAGTAGCAACTGCTAGGGTGAGAGGAAATGACCTCAAGTTGCACCAGGGAAATTTCATGTTGGCTATTTGGAAAAGTTTCTTCATGGAAAGGATTGTGAAGCACTGGAACAGGCTGCCCAGGGAAGTGGTGGAATCACCATCCCTGGAGGTGTTTAAAAGGCATGTAAATGAGGCTCTTAGGGACATGGTTTATTGTCTGTCTTAGATTATGTTTGGACTTGATGATCCTAAGGGTTTCTTCCAACCAAAATGATTCTATGATTCTACGATATTGTAGGAAATTGAGAAGCACATCAGTATTATAGTCGTAAATGCCGCTGGTGCTTTAAAGTGCATTTTACAAAGTGTTTATGTACTAACGTATCTGTATACATAATAAGATGGTTTACTCATGGCATGAAATCTGAGAACACACTGCTAATGAGATCGACATTTTCTGTGTATTTGAACTATTTTAAAAATTAGTTATAAATGACTTTTTTTTGTGTTAACTTAAAGCGAATGGGCTGATATCGTGTTTAGCAAATTTGTGGCATCAGATGTTCTTGAAGAAGAGAGGAATGGAAGGAAATAGAAATTAGAAAATTATCAACAACTATTTCAGTTGTTGTAATTACATTTGTGACACACATTAAAGGAAAAGCTCTAAGAGTAAGTTTAGTGCAGGTGTGGTTTTTCTTTCCTGCAGAGGTATTTATGTGTCTTGAAGCAGTATCGGTCAGATTGAGAACAGAAGATAGGGATAAAAGACCCCAGCACAATAGGGAAGAAACTGGCTTGATCCCCTGCCTATTTAAGTTAATTAGTTAATAGTGTATCTTCAGCTTTCTTCTGAATGGGTTTTGAAATGTATGTGTAAGGGTCAGTATGAGGCAGCCATTCTGGAAACAAAGGTGTTAAAATATTATTTTGCATTGAAATCTACAAGAATCTCAGAAAGAAGTTCCAGTTACCTGAGACTGGTGCATACATATTAGACACTTTTTCCTTTACGAATGTTACCTTATTGATTTTTTTTCCCCCAGCTGTGATAATATAGCAACTTCAAGAAGCAGAAATGTCAAATATATATTCTTCATTGATCTAAAGAAAAAAAGTTGAATTTTGAATAAATGATTTATTAGTTTCCAGTAGTCACTAAGGAAAATACTAAACATTATTATAAAGCTTTTAAAATCATCTGTTTGGTTTATATATAAGAATTTTAAAGGTTTGGCCAAACAATTCCCTGTACAGGTGAGATTAATAAGAAGTGACAAAGGAGGGCAGTTCCAGAGAACTGGGTAAAGCTGATGTTCAAATGAAATAAAGGAAGACTGAGGCAAGTGTGAGGATGTTGGCCTGACATTAATCTTGGGTAAATTAATGGAATGGCTGAAATGGAATTGTGTTAGAAAGTTATGTAGGAGTATAATATAATAAATAATAGTTCATACAAATTTATGGAAAGATATGACATTTTTATTATAATGCTTTATTTATATGTTTAGTTTAAATTATTCAAATAATTTATGTTGAGTTTCTACCAAAGTCATAATTGATTATGTGCTATTGATTTTTATTATGTAGTGGTTAAGGAAAAAGCTGTATGTTCAGGATTCCAGGATTTCTTTTTATAACTACCATTGTTTTTAATTCTGCGTAGTTTGCTTCCCATTTCTGCTGTTTGCTATGGGTATTGTTTTGCAAAGTCACCACAAAAGGACAGGGGTACCAGAAGATAAAGGAGAGGGGGCTAAAACTGCGCTGATATTCAAAGAGCTGTAGATGGATTTGTAACAGCTTTTTTTTGTAAAATCTTTTCATATTTCATCTGTGAGACATTGTCATTAAAGCTGAAAGAAAATAATATCTTGATGTCCTGTCACAAATAAGGTATGCTCCTAACTCATCTACCATTAGAAGTTATATCAAGTGACCAAAAAACAAACTTTGAAATATCTTCATAGACTGATAATGAAGAAATAAGTTGAGAAATACCCAGTTGAAACGTTGAAAATTGGAAGATATTTGGAAAGAAAACAAGTGATTATGGAGGGGTAAGACTGTTAAATGAAGCAGCAGAGGAACCGAGTGAGGCACTGGCTGATACCACATGGAGAAAAACAGATAAGAGAAGCACTCACTAGAAAAGACTAAATGAAAGAGAGCAGTTTCCAATTAGCAGGGATAATTACTGACAGAAGTACCCCCTTGCCATTTTGAAAGGGATTTTGTCCATCAGTACTCTGATAATAACTCCTGATAAGGGTAGTGATCTTCAAATGTTGAAAATGCTAAATATTAACTTCGGGGAAAAGAATTTTTTCATTTAATATGGAGCTACTTTTTGTTTAGTGAATTATTATATTGGATTAACTCTCTGCTGAAGTTCGGGGCAGTTTCAGTTTTTCTGTTTCTGTTAATATTTTTATGAATCATAGTGGTTGAATGTTTTGTCCACACTCAGAGAACTGCTATATAAGAATTTAATTATAGATTAAGAGTTATATATATTTAATATATTTATATGATATTATATATGATTTTATGATTAAGAATTAGGATTATGTATTGGAGGAAATGTATTTTACCAACTTGTTTACATTTTGCATTTGAAAATGTAAAATCTCAGTTATGCTGAAGTCAGTGACAAAGCTTGCTTTGACTTAAGGAAAATGTCTGGCTTTATTAAAACGTACAGCCAATTTTATTTTTTTATAACTGGTCAGTATTTCATTTTTAACAGATTTACTATAGAACAACCATGTAGCAAAAATCCATGGTTTTAGGTTTGTGAAAAAAAATAAAGAGACTTGAAGCTTGACCTTCATAAACTGTATTAAAGGAATTTACTTAAAATTAATTACCTTTACAGTGCTCAGGGCATACTAAAAAAGATGACTGCAGGATACAATGAATTTTTTTTTCCAAACTTGTGTGGCATCTTACCCTAATATTAACCACATCATTGAAGCTTCCTGAAGCAATAACTTTCTAATGAGCATATAAGCTATTTGTGTATAACTTGGCACATAAGCACTGTTACCCTCAGTTACCAGAGGCATTTGTGGTGTGTTCTAAAGTGTAGTTTTTAAGTCTTACTTGTTAATACTTTTGGGGTAGTATAGATGTATATTTTACTTGAGGGTACAATGTACAGTATTCTGTTTCAAAACTTGCTTGCTATGTGAATTCAGTGTACTGTTGACTGCTATAAAACTTTAGGTTCAGACAAAAATGAAGATTTTGGCAATATTCTTCCATCACAAAATATTGTTTACCTGTAGCTTTTTTGATACTGTGAATATGTCCTATCTGTGGCACAGAAAATGGAAAACAATGTAAAATAACTTTAATATGTTATGGTGTTCATATATCAGTTGAAGCAGGGGAATTTTGTTTTCTGTGTATAGGCACCCAAGGGTCCAAACAACTCTCACATTGATCCTTTCTTAAACATGATGCTTTAACCACCTGTGCCCCAAATAAAGATTACTTGTTTTGGGGTTTTGTTGATTTCTTTTAAACAGGACTTTGTTTTAAAATGAAGCATGTGGTATATTGACTTAGGTTGGAATGGCTTGTTTCAATGAGGAAAGAAATATTCTTAACAGTTTCTAGGTAAAGCTTTAGTTTCCTTATAGCCAGAATTATTTAACTTTTGAGCTGTGCGGATCATGAATCCAAAACCAAAGGTACTAAAATTTTGTTCTTAAGGGAACTAAAATGTCTGTGGTTAATTTAGATTGGACCACTTTCTTGGCTGCTTTTGTAGATTTAAAACATGTTATTATTCACATTAAAGGAAAGTGGTGGGAAATTTGTGTCTTTAATATTGTGCTACTATGCGGGAGAAATTTTTGGTGAATACCAGTATGTAACATGCTTTGAACTGTTCACTTATTCCCAGTCTCCCTTTTCAGTTTCCTCTGGATGTTATGCTTTTGCTGCCAGGTGAAGACCTGACTGAGAATTTATGCTGTGATTGTGTACACACCTCTAGAAACCTATTGTCCTTCAGGGGTGCATTGAGGAGAAGTGGATAAAGGGAGGGAGGGTGGACTTCTGTAGTTATTTACAGGAGATGGATTGTCAAGCAGGAGTTGTGGAAAATGGAACCTAAGTATATCATGGATAGCTTTGTATTTGATCCCAAGGAATTGAGGTGTGTATCCAGTGTCCAAAACAGGAGGGGCTGGTAAGTGGTGTGATGTAGTCATTATGCTATTCTCTTGCCTTAAGTGGCTGTTACAGGCTTAGAGTAGTGCTAAATGACCTGACAGTCTTGGGGATAGCTTTATTTTTTACTACAGAATAAAGCAATGATGACTGCTTTCTTCATGTATACTTTTGAAGAAGAGTGAGATTTCAGAAAAGCATAACTTAGAGGTGCAGGTTTTTAATGTATTTTTGAAACTACTTCACATACTGTGGCTCTGTATGTTGGGAGTTCAGTCGTTCTTCTGGGACGAGGAATGCTAACCAGGCAAGTGCTACACAGACTGTAATGTAGTACAGTTGCTGTAAAGCAGTAGGTAAAGCTTTGTCAACTGAGTATGTACAGAGGGAGTCAAAGTGCTAGTTAAGGAAACCGCAGGTGTGTACATAGTTATCCTTGACTGCGATGTGAGAAAGAACCGGTGCCTTTAACTGAATTACTTCCTTGTAGGAAGTGATGGAAATAGCTCCAAATGGTAGTGAAAGGCTAGAAATGTTCCTCATGTGGGATTAATGAATTATGTCTGTGTAGGAAGTTACCAATATATAAATGATAAAATTGTTTACTATGCTTTGTTAATTTGTAAATAGAAAAACTTCAAACAAGATCCTTCAATGCTCAGTGCAGTGTTAAGTTACTATTTTTCAGAATTTTCCCTTGGATTTAGTACTTCAGTTTTAACGGAAACGTGAAAAAAACATTCTGATCACATGAAATAGGTTGTTCTCTGCATTTTTGCTTTTGTCTTGAGGTATTGTGAACAGTGGGAAAAAATGCCATTCATAGGCATATATATTGCAAAAAATTATTCTTAGCCTGTTTCATTAGTACTTAAGGGATGATCACTAGCTCTTGCCTACAAATGCTGTATTAAGGACAGGTGATACTCTAAAAATTAAAATTTGCAGTGTACTCCAGCTTTTATAGCTGTTTTTAAGGACAGGAAGAAGGGTCTTCTGGAGACAAAGGCACTGGAAGTTACATAGCTTCTGTGGTTTAAATAAAAAAATACAACAATCCCTCCACAGTTTATAGAGGAAATTAAGGGAAACTAGTCACCTCATCTTAGAATTTGTTATTGGGGAGATCACTCTGTTTTAAACATCTATGTTCTTGTATTTGCTCCAAAAAAAATGGAAGGCTGCGTATCTTCCTGGTTCTTCATGGTTTCTTTGCTCTGTAAGGGCAGTAGACACTTCTTTGTCCAGTTCCTTTAATGGAAAGCTTTGCAATGGAGTTCTTTCTTTTGGGAAATGTTTTTTCTTTTATATTTTCACCTAGGAAATTTCCATTTAGAAAAGAACATAATGGTGGGTTCATATTCTCACTGCACAGTGGCTTTTCTTTAGTACTTCTTCCCACAGGAATTGTGCTCAGTAATTCTCTCCAGTCCAATCATTTAAGAACATGCCAGCTGTCAGTGGCTGATGGAGCTCAGTAATTTGGTTCTACACTCAATATGAGGTTTTATCTATTTTTATATATTTTCATCATTAATTTTTGACACGTGGCTCAGCATCACTCTGAGGGAAAAGGTTACACGGAACCTGTCGATGCAGTCTGAGTTCAACCGCACATACCTGCAATGTAAATCTCAAAGGCCATCTATGGGCTACAAAGCAGATTCCAAGTCAATTTTGGTAACAGTGGAGGCAAGCACTGGAGATGGTCCTGAAAAAGGCTGAATATGAACTATTAATGAATATGAGTGAAAATAGACAAATGTTTTTCCTTAGATTCCTACAATTTTATTCATATTTAATTCTGCCATCATTCATAACGAGTTTGTTTTTTTTTTTTTTTAGCAGATGCGTAAGGAAGACATGGTTGCTACTCTTTTAGAGGATGTTACTGTAAATTTAGGTCATGTTTCTGAGCTCCACCAACTTGAAACATCAAAGTGAATTTCTTCTGATATTTGGCCAACTTATTTAGTCATCCCTCCAGACAAAACCTTTATCTGGATTTTTGGTCTACAGTGTGGCTAGAGTGTACGCTACCCAGATATGTTTTCCTAACTTTGATGCAATAGAATAAAGCAAACATAAGTACCCTTTTGAATACATTTTGTTATGACCAGTAATGGTTCAAACTAAGTTAAAACTATTAGATTTTACTGAACCCTGGCATGAACTTCAGCTGTATTACATCAGGGGAACAATACAAATGTTTAAACAGAGCTATTTTTGAAAGGAGAAACTTGTCTTATCAGAAAGCCTATCTCAGCCAAAATCAGTAAGAGCATTTGTTACTAATTTAGTGGGATGTGTATGCATGTGGTTATATATTAGCGTTGAAAAACAAGGTCTTTCCTCTCTACGTAACTGAGGGTACTATTTGTTAATCCAAATCCATAAACTTCTGCTCAGACATTGAGGAGTTATTTCTAGATTTAAAACAGAGGAAGTTCCGAGGTTAATTATCACATTTCAGACACTGAAGCATACCTGACACTTCCTATCTCTTCCCTCTGCTTCTCTCCTTCTAGCAGCCCCAGTGGGGATCTTAGTCTAGGTCAGCAGAACCTGAAAAAGACCTTACATATCTTGTGCCATCTCCTCTATAGACTCAACTGCCTATTAGAATAAAAGTAAAGTCAACGATTGAGATGTTTGCATGGAAGGCTGTGATGTAAATGCATTAATTCTTGTGCATTTGATGGTATGGTAGGCTGTTTAACACTTTTTTCCTTCATAGAAAGATAGGCTTTCTTCTAGTAAGTAGAGTTAAATTGAACTTTGAATCTTTTTGACTGTGCCTCCAAAGCCTTTTTGAAGATGAGTGGTTGTTCCCCCTTTAACTCTAGGTTGGCCTCTAGGTTGGCCTGGACTGTCTTGCTTTTCTGCCAGCATATCAGCGTACGTACACAGGTGGTGAGGCTAGGTCAGAAATGTGTTTATCTCAAAAACTGTCAAGTTTGCCACACAGCTGTTCCTTCGGTAGAAAATTGGTGCTAAACATATGGGAAGGAGTTTCTTTAATCAGTTTGTTAGCTCTTCTTTGTTTTCACTGATTTTAAGGAAAAGAACAACAGCTGGGATATGAGTGGAGTTAGCAGTTGCCCTACTGAAAGCAGGGAAAAGTCATATTTGGTTGAAGGACTTTTGCCTATGATGCTGATTTTGAACTCTTTTTTTTTTGTTGTTGTTGTTCTTCAATACATTTCTCAAAGGCTAAGAGATTATAAGTGCATCATTACATAATGTATTTAGAAATTAATGTTAGAAGGCCATATAGCTTTAGATATGTAAAAAAGTGCAGCAGGAGAACAACATAGTATGTTATGATTAATAATAAAGCCCCAGTCCTGTAAAAATGTATATGCACATATAATATTGGGGTTTACTTTACTGGACACCAATCCATAGCCTATGGGGAGACATACTTCATCAGAATAATACTGTGATACAGTAATTTTTAAACACTAAATTAATTACTAGTTTTGCAGCTCATCTTATTTTGAACATAGGATGAACCAATTTGGGGGACAAACATTTGCTAATTTTGGTTTTATTTTTTGATTTCTGCATAAGTTCTAACTCATAGGCTTAACTGGCAGAATGCATTGCCTGAGTTAATTGTTTGGCTAAGGCAGGTGTACATGTAAAGAAAACTGCACTTGATTTTGTTCCTGTGAGCTTTGTGCTTGTGAATTAGCAGAGTATTTTGGGTGGGAATGTTCTTAATTTGTCAGCTTGAGAGAACAAAGTTAGATGGTGCAGTTGCAGGTGTGCAGAATGAGCATAATTTGCCATTATCTGTAGCAGAATGAATCCGGTGACCTAAAAATCTATGTTCTTTTGATCAACACCTGAAGAATTGCCTTTGGATACACTGTAATGTTACTTCAGGTGATTCCTTTTTTGTTTTCTTTTCTATAGGTGAAGGGTCCTGTAAGCTCTTTGTTTCTTCATTATTAGGTTAAGTCCACCTACTGTGTGACTTGTCAGTAGGATATTTTTGATCTATCAGTATTTCTCATACTCCCATACAATGAAATCTGCATCACTGAAAGTAATCACACTTGTATGGCAGTAACTGTTGGCATAGAAGTTTAATGTCATATGAATTAGGCTGCACTCAAGTTTGCAAAGGTTATTTACTGGAGCAAGCATTATTATGGTCTGTGCTGTACTTCATCTGCAGAGGAGGAACACAGGAGTCTGCTTTCTCCAAAACTTACTACTGTGGCACCTTGCATCAGCAATTAATTTTTACTTTCATTAAATGACACTTTTGAAACTGTCTTTCTTTGCTAGTAAATCCAGTAAAATCTGGTGAACTCCAATATTTTTTTGCTGAATTCTCCTCAAGTTTTATGCAGACTATGTTTTCGACTGAGTTTTATAAAATCTGCTTTTCATCATGATGTTCCTTTGTTTTGAAATGTTTATGTGTCTTTCAGGAAAAAAAAAAATGGAGAACTTGTACTTCAAAGTATTCAAGCAAGGATTTAATATATTATGTGACCTTTGCACTTTGACCCGAGAAGCCCATTTTATTTCCAAATGCACTGGCACATGTTCTCAAGATTTTACTATTAATAGAGAAACTCTATAAAGTGGCTCAAAAGAGAAAAGTAATTTTAATGAAGGATGTCCTGAAATCAGTGTTGTAGTTAAGTTTGAGCTTCTAATTAGCCTGCCATCCATTTTCTTTGATTGGTGTATTTGGAATTTGTTTCCAGAGTGTATTATTTTAATTTAAACATTCTTATTCTTACTGTTATTCCCAGGCACTGTGTTAACAACCACAATGTTTTCTATTAACTTAAAATTAGATGATAGCTCAACCTGAATGGGGAATTAGGTGGGCAAGTTTCACGGCTTGGAATTTAGTATAGTACTTCACTGTCTTGACTGTCTTGCTGATTTGTTTGATATTGATACTTTTATTGTTAAAGGTGTTAGAAGAGAATTTGCCGGACTGGCTCTGTTTTCGTCTATACAGGTGGAAAAATATATATTGTGTTAGTTGCATTTGCATTTCCTGACCTTTTTAAGATACATCTGTCAACATTCTTCTTCATTATTATAATAAAATATAAATAGGAGATGAATCTGATTTAGGAGATGTGTTTTACTGTGTACTTTCTGGGAAGCAATGATTTGTGGGTTTATTCTAGACTTCTAAAACCACTAAGCTGGCAACAGTGATGCAAACAAGCAAATTTTGCCACTAAATAAGTATTGCTAAGGCAGAAGAAAAATTCAAAATTGATTCATACTTATGAAGAGCTGCAGGTTTAGACTTACGCAATATGAATATGCTTCCTTCAATTAGATTGTACCCATTTAAAACAGAGCTAACCGGCTGGTCTTCATACTTGGATTTTACTGGCATAGCTTGTTTAAATACTTAGTTCAGACAAAACAGAATTGCCTACAGAGCAGGGTGACATTGATCTTTCAGGGTTTTAACGTGGGTTTAAGTGTATTAATGATCAAGTACTTTGGGTACCCAGGTTCTGAACCCACTAAATATTTTGCAGTAATTTAATAAAGTTCTAGTTAGAGTATAGTGGTATAGATAGCTGGGAGAAGAGAGACTTGTGAAGACAAAGGAATAGCTTGTTTTTTTTATTGAGTGTTGTCAAGAGGAAAAATGAAAAGGGTAGAGATCTCTTTTTCCTTTTGAACTAACCATAGTCATACTACTACGTCTCTTTGTAGCTGAAATGATAGTGCTTTTATCCCAGAAGATTTTCTTATTAAAATCATTGTTACTAGTTCTTAAAATGAAATAAACAATGCAGTGTGACTCTCCATTATAATAAAACACTGTCACTTTGGTTTGTTGAGGTAAGACAGCTTTGATATATGTGAAGACTCAAAAGAGGGTTCTGAATTTAAACAGTACAGGCATTTGGCTCTTATAGAGTGTTCAAGTTGACTGCCATCTTAACCTGTGCTGTGCTTGTAGATGGTGCTGCTTCATGGCAAATTCCAATTTAGAAAGGTGCAGTAGAACTCTTAATGATAATTCTGTCACGGAAATAACACAGAAGAAAAAAACATGCAAGTTCCCTTGTCACCTTGAGGATTTCCTTAATCTGGTTGGTTTAGTTTCCAGAGGCACAGATTGCTCTAGTAATTACCTGTGATGATAATAATTTCACATTCATCAAGCGAGGCAATAGAATTTCAGGAGGTAGCTGGATGCATTCAGATAAAGCATGGGTTGTACTGCTGCAATGTCTTTTGTCTCCACTATCTTGTCAGATCCAAGGTCGTGTTGGGCTTCACTTGGAAGCTGAGTATTTGGTGTCTAGTGAATCGATGCTTTGTTGTCATCATGGTGGGTTTATGCCACAGCTTTTTTCAAAACTGTGGTCATGGTTAGCACTAGCTGAGGCGTTCTTACAGGGGTCACATAATTGTGGCCTGAGGTATTTAATCCTCACATCCACTCTCAGGCACTCATTGCAGTGCTATGGGAATGCTGCAGCTTTTAGAAGAGCAGGAGTGACATGGTTGTTCTTTCTGGTGACGGAATGTTTGATAAAGATCACTCTCTGACATGGATATCTTCGCTTGCATTCCGTAAAGCTTTAGTCACCTGTCAAAAGCTGCGTGCACAATGGTTGTGGAGGTAGATGGTTTGCACAGGGAATCTGGCTGCTAATCGCTGTTTTGTTACTTTGTAAATTACTTTTGAGAATTGCTTGCTAAAAAAATAAAAAATATTTAGTCCCAGAATAAGAGATTATTCAGGATTTTGTTAATTAAATTGATATTATCACTTGTCTTACCTGTTTTAAAGGTTTGCTTTGCTGGTGTCTTAGCTTTTGTATGGGACTGCATGCCATGTATGCAAGGTAAACAAGGTGTCTTGTGAGGAAAAAATATTTGACTTTAAATGCCTACATGTTCTGTGTGAACTAGGATATGTGATGGAGACTTCTTAAAACCACAATAGAAATATTATGCTAGATCGTGTTACAGATTTAGCAACTGAATTGCATTTCTGTCTCCAAAATGAATGAATATGGGAAAAGGTGAAGTAGAGGAGTACTGAATGTCCTGTTGCGATAGGAATGAACAAGCGGTAATCCTAGCTTTTCTCAGCTCTCCTTTTTCCCCCTGCTTTACATGCATTAAAATCCTGCTCTATGAAGATGTAATTTTGTTTAAAAATAGGTGGAAGAAGTTGGATCAGTTAAGTACCTTGCAATAAATTATTCCATATTAAGATAAGAATGATTGCAGAAAAAAACCTGTGATCTTGTGATCTCTCTTTTTGTGTGTATAACTGTGTACAGAATGGCTCTTTTGAAACCAAGTATAAAGGCTTTGATTTTGGATTAACTTACTGTGGAGTGCATAATAGTCTTGATAATTCATCATCGCTGTGTCCACTTCAGAATAATTACATTTCTATGTTGTTTTCCATATTGTAACACATTTTGCATGGAAGACTTACTCCTACTTAAAGGAGGGATGAATTGTAAAGAGATTCTGTAATCCTTAAATGTCAAACTTCTGGTCTCTTCAGACTTGATTTCTGCTAAAAATGAAGATACTTCAAATTTACTAGTAAATCTTGAATCATCATTAGTTTACAGTTTTCAAATGCATGACATCTTATAAGGTCCTACTTAGCAATGAAGAAAACATGGAGATAAATCATTATACTTGAATGCTTAAGGCTGAAAACATGAGAAATGCTCCATGCTTGGAAATTATTGCACTCAAATCCTGGCAACAGTGTTAAGGGGCAAAGTTCTCAAGATTATAGAAATACTTCTGGATTTCAGCTCTACCTTTGCAACTGTGAAATTTAGTAAAAATCTTAACTGTGTTCTTAATTTAGAGAATGATTCTTCTTTCTTTTCTTTTTACAACATACCTTCATTAATAACTGCCTGTACTTTGCTGTAGGTAGGTGTATTGAAACAGAACAAGAATTTGGTAAGAAACACTTAAACAAAAGAGAATGTAAATGAAAAGCAGGTCTTGGTCAGTTGTAAAAATGTGTCTAAAATCTTTGCATCTAAGGTATAGTTGAGGCTGCCAGTTGCAATGCGTTTTTCCACCTGCCCTGTGAAAAAGTGAGACAGGGATAGATCTGTTTAGAAAGATGATAAAATACATTTTAACTAAGCACATTGAACATTTACTGAGAGAATTGCAGATATAGTTGAGAAATTACGGAGAAACCATGACTGAATATAAGGATCTCAGTTTGCAAAGAGTATGGATTCTTTATTCTCCTCAACTATTGTAAAATACAGTTACAGATAATGTTCAGGTGAAAATAAAATAATTAAAATTGCGAATGTCATGGTTTTAGTACTTATTAATCCTAAACTCTGCAAGCGTTTGAATGAAAAACCCCAGAGTGCTTCTGAAATTTATAGCAGATGTCCTGGGAGATATTTAGTGTAATTTTCCTTTGTAAGGAAAGATCTCCTTTTTTAAAAAAAAAAAAATTATTTTTCCCCTCATATTAAGTATTTACTGTGGAACCACGTATTGTCAGAGTATGTTTAGTCCCAGCTGCTTTCTGTGTTGCTTTGACTTTCAGTTCTCAGCATATCTCAAAGGGTGCAGTTTTGACAACAAATTTTCAGTTTGTGTTAGAGGCTTTTTTAAAAATTACAATGACTCTGTGTGCATTTATTATTGTATGGTAATTCAATTTAACAAGGGAAAGCGTAGAGTCCTACATCTGGGCAGGAACAACCCCAGGTTCCAGTATAGGCTGGGGAATGACCTATTAGAGAGCAGTGTAGGGGAAAGGGACCTGGGGGTCCTGGTGGACAACAGGATGACCATGAGCCAGCACTGTGCCCTTGTGGCCAGGAAGGCCAATGGCATCCTGCGGTGTATTAGAAGGGGGCTGGTCAGTAAATCGAGAGAGGTTCTCCTTTCCCTCTACTCCGGCCTGGTGAGACCCCATCTGGAATATTGTGTCCAGTTCTGGGCCCCTCAGTTCCAGAAGGACTGGGAACTGCTGGAGAGGGTCCAGAGTAGGGCAACAAAGATGATTAACGGAGTGGAGCACCTCCCTTATGAGGAAAGGCTGAGGGAGCTGGGTCTCTTTAGCTTGGAGAAAAGGAGACTAAGGGGGGACCTTATTAATGTCTATAAGTATATAAAAGGTGAGTGCCATGAGGATGGAGCCAGGCTCTTTTCAGTGGCAAACAATGATAGGACAAGGGGTAATGGGTTCAAGCTGGAACACAAGAGGTTCCACTTAAATTTGAGAAGTAACTTCTCAGTGAGGGTGACAGAGCACTGGAACAGGCTGCTCAGGGGGGTTGTGGAGTCTCCTTCCCTGGAGACATTCAAAACCTACCTGGACATGTTCCTGTGTGACCTCATCTAGGTGTTCCTGCTCCGGCAAGGGGATTGGACTAGATGATCTTCTGATGTCCCTTCCAATCCCAAACATACTGTGATACTGTGATTCTAGATATTCCAGATCTCAGAAAGCTATATTAGGTCACTTCTTCATCTATTAACAGAATGAGTGGTACTTAGAAATGTTTTTCTTTTCCCTCTTTGGTTTCTCTGCAAGGATAAAGTAGAACTTGTGTATATGCAGTCATGTAAAGATTTAATTGCTATATGTTTCAGTGACCTGCACCTGTCCTTTAGAAACTTAGGCCTGTTACTGATCTACTATTTGTTTGTATAATTGTGCCTTCAGAACTGTAGAATTTTGTGCCAAACTCTTTTACCAGTTGTATTTTTTACCATTTTTAATGAAACTGCTTTCAAAATAACTTATAGGCTTTGTACATCAGATATGGTTTGGGAATACTGGGATATTTGTTTTACATCTGTAGCCTGTGAAAGGGTGAGTATCTCCTTTGTTCATGGCTATAAAATGGAAAGAAAGCCCATTCTGAAATGAAAGATCCTTAATGTAAAAGGCTATGTCAGTTACTTCGCTTTTTGGGTTTTATGCTGCTGAGGTATACAGTACAGGGTAAGCTGAAATATAGCACAGAGTGAGAAGACGACCTGGGAATTCATTAATCAGTCTACACACTGTCCTTCACCTTTGTTGCATAAGTGGGGTTCGGGTAGTGATCACACAAGGGCAACAAGTGCAACTGCATTTGCTTGCTTCTTCAATATAAATGATATTAACTGAGCATTATCCATAATCAGATACATCTAGCTTGCCTTTATTCCAAATTCCAGGAATTCTGAATTTATCTGTTGCACTGTGCCATCCAGTAACGATATTATAGGAAGAATACTGATGAATGTCATCAGCGTGTTAAGTTCATATTAGCATATTTTTCTTCCCAGAGTTCTCAAATGAATATTGGACAGGAAAGGTGATTAGGTATTTGAAGGGCGCTATTAGACTGAGGAGAACTTGTCTGCTGTTGTTGCTTGTCTCCTCAGAAAGATGAGGCTGTGTAGTGCATACAGTTACTGGTTATAGTGGTCAGATGCAACTGATGTGGGTAGGGTACTATGTAAGATTGTGTTTGTCATGCAGCTTTGTCACCCAAAACTGTTGGAAAGTAACTGCAGTAGGGAACTCCACCTTGTGCAGAACATGAGGTATGAAGAACATCAGGTCTTTGGTCTGACCAAACCGAATGCGAGCACAATTACATCAAGTGACAAGTCTGTGATAACTGTTACTCTCCTCTAACAAAAGTATGTCATGCTGGTTTCCACTAGTTGGGATTAATTTCTGACTTCTTCTTTGCATGGTTAGCTGGGCTCTTTTTTTTTTCTGTGTGTGTTGTGTTAGTTGGCTCTGATTCATGTAGTATTTGGACTCATGAGTGTCCTGTGGGTTCTTCATTTTATTTGGAAACGTTGCATTTTAAAATCTAAAACAAAAGCTATTAACACATTTTGTTTGAAATGTTTCATATTTATAGTTCCCTAAAATTCTGTTTTCTTTATCTTCCCAGTCACATGGGAGCTTGGAGGGAACACACACACATCTCTAATGCCAGTATTGCAGATTAAAAATAGTTTTCCTCCACCAAATGCTAACAGCTGGTTGGCTTTGTTTCCCGGCTGAAGATGCATCATATAGTATTTTAATTTTCCTGCTGTTGCCAAGTGTTAATGGATCAAGCTCTGCAAGTTTTGCTTTGTAAATTCTGTTGTAATACTAATTACACTGTAACTGCATTTCTGTGAGGCTTTTCACAACTCCAGTCAAGCACCCATTACCCGATTTTGAAGATAAATAAGCAGAAGGAGAAAGTGGTTGAGGGAGATGCTTTGTGTTGATTTAAATGACAGTGAAGATAATCAGCCCTGCTGTAAGCCAAGTATTATTGAGGCAACATGAAGATGTAGTGGCATTCAACAGAACAGGTCTTGTAGGTTGTGCTCTGCCAGGATAAACCCCTGACCTTTGTTCCTTTCTTTTAGCTGAAGTCATTCTGCGCAAATACTGTGGAAAATCTCTTATTGTCGTGTTTAAATGATAGCAATTGCATATCAAAATCTCTGTCATCTTCACTTTCACCAGTGATATAACATTGTATTTCAAGGAAGAAGGCATCTATAGTAATATTTTCCAAAATATCAATTTTTGTAATGTTGTGTGTGGACAATATTATATACAATGACAAGTTATATCTGAACTGAGTAGAATATCATATAATAGCTTTTGTTTTTCAGCGTCTTGAAGTACTCAATAAAACTGTCTTACCACCTTACAGGAACTGAATCTGCCATTTTATTTTATTTTGAAAATTCTTTCATAACGTCTGGTGGTTGAAGTGGTATTGCCTTCTTATACATGATCCATGCTGTTTACATTTTGGCATAAAAGTTGAAGCAAGTAGTGCAAAACATGGAGAGACCCAAGAGTTAATAAAATAACAGATGGCAGTTTTGTTCATTTGGAAATAATTATATACTGCATTTTTAGTTCCATAAAATAAAATGTGTTGGTTTTAATTAAGAGAGTAGATCTACTGGTCATACAGTGATTCGTGTCTTGTGTGGCATAAACCTGAAAGTTAGCTTGTTATAATGTAATATGTGATATGATGGGGATCCGTTTCAGGAATGCCTTAAGAATATGCTCTAAACAGCATTCTTTCTACACTAATTGTACTAGGTAGATTAATCCTGTTGCCATATGGACTTGAAATATCCTTGGGTATGCAAAATAAAAATTTAAGTAAATGATAACTCATTTAATACTCTGTGGTCTGTGTTTATGGAAAACAGAATTCCTTCGGATCTTCTGAAGGAAAACAAGAGTGTGCCAAAGTTAATTTCAGTGTTGAGTGTTCATGGATGGTAAAATTGTACTTAACAGACGTTTGTAATTTTTGCAGGTAATAGCTCTAGCAGACGCAGCAGAAGAAAATCAAGCCAACATGTTCCGGGCACTAACAAAGTTGAAAAGTGCCACCCATCTGGTGATTACGCTGATTAGTCTGTGGCAGAAGCTCAGTGCTGATCAAGTTGCTATTCTGGAAGCAACATTTTTGCCATTAGCAGAAGATACACAAGAGCTGGTAAGAATCTGTAAGAGCTGCTTGAAAAATGCTCATTGACAGAACTGTAAATGCTTCAATCTACATATTTCCCCATGTACTTTGTTGAAGACTGTCCTTTGAAGTGATTTAGTAGCATTATGAGGTAGGTGTTTGATGCAAACTACATTGACTTCACAAGAAAGTGGTAAAGAAGTAGATTATGGAGTATTTTATTCGAAGACATGGGTGATACCAGTTAACTTCTACTTAATCCATCCTTAGCAAGCCAAGTAGGAGTGTCTTACATAAGTTTAGATGGTTTTAGCTTCTGTCCACTTATTAGCACTTATTAGACTATGATGTAAATGCTATATCATACTCATGTGTGCTCACATGCACACATTCCAATAGAACTATAAAATATAGACATGTGCACACAGCAATATAGTATATTTAATCTGTTAAGCATTTCCCATACTTTTTCTTCAGTGTTTGCACATCGGTTTATATAGTGGATGAAAGTTCTTAAAAAAACAAACAAGCAAACAATGAATAGATAATGTATTTGTGTTCTCCAAACCATGCTCTAGATAGCCCTGCACTGTATAGATATCTTGCAAATTCTGTTCTGATTTAGTGAGTGTGATGATGTGAGATTGTGTGCAAAATTTGGAGAATGGTCTGTTAAGAAAGTCTCTTCTTGCCTAAGGTCCCCAGCTAAACATCGCTTTAGCTGAATTAAGGAATGTTCTAAACTGAAAACAACCAGAGTTGATCTCCAATTAGTTTCAAGTCCAGCCTTTTACTGGGTTCTAGAAGAAAGGACTTCAAGACAGTGTGCCACAATTAGAAGAGAAATAAACACTGACATTAATATGTCTCAAAAGTTTATTTTAGATATCTGAACTATAAAGTGTACTGCATAACCTTTCGCAAATGACTTCCATAGAATGAAAAATAATAATTATCTAAGTATATACTAATGTTAATTTTAATTTTCATGTTCTGCACAGGGTTTTCACAATGTACAGTGCATCCAGATTTTGGTACATACCAGAAATTCTTAGAATGATTTGTGGCCATGTAGAAAGCTTGTGCTGGGTTCCAAGTGAATCTAGGATCATATTAAATTTCTGCCCTTGAGGGGAAAGTGTTTTGGCATTTCACATGATTTCCACCCATAGCAGGAAAAGCAAACCAGTTTTGTTGAGATTTGTTTGGAATTTTTCCTCATATAAACTTGAAAAATCAAGCTTCACAACTGAGGAGTATGCATTCCCATGAATGGAGCTTAAAGTTCATATGAATCTCATAAAAGACCAAACAACCATTTTTTGTATGACTCACTTTTATTTTGCCGTCAGGAATTACATTGCTCTGACACATGTTTTGATAAAACATGGTGAAATCTGTTTCATGTCTTATAATACAGGATATCACTTCAGGATATATTTCGATGTGGTTTTGATAGTTACCAATATTCCATGTTAAGGCTGCGAGACCTCTCATAAATATTGTAAGGATGTCCATCCTGCAGAGCAGCCAAGATGAAAAATGTAAACCAACAATAACTGGAGGTGGAAATGGAAATGAAACCTTTACAACATACTGAAAAATGTGCCATATTGAAGTTGTTATGGTACCACAGAAATCTGAATGTAATTTAAGGAGAAATTCAGGCAGGGAAGGGGGAAATCTTCTGACATACCAGTGATATTTACAGACAGAAGCTCCTAGCTAGCGTTCAGGTTTCCTTGCAGGCAGTTGAGTGGAACGCTGGTGAAAGAAAGTATTCTGAAGAATTTTTATTTACTCTTCAAACAATTCTGCACAATGGTTTCTTGTGTTTTTATTTGGAGAGAATGTGTTAGAAGACAGTTTAGATGCAGTCTACATCTCAAGAACACTTTCTGCCTTGTGAGCATTAAAAGTATGGAAATGTTTTTTTAATAGGAGGGAAATGTTTAGAATATACTGTTACCATAAAAAGAAATGCTTCTCTGACCATAACATTAACATTATTTTCATACATGCCATTCCATTTAGAACAGATTGCATCTTGTTTTCTAGACCTGGCAATCATTCTAGTTAGATATTTAGCAAATACAGAAGTGGTGTTTTGTGTTCCCATTGTCACCAATTTTTATCTCAGACTGCTTAATGGTTTGTGTTGCTGAAAACTTTTGTATAAGAACATGTGAAGTTTGGTTTTTCATGTCTACAAAGATACAGCAAAGTAATACTGCGAACTTACGTGTTTTCTGGGAATAACAGATATTTGGCGTTGTATTTTATTTCCAACAGTAAACTTCTAACTAGCACCTGAATAGCATAAATTTGATTAAACTGACTAAAAGGTTTGCTCTAGTTTAATATTGGAAATACATGGACATTCCTCTTTTTCAGTGATTCTTCAATGAATTGTGTACAGTGTATTATAACACCAGAAATTGAATGAGGACTCTCAGGTCTTTGCTTTTGACCAGTGTGACAAATGAGCTAATACTTCTGCTGATGAAACTATAAGAAAGTGATGCTAAAACTGAAAAATAGTTGATTTTATTTGCATGGAAATGAAATGCAGTTTTGTCCCAACGTACTTTGTAACTGTGGGACTAAAATGAAACCTGTATTCAATATATAGAAGCATATATTGTTAGTATTTCAGAACATAGTGTTACAGCTCCATGCAAACTATATTTAAAATGTATACTAATTTTGAGTCCTGTGTTTTGCTGTCTCTTGAAATATATGGTAGAAAACTATATTAAAGTGCTTTTGGAGACTAAAGAGTCCATGAACGCTGTAATAATATTAGTGATATATCAGATTTTTTTTTTTTTTTTTTTTAAATGTGATTCACTTTATTTCTGGAGAGTTGGTGACTGTTTTGCAGGACTAGAGTATTCGTTATTAGCTTATAACAAGTAGTAGCGACAATTTGAAGTACTATGAAGTCTGAAAAGTGAAAAAAGCAAGGAACATTTTAAAGGATGTTTTTCAGTGATTATAATTTACTAAGCTGCATTTTCTAGATTGAAAAAGATACTTGAAAAATACCAAGTTTGTGATAAAACATATATTTACAATAGAAAATCCTTTTGGGAAGGGAGGGAATTGGTCCAGGCTAATTTAAAGGGTTCAAAGGGTTCATGCTACAGAGGATAGTTTTGATATAATGGTTGCATGGCGTCTGGACTGACTGATGGCTTGTATGTCTGATCATTAAGCTATTAATGCTTTCTTTGTTTAAGATATTACAAAGGGAAAAATGTCTGTCAATGCTAATGTTCTAACTTTAGGACTGAGGGAAGGCCATCACCAGTATAGTCACCGATAGTAACTTTACTGAAGAATAAATACTTTCATAGTTCTCGTGATGTTACCAAATCATGACATACAGATGCTTCGTTGCTCAGAATCATCTCTTTCTTGGTATAGTCACATTTGTGATGCTGTAGTTAGTAGTAATAGCAATAAAATGGCATCTAGGAAGTACATTTTCATCTCCTTAAGTTAATGTTTGGAATCGTACCAACCAAGTAAATGTCTGTGTTCGATCTTAATTTCTTATTGAAGTTGTAACTTGGAAGAAAAAAGTGCCTGAGGGTGAAATGCATATCTTTAAGTGACTCTATGATCTAGTGTTATTAACTTAAGTTAGTGAATATAAATTTGCTGCTTTACAGTGTTGATTAGATAAAGTAGAAAAATATACTTTAAGGCAATGATGAGAAAGAGTTGGTGTCAGAAGAAAATAATGAAGTGCCTAGTAAGAGTCATAGGAGTTACAATCAAAAGTGTCTGTGCTTTCTGTAAGATAATGATCTGAATGTAAATCACCAGAAAAAGAAAAGATCAGTCACTTGGGAAAGACTAGATAGCATGCTAGGTTTTATGTATGATAGCAGATGGATTTTAATGTAGAGTTCTTAAGTAATGTAGAAAATAAGCTTTTGTGGGAAGAATCCTTTACTGAGTGAAAGTTCTCAAGATTAAAGATAAGGTTATTTCTGTAATTCCAGGAGGCTTAATTCTGTCAAGACTGACAGTAGAAAACTTTTAATTGTATTTTTCCATTAACGTATAGTGCTATTGAAGCTTTGAGCTAATAATTACATCTGTGGTGAGAGTAATTTTTGAGCCTTATTCTTACAGTTTATTGGAAATTGTCATTTTTCACTAATTCTTATAATTAGTTAGAGTATAATCCAACCTAGGTCTTAATTATAGTAAAATACATCTGGAATTAGATTTTTGTGTCTTATATTTTCTGTACTATCCTTGTTGTTTTAACTACTTTTAAAATGCGAAGCTCCAACTGAGTAACAGACCAAAATATTTTTAAATATGCTGAAACATTTTATATTTTATTGTTTGCCATAGGCCAGTACAAATTAGCTTCTGCTATTTTGTAAATACCTTTAAAATTTCTTAAACAAAACAAAACCAACCAACCAAATTCAAAACCACCACAAGGCAACCGACAGTGACAACTTGTAACTTGGAATCAGTTTTCCATACAGTTGTATTCTTTATTTCTATAAACAGACAAGTTTATAGAAGATATATTATCCCCCTCACCACCTTCTTCTTTCTGTGAACAAGGTGGATAATACAGCTTAAAATAAGTAGTTTTAGAGGGAGAAGCACATGAAATTTGTTGCCTTTTTTTCCCAGCTGGGAAAAATACATTAAGTGATGTTGACTATACTTTTTCAAAAATCAACACTAACAAACAAGTCTTCCTCCTGTTTAAATCAAGGCCTTGCAACAGAACCATTCAGAAAGGCTCTTCTGTTGCAGTCAAACATCTAAGTCCAGTAAAAGTGTGGGGGGAAAGGTAGTGGGTTTTAAGCTTTTAACCACTGAAATAAAAGGAAGGAGCTTTAGGTTTTTCCTGGTAAAAACCATCATTTTTTAACAAAAAAAAAAAAGTCAGCCTCAGTCTTAAGTTTAGTTTTGGCTCAGAGCATCATAAGATTGACAAATGAGGGAAAGATGGGATGAAGGAATGAGATTCCCACTCCTCCCCGGGCAACAAAGGTCCAGTATGAGGGAGAGGTTAAAAATGGCATAGTGGTAGCTGGATCCTGTCAACGTTCTTTGCTCAGGAAAGTATATGTGACCCTGCTGGAGAAGAAGAGAAGTAAGAATGAGGCTCAAATACCAGCCTTCTTTGATTTTATGTTTTGATATGGAAGTTAAACTCTTTTGCTCTGTGCTCTGCCTGCTTGCCTGCTTTAAAGAGGACTGGAGGACAACAGAGACAACTAGAGTAGATGGAGAGGACGTGGTTGTAACCCCATTAAGTTACTACAAATTGATGTGTAACCATTTCTACTTTACTTTTGTTTGTGGTAAGTAATTTGGGTGAAAGAGGGAATTTGGTGAGTGAAGTGGTGGCCTCGCCACTGCTTTAAGCACTATCATGGTTCCTTTAAATGTTTGCGAATCATTGTCCTCCTGCACTTAATTGTATTTACCGAGAAGGCAGTGGGCTGTGGCAGACATAGCAAGTTGGAAGCATGTTACACAACTATCTAATGATCTTCACCTGTCGCCGAATTGGTGTGATTCTTCACAGTGAATTCTGTGGGTAGAAAAGTGTCAGTGTTTGTTGGTCTGAGAATGAAAGGCTTAGTGGTCTGTTTAAACTTTGGTGTGTTAATGAAAAACGAATATGTCTTTATCGGTTGCTTCCCACTTCAAAGGACTAGCAGAAGAAGCTATGCCCAGTTGTATTTTCCAATTTGTTTTTGTAATGGCTGGTAAGAAGAGGACATAAGATTTTTCTCTTTTTAAAGGACTCACTTCTGGTGGCTGGTAATAGTACTGCTTTTCATAAAAAGCTTTCTCTTTCTCTTCCAGATGCCATTGAATACATTTAAACAAAATAATGCATAAATTGGTTTTGATGTTCATTATGAATTGTAAAATTCTAAGGACAGAAAGAATTATTGTATTCTTATTTTGTTTAATTGATTCCCTGGCACTCGTATCAAGCTCAGAAGAAGCATTCAGCCTTGGTATGAACTTTATGCCTATGGAGAATCTGACATATGTGTTGCCTAGATATATTTTTTTTAATGTTTTGAGAATAAATTTTGTATTTAACTTGAGCTATCACCTTATTTATTCTGCCAGTATTAGAGACACTGAAGTTAATCTTCTGTGGGCTGTCTCTGTTGTGAGCAGAAGCTTACTCAGGGATCTTATTTCTTGGTGTAAATCAGTCAAGGCAGAACTGTGTTGTGCTGTGATTAGTTTGCCTCCAGCATATATCACCTCCTTTAAAACTAACTTGAATATCCTACAAAGTATTGCAGTTGTCCCGCGAGACATACCCTTTGTTTGACAGATTAAATAACCCTCTGTTATCAGACATCTGTCTCCATGTAATATTGTGATGGGGACCTCTAAACTTTCTCTTTGTTAGGGCAGCATAATCTATCTAGTTCAGATACAAAGAGAAGCTAAAATATTTTAGTCTAGTGGTAATTACTGAATATGTGCTGCATACCAGAAGTTCAGATCAGTTGTCATCTAAACTGCTTAATGACAAGAGTGATGCATTACAGTGATTATGGCAATGTTGTTCACCAAAAGGTCTTAACACTCAATATATATAATCAGTGATTCTTTCTTTTGGGTTGTTTCTTTTAAAGAAGCTGATTGTCAGTGGAGAATTCCCTTGATATTGTGTCCTAATTGAAGGATAGGCAGACTTCTGCTATGTATTGAAAAGTATTGTACTAGTGTTTTAGAAATATTATCTGATTTATGATTGGTTGTAAAATTCCACTGAAATTACTTGTGTACTGAAAAAAATTATCAGTTTTGGCATTATTAGTATATCGCCTTTATATTACATCATAAGACAGGGTTTATAGACTAAAAAATTGCATATTTACTGTTAGTTTTATTTTCTAATTGTCTTACATCAGTTTAAAGCTATGATACTTTTATTTTAAGTACTGTAATGCTATGTTAGTATTTGATTTTTAAAAAGCCAACCACGTATCATGGCATTTTCTGAGAAAATAAGATAGAGATACTCCCAATAATTTTATGAAGCTCTCTATTTATCTTGAAGATATATGACTTAATGATGTGCAGCTAAATTCATTATTTCCCTCAGATCTGGCAGTCAGAAATGTTTCAGAGAGGGTAAATGAAGATCTAATCACCAAACCAGGGAAAGGAACGGTGGGAACCAGTTCTGGTATTACTGCTTTGGGTTTATTGATAGTTGTTCTTGGTTCTGAATTGCAATTATAATGTAACATTTTTTGGTCATTATTGTTTTGTTGTATAATCTGTCTACTAGAACGTACAAAGTTATTGCTAGGTAGTGTGAAAAAAAGTCATGTGAATCTTTCATCTTGTTAAAAGATCCCAGAAAACAACTCACTAGCTTTTTACTATGATTTGCAGAGTAGCTATTTTTTTCTGATGGAAGTTTTTGCTTTCAGTTAATGGTAAGATGCTTAGTCTTAACTCCTAGATTAAGAATGATATATCAGTATTCTCTAATCTGCACAGGTGGTGATAGACTCACTTTACAATAGGTTAGGACAGATGAAATTAAAAGAACATAAAGAATGCGTAATTTATTTCTGCCACATTCTGGCTTTTTCAATGAAGTAAGAGTTAGATATAGTCAAAATACGGTTTTGATATCTCAGAAGTAAAATAGGCATTTGGTCATAAGACAAGGCTGTACAAACAATGGAGGAGTTAATTTTCTTTGCCCAAGCTATTGGCTCAAGCAAAAAAACAATGATTCCAGCATAAGTTTGAAAATTGGCTACCTAAGTAAAGATGCAAGTCCAGTTTGCCACTATCCTCATTGCCCTCACCTGTGCATTTTGGGAGAATAGAAATTCCACAATTTGAAGCAAAAGAGCTGAGTTTAAAGTTAGTGATGACTAGATCAAAAGTACTGTAAGAATTTAAATACAAAATGATTTTTTTGCCAAGTTGTGTGTGTGTGGTTTTGTGTTTTTCTTTTTGTTTTTTTTCAGAGCTAAAATATTTGAGTGTGTATGGTTCCATATTTCACAGCGTTTGCAAACACAAACTCATTTGTCAGACTTTCATAGCATCTTATGTTGGTAATCTAGTGAAGGATATTGTACTAAGAGAAGAAAGTTCCTCCCTAAGTGTCACTGGTATGAAAATAGAATGTGGGCTGAGATGCAGTGAGATATCTCAAAAAGATTTTTTAGTATATGTTTTCTCTATTTTTTTTCTCCAGACTAAGTACAAAAAGGTCTGATTTTTCTTCCCCATATCAAAAATTATCTTGCTGAACCTCATGGAAGTTATAGACCTCATTTATGGCAGACCCAGTGTTGGATGTATAGCATTCTTCAGCAAGATGCATGACTCCTGATGTGTTTGCATGCCTGCAGACAGCTTTGACAGCATCTGCAAAATCCAAACAGCACCTCAGTTTTCCTTGGTAGCTGGTGAAAAGCTCTTGAGGAAAAGAAAGATGAAGTGTTAGATGATTTCAGTGCTAAAAATCAAAACAATAAACCTCTGAAGCTGGCAACAAGGAAGCCAAACTGCTCCATTCATGTAGTGCATACAAGACTTTCTTTCATCAATTTCCAGAAAAGGATCAATGTTTGTAAGAAGTGAAGTTAGAAAGAAAATTAAGATGACAAAAAACCCCTCAAAAATTCAGGATTCGCTAATGGCTTCTACAGAAACCCATGATGTGTGTGAACTTTCACTATTCCAGACAGGATGTATTTGTATGACAACAAACAAGCATTACTAGTGGAATAATCATACAATTAGGTGGTTAGAATTTATCTGTTGAAAAACATACCCTCTTCCCTGCCTCTCACCCACTCTACCTTAAAGATCTGCAATGTTGTCCAGAAATAAAATGATAAAAAACAAGTGTTAGAATACACTCTATTGCTCCAATTTTGATATATGAGACAACTTGAGAGAGGAGTTGAGCAATATAGATACATTACTTGTCAAGAAGAAAACTACTGATTTAATTCTAGTCTAATTCTGACCTAATTCTAACCTAATATTGAAAGTTTTTCTGTGCAAATGAAAAACACCTGATCCTAAAGGATGCGGCTCATTTGGAAATTTGCCTACAATAATCAGGGATTAATTAAATTTGAGTGGAAGAGCCACCATCTATAGTCATCCTGACATGTTTTGGTGAAGCATACGTTTTCCTGAGAGCAAATTACTAAACTCAAAAGCGTGGAACAGTTAGGCAGTTGTAGAAATATTATTACTATGATCCCCACCTGGAAGAGTTCTGTTTTCTTACAGGTGATGCACTCTCTAATTGTGTTATCTGTTGTTTCATTAATACAGAAAACCCTACAACTGCTAATAATTATATTTTGTTTCTGTGAGTGGGACTTTCTTCTGAGTAGGACTTGGAAAATGCATTAAGATATTGAATGATAAAGGTCATCATCATGATGGAACACAGCTTTCAGAACCGTTGCTTAGTAATGCTTGTTTTGCTAGATTCCTAAAACACCTACTACTTTAATACTCTTCTTCTACATTATGTGGTAAAATATTAGTTTAGGAACACCATTCTTAAAAGACAAATACTGCATATCCTGTAAAGACAGCATCAGGAACATTATTTTGATTTCTAAGCCATATGCATTTTCAGCTTTCTTTCCATACCTGAAGACATTATAGAAGGAGGTTTTGGCAAATCTTGATTTAAGTTTAATGTCCATAAAACAGAATCCTCCAAAAACTATTTATCTTATATTTAGTGCAGAAGTGTCCAGTGGTTTGTGAATTGTGTGAGGGCAAAAATACCACAGAAAGAACAAACTTTTAAATGGCAAGTGTACTTTTCAGGAAAGAATCTGTCATACAGATTTCTGTCAGGTAAAGTTGCCATAGGGTGTCAATATATGAATATCTTTACCAAGCAGGACTCAAAATGGGAGGTTCTTGGAGAAAGTTGTTTATGCTGGTGGAGTTTCTATTAAATAAATATTTCTACACTGAACAGATAACGTTGCTCTTTCTGTTGTCACTGGCAGTTACACCACAGCTGTGCGGAAATGACAAGTTTATCCGTGACACTTCAAAAGAACCCAACAACTTGTAAAGCACTTTTTCTAAAGCTGATATTTCCATTCTTCTACTGCAAAATGTGAGAGTATCTAATTAAAATTTTAGTATCTGATGTAGCTTGAAAATGTTTTCTACCTTTTTTTTTGTTACCTTTTACTGATCTGTTTTTTGCATTTGTCTTTTATCCCTTGTATTTTAAGTAAAATGTAATTTGTATGGAGTAGGTAAGCATCCCGAGTCCAAATCCTGTGAACGTATTTTGCAATGTACAGAAGACTTGCAGTCCTGCTGGCATGAACTGTCCATCTGCAACTATCTACTTTTCAGTGAGCTCTGAGAAATATTTTTACATATTTCAGTTTACTTTAAGATGTTCTTCTCTATGTTCTCTGATCACTTGGACAATAAGCCAAATTGTTATGCTGTGTTGATGTAGCTTACTGGGCATTTTTATGGAAAAAAGAAATCATAGCATGGTGGGTTGAGGTGTTCTAGATGCATTGCAGCTGATATTGTTACTGGGATGGATTTCAGCTTACTACAGCGATTGCTTAGAGCTACTTTTGCACCTCTAGATTCTGGTCCTGAATAGGAGTCAGTATTCTGGCAGTTCGGGGATATGAACAGTATCACGCGCATTGAAGTAGCTATTTTAATTCTACTTTTTCTGGCTTTTATGGGTCTTGTGGAATGTTAAAGATTTTTTTTTCCCTGATGATCACAAGCTGCTCTGTCTGATTTGCTAAAAGGAACAGATTTAATTAAAGCAAGACTAAATGGCCTAATGGACAAAGAGCCATGAAAACATCTAACCCTTTTAGAATAATACTGTGTTGTAGTGGGCTTATATCATCAGCAAGCATTCGTTGAGAAGTTGCTGCTTTTCTGCATTACCCCATACAAGAATGAAATTGGTTCTGAAAGTCTTTGTTGTTGGACTTGGGGGCAATTACTTCTGCTTGAAACTCTTTAACCAGAGTCAAAGGCATGGCAAAGATTTCGGTGACTTCCAGTCCTGTCTACGTATTTAATGTAAGCACACTTTCAAGAGACAACATTCACCTCTCAACTACAGTCAAAACAATCTTCTTGTGGCATTTAGAACAATGTTTCTTTTTGCAGTCTAAATCATTAACTCATTAACTTTGTATCTTTTAAAACTTTGTAGGTTTAATGTCTTTTATGCAGCTGGCATTTACACATTCGCTTTGTCTTGTTTTGCTTTCATATCACAAGGATGTTTCCATCAGTTTGAGTGGTACAATAGTTAATTCTACTGACCAATTATATACTTAAAATAATCATCACAAAGTGAACTAGGGTTTACATTCAAAGAAAACTTTTTGTTCATCTCTTATATCCAGAGAAGAAAAGCACTGGAAAACTGATAGCTTGGCAAAATTGGGTTTCCGTGGTAGTCTGTGTTAAAATAGGAAAAAAAGTCATTGTGTTCTTACGGTTAAAATTACAAACCTAAATGATACTTTTATGTGTGTTATGGTGCAATGTAGTGAACTAGTTAAAATTTCAAACTTCACAAAAGCCCCTGCATGTTCAGTTTCCGTGCTTTGGCTTACTTCTGTCTTGGGCATTTTGGGTTCAGATCCTTTGTAGGATTTCAGCTCTGGTGCATTATGTGAATTTATGACAATTGCAGAGTGCTAAAAGAAAGGAAATGCTGTGTCATAAAGTCTGAGCTTTCATTCTCAACACATCCCAAAGCTCCTTTCTGACTCCCAGTTGCATTGTTTCTTTGCTTATGTGTATTCTTTTTAAAGCCCAAGAACTATCTGAAAGTAAATCTATGTATTATTTAGATCTATTACAGGTTTTTCTCACAGGACAAAATGTAGTTCACAAAGATTGCTCTAGCAAAAGTCTTTTGTAAATAAACATACTCAATATAATGATAATTTTTTAACTTTTCAGAATATGGGTTTAAGAAAGAAGTACTTATCAGGCTGTTTCTACAAAGCAACATACCTGTATGACTAGTTGCTATAATATGGTCCAGGTAAAAGTTGATTATTATTAGTAGTGTCATAACTTCAGAAGGCTTGATAATATTTTAAAAAATATTTACCTGGGTCTTATGTACCCTTTATATATTTAAGGTAGTCCGCTGCTTCTCAGTGATTAGTCAAATTGATCTGTTCATAGAGTTTACCAGTTAGATGGGGCTTGACTTGGCTATCTAGATGTGTGTTCAAAACCTTCAAGGTTTCAGAAGAACTTTTAGTAAAGTCTAATATTAAACAATATGGAGAAAAGTAGACTTTCAGTTTATCCATTACCTGTGTAAGTACAGCTTAAAAATTGTTAAAACCTGTTGAATTTTTTCAGGTTAAAAGCAACAAATGGTTTTATTTTGCATGCAAACTGCACATGGTGAAACTTGTAGGTAAAATATCCTACTTTTTTTTGGTGTGTTTTGTTTAAAGTGATGTGACAGAATGTGCTGTATTATTATCTACTTGAGCATCTCTCATAGTTACTAGATCTTGTCTGTGTTGGAAGCAGTTCAACCCTTGTTCTGAGGGGAAACGAGGCAAAAACCTCTGTTTCCGCCAGAAATTCCAGTGTGATGTTTGCAGCAGGGGCTGTTAGATTCTTGGTGTTTTCCAAGTGAAATCACTTTAGTGTCTTTAGAAACTGGACTTGGTACTTTTTCTTGTTCATGTGTTTGCAATGGAAACCAACCACTGTAACTGTCTGTGCTGTGCAGCTAGATTGGATTTTGACTGGACCTCAGCAGCAGCAACTTAACTTAACCAATACTTCATTTTTCACTTCATTAACTTCCAGTGATTTATGAATTATGCTGTTGTTGGAGACAAGTGGAATCTAAAAAACAAAGAAAATGCTTGTGGGCAGTTATACAGTATAAATGTGTTAAGAAGCTAAACCGTATGAGTAAACTTATAAAATCTGATAAAAGGCCCTATCTCATGGTTCTCCATGCATGTCCTATACATCTTAACAACTATATTGAAATCCTTCTCTCAGATCCTGCCTCTGTGTGTGTGTCTAGTTGATCTTGTCTATTGATAGCTCTCGGGAAGTGGAGTCTTGCAGCCAAGCAGCAGGCCGCAGTGCTGTGCCTCCTAACATGGCCTGACCTCCAGCTTCACTAGAACCACGTTCCCCACCTGCACATTGTGTCAGAAGATCAATGCCCTTTCTACAGCCTGACAATTTATCTGCAGCATCTCACATACTGGATGAGCCTCCAGTTTTATTGTCTAGAGTTTTAAAGTAACAGTCGGTTAGTCATTTAGTCTGCAAGGAACATAATTTTGGAGGTTTCTTCTTGTTTGGCAAATGGTAGAACCTAAAAATATTCCTAAAAGTTAGATACTCTAGATTAAACCTATGCCAAAATGAGATTGAATGTATAATCACAGTCACACTCAGATAAGCTGTAACATCTGAGGAACATTAATGATAATATATATGTAATATAAGTGATATGTACTACTCCACCTTAGGCCTGCTAGTATCACAAATCTACATTTGTTCTTCAGACTCTGCAGTGTATACAATTTTGTCAAAAGAAAGTGTCAATCTCTACCTATTACCTACAAGAGAAAAATACTAATATATACATGTAAAATATTAAGCTAAGCCTTTCCCAGTGAAAAAGTTAAATAAATGAATTAATTATTTTTCATATCTATTTCAGCTGATACAGTCAATATGAAGAATTTGCATGGTTTAGTAATACATCTTTCTGTGAGTCTTGACTCAGGTTTGTTGTGGCAGTTATGGCAACACTTACTGATCATAGGATGATGGATTACTGGTATCACACTCCTGCTGAAGGTGTTCCTTTCAGACCTCAGATATGCAGAATACTACACAGAAAACCATTAGTGAATATTACAGCCATGACTGTAGAATCATTCTTCAGTGTGTGCTATACACTAGAACACCTTCCGTTTCAAACACCTTTTACCTTTTTTTTAATGAGTAAAGGGTGAAGAATTTTTCCTGTTCCTTCAATTCTCCCTTTGCACGAATAAAAATTGCTGACAAATGCAACCTTATTGGCAGCCATTAATTCTTAGTTGTATGAAATCACCTCAACAGATTTCCATCAAGATTTTTTTTTCACGTAGAGGTAGATTTTGGGTACTCTTTCACTGATCATAAAGGCTGCTTTGGATTTTACTGTGCTTACTAGGTCAACAGTCCTTGAATTGGAGAAGATAGTTTTATGGTCTACTGAGAAACCAGTTTTATATGGAAATTAAATACAAGAACAAGGGTTGGAAAATGTTAAGGTTATAGTAAGAAGTAAAACATACCTGTGCGAGCCAAGGCCAGAATAATAGCCACTTTTAATTTCCTGACTTTCGTTAGCTTGTATTTCAGTCTCGTTATTTAAATGCTCCTTTTGCCTGCTTTTTTATAACTTATGTGAAGGGATATATTGGCCAGCTTCTCAGCTACTGTATGCTGACACCAGTTAATCACGTGTTTCTTTGTCTTGTAGTGAAACTCAAGATTCTTATGTTTATGTTGTCTTGCTTTTCATGATTTGTAGTATAATTAGGAGCGCCTGGTTTCACTGTTTTTTGATGCTTTGTACATATTAAGTTTCATTGCCCAGTATGTGGGAATGCAGACAGCATTTACCAGCTCATTAACCTCTTTAAATTGGCTGTGGAATGGATTATTTCCTGTCGCCATCACAGGTCAGTGGATGGATTACACTCCAATGGACTTTTTCTAGAATAATTGACAAATGTTAAGCTACCACAGCATTGATTGACTGGCATAATTTTTCGAATTTACCTGTTTTCAGGGGGGAAATTCAGATGAGGCAGTAGGTTCATGTTATTGTTCTGAAATCAGGAAAGGCAAATGTTGACTAAGGAAACCCCACTAGTTGATCCCGTTCCTCTGTTTCAATGTTTTATACACAAACGTCGCATTTTCATGACACTATTAAGAATGGTGTACGGTTGGACTAGAATGAAGTGCCTGTGACTGTGTGGTCTCGCTGATGTGCTAGACCGCTAGTAAGTGTCTGTCCTGAACCTGTTCTTAGGGAGCAAAAAGGTCAGGAAAGGTGGCCTTTGCTCCTCTGTGTTGAAAGTAGTACCCTACCCTTCACAAAAGCCATACGTATCTAATAAAAGAAATTCACAAACCTTGTTTGCTTGACAGTGGACTCCAACAGGGTTGTCACTGTCATTGTTTCAAATATTACACTTACTCAGTCATGGAAATTTGTATAGGTAGGTGATTTTGCTGTTCCTCAGAGCACTTTCAGTCAAGTAGAATGCACCATGAGAAGGAGCTTAAAAACTAGAAGACTCTGGGGTTGTATTAAGTACAACTGGATACTTGACTTCTCTTTTTTTGTTCTGCGTGAGTAATCATCACATAAAGAACAACCTTGGTGTTACTTTCTGTTAGCTTAGCAGCTGATAGAGCTGGGTGGTTCCAGACCATAGCCTCAAAACTTCTAAAGTCAATAAAGACTGTTGCCAAAATAAGTTCGAACTAATCAGGAGTGTTGAGAAAGCAGGCCACTAATACTGCAGTGATTGAACATTACTTCCCTGTACATGCAGGTGGCAGATATGTAAAACGTGCTTATGGGTAGCTGAATGCTAAGAGACGTTACGAGTCCCGAAGTTAGCAGACCACAAAGCCCTTCAGATGAGTTGCTAACTCTGTCCAAGCTCTGTAAGACTGTAATGAAAAGGCGTGAGCAGACTTTGTGGTTGTCTTGCAGGTTCATTAATTATAGACACTTTGGATTAATCACAGTCACATTTAAGATTACAAAGTGCATCAAGAAGAGTCAATTCTGCATTGCACACTGCATAAATTAGATAAATGCCATATATTAGATTTTACATATTAACCTAATAACCTTGTCACAAATAATAAGACTTCTGCTAGACAGATTTCTTATTTGAAGGAGTATCTTGATTTGTTTGTGTCACTGAAAACCGTAGTACAAATTGCAAACTTGAAACTAACTTTTAAAGGTGCTTTTTAAGGTGCCTCATTAAAAGAAACTAACTTGATTTCACAGAGTGTAATGTGCAAGAGTAAACACTTCATTTTGTGAAAATACATTAACTCTTTATGACACTGAATATAGCTTTTCATCCTGAAAGCTTTTCCGTAGGTAGCTGCTTGTTTGAACTGATTACTAAGCTGGTCTTCTCTAACTTGATCTGGTTGAAGATGTCACTGCTTATTGCAGGATGGTTGGACTGGGTGACTACTGAAGGTCCCTTCCAACCCAGACTATTCTGTGATTCTCATAAGAGTTTACAGCTTGATACTGTACTGTTAGAAATCTAAGTCTCAGCTCATCAGAGCACTGACACACCTGTGCTAATGCTGTGGGTATCATAACTTAATAAATGGATACTGAATAACTGCAGCTGTGGGTTGCAATTGTGGTGTTCCATGCTATGGGGATATTGGCAGAATCTTAGTGATGGTTGGATACCTTTTTTTTTTTTTCTGCCTTTGACATGTTTCCAGCATAATGTTATAGAATACATATTATATTTGTATTTACACCTCAGTTCTGTTCTTAATTCTAAATGTTGCATCCAGCAACTTCTGGAATTTAGTTATTAAAAAAAACTACTAAATTGAACTGTTATGTCACATACTGTCGATATATTTTATTGAAATGGTATTTATCTGTCAGTCTTAATATTGGAACAAGTTTGTTTGGTGTGGTTTTGTGTTTTGTTGTTGTTGGTTTGTTGTTGTTGTTTTATTTTTTTATTTTTTAAATTTTCTGTCCAGTTTTTGCTTGTAGAAGCTGAAGAACTGAGTGTTCGTGACAGTCACTCACCTCCAAATTATATTTATGTATCTGTATAATTTGAAAATTCTTAGTCCTTGATTTGCTACTTTGTTTTTAATGTGCTATATCATATTACAGTTCAATTAATTTTGTTTAATTTTATTTTCTTTAATCCAGGGTTGGGAAGAAGCTGTGGATGCTGCCATTTCTTATTTGTTAAGAACTTGTTTGTCCAAGAGCTCTAAGGAGCAGGCCCTGAATCTCAGCAGCGAGTTGTGCATGCCCAAAGATACTAGCAGACTGAAGAAGAACATCACAGTCTTCTGTGATAGATTGGCCAAAGGTGGCCGCCTTTCCTTAAGCACAGACTCAGCCACTCAGCAAGCTGCTGTCATGCCAGGTAAGACATGAAGTACATGTTCATCATTCAAAATCTGTATTTGTGCATTAAAATTAAAAATTGTGCACATTTGATTGTGCGAGAAATTTGTTTTTCACTGGTTGTGGAAACCAGACACTGGTTTTGTTGCTGACCAATAGAATGAGTTAGATAATAAGGTAATTTTAAATCTAATTTCTAATTCAGTTTGATCACTTATGGCTGTTCTTACAGCACATGCATAGTAATGTAGTAAATGAACCCCAGATGGTCATCTTTATGCTATAAATGTCTTATCATTTATTTCTTTGCACTTTTCAATTGAATGTATACATGTACTTATTTCTAATGTGTGATGGAAACAGGAGTAGTGAAAAGTCCTACTTTCTTGATAGATAAATGATTGTGGTAGCATTATTTGCTTTAGGGCATATCTGTATGACTAAATATGAAGTACTGATAACACGGAATGAAAAATCTGCAACTTTAGGAAGGACCAGTTGGCTGGGTGGTAGCTCACAGAAAGCATGAAAGTAAAGATGAAACTAAGTAGGTGTTGAATTAATATTTCTCATTTAGAAGAGGAATGTGGAGATTTCAGAGTGCACAATGGTTTAAATGGATGTCATGGAGTTACCATTTTTAAAAGGAATTTTATTTGCATTCTTTTCTACATTTCTACTTTTTAGTAACAGTTGGAACAAAGCCACACTTTTCTGCAGAGTACTGTTGCAGGAGATTTTCTTCCTGCTGTTTTTTCTCTAGTGAGAAAGACAGTGTTCTGTGTCTATCTTAATAAACATCATGTACTCCTGCTAACTTGGAAACAGGATGCTTTTTTTTTTTTCCAAGCTTCCTACTCTGAATTTGATTGGATGTTCCTTCAGCTTCATAGTCTCCTAAACCACATAATATCACTATGGTCTTTGGCCTCAATGACATCCTTCACCTACAACAGCCTTCACATCTGTAGGAAAGAGTATGTATTGTATACACACTTCATGCTTAAAATCGGGAGGTTATTTGTTTTGTCTTCATGGGTATTGTTTTTGATAAAGTTTGAAGTTATATTAGGCCAGTATCTTGATTTGCTGTATTTTCTTACATTATGAAGAATAATTCCTGGTTAATATAGTCGGAACGGCCTGTGCGATGTTTCACCAACTCAGAAGTCCTAGTTATTAGAATGTAAAATGGCTACAGACTATGCAATGGTAGAAACCATATATTTATAACTTTTGTTTAGTGCTACGCTATGCCCATATCTGGAAGCAGACTGATTATCATGTGAAAAAGTGAGCCAGAATAAGTGTTAAATTAGTTTTACAAACTTTTGTTTGTATTCCTTTGCAAGACTAAAATGTGTTGAACTTGGAAAATGTTATATAGGCATGTAAATAGCTGCAGTTCATCTTTTTCCACCTAAGCTAGTATGTCAAACTGATTCAATAAGAAAGTTCACTTCTCCCTGTTCAATTGGGCAGTGTTATTGTGTTCAGGGGACTATTCAAGTTGAGTATGATTAATTCTGTTAACAAAATAGTAAAATTTTGAAAAATTGTAAAGAAATTAGAAGCCCTGATCTTGGTGAAGGACCTCAGGAAAGCGGTCTGGTCATGCTCTCCACATTGCATGCATAAAGATTAAAATTCTTAATATTGCTAAACCCACTTTTTTTTTTTTTTTTTTTTTTCTTACATGGGACCAAAATAACACCAAGAATTCATGAGTGATGTGTACTAGAAAAATTTTTACCCTGGTGGTACAGATAGACACTTATACTACCTCTCAAATAAAAATAATACAAGGAGGAGGTACATTCCAAGCCAAACATAAGATACTTGACTCTGGGCTGTTAGCCATGTATTGATGGTATGTGGGACCAGGATTACCATTTTACATGATGAATAGTGAAAAATTAAGTACCTGTAAGGTGCTGTTTGAGACCTGGTATAGCAACACAAACTGTTTTAGCTATACTTGAAACACCTTTTGACTGTGATTTACATTAAAAAGAAATTAAAATTTATAATCCAAATACAGATTCCCAAATACGCAATTTTGCTTTCAAAATTGCTGACTCTAGTGTATAGCCCTTTTGAATATCAAATCACCTAATTAGGAATAAAAATTATGATGTAATTAGGCTTATACTTCAGAGACCCACAAGATGGTATCACTTAAAGAAATTATAAAATGTAATATGACTGCCCCATTTTCACTAAGAGTTCAGCCTGCAGCGTTGATGAAAGAATCTGTACGCTTATGCATTTACTGATTAACTGTTGAGAACACGTTTTCTTGAAAAGTATGGAAGAGCTTAAAAATAAGAGATTTCATCTTAGTTTACAAGACAGACTCATTAGAGAGAAATAGTTCTGCCAAATGCTTAGAATACTGTAGTATTTAAGTAGGTACTCTCTAGTACAATGTGCTATATGCTTTGAAATGGTGTGGGTGTTTGTCTTTGGACAGACTGGAGAAAAGTGAGAGCTTTCTTGAGAGATTTTACCGAGGGTTTAAAACATTTGTCTAGTCACCTGTTTGAGTTTTCTGTGTCTATCTTTGCATTGACAAGTAGAGCCTGAAGAAGAGGAGACTGAGGGGAGAGCTCACTGTGGTCTACAGCTTCCTCACAAGGGGAGGAGGAGGGCAGGCACTGATCTCTTCTCTCTGGTGACCACTTATAGAACCCGAGGCAATGGCAGGAAGATGTGCCAGGGGAGATTCAAGTTGGACATTAGGAGAAGGTTCTTTACCCAGAGGGTGGTGGAGCACGGGAACAGGCTCCCTAGGGAGCTGTCACGGCCCCAAGCCTGACGGTGTTCAAGAAGAGACTGGACAACGCCCTCAGGCACGTGATGTGAATTTTGGGGTTCTCCTATGCAGGACCAGGAGTTGGACTCAATCTTTGTGGGTCCTTCCAACTCAGGGCATTCTATGATTCTGTGAAGCCTATTTCTATATATTTACGTGTAAGTTAAGCTAGAAGTTTTAGGGGAATAGTTTTTCAATAGGTCTCTGACATGATCTGACCCTCACAGGAAACACTATGGTATTATGCTTTTATGTAGTCACAGAATGTCGATACTAGAGGTATCATCTCATGTAACAGAAAAGACTTTCTGTCTTCTGAATAGCAAAGGTTGTTCTAGACAGTGTGTTTTCTAATGTTTTTACTTCATTTAGTTTTCAAATTTCTCTCCATGTAAAAACACAGGTGGATCTTAGCAGCAGTAAATTAAAATGGTGCAAAGTTTTTGTTTTTCCTGTTAAATTTTAATGTTTCTACAGAGTAGTGTATTGCCCTGGCTTGTTGCTACCCATCTCCAATTGCTGTGTCTACTGTTGAAATATTTTAAATGGCAGTTTCTTCCATGACTTGGATGCATCCCAAGGAGGGCAGCAAAGCTGGGGAAGGGGCTGGAAGGCATGTCCACTGGGGAGCAGCTGAGGACCCTGGGTCTGTCTGCTTTGCAGAGAAGGAGGCGGAGGGGCAACATCACCGCTGCTGTCTCCAGGTTCCTGAGGAGGGGAAGTGGAGAGCGAGGTGCTGAGCTCCTCTGCCTGGTACCCAGTGCCAGGAAGCATGGGAATGGCTCTCAGCTGTGTCCATCAGGGAGGTTCAGCCTTGACATGAGGAAACATTTCTTTACTGAGAGGTGGTTGAACTCTGGAAGAGTTTTCCTGGAGAGGTGGTCGATGCCCCATGTCTGTCAGTGCTGAAGAGGCATTTGTGCAACATCCTTAATACCATGCTTGAACTTCTGGTGAGTGCTGAAGCAGTCAGGCAGTTGTACTAGGTGATGGTTACAGGGCCCTTCCATCTGAACTGTTCTATTCTATCCCATTCTTCTTCCTATCGCCTGCTTTGCCAAAAGCAGATATTGAGGAAATCTGTGATGACATTTCAGTGCAGAAGGCACTGAATACCTGTAACCATATCCCAGCATAGGCATTGCGTCTGTCACATTGTGGGAAGGAGGCACGTACCTTCTGATGGGGTGAGAGCTGGGAATCGTCTCAAGGTAGTTGGACCAGCTGTACAAACTGGCAAAAAGCAAGTATGAAGTACAGTTTTTGAAACTCTTCTCTGTTCGCCTGGTTGAGTTGGGTTTCCACAGGGTGGCAAAACCTCATGCCTCTGACACTAGTGAGGCTCAGAGATCAAGCCTTCAGTCTGAAGCAGGCCTTGCTCCTCACCTAAGGGCTTGCAAATCTCTCTGAGGTGAACAATGCCTGCTCATTTCCTATAGATTCTTTTTTCCTTCTTATACTCATTTTTAGAATTACCCAATCAGGTTTTCATGAAAAAACATGCTAAAACAAAAGAGCCTGAGTCCTCTGGGACTCCCACCCACCGCCACCGTCTCGTGCCAAGGGCCCAGGGGATGTGTCTCAGCTCAGCCTGGGACCTTGGGTCCCTGCCTGAGCTGTGTTGTAGGTGTGTGTGCCCGTCCTGTCTCTGCCTCTGTCCCTGGCTGGGCCTGGGCCCTGCCCTGCAGAGGGAGGCTCTCCTGGATGGAGCCTTCAGGGCTCTGTAAGAACTTGTCATGCAGAATTCAAGGCATAACACAGCATAACTATTATATTCTTTTCTATTCTGTCCTATGTATTGTATTCTATTCCATGTGCTCACCATGAGTCAAATAAGGATGGGAATATTATTTACATGAAATGCCAGGGGGTTTTCAGCTCCAGAAACATTTTCAAGTGCACAGAACACAAAGGATACGAGTGGAAACAACATTTGATTATATTTTATTTTATTTTAGATTATTCTCTGTCACTTACTGACTCTGTTTACAGAGCCAATGCTCATGAGCATTAACACAATGCCCATGACATGCCCATAACACATGCCAGGAGCAGGCTGATGCATTCTTCAGTTTACCTTGAAGAAACATCCCTTGCAGGCTGGCAAAGGCAAGATACAGAACTGCAAGAACAGCAGCAGAACTATAGGCCAAGCTGTCCCTGTGTCCTGAAGAGGGAGAATGTGAGGAATGAGGATCAGGACAGACCACACACATAAGAAGATGATGAGGAAGGAGAAGAAGAAGAGGAAGAGGAAGATGAGGAAGAAGAAGAAGAAGAAGATGAGGAAAAGGAGAAGAGCTGTGTGATACTGTGAGGTATTTTCCAAAGTATGGCATATAGTGATGACAAGCATAGCTTTTCCCCTTTGAAAACTTTCTTGATTCCTACGCTACTTGGCTAGGGCTGCATGAAAAGCGCTCTTGTTCCTGCCCGGTGCTTGTGTTGCATGCAGGGAGAGCTGAAAAGTGGGAGATCCAGATGGTGCAGCAAGCTGGGAGCCCTTCCAAGCACAGGCTGTTTTGCAGCAGCTAGAACCCCTGGGGAAATGGAATCCAGGGAAGAGAAGAGCTGGCTCCTGCTGCAAAGTTGCTCTGGGCAAGAAAGCCTGAGAGAGCCAGGGGCTGTGCTCAATGTTACGAAGTACAAGAAAGAATTCCTAGGAGAACACTTGGGACTCACCCTGGGACTCCAAGAAGCTTCCTCGTCCCGGCTGCAGGGCACGAGAGGCCGTCCTCCTGGTGCTTGAGCAGCAGGCAGGAACCGAGCCAAAAGGGACTAGAGGAGCTCTGCAAAGTGGTCATGCTCCATGCTGCAGAGGAAGGCAAAAAACCCCCGGGGACCAGGGCCAATCTGCCCCGGGGGAAAATTCCTTCCTGACCCCAATGCTGGCGATCGGCTGTTCCCTGAGCATGTGAGCCAGACCTGGCTCCTTGTCCCATAGGCCGGTCATGCCTCCCAGGAGCTGCCCAAGCCCTATTACCACTAAACCTGGAGTAATCTCATGGGCTTCTGAGAGTGCCAAAATGCCTCTGGCCAGATTGAACTTGAGGGCAAGAATCCTTCCTGTGCCTATCAGGACAGCAGGGGCTGCTCCAAAGCACTGGGACCCCTGGCAACCTCTCTGTATCCTATTGCTTACCACTGCTGCCCCTGGCTCTGCAGGGGATGAAGACAGTGAGCTCCGCAGTGCTCCTCCAGAAGTCGTTCCCTTGGTCTTACCACTGCTTGTGCCTTGGGCACTTCTAGGGGTTGGTGGTTCTTCCGTTCTCCTGAGGGGTATGCATCTGTTCGCTGAACAGCGAAGCAGGATTTCTGTCCGTCAGGTGCACTTTGAACTTAATCCTTTGCCATTCTGATTGTTTGTACACGGTTTGTAGGTTGTTGAAGGTCTGTTTTTGAAGGTTTGTGATTCGAGGTTGTTTGTTTAGGGTTTCTTGTTTCAGGCGTGTTTGTTTGGGGTTGGTTGTTTCCGGTTGGTTAGTTTAGGGTGGTTGGTGGAGGCTCTTTTGGTTTAGGTTTAAGTTGTTTGTTCTAGGCTGGCTTAGGTCATTTGGTTTAGGTTGGTTGAGGCTGGTTGGTTGGCTGAGGTTGGTTGAGGCTGGTTGGTTGGCTGAGGTTGGTTGGCTGGTTGAGGCTGGTTGTTTACAGCTGGTTGTATTTGGTTGCTTTCTTTACACTGAATTAGGTTCTAATTAGGTTGTTGGTAGAATCTTTCTTTCTACGTTGTTTGAAGCTTGTTGCTTTGCACGTTGGTTTAAGTTGGTTGCTTTGGCTGGGTTTCCATGAGTTCTTTATGATTTTATGATTAATTTTTGTGGTTGCTTGTTTGATGCTGTATGAGGTTGTTTCTAGGTTCTTTGTAGGTTCTTTGTAGGTTGTGTGTTCATAAGGCATTTAAACCTTGTTGGTTTAGGCTGTTGAAGGCTGGTTAAGCTTGGTTTAGATTGGTGGTCTAACCTTACTTGTTTTAGGTTTCTGTTTTAGCTTGGTTTAGGTTGGTTACTTCAAGTTGGTTGTTGTAGGTTGTTTGATGTCATTTTATGAAGGTTGATTTGTGTTGTTTGTTTTAGGTGGGTTGGTTTTCCTCGTTTCTGTTAGGCTGTTTGGTTGATGTTTTTTTCAGAAAGGTTCTTTGGGGTAGGTTGTGTTAGTCTGGTTTAGATTTTTGATGGAGGTATCGTGGTTCAGGGTGTTTAGGTGGTTTTAGGTTTTTTTTTGAGGAAGGTTGTTTGAGGGTGTTTCTTAGAGGATGTTTCTTGGAGGCTGATTGGCTAAGGTTGGTTCTTTTAGGCTGGTTCTTTTAGGTGAGGTGTTTTAAGCTCTTTTTGTTCACGATGTTTTTTTTTGTTTGTTTGTTTTAGGTTGGTTTAGGTCATTTGGTTGAGCTTCTTTGCTTTAGTGTGGTTTAGATCATTGGATTAAGGTTATTTAGATTATTTTAGGTTGTATGTTTTAGAAGGAGGTTTGCTTTATGTCATTTGGGTTGGCGTGTTTCTGTTGAGCTAGGTTTAGGTTGGTTGGATTAGGTTGCTTGAGTTGTTTTTAGGTCAATTGGTTTGAGTTGGTTGCTTTAGCTGGGTTTCTGTTAGTTGTTTGAGGGTGGTTTTTTGAGGCTGGTTGTTTGAGGTAGGGTGTTGGCAGGTTGTCTCTTCGTAGGCCATTGAAGCTTGGTTGTTGTGGGGTTGTTGAAGTTGGGTTTTGGTTGGTTGTCTTATGCTGCTGGATTTAGGTTTGTTGGTTTAGCTTGGTTGAGGTTGGTTAATTGGTGTACTGAGGTTGTTTGGTGTCATTTTAAGGCTGAGTTCTATTGTTTGGTTTAGATGTTTTGGTAGTTCTTGGTTTTTTGAGGCTGTTTGGTGGATGTTGTTTCAGGAATGTTCTTTAGGGTTGGCTACTAGAGTTTGGTTTAGGTTTTTGGTCTAGGTGTCTTCTTTCAGGTTCTTTAGGTTGGCTTAGGTGGTTTGGCCTAGGTGGTTTGAGGCTGGCTGTTTGAGGCTGGTTGGCTGAGGCTGGTTGCTTGAGATTTGTTGGTTGGTTGGGTTTGGTTGTTTACAGTTGGTTGGGTTTGGTTGCTTTTTTTACTGGTGATGAGGTTCTGTGTAGTTCTTTGTAGCTTGTTTCTATCTTCTATGTTCCTCCCTTCTTTTTTTTTTTTTTCTTTTTTCCAGCTTGTTTGTTTTACCTTGTTTTTTTGAATGCTGTTTGTTTGAATGTTGGTTTAAGTTGGTTGTTTTAGCTCTGCTTTCATTGGTTGTTTTAGGGTTAATTTGTGCGGTTGATTGTTTGATGCTGTGTGAGGTTGTGTCTAGGTTATTTCTGTGTTCTTTGAGGTGGTGTGTTCGTAAGGCATTTAAAACTTGTTGGTTTAGGCTGTTGAAGGTTGGTTGAGTTTGGTATAGGTTGGTGGTCTAACGTTACTTGTTTTAGGTTTCTGTTTTAGCTTGGTTTAGGTTGTTTGGTGTCATTTTGTGAAAGTTGATTTGTGTTGTTTGTTTTAGGTGGGTTGGTTTTCCTTGTTTCTGTTAGGCTGTTTGGTTGATGTTTTTTCAGAAAGGTTCTTTGGGATAGGTTGTGTTAGTCTGGTTTAGATTTTTGGTGGAGGTATCTTGGTTCAGGGTGTTTAGGTGGTTTTAGGTTTTTTTTTGAGGAAGGTTGTTTTGAGGGTGGTTGTTAGAGGCTGGTTCTTGACGGCTGAGTGGTTAGGGTTAGCTGGTTTGGGTTGGTTGGTTGAGGTGATTTTTGGTTGAGGTTATTTAGTTGGTTGGTTTAGGCTGGTATTTTAGGTTGATTGTTTTAGGTGGGATGTTCTAAGCTGTTTTTTGTTGAGGATGTTTTCTCTTTTTGTTGTTGTTTTAGGTTGTTTTAGGTTGTTTAGTTGAGCTTGTTTGCTTTATCGTGGTTTAGGTCACTGGATATAGGTTATTTAGATTATTTCAGGTTGGATGTTTTAGATTGGTTCTTCTAGGTTGGTGGTTTCAGTAGGTTAGCGTATGAATGTGGTTTTGAAGTAGGTTGGCAAAATGTGCCAAAGAAGTCGTAGTAAGGGGCCTCACTTCCGAGAGTGTGCCTTGGGGGCAAGAATCTTTCCCATACCTGTCAGGACAGCAGTGGCTGCTCCAAAGCACTGGGATCCCTGGCAGCATCTCTGCATCCTATTTCTTACCACTGCTGCCTCTGGCTCTGCAGGGGATGAGGACATCGAGCTCTGCAGTGCTCCTCCAGGTGTCATTCACTTGGTCTTACCACTGCTGTCCAGCTGACAAGGGTTTCCATCCAAAAGATAAGCCTTGCAGCAGAGAACCTCCAGCAGCCTCATCCAGCCTCCAATCTTCTCCTCCCTCAGCCCCCGCCAAGGAATTCCACCAGCTCTTCAAGGGCTTCCTCTGGGATGTGTCCGGGCTGCCCCTGGGTCAGCTCTGGCAGTGGACACGGGAGGCTGCTCCTTCTTATCCTGCCTGGGGCATTGTGACCGCTGCATTGCCGGGTGCTGGCATTGTGACGTGGGGGTGACGGGGCCCCTGTGTGCAGCCCCGCCCACAGCCCCACCCGCAGCAGCCCCGCCTGCCAGCCCTCCGCCCAGTGCCCTATGGAGGAAGCCTTTAGGGTACTACCCCGAGGCAGTTCCTGTGCCCAGGAGGTCCAGCGGCTGTCCCTGCCATTTGGTAGCCGTGCACTGGGCACAGCTGCTGGGTGGCCCTGACACCTCCTTTTCCATTCTGATTGTTTGTGCACTGATTGTAGGTAGTTGGAGGTTTGTTGTTGAATGTTCAGTGTTCGAGGTTGTTTGTTTAGGGTTTCTTATTTTAGGCTTGTTTGTTTGAGGTAGGTTGTTTCAAGTTATTTGGTTTAGGTTGCTTTGTGGAGGCTGTTTTTCTTTAGGATGGGTGGGGTTGTTTGTTCCAGGCTGGTTTAGGTTGGTTGAGGTCTGTTGTTTGAGGTTGGTTGAGGCTGGTTGTTTACAGCTGGTTGTTTTTGGTTGCTTTTTCTACACTGAATTAGGTTCTAATTAGGTTGTTTGTAGGTTCTTTGTTTGTAGGTTGTTTGTTTCTACCTTGTTAGGAGCTTGTTGTTGTTTTGAGTGGTGGTTTAAGTTGGTTGCTTTAGCCGGGTTTCTGTGAGTTGTTGGAGAGTGGTTTGTTGAGGCTGGTTGTTTGTTTGAGGTAGGTTTTTTGCAGGTTGTGTGTTTGTAGGCCATTTAAGGTTGATGGGTTTGGGGCTGGTGTCCATCAGGGGACGTTCAGCCTTGACATGAGGAAACATTTCTTTACTGAGAGGTGGTCAAACCCTGGAAGAGTGTTCCCGGAGAGGTGGTCGATGCCCCACATCTGTCAGTGCTGAAGAGGCATTTGTGCAACACCCTTAATGCCATGCTTTAACTTCTGGTGAGTGCTGAAGCAGTCAGGCAGTTGTACTAGGTGATGGTTACAGGGCCCTGGACAACAGGTTACACTGGACAACAACCTCAGACACATGGTGTGAACTGTTGGGTTGTCATATGCAGGGTCAGGAGTTGAACTTCATGATCCTTGTGGGACCCTTCCAACTCAGGACCTTCTGTAGTTCTATGATTATAAGTAAAGTGTCCATTAGAAGCAGACATGGAGGTGGAAGCAATTGAGGCTGGCAACATGACTTCTATCATCTACCTCTATGTTTCAGAGGAGGTTTGAACTATCTCTGTTCCTGTCTGGTGTACTGATCCTCCAGTACCAATTGGAGTGCTTTAGGTGCATTCCTGGGATTCACCTGCCCAGTTAGATTCACCTAAAAGAAATAAGTTCATTTGCCCAAGACTGCTCCTCAGTGTGAAAACAGTGCAACCAGTGGGCATAACCAAGAAATTTCCCTCAGTCGTGATTCCAGCTAAAAATACCTGTTCAGTCTACACTAGGAAGAAACTGGATGATGTCTTATAAAGGGAAACCAGTATATGAAATGACTATATGCTGTTGAATTATGAGCTGTTTGACAATACCTATAAAATAGAGGAACTCCTCCCAGTCCTTGAAGAAGGGAACAGGAATAGGTAAAGGAGAATGAAGTAGAACTATACCTGGAAAAGTGATAATTGAATTTGTGTCTGAGGATTTATAGTTAAATGTTGGTTGTTAATGTAGAGGAAGGTTCTTCAGGATGTTTAAGCTCCAAGTCAAGCCAAAGATTGTCCCATAGTTGTCCAGTAGTGTAGTTGTCATTAGCTTGAGAATTTTGTTCAGTGCCACTTTTTCTGAAGCCCATTCTTTTTCTTCGTGGTGGAAACTCCTATTTCTATAGCAACCAACATTTTAACATTGGTTTAAAAGTGCCCAGGGCCCTTCTGGCATTGCAGCACTGTAACAGTAAGCTGGATTTCTAGAAGCTATGTTTAACATGTTCAAGATGGTGTACCCTGCAATCTAGAGAAATTGTCTGAAGCCACATTGAAAAGCTGATGATTATCTTTAAGTGTGCAACTATTTGAAAGGTGCCTTCAGAAAATAGTTATCAGTATTTGTAGTGAATCCAACAGTATGTGTTAGAGTTATGCCATGGTTTCTGCTGTGTCTGGTATTGTTCATTATTTTCTTTAATGGCTTTAGTGATGGAATATGGAGCATGAATGTTAAAATTGTGGTTTTGCAAGAAGCTAGAAGTACTTTCAAGCACTACTTGATAAATGAGAGGAAGGATTTAAAGTCAGTAAGATGGTGTTTAGTCAAGACAAGTGCTAAGGACTCTAGCAAATAAGAATCAGTCAAAATAAAAGTTGAAAAATTATTCCTTAAGCACTGTTGCCGTAGAATAGACTGCTGGGGGTTATAATAGAACTGCAACTGAATAAAAGTCAGCGATATGATCCTATTAAAGGTGAGTTCCAACTCTGGGATATAGTCATTTGACTTTAATGAGGAGGTATAATTATTTCTTTCTTCATAAGAAACATTTGGTTGAAATTACAGGGTAAATGCAATTTTAAAAAAAATCTTAGACTAATTAATAGAGTTCAGAGAAGAGCACAAAAGTTATAAATGATTGAAACAATTTTGCTTTTCATTTCTTCTGAGGGAAAAAGGAAGAGAAGGTTGAGGAGGGATGTGATAGTTTTCCAGTATGTAAAATGTTCTTATAAGGAGGATTGAAAGTTATCAGAATCATTGGGTAAATATGATGGTAACCGTAAGTGACATCAGGCTCTATCATGTACTGTGTTGCCTTTGGCTGTGCATAAGCAGTTGGATGAGAGGAACGGTGAGGGGCTTAGGAGTGGTGCCAACCCAAAATGTGGGTCAGGGCCAGGCAAGTGCTGAGGCAAGGTGCTATAGACCACCCGGCTTGTCATGGATGGAACTTAATGGGTGCGAGAATTTATAGTATAGATCCTGATTACTTGTAGTGAATTAATTCTGTAGCTTTTAAAGGTCTCTTATAATACCTGTGTGTTTTGCAGCATTGCTTTGAAAACCTTGAGCAGTGTCAGATATGACTGTTCGGGGACTTACTTAGGTGTCAGTCTGATTGATTGGAGCTCTGTTTGCAGTATTGCCTAAGCCGTATTATGGATATACATAGTTGAATATAACTGGAGCAGTAGAGAAACTATTATTTAACCTGAGAACTGTGTCACTGAAATCTGTGGACTGCCAAAGACTGTTTTCTCCTCAGGTCAACTGAGTTTTGAGAACTGCAATTATAAGGAAAAGCAGGAGTATTTTGCTCCCAGGAAATAGTATTTGCAAATAGTTTTGTGTCAGTGTACTATTTAAGATTTATATAAACGTAGAGCTAGAATTCAAGCTGACTGCCCATCTAGTTTTCTCCTCTGCGTTGCAACGGGGTTAATATAACCAGAGTATCAGTGACAAAGTTTACCTGAACTCTTAAACACCTCGGACATGGTTGAACAGTATCTCTTGATAGTTTGTGTGCTAGCTTAATGTCTTTCTAGGAAGGTTTCCTAATGTCTGATTTATGTTGTCTTTCCTGCAAATCAAACTGGTTTATTGTCAATATTGAAGATGGAGGTAGAAGTTATTTATGTTCATTATAATGTTGAAAGCTTTGGAAGATTTTTAGTAACTGGAAGTTACTAAAAGGTATTTACTTTAGTGACTGTGGTAACTTCTGTAACTTTTTCTTTTATACTAATTGTGACTTTAATTATTTTGGTCTTTTTTTTCACAATGATTTTCCATTTTTATTGTTGGTTTTCCTAAATGGAATGCTTTTCCTTATGTCTGTAGCAGGGAGTATACCCTGCTATACTCTGCTCTGTCTCAGTCTCCAGACCCAGTTTGATTATAATTCTGCTTTGTATAATCATAATTCTGTCATTCAGATTATAAATACATAAATGCTAACTTTAAAGACAATGTTCTTCACCACATTGTACTAAATATATATATGCACCCAGAGTGTATTAAAAGTCATGCTCTGTGAGACAAAAGTTTTCTACTTTTTTTTTTTTTGTCTTATGTAAGCTTATAGCAACCTCTTTTCAAAATCGTGTGGTGATATCTGTGAGTGAATATTACTGATTTCAAAGCTGCATTCTGAGCTGGAAAACTGGGATGCAACAGAATGTGTCATATTCCTTAAGGAACTCTCTGTTTACGTGCTACTAAACTTGAGGAGAATGTCAGGACTAATTGGAAAAACATGTGGATTTCAGTTCCTGGAAGAGCAATATTCATTTTTATATATATATATATATATATATATATACATATATACATATATACATATATATACATATATACATATATAAAGACATAAACATTGCTGCAAAGTTCTTAGTACACAGAGAGTGTACTGTAAAGACAGAATGGTGATGGTATGTTTGATCTGAAAAAAATAAGATTTTTTTTGTACTGAGATTCCAGTCTTCTGTCTGTCACAGTAATATTATCTCAGTAGCAACTGCAGTGAGGTTTTTTTTGCATGGAGAAGTTAGAATTGTGTAATTTAACGTTATTCTAAAGTAATTTAGCAGCCCGAAGAGGGCACAGAAGCCAGCACTGAGGACTAGAGAATGCTTTCTAACTACCAGCAGACATTCTTAAAATGACTGAAGGCAGATGGACCACTGGTTGAAAACTTTTCCTGTAACTTAAGTATTGTAAACCTGAACTCATAGTGTATTGACAGCTTTGGATAGCACCCATCCTGGCATAGAGGGGTGTGTAAAAATTGCCAATATGTTTTTTTTTTCTCATAAAGGTGACACAAAACCAGTGTCATTTATCTCCGCAGAAGACTATGATCCATTTTGAAGTGTGATTCTCACTGAAGATATTTTCCATATGTTTTCTGTAGCAATAAAATACTAAACTACTTTTTGCCCTTTTGTAACCCTTACGTTAGTGCTTTTAAATATTTTTTCTTAATTTAATTTAAATATATTTGGTATTCATAAAGCTTTTAAACAATGCTTAATAGATCTATGTAAGGAAAAGTGACAGTAAAGTTTTATTCACAAAGTTTGTTGCAGGTACTTCAAGAATTTTGTATGCCTGAAGACTGGATGGTACTGATTTAAGGAACTGGTAGTACACTGAGGTCAGTGGAAACTGTCATTGACCGAACTAGATTCAGGCTTCTACCAATCTTTTTCATAGTGTTCCTCACCTGTTTCCACTATTTCATGAGACAGTACCATTTACCAAAGTATCTAGAGAACAATGGTATCTGTGATCTCAGGGCTCTAAACCTTTCTAAAAGTGTCTTTTTCTCATTGAAAGTCAGTTTGCTGAGGACTTTTTTCTTTAATGTACCGAGAGGCTCTTAAAGCACATTTCTAAAACACTGCATGCCAATTCATTGCTATGGATTTGTTGGCTCAGGCCCTTAAATATGAATTTAACATTAACTTACTTTAACTGTTGCAGTGAAAACTCTAACTCATCTTTTCTAGCTTCAAATCATCTAGGATGATCAATAAAGTACCTTCAAAGACTGATTACCCCAGGAAGCAGGTTGTTTACTAAGAGTGAAAAAGTATTTTTTTAATGTATGAGATGACACGAACAAGACTGAACTCTTCATTTAAACATGATGATAAGATTTGTGTTACACTTGCTGGCTAAATTTATTTATTTTATATATACATATGAAGTATAACTATGTATGTCACTGAAGTATTGCATTCGTTAACCTTCATTTTCTTAAGTGCTCAAAACTTACAGACATATTTACCCGATTCAAAAGTTTATGTATGTTTTCGTTTTAACAAGGAGTTTTTTTTCTCTCTTGCCTGTAGAAGCTGGGGTTCCCATATGCAGGTAAAGGTTTCTCTGTGGGAAGTTATATACTACTTGCTTTGAAACCAAACCAGATCTATCATCACTGTATAAGTTTTTTCAAACTTCCCATACTTTTCTTACTGTCAACAAACAAACATTTGGTAAAATGCATATTTTTTAATCTTTTCTTTCTAGTTCTTCCTTCTAGTAAGGCTACCGCTTACGGCTCTGCTTTGTTTGGTTTCTCTATTTTTCCTCAATTAGTTTTTGCTTTTCACCTTTCTACATTGCGCTTCACTGGTTTGCTTCTCCATACTGTGCCCTTTAATGTCCACACAACCATAAGCACAGTTCCTTCACCATGATATTTGGAGCAAGTAACTCCATCACTAGAGCAGTAAAAGGGTAAGAAGACCCTTTTCCGGGTCAGCTGTCAATCTGTGTGGCCCAAAGCAGTAGCTGCAGAGAAAATCCTGTGGTACTACTATGGATCTGTCAGGCAATGAGATTTTTAGCAAGGTTTGACAAAGGCGTAATGGAAAGTAAATCCAGAAATGTGTGATCATTGTGTACTTCTGTATCCTATTTGTGCAGCTTTGCGTGGCTGAACTGTTGTGCCAGTTTAAAGGTAACTTTCTTGTCTCCAACTAATTGTGGATGATAATCACATAAAAACAATAACAAGAATAAAGAAGTTGCTGTAATTCTTACAGCTCTTAGCATTGTCATGCACTACTGTTACGTTCTGTCATGCCAACTAATAATAAGGAATTATATGGTATATAATGGAACATGATACAGTGCTGCATTGTGACTTCTAGTTCTCCACATTTAGAATATTTTTGCAGAAATTTATAGGCTGTTTATGATGACCAGTTCTCTCTTAATATAAAAGTCTAGAAATAAGCTAATAGTAATACATCAGACATTTTAAACTAATTATTTGAGCTCTTTTTTTTTGAGACTAAAATATGTCCCTTGCCCCATAAAGCTGATTTAGTGAAAAGGAAGGGGAGTAGCAAATCCTTAGGGAGAATTTTGGGAGTGATTACAGCAACAAGATTTTGTGGTTGCTCAAGAAAAGCTTAAGAGCAGCTTAGTGAAGCCAGAAACACTGATGGTTTGGCTCTGTGATGTGAACCTTGACTCTTTGTAACTTCTCTCCATTGTTAGTTTCTTTACTCCTTAAAACTTGTATTTCTGTTGTTTTAGCAATGTTGCTAATTTATTTCTGTTTATAGGAAAATTGGGCTACAAAGAAGTGACTTTCCTAAGGTCATGCCATGAGCCAGTAACACCTGTGTATAAATAAAATTCAAATATGCCTCGCAGTCTTGTGTCATACCTCCTACGTACAGTTGTTTAAAAGTGTTTTACTGTAAAAACACAGGCTACAAATTAATATATTGTGATGAGCCAGCTTGCTTTGCAGCTCGTTCTTATAGCATTCTGCATGGTACAGGTGAACTCATTTAAAAATGGAAATCTCATTATCAGACATGGGAAGAGAGTGAGGAAGAATGTCTGAGATCTTCTTCAATTTTAATGAATTCAGTCAAATTTAATCACCCGGCTGGACTCAAATGATAGTTCTCCAAGTGGTTAATTTACAGTGATTCGGTGATCACATAAACAATGGTAAAATTTGAATGATTTTTTTTCAATTGAAAAGAAGGCATTGATAGGAAATACTTCTAGTATTATGAAAAGGGACAAAATAAGATGGAAGGGCAGAAAAACACATTTGCGTGCAGGGTTGTGAAAAGGTTTTTATTATGTTGTTAGGAAAATATCCCCTCCTCAATTGATATTACAGCTGGCAAAAACCACAGAGTGAAGGAATACAAAGGTTAAGAAGGCTAAAGCAATAACATTTTTTTTTTTTAAATTAATAATTTAAAGAGGGAAATGTCATGCATAATGAATAAAAAAGAAATCCTGCTTGAGATTTGGGATTCATTCATTTGTTGTACTTATGAAATTTAGTTGGCAGCATTGCAATTCCAACTTGCCTCATCTAAGTACAGTTAGGATCAACACATTAGTGCCTCAGTGTGTACAATCCTATTGCTGGCTCTTTGTATTGAAATCCATTACATTTTAATATGTCCTGCTTAAGTATAAGTGGTCACAAATGATTCATAATGTTGAGGTAAGCTTTTGGTGAAAATAATTGTCAGTTGAAAGAATTTTCTGTAATGATTGTGCTTGTCACTGGGCTTTGTTTACTATATTGTTTGATTCCTTGAGAGACCACGAGCAGAAATAAACTTCTAAAATCTGCACTAATAATCTAATTGTTCAAAACTGTGGAAAAAGTATTGCTGGCGGAGAAAGTATACAGCCACTGATGTTCAGTTTCAGAAGACTCAATAGTAGCAAGTGAAAAAGTAAAAGTAAAACCTAGATAGTTATTTCAAGAGGCTGTAACAAATGATGTAATCTATTTTTAAATAAAATCACACTTTAATAATGTAGCTTAATCCTTTTATGTAAGGTGTGCTATTAATGGGGAGTCAGTCTTATACCACCAGTCATACTTTGGATTTCCACTTAACAGGTTTCCTTTGGTTACTTTAAGTTTTAGTTTCCTGTGGTGTTTCAAGAACAACCTATATGATGAAGTGCCTCAATATTCGTGTATGAGCTGTAGGCATTTGAAGAACATAATTAGCTCTGCTGTTTAGATGATATTACTTTTCCTTTCCAGTCCCTATCTAGACAAGGCCACCACAAAATTTTTTTAAGAACAATCACAACAAAGTATATCCATCCACAAAAAGGTATTAGGGGAGAGATATTACAGAGGGGTGAAAGGGACGTGTTGGAAAATAATTTCCAGGTCACCCCTCCTCTCTTAAAATGCTGAAAACAAGTTCTTTGGGAGCTGTTACTTTTTTTTTTTTTTTAATTTTTAAATTTTTTATGTATATATATGTGCGTGCAACATTTCTCTTAAGTAAGTATTTCTTTTAATGTGATATATACCTCAAGCCAGAATATGTCATGGTTAATGGCTTATTCAGTTTCTTCTGACTGGAAGCAGCATCATTTAGTCAATAGAGGTGCAACCGTTTACAAATCAGGAGATGTTGTGGCTGTTGTTTCAGGTACCACAACCCATTTGTTTTGTATTTACTACTTTTCTTTGTTTTCTGGCACATCTAGATAGGTTGAGTAAACCTGACTCTTCTCTTACACTGCCATAAATTAGATGCATCTTAGCTGAAATGGCTGGTGTTATATTCTAAACTGTTCTAAGCAAGTGTGCCCAGAATGAGATAGTTATTTGCAGGGTTGGGGTTTTTTTTGTGTGTTATCACTGAATTTGGCTTACAACTCTTGAAGGGAAACGCTCCATATTTTGTTTGGTCCTCAAGAAAAAAAAACAAAACAGAAAAAAAAATCACTTGAGCTATGATAGTCTGAATGTTTTTTCTCAACATTCAGGCCTTTTTAAAATGAAGTAAAGGTGTTTGTTTATGTGGGATTGATTTCATCATTTTTACTATGTAGGCAGTGTAAGTAACATGTATGAGTCTGTGGAACTCTGTGGTGAATTAACAGTGCAAAATGATATGTACATCACTAACACCACTTATAATGTATTTACTCTTCCATATTACCATAAAAGAGTCTAATAAATCTATACCTAGTGAAAATTTCATATTTTGTCCATGCAGAACTGATTTTTCAATTACTTCAGACTTTTTTAGGGCCTAATCCAAATCCTGATGAAATCTATGGGAGTTTTTCCATACACTTCAGTAAGCTTTGGCTCCGACCCCCGGTTTTCAATTTTTCAAATAGATTTGCCAAAAATCTGCAGAGAACCAGGCACTTGGAAAGTTTTTACTTGCAAAGTACAGCTGGTTTTGAGTTGCACTCAGAAAAGTTCCCAATGCTTTTTTGGAAACAAATAAACAGGAAAGTTTTAAAGGTCTTATAATTTTAGTAGGTAAAAGGTGGCTTTAACATTTGAAGCAGAAATTGCCTTGGGTCTTAGTCTGAGCATGACAACTTCTATACCAGAAGATTACTTTTAAAACGCATAACTACATGATAACAAAGCTTAAAATGACAATCTTATAATCAATTTAGCTGAAATTTTCTTGGGTCGTGAGTTTCAGAGAGCTAGGGATGTCTGTCCCAATAAATTCTTTTCTTTTTTTTTTTTTTTTTTTGCTACAATGGAAAACTACACTGCAATTAAAGAATCATTCCCAGAGGTTAACTACACCAATTTGAGAGAGAGCTTGAACTTCAGGGAACGTATTACACATCTGGTGACGGAGGGCGGTTTTCCCTGCCTCTGGGTGGTTGGATCAGTGGATTTGGAGGTAGATGCAGTTGGCCAGGCTGGGTTTTCAAGAGCATGGGGGACAGCCTGTGCCTCAGCAAGCATAGCTCATATCCTTGAAAATCAGCCTAAGGTTAAAATAGTGGCATTTTAAGGTGGCGTCTTGGGTTATGACTGGCAGGCAATGAACAATGAGGCATAGAGTCTCTCTCAATTTCCTTTTTTCTTTTTTTAAGTGATCACCTCCAACTCAGGATGAAGTAAAGCTTCTCAGTAGCTACCTTATGAATTGCCCCCCCATAGTCTTGATGTCTTTTTCTTAGGAAGAAAGAGGGTGACATCTTCCTGAATTCAAATGCCTGACATTGTTACAAAGTTGTGCATCATCAGTAGTGAACTTGCAGATTTTTTTATTTTTAATCTTTGAAGAACAAGAGCATTTTGGAAGACCAGTCATGTTTATGGCTGTTCAATTCTTGTAAGCAGTCACCTGTTAGTCTAATCCTGAAACTGGTATGGATAGTTCAGCTACTGTTGATACAGTAAGTGGAGGTCCACAAGTTCATGTTTTCCTTGTTCCATGTTTATTCAGATTCACCCATCTCTAGCGCTTTGGCCTGGTATTTGAGCTGGAAAATGTAATGAAATCGAACATGCTTCATCACACTGGCAGATTTGAAAATTCTTTAAAATAGTTCTTTCTTTTCTTCTAATTGTGTCACTGGCTGAACCACAGTGGTCATAAGGGGCAAGCAAAAGTGAAAAGCTACGCAAAGTTGAATCCCAAAAGTTTTGTTTTGATTCAGTTACACTTTGAGACAAAAATTTACCTCAGCCTCCGCTAATTAGAATGCTGCTAAAGCACTAGTGAAAAATAGTGTGTAGTTAACTAAAAAATACTAAAGTACTTTCTTGTAGGATTACAGAAACCTTCAGCAAACTGGTAAAAACCACGGGCTTGATGAGTTCCATGTGATTAATGTGGTAGGCTGCATATCTGTTGGGTGTTTACTGTGTATTATAAGTGCAAATACCACAGCAGGGTACATTGCCAATAGCTCACTGTCTCTTGATGAAAGATGCACTTTATTAACTCTGACCTTAACCAAAGCTTGACTGTTATTCCACTTGAAGAAAACTAGTTAACTGTAAATTAGAGATATCACCGAAAGGGGTATTACTTCAAAGTTGGGATATGATTAGGGGGATGTTCCACTGTATTAATCAAGTTTCAATTTTAATGACCTACTGTCTTCTCTGTAACAATAAGCAGCTGTGCCACACTGTGTGTTTCAAAGAACATTTACTCAGCCTTTAAATTTACCATTAGAGATCAAAGAGAAGGTCTGATGTATGTGGATGATGAAGGATGCCTCAATTCAAATGGATGGCTGAACAGAAATAGTGCAGCTAGAGGGTAATAAATATTATGAACAACCTTTTTTAATGTAAGTTATGTGGTGCTGAACTATATTAAATTTAATAGCTGCCTTGAGAAATCTTTCACAATTATCTTAAAACTGTATCAGAGTACTGATAAGCTTGTGTTTCTTCTAGCACTTTTTTCAAATAAACTTTTCAGTCAAAACTGAGGGTTTTTAAAGTTAAAATAATTGCTGGTGACATTCTTGAAAGCAGCTTAGAAATAAATGGATGCTTGAATTACATATAGGAATTTGTGGAGAACGTTTCGGAGTCAAGTCTGGCTGGATGATCAGACTGTTTCCTGCCAGTCTTAAAGTCTATTTAAATAGATATGAATTAGTAATTCTTGGTTTCTATCTTCTCTAAAATGGAGAGGGTTTCTTGTAACCAGAGCAGTTGTTAGGGGCATTAGGCTGCTGTTCAGGGATACTTAAATGAAGTTATAAACTGACATTCTCATTTGAATCAGGTCATTGATAAAGCAGGCAATAATGTGACAGGAGTTCACAGTTACACAGGAGATTAAAGTTAGTGAAATAAATTGTGTTAGATATCCTGTGTCTGATTAAGTTCTACCATAAGTTTTTGAGAAGGAGGAAATTCTGTGGAGTAATGGAAAGTAGAATCCAGGCAGATATGATGAGATAATTAAAGAGGTTAAGATCGAGCAAGGGTCAGTATCCTGTGTTATAGATAGAATTTTCCTTATGCTCATGTGATTCCATCCTAAATGCCCTTCTGAAATTAAGATAGGTTCTTGTGACGCCTGTGGCAGTAAACAACTGCTGTTTCCCTACGAAGGCACTGTATTGGCGGAATTGATGCTTCGCAATTCTTTCCCAGTCTGAGGAGAACAAATTAACAAGTTCTACTTGATTATTTCATTTAATTAGTTATCAAGGGAAAAATGCTTGTTGTACAATCTTACAATATTTCTCAAATATTTCCAAATTAGAAGTACTGGCATCTATGTCAAAAAGGATCATTTATTTTTGGTCGTCTGCGCAGCACATTAAAACTAGAGTTTTATTCTAGTTTAGTGTAAAATTGATTCTCATGTGGATAACTTGATTCTCTCTGGTTATTGAATTGCATATACATTAGATCATTTTGGTTAGCATAGTTATGATGTAGATTGTAAGCCCTGTGAAGAAATACAAGAAGTGTTTAGTTATACTATTCATGGCTAGTCTACTCTGAATTTGGGTCCATGCTAGGTAGAAGATATTCCTTCAAGTATGTGCTTTGTGGTTCACTGAAAAATAGGAACTTTTCTGCAACACGACATTGCCAAACCAAGAAAGCACTTAATTTCTTGGTGCAAACCATTCCTTTTTAATGCAGGTATTCCACTTCATCAGGAATCAACATCAGTGGTTGGTAACGAGTATTGAGGGAGTGATAATTATTTATTTGCAGACCAGTAGTAAGGTTACACTAAGGAGAGCTGTGGTACATCTGGCTCTTTGCTAAGATGAAAGAAAGATATTTGTTATGGATGCTGTTTGATTATGTTGTAATATTTTTGGCAAGTCAACAGTTTGCCTTGGTAGAATGAAAAAGGAGTAGTCATAGACATATATACAATTACTACTCGCTGTGGTAGGTTGCATTAAGAAATTCTTGGCAGGCACAGCAGTCTGGTCCTTCTGAACAGTGAATTGTTTTGATCAACAAGATAAGGGTGAAATCCTGGCCCCATTGAAATCACTGGGAATTTTGCCATTGACTTAATTTAGTCAGCATTTATCCTATTTACCTGACAGTACTCTGCCTCACTGTTTTTACTTGTATTCATGTATTGGTTGGTAACCTTCTGACTTAGCACAATGCAAGAGAGTGAACTCTGAAGCAGACTTCTTTTAAAAGAAGTACCTTCAGAGTCTGAAGTAGTTTCAGGAGGGTCTTCCTTCAGTGTCTGGCCAAAAAAGGTTTCTATTTATTCCTACTAATCCCCAAGCAGGAAACACTCAGCATTTGTATTAATAGCTGTACCAAACCCTTTGCAAAGGCTGACGTTAGCAACTGCCACAAAATATGAACTTGAAATATTATATTTCCCCCTAACATTTTTGGTTTGTTTGAAATCATTGGATGAGGAGAAACTGAGGATCTCTTGGGGAAGACAAGAAATACAAAGAGTTTGAATGTACCTTGTTAGTTACAGAGATAATTCTACATTACATGTGATGCAACTCACATATTAATACAAAGAATCTAATGATATGTTATTGCTTACACCATAAGCTTCCTTACACAGAGAGGGCCCATTGTGTAATTGGTGCTTAACAAATCCAGCCATTTAGCTGGTGCACAAAAATACCACAAGTGTTGAAATGAACAGTCTGCTCTAAGTAGCATTTCATGTTAGAGAAAGTGCAGATGCTGCTGCAAGATGTATTATATTTCCATAATTGGTGATAGATAACAAGAATTGTTTAACAATCCATATCCTTATGTGTGCACTTAAGCTATGGGCAGATCGATAAAAAAGCATTAAGCCTGGTGCCAGTTGAAGATATTATACCTGCAGGCTATTTGGCTGCATAACGGAAACTGAATCTGGATTTCAGTAACTCTATTTAGGCAAATCATTATCTAGACAATGTCTTTTTCAATTTCTCTTTTCGTTCTGGGTCATTTGGGAAGGGAAAGTCTATACGCAGTCAATGGAGTTTCTTCTTTAGTATTTCTAACAAATATTTTTTTCATATATATGAAGTATAGCTAGTGTCTTAATGTAAATGTTGTAGTGCTTCATAGCAATAATCATTTAAGCACTTTATGTTTAAAGTTATTCCTGAGTTCGTTTGTGAAATGGTAGATACTTACATGTAGAAGAGACCTTCATGAGCATGTGTTGAAATGATTGCTCAATTAAAATAAGCTTTCTCAAGTCTTTAAAACCCTATAATGTATTGTCATATACTCATAGAGTGTTGAGGGATGTGTTGCATTCTAAATACTGGCCTGATTTCATAAATTTTGCGTGAGGAGGAGAGCACATTGACCTGTAGGGAACTGTTCGTTGCATGCGAAATCAAGAAGAAAATTCGAAGTTTCGGAACAGACCAGACTTAAAAACCTTTCAGAATTGGTCAGAGGGGACACTGAATCCTCAGCCTGAACTCTTCCACTTAGGACAGGCTACTATTGCTCTACTTTACTTTGTGTTGTAAACATGACCAAATTGAAGCAAAGGTACAGAGAATGCTTTTTACCAATTAAATATATCCCTGGCCTTTGGTCATTCTGTGTATGAAGTCATTAAGCTTATTTTAGTGGGGGAGTCAAGACAGCTTACAGTGTCTTTGAGTCACTTTGACGAGGCAAAAGAATCAGAATGCTACAGACATTCAGTGAACTTGGCTGTACAACCAATTCTTTATAAGAACCCAGACTTTTAAAGCAAGGAAATTAAATAGCACTATGTTTACATAGTGGGATTTTTTGTGGAGTATGTGGCTTGTGGATTTTTGGTGGGTGGTATTTTATAGAAATTGTCTCCCATCAAGTTGTGGGGCTTTTTGGTGTGTGGTTTTGTTTGGTTGGATTTGGTTTTGGGTATTTGTTTGTTTGTTTGTTTTGGGTTTTTGTTGTTGTTGTGTTTGTTTGTTTTTTTGTTACGAAGAACAAAAAAAATCAGTCAAAAAGTTGTAATTTACTTTTCTTTGAAATATTCCTTCTATCTGATGATATAAAGAGGATAATATTTGACAGTGTTTGTAGTCAATTTGACTCTAAAATATTTAGAATAACTTAAAATGTTGTGCACATTGTGGGGACTAATTGCTACTGCTGTTATTAAAACTTTGTTAAAATACACTATGAAAAGTTACAATAAAAGTTCATAGTTTTGGCAGCAAACTATAGTTTGGTGATCTTTGGTTTGCCATTCAGGTACAGGTATTTGGACTTGACTTAGTTTCTTGCAAGTGATGTACAGAGATCCCCCTGCAGCCCATGGAGGTCCATGGCGGAGCCGGTATCCACTTGCAGCCTGTGGAGGACCCCATGCTGGCGCAGGTGGATGCCTGAAGGAGACTGTAACCTTGTGGGAAGCCAGTGCTAGAGCTGGCTCCTGGCAGGGCCTGTGAACCCATGGAGAGAGGAACCCAGGCTGGAGCAGGTTTGCTGGAAGGACCTGTGACCCCCCGCCTCTGGAACAATCTGTTCCTGAAGGACTGCAGCCAATGGAAGGGATCCACGCTGGAGCAGTTACTGAAGAACTGTAGCCCATGGGAAATCTCATGCTGGAGAAGTTCATGGAGAACTGTCTTCCATAGGAGGGACCTCATGCTGGAGCAGTGGAAGAGTGTGAGGAAGGAGCAGCAGAGACAACATATAATGAGCTGGCTACAACTCCCATTCCCCTGTACCGCTTGGGAGGAGGTAGAGAAAAGCAGGAGTGAAACTGAGCCCTGGAAGAAAGGAAGGGTGAAGGGAAGGTGTTTTTAATATTTGGGTTTATTTCTCAGGACCCTACTCTGATTTGGTTGCCAGTAAGTTTAATTTCCCCAAGTCAAGTCTCTTTTGCCCATGACAGTAACTGGTGAGTGATCTCTCCCTGTTCTTATCTCAACCCACAAGCCTTTTATTAAATTTTATCTCCATTGTCCAGCTGAAGAGGGGATTGATAGTGTGGCTTGGTGGGCACCTGGCATCCAACCAGGGTCAACCCACCACACATGGGTGTAATGTTATTCAGAATAGATATAAACTACACAACCACGTTAGACCTTGGGAAATTCTTTATGATAGTTTGAAGCTCTGTTTACTAACTGGATTGTTTATGGCTTTCATAAACAATATATATTGATAAATCTGTCACTTAATTGTCACAGAATTCTCCTTGGAAAAAAATACTGAAGATTAATATAACTATACATGACAAAAAAGTTGTACTGTTTAGGAATTCTAAAATGTTCAGCCTCACAATTAAGAGAAGGTTGGTCTTTCCATAGGACACTGTAGGGAAAATGGGATATTTGAGGAAAATAGAGGATCAAATGTTTTGTTAAACAAATATAGAAAATCTTCAGAAATTCTTTAGGGTAGATACTCCAGGTAGTAGATGCTAAATTCAAAATGTGTGACAAAGTCTGTCTTTAAGTGATCTTATACATAAGATCTCATTTATGATTTCTATTGTGAATCATAGTGAGAACATTGAAACTGAGACTCAGTCACGTTACTGTTTTACTGTTGTGTTTTCAGCTAGATGAGTTTCTAGATCTGTTGTATCACATAACTTCAGGTGTATCTTTGTGCTGGCACAGAGAGGATAATGGGGACTGAAAAACAGGATGACAGAATGAGCTTCTTATGTTATTGGGGGTTCACGTGACTGGCTTAAAATACGTATAAAATTGAATCTTAAGCTGCAGCTTTATTAAGTGAGGAGAAAGAAATATTTTTACTTTTAAAAAAGAGATATGCAGGCATGAAACAATATTATACAGAACAGTAAAAAGGAGCTCTAAACTTGTTTCCTTTCTTTTTCTTGATTGGTGTGATTGTGCAAAGCAACTTGTAAAATTCTGTAATTTCAATTATTTTCTCCAGTTTCAGGTTATTTTTCTAATTCTTTTAGTTGTATTTTGAATAGCATATTTGATCCTTTAGTCTTTGGATTACTTTGTGTTGCTTCCCTGCAGATGAGGTAGATGTTTCTAAATTATGTTTTACTTAAACTATGCATTAATTTGACATATACTTTCTTTAACATGTACTAGTGTTGTACAAAACCAAGAAAAATATTATTTGGAGAGGAAGGGAAGTAGAGGCTACCCTTGTTGTACAACTTTCACTTTGTACTTCAGCAGATTTCAGGATATCCAGTCACAGTTACAAAAACAGTTTTTAAAAAATGAGTAACCCCTTGTTCCAGTAAAGCAACAAGATGATCCTTAAAAGCTACAGAATTGACTGAGAGAATTAAAAAAGCATAAGGCATTAAAGTAGCTGACTGAGAGCATCTCTGTATTCAACTTGCTCTGTCACTTACTTTATTTATCATGCTGGACAGTAGCAGCAATGTCAGCTTTTAAATAGGATGAAACAGAACAGTTAATAATCCTATGCCTTCCCATATAAAAAGCCACTTTGTTTCAGACCTAGCATTTCATTGTAAAAACAGACTTTGCTTTTTTACCAAAAAAAAGCAGGTTGGATTTGAACACTGTTCTCCCTAAATATCCAGTATCATCTGGTGGATGTAATTTATTTTATGACATTGGCCAGATTCAGACTCTTCCTCCTGTCTCAATAGTTCAATGCCAAGGTTCTCCGAGATTATTAGAGGTTTTTGGGAGTGTGGTTTCTCATATCTTCAGATACCTTTTGTTGTGTTTGGTAAAAAAGTACTTGGCAGATTTGTAAAGTTGGTTAGTTGATTCTCTTTAAGGTTTTTCATGTGAACCACCCAAATGTCCTGGCTACTTCTGAAAATACTTGCAGAAGGTACTATACAAAATTTTGGCTTCTATGAATTATGTACTTCATTCTTAAACAAGAAGAAAGGTCCAAAGTAACCACAGTAATGGAACATCTCTTTTGTCTTTCAGCTGTATGATTTTCATAACATTTGAACACTATTGATGTTAGTAAAATCACAAGATTTACACAGATATAGGTGTCGTACTAGTGAAATAAATTCTATGCAGTTTGTAAAGCAAAATTTGCTGCATAGGAAGTTCTAAACAAAGGGAAAAAAATCTGTCTGCAGGATAAGATGTAATTTTAAAGTATTATGTACAATTCTGTACTCATTTCCTCCAAATAAAGTTCATTAATTGAATGGCATTATGATGCTAAATGGAGCCAAAGTTGCTTTTATTTTTATTCCTCCCAAAATCAATTCCAGAGATTTTCATGTTGTAAAAGGTTGAACTAACATAAGAGAATACTTTGATTTATTTGGTTAGTGGAGTATACAGTAAATGAAATATTAAATACTATTGGGATTAAAGTAAATATAAGCAATGTATGTTTCATATTGCAGTATTGGAGTGAAGATAGGTTGTTATAATTTGATTTGTTCTTAGCTCCTAGTACAATTAATAAAAATCATAGTTGGTCATTAAATAAAAGTGACATTTTTTTAGACTAAACAAATACAGTGTTATTCAGCTTTTACATATTATGGACAAATCTGATATTGAGGTACAGCTGAGAAAGTAGAAATTTACAATACATGAAAACAATGTGCAATCTTTGATATGATTAACAGAAAAGCAAGTATTTTCAGCAAAGTTTGCATTTCAAGTGCAGAAGGGAACTTCTGTGTTATAATAAAAGAGAATTCTCTTTCTTTCTTATGAACACTTTGATTTCTAGACTCCTAGTGCCCAAAGGTTCTATATACTGTTTATCTTGGAAAGGCACCAGATAGATGTTTATTGGGCTTATTTCAGTAACATTAAAAGAGGAGGACGGTGTCCATGTTTGTTTCATCAGTGAGTTATTTCCAAGTAATATCTGGACATACAAAAGAACATAGGCTAGTTCATTACCCTCTTAAAAATACAATGTCTGATTACTTGTGTTAAATTTCAGCACTTGACATTTTACATTTTATAGTCCAGTGTCTCTCCAAATGTGGATTTAGTAAGCTTGATTGCCTAATACTTTTGGGAACCAGAGTTGTCAGAACTAGAGTTTTTAAGTGTTTGCAATATCACTGCTGGTTTTTAATGAAATATTTTCAATGATGCTTTGGTCCCAGAATATTTCCTTTTTTAATTTTCTGTTGTGAAGTGATGGTTTACTACCTACAGCTTGTTAAAGTAGCCAGGTAGCCTATTTTTAGTGGTGTCTCATGTTCACTTTGAATGCTGTGAAAATATTTTTAGATAAATAGAGAATAGTAATTCATTCATGTCCTAATGATTAAATAACTACTCATACTTTGATAACAGATAGTTGGATAATTTCAGAATACTGATAGATAAATCTGTATCTGTTTTGTCCTGTATCCACTATATCTTTGATTTGAAGGGGGTGAAGGGGAGGGGGAAAAGATGAAAAGAAATTCCTGGTTCAGGAACTCCTCAGTGTTAGAATAAGGTAGTTCAGTCTCATTCATAAATACAATTGTTTACCTCCATGGTTTCTGTTCAGGGGTTGTTCAAAGCCCTTGCTCTCTTGGTACTCAGAAACCTAATTTCAAGTAAAAATTAATTTCTGATCAATTCCTTTTTGTTCTAAGAGTGTCTTATTTTGCCAGACACTAAGGATTTCTGGCCTAATTGCATTATCGGTAAGGATCAGTCTGTTCCACTTTTAGTCTTCTTGCTAAGCAAGACTGGTCGTCTGCTCATGTGTCAATAAGGTCAGTGATTCCTATATGATCTTAGTAGCCTTCAGCTGGATTTTTCCAGGTTTATTTAATCTATCATGAACATGGTAACTAGAATTGAACACAGTGTTCCACGTTTTAGCAGTGCCTTGTTCAATAATATTATTGCTTTCTTGATACTTATTTGGAACAATGTCAGGTCTATTTCAGAATTGCATTCAACTTTTTCCTGGTCGTCCCACTGGACCATTTTTCTTTTATCATCCTATGATTATTTCTGTGGGTTTTGTATCTTCTTTGATTTCCGTAACAACACTACTTCTGATAACAATTATTTCTCTCATAATATTAAAGCAACTGCAATTGTTATTGAAATCTGATCTTGGCATTCTGTAGCTGAAATTTGACATTTTGGATATTAAACTTCTTCATCATCCTTTTCCAAATTGACCAGTTCTGTATAAGACTCTTTCAGTAGCTCATCATTACCACTTTAATTTTGCCTTTTGGAGCAACATATATCCCTCAGTATATATGTCTGAATCCCAGTTACTAGTCCATTGCCTTCTGTTATGCACAGTATATCTGACATTGCATCTGATGTCAGTAGGTTTTATTCCTGTCTTCTCTTGCCCAAAACAAAGCATTAGTGTACATCTCAAATGCTTTTTCTTTGATTTCAGTCAGTTTCTGATCTGGATTGGGAATATGCCCCTCATTAACTGTTTCTGTCTGACTACTGTTTCATCAAGGCTGATCCAAAAGATCCTGCATAACAAGGCTTCATGCAGCAAGTTACACTATCTTTTATTTCATGTTCACAGCTGAGACAAAAATCCAGTTTTCAGTAATTGGCATTAGTGACCTTCCTCTTGTTGTTAAGAGCTTGTAAACAGTGTTTTACATAGGTCAATATGCCTCAGTCTCCTTGCAAGTAAATAGTTGTCTGTTCCTCTGAACCAGCCAAAGAATATTCACCTTGAAAGTCTTGCAGTATGGTTGTGTGACGCAACACTTTTGTAACTTGTGGGTTACAACCCAGCAAACCATGCCACAAACATTTACTCTCCCTTCAACTTCTGACTGCAGGGTAGTAGGACTTGCTCTTTCTTTACTAATAAGTCCAAAATATGTGTATATATACATATTGACACATAGTGTCTATATATGTGTCTGCATGCTTGCATCTTCAAATTGAAGAATGCTTCATATATCTGCTCCAGGAAATAGAAGTGTTTAAATGGGAATAGGAGAAAAACATTTCTCTAAACTTTTTAGAAAGATGAAAACCAGGAGGGTTTGGTATCAAGGTTACAACAGTCAGTTGTAGTCTGTCTCCTTTACAGTGTATGCTTCAGAAAGGTTAGAGACTACACAAAGACAAGATTGTGAATAGTTTTTTAACAAGCATGCTTTGGAGATCCCAGCTGCTCTGAACATTGACTTTCAGTTGTTCTCTTGGGGTGTGTTGGCAGATAGAAACCAGAACTGACAGTAGAGAATACACTTTTAGAAAAAGTAATTAGGAAAGTGTTTATCAAGGGAGCATTACCTATATAAGTTTTTGATGTAAATTGGTAAAAAGGTGCAAAGATCTAATAGCCTACTTACCACAGTGCATTAGCAAAACAATGCAATAAATACAAGCTTTAGAGAAGTGGAAGAATGTCTTACTGAAGACAAAATATTTGGTATAAAATTCTTTATGTATTTCACACGTATGTCCTAATACACGTGTATGTATATTTACATGTCCCAAAAGAATTTATATATGTTAAAAACCCCTAATTCCATCAAAACCCTTGGATATTCCTCTTGCTCACCAAAGGAGTAGCATGACATTGGGTTTGTTACTGAATGAAGAATCTTGTCCTGAAATATGCTGATGCCAGTATATTCTATAAATTCTGCTACTGCTGTATTTAAGCATTTTGAAATGCAACCTTTTCTAGTTATGCTAAATGAAAGCTACACTTAGTGGTACACTGAATATGCGGAAGAGGATATGAGATCCAGTTAACAAAAAACACCAGGTGTTATGTGAGGCAGTGTGCTCTGGAAAATACAGTGAGTTTTATGCTTATGGTGTTTGTCAGGAGTTGATATTCCCCTTGAAATGTTCTTGTTATAAGCTGATTTTTTAAAAGCTATTACATGAAGGCAGATGGAAGTCCTCCAAGCACTACAAAACTCAGCAACAATTACCTCTTCCAACACATACCAGAACACGGAGCGTGTTTTTCAGCCAGTCTGCGCTCATCAGGTGAATAGGTTGTTGGATGGAACAGTACATTTATGTGCTCGAAGCACAACTGTCATCATTCATCCTTTGCTTATAGTGAGTAAAGGTATATATTGAATATAATTGAATAGTGAGTAAAGGTATATATTGAATGGCATTATATAGTTTAACATTATTTCGTTCTCAGTCTTGCATTAGTAAGGGTACTACTGAATGTTGATCTTCATTGTGTCCTTGGCTAAATGTCCAATAATGATTCCTTAATGAAAACAGCTGTTAGATGCAATGTGTTTCCCAATGCCATTCCCATGACTTACACAGCACATACACTGAGCTTCATCCTGGAAGAATGGCCAAGGCAAGTTGACAATTTAAACAGCACAGTTGCTCCCATGAAAAGGTTATACTACCAAAGTACCCTGAACTTCTGAAGTCAAGATTTTATTAATTTAGGCATGTCCAAACTATTTGCATGGGCTACAAGGTCAAACAGAAGCCACACAATTGGTGCAAATTATCTCTACACAGCTCTCGATGCAAATAGTGGCAACTTATTATAGCACAAGCTATGGAATTTATGAACTGGAAGTTTTGTTAAGATACATTTCAGTATAACAAAAGTAAAGCAGAACAATAGTCTGGTATGTCTCTGTGTACTCGCATTGAAAATATGTTTTGGTGATCTTCGATGACCTTGGACTGCATGTTCAGTTGCTATGATTTTTCATTAATTTATTATTCTAATGGAATGCAATACAGAAGTATTTTCTGTCATTTAATTACATTTGGTTATGTCAAATCAGCCCCAAAACAATGGAATTTTATGAATGCACAATTGTAGCCACACTATTAGACTTAAGTGCTTATCTTCTGAAATCTATAACTGATTAATTAGTGACTCTACATTTTGCTAGTTAATATCTGAACTAAGCCTGCACTTTTTCCACTGTGAATGGTAACCATGTTCATTATCACACACCCATTTATAAAAAGCCCTTTTTTTCCCTCTCCCCTTTCCTCTCCCTTTTTCTCTTGCTTTTTCTTTTTCCCCTTACTCTCTGCAATGGAAATACGCTTGCATTCCTGGAATGTGTCTATTCAAATGACAGCCTCTAATCCAGATCTGGTGTGTGAATAAATGTTCTCTGGACCTCATCATGCACTCAAATATGTATTGCTTTCTTTTGTAGATTTTATCATGTTCCTTCTAGAAAGCAACAATAGCACTGTCTGTCTACAAAACCTACATGCAGCGTTTACTTCAACAGGCAAGCTACTTTCAGATGGACAGATCCTAATAAAATTTACAGGACTTGAATAAATGTAGCCAGTAGCATCAGTAGAAGTATTTGATTAACTCTGTTTCAGAATAATCTCTAATGCCGTAGACTGCATTTTTAGTATACACTTCCCTAAAAATTATGGGCAGTGCAGAAAAACTAGCTGAACATGCTTTTGCATATAGTTTTGGAATCTCTATGATATATTTTTGCTGTTTAGATTATCTATCTCCATTGTATAATGGTATACAAGTGGATAGCAAACCCATTATTTAGAGAGCTTCCTGCTCACATTTGACTCTTGCTGCCAAAGACTGCTCAGGAAGCTTTTTTCTTTTTCTTTCTGCAGACTTTTTTGAGAGTTAATTTTGGAGGAAAATGGAAACTTTATGCATAGTTTAGAGTGTGATTGAGTGGAAGAGAAAGAGGAAACCCAAACAGTATTTCCCTCAAAGTACCTTTTCATTTTTCAGATGTATACTACTTTTGTTTTCCTGTTTTTCAACTTTTAGAGCCATGTTAAAACATGTAAAAACATGGTGATAGGAACCTGTAGGAAAACTGTCAGTACTTTATTTTTGTTCTATATGTATTATATGTTTATGTTTCCTTTGGGTGTGGGTGTCTTTTTCCAACTTAAGAACCAAATGTGTTACAAAAACAAACGTAGTGAAAATAAACAAGAGAAGTCTCATTTCCTTTGGTGAAAAGTTCACAATTAGCTTGAGTGTAGTTTTATGCATGTTGTACCCTATCAAATGGTTTTGCTGACCAAAGCTTGCTTTCTTGGATTTATCACAACTGATAAAAGATCTGTGATGTCAGACAAGAATTTAGCTACACAGAAAAGGGGGAAAGAGTGGGTCAAATGTAATAACATATTCTAGATGTTATTCCTGCCAACAATTAATGGGGAAATTCATTTTATGAAGCACTGTTTACAGACTGACATCTGGAGAACTTCTCAACTTGGATCATTTCCAGTGTGTAGATTTATGTACTACTATTCCTGCCTCACTTTTCCCCCTTTTTTCCTTAAATATTTCACTTCTGATTTGTACCATCCACTTAATTATGAATTAATGTGGATTATTCTGTTGTTGTGATTTCTTTTAGGATTCCAGGTGCATACAAATTCTAAATGCTTGCTAAAATGGACATTGAGTGGATACTTTTTGAAATGTATAGAGAGATATACAGGAATTCAAAGAGGGTTTTTACTTAAAGTAAAAGTTCCGTTAGTCTCTGACCAGAGAAGTCACAGTAGATACCCTCAGTAGAACCCCTGCAGCATGAAATTTAAAAATTTAGAGTCCTAGCAGGAAAGGTGGTGGGTTTTTTCTTGCTTCGCTTCTTCCTTTCCTTTCCTTTCCTTTCCTTTCCTTTCCTTTCCTTTCCTTTCCTTTCCTTTCCTTTCCTTTCCTTTCCTTTCCTTTCCTTTCCTTTCCTTTCCTCTCCTCTCCTCTCCTCTCCTCTCCTCTCCTCTCCTCTCCTCTCCTCTCCTCTCCTCTCCTCTCCTCTCCTCTCCTCTCCTCTCCTCTCCTCTCCTCTCCTCTCCTCTCCTCTCCTCTCCTCTCCTCTCCTCTCCTCTCCTCTCCTCTCCTCTCCTCTCCTCTCCTCTCCTCTCCTCTCCTCTCCTTTCCCCTCCTTTCCCCTCCTTTCCCCTCCTTTCCTTTCCCCTCCTTTCCTTTCCCCTCCTTTCCTTTCCCCTCCTTTCCTTTCCCCTCCTTTCCTTTCCCCTCCTTTCCTTTCCCCTCCTTTCCTTTCCCCTCCTTTCCTTTCCCCTCCTTTCCTTTCCCCTCCTTTCCTTTCCCCTCCTTTCCTTTCCCCTCCTTTCCTTTCCCCTCCTTTCCTTTCCCCTCCTTTCCTTTCCCCTCCTTTCCTTTCCCCTCCTTTCCTTTCCCCTCCTTTCCTTTCCCCTCCTTTCCTTTCCCCTCCTTTCCTTTCCCCTCCTTTCCTTTCCCCTCCTTTCCTTTCCCCTCCTTTCCTTTCCCCTCCTTTCCTTTCCCCTCCTTTCCTTTCCCCTCCTTTCCTTTCCCCTCCTTTCCTTTCCCCTCCTTTCCTTTCCCCTCCTTTCCTTTCCCCTCCTTTCCTTTCCCCTCCTTTCCTTTCCCCTCCTTTCCTTTCCCCTCCTTTCCTTTCCCCTCCTTTCCTTTCCCCTCCTTTCCTTTCCCCTCCTTTCCTTTCCCCTCCTTTCCTTTCCCCTCCTTTCCTTTCCCCTCCTTTCCTTTCCCCTCCTTTCCTTTCCCCTCCTTTCCTTTCCCCTCCTTTCCTTTCCCCTCCTTTCCTTTCCCCTCCTTTCCTTTCCCCTCCTTTCCTTTCCCCTCCTTTCCTTTCCCCTCCTTTCCTTTCCCCTCCTTTCCTTTCCCCTCCTTTCCTTTCCCCTCCTTTCCTTTCCCCTCCTTTCCTTTCCCCTCCTTTCCTTTCCCCTCCTTTCCCTTCCCCTCCTTTCCCTTCCCTTCCTTTCCCTTCCCTTCCTTTCCCTTCCCTTCCTTTCCCTTCCCTTCCTTTCCCTTCCCTTCCTTTCCCTTCCCTTCCTTTCCCTTCCCTTCCTTTCCCTTCCCTTCCTTTCCCTTCCCTTCCTTTCCCTTCCCTTCCTTTCCCTTCCCTTCCTTTCCCTTCCCTTCCTTTCCCTTCCTTTCCTTTCCTTTCCTTTCCTTTCCTTTCCTTTCCTTTCCTTTCCTTTCCTTTCCTTTCCTTTCCTTTCCTTTCCTTTCCTTTCCTTTCCTTTCCTTTCCTTTCCTTTCCTTTCCTTTCCTTTCCTTTCCTTTCCTTTCCTTTCCTTTCCTTTCCTTTCCCCTCCCCTCCCCTCCCCTCCCCTCCCCTCCCCTCCCCTCCCCTCCCCTCCCCTCCCCTCCCCTCCCCTCCCCTCCCCTCCCCTCCCCTCCCCTCCCCTCCCCTCCCCTCCTTTTTATAAGATATCTATCCTTCTGAGTTGTAAAATGTTTCTGAATTACAAAATCCTGATCTACTGTGGTTTAAATATGATATTCAGTGGTGTATATTTGTGCCTTATCCAGTTTCATTTTTAGTCTTGTGAAAGTTTATAATTTACTTGGAACGTTTCAGTTCTTTCAGTGTGACAGTTGTCCTAGTGTGGTGTCCACTCCTTTCTTCCTGTGGGGAAGGGTTGTCAAGGGTATCCATCCAAGGGTATCCATGTTGTCAAGGGTATCCATCATTATCTGGAGGATGGATACCTGTGCCTAGTGGAGCAAGAAAATGGAATTTGCCATTAGTTCCATTGGAAGAAGCAGATACCACTTATGTTGATGCAGGTTGATGTGTAGATGAGGGTGCAGTCATTCTACCTAGCCCTATGCAGCTGAAAAAGCTAAGGACCATAGCCCAGCGAATCCTAGTAGTTCCTTCAGTTAGAAGGTAATACTAGTATTAAAAGAATAAGAAATGCAGTGGGGGCACAAAGACCTTGATAATGTAAGCCTCATTGCCTGAAAAAGTAAAAACATTATATTACTTTCTTGTCTGGTCATTCGTTTGCATAATTACTGGTGCAAGAATCCTGGTGAAATCCTGCCCCACTGAGAACAGTGCTTTCAGCACATGGAATGCTTTATGAAACAGTAGTATTTAAAACCCAAAACACTGGAAACAGGTATTAGTAACATTGCAGAAGAAATAATTACTACTCTTAATATTGATGATGATACTATTGCTCTATATTCTGGCTACACTTTGCTTGTAAAATAATCTGTCATCACTGGTAACATTTCAGTCCTCACTATTCTGTGTCAAGAAAATAAAATTATGGAAGAAGTGAATTTTGCTTTACGTTTTAATAACTTCTGATAGTATCAGATGACAAGTAAATCTTAACAAATCTCTCACATCAGAATCAAGAACAGGAAGTCTTGTTTCCTTTCAGTGAGTAGTGTGTTGTACCCAAGGGCAAATAAAAGTTTTCCGACTCTTACTCAGTTACTATCAGCTTGGATGACTAATTAAATATTTTGGCATCAAAGGCCATCATTTCTCAAGGCTGTGTAAGTTACCAAATTTCAGGTTTTAGAATGAACATTGTAAAAGTTGTTTTACTTCCATGTAGAAATTCAATAAATACTAATTGACTAGGCAAGTTTTCACTTATGCTGTTAGAAAATGTTATAAAGCCTTTTAAAATGTATGATGCCATTCTTAATAGTTCTTTTGTGCAAGAAACCTTAATTTTGTGTCCTGTATTTACAGATTACTGTTTAATAGGGTAGATTTTATCTGAAGAATAAGTGAAAAATATCCAAGTTGACTTTTAAAGTAGGGGTTTCCATTTCATCAAATCTGATAGTTTACATTTTAGTCACAATTTGCAAATGGGAACAGAAGTATTAGTTTACTGATATTTATTTTCATTTAGGGTGTAGGTACATTTACATTTAATGAATTGTCAGACATTTTCCCAGCGTTACAGTTTTTCAACATGAAGACGTTTTTCTCATTTCCCATTTTCTCCTTCAGTTTCATAGCAGGTACCCTAAATATCTGAAGTAGTCATGGGTCTTAAGTTTGCACATTGCTGTTATGTTCACTCCTAAATTTCCTTTCTAACTGAAAAAATTTGCTTGCTCTAAATCAAACATAAACCCCACAATGTGCCTCATACTTTCTACCAGGGTATATCTGGGTCTTTCCTTTTCCTTAGGAACAAAGGATTCTGTATCAGTTCTTCTTCTGGTAGGAATGTGTGTTTTCACAGGGTTCGCTAGAGCTGCCGGGCTTTGCCCTGCCCTAGATGGTGCGGTACATTCTGCAGGACATCATGTGTTGCTTTGCCAGTGCTTCTGAAACTGCTGGGGAAACTGCAGCTCTTCTACTTGGGCATGCAACCTTATTTTTAACAACTGTTTTACTCATTTAGTTTGTAAGGAGAGAATAGCCTGTGTTGCTGCAAATAAACACCACCGGTTATGGGGCTGGGACTATGACATTTATTTTCAAAACAGAGCAAAGCTGCCATGAAGGTGAAAAGTCTGTGCACCCCATTGGGAGTTGATGTGCTGTTTATAAACACGTGCTTTCAGAACACAATAGATAAGTACATAGATTTGTTTGCTTGCTAGTGGTGATCCTGGGAGGGCTGTGAGAAAGAGATGCAGCTCAGCTGTGTACTAAATTGTTGGCAATACACTTACTGTATGGCCATGTTTTTGCTGTGGAATAATGACACATCCTCCAATGTCCTGATCACATCTGTTTTGAAATAAATTTCCATTAACCTATTCCACTGCAAGCTACTGCAGCTATCTTCAGTTGATACTATTATACTGCTAGATTTTCCCTTTCCATATTTTAAACATAGGCATTTAAACACATTTGGAGAGAAAACTGGAAGTCCTTATGTTCTCTAATGAACTACTCAGAAAGCAATATTGCAAAATATGAAGAATCTATTACTCTATGCAACCTAAAATAACTTGAGTAAGGCATTGCCAGTGCAGTGTGTTATTAGCCAGTGAAAATGTCCCTGTGTTTCCATATCTCTAGAACTACGTGGTAAAATACTGTATTTAATAGCTCATCCAAAAAAAAGACCATCTTGTCATTCTCTGTGGCAAACTAACAATCTTCATAAGGTTTGTTGTCTTGGTAAAGTTATTTCATTAACACGTAATTACTTCTATTACAAAATTAGCTCCTAATAATCTGGTCTTTAATACAAATCGTGTTATTTCCATCTTTTATGTGGAAGTAATTTTACATATTCTGTGGTCTTAATACATCCAAACTTTTTTTGAAACCAGAATAAGTAGTGGAGAGAAGCCATTAAGGCACAACTAACTTTCCAGACAATGGTGGTAGTTTTCTTCAACAAATGTTTCTGTGAAGTTAAAGATTATTTCAGTTGTGTATGTTCCTGTCAGTTAATTTATCACCTCTGTTCCTTAATTATGCACTGATGAATTTGTTTTGTTACACGAACACCACATTAAGTTTCCTCCATTTTCAACTAGGTGGCTGTACTACAATCCCAGAGTCTGATTTGGAGGAAAGACCAGTTATACCGGGCTACACAGCGAAGTTTCCCACTCACAGACAGGTCGCAAAGCAGAAATCCAAGCCTGGTAAGTAAAGGAACATTATATTATTTTACTTAGAGGTGTACAGCTCATCTTTTCAGAATGCTTGCGGACATACGAAACAGATTTCAGACTTTGTTAGCAAAATTTTCGATTTTTCTTGCAGTAATAATACGATGTTTAGGACTCTGAGTTTATTCAGCTTCTCCTATCAAAGAATAGGTAAACTCTAGAGATCAATCTTGGTATTAAATACCTTCACAGTTGAAAGTTTTTGTAGTACATAATACTTGAATGAGATTCTTGCAGGTTTTATTCACGACTTCTTCAACAGGGGCAAAATGAAACTGAGGACATTTTGGTGTAATAAAGGCTTATTTTTTTTCCCCTGCAGTATTGTGGTTAGTATTTGTGCCAGCTGATTAAAATATGGTCATTACTTATCTTTTGTGGAAAGACTTACTAGAATTTCAGAAAAATATTATTGGATATAATCAAATGAAATTATACTGGCTATAAAATATGCTGCATACAGTAATGACACGTTTTCTGGAAAGACTTCATGTTGCCGGGAACTGTGATATAGTGTTAGCATACTTTAAAAGCAGCACTGTGTAATAGTGCATTGCAGTTTAATAAAGTGCCTGGTAAGATCTCAGACTTTGACTGCAGCTATTTCCCATTTTGTTTACTAAGTTGTACCTTCACTCTTCTTTCCCCCCTCATTATCTGTTTATGTCCTGTAATATTTATTCTTAAATGTATTTGAATGTTGTTTGTAAATAAGATGTGTTCATTATATTAATATATGAGTGTTGAAGTTAAGAATGGCAGCTTAGGGGTGACAACAAAAGTCAGAAATAGACAGAAAGTCGTTATAGATCTGCAAAAATCAGTTAACTGTATGTTTAAAAAGCATTCAGTTGCTTGTTTGCCCAGCTAACTGTTACACAGAGAGCCAGGGAATTGGAATGATTAGTTAATTGCAAAAGCTGAATTTGCATTAGCAAATTTTTAATAGTGGGCAGGGAAGAAGGATGTCTAATGCAGAAATGTATAATGCCATAGTGTAACTTAAAACCCCAAAGTGAGTATCTGCTCACAAAAATGACCTGAAAAATCTACTGAAGGCCTAAAGCTCTGGCTTTTCTAGAGTGCTAATTACTTGCAGTCCTCAGGCACTTCAGGTTGTAAGAAGAAGGGAAGTTGTCAAAGTTGACATACGCGTAGTTTAACCTTTATCATCTGGATATATTAAGTACCCTTCTGGTAGTGGAAAAGTATATTGTCTCTCTGAGGTAGGATACAATCCTGATAAAATTCCAAATTCAGGCAACTAGACCGATAAATCAAGAACATATGGCAGGCAATCCCTCTTTTTTGTCTGATGCTCCACTCTTCTGATCAAGCACATATTTGTTCTTCAGTAGACAGTGTTCTGCTATGTTTAAACAACGTTATCGGTGAAAATACTAGCATGAGAGGAAAAGTGTAGAAGCGTATTCATGAGATCCAGATACACCATATCCTACTGTAAATCCTAGTCCGTGATAAAAATTGAGACTTACATCACACAGCTGGCTGTTGTTGCTTTGTAACTATAAAAGGCAGAATGAAAACTTTGAAAGCTTTAAAAACATCTTTAGGTTTACAGCCACGTGTTATACCAGTGAATTTAATTCATTCACAATAAGAATTGACTGCCTTCTGCCAGTTAATGCTGCAATATATAGGGCACCTAGAATATCTGCTATTGAGCTGTCTGGAAATTCTAATTGCTACAAGTGTAAGAGCCAAGGGAGCTACTTAAACCATAAGGGAACACTAGGCATGAAATCACAGCATTGCAATGTTTTTCTGTACATGATATTTTTGGCCTGAGTTCTTGCTCAGGCACCAAAGGCTCCAGGAAGTAATATTTGGTGTGTCTTATGTATTTTTTTTTTTAAATAAGTTTGAACTTAATTTAACTATGTCCAGTCAATAAGAGAGAAAAAAAAGTGATAAAGAAAAGTAAAAAATATTTTTCTTGATATATCTCTCTTCATTTACTGAGGGAGTTCAAGATAGATGTTGATTATAAGTTGAGAAGTTTTTTCTTCTTCTTGTAGATGACTTTTGTTATTTGTATCTCTATCTGTAGTGGTAGTTTAATGGCAATGCAAAATTATGCTGGCTTTAGAAAGGTTTCTGTGTCCAGCTAATATTTTTCATTTGGCTGTATCACCTGAACTGATATGTCATGCTTAAGCTTCTTAATGTTCTTTACCAAAAAATTCCCACAGTTTAATGATAGATGTTTAAAAAGATAAAAATAGATTGAGGCTACAACACCAAATAGCTCAATACTGAAGAGTGAAAATTGGGTCTCTTCACCTGTAGTTTAATATGAACGTGGGCACAATGGTTGATAATCCCTGTGTAGGAAACCTGAAGAGAAACATGATTACAGTACATGATTACTGAAGAGTAACAGATTGCATTCACAGAGGAAGATGGAAATCGAATGAATAAAATGAGCTGATCAAGTTAGAATATTCCAGAGGATTCTGTAGGTCATGGGAGGACTTGAGCTGAATGCAATGGACTACCACCTATGGAAACAGAGTGAGAAGTGCAGTTACGTACTTCTCCATCTGGTGCCAGACCAAATCTTAGCAACAGGATTTTGTACAGGTTGAATTCTGTAGTTATACACAATGGCGGGGGGGGAGTAGTGAAGTTGCCTTAGTTGGAACACATATATTTCTATATCAGAGTGAAAGGTAAGCTCTGATTTCTCCCACTGGTACAGTGTACTGGCTTAGGAGAAAACTCAAGCAGTTCTCAAAAGTACAATTGTAGAGGTAGAAAAACAAAGCAGAACAGAGTGCCTTACCTACTGAAAAGACGCTTAAGACCTGAATTGCAAAGGTCTCAGCAGGAAGCAGTGAGAATTCCTCACTGAGAAAAGAAGAAATAAGTCCTCTCAGTGGTGTCCTGAACTTGGACACTGTTGCTTATAGTTAAATTGCTTGTGTGTCTAAATCTGCTGAAGAGAAGTGCTATCGAGAACGTTTTAAACAGAGGAATTATGAGCAAAGGAGGAAGCCTCAAGAGCAAGAGGAGACCTGAATTCTGTGCAGACTCTGTGAGCTCCTTATGAGTACGACTATGTTATTACTGCTGTGGTTGCTGCTTGCATAGATGATGTTCAGTTAGTTTTGAGCTACCAAACTCCAGTATTGCTAGCAATCTACCTGTGATAGTATGCCTGGCTGTAGAATTTACCAAAACTCAAAAGAACTGCTCAACAGTTAATTTACATGAAACTCTTAATATCTGAGCTTGCTAATCTCTTGCTATTGAGATATAGTATGTAGTGTATGGAGGTAACTCCCTGTCACTCCATTGTATGCTATTATGCTCTTTGGACATGCTGAGAATTTTTAAAAACCTTTTGAATTTAATGAGTAGATGTAGACCAAGAAGAGTTCACTGCCTTAAATATGTTATATGAGCTATACAAAGCACTGTGAAGGCAATGAGGGACTAAGACATGGAAGACTGTGCTGTGCTATGAGAAATTATGCTGTAGGATAGCATTGTGCCACAGACTTGCAAGTTGTCTCATACAAAATGTTATATTGAGACTTTCCAGGCAGCTGCTAAACGTATCAATGAGGCTTTTGGCTTTATTTGAAATAGTTACTTAGTACAGCAGAAAATAATATCTGGTAAGCATGTTGCAAACCTCTTAAAGGAGACAATGAACGATTCTGTCCCAATCACAGAGTCTCTTTGGAAGGGGAATTAATGGTTATATGATGTTTTCTATTTGTTGCTGAAATAGTTTGCACTGATTTTTTTCTTATTTATCTTTTTTGGATCCAAGTATGTTGTGATTCTGTAGTAAAGAATGGCATCAGCTTCATGATATTTGGAAATTAATGATATTATTGCAGTTGTAGGATCAGCTTCTTGTCAACAGCTTTTGCTTTGAGTAGGTACAAAAGTACTCCCTTAAACATTCTCTGCCCTGGTGAATGGAAAATAATTCTTCCTGCTTGCCTCCTCAAGGCACTGAGACTGTGTGTACCGAATTTGGGGAGTAACGTTAGCATGATAAATCTATCCCTGCTAACTTTGATCTTGGTCTTTTGCTTAGAGTGAGGAGAGAGCAGCACAAATTTCATCGTGGGCTGGACAAGCCTGGTGGAGAGTTTGAATATAATTTGAAGTTGAGTCCGCTTTGAAGTCTCTTTTGTTACTTCATTACTTTTTCCATGAGCTTGCAGCTACAGTACCAATGCAGATATGCTGACCTCTGCTGCAATCACAAGTAGAAATGTAGTTACTCTTTCATGTAGGTCCTGTGGATTTGCTTTCTCTTTGTTATGTTGTTCCCACTGTCTTCCATTTTCTTCTTTAGAAGTTATGAGTTTCTCATTAGGGTTGCAGTCTGTGTGAGATGAGTGGTTTGATTTCCAGGAGAAGTTTTAATATGTTCTAGAAGGAGATTTGCAGAAACACACTTCTTAAGTTCTCCCTTGTTCTTAAATATTTCTGGTGAAATGAGTTGAAAATGTTGTTTGTAGCAAATAATTATAAGGAAGATCTCGTATATGCTGGCTTTTTAGAGATATTTCTAACAGATATGGTGAACTTTTCTCTGAACAATTAAAGTGTGCTGGTGATGAGCTGTAGGCTGAAATAACAATGTCTGTATTTATCAGGATAGAGCCCTTTAAGTAAGTGTTCTGTGTTCCTCATATGCTACTGCTGCAAACTACTTACCGCGAAAGGGAATTTCCGAAAATGTATTTCTCTTAGCAGTACTCCTACTGAATATTTTAGACAGAAAGGATCTGGTTGCTCTTCTGTGAGGAAAGAGTTTTATGCTGATAAATCAGGAGTAACTCCACTAAGTTGATGGCCTGAATCAAAGAATGATTGGGATGAAAAATATATCTTTGGGAATTTTTTTTTGGGGGGTGGGGAGTGTGGAACAATGGTGCTGATCAGTAGCTCAGGATTTTACAACACTGGGAGTCAGATTTGTCAAATGTCATGTCATGCAGCTGTTGGAATTTTCACAACTTGTAAGTCTTGATTTTCCTGGCAGAATTTTTCGCCAAAGATCCTGTAAATCTATCCTGTAAATGATCTATCTAAAGGAAAAAATCTTAAATATTTAAGGGAAATGTTTGCCTGACTTTGCCGTGATAATTCAGAATAACCATTGTCTCTTCCTGAGAGAGCAACAGAGAACATGGCCCAGTATTTACATTTATTGTTTAAAGATGAACATTTCTGAGAAGCTGTTCATGAGACCGAAGGCTTGGCATTTGCACTCGCTACTGTGCTGCCACTGTTTTTAGTTAAATTCTTTTATTTTGCTGTCATGCAAATATTTACATGACTTAAAGATTAAATTTCAAAGTTCTCGTCTTGTATGATTATACTTAGTAAAATAAATAAACTTTCATAGTTTAATACTCATAGTATTTAAGACCAAAAACTGTCTCAGCATTTATATTTATATATTGGAATAGATTTTTTAACTGTCTTTAATTTGAAGCATCTGGCTTATTACTTTTGATTAAATACACAGGCAGCTATACATAAATGACTGTGAGGTTGAATTATAAACTCCAGTAAAACAGACATTCTGAGCCAAATTTTTAAAACACCCTTCAAACTTGCACCCAGACATTGCACAGCTGCACATCTTTTCCTACAAGTTTTACTTCATGTGTTTTATTTATTTGTTACTTTACCTACAGCATTGCATGGCAATGTTCATGTAGACGTGGGTGCTGTTTAAGAGGATCTTTCAACTTTACCCTTCTAATTGAAGATTGCTGTCCTTATTATGGCTAGACAGCTTTAGGAACTGTCAGATGATTCCAGCCCACAAAGATGCTCAGTTACACAACCTTGCGTAAACAACTCTTGTTAGTAAACAAGTTTCCAACTATTTTTCTTTAAAGGGTCTGGTGACACATTTAAATTTAGCTATGTGCTTAATTTTTCTTATGAATCATTATTTACATGAATGCACAACTGTGTGAAACTGCCGTCTATAAAGTAGTTCATCACAAAGTGATGTAATATAAGTTGAATTTTATGATAGTGTTTCATTTAATTGATTTTAGAAAGGAGTATTCTTAAACACTTGGCTTTGTACAAACAGTTAGATGGTAAAGAGCTTTTGGATATAAATTGTTGCCAGCTATCCACTGAGGCTTTTTTTTTTTTTGTACTGTGCTGTTCTTAATATTATCTTCTACCTACATAAACAAGGAGAGGCATACCCTTGAATATGTTTTAAAGGGTGCTTAAATATGCTGTAAAACCTCTAAAACACATCTATGAAGGATTTCTGTTTGCTCGAGATCAGACATATTATTTATATATTGGGCTAATAACCACACTAAATTTTCAACTAGTAAGATACAGGTGGCCTTACTGCTGTTATTGTAATTATCATTGTTTGCTATACTGGTAATCATTTGGATACTGATATTCTTGCCAGTTACAGCAAAAGTATTTTCAATATATGTAGCCAAACAATTATCTTTTTCAGGTTAGACAGCATAATAGGACAGAAATCAATACAAACTGTATTGTACATGAGATTAAATAAAAGGAAAAGGTATAAATTAAGCTAAGGATCATTTTGGAAAAATGTACGTGCTGTCTGGAATAGGATTTCATGCCCATAATAAGCTTTCAAAACAATCAGTCAAATGAATCAGTATTGTTGGCAATGCAGACTTTTCAGCTGTCCGTAGTCACAGCTTTGAACCTGAACTTCTGTCTGTAGTTTGGTTTCTATGCTCATGACAAAAGTAAGAACAGACCTGACTTCAAACTAATTTTTTTAAATGCATTGGACCAATTAATGGCACTTATCTGAGGGATTAAATGTGCCTCTGACAGTTTGAGTTCAGTTTCAAGCATTTTGACAGATGAGTTGCAACGCAATATGTTGTTCTTGAGCTAGTGAGGAGTCTTGAATTTGAAACAAATCTGACAAAAATGCTGAAACCTGTGATGGCCTCAAGTAAGTGAAAGCTCCTTCAGGACCTAACCTTATTAGTAGCCGACTTATGTATTTTCCACTGATGTATTGTAGTACTATGAGACCAGGTCCTTGTTTCTTTCTGTATGCACATTACTATATAATAGGAAAGATACCAGGAGCCTGTACCTGAGCCCACCTAATACTTCAAAATTGCTAAGCTAATTGTTTCCACAAGAAAAGGTGCAAAGAAAATGACTGGGCTACAAAAAGCCTATTTTTCTGGAGAGAACTGAAGAGATTTATTGAGGTTTTCTTTTCCACAGAGTCTGTTTTTCTAAAGAGAAGTGCAGCTTAGGAGATTAATGTGAGAATTCCTTCATTAAGTCAATACCAAATGAAATACAATTTCTCTTTTAGCAGGAGCTTGTGTATACGTCTTCTATGAAATGTAATATAAAGCATGAGGACATAACAAGCCATATTTATGTTCTAATATTTGCAGATTCAAGTATATTAGAATGTACATCATCCACTGCAGTGGGTAAAAAGATCAGCCTCTGTGTGTTTGCCCTATACCAATGGTTGTGGTAGTGTTTTACAGAATGCTTCCTTTCGGAGGTTGAAACAATCTCTTACTAATTCCAGTTTGTTTCATGACTGTCAATGAAACAAAGAACCTAGGGGTATTTTACTCTCTGCTTTGTGAGTTGACTCAGAAATTGCTATGAGATCACAAAAAAAAGGTATGAAATGAACAAGTCATGGTACAGAGAGCCTGAACCTTTTCCTTCATATTCAGTGGCTTTAATGGAAAAATTGTTTGAAGGGCTTTTAATTAGAGAGTTCAAAGGCACTCTTAAAATTATTAGCAAAAGGTTGCTATTGTTGCAGTTAAAGGTGCAGTAAAGAGTGGCACAAGGCATAACAATGTACTTATGGCCATATCGAAAGCTTTTTGGAATCTATGAAAAAGCCTTTCCTTATTTTGTCAAGTCGTGAACATGAGAACTGCTGATGGATAATAGAAGATAATGAGCACATATAAGGGCATGCTAAGTATGGAACAAAACACAAATCAAAGCTAAACACTTTGCAAATTCTGCATGGGTCTTGTATGCAAGAAGGGGGAACTATAGCACAGTGGAAGGAATAAAAAAAGAGAGGTTTAAAAGCTTTTTATGTGACTAAATAACTATGAGCTTACGAGAAGTAGATGGTTGTCACTAGGATTCATTCACTTGCACGACCTCTGCCAGTGAAGATGGATAGGACACAAACTAGTCTGACTTTTTTGTTATTTGCTGTTGCTTACTTTTCCTGTGTGAAGGTGAAGGTTAATACTGTGTTTTCCTTGCTAGTGTTTGTAAGATTTCTTGTGTTGTTTTTGCTTCCTCACACCAGTTATTTTCTCCATCATATCAAGTGTTGCCATCTAAAATGCACACTGCAAACATGCCCAGCACTTTGTTTCTGGTACATATGAACTGCTGGCTATTGTTTTCTCTAACTCTGTGGTGAAATCTTTTCACTGAATACTCAGCGAAACTTGTTTTGAAAGACATCTGTTTTCCTACCTAATGCTTCACTGTCTCTCCAGTTCATATTCACAAACTTTTATATCTAGTTTTTTGTTTAACTGGAAAACCATCATTTTGTTCAGAACACGGATAACTTTGAAAATTATATGTTGTTTGGATTAGTATATTATTCCTGGCTTAACTTCTTTTGTCAGATCTTTATTGGCTAGTGAGATGAGATAGTACAGAGATATCTGTTCTACTTTCTTGACATTATAGAAACGTGTCTTTAAAATTTACTTTCTCCTAATGATTCTTTATGTGCATTTGTGTTGGATGTTAATGGCTCCTATATATTCTTGTCAGTCTTTGAGAAATATAAATAATTCTGGTTTCTTATAAGGTATTATTAAATAAAATAGAAGAACAGAGCAACTCATCAAAATATTATTTGAATGCCCACTCAGCACTCCCAGCCAAGAAGGATTTAGTGGCTGCCAGGTTTATTATTGAATCCTGGCCAGTTGCTCATGGGCCTGGACAACAAGGTTGGCAGGTAGAAGAGAGTACAGACACTTTTGGCTTCTGCCATCCATCTTTGTAATAAAAGTCAGGTGTTCAACAGCACAAACCAGAAAACCAGTACTGCAAGTTTCAGGAAACCCCAAAAACTCATTGAGTGCTCCAAGCAGGAGTTTTTCTGATGCAGAAACTTGGGGTCAGAATTGTGTGACTTATATGTGTAAGTCACACTACACATAATAAAGGTTACTTCTGTCCTCAGATTGTTTTGCTACCTTTCTCAGAATCTTAAAGTTAATACTAATGTAATCGTCTGATCAGATGAGTATTAGTTAAATCTAGGATGAGGCTGTAAAATGGTTTTCCAGGACTTTTTTCCAGGTTACACAAAATGCCAAGACTCACTTCATAGCTTGTCAACATTGGCCACCAAAGGGAGATTAGCTTTAGGTCTTTAGGAACTGTTTGCTGGAAAAAAAATGACATTGTGGAGGTGTTAGCGGTTATTTTCCAAAAGATCTTCTTTTAGAAGTAATTTTAGTGTCCTGTGCCCCTTTCTCCCCTCCCAATTCCAGAAGGCAGCCATCCATATTATGAGCTAATGGCTTAAACTTTCTTTAGAAAAAAGACTGTTTTGGAGATACAAGATTGTATGAAAGCACCTGAAACTGCGAGTATCGGTTCTCTCTCCCTGAGGGCTGACTCTGCAACCTCTTGAAAAATAAGGGATTTGAATGGAAACGTTGACTCTCTTTTAAAGAACTGCTGACATGCCTGAAATGAGGGAGCACATTCCCGCATGCTCTTGTTGGAGACTGTTACTGGAATTGCAAATAGGTTTTCCGTGTCACTTTGTGGAAATTATCAGTGCCATTATAAGCCACTTTGGAATATTGGTGGAGCTTTGAATTGTCAAGGAATGGACGTTGTTGGTAATATGGATGATGTACAATGCCAGAGCATGTTGTCTTAAATAAAGTTGTGACTAGTACTGAAATGTTTTCAGTGTTTGTGTCAGTTTTTTTTTTTTCTTAATTATTATAATGAAGTATTCAAAATATTACTGTATCATCAAGGTTTTATAAGTCAGAGTTTTTCTATAGAGGCAACAGGTTTTCTGTGTTTGTACAGGAGGGTGATACTGCAATGCTAGGGTTGTGGTATCTCGGAAGAGGCTTAAACCTCGAATCCCAGTAGTCTGTTGTGGCTCAGAATTGCTCTCACTTGTGTATGCTGGAGCAGTACACATTTCAGTCATGCTGGCTGTAGCTCTTAAGACTTGTTCATTTAAAGTGGACAGTAAAATTCTTATTCTACGCCTGTATGCAGTAGCGTTAAGAGCTCTTCTGCAGTTTTTTGAATGCTTGGTGACACAGTTCCCCAGAGTAATCATATACCTAATAAACAGGAGACCACGCTGTGCTTTTATTAGTAATGTCTTTTGGGGCCCCACCCCTGTGTGCCATCACAGCCATCATAACTGATGGCCTGTCACGAACTCCTTGGTTCTTGACTTGATTCTCATTGCCTGCAGCTATGAGATGCAGCGTGTGTGATCCTGTTGTCCCTAATGCTTGAATGTGTCATATTTCCAACTCCAGTGAAGACTTAAAATTAAGTAATTGATGACTCTGTAAGTTTGACTGTAGTTAATTCAGGTCTTCTGACATTTTCTGTTCAAGGGACACATCAGTTACAATAACGGAATTCAAAAGTTAGGCTTCAAGCACTGGTTCATGTTCACCATGCTGAATGAGAATGGTTGGATGACTTTGTTAAGGAATTGTTTGATATGCTGTGACCAACTAGTATTACATGTTAGGAAGACTTCCACAAACAGGACAATAAACAGCAGAGCAAGAGCACTTGTTATTAAAATCAACAGTCCCAACACTGCAGTGCTTTTTACTTACTCTGAGGTAAATAGTAATTTTGTCAGCGTCGTCAAATATTTATCAGCCATCTCTGTTAAGCACATTGTAATTCTGAGTTATTTTGTATTTTCACACTCCACAGAGTATCCTCTCATCTTTTTCACTTGTAACAATAATCGTGTCTTCCTGTGGTTGCGGTGTCACCCTTATTGGTTTAGTATTAAGCCTGCTTCAGTGTTTCCAAAAGTAGGATATAAGGCTAAAGTAGAAGTGAATGGAAAACAGTGTAAGTGCTAGATTTTCTAATAGCTACTGGAATGTATGAGCAGAAATACGCTGCACAAAGTGGTGTTGTGTCCTACCACCCTGTGTTATTGCAAGAGTAAATCTATATCTGTGACTTGAGTGTTAGTAAGCAGGATGCCAGTGCATAAGGCTAATCAAGTTTGGGTCTTTGACATATGGTGGATGGAAAAATAGCTTGTATTTCTTAGCGCAGACTTTGGTTTGAAAATTGGGTTCTGTTTTTCGGGAAAAAGAGAAAGATTCCAAAATGTTTAGCAGCACAGGATGTAATATCTGGAGTGGTGCTACAACTAGGTCTGTTTCCTTTCCTGCTACCCTCAAAACAAAGGTACTATGCCACTTACTGAGGACATGTTTACTTTTATCAGTGGCATGTTATTTATAGCACATGTTGCCTCACAGAACAAGGTGAACAACAGAAACCCTGTGGTTCCTTACCTTGCTACATTTCCTAAATAGAGTAAAAAAAAATTGTGACACCAGTTAGGCCAGATTACTTTTCACCCTAGTGTGTAGCTCCTAACTAGCAAGACAGCAAATAATCTACAACTTAATCAAATCTAAACTCATACTTCATTCAGTTGTGTTTAAGGTTTCTTTGTAAAGGTTGCCCTTGTCTTCATGTTAATAATGAATTTAATCTGTGATTATTTTTTTTAATGTATTTTGGCTAATAGATGTCATATCTGTCTTCAGGTCCAGTACCCTGACTGTCATGGACAGACTGATTCACACTGTGCAATACTCCAGCTATGTATTAGCACCCTGGAGAATACTGCTTTAAAAAATAGAAGATAAGCTTGTTTTCTGGAAAGTAGCCTTAGCAAAATGTTGTAACCTGGATTTTGATGTGACCTCTGATCCCATTCAAGAAACCCATAAATGTGAAAGTTAGGAGTTAAAAACATTGAAATTACATGCACTTAGATAAAGTTAGAGATCTCCCATGGCTCTGTTTATCAAGAAAATTCTGTTGGTTTTTTGGCTTATTCTGGTGTGTTTAATATTCCAGCAAATGTTAGGTTTGGGTTTTTTTTTTCATGTACTAACAACTTGCCACTTTGAGATTGGCAACCTCTATCAGTGCAAATGAGAAAGAGGGAAAAGAAGCAGGGTAAGAACAGAGGATAGAAGAACATAGCGCAGTAGAAAATGAGAAAAATAGAAAATACACTAAATGTTCCACATCACATGGGTATTAGTTCTCTCCCCTGTAGTCGTAATCCAGGAAAGTTTTAAACTGTGAAAAAAAGCATGATTAAAAACATGTGCATGCTTTCATGTGGCCTGCATTGCTAGCAGCATTAAGCAAACAATCACTGCAACTGTTCTCAGTGCATGTTGCAAAATGTGCCTGAAAAGATAACTTTTGCATAGCTGGGCTACTTGCAGTTCCTGGGTTAGCTCACTTAAAACTAGATTGGTTGTGTCCCAATGAGCTGTGGCCTAAATTAGGGCTGTTGCCACAGTTTTATCTTCACTTCCAGCCACCAAGTGTTTCTCCATTCGCAGGTGCCAGCACCGCTGGTTGTATGACCAGGTGGTAAGGCAGCTTTAGGGAGCTGAGCTGATTGAAACCTTGCCCCAAATGTGGTTAAAACTGCTTTTTTACCTTAGTTTTTATCTATTATATTTACACAATCAAAAGGAAAGGCTATTAGTTTGTGCGGTCAATGAGTTGTAACTGAGTCTACAGGTACAAAGCTTTTAGTTCTGCAATGGAGAAAATTGGTATGTGCATCATGATACATGGAGGAGAATATGACTATCCATTTTGGCAGTAGGCCATAGATACATCAAATTAAGTACAAGATGAAATTGCATCCTAGCTTTTGACTCAATCAGCTTCCTGAATCCTTCACCACGTAAGTTCTGGGTCACGAGAGCTGTTTCAAGGAAGGAGAAGGGAATGGGGAAGCCATGACTGCCACAGCTCACATTAGCTTATGCTGCCGTGTGACCTGCAGCCGCAGTAGCTGAAGCACATTCAGACCCTTAATAAACAGGAGTACTGAGAAAAGAACCCAGGATGCTTTTAGGACTTTTTAAAAGTTGTGTGCTATGCCTTATGAAGTGAAATTGTAAAGTTATTCTGAGTTCTGTTACCTAATGAGTCAGTGCTGGAAATACTAGTTTATTTTTATGCCGAGGAAGGTGGTTTGTGTATGATGGGGAGCCTCTTCATTCTTGTGTTCACAATCCATTGTGCCAGAACTCATTTATGCTTTTTCCTGGCAATTTTCGTACAGCTCTAAAGTTGTAGACACAGGACCTAATCCAAAAAAATTCATAAGAACATCCACTGCTAAGTATATGTGGTCTCACCAAACTCACAAGGGAGTATAGTAGGCAAAGTGAAAACACCCTCTGGTCTTTCTATATCAACTGTATTTGCTCTTTCTTGGAATAAAATTGGTTGTAAACCTGAAAGAAATGTCATATTAGGACAGCTGCTTCTCCTATTCTCCTTAGCATTTTGTTGGTTTCATCAAATGGAGAATAGGTCAAGGCTCCATCACGAACATGAAGCTAAGCCAACACATAAATACCCTTGAGCAGCAGTTTTAACATTTTGGAATATTTATAGCTAACAGCTAAACTTCAGGATAATAAACTGTTCATGAGCTGTGTTAGTTCATTTTCTCTAAAATACAATTTTTCTTCTGGCTGAATTCCAGACATCTGAGCATGGATTAGAAATCAATCTGGAGTGGTCTAAAATTAAATTACCAGTCTTTCTTTTCTTTTCCCTTTGTTAAAAGGATTTCTCAGAGAAGCTGTCTGATACGTACAGTATAATACAATAAACGTGACTAAACTGAAAAAAAATAGGAGGGGGGATAGAGGACAACACAAGAACCTCTGTTAAATTTCATTTGCTTTCTGGACTACTGTTCTGACAATTATGCACTGACTTAACGTAATGTGTCATATCCTGTATTTCACTGCTTCTTTTCTGGTTCCCCAATATTGGATATTATTGGTCATGATGTATTACATGACTATAATTGTTACCTTGATGCAAAGACAATCTAGAAAACATAGAGTATTTAGCCAAAACTGATGTATTTTTCCAGTAACTGCATCCCTCTCTCCTGTGGTAACCCTTAAGATCTATATTTCAGATCTGTTTTTTTCTGTTGATCAGCTTTGTTTTGGACTGATTCCCCTTCTGCTCTTCTTACTTTCTTTTTTCTTTCTTCAATCTTGGAGTCTTTTTTTCTTCCTGGAGAATAATGCATTATTTTCAGTGCTCTGCTTGTAATATTTTGTAGAGATGCAGAAGATGCTAATGGTTATTGGTCATCAGGACTGCTTGATTCCCTGTCCAGATATCACAGCTGGTCTGCATATTCAGTTTTGCGATTTTGTAGTCTGAATTTCATTAAGAGTAATCAGATAACTATTTCTCAAAGTGTAGAATGTTCCTGAAATCTAAAGAACAATCATAGGTAATACTTAGAAGTGAGAAATGTAGTTGAAATGAATAAAAAATTTCATTAATTTGAGTAATTAGAGTACATTTTCCCCAAACTGGATTTTGCCTTATCTGTATTTACTACCCATTTGTTTCTTCTTTCAAATTCGGGATCATTTCTACAGTACTTTAGGTCAATGGCTTTCAAGGTTGCCATTCACTCTGGAACTGTGTGTTGCCTCTCAGTTCCTAATGCCCAAAAGAATGGTTTTCTGCCAGGTTACATCCCTGAGCTTGTTCTCCAGAAGAGCCAATGAGAACTGGTGTTGATACAAACAGAAGATTACATGTGGGCAGCCACAAATAGGGCAACAGAGACATCAGTTAAAACTGTTCCAGAAGCACACCTCACAGGTTTGTGTGTGGCGCTGGTCTTGTTTATTCGCTCCTAAAGTCAGATTCTGGTTATTTATAGACTCACAGAACAGAGGCCAAAGCCATGTCTAATACAGTTGTTAATAAAGGACAAAGAAGTAGCCAACTGAAATTTTAGGTATGCATGCAGCTCAGTCTAGGAACCTGAAAGTGTTTTCAGACTTATTTCTGCAAATAAATGGGAATACGTTTGTGGAGAAGATGATAATAGAGTTCATATGGCAACTAAAAATTCCTATAGGACAAATTAAGTATTATTGGCCATTCTCTAATTCTCAAAAAATCTTCTACCTAAATCACTGTTTTTTTTTCCCAACAGTTTTTTGGTATCTGAATTACCTGTGATTTCAGTACTTCTTGAAGTAGCCGTCTTTCATGGTTTTCCTGCTGAGTGCCCTGTAGTTCTGAGAGACACAACCCATAAAGGTGGTTTTTGTTGTGGTAGTGTTTTTGTTTGTTTGTTTTTATTTTTTAATTTATTCCATTTTTGTTGTGTTTTTCTAAAACAACCGACCAAACACCGCCAACAACAAACCCTGAGTGCTAATGTTTGTAATTTCCTCTGCACCAGCTTCAAGAAGTACTTGGTTCTTATGTCACAAAAGCAGATGGAGGGGACTCCCCTCCTGCCTTCTCTTCCTTAAATCCTAAATAATGAAATACTTTGCTAACTCTCTGGAAGCAGGTACTTTGAGTGTGTTTGCTCACCATTATCTGCTACCACAGAAAAACAGGAGTTGGGTTGGGTTCTTGAGACAAGTTTTAAAAGCCGTTCTACATCTTTGGACTGTGATTCTGTTAGATATGTATTGTTGTCCTCCTTGCAGAACCATGGCGATGTGCTTCATTCTAAAACACCACAAAGAAAATCTCTGTTTTTACAGCAAAGGGGCTGGGTTTTAAAATCTGCAATGTACATTAACTAATGCATGTTGCCTGATTTTGTAATAAGTAACAGTTTCAAGGGAGACTATTCTTGGCAGGCACTGCTTGAAGTGGGATTAACAGGCTTATGATGAGAGAGATCCCAAGAGACCTGCGGCCTTTGTACAGATACAGAAAATAACACACAAAACTTTCCATCATATTTTCTGGATAGAAAAGGTACATTCCTGTGTTTTGTATAACTCCTTTCTCTCAGAAAAATATCTACCTGTCAGTCATGTCTGTCTCACCTCTGTCCCTGGGAAAGTAATGGAACAGCTTATCCTTGGTGTCATCTCAAGGCATATCAGGGATAAGAGGGTCATTAGGGGCAGTCAGCATGGCTTTACCAAGGGTAAGTCATGCTTGACCAACCTCATAGCCTTTTATGAGAATGTAACAAGGTGGATGGATGATGGCAGAGCGGTGGATGTGGTCTACCTTGACTTCAGTAAAGCCTTTGACACAGTCTCTCACAACATCCTCACAGCTAAATTGAGGACGTGTGGTCTAGGCAATAGAGTAGTGAGGTGGGTTGCAAACTGGCTTAAAGAGAGAAGCCAGAGAGTGGTGGTCAATGGTGCGGAGTCCAGTTGGAGGCCAGTATCTAGTGGAGTGCCTCAGGGGTCAGTACTGGGGCCAATATTATTCAATATATTCATTAACGATTTAGACGAGGGAATTGAGTGTACTATCAGCAAGTTTGCTGATGACACTAAGCTGGGAGGAGTGGCTGACACGCCAGAAGGCTGTGCTGCCATCCAGCGGGACCTGGACAGGCTGGAGAGTTGGGCGGGGGATAACCTGATGGAATTTAACAAGGGAAAGTGTAGAGTCCTGCATCTGGGCAGGAACAACCCCAGGTTCCAGTATAGGTTGGGGAATGACCTATTAGAGAGCAGTGTAGGGGAAAGGGACCTGGGGGTCCTGGTGGACAACAGGATGACCATGAGCCAGCACTGTGCCCTTGTGGCCAGGAAGGCTAATGGCACCCTTGGGTGTATTACAAGGGGGGTGGTCAGTAGATTGAGAGAGGTCCTCCTTCCCCTCTACTCCGCCCTGATGAGACCCCATCTGGAATATTGTGTCCAGTTCTGGGCCCCTCAGTTCAAGAAGGACAGGGAACTGCTGGAGAGGGTCCAGCGTAGGGCAACAAAGATGATTAAGAGAGTGGAGCACCTCCCTTATGAAGAAAGGCTGAGGGAGCTGGGGCTCTTTAGTTTGGAGAAGAGGAGACTGAGGGGTGACCTTATTAATGTTTATAAATATATAAAGGGTGAGTGCCACGAGGATGGAGTCAGGCTCTTCTCAGTGGCAAACAATGATAGGACAAGGGGCAATGGGATCAAGCTGGAACACAAGAGGTTCCACTTAAATTTGAGAAAGAACTTCTCAGTGAGGGTAACAGCACTGGAACAGGCTACCCAGGGAGGTTGTGGAGTCTCCTTCCCTGGAGACATTCAAAGCCCGCCTGGACACATTCCTGTGCGACCTCATCTAGGTGTTCCTGCTCCAGCAGGGGGATTGGACTAGATGATCTTTTGAGGTCCCTTCCAATCCCAAACATACTGTGATACTGTGATACTGTGATTTGTCCTGTGCTATGACATCTCTTTCTACCTGCCATACCAGTAAAGACTGGAGTCGGTATTTTTGAGTTGTTCTGGCAAGATGCAATTTGTCTCATGTTGAGCTGAATTTGAGAAGTTTCAAAAAACTTCTCCAAAAGCTGTTTTCCAACACAGATTTATGACCAATAGAAAAGGGGGTGTCTTGGTAAATGATGCAACTTTGCTGAAGGAACAGAAGAATTCTGATACTGGAGCAATGATAAGCAAACTGATTTGTCAGGTCATTTGATGGTAGAAACATCAGCACTGGAAAGGTAGTTGTAGCATAGGCTCAAATCTTTCCTCTAGCCCAACTTATGTTGGGCATATTCTTTTCATTTAAGGGTGGTATCATAGAAGCATAGAATGTCCTCTGTTGGAAGGGACCCAAAAGGATCATTGAGTCCAACTTCTGTTGCTGCACAGGACAACCTATTAGTTCAGGCAAGAACAGAAACAGTCTGTCATGTTGTGATTAGAGTAGCCTTAATATAGATCAACCTGCTTTGAAATTATTTGATCATCAGTTTTTACAGAGATAAAGTAAGTTGAACGTTTATGAAGTCCAGTTTTCTAAATGCTGAACAAACATTGAATGAATTTTCAGTACGGTTAAATCTTGTCCTATGTAACAGATACCTGATAGCAATTTATGGTGTATCTTAGGCCAATGAGGGATTAGCAACATTGTAAGGAAATATTTTTTAAAAAGTAAAGAGAAATTAAATTAAAATTATTTTTTAAAGTAAGAAAATTCAGAAAATTACCTTTAAGTGCTTCCTCCCCCCATCTCCCATCCAGTTAAGAGTGTTAAGACAGAGCTACATTACAGACTTGGTATTCTGCTCTTTATTTCTTCCATGCTACCTCAAATCATTGCCATGCTTTTAGATATGTTAAAAAATAGGTATTTAATAGAGAAGGGAAAAATGATGTCTGAGTACCTGCAGGGAAGTTTGATAGCAGTGGAAATTTAGGACCACCAACACTGGCAACACAATACCAAACACAAGAAGTGCAGTTTTATTCTAGTGTAACTGATTAGGTTGATCCAAGAGAAAAAGAGTATGAATAGGAAAGTATGAGCTTTTCCACCTTTGGAGGATCTGCAGAGCTCTGTATGCTTAAGTGGTACATATGGAACCTGAAAATATGTTTAGCCAAGTACATTACTAAGCACACAGTATAATAAAGAAAACAGTGCTAACCATATGTTAACACCTACTTCTCATGCTTATGTGACTTGAAATACATGTCCATCCACCTCTGTCCCTTTAATTCTACTGAGCTCACAGCAGTGGAATGAGGCAAAGCTGCCAGTATCTTACATTTCATTCATTAAACCTTTAAACAAAAATGTCTTATTGAATTATGAACATTTTAAATCTCTTCTGGAATGAACTTCTGAGTTATTTGAGATATAATTTATTATTTGAGGGTTTGTGCCTGGGTAGCTTTGAATTCTGCATCTGGATCTGTATGAGATTTACTTAGAAGTACTGATATTTAATTGGAATGTTTATCCAGATATTCAGGTTATTGACTTAATCTATTAGAATTGGAAAGCAGACTTTTGCCTTTTCCAAAGGTCAGCCCTACAAGATCCCTAGCATTTTAAAAGGAAAGAAAGGGAAGACAATTTTCTACTGTCTTCGGTGAACTCAAAAGTCAGAGTTTTGTTCCACTGACCTCAGTATTCAGTATAGAGAAAGCAGATGGCATGTTTCTCTTAAATTATTTTGAATATTAGTATTGATTACTATATATTAGCATAATATATAGATATATATCCAATATATTCAAGATCCTTGATACTACTGATAGGCTTTATTTTTAATTAAATGATTTTTGCATCAGACATGAAGAGCTATGTTTTGACTGCTTACTTCAGGCTCCTAACAAAGTATTTCAGTATCTGAAAACATGAGTGTTTGTTTCAAGCTTGGTCATTCGTTCCACCTGCATTAGCAGCCTAAGCTTCTGGATATTTAGTGAAGAAAGCAGATTCCTCTGAAGAACTAGTGACAATACCTGTATCTTCCCATGGATTGTGCTGGGGTTTAATCTTGATGCCTGGATGTGGCAATTTGGTGCTCCTGCGTGCCATGCAGGGAACCATGTGATGTTGGGGGAAGCTGTGGGTTCAGGCATTCATGACTGAATGTGTCTTTGTGTCAGGACTTTGCATGCCATGCTCACCCATTGAGGTAGTTTCATTTCCAGCAGTTCTCTGATCCACTTCTCTGTGCAGCTCCAAATATGTTTGAGCCAGTGTTGGAAAGTTAAAAGATGAGGGCTGTGAAAATGCAGTTGCCTATTTTAGAATCAGTATCGCTTAGGCTTTTTTCTAGGTTTGTAGAAATGTAGCATCAGCAGGTTGTCTCTGTCCGCTTGGGGCTGTGGAGACTGAGCACTCTGAAATTCAGATGCCAAAGAGCAGGGAGAAGTAACAGGTTCAGTGCTGTTTATGCAGTTTCCTCTGTAGTACTTAAATGGAAGTGCATATGACAGTAGGCATAATTTGTGGTCTAAATGGTGATTGTAATGGCTATGCTAAATGGTGGAGGGCAGAAAACCTCCAACGCTTGTGGAAGGAAACAGTTTATGTGGAGAGCTTGATGTTCACACTATCTATATTTCACGGTGTTTCACTTCCAACTCTCTCTAATCTGGTCCAATGGACTCCATTAGTGGTTGAAGTACATTTTCTAGTGTTGCTCCATCTAAAAGGAGGCTCATCTGTATTCTTCAAGACTATTCCATGATATATGAAGAAAGGGGGAATGACTTCAAAAGCTGACTTCTGTTCCAAACTTAAATTGAAATGTAGATGCGCACAGTATATGGCACTGATAGTGGCAACAGAATTGACTGAACTTGCTGTTCAGTTTTTATTCATATTTGAGTAAAGTGTTTCAGTAATTGGTCTCTGCTTATTAAAATATTCCAATTCAGCCTATGCTATTTTAGCTTTAAATGAATTATGTTCTTATGGTAATTGCAGTGCCACTGTTTTAATCTAGAATGTTTTGTCCTCCAGTTCTGTTTTTAACTGAATAGTTCCTGTTACAGGTCATTAAAGTATGGATTTGATTTAAGTGTGTTTCCACATTCAAGTAAATGTTGAAAAGTATATTTTAATCTTAAATCTCACTGTTCTTACCTCCATAACTACATTCCCCACCAAGCTGGAATAGGAAATGTTGCTACATTGTGATACTTAATTTAAAGGATATTTTCTTAGTGCCCTTATTGTTACTTTATACTAACCTGTTGTAGGTGGATTTTATGTAGAAATTTATAGCAATATGAGTTTAAAAAAATTAAACATCCTTCTCTACTAAGGGCTATCTTACTCTGTGAAGAACTGGCCAAATGTGTTTTCATCAGTAGGATGAAATGTAAGCTGAATTTTCAAGTATGGGAGATATCTGCAGTATGATCCACAATCAACTTTTGCAAAACTAGAAATTTGCCTTTTTGATTAAAATCTATTTCCTTGATATTGGTTTAGTTTGCCTTTTACTCCCTCCATGGCTTCTCTCTTGTGAGGCTATGAAACAGACTTAGCAAATATGGATCAACTTTTTGTTGTGATTTGTGGATGCCCAGTACTGGTTACACCTTCAGATTAGGCTGGTCTTCATGCAGCAGTCATATTTACATTTGTCATTCAGTGGATACATCTTTGATACAAGCAGAATAAAAGTTAACTAGTCGCATGCTGTGATGCCTTTTTAATGTACAGACCTGTGTATATGTCTATAGATTACAAAAATTGGGAGACAGTGAAATTTAAGAATTCTTCTGGGCTGAGAGTTTAACATTAGTCAAATACCATGAGAAATGTTCAAAGTCACGATATAATTTTGAAATTAACTTCTTATTTTGTTGCTCAGGTGTAAAATTTTGCAATCACTCTACACCTGTCCATCAATCAAACAAACCTTTAGTAACATGCTCAGGGAACTTCCAGAGCCATGTATTGTTTCAGAAAAGGTGGGTTACTCAATAATTGCCAAGTGCCTAGAATATTAATCAGGTGTTACGAAATTCGTTCATGTGGCTTGGATTTTTCAAGGGTTCTACAGTTTCATTCACATTAGTTTTTTTTTAATAGGGATATTGCTTTTCTGACCAGCTCAAACTTTGATCCAACTTGGTCCTCTCTATAATTTACATAAAAGCTTCCCTGGCCTGAGTTTCATTTATTGTCCTTTCAGAGCTCTTACCTCCTTCCTAGGAGGCCATGGAGTGAGATCTATGAGATCTCTGCCTAGCTATGCAGGCATAGGTATAACATATATCCATCTGCACCTGTCTACAAAGCAATCTTCAGCAGTTCAGGTGGGAACAGAAGTGACTATACTTATCTGGGCCTATTATTAACCCCTGAGGAGATCACTCATCTGTTATTTGAGTAACATCTACCTGTTTGTTTGTTTTAATATATGTACATACGTAGAGAAGAAGGTCAGTCTAAAAAGTGTTTGCTGTAACCACTTCTCCTCTTTAGACTATTAACCATTGTTTTCTCAATCTGATTTAAACTTCTTTCTTTGGAGAAGGGAAAAGTACAGCTGTGTCTTATTAGGTTCATGCATCTAAAACCCGCTGATTTGAACATGTTTTCTTTTCTCTAAGCAGAAATTATCTTAGGAAAAAGTGCTTCTTCAAGGGCACTCTCCCTTAGACGTTTGTCTGATAAGCAAAGCCTTTTCTCAGAAGAATGATGTGTCATCAGCACAAAGGCTGAATATCTTTTAACTCACTTTTCTCTTATCTGAATTGAAGTTTTGTTTAGTTTTATATTCTCTCATCTTGCCCTGCAGGATAAAGAAAAGAACCATACTTTAAAAATAGAGTTGAAGATTCACTGTATCATTTTTCAGGATCAATTATATCTGTGTAGCTACTTCTAGTTTAACCATTTATATACATGTTTTTAATATTACAAACAGGATATTCCAACATTGTAGTAAAATTATATGCTTATTTTAGGGCCTAATCATATAGCTATGACAATAACTATGTGTATAAGAAGTGGTGCTATTCATATACAGGTGATGTGCAGATCTGAGGCCTGAGCTAGTTCTGATCTTTTAGTTTTTTCAGTAAATATTGTCTGCTTTTTGGTTTAAATGTAGAAGTATTTTTAAGCCAAACTATTTCACTACCACTGGAGAGCTGTGCTGTTATGGTTTGTTTTTTTAACCGTTTTGAACTGCAGCATTCACAGTTTTTCTTATACAGTGTACCATGAATTTGTGGTTCTCTGTTATGTTTTGGTGAAGTATATAAAACTATTTGTTTTGAAAGGAAGAGCAGGACAAAACTTGATTCTTTTAAGTGTGCTTGCAGTTCAATTTTTCTGTAACTCAGGGTGTGGAAAACACCGTCAGGTGGTCTGTTGTGTACTGCTTCATTGATAAAATTATCTTCTCTGCATAAAATACCAGATCTCTTGTATATGTTTCCTCTTTACAAGACCTACATCAGGAAAAGACCCAGGAAGGAAAAAGTAACCAAGTTGACATGATAATTAGCCTCGCCATATAACTTCATGGTTTTAATTTAACAGAAATTTGGAGGCTAGTTAAAGAGATAGTTTGTTTGTCTGTTTGTTTGTTTTCCCTCTACCTCCATTTCACATTGGTCAGGTTTGATGTTTGCTTACGTTTGAACTTGTCCAGAGACTTCTGAGAAAAATTAATGGCGTTATAAATCTGCTGGCTTTAAAAGAGAGCATGTTATATCTGTGCTGGTGGAGGTGAAAGTAATTTAATAACTTAATCCACAGAACAGAGAGTAGAGACCTCAATTGGAGTTTGGCTTTAATCGGGTTTATGGAGTAATTTGGCTCACTTGGATCAGATCTGTCTAATTATAAAGCTATATGGCAGATTAAAGGGAACTGAAAAAAGCATACCTGTTACTCATGTACCTCTCACAAGTCCTTAATTATTTATTTTTTTTTTTCCAAATGTCATTCTAACAAAAAATTCTTCTGGTGGTGAAACATAAGGATCAGTTACTTTGTAAGTCTTAGAGAAAGTGAGAAAGTATAAGTAAGTCTCTCCTTTTTTTGTCTTTTTCTTCTTCCCCTAAGGGGTTACTTTTAAAAGATGGCTTATAATTTTATAAGGACAAATTTATGTCTGCTGTTAAATTGCACAGCCATGTTTTGGGATTTAGTCACCTAGCCAGTTGATTGCACCTGCCTGCTAGGTAGTTAGATGACTAAACCCCTTAATTTGATTCTCCAGTTAATTGCTAAGAGAACTCTATTAGATTGTAGTCTAGATTGAAATAAAAATAGAAAACGGTACTAACTTTTCTCCCTCCGATTTTTTCCTAAAGCATAGTGTAGGGTTGTTTACCAAGGTTTTATTGCTGTCTCCTCTGGCTTAAGCCTTGATGAAATTTAATTTTATTAGTAGATTTCACTGACGTTATGTTTTTTGACATTTCTTATTTTGGCTGATAATGTTGGATGAAAAGGTCTCTCTGTGTGGTATATTTAACTGTGGCAGAATTTTACTTTCCGTTTGTATTCACATATTTTTGTTTTCTGTCATATAGGTGGTATGTTAAATGGAATAAATGGTTGCAGTGATATTTTCGAAGTTGCAGTCACTGTTTTATTGGTATTTTTAATACATGTTGGAAATATGTCCTTTTTAAAAAGAGAATAGCTTCTTGTCTTCACTGCTTCTGATTCATAACCCATTATATCCTGCACTAAACGTAGCATTGCTCATCTACGCTGACCTCATTCCAGGAATGTGTTGTGCAACAGCTGGCAGTGTGCAACCAGAGGCTCGGTCCCAAGTGCCTGCAAATTATTTCAGCAGAAGCTCTAGGCTCTTCATACCTTGCATGCGGTGATTGGCACTTCTCAACATACAGCACCTACTGTCTGTCCATCTCATACCCTGCTGCTTTTGTATCGCCCATAAGTATGGTGCTGAACCAAAATTTTGAGTGGTCTGTGTTCTTTTTGTTTGCACATGTCCATTGCTGTTGTTTAAGTAGGCAGGAAAGGATTTTTCTCCTGAGGTACAAAAGTGGGTTGCCAGCAACAAACTCTGTATCTTCAACTTTCTGTTGGAACTACTTTTGCTCTATTGCCTTTCTCAATCGTTTTACTTTCTGAAACTGTATAGCAGGTTATTGTTTATTGGGTTGCATCATTGCTGATGGCTGGCTGATTCTACGTACACAATGCCATGAATAGTGAAGGTGGGGACTGCAGTTACAGATGTTTGGTGAGATAACACAGAGAATTTCTTACTGAGGAAAGAGGTTGTTTTCTCTTGCGTGTTATTTTTTTGTTTGTTTGTGTGTTTGTTTATTTTTTTTTTCTGAATCTTTTATTGTACAGTCTATACTCTTTGATGAAGCCAGCATTCATGTTTCTAGAAATCCAGTTTTATGATCTTTTCCTTTCATAATTGAGTCTTTATCTCTTTAAACATATAAAAGTGCTTTGTTGTTACTGACACCATGAAATGATACATTTGACAATAATTATTTTTCAATAACAACTTTGATCTTTAAAGGAACATATACAGTAGTTAATCTGTTTATTAGATCACATAGTCTTCATGATGCTGTACTGAACTGAGATTGCTTTCACAGTGTCCCTTTTCTAAAGGCAGGATTTGAAACACCTGGTTTGGTGTTTAAAATGGGACTTAAAAGGAGCGAACAAAAATCATAAGAAAACATTAGTGAGCTTATGCTCTACTTCAGCATTAGAAATGCCTTAAGTGCACTAAGGTTGTCTGTTGGACTAGAAATTTCCCTCACTTTCACTGCCTTTCACCATGGAAGTCGGGTTGTGCCTGAATATTACCAGAGTTGCATTCCCTGAGTATTATTAAAATGCACCCACACTGTCTGTTTCACAGCAAAAGTCAGGCACAACCGCTGCATATATTCAAAAACACAAGAAGCGAGTTTTACAGGGGACCCTGTATATTAAGGTGCCTGTCTTCAGTAAAGACTTCTGCCCTTGATCCACTCCAGCTGGAGCCACTTGGTAGGCAGTCGTGCTTTAGATAGAAGAAGAGAGATGAAGTTCCAACACATGTGAAGTACAGTATTTCCTACTGGTTGTCCTTGGTGGCTCTACACATAGCTTTTTGGGCTTTTGGACTCTTTACTTTGAAGATACTTTGCTGTGTCTGTAGGCTATATAGACAAATTACCAGGATTGTATTCTGGAAGCAGACATCCACTTCTTGGTTATTTCAGCCTTTAAATTAGAGATTTCTGAGCAGGTATTTCTGGATCTTTCCCACCATTCTGGTTCAACTTTTAGCACATCAGCCATCCAATCTGCAGAATCAAATGCAGAATAAATTCAGCTATGTTATCTCTCGTTTTTTCCAGCCTAATCTTTCAGATCCAGGTTCACAAGTAGACTTGAAAACCTAATTTCTTCTGGATTTGAGTTTGTCCTGCTTGTACGTATGAATGCATATGTCTGTGGAGTGTTGTTGAATGAGATTTGTTGGAGAAAAGAACTTTTGGGAAGGATCTGAATGACAATCAGATGGATAATTAGCTCTAGGGAAGGAAAAGAGAGAGACTAGAAGCTCTGAGGTCTATACTGAATGTGGCACAAATACAAGAGAAGGACAGGAACACATTTTGGGTCACAGAAAAGAACAGTGAAGAGCAGCGGGATTTGCCTGGGGAAAAAATGTGAAAAGATGAAGCCCATATGGATTTCTTTTAGCTTCTTTTCCACTGCTGAGCTTTGCCTTGTTTTCATTTATAATGATTTTCCAAGTACAACATACTTAAAAATAAATCAGTGTTTTCATCAGAGTTTATGCAGTTGCAGTCCCAATTCTGTTTTTAAAATGCAGCTGTTGAGAATCACTCAAGATAGCTTACATTTCTTTGTGCTTTCCCTGATAAGTTATAGTTAGGTTTTTTTGCCAACTAGTTCTCACACAACTCAGAATTAGACTTGTAAAAACTATTAAAATGTAGTTGACAAGCAGAATTAATAGTTCTTGTGGTTTTGAAGGTGTCTTTTTATTTTGGTCTTATTTCACAACTTGGTGTTAAGGCTGACTGATCTGCTTTCTGAAAACAAGGCCTATGGACTTAGACACAAGACACTAAAAGACTGTGGTCATAAACAATATTATTCTGGAGAAAAAGATAACTATACTGGAGGATAAACAAAAAATTCATTGGGAAAATATAAAACTATTTTTAATAACTGCTTATGAAGCAGCACGAATTAGCTTGAAGACAGTGGTCCTGCTCATGTGCAACTCACTTGAAGGGCATATTTGAATTTTTGTAATAGCTGAAACTCTATGCGTTTCATGCATCAAACACACAATAAAAATCTTTCTATAGCTGTAGACAGTATAACTTTCTGTCACCCTCTTTTTATCCTTGATGCACGTGACACATTACTGAAGGGATGCTCTAAGTAGAATTTTTAAAAGGAAAAAAAAAATCTAAATAATCTTCTACATTAATTTGTTCCTAAGCTATACCATCATCAACATTATGTATTTTCATACTTATAGTTTCATATGAGTAAAAAGGTCTTATGTTCTCATTCATTCAAGAAACACTATGTAGTCAAAACATTCCTTGACACTACAGCCTTCTGCAAGAAGCCACATGCTTGAGGTTTGACTATAACATCTGTATATTCCTTGACAATTATATTACTACAAATAACAGCCTCTATGACAAAACTGACAAGTTTATAATTTGTCTTTAAATTTACTCTGTATAAGATATGCTCAGATAAATTACCTTTTTAAAAAAGCTGTTGGTACAAGATTTCCGTTGTATTGTATTGACATTCAGTTTGAAGAACTGATTATATCCTTGTACCTAAAGAGAAGTGAATTGGGCTGATACAATTTTAGCTTGTCTCGTTAATTATGAGTGCTTTGTCTGATTTTATATATGTGTGTTTAACCAACCATTCTGCATTTTCTGTATGTCTAAGGCGGTTAAAAAGAAGATCATATTACACACTGTGAAATTCCACGTTGAAGCGAAAGATGGTATTGGGCTGTTGGTTTGAAGAAATGGAGGTGAATAGAGGGGTGAATTGGGTCTACTTCTTCCTCCTTTTTGTTGCTTGTATTGTCTTCAGTTACATGGTGATTTATTTTTGAGGGTTTCACAGTCATATAAAGAAAAGGGAGGTACTTGGAAAAGGCATCAGAGCTCAGTTTTAGCATCTCATGGCACACTTTGTATGTCAGATGATGAGGAGGTTATGGTACCACTGCTTAGCTGTATTCCCTTTATCTGTGTCTATGTCTCGCCTAGGAGTTAAAGAATTTAAGAAATAAACACCAAAAATCTCCAAGGGCTGTATTTTTTCTTTTTTTTTTTAATGGCAAAGGAAGAATGAATGAGTCATACTGACAGTTTCATCAAAAAGATGTCAGTTCCCTGTATCTCCTATAGATTTTTGCCACATCTATAGATTTTCTAAAACATCTTATGCGTTTTTTCATGTTTGGTAATGACATAATTTTAGAGACACATTAACCAGAAAAAAAAGAGTTCTCTCTATGTTAGAAAAATGCTGGGGCTTTCATCCTCTCCCCTCAAGATTTCTTCAGTGTTTTTTGATGAAGGGAATGCAGTAGAACAAGCTTGCTTTAAGTCTCATCTAATTGTTACATCATCACATTTCATAAAGCTAAGTACGGATTTTGATCGGGTTGAATAAATTTTTACTGAATTATATATTTTATCAGATGTCAATATATCGGATATTCTTCAGTCAATCCAAAGGAGATATTCCTGAATTTACTGAATTTTGCCATTGGTATGATTCTGTAAGCCTTACTGACAATTTTTCTTAAAGTTATGACAATGATCCAGTAATTCCTCCTGCAGCTGTAAATTCTTTGAGTTTCTTTTCAACTGTTACTGCAGATGTTGAAAACAGTAGCAGCTGTATAAAAGAGAACAAGTAGCTTTTTACTAGCTAACAATTATGAGAAAAATCCCATTTTATAGTCTAATATTTATTATGCAAATGAATGGGAACCAGATTTTTCAATTATCTCTCTTAATAATGGCATTTAAACTACTGAAGCTATTTGGATACATTTTATGATGGAAATAGTCACATGGGGACCCAATTTATTAGTGAACTATTTTAATGTGATAATTGTGATATCCAGGCCACCAAAGTCAGTGTTTTTCCAGAATGTGTTTTTATAGCAGTGGACTGCTGTACTGAGTAGGGATGGATTTATGCATGTAACTATTTCATGCACTGAGCTGAAAGGTAAGGCTGGAACAGTCCTCCTGTATGTGCCGGTCCTCTGTATTTCTATTGCCATTGCAGTATGAATACTAAATATATTCTTACATAGTTGCAGCATTCATTATATCACTACCTGGAATTATTGGCTCTGATGTAGAGAAAAGTAATAGTTATTGACACTAATCTTTGCGTTACATTGCTTTTCTGCTGTCTGGAATTTCTACAGTCCTCTGAACTCCAGTATTACCTATTTCAAACAATAAGTGTGTCACAATCAGAAGGAATTCATGCAGACCCAAAAGATGAGGATTTTAGTATAGAAATGACTTTTCTTCCATTGATAGGTAACCTCCTGATACCATCTGATACTCAGTTCTTCACTGTGTCTCGTGACAGCTTTCTGGTAGAGTTCCAGCGTATTTGCCTATTTGTCATTTTGTGTGTGTGTGCATTACTATTGTCAACTTTCATTGAAAAAATAATTAAAGGAGTGTCGAGGGTTAAGATTGCGGGGTGACAATGAAACCCTGGCAGATGTGTTGTTAACCTCCTCTCCCCCCCACTTCCCCCTTTTGCCCCTCCCTCTCCCCCCTTCCCACTCAGGACAGGCGATCGGGAGGGAAAGAAGGACAGAGAGAAGAGAGTTGGAAAAGTTAAAGATGTTTTACTAATGTTACTAATAAGAATAGAGAAAATAATACAAAATATACAAAACCAATCTTGTAAGTCTCAGCAACTGTAGAACCAACACCCAAAGTCCTGGATTAGACTCTGTAGCCAGCCGGAGCTGGATTCAGTCTCTCACTAGGCCTCAGTTCACAGGGACAACCAGCAAGGTCCTCTCCTAATGTCGGCCATGAGCAGAAGGGAAAAGGAAAAAAGGGACGAGATCCTCGTGATCTCCCACTTTTATATGAAGTATTCACGTGAATGGAACGTTATACACAGTTGGTCAGTTTCTTGGTCATCGGTTTCTCGTTGCCCCTCTCGCGAGATGTTCATCCGTGCTTATCAATAAGTTTGCATTCCATTGCTAGGTTTACCAAAACATGTGTCTGGTTCTCCAGGAAAATGCAGCTAATATGAAGGCTTTAGCTGACAGGCTAAAATTCACTAAAAGAGAAACTTGTTTTTTAACAAAACCAGGACAAGGGGGGAAGTCCTTTAATGGAAATTTAACCTGAATCACACTGTTCATGACAGTCTGTTTAAATGTCTTGAGTGAGGGATTAGGCAATTTACACTGGCTGTTGCTTTTCACTCTATGGTCAAACTAGAACTGGTTCAAGAAGGGTGGCAGGAAAAGCAGTTAAGCCTCCTGCTAAAGTCATTGGTTGAACTGAGAGTTGCGAGGCAGATTCTCAGAATTCACCACATACCTTCAAAAATGATACTGTGTTGACGTTCAGTTTTTCAGAAGTTCCAAGTGTTCCTTGGCTTTGCTTTTAGGCCTCGCTGCTATTTGCAGCTCCTGCAGAGCTTTAAAAGCTTTCCATAGGGACTGTGTATATCTACAGTTTGTGCATACTGGTTTGTCATTGTGGCCACCCTGCATATGCTTTTATCACACTGCAAATTTTGTTTCTATTGTAAGGCTACTTGCATCCTCTCTTCTTTTTTTCTGAGGCTTAGGGTGTAATTCCAGGCTCATGGCACAGTGCTAGCAATGAAAAAAAAATTACATTTTGAGAGAAAAGGTGGGTAGGTCTAGAGACCAGGTCTATTCAGTTGTATTATGAAATATGTAACTGTTTCAAAGGCAAACACTTTTGTTGACAAAATATGGCTAAATATTCGTACTTCCATTTTTTTCCCAAGTGTTGAATTGTAAACAACCCAGTGCTCTTTTTCTTAAATGTTTCTGTTGATTAACATTTTCATCAGTAGTCAACAGGTCATACAGTGAATATGATCAAAAATCCTCTGCTCAATGAACAGCAACTTTAAAAGACTTAACTTTTCTACCAAGCAGTTTAGAGAGAAGGAAAAACTCAGAGCAACGTGATGTTGTAGGAAAAAAATGAAAGGGGCATTATGAATACGTAAACATCTCGTTTGTTGCCTCTGAACTCTTAGGAAATAGGATGAGGTAGAGGCTGTGATGGCCATACAGATATCTTTCTGATTACTTGGGTACATAAATTTCTTTTACTAAATAAAGGGTAATTTTTTTTTAGATCCTCTTGCAAATTCTGAATTTTTTGCTTCCTTTAAACACTGAAGCTCTTGCAAGACTGTGCTTAAGCAACTACTGTATTGTTGAAGACAGCAAAGATGTCTTGCAGATCTGTGGATGCTGAACTATAAGCCTCTGATTCTTCAGAGGGGTAACAAATATTTATGCTCAAGAAATGTACCCGGGGGGGGCAAGGAAGAAAATGGAGCATAAAAGAAAGATAAAAGCAGCCTGTTTCAGTGGTGGAACTTCTCGTAACTTAGTGGAAGAGGCACCAGGATGTTTAATTTGGCATAGGCTGTCTCTGTTTCTTACACATTCTTACACATTTGAATTACCCTGGCAATGGCCTGTCAGCACTGCCTGTGGTATCCATTGGATACAAGTGCTTTCAGCAAAATGTAGGCCACAGAAGTATATTTGATTAAAAACTATCAATACCCCTGATTTCAGACTAGGCTGAGTGGTTAAAACAGTGATTCTTATTGTCGTTGCACTTCCTTTTTATTATTCTGTGTATGACCAGATACTATATTTTATAGCATCAGTCTCTAGATAAAGCAGATACTAATGCTTTCAAAGTACAGCGTACAGTAAAAGAAATGCCTCCAATACTCCACCGGACCTTCAAGCTTTGGTTTTCCTTTAAGCTTCCTAGGGCTTAGAGGGTTTTTTTCAGACCTAGAGTCACAATTAGGGCATGCCTTGTGTCTTCTCCTTGTTTTAGGGTGACATACCTGTACAACTGTTAGAAAAAAAAAAAATAGTAATGGTCTTCTACAAAAACTGCTACAGGGAGTTGCGTGGGTTTTGTTGTTGTTGTTTTTAATTTCAAATATCTATAGATGGGTTTATTAATTGGCAAATGGAGAAGAACTGTATTTTGGGTTGGTTATTTTTAATTCTACTGTCTTAAAAAACACATTTGCCATTTTTACATTTCTCAGGTTCACATTTTTTGACAGTAGCTTTAATGTGTAGTCAGTTACCGTTTGTAACAAATTCTTGTGATGAGGGATGAAAAAGTCATTTGTGTGCATTCTTCCTTAGTCATAATTTATTGCCATGTTAAAAAAAACTGTCCTCATATTTCAGATGCAACAGTTTGCTCCTGTCATATGGTGACAGTTTACTTACTTCAGTCAGTTTATCTACTACTACTATAACATTTTTCAGTCAGCAAGCACTCATCATTCTTACAGAGTCTACCAATTTTAATTAATTTTAGCAGGAGACTGTGTGTTTTATTCTTAGCAAGTCCACCTTTGATTATTAGATATATCAACTATATATATTATATAAACAATGATATATTATATAAATATAATCTACTCCAGATAGACTGTTACTTTCTAGCTGAATATCTTTCTTTTTATTGCTTCTTGCCAAGATGAAATAATTTCTAAATAATTCACCACTTTGCCATCTGCAAAGCATAGTGATGTTCTTAAACAGCTTGCCATTAGGGTTCATTGAGGCCAAGTGTAGTTTTAAGATTTATTTTGGTAACTTGTGAAATTGTTGCCAGCAACACCAAAGAACTGGTCCCTGTAATAACTAGGAAATTTCTTTCAGTGGTACACTCAAAAAAATAGATTCTTAACTGGCTGCTTTTACTTAATAATAATAACTATTATTGTATCTTTTCAGTCTTTTCTGTTTGTAGGTAGGTATTAATTATATGCAGTAAATTACGTTCTGTATTAAGAACTACAGCAATCCCAGCATTCCCGATATGCTGTCACTGAAGTCAATGTAAATTCTCTTTTTTCCTGAAATGAATGGGGCAATCTTGCCCTGGGTAGTGTAGATTCCTATAAAGTTTACTAGGGTGGCTACTATAACTATTTTGTAGGTTAAACCAATATTTTACTTTTTAGTCCTACCTGTTGGGCTGGAAATTTGAACCTGTGTTTGCAATGAGTTGAAAAACCTAAATGTGAGGAAGAGAGAACCGATCTGTGCAATAACCTCTGAGTAGCTCATAAACTAAAGGCGAGAGCAGCTCAGCACTAGTGCCCACATACCACCCACAGGAATTAGGATGGGCTAATGTAAGTGTACCCACTTAAGACTGCTAGAAACTACTAAAGTGGGGGTGCATTAGGATAAATAGATAAAGTTACGCAAATCATTGCTTAAGGTGGCTGCTTTGTCCGGCACAGGCATGTTTATATTGCTTTTATACTTTTGACAGAGGTTATGTGGTCATTAATCAATAAATGTCTTGCTAGATTTAAAGGTAAAGGGTAGCCCTAACAACATTAATCGAGGGGCTGGGGTAGAAGCCTCCTTTAATAAATAACAAGATTTTGCACTTACGTTGCAAAATGCCTTTCATCTAAGCAGGATAAAGATTTATAGAGGTAAGTTAGGCTGCATTGATTTTAGTGTAGGAAGAGCTGAGGTATACTTAGTTTGAGATTCACCCAAGGTCATGCAGAAAGTCTGTTTCAGAATTAAGTTTTACAATACAAAATATTTTCTTAAAAACTGAACTTCAAACCAATAAGCATAAGTATTCCTGCATGAATAGTTATTCTACCATGTTTTGCTGCTGTTGCATAGTTGCAGACAAGTGGAACTGCTGGTGGAGTAATACTTCATACCAGGGCTGAAGGCTTCCTTCCCTGAAGTAGCTTGAAGTACTTTCCCTTTGAGTGCAATATGTCTAGGATCTTACCAAGATGGTTAGGATAATGTCTGCCCTGTGATCGTTGGAAACTGGTGCTGAATTTTTAATTGAACAAAAGCTGAATATAAAATTAGAAAGCTTATCCCTTGAAAAGAAGATTGTTTCTAGAATTTCAATGTTCAGTTGTTTCCCATGGTAATGAGGAAGCTTTCTCTGCAGAATGCATTCGGGTGAACAGCGATTTTGAGTGCTGTTCTGATGGGCTTTATTTCTCAGAAGTTTTTGGAAAATAAAATAGAAATTAACAGTGTTATATTTCAAAATTGTGTAAATACTATATATTAGAATGCTTTGCAAATCATCAATTATTTTAAACTGGATTGTGCTAAAAATTGCATGTGCAAGATCACTTAAATTTGGGGAAGAGATTTGAAAGGCACCAGCTTAATTTTGTTTTCAAGCTCTTATTACATTGAATTTCTTTCTCAAAAATCATATTGTACTTTAGGAGTCCTAGCAGCTGAAAATACAGTGCATTAAAAGCTGACATTTCTAATGTACAAAGCCTGCACACATAAGAAAATAATGAAATATGGAATGTTTGGCATGACCTACTTACTAGAAGATCGTATCACACCACAAAGTGCACATTCTATGAAGTCATATTCTTATCAGCTGTGGAAAATGAGATGCCATTTGAAATGCTTCCAGAAGATGAATTCCGGATATTTGAGTTTTTTCTGACCTCATGGATGCTTTGTAATCAAATACATTTGCATGAGCATGGCTAGTCATTTGGTTCAGCTGGCTATTACCAGAGCAAGTGTAAGGCAGAGGATAAATTCCAAGAATCAAAAGTTTGTGACAGGTTTTCTACTCTTGGTATTAGCCTCATGTGATAAATACCCTGACTAGAGCATTGGATTTGGCCATGTGGTCTTCTACCAGTCTTTTCTTGTGTGAATCTCTGGTCCTAAAGGTCAGCATTCTAAGTAATCAAGGGAGATGTATGATGTCACAGTGGGTTTTGGAAATGTATTTTTTAATGCATAGCAATCTCACAATGATATCATTTTTCTTTTTAAAATCTAACCTCACATTTTTCTTCTGCTCAAGAAGAAAGTTCCAAACTTATGTAACTTGCCTAGATATGAACCAAAGTTTTGGAGTAGCATTAGTGCTCTCTTCCTCCCTCCTTCTCTCTCGTATAACAGTACTTGGAGGCTAATTTTTTTTCAGAATCATGCCATTTCCCAAACGCTTTTTTTCCTTTTGTTACTTTATAGTCCCAACCTTTCAGAGGTGTCCCATTCAGAAATCATATCTTGTGGTCTCTTGTTTGCTTCTATTATTGGTTTTATAGTTTTGCTTTTTAAATTCTTATTAAGTTTGACTAATTTCTAACTGTGGAGCAGGGGTCTTAGGGAATATTTGGTTTTCTTTGTCAAGAAAACTTCCTTGAAAATATACACGTTTACAAATTATAACCTGAAATATTTATATGACTCTGCTGTCCAGCATCACTGCACTTCAGAACTAGAAAGGGTAAATGGATGAGAGGATTTTTAAAACCAACATTCACTGAATCCTGAGTCTTGATTTATCTGGTTTGTCTAATCCTAATTGCAAGAAGCCAAATGCAGTTAAGAGAATATGTTACTACTCTCCATAATACTTACATTCACTTTTCCCTTCCTGGCTGGTATTTTTCTCACGTGAGGTCTGATTCAGTAGAAACTGTCCATCGTTCCTTTGTTTCTGTGGACACTCAAGGTGATTTTTTCAGATAGACTTTTAAATACATGCTTGAATCAATTCAGTAATAATCTCTGATTGAGAGCCCTGAGACAACTTTATCCCTCTTCGTGAAAAGCTTGATCCTATGTAATTTTAGCTAATAGAAGTTTTGCCTTTGAATATTAATGTGGATGAGATAGGATCGATGGTCATTATTTTTTTCCCATACCTAGTTTTATCTGTCTTGAGGACTTGCTTCTCTTTCTCTTCCACCACTACTTCTTACGCTGTCACAGACTATAAAGCTACTTTCTTGGTTTTTCTTTAGGTTAGTTGCATAATTCCACTGTTGAGTGGTCACTCCATGTTATCCATATGCTTCTGGAAACATCTTTAAACATACATGTTATAATTATTTCCTAACACTAATAAAGCGCCAGCATAGATGAGGCCTTTTTATTAACTTATATAGCTTACAAAGAGTATGCCACAAGGAAAAGTTCAAAAGTCCTGTAGGAATCTATAGACGAGAGAGGATATTAATTCAATGTATGTTTTGGAATAGTGCATTCCTGAAGGAATAAGACCAAGGACTAAGCTCATTGAATTACACTAGGGATTAATTTGACTTACTGTCTTTGATGTTAAAAAACTGGGGACAAACTAATTTCTTTGGTATCTGCTTTGAAGAAGAAAGTGTATAAGGGTGAGGCAGCAAGTTTACATATTGCCAGAGAGTGTGTGGATGTGTAGAGGTAGTTCTGAAACAGTCTGCTGACACAGTATTAAATTTCTGGTCCTGTTCTGTGCATGAAAACAGTGAATATTTATAATTACTTTTTATTTTTTTAAACATACATTTCTCTAAGTGCTACAGAATGGGCAATGTTTCAAAATGCACCGTATTAAGACAGAAGTAGTATTTTTAAGAAGTAAATTAGCAGAGATCTAAAATTAAAGTCAGGAGCACTGCCTGGATTTTTGAGAAGGAGTAATGCTATTGGGACAAGTAAGGGGAAAATTCTCTGAAACTGGAAAATTATTCCTGAAGCAAAGCTTTACTGATAAAGGGTTAACCAAACTGACCGCTTGGTGACAGTGAAAATCTTTATATAATTTTCTTGTTGATCTGTAACCTTACTCCCTTTACAGAAAACAGCTCTCCACACAAACTTATATGTTCCTTGTGAAATCTTCAACAATAGACATTGTAAAACAATTACATACTGCTGCAGTGTTTTCTTTCAGGAAAAAAATAATGACAGTGGTTGTAAATAGTTTAACCCTTAGCAATTTTCTGCTGCTTAGGCCCATGATGGGTGCAGTGTGTATACAGTGACAACTTAATTAGGTATAAGAATATCTGTGTATTTGGATCAAATGGGAGATGTAGAAGGCAAGACTTGTTCAATAATGAAGTGAAAATTCTCTTTATGCCATATCTACATTCATTCTTAAATATTATGTCCAAAATCAGTCTCCCTTGTAGAATTTCCCAATAAATAGTAAGTCAGTTTAACAGAGATACAATATCTTGAGAGTAATCTTTGTGTAAACTGCAAGTTTTGCAGAAAATGTCTTTGTGCTAAATTCTCATGTGCACCAACAGTCAACTCGGGACGTTGCTCTTATAGAAAGATTTGTATTCTTTGTATGGTTGTGTTTGTCTTCTTACTGTTAAAAACAGGAAAGCAGTTAACTAGAAGCAGGCTTGCTAAGGTTACTTGTGGTTTGGGTTTTTTGGTGTTCGGGTTTTTTTTTTTGTTTTGTTTGTTTGGTTTTTTTAATTTTTTGTTGTTGGTTTTGTGTGTTCTATTTTTTTCACTGAAATGCTGCTTTACTGAACAATTAAGATTGCAAAATGTGAAAAGTTAATATAAATAATTTTTCCATATTTACTTTGATATTTTTTCTCCTTTTTTGAGAGGGTGTTCTTAGTGGGCTGCTGAACAGGAAGTAATGTACAGTTGCATAATGTTTGATGGCTATGTTAAAAGCACTAATAAAGGGTCAAGAGTGTGAACACTCACCCTTACTACTAATGCGGCTCAAAGTCATTCATTGTATTCCCTAAGTTTGACTGAAGAATGAAATTGAGGCAGTAAAAGACAGAGTTACTTCGTGAACTGTGAGAACACGCCAGCTGTTTTATGCTTTGGTAAGCAGTTGTTTGGCATCTTTAGATCGAAGATATGCATGAGTTGAAATTTTATTTAAATATGACCATGCTTGGGGTAACATTGATCACCTCGGAAAATTCTATCTAGCAAGTTGTTTATCTGTGTTTACAGGTAGATATATGGTAACTGGTCATCAGAAATGAGATTTTCAAGTTTGTGTCATGTTGTTGATCATGCTTTATTTACTGCTTTACGTGGTTCCAGCTATGTAGGGAAGAATAATTTGGTCTATGTGTATATCAAGTTTGTACATATAATTCTGTCTTAGCCAAAATCAACTTTATTTTATGATTGATAACTCAGAGTTTAATATAAAAAATGATAAAAATTAATTAAATAAGTGTATCACATGCATGTGTCTTCCATTTATCTTTTTATTAGCATTGATTATTTCAATTACTGAATCTTTTTTAGTCTTTCTATCAAAGCATCAAAGGTGCACGATCAGATCATGCTTTTTAAAGAGAAGGATATCAACTATAAAAGTAATATTTGGACATCTAGAGTATTTGCATAAGATAATTCAACAGTAGTTTCATTCTCTGATCTAAGAAAGGACCCCGATTGACAGTTTGACCAGACAATAAATTATCTAAATTCATTCGTTATGTTAACCACGGAGATCTACTTTTCTGTTGAAGAATGGGGTTGTGTTAATTTTCTTCAGTCTTTATATAAAAAAAAAATCATAAAAGAAAGTGTCAGTAGTATTTAAATTATCCTATTTGATGTTGATATTAATTTTACTTTGAGATGGTTAAAACAGAGGAGAGAAGTTTTTGCCGATTTTGTTACTATGACTGTATTGGTAAAGAAAGAGCTTATGAGAATAAGGGTTTTCTAGGCTGTTACAAATATGCTAGTTACCATTTAATGCTAAAACTAATTGCATTTTTGCATACTGAGAAACCATTTTAATTCTGTAATCTTGAAGCTTTGAATTTGTATGACATAGGAGAACCCTGATTGAAATTCAGCCAAATGGCTTCTTGGGTGCAGGTCACTGTAGCAATTCAGACTTTAACTGCAGCGGGTACTTTAAAAATATATGGCTTTAAGTATTGTATTTACTAATAATTCACATTGTTTAACATCAATAAATATATTAGTTACTCAATATGACAGTCTATAAATAATGTAGTTATTGAATTTTCATTTTGAGAAGTTATAATGAATACTATGTGACCTTATATGCAGTGGATTTTTTCCTTATGGTGAGATAAATCATGACTGATGAGTTGGGTTTGTGCTAAAGTTGTATTGGAGGTTACTTTTGCATAATGTTCGTGAATTGTCCTATAGAGGACTTTGGTACAGGGTAGAGAAAAATCCTTTCTTTGTTATGGGGTTTTATAATTGATTCCAAATAGTAAAGATCTTATTTTCTGACAATTCAGTAGGTTGCTAGAGTAGTTGCTACAGAACCTGTGTTATTACTTCATTGCCTACTTAACTGTGTATTCCAAAGAAAAGGAAGATCAAACACAGCACTGGTACAGATTCCTTCATGTCATGGTGTTGTGATGTGTCTGTCTTGTATTGGAGAAACTAAATCAAAGCATGTGAAGATATTTTAATTTTTGGCCTCTGAGGTTGTCATCGTGTTTGCTAGTGTCCTAATGCAAAATTCTGTAAAAATTAATTATAGTTAAGATCTAGAATTTCCAGAGAGAACTAATAACTCTATGTGTTGTAAATGTATCTGAAGGCATTAATAGAAGTCAATGTCAAATTTGAATCTTCCCAGAGAAATTTGAGAGGAATGTAATTAAATATGAAAGAAATGTCAAAAAAGCCTGTCAAATTCTGCACAGATTTTTTTTTTTAATGGTATTAATTTCTTGTCCACTGGTGCAGTGATGAAAGTCATCAGGATCTGTATACCAGTGGTACTGAATATGATCATACATTAAATGAACATTTTGAACTATTATAATTATTCTCCCATTCCCAATCTGTTTAATCATAATGGAGCGTATGTCATTGTGAAGTGTAGGAAGATATATGGAGTTGGTTATACTTTCTTTATGAAACTAGTGAGGCTTTCAGATGTCTGAAGGCTTAATTTCTGTAATAGTCACAGCCAAACTAACACTTTAAAAGGTTTGAGTTAATGGTTTTAACTTTTAAGTCATGTACAGGAAGCAAATGCCTAACAATAATTCTTTCATGAGGTTTTTAATTCGAGTAATTTTCCCTGTAAAACTTAAAGGTGGAATTGGAAAAAATATAATTATAATTTTTTGTCTTGTAGTATCTTGTCAATGCTTCCTTCCATTCAATTGTTTAAGAAAATCAGTCAATTATTTTTGACAACCTGCGGAACAGGTCTTTGCATGTAAGTCTTCGTGGAACTAAGATGATGAATTTATTATGACTGACCTTGAGAAGTAGGTCTTTATGTTAAAATGTTTATAAAGATGAATGGCTTTCCATAGGAAATATTTTCAGGAAAAAGACGACTGCTTTCACAGTGAAAAGTATGTGTTTCTGTTTCTTCTCCTAGCTTGTTTGGGGTTTTTTTTGCAGCCTCTGGACAGAGCTGCTATAGGCCAACAGAATATGCTGTTATAAAAGGTAGTAGGTCAGCTGGAAGAGAAGGTAAACACAAGGTTGTTTCTGGATTTGTAATCTGTAATTATGGCTACAAGCGATGTAGGAACAAACAAATTATCTTGTTAAACTTAGCAATGGATTTCATAACGGCTCCTCTTCAAATTAATACTTTCATGATTCATAAAGAATGTTGCAATATTAAATGGATAGGATGAATTTCTTAAGTACTGATTTTAAGAAGCAAGGGATTTGCTTCTTCAGAAGAGCTCTTGCCCAACTGTGCTGATGATTCAGTTTTTATTGTAAGTAAATTGAGTTTTGTGCTGTCCAACCAGCTCACTTGTCAAATACTTTGGCCTCATCAGGCTTTCCTTGAGAATGAGATCCAGCTCTTGAATTGTTTTCAAAGTAGAAATTATTTCATTCCTCTGCTTACACAAGTAGCACATAAACAATCTAATTGTATTTAACTCAGCCAATATGTGAATAATTGGCATCAGCACTGAATAAGATTAGTAAACTACCAATAACATAATATTTTCCTAATATGTACCTTCAAACTTACTATCTATTGAATATTTTGGTTGAGATCCGAGATTTATATTCTGTCAATATTCTTTTTTTTTTTGTATTAAATGTAATTTGAATACAAATTAAGTGTCTTCATGGATCTAGTAAGGTAAATGTGAATATTTTATGTGCCATTTGCTCAAGTTTTTGGTGCCTGTATTTACATTTAGTTACTGGGGGTACTTTGGAAAATTCATTCTTCAGATGTACAAAGTAGTTGTTTTATCTGGAAATCTCTGTTAATACCTCTCAGAAAGTTGCATTGTCATATGAAAGATTGTGTGTAGACATGACTCAGGGTAGGAGAAACTTCAGATTAATTATTCAATTAATTCTGCAGATAAGATAAGCCCATAGATGGTCTGGTGCCTACAGTGACAGTTTAGCACTTAAGAGTGGTAGTCTAGCAAATATCTATAAGGCAACTCAAGGTTTGCTAGAATTGTGTAAATTAAAGATCTTGCCTTATGTAGACTAATTCAAATGAAGTACACTGATTTTAAAAGGGTGAGAGTTGATTCTTACTCATTACATGAAAAAGCTGATTGTTCTGTGTAAGAAGCAGGTAATATGTTCCCAAAGAAGGAACAGAGTGAAGAAATATATTTTCTATTGCTAGCTTTGTTTTCAATAGAATATTTATCTCGTTCTGAGGATGAGGGAGGACATAACACAACACTGCAGAACATACATAGCTACCAATACTTCAAATTGACACAACCTGATGGAAGTGCTCCTTCTTGATGTTTGTGGCTCAGGATTCAGACCTTATGTTATTGTCCACTGCTTCTTCAGTTCCTGCCTCTGGAAGAAGCCTTTCTCTGTCACTGTAGAATGAAGATGACAGTTATTTTGGTGGCACACCACTTCTTACGGGAAGTCATTGTACTTAGGAATAGAAGCATAAAAGCTAAAAAGAAAGAAAAACATCAGGATCCATCTTTGAGAAAGAGGGCCATTGTTTTTAAGATACTTATGACTGAGATTTAAACCTAATACCGGCTTTAAAAGAAAGTGAATTCTTCTACAGACTCCTTGTTTTTCTTGTGACCATTCATTTGTTTGATTTTTATTGGGTTTTAATGTTTTCACTCCTTGGAATTTTTGTACAAACATCATTGCGAAGTCAAACTTATTCAAATAAAACCTAATACATCTGACAGAAAAATATCATATAAAAGTGCCATTTAGATTGTAAGGACTCTCCCATTAAAGACTCCTATGGCTTTTTTACGATTTTTTTTTTTTAAAATATTTGGTTCCTAGCCTCTATAAATTATACATGTTGGCTTTTCATTAACATAGAAACTAAACATAATTCATTGTGAAGAATTCCTTGGTCACACATGATTGAGAAGTTCAGCAAGATCAAAAACACTTCACTTTGTGGTAGGAACAAAACTGTATTTCATGTAAGGACTCCAGCTCCCTGATTTTTCATGTTGTTTTTTTTTTCTTCAGTGCCACAAAAATTCAGGAATTCTGATGCATTACACAAAGACATTTTATGACTGCTGGAGCTCTGCAAGGAGCCCACAGAGTGATGTTAACCTCTACCTAGCAAATGAAGTAATTGCTGTATTGCTTTTTGCATATAACAGGAGTCATGCATTGCAATAATTTTCCTACAAAAAGATTTAAGGCAATTTTTCTGTTCAAATGTCTTATGTTGGTTGAGGGAGAAGACTAGAGGTACTGATAAACAAATAAGATCAAGATAAGAGGACAGCAAATAAGGCAAGTTTTGTTACTGCAGGGCTGGGTAGGGTTTTGTGGGTTTTTTTGTGTTTTAGTCTGAAAAAGGTTTTATATTCATAAAACTTTCAGTGAAAAAGTGACATGAGAAAACAGTGACTAAAATGTATGAAGATAAAGATGATTGTTCTTGATTTCTAAAAGACAGCAATGGTGAAAGGATTAAATTTCATAGTATTAGTGCAGGAAGACAGTTTTCTCTACTGTAAATGTAGGCGACTGAGAACAGTGTGAGATTGGTAGATGGAAAAAATTGCATTTGTTCCAAAGGGAGAAAGAATCCCAGTGGGGGCTTTTGAGAGTGGTTTTAGTAGTTTGGTTAACAGAATAATTATAGCTGATGCAGGAATTAGTCCACAAATATTTAAAGTTAGAGGAAATGACAATTCATTGAATGTGAAAAGTTGATGTGGATTTTAATAGCTATATCTGACACTTTTTTTCTTGAATAGCAGAAGTACTGTATATGCAGAATATGTAGTATTTCTAAAACGTATCTGATCTCTGAACAAAATGGTATTGAACTATAAAATTATCTAAAATAGACACTCCTAAAACAGTAAATATTGCCAAATCTTGATGTAAATAAGGAAGTATAAATAAACTTTATACTCAAAAAGGAATGTTCTTCATCTTAGGAGATCACAACAGTATCAGGATGCAGGCCATGAGGTCTTATATCTTTCCTAGTAGTCCGTTATATTATTTTTTGTTAATGGCTCTATTTAGAGTAACTCAAGTAATTGGGCAAAAATATTGCCAAAAAAACCCCAAAACAAAACCACATGGAAATAAGCACATTGACAATATCGTGTCCAGTTTTGGTCCCTTCCAGTACAAGAAAGATGTTGATAAAGTTGTGTGAGTTCAGCAGCGGACTGCAAAGTTGAGAGGTGGAGCACTTTTCCTGCGAGACGAGTCTGATGGAATGGGGCTTGTTTAGCTTGGAGAAAAGGATACTTGGTGTGGACCTGGGAGCAGCTTGCCAGTTTTAAGGAGAAGGTTTTGAGAAGGAAGAGTCTTCACAGAGCTGCAAGGTAGGAGAGGAGACAGTGGTCATAAACTGTAACAGGGAAGGTTCCAAATTGACAGAAAGAGGGGAAAAAAGCCCAAACAACTTTTCACAATGAGGACAGTAAAACCTTGGTACAGACTTGGAAGTGAGGCTGTGGCATCTCCTTTCTTGGAGGTTTCAGTACTAGATAGATGAGATAAAAGCTTGAATTACCTGGCCTGAATTGAGTATTGACCTTGGTTTGAGCAGGAGATTTGATTTAGAGTGTTGTATCCAGAGTTATTCTATGAATCTAAGGAATAAAAAGTCTCACATTGTCTTAGTATTGATTTGGTATGTAATTGAAATACAATTAATATGCCACTGGATAAAAGAAGTATAAAAGACATTAAGTGATTGTAACACAATTTAGGGAGTATAAAATAGCTGTTCACGGTAGTTTTTATATTTAATATGCCTAGGTTTCACTTTGCAGGCACTTAGTGCACTCTTGCTATTGTCATAGTTGGTTCAGAGTCACTGCAGTCTATATGTGCCCCTTTTCTTCCTGAGTTCAAGTCAGTGCAGATTGTGGTCTGAAGTTTTAGAACAGATTTTTATAAAGGTTATCTTATTGTACTTCCCAAATGAGATCTTACTAAAAGAGGCAAGCTTATCCTGATTTTATGTGGGGCTTAACTGCTACAAAGAGTCTTGCACCAGTTTTCTACATTTCAGCACAAAGCTTGGATAGAGGGGATTAAATATGTTGCCAAATACTGGTTTTGATCCCACACCTTGAAAAGTGGCCAAAGCATAGTGTCATGGAAATATAGAATACCAGTTCGGAAGGGCTCACAAAGGTCAGTCTAGACAAGATGGCCCAGCACCCTGTCCAAAGTGTCCAATGTTGGGGAACCCACCACTTCCCTGTGGAGATTATTCCAATGGCTGATTGTTTTCATCATGAACAATTTCTCTCTTGTGTTAAATCAGAATCTCCTCAAGAGTGACTTCTACCTATCACCCCTTGTCTTGTCCATGTGACTCCTTGTAAAAAGGGAGTCTCCATCTTCTTTGTAGCCACCCTTTGAATAGTGGAACACAGTGATAAGGTCTCCCATAAACCTTTTTTTCTCAAGGCTGAGCAAACCCGGTTCCCTCAGCCTTTCCTCATATGGCAGTCCTTCAGTCATATTTGAGGCTCTTCTCCGGACCCTCTCCAGCCTGTCCACATCTTTTTTGTATAAAGGGGACGAGAATTGAACACAGTATTCCAGATGTGGCCTGGCAAGCCAAGTAGAGCAGGATAATTACTTACTTGTCTCTGTTGGTGATGCTCTTGTTGATGCAGCCCAGCATCCTCTTGATTGCCTTTGCTGCAGCAGCATACTGGTCACTCATATTGAGCTTGTTGTCCACCAGGACCCCCAGGTCCCTTTCCACAGAGCTGCTCCCCAGCTGGGTAGATCCCAGCCTGTGCTGCACTCTGGGTTATGTTTTCCCAGGTACAAGACCTTACACTTGTCCTCATTGAGCTTCATAAGGTTCTTGTTAGCCCGCTCTTCCAGCCTATCCAGGTAATTCTGCTGGGTGGCTCTCCCTTCTGAAATGAAGAAGTACTGTTAGAGCAGGCAAATGATAGTCCTACCAAGTGTCAGATATAAAAAATACCCACATTTCTGAAACATCAAGGTTGGGAAAGGGGAGTTATTGGGTCAGGAGTGAAATACAACATATGTGATGGACTTTGCAATAACTGGCTGTGCATGTTGACCTTTTTCATTTTTCTTCTGAGTAATTAATGCCCTGTGAACTGGATAAAATGTTAATAAAGTGGCCCTAACAAATCCCTCGAATTCCATGAAAGATGATAAATGCATGGATCAGGGTGATATTTTCAGACTGTGTCTCATTTAAGTCTCTGCAGTATCGGGATGTAGTGTTTGACGGGGCCACAGCCCCATCCTAAAGCAAGTAAATAAAAATCTTTCTTCAGTACAAGACATTGAATTGCATTATCAACCGATGTAAATTGGCATCAATCTACTACCTTCATTTTGATCTATGTTGTCCAAGTCTGATGAAAAGTTTGGCTGTGTTACATTGCAAGCCTTTTCTTACCACACTACCTACAGCTGGTGACCAAAAGTTCATTTCTCAGAGGCTGGTTGTGGCTTTTAAAGTAGCTTCAAATGAGCTTGAGTAAGGCAGGCAGCCAGGGAAATATTTCCCTTTGCATGGAAAAAGAGGAGCTAAAATATAGCTAGATTGTGAGGTAAATGTTCGGCCTGTGGGTCTGCTTTGTATCCAGAACCTTCAGAATACACTAAAGAAACTGGTTTATGACAGCTCTCATACTTATGAAAGTCAAGGAACTGTTTCAGTACAAACACAGTTGATGTTACCTTGTTCACTTGTTATTATTGGTAACTTTTTATGTTTCAAAATATAATAATTATGATCCCTGTATGAGTAAGGCTCTGTGATCTGTAAAACCCTATAGAATGTCAGGCTTTCCCCAGCACTTCACAGGATTTTTGTCTACAAACCTATTTCTTAACAGCAGTCTCATATTTATACACACATACAGACATATATATTTTAATATTATATTTCAATGTATTTTAATTTAACCTTCTTGTGGTGAGAATAATGGCTGAAATTGATAAATATAAAACGGTAACTTGGAACAATGTTATGTGTGTTCCTAGAATGCTTTTAACTGCAAACATGCAGGCAGAATACTGTGGCTGCAGTTTTCTGTGTATCTATACTGAAAATGTTAACTTGAACTGAACCGTTTAACATGCCTAATCCATAGCAGCTGTAATGGTCAGTGAAACTATTTCTGTAAACCACTTCTATTGGCATTCTGAGCTTCCTTTAGTATTGATTTAATTTTAGTCAACCACTCAAACTTTAACGAGAATAAGCTGATGCCAGATTATGCTTCAATGACATATGTATTCTGTATTCTTCAGAAACCTCGCACAATTGCAGATTTCACTTGCCTGTACGACCACTTTGTAACTAATTAGACTGGACGTGGCACTAAAGAGAAACCACAAACACAGCAGTATGCCCTGATAGATATTAATACAGTCCAGTCTCTTAACAAAGTGAACAATTGCACAAATAATGATTTCCTGCTGTGAACCTTTTATGCTTTGTTTGTTAAATCCTATTTTCCTTCCTACTTTCCTGTTGACTACAGCAGAATTGAGTTTTATTCAAGCCAACTCACACTGGGTCAGCAAAACTCTTCACCTTTGTGGAAGAAAAGTTAACTCCTTGAAGGCTGTCTGGTTTCAAACATACCTTATTGGTGCACTGAACTCCCACCCACGACCAAAGGGAAGGGGTTAATACTGCTTTATGAAATGTGGGAGAAATGAGAAGCTGAGGTACTTATTTGCTAATGTGTTTAAAGCAAAGCCAGAGCTCACTGGACCATGGTTTGGTTTGTTTTCATTTTCTAACTGTTCATTCTTTTATTTTCTTAGTATTTACTCATTGCTTTAGCAATTTAGCAAGAAGTTGTGCTAAATATATTGAACATAACATTAACAGTGATTACTAGCATAAGCATCACTACAGAAAAGGAAGGTATAGTGGAAATCAATCCTGTGGAATATCATGTCACTAAAGAAAATGGCAATATCTTCTCTGCTTATTCATTCAGCTGCTAGCATTGGGATGCTGGAAGTAAGGTAATTGACAACATGATTTACAGAAATATATGTCTAAATAGGTTTATCTAATGATACGCAGAAAATGATTTGTTGATGGGTAGAGGGAGATAATTCACTAATTTCTGACTGTTTGTACACAATATAATTGCACGCAAATTTCAAGTAGGTATATTGTTAGCACTGCTGGTTGCTACTTTCACAATTGGGAAAACAAAGGGTCCGGTAGTCTTTAGGAAATCGGAGCTTTTGCAAGAAATGTTTTGTATGGAATAACTTCCTTGCTGCAAGTACAGGAAAAGGAAAGGTCAGAGGGGTACTTTTTTGATCAAGAAGGCTTAATCAAATCTTGATAGCTTTTGATGACCTTCCCCTTTCATAATGAAATCCATGGGTAATTTTTTTCTAATAAACTGACAAGTGTCACACAACTTGTTGTTCCCTTTAATACTCTGAAAATATTAGACCTACAGGGATATGAATGGTGCTCGTTGTTTGAATGAATCAGCAACAGATAAATAATAAACTAGCTTTTTTAAAATTTTACTATTCTGTGTTTGCATACTATAAAAAGAATTGTGTGGATGTATTATAATCAATCAAGAGTAAAGATTCCATACCAGCACTTTAAACCCCTAATCACTATAAAGCTTTTCAATTGAAAAATAAATATTTTTCCAGGGTAAGAAATTGTCATTGTGGTAGACAGAAAATACTACATCTGAAGCAGTGAACAAGCTGCATTTTCTTTGGAAGAAAGAGCTTCATATCGTGGCTTTCTGGGATCTTGAAAAACTACCCAGTGTATCTGAATCACGTTCATGTTTTCCCCGTTTTTACTGTCTTTTTTAGTATTTTAATCTGCTCGGGTGTTACTGCTTGAATGCTGAAGCTCCTGATAGGAAAAAGGTATGAGACACAACAAAGAAGGCGGCATTGTCTCTGTAGAAGAAAGTCTAAATCTAAGCCTCCCAAAATTGCTTTCAATGGAGTGATAGTTGCAGAAGCCATTGAACTAACAATGGTACATTTCCTGTATCCTTTAGAGCCCTTTGAATGGTGGAAGGGCGTGCAGCCATTTATTTTTGAATTTTGGATAAAAAGTACTTCCAGTTGCACAAATTGATCACCCCAGAATCAAGTGAATGTTGTATTTTGTCCATCTCTGAAATTTAGAAAAGGGGGGAAAAAATGTGCAAAAGTTTAACCGTCTTTGTTTAAGGACATCTGCCAAGTCCACATGGCCACTCCATTTTGGTATCTTTGATGCTTTGTGTGGGTATCCAAAGCAGGTTATATGCTATTGCTATTAGTCTTTTTGAAGGAGTTTCTGAATCAGTTTCTGCCTTCTTTCAACTGTAGTCTTATTTGTGCTACAGAAATTATGCACAGATGTATTAAGAAAAATACTGAGTGAATCCTGACTCTGATTCATTTTCTGTAATGTATGCGGATGCGCCAGGTAGTTGCTTGCCTCTCTGTCTTATTTTCTGTCTCAGGAATGATGCCAAATACTTGACGCAGAATGTCTTTACTAAAATTGGATAGTGTTTTGCAAGAGGTAGCAGTGTAAATGAGGATTGCAAGGGACTGGGGAGGGAGTAGTTGCCCCTATCTGCAAGAAAGTTTTGCATGATCATTCTGCAGATCTGAGTGTAAGCATTTAATAGATTAATTAGTCATCAAAGCACCACTGTGATGCAGGTAATGATATTTAGGTGTATATACATGTGGAGAAAGTAAAGCAGACAGACTACATTAGTTGAATAAGTTTGAGGAAGAATCAGGGACTAAAATACAGAATTTCTTTAAGTTGAATCTCACAGTTTGTTAGACTATGATATTTTGATTATGTGTGTAACACTTAGTGGCAGTCAAATTCAGTAGTTATAGGGACATGTTGGAGAAAATTCAGCCCTGACTGTGAAAAACTGAGTTTTTCCAAACATTACAGATGACTGATGGCTCTGATTTCTCTTCAAGTTCAAAGGATGAGAAAGATCCTGCATGATTAATAACATTTAATAATAAAATAATTTGCTTCCCTGTGTGACTTCTCTGGCCTTGTGGGGAAGAAAACAAAAGGGGTGGGGGGGTAAGGGAGACGACACAAAGAGCCTACGTTAAAAATCTTTGCAATTAGCTCTGACATTTTAGATTTCCAGCCTGCAGTCTTTCTGAATCTTCAAAGCCTAACTCTGCTTTTGTTGCTTCATCAGTCAATCCAAATTTTATTCTAAAACTTTGTTCTACTGTTATGGGAATTATTCTCTAGTATTAAGTGTCTACTACCAGTATAAGTCAGCTTCTACATTGGAATATACAGCCAATTTTTGTTACTTTTTTAAGTATCAAGAGAAGGCCTTTTTTCTGAGGGAAATACATCCAAATGCTGCTTTGGATCGTCACTAAAAACTTTAGTAGATCTGAAGAGATGCACTCTGGTGTTCCACCTCAAGCTGCTATATTTCCAGCCACATAATACACTGCTTTACAGTTTCTAGAAAAGTGAAATCAGTATCAGGCTATCAGTATCTAAATAAAACAACTGCACTTATGTCACTGGACCTGTCTTTGCTAATTGGGGAACTCTGAAGGAGTTTGACTAGAGAGGTGGCTATTTTGGACCTCATGCGACGGTCAGACCTCACATGAAGTGGCAAAAAATTCATTACTTCTACAAAATAAATCATGTTTCTGCATTTTTATTCTGTAAGTAGTTAGAAAGAATGCTAGATTTGGGGTTTTTCATCATGTTTCTGTTAATTGTGTTTGATTTAAGCCAAAATTCGTGCATGTGTCTCCGAGCTGTGATCACAGTTGGCTTGTTTGATTAAAATGCAGCACCCGAATTCCCACACTGTCTAGTTAGGTAAAAATTTACTGCCATCAATTTATAGTAAACCAGTGGTATGAAGCAACATCATTGATTTAACATGGATTATTGTAATATTACCAAAAGAAATTGCAGTCTAAGGTTTTGATGTGCAAATGGGTGTAGGAAAAAGAACTTACAAGGTCACTAACAGGTCTGATGTGCTGTCCAAGAAGGCACTAAGGCAGGCACATAAATAGGCTTTTATTTCCTACTCTGAGGTACAGAACTGGCTTAAGTCATCTCCAGTAATCCTGCTAATGCATCCTGCCATGGGCTGGCTCCTGTTTTTTGAGGAGACATTTAGATCCTGAATCACATAATTTTCTTTGAATACTTTTCTTTGAATTCACAGTCTCCTGTCCTCAGTAGCTGGTAAGCCGTAGAATATTATTCCTGGCAGAAAATGCTGACTCATTCCTGGTTTATTTTCTGTATGGTTTTATATAATGAGCCTTGTGAGACATGGCATAGTATTTTGCATGACTGTCTAGCCTGGCAATGACACTGTGAATGGCCCTGACTGTTAATCTTGTTACACTTGTTGGTTGTCCATGTAAAGTTATACTTCTGAGGAAATAGCTTTTATCACGAAGAAACAAGACCTCATTGAATCTCAGCCTCAGGTAGAACTCAAATATTACAATACGCAAGTTCCTCAATGTCTCCCTGACATATATTGAAGCAGTTTTGCTCTCTTCACAATATTCAAAGCTTAGAAACAGCCTTGTGAAGGCTTGGCAATCTTTAGTGATGCCATGGGTGAGGCAAAGTAGTTGAAAGGTACTTCTGACCTGTATCCAGAATGAACAGGAGCAAAGTAAGTCATTTTCCCTATTTAGATGCTGCAAAAGTGTATAAAAATACACAAAGGTTCTTTCCTTTTAAATATGATCAAATTTATGATCTCCACATTTCTAAAAGCCCATTTTGTATCTGTAGTGTTTCTTTGATGAAAGAGAAAAAGTATGAATTATCTTTGAATATGGCATAAATGTTTGGAGTGGGAAATTGGGACTTGCTCCTTAACTTAATTCTGCCAACAAGCAGGCAAGAAGATGACCTGAATCTCAAATTTCATCATCCACAATGAAAATATGGCTATATTTCTTCTTTTGATCATTAGAAGGATGGGGGGGGGAGAGTTATGTGTGATTCTGTAACTCTTCTGTTTCACTTTCTGTTGGAGAACTTACTGTTCCCTGCTGCCCTTGCAATTAAAACAAGTTCAGTGGTCAGCAGACATGTGGAACCTAATGGCTCAGGAAAGAAAAGTAATCCTGCACCTTTTTCTTTTTTTTTTTTTTTTTAAATCATTGGCATTTTTTGTGTGACACAACAAAATAGATAAACCGGAATTTTATAAAAGTCCTTCTGCTACTAGATGCCAACATTTGGGTGCGGCAAACTTTTTGGTATGACTTTAACTTACTTTTTGGAAGCACTGGGAGCAGTGAGGGCTAAGTTTAGTTTGCAATCAACTAGGACACTAGGATTCAAAGATACTTCCCAAAAATCTTGCTGCTGACCTTGCTGTTCCTAGTTGTGACATGAGAAGATGAATGCTTACTAGTATCACATTGAGATCTGGTTAAAAAGCTCTGAAAAAGGCCTAAGTGGTGTTTATACCTGTCTAGATATCAATTCCTTTCCTGAATTGCAATATAGTTCGAAATTGACCAACTTCAACCAGAGAAGGAATATAACAAATGACAAGGCAGTACAGATGATGCATTTCTTGAGGATTTTCAGTGGCATTTACATGCAACTTTCCTGGCAAGCAATGAGTTAGTTACATCTCACTTGCCTGGACATGTTTCTTCAGGTTGTCTGACAAGAAGTTACTTCCTTGCCTGATATTTCCCCAACCCATTCCAAGAAAACCTTTGCAGAATGAACTTGCACTGAAAATAATTCCAAGATTTCATCAGTTCGGAGGACAGGCTTATTTTTGTTGTTTCCCTTTTCTAGTGTGGAACTAGAATTGTGGAGCCACTTTATACCGGCAACAAACAACATCAAAAGTAGATTATTTTTTTCTGTTCTCTTTCATTCTGTTTTTTTGGAGCTGGAATTTCCCCATTTCTATTCACCTCCTGAAAAAAAAAAAAAGCCACACTAACCTGCCAGTGACATTTAGAGATGAAAGCATTTTGTGCCAGCAGCAACCAGGCATGATCACTGCAGTGAACCAGTTTATTAAACTTGTGTTTGAATCCAGCTGGCACAGTGAAGAGTGACTCAACTTCTCCCTGTGGCAGTCACATCAGCGCACATTTGCTGCCTGCCACCTTCACTGGCTTGGCTGGTCAAATAAAACTTATCCTCCTGGGCCAGGTCTGAGACCTGTAGCACGTTTTAATGGCCTGACGGAAGGCACGAGCAGCTCCGTACGTCTGGCACTGTTACTCAGACATCAGGGGCTGGATTCGGACTTCACAGACGTGCCGCAATAGTGTAACATGATTTGACATGAGCTGCTTGGCTTAATCCAACTGAAAGCCAACAGAAGTGTGATCCTGGTTTGAATCTATCTGTTCTGTCTTATTCTTGGCCTCTGTTAGCCACTAAATTTCTGTGAGGGACTATGGTGGGTCTGTGGCTTCCCTGACAGAGAGTGTGGGAACAGAGTTTGGCCTTGAAGATATTAAGGTATACTCCTGAGAAAGAAGGGAGTAAAGGAGTATCCAGAGATATTAAGGTGTACCCATGAGAAAGAAGGGAGCAAAAGAGTTAACAGTGATGATAGCATAATTTGCCAGTGATATGTTACTATTGCAGCCTGTAACCAGTAGCAAAAAGACACTTGAGCTGGTAAAGACTATATAAAAAAGCATTTGTGGCCATAAATGGAGGGTGCTGTTTGTACAGAAGAACTTGGTCTATGTCGTTTGTCCATCTCAACTGTGACAAATTTCCATCTTCTATTATGCCTTTTCCAACAAGGCCATACTTTACTGGCATCTTCCAACTCCATTAATCTCTTTGTCTTTGGTCTGTGTGACCAGGTGTAGCTGGTGACCTGCGACCCTTATCCCCCAAAAGCAGTTGCTGATGTTTGTGAAAATTTGTGTCTGTTTGATGCTGCTGCCACCCTTCACTTGCTGTGGGTCTGCTGCTGGATATTTTTAGTTTGTTATTAAAGTTTAGCTTGGAAAAAAGTAATGGAGGAATTTGATGTAGTCCTAATGAAAGAGGGACATTACCATGTTGTTTGGTGGTACAGCAAGCTGCTGAAGCCAACTTGTCCTCCTTCATATGGAGCTTTCTTACTTTCTGACCTGCCTTTGAACCTGTCTTTGGTAGCTGCCACTCCCTCACCATTTGTTTTTGCAGGCTAATCAAGCTTGGTGGATGGATATGCAGGAATTTCCTGGAGTCCGAAAGGACATTTTTGACAAATTCTGAATATATCAGATAGGAAGAACAGACAGTGTGTAATGGCATGTCACCAATAGCTAACACATTACCACGTCCAGTCAGATGATGGCTAAACATGCAGCTACTTGAACTGATCACTTATCTCTAAAATCATATGGGGAAACCAAACCCTTCTGAAATTCCATGGGTTTTTCTTATTAAGAAGTGCAAACATATTGTTGGTTAGGTTGCATGATTTTTTTTTTTAATTCATGGCCTGACATCTTGTTCCTCACATAAAAATAGTTTTCACCAGATATGTAAAGGTTTTCTTTCAGACTTCCATAAAAGCAGGGATGGGGATATAGTTAAAAGTAATGTAGTAATAATTTCTTATTTCTGATGTTTTAAATCTGTGAATTGTTATTATAATTGCAAAAAGCATACAGGTATGAAGTATTTGTGGTATCTCTTGGTCTTTCTGGAAGTACAATCCAGACTCTATGCTGATTTAAAAACAAAAGTCATAAAGCCAGTTTTATGGCTGCCTGTAGTTTGAGGTAAAGGTGGGTTAAAAAAGATGTATACTTTATATATTTTTCCCTGTGTATGATTTTATACAGTACAAGAATTCTTAGTTTAATGTAATTACTCTATAAAAATAGGATGAAGAGAGTATTGATTATAGTATTTGTATATACTATAGTATAGTAGGATGTGTAATAAAAGAAACTATAAGAATGGCTACTGCTTTTTGAAATAATTCTGCTTTACTGTATATTCTCTGTTCTTCCATATGTATTCACTTCTGCAACTGTGGGGATGTGTATGAGTGTGTCAGGAACAGCTCATGATATACATATCAGTTCTTGTAATAAGGAAAAGTGAAATGTAGGTGCGAGTTCCCTGTTGCTGCAGTAAACCGGTCAAGTCTACTTCTGGTGCTGTATTGCTGTCAGTGTTGTTTATTCTAAAATACAGGGCAGGATGCCGTGGTTATCAGGAAATTCCAGCAGTTTTCGCAGTTGGCCATTTCCCTTGGGGGTTAGAAGGAAACTTCTAAAATTCTTTGTGTCTAGACCAAGCTGTGGCAACCAGCTACTGCTGGGAAAAACTTCTGAATGCCAGTGAGGTCCTGTGTACTCCATCCATCTCTGTCCCATGGTTGAAACATAAGCATGGCTTTGCCAGTAGCAGAGGAGTGGAGATGAAGTCGTATCTTCCTTCCGCAAGCTCCACCCTGCCATCCAGCTGAGACCACCTACAGGTATGTACAATGTCAGGATACAATAGAAAAGTTCACTAAGTGTACCTGCATCCAACCATAAAAGATACTTTTTTTACCACTGGACTGAGAATTCAATACAAATGTGGAATGAGTAATACTCTCACAACTGGAGTGTTTATGAGGAGGGCTGAGGTTGATGTGGATAAAGGGGCAGATGGTGATATAAGTTGTCCTTATTATCCTGTTGAAGCTCTTAGTTTGCACCAGCAGAGGATCTGCCCATGAAGTGTTTTGCATAAATCAGGCAGACTTTCAATAATTTGTACTAACAGCCATCTAATTCATTGCAGAAAACTGGATTTCACAAATCAGTAAGAGAAACTGCTTAAGAAGCAATTGGGAACCATGCATCACCAAAATATACTTAGTTAATTTGCTCTGACAGGCTTGGGTGGTGGTGGTTGTTTATAGTGTTGTAGTGCACTGGAATTCATTTCGCAGACTGTGACCCTGTTTATAGTAGGTGCTGTATAAACGGAGAGCAGCATGGCAGCCTGTGCCTGAGCTTTCAGTCAGAGGGCAAAACAGAAGGGAGGAAGTGAAAATGGAGAAGACAATGGGAATACAGGGAGAACAGTGTTAGTGTGCATGCAAAGGAGTGATTTCAGCATGCTTTAAGCCTTACTATCCTGCAGCTGAATCACTACTGCGTTTTGGAGAGGGGGTGAGGTTGGTAAAAGCTGTGTTCTGATAATACTTCTGGGAAGATTTTGCTTTAGAAGCGGTAATGTGCCCAGCATGTCCTGGAGGGAGAGGTTTGCAGATGAAAATTGTCAGCAACCAAGTGGTTTAGTATTCTGAGAAGAGCACAGCGTGGTTTTGATTCAGTCTGAAAAAGAAACTTAGTTCTGCCTCCTGCTTCTTCAGAAGTGATATGTCCTCTAGGCTGGCACTGAAGAAGGGACATGCACACATGTGCCTTGCTCAGTTAAGTATGCTGCCTAAATCCTAGTAGGTAATAGCACTAACTGTTAATACAAGCTTCTGTTTGTTTTGTAAACTTAAATACACTGTGGAGAAACTTGACTTCATCACCTCAGTAGAGGCTAATTACTTAAGCATCTTTTGGGGGACCCATACCAAATATAGGTAACCTAAATTCCACCTAACACATCTCTACCTTGTGTTTTATGTTTAGATATTTCTGAAGGTTTATGCCACAGATTGTGACACAGGAGCATAGGTGGATCTGAGGCTCTCTGGTATGACGTATAGTGCTATAATGCCTGAGATATACATTTGACCCTTGCCTTTAAGCCTTCGCATATTGGGGACCTGAGAATTTTGTTTTCTCCGCTGGCAAATGGTAATACAGAAGCTCAGTCTCCACCTGCTGTGCAGAGGAAGACCAGATTTGCCATCTGTTGAGCTTAGATGTTGATCGCAATCACAACCCTACAGAGAAGACTATGGCATCCTAGACTCTCTCACCTGCAACATGGAAAATTAGGTCTGCTGCTTGGCCCAAGGGCTTATTGATATCACCTGGCCCTAAAATGGTGTTAGGAGACTGATGCTGGTAAGGAAGGAGAGCTGAAAGGAGCTTGACCTCATTACTGCTGGGCAGAGAGGGTATGTGGATAGGGTGAACTTGGACAAGTAGTAATATTAAGTTCTGGCTCTTGAAGACATCTTGTGCTTCAGACTACTTGCAAGATCTCCCACCTCAGAAGAAGACAGACCACAGGTAGGGAGAATTCTAAAGACTTGTCCTGATCACCGAGGAGGCTTATGGGCAGCACCGAATTGAAAAGAGATGCTTAGGTTTCTGTTTTGTAAAGGTATGGTTGCCTTGAATAAAGGTATTAATTCAGAGTTTATTGATTAGTACTGTAAACTCTGTAAAATATTCTACATAATACCATAAAATGTTAGCAGTAAGAGACTCATTGCAGTCTCTTTCTGGTAAAGCTGTGCTGAGATAGTGGTGAGCCTGCTTGCCTTATGAGATACTCATGGAGGCAGGATGGTTGGGATTAGTGAAATAGCCATAAGTGTTGTTTTACTTTATGGACTCTGTAAGGGATATCATCAAACATACCTTTCCTAAACCCTTTGATGTATTATTGTGTTCACTGTGATAGTGAAGGATAACTCGTAGTCTTTATTGCAGGGAAATGTAATGCAAAATAGTGTTGTGTCATAGATTAAAAAAACCCCATATAAATCAACTGGATACACTGAGGGTTTTGTTCTGTAATTAAGTAATCTTTTCTCATGTTTTTACACAAATAAAACATTTTCTTGTTCATTTTTATTCAGGGTAATGATTTATGTCTTTGGCATCCTGTACTGATGCTGTAGGAGCTCAGAGATGTTCATTGTTAGGCTCAAAGTATTGCAATAATTCTGTTGCTTTCTGCCTCCATGTGTAATTTTCAGTCATAGATTTACAGCTATGCACCCCATGGATCCTCATATTAAATTGCCTCATCTGCAAAAACAGATATAAATGAGTCCCTTGGCTGTTTCTTCATAGTTGTAACGCTGTTACGCAGCCTGCATATGGCCTGCACACGAGAATACTCGCTCCTATTGATGTAAGAGCCAAGTCAAGTTATTGCCACTGTCTGTAGGTGCACTTTCTGTACAATTGTTTTTGTGATAGCATTATCCTTATTTCATATTGTCCTTTAATCTGTGTTAAAAGCAGATTGGAGGTCTGTGTTGCAGAAACCTTTGCAGAAAGTGCTCAGTTATGTTCCCCCAGAAGCCAAACATCTTTCTTGAGTACACTTAATTTGATTAATTTTTTTTATGGTCAACTTCGATAGTCACCATATGTTGACCAATAATTGTGAACAACTTGGGTTTTGAAACCACTTGTGAGTTACTGATTAAAAGCTGGTTTAAATTTAAAATAATAAGTGTTTCCTGAAAGACAGTTTTTCTGTACTGTAGAATAAAACAGTAAATCATTTGTATCTTTTAGGAGTATTCTAATGAAAGTTTCTTAGTCAAACATGATCCATTTTCCTATTATAGAAAAAAACAAACTATTGATTTTGTAAGTTTCACTTCTGGAAACTTGGCCTGTTATACAAAAATCAGATTAGGTTCTTATGGATTCATGCGTCATCCACATATAAGCATGCAAAAACCACAGTTGGAATCAGCTGATATTATTCTTTCTAGTTGATATTTTTTTCTTAGATGTTTTGGAAATGTGTAATCCAGACTTTTTTTTTTTTTTTTCCCCTGTAGCCTCTTTTTATTGTTTTGTGGTAGGTGATTGAAAAAAAATACTGTTTTATCTAGAAAATAAGCAGATACAGGCTGAGCAAGATGCAGGGATACCTATAACAGAAGCATGGTTGTAGTTTATGAAACAGAGCTTTTTTTCTTTTCTTGCCAAAAAGACAACAAATAAAAAAATATAGAGAATTTTTGAAATTTCTAAAATTTTGATGAGATATAAAATTACTCTTTTCTGGGTTTGTTTCTTTATGCAAAATCAGTTTTCCTTCTTTCTCTGGTTTAAATTATACTTCTCTGTGCTTTAGTAAGTGTTGGTTTCGTGTGCATATCACTTGTGATTTGAACATAGTTGCTTTTGGCTGAGATGTGTGAGACCAGTTTCTCTGGCCGCTACCTTTCCACAATGCAGGCTGCAACAGGTATTAATTTTTTTGCAACCTGGTGTTCACTTGCTCCTTCACACCTTCTTGGAGGTCCTTCAACTCTTTCTTAGTCATATTATTGGCCACAAATAGAGAAGCCCAAATATAGCACTGAATATGATCTCTGTGCGACTCCATAAAGAGGTATGTCTCCAATCTGAGAAGGTGGTTGGCATTGGTCTACAAATTAAATTTGAGGGGCAAGTGTCTTATTTTTGGTCACTGGTTATATCAGTAGTGGAATAACAGTTTGATATTTAAAAAAAAAATATCTGTCTTAGAAATGTTTAATTAGTTAAATCAGTGCTGGAGTGCCATTTACAATTTTTAAATGTTTTCTGTACATTAATTTGTCTAATTATAAAATCAGAATAGTTACAACATTAAATGTACAATGTGTAAGGTAATGATATAGTAATATTAGAGACGTTCCTTTGGAAAAATGAATTGTACCCCTGATTGACAAAGTAATTACAAAATACCTTTCCCGTTCTCTATTTTTTTCCACTCATCAGTCACCGGTATTTCACAGATTCATGAGAATAGGAAAGCCATTTCCTCAATTGCTGATTTCTTTTTCTTACTTCTCCTTTGCTGTTCTTATACTTGTCTAATTATGCTGCTTTTCCCTTAAATTATTCTTATAATGGAATAGTCCTTTTGTTTGAACCATATGCGAGTACATAATGATTCTTCATTAGTGGTATAAACATAACGGCTTTGGGTTCTTCATATAGACAAAGATACTTGATCTTACCATCCCTTTGCATTTACTTCTTATGATCAACGATGCATTACAAGTTGCTTTCAGGTCTATGAAAAATCATCTATTATGTCCTTTTGGGAAAGCGAAATGTTCTCAATGGCTCTGCTTAAAACCTTTGTGCCCCATGCACATACAAAAAAACAAAGGCTGAAGTGGGGGGGACGGCTAGACACCAAGGAGTCACTATATGTGGTATTTTTTTTTTTCCTTTTGACTGCTTAAAAAGATAAGTGGCCAAGAGCGAGTCAAGTGTTGTTTCTCTATAAATTGTGTGCCAGCAGGTTTATCGCTAAATGCTGTGGGTTATGTTGAGTGGAATAATCAGGAGGAAGAAAGGGAGGCTAAAATAACAGAGTGGTAGGACTATTTTGACTCCACAATCAAACCCTCCTTGACTCTTGCCCTTTGGGTGGAAAGTGCTTATGTTACAAAACAACATGAGGTCAAGCTCTGGTTTCTGCTGTTAGTTTCTTTCTTGCTGATCTATTCTGAGGGCGTAGTTGCCTCATGTATTTGCCGTCTTTGCTTTTGTGTTAAATGTTACGTGCTATTACATTTTGGGTGATAAGAATGGCAGTCGCTTTTCCTACAGAGTGTAAGAAGAATTGCCAAATTGAAGAGTGAAAAATTGCCTAGGTGGCATTGAAGAGCCATGCCTAGGCACAGTAGGAAGATATCTTGAAAACACATGCGAGCATCCACTTCTCAAATATCTTCTTCCCTCAAAGACAGTGTATGGTGTTAAGGCTATTTTTACAGTTATGAAGTCAGTATATTTAAAAACTGTATCTTTTTGGTGCATCCAATTGATTTGTAGCACTCTTTGAATATTCTCCTGAGTTCTTTTGAAAAGATACATCGTACCTGGTCTAGTCTTCAGCTTTCTTTCTGAACTCCCATCAGCTTAGGATGACAACTGCTTGGTTAGTGATCCAGTGATAGACCTGTGATGTGGAAGAGGTGTAGGAGCCCGAGTGTATTATTTAATGGCTGTGGTACAGTGGAGGAGGCCCCTGCCAGGAAGCAATAAAGCAGTTATTAGGTAATGACTGTGGAGTCACCATGTATAAGGTTAAATTGATATATGTAAATCACTGACTTTAAGATGCCGAAGCTGCCTCTTGGCGCCCATCTTTTTTTAAACAAGTGGGGATCAAATAGTTACTGTTTTGATAAATGGTATGTAGCTAACCTACATTAAAGACCTTAAGGGAGTTGAGCTCTTAAATTCCTTTGAAATGTAATGGAATATAGGCAGCAAGTGGTGTTTCTTTTAAAAATGTCCCTGGCTTATTTGCTTTTATTAAACTGCTTTTGAAAATCATGTGCAAAGACTTTTATATGTTCTATGGCTGTATGAAAGTAGCGTAGGCACAGGGTGTACATGCAAACAAGCACATCTGACTTGAAATGGGTGTTGGCAGTGGCAGAAACTAATGCAAACCAATTAAAATTAACTGTTGATGGCTTTCTGCTGTTGAGTCTAACACTTATGGTGCATAACATTGATTGCTGTTTTTGGAGGTCTCTGGCCAGTACGTGTGGGATCATTTGAACAGCAATGTTTCATATGGGCTTGTTGTTTGGTATACATAAATATTACTTGAAATAGTTTATTGGAGGCCCAATTCCTGCTGCATATGTGATCCCTACATCAGAAAATTATATAGGAACGTGCCTGAGTAACTCACTTGCTGCTATACTTCTGTATTTCAGGGAAATACTTATATTTAGCAAAGCTGTTATACATGCTAAACAACATAAACTATAGTGTGATTATCATTATTACCCAAATTCAAAAGATATTAAGTCAGCCTACTTGCATAGCACATAGTATTAGAGTATCTATAAACCTTTATCCATACAGTTCATATATGAGTGGATATGTCTGTGCAAAATAGATATAAAAGAGATTTTACAGGTCTCTGCTAGCTGCAACTTCACAAACAAGACCTGAGATTTTTTTTTTTTTTAGGAATGTATAATTATTTCCACTTTTGAACCTCGAGATGCCTTTTCCTTCCTTGTAAATGTCGATGTTTTGTATTGCTGTACATGAAGTCTGTTTATAGGAGTTAAACCCAACAGGATTTTTTCTTCAGGCTGGTACAATTGGGGGGCTAAAAAAAACCCTGAAACAATTGGTGTTCCTTCCAAAAATATTTGTAGAATAGTGTGAATTTGCTAGATTGCAATCTGAAACATTTGCCTTTCATTTGCAATGGAAACCACTGGAGGGTTTTTCTTGGCCACACCCAGGACTCTCTGAACAATGCTAAATCATACAAATATTAAGAAATAAAAGCAAAACATTAGACATCTGTCAGGCTTTAAAAAAAGGAAAGTTTTCTTCATATGGTAGTTCACATGTGAAACTGTAACTAGTCTGAGAATTGAATCTGCTATGATTAAAGACTGTAACTGATACTATTCTTATCATTTGTGCTTGGAAAGTGTGCAACATTGTAACAAGTGAATAAAATACAAAACAATGGCAATCTGCTTTTCTTAAAAGATGTGTAGAATTAGGTTTCTGCACAGGCTTGCAGTTAATCTTAGGTACTCTGCTACCTGAACAGGTGATCACAGGGGAATGTGCTTGCTTTTGTCTGTGAAGGTACATGCAATAAATGCACAGTAGACATTTAAATGAAGTCTTAATGTAATCATGTAAAAGAAATGCAATTAAAATGACATCAAACCAGATGTTATTTTTTTGTTAATAGAATTTTTTAATTATGTGAGTGCAAATTTTGCAAGTGTTCAGGTATAAGTTCAGATGTAGATTTGGAAGTCCAGCTGTAAAGTTAAAACAGGAGAAGTACCTTCATCAGAGTTATACAAACCTATATAATCAGCATGAAAATATTTTTGTACTGCCACATGTGATATATCATTGCTTTGCTATATAAACACAATTAAAGAGTGCCTTGGGGACTCCCTCAACAAGAGATTAGACAGGGAAACAAGACCAGCAATTCTAACACTTTGCATCTGATGACTTAACCAATCCAGACAGGCTTTCGTTCCCAAAGATTTCTGTTCCCTGAAATATGCATTATAAGAATGCACAAGTGCAATTGTCTAATGCTTTAGGTCACAGACATCCAGGCTTTTATATTCTGCTGTGTCAGTAAAAGAAATAATGTGTAACCTTTCCATGGGCACACATAATTTTTCGTTTCCCTTTTCCCCCTCTTTTGTTTTTTTACCCTGTCAGAGATTAGCAACAATTTAGACTTCTGAGTGGAGCTAATTGCTGAATGCTGTCTAAACCACTTCAGACAAAATGATGTTGCTTAGCAAAGAGGTGCCATTTAAATTCCTAAGTTAACTTCGCTTATTTTGTCTGGAATAGGTTAAGGAAGGATATTGTCGGCAGGTCTGGAGAAGGTGGGCATCTCTGGTGAGGAGGGTCGGGATGAGTAACTGCGAGCGCTTCAGGGAGCATCACCTTCCTTTACAGAAATAGTGTTTTGCAGAGCATGTATCAAGTAACCACATAATCAGTTTGAAACTTGAAAGGTAGTGTCTTAACTCAGATAATTGCTTGTAGTCATTTAGGTGATTCTTTCCTATGCATTCTAATGCTGACTAATACTCTAGATTTACTAGTTTTGGATAATAAATTCCCATTTCTTGTGCTTTTTAAAATGATATGTCAAATGCTGTATGAAACTTTGGCTTTTAAAAATTCATTATAGAGGAAAATAATATTGCAAAATTTCAATTTTCAAAATTTATTGCTTTTGATAACATTCGATAGAATAGAAACATGTTAAACTAGTTCAGAATCCTCTCTTATGCCTTGCTGTGCAATCCATTGAATAATTTCAATGATCTTTTGCACCCTTTGTTAGCTACAAATCCCTAAATATATACTATTTATGCTCTCAACTTTGATTTTCTAGTAATAAGTCACAACAAATTCAGCTCAAAATCTGAAAAGCAGTTTTGGCAGTGTCTCTTGGAGGATAAAGAAATTCCATTTAGTTAACTTTCTGAGCTTTGATGCAGGCTGTGTTTTGGATTATAAAATTCTTTTCCAAAAATTCCAGATGATTAAAATAATTTTTAAAAGAGAACTTATTTTTTCTTGGCTTGAATTATTTTAATTGTAATAATAGAATCACAGTAAAAATATTAGGCAAAAAATATCCATTCACGTGCCAAATACTAGAATGCATGCTGCATCGTACTGCGCAAAGTCATCATATTAGGTTGGATTCAGTCTTATCATGGGCAGAAGGCAGAGATCACCTTTTCAGTGGGTTGTTTGGGTCTCCAAACTTAGCCCCACCTTTGTCAAATATTGTTTCTATTGTTGAGAAGGGCTAGTCAATCAAATGGGAATGAATATTTGATGAGATTTACATATCTTGCAAAAGCAGAGATTCTTATGTATTTATAATACTTTTTTTGTATCTGTCATGTGCGTACAACAGACCTCGTCCTCTTTCAGTTATTATGGTGGTCATATGCAGCCATTCTTGAAGAGCTTTCTCTCCCATATACATCCTTACTTAGTGTCCAAACAACTGGAGACAAAGTTAGTTTTTACAATACAGTCAGTGTAATGGACTCAAAATGACAGAACATGACCACCTGACAAATGGAGTGTGGGAGCTGTCTGCAGCTGTTGGCTGTTAACCAAGAGCACTCATAGCTCTACAGCTTTGTAGTTAACTTCTTTTCCTTCCCCATGCTGCACCTGATATGCAATGATTCTCTAAAACAAGTTTTATTAACAATTCAATTGTCCTTCTGCTACCCAGAGATTTCCTTTAAAGCAATAAAATTTCCTAGTGGCCTCATCCAAATGACTACCCAAAGGGTCAAAAATCCTAATTAGTTGGTTGTGAACATTGCTTAGTTTCAGAAATGGATTTTGTGCGTTTTATAAACTAAATCCAGATGAAAAACATGTCCTTTTTAATCAGCTCCGTAGGCTTTTAAGAGTGAAAAGTCTGAGAGAGCAGTAAGTAGGAGTGGTGACATTAAAAGCCTGTTTGTTCACTGTCCCTCGGCCTCAGTGCAGATGAGAGCATTTGGTGAGTTGAAACCTTAAGGCATGAAGCAAAATGAAACTTTGAAAAGAAAAATATACAAACATGGTATGTATTTACTTACTTGATTCCAGAGAAGTAACTTTAATTCAGAAATATTGTACTGTTACATCTGAAGCCTTCAACAGTACTGCAAAGTGATGAAATGTTTAACATTTTTGCTAACTGTCCACGAATATTCAGTAGCTAAAAAATAAATAGCAAATGGTAAGGGAAGGAAATGGATTTTTAAGCCCCATTTAAAATTTAACCTTGTGTTTATTAGTATCAATCCATAATAGTAATACTTGTATTTGAATATACTGTTACCAACAAGGAACATTTGGTGTATTTGGACGTGCTGTGAGATCCGGGCAGCTGCTGTAGCTTAGCCATTTTTAAATACTTAATAAACTGGCACTCTTAAACCTGACTTATTTATTATTATAGATATAAAATCCTGCAAAAGAAAGCCAGATGTTTAGGGAAAACAATTTGGCTTGAGGGTTTTGACCTGTGGATCCTGCTATTCATTACAAGATTTCCAATTCCTATTCCCAGTATCTGTATTTTTTATTTCTTCTGATAAGGCTACCAAAAATTCTTGCAGTTCACCCATTCTCCACATAAATGAGTTGAATGGAAACTGTAAGTAATAAAACGTATATGGTTTATATACTTGCTTCAAGAGCTACTGTGTTTTCAAGAGTAATGTGAGTTTTATTTTTTTTATGCAGGAAGAGCAGAGTTGCTTTTGAAAACTTTGTTCAGATCAAATCCCAGAAAGTAAGCTTGTAAAGTAGAGTTTCGGTCTTCAGAACACTGTTGCAGATAATATGCTCTGGACCCAAGTTTACTCCATATGACTGAACTATGTGACTGCTGTCATTATCTGACCCAATTTTATGTTGCTTTCATTCTGTCTCTGAAAAGTTCCACCAACTTCAGTTTGTTTGTGTTTCTCTTTCAAATGTATCATCCTCTCCTCACTGGCATTGTTTCATGTCTTTGTCTTTGCTCTTCTATTGAAATCTCTCTTGCACTTCAAATTTCACGTTCATGTACATTGAATGGTGGCCCTCATGGAAATTCTTTTTGAAAGCTTATGCTAACATTAATTTAATATGAATGTATCACAAGAAGGTTGATCATCTTGAGTATTGTATTTGCCCAAACTGGATTTCATTAGGAGTTTTGTAGTATTTAAAATGTTTGTCTATTTTTATGTAGCATTTATGATGTTTGTATAGAATGAAAGCAAGCAGCTCTAGTTGCTTAACTGTAGGCATTTAGTCATCCTATAATGGCTCCATCTCACTAGTGACAACCGTTGGCTGAATTGTCAGAGACTTGTAGTTCATGTGTAAGATTTTGTTAAATTTTATCTGTGTGATGTTCTAATTAAAGGAGTTCAGAAGTTAAAATGATAAAGGCAGAAGTAATCATGGCCAAGCAGAAAGTAATTGTGTCTTAGAAAATAGTCTCATCAACTATCAATAATGACTGTTTAAAATTCAAGAAAAAGTAATAATGGAAGAGTGGGCATGGATGTGAGTTAAAGGTAATGCGAGGGTTAAGTCTCCTCAATGAATCATCTCCTTTTTGTCATTTCCCTCTTCCATCTTGAAATTCATCCTCCTTCTTCCCCATCCTCCAGAGTCTAAATTGATTTGCCTGCTTAGGTTGAGTGACAGGTGCGTATAGGAAGAAGTACCTGTTTATAAAAGAGCGTAGGGACATCCAAATTGATTCAGTACAGCAAATTTATTGGATCAGAGTATTGGAGAATAGTGCAATTTCTGAAAAAACTAGATGTCTTTATCCTTAAATTTGACCCTTTGTACCACACATACCTGCTGATTGAAAAAAAACCAATCTATTATCCATGGTTGCTTCTTAAATAATTTATGAGAAGGGACATAACCCACAAATGTTTTCCCATATTCTACAATCACACCTACTATTACACCTCCCAACCTTAATCAAAGGTTTGTTTCTGGTCTGCAAGCTCTGGCTGGAGCAGGTGTAAATGGAAAGCAGATTTCTGAGCCGTGAGCCCAGCAGCTAACAACTTCCTGCCATAGTTGCTCATACATTCCCTGTAGGACTTAAATATAGTTCCTTAAATGCATTAGTGGTATAGCTGGATAAGGACCATTACCAAGGTGATAGTTTAAGCAGAATACTATGTGTTGTACTGAGATTCCTAACTGCTACCTAGGAGTATCAAACTGATACCTAGCAGTACCTAACTGGATACTATGCTCCATACAGAACTGGTGTGATTTTTAGGGGCAAACGTATTGTGTGGTAGTGATACAGTTCCAAAACTATGTAAGTGTGATTGTTTTCAGATACGTGGTTTTAGAAGTCAGGGTCTCATCTGCTCCAAAAAGAGGTTGCATAGGATTTCAGAGAGTGACTGAAGCTCCTTGACAAGTCAATTGAGTGCAGGTTGGTTAAGACCAGCTGATAATGAAGCAAGAAATAGAAAGCTCAATGCACCGCTGTGCTTAAATTGGATTTTATTGATGATCATGTCATTAGTTTCACTGAAAGGAAAGACTATTTGCAGGCACAAATTTCCCCCTTTAGGTTGTTTGCTGGATGTAGTTGTTTCTGTTGCACCCTCAAGGTCTTTGCTATGTGATAGCTTTTCACCTTTGTATTTTCATGTTTAGACTCAGCCTAGATGCCTTCAGCCAAATTTTGAAAGATCCCAGGCACAACAAAATCAGACATTATATTATTTGAGTTAGATTGTCTAGTTAGTTGTGGTAAAGTGTCCAGCATTTTTGACTGCAGAAGTTCCTGCAGTATAATATAGATAATACAGGATTCTGATTTTTTTGGATCTATAATCTCAGCTTTTAAGTTCAGAAATGTTCATATGGCATATGAAAGAGAATGGCATATTTGTACAGGTCACCTGCAAGTAAATCTGGATACAAAACCAGAAGAGATTTACAATCAAAATATAATGTAAATTAAGTGCAAGTTAATATGTTTTGAAAATAATTGTATGTTACTGTGCTGTTATGTGGTCTGTATTAAAATGCAGAGAAAAGGGGTTTGCAACCTTCAGATTAGCATGCTTTTCACCAGGATATCAATAAAACCCTAATGCCAGCCTTGCCTGTGAATAAAATACCTATAAACACAGTATATAACACGTTTTTACATAGTTGACCTGTAGAACATTTCCACGTGTTTTTCATTTATGTGAAACTGTTCTCTCTTACTAGACTTCATTCATTTTTTTAAAACTTGATTTAAATAGAACAGACACCTTAAATATCTTAACAAGCATAGTTGACCTTTTTGTGGAATTCTTCAAAAAGGATTATCTGCAGCTGCTGTGCCGAAGGTGTGCTTAGATCTGGTTTGTGGAACGAATAAGGTAGAGGAATCCTCAGAAGAATTTATGCAATTAGAGTGTAAAAGTTAGACACGGGGGAAAATATTGGCACCAGTCAAAGAAGTGTATGTGGTGCATGTAATTTCCCAGCAGTTGTGCTGTAGTGAACTCATACGCACAATATACTGGTTAACTGGTAATAGGAAGCCATTGTTTTCTTTACAGATCAGAAACATTAACTTCTGGCATGCCACATATGCACGTGCATAATGTAATAACTTAAACATATATCGCTGTTGTAAGGCAGGTGTGAAACAAGGATATTCAAGTTGAAAGATCCTACAGCAAGCTATAGAGTCAAGAGGATGTGTGGTCTGAAAATAGGCAATATAAATGTTTTAATGGATTGATTTAATTCCGTTATGTGAAAAATATAAATCTACATACATAAATTTAATACTTAGTCTTATTTTGTTTTGTGTGGTGGGTTTTGTTTGGTTTTTTTGTTTGTTTGAGTTTTGTTTTGTTTGTGGTTTTTTGTGCTTTTTTAAAAAAAAAAAAATTCTGGTTTTTGGGTTGGAAAAAAACAAGTTACCTTTTGATAAGTTTTTATAGATGTTCTTGTTTTTTCTTTAGCTGTGAAAGTACTTGTAGTTTTTCAGGCTGCATTATATAGCTACGTTAGGAAAAAAAAATAGAACCTTGCATGCTTGGTCTTAAAAGGAATTGTTTGTACCATTTCTGAGAGGAGAATTCCTATTTAGTATTTTAAAACCAGATTAATTTCTATTATAGTTAATGGGCCAAACAAAGTCTTTGAGATTTTTAGTCATGTTATATTATTTTGATAACTTTTAGTATATGTTGTTGCTCTGTTCCAGCTGCTGAAAGCACCATCTGTCTGATGACAATCTGTACTATAAGTAGTCTTACTCATTTCAAGGTGTATGTTCATTTCCTTCTGGTAAGGGGATGATCTTTCTCTGGCTCATAAACCCCAAAGCAGCTCTACTATAAAAGTAAAACTGAGGAGTAATTTAGCCATATTATGATCTTGGATTTGGAGTTTGTTCTGTCGTTGTTGCTAAGAACTTTCAGAACAACAGATGTTTTAAATGTACAACACGAGATTTTAAATATGAAACAAACCCAATGGATAAATCACAGATCCAGGGCTCTGTAAACTGCCTCTGTATGACAGAAAAATTATATTCAAAATCATTGCGGTATAAAACATGTCTCGTGCTGCCTTAAAATTTCCTGTATAAGAGAGTAAAATATTTATACATAGGCTATATCTGTTTCAAAATCCTTAAACTGAAGATTAGGATAATTTGCAGAAACCATATATGTTTTTTCCTAAATAGTCTGGGTAGGTGTTGTTTGGGTTGGTTTTTGTTTGCTTGGTTTTTTTAACTTGGTAAGAATTCTTCTATGTAGAAAGTCAGAGCTGATACCTGCAGACTTCATGTAGAAATTACTTCATCTACAAAATCTTGAACAGCTAGAAGGAAAAGGACATTTTAATCTACCTACTCCAGTATTTCTGTTCACAGGGCAAATCTACAGAAAACAATTTTTCTTACAAAAGCACCCCCCCAAAGGAATCTGCTGTTAAAGAACAAGAGACCAAACTCTTCCCAAGTTGTGAAATTGAGGACTTGAAGTCAAGGGTCTCCTTGCTTCCCATGTACGTGTTTGTGAGTTGGCAACATAATGGCTCTGCAGCATATTCTTCTCCCCAGCTGTTAGCAGCAGTAGGGGTAAATGTAGGGGCTCACTCCATATGAGCTATCATTTGTGTCTTTAAAACAGGGTCCTATTGTGGCTGTAACTTTTGCGAATGGTGTGTGAAGCTTTGATGCAGAAGAGATCAGTAGAAGGTTTGCCATTGACTACAGGAGTCTTTGGATCAGGCCTTGAGCTTTTAAGTCTGTAACTGTCATGGAAAATAAATACTGCACTTTAAGGAGCAAGCTCCAGGGTCTCCTAAAAGTAGCTTAAATAGCTCAGAGAGGAGCAGTATAATAACTCCAGCTTTCATATAGTAGGTTCTCACTAGTTTTACATCCTGGGGATACTGCTGGGACTCCCAAATCACTGGTCAACAGTGTAATGATACATGGCAAATTACCTAGGTAATGGCAGTTGGATAAATCACCTCCAGCCAATGCTGGTTAGCCAAGGGAGGGGTGCACTATGTATTAACTGGAACCAATTCCCCAAAGACAACATCAAAGGAAAAATGGACTTGAGAATTTTTTTTTAACCCAATATGATGATTAGTGGTCATTAGTGAAGATGATTTATTTTTCCTTGTGGAAGGGCTAGTGAGTGACTTTAGAAAAGCAAATGTGAATGTTTAACTTTTTACAGAACTTGCTGGAAGGAATCAGAGATTTTGTAGCAGAGCTGTTCATTTCAAGACAGAATTTCCATTTGCATTCTTCAAATAAGGCAAAACAACACAACAGAAAAATTTCAGGAAGTTCAGGATAACATCCAAGGCTGCAAACCAGACACGATGACTTGGCATTATCATTTTGATGAGAAAGAAAGGAAATAAGCAGCAACTACTCCCAAACCTCATAAATGTTTCGCTGGGGGTGACATGAACTTGAAGGTCGAAGTGCTGTCAACTTGGTAGGAATTGAAGGTGCCGAATAGGTCATAGAATCCTGGCAAAGGAAAGTTTTATTACTTGTCTGAGCCAGAGTACAAACTTCTTTCAGAACCAAACCAGAAAGTCAGTTAAAGTCACGGAAAAGCGTTCTATTTTCTTTACGTCTATCCAGAAATGTAGGACACATCTGATGTTCGCAGTTAGATGTGGGAAAGGTGAATGTAGTTCTGGCTGATGCTAGTTATAATAATAATTTGTATTGTCTTAGAACATTTTAAGGTATTTTTTCTGACACTAATGAATCATGTGCTAACAAATTGAGCAGTTAAAGGAATGTGTTAATGGAAGTCAGGTACATTGACAAGCATTAAGCACATCCCGTGTTAGGCAGTGATGTATGAACCATGGTGGTATTTTTGGAACTTCCTTTGAGAAGCATTGTTGAAGTGCTGGAATTATCACCTCTTTATAAATGTACAAGTGGGGAGAATGATTTGTCCATATCTGTTGCGGAGTTCAATCCTACTGGCTCCTGTCTTGCTTTATTGATCATATTGCTATTTTTATTCTTTTGTGGCTTCAGTGCATATAAGTGTATCAATGCAAGATTTTAAAATATTACAGATTGAATAATTAAGATGATGACTCACAGGATCACTTGCATGTAGGCTGCCATCTGAGATTTCTATGATTGTAATACAACATTCAAAGGCCTCTATTTTGTAACTGATATTCATATTCTGTCAAATGAGCTTGTCTTTGTAATGCGACCTTCCCATTTCTGGCTTTCCTGTGATGTTTCTGACAAAAAAATCCAAGATGCTCTTTTAATGCTCTGGTCTGCACTCCTGACTAATCTTTTTTCCTGGTAACCTGGATCCAATGTGGTAAGAGAGCAGCAGGTATGATTCATCATTTACTGTAAAGTGCAGCCAAAACATGAATTCTAAAAATGAGTAGAGGTTGAATGACAGAAGATGAGACTGAAATGGTCATGGAGGATTCATGCTAGCAGCAGAATTCAAAGAACTTAACCTGGTATTTGATCAAAAGAGCCTTTACCTTTTCAGTGGCTTCGAACAGAGGAGTAAACCCATTGATGAATCTTTACCTTCACATAGTTTTCAATGTTTAGGTTATAGACAGAATAATGGCAGTAAATCCCCTAGGCCAGTTGTATTAATGACGTAAGATGAAGTGAGTGTCAGTGTTTATTGCAATTAGTTTCTACTTCTTGGTTAAATACTGTCCAAATGGTGCAGAGGATTAGGCAGATTTTTGTTAAGGATGTGGCTAGAATACAAAGATGTATAGTAGCAAATGAATCTTGACATTTTGAAAGGTTTTGAGTGCTTCAGGATACTTTATTTTTCCTGGTATTTCAGCTTGCTTCTGACAAAGAGAGCTGGGTTGAAAGTCTGTTCTTTAAGCATCTGCAGTTTATTTCTATGCTGAAAAATAGTTTAGATGGAGGAGCTGGAGTTTTCTGTTCCAAAGAGTGATGCTTTGCATCTGGATAAGACTCAGTGGCTTCTGCATTTTACAGGCTTTTTGTAGCTGGACTAATTGTCTTACAAAGGTGGTCTTTTTCTCTCCCAAGGAATACACAGGAGTGCTTTTTCTTTCCCTAGGAATTTGTTCTCTCATGACCCTATTTCTAGTTCAAGCCAGCTCTCATTCATCTGAGAATAACTTCCATAGCTTCCTGACTGACTTTTCCTCTCTACCCATTTGAAGATGCTGTCTTTTTAAAACTACCAGAAAGCTCATGACTTTCTGGATTGTGCTTCTGATCTTGCTTTTAGTCACTGGTGGGATCAAAGGCTCCAATATCTTTCTTTTTTAGATTCTTATCAGCTTCTGAGCAAAAGAACCGCCCAGATACTTGTATAAAAAGAAAAACACAAACAAACAAAAAAAACCAACCCAATAATTATTTTCAATGGAATTAGGTGATCTGAGATCTATTCCTTCATTTGGCCTTGCTATAGGTTATGCCAAAAAGAAAGTAGTGACTCTCAAACCAAGAGAGCAGACAAATGTTTCAATTTGCCAAAGAAATTCATTTGAGTTTTTTATTTGGAGTTTTACATCATTCTTAAGTGCACAGTGACTGAGTCAAGTACAAAAATAAAGGTCATATTTTCATTATGCTAAAATTATAACATTTAATATGACTAATTAAAAAGGTTGAAGCTACACTCCCAACAAGAAGTGGGTCAACTACCAGTTGTCGTACTAAGCTATGTCCTCCAAAGTTTGCAACAGGAACCAAATGTCAGTTGTTTGATAATGTTAATTTTTCCAAGACGCTGCATCAACCCAAATTTAAGTCTTTCCTTGTGCGTAACTGAAAACAAGGATGTTCTTTCAGTGAATCTCCTAGTTTATTTCACTGGCTCCATTTTTCTGTAATTAATGAGAATGTACTTTCTACTGTTGTAAAGTTGGTTTTTTTTTATGTAAACAAAGAAAGCTAATGGAGCTTTCATGCATTCTGAGTTGTCTAGTCAGAAGAGTTCTTAAAATAAATTCAGGAGGGACTGAGATTCCTGATCTAACCATTAAGTCATTGATAGCCTTCCAAAGGCTCAAAGAAATACCTTCAATACTTCCCGGGGCGGGGGGTGGGAGCACGGGAATAGAAGACTATTGTTGAAAATATATATGATATGTTATGTGGCCCTTTGGGGTTCTTAACAAACTGAGAGTTTCCTGTTAAATAGGTTGTTTACTGCAACTGTATTTAGCTGCTTTGTTGTCGTATTGCTGATACCATAATCTTGCTGAAAGAGAACAAAAGTAAATTTACAAGTCATTCAAACTGAAAGAAAATCATGGTCTAAATATTAAAATTTTGGACAAAATCTTTGATAAAACAGATGCACAACTTGTTGTAATGAGCCAAGAAAGTCTAAGCATTAGAAGTATATAGCCTACATCTGATGAACCAAGTTATATGGCTGCTAGTGTGGCAGACTTAGCAGCCAAATTGAGCTGGGAAGAAAGTGTGAACTACAAGTACTTAATTGCTATGGCAATATTTTAAATATGCCATGGTATAATATTATTAAGATAATGTAACCTAAACTATAAAAATTACAAACAGTGAAGGAAATTGAAGAAATACTCTAAAAACATTAATTATCCAAATGAGGTGTCATATTTTGGAATATAGATTATGATGTATAGTCCACTAGCAAGATAAATTCCTTGAAAAAGCTTTGGCTTCCATGTCTTAACTCCCAAATTATAAATGATATAGAGCAGACTTATGAAGAATAAAACATTTGACATGAGAACATAGCTCTACACTGTAACAACTCAAAAAGAAAGGTATCCAAGTTGGGGCCTCATGGTCTGGAGAGGGAGACAAGTTAGATGAACAAATAACTGCTTAGATGGTTGGGCTCGGAGGGTAGTAGTGGGTGAGACTCTACCTGGAGGCCAGCCACAAATGAGGTCTATCTGTGACGTTGAACATCTGTATCCTCCAGCAGGAGGGGGTGATGGAGTGTACTCTCATCAGATATGCACCACATGAAATTGGAGTGACCAGTTGATACCCTCAAGGTCAGGGCTGCCAGTCACCATGGCCCTGGCAGGCTGGGGGAAAGGGCCAGTAGGAACTTTATTAAATTCAGCAAGGACAAGTGCAAAGTGCTGCAGCTGGGAAGGATTAACCCATTAAAGTGACACTCTGTGAGAAAGTGCTGGAGAGGTTGGGCAGGTTGCTGAGCAGGAACCCCCAGCTCCTGTCCTTGCCAACTACAGAACATTTGTTAACAATGTTTATTATCATAATGCTAAAAGTATGTTATTACAAACTTTGTATGAATAATATTTTTGTGCAAGCTACAGCACACAACAAGGTGTGCGTTATAAAACAGCCTGTCTTTGGCTGAATGACTTAGGCGACTTGAAAAGTGGGATTTTTGTATTCATCCACACAAATGTATTCATACCATTAAAATTTTCCAAAACTAATTTCTTTTGAATGGTAAGCGAGGTTAAAGAGGGAAAAGTGATTCCATATGGTCTCGTTGTGATGGAAAGAACTTCAAGCTAATGACTAGATTGTAGTTTATAATCTATTCCTGTTTTATTATTTCAAGGCAGATATAAGTTTTGAGTATACTGTAGTTTAAGATGGAAACAATACTGCTTTGTGATCTTAAACCGACTTATCTTCAGTGATGTGTTGAAAAAATTAGTACTACACATCCTGTCTGTTTTCAGCTTGTGTAGTTTCATATAGTTTTTTTAAAAAAGTAGGCTGTTGATCAATGTTAGTTCATTCAATGTAGCAAAGAACCAGCTACTATGTACATTCTACACTGTGATTAATTCGTCTTTCAGCTCCAGGTAAGCTGCAGAAAAAGAGAAATATGAAATATCTAAATCAACAACTTTTCACAATTAGTTTCAAAGTTGGATGTGCGATCAGAGCTTGCTACTTAGACTTTCCAGTATGCAGGAAAGTAGGATAGGATGAAACATCATTGCACTCTAAGATGGATGTCTTATATAAGGCAATGGATTAATCTGGTTGTGAATTCCTTTCTCCGTTATCTATTGAAGGAGTCTATTTCGTTATATCCGAGCGGATGTCTAATTTTTGCGCAATTGCCATAAGGTGAGCTGAATCCTACTCCCCTACCTCCCCCATGTAATGAAGTCAATTGCCAGATAAAACTGAAGCTGGTAACAAATGAAACTTTAACATCATTAGTTTGTTATATATTATAGTGGTGTAATGCTTTGAAAGAAATAATGCCTTTACTAAAAAGCCAGAAACTCATTGCATGTAAAATCAGTGCCACTGTACCAAAGTCAATGGACTTCTGCTGATTTTGTGTGAGCTGAAGATCAGGCCTGTGTCTGGAGCTAGTGTGGAGGACATTTTATGTTTACCTTTTACTTTATTAGTGTCTCAAAACCACACTGCAGAGCCATATATTTGTGTCAATCTCTTTTTAGAACTGGCATTTATTAATTGCTTATGAAGCATGTAGAAGGTTTGATAATTGATTGGTTGGCCCAGAAACAAATAAAAATACAAAGCAGTTTTTGCCATCTGAGTGCTGGCAGGAATCCCAAATGTTAAGCTTTAATATATACCTCAAATAAAGCTTGACATATAACTATGAAATGCATAGAGAAGTACATTTCACTAATACTGTGTTGGTGTAACAGAAGGCAAAGTTCTGCCCTTCTTGGAAAGGAATACAATTTCCTGATATCATTAATGTGGAAAGAGCATTTGGCCTCCATCTTCTTAAGCCACCCTGTTTTTATTTTCGATAAGCTACTGGTTGTCTTGGTCCATTGTGCTGGTCTGCACTTAGGCTTGAGACTAGAATAGGGAAGCTTTCCTGAGCATCAAGTAGTGTAGTAGGTCAGTGATGTTTAGTCGATCCACATCTACTAGCATCAGAAAATATGATGGGTTGCACTGAAGTGAAACCATCAGGTTCTTGAACTCAAGAAGGGAACCACTCTGTTTAAGAAAAAAATTAAACCACTGGATAAAATTATGTGCCAATTACATATAAACTTCTTTACCACTAGAAAAAGGGAAGCCGTAATTCTGTAGACTTACATTTTATTGAGTTCATCTGTTTTCATTTATAAATTGAATGTAAGAGAAAAAGAAATCTGTGCTGGTGGACAGCAAAATAATGTGGCTTCTGTACACTTGCAGTGAAATGAACCAGAACCCATTGTTTCTTTCTTTGACAGGTAAAAAGAAGATTCAGAAAAGGCAGATCTATTTTACGCATGTCAGTCTTGAATAATGTAGTAGTTAATGTCAATCTTTAATATTACAGTTAATAACCAGCGTGCTGATTGTTAACAACATATTCAAGGTCCTCCTGGAAAGAGGAAATTTGGAAGGAAGACAATTATTTTAACAATTCTTTAGAGAAGAATTTAGACCAACCTATAAAAGTCCGTTCTTGGGGCACAGTTTTTTTAATTGCCTCAGAAATTCCTAAGGATCTAATTTCATTATGTAGGATGTTTAAACTTGTCCTTTTGTGTGGAGCCTTTTAAATTTAAATACAACTTAAATCTAAAAAATGAGGAGACATGGGTTATTTAGTACATAGAAAGATATTTAAGGTGGGACAATAAACCAAGAGATTCAAAAAGTACCCTAGTTAAAGCTCTGCTGTTGCATCTAGCTTGGACACTTGCTGGGTGGAAAATGGGAGTATTTTTTAAGATAGACAGATTCGTTGATATTAACTTCTTGAGAATGATAAATATATATACTATTAAATGTCACTTCTGTGTGCCACTCAACAGTAGTCTTCCATTATGTCAAAGTCTGAAAATCAGTCACTAGAGTAAATCATAATTAGGATAGCAGCTGGTACAAACAAGAATGAAGTATGTAGTACACCTGTCACTAATGAAGAATTAATTTCTCTGAAATATATTAATCTAAGTATGAATATATAGCTTCCTAATTGAATTTATGGTTTACAGAGTACAGGATGAATATATTCTAAAGTATCCCCTTAGATCCCTTTAGTAGTAATTAGGACTGTAAGGACAGCCTTGTGGTATTTTCATTGCATCATTAAAATAAAATGATTAGTTAAGTAGTCTGGTACTAGAGCCACACCAGAAGGATAGTGTTACCTTAAAAAAGGGAGTTTTTCTACTTCAAAGAATTAGTAAGTCAGAGACCAAAATGTTGCCTTTATGCCTGTGCATAGATATAAATATATTAATTACACAGAATCTGGAAAAGTATATTACTGATAGTAAATGTCAAAAGTAAATAGCATTCGTATTATTTTAAAATAAGATGTGTGTAATCTGTCACTCCCCTGCAAATTCCCTGAACATCCTATTTGATAGGTCCAAATTTCAGTGAATTTCAGTGAAACCATAGTATTTGGCTAGTAGCTAAAAACTGCTGCAATGCTTTTCATTTTTTATTATGAGAGGGTCTGAGCTTCAGTGAACATTTGAAGATGGAAAGGATCTTCCAGAGTTGGGCTGTTGTCTGTGGCAATTTCAGTCTGAATTGTGGGCATCACCTTGTTGACAGGAAGTACTGTATTTTGTAGTGATGTGGTGCAGAATGAATGGTAGTGGTCCAGTTGTTTGTTTGTTTGTTTTTAATTTTAGGATAATTATATTTATCTTAATTTTACCTCCAGGCCTGTTACCTTAGAACAGTTCCTCCATAATGTTTTTTCTCAATGTGATCAAAACCTTAAACCCTAAACCCATTGCTTTGTTTCAATTTAGGACTTTATTCAGAGTAAGAAATAGTAAAACTTTGTGGAATCGGCTGGAGGCTGATGGGGAGAAGCTGTTTCTAGCCAAAAATACAGATGTATTTTGCCACTTAATGTTCACTCTCAGTAAGACACATGTGGACTGAGGAGTATTGCTGAATGTTGTTTACATGTATGTTCAAGCAAGTAAATGACTGTGACTTCAGCACAAGATGCTTTACTCCGGTGTTGGTGGCACAGGCCAACAATACCAAAGAGGACTGAGAAACTTTGACAGGCTCGTGGCTTGTCCTTGGTGCCATGTCTTCAAAACTCCTGGTAAGCCTTCCCTCTCTCTGTGGAAATATATGGAAGACAAACAAACTGAGCCTGTGGAGAATTGTGGGACACAAAATTGTGAAAACACAGCCTCAGAAGAAAGCAAAGACTGATCTAAGATCAGGCCCAATCTTGAGTGAAAGGCAAATAACCTTGTTAATGAAAAGTCGCTTTGAAGAAACATGCAACTTTCTCATATTTTTCTCGTTGTGGTAGAAATACCCTGAGGATGCTAAATTTTGGCTTCCTGCTCAGGTCAAAAAGTAGTAATGCTACTCAGACAAAACTCCCAAAAGATGTGTCCAATAAAAATGTATTACTTTCTTGGATTGCTTTTCACTGACTTAACAGAGATATAGGTGACCTAATATACATGAGCAGTTATAGGTCTGTTTGCTTCTCTGCAGTGTTCAAAATGAGTCTTCTAATAGATGTCATAAATTACCTGTTCTGCGCCCAAAGGCTGTTTAACAGCACGAGTCTAGTCAGAATTAGGGTCGTTCCAGTTATTTCTCCTTTTTCCTTACCTCATGACCAGCAGGTGGGATGTGAGGAAATACAGGAGTCATTATCTATACCCTTGAACACCTGAGAGCTCCTTTGCAAAGGTGAACCATCTGTTTACAACACAAAATAATATTTAATGATTGGTTTTTAGCACCAGAGTAGCAATGGGCAACTTTTAAAAGGTCAGAATGACAGCCTGTATTTTACTACCATGGGAAACCCATCAGGCAATAATTTAACCTGTATGTCCCTACATACACGTATGCAAGTTCCATATTGTATTACAAATCTGTCACCTACTCTGTATTTCCCCAGACAGTCTTTTTGACTCATAAACTGTGTTTTCTTTAAAACTGTGGCCTGCATAATTCTCTGTAGAGACAGGGGAAAGGAAGAGGATTCCAGGGAATTGTTTCCAGAGTGCTTGTGTGTATAGGAATGCCTAAGAAAGTGAAGGTGAATTTATTTAAGACAGAGAAATAAAGCACATAGGACAAAAATTTGATGAATGTCCTGCTGGAATTAAGATGATGGTAGAGTATGCCACCAGGGTGCTAAAAATACTCCCCTCACAAGGTGTAACAAATGTTATTTGATGCATTTTTCTTCAAACCTTTTTGCTTAATCACTTTAACTTTCCTGAATGAAGCAGATGCTTGTGGCTAATTCAGACAGTGGATCACTGCTCTGCTTCTGTGGTGATAATGTGAGGTTTATTTGTGTCTTAATTTCATCATGTGAGCAGAATGGGAAGATTTTTTTAAATTTTATTTTAATGAAAAACAAAGTAAAAACAAGCGCAAAAATCCCTTTTACTCCAAAAGTGAAAGTTACATGTGAAGACAGTTATGCTATTCCCATAACCATTGTGTTAAATATACCTCTCTTAAATATACATGGTGCTGTTACATTATATAGATTTACTAGCTTAGACTTCTGCAATCTCAGCATCATTCTCAACTAGTGTGAGAAAGTTACGAAATGAAGTGTCCTTCAGGAGAAGCTATTCTAGGAAACTTTTCAGGAAACATAAAATGTAAAATGGCACTTTTAAAAAACTTTCTTCAAATACCACTGAATCAATAACCAGTGCTATAAGAAAATATGTCTACTCTAATGTGAGTTCCCACCTTTAAAAGATGCAATACTGATTATTTTTTTAACATGTTACTGTACTACCCATTTTTCAGTAGTGAACAAATAGTTCCACGAAAATATGCATGTTTTTCTACTTTATATTCTAAAACAATTTGTAAGGCTAGAGAGAAAACAAAAATGCCAGTTGCAGTTTTCTTTAAAATTAGTGTACCAGCCCAAATACATAACTACAATTTTATTTAATAATTTTGTATTGATGCAGTTGTTTCTTCAACTGGAATAACTATTTTATTCCTAATGGAGGATAGCCAAAATTTTATGGTGTTTTTAGGAAACAGCAAAATTGAAATGTAAGAAAATTGGAAATAGATGTATTAAAAGACTGTATCTTTAAGGGATTTCGTTCATTTGTTTTTCCTGTTCATCTCATCCTTAGTCTGTTTTATAAACACGACCTCTAAAATCTTATCATGAAGTTCATATCCAGATAAGTTTATCAAACTCTGGTTTTAGTTACAAATTTGATTTGGATAATCCAGAGACGTGGCCTCATCAGCCTGATATGTGTATTGCCCTAAAAGCAAATGCTACGTTGCTTCAGAATTTGCTGCTCTGTCTTTGTGCATGTAGTGAAAAGCGTGTAGCAGACTACAGAACTATGTACTTTTGCAGGGCCCAGACAACATGATCTTATCAGGATGTGATTATCCATACTGTCAGGATTGTAGATATCAACAGTAGCTGTATTTTCCCGTGAAAGACTGGAAGGGGCACTGTATTCACAGAAGCATCTTTGGTATTTTCAAGATGGCTGGAGCTCATTTTAAATAAACCATGTAAGTTCGTATTCTGCTTAATAATACTGATGATTTCTTGTGTTGACATTCTTGAACAACATTAATTCTCAAGAAAGAAAATCGATTACAGGTCCTATACAGGCATTAGGGAAAAGTGTTTCTGCTGTCTTCATCACCAAAGACTGGATAAAAGTGGGTACATGTAGTCACTTTCAGTTTTCTCCCCATTGTTTTTAAAGTGAGGAGATATTGTAAACCTTATTTAGGATACAAAATCTGATGATTATTGATGAACTTGAAGTCATTTGAAGGTTTAATCAAAACTGATGTGAATCTGCAAATTTTTTTTTTTTTTATGCTCATGTAGCTGTTAGCAAATCCATTTGAAAATAATCCTTTCTAGTTCTGTGGCAGACTTTGCTCCACAAGGGGAAAACTTCAGGATCCTTTCCTGTAAGCCACAATAGCTCAGGTTATTAGTATTCACTACATGCATTATGTTTCCAGTGAATATTTCTCCTTTGTCCTCTATGTTTGGTTTTATTGTCCCTCTCAATTTTCTGTGTATAATGTTCATTCTTGTCTAAGTACAGGAAGAACTAATTATTGTTATAGTATTTCAGTTAGGTGACATTGTATATCAAGGTATATTAGGCATTTAGGAAATACCACAGATAGACGTTTAATGGCTTGTCTGCCCTGGCATTTTGTTCTTGCGGGTTGTAGACAGCCTGACCACCTTCACTTATGCCTGTGATCTTTGGGAAGCTTGTATTTTTAGTCCAGGAATGGCTAATGATCTTCATGGATATTTCAGGCAGAGCTGTGTAGTACAGACTCTTAAGATAGCTGTGCCTTTGTGTTCTCTATTCAAATAATAAAATATAATTAAACTTTGATAAGGACTTAGCCACAGAAATGCTTATGGATTAATTAAGACTAGTGCTTTTTCAAAATATGTTGATTTGTAAACTACTACACTTTTTCTGAAAGAGCTGACAGACTAGTGAAAATTTGTTTTTTCAAGGCCTTTAGAAGTAGACCGTTGATTACAAATTTAAGATACCTGTTTTCAAGTATTGTTAACTGTCCTTCCTAAAATGACAATTAATAGAATTATCATAACAATATTCAACTGTAAACCTCACACTTGTAATGTATTTTTCTCTTTTTGTCGCTTCTGTCATTACCGTGGCTGTTATGGTCTTTTCTTCACCATGGCTTCCTCTCCATCATCTCTCTCGTCTACAAATTGTACAAATATCTTTCTAAGATAATTTTTTTGTGTGTCTCTCTCCCTGTCTCTATTCTTCTGTCTCTCACCACATCACACTCAATCTCATGGCCCTCAGCTGTCAAGAATCCCATTGCTTTGCTTCCTTCTTTTGGGCTGCTTTTGGTGTATGCTCTTCTGGTGGGTACAGTCCTTCTTAAGTCTTATTTTCTTTCTATGTGTTTAATGCTCCAGGCCTGAAACAATCCTTCCAGAACCCTTTTTTCCCAAACTCCTTCTAGAGCTTCACTTGAAGAACAGGAGCACTTCTTTTCATTAACTATTCCTCTGTGCATTTTCTTATGTCTCATAGGTGATATGCTTTTTGGCAAAGGGATTCCAGTTAATGGTGCCTAAATTATTGATGATGTTGCTAGCTCTCAGTTGTATGTCTTGCAAAATCTGATGCTTCAGTAAGAGCTTCAGCTGTTGAACAAAACAGAATGGAAAATTATGTCAACTTTCATATTAAACCAATTATTTCCCTAGAAATCATGGTTATGGAAAGATTTGCATTAAAAGCTCAAGAATGAGAAAGCAAAAAAAACCAGCCTAATATAATTTTTTAACATTTTTGAAGTTAATGTAATGAATTTTGGAGCCTAATTGTTTTAGATGTTGAGGATTTGAAAAACTGTCTTTTGTCAATATTTCTTATACTAAGAGGTGATTACTAGTTAAACTTTGCATTTTTGGTGGGTTTGTATGAAAAAGAGATGCATTTCAGAAAGCTATCTTTTTGCCAAACACAAGTTTTGCATTATCAATACGGAGATATCTGGATGAACTTTAGTGTTTTTGATAGGGAGGTGGTCAGATTACTTGTTCAGAGATTCTCTTCTGGCTTAAACCCCCATGGAATGGAGTTTATAATGAGTATAGGAGCCTTTGTTCCTGAGTGCATGTTTTTATTATTGTCGCTCAGCCATGAATATGAGCCTTTGCATTTTCCATTTTGTACCTTGTCTTTTTCAGGAGTTTCAGTTTTGCTTGTCTGATTCCAAATATTTACAGTTACATGAATTTGGTGGGGAAGAGAGGGGTGCAGAGGACAAACGTTAGTCTATGTAGTTCTTTTTACAATAGGGATCACAAGTTTTGACTGTAGGCTTTAACTGGGTTGTCTCATTTGTGGGGTAAAAGAGGGGTGGATCCCCAATATCCTGCCTTTCTGAAATCAGAGAAGACACTTTCCAACCCCACATTGGCTAAGGATTTTCTGTTTCTTTGAAAAATCTCAGGGGAAAGAGAGCATCCAATTGTCTGTGCCAGACACAGTGTTATCTTGGTCAATGTGTCACCAACCATACTTGAGCAGTCCACAGGCTCTTGTAAATTAGGCTCTAGTAAGTTAGCATCTCTGGCTGTTGTAACAAAAGAGTTGTGAAACTCTTGAATTTTTCCTCTTTTATCAGCCAAGATTTCTGGCCTGAAGGATTAGCTAGTCTTGTTTCTGTCAGTAATCATGTCACCTTTTAACACGCAAAAGCAACTATCTTCATTCAAAGATTTATCACATAAAATGGTTTTGCTGTATTAAAAACTTAATTTGAGTGAATATTTAGCTCATGATTTCAAGGACTGTAATTCACAATCTAATGTAGAAAATGAGAAATTATGCTACAATAAAGTGGTTTTTATTCACAAGATGTTTTAAGCTTTATTATGTTTTTCTGAATATATGTTCTCTGGAGTCTATACTGATAACCCTGTTTTAACCTCTGAATATAGTACAACGGTAACACAGAGCATTTCATCCAGGGTACAAGTAATCTAGCAACAAAAATGCCTGTGTTACAAGGTTTGAGTTCAAATGTTCAAGGGTAGAATTGGCTGTAATGGTATATCTGTGAAAAAAATAAGCCTGTGGTGAAGTTGGAACCCCAGTGCCAAAGCACAACATATAATTGGGCCTGATTTTTTCCATATGTATCAACAAAAACAGTCTTTGCTTCCATGAGAGATGAAAGCTTCCCTTTCTGTCATATTTTTATTTTGTATATAATTCCTAACTCTTTCTAATTTCATAGGCTTTTTAAAAAAACATGCCTAGATTTAGGGAGAGATGAGCTGTCACCCTGGATTTGAGTTTGTATTTCTAATAGAAAAGCCTTTTTTGGTGGGGAAGGGAAAACACGACTATTTCCCCTCCCCTGCCAAAAGGGCTACTATGTTAAAAACATTATACAGTGCCTGTGAACTATCCAAGTTGGCATGGAACAATCTATTTGTGAATTGATTTAAATACCTCATTTAAAATAAATAATCTAGTGGAATTAGTGTAATAAATCTTCATAGAATAAGCTTACTATTTATATAAGGTCAAAGAAGTGTTAAATACATTTCTGTGCTGTCAACAATGCATGGTGGTGTTTTTCCCTCCTTTCAGTTTTATGCCAAGTCCCAAATAGAAGATACATATTTTCTTATGCATTTGTTCTGTTGTTTAATGTGATATCTTTCCAGATAATCTTTCTTCCTCCTGTCTTTGAGTTCAGCTAATATATATATCTGAATACTGTAGAAGACTGACAGTGTAAATTATATTTCACCTATATTACATTATTTTACGTTCTGCAAATGCATTGTTATCAGGGTGGTTGAGATATTCTCTGCATTGTATTTTAGCTGCTGTAGAACCTTAAGGGTTTATGCATTCAGTAAAGGCTGAAGAAAAACTTTGGTATCTATCCCTGGCTCATGGATACAGAGAGGTACAAAGACACTTGTTTGCTTTCCAGTACAACACAGAGCCAGTCAAACCGCCAAGCAGAGTATCCCCAGCCCCTGGCACGTGATGTTGATGAGATGGCTGCAAGATCCAAGTGCTTTGCAACGTGCACAGTTATCTCTTGCCACACCAGTCTGCTCTCCCGGTTTGTGTGGTGGCAGCCACTGAGACTCCAAGTGTTTGACAGTGTTAAGAACATGGTTAGTTAGGGCTCTGCATGCTGCTTAAACAGCCTTTTTGTGTGTCTAAGGGAGAAAAAAACAACAAAAAAAGTAGACTTCATGGAAAAGTCTCACAGGATGCCAGTGGTACCTTGCTGGTTTACAAGTTCACCTCACTTCAACTCTAGTTATATCTAGAATTTGTTTTGTAATTTATCCCTTCCCCAACTGATTCCTTGGAAGTGAAACAATTTTTTTTTTTTTGGCCTTACAGCTATACAGAGTTTAAAACATTTTACTCTAGACGTGGTTATTTTGCTAGAGACAGAGTTGAAAGTTGGACTGGCAATGGAAACAGATGTCATTGAAGTGACACTTGCATTCCCCATATTGCCAACTGTGCAGAACTTAGTTAGATGTGGATGTGAGTTAAAGCCATCTTGGCAGCTATTCCTTATGGGCTGTTTGTTATGTGTCCTATAAAGGTAATGTACATAGCACACTGCACCTTTCCAAAACTACTTTATATGTTAATTGTCTGGTTTGGGGGCAGGGAAGGCAGGCACTTGAGAAAGAGGAAGAAGCATTTTTCCTTTTCCAGTGCAGCTAGAAAATATCTAGCTAAAATCAAGAAAGGCAGGTCTTGGTCACAGTAACCTGTTTTTCCATGGATCCCCACTGATATATTTTTGTAGAAGCAGTCTTGCACGTTTTTGCTCCTGGTTAAGATTCTGCAGACAAAACAGGCAGCTCAGAAGAAAGAAGCAAAGATAGCTTTTCTGCCTTGTTCTTGTTTCAGGGCAACCAGAGACACATTCTCTTGGACGCTAGGTGACCCCAAATCCCAGGGCCCCCCTGTAGCAGCAGAAATCCTTTTGGATTTCTTCCAAAGGGCTGCTTTGAGCCTTAATGTAGGTCAGCCACCTGAGAAACAGGAGCTGCTGCTTACGGTGTTCACAGCCTCCAGGTACAAGCCTTCCTTCTTCAGTACTCTGCTCCTGTCAGTTGATTCTTTTTTTCAAGCTCTGGGCTGGTTCTGCTTACCTTTACTGCATCCATTCTCCATCTGGACCATGCAGACTTCTAATCCCAACACTACTACCCCCACATCTAAGTACTGAGATATCAGGAGCGACAAGCCTGTGTGCCCACTTCAGGCTCAGTTCAAACATGCTACGGAACTGCTCATAGCACCTCTCCTGAAAACCCCCTGCTAGTCCAGGACCCCTTCTGATGCCTAATAACCATATTCCTCCTGCTCAGTTATATCTAATGAAATGTACCACCAACTAGATACATCTCTTCTATCGCTTCCTTTATTGACGGCCACTGGTTTTATTTGCCTGTCTGAATCATCTACATTTGTCTTCTCACTTCATTTCTTCCACGCTGTCCTTTTAGACTTTCAGATCTGCTTGTGCTTTTCCCGCAGCAGTTCCTCTCTAGTTATCTCTCACTTATCTTCCTGTTTTGGCAGTGTGTTTTTATTGCAGCCTCTGAGCCTCCTCTTCATAAACTCTGTCATTTTGGACTGCTTTTGCTTTTTCAAACAGGATGTCTTAAGCCAAAATTTTAGGAATGTAATTCTGGCCTCACTCAAGTCAACTGGCTGAGGATTTTGCCATGTACCTCTTTGTGTAGTTTTTTTTTTTTTTTTCCCATGTGTTTGGGCACTCTTTGCATATATAATTGTTACATATGGATCTGTCTCATAAAAGAAAAATAAGCTGAACTTACTCCAGTCTCTGTATAGTCAGATGATTGATATATGACCAATATAGACGAACAAAAAGAACATTCTCCAATGCGCATATTGCTTTGATTACTGAGGTTTTTAGAACGTCCAAACGCTGTACAAAATGAATAACAAACATCAGATGTTTGAGAAGTTAACTCAGTAGAAGTCAAGGAAATAATGCTTAGTAGCAACTTATTACAAAGAGTTCATATTTTTCTATTAATGGAAAATGACACAAATATGCCCTTAGGCCAGGTCAGTATTTGTATGAGTAAGTGACCAAAACTGTGTGTCAAGGCACTCACATACATACTAATCACTTGCATTTGTAACTCCTTCCTCCGTCTTCCTGGCAAAATATCAGCATTAGGAAATTGACTAATGGTAAGAAGAAAGACCATTGAAACACTTATCTTAATAGGCACTTATATCAGTACAATCTTTGAAGGTGCCAAAGAAAAAATAAAATACAGTTTGATTAACCTAAACAAGATACGGTGTGAATGGAGCAGGCAATTCCTTTGAAATACAAGTGAAAGTGACCAAAAAAGCTCCCACAGAGCTTGCTTTTATTACTTTTTTTTTTTTTTTTATTACATTTGTTAGGAACATTGAACAGTTTATGTACTCATGCCTTCAACACAGAATCAGTTTTGTGCACACACAGGCATGGAAGAAAAGCAAGTCTATAGTGTTCATCTGTTTTGATTTTAGGATATTTTTACTCCTTTCAAAATCTAATATTTCTGGATAAAATTTACATCCTCTGTTCCCTTGCTTAAAAATAAGGGTGGGGGGTGTTTTTGTTTTGAATAATTAGTTATGGCGTCTGATTGTATAAGAATTGCTCCATTGTTTGGACAGTATGACAGCCTCTTGTGTTTTAAGGTTTTTTTTCTTTTTCAGGCAAATGGCTTTTGAGAATGGCAGCATTTCAAGATTATGAAACTGCCGCTGATGGTAATGGTTCTGTGATAATTAAACTGTCCACAGTCTCTTTTTTTTTTTTTTTTTTTGTGAAACTGAGACAAGGGTAGTTGTGATTTCATCAAAGGCTTTGTTTGAGGTCTGGCAGCTGGCAAGGCAGAGCCCTCTGCTAGCAGACTGAGTACCATCCTGAAGAGTTTTCACTATACATTTCCTTCATCAGCTGCATATTCATCACATTTCATCTTTGCCCATCTCGTAAGAAGGCTAGTCGACTTCTTGGTGTTCTTTGTTGACAGAGTAGCCAATTTTTCCTCTTAGTAGTAATGTATTAATATTGGTTTTTGGAGGCTTTCTAAGCTGAAGGTATGGACCACATTCTCCTTGGGAGTTTCGTTCTTTGCATGACTATTTTTGTAAGAAAGCACAGGAACCTAAACATGCCATGATATTACAAGTACTAAAATGATAAAATACTTTGTGCCCCTGCATTAAAAATAATTTTAAAAGTTTTCTTCTCTTATTTTAAAGAAATGTAGATCTCATTCTCTGTAGAAGCCTGCAAAAGCCTGTGTGTCTACCTTTATGCAATTGTGTAATTCCCTTTAATGCTTTAGGACTGGTCGAGAGTTTAAAGTTAAGGGTGATCACAGGTTCTCATGACCGGACCAATGCCGAGGGATTTTTAAAACTGCTTTTCTGTGTGTGGTTGTTCCATGTGGGTAAGAGATTATCTACTGTTTTCTGGTAAAGCATTATCGTAAATGGAATCTCTAGAGATTTGCAGAGGCAAAGCTTATATAGCCTGGCACATAAACTTTTTTCAGATCACTGGTGACATACTGTTGTTGAGACAGTACAATTTTTTTACTGCTCAGTTGGAACCCTCACATTAATAGCATTGGACTTCTGGGCACTCAAAACCTCATAGAATCAGGTCCTTCTACTGAGGATATTGCTCAGCTCTTGTTCTGTCCCTTTTTATACTTTTTTGTTTGTTTTTGTTGTTCAAACTTGTTTATTAACACAGTCTAATGATATCTGAATATAAGATGGAGAGCCAACAGACAGAAGGTGAAATGCAATTTAAAACTTACTTATGGTGTGATGCTTAGGATACACTTGATAATGGAGATAACTGGTAGACTGTGACAGCTGTCTGTTACAATAAATGTCTCATTTGGTAGCCGTATGGTCTCTAATGACTTGTCTGTGTTATGCTTGGGATGGGATTCTGTTGTGGGTACCACACAACTACTGCCTATTCTTGGGTTTGGTGGCACTTCTTCCCTGGCAGAGGAAACAAACTGAATCTGCTGAAAGCTAGCTCAAAGGGGAAGACTGGCAATTTGGAGATATGTTGAGGAAAGACATAATTGTAAGTAGAAAGTAAATCTGGGTAAATTCCACTTCTAGTGAAGAAAAGTTACAAGGAGGACAGCGTTTGTACTATGATAAATGTTTTGAAGAACTTGGGTGAAAAGTAAAACAGGTTAAGGAAGTTGAAGGAGATTAATAGAAGAAATAGTGTGATTCAGGGTTTGGATGACTGGGGAATGTGGAAGTCAGTAAACACTTAACAGAGCTTAATAGGTGAATTGTAAGATATTAAAAAGTAAGATTGAGAAAGAAATTAAGAAGTAGTCAAATACTGGAAAACAATGAGCAAGGCAAAAGGTCTTTAAGGCTATTTAAGATAAAGGTCTGAAGTGTTTGTGAGTACAGCACTAGATGGGTAGTATGTTTCTCTGGCTTAATTCTCACAACTCACTAGCCGAGGTCCTTTACAGAAGTTCTGTAGTGTAGAGTTACGTGAAATGACTGAGCTGGTCTAGGATCACTCCTTGCTGGAAGAGGAGATTGTTCTCCCTTCTTCCTCCTGCTCCTGCCCCCCCAGCTCTGGAGCACAGCCCTCTGTCTTGCCCATGTGCTAGAACTCCATTCTCTAAACCACCAGAAAAATACATGTTTGTACAGTTTTTGCTGGTGTAGCTTTGCTTGGGGTTATATGTTGATTCAGTTGTGAAGTCCAATGGGCCTTGGCACCGACACAAGGAAGGAATGGGAACAAGCAGCTGGAGTAAAATACAGTGGATAAGACAGAGGTTAGGGTGAGAGCAAAGCTTGACACCGTTGTCCATTAGTGACACCTTAGAGCAGCTGTCTTACCTGTCTCTACACTGTGGCTGCAGTTCTACAATTATCCAGATCATATTTAAGTTCAAGCTCATATTGAAAGGAATGGGGCCTGTGCTTGCCTCTAAGCCATGTATTGTCCCTGCCTTGTGGTGACACCACAAGTGCATGCATGGTGGGATGGTCAGCTGAGCTAAAAGACAGTTAGCAACCTGACAAAAGAAGAGAGGTTTATTTTCAGCTGGATCTATTCCCTGATTTGGCTGTGCGAGCCCTGTTTGCAGGGACCCAAAAGGAGGGAGGAGAAGGAAGGCTGGGCCTTCATTCTGGGCTGCAGCCCATACTAGATGAGCTTCAGCCAAGGGTGAAGCTGTGCCCATAGGCTTTTCTGGTCCCTGCTGCTTTTGATTCTGGTTCTGTGATATGGATATAGTCTTACTTGCCCAGAGGGAAGAGAGTTGTAAATAAAGAGGCAGTTCATAGAGATATGGTAAAACTTGAACTTTCACTTAAAGTAACTTAAAGTTCTTCAAGCTTTTTGGTTGGAAGGTGTTGTATAAATACTGTTTGTATTAAACTGCAAAAAACACTGTTTAAAATTTCAGGAATAGCTGTGGGAAATAATTCTAGGTCTTTGTAAGGAATGCACGTTATTTTAAAAGAGGGAAAAATACAGAAAGAAAAGTTTTAGCAGAGCAAAGGACGGCTAGGGTAATACAGTAGTACAGGGGTTTGGATACACAAAATAACTAGGTCTGAGCTCTTTAGGAAGAAGGGGATCCTTCTGAAATAAGGGGGAGGAATTCCACTTAAAATGTATGTAATTTTTAAGAGAATTTCAAGAGGATCCATAAGGATTTTTGAAAAAGAGTCTGGGGCAGAAAACAAGGAGTTATGGACAAAATTTGAGAAGTACAATGTATGCAAGAAATGGATGAGGAATTGCTGTTTTATAAACATGGTTATTAATATTGTATGGCTTCCAGAGAGAAGACAACAGAGAAACAACAGAGGTTTCAAAAAAAGGTATGAATAGGCATTTGAAAGAAAATACATAGTGAACGTGTACAGACTTCAATGAGAGGAATGTCCTACATGGGTTTTTGGCTTTTCTTTATGGAAATCTCTGTATGGATGGTTCCTGGTCCATGGTGGTGGACAACACAGGAAATTGTGCCAGGCTCTGGGAGAGGCACTTTACCAGGGAAGTTGCAACATGTAGTTTTTTTGGTGTATATGATCTAGTAGTCACTGAATTTCACCTTTATGGTTGCATTGAAGTTGAGAGTACTGCATTTTGATCAATCTCTAGGCTGGTGGGTGTTTATTTGCACACTAAATTGCACTTTCGTATTTTGGCAACATTTGATGTGTTATACTCTCTTGCCTCATGCAAGATATTATTTTGGTTGATGTTATTGTGTTCTCTCAAAAGAACACATACATATCTTCTGTGTTCTTAGTCAAACCAAGCATATATTTTTATACGCAGATGTTCAATTACAGTGAATATATATAGGCCAAAGATTGGGACTTCCTTCCCTTTGACCACAGCCTTCTCTGTTCCTGTATCGCTACCTCACAACATTAAAGTAGTCATAAGCAGTCATGCGTACTCAAGGTTAAAAATGGTTTCTCACAGTAGTGTTATACAACCTGTAACTAGATGCCAAACCCCCAAAGTGCACTGAATCAATAAAAATTCCTTTTGGTCTGCATTGAATAAAGTGGTACTGAAGTGGAGTAGCCATACTGTTTTATGTACCCATATCCCTCGGCACTCTCTGGCAGGTGACAAGGTTGCAGCATTCCTCCCCTCAGTTCCAGTCTGCAAAGGAAATAAATGGTGAGGGGCAAATCTCAAAAGAATTGAAAGCTCCCTTTCTGTAGTTTTTCGGTTTAGCATATTTATTCATATTGTTTTGATTTGGAAACTAAGCTGGGAATTTCATGAGAACAAGCATTTTCATGATTTTTCTGGGATTTAATTACTTTGTTTGATATACGTTTTACATGTTGTAACATGATTTTAATAATGCTCCATGTTTATGTTTTTAGAAATGCATTTCTTATGTAGTCTTCAACTACATGTCAAATAAAAGGCTGCCCTCTGCAAGGTAACAGAGTACTTTGATTATATTTTGAACTTTTATATATATATATATATATATATACATATATATATGTGTGTGTGTATATTAGTGTGTATATATATATATATATTTATTTTTTTAAGACAGACAATTTTCTGAAGTGTCCTAGTTTTAGATATAAAAAACCCTGTATTATTCCAAAGACAGTCACAGAGACTGAGAGGAAAATCCTGTCTCTCCAGCTATTGTTTTGTTCTCTGAAAGCTATTGTTTCTCCTGTCTGTAGAATCAAGATGATGGTACTTGCAGCTTGTATTTTCATTTCAGCTTTTTATTGCTCGATGTAGTTAGAGACTGGAGCTAACTCTCCAGTAACAGTTGATTGCTAATTCTGGAACTGTAGATTCACTGAAGATCCAAGACCTAGTTATTTTTTGACTAATAAAGTTGTTTGTGTAATGGATCACAGATAAAAAGATAGCGATGAGCTTCAAGAGTAGTGTGGTTTGAAACATTGAGTGCCTTTTTACACAGAAGTAAAGTTGAGGCTGAAAATGAATGAGGTATTAGCATGCTTTGTCTTTTGTAGTTATAAAATGGTTATTCCAATTGAAGGTGAAACCAGGAACTGTAAAGGTCTTAAAAAATTAAAACAAAAATAAAAACTAGGTTAACTGAAACTGCAAAAAACCTTGCTCTGAGGGAAGATTTATGTAGGTTTTCAGTTTGTCCGAATTGCTTCACTTATCCTTAGAAACACTAATAGTACTTTGGATTTCTATAGCACCTTTCATCTGGGAACCTCAAAGCACTTTACAGGCATTAATTTAATTAAGTTTCACAGCACTCCTGTGAGCTAAGTAATGTTTAAATAAGGATCATTTCACCCAGCGCTGAAACGGAGCCACCCCTGGGGTGGAATGTGATAAGTATTTAATAGTACATAGCAACACTGCACAACAGTTCAGGAGAGAGTGTGAAGAAAACACTGTATCCCACTGAGACTGCAGGGTGAATCTTGTTAGACAGCCTATCTGTTCGCTTGTTACTTTTCCTTCTTAGCTGTAGGTTAAATTCCACCACCTTTTTGATGACTGCGAGGGGTTAGGGACCTGCTTCCAGGTCCCCCCCAAACAATCTTTGCCTAAGTGTGACAGCTCAAAGTGCTGTGATGCTCCATTTGATGAGGTGTCCCCTCTAATAAACACTGTGTCTGCTACTTTCATGCTTTGATAGTTTGATACTGATTTAAAGAATGGAGCATATCATCTGCTCTGCCATCAGTTGTGGACTGGCAGCACCTTTTTCTTCCCTGGAAGACTACCATGCAAGTACCACACTGGTCCATCCCAGTTGTGTTTGTAAGATCTGATGGGATCATAACACAAGGTACAGTTATCCTCTCAAATCATGTCATGGTACAAAAAAAAAAAGACAGACTGCTATTTCTGTTAGCTGATTTATCTTTTACATTCAAAACTGAGCTAGTGTATTGAATCAACTCTTACCAAAGTTGTAGACCAAAACATTTTTCGATTGTCATGGTTTGAGTGCTGTAGAATACAAACATGCCTGTTTGTGGCTAATTTGCTTTGAAGAGTAGCAGGTTGTGGAATTTTGACTTTCAACGTGCCCTGCTTGACTTTTACTAAAATGAGAAAACATAACTGAGATGGAGAAAGGACGAAGGGGCTCATGCCATTGGTGCTTAGTACTTGCTTTGGGAATCTGAGCTGGGACATTCATAGGTCAGCAATACATCAGTTACTGAAAGCAGAGGGAATTTCTTTGCTACTGTCTGCAATGATGACATTATCTTGAGATCAAAAGAAATTGTAATAACTCTTTCTAAAGTTTCTGTCTTTTCCATCATGTTTTACATCTCATTTGCATATGTTCTGGTTTACTAACCCATCCAGGTGCTAGGTGGACCAGTTAAAAGAAAAAAAAGTCACCTTCTATGTTTAGCCTTCTTCATATGCATTTATCCTTTTAAATTGCCTTCTCTCTTCTAACATGACACAGAAAATCTCCTGTCATGTAAAGTAAGTACTATAGAGGGAATATAATGAGAAATTCTGTTCTGTCCTAACCAAGGGGCAGGTGGTTTCCATTATAAGCTCAGCTGGAGCTTCCTTCCATGCCAGCAGCTTCCCACAACTGAAATACTCTACTCATCTCTGCCCTTTTTGGTGGGGAATGTGCAGAGGATGTGGAACATGGCCCTGACAGATAAAGGATTACTCAAATGGCTTCTGTCACAGTTTGGGGATTAGGTTCAGTTATGAATCCATATATTTTGTGAGTCCTGTTTGTACTTGTGGCAGTCATGAATGAGGACATTCTGCTGGCAGGAATTTGGCACCTGAGGAGTGGTGGTGGAAGCACTGTTTCTGGAAAGTGTGAAAAAGCCATCTAGCCATTTTGGTGTCATGTGTCTCTCACCTGCTGGAACAATGGGGCCTTTTGAAAATAGAAGTGTTGTCCTTACCTATGCCATCTCCTTCCAGACCTGCTGAGGGAGGGAAGAGTACGTGACTGGAAGTCTTTTTGGAATAGAGTCTGAATGGGAGTAAAAAAAAACTAGTTTATCCAACTGTGACCACTTAACCAAAGGAGGACAAATTCCTACTTACGGTAGGAGATAGGTATGCAGAGGTGGTGGACTTATCAATACACTTAGAAAATCTATCAGAAAATTGAGAGGGGAGTTGCTGGTGATAACCATAGGGACAGCAAAGGAAAAGGAGGGAGAGGAGATGGATCCAAAGGGCAAAACTTAAGTTGAAGACCAGGTGCTTCATCATAGCATTTTCCAGAATAGAAGAGTGGTGAATGAAGCATGAGGTGTTATGATAGAGACACAGAAAAACTTGAATGGTGGGAGTCAGGAGGGATTATTCAATAGTTCTCAGAATACTAAAATTAGGGCTACTGACTGAACTAGGAGGCAGTGGGTTTCAAAAAAATAAAGGGGATACCCTTCTATGTGGCATATAAGTTGTAGAACACTTTCCCACAGGATGTTGTGGAAATGCAAATTACAAATAGGTTCAATGATTAGATGAATTTATGAAAGAAAAATCAGTTGAGAACTACTAACTACGAAGGTGTAAAACGGATCTGTAGCTCAGGAATCTTTTCAGCTGCAGAGTATTTGCCCTCTGCTTCATGTACACCAACAAAGTGTCTGCTTTGGGTCACTATCAAAAGGTGGCTATTGGGCTAAGCTGAATTATGTATGCCATTACTGTGCTTTTATGTATGTACTTTCAATTTTTTTTTTTTTTCTTAAAGGTAAAGAAAGGTTTGTTTTCAGGCAGAAACACAAGGCATAGAAAGAAATAGGAAGCAGATGTTACTCAGTTTATTCTAAAAAATTAGATGATGCTTAACTTCAAACATGTGAATACTGTCACAGAAGTAAATGGAGATATAAAGGAACATATAAAATGGCAACTCAAAAGATCATTGGTTTTTTTTGTAGTCATTGCCAGATAATAGATTTTTTCAATGCAGATTGGCTAATTGGGAATTGGAATAGGCAGATGGGGAATCAGATATGCAGCAGGTTTGGGGCATAAGAAAATAGGAGGGTGGTAAACAGAAGCAGTTCTTCCTCTTCCCACTCTGCTCAACTGCCAACACTGAGCATTAACTGGGGCAATGAAATGTGCTTGCTATATATCCTCTGGACGTAGATGGTAAAGTGGCTATTTGATTCTTTTCAGGTTCCCATCACCATCTGTCACCATCCTAAAAGAGTGATGAGGAACATAATGATAATCAAATTTCAGTGAGATTTGGGTAACCCTGAACTCATTTGAGAATTTAAGTTCTACACGGGGTTTTGAAGTGCTGTTATTCAGTTTTGCTTAGTGGAAAAGTTGTATTTTTAAGCGAACATGCTGTAACTTTAAGCAGGCATTTGGAATATAGATTTTACTTAGAGCCTGAAACTTAATTGCATACGGAGAACAAATCCCAGAGTTAAGAGTGGAAAAAATAAGATATGAGATAGCTATAAAATATCACAATGGATTGATTTGCTTACAAAATATTTATGGTGTTGGAGTATTACATGCAATTGTGCCATAAAACATATAATATTATTTACTAGGAAAAAGTTTTTTAATTCAGCAGGTGCCCTTTAAAGTTCTACCCACAAAGAAATATCTGAAAGAAAAACAACGGTTTGTTCTTTAAATTTTATATTTTGGAGCAATTTTTATTTCTGTGTATATATTCATATTGAAGGAAACCATTAGAATTACGGCTTCAAACTTTAAGACCTCTTCTCGGGTTAATTTTGTTTATAATCCGGAAATAGTTGGCCTCTGGGTCACTGGTTTAGAATGAACTTCCACTGTATTTACACAGCCGTTCTTAAATTTGGTTTTCTATTTTGATGATGGAACAAATAATTCTTATTGTTTGAGAGAGTTCAACAGATCCTTCAAACCAGAAATATTGGCTTAGCTGGCAACCAGTCTGACCTGTGGCTTAGGTACCAGTGAATGTAATGCCTCAGCTCCGCTTTGGTCACAAATTGCATACTGTGCAATGTTCTTGTTGTTCCTTAGGGGAGATTGTTTATTTTTATTTTTGCAAATCAAATACAAACCAGGTGGTGAAAGACTAAATAGCCAAACTATAGGCAGGAAGTGGTTAGAAACAAAGCAACAGTAGCTTGTTGATTCTCAGCCAGATGACCTGACCAGGGGACCTGGTCCCAGTGTCTGTGTAAGCCTAAATTTTGAAGCCGCTGTCTTTAGTAATACTACCTTCTGCAGAGCAGCTGCCAGGAATGGCTTTAGGGCTTGAGGCTTTAGTAAAAGATGACGTAGATGTGGATGCAACTGTGGCCCTGGTATTGTTCTTGGTTTGTTGCTGGACATGGTAAAGTGATAATTATTCTGTTTACACTATAAATTCTGCTACCTCAGCTTAGCCAGTGTCCCACAGAGAGCTCTGTTTCAGCTTTCATTGCTCCATTGCTGTGTGCCATCTAGTCTCACAAACATGGCTGGAGATTCAACTGCCAGCCACTATCTTTAGTCAGTGCCTTCCATCAGACGTGATTGAGAACCACCCCTGATTCAGGAACAGCATAAAACTGTGGTCTTCCATTTCCCTCTTACACTACTGGTGCAACTTGCTCAAATGGCATTTTTAGGACACTGAACAAATGTCCAGTTTATCTTTGTTTCTGTACACACAGCTCCTCTGAGCTTTGCCATTTCCTCTTTATTGATAAAGTATGAATCTTTCCTAACAAGAAGCTTATTCTACCATTCTTACAGTGTTATGAAGCTAAAGTTGAAGGCTTCTGGGGAAATAAACCTGCTAGTACCTTTTGCTGAAGAAGACGTCCGTGTTCTAATCAGTAGGAACCTTTCTGGTATAAAGTTTCAATGTGCGGAGTAGAATTTTTTAGTTTATAACACACAGATTTAGTTTGCTACGACCCTCAGCATCTCCACTCTGCTTTTCCAATGACTGACACACAACACAGCACTGAGTTCATATTGCATAGTTATGGCCAGAGAAGTAAATCCATTTTTTAAAAAAAATGTACTGTTATTTTGTAAAGAAAATCATCTGGTGGTAGAATGACTTGTTAAAGCAAAGGTTTTTGCATAAGTCAAGTCATTTGGCTTTCAAACATAGTCTGGTGAACTTTTCTTGCTTATTTTTGAACTATTACTTAACCTGTAGAGAAAAATCTGCTGGAACTGCAAAAGCACAGAGTGTAGTGGGTGTCATTTGTCTCCAACATTTCCTAAGCATTCCTTGACAAATGGGGAAACTATCCATGTTGGGCATAGTTTGCTCAGATATGTGCTTTACCTAGCCTTAATCCTTCTAGTGCTGGCAAACTGAACTCATTATCCAAGCAATGACAATTCCAGTAGACAATGTGTGTTATATTCAAGATCGTTATCTTGTACTTTGTATGACATTAGACGTGAGATTAAGTGCTCTGTAATGTGCATATTACAGCTATTTTTTACTTCCTCTTACGTTTTGTTTGATGTAGAGATGAACAAAACCAGACAATGATTTTAGAGCCAATGTATTGCACGTGTACATGGCTAGAAGCAGAAACAAGAAAAATTTGGACCTAGAAATGAAGGACAAATTTTGGGCAGAGAGATATAACTTCCTTACAGATGTGATTCATTCTTCACTGAAGTTTTTACATCAAAAAACTCAACTTGAAGTTAAGGGCTTATTGATTAAATTAAGTTCTATATTCTGTATTATTCTAGGTATCCAACTAGATGGTTGTATTGTGATTGTCATAGTCTAAACCCTTCTTTAAAATATGTGAACACTGAAGCCTCCTGGTGTATGTTTTTGTGTTACTGAGCTATGTTTTCTTAAGTGGTGTGCTCCAGTGAGCAGCAGCCTTCTAAAGGTTGCTTAATAATACCCAGTATTCCTTTAAAATAGTCAAATTCTGCTTTGTTTAGCTCCAGCGGGTTTTTTGTAGGTTCCCAATGGAGAGTTTTTCAGGCACAGAGCTATCTGTGTTGGGTGTGCATGTGTCAGACACACAACCACATCTTTCTTTCCCCGCCAATCCATTGAAGCGTCACTTTGATGAAGTGCTTTAGAAATGTGTGGTACCAGTTGAAAGAAGTCCCCATCATTCTTATGCAAGGATAAGGCCCTTCACTCAGTACTTCATCCAGAAGTATATGTTAAAAGAAAAAAAATAAATAAATCAAAGACCTGATAATTTCGTTTTGAAAACAAGCACCTCTTTTTGGAAACCCTTACCCAGAAGTATTCACTCCATGGATTCCTGTCCTCTCCTTTATCTCACAGGCAGCAACCTACAGAATCATAGAATAATAGAATGTCCTGAGTTGGAAGGGACCCACAAGGATCATTGAGTCCAACTCGTGTCCCTGCGCATGACAGCCCCACAGTTCACACCATGTGTCTGAGGGCATTGTCCAGTCCCTTCTTGAACACTGTCAGGCTTGGGACCGTGACACCTCCCTGGGGAGTCTGTTCCAGTGCTGCTCCACCATCCTCTGGGTGAAGAACCTTTTCCTAATGTCCAACCTAAACCTCTCCTGGCACATCTTCCTGCCATTCCCTCAGGTTCTGTCATTGGTCACTAAAGAGAAGAGTTCAGTGACTGCTCCTGCTCCTTCCCCCAGAAATGGGTTTCCACCAGTTTCACAGAAATCTTCTCGATGCCTCAAGAGAGACCCAGGGCCAGAAAGATGCGAAGTGGGGGTGACAGCTCTCCTGGTCACCTCTTGTGTGGGCTGACAGAGCTGTGCGCAGGGCATGTGGTGAGGTCTCCAGTGCCAGCTCTGTTTTTGTGCATGTGCATGGAGATATCTGCTGTGGTCCTGCCACTGTGTTGATCACACCTGTATGGGACAGAGCTGGCATTAATGAACCCAGTGCTCTCTTCCATGGAAACCCAAGGGTAAAATAAGTCATCTCCAGTTAAAGGGTATTTTCTTTATCTCTTCAAATGGTGCAGTTTTCAGTACCATCTTTCTACAGAACATTTTAATCAGGAAGGCATTTTAGAGGTATTGAATTCACTGTGCTTTTTAAAATTATGTTTGCTTTTTAAGATGTGGCATTTTATAAAGCTAACTATTAGTATAAATCATAGGGTTATTTTTTAAATTTGATACAAGCCTCTGAGTTGAAAGTGCTTCCTTATAGGCTGTTTTCCCAGTACAGTATATAATTAAATGTTAGGGTGTGGGCTTTTGATTTTGAGTGCTTTTTGATTCTCCAGAATTTCTCATATAAAGCTACTCTTATACAGGGAAAATCAGCAATACCATTTTTATTTTCCACTGTGGTGGATTAGTTTATGTAAAGGTTTTCGCACAACTTGAGTAAATATCTCTGAGACACAGATGGATTGCATGAAACCAAGCTGAAAATGCATCTAATTTTGTTTGACTTGAAGCAATTAGACATATTGAAATCAGACATGTAGATCTGCTGAACTGGAATCTTCACAAATTATAGTTTTAAAATGTCTGATAATGTCTAGCTACTTCATATCTAACAGAAATGTGTTTTGTTATTAACCTGCTTTGAAACCTTGTGTAATCATAATGGCTGTCTCTTGTTCTTCTCTCCCCACCCTTGTTAAATCCCTATGGACAGTTTCCAGTGCATTTTAAAGAGAGATAAAATCTCGAATTTATTATTTCATACAAATTTCATAGTTGTCAGGTGAGTGTAAAGCAAATGAGGAAGTCTCCAACAGGAATTTAATAGTTACCTACTGTGTTTGATGCGATCTTGAGTCAGTACACCCTTACCTCAAAAACAGCCTAATTTGTGCCTCTTGCATGGGATGAAATTAGTAGATGTGAAGGGAAGCTGAGTATATTGTGAGGTGAGATGAGAAGAAACATAAGTGGGTTTCGCTGGGCAAGCTGTGGTAGAGGGAGTATGTAACTCTGACAGAAATCAGGAATAGGAATCAGGACAGGAAATGAGACTTTGTAATTTCTGTTGTTCTTCATAATTACAACTTGTTTTATGGTGACATTGCTAATCTGAACCTGAGTGAAAAGTTTCTTCCATTGTTATATTTCTGTCTTTTTGGTATAGCAGAATACAAAAACCTATGGCAAATGCCAAGATTTTCTAGCAACCAAGCAGTTCACTTCCAGAACTGAGTTGCAGTCACAAATGTTTTACAGTTCACAGGATATGTATTTGTCCAGTACAATTACTGACAATCAGACTTTAAAAATTCTGATTTCGTTATTCTGGCCTCTTGACACTTCAAAGTTACATACGGCTCTCAGAAGAACTGCCTTTGCCAATTTGGGTGACACTTCCACTCCTTAGCAAGTCAGATTTCAGAGAAAAGTCCTGTTCTTACTGTCTTTCCTCATTTTAGTGTTTGATACTAGACACAAGCCAAATTTAAAAGATTATTATGAAAATAGATAACATGACGTGGGAAGAATGGAAGACACCAGAAGGTTACCTGATCTTTTTAATAATTCCAGCTATTTCAAGTTGATTTATAGCCTTTATTTTTATCTCATCAAGTTTAGCTAATCAGAGATTTACCATGTAAACCCCTGCCTTATCTTCTTTGTTTCCCTTTCTCACTGTTACAATTTAACATAATGAGATGCAAGTTACCCTTTATCATCTTCTTACTTTTAAGTTAGCAAAAATGAATGTGGTAAAAGTTTTGTTAGCAACTTGTTAATCTTTTGTAAGTGTGAAGGATGTTGCTATCTACTGTTTACAGATTTAAAGAAAATGATCTAAAGTGTCTTCCCGCTATCAGATCAAATATAAATAATAGCGGCGGTGCAGAATTTGGCAGAGTTTGGCCTGCATATGTATGTACACGATTATCTAATTTTATATGATCATGTGATATATTTACATCATGGTAATAATGTTATTTCTAAGTATTAATCTCAAGTATATTATCCTTTAAGATTTCACCAGTAATATAAGAAATTGGAAACAGTGCTGTCTTTAAAAAGTTTTAATTTCTTTTTTTCTTATCGTGTCTGTTTATAATGTAAAAATTGTACAAGTACAGCATGGTTCACTAGGAAAATGAGCTTAGTGTTGTCAGTTTAGTCCAAGTTGGACAACACGTTATTTGGCACAATTGAGTGGCCTAGCTTTAAGAGAAGTACAAGACTGAATAAGCATAGAGGTTTTATTATTTGAGTGAGCCGAACTGTGTGCTTAGAATGATGAGAAACCCTTGTACTGCATCCCGCCTGCTTTCAATTGCACTGCTTTCATAAGCCTTGGATTTACAGTAAAATAGTTGCCTAGATAAATGCTGTTCTTTCCTATTGTGTATAGATGAAAGCCTACATACTTCTGCTTGTTATGAACTGCATTTGTGTAGACAAAAAAAAGTTTCATAGAAACACTGATAAAAATATTGTTGGGTACATTAAACAGTCTGTAACATTTTTAGAAAACAAATGCGAGATATTTTATGTTCAATACACAAATAATTTTGTTGTGTTGTATATTGCTCTTGTGCCTTGCCTGTTGAACAAAACCTACTTTTAGGAGGAAATTCCATTTGTCCGGTCTTAATGACTGCTTGTTAAAATGTTGATTTTTGTTGGGGTATGAGTCGTATGCATTGAGTTCCTGTGAATTCTAATGTTAAGAAGGATGAAATTTGTACATTAAGAAAAAAGTCATTCCAGCCCACGGAAAGTGTTATCTGTGTTCCAGGATTAGGATAGAATAGACTGCCAGTGATGAGCTGCTCGTTCTCAGGGTCTTCAGAAACAGGTTCAGTTACCATCTGGAAAGTGCTAGCTCAAAGATTGAAAGCATCACAGAAATCCTCAGTCTGATATGTCTGATCTGCTCAGAGGTGTTGACCATGAGGACCTGAATTTTCAGACTAGAATTGCAATAAAAGGACTGGATTATTGTATGATGGCCTTGGAGTTGACTCATGGATTGAAGAGGAGCTATTGGATTTCACTTCAAGAGAGAGATGAGACTGTGTTCTGTATGTTAGTTCTGTCTTGAACCTCAAGTTACAATGCACAGGGCATATTAGATGGCTTTAGCTTGAGCTGAGGTTAAATAAACAAACTGTGAAGTTAAGTGCAGTTATCAAATACTTGGTCAAACAAAAAATAAGGCCTCCTTTTTAATATATTCTTGGCCTTCTCAGAGGTGCCGGAGGAGGAACTTCAGTATTAAGGGTGTTGAAAATAGCTAGTAAAGCAGAAGCCAATACTAATAAACAGTTTTGGAAGTACTATGAGTGGTTTAACATAGTCTGGATTATTGTTATTACTGTGTTAAATCATGGCAATCAAATAGCCAAGCATTGCTTTGTGTGATTAAGTGGAACGGTCATCAATGAAAAACCTTCAGGCTGTATTGCAGACATAGGGAAGGGTGTGGTTGTGGTCAGCTCTCCCAAACATTACTTTGGATGCTGTTGCAGATACAGAGCAGGGTGTTACATGATATTTTCAGGATCTGGCAGATTTTAGTTTGGTTTGGATGTTTGTTATGTACCTTGGCAGGCATGCATATCCCTGCAGCTATACAGCAATCTGCATTAATGGCTGAAGTAACACCTACTGGTGAGGCAGAGTCAATCAGCAACAGGCTGTTGACTCATGACTTCAGTTGACTCATAATCCCACTGAGCTTTGTGGGTCTCTTTTTGTTCCCACCCTGAAGCCCAATGCCAGTTCCTGTCATGATTTGAATACCCATTAAGAAAGTAGATAATGTGCTTTGTGGACAACTGAGCACATGCCTTTAAAGAAGATATGGTAGAGCCTTGTATTATTTCCATCAGCTAATTGAGTTAATTGTTTATTCACATTTACAAAAGTCTTTACCTGAAGTTTTAGATTGCGCTCACCATAGAATCATTTAGGTTGGAAAAGACCTTTAAGATAATCAAGTCAAATAATAGAGCTCAGTGTGTCAAAAGAGCTCAGTGTGTCATTGAGTCCAATCCAGAGCTCAGTGTGTCAAAATGACTAAGATCGATATTGCAAAGATAAGTGATTTATTTCAAACTTTATCATCCAACTTTATTTCTGACTTTATCACCCTCCTTATATACTTCTGTCTCTCCTGGAAGAACCTGGGGAAACAGGTCAGGCTTCAAATGTGCCAGATCTGGTATTGTCACGTGAAGGTGGCACCATATGCTAGATAAAGGGATTTCTAGATCAGATTTAAGAGAAAGAATAAAGGAAGAGAACACTTTGATCCCGGAATTTGGAAGGTAAAGAAGTATTTCTAGGAAGTCATTCAAAACAATCCTGGCTTGATTGGGAAGTGGTGTTGCAGCATCTCTGAGGATGGGTATCTCAATATGATCCAGTTTAGTTTTACAAACATGAAGTCATTTAACTTGTCATCCCATGCATGATATGTGATAGATATGAGAATAGCACATTCTTTTTTAAATCTGTAACTTGTTAAAATGACTAGCCATCCTTTTCCAAGCTACTGCACAGGCGCTCGGTCTGATAACATGCATGGAATCCTTCAGGCAAATACTATTTCTGTCAGCACAATCTGAATTCTTCTGTGTGGGTGGAGAAGATCTGGCCATGTTAAGTGTGAGACAGCAGAATGTTCCACCATGCTTAAAGGAACTTTCTGTCTTGAGCTACTCAGTAGTTCTTGCTGCAACCCCGTTATTAGATGACATGCTAATACCTGGACCTATTTCAGAAGTGCTTCTGTTTTACTGCCTTCCAGAAGGCATGATAGAAGGGTAGGGTGCTACTTTCAATAGTGTATTTGAAACTTTGTTAAACATTGGCTTTCTTGTTTGTGTTTTACTGTTTTCTTGTTCATCATCTATAGTTTAAATTAATACGAGTAAAAAGTACAATTTGGTCCTCTACCTTTCATCTTCACACACCACTGAATGAGTGTTTTTCACACTTTCACAATCACGTGTTCCTGCTGGCCCATTTTCTGCAGATGATCATATATTTGTGCCTTTAACTGAAAAAACTGAAAGAATGAGATTTATTTTCCTGTTTAATTTGGTTTTACGGGTTGCAGACGACAGATTAGAAAACGCTGTTACCATTCCAAGTAATGGTTAGAAGCAAAAATTATCTATACCTTAACCCACAGCTCCATTCAAAACATCTTACATGTGATAATACATTGCCTTTCTTCCAACAAAATCCCTGATTACAGCAACAAGACCACTAAACTGCAAATGCACTGGGAGAGAAGCAACAACATCCGACTTGTTGCAAGATCCAGGCAGAAGCAGGTAATGGGCAGGCACAGTGGGACTGTGTCTACATTTTGATAAATCTCCACATACTATATTTATATTTCACTTTTCCTGTAGCAGAATCTCTCTCAATAACCTATCCCTCTTTACATTTTTGCCCAAACTATCACCTTGAGAGGCTCCAGTGGAGCTTTTGGAGCTCTATGTGAACTTTGATGTTAAGCTCTCCCGCAGTGAGAGATCAGAAATGCTGTGTGTAAAAGCAGAGACTCCCTTGAGACCACTTTGGAGACAGAAAAGCATATGTTTCCTGAAAAAGTTGTTTAAAAAATTGTAGTGAGTTATATGGAATATGATTAGGTATTTTCTTAGGTTATGTCAGCAGGTTCTTCTCATACTTAAAATCTCCCACAAAAAACCTGTACCAACATTACTTGCAAGTCATGTGCACAGTAAAATGCAAAAGATTAAAAGAAAATAATTTCCTTTTTGTTACTAAATGAGCATTGTTGATTAGCATTTTATATTTCATTCAGTACATGAATGTAGATTTTTAAAACAATTCTATTTTCTGTTTCACCACAGTTCTTTTATGTCAAAGTTTCAGAGATCAAAATTGAGGAGAGAAAGAGGAAGAGAAAAGGAAAAAAATATACACAAAACCACTGTCATGTTTCAAAGATTTTTTTCTGAAATTAATAATCTAACAAGGTTAAATTTTATGTAATATTGAAATACATAAATGCATTGATATCACTGGTTTTGGAGTATAGGTTAAAATATGTTACGGCACCCAAGAATTCTGGGGCATTATTTAGGAAAGCATTTAAGGCTTTACTTAGATTCTTTTCTAAGACTGTGCTTGTGCATGTACCCAACCTATATTGATAACTTGGACACAAAAATGGTGTGTTCAATTCCAGTGATCTCAATTGATCATACGCTTAGGTGATAGGAGACAGTTTTCTAAATGGGAATTGGAGCTGATTAAGTACATGATTGAATAGTTGGCTACTGTCTAAACTAGTAAATCTGAGTCTTAAAGCTCTGTCCTATAAGCTGTTAAGTAGGAGCAGATTTATGTAGTTGAGGAGGACTTTCACTGACTTCAAGGAGGCTTGTAAAAATCTGGAAGCCCATCTTCTTGGGGAGGCTTACATTATTGCTTACATAAATAAAGACAGGTAATCATAGAATGTCCCAAGTTGGAAGGGACCCACGATAATGGCCTAGATGCTGTCTTCAAGTACAGGTTTGTGGTCCTTGCATGTATCAAGTATGGAAGAACAGCATCAAGTTCAGAGTACAAAGAAAACTGTGAGGTTCCTCCTTCAGATAGGTTACCTTCAAGTATGACTGAACTGTATTTATGCCGTCTCAAGTGGATGACAAGTGAGAAGTAAAGCAGCTCCAGAGGCAACTCTTTCTCCACTATATATATACACAACTATGGAGTCTGGGAAACCTGACTTTCATACTTCAAGAGAGATTATTTGTTTGCATGTATTTTGCTACTCATACCGGACTAGAAAGAGAAAATCAGCAGCTCAAAAAACATGTAGTATGAAAATTAGGCTCTACATCTGCAAGCATTTACATGTTTGAGAATTCCTGTAAGGCTCCTTAAGTTCAGTGGAATTACTTATGCATAAACCACAACAAGTGTTCACAGTACCTGACCTTAAATCTACGATCTTTTTTTAACTATTTGTGGCATACCTTTTAACAATGGGATTTGGCATTTTGTTTCTAAATGTTCTGAGCTGCTGATGTTAAGTGTCTTCCAATCTTGGAAAGAAGTGTGAAGTGATTGATAAATTGAACCATTGCACAACAAGGATCTCCTCCTCACTGTATTTCAGTGTATTTTCTGGAAATGGTTTACCTTTTTTTTTTTTTCCCTGGTTTTGCATGTTTGTCTTTGCTTTTTGTGCTTTGTTCAGGCACTTACCTTATTAGTCAATGAGGAAATAAGATTACATGACCACCAGAATTAAATCATTTGCTCTTCCTAGCCTCAGTAGTGTCCCGTTCAATAAGAAACCTGCAATCTAGGACAGCTGGTTGTGTTGCGCTGCAATTAAATCAGCTCATTTACATGACAAATTAATTTTGAGCAGTGTCCTTGTAGAAAGCATAATTTGAATATAACCTGCATTTCTTGTGGGAATCCCATAGCAGTGATGTCTCCTGAAAATTTGTAGTACCAAATTGCGTGTCTATAAAAGTTGAGCGTGTTTTCCCTAAAGTCACAAAAAATCATAGAATGATGAAAGCTATATTGCTCTCCTGCAGTCTGACTATACTTAGTTTTTATTGCTTCCTGAGCCCATGAGAAAATCCATAATACATTTGAAACTGCTGCTTTCATCATTCCAAGCCTCAATGCAGGCATGTTGGCTTCAACTGCTCTTTCTTAAGGTGCTAAAAGGCTCTGTCCTGTGAAGTGCTGCTCTCCCTCTGGTTCTGCTGATTTTGGTGTGAGGTTGGAGGGCTGAGAACTTTATAGTCGTCATTCAGAAACGCACAGATTTGTTCCATAAGGAATTCTTAACTGGATCATCAAATCTGAGTAGCTGCACAATTTTTGTTGTAAGTACTGAAGTTGCTATTATAGCTACTAAGGTCAAGATATGCCTGGAAATATCCAGGGGTGTAGCAGGGGAGTAATGCTCTACTTCCATCTGGATGAGACAAGACTGATGTCTGGAAAAGTCAGGGAAATGAGGAGCATTACATTACAGGTCTTTGGTGTAGGGAGATAATAGGTAAGTACATAGCAGTTCATATCTTTTTTATCTGATATCACATTACCCCTCCATCCCCCCAAAAACTTACTTTGCATTTGCAAATATATGGTTAATAAATAAAACTTTAAAATAACACCAAAAAATCCTAACTTAACAAAATAAAAAACCCAAGCAGATATAGATTTTTGGTGAACAATAGAAAGAAATTCTGTGTCTATTTAGGAGAAATTTCATCTGTTACTTTAATACAGGCTCTTTTTATTTTGTTCTTTTGGTTTTAAATGCACAATGAGACTTATCAAAAGATTGCATTTGGGGAAAAAAAAAAAGGAAACTCTTAGAGCATTTTTCTCATATAATGTAGCTTTAAAAGAATGTGTGAAATTCAATACTGGAAAGTATTACAGAAAAATATTTTTTCCTTTTTTTTTTGAACACTTTTTTCCTCAAACCTACCTCTCTACCAATATCTTTTTCCCACAAGACTCCGAAGGAAAAATTACATCAAATGGCAAAATCCTGTTGTATGTTATTTCCAGAAGAATCCATGGAAATTTTGAATATGATTTTATCATTTGCATTGTAATGTTCCATTGCTAAAAGGAGCAACATATTGAAGAGTATTCAGTTGCTAAATGTTTGCTGGTAAGCAAAAGCTGATGTTTCTGTGCATATTACAAAACAGTTAGGAATTTGTAGCACCTCAGATATGTTGTATGATAATAGGAGTTAGAAATGGAAAACTCCTGTTGTATCAGCTTGACCATCTCCCTGACACTGCCAGATTGTTGTCTTCATTGTGGTACTAATTTCCAAATGTCATAAGCCATGTGGCTTCCACCACTTCCCTTGGGGCAATATATGTCATTAAAATAGCCTTGACTATTCCTTTCCTTGACTTCATCTTCTTGATCCTCTTTTATATCTCTTCATTGAACTGAATTCCTAATGTTGCTTTGTCTTTGGCTATTCTGTTTATTTCCCTCCCATCTTTTCTATTTTCCACAAAATCACACAATTATTTACTCTAGTCCTTTTGAAATTTCTTCTATTTTGTTGTATCTTTCTGGTACTGTGGAACCATGGGCTTATGTGTACCAGAGGCTAAAAAGAAAATTTACTGGAGAAACTGATGTTTATTTATGAAGGTACTAAGCTGTTTTGTCGCCATACAAGTTAAACTTTCACAAGAAGCACAGCACAGGCACTAGATTCAAGTCTATATCAGACTCAGTATTCATAAAAAGGTGAGGGGTTTTTTTCACCTCTATAAACCTAATATACTTTTTATTCTGACTGAAGAGGTGTTGAGTAAAGCCACATATACTTCTCATGTATGTATTGTAGCTAAGTTTGTTGAAAGCTTCATTTTGACAATTACATGTTGTATACTAAAAGGCTAACTCCGCTATTTTGACTCACGATACACACCAACAAGAGCAGAGTTTTTTAAGGGTTTTTTGTGTTTCTGACTTGAAGCAAAAAAATTAGAGAATTTGCTATTCTGTGACAACCTCCAATGATTGATTCGAGTTTCTCTTTTTCTCCTCAAATCAAGTATTTTGCCTAGACTTCATATCTGCTAACTTGTTTAAAAAACAAAACAAACAAAAGCAAACACAAACATATTCAAGGAAGTTTATTTGCGATATTTCAGTGTGAAATTAAAATTCAAAATATTTTGAAAAAAAAAAGTAAATGCTGTGTTTTTCTTTTTTTTAGCCAAATGGATCTGACAAATTCAGCAGAAATTTGACCAACTGTTTGTCCTGCATTTGCAATTCTCTAAGAAAAATAATCTCGGCTGAAAAGTTTGCTCAGCATTGGCTAAGGTTGCGTATGCATATGAGGAGTGTTTGAAGTTATATTAGCAGGGAGGTTGTAGGTCTTCAGATGTCAATTACGAGCTGCAGCCAACCTATGGGAGTAGAAATTGACTGTAATATATATATATATATCTCATATCTGTGAAGGATGTTAGGTCTTCCTGCAGGCAGACACTGGGTGGCTGTCTCCAGGAATAAGATTCACTGCCATTCACATGAAAATGGTGTAAAATCTTGCCCTAAAGCTAACCTACCCCTGGAGTTTTGCCTATCTGTCATGGTGATCACTTGTCTGGGAAGATAAAGGATGTTTAATAGTCAGCTGGCTGGTCTGTCTGTCTGGGAAGTCAACAAAACAGCACAATGAGTCAAACAGGCAAAAGACTGATTACTGTGGCTCCCCAGGAAAAAGCTAAGAGTTACATCTATGCAAAAAAAGGCCTTGTTTTTAATGTATTATCATCTGTCTAATCTCAACGTGCATGACCCAAATACTTCTATTTATTTATTTATTTCTGACAGCAAATTGTTGAAGAACCAACATTTCTTAAAATCTTAGTAGGATTTTGGGCTGCAGCGAATGGGAAGATAAAAGCATGATGAAGAATAAATTGAAGCATAGACATTTGTGTGGCCATAATTAAATTGTTCGTTTGTATTGTACATATTTGCCTTTGAAGGCACTGGACTAATTTACTACCCTAACAAAGCCTGATAGCTAATTAGAAAGAGGGAGGTTTGGCCACTGAAAAGCGAACTCATTTTTAGGGATTTACTTCCTGGCAAGAAATATCTGTTCCAGCTGAAATGTGTCATTTATGCTTCTTGTGATCATCTCTAAATGAAAACAACCATTTCTCTAAAAAATTGCAAGCTTTCCTAGAAAAAATGTCCAGTATTTCATGGGTGATTGTGATAAGCTGGGTATTTGGAGAAAATAGGCTTTTTTTCATCCAAAATTTTGGCTTAATTTAAATTATGTTTCCCACAGTAATGATCAGTGGCTTCCTTTCTGATAGGTAACTGCTTTTTAAGTAGCTTGTCTTTCTGCAAACATATTCAGTTTGCTCTGTAATAATTTTGTTTGTTTCCTGAATTGAGCTTAGAATACTCTTAGAGTGCTGCTTACAGAGCTCTGCCTTGCATCAAACTAGCCAGCATCCCATTCCTCTTGGTCTTCTCTCCTTGATATCTATAAATGTAAGATAGATTCAGTATTTTGGGAGCTCCTTGTTTCTTACAGAATGCATTCGTTCCAGCAGTGTGTGTATATGTGTGTATATGTATATACATATTTATATGTGACCAGGGTCTTTAGAAGAAACAGCTGTGCACCTTGGGAATTCTTGGTCATGTCACTGGATGTTTTTCCTGATGTTTAAATTTGGTAATTTTATGTTAAAAATATTTCATATGTCTTCTGCATTTTCCAAATATGAAGCAGAAGACCAAAAGAAAGCATAACAACTTTGCAGCATTATAAATGTAGGAGTCTGAACTCTACCATTTATAGTTGGAGTACTTGATGATCCCAGGAACTGTGAACTGGTGCACACCTCCTTACCTGCCATAACAGATGGGCAGTAATTCAATCTATTTGTTTATTCCTTGGACCCATTGGTGGTAGCTCTAATGCTTTTTAGCTGTTGGGGTTCTCAACAGAAAGTTTTGTAGTAGCGTTGTGTATGGGGGTGTGCGTGTACACCGTATAATGTGATGAAGGTTGAAGACAGCAGTATTATACAAACAAGCATAGCATAGGTTATTAATTATGAGGATAAAATTAATGATATTTCGTGGCTCTACTTTGGATAACAAAGAAACAAAACAGTGGAACTGTGGTGGAAGGGACGCTGTAACCTCTCCTAACATGTCCCTTTTCACAGTCGGCCTGAGTTGCCACAAGCCCATGTCTACAGAGTCTCCATTGATGGATATTGCCTAGGGGCATGAATGCACAAGGACTTTGTAAGCTGTTTAAAAGTTAATTAAAAAAAAAAAAGTGGACACTTGGTAAATGTTGCCTTTGTCATTGTTACCTCCTTGTTATCTCCATTGTGTTACACTGCTGCTACATGTCACTGTTAAGTCAGAATGACAAAAGGAAAATTTTTAGCAAGTTTTTTAAAGTTTTGTGGAAATAGACCCTGCTATCCCCAAGGTGGAGCTGCTCTTGCTACCCCTGCTATTATGTGGCCGTTTAGAAACTTAACTGTTGATAGCATCATATAGGTTGGACTTGTCACATTAGTTGCAGTTAGTAGGGGGCGTATTTAAGAGTGAGTGATTGAAACTGTTGTTTCGCATTATCCATCCTGTGATGTATATCGTCCCGTAGGACAAAATTCAATGACTGAAGTCCTTTTTCTCAGACACCCTACTTCCTAAAGGAAAAGCAAATTTATCTGATTTAAACAATTCTTTAATGAATGAGTTAGTCTGTGCTTCCCACTCAGCTGCCATCACTCCCATATCAGATGCAAAACTCGGAGCATTTGAAAATGTGACTCACTGGTGACTTGGCAGACAATGGTAAGGCTTGGTCTCATTTTATCATTCCATAAAAAGTGATATAGAGTATTGATCAAGTCCAGTTGCTGCTACTGAAGCAGTTTAGAAAAGTTTGTAGCTTGTCCATCATGGTGATCCGTCTTCTGCACTGCGTTAGAGTTGATGATTTTACACTAATCCCTTTTTGCACTCCAAATAAACCGTGTTGGTTTGCTTGGGATAAGCAAGATGTTGTACTTTCTTAAACTTTCACAAAAACTCTTTCAATTGTGTTCATGGAATAAGATTAAATACTAAGAAAAAAGGAAGCTGTATATATTTCCTATAGCAGTTTTTAGTGATAAAGAAAATTATTAGTGGTGAATAGATGGGAATTCTTAAAAAGACAATTACCGTGGTTTTCAGAAATCTGACTTGGAGGTGCTGGGAAAAATCTATCATCTTTTGTTAACAAAAAGGCAAAAAGAGCTTTCAACTTTCGTCATTTGGAACGTTTAGTTTTGGATCCAAAATGTTATGAAAAACAGTTACTTTAAAGCTGTAGTTTGTTCTAAAACTGCTTCATGTCAGGTCTAGAAATAGCAGTATTAACCATCAGGTCATGAGATGGGGTGTTTCTTTTCCTCTTTTAGGTGGCAATAGCTGAAGAAAGGAGTGCCTCCCTTCTCTAACTTAATCTGAACGCAAAATAACTTTTGTTGTCTTGTTACAACAGCCCCTTTTTCTGAGTCACTGTTTGAAAAAGAGACTGGGAAGTGCTGAATATTGTAGTTCAAACACTTTAAAGCCAACTTTGACTTAGTTTTATGCATGCTTCAGAGTAGACTAATGTACAATAGTATCCAGGAAATTCAGCCAGTGATTCATAAGAGTCCAAAATGTTCTCCTTGGGATGAATCATAGCAGCATAAATGATAGGGTTGGAGAAGATCCTTTAGGTCATCCAGTTCAAAGCCTGTGTATCTTCCTCTTCACTAATCCCCATTAGGTTTTCATCTACCCTGTCTTTGCAAACATTTTATATTGACTCAGCCACCTCCCTGGGTACCTTCTTCCATTGCCTAACTGTTTAACCTAATCATCTTTAAACTTACAACATCATGCTCAGTGTGAACAATTTATGACTACAGAAAATGATCCTTTCTCCTCCCTTCTGCCATCATGCTCAAATATCATCCCTTTATTTTTTTTTTTCTCTAGCTGCATGAATAATAATTCCAGGAAAGCTGGTATTTTTAGCGATCTTTGGTGCTTCTGTACTGTAACTGAATATCTTTGAACTTTCAGTTTTCAAGACTCAAAAATACAGTTTGATCTACAAATGAACTTTCTGTGACTCAATGATATGCATACGTTGTGACTTTCAAGAGGCAAATTAACATGACTTAGGTATTGTGTCTTTGTTTGTAGAAGCTGCTTTCATGAGGGTGTTAATGTGCTCTGATTGACAAATCCACAAACAATCTGAGGGGATTAAGTGACTGGAGGTGGACTCTATTCTTGACCTCAGATATACTCAATCTCGTGTAACTAACCAGGATACTAATTTAACCATATATTTTAACTCTGTTTTGAAAGCTTTCCTCCAAAAACTCCTGGAGTTGTCTGCTGCAGAGGAGTTAAAATTTATCATTATTATTTTCAAAAGCAGCTTTCCAGTTCATAACTGTGTTGATAAATAGTATTTCTTAGGATCTGCCTAAGCTTGTCAGAATACAGCGATGATAAACCTCTCCGATGTTAATCATCTCACCTATTGTGATACAGCCTGGGCCAGATCAATGTGAAATTTGTTGTGATACAGCCATGCCAGTTAGATCAATGTGAAATTTGTCGTTCTCCTAGGTGACTAATAAATACTGCATGTTGAAAAAATATGGGGTAGAGGTGGGAAGGCTGATCGTTACAAGCTGTGTTTTCATACTGCCTCCCATTTTGGAGTTACACAATAAAAATAGCTGCAGTCTGTACCTCACCTGTCAGCTCACCTCTCCCACAGTTTCTCATGTGGTAGTTCTTTGATCCATGCAGAAGCATTCTGGTTCCCAGTGCTGTCGGGTAAAGCTGTGTAAAATTGAGGTAAATCCTGCTATATTACTTCGGTTCTGCCAGCCCACAATTACAGTTAATGTATTATGTTTAGTGGATCCACGGTGTTTCATGAGCTTGAGGGTAACCATTCACATTACCCATTTTGGCATGGCAATTTGTAGAAACAGACACAAGGGTTAGTTGTAAGAAGTCAGTGTCATGGAAGAAACAGGTTTTGAAAGCAGTACCCTGGGTGCTATTTTATGGCTCAAATATTTGTGTGTGTGTGTGTGCTACCGTTTTATTTTAATAACATTTTAATTTTTAACTTGCTGTGTTTTCAGCAGACTAAAGGAAAATATGCATAAGGATATTAAGGATATTATAGCCTTTCATGAAGACCTTTTTTTTCCCTCCTGATATTTTTGTAAACCTCCCTTCCTTAATTTCTGTGCTGTTATGCTGCTTAGATGTCCTCTAGCCAGTCTTCAAACATATTGAGGTTGAGGGCACTGTGCAGTGTCACGTCTTGACTGTGCAACTTAGTGGGCAGCATTAGTGCAAAGGTAAGTGCTTCTTGGTCTCTGAAAATCTGTGGCTATTCTCTTCAGGTACAAAGAGCCAACCATAACCATACCACTTTTTTTGCTGTTTCTCATCTGAACTACGTGCCTGTCCAGCTGTTGTAAGAGTGTGCAGAAACCTGTTTCCTAATTCTTGCGAGTTATTTTCCTTAATTGCGGTGGGAAAGTAAGATATTCTTCAGCATCTATTAATGTAGTACAGAGTTGTAAACAGCTCCAGATGTGATCTCAACAAAGCTATATAGTCAGGAACAGTATTAACTGTGAGCTTTGCAGTGGCTCCCGTGGTGTATTGAGCTACACAGGATATTTCACTGCAAATGCATGTCTTAAACAGCTTTTTCCACTGTGCTACTTCTGCAGGGCTTTCATCAGCAAGTGGCTGTGTTTAAGATTGTTATTTTCATGATGTATTTCAAGTGGTTTCTCCTTTTATCTTCTCTCAGCCTTGTTAATCTCTTAGATCCTAGAGCAATATTTCTTTCTCTTCTCCAGTATTTGTAGATCTTGGTTTCTTATAATCTACACACTTCCTTATCATCCTACCTACCTCCTTCCCCTAGATCATTAATGAAACAAGATGGGACCTGCTGCTGGTCCCTTTGGCATCCCAGCATGTGTGATGTGATAAGAGTTTTGAACAAAAGAACTATCATTTGATGGCTGACCTTTGTAAGCCCAAGTGAGCTCTTAACATGGTATTTTTAATTGTCCTTTTTTTTAAAAAAAAAAAAAAAAGGAAAAGAAAAGAAGTAGAAATTTCAGTAAGGGAACTTCTTAGCCCCTTGCGGGGCTTGGGCTTCCAGCTGTTGCAGAAATTTTACTGCTTTAGTCTTTTGTATCTTGACAATTTTATCCTTGATCTCCTGCTCTGTTAACTTCACTGATGCTTTGCTTCAGTCTCAAGGCTTGAGATAAATTTGTTTGGTTCAGTACCATCAACCATGAAAATTATTTGAAATACTGAAATCCCCAAGCACCAAAACACATTGATAGTGTAAAACAAAACCCGGAGAAGAAATCTGTATGGTTTTGTTCATATTGGAATTGCACAAATCTAAATGAAAGCGTATTCTTTTAAAATTAGGTAAATTGGTGATAAATTCTGTATCAACCTGATTGTGAAGGCAGTTGGGCTGACAGGCGATTGGTGGCTTGGACTTGGAAGACCTAGATGCCCAAATTTTATTCTGCTGACCTGCTGGATCATTTCACTTCACTGGGTATGTGGGGATTTCAGCCTTCTTCAGACATGGCTTTCAGGGAAAAACAAAACAAAAACCAAACAAACAATAGCAACATCAAAAGAAAAAAAAAACACACAAACTCAACAAACAAAATAAAATAAAATTTAAAAAATGCATAAAAAAGGAAACAAACACAAAAGCTGTGTGTTATTTTTAATGTTATTATTCATGAAACATTTGGAGATGTTGCCAATTTATCTTGGATTGCTTCATGCTCATTAGAAAAGGATTTAAGTTAAATAATTTTCAACCTAAATTAAGAATAGACACGTAAGAAACTGCTGGGTTAAACAATCACTTGAAATTCAAGTCATGCAAGTATGTGCATATACAAATTTGCATGATTATCCACTGTTCTTTTTCTCCCTAGGTATTCTGAGCAAATTTTTATGTCTACCCACTTTTTGAATACTGTTAAATTCATTATTGCAAAGATTAATTTCCATTCCAAGGTGTATTCATCTCTTGCACTGGCACTTGAAAACAGGAAACTCATACTCTTGGTTTAAGGCAGCAGTTATCATCAAGACAAGGGTTTTGCTATTTTCCCCGTGCCCAAAGTATTAGTCTTTTATATATATACACATATATAAATATTACTGTTAATGAGTTTATGGAGCCTAATTTTCTATTGTTTTGCAATCTGTATTGCAAGTTCTACCTAGAAAAAGGGGCAGGAAAATGGAAGTAGATTGGAGCAACTGTGTCTCAGATCATAGGCCCAGTTTTTCTCTGCTGGTTTTTTTTCTGATGTAAAAGTAGTTCATGATTTTATAACTTGGGCTTGTATCATCCATCATATGCATAAAAAAGCTGATGTGAAATTGCCTTTACTGCTTTAATTTTTTTATGTTTTCTGAACTTGTGAGTGCTTGAATCTGCAAGTTATGCATTTTTATCCTAACTGCTTTGCATGTAATAAATTGTTTCCTCCAGCTATAACCATTCTACAAACTGATGGAATCAACAATATAGTGTGTGTAGTTGCCAGGTACACTGAATTTTTAAGCATTTTCTTTCTGCTTTGTAGGTTTGTCTGAGGATGCAGCAGAGGAAGAAAAGCCATGAAATCTGAAGATGACCCTCATGAAGAATTTCTATCTGATATCAAATGCATTTATAATGCAGCAGTACCAGTCCATTTTATTTTGTACTGATTGCAGCTTCTGGAAGGAGAGGAATGGGCTAATTTATACAAAAAGTTCCATTCTAATAATTTTTATTTGGTCTCCCTGCCAACTACTAGCATCCTTTCTGTGAACAAAGTTTAATCACTTACCCAGCTGTGGTAAAGGTGTCATGTTATGTTCTGCAAAATGTAAGCCCTTTCTAAGGATTCATTTGCTTGATCAAAGACTGTTTACACATAGTTAAAAACAACTTTTGTTTCAGAATACGTTTTATCATTTATTTTTTAAAAGATATTCTGAACTGTACATCCCTTTGAGATATATTAACATTGTTTATATCAGAGTTTTGACAAAAGATAACTATCTCACTTCCTCCTGTACTAACATTTGTGATTCCAGACAACTTAATTCACCACGAGAAGAAAAACTGGTAATCTGTCAACTTTTTCCCCCTCTCTCATTGCTTATACACACTCTTGCTCTCTAGAGATATAGAGTAAAATATGGTTACTGAACATAAAGGGCAAACCTTTTGGCATTAACTATGTCACTACAGATGTAAATAAGGTTTACACTCTAAGTACCTTGAGTGTAGCAACACATGGATCTTTTTATAGTTATCTGTAATTTTCTTGTCAATCAGTCTATTCTAGTTATGGGTAAGATCTTCAAAAGTAGCCAGCAATTTTTGAGTGCCTTAATTTTAATTAATCCAGTTGGAAGGTGTTTTGAGGCTTGAGTTTTTAGGAAGTGCTGAGTATCTGTCTTCTGAAAGTCAAGTCCATGCAAGGTGCCTAAAATGCAACACCCAACAACTGAGGCAACCTTTGAGAGGACCTTGGCCTAGGATTTGGAAGCATCAGGATCATGTGTGGATTCCTGAGAATGAGTTGAGATATCGATAAAAGGTACCCAAAACTGAAAATAACTGATGCCTGGGTCAAATATAATAAAAGGCATTTGAACGAGGCCCCACCTGACTGTTGCTGTTTCATTCCAAAATGCAAGTTTCAGTCTTTTGGATGACAGATGCAAAAAAGCACTACTGGTCTCAGCTCAGTTTCTGGTGGTTGGTTCACCACTCCTGTTCTAGCTGTCGAAGAAGTCCCTCCAACTCACTTTTGTGCGGTTTCCGCAGAGGTTCTGACAGTTTCTGTGGTCTGTGCTAGGCTTGATCTGTGGACAAAAAGAAGATGTGACTTTTTTTTAGAATGTCCTAAGCCGTCAACCTTCATTATTCCAATAAAAATGGCTCTGTACCCCAGGGAGACCTCAGATACCTGCATACTGTGGGGCCAGAAATCTTGTTTCTTTCCCAGGATGGAAAAATCCTCCCCCCTGCTTGTTCTGGAGTGATTCTGCTGGCTGAGATTTCTTCACTCTGATCCCTCCCCTGTGGTTTTTGTCAGGAGGGTGGTATCCAACCCATTCTCAAGGTACCCTGCTGCGCTGCGAAAATTACACAATAAAATAATCTCCTGTAGTTTCTGTACACACCTCAATGACCAAAGAAAATCCATGGAGAACTAATCAATTACTGTAGCTATTAGGCTTAAACTTTAACGATAGATCTCAAATCTTCTTTTGTCCTCTTGTCAGTGGCTACTACCTAATCTACAGAAATCAACCACGGTTACTACTGAAAAGCCTGTACTATAATAGTGTAGAATCCTGGACCAAAGAACCCTAAGCTATAGGCAAATAACATAGCTGGAAAGTACACTACTGTGAGACTTCTGTGAAATATATTACTCTGTCATAATTACCATTATTGAATGAGATCCCAGTGCTCAGAGCTGCCTGGCTTCATTGGGAGTTTAGGGTAAACAGCAAGTAGGCACTCAGGTCAATTATATCATCCACTCTTATTTAAGTTATTTTCTCTTATTTTAAGATGTAAGGCTTAGGAGCACTCTTGTTAGCCTTTTCTACTTCATGCTTTGTAAAATGAGTTCTCATGAGAATAGTTTTGTGGAAAGGGGAAAACATACTGGTAATAAAGAGGAAAAAAGAAAGTAGAACTGTCTATAATAGTAATGTATGACCTCTTGCATAGTATTTGATAGTATCATCAGGATTTAACAGAGAAATACAATTGCTTTGTGTAAAAATTACTTTGTTTCCCCCAATGCCAAATACTCCATCTAATTCAGAGGAAGGAAGTCATTGAAATGTAGTCATTTATGCAGCAGGCTAAAAGGAAATATTGTAAAGTAATTCTTAGCAGTTCTGAAAAGTAGTTTGAATTTTTAAGTTCTTTTTGGCTGGAAAAAAGTGAGGCAAATTACAGGAAGTTTTGCAGTTAAAGAGAAAAATGTAAGGAAATGTTGATAGTTCGGGGGGGACCAAATGTTCGGTTCCCGTTGACAATGTTTCTGAGGCCCTGACAGACAATGCGGGCTAATCAGACTTCTCTGAACAGGATTTTAGAGTAATGCCTGATCAGCTGTTCTGTTAATTGTAAGATCATAATGTTTTCAAATCAAGTTATATAAATGTCATACCTAGAAACCTAGTGATTTATTCTGCAAAGATTACTCATATGACAACTGTTACTTTCTGAGCTGAAATATGCAGCCCGTCTGCACATTTAGTTATTTGAGAATTTTATGTTTAGGTGGCTCACAGATAAAAAGGAGTTTTTAATGTTCCTTTTATTGAAATTAATTTTGTGTGCGTATATCAAATGGAATTTTGTGATGTTTTGAAAACCATGCTGTGAGTCATGGCAACTTTATTATATTTGTGCTATAGCACTTTGAAATGCATTTTCTAAAATAATTCCTAGCATAAAAAAAAAATATATATATTCCATTAAACAGGCGAGTACTTACAGAGTTTATTTTCTTGGTGGAGTTTATTTTCTGAATATTAGTGTCCAAGGGCTTTTATTTTGTTTTTGTGCTGTTGCAATTTAGAAAAACAGATTAAAACAATTACTATTCGGATGACCAAAATCTGGAGGTCTGGGCTCTGATCATCTTTTGGGCTTTGAACACAATGCTGACTTCAAACTAGAACTGTGTTTTCCAGCCCCAGATTGCTTCTTCTGTCCAACTGTTACTAAAATATGACACAGAAAAACAACACTGCTTTCAAGGGGCTGGGTTTTGCTTTGTAATGTCTTGTCTTTTTCTCCTCTTCAGCGTTTACTGTACAGTGAGCATTAGAGATGTTTCAATATTCTTGTATTGCTTATAAAGAGTAATTTACTGCCATAAACTGAAATCTTCTGAGCTGGGATTGTATTTCTATGTGAAGTCCCTCCAGCATAAAAAAATACAAGTTATGCATCATATTGAATAAGTATCTTCCCGTCTTATCAGAATACCCTGTTTATAAATAAGCTTTTTAAAAAACTGCTGTAAAGGTGCTGTAAAATACATGATGTACTCCTGAAACCAAGCTTCTGTATTGCCTCTTTATTTGAAATCAACCTTGAGTTTCCCATAGCCTTGTTTGTTGTCACCCCTTGACGTCATGCTGCTTAGTTCATTTACTCTGTTGCAGCATAAGGTTTGTCCAGTATTTATGTGGTACCTTCATATGCTGTTTGCAGGTGGTGCATAGTTCTTTTGCAGTTCAAAGGTAAAGTTTGCATAGTTTCTCACTGGTTCCTTGATCCTTTTGAGGGGACAGAATTCCCTCGGGTCCTGTTGAAACAACTGGGAGGTGCTCAGTGTCTATAGGGCTGGGTTTATAAGCAGCAAATGTGACCCACACTAGAAGTGATTTCAAATGCCTTGTTTCTATGAGAATTGATTCTAATATTGCCGTAGACTAATTTCAACACAAATTTGACTGAAAAAACACTGCTTGGTTTAGAGTCTGAAATTCCTCTCTACTTGTCTGTATCCCATCTTGTAAATTCTTAAAATGGTCAATAGTATAATGAATGATTATTTCTGTTCTTCTCCTTTGCAAGATAGCTAGCTGTTTGCTGTATAGAAGCTGCTAGTTTTGAGGAATATGCTTTATCCAGGAGACCAGCAGATCATAGCAGACACACCTGGCACTTTTGTTAGCATTAAATGAATAGCATGTGATTTACTTAATCATGGGTTGGAGTCATAACTGAACTAATTGATTTGACCTGGTGTTCTCTGACAATGTGTCCTGATTGCTGTATCTTTATATCTGCCATAGCAAGGAGTACAAGCAAATACAACATGCAAGCACACTTAAGTAAGTGTTACTGTTATTTTAAAGTACTGTGGTATTTTCCAAGCGTTTTTGAAAGCAGGAAACAGAGTAAAGTACCATTATATTTCCATGTGCACTGTCATGTGCTTAGATTGCCTATGTGTTTGAGACATCCATGCTTGCAGATGAATCTGCTGTATTGAAGATGCCAGTATCCATCCTCATTCTTAAAATGTAAGGATTGAGCAAAACCATGTTTTTATAGCAGGAAAAAATCTGAAAAGTAACCAGGAGCCCTGGAAGAGATCCACACCCTCAGGCTGGAGCATGTAAATTGATGTTAGCTGTAATGGGAGTATTTTACATTTGATATAGCATGACTATATTGTTTTACTCACTTGTTTGCTAGCAGTGGTTTTTAACACTATACTCTTATCATAAAATAATTTTCAATAGAAATATTTTTTTGGCAAAACCAGTTAAGACTCCAGAGGAAAATAAGTGTTTGATAAGATATTTTGATTCCTCTTTATAAGCAGAATAGAGACTTGGAGTGCTTCCTAAGTGGGAATGATCATTGCAGATCATAGCTCGCCCTCCACCACAGCTCCAGCTGGGTGCAGACTGATGGTGTATTCAGCTGCAGAAACAAGATAAAAGCTCTTCTGATTATGTAAGCTATTGCCTGATCAGAAATCTTGAAGGAGGTCAGTCATCCTGAGTCATTACTGTAACCTGATTAGAGGTCCAAATCTACTTTTGTTGAGTTTAACTGAGCATTTTGCCATTTATTTTGACAGGAGAGCATCCATACTCTTCTACAGGAGGCTGCATGTCGTAATAAGATAACGTGTAACACCACTCAACTCCTAGCTAGATGGTGTAATAAATTATGAGGGTGCCTCCAAAAGGTACTGTTCCTAAAATACAATATGCATGACAGTTGATTAGTCAATATTAATTAACTGCTGCATTCCACCCCAGAAGTGGTTGCTTCTCTGTAGAGAGTGATACCGCATGTGAAACAGGCCCTTGCAAAATAAAAACCCAGAGCATGTTATATATTACTTCAACCACTTATGGGCTGAAGTCGCTCTCAATAAGATGTATAGCAGCTTTTCAACAATCAAAGCATCACTATTAAATTGTTTAGGAAATCAAGCAATGAAAAGCATGCTTCTCTTCTACTCTTCAACCAAGAGAGTAGAGGGAAGTATTTCCAGGACACGTTCTATGAAGAAGAATGCACTTACTTAATTTGGCTTTTCATCAACAGAAAGCTTGGCCCTCTATCTCTTAATAAGTTGCCATGGTTTCTCTAAATTGATGTTGTTATTACTATTTCCTGAATTTCACATACTATTCAGAAATTGGCACCTCCAGTCTCCTCTCATTATGCTGAGACATTTTATCATTGTTAATGAATGTAGCATAGGTGTTATTCTTAGACAATCTTAGGAAACAACAAGGGTTTTGATCCAAGGATAGCTTGGACCAGTCTTCTTTACTTTGGTAAATTTGATGAGACCGTATTGCAAAGGCAATGTTTGGGAAAGAAATGAGTTTTTATTGTATTGATTTTATTACTTCATTTTAAAGTACAAACCAGTTTCACAGCATCTTGGAAGTATTAGAGAATATATGAAGAAGTTGGTCTATAACAGATGATATTCCAATTCATTATGAAGCAAGCACTCAATAATTAATTGTTACTTGAAGTGCTTACAATATATTATAAACATGGTTGGATTCAATTACAGGAGACATAAAGGGGTTTATTGTACTTTTTCTTCCCCTGATGGTGTAATGAAGTGGAGGCAGTTGGGATCCATAAATATTGGAGAACAGTCAAGTTCCTGCATACATAACAGGAACTGCTTTTTCCAGCTGTCTGGATGTGGAGTATCTTCCTTCTGCTTGAGCAATGACTGTAACTAGGAGCTGGTGAGAATACAGCTTGGTTAACATGGTGTGATTGCTTCTGATCCAGTAGAAACAAAGAGAGTTTCTCTTGGCAGCATATTTGAGTGCCATGTTCCAGCATTAACTGGATGTTTCATGGTGGTACGACACGTATCTTTCATCATGACACTGGACAGCTGCTTTACAGACGTCAGGGTGCAAGTCCCAAAAGCAGTTGGTAGGTCGGTGACCTGTGAGGGGAGTGTTTTGCCCATGACTCTGGGCAACAGTATTTCAGCTGTGAGGATTTGCCCCCTTCTGGCCATGACCAGGAGGCCTGGGAGAGGAGGAAGAGGAGACTCAAGGAGGTGGAGAGTTCACTTATCTCTTTGATTCCCAGCAGGATCTTGTCCTAAAGCTCCCATGTGGCTGCCACAGAGCAATGTCTCTCCTGAAAAGAGGAATCCTGGCTCACCTGGGTAAGACTGTGCCCCCAGGATTAGCACATTTGGGTGTTTGGTGGCCAGGCAGCAGGATTGAATGCAGTGAGAACAATCAGCTTGACATCAGTAAAAGATGAATGTTTCTGTGGCCAAAAGAACAAAGAATAATATGTAAAATATGACTGCTTTTTCAAAATAGCTAGTGGTTTATCATTGCTGTGTCAGTTGTACCTACTTAATCCCACACCACTGTGAATCAAGAGATAGTGAGCCACAGGAAAGTAAGGTCCAAGCAGAAGTGGATGACAATTCTTACTGCAGGTGAACAGAGCTGTAGAAGGTAAAGGGTGATTTTCTGTGTAAGTGCTATGGATGGGGTTGACAGAAAATTGGGAGTTAAAAATGTGTAGGTGCTTATAGATTGTGGATGGTACACACTTAGTGTGTGAAGAATTTATTTTTATTCTTCTATTTTTGTCTCTCTCTTTTAACAGTCATTCCACATTCGGCATTCATTAGCTCATCTCATGGGGAGAGGAGTCCTTCTCATCATCCACATTTTTGTAGATAGCAGTCACTCTTGTGATCATGTCATTCATTTATTTTCCTTTTTGCTGTGGTGTTTTCTAGCAGATCCCATTGACCATGAATTGATGATTTTACCCAGCAGCCACTTTGTAGATGTGTCTTAAAATCCTGAAAGAAGGAAAACTTGCAGCAAAATGAGTGTTTTGGTTAAACATTTGAAATACAATGTAGCTGTTCTTCTCTGGGATGAATAACATTGCTTTCAGCATCAGGAAAATAATGAGTGGAAAACCAAATGTGTTCTAAAGAAACTGAAGCTTTTTTTTAAAGGGCTACTGCCCAAGTATGTCATCCAGCAAAGGAAAGTTGGTAGCTGCATTGTTTTTTGTAAGACAGCTACCCAGACGGTGATGTGATACCTTTTATTGGGCTAACCAAAGTTAAAATTAGAACTGAGCAAATAAATCCCAATGAGTAACAGAGTTAGTACATTTAACCTTTTGTGTGTCTCATTAACATCAACTTTTTCAAACCTGGCCACTCATTTTTGGCTTCCAGTTTACAGCATGCCAGGAGAGGACCTGATTGCTAAGCAAGGTGAGCTGCCTGCATTCGGCTTGATAATTTTGGTCACACAAAAATACAATCTGGTCCTACTTGTTCAGGGTTATTGCGCTGGCCAGAAAAACAATTTCTACAAATTCTCTTCCACCTCTCTGCCATTAGAGATATCAGTACACAAATCTTGGACCCTCAGTGTTTAGCTGAGTTAGGCTTCTTAGGTCTCAAGCCAGTGGGCATGTCGGCTCTGTGGCCAAGGTAGGAAGTGGGTTCAGGCATTTACCTGTATGTGTGTTTAGTTGAGTTGCTATAGTAAAGCCAGGGGAGGCTTTGTGATAACATTTACGGAAAGCCACATGCACTGTAACTTTTTGTGCAGAGAATTGTTACCAAATCACTTTCATGTTGACTTCTGATTTGAAACTCATTCTTCTCTTTCTTTCTGGTCATTGTCCTCACTACTGTAAATTTTGATTTGCCAAGTTTATAGCTAAATTATTCCTTCTCCATATCACTTTTACCCCTGTTGGTACCTATCTCCTTCAAAAGCAGACGTGCAGTGCTGGAAGCAAAGTGAGCAGCACAGCAGAGGTGAGCAGATCAAACCACCTGTAAACAGCGAAGTTGTGTAACTCTCACTGATTCAGCATCCAGCAGGTGTGGTGGAGCAGTTTCCAAAATGGTAAACTTACCAGAGTGGCCAGAGGACATGTCTGTTCAGGAAAAAAAAAAAGCCTGAGGGTATAAGCAAAAGGAACACCTTCTTAATTTCTTGTGCATACTTCATTGTTAATTAGAGCTAGACTGTTAGTCATGTGGCTTCTGTGGCGAGGAGATTTTTGAGTTTGACTTTCAGCTAGGACAAACCAAAACTGGGGTAGTCGAGGCTCTGACAGTGTGCCCAAGCAGCCCCAGAGCCACGCACTGGCCCTTTTCCCCTTCTCCTTATCTCCCCACGCACACACAGACTCCTCTGTCTGTGCTTCTGAGCAGGGCCAGGAGCAGGGATGCTCAATTTTACCTCTTAAGGACAAATCTCCTGCTCAAGCACACAACTCCAGTGAAGGCTGCATCTGCAGGCCGGCTGTGCCAGCATCCTTTAAGATGCGCCATGGATTCCCGCAGCTTCATGCCTCCACCTGGATCACGTCAGAGGTTTCATGTATTTTTCACCGTATGTAAACTATAGCACCAAGTGGTGCTTAGCAAATACTCATAAACAGGTAAAATAATTTTAACCTCTCCCTACAGGCTCCCACATCTTTCTCCATCTCCACCGTGTGCCCAAAGGGATATTTTTTGGGTTAGTGTACTGCACTGTCTCTGCTAGTGCTCAGTCCCTGTCCTTTCCCTCACTAAGGCCTGCATTATCAAAACTAGCAGATAATTTGGATTGCGCTCATTTTCTAGATAGCCCCATTAAATTCGAAAGTGAAACTGCAGATTTGGAGAATTTGTTTGCAGGTGAATAGAGCTATTGTTCAGCTGCTCCCATGCTCAAATCTTTGCAATTCAGCTGGAATCTACCAGCTGTGAAGAAGTACTTACTTTGCATTACACCTCTTGTAAGAGAAAACAAAGTATATCTTTCAGAGCCATCTTTTCTTCCTCATTTCTTCTAGTTTGCATCATGTAAATTCAAACTGTTTTAATTCTTTTTTGCACTCGGGCCAGCAGCTGGAAGCCTGCAAAAATGTATTTTATCCTCTGTATGCTCTGCAGAAACAGCTTTACAAACCACAGAGACTATTTTAAAATAAATGGCCATTTTTTGAAATCCTATCATTACAAAGCCTAGGCTTGATTGTTGTCCTCTGAGTGCTTCATAGCAGCAAAATTCCTGCATTTTGGGAATTGTGCTCTCTATTCATCCAGTTGGAGTGGATACAAAAGCAAAGCATGGAACTGTTGTGAGCAGTGGGTAGTGCTCACACTGTTAATTTCTGTAATGGCCTGTATTGTCATTTTGTGGAATGCTCAGATATCAATTCATCATCATTTGGAGTGTGGGGATGATTTTTTTTTTTATTTTTAAATAAACGCACAAAAATAATCTTCAAAAACATCCAGTTGCTTTCATTCCTTCTGGCACAACAGAGCTGAAAGCAGCTCCACTGTGGGGTGGCAAAACCATCAGTTCTGTCATTTATTACTTGAAGTTTTTCTTCATATGAACATTTGTGAAGGTAAACACACATTTCAAAACAAATCCATCAAAGAAAGTAATTGTGAAATTGAAGAAAAACCATCCTAGATGATCTCTTAGGGAACAATTGGAGTGTGCATCTTGCAGGTGCTCCATGCTGTGCGTGTCTCAAACAAGCCATCCAAGCAATGCCAGTGGGCAACCAAGTCTGTAAGTACAGGGGCAGTCTCACGCCTTTCCTCTGAAGGTTTCCAGTTGGGCTTCTGGGTTTGTTTCTGTCTAATTTCCATGAAACCACTGGCTCACAAGGGCATCCTGGTAGACCCTAGACACTGACAGCTGCTTAGCTGAGTTTGTGCATTAATTTAAGTCTGACACCAGTTTGAAGACAAGGGCTAACTAAATGGGTTGCAACGGAGTGGGGTGTCCTTGACTTCTTCTGGGACCACAATTGCATCCCACCAGGCTGGAGATGTGGCTCTCTCTATGCACATCACTCAGTGCTGCCACTTCCAGAGAGCTATGGACCCAAATTACTCCTCCTGGGAGCCGTGGAGATGCATTCCTTTGGGAGAAGAGACCTATTCCTTGGGTTGCCCAACACAGAGTGAACCTGAACACAGAGGCACCCCAATGCTGTAGTCACCCCACTTTTGAATGGTGTTATCCTGGCAGGTTCCTCTGGGGACTTGCTGCAGCAAGTCTTTAGAGAAGGGCCTTCTGCCCATTATGTGAATATCCTTATTGGCCTTGTCGGGGCTACTCTGATATGCGAATGTTTCCTGGAGAAGGGTCTAAATTATGTGGTTTATAAGCATGGTGAGTGGTTTCCGAAGTCCTTCCAGCGCCTCAATGTTATTTTTGTTTAATAGCTATCTGACTTCCTGACTTCCATACCAACTACACTACAGTCATAAAGACTGACTTCACTGTGATCAAAACATAAGAGTATTTTGATCAAATTTGATCAAAACCTAACAGTAATACAACTAGTTAGAATTTTACATGACTTGGTAAAGGGGTAGCTCTGTGTTTTTTCAAACTAGCTTAATTAAAAGCCCAAATCCCCAAAGTCAAATTATGTTTTGAAAATAGCTTAGCACCAACCAGTCTCTCGTAAGACATCATTTTGTATGTCAGAATACCTGCCAGCCACTATCTTGAGACTTCAGAGTCCATGTTTAAAGATACTTAAATAGCGTACACCACACGTAAATACACATTTAAAATTCTGTGGAGCCTTAAAACTGTTGATTAATTGTTCTCTTCAGTCACAAGTAATTCAGCTGACTCTTGGGTTTAACCTGCCTAATATATACAAGACATGTGACTGATACTTTCCCAAAGTAAATACTATTCCCTGTCTCTGTTTGCCTCATGCTTCTAAATGATGTATTTAGAGGTATGCTACTGTCAGATAACCAGGGGATTTGGCAGAAACCCCCTGCAGATCTGTGTAGTGGAACCAAAAACTCACCTCTGGCACATTTAATAATGCTCTCATCTCCCCTTGAAAGAGCCTTAGATAGCTGAGAGGCTGGTAGATGGATTGCACTGCCTTCTGGAAGTACAGTTTTTTTTTCCTCTTCCTTGGGTGACTGTGTGTTTTCTTTTTGGTGAAGGTCTAAGGTTAATCTGACCTGGGTGAATCAGTAGCAAAATGAGATGAGTTTTTAACAAATTTCTACTGTGTTGCTAGTATACTTGCTTATTTCTGTTTTGTTTGTTTGATTGTTTCTGTACTCTTGTCTATTTTGGGGTTTAAGCACATGTGGAATATCCAGGATTTAATGAGTCCGGTGAGCCGTTCAGTGTAACTATGAAATCTTGTAGTCTTGCTGCTTTAATAATGTTTATATCACTCATTATGAAACTGCACAACTAGCAGGAGTTTCAACAGATCGGTGCAGGATTACCCTGATTTGCTCATGTATATTATCTGAACATATCCTGACAGCTGGATCTGGAAAAGACTGCCTATGACTGTCAGTTCATTGCTCTTTGTATGTGTGGTACTGTCAGTCAGTAGTACAGATTGGCTATTACCGTTTAATTGAGCGTGCTTCTTTTAAATCAGAAGCCAAGAAGAAATAATAGGGAGGATTTCTTACCTATACTAGCTGTAATGTTGCGTAGCAAATTTTCTTAAGGGAAAAAAAAAAAAGGTAGTCAGTAAATTGTTTAAGCTTTTTATCTGGAGAAAAAAAAAAGGGGGGGAGTTCTTTGTAAACTGTGGGTTTTTCCCCCCCTTTCCCCCCCTTTTCCCCCCCTTTTCCCCCCCTTTTCCCCCCTTTTCCCCCCCTTTTCCCCCCCTTTTCCCCCCCTTTTCCCCCCCTTTTCCCCCCCTTTTCCCCCCCTTTTCCCCCCCTTTTCCCCCCCTTTTCCCCCCTTTTCCCCCCTTTTCCCCCCTTCTTCCCCCCCTTCTTCCCCCCCTTCTTCCCCCCCTTCTTCCCCCCCTTCTTCCCCCCCTTCTTCCCCCCCTTTTCCCCCTTTCCCTCCCCCTCCCCTTTTTCCCTTTTCCCTCCCTTCTCCCTCTTCTCCCCCTCCTCTCCTCCCTTCTCCCCCCCTTTTTTCTTTCTTTTTATTTTTTTTCCTTTCTTTTTCCTCTTTTTTTTTTCCCCAGATAAAATGAGGTATGTAACACTAATTGCAGGGACGCTAACAGCGGGATACCCTGTACAGCCAAAGCCAAATGAGATAAAAGAAAAGGCACGTTCTGAGAACAAAACCAAGAGAGCGTTTCGCTCGTGTATGAGCAAGGCGTCTGCACACACGGGTGAGGTTGCCACGAACAGATCCGCGGCTCAGCTTCCCCGCAGGGGCAGCTGCAGCTCCAGCTCGTCCCCGCTCCGCAGCCGCCGGGCTCTACGCTCCCAACACCGCCACCTGCCCGCGGCCGCACAGCGCAGCACCTTCGCTTGCCCACCCGGCCCTTCTCGACAAGCTATCACTTTATTTTATTATAGGCGAGGTAAAATTAACATCCCTCGGTCTCCTCGAGCTCATTTCGGTGTGAACGAGGGCACCCATGTGAAGGAGAGGGGGCTGCGACTTGGTGTGTTTCGTTCCTCAGACCTCACCTGTGAGTTTTTAAGTCTTTTAGCTGGGTCTCTTTAGCTTGGAGGAGACTGAGGGGTGACCTCATTAATGTTCATAAATATGTAAAGATGAGTGTCACGAGGATGGAGCCAGGCTCATCTCGGTGACAACCAACGATAGGACAAGGGGCAATGGGTACAAACTGGAACATAGGAGGTTCCACTTATATATGAGAAGAAAGTTTTTCATAGTGAGGGTGACAGAGCACTGGAACAGGCTGCCCAGGGAGGTTGTGGAGTCTCCTTCTCTGGAGACATTCAAAACCCGCCTGGACACTTTCCTGTGTAGCCTTATCATAGGTTTCCTTGCTCCAGGGGAGGGATTGGACTGGATGATCTTTCAAGGCCCTTCCAATCCCTTACATTCTGTGATTCTGCCATTTGAAAAAAGTCCTGGGATAAATTCTTCTGCTGCTGCCATTCCTGCTTTACAGCAGTGAACTTGCTGCTTAGAGTCTCAGTAGGTGAAATGATGATCTCACAGGGCACATGCTGTTGAAAACTTGTTCTTGAGCAAAAACATGAGCCTTTGCCTTTCTGTGCTGGGTAGGAGCAGCTGCTGTTGAACTGGATCCTGGCTGAAGGCAAAAATTATCTGTCAAACTAAGCATGTCTTTTTGCAGCGGGGGGTGGGATCAAGAGTTTCTGCTTGTGCAGAGTGGCTCTCTGCAGTACGGAGACGATCCCTCCTCATCTGCAATTATCAATTTTCCATTTTATAAAACATTTCTAGAGTACTCCTTGCTTGTTGCATTTATTAGCCAGCATAGCAGATGGGCAAAATGCAGGTTTTGGTTTCTCTCAGAAATTGAAAACAAAGAAGTACCTCATGTATGTCAGACTTCATGTGATTTCATTAGCCCTTATCCTTTATCAGACACAGCAGATGTTCAAGGGTAAACCTAACACAAAAACACATAACTCACACAAAATAATTTTTATTATCTCTGGAAGACAAACTATTTACAGCAGCAAAGTAACAAAGAGGAATTCGAGCATCTGCCACTTCATTCTGTTTGCTTGGCCTGTGGCCTCTTGAATCGCTTCTGCTGGTAGTCCCATAGTTAAGACGGCATCAGCATTTCTGTTATAATTTACTTTTTTTGTTGTTTTAGCATATTTGATATGGACTGCTACAGCAGTCCATTGTCTCCACATTGGAGCAATATTTTTCTGCTGCATACAAGTATTTTTCAGTTTGAGATATTAATGGCATTTATGCCCAGTTTAGTTTATGCTCTGTTCATTTGGGTTGCATTTGTACAAATAGAGGTTTTGAAGATTCTTGCAATGGGAAACTCCCTTTTGTACGGCTTTTTTGAGTTCATAGAAAATATAATTCAAACAACAGAAGTATGCAAGTTTTTCTGTGCCAGGACATTCTATGTTAATAAACTTTTAAAATGTTACTCATTATATTTATCTTGCCACAAATAAATTAAATGCTTTGCATGTTCCAGGGGTTTATGGAAAACTGTCAAAATGATGAGTGGTTTGATAAAATTTATAAACATTTATTCAAGTAAGTCTCACTGTAAATTTTAGATACTTTCTTGTACTTGCCTTTTATTTAAGGACATCTACCATATACCATTTTTAATCCTGTTACAGTTTTAAAACCCTCTTAGTGGGGTCTCCAGACCTCATTTACATCCATTTAGTTTTCTGAGTATTTTGCCGAAGGGGAGCTTTATCAGGAGCACCTCTTTGCTATATGTGGGCCAGTCTCAAGGTTTATTAACATTATCTCCTGGAGGAAAAGAGTCCACCCAAGAAATACTGTTTGTTCGCACTGATACACACTCTTAACTTTAAAACATGATTAAGCACAGAGTGAAGGAACATGCATAAGCATTTGAGAGGCTGCAGCCCAGCTCAGTAGGACTGAGCTGCAAAGACCTGATCAGACACCAAAAGATGAACAGTAGAGTAACTCCCATGCCCTTTCCTGCATGAAAGTGCGATGTCTCTACCACGATCCCCCTATGAGTTACTACAGAGCTTCCCTCCATTGCAATGCTGTGAGTTACTATTGAGCTTCCCAATTGCTGTATGCTGATGAACAATGATAACAAAATACTTTCCCAAATTACAGGTCTCTTGGCAAGAATTTGTAGGGTTGCAGCTTATCAGAGCCATGCTTCCAACTGCAACAGATATGTGTGATGATTATCTAAGTTATTGGATGGAGAATTCTTTAGGAAGATGTTAATAACAATAGAAATGTGTAAGTTCAATCTGATATGCAAACCATCTTCAGTGCCTTGTGAATGTATGGCCATTTAGCAAAACAGAACTGGAAACAGTGAGTTGTGCCAATTTATGTACCCTTCAATACAGTGTTTATCCAAGACATTTTTTTTTCTTTATTTTGAGATATCTCATAAATACAAAGAAACTGTGCTAAAATAATGCATAGTAATGTGAAAATAATAAAAGCAGGGCCACTTCCAGTGCTGACGTATACATGTTCCAAATTAGCATGTTTATTGCACACTTTCTTGCATGGTAAGGATGAATTTCCTGAACAAAGTAAAATCCATGTGAATTCTAGTGATTCGGTGCCTTCCTCCGCTTCTGGAAGAATTCTCTAGCCCATGAAGAACAGGCCTTCTAGTGTTTTTGACTTGCCAGTAAAACAGATAATCATGATGAAATGTGTGAATGTGATCACTGCCATCTTATTCACTGTTAACTACAGTTAACCATAAAGCTTTTTTTTTTTCTTTTTAGGCAGATGCTAAGTTGAACCTTTATTATGACCAGCTAATGGCTGACATTGTTATATGGCTGACTGCAGGGAAAGCATCACTGGAGAAGGAGCTGAATTACATACAAAGTGGTATTTGTGAACAGCTACTGCTCCGTCAAGCTGGATGAACCCAGGCTGAGCAATAATCAAAACTAATGAATATATCCTGTCAGTAATAACTGAGAGCATTAACATTTATACAAAAGAGGTAAGGTTTTGATGATGTGACTTCTGTTTTAATTACTGGCATACAACAAGGTCTCTGTGCATATCCAATAGTAGGACAAAGTTTTCTGTGTGACCTGATTTTGCTGAAATTACCACAGCTTTGAAGGCTGGTTGGAAAAAAGCAGTACCTCTTCAAACAGGGATGCAAAAGGAAAAAAAAGCCCTAACATTCTACTTAATGTGGCATTACAACCACAAAGGATGCTTACCTCTGATAAGGTAGACGTGGGAGATAGGTTAAGGGAGAGGTAAAAAGCTGAGACAACCCCCATACCTGTAGCACCGAATGGGAGAAACTAAGGTGGGGGGAGGATTAAGATAGTAGATTTCCCCCACAGGCTGGGTTTTACTTCATGAGAGATTTAAATGAGAGAGTGACCTTCCTCCTTGTCATGCCACCATTATCAATATTAGGAAGAAACGGAGATTGCTGCTCACAACAAGCATCTCCCTTCTTCCCCGATGAGAGGCGAGATATGGAATCAGGGCATCAGGAGGCTCCAAGACAGCACCAGTCCCCAGCTGGCTCTTTTACTGGGCAGCTAACAGTCTGTGAAGTGTGGTGTAGGCATGGTACTGGGAGGCTTAGGGTCTCGTTTCACATGTTTTAAGCAACGAAGATGGGCAAATTCCTCACCCCAACACCGGTGCTACCACGAAAGCAGCACAGACTCATTGAGCTCACCCCACGGACAATATTTTCATCCTGCAGATTTTGTTTCAGAGGTAAGTTTTATACCTAATCAGTGTGTTGAAGGTGCTTTAGTGACAATCATAGTGTTTGTTTGTTTGTGTGTTTTTCCACAGGAAAACCAAAACTGTATAACAAATCTGTGTGTATTGCTCCATAACTGCCCTGTCTTAAGTATGATTTCATCATATGCCCTTTTTAACTGATTGAGTTATGGCAGGGCTTGAGCGTGCAGTTCAGTTGCTGTAGCCTCCTGTCTTCATTTTATAAAGGAGATGAAAATTTTCACATTTTCAGAGTATTTTAGTGAGTTCCCTGATGTTATTTGGATGCCTGAATTGTTATTTGATGCCCTCATTGTGATTTCTATGTTTCTCACACTGTGTGATGTTAATATTTAATGAAATTTAGGCCATCACGAAGAGAAGATTCGATGCACACAATGATGTAAGTACTCTCCTGTGGTAGTTGTCACTTGAGAAATCATTAGGGTAGATTTTTTTTTTCCTATGGCTGTTGATGTAGAAGGGCTGTGGCTGCACTGGAATTAGAAAAGGGAAATGTAGCCACTAATTACAGATAGAGAGGTAAGAAAAAGCCAGTTTGCCAAAAGATGCAATATATATTTCCAATGGAAAAAACATTCAGACGTGAAAATCTCTTCTGGAGTACTGTGCAATAATACGTAGCTCTACAGGCTCATCTATGTTTAAAATGCAGAGAATGGTGAAGACAATGTTTCTCAGAAAAAAAAAAAAATCCAGGCTACATTTATGTACTGGGTTCATTGTGTACTTTGCATAATGTGTGAAGCAAATTTTCTATCACAGTTTTATTTTAATGGAATATGAAACCATTTTAATGGCATCTAAATTATTGTATTTACGTGTGCAGCTTCAACCTGTACAGATTGAGGCTGAGATAAGAAAAATGCAGGCTTTCTTTTCTCAGAGAAGGATTTTGCTAGTGATGTCTACAAGTTTACAAGTATCAGTTTTCCGTAGTCCCTGTCACATGTGCAATTTTTGCTAATTTATTACTTTTGCTTGCTATTCCAAAGGTAGGTAATGAATTGTATTGGAAAAGAGGTGTACACATCTTAGTTTTTAGAACAAAGATGCAGGCTTTTGGTCTTGGTTTTATTCTTAAAATGGACACACAAATCTAATTGTTTTGCTTCTTACTGGGAACTGAAACATATTTAAAGTAGTCATGTATGTACCAGTCTGCCATGCACCTGATTTGTCACTACTGTAAGCTTTTTTGAAATAGCAACTCACATCCACCGCCCCCAAAGAAAATAGGAACATGTATAAATCTGAAAACGTTTTTCAGCTTGTCGTCAGACTAGTTTATTTCAGAGAGCATTCATTCTTCCAAATGAAACATCATAGTTCGAAGGAAAACAATTCGTAAAACAGGCTTGGGAAGATGTGTCACAGAAAAACCTCCTGCCATACACCACAAGCGTCATCCCATCCAGACCATACATGCATGCATGTGTTCAAAAGCTCGATTTTGGTGATATTTGTAGCTAATATTGCTTGTGTTTATACCTAGGAGAGCAAAGCGTGGACCTGCAAAGGGGGAAAGTGTTAAGGAGGAGCTGCAGTAGCTACAGCCCACCGAGAAGCGATGGGCCGCGGGACCCGCACGGCAGGTCAGGAGAGCGGGGTCCCGGTAGCTGCCACCTTGCTGCTCCCTAGCCCCTCGGGCGGGGAGGCGAGCCCCGCCGAGCCCTGGGCCACCCCGATGGGGAGAGGCAGCTCCGGAGCTGGGAGGGGAGGGCCGGAGAAAAGATCCTTCGGGCGGCAGCGGGCCCGGGAAGCGGCCGGCTCTGGCTGCGGGAGTTTGTGCTGCGGCTGCAGGGAGAGAGGGGGCAGCACAGGGGACGGAGGGAGGCGGGAGGGGATGTCGGCGGCCCCGTCCGGGCGGGCAGCCGGGGAGCGGAGCCCCGCCGCGGCGTTCCCCGCGGGCAGCCTCCGTCCCTCCCGCGCGTCCCTCCTTCCCTGTGCCGGCTCTCTGACGGCCGGTAAAACCTGTCCGCAAGCACAAATGGCACTGACACAAGCTGGAATGCGGAGCCCGCTGGAGAAAGCCGGCGCCGCCGCTCTTTGCCCAGGTACCGGGATTTCGGCTGCACCGGACTTGTCCGAGGATCCACGTTTCCTCCCTCCTGCTTCTCTTTTACCTTTTCCTCTTCTTCTTCTTTCGTCCTCTTCTTCTCGGTCCTCTCCCTTTCTCCCCGCCCCACCCGCCGAGCGGCCGCGGGCGCAGCCCCCCGACGCCGCGGCCGGGCCGGGCGGTGCTCGGCGGGGCCGGGGGAGGGAGTGGCCGGGCATCTCCCGGCAGGGAAACGGGGTCTGGGGCTGGCAGCCTGTCTGTGCGTGTGTGCGCTTCTGGGGGAGGGAGGCACGGGGGCCGGGGGGTGCCGGAGGAGGGACTATGGGGAGAGGAAGGTATAAGAAGGGATGCGGGCAGGGGAGGGGGGTGATGGAAAGAGGGGGTGTGGGGCCGAGGGGCAGGCGCTGACAGCTGCTTTCCCCTCACCCACAGTCCCCTCCCCCGGTGCCGCCGCAGGGTGGGACTCCCCGGCGGGACACCGTCTCCCGTCCTGCTCCCCACCCCCCCGCTGCTGCCCGGCGCCGGGGGTCGATGCTGGGGTGGCCGGGCTCCGCCACCCGACGGTGCGTGCCGGACTCTGCCCCACAGCTGGCGGGCAGCGGCACCTCCGGGAGGATGCCCCGGTTTTGCGGGGACTGGGCGGTACTGCCGCGCCTCGTCCCGGCCGCCGCCGCCGTCCTCCTGGGCGCCCTCTGCCTCCCCGGGGCTCTGGCCTCCTCCCTCCTCACAGGTAAGAGGGCGCGGGGGGCGCGGAGCCCACCTGCCGCCGGGACCCGCCGTCGGGCGCGGGGGCTGCCTGGCATTTCACCGGAGCGCGGGAAGGGCGGACAGCTGGAGGTGTAACCGCGTGATTTGGGGCAGGTGAACAGAGGAACCGTGCTTCCCTCTCCCTTTTTTATTTTTCTTTTTCTGCCCCCTTCCCCTCGAGGGTTATATTTTCCTGATGTATTTTCACAGAGGGAAATGCTGAATTGATTTCTAGTGCAAGCGAGGAGCCATTAGATTTTGAGAAGTGATTCCAACATGACACAGTACCGGCTAATCAGCGTGAGGGCCATAAAGGGATTTCTAATTTGATTCTGTTTGACAGTCAGCTTGCTAATTTTGACTCATTTGCCAGTTGGCTGTCGTGCATTAAAAGGATGCTTGGTTCAAAGCTCATGCTGTACTCCTGGTCCAAGTCCTCAGAGGGTAATGGACTTTTTGCTGATTTCAGTGAGCTCTGGATCTATCGTTATAGAAGTACCCTGCTTTGCATGGAGTACTCATTATTCTCAACACGTCATCTGAGAAGAGAAACAGCGTTCTTCTTTGCTATAACTGGAGCACAAAGAAGGTCTAGGTTTGTGCAGCAATAAAAGGCCGGTTATTTCCCGGTTTCCTTTGGAATCTTATAGAAATACTGAACATCCTTGCTTGCTTAAAACAGGCAAATTAAGGCAAGATTTAAAATCAAAGGCGAGGAATGGAACAGAGGTTAATCATTAGTGTGATAAAGACAGTTTCCAAAACCAGCTGGGAGAATTATAATATGTCAATATTTTGAAATTTTGATTTCTGTTTCAGGATCTGTTGCAAAATGTGAAAATGAAGGAGAAATTCTGCAGATACCGTTTATCACAGACAACCCTTGCATAATGTGTGTTTGCCTGGTAAGTTTGGATTTCAGATAATAAGAACATTCAGGCCTTTGCTGAAAGTAACTGCACTGAGAGTGGAATATTTCACATAATCAAATCTTGGGTGCCTCTGTTGCCTTTATGTAACACAAGGTTATCTCCGAACTGAGCTAATGGAAAGTAATCCAATCCATGATCTGGCAATCACTTCTTTGACTTTTAAACTCTCAGACACGAAGTTATACCTGACTTTAGTATGACATTGTGAAACTGAATTTACCATGTGAATTTGGAGGGAGAACTGTTTTCACAAAGTCAGGGGTGCACACAGAAGTCTTTGCATATAGTTCAGCAAGAAGGGTAAAAGGTAAGGTTTGGAAATGCTGCTGCTTTAAGCTCCCATGTGTGTAGTTTCACACACCAGTGGCTGAAGAGCTGCTCAAGGGTGCAAGGTGAAGGCTACAACGTGACTACACACGCTGTGATAAGACAACAGTGAAAGCAGAAGTGATGCTTTCATCAAACCACTTTATTCCAAGGATGACACTGCCTGCTGTGCTGGGAATGCAGTGGTTAATAATGTCGCTAGCTGACACACGTTTTGGGGAGAAACATTCCCTTTCATTGTAACTCGGCTTCAGAGTTAAGCATTTTTGGGAGCAATTCAACTGGACAAGCCAAGGCTTTAGGAGTTATTGAAAAACAGTTGTTCTAAAGAAAACTTTGTACAACATATTTAAAAGAAAACCATAAACTTTAATTTGCTGTTGAATGCAAAGAAAAGTATAGACCAGAAAGCACTATGTTTTACATTTTGGAAGCTGTAGAGTAACTGACTGTAGAAACTGTGTTCTACTTTAGGACTTAAATATCAAGACGCGCACTCTCCCGCCTTCTCCTATCGCTATTAATATTATTAGTATTAGCCAGCATCATTATAAATTTATAAAAGACTTAAATAATTGTTTCAAACTGCTGTTTAGAAGGCAGTTTTGGCAACTGTAGGAACCTGATCTTGAGCCTCCTGAGGTTGATGTATATCACTGCACTGAGTTCAATAGATTTTAAGTGAGACACAATGGCAATTTTTTAGCTAATAGTGATAAAGAATAAGTTATTTATTCTTCTGGATAGAGGGGGGATGGGGAAAGGAGGAGCATGGGATGTGGTGAGTAAAGGAAATCAAGGGAAAACAAAAAAAGACATGAAGCTGTGTTTTGTCATGGATCACCTTCCCAAATATGTCTGCCACCACTCTTGCTAATGGAAGCTGGTGTTAACCAGCGAGGAAGCAATTTATCTGTGAAGGAGCAGAAGTTCAGTCTTGGGCATCAGGGCAATAATGCATCAGGGTAAAACACTTGTATTTATAGATCTCTCTAGACCTTGGCTTTATGAAATCAATGAGCACCCTTTTAGTCCATGAACATGAAGAACTGCAAAAAACATTGGATGTAAGAACTCTAAATCTATGTGGTTTGTAGGGCATACTTTAATGAAACAGCAACTGAGGGCATTTAGCTCCCTTCTGTGCAAGAAGGACGCTACATTTTATCAAGAATATGGATGCCTAGTGAATTACCACAGTTGCCTGCACTGGCTATGCTCTGTTTTATTTCTGCCAAAGGATAAATTCGGTCTCTGTTTCTTGAGTTGGAAACTGGCACACCTGGTAGAGGAGAAGGAAACTGGTCTGGAGAAAATGACTTTAATGCTGTGTGGCATCCAAAGCAATGACTTACTGGACAGCCAGTTGCTGAAATCTCTGTTCAGGCCTACCACAAGGGAAAAGATACATTTTAAGAGGTCTGAGACATAAACAAACAAACAAAAACATATGGTGATTTGTGACCAGGAGGGAAGAGGGAACCAGGTTTCCTTACATCCAACTAGAAATATTGATTGTTTAATAGCCATTCAGTGAGGAACTTTCTCTGGAAGACTGATCATACTCTTCAAGAGCAAACCTGATGGATGTTCGTATCATAAGAAGCAAGCGACTACGAAAAGAGCTTAATAAGCTGTTTCAGGAAGGAACAAATTGCTGTCCAGGAGAGGACAGAAAATTCAACAGAGGACACTTGTGCTAGAAACACTAGTAAAGAGAGTAAATGAAATATTGGATGGGATTATGGCAGGTCTCCCCTAGCAGTGATACATTTCCATGACTGCAAGCTGCCATAAATAACTGCACAAGTTACAGAAATCTGAATGACTCTGGGAAGAATATATAACTCCCTTCCAGGACATTCCCATTTCACAAATGAGAGGAGACAGAACTGAAGTGCTGGAACCAAATAATCATTAAGTGTTTGACAGACCTGACTCTGCAGGTTGTGTCTGGCAAAGCACAGGGATGCATCCTAGCAAGGGAGAAAGAAGCAGGCAGCACAAGCAAAGCAATCATCTCCAGCTTTCTCTTAACAGGCAAAATTAGCTGGGAGGACAAAGCAAGGGGTAATATTTTAAGAGCAAATGTGGTGAAAACTAGAAACTTATAGGCTATGAGTAAGTTGCAATCATGCAACAAAGACTATGAACAGCAATTACAAACACAGTTCGTTACACATCGAGAAGTCTTGGAAGGAAGATTAAAACCAAAAGTTGTATTTTCTCATTGATTAGTGGAGACAGGATGGACTGATTTTCATGATAGGAATATGAACAGGAACAAGGCAGATAGAGCAGACACTGGCTTCTGGGGGTGCTGCTTTAATAAAGCTTCTAGCTCTTGTTTTAGAGTTATTTGTAACACAAACCCCTGTATCTTGAATACAAAAGGCACACTGATCTCCTAGACACAGCCAAGTCTAGCTACCAAGGCGAGTTCATTCTTGCACATCTGCTGTAGCATGTGCAAAGAGAAGTTGTGGTGATATGGAAATTTAGACTCGGGGACATGTGCTGGAGATTTTTTATATAGTACGTAGTAAATAATTTTCTTCTAAAGTATAGGTAATACTTTTCTAATAAAAAGGCAGCACACCCACCATGAGATAGCTGTGTTTTGGACTTCCCTACTTGTCAAAATGAAATGTGATGGAGTGCACGAACAGCACTGATACTTGCCCTTAATATATGGAAACAGGTAAGATTAAGAGTATGTACACGTGTGTAAATGTGCACTGTACCTCTGTATGAAAGAACTACCAGCTAAACAAGCCACTATGGCTCAAATCTAGAGTTCCCTAATTTGTAATTTATATGTCTCTATGGTCTTAATAATGCCCATTAAAGTGGTCATTTTTAACATCTGCAAGACAATAGTTTCAATGTGAGTTTTTTACAACTACAACACTTTAGCAATGGTATATTGCTGTCCAACTAATCATCTGTCTAAGCACTTAATAAACATGGATTAATTTGATTTCTAAAGAACTGGTTATTCATTACAGCTGACGGCAAAAAGTGGCCGTTTTTTTTTTGGTAAAAACATCTAAGTCAAAGAAAGATTGTGGTTTATCCACAAGGAATTTCTTGTAGGACTGTGATGAAAGCTCAGGTCTCCTAACTCCTGGTCTAATGGTTTGACTACAAAGCCATCCCTTCTCACTTCATGCACTTTCGCTTTACAAGTGGATGTGGGTGGTATAGTCACAGTATGAATACACTTACTTTCTTTTTTGTCTCTCTGACAACAGGCAGGCTGCAGAGATGCCAGGTTTTTGGTGTGTCTGCTCTCCGAGTTTGTTCTGAGGCATGGAATGGGCAAAGGCAAATACAAGCTGACTTCATGATCCAGAGGTTTTGAGAACTGTGATTTATGACTTGCTGTTGCTATCTGCAAAATGCTGTTTGAACTGATGTGCTTTGGTCTTCTGCCCATGTCCACTTGGAATGTCTGTGGTTCTACATCTCCCAGGAGATATGCTATCTCTGGGAAGTTACCGCACCACCTGGCTTTCCATAAGGATATAGCCCAAAGCAGGCTGAAGGCAACTCAAACTACCTGCTTTCTTGGGCATTCACTTTATATGCTGCTAAACACAAGAACTGGATAAAACACTGGCATCCTTAGTACTTAGAGCTAAAGGGTAAAACAGAAATACAGAGGGTGCACTTGGAAAATTGTTGTTCTGAATCTAGGCCACGTGAAAATTGCAGGCTGGCCTACTTGTGAAGTGCCAGTGTAGTATGGCATGGTTGACTGGCTTTATAAAGACTTCTATGATGGAAAGGGTTGAAAACACTCCAAGCTGCAGCAAGCTCTGTGTCAGAGGAAGGTGAACAACCGAAAGGAAATACTAGATGTGATGAACAGTAACAAGGACTAAGTAAAACAACTCTGAGGAAAAAAATACTGTCGAAAAAAGGGAAACTCTTATTTCAGATAATGATGTGGCACTTAACAGTACAAAAAAGATGTTAGAGAACATATAGTTGTGGAATGATTTTATACCTAGTGGTCAATAGTAAGAAAATCTCATGTCCTGCTGTTCTCTGAAAATCAAAGTAATGAAACTGTGGGTAATGAAGTTGATTGAAAAAAGTTTGGGTTTTAAAGAACTTATCTGAATTGGCATGATGATTATAGGTAAAAATATATAATCTTGATAGTATTTGTAATGCAATTATATTGATTCAGTTTGATAAATAGATTTTTTTATTGTGGTTATTAAATGCTTTAAGACTGCAAACGATTATAACTACAATACCTAATGCAAAAAATATTCTAAAAATATACTCACACATGGAAGAATGAGTTTATTTCAATCCATAGGAGCATTTCATACACCTTGTGCAGTTTGAAGAACCCGAATATGTCATGTATGGCAGAGTCAGATATTTATATTTCAGATGTGAAAGTTTTAAGCTGAGGGTAGTGGAGGCATGGGTCGGTTTCTGTTAGTAGAAACGAAACTTCATGAATGCAAAAACCTAACACATTTTGGTAAGTTTTGTACTTTTTGTAGTGCAAAATATACATTGAGTATTTTGAAATGTTAAGGGAAAAATGCTATTAAGAGAATATAGGGGGAACTTTTGGTTAGATTTCTTTTACATGGGTGTCAGCATATGAAGTAGGTATGGAATATTTAAGTTCAACTCTGGTAAAAGCATGGTAAATGATCAAGTGCAGAAAGAGTTTTTGTTGGTACAGGTTTTTAGCTGGAAGGTATCTAAAACTCAAAATAGAAGTAGGGTCACACCTGATATTATGGCATTTACTTTCAAGAAATATATACTTCAACATACACGTGGAAAAGACATAAAAATGCTACAGTCTGTCAGAAATAGGTGAAATGGGAACCTGTGCATAATTATAGAATGAGAATGTAAAAACCCATAGAAGTAACTTAGCCTGAATTAAACTTCTGAGTGCTGAGTTTTTTGGAGGTGAGATGAGCTCAGCAGTGACAACGATGACAGGTGGTGTTGCCCATGGTGGTGAGGAGAGCCATGTCATTTCATGCACATTTATAATCATCTGCATGGACCCTGAATGCCTTGCCCGAAACAAGCAGAGATCCAAGAACAACCTGTCAGTTGGCCAGTGGTAGATGTAGTTTTAAAATGAATGTACCCAAACCTGCCAGCTGAAAGAGACAGGTGAGAAGCCAGGAAGTGCAAGGAAATAGATAAGTACACCTCAGGTAACAGTGGTTTTCACATCGCAAGAGACTTTTATTTTTTCAGGAGAATGAAAGGGTTTGGTTTTGGTGTGTTTTTTGTGAGGAGAAAAGGTCTCCTATTTTTTTATTTTTTTTATTTTTTTTTTAAATTTTTCCAAAATACTTTAGAACAAAGTGGGTTGTGTCAAGAAACAGCTGATAAAAGCCAGTTGAGATCTTGACAAACCACATCTAAATCAGTGCCATTTCCCCCACCTTATATCCTCCCCCCTTCCCTCATGCCTGTGCCTCAAACTTGCCAACTGCACCTGAGGAGTGGTAATCATATGTCTCAACCTTTTATCACCTAAATCCAGAACAGAAGGAAATAAATGTGAGCCAGAAAGTGTAACCAAGTGTTGGAAACCTGAGAAAAGTTTGGAGACAGGAGCTCAGGAAACTAGAAATCAGAGCTTTGCTTGGCATACGTTTCATTCAGCATGAAACATCATTCTGTAGTTTAAATTTCCGCCTTTAAATCCAAATGTACAATGTAGATTTTGACCTTTGCTCATAAAAAAAATTATGTTAAATTCGTTGTTATAAGACCTAGTGTTCTATCTGGTTTGAATTGACAGAGTAGTGAAATCAAGTGCAAGCAAACCAAAGAACAGAAGAAATAACCTCAACCCTTGGTCCTCCCTACACTGCCCCCCCCAAAACCCATCTCATCATTGCAGGCTAAAGCAAGAAAGCTACTATAATAGATTTGCTGGGGTTCTTTACCTATAGCATAGTTGATTTCTGTGGCACAGTACACAAGTTGAAAGCTCATAGCTAGCCTGAGAGCAAGTGTTTGACACATGTTCAGTGAAGATGGCAGTGTTTTAGTACATCAGGATTCAATTGCTGTTGCATCAAGGTATAATGTGGCCCAGATGACTTTTAGTGGAGTAGTGCATATTGAAAAAAAAAATGATCAAACAATTCTTTCATACCTATTGTATTTAATTTAATTTCAATAGTTTACATACATCAACTACAGAATCTACCAAGACTGCATCTTCTTTCAATTTCAATATTCTTGGTCTTTATTACTGTGTAATACAATCAACTTTCTTTTCACCCACAAAAATAACAAACACTATCTTAGGCTTTTTTGTCTCTCTTGTATTGGTGTTTTTTGCCCCCATATTACGCAAAAGAGAACGTTGTTTTGATCAGTGTTTGGAGGGTTCCTGGAACAGAAACATGCCTTGACATGATGAAAGCTTTATTAGTTTTTATCCAATTTAAAAAAGATACAGATGCATATGCCACCTCTTACATGAAAAAACCAACGCCTCACACCCCAAAACTAAACACCAGTCAAAGATCCATGTTGGATGCAGCTGGGTGTCCCATATTTGCTTTGTCTATATCTATCTATATATTATATATTATTATAGATATATATAATATAAAATATATATTATATATAAAAATATATATTTTATATATATATTATATATCTATGTGAAGATGGTTTTGCAAGTGAGAATTGAATTGAACTGAGAGCCAGAGCTGGTTGATTACCTGTTGTGGAGGTGATTTCTTTGGTAGGCTTTTCTGAAGCATGATTTATGTAGATTCAGTTGTAATTGTTCTTAATTATTGTAACACCTTTAGGTGAGACAAGGCTTTGGCCTGAGAATGAAACACAAACTATCAATGGCAGAAGACGGTTACTCTGACTTGATCCCCTTAAGTTTCCAACAGCAGTGGTGAGACAATGTTCAGGTCAGTTTGGTGCCATACAGAGATATGGCCACCCTGGCCAAGCAGTAACACATGCAGCATCTCATCTGATCTCATTTTTTCCTCTGAGCAATGAGTATGGATTGTATAGCTGGGTGTTGTCTGTGCCACCTGTGGACCTCTTGAAGTCCGCTTTCTGCACCTTGCTTCACATCCCAGGGCTTCCTCAGAATGTGGCACATCCCTAACGCGGGTATGTTTGCCTTCAACTTGCTGTGCTTTATCATGCCATTTATTTTGGAGACACGACACACTGTTATATGTGACAGCTTATGATGAAGCCTTTTGGAAATCTGCAGACTTGGAGAAGCTATTTCACGGTGTTCTCAGAACATGTGGGATAGTGAAGAGTTCACTACTTACGCATTTCTAACATGGAGTCAGCTGCATTGAGCAAACATACATATGCACACAGTGCTGAATTGATTATACATCTTGGCAAAATCCTCCTGTAAGGGAGCTGGTGATATGTCACTGTAACGATGGTGAAGATCCAATCCGTCAAGTGTGGAAATGCGATTCTCTTTAGCACAATTAAAGGATCAGAGAACTCAAATACAAAAGAACATATTTAAAATGTATAAGTAATATGTGGAAAAATATGAAGGGCACAAAAATGCCATAAATTAAATGGAAAAATGTAATATAAGTTGCAAACGTCTTTGGAATGTGTCTACAATAAGTGCAAAATGGATCAGCCTAAGTTAAGGCACTTTTTTATTGCCAATAAGAAAAACATTATTAAAGAACTGGTCCAATATCAAAATGGCATTTTAAAAGCATACGGTTACCTGTATATAGTTTTTATTAGCTTTCAAGTTTCTTCCATTGAGTTGTTAACGGTCTTTTTAAGAATTATGGTCCTGTAAGTGAATGGTTCACAGTGTCAGTATTTCTGCTGTTCTGCTTTGTGCTGCTATATAAAAATAGATTTTTTTTTTTTTCCCTACCAAATATCTGGTTTTATTTCCCCATCATGTTTTAATATAAATTTTTGAGGGAAGAAAAATATTAAGCAACAACAACAAAAAAAAATCAAATGAAAATGCAACCTTTTTATATCGAGCTTATGGTCAAATAAAAGACTGTTGTGAAGAAAAAAACCCAATATTGTATAAAAACTCTTAACTGTAATACTGCTACTAAAATGACTATCGTACTGGCACTTGCTCATATTGTACCTAGTAACTGTTGTAATTACTTCCTCTGAGGCTTCTTGGCCTCTTTATCTTATGCATTAAGCTGCAGCTAAAAAATTCCTTGCCTGACCATTTGTCCGATTGAGCTCTGGGCAGCCTTTTGCTTCCAGCTGAACCAAGTGCTGAGCTCTGGGCCCAAGTACAGCATGGGCCCTGTCCCTTGTCATCCCCAGGAGCTGATCTTGTGTTCTGATACCTGTATTTCATACAAGTTTTGTCTGTCTCTCCTATTTATTTATTAGTCTTTTTATCCTGCCCCCCTCCCCCCCTTTTTTTTTTCCCCTATTTTACTCCTGTGTCTGGGATCCACTTGCTCCTCTAGATAGTGGTCCAAAATGGGCTGTTACATTAGGACTGTGTATCACCACCTCACTGAAAAACATAACATCTTCACGCACCGTCTGTGTTTTGCATACTCTTTACCTATTTCCTCATCCATTCCACTCATCAAGCTCCTGGCTGTAGTTTTCATTTTCTGTATTGTATCTTAGATTTTTCAGAGAGGGAAGCATTATGTATTTGTGCTGTAAAGTGATATGGCAAAATGCAGTACTGCGAAATAGCATTAGAGCTGGGGATCTATTCTTGTTGAGCACAAGGATGGGAATGTGATAAAATGCCATTTAGAAAAACGATTCAAAAGCCCCCAGTTCTTCTGAGTTCCTGTTTTAAGTAAACCTTTTTGCAAAGCTTAAATGTTAAAGATTGAATCAGGTCATCTTTCACCCTGTCTTAGAGTTGTGTTTACATGGTTACTCTGCATTTTGCTATGGAGCACGTCTAGTTCATGTGAGGCATCTGCAGTTGGTCGCATGGTAGCGATGCTGCTTTGTGTGTGCATAAATCCCAACCTGCAGTGCTGAAGCTTCCTGTATATTGCATATTTAGTGCAAATTCCTCAACCATGTAGATGCTGCAATTTCAGTCTTAAATTTCTCTGTGCTGAGCACTGCATTGGCTTCCATGTCCAGAGCTGTGCCAGACTTGAGAAGTTGAAGTCTGCCATTCCTACTTCACACAAAAACCCAGGTATTGCTCAGCCCTGGGCTGCTAAGGTGCTCAGTGTAACCCCAGAGTCCCCTGTTGGCTGCAGGGCCAGCTGCCCCTTTCTCCAGATGGCCATGGTATGCATGGCTCACCTGTTTTGTAGCTGAAGATCTTGCTTGAGGTGTGGAAGCAGCAACTCCATACTCCTCCTTACCTGGAAGAATGCAAGCCAACATGTCATAGAGCCCTGACCAGGACAATCAGATTTCTGACAGCTCATAGGCTAAACATTGTGAGTGGTTTTTTTTCTTAGCTGTTCCTGACATATTGTTTTCAATTATATTAAGTGCCTTCAATGGGAATGGTTTGGAACCATCAAAATGTATTCTGATGGCCAGCCAGAGTCATATATTTGAATCTGTGTTTCTGGCTTGTCTTATGATTTATTAGTGGCTGCAGAACAGCAGACCTTGATCATCCTGGGGTTATCTCCTCTTCCATTTTTTCTGTCTGGGTGGTGATGTACAGTTGAGGCATGGTTTGGAAGAGATGGGGAAGAGCTGATAAATGACTGCTCTAGGGCTATGTGGTGGTTACGATCTGATTGTGCCAGTTCGTGAAACACCTCCAGGTTGTGCTGCTTGGAAATCGTTGGAGCGGGAAGGAGCCAGGCAGGATGACTGGGCTTGAGATAAGGCTATTAGTTGAAGGATTGCCTGTAGGACCTAAAATACTGATAAGAGCAGCTGGCTCTCCTACTACAGGGAGACTGGTGGTTATTTGTCTGTGACAGAGAATATTTTTTGTCTGTATATGGCAGGGTACCATCAAATGCTCAGTTCTGGGGAGAGCTGGCACAGTTAACTGTGTTAGGTGGATTGGTGATTCAATCTGGCAAATGCTTTTGATTAAAATAAATGAATAAAATTATGTTGGCAGGCAGAGTGCAAAGCATGCAAGCTTTTTAACCTGTAAACCAAGGAGTGGTGGATGAGTTGTTTGTAAAAGCAGTGGATAAAAAATGCTGGACAATTAAAGTCATTATACATTAAAATGTTGATGGTGTGGTTGTGTAAGAAACCTTTTGAACAGACTATGCTTGAGGCATAGTTTGTCTGATCTATATGCATTAAGCATTGCTGGAGAAACTTGCTGATGTGGACATTTAAGATGCTGCATAGTGCACTGATACCGAACCAGACCTTGCTTATTGTGAAAATGCGAAGGAAACAGAAGAAGCATGCGATTTTTATAGCTACTGGATAAATGTCCGTATATATCTGATTGAACTTCGCAAGGTTTCCGATCCTAAAGCAAAAACTACTTGACCCAAAAATCAATCTTAAGTGGAAACTTAAAAAAATATCTAGAACTCTAGGCCATGATAGTAAGAAATTTGAGTGTTTTTATGTACTTGTTGTTACACGAAGTGTATGTATTTGGTGCCTAAAACTGTGTATAATAATTTTAGTATAAGATTAATATCTCTAGTGTCATCAGGTTTCTTGGCATGATTAAACCGGTCCACATATGGAAGCATACAAAGGTGGGAGCCAAAAAGGGAAAAAGAAAACAAATCACCTACAACAAAAGGGAGGTTTGCTGGAAGGCAGCCATCTGGAGAGATGAGTAGGCAGCTCCAGCCTGTTCACTGAGCATTATGTCTCATGTACCAGACAGCACAAAAACTGCTGCTGAGACGAACCTTTGGTTGAAAAGACATGGATGTGGCTATGTATGACTCTGGAACCAGAGGCGTAAAAGGATTTTTAAGTATCTTCTGGAGACCTAATATTACTACTGTGTGTTGGTGGACAGCTTGTGTGGCCATAAGGTACCACTACCATGAAAGGATTTAGGTTAACCCGCTGAATAGTGCTTAGGTTGGGCTGTTGGCCCAAGCAGCCCATGCTTAACTGTCTTGTCTCCTCCATTGAGAAGACAACTCAGAACAGGGATTTCTTACAGCTGACATGCTGAGCAGAGAGCCGACAGGAGCTGCTGAGTATGAGGCCATACCCTAAGCCCCACTTTCTGTTTTGGGGTCAGGTAGCTCATGCTATGCCCTTAAGGGTTCCTGCTCTGGCCTGGGTGGCAGGAGGCATCTCCTCTTATGTCATACAACTTAGTAGTTGGAGGTAGTGGGGAAAAAAGCAGTTTATAGTAAAGTATATCAAGAGGCATTGATGCAGAAATTAGTGAGGTCATCTTGGTTAGGAAATTTCCTGTTCTTCTCTAGGCTAGAGAAGTGTGTTTCAATTGCCTGTGTAGAACATGGCAGTGTGGACACGCTGGATGAAATGTTGTTCCTCTTCCAACCCAGACTGGGCTGTGACTTGGCAATGTGAGACTGCTCTTATTGCAGAGGAAGGTACAGTTAATTAAAAACTAACTTTCTAAGACCTCAGGTAGATAGATTTTAGTTTTTTTCAGTTCAGCCCCAGGTTCTCATTCTTTACACGGCACTTGAGTCTCTCATCATAAAGAACCCTTCTTATGCTAAAGGTGTGAAACCTTTGGTTTTCAGACCATCTTTCCACCTCTCCTGTGTTTTCCCCCAAGCTGTCCAGCCAGTAGCATTGCTGCTTGAGTTCTTGCTGTTCAAAGAGAACAGTGCTGTCTCACACAATGGAATCATCTCTGGCTGCCTCACCAGTGCTGTGGACTTCCAACCAGGCATAATCCCTTTCCTGACATTTGAATCTCATTGATTGGGTTAACAAGATGCTATCTGTGCTCCATACTTATGTAAATATAACCTGCTAGCAAAGATCTTAATGGCACCTGATATATCACACTGGCTTTACATCTACTGAGAGGTACCACATCAGGAGTCACTTCCAAAAGCAGGCTGTGTTCTTGGTCCCATAGGTCCCTTTATAAGCTGTAAGAAATGCTGGTGGTCAAGGCCGACCATTCAGATGTCTTCAAAGTGTCCCACTGGTGACTGAAAATCACTTTGTCAAGATGACAAATGGCTTGTGCATACCCTGTTCACCTTCTAGTTTTGCTCTAATGTCAGCTCCATTTACTTGTCAGAAACAAGTATTTTTTTTACTTCCAGCGGTGCAAGTGGGGCAGAGGAAGGGAAGGAGTGAAGGGAAGACAGGCTGAGGAAAAATCTGCTTGTATGGCTTCTTTTCAATGTATTATTATAGCTGAGAATTGCAAGCTTTGGACATACCAGAATCTGTTTGTTTGTACATGTGCAAAACAAAAAAAGGGAATTTGCTTTTCAGAAGTGAGAACTGTCCCTGTAGGGCTACTATTATGCAAAACATGTTTTAACCACTAGATTTTTCAAGCAGAAAGTGGTTTTGCAATGTTAGTTTCTTATTTTGGACAGCAAACTTCATTCCAGAGCAGCATTTAAAAATAACTGTTTAATTAACTGGGTCTACCCAGTACATAGGGCATTGTGCATGTGTCTGTGCTGAAGAGCTCAGCTCAAACCTCTGAATTCGTGTGGGTGGTTTCATTGACTGCAATGGTATTGTCACATGGCTAAGTGATCGCTGCTGTCAGTGAGGGCTGCTACATCTCACCCAAAAGCAGCAAGGGCCAGGCCACAAAATATAGTCAAAGTCAGCTCAAGGACTGTGAAAGTGGCTTTGACAGCTTTGGCTTTTAGTTTCCTCTCAGTGGCTTTTGCTTAGGTCACAAGTCAAAATACACTTTTTCTCCTTGTAGCTACAGCACTCGCTGAAGTTTTGGAAGTCAAAGTCTAGCTTAATTTGGCAATGCTGTTCATCACAACAAAGGAAAGCTCATTCCACCCTCCTTCTTTGCATCTGATGGAAGCTTTGTATCCATCAGAACTTTGAGTAGGTATGAAGTAGAAACACACCAAAATGTGATGTGTTAAATAAAACATCACTGTAGGCTAAGTTTTTTTGATTATGTACTCCTGTGGCCTTGGGCCTCCTCTTGCCAACACCAACTGGATGAAGCCTGCTTTAAGATAACTGCTGTCACCAGCTGTCCATGAGTTAGGATTCATGCTTGCCCCTCTGAGAGGTCACTAACACGGAGCAGTTGCAGCAGAAAGAAGTGAGCCTCTGTGAGTTGAAGGCATCACTAAAAGACCCCGAAAGATCTTGCCCCTTCAAGGAGTCCTGGCTGAGATGCTCTTGGTCCTTGTCCCTTCCCACTCATCTCCAGACAGACTGACAAGCTGGTGGCTCCCCTTCTCTCTGCAGACCTCCATGAATAACCTCCTCTTTTTTTGCTAATACCACTGTGTAGCACAGGCAAGATCACCTAAGAAAACAAATGCGGGGTCAGTGCTGAGTTTACTTGCAAGTTCATTAAAACAGCAGTGTCTGGAGACCTCTTGCCTAAATAATTTTATAACGGAAAACAGGCTCTTGTTGCTTTCTTTTGGGCTACTCTTTTTATTTGGTTGTTGTTCCTCAAGCGTTTTGGTCCTATTTCAAATCTCACTTCAATTAAATTTAGAGTGTTGGGTTTTTTTTTGGTGTGTGCTTTCTAATTTAAAAGCTGTGCTACTACTGCAACACCTCTAGGACTCCTCTGGATTATGAAGCTAGGATTGACAGGGATTTTCCTGACAAAATAACATTAGAAAACCAACTTGTAAATTAAAAATTTGGAAGAAAATAAAAGCCCCTTCCCCTTTCCTCCCCCAGCTGAGATCTCCTGTTGGTGCTTCTGGCATGCATCACATCTTTGTGGATACAGTATCATGAGAAAACTGTCACTTGGTGATGTATTAGGGTAATATATCATGAGAACATCGTTTCTTTAGAGGATATGGGCAGTAAAAGACATGATTCTGGCCAGACAGAGCAGCGGGGGACCTTGCTTTTTTTTCTTCCTTTTTCTTTAATCTAGCCCTGTTTTTGTATTGTACAGAAGTGAGTTTCTTCATGGGATATGACTTGTTCCAGAGTAAGTTAGGAGGCCCATTGGGCTTTTTAAACTCTTTAAGAAATACCTGGCCTCAAGGGCTGCTTTGTTCAAAGTTTTTAGAACAGGCTCAAGCCCAAAAGTAGAGCATTTGCCACTGCCTGTATCTCCAGTGTAAGTCGAGTAAGCAGACATCAGACAGGAGGCAATAAAGATGCAATGACAGGTAACTATTGTTTGAATAATATATTTGTAGATTTAGCCCATCATAATGTGATTAAATGATATTTATTTAAAAAAAAATCAGGCAATGCATGTCTTTTAAATGTCAAATGAAGTTTTAATTCACATCAGAAAAATTACTATCAGTCGGTATTCAGTCTATAATAGGAGATATAGTTATCTTATCCAAAAATAGGAATTCTAAACTGATGGACTCAGATTTTTATGTACTTTTATTGTATTCATGGTTTTGTTTTTCTCTCATTGGCAATGTCTGCTGGAAAATAAGCTGGACGCAGTCTATACATCTAGGATGGCAGTAGTTAAGAAACAAAAGCAGAGTGTTGTTAGGACATTATTTTGATGGGACCAAGTTAATTTTTGAGATGGTACAAAGCATGACACCATGACTTGATATAAAATTTGTTGAATTAAAATCCTGTAATCATTTATTTTAAACCTTTGGCACAGTCTGCTTTACTTTCTATGAAATCAGCTTGATGATTTGTCAGTACCACCTTCAACTATTTTTTGAGTTAGGATTTACTTAGAGTGTTTTCAGATCGGTTTGGCTCAGGGATGCTATGAGCAAACTCCTCCTTTTCTAAGCCATCCCATGGCACTTAAGGGGGGTCAGCAGAGCAGCATGCTCCAGGACCTAATGCATCCAGAGCAGTGATGTTCTTCCACATCTGTTGACTCCAGCTGTGTGTGGATGGCCTCTGGATCCAGCTAAGGGAGTGTAAGATTTTATGGCCTTCAGCTGCCTGTCCCTTCCCTGGGAGAACGAATTCTGCCCCACCAGTTTCAGCCAGGGTAAAGCAGACTAGGCTGGACCACACTTTCCAGATCACTCCTTTTGCTCAAAATGAGTTGGGCAGTGATCATCCAGAAAGTTTTGCTGGCTGATCTGAGTGACTGGGAACATCCAGTAAGGGGTAGCCTGTAAGCTCATAGAATTGGGTTAGTGAGCTGTAACATTTTGCAGCAGCATGGGCACAGGTTTGCACCCTGACCTTCGAATTGATAGGTATTGCCTGTGTCTACTGTTTTCTTAGGTATTGGTGTCAAATTTAGATGACTGATAATTAATGTGAATTCTTTATTGATAAAATAGAGAATTTTTTTGCTTGTTTGTTTAGAAACACATTTAAATTTTGTGGAAAAGCCATTAATTTTAAATGCATGCATCTCATGATATGCAAAGGTGTGGTCTCCCACAAGAACCCCAGTGCTTGCTCCTTCTCTGAAACCTGGCTCCTGGATTACTACATGTAATTTTTCAGATTACAGTATGAACTGCTGGGAACCTGTGAAAACCCTGTCTATTATTGCTAGAAGACTGTCGTGCTATTCTGTTGACAGGTAAAGAGTTTTGCCTTTAATTTTACAGCTGAAGAGCTCTTACCCAAAATGGCACTTGGAGGTGGCAGTCTGGATCTTGCTCTGTCTTTTTCACTGACTTAATCTGCAGTTATGGTCACTTAATGTGGCTGTGTCTTTGTCGATGAGCTCACTGGAGAAGGGATGTTGTCCTATGATGTGTTTACGTGATGTCTGATGTAATGGGACCCTGATCCCAGCTGCAGCCTCAGTAGTTGCATTAATGCAAACCAATGTAAGAGGAAGAAAGCACTTTCTTTTCACCGTGTAGTCGTGCACCAAACTGCTGTCAGGGAGCGCTGGGATTGCAGCAGGCCACCGAGGTCACTTTCCGCATGCTGGTGAACATCATTAAACACAGTGGAAAATAAAAACCTGTTCAGTTCATAAGAGGTTGTGGGTGATGTGTCCTGAATGACTTGCATATACCCATGCCTTCCTTACAGCGGTGGAGATTGCCCGTTTGCAGTGAAATTCGGTGTCATCTTTCAGCTGGGCCTTTGTTTTAATTGCCTTTCCTAGGGAGTGGAAAGAGCTCAAATTATGAAGGGGGTGGCGGATGCTGGCTGAGCATCACCACAGAGAGAGCTGCAGCCTCCTCCTTGTGCACCCTCAGAGAGGCCAGATAAGCTAAGGAGATTACAGGGATGAGGGGATAAATTGGAGGCTACTGTGTGCTCTGCTCAAAAAAGGAAAAAGAAGCTCTGTGGACTGAACTGGCATATTTTGTTCCTGATGAAATACTATCATTTACATCTAATGCAATTCATGCTGAAATTGTGGTCATGTTGTGCCACAGGCAAGGACCTAATGCTGAAAGTACCGAAGCATGTGTTTGGCTTCACTCCTGTGAGTTGCCTCGCTGAAACTGAAGACACACTTAAAATAATAGGACTTTTCTCTCTGTGGGGTAAAGCATATACCTTGATGTTCATAGGTTTATGTGGGTAAACAAAGAGAACTGAACCATTTTGCAGAAAACAGATTGTTTCACAGAAAAATATTTTTTCCATCTTGAATTTAAACACACACCTAGTGTACTAAACCATTTTGGTTATTTTACCCACAAAATTTGTTTTTGCAAGGAAAAAACCAAACAGATTATTGAAGAGGAACAAAGGAAATGAGATCTTTTTCTCATCTCCCTTGACAGTGGTTCAAAATGTATGCAGACATCTTCCCTTGGGCAGTGGTGTCTCCTCCCTGAGGCCAAACTGTGCAGCTCTTGCTCAAGCAGAGAAATGCTCATGGCAGTCCCACAGTAATAGCAGAGATTGCTTGCTTGCATCAACTCTGCCAATTAAAGGGAAGGCTGTAAATTGGACCCAAGACAGCGAGTTCCAGGCAGGAGTGCCAAAGGAGCAAGGGTACTATTTTCAGAAAGCGCCTCAGGATTTATCTAGACCATGAGTTACACACGTGTTTGAGCCTGTCCTCAAGTTTAAGTTGGCCCAACATTGGGGTTGTGTGCACGTAAGCATAGGTGCAGGCACACTCCTGGGAGCCTGGTGCTCCCAGGCTTTGCTGAGGGACAGAGCCTGTGGCCAGCACTGGCCCAAACCTTTGCTCCTGTGGCCTGCATGAACTGAGCATGGCTCCATGCACACTGGAGAGGATGCTCTGGCCACATGCAACATCTGGCAGAGAGCCAGCAGCACGGCCAGAGAACATGTGGGTCATGGCATGCGGTGTGCCCTGACTTGTGTTTGTTTGAGCTTGCCCTATGCCTTGCAGTAGAGATGTTGCCAAAGTGACTTTGAGTGCACTTGCTTCATTAATTTTAAATGGCTTTTTCTTTTCCCAAGGTCATACATGCACGTTTGAAAGCTGCATCCCAAATTCCCCAGGGATAACTTTTGCTATTGTTTGAAAATTTTTGTTTTTTTGGTGGATGATCCCACAGGCATCTCCTGGCAGAAATTTAAGGACACTCTGAACTACTTGGTGAGGAGTCCTATCAGAGTTACTAGTGGGCTTGTGATGAATAATGGTAAAAAAAGCATGTTTTCAGGATTAGCCATTAATGGTAGTTCATATTTCTACCTAATCTGTCACTGCTGCTTTTATTATTTTTCTCTCCACAGCCTTTTTTGGTTAAATGAAAGTTTAAGAAATATTTTTTCCTATTCCGTATAAATAGTTAATAATCTCAGGATATCAGAAATGCATTGTGAGCCTCCTAAAAGCATTTTCAACATATAAAAAAGAAAAACAAAACAAAAGGAAAAAACAGACTTTCACAGTGGAAATTTAGTTCCCTGAGAACCCACTACTGCAAGATTTTCAGCTGCCAGTTGTGACAGCACAACAGTGGGCTTGGGATACTGATGGAGGTGCTCCTTGGCACAGTCCTGAAGAAATGGACTCCTGGTTGGTGGTGGTTGTTGTTGGTGTTGTTTTCTTTTTTTTTTTTTTTCTTCCTTTTCCAAGCCAAATCCATGTTGAAAAGAGCCATCCTCCCAGTGGCTGCTGTGGGCCGTCAGGAGCCCAGTAGGGAACCTTGTAGAAAGTTGGCTGCAGCTTCCAAGCTGTGGTTTGGCACACGTCCTCTCCCAGACCTCTGCCAAATATTCAGATTTCTTTATTGTTTTTTCTATTTTTTTTTTCTTTTCATGTTGGCATTTTATTTAACTGTACCACATGAGTTTTAAGGCTGTTAGTTTGATAAATTTTGTCACCAGAAAGGGCTATTTTGTGTGGAGTTCTTTGATGGAAGGGAAAAATATGAGGTGTATGTAGAAGGTGAACAAATTGCGTTGAGAGGAGGTTGTAGTAAAGGTAACATGGAGCAGTAACACTGGTATTAGGCCTGGTTAGTGTATCTCTCCTGTGTAGGAACGTGACGTCGCCTTTGCATGCCAAGTTAAAGAAAACTTTGCTTCCCACTGGCAAAACGTGGGAGAGGGGAGAAATGTGGGCACCCAACAAAACTTTCTGATCTTTCCCCTAACGCATTAAAATGCGAGTTCTCCAGCAGTGAGATTTGGTGAGTGTGGGAGAGAAGTCCAGGGTGATCCTCTAGCACTTCCCTAAATTCTCCTTTCTGAGGGAGCCTGGGGTTCCCGTGCAAACCCTTTGCCGACTGAGCACTGACTGGGGAGTTGCGTCAGCTGTAGCAGCATTGTTCTGAATCAGCCTGGCCTCTTTGTAAAAAAAATGTATTTTTCTAACACCAATAAAAACCTTAGCTGAGGTTCTCTCCCTTTCTGTGTGTGTGCCTGAGCACTAAATTAACAACAACAAAAAAAATCCCAGATGTGAATCTATAAACCATCTGTTTAAAATAACTATTGTGCAGAACTATAATTAAAAGTTATTTATTATGAATCTCAGGACCCTATTATGGATTTTGACTGACTCCCAGGTTTCTGATTTAACAAATGGTTTATGTATTTATGAGCCATGTGTCTCTTCTGCACTTCTCGGTGCCAGAGTGCGTGGCCTGTAAACAAAAGGAAAAAAAATCCCCTACCCTCCCATAGCTGTTGGCTTCTGAATGTTGCCGTCTAAGAAGTGTTCTCTTAAGAACAGCAAAAATCAAAGTACCTGAGAGCTTTCAACAACTCCAGAAACGCTGTTGACAACGTAGATGGAGGTTTGGTAATACAGCTCTACTGCATGCAGCTACTTACCGACTTTTTAAATGTATGTTTGGGACAAGTAATGAAATGTTGTGATTATTGAGGGTAGGAGGGGACATATTTGGAAGGAAAGGATTTGTTGCTGAAGTCCACTTCTCGCCTTGCCCTTGTGAACTGGGAGGGAATGAGGCAGCAGAATTGAAATAAGCAGATGGACAGTACACATCAAGCAGTGTTTTGGATGACAGCATGAAGGAAAGAAAGAAAAAAAAAAGTTAGTTCCTAGTGACAATTGCTCTTTGTTTTATCTTCGTACTTTTACACCCAATGGGCCTAGGAGATCTGCACTGGATAATGTCCGACTGCAATAGACTAAACAATGATTTACCAGCCCTGTTTTATCTGCTGCTGTCCTGTGGTTGATCAGCATGGTACATTAACCCTTTCCTCTACATCTGCTGGCCTAATTTTCCCCAAGATGCAGCACTGAGGCAGAACAAGGTTTCTCAGAAAGAATTTCAGAATTAAATATGGTCCTAGAAGAAGCAAGAGGGATTTTGATCTGAAGACTTTGATGGGGTTGTATGTTGCAATTGTGGTTCTACTGTATATTTGCTCAGCAGCAGTGGGGGCTGCAGCCCTGAGAGGTGCTGTAGCTCACAGCCTGGAAGAGCAGACCAGCCCCAGTGTCAGGGAGCTTAGGCTCCTCAGGGTGGCATCCGAAACAGCCAGTTTCGGACCCATGCAAGGGCTTGCCTGTAATACCAGCTTGAGAGAAGGAACAATAGCTTTACAGTCCCACCTCGTGTAGGGGTTAGCCACACCCTTCTTGTTGTGGCAAAATTTGCTGTTCATCTGGGATACACAGGCCTGTCCCTGCAGACAGGAGGATGCAGCTGCTTCTCCAAGGGACAGAGCTGAGCTTGTTCTTTTATTTAGAAAAAAAAAAAAAAAAAAAGAAGAAAAAAGGAGGGGGGTGAATGTAGCACCTCCTGCCCACCTGTTAGTACCATGCTGTCACCTTTGAGATGGTGATCCAGGTTCAGTGCCCTCCATGTCCAGAGGCAGTTCAAAGATTCCTCTTCCATGTACCCCACAAGCATCCTTGCTGTCAAGATCAGTGCCTTTTAGGAGCGCAAGGAACAAGCCCCTCTTCTGCTGAAGCTGGGTCACTGAACAGCAAATCATTCAAGGTCTACTGGGATAAAGGAAATACGAATCTGTAGCCTGCTGCTTAAGATGCCCTCCAAGGAGGGAGGATGATTCAGTTCCTGTTGCTGCACTGTGGGCCACTAAAGTGCTTTATGTGGAACAGCTCTTAATTTAAAATAGCCCTTGACAACAGGACGTGAAGTCCAAAATCCTCCCTTTCAGGAAAGCTCCCAGCCACTAGGCTATACAGCCCCGCTCGGTTTTGCTTTCTTATTCCAGTTCCATCCTCATCTGTAATAGAAGTCCTGAATTCAGGGTTGAGCCACCAGCAGTGCTGGTGATGAGGGAAGGAGAGTGAAATCCAAGTTAGGCTTCCCTGTGGGTTGGCTCAATGGTACCAAACTTGTCATTGGCAGAGAAGATTTCTGATTTAAGTGAGGTGGGACAAACAGGAGGTTTTTAGTTAGGAACAGTACCCAGCAAGTAGTTCCTGTTTGAAATATGTGTGTCAGGTGCATCCTGAGGATTTTTAGGGACTTTTTGTATTGCCAACAAGGAGGAACCACGTCAGGATGTACCTGAGGGAGGCAGCCAGGGGAGAGGGCAAGAAGTTGCCTGGGAAGCTGGGCTACATGAGACATTTACCCCAGGAGTCCCGTGGGAATCAGGGAACAAAAAGAAATCAGAGCCACGTTTTTACTTCTTGTTGCTGCCATCTCCAATAATAATTTCTTCCTTTGAAGAGGGAGTCTGATGTGTAGCTGGCTGCTGGACACCTTGACATGGGTCCAATCCATTTGGGATGACCCAGAAGGGCACCATGAGGTCCATGATGCATGTTGCAGCTGAGAAAATCATGTTCTCCGAAGTAGCACACTCTAAACTGGATTTTGCCCTTTCTTCAAACCTGCTTTCACCATGCAGAAGATTTTTGCACAGATAAAGATAACAGGGCTGCTAGGCTTATTAAATCTTTTCTTGAGCAAACTTCATTAGAGATAATTAGATCTTAGCAGAACCCTTTAAAATACAGACTGTTTGTAGTTGATTTGGTGAACTTGATTCAGTTGCACTTCAACAGGCTTTAAGGAGGCAAAGTCAGGGGGCACTATGTTCACATAAAGACAATGAGGATTTCACCCTGTGCTCTAAAAATTACTTGTTGGGCCAGTTGCACTGCTGTGCCGTGGCTACTTCATACCAGTCCAGAGCTACAGACCTGCCATAATAAATTCAGCTTAACTTGCCAGTTAAATTGCATTTATGTTTGGTCTGAAATGGGGGAGTGATGCAGAGCAGCCAGCACGTAGCAGTGACCTGGCTTTTTACAGTAGTTGTTTGTGCTGCTGCAGCTGCGCTTTAGGGCCTGATTCTCATTTGCTGATTTCACACTGGCTTGGTGAGAGAGATTCCTCATTTACACTGATAAGATTGAAGCGCCTTTATAGCTCCCATCAGATCAGGCAGTGACTTTTAAGAAAATAAACCTCCTATTTCAGACAAAGAGCTGGAGTGTAATAAAAGCTACATGTTATCCTTCACAGGCACCTTGAATAAGGCCACCGGGACCGAAAGAGAAAGGCAGGAAAGCAGTTTCTTTCCTTTAGTTTTATGATTTACATTTTTCTAGCCCTTTGATTTTTTTTTGGTCTCTAATTAAGTCATAAGGTTGGGTGAGATGGGTGCTTGCCTGTAGTAAATGGCCACCTGTGTCACTTAATGAACTGAGCTACTAATTATAGGTGGAGGTCGCTTCAGAGGGCTACTTTCAGTCAGGAATTTCAAGTAGCAAAATTTTACTGAAAGAAACCCCCGAAGCATTTGTTTTCTGCCCTCATTTAAAGGCAGGGATAACCAGAAGGGTTGACACCACAGAGGCAAGCCGGGCTATAAATGGAATATTTCCTTGGTCTGCTTTTGCACATCCTTATTGACATTCCTTAATGTGGTCAACATGCTCTTTGGGAGCTGGCTTTTTGCCATAGAAAGATGATACTATAATATACAGCGATTCTGCCTGTGATTCAGTTGTTTCATCGATTTTCAGCATTTTGGGGAGAAAGATGAATTACAGTAGTTTCTTTTCTAGTATAGTATAATGCAGGCTCTTTTGAAGACCATCTGGGTAGCTAGGTAGTACAGCCAGCTAAAAATTACTTTCAGCAGTGGCAGAGTTTTGTTCTCTCTGAGGGTGCCACCTCTTCCTCAGCCATCTGTCCTTTTGTCACCGTGAGAAATAATTCCTGAGCTGTGCAGTTCATGGGGCAGCACCTCAAGACTCTGAGGATGTTTTAACAAGAGCATCATGTAGCTAGTTGTTCATTTAAGTAAAGTGGATTTCGGCAGTGGAGCACGTTTTCTGTACTATGACAGGTAATGGTTATGAATTGCTGTCTAAGTGGAGGTTAAACACCATTTACTTGAATTCCTGGATAATTTACAGACTGTCTTCTACTGCGTTCCTTCAAGGAGAGAAAGGTGTTTGAATCACAAGGACCTCTCCTGAGTGAGAGGGCAAATTGCTATCCTCACTTTTTATATTCTGAGTTTTAAAGGAGCTAAGCAATAGCTTTTGTCTTTTTTTTTTTCCTTTTTTTTTTTTTTCTTCCAGAATAAGGAAGTGACATGCAAGAGAGAGAAGTGTCCGATGCTCTCCAAGGACTGTGCTCTCGTAATTAAGCAGAGAGGAGCATGCTGTGAGCGTTGCAAAGGTGCGGTTCCTTTCCTCTTGTTTCCCCTCTTCTAAAAATGTCATCAGTTCACATCCACTGTCAGATTGTCAGAGATAGGACAAGTTGGGAGCTTCTCATCTGGGACTTGCCTGTCACCAAAGGCTTGAAAAGGGCAGTAACCACAATTAAAATCAATATGTTTCCAAAGCTGATGGAAACGTATAAATTCACATATTCATCCTGTAATTATTAGTCCTTGCACAATGACAATCCTTTAGAAATACGTTTTTGTTGTACTTCATTGTTACGTTGTCAGTCTTTTGAGAGATATTTCCTGTTCTAACTTTATCTGTCAGAAATATTTTAAGTCAAAATCAATTTGTCTATTTTTATTTCTCCTCATAATAGAAACAAACCAGTTAAATGATATTCATTTTACTGTTTCCTATTGAAATAATAATATTATGGACATTTTTATTAAAGCCAAAATGAGCAACAATCTGAACATCGTACATTTGTTTGTTGACTGACAGTGTATCTTCCAGGCTCTTTAGAATGACCTAATTATCAGATCTAAAAAAATTAATAAATTACTTGTGTAAGCATGTATAGCATGTAACTACCATACTTATCCATATGAATAATGTGCAAGTAGACGAAGTTGAAAACTAATCTTTCTTTAAATTGCTGCAGGAAGTAATATGCCCTAAAACACCTATTGTTGTGAGGGACTGCTGACACAGTCAATGAGATGGAGAATGCCAGATTTAGACAGCTTTATTTTTTCCTTGTTGTTCAATTCCCAAGTGGTGATAGAGTAGCTCTCAGAGGCACATAGTGTAGGATACATTTTTGGGAAATGCAAGCGTTTATTGCCTTCCCAGAGGAAATACAAATGCAGGAAAACAGATTACACTGAAATTCAGAAGGAAGAGACATATGATGGATATGTGTTTTTCCTGGATGGTTTCAGAGGTGTGTTAGCTGCTGTGCTCATGATTTGCTTCTGTAATGCGACTTTGCAATAGGTTTGGCAAACCCCAAATCTAGGATTTGTCTAAAAGCCTGACACTTAATAGAAAAGCAAATGAACAGGGGAAAAAAAGAGAAATTAAAGCATTACTAAAACAGTAAGAATTTGTAATTACAAGTTTTACATAAGTGTAAGTTATTTCTTTTGTCAGATTGTGTTTTGTGTCAGCTTTATAGCAAGATTGCTAAATACTGGTTTGATTAAGTTGGAAGCTGTTTCTCCATTCTGATAAAGGAATACATGGTTGGTCAATTGCATGAAAATTTTATATACACACATATGCATATGTGCACATATACATATGAAATGAATCTACATTAAAGAAGATTAATGTTTCAAAGATAAGGATACAGATATTAGTGTGTATGGGATATCATTAGACAAAAATTTTAATTCAGACTCTGTTCTGTCTATCTTGAATGGGGGTGAGTTCCTATAGAACATTATTAATAGGCTTGAGCCTGGCATCTGCAGTTTGATATGCTTGACATCCCTAACAGGAAAATTAGTAAAAACTGGTCAAAAATAGAATTAGGAGACACGTGGATAATTGAAATATAAGGAAGAAGACTTATGTCTTATAAAAATACTAGTAATTAGAATTTATTATAAGTATGTGGGCAGAGGGATCCAAATGATGTTGTCTTCCAGGATTTCTTACAGGCATCCAACAAGATCCCTCACCAAAAGCTTCTAAAGAAACTAAGCAATTTGTAGAGAAACTCTTCTCATCAATGAATAACTAATAGGTGGTGACAATTAATGGTTATTTTTCATTATGGAAAAAGGTTACCAGCAGATCCTTGCAAAGATCTCAACTTGTCAAAGTTCTCAAAAATAATCTAGAAAAGGGGTGGAGAGTGACACAAAATTTGCTACTGCAGACCTGACCTCTCTAGTATAGTAAAGGAGGAAGGCTGCCTGCTAGGAGTTGCAGGAGGTTCTTGGGACACTGAACAACTGGTGATAAAATGGCAAAGGAAGTTAATGTGGATGAGAATAAATAAGTGCACAGGACAAAACAGTCCTAACTATACAAACATCATCCTGGGCTCTGAGTTGAAAATTACCTATTAACAAGTGTTTCTCAGTGTCATAAAAGACACATCTGTAGCAGGATCAGCTCGACCCTCAGTAGATCTCAAAAGGGAAAACCAAGTTTGGGCTAGAAGGGCATTTGGTTTGATCCAAGATGCCAGTTCCTATGTGCTTAGGATGCAAGAAGAGCTTTACATTTCAGATTTTTTTTTTTTTAAGGGCTTAATTTTCAAAGTAAATGAGAAATTTCTGAATAAGTTTTTCTGCTTTTTCTACAAGGTAAAGCTAAATATGCACCTGTATAACTATAGCAGTCCAAATGCCACAGATTGTCACCAGGTTGTTCAGGTACCATGGAGGGGATGATGGAGCCACATCTGTCCCTGGGGTTTGCAAGAATTGTTCTTCTTGTTCTCCTGCCACACTGAACGTTGCTGAAACACCTGCTCTGCTCTGTGCAAAACCCAAAATGAGTGTCCTGTGGGGAGTATTTGGGGAATCAAGCGTGCAAATGGCAGCCTGGCTGCAGAGAACCTCAGCTACTCCCTTTGGTGTCCCGGGAGCTCCCCGGCACTCCCTGCGTGGAGCTCAGCTGCAGCCGGGACTTGGCCCTGCAGCACTTGTTCTCAGTTGCTATTTTGTCAGGCTGCCAGAGGGCCCATCAGGAATGCAAGCAGGAAAAGGGAAACAGGGATTTAAAAAATATTTTTTTTTTTCTTTTTTTTTACTGATTGCATTTCATCTAAACCTGAACAAAATGTTACGAAGAAAAGACATCAGAACCTGATGGCTTTTTTCTTGGATTCATTCCCAAAGTGTAGAAAAGCTTAATCAGGCCTTACGGGCTATTGCCAGCTCCCTTTGACAGCTTCACGTCTTCCTGCCTTGTGAAGAAATGAATGAATGGTTGCTGTCATTTAAGTACAGCATCAGGCGGATAACATCAAGACCAAAGGGTTTATTTCAAGAATTGGCTCATGTAGGAAGGAAACCACCACTCATGAGTCATTTGTGACATTGCTGCCAGGATATTTTACTCTGTTATGAGGAGTGCATGAGGACTGGGTATGTAGGCTCAGCACCTCTGAGAGCAAGGCAGTAGTCTGAAAGGAAGAAATACTATATTCCTGCAACAGTGCATCCAGCTGAACTCCTGTGTGTAGAGCTTTTCATCCAGGAGAAACTGAATTGTTGGCAGATAATTTTTCCGGCAAGTGGTTGTGTGCTGAGCATAATTCCCTTGCTTCCATTTGGGTATTTGCATGCTATTTAGATAATTTCTAGCACTTTCTTCCTTTTTCCTAATAAACAAAAAAGTAAGAAACAGCAGCAAGTATAGCTTTTGCAACCAGAAAATTCATTGTGGTGGAAACAACCTGTTCTCCTTAAGATATTAAGAGATTTGGCTTTACTTAAGATTTTAATCCTCCAGACTAACAATGTGCTTTAACACTGTTCTTGACTTCAGGTTCATAGGACCTCGGACAGTAAAGTTGGTGAGGCATGGCTCTCTTTTACTGTGTGTTTGTGCAAAATCTGGAACAGAGAAATGTAGGCCCATGATTATGGCTCCTTGCCACAAAGAGAATGCAAGCAACTAAGTATAATAGTGACAACTTTCAGTGAGATTATTCTTTTGAGAAACACTTACTATAGTTTATAAAACATACTATATACCTCTAGCATACTTTTCATTTTGAAAATATTAAAAAATTAATCCCCCTTATTACTTTAGCATGGGATAAATACGCCACTTTTCATCTCTCATTTTATTTAATATGCTTAATGAAAACACGTGAGATCACTGACATTATAGAAACAGAATTGGCAGCATTTTCTTACTTAGTTGGATGGAGACCTGTCACTTGGATATAGAGCTCTCTACACCTCTAGTAAGTTATTTGCTCTCTGAAGAAGTGGTATTACTGTCTTAGGGCTGCATAAGTTTGCATTTCTAAAATTGTGTAGCATATTCTACTATTTTATTCGAAGAATTTGAATCTTCCATGAATGCGCAAACATAAAATTGGTGGGTATTTGTTAAAACAGATGCGACTTGTTGTTCTGAAGTTTCTTTCACTTCCTGTGTGCGAGTTTGCTCTTTCTGCCTTTGTTAACTTTTGAGAGTTACTGTAGGCTGTTTTTTTAAAATTATTATTATTAATTAATGATCTTAGAAGTTAACACACATGCTGTGCTCCATTGATCTGAAGTCTACCTGAGAATGGAATCACAGCTCAGGCAACAGCAGCACTAGTTCCCCTGAATACTGAATATCCAAAGCTATCCCAGTTAATTGTGTATTTCTTGGAAAGGATATCAACTGTTATGGTTGAGGATTGCAGCCAATTTCAACTATTAGAGCTGGCTTGCAAAGGAAGTTAGAGGGAGGTTATGAGTTTATCAGTGTTCTGGCTACTCTACTAACACTCTGCAGGAGCTATGCATACCTTTGACACTTTGTTTGCCTGTGGACACCTCTAGCATGAGATATCTGATACCAGTTTGGTGCCCTGCTGTAAAAGAGAGGGAAGAGAGGTCTTTGTGTGGGGCCCCGGTGGGGCACTATAACTTGCAGCCCATCCTTGCATGTCCTGAGGCAAGTTTTCAGAGACCAGAGTGCAACCCAGTACATGGATGGAGGTGTAGTGGGCTGGGAAGAGAAAAACATATTTTCCTACTAACATCTTTACCACTCTTATCTGAATAATCTAGTGTTGGTATCTGAGAGAGACTGGTTATGGAAGGAGATTGTTTGGGGATATAAACAAGTTTAACTTTTCTTTCAGCCTTCTCACGGCCTCTCAACATCTTGGTGCTGTGTTCCGCCTCAGTTTCTTGAGGATAGACATACAGGTTCTTCTCAACGTTCATTTGGTTTCTAGCTTTGTACTTTCAGTAGAGAATGGGATTTTGAAGCAGTCACATATAGCCATTAAGGACAGTATCATCCATATCATCATGGTGTCAGCTTTGGTTACTTCTGGTATGGGTAAGAACCGCTCTACCGCTTCTTTTGAGTTAGCTCTTTCTACAAAGGTCGTAGCACATACGTTTCATATCCCTTGACTATCTGGTGTATTGATAGGATTCAGTAGTACTTCAAATTTCAGATTTTCTTTATACCTTGATTACTATAATTCTTCATTTACTTCAGGAACTTTTATGAACTGTCTTGTCATAAATATTTTTGCTGTCAAACATCAGTTACCCCACCTTTTACAATCAGAGAGAAGCTTTTCAGGACTTCTGTGTTAGAAAATGGCACAAAACCACTGTGGCCGTACATGGATGCTCTTGTATCTTGTGTGTGGGCATTGTGTCCAGTGCAGCACAGCGAAAGGAAATTTAAGATCAGAATGGAGGCTTTACACAACATTTATGCGTTTATCTGGAACAACACAGTAAACATTTTAATACAGTTAACACTGGAATAAGAATTTCTGGTACCATTTGACTTTGAAACTGTAAGTTGTACTGATCGTGAATTATTTTGCTGGCATGAGGCAAACAGGTATAAATGGCAAATAATTGTTTCACCAAGCAGCATTATTCATGATGCTCCTCACAGCCATGAGAGGTCACAGTTCTCCAGCTGCCAGGCTTGGCAAGCACATCAAGTATCAGCTCAGGAATCAACAGCAGCTCTAAGTAAGTGGCATTTTGGATCATGAAGTTCTTATGGATCCTGCAGAGTGACTTTGACCCCCTAAGTATGTTGGTGAAACACAAGTCATTTGGGAAGGTGAAACCGAGTTCTAGTGGGGTGCAGTGGGCAAAACCAAAGCACAGGGAGGACTTGATGTCTTTATTTCTGCCACTGTTTGCTCAGCAATCGTGAGCTGTGTTGCATCGCATGCCTGTGAACCACACAGTCCTGCACCGCTCACCCTCATGGCCACTTTGCTCTGTCGTATGCCCTTTTTGCGGCCCCTGTGCCCTGCATCTCTTGGGCATTTTAATTGCGTTGTCTCAGCTGCAAAAATATTTGATTGCACTCAGTTACAGAGGAAAGGGTTAGATTGTCACTGTTTAGAGTTAGACAATAAGCTTGGGAGATTTTGTTTATATTTTCATGCTTCTGTGTTGACAAATGAAGACCAGAGCTACCCAATAGGAAGTTCAGTTTTCTGGTAGCTGTCAATGGCTTTACCATCATTAAGAGGTGAAAATATATTTTCTAATAGGTGTATGTGTGTGATTCATGATTCTCTTATTTTGGTCAACAGATTTCATGCCAGGGATATACTGCAGAATGTGCAAGTTGTTGGGTTTTTTTTTGTTTGATGGTGTGGTGGGACTTTTTTTTTTTTTTTTTGGCTAGAACTGGTATTTAGTGTTAGCATGCCTGGATACCTCCCTGAGGATTAATTTGTCAAACACTAAATAAAACATGTCTTCTGGTTGTTTTCTTTTTCCTAATGTTTATTTTCCATGCCAATAGAGAGGTTACTTCTTTTCTTTTTTTTTTTTTAAATAGAAAGTGGAGGGAAAGCAAGAAAAAGACTTAATGAGAGAAGAAAGATGCTGAAGAAATGAGGGATGGGGAGCCAGTCTATTGTGCACCAATTTATCACTTTCTCTTGGGAGAATAAGGAAATGACTTGTCTATAAAATTCTCATTAGCCTAAAATAAGCAAAAGTCTCTTCTGAAATCTTATTAGGCAATGTCAAATTGAGTAATAAAGGCTTGTTTTTAATGAACTCCTGAGGACCCTGGCTGAGCTTTAGCACTACTGAACTGTCCATACAGTCAGTTTCTCTATCTTCATGATACTGCTCTGTGCTGGAGTGTCTGGGGAAGGAAAAAAAGGAAAGGTCATTTAACAATGTTACTGCATTTGGAAAGACAAATGGCTTCCTGATTGTCAACTTGTCCACATGCCAATGACAAAATCCGCTATACTTTGCTTCTTTTGTTATTCCAGTCCAATTCCATGTGAGGAGAGGATGCTTGTTTTGGAATTAATTTGATCTCTTTCAAAAAAAGTCAGCCAAAGATTGGTTTATTATGTTTAAAACTAAGGTGCCCAAGTAAGGCATGCACAATATTGGAAAAAAAAAAAAAAGCTACATTAGTAAATTAGAAGTGACTTAACTATTATATCGTCATTTTATTTTTTGTGCAGGAATGTGTGAAGTCTAGAGGATCATTTTGCCTTTATGAGGGAACTAGAAGGTAATCAGTAGTTTCCATTGCATATACAACAACTGACCAGCTTCAAAGTATACAATGGTTTGGTTTGATTCAGATAAGCAACTTTCAAACTTTCAGCTTGCATATTTATCCAGGACTTATCTGAACTATTTGGGTTGAAGTAGGTAGTAGGAACAAAACCTACAACTAACCAAAAGTTAATATTTTACATTAATAAAACACTAGCTATTCTTAAAGAAAGAAGCAGGAAAGACTAAAAAAAAAAAAATAGGACATACTCCTTGACTGATACACATCACCTTAGCTCTATTAAAATTGATGTAGGCTACCGATATTGAACTTCCTCCTCTATGTTGAATCCTAAAGGTTTTCCTTATGTGGTATATGTCGCGGGATCTAACTTACCTATAAATGTAAAATTTGTTACTTTTGATGTACTACTTAGAACATTCTCGGGCTTTTCTTGTTCCCCTCTTGAAAACCTGCTCTGTGTAGCCCTTTCTTTTGAAGTAAGTTTTGTTTAAAGTGTGTATTCAGGCAGAAGTGAGGATGGCATTTCAGTGATTGTGCTAAGCTCTGATCTTTCTTGATTTATTCTTTTCTCCTGATCTCCCTTTTACATGGCAGATGGAGACAGCAAGTTAATGTAATAATATTTCCAAAGGGAATTAAAATGGCTGTTAGGAACTTGAAGTATGTTCCACTATACTTGGTTGTAGAAATTGGCATCAGGGACTTTGCTGAGGCTTTTGGTCATGAGCTATTCAGTGACCACTACTTTCCAAGTCAAGTATGATGAACCTTTCACCATGGATGAGCTAGAATGGCTCAACTGAGTTAATGCATGGAAACAGGTGGATTTCAACTCAGCTGAATTTAGCTGAGGCTCATGAACTTTCATTCTATGGATAGGTAGGCTAGGAAATTCTGTGTGTATGTTTGCAAGTGTCAGCTGAGAGATATGTATGTTGAAAGTGAGGTATGTGGGCTTTGTTTCTTTTTCCTTTTGAAGAGTGAGTGGAGGGTGTAACTCTGAGGAGTACAAAGGGCAGAGTATCAGGGCACATCTCTGGTCAGGGACAGGTTAAAATCTTACCTGGATATTGTAAAACATTTCCTTTCTTGCTCTGTCTTCAGTTTGCCTGACCCTCAGGCAGCTCTCACCAAGCCTGCCTGTGTTACTGGCTGACTCTCCACGGTGTTTGTGTGTTTTCTTCAACGGAGCATCTGCTGAAATCCAGCTCCCACTGTGCCTCACGCTGGTGCTCTCATGATGCTGCTCTGACTCCCTTATTCAACCTGCTGGCCTGTGCCAAAGCGTGGGAGTGGTCTTAGTATCTCCAGTGCTTCTGCAGACTTCTCCATCCTGGTCTCCATTTCTAGATTTTGCTTTTGCTGCCTACAAGCTCTCCCTGCCAGAGCTACTTCTGGTGTACCATGCCCTGGTGCTGCCAGCACCACAAATCAGTGACAGAAGTGGCTTGTGGGCAGGTGGAGTTTGGCTTCCCCCTTGCTGCTTTCCACGGGGAAAACAGCTGGCAGAGCAAGGCAGAAGATTTTGCAGCATAGCTTGGATATGCACTTCAAGCAAGAGCCGTGTGACTGCACAGATATACCACCTTCCTGCTTTCTCAAGTAGACTAATCCTTGAACTGAAAATTTCAGTTTAATATGCATATCTGTACACACAGATTAGCCCAGGGTCACTAGCTTTCTTACAGAGAGAACACTTCAAATTAAAGCGCATAATTGGTGAGCAAATATGCAAGGCATTTTGCAGTCAGTAGTACTTTCCAACCTGCCCCTTGATTCTGCATGGTGTTGAAGACACCAGACCCATCCAGTAATAAACATGCAAAGGTATTTAACAACACAGCTTGTTCCATCTTGAGAGTCAAGCACATGTGTAAACTCTTTCTCAAACTGGGACCAGTATGGCCTGGGTTTCTGCAACCTGAGACCACCAAAATGCATTGAATAGGCTCTGCTATTTGTCAGAATTTCCAGTGGGCACTAAGTGAGACTGTGCCACAAAGTCAGCTAGGTGTTTTTCAGAATGCGACTTCAAAATGCTTAAGAGGAGTATAGGGCTTCATGTTCCTCTTTTGACATGTAGCCTTGCATGCAAAAGAGCTCACACAGCACTTTATTAATATACTGAGACTCTGAACTTTTTTTTTATTATTCAAGAAAGCTTCATAGAGACTTTGCTGCTTTAAAAAAGTGAGATTCAGATGAAAACTTTTTACCTTTCAATATTTATCAAAGATTAAATTATAACAGCCAGGTCTCAGACTACTGATCAATTCTTTTGAAAACATACCTGTTTCAGCTTAGTTAAGTGAAATGGCCACAACGTCAGCAAATTTCTCCTATGTTGCTCTGTACTGAGCCTGGAAAAATGTCTGAGTACTGCAAATCCTGAAGTACAAGTCTTCTGTTGTTTAAGATCTTAACTGGAGGCAGTTAATACATTTGGAAATGATCTCTGTATATCAGGTTTCATCTAAATTTGAGGTTGAATGCAAAATGTTTTTCTGGGTATTTTAAGTTCCTTGACAGTTCAGAGCTGTGATCCTCAAGTTTTCTTATACAGTGAGCTCAAAGATTTACTGGTGTAGGGTTGATAACTTACCTTTATTTTCAGAAGGGCATAAAACGTAGCCCAAAGCAGTTTGGGACAAAGTACACTACACAGCATAGAATGACTTAGAATAGCTGTTGAGATAGGGTGTAGAAAGAAAATGGTGCCGTGGCCATTGTTTGATTGATTGTAGTTTTGTGCTTGGTGACTCTATGCTGTGTTTCAAAGTCTCTGGCAAGTCTCCCGTTGGTTTCATGGGCTCTTTGATCAAGCTCATTTTGAATAAAATAGACTGGGAAAAACCCCTTAGAGCAGTATATAGAAAAAAGGGCACTTTTCCTGCAGAAAATGGGATACTTCTGATTTTTTTTTTTTTCAGAAACTTTTCAGCTCTCCAAAGCATTAATTTTTAATTGAAATAATTCTGCATTAATAAACTAACAAATATTTTATTTGCAATTAGTATACGTTTTCAAGTTTACTTTTCTGATGAGCTATTTTATTATTTTCTTTGTTAACCTTTTTTTTTTTCTTTTGCAAAGTACCAGAAAACAATGGAAGGGTGGGAAGGAACACAAGTAGGATCAAGTAATCAGAAATATGAAAATTAATGTTTTAATTTTTTTTTTTTCAAAACAGCTCAATGAAGCTTCATTATGCACAAAAAATGCATGCTGCTCCTGTGTATGGGCAAACCAACCTATTTGCTGTTAACAACATTGTCATATAATACACACACAGACATATAAAGCCAAACCCTGTGGGACTCCAAAATGTCCCCACTGAGAGATTCACCACCCACACAGAAGGGCCTCATGGCTTTTAGTTTATGTGGATGTTAAGCCCTTCTGTTATGAAGGTGAAAAGGCGTAAAGGAGGAGTAGCTCTGCCGATGTCAGTGCATCTGTGATCTGTGTTGGCTGAAGAGCTCTCCCGAGGGTTTTGATTAATGGATGAGGATAGCAGAGCCAGGCTGGATGATGAGTGTTTCCAGCTCTTCTCTTACCCTCTCTTCTACCTCTCCCCACTACAATGCGCGGGTGGCTGAGCAGCTCCTGAATGGACAGCAAAATAGCCACCAACCTCCATTTTTAGGTAAATTGTCACTGATTTTGGTTGGTCTTGCATGGCTGTAGTTTGTAAAGAGCTTGACCAGTCATGGACCAGGAGAAGACATCTGAGAGGTGTTGCTGTCAGCCCTCCCAAGGCATGATCCCTCTCATCAGTCCCAACTCTCAGTTCTACCTCTTCTGTTAACCCAGGGTACAGGATGGGGCACACTGAGGACGGTGCTTTGTGATTCTCAGCAGTAGCCTCCCACAGGATCACTCTATTCAGCCAGACTGACGCTTCTGTCTCTCCTAGATTGCAGTTTCGGAGGAAATACGTACAACAGCTCTATGAAATGGCATCTCCCTAGCAATCCCTGTGTTACATACCAGTGCCAGGTAAGGATATCATCAGCATCATGCTAATGGAGTTGCAGGCTTTTCCCATGAAATTCTGGACCTTTTTTTATCCAATCCAAGTAAGCTGAAATATTTTATACCCAAAGCACAATATGGACTTTGCATTTAAAGTCATTTAAATCCACTCAGATATGGCCAGCTATAACCAAACACTCTAAAGGACAGGTTATATGTGACCTAAGTACCGCAATACCCGAACATTACTGAAGGAGAGTTATGCAGCTGTGCCATTTCCTGCTGTTTTGACCTTGAAATAAATCCATCAATCCCCCCCGCTTTTTTTTAGCATGCTAAACCTTTTGTGAAATACAAATTATTATTTTAGTAATTGCACACTTTCATGTGTATGTGTCCATGGATTTTACCTGGGATGTTTTTTAATAGAAACACACAATCAAAGCTTTTCCCGAGCTTCTGTCCTGTTGACACAGTGGTATTTTGGGTAGCTTGCCTATCTGCAACCTTAACATTTACAAGATTGCCGACTTTTACGCACAAAACAAGTAATTATGTAGATAGTTTTATTTCTGTCTGTGAACAGATCTGCAATGTTTGCTGATAATTTGATCCAGTTTTAATAACAGCAGCTACTAAGAATCACAGCTGCTTTGAAAGAGGAGACATGAACATGAAGAGCTTCTACAAATAAGAAAAAGATGCTTCAAGATTTTTCTTTTTTCTGTGAAACTTCTGCTCTACAAACCCCACCCATGTTTTTAAAGACAAAAGTACTAAGAAGAATGATGTTTGAGCAGAATTATTCTGTATCCTTGCACTTAATGGAAAGATACAGCTTGAATTTAGGTAGTCTGATCACTACTAACTACATTAAATGAGCAATTCTTTATTGCCTGTTTTAGTGTATAAATGCAAACCCAGGTTATTCTGTTTACTCTAGACACATACATTTAAAAAACAGGTTTCCCTTGCCTCCAAATGCAAAGCTGTAAGTGGAATAAAATCCCACCATAGCAGCCTTTTGTGCACAGATCCTCACACCTAGATTTGTTCAGGAGGACTCTTGACTTCTCGAACAAGAAGTACAGGAAATGTTAATTTACTAATACTTATCAGGCAAAGCATCGAAGATAAGCGTCACCCCTCTACAGAACAAGATGCTTTTATCTGCTTTCTAAGTCCTTTTTTCTTCCAAGGGGAGAGGGACGAGAATGCCTTGTCTCTGGCCTGTTTTCACCAGAACTGCATGGAGATTACTGAGGTTAAGGATTCCTGATAAAACAGGATTCCTTTTCCTAAGAAGGTGCCCAGTTTCTTACCTGATGCATTTGAAGGCAAATCCTGGGTCTGGAGTCAAGGAGACTCAAGTGGATCTTTTGACTGTGAATTAACCTGAATCCTAATACCAGGCAGCAGGTACAGAAAGAAAAGAGCTTTTGAAATCCAGTGCTCCACAGCATGTGCTATGCTTTAATTGTACCACTAGTAATTGTGGAATTTTGCTTGTTAAAGCAGCTACAGCACTAACAATGAGCATGTCTGGTCTGCTTCTTTTTCAGGAAGGAGTGATAGTAGAGTCGGAGGTACAGTGTGTTGTTCACTGCAAAAATCCTTCCAGACTCATGGGAACATGTTGTCCTGTGTGTCCAGGTGAGATTTAATGAGAAGATGCTGTTCTACAAGTGCAACTGTATTTCTAGTAATAACCATCATTACCTGGGAGGCTGCCTCTAACTTCTTCATTATACTTTACAAGTTCTTCAAATGTGCAAGTTCTTAAAATGTGCTGTTTAGTGCACTTCAGCGACCTGAAGTGCACTAAACAGCACAAGAACAGCATGCTTAATATTTTCTAGTAGAAGACATGCAGACTAGGGGATGCATAGGCAATATCCACATACGTATTTTCATCATTTTTCAGAGAGTTTGTCATCTGGGTTTGCCTGTCTGATGACTGGGCTTTTGTTAGAGGGCGAAAGATAAGAGTAATCCTAAAAAAAGGAGACTCCCTTTTTGAAGGGGAGTGGGAATGGTTTACCTTTGTGAAGCACAGTGGCAAATTAACATAGTTTTATAGGCTGATTTGATTTTAACAGAAGTTTTGTAGGTAAGCACTGCTCCAATTACAATATAATGGGTTTATTATATTCTAATTTGTTAAAACTTCTGCCAACATCTAATATAAGCTGATGGAGTAAGTATGAGTAGTAAAAAGCAAACAACTTAGAAAAGTGTTTCAAAGCCACTTTCAATGGATGACTTGACTTCGCCTTAACTTCGCTGGTGCAAATTTATCTGCCATGGAAGGATGCTTTCTTTCCCCAAAAAATGTATTTTGGGGTTCTTGAGTGATTTGTTTCAGGTAGGATGGTACAATTTGATTTTCATATTGTCCTGTGGTGGGGTGTACTATAGCAAAAAGGGAGTATGCTGTCCTGAGCTAAACTTATTCAAATGCTGTTTCCAGGTTGTATATTTGAAGGGAGGCACTACAATGAAGGAGAAGAATTTAGGCCTGAAGGAAATAAATGTACCAAGTGTTCTTGTATTGTAAGTATTTGCCTTTTGGCATTATATCTCCCTGTATGAACTTCAAAAGGCACGTTATTATTGCCAGAACAAAGGAAAAAATATGAGGCGTTCAACACTATTATGCATTCTTCTCTTGGAGCTCAGGTTTCTATTGAAGATTTTACTGCACTAATACATTATATCACTCATATTCTGAGTTTATAATCCTTTTGTCAGGCTTACACTGTACACAGATAGAGCAGGATATTTGGGAGAGGGTTGATGTGTTAAATTTTGATGCTTTTTTTTTGTGATGGGATCATGCAGGAGGAGACAGAAAGCTTTTTGGGTTTCATCTGTTGATCAACATTTATTAGATGTTTCCTTAAACAGATCTTGCACAAGGATTCCCTTCAGCTGTATGCGGCAGGTGCCTTTGCTCTGAATTGCTGAGTGAAAGGATGAGGGTAGCCTTCTTAGGCTGTCCCAGGTGGATTTTGTCTTGATGCTTAATGAAAAGGTCATATCCTGGATTTTATCCTTGACTGGAAACAATATAGAGAGGAAGTAATAATTGCATCCTTTGGGTGATGAGCACAGGCTTCTCTTTCACTTCCTTTAAGTTAAAAGATAATGCTGTATGAGTTGGGGCAGATAACTTCGACTTCATTGGTGCGATCTGTGAGACCAGTAAAATGCAAAGTTCAAATCACTGCTTTTGTTCCAATTGATGGGCTGGTTATCAGCAGAAAATGCAAGGTGTTGGAACTTTACATTTCAGGAGAAAGCTGAGAGATTTGTCAGTACTAGGCACAGCTCTCCTTTTTCGTGAAAATAAAATTTTAAAGGGAGGAGAGAATGATAGAATGTAAAAAATAATGTATATGTATACATAGGCGTACACATATTTAAGGAAGCTGCTGCAGAGAACTTCGTTCTGTTGTGGGATTGTTGTGGGGAAAAAAATCCTGGTAATCTGCAAAATTAATTTACACTAAGTTGTTACTTGTCCTATGGAGAATTAGGCTGCTCAGGTCCTTTTGTTTGAGTTTTCTTTAAGTTTTAATCCTGTAATAATGAAAATATACTATCACACATGTCTCAGTGATATATGTATGCCCTGGGTTCCTGCTCTGCTGAATGCCTCCTGTCCCAGGGTCCTTCTGTACTTGGTGGGTCCCCTTTCCAATTCAGCTTCAGCTGTAAAGCAGTAGCTTCACACTCTGGCTTTCCTCAGTCATGTTCCTCAGGGAAAGGGAGGTCTGCATGGTTGAGAAATCTGTGGAGACATACTTAAGTCTTTTCAGCCTGTACTTTGCTTGTTTCTAAGCACTGTACAGATATTGCCTATCACCTGCTTGTTGGTATGCCAATATCTCGTTCATCAACTTTCCTTTGTTCCCTAAATGTCAAAAGCAACTTTGCCAAGAAGAGCATGGGAGGTGGGAGATATTTGGGAAGAGTAATATAAAGAAATATAGGAATATAGGGCCAGGCCTGTCGGGCTTTCCTTGACAGTTAGGAGTCTTAGCTATGTTAGAGGAGTAAATGCATCAGCTACTGATAGCAAGACATTTAAAGCCTCAAACAAGAGGCTTAATGATCTCTTCTGAGAAAAATGGTATGATGGTTTTTGGATGTTAATGGCATCTTTATAAAAAGTTCAGCTCTAATTCTGAGTCTTACTGACAGCAAACTAAATGACATCTATGTGTAAGACACACCTGACCTCCCTTCCTTCTCTCTGCAATGCCTGTTTTTGCTCTCTTGCCTGTTTCCTTCAGAATTTGGCTCCATGCTAATTTCTACATAATTTAAATTCAAAGCAAATAATGAGGGCATCCTCATGGCTGTGATAGCAGTTGCTGAGTGCTTTACATCCATTCCCTTTTGGGGAGGGGTCTCCAATAAATCTCTTAGCTAAGCAGTTAGTGGATGTCTTTTAAAGAGACCTGTCTAGTCATGCAATGTGGTGGCAAGAAGCTTGTGTGTGATTGTGTGATGTTCTATAACTTGTGCAGGCTTTAACAGATGAAAGGCAGCTCCTAACCACAAATTAGATTTCTTCTAGGATCTCAGATTGTAGCTATTTAGTGAGTTGTTTATGGACATGCGGCAGAAGAAGTGGCACAAATTATTGCCAAGATATTTTTGGGTTGTGGTTTAAGGATTCAAGCTACTCTCACTTCAGGGTGAATTCTGCATTTTACTTCGGAGCAAACTTCTCTAACAGTGGATTATTCTGGACTCCATGGGTTGTCAGTATTTTTGGGATTGTTCAGGCTGGGACTGCAGGCAGCATTAAACAAGATCAAAGTAGAGGGATGGCTGTGGTTTGTTGTTCTGGAGAGATGTAAGGTTGTCTTACACTCACTTTATGTATTAAAATGAGGAATTACAAAATAGGAATTTTACCATTGCAAAATGATGCACTCAGAAGTCATCACACATCAGCCGGCCTGGACTGTGGGACCCAGTCTTTGGAAAGCTCTTTGGTAGCTCAAGTTTGTGGTATTTTCAGCTCAAGTTGGTGCCTAATATGTACTACTGGACCCCTAAAGAGTGTGAAACAGTTGTTACGATGTTTCATTGTTTTAAACTCATTGCTTGTGAGTGGAGACAGAACTGGGATTTAGGAGCTGGGGAAGCCTGTCTCAGTGAAGCAGACTGGCTGAGGCTTCCCCTGTGCTCCTCAGCCCAGAGGGGTGGGGAAAGCATGGCTGCACATGGGCAATTCATCCAGCCATTACCTGTTGCACGCTCAACTTGTTAGCATGGTTTCTGTTTGACACTGCTTGTGGTTCTAGTTATTGTCTGCTGAAAACCAGACCAAACCCATCAAACTCATTCTGTGTAAGTCACCAAAACAACCCATTAGCTAATAACTTTTGGGTTGCTACTGAGCCAGGCCATGCTGGCGGCAGCGAGGCGGACATGAAAGTCCCTGTATTCCATTACTGCTCTTCTGAGCGAGCCACTCCTTGGGGTGACTAAGATTTCTCGCTGAAAATGTAAATGTATCACCTCTCACTCGATGGATATTGCTTGTCAGGAGCGAATGAGCTGGCTTTTAATGACTCTCTTTCTCTGGGGAGAGGCATTTGTGTAAGAAAGGTGGACGGGATAATAGGGATCTCCTCGCACCCCGGCTGAAACCCAGCTGTCTCACAATAATTCATCTGTCTGGCCTGTTCCTGCTTTTCGTGATAGGCCAGCAGCCTGTTCTAGAGAAACCTTGGATATTTTCCCTACCATAAGCACCTACTTAAATGAAGGACTGGCTGCTTTAATCAAGTGTTATTTCTCAGATACTACTTTTACGAGGTCAAGAGTCTGTTTCTGCTTGCACAGTGAGAGCACTTGGCTTACATGTTTCCTTTCCTACAGCCTGCATTAAAATACTCAGACTGTGATTATCTTAAATGTTTTCATTTTCTCTTTTGATGTAGCACGTTTAGGAAAAAAAAAAACAAACCCAAAACATATAGTGGAGGGGGAAGGAGGGAAAGCCAGGGAGGGAAGAGAGGAGGTTTGGCAGGAAAGTGACCTTTCATGAGAGCAGTAACCATGGAGAAGCTTATCTTTAAATGGTAGTATCCAAACTCATAACTACCCCCTTTTGACTCACATTGCTGTTACCCAGACCCTGGGCGCTGTGTGTTTCGGCATGCGAGGCATGCGGCGGTACGAGGTACCACCATGCTGAGAGCACGCAGCACTATGGAGACGCCCCAGCCCAGGACCTGTTTTCCTCCACACCCCCGTGGGGAGAAGGGGAATGGACCCGCTCTGGGAGTGGTTGGAGGCTGGATTATGGCATTGCTGGCAGCGGAAAGGGTCATTCTGTCTGGTTGTCCTGCATGGAGGCATGTCATTGGGGTGACCATCAGCAGTGTGGTCACGCATGTTTGGTCGCCAAGCAGCATCGTTTCTTATAAGCAAAGCTGGCCTCTTAGCTGCTCTTGCGAAACAATTCAAAGCAAGTGAAACCCAAATGGCTGGAAGCAGAGCACAGGGATTTGGGACCCTTGGAGAGCTGAATTTAAAAGCAGCCTCCGCTCCATCTCCTTTGGATCATCGGGGGCTTATACACTGCTGCTCGGGTGTGCTCAAGATGCACATGGCTCCTGGTCTGCAGGTGTATTTGTGGGTCTGTGCAGGAAATGTCTTGTCACTCTTGTTCCTGAGTGCTAGGGTGCAAAAACTGCTTAATGAAAGTTTTGCACAAAGAAAAGGATATCACACCAAGAAAATCTGGTTTTAAATCAATGAGTAACAGGCATTGCAACTGTAATAAGTAATGAGAAACTACATATGTTAGTGTTTTGGACACTGAGGGTGGAATTCTTCTTGTCTAGCTCCAGCCACTCAGAAGTAATGTGTCTGGTCTGAACTGCTTATCTGGGCTTCTCTTCAGTTAATGGAGAGAGAGAGAGAGGTGGCATGGATTACTCTGTGCAGATGCCTATCTTCCTCCAGTAACTACAGAGGGAGCCTGCTTGGCTCCCTGGCCTCTGAGATGACTGGAGATACCTGAGGTGGATCACACCCCTGCAGTCAGCTAGGTGATAAAGCGTCCTGATACTGCTTTAAAGACTTGACTTTAACAGATATTGGGAGCTGCTGAAATACGCTCCCACTCCAATGGACTGTGGGGGAGGTACTGCAGTCTACTGGGAAACTCAGGGGAACACACAATTAAATATATCCTCGGTGAAGGCTGGTAGCAGAAGCTATGTCTGAATTCAAATTTCCATCCTCAGTGCGGTGCCAAATGCTGATCTTCCCAAATTTCCATGTACTCCAGCTGCTTTGATTCAGCTCCAAACTCCAGCAGACACCATCTTCCTCCACTTCAGGGGCTAAGAAATGGAGACAGAGTTCTAGTCAGGGGTGGAAAAGGAAAGAGTTGGTCTTTTGGTAGGAGGAGTGTTCACTCTCTCAAAGTTAGTGACATAAACAGAAGTGGTTGGCTTATGGGTGGATACAAATAGAGAGTAGTAAATATTCAGAAATGGGATGTGGCAGAGTGCTCACCATGTCTCTCTGGGAACCCCCTGTAATTTTGTCTGCAGATTTTTCGCAAGGCTAGAAAGTTTGGTTTTCTGACTAACCTAATAAAAACACAGTCTTCCAGGTAGGTGAAGAAGTGTGGCTGTGCAGGTAGGTGTGGAAGGCCAAGGACTTCATCAAGAAAAATAATGTGGCACAGAGTGTCCTGTTATTTATTTTTTATTTGTTTTTCTTCAGACTTCAAAAAGTATACCCACTTCCATGGGGATTGTACACTACATGTGCCATGTCTGAAATATTAAATTCCTTTAATTTTGGAAATATCAAAGTTAAAAAAATTAGTTTGGATATTTAAAAAAAATCTATTAGAAAATAACTGAGTTTTTTTCTTTTCTCCCGTTGACATGCATAGCCATTTTTAATCTTTCTTTTGATTTCTCTCAAAAAATGCAAAAATTTTCTCAAAAAATGTGTCTGAGAAAAAGTAGAAAATAATTTTAATAAAAGTAATGGAGTAAAGTTAAAAATAAATTTAATTACTGCTTTTCTGAAATACAAGTAAACTCTGGAATTACAGTGCAAGTGGGCATAATTTAGTGTAATTATTCAGTGTCAATTATTCATATTCATAAGCACTTCAAATCTCGGACTTTAGAAAGCATCTTTCTATGGCAAGATCTCATTTCCTCCCTCTGTGGATATTTGAATTTTGTCCTCCATCCCTCCCACTTGCAGAGCTTCATAGCTCACCTAGTCTGGGTGTGTTCCCAGCTCAGGCTGCAGAAACTCTTTGTCATACTTTTTTAATTTTGGTGAGGACTGAAGGACTCTTTATGTGCAGTGAGGGACTCTGCCCAGTTTGGGCACATTTCCAGGGGAGCAAAGGCATTGAACATCTTCCTGAAGATCTAGGTGACTCTCTAAGGATCATGGGCACAGAATATGCAGCATCTTTCTCATATCTCTTCCTTCCTCAGAGCCTTTTGCTTGTCTGTCCTGCTCTTTGGGATTTGGTTTGAATTTACTTTCCATGCTTCAGCACAGTCCATGCTCCTCTGGCTGTGCAGTCAGTGGGGTCTACCTCCAGTTTTTCTTCCTTCTTTTCCACTTATGGCCACCAGTGAAAGATGAGTGCTCATGGTGCTTTATATCATAGGATATCTTATCATATTTCTGTCCCCAATAGAAGAAAGTGTGGAAGAAGCATGTGAAAAAAAGATAAAAGCATGATTTGGCAGATTACTGAGGGGAATTTTTCCTGCTAGAAAAGGAGGGTGGAAATGCTGAGGAATTGGATGAAGGAGCTCTGTCTTTATAAGACTGTTGTTTAGACAGAGACTGTTTTTCCAGTTTATTGATCCAAGATGTTTTGGGGATAATTAATGAATTAAGTGATACTAGAAGCCTGAAGAGCCTAAGTAAATGCTGATTAACAACACCCCGTGACTGTGTATTGCATGAACAACCTCTTGCAGTACAGAGTGTCTAGGACTTCTTATAATTTAAAGGAAAAGAATGCACAGAGCATATAAAAAAAAATATGCAGGTTGACCACTTTTAAATGGTCATAGTTAAAGCTTTTACCTTGAGTGTAGGTTGCTGTCATTCTTGAGAGCAAAAGAACAGAGCTTATGCTGTCAGGTGTCTGTCTCCTGCCTTGTTCAACTTTTCCTAATTAACAGGCTGAGATTGATTGTCCTTATTAACAAAGAAGAATTAAGTACATAGAGGAAAGCTGTTAACAGGCAGCCTCTGATGAGTGCACTATTTTTTATTGGCATTGGGCTGTAATTAAGACTGCAAACATCTCTGCTATAACTCACTCCTTGCAAAGGCAATGAACTATCTTGGAGCGGTAACAAAGCAGTAAGACAGCAGAAAACAAAGAACCTGGTTAAATTAAGCAAACAAAAAAAGAAAAAGGGATCTTGCTGGCCAGCAGGGGATGAAAGGGTTGCACGTGGTTTCAGAAGTCCCTGGTGAAGACAAAGGTTTTATGTGAGGCGGCTGTAGCATTTCTTGTAAGTGACTTCAAATGGGAATGCGTGTGGCATCTCATGGGAACACTTCTGCGCAGAATTGATTTGGGTCTAAAAGATTCCCACAAGTTGTGGTAGGAAGCAGTAAAAGCAATAGCTTGTCAATTAACAGGGCCTTTGTTTGCCAAATATTTTATGGAGAGTCCAAGACTCTTCTGGCTGGTGTTACAATGAAGGAAAGGCTGAGAGGAGTAGGAGTGCTCAGCTTTCATATTTGTCACCCTTTCAGTTTAAATAAACTTGGATGTCACAGGTTTGGGAGTTGTTATCTGTTAAGAATAGTTAATGATTTTAAACTTGCATGCAGTTCTCTGTGTTCTGAGACAAGATGTCTTAGTATGCACAATACTGCTAAATGAATTTACACGAGAGGGCTTAATTAACTGCATAACACCTACTTGTTTTCCTTTGTCCAATTTTCAAAAATTAAAAAAAAAAAAAATTAAAAATTGGATACAATACATTGCTGCATGTGGGGTTTCGGGTTTTAGATATATTCCGTTTCTCAAGATTGACCTCTGCATTACTTTGTTTACTATATTTTTTTACTTAATCATGCTGTGGCCACTGACTTTGTTCACATTTAATGTGTTTTGTGGAAGATGTAAAGTGAAACTTTGCATCATTAAGTTTGAATTGCTGTTGAGATCTAGTGCAATTGCCAATTCCAGCTTGACTTTGTATCAGTTTGGCTAAATTCTTCTTGCTCTTTCCATTGCATCCTACACCATTGCTTTTGTTTGCTGCCCTGGAAGCACTTTGTGTTGATAAAGGAGCAAGTTTCCAACCCTACCTGATAAGCTATTCTCCAGCTGGGATGTGTGATAAATTGACATTGCTTACAACAAACCAGTCATATAGAAAGGCTCCTTGGATTCAACTTTTTAAATGTTAATGAACATATTTATTACTTGTATTGCATTATTTAACGATGAGAGATGAACACGTTGCATAGTCAACAGGAGAAAAATGATACCCAGCAAATTATTTTCAGGATTGTGACAGGCTGTAACTTTTTAATACAACTTATACTCTTAGGCTGAGAGCAGGATAGACAGAATAATTCACTGCCTGTCAAAAGATACATGGGAAACAGAAAAAAAAAAAATCTTTGAGACGTGACAGTGATTTAGTTATTCTGCCTTTAACCTGTCAGAAATAAAATTTGACTAGGAACCAGGCTATCATAACATCTTTGGCACTCTGCTGTGGGTACATCAATCTGAAGGAAAGATGCAGAAATCCTTGTGGGCAACTCAGGGTTAGAGCCAGCAGTGGGATGTACACCCCAAGCTTCCACCATAGATGTTTAAATATAAAAGGTGAGTCCTTAAAAATGCTTTCTAATTCTAGTGATAGAAAGTGCCTGGATGTCTTAACTTTCTTCCAGGAAGTCACACTGTTATGGTACCTGAACTTCTGTCCCAAGCATGACTAGAACACCATTAAACTTGACAATCCCAAGCTTCATTGAAAACCCAAGAAGTTTTCAGCTCTCTGCCAGAAGCTTCGTAATGAAGCACTGAGATTTTCTACGGAAAGCAGATGTGTGTGGGGGGGTTTGTTGATTTTTTTTTTTCTTTTTAAACTGAAGTTTAGTGGAATTACTCAATATTTTGCGCTAAAAAAATTGAAATGGAAGAATTTATTTCTCACCCTCCTACTTGGGTGTCAGAGCCAATGCAATTGAAAGGGCAAACTCCAGATATCCAGCAGGCTTAGATCTGACGTTTGAGGTGTCTGAGCGCAAAAGGATTTGGTGGGTTTTCTGTCTTTTTGTTTGTTTGTTTGTTTTTGTTTTGTTTTCGTTTTTCTTTCTCCAGAACACAGTAATAGGAGTTTTCAGAGAGTAGAACAGAACCTAATGTGCCCTTGCCAATAATATCTTTCTTCACAGGAAAAAACAGTCGGCCTCGGCTCTGAGTCCATGACAGTGAGGAGAGTCCTATTGCTTTTACCATCCTCTGCCTTGCACCCAAATATTCAACATGCTGAACAAAAATTTGAAAACTAGACAGTGTATGTGAAAATAAGTAATTCCAAGAAGTCTAAGGATTTTGTGTTTTTCAGCGCTTGGTCTGTTCTGTGCTCCCTCTCCTAGTTGCAGCATAACTTTCCTTCTCCTGGATGCAGCTGAATAGCAATTCTTCCTAGCAATCTCATTTGCTGATGTACTATTGGTTCTTTCAGCAGACAGCTGAACTGCCCCTGCTCTCTGTCTTTTGAGGTGGTTTTTTTTTTTTTTTAATTCTCCAAGGTTCCTGCAATTACCATTCTTCCCCCCATGTAGGTTTTTTAGTGTTGCACTTAAGCAAGTATGGCTATATACATGCCTGGTACCATGCAGAGAGCGGAAAAAATCTTCTACTATCCACTGCCCTTTGTAGTTGACATGCACGTGTAAAATCTCTTATCAGTAGTACTTGAACAGTATCTGCTACTATGACGTCTTTTTGATTGTGAACCTGATTCTAACACGGTGAGCACTTTTTATAAAGTAGCTAAATGGGAATAGGACCCATAAAAGTTGACACCTGGTGGAAACCAATCCAGGCAGGCATTTTCTTTCCCCATGGTGTTGTTACATTCCTTGTGGTCAGCAGTAACAGCTCTGCAACCTGAAGTATGGGCTGCGGGGTTTTATGCTGTGTTCAAATAGTCATTGCTTGAAGCTTTAGTGTTTATGGTGTTTGGAGGACACTTTCTCGCTTTCTGAGTATTCAGTACAGCAGAGGTAACAACAAGCAATTATATTAAATGAGGAGTAAGTTGCAGGCTAATCTGAGGGCTGAGGGGGGTGGAGGGAGAAGAAACATGCTTGTACATCAGCAGAAATATCATGAGCCTTAGTCAACCTGTGTAGCACATTTGCTGTTGTTCCTGCGACTGGTTTTGCATTATTTCTCTGAGTCAGACAAGAGGCTAATAATATAATGCCAAAAAGTACTTCTTACAGTTTTCATAGTGAATGCCTGTATTTCTATTTCTAAACATCTTGTCTGGCTGCTTGTCACTGCTGTCAGTCTCTGGGAAATCCTTTATCTCAGACTTTCTTCAAACTTACGGAAAGAGAAGATGGCAAAGTTCCCGAAGTAGACTTGGGTGTTGCCTGCTTGTTCCTTGATATGGCTCTTCAGACTTTAGTGAGTATCCCAGTATACTATAATTACAATATATTTTTTTTTCTTCCTGTCTGATTTTGTGTGTAGGGCAATGGATTTCAAACAGGAAGGATGGACCCTTCTCAGGATGAGACAGAGCTTAGCGGAGGGGAGCCGAGTCACGCTTAGGGAATATTTTTTTCCTTCATGATGTAGTGGTTGCAAAACAACGTGTAAAGCACATGGTGCTCCAAGGGGAACAAACAGGGCTCAGACTCACTGGGACCATGGAGCTGCTTCAGCAAAGGAAGGTGCCAATTTTCCCATCAAAACCCAGGGGTATCCAGATGGTACAGATAAAAATCTGCAATTTCCAGCTCCCTACTAATTCTTTCATTTTGAACTTTATCTTTTTTCTAAATATTTACGTTTGTTAAAGTGAGGTAGCACACATAAAATGTGTCCTGGAAGTGGGCAGATGAAAGCAAAGGCAAAAATATACTGTAATTTCTAGTGTACAAGATTTGTACAGTATTTGTGCTCTTGCAATCTAAGTAAACCAGTCATACTGGAAGAAGGAGCTTTAAGTCAGTATCACAAAAATAATTTCTAAAATCTCATTTGAAATTCATATCAACTTTTATCAGACGGAAGATTTTCTCCTAGGAGTGACACTTGCCCACAGAAAGAAAATTAAAATAAAATGTAGCATACCACACATGCCTAGTCAGAATGACATTAAATATTTGTATCTAGAATGTCAACAAGCGTATTTGTCATTCAACTACAGAATAAATAACAATTTAATATTATTAATGAAAAATTATTTCAGCACACAATCTCTGGGTCTTCTATAATATCAAAATGTATTAAACTCTGTTTCCCTATTTCCCCAATGCTGAACAGTAATTCGGATAAAATTTAGTCTTCTATAACAGCTTGCAAAATTACCACTTTAATAAATCAGAATCAATATGTTGAAAATGTGTAGGAGTGTGACAATGTGTCTTCAACAGCCAGAACACCAGAATGAGGACGTGTCAGCCCTATGAAATATTATCAAGATGTTTCTCCCCAGTCTGTTGACAGAAATTAAATTGAGGGTTTCTTTTGACAACTCAGAGTTTCAACATTTTGGTGCAAAAAGGAAAGAAATGAAAAGAAACAGGATGGAAATTTTCAAACATGGAAGCCAATGATTGTGCTCTTGGTTTTGGGTTTCAGTTCCAAAATCTAAACAGCCTCATATAAGATCGTGCTGAACATCATGACCTCCTAGTCCAGTAAGAAAGTCTAAACAGCGCTGGCTTTGAAACCCTGGCCCTGGAGACAAAGTTTGTTCCAGCCCTTTTAAACTTGATTTCACTTAGACTTGATGTCTCCTCCTTTTATCTGAATTAAACAATGCTGAACTTAAAAGGTGACAAATATTAAAATGCATGTGGTTTTCTATGATAAAGTTGAGATAACTCTGTTTGTAAAAATGCAATCTGGGAGCTAGGTTAAGTGGTATAAAAATGAGAAACTAATTGTCTCCGCTGCATAATTTTATCACCTTTTGCTAGAACAATGTCAAAACAGCAGACTGCTGTCTTTGGAGATTGCTGTATCCTATCTCTAAATTTTGAAAAAACAGTGTTGTTTTTCATGTAGTCCTGCATGACCCATGATTTCCTGGTTTAATTAGGTTCATTTCAGCAGTGTTAACTCAGAGATGGATTGAGTCCTGCATTTGTAAGTTACAGTTTTGGTACTGAAGACCCAAATACTGGCAAACTTTACAGTAACATCTTGCATAATGGCTTGGAGGCCAAATGGAAAATTTAGTCTAAATAGATTGTTTTGCCATATCGCAAAAAAAAAAAAGCAAAAGCAACGTGGTAGGGGAGGGGGGTGGTGAGAGATGCTGTTTATTTAAAAAAGCAAACAAACAAACAAAATGGGAAGACCCCCCCAGTGAAATGGAGAAAGTATTTTTGGGAGGAGGTACTTCTGTGTATGTGAGTGTCTGCATATGACTGTATTGCTATTTTGTGTGCACGCTGGTGGGTGCCCATACATGAGTGTGTGTGAGTGAGTGTGTTAGTGTGCTTGCTGATGTCTGCGTGTGTGTGCACTGAGGTCTGTGCCCCTCTCGATGTCCTTGTCTGCGTGTCCTCAAGTGTCCGACCCCGCTAGTCCCTCCACCGACTCCCGGCGGTGGGTGTGTGAGCCCACCCCGCCGCAGGGCGGCGCTGCCGGGCGCGGCCACGTCGGGCGGGCGGGAGCTCCGCGCTGTTGCCCAGCGCCACCTGGCGGCGGTGGGGAGGGACGGGAGGGGCGCAAGCTGTGCCTAGTCCTGGCATCACGGCCCTTTTTAAAGTATTCACCTTAAAATAATGAATTTTCAAGATGGCCCACCTTCTTCACGTTGGGCTTTGACAGGGTTGCCTCATGGGCTCAGTGCTAGTCAGGCCTGACGAGATGTGTCGCACCAAGGTGCGCAGAATATCCGTCGCCAAAAAGTGACAGGCAAGTGACAGGGCAAACAGCCGCCAAATTATCCTCTGGCCCTGGTGGAGCCACTTATGGGACAACACTGGGCTGTGTGGGGAGGGAGAGGTGCAGCCTCGCCTGGCCAAAAAGTGTTTGGTTCCTGTGCCCAGCTGCACATGGGGCTGCAGAAGGAGAAGTTCAGTTCGGAGTGAGACAAAAGGAAAAGTTACCCCAAGTGGTGGTAACTAACTGTACCAGTAGAAAGGTGCTGTGAAGTGCTACAAGCAGTCTCACAGGCTGTCCTGGAATTCAGAAAGTCCTAAGCAGAGAAATGGCCAACTATGACTAAACAGACAATTAATAACAGACATTTAATGAAAACCATATTCAGAGACTCTATCAGCTCTGTTTCTGCATACAGTAAACCCCCATTTTAAATATAATTTCCCAGAACCTAGAAGTACTTGATTTTTTTTGTGTTTGAGCTAACTTCTTGGCTGGTGGTGTTATCATGTAGGTGTTTTGATGCCTTTTAATAGTGCTTCTGTTCTCTGCTTTTGCTTCTCCCCATACTGATTTATCTGATAATTAAACTTGGGTAAAACTCTTGGATTTGATTTCTGGTGACGGTGCAGTTTTTAAAGTAAACTTTTGCATATATAGATTGATAAAATATTTGCAATACTGGGATAATGAGCATTAATAGATGGCTTTTGGGTTTCAGCCTAATTAAAATGATGGGAGGATACAAGGGAAAGAAATCTAAACAGTTGTGCTCTGCTGGGAAGTTAAAAAAGGCAGTACTGAGTCAGAGTCCAGTCAGCTGCAAGTGCTAAATTTGAGCTGTTATTTATTATCAGAATGAAGATAAATGAAATCACCAGTCATTAGCTCACAATGTGAAAAGAGCTCTGAAATGTCTTAATGCACACAGCGGAGTCCCAGGTGGCTGCTGCAGCTAGCACTGCTCAGCACAGCCTTCTCACAGCAGTTAGCAGGATGCAGTGGGTTTGCTGCAGGGTTGTCCACACTTGACTTACCTTCTCTTCAGCTAATTTCTTTTTCTTTTCTGCTTTCCTTTCACTCCTTTTCCCTCTAGTAGAGAATGACTTGCTAATCCTGGGAAAAAGCTGCCTACGTGATTTTCTGTTGGGGCAATCCTGGATGCCATGTGCTTGGCTTCTCATAGGGAGACAAGAGAGCTGTTTTCTTTGAGTCATCACTGATTCACTCACAACTGACTATTTACAAAGAAATATCTTGGGCTACTTAACCAGTGTCTTTGTGTTCACTAGAACTATTAAGGATGCCTTTCCATTGTGCATGTTGCTACACTAACCTGTTCAAGTGCTTTCTGAACACTGTTTGCTTGTTCAGACATAAGGATCCACAGACGGAGGCAGGACAAAGGTTCATCTGGGCAAGTGGCTTGTCTCCAACAGTTGCTATAAGGAGATGTTAATTCCTAATTCAGCACGTAAAGTTTTATCACAATTTCTTCAGATGAATGTGAGAGATGCTGAGGCCAGGAACGCACTAATTAATAAGTGTAGTAGAAATATCAACTATACAACTTTGGGTAAGCCAGACTGACTTCATCCCTTCAGTGTTATGTAGAACCCCATCATGCAGTTACAAGAAGTCAGAAGGTCAAAGGCATTTTAGCTTTGGATGTAGTTAGAAGAAGTGTCATGAGTTTTTCTCTAGGGATTCCCACTCCTTTAAGAAGGCACAGTGGGAGGCCGAGAGGTAGAGGACAATGCCATCTCAAGCAGCAGAAGCTACAGAGTCTGTCTTCAGGATGCAGAGGAAGACTGGCTTCTTTTAGGACAAGTGGAAGATGCCTGAGATATTTGGGCAGTTGAGGGGGATCATTTGTTATGTACCAAAGCTTAATTATGAATTTCGGAGTGTGTGGTTTTTTTTTTTTTTTTTTGGTATCTTTACTCCCGTACTGCTAGCCTGTGCTTTTAAGTGAACGCACTCTCTTAACCTTTGTCTTCTTTTGCTGGTAGGGCTGGTTCTGAGTGATGTGGCACACATTTACTGTACAGTGGAGGATCCTTTAACTGGGATGATGATAGACTCACAGTAAGCACCAGCTCTCCAATGAGCTACTTCAGGGTAGCCAGAGCATGGCAGTGTTTGTTTCCACAGCACCTGCTTGGGTCACTTACAGGGATGACATTCCAAAAACTAGGAGAGGAAGAAATGTCTTCCAGTGACCAGCAATAACTGAGAAAACTCTGGCATACGGCAGGCTTGGAAAAACACGGTTTTAAGGAGAGAATGTGACATACAGATGTTGGGCTAACATTAAATAGCTACAAATGAAAAGTAGGCAAACATGACAAGTTCTGTGAGTTTTGCATCCTGAGAGCTGGGTATTGCCTCACATTGAAGGAAATGTCCTAGCAGATATGTTGGTCACAAGAGGAACAGGATTAAAAGTCATATCTGAATTTTCTTGAGTTTAACTGTGGATGGTGGAACACATTCTCTGTAGCTGTTAAAAATGAGATAAATGTTTTTGTGTTACTTTAGTGATAGCCCTAATGCAGAAGAATTTTAGGAAGTAGGGAACGGTCCATATGACTTCAACTACAGCTATATCCCTGGACTGGTAACACCTTCTCTGTAGAAAATTGGCATGTGGCCAACCAAACTTAAGTATGAGTTCACCTTCCACTGGGACTGCCCGTCCTGCTTTCTTGAAAAGCGTCTGTATGCAGGGCTTATTTGCAGAGCTCTTCCCTTGGTTGTGGCTTGTCCTGTTAGAGACAGAAGAGGAAGCTTGATCTGGCTTCACACCTTATCCTTTCTCCCCACATGAAGGCAGGCAAAGAGCCAGCAGGAGAGCAGTGAAATATATTTCATGCTGGAACACTTAATCTCTATTCATTTTCCCAGGGAGTGTGGCTTTTCCCTTTTCTTGCACAGTATTTTTGTGATACTGTACGTTGTCCATTAATATGATATCCTTGAGAACTGTCAAAAATATAACACTCATGTGAGTTGCAGGATTTATTTACCTTCCCCTAGAACACAGAAAATTCTCAAAACACAGGAAATGTATTAGAAGAACAAATCATTACACTGAGGAATTTGGTAAAAGAATGGCTACTTTTTTCCCTGCTGTTCCTCCTGCAATACAGACTTTCAGGAGCAATAGCTAAGATATATTTAACCAAGCATGGAAAAAACAGACCATGGATATGTTTATCTTTCTCTGTTGGTTGAAAACATGTAATTTCTCTGTAATCAGCAGTAGTGGAAGGGGAATTGAGAGATGCCCTCAGCTATGCCATACTGAGCTGGAGGTGAGGCAGAAGAGTGTTTGCTTGGGAAGCAAAATAAGATTTGATAAAAGAAGTAGTGAAGCAACCAGACAGAGAAGTGGCTCCTTGTGTTCTCAGGCAGGCATTCCCTCTCCAGACACAGTTCTTTGAAAACTTTGTTGGTTAGTAAGAGCAAGACAATCTCTTGTTGATGTCATGAGAATAGGAGAACCTAAAGACATCACCAGTAGGAATGTGCGAGTTGGAGTAAAATAAGAATTAATTGCATCTTGGAGTGAAAAAAAACAACTGTGAGAGACAGGCAGTGTTAGCAGTGATTTCATGCTGGGTGAAGCCAGCAGTGACTGGGAGGCATGAGAACAGGATATTTCCAGACCAGAAAGGTTCTTGATAAACACTAGGTGGTAAGTATTTACCTCCCACCTGACACTTCTCTTATTGTAGCAATGCTGTAACGCTCTTTACATTCTTGGACAGGATTGGCATGAGACTTAGGATCTGCTCTGAGGCTCTGGATTTCCTGAATCTGGAATTCTCTGTGTCTTTACTAACATCCTTCATCTGTGGTAGCATTTCCTTCTTCATGATGCATAGGTCAGTGTAGATGGGGTGTATGTGACACTGTTAGCAGAGTCAGAGAGGCTTTCCAAATCCTCAGCAGTGCTTTAGAGCAGGCCCCAGACATTAATAAACAATGGCTTTGCCTGCATATGGGAGAGCTGCTTGACAAGTTATTATTGGGTGGAAAAAAAGTTTAAACATTGAGAACCGAACCATGTGTTGTGTTTTTTTGGGAAATAAAGTAGTCTGGGGGAATTGCATCGTTATTATCCAGTATATATGGAGTACTGGTCATGCTAAAAAGTCATAGAGAATATTCTCTTTGGTGCCATTTCCTCTTAGTTTTACCATGGCTCATTTACACTTAAACTTGCAATAAAAAAAAAGCTAGGTGTGCTTGACACTGCAGCATGCTCAAGTTAGCTTTGCTATCCAAAGCAGTCTAGCTGTGGTGACACAGACCATTGCGTAGGCTAATTCACACTGTAGCCAAACTTAACCACGAATAAGGTATTTTCTTAGTAAGGAAGCAGATACTTATAATGTGGACAGATGAGCCTGTGGGAGAGAGCATTTTCCTTTGTGAAAGAAGACCTGAGCAACAGACAGATGTTCACTTTGCCAGCAGCTGTGCTGGTAAAGAAGTTACCATCCCCAGATGTTTGATATTCCCATCTTGCGTATGTTCCTGTCTCCTGAGCTCCATCAATGGAAGGGAGCCAGAAAGCACTTGCTAAATGGGCTTCAGGCAGAGTTAGATGAATAAATTCAAGCAGCTGATATAGGTGGCTTGAGATAATCTGACTGCCTTTGCCTGAAGTTCATGCAACTGTTCTCCTTGGTAAAACTCTGAGTATGGGGTAGCCTTCAGTTGGCAACTCTGAGCTCTGGAAGGCAACCATCAAGTCCCGGTCTTAGAGTCAAAACTACCACCCTTATTCATGCTTATCCCTTCCCTTGTGTTGGTCAAAAATGAGGGAAATGTTGCTTTAAACCATCTTTATTGTCTTTATGGTTTTGAATTGTTTGTTCCTTACTTCAAGCACTCAAAGCAAACCTTGCTTTAAAAGTCTAAGCTGACCCAGTGCTGAGTGTGGAGGACCTTGCTGTAGAGATGGGGTTTTGGAGGAGCTGGTTTTGCTTTCAGTGTTTGACATTGTGATTTTTTTCACCTGACTGATGTGTGATCTTAACTCATCTGTGCTCAGCCTCCCCTTGAGCAGAGTGGGTAGCTGCCTCCTGGAAAAGATTGGGCAGAAGGTTGCCCGATTCTGGGTCATTGCTGTAGTCATTTGGAGGTTCCCAGCAGAAATCTCCTGCTGCACAGAAAGCATTTTTCTAATTAAACCTACAGAATTCAATCACCTATGTGAAGCTGTGTAGCGGTATTGCCTAATTCAGCTCCTGGAGAACAGGCAGCTGAGTGAAAGAAAACAGAGGTCTGGTGTGGTATCACAATGGAAGGACTTGGATGGGCTGGCTCACAGAGCTGCATAGAGCTCAGTTCCCAGCTGTCCTTTTGCTGTGTAAAGTTCTCCGGGAATGCACCAGCAAGAGGCCCGTGGTGATACTGCTGCAAGACACTCCTTGCTCAGGTCACTTAGATTCACTGCTGGGTGAGCAGGTTCATAGGGTCTGTAGTGCAACTGGATGAGGGTGAAGATGAGCCAGGTGAGGGGGATTTGATCTGTGACATGAGATAAAAATGGCAATTTACGGAAGAATAATATTTCTGTGAAAAACACAGATCCCTGAAGATGGGGAGGGTGAGAGAAAAAGCTCAGAAGAAGAGAGAGGGGGGAAACAGAGAGAATCACAGCATTTGAGTTGCAGCAGAAGTCACATTGTCCTGATGGATCTCTGCTTTTAAGTGTATACTGAATGCTAGCGCAGCCGGTATTCCTGCTCAGATGGTTGTTCTTTGCCAAGAGATGTGAGCTGTGTGAGCTTTGCACTGCAACTGTGTTTCTGTGATCTGTGCTCTCAGGGCTGTGTATGAGAGGCAAAATTTCGCCTTCCAGTTTTAGAATCATAGAATCATTTTGGTTGGAAGAGACCCTCAGGATCATTGAGTCCAACCATGACCTAACTCTAGCACTAAACCATGTTCCTAAGAACCTTGCTTAAATGCCTTTTAAACACCTCCAGGGGTGGTGATTCCACCACTTCCCTGGGCAGCCTGTTCCAATGCCTGACAACCCTTTCTGTGAAGAATTTTTCCTAGTATCCAATCTAAACCTCCCCGGGCGCAACTTGAGGCCATTTCCTCTTGTCTTAGCACTTGCTACTTGGGAGAAGAGACCAGCACCCTCCACACTACAACCTCCTTTCAGGTAGTTGTAGAGAGCAATAAGGTCTCCCCTCAGCCTCCTTTTCTCCAGGCTGAACAGCCTCAGTTCCCTCAGCCATTCCTCATAAGTCTTGTGCTCCAGACCCGTCACCAGCTTCGTCATCCTCCTCTGCAGTCTCTCCAGCACCTCAATGTCTTTCTTATGATGAGGGGCCCAAAACTGAACAAAGTATTCAAGGTGTGGCCTCACCAGTGCCAAGTACAGTGGCACAGTCACTCCTCTAATCCTGCTGGCCACCTGGGCACACTGTTGGCTCATATTCAGGCAGCTGTCAATCAACACCCCCAGATCCCTCTCTGCCAGGCAGCTTTCCAGCCACTCTTCCCCAAGCCTGTAGCGCTGCCTGGGGTTGTTGTGACTCAAGTGTAGGACCCAACGCTTGACCTTGTTGACCCTCATACAACTGGCCTCAGCCCAACGATACAGACAGTCCAGATCCATCTGTATGGCCATCCTACCCTCCAGCAGATCAACACTCCTGCCTAATTTGGTGTCATCTGGAAACTTACTAAGGGTGCACTCAATCCCCTCATTCAGATCGTTGATAAAGAGATTTAACAGAACTGGCCCCAATACTGAGCCCTGGGGAACACCACTCGTGATCGGCCGCCAACTGGATTTGGCTTCATTCACCACAACTCTTTGGGCCTGGACATCCAGCCAGTTCTTTATCCATCAAAGAGTACACCCATCCAGACCATGAGCTGCCAAATACAATGATGAGGGCCTTTATGGTCTTTGGTTTTCCAAGAGAGATCAGAGAAATTAAAGAAACACTCTTTTCAACTAAGAGAAAAGCAGCAAGGATGAATCAGAGAGGAATTTTTGCCAGTACCAGAGATTCCTAACAAGGAAGTGCCACACAGGCTGCTCAGCAACAAATACCTAACAAAGTGTCCCAATTCAACTATTTTCATTTTTAAATTTCAAGTCCAAATAAACAGAAAATAGTTTACTTCAGGTTTTCCATCCTTTCCATTTTGCTTCCTTCTGATAAATGCTCCATATAAAATAACTATTTTTTAAACAGTCTTGGTGGATTAGAAACATGGAGAAGTGGAAGTTGGAGATATCTTTTTGAGCATTACTAGCGAGAGTAAGAAAAGGGAGGAACTGCTTGTTTTCCTTTGAAATTTCACAACTAAAGTGTTCCCTTAAAAATATGTTAACTGTTAATTTTATAGTGCTCTTGGTTCTTCTGATTTTTGATGGAGAGGGGCTTTAGTAATTCTCTTCAACATATACTGCAGGCAATTTTTTTTCCTTGGTATGCTGCATTTAAAAATAACTGCAAATGTTGGATTTCTGTTTCATTATGTGTCACTCTAGTGTCAGTCTGAAACCCTGCTTGTAATTACAAAGTTTCACTCTGGAGGAAAAAAAATGCTTTTTCTCTCTCTCTTTTAATGAATTTGCAAATGGGACAAATACATGGTGCAATCTGCAAAGAATTTGCACCAAAATAGAATAATCCCTGTTTATGAGTGTTTGACATCTGTACAGTTTTTTTTTTCCTCCCTCCCTCTCTTTCACTCTTTTAGGAACAAAGAGTGAATAATTACTTCAGTAAAAGAATCCATTAAAATCACTTCTGTCAAGTTCAGCTTTGGTATAAGGAGATGCTATTTCCCTATGTTCAAATTGCCATTACTAGAGTAGCGTTACCTTATGCTGTGTGTGAATTTGGCTGTAAAACCTTACCTGACTACACTGGAAAGCTTCTGGACCTTTCTTGAAAAATCCTTGCATTAGGAAATATCCTGTCCGTGGTCCCGCTTACACAGAGTTCGTTGTATCTATGTAAGAGTTGTGGTGCTTTCGAAAATCTGAGTGATTTTTTTCTTTTTTTGAGCCTTGCAGTAAAGCTGGAAAGAAGGAAGAAAACAGAAACATAACTCATACCTGTCTTGGCTTGATGAGATTATTATGGAATAGACTGATTCCTCTAGGATTCGCTAGCCGCTGCCCCCTGCCCTCCCCCCCAAAAAAAGAAAAAGCTAAAGGGAAAAAAGATAAAACAAATCTAGCATCTAATGAGTTAATTTTGTGTCTAAAAATTACACATGCGGAGTCCAGAGTTTGTCTCAGATACAGTAGTTGCCTCATACTCCAGAGTGATAACGTGACTGATCATCCTTCCTTGCTTCCTCCTAGAAAGAGGGGGAGAAAAGGAAAAAGAGAGAGTTGTAATATATCTTCTGTTGCTAACACTGATATGTGATCTAAAGGGATTTGAGCCAACTTGGAGAACTCTTTGAAACCAGCAGTAAAATTAATTAAGAAAGTTTGAGAGGGCTATGGATGGAAGGGATAATACAGGGAAGATTTCATTTGGCTTTGAAGAGAAACCCTTCCTAAGCAAGTGTTTCACATTTAGGAGGAGGATGAAATTGCAAAGTAATCCTTTTTTCTTTACATTTATTTTAGTTACTTCAGATTCTTTAAAACAGAAGAAGTGAGTTGAGGGGGGAGGTCTCACGCACACACAAAATGTAGTGTTGTTATCTATTGAGTGATGCATTTTTCTGTGTCTTCGCTTGAAAGACAATCCTCTTGCTTCATGCACTTTCTTAAATGTCATGAGAAGAGGAAGCTGCATTTTGAGGGTTGTTCCCAGTAGAAATTTCTCTTCATCCTTATTTTGCTGCTTTTTTTACATTCATGTCTGAGGAAGAAATCATGTCATGCCTATGCCAAAACAAGACCCCTATGCTGCCTCTCCTAGGAGACCTGTCTTGCTAATGCCGCCTGGAAAATGCCTGGCACATGCAGTTTGATGGCCATCCTCAACCACTGAAAATATCTGCTAAACTTTCCTTCCTTGAAAGGCAGAGTAGACTTCCAAGTAGATTTGCTTTGGTTTTCCCTTTACATACATCCTAATTAGTGCTGGGGAAGACAGTTTGCGCTTACAGATTAGCATCTGGACAACCTTATTGCATGATTTTTACATAGACCTTGGGAGAAATGGAAGTCTCAAGGAGAAAAATAACCTTTTTATCTAATCTTCTCAAAATATGATGTTTTGCAGATCCTAACCAGGACTCTAAAGTGTGCAGGATTTGGCAGAGTTGTGCTTCCACTTGCAAAAAAATTCAAACCCATCTTTTTCTGCGATCTGAAAATGCATAAGAGAAAAGGCATATTCTCCTAAAAAAAGAAAAAAAGTAATTATTTTGGAAATAATGTCTCTATAGAATCTTTGAACTACAAACAAAATGGAATTTCCAGTCAGGCTTGTGTGGTGTTACTGAAAAATTATCAGCTTAATGTCAGTCAAAGTAACTTTTTTTTTCTTTTAAAGTGAACACTTGTTTGATCCTAGAAATTAAGAGTTCAGGAATATAAAGTATAACAAATAACAGAAGTGCTTGTCACCCACAAAAAAAGAGAAAAAATAGAAAGCCTTTAGCAATGGCTGCTCTAATATCACTTTAACTTGGACAAAAAATTGCAGAGACCTCATGCAGGCTCACTTGGCAACACTTATCTTCTTTGGTCCTCTGTTCTATCATCCACTGCTATTTTTAGCCCCATCTGTAAAAATGTTTTTGCCAAGGAGGAAAAGCAGGATAAATTGTTGAAAGCATGTAAGCAAACAAAGAAATCACAAAGCTTACAGGGCAGTTACAGTTGCAGTTTTGTTAAGCTGCTTCTCATTTTTTCTCTGGCTTTTTGTTACCTAAATAGATCTCAGAACTGCTTGGGCAAGAACTTGATCATTTGGCTTTTTATTTATGGTTAGACCCTGCAGCACATTGTACCTATGTAAATACATTACTTACAGAAGATCTGCATTGCCTGACTCCAAGGAGAACTGGGAGAATTTTGTTAAGTCATTTAGCAACAGTGTTTTGTACGAACATCTATAGTGGATGTGGTCAGCTTCATATTCTCAGCTCATCTTCGGGGATGTATCACTTAGATACAGTGCCATGCTAAGAGGTCAGTGTGGCCTGCAGGCAAGTCAGGAGCGGTGTCTCATTTCTGGCCAGCTCAAAATGTCAAAATGAGGGAATTTCTCAGTACCTTTTTGTGCAGTCATGCTGGGGAGGTCTTATTGTCACTAAAATGTCTAGCATTACAACCTGAGCATAGTCTGAATTGAAGATAGCTGGCTGTGGAGAACAGCTACCCTTCAGGGTAGGACAGCTTTTGGTTATTCAACATGGACATTTTTGTGCCATTGAGTAGCACACCTGGCTCCTCCCTGTTTTGTTAGGAAGGTGTTGGTCTCAAGTGGTAAATCCTTTATCATGTCTGCCAGTGCTATAGAAAAGTCTTGAATAGTCACTGGGTCTCAGGTGGCACAGGTTAGTGGCATGTATGCAAATTTTGCCCAGAGGGACTTTTTAGCTAGTGTGGTTTGTTCTTACCACTCCAATTTGTTCTAACTGGTCACTGATTGGAAGATGGTTAGTCTTGAATTGTTGATGCTTAGCAGCCACCTTCTAATTGCTGTTTGTTCATACATCTGTTCATGGTTTGATTGTACATAATTATCCTTGAGTGATGTTTTCTTTTGGCATGCATTTATCTGGGAGGCAATGTGAGTACTGCAGAGCTCCTCTGTGGTGTAGGCTAAAGATGTAGGAGGTTTCTCCGTGTGTGTGCAATGAGTAAGGTATAGGGCTTCATCTGCTGTATCTACTAACAGTACGATGTACATGATTAAAAGCAGAATGGTTATGCATGAAACTTAATTATCACACAGTATCACAGTATGTTTGGGATTGGAAGGGACCTCAAAAGATCATCTAGTCCAATCCCCCTGCTGGAGCAGGAACGCCTAGGTGAGGTCGCACAGGAAGGTGTCCAGGCGGGCTTTGAATGTCTCCAGGGAAGGAGACTCCACAACCTCCCTGGGTAGCCTGTTCCAGTGCTCTGTTACCCTCACTGAGAAGAAGTTCTTTCTCAAATTTAAGTGGAACCTCTTGTGTTCCAGCTTGATCCCATTGCCCCTTGTCCTATCATTGTTTGCCACTGAGAAGAGCCTGACTCCATCCTCGTGGCACTCACCCTTTATATATTTATAAACATTAATAAGGTCACCCCTCAGTCTCCTCTTCTCCAAACTAAAGAGCCCCAGCTCCCTCAGCCTTTCTTCATAAGGGAGATGCTCCACTCCCTTAATCATCTTTGTTGCCCTACGCTGGACCCTCTCCAGCAGTTCCCTGTCCTTCTTGAACTGAGGGGCCCAGAACTGGACACAATATTCCAGATGGAATATTATACATGAAACTTGATTATAGCATGCTAGCTGTGTGAGCTAGAAGGCTGGACTTCTTGAATTCAGTAGAAAAATCTTGCTTTTTTTCTCTTTCCAGTAGCCCCAGGAACTCTGTACAGTGCTTTTGTATGGCATCTTGTAACTTTAGCAAATACTGGTTCAAAGAAATGGAGCAGTCAGGTGGAAAATTCCTGCAGGGGAAGCACAAATCTTTCTCATCCCACGAGGAGCAGGCCATGGAAACCAGCCACTCTCTATGTCTGATCAGACCTAACACGTGTAGCACTGGTGACATGCTAATAAAACTGTCAGGCCCCAGGACCAGTAATTTACACCTGTGTTTTGAGATTCTCTGTAAGAAAAAAAGAACCCCTCCTTGTAGATGAAAAATGATGTGTGAATCTGTAAGACTATCCTGAAAAGAAGCAGATGCTGACATTTCTAGAGTTAATATTTTTTGCCTTGAAAACACATCTGTCATCAACCTCCGCTTATAAGAGTGGAGGAGCACTTATCTAAATAAACATGGCAGCTGTTTTATATGATGGGCCTGTTTTTTAAATAATAAAAATATTGTATCATTTTGAAAGGTATAGGTGCCTTTAATTTTAATTTACAATAATAGCTTGGAGTGCATAACTGTTCACTGCTTTAGAATAGTTTCAAATGACACTTTCTCACATTATCTGAAAACCTCTCTGCAAGGCCAGAATGAGTAAATGGAAGGTTAATAACTGGAAGTGCATGCAGCTGAGAACACTGCAAATGCTGAAAACTTGCTGAGCAGAGAGTTTTGGATTGTAATCTCAGGAGCATGTTAAAAAAATCCAAAGAGTAGGGAAAAAAAAGGACAAGAAGTTTTGAAGAAGTAAATTATCAAAGTTCTCTGCCAGTGGGATGAGGGTTGCAGTATAAATAAATCACATTTTTTCAAATGTCTTTGCTCTGCTAATTAACTTGCTTCTTTCCAGTAGGTCAACAAATCCTACACATAAAAATGTATGATTCTATTTCCTACAGGAATCTTCAATGAGTCACTTTGCACTGATTGTAAGACCATTTTACATCATTAGACAGGTACAAAGGAGACTTAACAGGGCCAAGGAGAGACCTGCACTCGCAACCAAAACTAGATTTTACTCACTTGCTTATTATCTCTCTTAGGGACTACTAATGGCTTTTGATGATGAGGCAGTAAGCCAAATATGAGAATGCATTGTAATTTGCATTTCCAATTGCATTTGCTGTGACCCCCATTCTTAGTCTTCATACGTTTTAAGTATTTTCTGAAATACAAAATGCTGAAAGATCTTCCTGTACAAGAAGTCTCAGAATGTGAAAAATTCTTCCTTTGGGGTATATGCCCTCTTCATTAGGCTCCAGAAACAGAATCCTTCTTTCTAGATCACCTAATGGTTCCATATGGACCTTTTAATTTTTGACAACTTGGTGTTGTGGCTTTATCAAGAGGACGATGGAGTGCCTGCTCCTTGGGCTGTGCCTCTATATGGAAGTGCTTTGGTTAGCAGGATGTTATGAGAAAGGTAGATACATGTATTTCAAAATCCTCTGTCAGCCTTTTTGAATGAAGTTTGTCATGTGCTGTGACCTAAACGTTGCCTATGTATTTGACCTTGCAAAGAATTTAGGTATAAGACTATCCAGTTTGTGAATGTCATGTGAGCTTAGCTTGGAGAAAAGTGCCAGGCTGATGGGCTTAACGTAACAGTGCTGATCCTGCACAAGAACAGCAGCAGGACTTTAAGCAGGTGCCAGAAGAGATGGCCTGGCCAAACTCTAGCCAGCCCTGGTGTGCTATAGCTGCCTAAATGGTTAAATCCACATTTCTGTAGGTTCCACATCATGCCTAAGCTGTCTCTGAGGAACCTGCGATCTTTATAGATCTGGGCATCAGCCTTTTACAGATGCATTGCTGCCAATGAGAAACCAGTAATTAGCAACAGGATCCCACCCATAAATGAAAGGCAGTAGCTGGATATGAACTTTATTGGGAAACATTGGAAGAAAACACAGAGGAGACCTGAGTGTGTGTCATGGTCTATTCAGGGGTGCGAAGGAGCAATGGGCTTCTTAGGGTTTTATCTACCCTTTCTCCATGCATGTGCAGATGGTTTGCAAGCTAGGAAGGAGGGGAAGAAACTGTGACTCCCCTATCAGTCTTGCTAGCCAGGACTGGGAAATGTTAAAATTTCTTGATGATGCTTCTGTAAGTCATTAGCCCTGGAGGAAGGAGAAAGCAGTAGAGAAATCGTGACTTGTAAATGGTTCCTAACCAAAGTGCTTCCCAAGGCTATTCCTGGAGAGTTGCAGATTTCTCAGCACTCCCTACTCAGGCTTGTGTTTAGGACTAAAATGTGTAAGTTCCCTTGATCACAAGACAGAGTGTGCCCTGTCCTGGAGTAAAGCCAAAGCAGATCTCTGTGGACAGACAGCTCTGGGTAATACAAAGCAGTGGAATTGTGCACTGTGGTATTAGGGATGTTACTATGGAAAAGTACCATTGGCCTACAGTAAGTCTAATCCTTCACCACTTCAGGTAGACTGAAGCTACCCCTGTGACTGTTTCACCGTAGGAACAGTTTTGTAATCTACTTGTTTCATAAAGGTAGCCTAGTTTTCCTAAAATTTTATTTCCAATAAATCTTCTGAATGACCTGTAGTTTAGCACTTTCTCTTGCTGAAGTCTGCATAATGCTTTGAAGTATATTTTTAACTCTCTTTGCTAAGTGCTTAGGACAAACAGGATCTCCTGTTAATGAAAACCTTTGATGGATGCATTAAGGAAGCAGTGCGTGTGTAATCCTATACTTCCTGAGGTTACCTCAGCAGTATGTGTGGAGCATAATGTTTAAGGAGGGTACATACATGTATAAAGGGCTTGTAAAAAACTAGAAGTAGCATTCTAACTGCAACAGTAGGATTTATTTTACCATGGATGTTCTACAGATATCAACGTGCTTTATTACCAAACCTTCAGGCAAGGGCATCTGTAAATTGTAGAAACAGCCAGTGAAGGATTAAATCTCAACTTCTCCAATACCTCATTGCCTTGAATCACTGAAGGAGATTTGTTCTCTTTGCTTGTGAATGGAACAGTGACTTAGTGCGGGTTATTCTGGCAGCTTTTGACCTAGTAACAACTTTTCCAAATTCAGGTGTGTAGGGACCTTCTTCTAAATTGTGTGCTTTTTTCTTCTTCCAAGAACAACCCTAATTGGTTTTATTCATGACCTTGTTTATACATTTGAATCCCCCAAAAATGAAGCTTCAAACCATGCAATGAAATGAAGCTTATATTGTCTACATGATTGTGTCTGCACCACTGAAAATAAAGACTTTATTTTGTATCTAAATGCCAGATGTCTGCATTTGGGCATTCGGAGATTTAATTCGCTTGAGTCTTGCAATATAGTCCTGCAGATAACTTCAGGCGACTTATTTAAAACTAATACTCTAAGGCGAAGCTGTGCGGATACATCTGTAGAGTTTCTAGTCATGACCAAGTATTTTGAAGAATGATGATGAAGTGAGAGTCTGAATTGTCACCTTTCTCAGGACCACAATGGTACCAGTATTCTGTGTGTGCAAGAAACACGCTGGGAACACTGGAGGGATTTAATAACTGTGTATCTCTGCAAATGGACTGTTCAGAAGGAAAACCTGTTCTCAGAAGGGAGGCCAGTCCTGAGCTGTAATGTGGGAACTGGAAGTGGGGGTGAAGGTAGTCGCCAAGAGCTGCTAAAGTATGGAGTTTATAGGAGTACTGTTTACTGTAGGACATAGCAAGAAAAGCTTGTAAGGTAGCATCACAAAGCTCATGCTGCAGTAAAAGAAAAAAACACAAAACAAAAGAAAACCTTTGTGCAAGTTTATCTTATGAAAAGCAAGTGCTATTTATATAAACACATTGTGGCAGTGACCATCATTTTGCAAGCATTGAGTTAGGACTTTGAAACATTATGCAAATGCACTGGTGGTGTATACACAACTGTACACCCACTGGACTGTGCTTCATGTGTTCTTGATGCCAATGAAAACAAAGCAGCCTCCAACTGATTCAGGGGAAAAGTCATGGCTGCAAGAAGCCAGGACCTGCTTTACAGAGCTACTGCTCTGCTTCTAATAACTGAAGTTAGGAAAGTCCCTTGCATTTAACCCTAACTTTCTTACTATCTGGGATGGGACATGAATAAGTTGAAGAAGCTTGTTAGTGGTTTTTAATAGTTTTTCTGGCAACAGATGGTTTCCAGCATAACATGTTTTATTGCAATTTTTCATAGAAACAGTTCTTTCTAGAAGAGAAATAAATAATTGTGTGGCTCACGGCAAAGCTTCCATAGTCACTGGAGACCTCTGGTGTAACAGCTAAATTAATCATGAATAGCTGAACTCTCTCCTGTAGTGGCATGCCAGAACCATTTCCTTGCCAATGGCTTTGTTTCCCTTCTGCTGTCCCCAGGAAGCTGCTGCTCTTTACCCCCAAGGTGCTGCAGAGTTCTGCCCCTTTCTGCAGTGTGGGGCTGCCTTCATGGCCCATTCCTACCAAAGTGGTTATCTTGGCTCGTTTTTCACCGTTACCCTGTGCAACTTCCAGGACTTTTGTTCATATGAACTTTGAGGCAGTCCTTCCCGCATCCCGCCTTAAAATCTGCCTCTTCCACAAGGTGTATGTCTTTTAACCTCCAGCATTACAGAAAGGCATTGTGCTATAGTGAGTGCTGTATGGCTAGATCCCTTTCTCTGTTTTCCCTTGTAGCATTCAGAGAGATGACTTGGCACTGTTTGGGTGTGCCCTATGCAGCAACTTGTGGGGAAATCACAGGAGGATCACAGCCTATAGAAGCATGTCTAGCTTATAGGAAACACCAAAATGTGTTGAGGATATGTGCAGTGGTACCTATGGTTGCAGCATTTCTGTTAAGTAACTCTCTTAATAAAGAGCTAGTTTAGATTTCAGAATTCTGAAGCCTTTTGATACTAACACCCAGCATGGACTATATAAGGCATGGTGACAGTGATCAGTTTAATGAGACCTGCAGCAGGAAAGAGAGTTTGTTTAGTAAGTGTGTGAAATGGCAGCAAGTGATGGAGGTGATGTGAAAGGATTTAGACCAGAGGAAAAGCTGGGTTTGAGATGCTGGCATCAGCTATGTAACACTGACCATTGTCTGTAGCGCTGAGAAAATGAACATAACATTTTAGATACTCTCTTGCTGGGAAAAATATTCTGAGAAATGATGCTCTGTTGCTGAGAATAGTTCCTTGGATAATTACACAGCCAACAAGGGTGTTTGAGGTGCACCAAGCAAAAGGAGTAGGTCTGGGAGATGCTGCCTGGACAGCCAGCTGCTGTCTTCTTGGAAAGAAACTGGGGACTCTGTACTCTCTGAAGCAGTCTGGTTTTGAGAGAACTTGTAGGAACTTAATGTCTTTGAGATCTTACTGTCATTTTTATTTTTGCTATTTTATCTCTAGATACGTTTTTCAGAGGAGTCCCTTGATCATTTGTGGCTGGAGCTGATCAGGGATTCACAAGCTACAGGTGTGCCTGGTTTGTGCCTGCATAAGCCTTCTTTTCTTAGGAAATCAGCCTGAAAGGGGAAAAGTACACACTGTGATTAAACCTTTCAAGGCTTCCAAGTGAAGAAGGGCTATTTACAGCATTGCTTTCAACATAGCCAAGAGCTCAGTGTGTGGACTCCTGAGGGGAGAGGACTGCTGGCTGCTCAGCTGCTAGACTCTGCAGCTAGGCTGTTGGGTCAGCGAGCGATTTGATTTCAGCTGGATTGTGAAGCCAGATGCAACATAATCCCAGCAACACTTCTGCACAGCGCTATTAGAGCAGAGAAATATGACCAAGTGCTGGTTGCGCTGAGTCCCCCAGCTGAGAGCAGAGCACTGCGTGACCTTCCCTGAGGAGCCCTTCTGCAGTTCCAGTAACTGTGAAATTTTAGGAGCAGTGTCTCTGCCTGTGCATACTTAAACAAAGCTACTGTGCAACCCAAGATTTCATTTTCCAGAATGTTTCCTTTCACCCACAGCAGTAAATACCCTGGTCCTCCATCTCCTCCCTTGGGAGAATCGGTGCAAATTGTTTTGAAATTTGAAAGAAGCAGGACCAGCAGCTCCCCAGCAGTCTGATTTCAAAGTGTAGAGCTATACCCCAGGATATCGTATTTCACTCTCTAGGAGGATGCTGTGCTATTTCAGACATGCACTTGCAAACAAACACAGCACACCACTTCCTTCTGAAAAAGAGAAAATTTATTTTCTTCATCTAAGCAGTCCCAGGAAATGTGACTTTCAGGAAGTGGAATAGATGGAAAGATTAGACTGGCTTGGCACTTACAGGAGTCACTTTGTACACACGGTATTTGGGTGATAGAAAGCATGACAGTATTTTAGAGGCTTCATCTTGCCCTAAACTAGTAACTAATGGGTAATTTAGATAATTCATCAGCAGTGGGATACAGCCACATGCAGATTGACCTCCTGGTTTTAGGTCAAGATGTTCTAACTCTGTGACACTTTCCAACTGCACTTGGAATTTGCTAGGAGCTCAGGGACAGGAATTCACATTGGTAGTAGACAACTAATTGAACTTTCTTATTAATACATCTTGTTGATAACATAATACACCTAACTGCTCATAAGACTGCATAGGAAGGGGGATGCGGTAGAGTCAAACTCTTACCTGTTAAAAATAAAGGGAGCTCTTTAGGCTTCTCTTGACTGTGTCAAGGAACGGCTTTGCGTCAGATTGAGAGAAGACAGAGGGAAATGATAGTTTAAGAATTGTGCCTTTGGTCTAGAAATTTATTCATAAGAATCTTTCAATTTACCATTTCTAATCTGTATAGATTTTAGCTCATATTTAAGACATTCAAGGTAATATTTTATATCCACACTCATGTGCAAGATCCGGTACTAAAATGAAGGAGAGCTGTATTGAGCATTGGCCGCACATGCGGTTCATAGCAAACTGCTTTAGACTGGCACGAGGGCCGCTTTCTAAAGCCTTCCTATAGCAATGATATCCCAGCAAAAATCCAGTTTGAGATCTAGATCCAGAGTTTAAAGATCTAGCACACACAAGACAGTATAAATACCTGGTTTTTTGAACAGAAGCTCAAGATCTCTCTATTCTGAATCTTATCCAATACCTTCTAAAGAAACATTTTAAAAATACTTGTCTAGACAGTAGATCAGACTGCAGTGATGTGGGAAGTTCTGGCTTGTCTGTCTGTTTGCTGAACTGATTGATATGCCATTTGCTTTTATACTGAGAACTGTTTCGCTACTTTGTGTGTTTCCTAAAAACCTTCTCACCTCCGTGACCTTTCCAGGGAACTCTTACTGTGCATGACATGGCTATTTCAGGAACCCTGAAATACTGTGCAAGGGTGAAGTTACTCCCAGGGACTGTCTGCCACATACTCCACCAGTGTTCTTACAAGAACAAGTGTCTTTCATCTGATTTGGGAGAGAGCACCTATTCTATTTCCTGATTAAAACCATACTCTAAATACGGTGTCCCCTCCCTTCTGTGCCTCAAGTCTACTTATTATATATGATGAGTCATGGACTGCACATCTGATTGTAAACTCAAGGGATGGGTTTACAGGCATGCAGTTCCAGGGGTGTTTTGAAGATGTTTGCATAGTACATGGTGCTGGCCTGTTTTACATTTGGAAGATAGTGGAAGCGTTTTGATCACATAGTAGTTAATACATCAGACAGAACTTCTAGTGACCAACAAATGTATGCAAACCAATTCACTATCCAATTCATGCAGGAAGCCTTATACACATCAGGAATGTGGTGTAGTGAAGGAGTCCTGGTATGCCTTCATTTTTAGTTTTTTTTTCCAGAATGGTAATACTCATCATTATCTGAATATCAAAAGATACGTCCATCTCTTTATCAGCAGATTTCTATTCATTGCCTTTATGCCATTGCTGTCACAAAAATAATAATGTCTCTTAATATGTTCATGGTGGCTGTAGTCATCTGCACTATGCTGGAGCTGTTGAAGACAGTCATACAGTTGTGTGTTTATTTGGCTTCTCTTGCCACTGGCATGGGGCAGACTCGCTCAGTAGTGACCCTGTTGAACTTCAAAGGTATTTTTCATGCTGGTGGCATAAAATCTTTATTCATAGCTGAAGACAACCTTGAACATCTGTCTTAGTTTGTACAGGAACCCCTGCTGAGGCTACAGTATACATCTGATCTTGCTCTCAGTGTCTGGAATATGTATTCTGGAGTTGAGAGAAATGCAATTTTTATATTCTTTATAATTTTTCCTTTTATCCCCCTATAAGTATAGCCTCACTGGTTTCAAATGAAACCTTTCACACTTCTTTTAGAGTAAAAGTTAAAAATAAATGCCTACAATCCACTGTGGGCTGAATCTTAATGCTAGCACTTAGACAAAATCAATGGAAATTTTACTTCTGTTGCGGAACTAGCAGACTCTTTCAAGCACAAGGTGAACACAGGGCAAAACTGGGGACGAATCTTTTTTAGATTATTTATAGCTTCACTAAAGCACAGAGAAAAAGCCTGAAAATGGAATGGAAAATGAGATGCCCACAAGAAACATGGTTCTTGATATTGCTGAAGTTAACCTTTAACATTAAGTAACATGTATATAAATATTGTTAAGTTTAGACGAATTCATTATCAGTAGCAAACAAATTGGGAGTGTGTAAATCTCTGTCCTCCTGAGATTTTCTGAATGCATTAAAAGTCTGCTTACGACAAGAGCAGCTCTGCTGTTGGTGGTCACTGTTCTCACCCTTATGACAGATGAAGCCCAAGACTCTTGGAAATTAATTGCAACAAGCTCCCAACCTGGTTTTGGGTAGACAGTTTTTTCTGCAGGCATGTCTCTCTCCATCTGTCCTAGCACACAAGCTACATACATGCTGTGCCGCAGACATGTGAGTAGCCTGCCCAGAAACTGCACTCCACCCTTCATCCAGCCACAGCCTGGATGGGTGCATCTCTCAACTCTGTCAAGTCTCTTCTGTCCTTATTGAACAGTCAAGTATCATAGCCGAGGTGGGAACTTAGCAGAAGTAGATGGATGGGTAGCTGGACTAGTTCCATGCTTTTGTTTTAGCAAAGACTTGTCGTCATCTTTCTCCAAAATGGACCTCTTGTGGGAGAGTTAGAAAGTGCTATTTTATCTCCCCCTCTCTTCTACCTCTTAAGAAAGCTACTGAAATGAGACGATACCTCAGTCCGTACTGTCCTCTGAGCTGATGCCAGGGAGCCTCTTGCTTTGTTTTGCAGATATGAGGTGGCAGCAGGAGTGGTTTTGCTTGTCTCTGGGATGGAAAGTGAGTCTTTTCATCGTAGACTGTAGATTTGTTACAAAATCCGTTAACCTCCAGAGGACTGTGGACTGCAGCAGCATTCCCTGATTAAGGCTTCACATCCCTATCGCTCAAGGATTTATTTGCCTAGCTCTTGAATAGCATTTCTCACAGGAAGTAGATGTCACTTCTACTTTATTGGTCTGTGCTGGCTTCCAGTTCGGGTTTGGTTTTACTGAAAGGTGTTGCTTCAAACCTGGAATATTCTGACTGCCTGAAAGATGTTACACTTAACAGGGAAATGTGGGCTAAAAGCTGTAGATGTAATTGGGATGTGAGGCAAGGTGTTTACTGTGCCGTTCCCGCCCTGGCTTAGGCCGTCCAGAGCCAATCTTTTTGTTCTCTGGAGTTATTTTTTCCCTTTATTTTTTTGTTGAACATCTTTTGCACGGTTTTTCCTACACAGCTCTATTCCATGCAATTTAGAGGATTGGCAGCACTAGCTAATCCTGCTTTGAAAGCTGGTATCCTGAATGCTTTGTGAGTTTTGAATTGCAATGACTGAGTCTTTCAAGAAAACAGAAATATTTTGTAGGTTTTGACATTTCCTAACAGTGTCCATTGAGCTCTCTCTCTAAGCTCTGTCGGGCAAGTAGAATTATTCTTACTTTAAATGGTACAGGTTGATTTGTTTCAGATTGTTCTTGAACTTTTACTCTGTCATGATACTGAAGGCTGGAAGAGCCTATCTGGGACAACAGCAAAATAGAAAATGGTTTTGTGTTAAAAAGCAGCATTACAGGCTGGAAGTAGGAGCAGCAGTGTGGTAAAGAGATGCAACTGTACTTAGTTGTGTGCAGAGGAGGGGCAAGTACAAAAGGTAAAAAAGGAGCTATAAAAAGAGGCTAAAATGAAGAAATAATCAATATTATCTGTGGCATTTTGTATTTAAAAAAATACATGTTGCAAAGACGATGTCTCCATACTGTGCTAAACCTGAGCTTTGATTCAGTCTGTCACAGAAGCAAAGCTCCTGAGCAGTTCCGCAGAGGTATAGGATATGGGAGTATTAAATGCAGAAACAAGATTGCAAGAAAGGACCGTGCATTGGGACACTGATTTGTCTTCCATGGATATATCACTGATCCTGTCACCAGGCTAGCTGAGCTCTCCATGCCCTGCTTTCCCATTGGCTGAATTGTCACCGAAGTTTGAACTTTGTTTTCTCGTAGCCTTTTACCCTGGGCTGAATGACAGAACTGCTTCAAAGAGCCCTTCTTTAGTATTTTCTCTTTTATTCTGCACCTGTGTCTCTTTTTCACAGAGCTATTCCCTGAGCATCATAGGGAACATCAGTGAAGAATTAATTTCATTTTGTCAAGTTTCTGGTCTGACCCTTAATTTAGAGCAGTCATTTCAGTCTACAATAAACTCTGTGTTCCTGCATGCCACAGTGAAAGAATTACGAGCAGTCCTTAGCCATGTGCACTCAGGATGCTTTGGTGGCCCCATGGGACAGGTAGACTTCAGTTCCTGAAAACTTATGATAGAACAGGGGTACAATCAGCATGTTATTTTCTATATAACAGTGTATATGTGGGTCTGCGTGTATGTAAAAGCTTTTACATGATTCACTGAGGCCATTAGGAGGGGAATGGCATACCATCATTTCAGGCAACAGAGCTCTTCAAAGTGAACAGCTTTTTCCATCTTTCCCTGGGGAGCCCCGAGAGGCATCCAGCATGTAGGTGGGAGGAGACTGTTCATAAGTCTTCCATCACAGCATCCAGGAACACAAAGCTTATTGTTGGGATGAGCCTGCAGCTCTGAGTGATAAATAAGGCAGGGCAGTAAGATGAAAAGAGCTGATTTCTCTTGCTGAGACAAAGGTTTTTAAAGTTTTTAAGTTCAACAACCTGGACCCCAATGAGCCTATGGAGCACATGTTGGTAGAGGGTCCAGAGCTAAACACGGTATTCTATAAGCACAATGAAGTAATCACGCAGTGGAGCAGAATGAGAACAAAGATCTCTTTTGACTGACTTAATTATAGACATATATTCTTTGCTTTCATCTTTGCTGTGCTTTTTGCCTCTCCCTGTTTCTGATATTCATTGGTACAATAGCATATATCAAATCCAGGTTGCTTATTTTTTTTCTATTTTCTTCCCTGTCCACCCCCTTCAAACCCCCACATTAATTCCCAATATTTCATAATCTCTTGGTTTTCAGTCCTCTGAAGAAAGCAGACCTTCTGCGTTTGCATAGTTGGGCTTGGAGGCTAACAAAAATGTGCTTTCTTAAGTGATTTTGGCTTATTTGGTTTCTGAGGTCATGGGCATAGTGGAAGAACACCTGCTCTCATCTTGCTTCAGCACTTAATCCCTGTCCCAGACAAGCCTAGAAGGGCATGGCACAGGAGGTGAACAGTAATGTAAAAAATTGCTCAATAACTTTTTTGAACATCCAGAAAGGTCAATGGATAAAGATTTTTATTCTCCCTGTTTTTCTCATACTCATACCAAGAAATAAGATAGAAAGACACTGTTTCTTCAACTATTACATTCCTTTCTTGAGAGAATGGAAAAATATGAATAAACCAAGGTCTCTGCGAGCAATATAGAAAGTGTTGAAGGAGCATTGTGCATGTTCCTTGTATGCCTGATGCAAGCAGAAATTTCTGTTGGCAAATATTACTTTGGCTAAGGCTTTTCAAGACTTGTTACCCGTCTGTGGGGGTGTGTGCAATCATTGACATTTTGCTTTATGGTGATTGTTGTTTTGTTTTGTTTGTTTGTTTGTTTGTTTTGTTTTTTCTTTTTCTAACTGAGCCTATTTTCCTTCAGGATGGCAGGACACAGTGCATCCAAGAAGTCTGCCCCATTCTCTCGTGTCCCCAGCACCTCAGTCATATTCCTGCTGGACAGTGTTGCCCTAAATGCTTAGGTGAGTGTTTGGTTTTTTTTTTTTCCCCTGGAAATTTTGTAATTAATACTATATGTTTCAGTGTAGCATCTTTTATACCAGTATTTCATGACACTGGTAAATTCTGGGAGGTGGAAGAGAACATATTGCTCAGTGGATTTGTAATCTAAGGGTATAAACATGTACTTGAGGTCAGCATGTAGGGTTGTGATGGGTGGTGCTAAGCATGCAGCTGCAGAAGAGCATTTGAGCATAGACCAGCTGGCTTGCTTAGAGAGACAAATATAGAGATATTTCCTACCTTCATTGCACCTTTCACGAAGGAGGTTGACGTGGGAGGATATGTTTTGTTGGAATTTGCCACAAGAAAAAGGCCTCACCCTCTCATATTTTTATTCAAGTGTACATTTGCATTCTTGGTTTTGAGGAAATGCAGGTCCAAGGAAACTTCTGGACTGAAATTGCATTCTTAGAAGCTGTTGTCAGAGAGGCCAGGGACCCAAGAGTCTGCCTCATGGTTGCCTTCTTAAGGTCAAATTGCAGTTTCAGCCAGGAATATTTTCAATTACGGCTTTCCAATACATTTTAAAGGAATAAGTCAGAGCCCTTTAAGAATGGCTAGTTCTTCCAGGTCATGCCAAGGAAGGCCAAGCCTTTTGAGAGTCTTTACTTTGCTCTTACCATGTCCACAGACACCACAGGTTAATGTTCCTTAGCATGTCAGTCTCTTTTCCCAAGTAGCAAGTGATAGGACCAGAGGAAATGTCCTCCTGTTGCACCAAAGAAGGTTCAGATCTGATATTAGAAAAAATTTCTTCACAGAAATGGTTGTCAGGCATTGGAACAGGCTGCCCAGGGAAGTGGTTGAATCACCATCCCTTGAGGTGTTTAAAAGGTGTGTAACTGAAGTTCTTAGGGACATGGTTTAGAGGTAGACTTGGCAGTGCTAGGGTAATGGCTGGACTCAATTATCTTGAGGGTCTTTTTCAACCAAAGTGATTCTACGTGTCATTCTATTTCATAAACAAGGAACAGTCACATCCTACCAAGTAAATTAGCTTTAATTTGGTCTATGAGGTTATAACTAGGATTGGAAATTTTTTAGAGCTGATAACTCTCAGTTCTTCAACAAAAACCTTTTGACATTTTGACCATATCTTTGCAACTAGGCAAAGTCTGTTTCCAGGGCTAGATTAGATTTACAGAGAGGTCTGGCCTTGGAGACAGCAAGCCATAGAGAATTTGAACTTCTCATAATATTTTATAGTTTTGACTGCTTGAAACAAACATGATTTTATTTATTTATTTATTTACCGGTTAAGAAGTGCTACAGTTAAATATCTGTCTGGAACACTTAACTGCGGCACCCTAGAGTAATACACTAGAGAAAGGAAATGGAGAGGAAAACAGTCCAAATGCTGAGCTTCTATTTCGGCTGAGGACATTTTTCCTTTCCTTCTATAAAATCCCCTTGTCCTCTCCACACCTTGGTTTTCCCAACTGAACATTCCTCTCCTTGCTCTAGGCATTCAAAACCCAGCTTTAATTTCTGACTGCTTCATGGAGATTTTTCTACAGATTCTTTTTCCCCTCCTATAAAAGTCTGTGAGTTCACTAGTAATAATGATTTTCAGTTTATGTGGTCTTTGCTCTAAAACAAGTCATATACCTGTGAACAGATAATGTCTATGCACAGGGAAACATTGGGTGTTTTAGAGTGGAGGTAGAGCCAAGGAATGTGTAGCACACTCGTGGCAGTCAGGAAAGAGAAATATTTTCAGGGATGCTGAGGCATGGTTTTTTGAGTATCATGTGGAGGACCTCCCTGCAGTTGAATTCCTGATACTCAGCGTATATAGCTTAGAAGAATGCAGTAGACTCTACTGGGACTTGAATTATTAGTTTAAATAGTGGTTATGAGCCAGCAAAGCCGGCCATTAAGCCAATATCTTCACCACCACAACTTTTAAAGTGGTAGCTCCTTTGTCAGTGGTTTTTTACCAACTGTTTGAACTAGGTTGGCCACCCAGAATTGTACTGGGTGGTTTGCAAGGCATGGCAAGAGGTTGTGAGAGAGAACTGGACTTTTGTTCACTTGTTTACGTAAGTTATATGATTGAAGTCCTGACCCTATGTAGAGCAACAGAAGTGTTGTTACAGGCAGAACTATGGATGAGCTTTGCCCAAAAGAGGTGCATGGAAGTAGAACAGTTCCTTTTAGGGCTACCGAGTATCCAAAACTGATTTCATTTGTCAATCCTGCAAGAAAATTTAAACCTTTTCAGAAAGATGCACATTCAGTAAAAGGAAGGCTGGTTATGCAAGAACAGATTAGTCCAAGGTAGCTGATTTGCAAGAGAGAGATGTTCAAATTGTGTCTAAATGAACAATAGCAATCATTTCTTAACTATTTGTTTAATAGCTATTTTGACATTAGATTTGCTAAAACTCCAGGCTAATCCCATAGATTTTTCTGTGTGCTAATGCTTTTGTTCACTTATATCTCAGAGGAAAATGGAACCTTTTAAGCTGTTCAACATTATTAAGAATTACTGAAAAGGGAAGGAATTGCAGTATGCAAAGACCTGGTAGTTTGAGAGCTAAAGTATTGGCCTAGTACTTAGTGACTTATTGTATGTACTTGCAGTGGCCATTCCCTACCTCAGAACCAATGCCTATTTAACATCAGGCCTCAGAAATGATAAGCTAAGAGACTGGCAGCCACTCAGAAAAGATCTTATTAGTTGACTGCCACCAAAAGTAAACAGGGGAAGGTATTCAAAATGAGGACGATAAGTATAGTGATTTCATATGAGTTTTTGTAAAGAGCTCATGTTCATGTGTCATAATGGTCACTTGTTTAAAATAACCTACTAGGAAAGAAACTGAGGAATAAGAAAAGCTTGCAGAACCACGACGTGTATTGCAACTGGGAACTGAAAGTCATTGCAGGACTTCAAGAAGGATTTGAGATTCATGATGCCTTCCCTGTGTAGTGCTCTAAACCGTACCTTGCTCTGATGAAGCCCAAATATTTCATGGCTTACAAAAACTAAATATCTTGTGTTGCCCTCATTCTGCTCAAAAATGATGCAAATGCCTGTATTTCTTGCAACGTTGTGTGAATATGATACACCAGGCTATCTTAATGAGGCAGGATAACACCTATGGGTTTTTTTGCATCAGTGCCACTAAGTTGATTTAGTTTGGCTGCTGTGAACCCCTGAGGTAGATATGCTAAAACCAATAAAGGCTGCTTTATTTGATAAGTTACTGCATTAAGTTAAAGGCTGTTTAAAGTAGTTTTAAGTGTACCTACCCGAAGAGTTTGCAGTGCTTACATTTTATTCCTTTAAACTACACTGTGCACTTTATGATGAAAAAGAGAAGAAAGACTTTTTCCAATAAAAACATGCCATAAATCATATTTATATTCCCTCCAATGGTAGAATTTGTACAGATGAGTGTGTGCTAGAAGAACAGTGAAATGTTAAAAGTACATATTTTTTTCACACCAAAATGGAAACACATAGCAAAATGACACATTGTGCATGAATTTGGTCTGGTGACAATAAGCCCTACTATTTTTGTTGACAATATGAAATATTTTCAACCACATTCTGTTTCTATTACTATTTATTTATATTCAGGACAGAGGAAAGTGTTTGACCTCCCATTTGGAAGCTGCCTCTTCCACAGCAATGTGTATGATAATGGGTCCTCATTTATTTATGACAACTGCACAGTATGTACATGCAAGGTAAGTCCACAGTGCTTTGGTGTTGTGTGCTGGTGGTTGTCTGGCTTAGCAGTAATTTGTAGGGCTGTGGAACTGTAAACCATGATACTGTTCTTCTTTGGCATCTTGTGTGGTCTCCTAGAATCTGATCTGAAGAGCACTTGCAGTGGTGCTAGGAAAGTTTAAGAAGTTTCTTGCTGCCTCAGCTGAGACATGATGTCTGACTCTGTGGGATGCAAAATGAAGTTAGTCAAATTATGTGATCCTCTTTAAATTTGCATTTCAGTGGAAGAGGAGTTTCTAAATGGTAAACTATAATACCATATCTCTGCTGAAGGGCAGTGGGTTTGTTTTCAGTTCTTCTAACATTACTGTGACCAATTGCACTTCTGCACCTAGGCAAAAAAAATATAAAAATGTCACAGAATCAGTAAGATTTTGCAGGCCAACAGAAGAACAAGCTGGGCTTTAGCTTCATAGACCATGAAAGATTCCCTTAATCCAGTAAACAATTTTATTTTTTTCTGAGCTGACCTGTTCAAAGCAGTTGGATTGTAGCTTGAATGGATGCGATGACTGAGCAAGCAGAAACATCATGGTAAGGACACACAGGAGCACAAACATCTCGGTGATGATTTCTTGATTTTCCTTTTGTCTTTTTACCTAGGATTCAACAGTGATATGCAAGAAGAGGTGCTTATTTCCTGGTGAATGCAATAAAAACAATGATCACTGCTGCAAGGAGTGTGTCTCATATATCCCTCCTGAGGAAGTGAAAGTGTGCAAGTTTGGCAATAAGATCTTCCAGGTAAAGTTTCAGGTGTGGCTCAAGAATAGGTGCCATTGTAACAGCTGAAACAGCATGAGTTTACTGTAAATTAGTTTTTGTGGCTTGTTTTTTAGCAGAATCCTCACCATCCTGATTGAAGATGGAACAACTTGGAAGCAAAGCTTTGGAAAATTTACCATCTGCAATTTTTTTCTGAGTTCATCTAAATCCTATAGTAAAAGATTAGTTCCTTCTTGATGTGACATGTTGTCTCCATCTCTGTGCACAGAGATTCAAGTGTCTCTTTCATGACAAGTAATGCATTTTTAATAAGAGATAGTAATACTCTGCTTTCCCAAACAAACACTAATATTCATGGAGAAGATATTCTGAGTTTGAGAACTAAAGTGTTGGCCTAGTACTTAGTACTTAGTATGTAGGCTTTATCTGCTGAGCCAAAGAGTCTCTTCCACAGGTGATCCACAGGAGCTTTATGAAGTTAGTCTTGTCTGAAATTTACTACATTTCACATCTCTGCTAAGGACAGCACCCCTGACATGTTATATTGGGATAACCATGTAATAACTGCTACTCACTGCACTCTCACCCAATATTTTCAAATCACATGGGATTCCCTGCAGAATACTTCTACTATTGCTGAGACCCTGCTTGTTTTTCCAAGTGGTGCGGCTTTTTTCACACTGTGTCAAAGAAAAGATTCTGTCACCTCATGGGCCATCTGTGAACTAAGAGACCCTTGAATCAGATCAAATGTTAAATCATTTGTGAATACTTGGTTTGCTCAGCCAGAATTGCTTCCCATTTATTCCATCTTTTGTGTACATAGCTAAAGTGTTTATTCTGGAAATTACATGTGAACCTACTGTACGCTGAGACTATACTCCATCTGATTGGCACTTTCACACTGGTGCTATTGTGCTTCAAGAACAAATGCCTGCTTCTTAGGCACCCAACTAAAATATTCTGCTTCTTGTGGAGATTTTACTATATTTCTAAGTATTCTACGGAGTAAGAAAAAATAATGAGGCAGTATACCCATTTCTGGCCTCGTGTGCAAAAGGGTAAATCCAGCATCGCTCTGTTGAAGTTAATGGTCTAACACAGGTAGAATGGGCACATTGAATGTGTTTTTGCACTCCTGTGCAAGACCAGCTATGAGACAAAAAATCAGGGTAGCTACATGCAGTCACCTGTGATATATCCTGGTACCTTAGCAGATGTTTGGAGAGTGGTCATTATAGGTCCACAAGAACATGTGCTGCGTCAGGAACACCAGGTCATTATAACGTGACCTGGAAACAAAAGATAGGGGAGAGACAGCCTTTGACCAAGTATGCTGCACTGAATAAGATAGGCTCCTTGGCATTTCAGATTTAGTCTGTTTTTCTCTCTGGTCAAAACATCATGTTGAGGTGGGCAGGTAATTGTTCACAGCTGTCTGGTTGGACTTCCTGTTCCTGTCACATCTATCCTCACCCTTCCTTCACAGCAGCCCTTTAAACAGAAAACATGCGCATTTTGGCTCTAAGCAGGCTAACACAAGACTGTAAGTGGGTGAGACAGAATGTTTTAGGAGCCATGCTTGGCAAATGCAACACTATGTAAAAATGAGCCAAAGTAGTTCTACAAGCAATCCTTCCCAAGTAAGTGGGGACGAGACCATGAGGCTCTGCACCTAATACTTAAGAGCTGTACATAGGCTGTCTTACCTCTTCTGCATTTGACAAGTTCAGCACTGTATCTCTTCTAAATATTTTCAGATGTCTAGCAGATCAGGTATCTGTAAAAGTTCTGTAAGTAATCTAAATTAGAATTCATTATTTGACCATTCCTGCCCTAAGTCAAAATGATGCTGCATCTGGGAATAAATTCACTGTATGTTGACGTCTTAATCAAATACTTTCACGTGTAAGAACTTAAAGACGTTGCTCAACCCAATGAATCAGATTTTTCTAATTATGTGAGCTTAAATGAAAATTTGTGGTAGGTGTGATCGTATCTGACACATACTGGAGAGAAAACAATGCAAATAATCAAGACACTGATGAAAAATGCAAATGTGATTTGGTTAGCCTTGCAAAAAAATGGGTTTCTTACCTAGAGGGCCAAAGGGAAGAAAATCCTGCTGAATTTGGTCTTTGTCTTTAATCCAACTAGCCATGGACAGACACCTCAAAATAATTTAGACTAAACAGTGACACAATGCCAACAGGGAAAGTCATCCTTTCTTGTGCAATGATACATTGCTGAAATAGCTTTCTGTTGCCACCCCAGCTGATACTATATCATGTTCCCTCTTCCAGGATGGAGAGATGTGGTCCTCTGTGAACTGTACCATCTGTGCTTGTGTGAAAGGCAAGACAGAGTGTCGCAAGAAACAGTGCATTCCAGTCAGCAGCTGTCCTCATGTGAGTTTTTTTAAAGAACAGAGCTTTCTTCTCTCTCTTTTTTTTTTTCTTTTCCTGCACCATTGTATTTTTCAGTGTTTCTTGGAAGTGTGTCCATGGCAGTGGGGCATGCAGATTGGAAAGAAGGGGTCCTCTGGCATATTGATTTAGGCTGGCATTCCACAAATGTGCTGCTGCTACCCTGAATATGGGCTTCTATCCTCTGGCCTTGCTCTGAAGACTTTGCTTCTCCTCGTCCCTCTAACTTTCTCTGTCCCAAATATCTGCACTGGAACATCTCTTTCACGTATATTTAAAGCTTTATAAAGCAGTGAGATGACTATGTTAATCTTCTAAGAGCATGCATGTTGTTAAAGCAAGCCACAGGAGGTGGTTGTATTTGCATTTCTCAGTGCATGTGAGGCTTAATACTTAATTGAAAATTAGGCAAAGGAAAGCAAATAATTTCAATCAATCAAGCCATGCCACTTTCTCTAAGGGTATAGCCTGAGTATTTTTTATTTGAAAGTCTGAACTGAACCCAAAGAGCAGTGTAATTGTAACTTTACTTAATTGCTTCAAATTTTAGCATTACTTGAAACTTCAAGCTGAAGTCAGCCTTTGTTTCTTGGATTTCTGTCACTGACAAATTATTTTGTTTTAATGGCTCAAGCTTTCAGAAGAGGGAGCTCTAAATAACACCTCTTGTAGGGGCAGATCTTTGAACAGAACTGCAGAAGCAAGAGCCAAGTCGTTAGCATCACACCTTCTCAGTGTTTCCTTCTCCATCCTGGAAGCCAGTGGGGAAAATATGAGTCACAGACACCTAGGTATAAAATTTTAAATGACAAACTCTAGTTTGTAAAACTTTAAACGTGTGAACTTTTGACAGCCAGAAGTGGTGGTAGAATAGAGAGCCTGTACCTTGGCGCTCCGGGTTCTGCTGTGACAGTGGGCTGCAAGAGCAATCCTTGCATCCTCAGAAGAGGTGATGTCCTTTTCCTGTCACTCTGGCGCTCACTGCAGAGGGCAGTTCTCCTGTTAATGGGCCTCACGGGAGGTGTTGCATACATCTTCGACAGTGTGAACAAATGGAGCCGCTCTTCTGGGAAATAGATGAGGCTCATGACAATCAGGTTTGCTCCCTTCAGATCATTCACAGTGTAAGCAGGAGGTGAGAGCTTGGACCCTTCAGGTCTCTTCAAATTCTTTGTTGGCTGAGAACCTGCTGTGCACTGCATCTTGTTTATATTTTCCCTGTGCTGACACATTTCAAATGTTTAAGATGCTTTTGAGATCAAATAACTAATATAGCTTAATAATAGATCTTAAGTGAAATACATCATTTCAGCAGTACCAATATATAAATTTAAGCATTGAGATGATCAGTTGAAGTGGCTTCTAAAATGAAAACAGAGGTGGGTAAAAATTCAACATCCTCAGTCCTGCGGTAGTGTAACTGACTGACTGACAAATCTGTTCAGCACTGCTACACATTCTGCTCCAAGTTTAATGTGAAGTCCTAAACTGCCCTAGACCTCCAAGCTGAGTCTTCAGACAAGGTCCAGCTCCTTAGGGCTGAAAAGACCAACTTTGTTACCCTGCAGCACATTCCCTCCAGTATCTAACCAGTCAGCCTGTTCCCTGCCTTAATATGGAGTATACAGCAAGCTGCATACAAACCCACCCTCCTCCACAGGTACACATTACACTTCTACTCTTCCACGCTAAATTGGACGAACAAATAGGACAAAGAATGTAAAATCTAGAGTGAGATTAATTTTCCTATTCCAAGTGGGCACCAACTAATTTTAAAGAAAATAATGTATGCTAATGGATTGAAATATTTTACTTTTCATCTATGTTCCACTCTCTTTGATGAGATATTCTATCACAAATCTATAAACATTAATTAAACACACCACATTATTCAAGATAAAGATGTATTAGTGATTCTGACGCTGTAGGTCTGGATATCATGCACACAGTTATGCTGCTACCTCTGCAAACTGTAGAGGTGTTTTCTCTCTTCACAATGTTTCCAGCAGTAAGCAGTCTCTCCTGACTATTGAAGACTGCTATTTAGTGTCCTTTAGGGTGTCAGGCCACATAAAGTTATCTCATTAAAATTATGTTATGATGCACACCACTGAGTGTGAAAGGATTGAAAATTCACAAGGAACTTACAATATTATTCCTTGACTTAGATGCTTTACCCTGCAGTCTTAATGCTCTTTACATGATTTGTGGGTTTTTTTTGGTGATGGAATATTATTTAGTTCATCAACATAGATTTTGGCCAATTATTTCTTGAAAGAATAAGTTTTAAAGAGGTGATTCTACAGAAACTTCCAATACCATGCAGCTATGTGTATTATTCAATGTGTTGGTGGCAGGGTGACATATGTTTGAAGACTGTTTCTGCTGTTTCTTTCATTTTCTTCATAAGGCTGTTTATCCAGTTTCTTTTGTTTTCTTTTTGGCACATTTAAGCCTCTATCAGTAATATCAGGAACTGTCTTTCTTAGCTTCTTTTCATCTGCAGTGGAGGCAATTCATCTCACAAATTTAATCCCTCCTGTCATATATATAGTAAAATCAGTCCTCCTTGGGCTTCTAGTGAGCCCTGTGGCTTGTGGTTTCTGTTTCTCTCTTTCTGACCACTGTCTCCACATAGATATTTCCTCTCTTGGTTACCTGGCCTGCAAGGTGTGCTACACACTGGGCCCCATCCAGCAAAGCTATTAAGCATGTGTCCTGTCCTGCTGAAGTCAGTGGGCCTTCCATGTGTGCTTAGACTTAAACACATGCTTAAATACTTTATAGAAAGGGAGTAGTCTCAACACTTGGCAAGGCTGAGTTTCAGAGATCCTTTAGACCAGGGGTGTCAAACTCATTTTCACCAGGGGTCACATCAGCCTGGCGGTTGCCTTCAAAGGACCCAATGTAATTTTAGGACTGTATAAATGTAACTAGTAGTAACAAGTAGTTACATTTATACAGTCCTAAAATTACATTGGACCCTTTGAACGCAACCTCTTGCCTCATGCCATCTCCTTTCCATTACCCATCCTTGTAATTTTCCACCTTGCCTCCTCTCCTTATGCTTTGGTATTCACTACTAACAATGTGATCCTGTCATAACGGTCAGTGGTCATGGACACGTCTCTTTCTGTACTGCTAGAGGAGAGCCTGGTGAATTTTACAGCATACAGCCTTTTCTGAGCTCCAAGGCTGTGCAAAAGTTAATAGAATTAAATTCACGGCATGTGAAGACATTTGCAGAGTTCGATTCTGTGGGTAAATTTTGAACCCGTGAACTTCAAGTGAGTTGAAAATTTATTCAGAACACGTTCTCCCATCTCTACCACAGACTGCATTTAATGTTATACACATCTGTTATTATTACAAACAAAAAGTTGCTGTTTTTACTCTAGTGCCAAATGAGGCACAAAAAAACAACAGCTGTTGCTATTGCACAACCAAACAACCCCCTTCCCCTCCGCAATTAGTCTTGCCTTGAAAAAATAGAAAATAAAAACCTCAGACATAAAATTGAAAACCTCATAAAAAAAGAAGAAAAGTCCCAGAAAAGAAATAGACTCAAATGTGGTCTGCTTATAAATATTCATAGGGAAAAATGGGATCACATCACTTAGCCCACTCCTAAGGGAACCCTCAATGCTAACGAACTCTTGCAGCACATGTTAGCAATAATGGGTTTCCTTATTCTACAAGACAAAAACAGGATCTCGGGCCAACATGGTGGCTCAAGTAACCAGCCTCAGCAGGCTGCCTTGGAGATTCCAATTTCACTTGAATTCTTGCCACTTTCAGCTTGGCTGATGATTTCAACTCTTTTACTGAAACGGAAAGGTAAAGCTGTTCAGTGCGGTGTGTGGCATTCAGCTGCACATCTTCCATTCATACAGATAAGTGTTGTCCAGCTCCCTATTTCTATGAAGTTTTAATGGTTCCTCCTTTAAGGAGTTTTCTCCTAACAGGTGCTTGAGGTGTCTCCCTGTTGCAGCCTGGTCCTCAGTTATTCTCTTTGCTCTAGGCCCTGGTGGTCTGAGCATTGCCCACACTACCAGTGAAACTCTGACACAGCCCTTTTCTCAAGTCCAGATGTGCCTCAAGTCTGTTCACACACAGATGCACGTTCAAGGACAAGCTTACACTGACTTGTATGCCCTGCGAATGCTGAGCCCAAGCACACTCATCACCAAGCTCTCGTTCATGCCATCTGGGTACATCAAGCATTAGCAGGACGGAGTGTGCTCCGCTCCAGTCTGCCGCCAGATACTAAGAGTTCATTTCTCCCCATGCACGTTGTCGAAGCTTGGCAGAAAGCAAGGCAGACAGCAATAGGGCTTGCTGTGTATGCTTGCTTCCCTGCTCTCTGCGTAGACCTACCACCTATTTCTTGTCTGTTTTCATGAGTTTTTTTGCACTGTTGAGTATGTTGAGTGGACAGAATAGCTCAGCTCTGTTTGCTTGCTCTTGCTGGCTGCTCATTGCTCACCCGCCTGGTGGGTAACAGGAGCAGTGGTCCCGCAAAGGGGACTTTCTCTATGTTCACCTGTTGGGGAGCAGCACAGCTCCATATGCATATTCCTTCCCTGTATGGGAATGCAGGTGAGCTCCAATATCACCATAAGTGTTGCCAGTTTTTGCTTGGAAAACACATTGTTCAGTCTGAAAATTTCCAGGCTTATCCTCTAGCTTGACAGCTAGCTTTAGGAAATTTAAGTAAAATCAGATAGAGCATCCTTTAATTGGATGAAGAACTGAAAAGGACCATGATTGTACCTACACAGAGGCATGCCTTCTGCTTCTAACCAGCCTTTTATAAGACACAGCCATAACAAAAATTGACCTGAGCAGAGTGATAAAGACTTGAAACTTTTGTCCATATTACTATGACTAGACCAAAGCATTTGCTTTTAGACATTGCACATCCTTGGATGCATGCCAATTTACCTCACTGGGGAGACTAAACCATGATTGGTAATATGATTTGGTGAGAGATACCACAAGATTTAGCCATGAAAGAAATCTGGCCAAACTAGATCTCTATCAGTGCTTCCCTTCCCTTCCCTTCCCTTCCCTTCCCTTCCCTTCCCTTCCCTTCCCTTCCCTTCCCTTCCCTTCCCTTCCCTTCCCTTCCCTTCCCTTCCCTTCCCTTCCCTTCCCTTCCCTTCCCTTCCCTTCCCTTCCCTTCCCTTCCCTTCCCTTCCCTTCCCTTCCCTTCCCTTCCCTTCCCTTCCCTTCCCTTCCCTTCCCTTCCCTTCCCTTCCCTTCCCTTCCCTTCCCTTCCCTTCTGTGAGGGGAGTGTGGGAGTGGGTGTGGAGCAGATCGCCTCTGTGTGGTGACTAAAAGGGTGTGTGTATGAAATGTATTGTATATATTTTGGCGGGGGGGGTGGGAAGTTAGCAATCTTGTTAACCCAGTGACTAGTCTGCTTTAGATATCTGTGAATACCCGAGTCCAAAATTCTCTCACAATCCCTCTAAAGAGAAAAGTGGCAACAGATAACCCTTTTAGTATTTCGTTTCTTATAAGACTGCCAGGAAGCTCTTTGAATAGTTCTGTCTGGTTTTAGCACCTGATATTTGAAGCTGTAACCAGGGCATTGAGTTCAAGCACAACTTGAACAATTTTCAAAGGCTTATCCAGGCTTACAACATAACACAGTCATTGCTCCAAAAACTCTTTCATTAAATCAGCCTGTCTTTCTCCCAATTAGGGTAAAATCCTGAACAGAAAAGGATGCTGTCCTATTTGCACTGAAAGTAAGTCCTTTCTTCATTCTATAAATTCTTTTTTATTCTTTCAGAGAAAATAAATATAAGTATGTTTGCTTTTCTGCCTTCTTTTTAAAGGGGGCTGAAGGGCAAGTGATTATTGCTGGCCACAGATTTTACCTCCTATGTAATTGTAAATTTAAAATAAAATGCCTGGGTATTTTATTTTTATTTTATTTCCTTTTTTCGAAATGACACTATTTTCGTCAAATCTGAGGTGCTGCTTTTTGAAGGATGTAGCTGGCCTGTGAAATTTGTAGGTAATAAAACAAGCAATTTAATAGAGTTGTAACTTTTAGGTCTGGGTACCTTTTATACCTGTAAAAAATGGCCCAGGTATGTGTATGTATAATCCAACACAGATGATTTGTGAGAGTTAAAGAAAGGTGTGCAGAAATCTGAGACCCAGTCTGGGACAGCAGTGGAAAGTACAATAGAAAGCTGTCCTTCAGCCATAACCTTTTTATCCCTTTACTCTTCACTTCAGGAATGATCATCCTATGATATTATTTGTGTTCTCTCCTAGTCAGCAAACACACAAAGACTTATCTTTAAGCTTGTCCTATTGAAGCCAGCAGGGAGACCTATCTTCACTGAAGTTAACAGGATATAGTTACATATTTCCTTCACAACATGTTTAAGTATTTTACCAAATACAAACAGACTGCTAAAATGGGGTTTTATGATTTATAGGAAGGCTTCAGAGAGAAGGAACAGGTTTTTAAGGAGAGTGTTAACTATTTTTTTCTCTAAAATCAAATTGGTTTTGCTGATCAACTCAATTCTGGTTGTGCTTGGTTTGCACAAACTCCATATGTGAAATACCTGCTTTTCCACTCCGCAGCTCAATTGTTTTGTAATGTAACATTTTGAAAAAATAAATCTAGTTTATGAGTCTTTCAGTATCAAAATGAAAATGCAAGTGGGAACCTCAAAAACACTTGAAATAATACAGAGCAGAGGGAGAAATTAAAAAGGATTCAACTGACCAACAATTGATTTCATGTCAGCTCAGTTTCAAGGTAGATGAGGTTTGCGTAGACCTCTGCTCAAACATGACATGTCATTAGTGTAATGAATTTACTGATCTCCGTCTTGCCTCTGTTCTCATGTTTCAATCTCATTTAACCTTTCTCATGTATTCACTTGTAACATGAGAGGGGGGAGGAACAGAATGGGACCAGCCATTCTCTCAAGGCATTGGAGACCCTCTACTGTAGGGGGTTAAAAAGAAGAGAGTACAGTGACTCCTTCAGCAATGCTGCCAGGGAATGATGACTTGTGATAAATGTTTCATGGGAGAAGGAGGCAATAAATAGATTTCTTCAAAGTAAAAAATAACTCATCTAGGAACCAGGTTGCTGAAAGAGTCAGAACTTCGTGGTGAGATAAGAAGGGAATGGTTATGACTCTAACACACGTGAAAGCAAGGGCAGGCCATTGTTGCTTGTCCTCCTGCCAATGCAGATCTGTAAAAAAACTGACTTCATCTTCCCAGTAACCTCCTTCTAGGTGCGGGCAGGCTGCTCTTAGGTGTCCTTGAAGCCTTTAGAATAAACAACCTTATTCCCTTGGCCTTTTCTTTTGGATCCTGTCTGCATTGCAGTGGCTGTACATGCAGCTGGGAGGCTCAAAGCCCTGGCCCACAGTGGTGTGTTTTTCTGTTTCACATGAAACAGAGGGGTGTTTTGCTATGGACCCATTTAGTATTTGGAGGAGAGCTGATGCTAAGCTGATTCTAAACTTCTATGATTAATAGGCCATTCCCATCTTTTATCAGGTAACGTAATCAAAGAACCTAAATACCCACTGCCATAGAGCAGTGGTGGCCATTAGTGTTTTAACAGTTGCCATTTGCAAGGAACTACTTCCACCTTTGAGCCAGAAGTGCTGTAAATCTCATCAAGACATAAGACAAGCAAAAGGCATGAGGATTTCAGTGATGATTGCTATCTCAGATAGTAGTTAGAAACTTTGTTAATTCAGCTAATTTCTGGTGAGATAAGATGTACATGCACAGCCCTTTCACTCACCCACCCACTCATGTTGATCCTCTCGCCACATATTAACACACCAGACATTTCTGGCGGTCGAGCAGATATTAATTTTCCAAAGTAAAAACAACATAGGAGGTACAAGAACGTACTGTACACAGGAGAGCTTTCAGTACAGTTTAAATGCAGCCAATTTCTATGAAGTGGATCAAAAACAGTCACGTTGTTAAAGGATACACTTTAGACAGAAAAAAAACAATCAAAGGATTATTTTCAAAGCAGTTTGTTGCAGAGAGAAAAAGTACCTCATCTGCAAAAGGGCTGGAGAGTCTCTTTTGTCTACTGTTGCTGAAGTTAACTATGGTTAGTTTTGGCATGTTGCTGTTTAAGGTCCATGGCTGGTGTACAGTTATCACTAATAAAACACAGTGGTCATACCAGTGGAAAATTCAACAGTTTAGTTTATCCTGCTGTAAAAATGTAATGAAATGTACTCTTTTGGGCTTGATTTAGAAAAATCACCACTGACGTCAGTTCCATAAATTAGTAATCCTATGTTAGACCAAGGTCATTTTCCTATTAAAAAAAGAAAACACTAAACCTGAGTTCAAATAACACTGACAGACTGCTCTCAACTCCAGGCGAAGATGGGAATTTGCAGTGGGGGTTAAATCTTAGTTCTTGACATAGAAGAATTGATAGGCCTTTCTGAAATTACAGCATGCAGTAAGAAAGCTTTCTACTGCAACTATGTAAATATACTTTAATAATGATCAATAATCCTAACACAGTCTTACCCAAGTCATTGTGAGGTTTTATGGGTGAATTTTTTTCAAAGTGGACAGCAGTCATCTAGGTGTAGCAATACACGTGATTAATTTTGCAGTAAAGGTGTCTTTTGGGGCAGAAAATTTAATTCATCACAAATCATTCTGCAGGTTTTAAAATTGACTAAATGACCAAGGGAGTTAACCAAATGCAAGGGCATTTGAACCCAGCCTTAGGAATAGGAGGTTGGTACTTTCTACTGTTTCTGTGTCCTTTTAATGTGTTTTTTATAGAAATACTGAAAAATGCTGACTCTTCAAAGCAAAGGAAAAAAAAGGAAGAAAAAAGGTGGGATTATGCATTGTAGATAGCTGTGAGGGCAGAGTGTGGGACTGAAGGATCACATAGGCCTCTGCTGGTCTCATTTCTTCTGTTATTTCCTTGCTGTGGGGAAATAACAAAAAGACTGCAATTGTTTATTCATACTGGAATGCTGTTCGTGATTTACCTCCTCAGCTATTTCAGCCATGATGGTCTACTGTATAAATATGTATTTGGACAAATTGGAATAGCTGTTTTATTTATGAAATAGACCATAAAGACTCCTGTGGAGTTTTTGACACCACACCTTGTAATGTGTATGATATCAAGCTGCACTATGCAGCAGTTATGAGGAAAGTACTCTATGGCTATGCATTTTTTTACAGAAAAGCTAATGAAATTCTATTATGCGTGTTCTGTAGCTAGTTTTCAAAAGTTAATAATGTGTTCTGTTTGATTTAGGGCTTAATTCAGCATATGGGCTAATTGCATTCAAAGTCTCATTTTATTTTTAAAAAGCTGAGATCTTTTTGAATTACAGATGTGCAACCAGAACACCCTTAACTGGTAAACTTGTATTTTTTCCTCTCTCTCCTTACTTAGAAAGTGTCCAAACCAATTTTAGTTATAATTTAAAGTGTATTTTTCTTGGCCACTCTTAACTAGCTACAAGCCCAGAAGAGTGTGACCAGACATCTGGACATCTTGGACTTCAATTGACTGCTCTGATCTCCTGAAAAAATAAAACAAGCTATTCCACGAGCACCAGAGCTAACAAAGCCTGGTTTCCTATGGATTTGTGTCCCATTTCCTTTATATCCCAACAAATAATAAACCCAGCTAGAGACAATATATCCTGTGGCTGCTCTGGTGCACTAATTGCCCAGCCAATATGCTCACGCTTTCTAGCTGGTCAGGATGTGTGTGCGAACTGTCTTTCTGGCCTCCACCAAGCAGTATGTATATATATATATTACCTTTCTAGATGGTTTAAATACTGTCTCGGGAGTGGGGGGCATTGGGTGGGAGGCAGAAAGGTACTTTGTGACAACCACTTATTTCAATAAGTGGTTTTTACCTTTGCTCAGCATACTACTACTAGAAAGTCTTTCAGACTTTTAGACTTTTATCCCTCTGTTTTGGCTAAAACAGGTTGTGATTTCATAAACCTTTTTTTTTTTTTTCCCCTCCTTACGAGAGTACATTCAAACTTAAGGAATGCTAAAATGTTCTTTTCTTTGTTATTGCTTTTTCAGCTTCATTTTTCGTACAGATAAATTTGTTTTCAAAAATGGTGCTCCTTGGCCACAGTTACCTTCCCCATTACCTTTTCTTATTTCATTTGAAGTGGATGCATGACTTGTAAATGCAAGGGAAGCGTGCCAAGAGTTCTATAGTATTCATTTTATAAGCTAAAGAAAATTATTATTAGTTTGCAAGTAAGCTGTAGAACCTTAGGTAGGAGCTGAGCAAACTGCATGAATCATGCATGTAGTTTAAGACTGTCAAATGTAAAAGCGTGAAGTCCACATTTAGTTGCCTAAAAAACAAATGTGAAAACTGCTGCGCTCCCAGAAGCCTTTGTGTAAGCCAGAAGATTTGAATACTGATTTGGGAGCCTAACTGCAGGATTTCCAAAAGAGGTTTAGTGGTGTTTGCAGCCAGTTCCCAATAATGTTTAATCAGAGTTGAGTGCCTAAGGTACTTTGAGAATTGCAGCCTCCTGAACATAGGTCTGGGGCTCTCCTTTGAAAAATCCGTGTTTTTCAGGGACTGAGAAGGAATTGGTATATTTGCCTTCATGTGCATGTGTAGATGAACAAAAGAAGAACTCAAAGGTCATGAATGACAGGTTCAAAACAAGCAAGAGGCAATGGTCTTTCATGTACTTTGCCCAAGGATGTTGTGGATGCTAGAAACATTTTTGGATTCAAGGGTAGACTGGACACACTCGCAGAAAATAAGTCTATCAAAGGTTGCTAAATAAAGAGAAACCATGTCTAGCTCAGGAAATCCCTAAGTTGAAAATAGATGGAGGCTAGCAGAGTCTTAGGGGAAGTATTTTGTATATTGTATGTAATTGTCCTTTTTAAACTCCACCAACAGCTGATAGAGACAAGAAGTATCCGCAACGAGCTGGGAACAATTTACTGTAGGTCATCCATGACCCTATGCCTTGCTAGCACAAGCTAGCAAAATTCATATGCCAGTGGTCTGGGGAACTTGGCTTTGGCAATGCAGCAACACTTCTCCATTATGTCCAAATAGAGGTGCAAGTCACACACAATCCTAATAGAGAACTGGTGCTTCCAATAGATTTCAAAAACAGTCAAGAAGGAAGACTTGTTTGTTTCAGAAGCGGAAAGAAAAAGGGGGGGAAGGCGGGAAAGGAAGCAAACCATAAAATGTTATGTGATTGAAACTCTCCCAAAAGGGAATAAACAGCAGCCCAAAATCTAAAAATGGCAGGAACTCTTTTCATGTTGCCTGTCTTTTGCAGTCTTGTTACACCCAGTATTTAAGGTTTATTTCCAGGCCAACCAGTTCTTCTCACTGGCAGTGCCTTAGTCATCACACACTCTCTTGCAGGGTGTGGATTTTTTTTTTCTTACACCCACGATTTTAGCAAACCTTTCAAGAATGTTTTACACAGTGATATCAGAGAATCAATTATTTGGGCTGGTTTTAGGTAGATTTTCCTTCCCCCATTTCCTTGGTTATTAAAGAAAACAGTGAAGTTTGGATCAGACATTCAGCTATCCAGTCCAAAATATATTCTTTTTTATTTTAACTGCATTGCATCAAGTTGACATATGATGTGACACGATGTAACATAACATAAAACAACATTACTGTGCATAACACATTGGAAATTAAAAATAAATATTTCCTTTGGATCCCATTGGTACTATCAATTTTACTTGCATATCTCTGAATTATGTTTGGTCCTCTTATGCCTTGCCTCTTAGCTCCTTGCTTAGGTGAAGAACCAGCCTCTGCCTCCCAATATGTTAGTTAGTGACGTGTATAATATGTCTATGTTCTTGGCCTCTAGAAAGGCAGACAAAAACCAGTTCTCTCCTCTGAAATCTTCACTGAGCAGGTAACAAAAATGTATCTCAATATTCATCATGAGGGTTATTACATACGTACATAAGGAAATCAGAAACATGTTAGTATGATTTAGTAATGGTAAAGTCAGATGGTCTCCATGTAAAATATACAGATTTTTTTTCCCATTGGTAAAAATCACATTGGTGATTAAAAATAATCTGGTTCCTTCCAATTTGTGGAGAATCAATTAACCTTTTTACGGACTGTGGAAAACAGTTAATAATATCTTCATTGTTATCAAGGAGAAAATGAGACTCTTAGAATTGCACATTTTTAAAAGCACTCTCTTAAGCGTCTTGCTTTTTGAGCTCTGCTAGAAGTCCATTGTGCCTGATTTCCAGAGGTGTTGATCAAGTGTAGTTCATTTTGACCTTCTAATGGAACTGTCAACTTGATGTCCTTGAGAAATCAAAACTTTTGGTCCCTATTTGCCCAACGTAGTAAACAGGCATAATAATGGTGCCAAGACTAGTTTCTGGCTTAGCTAAAGAAGCATGCATGTGGCAAGTTAGGGGTAAAGAACAAATCTCCCAGGTACCAGCTTGGTAATGAGACTGCACCATGCAGCAAGGGGAACTAGGCTTAGATTTCAGGAAGACCTTGCTCACAGTGAGGAGAGCTGAGCACTGGAACAGGTTGCCAGATGCAGCTGTGTAGTTGGTGTTACTACTGCTTTTTAAGAGCAGGTCAGATAAACGTCTGTCAGGAATAACATCGGTACAGGTGATTCTGCATTACAGCCAGAGAAGGAAAAGGTTATGTCTCCTGGGGTCCCCTTTAGCCTCATTCTCTGCATCTCCATGTAGATATCCTTGGATACTCTTTAACAACAGCTAGAAAAACACCAGAAATGTCATATCTGCTTTAACATAGCACTCTGCCTAGGCCAAAAAACCTTGCTGAGAAAGGTGTATTGCATAGTCAGAGTTGTATTGCACTCCATGGCAGAAATTCCCTTCCTGTTCTCTATAACATCCATGTTCCCTTCTTTTTTGTGGGTTTGAATTTGCTTTATTTTAGCTGCCTTTTCAAGTGAGCCATTGTTAGTTGGATAATTTTTTTTTTTTCAGTGAATAAATTGTATTCTCTGTTACTCTCCCCTCCTTTGTTGGGTTTTGGTTTTTCTTTTTTTTTTTTTTTTTTGATTGATGCTGTTCACAGCTCTCTGATTACTGAGTCAAATTTTGTTACTGCGCCAAGCCCTCCTCCTGAAACAGGCGTCATCTTTCAAAAGCAGCCTCAGCCCATGGGTATCCAGCTGGCAGTAGCAGTGTGCATTTCTCTGCCTTGAGACTTCTTCTTCCAGGAACAGCAGCAATGTGATGTGGTTAGGACCTATTGTTATACCAGAAGGCTGCAATGCAAATAAGTTTGCTGCTCTCTTTGATTGTGAAGCAATTCAATCAATTGCTGGGTAGCTGCAGGGTAACTCAGCATCATTGACACGAGCATGGAAATGTTCTGCCTTTGAGCTGCGGCTTCTCTAACCAGTGTATGGCTGCAAACATCAATAAGAAATCTCCCTCTGTTTGTAATGAAGCAAATAACTGGTAGAGGTATCATGCCGTTAGTCAGTCATTGCATCATGTTAGTCACGTACTACTGGCTTTTAGTGAGTAGCATAGTAAAAATAGCTATACAAGTCAGTTGTGTATAAACAACATATATGATACCTTGTAACACTAAATAAAGATACTGGTTCTATATATAATTTGAGGAAAAAAAACCCAATAAACATAAATATACATATTTTATAAATGTATAATATTTATAAGTATGTCTATGTATAATACGGGCAGAACCAGGTCATGCTGAAGTGATCTGATGGCTTTTAATTTCAGGGGATCACCCTTGCCTAACTGGGGACATTTAAATTAGCCTCAAAAGTATACATGCGATATTTTGAATTCTGCTTTTGTTAGTGGGTTAGGCTTTACTCCTACAACACGACTTAAGGGTGGGAGCTCATGCCAGCCACATTTAACTGTCTGAGAGGAATATCTGTAGTCTTAGATACTTGTTTGCACTCCCACAGTTGGCAGCAGAGGGACAAGCTCCTCCAGAGAGTAATTCTCTATATATTAAAAGAGATTTCTAAAACTGGTGAGATGGAAGATTTTCTAGTCATGTCTGTTTCTCTCTGTCAGTGAAAGGGAGACTGGATGAATTGATTGGACCAGACATTTCAAGTTTGGAAAGCTGAAGCTAGGTGGGAAGGCTTCCATCACACATCTCCAGAGACATGTGGGCTCTGCAAGCTCAGGGCTCTTCTTGCGCTGGTATCATGAGTGGGGCTTCTATTTTCTGGAAATGAAATAATTTGAACAATTGCACAGGCATTGTAATAATCTAGGCTGTTCAGGCAGTATGTTATGTTTGAGGGAAAAACACATAGGTTGGAAGATGTGCCTTTGGTTCCTAGCTGCAGGTTAGTCTTCCTATGCTGCCCCAAGGATCAATTGGCCTTTAGTTCCTAGCAGCTTTGAGAAAGACTTCTACTAAATCCATGAAGCTTCTGTTTCTCAAAAACATATATTCCTAGTGGGCATCAGCCAAATCTGCTCCGTAGGGCAGACAAATTAGGTGTGAGAGCGGCATCCTCTAAGTTCTTATCAACTGTCTTTTTTTTTTCAAAATTTGATTGATCCTGATATGGCACTTTTGTTTCTCACTCACCTGCAGAGCCTGGAGTTTGCACTGTATTTGGAGACCCTCACTACAACACTTTTGATGGACGGACATTTAACTTTCAGGGAACATGTCAGTACGTTTTGACGAAAGACTGCTCCTCCTCTGCCTCGCCCTTCCAGGTGCTGGTAAAAAACGATGCCCGTCGGACCCGTTCTTTCTCCTGGACAAAGTCAGTGGACCTTGTGTTGGGCAGGAGCACTATCAGCCTCCAGCAGCACCTCACAGTGAAGTGGAATGGGACACGCATCTCACTTCCTTGCGAGACACCACAATTTCAGATCGATTTGGATGGTTATTTGCTGAAAGTGACAACCAAAGCAGGTAGGGCAAGTGTGTGTGTGTGTGTGTGTGTCTTTTCTCCCTGAAGAACTTCTCAAGTGCAACATGAACAACAGTCAGTAAAAAAGCATGATAGCAATAATAGATGTAGTTATAACTCTTTAGAGATCTGAGGAACCCAAAGTGCTTTCAAAACCCCTGCAGCCCATAGCGGACAGAGATCCCAGCTGTGAGTTTGAGGTCTTTGCAGAACATTTGCTAAGCTATGTTTCATTCCGCAGCTGACAATTAACTGCCTGCATAGATGAATGTGCCGTGGTTTTCACTTCCAGTAACTTAGAAGTGGCTTATGCAGAGTCATTGTTTGGTACTTATAGATAAGAACAGAGAGGAGATCAGTTCCTAAAGAAAACAGTCAGTTTTTTTCCCAGTTGCAGCCAACAATAGACATGACAATGTAAGTCAGCAATTATATAAAATCATAGTTACTAATGACTGGAATGCATTCAAGATGTCAAATAATGGAAACATTTCACTGGGGCTACCCAGCGAAATGGAGGTCCTGGCTTGAAAAGCAAAGCCTAATTTGCTCTTCAATGCCATCTTGTTGGGTTTGCTTTGTGCTCGAGTGAGAGTTTGTCTGCTAGGAACAGAAAGTCTGCAGCACCAGAAGCAAAAGGAAATAAGAAATATCAGAGAATCTAGTAAATTATTTGTAGAAACAGAGAGGGGAGATAGAAGACTCTTGGAAAATACATTAATTGTCAAAATACCAAACCAGAGGACTTACATCTGTTTTGATAAACTGTTCTGAAACTATAGTATCCTTGCATAGATAAATACTGAGGGGAAGTTTAAATTTTTCTCATTAGCATGTGTTAGGTACTACTGTAGTCCTGAGAGATTTCACTTACACAGTGAAGCACTGTTTCAGTGAGAATACTATTTACTGTTAATTCAATTAAATGCCATGTGAAAGCAGTGAAACCAATCTTTCTTATGGAGTGATATGGTCACAAGCGTGACGCATAGTCATACTCATTATCTAGCATCATATTTTTTCAAGGGGGACACTAGCACCCACTGTTGAGCTGAGCATTTAGACACCTGTTCATATAACCTCTGGAAATGTAAGTCTGCATAATGTGGATCCCAGCTCTGGGCTCATTCCTCAAAGTGGCAATGCAGATTTTTGTGGCTGTCTGTAAAATGCACACAAGTTGACCATTATTCACAACTTTTAATTAAAAGCATCTTGAGGGTTTCTCTTTGCAGCCAGCTGAACGCTATGAATTCTGGAGATGTGGATTTCATTAGCCAACCACAGGCTAAGGAAAGGTTTTCAATTGAAGATGAATGACAGCTAATCCTGCTGCTATTCCATTTGTCTCTGGTGCAAGCCTAGTAAATGACTACACACATCCTTGTCCATGTGTTGGCAGAGGGAGTGCAAACATGGCGTATGACAACATACCAAACAGGGTGTAATCACTGCAAATTATAGCCTAGATAATTCCTCCTCTTAATGGAGCAGGATCAGGTTTCTCTTGCTGAGTGCAGCACGATGGGCCAAGTCCTCCTTTCCTCAGCACATAAGGCCTGGAAAGAGGCAGAACAGCATGGCTCCATTTTGCTGGGAAAGGACAAGCAGCAGAGGGGCTGTAGAAAACAGGAATGTGCTGAGTAGAACTGGTTTAAAGACGAACTTTGTTCCACAGGAAATTCCGAATGCTGGGGGAAAAGAAATGGAGAATTTTCTCTGTTTCAGAATGAAACATGGATTTTTTTAAAAAAATATGTTTTCCCAGTGTAGGGTGAGAAGAAGTTGGGGAAGGAGGCAGTAGTGAAGAATAAGCAAAATCGCTGCACTAGAAGCAAAATCTGAAGTAAATCTGGGCTGGGAAATACAGGGTCTGGTGCTTACAGATCAACCAGCATTGCCACGGCTTTTAGTTTTATTTTTACAGAGCTGGGAGCTGAGCCCTGGATAAAACAGGGGAGCCCAAAGCTTCAGGAAACCTTGTGGTCCCTGGCTACAGGGTGATCTGCATGGCAGGGCTGTCCTGGAGTTGCATACCCTGAGAGCCTAGGTTTCCAGGCAGCCCACCAGGCGAGCTGGCAGGAAACCAGCTTGGGGCCTTGCCTGTGCTGTGCTGGAAGTTCATTGAATCCGATATGTCTCCCTGAAGCATTTCAGTTCTGATGAACTGGCATTTTCCAGTGAAAAACCTGTTTTGTTGCTAAATTCCTCACTAGCTGTAGCCCTGGATGCCATGCAGCAGCAATATTGGCAACCTGCACTTGCAGGTGCTTCACCGTGGGTGTGGTTGGGATGGTGCTGCATCCTTGTCGAAAATTTGTGTGTTAAAAAGATGAGAGAGCAGAGAGTGACAGGGCTGGTGTTACTTATCTGCATGAGCATTTTTTGTTGTTGTTGTTTCTGTGCTCTTTTGCATGAAGCTGCCTTGATGAGGTTTTTCTCTAGCATGTTGGTACCAAATCTTTAGGGAAGAGCGGTCTGCCACTTCTCGAGGATACCTTTGCCATGAAAAATCATGCAGAACAATCGATGGGAGTTCCCAGCATGGGGAACTCAGTATGTGATGTGCATAAATCCAGAAGGATTTTTTAAAATGCAATAGAGCACATAGTGTCCCAAGTCAAGAAATCAAGTAATAAGTTGGTTAAGCATCCTTCAAAGAAAGGGGAAAACTGGAAAACCTTAAAAAGTAACTCAGAGAATATTGCTTTTCTGCACATCCCCAGATGGGACAGATGTTGCATCCTTTGGCTTCATGTCTCTTGAATTCCAATCCTTGTCCAAGTAAATGGGAAACTCATCCATTTTGGGGTGGAGCAAAAGGGGGGCAGAGGCACCAAGAAACTCTTCCAAACCATTTATGTCTGCCAAGGAGATCATTTCAAACATAGCTCGATAGAATAAACCTGTCTGTCACAGCGCTTGTTGGTTTACAGAAAACAAATATATTTTCTCCTTGTGAACAAAAAAAAGGCATTCACTTCACAGTGCGATCAGGCCCCAACAAAGTTATGCCTGTAGGAGTAAATACCCTTCCTCATTAACCCAAAGGGGACTAAGCTTTGTTATGGACAGAAACCTTTAGTCTGTTCATCAAAACTACAAATTATCCTTCCATCTGAGCAATTACAACAGAATATAGTGTAATTGCACAATACCCAGCTAGATGAAAGTACATCCTTTCATAGTAGTTAAACTGTGAGTCTCTTCAATTAAATCCAAGAACCAGAGCAGGAATCTCTGTCTTTAAAAATGTTCATTTTTATACGCTGAGATGAAAAGTCATACATTTTTGTTATTCTTGTCCTCATACCTAGAGTTCACAGAGCAACAAGTACCAAGTAGATTAACTTGAATCTGATAAACGACACACAAATATTTGGGATAATTTTATAGTTAACCTCTTGTAATTAAGTGAGTGGTTTCTCTGAAAGTCAGTGAGTCTTGGCTCACAAAAAGCTGTAAAAAGAAAATTAAGACAGAGTCATTAACCAGTCTTTTGTGACTCTGCTTAGAGTCAGCAGCTTCTGAGGGAGCTTGTTTGAGGAAGAAGTTGAACATCGCCTTAAAATCTGTAGCTATTTTCTGAAGAGAACTGTCTGAGAATTTAGATCTTGATGCTTCAAGCTTTGAGAAAGTTTATATGATTCCCAAGTCTGAAAAAAAATCTTAGTTTATAAGTTAGAGGCAAGGTTTTTCTAAATGCCAGCACAGCAGTATTAATCTGGTGTCTGCAAATCAAGCTATGTTTTGTTTTGTTCAGCGTTGTCAGAAGCAAAGACAGCTGGAATTTGAATTTATCCAGGAATGATAATGAATGAAGCAGCTTAAAAGGCAGCTTTCCTCCTTGCCACTGTGCTGGCTTCGTTAATAATTTTAGTCTTTTACAATTTTTCAGTTGATTGGGTGTGAAGTGCCTTTGGAGGAGGACACAGTGGCCCTACCCATGTTGGGTTTGTTGGATAATTTGAAGCTGCTTTCAGGCATAGTCAGCTCAGGACATATTTGTGCTATCATTGCTAACCTATAGTAATAAGAAAACATGATGCAATAGACTGTTGTGACCAGTGATGCAGAATTTTCTGCACAACCTTGCAGGTACATCATTCCCCAAACTCTTGGTGACACGATGTAAGCCAGACAAGCACGAGGACAGTATGTATCAATGGCAAAGCAGCTCTTCTATAGCCATAGTTGCTGTTTGAGCCTCACTCTGTTTGTCTGCGGTACAGATAGGAATTGTCACAGGAGACAATGGGATATGTTTCTAAAGGAAGGGTTCCAGCTTTGAACTGAGTCACTGGTATGTTAATTACTTACATGAGGATAGAGCAGGATTTCGATCACATAGTGTCAAGATTTACAAGAGGAAAGGGTGGTGGTGCTAAGCCAGTGCACATAGCAGATGTAGAAAGCTGGAGTGAAGCCCTGGTCCTGCACTGTGGAGTGATGCTGTTTGGTATTCTTGGCCAGGCAGGGAGAAGAGGGTGAAGTCTGGATTGTCCCATTTAAGAGCAGGTTCCTGTGTTCATCATTAGTTAACTAATGCACACAGGTACTTTATGGAAAGAAATCAATGTCAGAAAAATGGTTTGTGACCTTCAGATGCAGGGTTACTGCAGAGATGTGAGGTAGTAGCATTCATCAGGTATTGGAAATATTCTAATTAAAAGAAAGGCCATTTTTGGGTGAAAGTTAAGCAGCTTTCCCTTATGATATACGTATTTACTCCTCAAAGGATGGAATTCTTCTAACTTAAAATCACCCAGGTAAAAACTGGAAGTTTAGTTTCCACATGATGTCTGGGCCCTCTAGAGTATCACTGGAAACAGAAAGGCATTCATAAGGTAGTTTTTTCCCTTTAGATTAGATACCCAAGTTGTGACCCAGAGCTGCCATCGAAGAGGGGACCCAGACAGCTGACATAAACTAGACACCTAGCTTTTAGATGGGTCCAGACAGAGAAAATGGATTTCACCCACAGAAAGTGATTTTGACATACTAGAAATGCAAAACCTTACTGTAAAACGGATTGTTGCAGAGCAGTTACATCCCAGCCACTAGACGAAGGCTGGATGTTTAACATCATTCCTCAGTGTTGCTGACTTATGAAGATGACTTCAAAAAGCTGGTAATTAACATCTCTTGAATGAACAGTTTGAATCCAGTTCAGAATGCATGCTTATAACAGTTCTTTTTAACTCTATACCGCACGAAATAAGGTACTTGTATTGGAACAGTTGTATTCACCCAAAAGAGTGATCACTGTCAGCTTTGCAGGCAAGAAAAGCATATTTTCCACAAGGTGGTCACTGGTGGTGTTTCATGAGGCATGGACACCTTTGTATGTCCTGTGCAATGGTTGACAACGGCTGAAATTCTACCCCTCCTGCAAAATCAGCTAGAAGTTTGCTCTAGAAAATTCATTTAGCAGAATTTTGCAAGAGCCCTCTTCTGATGTTGAGAATAGTTCTGCCTTGGCTCCACATTTTTTAGGATAACCCCATTCATTAGCAAGGAGGAACAAAAATAAACATAGACAGGCGTGAATGTATGGTAATTGACTGTGATTTAAGAAACACTATACTTGCCAGAGGCACTTATTGGGAGGTATATAGAAATCTAACAATGTTATCAGAAGGAAGCCCATGGTTTTGTTTAGGTTCCCATGAACACTGTTTCACAAACGTAAGACATATTTTGTTATCCTCAATTTTTTCTTCTTCTTCTCCCTATTTATTTTTTTTTTTTTACATGTGTGTTTTTGTCTCATCTCTTTCTTAGGCTTGGAAATCTCATGGGATGGAGACAGTTTTGTGGAGGTCATGGCCGCGCCACATCTGAAAGGCAAACTCTGTGGTCTTTGTGGCAATTACAACGGGCACAAGCGAGATGACCTGATTGGGGGTGACGGAAATTTTAAGTTTGATGTGGATGACTTTGCTGAATCCTGGCGCGTGGAGTCCAATGAGTTCTGCAGCCGCCCACAGAAAAAACCCGTGCCCGAGCTCTGTCACGGGACAGTCAGGGTGAAACTCCGAGCTCATCGGGAATGCCAGAAGCTCAAAGCATGGGAGTTTCAGAGCTGCCATTCAACAGTGGATTATACCACATTTTATCGGTAAGTGTGGCTTGCTGCGGAGGGACATTGTAAGTTACTGTGCAAGGAGGAAAATCTGTACAATTGACCTAATTTCAGTAGCATTTGAGCACATGCTTTGAGCTGCTTTTGCTAAGAATTAATATATAGGCTTAGAGTTACGATATGATGAGCTTTTCTCAGTCAGGAATCAGAAGAAGATGGTCCTGAGCTAATAAAGACCCAAGCAGCCAACAGTGAGAAAGATAGGCAGGCTTGTGATCACCTAGAGAAAAAGTACTTTTGGAGACTGAGGAAGGGAGTTCAAATCATTTTGGTGAGCACTTTCTGATTTCAAAGTCAGCTGTAGTTGAGGCTGGCTTTAATTGCTGTTTCTTGTGGTCCAGAGAAGTGTGTCTTCACAGAAACATTTCAAAAATGACTTTATTAAAGCAGGGATACTAAATATTACTAGTACCTCTTGGATGACGTAGTTTGTGGGTTGAGAGTTTGAAAGGAGAGAGTTAACAAAAAGTTCAGTGCATGCCCATCCTGCCCTGGGAGCAAAGGCAGGCAGATGAGGATCTAGAAGCCTTGTGTGAGTGCATTATTTAAGATTTTTTTATCTTTAAAATGCTTCCAGCCTAAACCACAGAGACATCATTTCTGTTCTTTAATTGGCATGAGTTTATTTGCCCCTTATTCAGTAAATAAAATTGGCTTTTCTTGTGATTGCCTGACATAAAAGACAAAAGCAAGCTGAGTCAGAGTTGTATGTTGGTGGATAGAGCTGCCTGATCTCTGTGCTCCCAGCTTTCTCCACTTGCACACATCTGCTGAACTATTGAGCTTACTAAGAAAAGCTTTCTAAAATGACTCAATTTCCCTTATGAATTGCTTTCCCTCTTCTTTTATAATGAGACAGAAAGACTTTTATCTACCCCAGCAGAATATGTCTGGGACTCGGAAATGCTAGAAGAAGATACACAACTTGGCTTGTAGTCCATATGCTTATGCATTTAGTTTGCTATAAAGTATCCCTGTACTTGGAGCCTGGCAAAGAGTGAAGATTATATTGTGTGCAGGTTATAATACTTTATCTTTTCCAATGGCTGGAGATACAGCAGAGAGCACTAGAGATACACACACATGCACATGGGGTCTGTTGAATGCATTTCAGCAACATTCCCAGCTCACTTCCATCGTCCTCTAAAGGTAAGTGATGACAATCCGAATGGAAAACAGGCACAGAGAGATTTGTTTCATTTTGCAGTGGATTTTTTGTCCCTTTTTTTAAAGTAGCTCATGATTAATTTAGTGCAATACACTTCCTGACACCACAGCAGAAAATGATTTATATTTTGGCTACAGCAGCCAGAAAAAAAAAATTCTCTACATGCTTGCACACAAGAATTACCATAGAGCATTTCTGTTCCTTTAAAATGAAGCCTTCTATTTGTGCTGAAAAGACAATGAAATCAAACAAGAATTTAATTTTATTATGTTCTTTTGTTGAAAAGTCTATTTTTCCCTAAGGAAGGTTTATGTTGAAATGACCATCATATTCTGTCAGAGGTAGCTGTTTGTTTCCTTCCATGTAAATGTTGCCAGCTGTTAGAATGCTCAGCTCCCAAGACAGGAATCAAGGATAAGTTTAAATTAAAATTAAATAATGCCATTTAGTAGAATGCTACTTCTTGTTAGAAACTGACAAAGTTATAGCAAGCAATTTATTAAATGACCATGGCCATTTCTCATACTAGGAAATTCCCACAAGGAAGTAATGATTATAGGACATACATTCAAGAAAGTTTTGGGAAACTTTCTAACATAAATCTTTGCATATATAGATATGTCCATGCATGTGTGTCTATGTTTGTGTACATAAATATAAGTACTTAAGAGATTTGCATTTTTCACTTTTTTTTTTTTTTTTTTTCAAATAAGCCATTGCTGGTGATGTACTTTTGCAAAAAAAAAAAATTAAATTACAATTAAAATAAATTTAAATTAACATTTACAGCTTTTTACTGAGGTCTTTTAGAAAAGCATATTTAGTCAATATTTTCTAATTTCAGGCTAAGTTTAATGAAAAAATTCCCAGTTTTGCTTTTTTGACTATGAACAAGCTCTTAGCAGTAAGAAAAGAGAGACAATGGTAGGGTCAGGATCTTTCATTTTTCTATTAATCTCCTCTTTGAATTGAAAAGCTTCTCAGTTTTCTCCCTCCAACATTACGTATTGTGGAATTTTTCCGTTTGAAATACTGCATTCTCATGAGTTAACGTTTCTGAGTCATTCTTCCCTGTATTATCAACATGGCCTCATTTTCATTATATTGCGCTGGTAGTGAGCTGCTGTTAATAAGAATCCTCAGAAACAGAAATAAACTCAGCAGGAACATTACAAATTAGGGTGTGTTTTCTCCAAATACCCAAAAAAGCAGCGGATAATGCATTGCAAACCTTTGTCTGACATTGTGTTACTGGGGAGATGCGTGTGAAGAAGTCTCAAATTCATTTTAAGTCTCATTCTTGCAGCTCTAGTTTCTGCTTTCGTTAGCCATCCAAAAAACATATACAGCAAGATTGTCATGATTGTTAGGTGAATATGGTTAATGTTTTAAAGAGCAGAGATACAGTTGCAAGGTTGTGGGGTAAAGAACCTGTGACACCTTAGGAGCTTGTCCTTAATCCTTTTCTTTTTAAATATTGTGACTTTGGTGACTTGTGTTTCTCTGCAAAGCGCATGGTAGAGTAAAGCACAATATAAGTGTACAAGAAAGGACTTTGAAATAGTCCAGACTGCACATTAACAATTTTAGCTTCTAATTTTATACCACTCTTTTAATTCGTTGTTTTGTAACTAGACATCTTTTATGAGCTTTGAATTATGGTTTGTTTTGTTTAGTTTTGGTTTGGTATTTTTTTGTTTGTCTTCAATGCATTGCTAGTTGTTCAGTATTCATGAGTAATACTCTAAAAATAACCCTTAGGGTTGAATTTTATGGAGGCAACTTCATTAAGCAGGGAAACAATTTTCGATTTCCAGGAGATTTTGGTAGAGTCTGGTTGAAGAAGAGATTAGCAGTGACAGTCATCACCATTGCCACTTGTCTATTTTGTTATTTTAATATGGCTAAACATCCTGGATTAGTCTTTACCGAAAAAGAAACAGTTACAAAGGTTACTCAGTCGAAGGTTTCTAGAGGGGATACTTTGACCATGTAAGCAACAAAGATTGCACTCACACTCCTAAAGCTCCTCTTGAGTATAAGCAATACTAAAAATAGGTGATACCATCTGCATTTCTCATGCTGCTGTTACCAGAAAAAAGCTCTATTACATTATCAAGAAATATTACAGTACTATTTAAGCTCTCAGATGAGAATTTGGGGAGCTCAGGGGACCTGAGGAAGAAGAGGACTTTCTGTGCTCGCCAAGCTCCGTTCCATGGTTGATCTCATTGTGTATCTTCAAGCTGTGCTGTAGCAGGAGCCTGGAGATGACTCCAGCCCCAGTGAGGCCAGGGAGCAATGTGGTGTGGGGGGCAAGTCCCCTGTGTGCCACCATCCCTGCTTTGCTCAGCGGTGGCTGACACCTCTCAGGACCCTCCTTGGGAGGCACAGAAGCAGGCAGGCCCAAACAGAGGTATGGGGACCACAGTGAGAGAGGCTCAGCAATACTGTGTGATACAGGGACAAGTTGGCCTGCAGGAGACACTGTAAAGGAAGGCAGAAGACTAATAATCCATCTGGAGTACTGTGTCCAGTTCTGGGCTCCCCAGTTTAATAAGAACAGGGAATTACTGGAAGGAGTCTGGTGGAGAGCTACAAAGATTAGGGATCTGGAGCATCTTTCATATGATGAGAGATGGAGAGAGCTGGGTCTGTTCAGCCTGGAGAAGAGAAGGCTGAGAGGGGACCTTATTTATGCTTATAAGTACCTCAAGGGTGGGTGTCAAAGGATGGGACCAGACACCTTTCAGTGATGCCCAACGATAGGATGAGGGGCAACAGACATAGACTTAAGCACAGGAGGTTCCATCTAAACATGAGAATAAACTTCATTGAGGGTGATAGAGCATTGGAATAGTCTGCCCAGAAAGTTCTTGGAGTCTCCTTCTCTGGAGACATTCAAAACCCTCCTGGACGCATTCCTGTGTGATCTGCTCCCGTTGAACCTGCTTTAGCAGGTGGGTTGGACTAGATGATCTCCAGAGGTCCCTTTCAACACGAATCATTCTGTAACACCTTCCTCGTTAGCATACGTGGCTTTCTAGTAGGTTTTTAAAAATAGTTTGGTATCACCAACAGATTCGGAATGTGATATCAGTATATCACCCATCTCTAATACACCTGCTTAGCAACTGAATTCATAAATTACTAATTAGACATTGCTCAAGATTCTTACTACTACCATAAGTTTGGAAAAATATTAGATGTTTTGCCTTTGCCATGCAGTAGATTTCCCCACTTGAGACTGGAAAATTTGTGCTTCTAACTCTTGCGACAAGCCTTTTTATTGTTATTACCCTTATTATTATTATTATTATAATATTTCTGTTGTTGTTGCTATTGTTATTATTATTATTCTGTTTTTAACAGACAACAGCATACCAAATAATTAATTATTGTTTTTCTCTTTTCTAATTGCCCTAAGAGGTATGTTTTTCTCTCAAACAGTTGAATTAATTATATTCAGTATTTGATGGCAAGCAGTAATTAACATAGTAATAGCCTCATTTGTTTGAATCTGTTAATCAAATACATCCAGGAATTGCAAATCTACTTTATTGCAATTCTAGTCTTAGATGTTCCTTGTGACTGTGCTGACATTGCTCCACCTTAGCTCAGGTTAATCAGTTAATGAGTTTCTCTTTCAGTTAACCAATTAACTTTATGCAGTCAACTGCTGCATTCTTGCAGTTTTTATAAAATTTTCCACTTAACTAGATAAAATATTATTGTTTAGAGTTAGAACATCAATTGCAATGTTGTTTAGTCCATCAGCTCCCTATTATTAAGTTTGACAGACATGCCGTGAATGGCTGCAGAGAGCATGTGAGCCATAGCCTTGCTAAGTTAATTACAAGCTCTGTTTAAAAGATGGGGACCAAGGACTTGTGGCTTTGAAGGAGAAGGTTTGAAGGTTTTTTTCCCCTGTTAACAATGATGTCCTACAGCTGTAAAATTCATGTGGTTATGCCTGTATGTTCACACAGCAGGGTGGCGCAAAAGAAATGCAGGCTGAAGAATGACTTCTGAAAAGCCGGTTTCAAGTGTTAAAGAGGTGGGTGGAACTGAGATCTCTGGAGCCCTCTGCGTGCTGCCAAGGGGGCATATTGCAAAATTCTCTCCCCTGAGGTTTCCTGGCCCAGGCTGTGCATGTGGGCAGAGCAGTCGCCTGCGCTGCTCCAGCTGAGGCTGGGCTGCCCCAGGGCTTTTCTCTGGTGTAAGCGAAGTGCAGCTGTAGCTCTGACTGCTCACCAGGGTCACTCACGTCCCTGCACCAGCCTCCACATCTGTCTTTCCACCCATCCCAGGGCAGAGCCAGCTTGTCCACCCACTTGAAGACAGGCTGGTGGTGTTGGCTCCAAGAAAAGGAATGATGCATGAAACCATGGCTGGTCCCCTTGCAGACCTGGCAAAGTGCAAGGTCTGTTGTTCCCACTTGCCCTCCTGCTAAGGTAGGGATTGTCCCATGCCTGTCAGACCTCCTGCCTGAAGTTGGCCATGAGGTTGGAAACTAGCAGGAGTGTAACCACAGCAAAGGAGCTCAGGATGAAACAATTTACTCAGCTTCTTGGGCAAATTGTCACTGTGCAGCTGTATGAGCCAGGGGGCTTCTGGTTAGAAAGGAATTGAAAAATATTTGAAATAATAATTGTATTTTTTAAAGCAAATCTGCATCAGGACTTAAGTTTTCTATGAGCTGGATGCTCTACTTTCCAGTCTGTTCTGTTCAGCATCTTTGAGTCTTTCATCCATTTGAAGCTACCACAGGAACTTCAGTTGCTTGCATTGTTAAGTGCTTAATAATTCAGGCTTTCTATACAGAAATATTCTTCTTTCTAACATGCTACTTATACATGGTGATCCTTGCAGATCTGCACTGGAGAAATGTGCAAAGGACTAAGCCTAAACATGTAGGTACTGGGAGAGCTGGTCTTCCCAACCCTCACAAGAGTACTGGTGCTTGGGAACACATTCTCCACACATTAGGCCGGGCTGCCTACTGCCTTTACTTAATGCCTGCTATGTAAATGGACGTTATTCCACAAACCACTTCTAAATGCCAGCCTGTGTGTCTTGTGTGAGGCTTGTGATGAGCTCACTGACATACAAGTAAGAGGCACCATGACTTATGCTGCTGGTGACTGACAGTGCTAACAAATGGGAGAAAACGGACTTTGCGGTGTCTGATGCACTCTGGGATTTCTAGCAGACAGTAAGGAAACTTTGCTACCTATTTGCGCATGGTAAGGAGTACTACAAAAATACTGCATATATCTAAGTCTATAGATATCCATTGTTTTAAGCCTCTTGCTTGAAGTATTTTTCATCTGCTGTAGCCAAGAGTGAATGCAAACTGCCAGAAAAATACTGTTTAGATTTAAGGATTAGAAGTTTGGATTTTGACAAATAGGTTGAGTGGTCAGGAAAGATAAATCTGAAGCCAAGCTGAGTTAAATTATCTGCAGATCATGATTCCTCTTCATTTTCCCCCCACATCCCTGCCCCTGGTGGGGTATTTTTCATGTAACCAAGCCCCATCCACTTGTGTCTGTTTAGAAAAGCACCTCGGGAATTTGGGGCTAGAAAACATTCTTCTCTTTGTATCAGTGGTTATTACAGCTGTAAAACATCGAAGCAGTGCCAGAGGATTCACAGATGTCTCCTTTCCTGTTGAGGTATTGGGAATGGGGGGGATGAGGGTGGGGAGGGCTCCAAAATCTGACAAGACCATGGTGTTGGACAGACACCATTCACCTGGGACCGTCTGTGGCTCGCTTCCATCCGAGAAGCACATGCTTCCCCGATGAGCCACTTTGTGCTTCCCTATATGGAAAGATAATGATTTTTTTCTTTTTTTTTTTTTTTATAAAAAGGAATTTTTTTTTTTTTGGTAGGAAAATCAGATGAAGCCTCATACTACTCTGATTAAAACTGAGAGAAGTTTCCTTTCCTTCAAAAAATGACATGTCTGGAATGTGTTTGTTTTGCTTACCTAATTACATGATCACAACCCTACCTGATGCTGTCCTTTTACACTGAATGAGATGTTATTTCCTACTGATTGCAAGAGCAATATCAGGCTTCTTTTCTCTCTTTTCCAGGAAATAACTTAATTTGGGTTTATCACACGTTTAGGTATATAGAGACTTACTACAAAAACCCACTTCTGCCTAGTAAAACTTAATTTCTTTCTGCTATATTACCTGTCTCAATGAAATTCAAGTCGGGTGTTTCATAACCAAATACTGTCTTCCTCATTGCGCAGTGTCTGACAGATGTGAGACTCTCTATGAAAACGTAAGATCAGTTTGACAGAGACAAAAATGATCCTGGAAGATGGGAGGAACTATGGGGAAGGGAGGAGAGGGGGCGACATCTATCAGAAAAGCACGGTACCATAAATGCCCTTCTCATTTGTCTATATGGACTGCATTCTCAGAACTTGTTTTTCCTGGATTACATTTCACATATGTTTGGGGGGTGGTTTTGTTCCTTTTTCTACAGTGCCTTGGAGTCATGGGATAAGATCCTTTCTCACTGAAGTAAACAGGAGTTTTGCTAAATTTGAGCGACAGGTTTTCATTGTTGTGAGTGTTCCTGTTCCATGCAGGTTTATTATACTAATCTCTTGCATCAGTTAGTAATCCTTGGTTGGCCTTCCCACCATTTGCTGTACCACAGACAATTCAAGAAACCTTCACCTGGTTCAGGGAGGGCAGGTCTATTTACTGGGGTAATCAAAGTAAAATGCGTGCAAACTGGGGCTCCCAGGTCCTATATACTTGCCACTTTTTCTCCTAGTTGAAATCTAAGGGGTGGCTTTCCAAGACAGAAAACTTAATTTGCCTGGCCACAGGCAACTGGGAGATCATTTCCATATTTCACTGGCTCGAGCTCACTCATGGCTCTTTTCTCTTGGCTGTAAGAAATTTGTAGAAAAAGACTGCAGTGCTAGTTCTGCTGTCCCTCACATTTTTCAAAGTTGATCTGATAGGCTTTTAAATGTGCCCTAGGCATAACTTTTTCAATACAGAGTTCCCCTTCTGAAATATCCTTATTGAAGCTGCAATCTTAAAATGCCACTATTTCACAGTAAGCATGAGTGTGCTGTAGGACTATAATTGCAAAATACAAGCACATCCCTGTTGTATACACTAATAAATATTTTTTGAAAGGGCCCTTTCACATTCTGGAAAACACCCCTGATGTTTCAGTTATATAATACAATGCATAATTTTTAAAAAAGAAGAAGAGAGCAGGTGTGGGGAACTGGTAGAAAAACAGAGTGATATCCACCCTTGTGGAAATGTTTTAAAAGACTCCACCTGCCATTTGGTACAACTCGATCCATTCCCAAAGCAAAAATACTTGCTACACTGAAGTATTCTTTTTAGCTGTAAAAATACCACCCCTCTCCCTTTTTTTTTTTTTTTTTTGGAGAGATGCTATTCAGAAAGTTGTCAGCATCATCAGAGGAAACGACCCTGTGTCTCTGTCAGGTACCGCAGAATTTTAACTACAGCTGCTACAAAATCCTAGACCTCTGTTCGATGTAATTTAAGTAACCTCTAAGACATGTTCACAGTAGGGCTTTCTTTGCTAGTTTGTTTTAATTTAATTTTAGTGTTTTATGTTTTAAGCTTTATTGCAGTATTGATTTTAAATAAAATCCAGAGATGCTTAGCTGTTGGTAATATGTCTATTTCTGTGAATAAATAATTCAAGAAGCCAACCCATCAGATCTCATATTCTGCCTTGGTCAGAGGCTAACAAGTGTTGCAAGGAAGAGGAAACCCACCCATACTGTAGCTGGCCAACTGTGCCATGTCATATATGGTGGAGAAATCCCTTCCAGGCCCCTGAGATGATCAGTTTACATCTCATAGCATGAAATTTTAATTACCTTTCCTTTAACATGCGTAACTGCAAAGCTACTATATTTCAGCTCCTATTTTAAGCCACCTGCAGTATATCCTGCCTAATTAGACACACAGCAAAGATGAATGAGGGTGTTTATAAGCAGGCAAATGAGACGAACTTGTGGGAAACATTTTAAAAATAAGCTTAACCTAATCCTCCTGTTATTCTTCTGAGTTCATTTATGCTTCTGGCAGGATAACCAGACAAAGCAGGACGTGAGCTGTGACCGGCATAAAAACTTTTCTGTAGAAAGTTTGCCTTAGGAAGGTTTTGACAGCTCTGAGCAGCTTATCAACCTTGCTTTTGCTGTTGTTCAGAGACCCAACTTGCCGCATGAAAGGGATACATTCTGGAGACTTTATATGGGTTAGATTTAACTGAAAGCTTTCTTGTGGGTGTTTTTAATAGCTGGAGGTTTTTCCTTCAGTTTTGCTGTTGTTTCCTAAGTCTCACAGGGTAACCAAAAAATCTGGTGTGTTCCCAGTATTTGAGATCTCTGGGGACCTTTGCATTATGTCAGCTTTTTAGTAGCTGTCTGTAGTATAAAGGAGCAATCCAGGATAAAGGCAAATCTGCTCCTCTCCTGACCGTCCCTGTAAGGGCTTGCTGTATCGATAGGCATGTGAAGGTCCTACAGCCCACACTTTCTCCCTCAAGTGTGCAAAGTACTAATGTGTAAAGCAATTAGGTTCTGTTAATTACTCAAGCCTCATTTTTCCTTCAGTCTTCACAGCACATGGAGGTGTCAGCACCTCACATTGCAGTGATTTATGCAGCCTCACAAACAAGCACAGCACAAGCCATTTCAGGAGGCCTCTACTGCTGCCATTCAACCTGCAAAATTTTCGCTTGCTGGGCAGCAGAGAACCAAGAGCAAGAGCAGATCAAGCACCAAGCACTGGCAGTGTGGTGACAGGCAGGCACAGCCCTCATTTAAGTGCAAGCACAGGGGTCCTACGCATCTGTATGTGACAGGGCCAGCACTGATGAGGACTGGGGCATGATAGCAAAAGCTTGTGATACCCCCTGGCAAATTTTGGCACCTGAGGATTATTGTACCCTCTGGCATCGCAACACCAGAGCAAAAAGCAGACTCAAGGGAAGTAAGGCAAGAATGGGTGGAGGTATTTGTGCTTATATGGAATATGTATTTATCCGTCTCAAATATTTACCATCACAATCCCTAATCTTGGGCAAGGTAAGCAGCACAGGCTGGATGCATGGGTTTGCATGTCAGGTTTGCCCACCCTTTGAACTGTTGAGATGCCACTTAGAAATGCTCGTGTGTGGCTCTGGTCTCATAGTTAATGCTGTCTCTGGTGAACTTGTCAGACCAGGCACGGACTTATGCTAACATGGTGAGGTCTCAAGACTGGAGAATGCAAGTGCCGTCCTGGAGCAGGGGTAGATCTGAAATGCCACTGGACCCCAAATACGCCATAAACAGTCCCTTCCTTACCCAAAGAGAGCAGTAGGGTTATATTTTCATCCAAATGGAGAGCTCTGCATATGTGAGAGCAGGTGCTGTGATTTCAGCTCTTCATCATGATATGCAGAGGATGAGAACATTTAAGTCTCTCCCTGACTCCCCCACTAAAGCCAGTTGAAATTAAAATTGGTGGGGAATGTGCTGGGAATACTAAAGGGAGTTGGAGCCATATGTTTTCTTGCATTCCTGTGTACTCCTACAAATAACATTCTGTTTATATCATATTCCTGAAACATAAAAGTTAAAATAAATCCAGAATGTGAAAATTAATAACAAGTTATTTCTCGTATGATCAGTCCAGAGGAAGCTGTCGTAAGTGTTAAGGTATTCAGACAGCTGATTTTTGTACATCAGCTCTCAAGTGAGGTATGTAGTTTACAGAGAGTGAGTGCTTAAGGTTATGTAGTCTGTGAGTACACGAAGTAAGAGGCTGTTGAGGATGGTGGATACCATGGCAGCGAGGAAAGGGTTTGTAAAGTTCATTTCCTAAGTGCCCCTTCTTAGCACTTTACATTTTCAAATTGCAGTGTAAACATTTAATTCTCACTGCACCCATGTTTAAAGTTGTTGAAATGAAGAAAGAGTTCTTTGCTGTGCAGGAAGCCAAGAGCAGATTTGAGATTAAAATGTGAAAGTGCCCAGTTCCTGGCTTCAAGCTCAAGTCCTTCTGATGGGATTTAAGAGGTTTCACATGCACAAGAAATGTATTGTCTTATTCTTGTCAAAGCCCAAATTCTTCTCAAACTTTTGGAAGAAAGCATTGCTGGTCTTTTTAAGAAAGCATTAAGTCTTCTCTACTTCTGTAAGGCCCTCGTAATTCTCTATGCAGCAATGCGTCTTTGGCAAGTAAGAGCCTTAAAACAAGGACTGAAGCATGGACTATAAAATACTTGCTTTTGGAGCAGAAGGAGTCAACATGCAAGAAAACCCCATACTTTGGTTTTGGATATCAAGGATCTGGCTGAGATTTGAAAGCCCATTTTTGTCATTCTGCTCATCTCTCTGTCTACATGGTTCTCCTCTGATGTACTGATTTCTTAGTCCATTGTTAATGAAAAACTTTACATATTCTCTGGAGGGATATTTTTCATCATGACAAGGTGATGACATAGATCTTAGATGTTCTAGGTGTCCTCAAAGGGTGACATAAACTTTAAATTATTTCAAGATTTGCTGTGGGTAGAGAAAACTTTTTCAAAAAAGGCTTATAGACTGCATGGCATGAAGAATAAACTTCTTGGCCTTGTTTCCAAAGGCAAAGATGATTTCCTGACAATATAGAAAAGGATCACCAAGATAGCACTTGAAGGGGTTCAAGATTGTTCTTTAATAAGAGAAGAACTGTACAGATGCCACAAACAAGTGGCTATTTTATCTGTCATTGAAGTTGTTAACATGCCCTCAGATTTTTTTCACTAATTAGGCTGTGTTTTGTCAGCATTTGCAATATGTAGTTCTAACCATTTGCATCACGATTCCTGACTTTACAGAAGATCCAGATCTTCACTGCAACCACTAGCAGCGAATATCTGATTTCAAAAATACCCATAAGCACAAAATTGAAATACAGTGCACAGACATTTCAGCCCATTAGTAAGGGATATTTGACTCATCTTCCAGATCTCCTTTAACTCAACTGTACTGATCTCCAGATAGTTTGTGTCTATGGTTGGTTTTATCTTTAGACAGTAATTTCAAACTGGTGTCCATCCATCCCCTGGAGATGAAGAATGCAGTTAGCAGGCACCTGTGAAACACGTAATCTGCATGGTCAGGCAAGATCACACAAAACACTGTGGCAGAAAGGCAATGAGGGAACAGCCTTCTCTGGTGGCTTATTCTCTTCTGAGCCCAGGCTTTCTCCCAAGACATCCAGGCTGCTGCCTGACTTGACATAATCTATTCCATAGCCATAGCCTGTGTTATGGAGCAGCCAGGCAGTATCCCTGGCCAGGATTCCCATCTGTTTTTCGAGGTGAGGAATTCACACTGAGTGGTTCTCTTTATCAACTGCACGCAAACTGTGCTGTCTCGTAGCCCCCAGAGTTTCCTTCACCTGTGTCTTTCATTTCTCTTTGTTTCTCAGTGCTGTTCATATTTCTTTCCAAATGATAAAGTACTTGGCCAGAAACATTTTTAGTTATGGAATACTACAGCGATTTTGTTCAACATTCCCTATATATGGAAGTTAGTTTTATATGGGCAGAAGTTTAAATGTGGCACTGGAAATAATAACTCTTGCAACATAAAAAGATGCTATTTATTATCTTCACTGTCCCTAGAGCAGATGCAGGCAATGAGTTCAGAGTTATGCCAAGGTTAAAGATCCTGTGCACATGCTTGGAGAATTGTTGGTGGAGTATCTTTTAGTTCCATAACCATGATGGGCCTGATCAGCAGTGGTCTATGCAGAATGTTTTAAAGCTTTTCCATATGACTAGGAAGTCAGGAGTTGACAAATTTCCTCAGTGTTCATAATTAAAACCCAGAAAAAGATATTAAACAGTTACTGGTTTCTATGTTGTGGTCAATATTAAGATTTATTGACTTGAGAACCAATATTGACTGAGGGGAAACTAAGCTTGATTTTTCCCCTAAGGCCTACCAACTCTGGATGTTGACTGAAAACAGAAGGTTGCATGGTATAGACATCCATTAGCAACATTTTCCACGGACAGGAACATGTTTCTTCCACTTTCAGAATTACTCCAAAGCTTGTTATAATGTTTGTTACAACGCTTCAGAGAAATTAGTGTTACAGTGTTGCTTTAGAGAGCCTTTTAAATTGTGGATATGCCCCTTCAACATACAATTGTTGGGGTTATGTAGAGTGCATGAAAATGGTGTCTTGGTAGCCTCAGGTAGGGAGCATTGTGTGTTGAGTGGGTTCAATGTGAAGAGCAGCAACAGGAGCTTCTTGCAGCGTCCTACTGCTATGTTTCCACCTTGGGCTGTGACAGCACAGCTTGCTGAAGCCCGTGGGTGGTGTCATCCATGTATCTGCGCAGTCCCTGTCTCAGAATTACTGCTAACAATCTGGTGACTTTTGTGACATGGGCTGCTCTTTCCTGGGAAGCAAGAAAATGCAGCTGAACTCATTCCAGGTCACCACTACTCTTGCTTTTGTGTTAGAAGTTTTATCATTTGAAAATATCAGGTGCTTGAAAGAAGAGAGTTTGAGCCAGGGAAGTCAGAGATCAGAGCCTGATCTAATAAACCAACATTTTACATGATTGTCACGCCTACATATACAGTGTATGTATTTTGCCTGTTTCTGACTGTTGCCTGAATTACATTGCTTAAAGATCTGAAGAGTACAATTTTTTAACAGTTGCTATGAAATTAATCTCCTGCAGATGCTGGCTTGAGGCTGGCAGCATCCTTCATTTTCAAGCTTAAGGTACTAATAAAATTCTGAAGTCTGCTTTCCATTCAGATGTGAGAAAGCCTTCCAGTTTGACATGAATCAGCTCTTTGATTCAACTTTTGTCAGTGGCAAGAGTGGGGCTAGTTCAGCTCTCAGGGCTCTAGACAGAATTGTATTTCATGAAATAGCCCAATAACCCATTCAACAGTTAGGCTCAGGGAAGTAGTTTATCCAGGAGCTTTTGACACGTCCCTTCTTTGGCAGCTTGGAGCCTGTCAAATTACATGGTCAGACGAAATTCAGGGTTCTTAGTGGCTCAACAAAAGGATTGTTCTGTGAGCTGAGTGTGAAATGACCAAGAGAGGGTGACTATGCTTATGTGCAATAGGGACAGAAACAATTTTTGTAATATTGAGTGTCAACTGCAAGAAAACCAGCTTAAGACTAATGCTATTCCTGAAAGACATCAGAGAGACGTGTGGTTTACTTTTCAAGGCTTGTATTGGTTTTGTCCTCCTCTCTTGTAGCATCCACTGCCTGCTTTGAATGGGAATGTTCTGGAAGTGCAGTGACGCCTTACTTGTCCTTTTGGCTCAGGAAAATACATTATGTCCTGGTAGCTGGTGTTTCCAGGAAACAGTAATAGCTTCTCACAGAGTTTACCAGAAGCCAGTTGCCTCAACATTAAAAACTTATAGTGTTCCTGTGTATGTCTTGTAAACATGAATGTTCTCTTTCTGTGCAGTAATCCAAACGAAAGTGTGAAATAATGCCTTTTTTTTTGGTTGACCCTATGTCTTCCCCTTTTGCAGTACAGGTGTGACAGTGATGAAGGGACATGTTTACAGGTCTGTGAGGCTGCTGGAAAAAAGATCCCTCCCAGGGCTGTTCACAAAGTGAATCATTAGCCTGACCGTGACAATAAATACCACCACAGAGAACATGCAAGGATTTATCCAAAGGTCACATTCACCCAGAAGGTTTCTCTGCTGAAATCAGCTCACAGCTGTGTTAAGATTAAAGACTGTCAGAGAACCACAGTGTGTGTGATTTTTTCACTCTGAGTAAAATATGACCTGTTTGTCTAACAGACCCAGCTGAGGGATGCTAGTGTCAGACTGCCTTGGGGCTGTCATATATATTTCCAGTGGGTTTTTAGCGTTCAGGAATAATCTCCTCTTTGATGCATTTATCTGACACATCCTAAGCTCCTGCAATGCTCAGGAGGAGATCTTCCTCCTGCTATTCTGAGAACTTTGATAGTCACTCAGAAAAGGGAAGGGTAATGGCAACAGCCCAGACAAATGACTGAGGTCAAAGTCGTGCCCCAAAAATGGAAGCAGGCCTAACAAATCACTTTTTTTTCCTCTCATTTGAATGTGCTTAACATGCAGTAGGCCAGGCTGTGATGTGATAAGGAATTTACCTGCAGCTATGGGCAGCTGCTGGGGTGAGTAGTCACTGATGGGCTTCAGTAAAATCCTTGTGAGAGTTTTTATGGATGCATGTAAGGATGCAGTTCTGTGGTTCAGTGTGTGGCAACATCTCCATGTCTAATCTTGTTAACCTGATTCTTTCATTGATAATATTTTAAAGTCAGGAGTTTTGCCGTTAGTGGCATAGAATGCACTGTAGCCCATGGTTGCATGATGTCTCTCTTGGTCTCTTTCACATGCAGACAGCATGTGTTTTCTCCTTCTGGCTTTCTGAGCTCAGGCAGGGCCTCTGGTGGTATTCTCAACAGTGACAGTCCCCAGTAGATGCCATGGAAAAATGCTGTTGTGGCAGAGAAGGACCTGGAGTGCTGCTGTTCTGAATGTTCCTTGGGAAGCAATTGTGGTTATTGTTGCATCTGTGCACAGTAAACAAATTAATTTTCTGACATTTGTGTTGCAGAAAATACCAGAGAAAAGCCATGAGAAAGTTTAATACAATTTTAATTGCCCTTTGTCATTTCCTACCCACAAGTCATTTAATTCTTTATCAGAGGACTCCACATTGGAGATTCGCATGTGTTGGGCGTGAGGGAGAGAAGATCTGTTGGTCTCCTGCTGGGTTTTCATTATGAGTTGATTTTTCTGAAAACACTCAGTGGCATGTTTTTGCTCTGTATTTTAGAGAAGCTTCAAGCAATCACCTTGTGAGAAGTGGACCCTACGGGGAACTACACAACAGATTATAGGCAAATATTTTGACAGACCAGCAAGAACTCTTTAGCAGCCAGGTTGCAAATTATGTATTTACAGCCAGTGGGATTTAGAAGTGACCTTCGTCTAGACTGACAGATCTCGCAGCAGTGTAGCCATGCTGGTTGTTTTGATCATCTCTGAACCTCCTTTCTGTTGTCAGAATTCCACACGTTTCTTATGTGGACTTGATCTGAAGAGTCACATAATGATTGTGGGTTGTTATAAGAGATGGGTTTCCATGTGTGTTAGCCTTCAAATATAGAAAGCTGCCATGAAACACAACATGAGAAAAGAGGAACACACCTGGGGCTGAACTGGTGTCATGTTTCTATTTTAGTTCTGAAAAAACCCTATTTCTATATCCAAATTGCACAAGACAAAATACCTTCAGTCTGTTTTCTTAGCTTGTGCAGGACTCCTAGAGGACTTTAGTCAAAGAAGAGCACACTGCTTTTGGCAGAAAACTCAGAGCTTTTTGTTAGGGTGTGTGTGTGGTGTGTTTGGTGGGGTTTTTTTTGTTTGTTTGTTTGTTTGTTTTTAAATTTTCTTTGTTAAATACAAATGTGATCCAGTCCCTATGAAGAGGAACAGTACCCACTTTAATGTAATATTTCTCTGTGTTACTATGACACTAAATAGAAAACCTGCAAGCACTGTGGTGATACACTCAGCTGTACCCAGTTAGATACAGGAAAAGGCCAGAGTTGCATTGCAAGGAAGTAATCCCTTTTCTTCAGGTTTCCAAGGGCTTTCATTTTGAATCTCCAGAGTTTTTTAGTAAGCATAAGTTTTTTGACGCCTTCAGGAGGTAACTGGTGTTTTGGAGCTGGGTGAATGGGAGCTGTGAGGCTTGACCTTAGGTCTGCCCTGTTGTCACATATCAATCAGCTCAGGGATACCTCAGTCAAAGTCTTAAAATGTGAATATGCAAGATAAAGCCTCCAAATTCAGAGTGAATCCTCTAAACACTAGTCAAGTGCTACTGTAGAGTCTGTCCAACCCCACTGACCTTATGGTTCAGGTGGGTTATCAGCTGTGCAGAACATGAGCAGCCATTTAAACCAGTTCCATGGCCATCAATGCAGAGTTTTGCAGATGCAAATACAATAATATTATCAATAATTGTACCAAAGGCTGAAATATTATCAATCATTGTACCAAAGGCTGGAAACATGTGCTCGAACCACGCAGGCAAAAACCATTTTAAAATTTATTTTGGATCTCTTTTGTACATCCACCCTTCTCCTCCGTTGCTCTCTGGTACTCTAGCTCTATTGATGCATGCTTGCAAAAGAAAAATCATAACAAAATTGCTCTTTAGAAAGAGATCTTGAAGCAGCGACCTTCATCTGAACTTTACGTCATGGTTTCCATTGGCCGTCATGCTTGGAGCAGTTTGAAATTTCCTGGCGGCTTATCCATTGGCTCAGCACTGGGGTTTTCACTTTGTCTTCATTGCCCAATTAGTGGGCAGGGAGTAGAAATGTCCTTGTGGAGGGGCTTGTTTTGCTGGGTTTAGGTCTCAAATGAACCGAACAGCTTTGCTGTTCACTGTTGTGCTTATGGCAGGGTTGCTGGGGAGTGTGTTTTAAGGAAGACAAGTTGCACAGGCAGGCTGTAGGGGTTGTATTTGGCATCTTTTCCAGTTTGATGACTGGAGTGCTGAGGTTAGCACCAGATTTTGGAGTCTGTATGAGCTGGGGCAAGAGTCTGGTGCTGAGGGCAGCAGCTGGGTGCTTGATCTGCAACTCACAAGTGAAAAGTATTTGCCACTTAGCTGATCTCTGATGTCTGCATTTTCTGACTTACATGCTGTGCGATTCCCATGATGGCTGGAAGCAGCAATAAAAGTGGATTTAGAATGAAAAGGTTCAGTTCTGCTATGTCGTCTTTTAGAGTGCCATAACTTTTCCTACATAGGTTTCTGGGAAAAGGGCTGCACCAGGAGACAGTGGGGTTTGTTTCATGTCCTAGGAATTTGCACTCCAACTAGAATATGAAGTTGTTTGAAGTTTCCTGCAGATAAGACCATTGAGTGTGACCAGCAATGCAAATGGAATATCTAAGTGGATAAATTTATTTTGACTGTTGCTCTGTAAATGGATATTTTTACAGGGAGTGTCCCTTTGTGGTGCAGAACATGGAGAGGTCTAGGACCACGTATTGCCATTTGTTTCTGGCTCCAAGGGATGCTCTCAATATAAGACCTTAATGGCAGAGTTTTCATCCGTTTCACTGCAGATGAGATGATTTGCTTGAGGTCACCCCAGGACATTGTACATACAGGTTCACATGTCTATTCAGGATTAATAGAGAAAGTGTGGTTTAAACTTACTCAAGAGTACTGTGCAACTGCATGCAATGAACCATAGGGCCTGAAACTTGTGCTGCATAAAACAATACAGCTATTTCATTAGGTAATAAAGTAACATTATCAATAATTATAACAGTAAGGAAACATTGCTGCTAGCCAAGTTGTTCTTTTCAGCCTTTAACCTGACATTTCCCTATTTGTTTAATGAATGGAAAAACATCTCTGGATCACTTTATTGCACAAGAAAATGGGAAAAAGAAGATGCATGCTGGGATTGTCATCATGACTGATGTAGTCTAGTTTTTTCACAAAGTTGCTGGAAAACTGCTGCTGTTTTATTTCATACTATAATATGGGACAGCACTTGTTTCTTCTGTTGTCAAGACAAACTCTCCATTTTGAATGTCACCCCTCATGATTCCATTCTTGACCTGGATACCTCAGGCCTGATTAATCTAAAACAATGCAGCTACAGCCTTGGACTAGGAGAGTGTATGTCTAGCAAATCAGGTAAATACTAGACAAGTAATATGATAATATTGATGAGGCAGGGACATCATCCACCTCTGTGCATATTTCCCAGTGCTTTTGCAAGTCAGATGCAGCAGACTGTGCACTACGCTTGCCCTTGCAGAGGGTTGGTATTTGGAAACACCAGATAGCACATGTCTGTGGTGCGCCAGGCAGCCTCAGAGGAAGGCCTAGGAAGCATGTGTATCCCAGAAACATGAATTATATATCAGTCTGTGGTCACAAGGTGTGATCTGTACATTTTGTTCATCCTCAGGAATGCACTGGAAGTAAAAATAAAAATAGAGAGAGGCTCTGCGTTCCATGCAGGGATGGTCTGAGGAACAGCCTTGACAGAGATGAAGTGTCTTGCAAGGCAGAGTGATGGAGAGGATGGCAGATGGGGTCAGAGCCAGCTCTGCCATTCTCCCCCTGCTGAAGACATGACTTGTGTGTTACGTGGGACAAATCACTTCCCAAATTGTTGCCATTCCTGTGCCTCTGTATAACTGAGTCCCTAAGGGGAAGGCAGAGTTTCCTTGGTTGGATCTGACCATGGACTTGAATTTGCAAAGAAAAAACATAAGACTTGGCATAATTTCTCACTTCCGTCCCCACAGATGTGAGTTCTGACCATCAATACAAACACTTCAACAATGGCCTCTGGTTTGAATTGAGGCTGGAGCTGAAAGCTGTTTGCATTCAGAGAGCAGTACACAAGTTGCATTAAATGAGGTGGTGACTTCCCTCTCTTTTTAGACATTTACACAAATAATTAGCAGCAAAGCTGTATCCTCAGCAGAAGCTATGTAAAGATGCTGGCATCTTTCCCCACCTGTACAGCAGGATCATTGTCAGTACTCTATGGAAATACATTGCTTCACTTAATTTCTTGTTAAATAGGAGATTTTAGTGCCAGGGATTTTACACTGCCAGTGTGTTATAAATACAAAATTTAGGATTTTTTGCAAGTTAGTAAGCACACAAGCTGAAAAAGTGTAGCAGGAAACATAAGGGGAAAAATGGCATTTCAAGCTACTTTGACTTTAAAAATATTTACTGTATTAGCACATTAATGTAGTTATGCTTTGGGGCTGTAAATATTTTTTACAGTGTATTGACTTGTGCTGTGCATTCATGTTTGAGGCTCCAAATTGCCCATGTACTTGTGTGTGAAATGAAGTATGAAGGCAGACCATGGGAAAATGAAATGCTTCTGAGGCTTATCTGCTGATCTCAGGCATTCAAGGCTGTTTGCTATCATTGCAGCTTCTGATAGGCATAAAACCCACCAAGTGGTAGGTTGGCTATTACCCTCATGGAGTTCACGGTGCAAAAGAGCAACGTGTTTGTGGGTGACCAGCTCCCTCCCTGTCTTGCTGTTTGCAATCTCGAGAGTACATCAGCAGTGTATTTCTGATTTCCTCAACTTTTGGATTCTATTTGAATGTACAGAGAAGAAAGAAGAACACTTTCTGTAGTGGGAAGGGGCAGCTGAGGGAAGAAGAGGTCAGGGAGACTCCTGCATCTAGTATCACCGCAAAAGCAGCTGAGTCAAGGTTCGAGGTTAGTTAACTATGAGACCCCCACGGCCCCCTGCTGAGCCTCCCAAACTGACAAACCAGCTGCCCAACTGGAGGATGCTTTGACCCCAGCTCGTAGTGCTGCTGGGCAAAGATGTTCCAAACCTGGACAGCAAGGGATTGAGTTGAGCCATGCGTCAGGCAGGCGCATGGGCTCCAGTGTCCCCAGAGCAGAGGCTCCACCTTGCTGTCCTTTACAGCTCTTCTTGTTCCTCTTACTACTGCATTTCATTTTCTGCTTTGAACGGCAGGGGTTCAAAGCAGACTTGGAAAAAGACATGGCTTTCATATGATTTCTGAATATAGATAGAAGCTCTGTGAAGGACCAGATGTAGGAGGGTTAGGGGGAACAATCTCATAAATTGTCACTGTTAGGACTATGATTGAATGCGAAATTATTCCACTGCTGAAAACAAATATGATGTATTATTGTAGAGCCAGATTTGGGGTTAGGAAAATTGGGTAGAGATACTTGCCTGAGGCTCTCTGTGAATCTCCGCTCTCTCGAGCAAAGCTGGATTGATTTATGGTTGTGTCTGGAAACTAGAAGTGGCCCAACATGGATCCAGATTCAGAGGCAAATGTCCTTAAAACTGAGTGTTCCATTGTGCATATGTGCGGATATGTGTATGGGGGATGGAAAATGAGTTTAGTTCGTTACTAAATTGGAACAGATGTCAGATCTGGAATTGAAGATTTCAGTTCTTGTCCTTGTCCCATGGAAACAATGTGATGCTATCATTTCAGCGGGCAAGTTTGAGCTGGTGTGCAGCTTTATTACTCTCTGAGCTCTGAGGTTTATCTGAACTGAAACGCACAATAGACTTCAAATGATACGATCTCAGAAAACCAAAATGGAAATAGATGTTGGTAAAAAACATTGATATTCCTATGGACAGAAACTTTTCAAAGTCCCTCACAGTTTACTACTGTTGTTCTAAATCAGTAAGACTGTTTGGGCAGCTTGAAATCATATATCAAAAAGCAGATTAACTGCTTATCCTACATATGATAGAACTGAAAATGATATCTTTTTGTTTTTAAGATTTAATTGTCCTACTCACTATTTTAAAATATGGCTAAAGAAAATCCTGTATGAAACTAACAGACAAAACCAGCATACAAGAGGAAAAAATAATGAACATACATACTGAAAGGGAACATTTTATTCTCCCCAAGTAATTCATGCCATTTTATGGTTTATTTGAAATGAAGTAGTCAGTCCTGGTGGGATAGTGAGCAACTTGGCACATGTGTTTGGTTGCATCCATGGAGAAAAGAAACAGCTCTTTCTGGAGAAATGTCTGTATGTGAGTATAAGAGAACTTTTTCAGAGCTGGTCGTGTAGAATGAGACGTCAAAAGCAGCTGATGCTGGCCAACCATACCTGCATTACAGACAAAAAAAATTTTACCCTGGGCTTCAACAGGAATGGAGTTATACCAACACCAAGTGCTTTTGGAAAATCTTAACCATCAAAGAGCCTTCTTTTCTCAAGCCAGACCATGTCCTCCTGTAACCATCTTTTCAGCAGAAGGGAGAAGTTGGCCTGAGGTTAACCACCACATGCCCAGCTGGGACCAGCTCAGAGATTGTAAATGTAGAAATGCTTAAAATAAAGTCCTCAGCCAAAGCGAGAGCGACGTGCTTAATAGCCAAACACCCTTAATAATTTCTTAGAAATACAATTAGTTATTTCTAAGTCCTAGCTGAATTTTTTATTTAAGCATAACATCAAAAAGCTATCCTCATAGGTTAAGATCCTAGGGTGCTAGTGTCAAGCACAGATAAGAATCTCATTGCTGCCCTCAAAAATTTAAGTTTTAAAAATGTATGTTTAGCTTTGGAGAGTTCAGGACAGTCTGTCCCATACAGTATTATACACTGTTCTGCTGGTACTGAGCTTCATTTGATAAAGAACCAGCCTGCTTTGCTGCTACAGCTTCCCATCAAACTGCTTCCTCCATTAACATTTCAATGGGATTGAAAAGCGGGTGTATTAAGAAGATGAGAGAGGAAATCGTAATGGGGTGCCTGTAATATTTCCTGTCTTTAAATGTCATGTTCTCCAGCCTTTCTCCTTGCTCTTGAGAAATGTACAGTCAGATCTTGCTAACTCAGTCGAGTCAGGTCAGAATGCAGCTTACACAGAGTACCCATGGGGTTGAAAGCACACACAGCAAGAAGTTTGTTTTAGGGCTTACCAGATTGCATGCTGCTTTGGAAGGCAGTGCTGTAGTATAATCATCAGGATGCCTTATAAAAACAGATCTGAAGGAGTACAAAGGAAAGCTATTTGCAGTGCACAGCAATACATTTTATTGAGCGTACACAACCAAGAAAGGTATTTTTCTGTACTTCTGAGCACGTCTGTAAACACCCTGCAAGCATATACCTGAGGAAGTTCTCTCTTCCCAATGTGAAATAAAGACCAAAGAGTAACAGCATGTGGGCATAAAAATTAATGTGACAGTTTGCATAAAAAGTAAAGAGGGGGTAATACTCTGCTTTTCTGAGTTTCATTTCTAAACATTTAACTCTGACCACCTCAAGTCTTCTTGCACTTTAACTACAGCCTTTTTGTCACTTCCCGTCATGAAAATTGTACAACATTTCTGTGAGATGATAAACAGGTGTTACTTTTCATTCTGGCAGCAACGGCATTTTGGTGCAGGATGAAATAATCCTACCATTAAATAAGAAGCTCACAGTGGTGTTGTGAAGCTTAATTTGTTTGGAAAATGCTTTGCAGTATTCAGATGAAAGGCACTCTGGATATTCAAAGTATTATTACTGCACAGCTGGTGGTCTACACGCTGCAGATGTTTCTTCCATGCTGTTGCATGGTTACTTAAGTGGCTTCTGAGTGCAGATGTTCACAAGTGAGCATGCACACCCTCCTCTGCCTATGTTTTTTGACACGGATTTTATTGCTGCTTGACTTTTGATCTTGAAAAGAATATTCCTTCACTGGTGAGGCTGGCTTTTTTTTTTTTGGCTTTTTATTTTTCCTTTTTTTTTTTTTTTTTTTTAAGGCTAGTAGGTGCTACATGAGTGTGACTATATCCCTGTTGGTTCAGCCCCCATTGCAAATGACAGCATCTGCAGACATTTACTGTGGGCCTTTCTCTTTAGCCTGCATTTCCTCCTGTGGCTTTTACTCATTCCCACAGTGTTTGACTCTGGGGACTCTGCCTCTTCTGTTATTACTCCATCACCATCACTCTCCTCATGGAGACATGATGATTCCCTTTGTACTCTTTGCCCAGATGGAATCAAGAACTTCACTGCCTCTTGATTCTTTCTTTCCATGGCTGCTGCTACTGTTACATAAAAGGGATCTCTAAGAACCACTGACCTTGACATTCACAATAATATAATCTCTCTGAGAAGATTTCAGGATAAGATGAAATTCTAACTTCTGCATCTATGGTCCTATTCATTCCTGTTAAGTGGAGGGAGATAAGGTCTGACTGCAGCTGACATCCACGTGGAGTGTGCTGAACATGCACAAATCTCCGTGGGGGTGCTGTATGATTTCATCAACCTATTTGGTGAGAAAACTAATTTACATTCCTTTTGTTTTACTGTACTTCCAGCAAACGGCAAGATATCTAATGTAATACAAGGGCAACTGAGTAAACGAGACTTTTGTCTAACCTAAAGTGCAATACATCGCCTATTGCATTACTGACCTGAGAGAGTAGAAAAGGAGCAAATCTTTATACAGACATACAGAGAAAGAGAAAAGTACAGCAAAATGGTACCGGTTTTGATCAACATAGATCTTTTTTATGAGATTCATGTAGAAGACAGGGAAGATTTGGTACTGGAGTGTTTCTTCTGAAGTATTTTGAAGAACGGATCTCTCTTCACAGCGTGTTCAAGAACCACCATCTTGCAACTCAGAGGAATGAGTCCTGGCCATGTATCTCTGGAAGAGACTGTGAGAAAGCAGAGGTTTAAAGCTGACTGCATCCAGACAAGTAGCTTCAGAAAGCAAGGAAAAAACACGTCACTTTCTGTAGTATTTTCTGCAGAATTCAGCACAAATCAAAGCAGAAGGCTCAGTCTTTACCCAGGAAAGTTAGATCTGAAAGTGAGAAATCTTGAGAAGACTAGACCCTGGCTACACTGTGAGGTGAATTGCACCCTAAAGACTTGATCATTTCCTCTGATTCTTAAGTGTGTAACAATTTGCCAGTGCTCATGAAATCTTCTAAATTGCCACTTTTAATATGCAGAACTGGTAGGGTTTATGCAGATATATACAAGTTTCTTTACACTCCTGTGTTCCTACTGAAGTGTCTCCTTCTTTCTGCGGGTTAATCTTGGTAGGCATAGCTTTCATTCTGCCTCTCTGCTATCTCTGAACCATAAGAACTGCTACAGATATGTGTAAAAGTATTTACTCCACCTTACTGCCCTACCATTGCCTGCTCCAAGGGGCCAGACTTAAGGTACTGCCACTTGTCCAGATCCCCATCTTTTTTTCTCCTGGACTGCTGGTACTGAGGTTATTCCTCTTCTTTCAGTGCAGCTATTTCTAATGTACATGTGCATACATCACTGAAATGGGAGAGGGAGCAGGAATGGAAGGGAGGATAGAGGAGGGAAGGAAGAGCTTCTAATGTTCTCTCATTACTCAGTTCATCTCCCCTGATTCATAGCCAATGCCTCCTCCCCTCTTCTGATATATTCCTTTCCTCATTCTTATTAGGTATCTCAGCCGAAATCTAGTCATCATATGGTAACATTTGGATGCGTATCATCTTGTTCATTATGATGCAATCATTTGTGATTTACTGTCGCTTGGTAACAAAAGTTTCATTCGCACATTATAAAAATTGCATTAAATCACTGGCCCTAGAATAGTGGCTGAAAATCAATCAGAAGAGGTTTTTACTCCTGCCACTTTGGCTTGAGATTGAAACATTTCATACGGTAGCTCTGCTAGGAGTAAGCTGTGCTTCCTTACTAATGTAATAAAATGCAGACCATCCTAAGGGGATGAGGGAGTTGCATTCCAAAACTTGCACTGCAAGCGACCAAAGTTTAATGGAAAACTCTGAAAAGATTCTATTAAAAAACCATTTTCCTTCTATATATCATACGCTCTGTTTTATGCTTTCACTGTTCCTTCCTTTTTTTCCTTACTGGCACAAAAACAGGATCTTTGTTTTGACAGAGCTAATCTGCTCATGCTTTCATATGGGCCCTCAGGCTCCCCACCTGTGGAAAGATCCATGGAAGCAGGAAAACTGCTGAGTGGGTGCCACACGCTCACCTCAAAGGGAAGAAATCAGTGGCCTCCCACAGGTACAGACTCTAAGTGTTGTGGTTCCTGAGGACCCATGGAGAACATGAACTATGAATCCTGTATAACTTATCACAACAAGCTTTTCCTTCCATATTGCCTTCTGGGATTTCCCTCTCCTGTCAGCTGGGCTTCTTCAGGAGACGTTCTGGATGGGCTACTTTGCCACAGCTGTGCCATCTCCCTCTTTTCAAAGACCGAAAGGCACACTTAGAGCTGACAAATTCTACCCGCAAACTCGACTTGTGAGAAAAGTTTAAAGTAGCTTGCAACCACTGCCAAGTTTGACAGCAAGCTTCATAACAAACTGGTACAGCTCTGACATCTCTTCGCTGCTTCTGTGGGGAGGCCAGGGAAGATTTTATGGAGTGAAAAGTGATAAAGAGAGAATGAATGGCTTTGTGGCTCCATCAGGCGGCACGCTCAGGGTGGCACTGATCTGCTCCATAGGGTCCCTGGCTAGCCAACAAAAAGAGGCAAAGCCAAATTCAGATATTTAGGACTTCGTATAAAAGACAAAGCCCAGAATTATCTCAGCATCATTTCCACTGGGCATCAAACCACAGATGAGCAGGAAAATAACCTGTGATCATGATTATTCTGTGATAGGGAAGGTTTGCTCATGCTCATGGCCGGTATTTCTCTTTAAAGACTGCTGATTCACATCAGAGCTCTCTTTGCATCTAGCCAAGTAAGTGACTATGCCCAAACCAACAGACTGAAAGGTAAGTTTATCATGAAGGTGAACAAACCTTGGCTCCATCTGCTCGTACCATCTCATCCCACCTCACCCAGAAACAGGTCATTCTGACTTTGAAACATCCATGTGGGTTCCTGTGGCTTCTCTGACCAGGCTGATATGTTGTGGAGTCACTATGTCTAGTACAGGAAATTTTAATGCATAGCATTTTAATTCAGGAAGCTTGAATTTCATGTTTAGCTGTATCCTGAAAGAGCATGGATCCTTCAAAGCTTTGAAGTACAGAACTGCAAAAAAAAAAAAGGCTAATGACAGTTCTAAGTCTTGGTTTCTGTGTTGTCAGTAAGAAAATCCCCATCGGTTTTACTGGAGACATTGGCTGAGTCCTGTATCACTATCAAACAGTTGCGCTTACCCTCTCCCTCTGGTCTATTGAATATTCAATCATAGAATCATTTTGGTTGGAAAAGACCCTCAAGATCATCGAGTGCAACCATAACCTAACTCTAGCACCAAACTATGTCCCTAAGAACCTCACCTACATGCCTTTTAAACACCTCCAGGGATGGTGATTCAACCACTTCCCTGGGCAGCCTGTTCCAATCCTTCACAACCCTCCCCGTGAAGAATTTTTTCCTAATATCCAATCTATGGGACTGCAGCAGCACTGCCACTGTTTTAATACAGATCTCCCGAGTGGCCAGGAGGATCTCACTGATGGGATGCTGGTTGGGCTGATGCCCATCAGTGCCGACACAGTCTTGAGAACATGCAGAGCAAAAGCAGAGGTGCCTGAGGAAATGTAAAGACAGAAGCTAAGTATCCAGCCTGAAAAGGTCATCCTTGATGAGGTCAGGGCAACCAAGCTGAGATCGCAGCTTTGCATTTGCATGTTTGAATTCTGCCTAAATCATGCTTTATGTGCATGTCTTTGTGTGGATCTGGGCCAGGACCACACAGGAAGCCATAAAACTAGGAACAGAGTGGTTTTTTTGAATGTTTCAGTTCAGGTAAGCTGGGTCTTACGCCACTTCTTGCAAGTGCTATTTTTAGCAGTTATCTTTGATGAAGAGCAAACAGGAAGACCTCTCAGATGAAATGCACTGCGAGTGTGTGACAGGCTGGAAAGGTGGCATGCTCAGTGAGCCTGACTTTGCTGAAATGAGATTCTGGCTCTTGGTTTGTAAAGGAGCAAGATGAGGACAAAAGCTGTTTTCTGAGTAGCAGTCTCCTATCTGCTCTTTCCCTTGCTCTCTTTCTTTCATATTCCATCTGGAACCAGCAACTTTTTAAATGCTCTGCAGCCACCTAGAGGAAAAATACACTTGATTAACTTAATCTTATATGGCTTAAGACTGTGAGTGGGCTCTGCAGAGTTTAAGAATGTGAATTTCTAAACTAGCCAGCCTGTTTATTATTATATCTCAAGACCTCCTTGGAAATATACACAGTGAATCATCATCAAAAGCTGAAGATAACTTCAATTTCTGTTTACACTTCAGAAATATTTCCTGCTTCATGTTATCATTGTACTTGTTATTGGATATGACATGTTTTTATGAAAGATAGCATAGCAGGGCCATGGCATATTTTATCGGTAGAGAGAAGGAGATGATCTGTTTTGAATTTTTATTTTAGAAGATTTAAATATTGTTTTATTTTGTATTTTTATCTCATTACTATGGCAATATGCTATTGGTATATCTGCACGGTTTATGTTTCTGTAGGGCCATGACTCTCAATAATTTTGGAGGTTCTGTTTAGGATGTTTATAAGTTCCTGAAAAACCTCTGGCTTTTCTCAGACAAGGGCTGTCACACAGAATACACTAATGGGCTCTCAGTATACTAGAGTGAAAGCTGATGTAGTCATATTAGATTCATTTAGTCTTTGTGCCATGTTTGTTTGCACTGTATGAAACATAATAACAAAGTTTAACAGTTGATTGAAAGTACCACTTGAATGGTATAAGTTAGATATTAAAACATGCCTGTCTTTTAAAAATTGAATTGAAATGACTGGCTTTTCCTCTCTCTAGATAAGATATGACAGTTCAGTCTCCACTTGTGCCTGAAGAACTGGAGACTGGGTGGAGCCTTCTTTAAAAATCAAGTCCAGACATGGACAAAAAGATAAAACTTTATGTAATTGCATAATGCAAAAGCTCAAAATGATGATGGATTTTCCATGGTAGCTATGCCAGAGGACACTGAAAATTCCATTACGATGGAGTGACTCTGTCATAAGGCAAAGTCACATTAGCAGTGTAAGTGCTAAGCTAAGTGTGTGCACAATGAGCTGAATGAAAATGTAGAAGTGCTAGTACAGCTACTGAGAAGGTCCACTAAGACATTCTCCATTTCTTTTTTTTCCTCTCATAAGAAAAACTTGACATAAACATAGAAACATCTGAAATACCAGAATGATGTGGTCAGTTGAGTAGCTTGAATACTACTGCGTTATGCCAGAATGGGATGAATAATAAGAAATCATATTGGCCTAAGAAATTCATAACAGGAAATTATGAAATTTAGGAGTTTGTCTAGGTTGTGGCTTCTAAGGGGAAATGATGGGCTTCTTGAAACACAAAGCAGTTCAGTTTGGTCAAAACACTCTGCCACAGGGAATCAGTGATAAGCACACAGGCTGTACACCTTACACTACTGGGCCTATGAAGGATGGGATTTTTGGTAGGAAATGACTTTCTTTTTGAACATTAAATCCATAGAGAACCAAGAGGCTTTTTTTTGTGGTTTGTGGTTTTTTGTTTTTTCACCAGAAATTTTTGCACAAATGCGTGATAAGCCGTATCAGGTAGCATTAGCCATACAGCTGCTGTAATCTTTACCAATTACGTGATGCATATTTGCAAGTGAATGACTGTGGATATTAATTAACTGTGGATATTAATTAATGTGTCTTCAGAAACTAGGTTCCAGCTTTTAAATCTTCAGTGTCAGGTTCAAGTTGATGCTCCTAAATTTGCTTCTGTATCTTTTTGTTGGTCTAAACTTTTTATTGCACATTACCTCTCTAAAATGACTTTGGAACCTCTGTCTATTCTAGAGCAGAGTTATTATGTTCCCTGTATTTTCCAGCCAGGTATACAAATCACAGATCATACAATGTACAGGCAGCCAAATCCTTTTTCAAGTTATCTCACCAAAGAAAGGGGAGCAAATTGTATGTATGCTGCTCAAGTTAGCAAATGAAATAGAACATTTTTTTATTATTTCAGTGAGATATTGAACACTTGTTTGAAATGAGTTAAGAAACTTATGCTGTATGTCCTCTTTATTCCAATAATTCCGTATACAAAGTTGTATGTAATGTGCACAGAGAAGTGGTTTTTAACTGTTTCACTTCAAGCGATATGCTACATATGAACTCGAACTCAAACCACTTGAGTTCTCATGCATACAGGTATTTGTTTCAAATGCCAGGTTAAACTCTGCATGGCCGAACACAACTGAAACAGAAGAAGGGGAAGTGAAAACTCTCTCCCACTTTCTGAAAATGAGTAAGGGGTCAGCACTTATAAGGCTGTGGATGGTGCTTCATATTCTGTTGGAGTTGCCTGAGCAAAAATTCACTCTCTCTAAAGGTGGCAAGTCAGCTTCTCAACTGTACTGTAACCTTCAGCTCTAGGAAATATTCTGGGTCATACCAGATGCTTCTTGGAGCCCAGCATGGGACTTCATTGTCTTCCTCAGTCATGGTTCAGTTATTTCCCCATAGAGGGATTTTAGCCAACCTTTCCATTCTCAGGACCAGAAAGAACATTTAAAGCCACAAACGCCTGTAAAGATCCAAGCACAAGATACAAAAAGCCTATTTGACACATTAGTAGGAGCGATACCATGAAGAAAGAACTAGGGAAGGTTGCTGTACTACTTTGTTCTTTATTTGGTTCTTCCTCTTTCCGTCCTTTTGAGTGCCTTTACCACTGCTACTACATATTCAGAGAGATTATAAATAGGTGTCAGGATAGTGATGTGCAGATAAATTTATTATATGCAGTTTTAGAAAATGTTCCAGAATGTTCCATTGTTCATTTTACCATATTCTTGTGGGTAATGTTGGTTAAGGCAATAAAAAGCAATTCTGGCACAGCATGCTCTTCATATAAAGGTTAAAAATACACATAGAACACTCTTTTTGGCTTTTTCCAAAGACTTTTGGGTAATACTTTTAGCAGCACGTAGTATAGGCTTATGGTGATATTGTGCAGCACAGTGTGCTTTTTCAGAGCTCTACATGGACCTTCATTTATTCAGTGTCTGGAAAATACTATTTTTGCTTACCCTTTGTGAGGAAAGTATGGGTTCTGACTTTTTTTTAAAGGAGCTGAATATGCAATGAAATCAAAATTGAATTGCTGTCTGTCTCTGTTATGTTGGAAATTAGCAATAATAATTGCCACTTGCATTGAAGCATCCTTTTCCCAAGCTGACTGAACTCCTCTAAATAACTGCTTTGGGAAGATGCCTTGGCAAGGCTTGGATGGATGCGGATATCTTGTGTGATTCCATTCAATTATCTCTGAGTGCCAAGTCCATATCTGGAGCAGGAACAATGGCACTCAGAGCTAAATTAGGACTTTTTGGTGTGTGTGTAACATGACTGCTATGTCCTAGAAATCTTAGATCACATGCAGCTCTTGCCCTTTGGTGCAGTTGCATATTTTATTTCTTTCTGCTTGGTTCCATGTGGCAATGCAGTCCATGGTTGACTCAAAGTTGCACAAAAATTGGGGATCAGAATGGAATTTGAATGCATGATTCAAGTGTCTACTACTGCAAACTCCTCCTCTGCAATCTGATAAAAATAACTGTGATATTCTCAAGCATTATGGCCAATGATCTCTTTATAGGAACAAGATTTCCCTGTGGAAAGCATAAGCCTGCAGTAGATCTGCTATACTCTGCTCACCAAAAATGAGCTGTGAGTTCCCTTTCTGTTCCCACATTTTTAGGGTTTTTTTGGAGGCAGTTCAGCAGTGTGGGAGTTCTTGTACAATGGGGGAGTCTCCAGGACAAAGTGCGTGTAGGCTGCCTGCCACTTTTTCTGGGCACTTTCCCACTCACTGGAAAAATGGGTCAGGGGATTGATTTAACTTTGTCACAGATGCCTTTATCAGATTGTCATTTTAAGGCAGTATTACCATTGTTATGATGTGTGTGAATAGCACAGAGGGAGTGCAGATATAGTTACCTGGTCTTGGAAAAAATGATCCTTGAAAATGACTGCCTTTGTATGAAACAGTCTGTTCCCCAGGCAAGGGCTTTGAACAAATACTCAAAAGATGTAAGGGCTTCTATGTTTTCAGCAGCCTCCAAAATTACCTTCCTTATGAGTTATTTGCTGCTTTTGCATTAATACTAGTAAATTCTCGAGAAAGAGAGAGTGATTGCAAGCCTCTGATCTCAAGCCTCAAAGCCATAAAAAGTCTCCAGCTCTATATACCATGCTTCAGTACTTCAGTAGGATTAAACACGCACCTTCAGACAAGAGAGAGCTTGTGATAGCAACAGCATGAGCCTTTCCATTTTACATTGGCTCATCTTCACATTGTACATGGCTCATCTTCCCATCTTCTTGCCTTCCAAAATGACTTCTCTAGATGGAGCCATAAATAATGGGAACTCATTGAAACTTTGTAGAAAAAACCAGCCCAAACAAAATTTCTTGTAACAACAAAGCTACTGACAGAAGCCATTGGCTTTTTATTTTTCCTGTAAAGGAACAGAAAGGAGGGCTAATTTTGGATCAGGACAAAAAAGGTTCCTAAATTATGCTGGTGAATTGTGAGCACTCCGGAGTGATTATAGGAATCCTAACTGGCTGTTGTGTAGGGTTTGGCTATTTTGATAACCAGCACTAAATTAGGCAAAGCTTGTACTAAAAGTCTGATTTGGAATACCAATAAGAAATTATCCCAAGACGTCTGTCTCACAGGATCATGGGGCTGGGAATTAATCCTCCCCAGGCAAATGACCCTTCACACTTTGGAGTCTGCAAATGCACAGCTTATCCCAGGTATAGAGGCCAAACCCCTTCACCATCTGATGGCTCTTCACATACATAAAGTGGATATAGTGACGCACCATCTCTAATTCCTAAAGTCTGTTGAGACTTGCTGGTGGATAGAGGAAGATATTAATGTTTTCCATCTGCATAGAGCAACTTCTTGAAGGTACCAAAAGATTTGACATATGTACTACATCATATTCCTGTTGTGATATGTGAAAAAAAAAAAGGCCAAAAAGAAATAGTCCCTCTTAAAATGGCTGGTTCTGGTTTTGAACTTGTGTGTACTGCAAAGGAAAAGGCACTGCTGATGTTCAGCAAGTGAACATCTGCAATTTCAATCCCACATGGCATAGACTAAGGCTGTAGGACTTGTTGCTATGATCTTTTCTGCTTTTTTTTTTAATAGTACATGTAGCACAGGACTCAGTTCTTTGCCCTTTGTGGGACTTGGAGACTTTCCACGGTTTAATGTGAAAAAGGGCTGTTGCTGAGGGAATCTACTCATCCAGTTCGCTTTGAAGATGTGTAGGCAGAGTGATTGTGTGTTTGTCTCCTCCAAGGGTGTGTCCCACAGCTGGCGGATGCCTTCACTTTCATGGATTTCCCCTCGCAATGGTTTGCGATTACGCACACCCAATTAGCGCCATCCCTGACACACACCCTGCAGGCAGCATGGGCAGCATCAAAAGGAATCACTTGGTACCAGTTGAGGACTGAGAGATTAGCTGTGGTCCAGTGCTTATTCAGAGCAGGGACTCCAGATAAAGTGCACCATCACAGTCTAACACCTTTTTTTTTTTTTTTTCAGAAATGCAAATATGTCCTTTAAAGAAATGTAATTTTCTTTTGAACCACAACATCGTTACATCTCTATATGATTATACTGCAGGCAGAGATAAAGCTGCCTGATATATCTTGTGTGTATTTCTACAGCTGGTAAAATGGCTTCATTTTATACGTAACTTGCACTGCAGTCTTCCTGTGGGATTATTTCTATATGACTGTAATGTTTAGATGACTAAACTTCTCATATGCATTCTCAATTTTATTTAATTTAAGCAAATTTTTAGTTTTGGTAAAGAGTCACAATGTCTTGGAAGACCCAAAGCTTCTATTAGTGTGCAGCACGTTAACTTGTCAGTATGGCTTCATTATTGGCATAATCCCAAAGTTTTACTAAAAATGTATTTTTCTGTTAACAGCCCAGTCAGATTAGAGTACAGGTAAGCATCTGCATACATGCAGTTAGTGTCGCAGGATCTATTTATCACATTTAAAGGAGAAATGAAGAGGAGGCAGAATCTAATGTAGCAGGGAATATTTTTAAAAATCTATCAATCACCTGAGAGGGTAAAAAAAGAAAAAAAAAAACCTATTGGCATACTAGTGATTTTTGCAAGGGGAAAGGATTAGGACAGCACACAAAAAAATCGGTTTTTAAATTTACCTAGTGAAGCATCCCATAATAGCCCTCTCATACAACTGTGAGAACAGTAACTGTGAGAAATATAATTAAATGCAAGAAGTAAACACATTTTGAAAAAATACAAACCCAAAGTCAAAGCTTGCCATGGGCCATCGCCAGGTCCCTCCACCAGCCAGTGTGCAGAGCCTGGACACCTTTTGTCTCCACGTCCTTTCCCACAACTGCCCTTTGACTCTCACAGTGACTCTCAAATAAACTGTGTATCTGCTCCCTGCTGATTTCAGAAGCGATATAAGAAGTCCCCTCCCCCCTGACTGCCGATCCATCTAACTGTAATTAATATTAATGTATTAAACTTGCCAGCAAGGCGTTTAATTAAGAAAAAAAGAAAAAGAAGTATTTATTTTGATTGACTAGTCTTGGCAGCTGTGGGTATTGTTTCCTTTACTCTCGTTTTTTATTTAACCTTAATTAATTAATTAATTTAACATTACAAATAATAAGCAATTGTAATTTATTAATAAAACCACCGCAATCTAGTGATCACTCCTCAGCCAAGCCTAGGGCTTGAGCCCAGTAGCTCTCACTGGGATTAAACACTTCAGGAAAATAAAAATTACACAAGTAATTAGGTGTGTAATGAATCAGAGGATTGTTTGTGCTGCATGTGGCACGCTACTTTCCTTAGGGGACACCTGTGCTGAACATTGTAGCAAACAGTGCTGATCTCAGGCAAAGAGGAGATGTTTCATGCTGGAGCCTGTCTGCATGTCCAAGGCCACCTCAATGCCAAGGCTTAATGGTGTCACGTTGCTCATGTGCATGTAGGGGCTAAACTCTCTACACCCTCAAAGCACATGGTTGCCCTCCTGGGAACCGTGCCCTGGCCTCCCTAATCACCCAGAGCATGCCCTGACTTTGTCAGGTTGAGTACTAACCTTGCCACCAACATGTTAATGGTGAAAAATACTGGGTGATTGATGGTCTGCCTGGAGATTTCCTGACCTGATATGCGCACCTGAAGTAGGTGTAGGTGCATTGCATCAGTGCAGGAGGTGGTGTCCCCCCCGAGTAATGGTAAAAAAGTGTATTTGTGCTCTAAAAAGCAGAAGAAGTACCTTGGATTTAGGATTCTATAATTTCTAAGGTGGGAAATCAGTGAACATATACCCAACCTGGCACTGGCGAGCATCCTTAAACACCACAAGCATTAATGGTTACTAAATCTGAGTGTAGAGCAGTAAAATGTGGTGGATAAAGGAAGCTAGCACAGAAACAAAAGGTTGGTGAAATGGTATCTCGATAATGGACTCTATCTGTGGAGATAATTACAGAGTCTCTTTGTGATAATACTTTGCTGCAGTAGCAAACAAGCACCCACTTCACTTTAAAATGAGACATACACCTCCTAATTGGTGTGGGGTACGTGGAGCAGTGCCTGCTGCAGGGATGCTGGGAAACAATCATAAACATGTTGTGACCAAAGGAATCAATGCAAAATTATTTAGTGTGTCACATAAAAAGATGACCTTTTGTTCTTATACAAGGTCTTTTATCAGCGAACAACATCAAACAAAGCTAAGGATGCTGTGCTAGTCTGTTCCTTGCAGCCTATCGGCTGTGATATCCATACAGCAACATCTGTTACTGGGAAAGATGTAAAGGGACCTACCGCAGAACTAAAGTGAAATAGAATTACATTGTCCCCAGAAAGTAATTTCGAATGAAAACCACTGGTCTGTAAATGTGAATGTTATATATTTGATCCAAAGCAATTCTGTTTATCCAAAGTACGTATATACTGATAAAGGCAGGACAGGTAACCTTTTTGCATTAGTACTTATGTTGCTTATTTGTCGCAGTGAATTTTCAGATAATTTCATGCTGGGAGTTCACTGAGAGTAAAATTATTAAAAGCTCATGGAAATGTCAAGCAGAACTGTCAGGTTTAACCTTATGAGTGGTCACTGAAATAACCAGTGACTTTGGCAAGGGGAAATACTCCTCTTAAAGGGGCAGTGTTGGATATGCAGAAACAAACTTGTCTCTGTTTGAAGGTCCACTCATCCTCTCTCCTGGTTTTAAATAAAGGGTTCCCAATGATTCTAAGGCATTGTATGGGCATTAGGGCTCCTGATCACTTTGACTGAGGTGCCTGCACCTTTTCCAAGCTACTACCTCATCAGCTATAGGGAAAGTTTCTGGAAAATTAAGCTATGTCCATCCTTTTCCTATAGACAACTGAATTTTTGGTCCACAGTAAGAGCACTTAACATGGAGACCTCATTTTTTATTTCAAGTCTTGTTCTTTCTAGAGGATTCATGCCTCTTACAAACGTTGCCTTGCTCTCTCAGGAATGAATACGTTCCTGAATGTGCATAAACCAGGGGGCTCTTGTCCATTGACAGCCAAGGTGCATGCACAGAGCACCCTCAGTGGAAAGCCAAGGAACTGAGGGTGTGATTTTCAGAGGGCTGAGTATGTCTTCCTGTCACCTTGTCCCTGCCTTTTAATGATTCCACTCGGGGCAACAGATACTTGGCATTTCTGAATTTGCGTTGCTACGTTTGCAGAAGCTTCTAAGCATTTTGCACATGCAGAAACTGCTGACTGCAGATCTGCTGGCTCTTGCCAGTTATAGTTTAGGTCTGTGCCAAACGGGCACGTGTTCTGGATGAGCTAACTCGAAATATAGTGGTGACACACACAGTAGCAGTTTTACTTAGGGCCATGTTAGCAGCTTTGCTCCCTGCCGTGTTTTGTGGTGAATCCATCTTATGTAATGGAAGATGATGGTGATATTAACAAGTGCCTTGGGGATTTCCTAGTATGAGAACTACTCAGTTATGCTGCATCATTCCTGCTCCTTTGGAGTTGTTTGAAGTCTGGTATTCAATAGTGATGCTACTGAGAAAAAATGGCATATAGCTATTTTCGGGACTTCAAACTGGGGAAAGGCTAGAAGTAACCTGGAGAGAAGGCACCGTTTCTCATCTATTGCATGGAAGGGCATGTGCTCATCATCTGCAGAAGTTGTCCACTTAACACTGCTGCTATTATTATTGGTAAAGTTCTTAAATGATGACTTTCCAAGGAATAAGAAAGAAGTCATTATCTTGTGTTGACACAAAATCATTGCAAAAATTGAGTTTACCTTTTCCTAGTGTGGTCTCAGTCCTCTCTGCCTGATGTTTCTTGGGTCTTCTTCTCACCTCCCTGTTTCTCTGTGGTTCTCTCCCTGATGCTGTTGAGACTTCCCTGCATCAGAGCAGCACATCAAAACAGAGATGAGCCCTTGTGATGTGACAGCACATTTAATTTTCTTGCTGTTTAGCACAAGTTGCTGTGGCATTAACTTCATGGAAATTAACCAACTCCAAACCTCGGACAAGTATCTGCCAAAGCTTTCCTTGCTCATTTGATCTGGGGCTTTGTTCTGCAGGTCCTGCGTGACAGACATGTGCGAGTGCCCGGTCCATAAAAACTGCTACTGCGAGTCATTCCTGGCATACGCGCGAGCCTGTCAGAGGGAAGGGCTGAAAGTCCAGTGGGTACCGGAGCAGAACTGTGCAGGTAAGCATTTTGGGACTGCTTCTTTGTAAGCCAGTGCATAGGCTAATAGGCCACTATCCTTTTACTGATGGAGAAAGATCAAAAATAAACCGTCTAGAAAAGACTGAGATTGTACCAACAGCAAAGTTGCATTCAGAGTTCTGGAGAAACACCTTAAGGAAAGATTTTCAAGAATCAAATACTAGAAATGTTTATTTTGCAAAACTTCTAACCTCTAATGCCAATCTTTTTTTTTTTTATGTACTTCCAGAAAGAAGTCCATGCCTTTTTGTTTCAGGATACGTAAAGAGTTGCTTAGCGGCAATGTTTAAACTCCCTTGACCTCTGGTTCTGCAGTAGGTTCAACAAGGGGAAAAGAGAGAACGTATTTAATGGGAATATTAAAATGCAAACCTGCATTAATGTTGGTACTTGGACCAAATTCCCCATGTGATTAGGACTGTATTAATTGCAAGTAATTGTGAGTAATTGTTTTCATGAGAAGTGCTGGCCTGTGGTCATGGGCACTTGAAGTAAAATGCAATATTGCAGATGAATATTTCCCCTGATGATGATCTCATTAATTTAGGACATTCTATAATGGCATTGCTTTGCCTGGAAATGCATTCAGATTTATGTAAAGCAATTGACAGCAGTTGGAAAAAAAAAAAAAGAGAGAAGGATACTCAGTGCTGGTCAAAGAGCTATTGCTCTGTGGTCCATTTTGATGATTGTGTGCAGTTCAGGGTCTACTCTCTCAACTTCAATTTCCTTTTATGTTGAAGGAAAGATAGTAGGGATGGGTGAGTGACAGAGCAAATTGCATTTGATTGACTGTTCCCAAAAGGCTCATTTTTTTTCTTACAGAGGAACAGAACAATCCAAACAGGGTGTCACTAAATGAAAGCTTTGTTCAAGGATGTGGTCTCAGCACTAATGTATGTAATTTTAATCTATTGATCTGGTAGAAAATCCATGCAGAACCTGAAACAAGCATCCTGACTTTTTTTTTTTTTTTGACCAAAGCTCTTCAGAGCAAGACCTCACTGTGGCAGGTGCTGTAAAAAGAATAACAAGTCCAGTCCTTGCCTTAAGGAGTTTATACAAGTGTTGACATATCACGGCCTAACTAACTGAGGCTTCTTTTTGCAATTTTTTCTGGCATTTTGTCAAAGACAAGAAAAGTTTCTAAGGTAAAAACAGTCCTTGAGAGAACATTACAAAATAATTTAAATACACATCTTTCATTAAAGCTAATGAAATAAGTGTTTAAATCTACCTGAGTTTTTAAATCTCAAAACAGACTTCTAGAGCAAAAGGGGAAATCTTGTTAAGCAGAAAATATCGATAAGCCGTATATGGTCAAGTACCCTCAAAACAGTTAAGCATCCAGCCTCAAAGAAGTGGCACCATCTTCTATGGTAAATCATACAATATTCATCAACGTACATCTACTGTCCTCCATATTTTACCAGTGGTCAGCATCAAGATTTTAATGTTTAACTTACTTTTTTTCTCCCTGAAAGTTGTAGTTACAATTATTGTGTCCTAATTATGGATAAAAGTTTCTGGGTATGAAACAATATATCTGTAATAAAACTTCGGTGTTCAGTGACTTTCATTTCCTGCTTGACACTTCATAGCTGGTTGGATACTTGGAAGAGCTCTGTTCTGATGAAAATGGAGTATACTTATTAGTAAAGTCAGATTTTATTCTTTTGTGCATTATAAAACCAGATCTTGTGTGGTTGCCAGTTGCTCTACCCTGACGGCTGTATGCTTAGCTTGTTTTTGTGATCTTCAGAAAGCCTATGTTGTCTGGAGGGCCAACCGAACAGGATGCTTAGGAGGCTGAATTACGTGTCCTGTTCCCTCCACACACTTCCTCCTTTCCCAGTGCAGCAGCGCATCCTCCTCTAAGTCCTCCCTGAAATATTCCTGCTCAAGGTTTGCTGTTCTTTGAGGCTGGCTCAGTAAGGGGAATGTCAGCTGTCATTTAACCAGAGCAGTGAAGAGAAGAAGCTAGTGAGTAAGGAAAATGTTTAGGGTAGGAAAGAGTTGGTGATATCCACACAGGAACTGAGAGGGTTTGGAAAGGAATATGGGTTTCCATGGGAAGTAGTGGGGAGTGAGACCTGTCAGGCTGGGCATAGGAAGAAATATGATGTGTGATAGAGAAGAAAAGAAGAAAACCAAAAACCAAAAAACAAAACCACAGAAGAGCCAGTATGAGGGGAATAAGAAATAAGAGAGTGAAACAAGTGAGAGGGAAAAGAAAGGATACAAATGGAAGGAAGAGGTTTGAGAAGGAAAGGGGATAGAAAAAGTATTTTTTTTTATCACAAGAAAGGCTAAACAAGCAGTTTATAAAGTGCCATTAAGTAAACTGAAGTGGCAATAGGCCTTGGGCCGTAGTAATGTGACACTGAATTTCTGAGGACACCGAGAGAAAGAAGAGTCAAGGATGGCAGATGGTAATAACTCTGCCATGGACATGACTACACCAGCAAGAAGAAAAAGCAAGTATGGACTGATGTGTTACTGATGTGCTGACACGCTCCAACAGCCTCATAAAAACTGAACAGTTTTTCCCATATGATTGGTTGAACTAGAGGAGAATGAGTGTATATCTGATTTTGACTCTTCTCTCCTGGGTCCCCTCTTCTCTGTTGTGAAATTTTCTGTGCAAATTCACTCTTTCACTGCTATATGTTGTTTTCGTTTAATCGTTTTGTTCCATGTGAACGTGTATCAGAAGGCTATTCTGAATTTTCAGTGGAAATTCATTAAAACACAAAGTTGAAAAGATAACACACTAGCAGGTCAGTGCCCAGATCTATTGCCCCCTACTCTGTTAGAAGGAGATGTTATGAATTGCAAGCACCATGAGTGATATTCAGATTGAAAGTCCTAAAACACCTCAAAAGCCCGAACTGTGCAACACCAACAAAAGTAGGGCGATTCATCGATGCACAAATATTAGCTCAGAAATTTCTGTGGAATCAGATTTACCAGATATCATCCACCAAGGGTATCCTTCAACAGTTTCATGTTAAATATTTTGGCTTTTGTGTTTGGGAACAAGTATTCCTCTTAAATAATTACAGCCATGTCTACAAAGACAGGCACAGACAGATACAAGCCTTCTCTGTGAAACTGCCAAACTGGCTGGAATAAGCCAGCTCTGGTCTGAAAACTGTATAGGCTTATTAGGCAGGGTTTATTAGCTCAGGCACAGTGCTGTATTTATGTGACTATATGGCTTCTGGACTGGAGCTGGCTATCATCCCACCAGCTCAGAAAGTGGTCTGAGGGAGCTCACATCCGTCATGCCAAACACATGTTTGAGAAGAAGAGTGGAAAAATCCTGTTGGGACTGGTAATGTTGCAAAATGCAGTATTATTAGTAACTTTTGTACTTTGGCTTGTTGGGGTTTTTGTTTGTTTGTTTTTGTTTTTAAATTCATTTTTTTGCTAGTGCACTAAGGGAGTTATTACTAACAAAGCTCAGTTCTTTAAGAGAGGATTTGCCTTGAAAGATGGGTGCAAAGGTATCACTTCTGTTTTCTGTGTTTACCTGGTACTGATTCATTTCATCAGTCCCTGGGAAGCCTACTGCAGAATGTCTTTATTTTTTATTTTTTAAACTGTTGATGAAGTTGAATGTTCTGGATCAATCACACCACATGTTAACAACTGAAGCACTCAGCAATAAAAGCCATCCAGGGAACTTAAGCAGCAGCCATTGTACTTTTCTGATTTTTCCCTTGACAGCAAGTTAATAATACCATTGTAGACTGCCTACAGCAAAAAATAAAGTCATCATATCTTCCGCATGGCATCATCTGAAGGAGAAGGAGGTGTTTTGACATACCTCATCCATGTGTGGTAGAGCAGAGCTGGGGAGTACTCACAGATACCATGTACCACGGTTGCCAAGTGCATGTTGTAGTGTAATATATTCTCATTTGCTCTGGGGCAGGGATGAGGAAGTGGAAAGGAGACCTTGGCCAACTTTCCTCAAACCCAGCAGCTGAGGCACCAAACACAGCTCAGGTGGAATGAATGAGCTGGCTATTACTGCAGTAAAGCTTTGTGGTATTAAATCCGTACAGCCTGAAAACTGAAGCTTGCAGACCTTTCTACATGGAAACTGCGTGTACTGAAGCCTGGTGTTTCAGTTCGTGGTTGGTCAGTCTTTCAAAGGGAAACTCGTTTTCAGAGAGGAGGGACAAAAGCTTCTAGTAAACAGCCCCCTTGAGGTAATTCATGTTGTGTGTGGACAATCACTATCCATCTTGAACATCTTGGTCTACTTTTCTAGACAGTTAATACATTGTTTGCAATGCTCCTGGGAGCTCTGCACGTTTTTGTTTCCTCTCTTATAGAGATTCAATCTCTGTTCTTAACACACTACATAAGTGCAGAGTTTGTTGTGAATCTGATATCTTCCTGTATGTTCAATATTGTTTGCATTTTTTTCCCACCTTCTAAATTTCCTGTTTCATTTGAATTTCAATTTAGTTATTCCTTTTCTTGGTTCCTTCTTTAATGTGCATGAAAGTTATCATGCAAAGCAACACAAACATGTAAAGCTAGAAAGACGTTCTCAAAAAATGTATGACCACAAGCAGAATAAGCCTATCTTCAACATGGCTGAAAGTTGTGTTTTTCCAACCTATTCTAAAATGATGTTCAATAAAAGATGTTTCATAGAGCTTTTAGGTAGCTTGCTCCAGTGCTTTCCCATGCTTAAAGCTAGGAAGATTTTTTTTTTCCCCCTAATATCTACTTAATATTTGATATCTAGCTAATATTCAACTGTTGATTCTCTGCAAGTCCAGGGTCATTTTCTGCTGTATTTTTTCCAATGTTTTGTTTGCTTAATTTATATCTGTGTCCTGAAAACCCTGTATGCGTTCTTGCCAGAATTCCTTCTTCAGACTGCTTTTCATATATATACAGACGCTATAAAATGCACGAGAAGTAAAACTTGCAAGAAGTTGATGCTGCTTCGAATGTTGTTTTGTTACTGGTGAAGAGGAACCCCTTAAATTTATGATGCTTTAGCACAAAAACTTCCATTCTCTGTGATACACTCTTATATGTATTTAATGAACTTATTTCTGCCTATTTTTTCTTTATGAATAATAGCAGTACTGTATTGGCAATGTAAGGCAAATCCTCACAACAAACCAGCATTTTTCAGTCCATAACATAACTGTTCTTTAAAAATCTGGACCTGCAGTCTTTCTCAACATGGAAGAAACCTTCTTAATGCAATCACTTCTCTGTAAATAGCAAAAGATGATTGTGGATGCTTGAGGGTCCCTTACCATCTATAAACCATTTTATCGGTACTTGTTTTTGCCATCAGCACAGCTGTTAGAAAGAATAACAGGCTTTCATTCGTTATCGAACCGTATATTATTCTCCATACTAAAAAGGCAGGATATAAAATGTTAAGAGTTTTGATATTGATCGGGAGGGGGTATAGTGCTTTTAACTGAGCCCTCAGTGGTCTCTTATGTTGGAAATGCATTGAACTGTCAACTACATAAATCAATGAATAGATAACTGGAATCATTAAGTACAAGAATCTTCATTCTCAGTGATCCCTTGGTAAAATAGCATAAAGCATGGAAATAATTGATTTTTTTAAAAAATTATTTAGTTTAGAAATGGTGCTGCTGAATTATCAGCATTGTTTTGATTTGCTGAAATATGCCATATTGGAACTATAATAATAGGAATAGAAAGTTGTACATGGTGAATGACTCTTCTTTCTCCTCTTCGTTGTGTAGGAGTGTGAGTGATAATAACTGTCTGTCCTTGTAAATGTTTTAGGAATCTTTGATAAAAGCCACTGTAACAAATAAATAAACAATGTTAACCCTTAAATTTAAAGCATAGGTCTGCTTATAGATAGAAACCTTGCCAAAGCTTTATATGCCATCAGCTGTGCTAAAATTCTCAAAAAGTTCAAGACTGCTAGGAACTTGATACCTTTTCGATTAGGAGTTTTGCTACCTTTATATTTGTGATGTTGCATTTAATATAGTGGAGTCTCTTTACAAGTAATTTTTTTCCTCTAGATGATCCTCATACCAAAACATGATTTTAAAATATATTTGCAGTAGAAACCCAGCAAACAGATACATAACTCTCCCTATGAGACTCTATGTAATATGCATATTTTGTTCCTTTTAACTGCCTTTCAGCAACCCAGTGTAAACACGGTGCAGTTTATGATACCTGTGGTCCAGGATGTGTGAAAACATGTGACAACTGGAACGAGATTGGCCCGTGCAACAAGCCCTGCGTTGCAGGCTGCCACTGTCCAGCAAATTTAGTTCTTCACAAAGGAAGATGCATCAAACCAGTCCTGTGCCCACAGCGATGACACAAGTTCTCTTTCCGTGGACACTGATGCGGGTGGTCACTGACCCCTTTGATGCTCACAGCCAGTGAAGGACTCCAGCTGTTTGCGTGCAGATTCTGCAAAGTACACGTCTACTCACAGAGTGTAAATATGCTCCTGTGTGTGTGTTTGTGTAAACACACGTGGCACCTAGAAAGATATAAATGTATACTGTGTGTATGTCGATACACATCTGTACACAAGTGCCCTAAACGTAAGTACAACCCATATATTTATATATATGTCCACACACACACGAACATACATCATTTCTATATATCATAGAAGGATGAATTATTATATGTATATTTTTTGCTATAAAGTTTATGTATTATTATTTCTAGGACCCTGATCTGTAAGTCATTGTATAAATAAACCAGGTGTTTTTAATATAATATAGTGGCATGAAAAGATTGGATGACTTTGCCATTGCATAAGTTTGTAGTTTCCAAGGAAACTTTGCAAGGGCCATAGCACTGCCAGACTGGATTACTTTCAACACAGAACCTGGATTCAGAGTTGTACAGGAAACACATTTCTCTGCAGATGGAGGATTTATCTAGGAATATTTCATGCGTACCTTAGTGCTGCATAGTGATTGGTGACAGTGCTTAATCAGGCAGAGAAAGCTGAGGATCGGCTTTTATGCTTTACTGAAATAACTGTGCAAAATTATTTCCAAAGCTGGTTGGCCAGCTGCCATCAGAGAGATATTTCTTTCTGGAACAGCACCAAAGAGTCAAGGGCCAGATTTTCAAAAGTGTTCAGCACCCAGCAGCTTGCTTTGAAAATTTGACCACTTCCCATTTCATATCCTAATGCCCCATCTCTGTTGTTGTGTTTGGCAGTAGCTGTGAATACACAATAAGGAGCTTGAAGAAAATATTCATGTACATATTAGCTCCTTTAATATGTTTGAAACTGCTGGGTTTGTTTCATATTTTCCCCAAATATTATGCAGAAAGCAAATCCCACAGTGAATTGGAGTGGTTTTTTTTCAGTGTGCCTTAAAATATGAAATAATGCCGGGTTTAGTAACTCATTTAATGTATCAGCATGGTTTAGAAGAAAGACAAATTCACCTCACCAAAAAAACAGTAGAAAATGTCAAAAGCTAACTGGAGAACTGCAATTTATTTCCTTACTGGTCTTTTCTTGAGGTTTACGAACATGTGGGCTCTGTGAAGTTTGCATGACTTTTGAAGTTTCCCAGGGGAGAAGCAATAATATGGGATTTCATTAGAAACTGTTAAAAAAGCCATACAACTTTCTCAAGCCTGAAGGGGGGGAGGGGTATTTTCTTCCACTGGAAAACCTCTTGTAGAGTGTGATGGAACAGTCTCTGGAGATGACAGAAATCTTTGGGCATCTGATTTAGGTTTATAATGAAGTAATATCCTCCCACATAGCTACTTCCATTATGCCTTGCATTTAAATTGCACATCGTAATGCTTTGAACAATCGTCTCCTTTAGTTCTTCATTCTCCAGGAAGTTTTGCAGGGTCTGAGTTTACAGTGAGTGGGCACAACACAGTTGGGTTTTACATCCTGTCTGCTATCCCATCCTGGAGAAAGATGCTGAATGAGCCTGATTAGCTTAGGGACCACACTATCCAAAATGTTGCACCACCACAGTGTTAAAAAGAGCTGGGCAAATAATGCCAGGAGCATTCCATGGACATTTACCCAAATCTTAAATAAACTCAGCTTGATCTTTGTATGTCCCTTTTGCGTCCATTTTCTCAGAACAATCAAATAATTTTGGTTTATTGTCAGAAGGGGTTTCAAAGCTGCATACACAAGTGCACTGGGAAGCAGAATTGCTAATGTGCAGATCCCACCAGGGCAGGAAACTAGAAGAGCTTTAAGTGGCTCATTGACAATTGAATGGTGAAGCTGGAACTTCGACCAATTGCAATTGGTGCAACGAGTTAAAGTATAAAATGACAGTCATTAAGATAATTCAAAGCATTGCAAAGCATTTTAACCTGTGGGCTTTTGATACTGAGATACAGGGTCTAAACTATTAAAAAGGTTATTTGCCTAGCTCTGGTTTAGGATAGATTTTCATTACTGATAGATTTGCATTACTTACTGCTCAGTGTTTCCAAAATAAGAACACAGGCAAAGCGAATTGCATACATGAATGCTATATAGAACTGTCCTTCCCTTTTCTTCTCTTGACAAAGGTGAGTGAAAGGTGAAGGGAGAGCCCTGCAGCTCCCTTAGTCCACTGATCGCATTCAGGCAGTGCTTAATTGATGCCAGGTGAAGAGGTGACTCAGTCTATCTGTAGACGATCACTGTTTCTAAATCTTAAAATAATTCCATTTGAAACCTGACCTATAGGTCATCTCAAAATGAGGACTCATTCCTCTGCTTAGCTTTTCCACATCTGCCTAATTAAGGGTAGCCCCCTGCTTTTTGGTTTAATGATGTAGACTGAGGAAAAGAGGAAAATGGTTTTACCTCTAAGCTGACTGATTGTGCCCTTATGGTTCTGCAGAGCTTTTTCCTCCAAACTCTGTAGTTTTCAAGGCAGCAATATGGGCTGTCATCTGCTCAGTTCACATGTACAGTCTAAGGTAAAGGAGTTCTGCTTTTCTAGAAATTATGCCCAAGTTTCAACTTGGCACAGGTTTTATATCTGTATCTGTAGTTACCCTGCACCCAACCCAGCTATTCAGATGAGGTCAGTTCCAGCTGGGGCTGTCTCACTCCCCTCTTCCGTTCGCCTCTCTTCTTTCAGGCTATTCAAAAGTTGAAAGTGTAGCCCAATAACATCAATAACAGCATTACTGCTGGCCTCATAGAGTTTGGGTTGCAGCCCATTTTAGTCCTTAGTGCAGCATTCCTTCTAATTCTGCTGTCTTGGCTCATGAACTACTACCCCTAGGACGCTAGGGCTCATGAAATATTACCGCTAAGATGCTAAAGATGGAAACCTCCTGCATATCACTGGAGATTTATTTTTGAGAAGAGTCACTGATAATCCCATTTTAGGATGCTAAACATGTTTAGTATGCTATAATGTGTTTTTAATAATAGCATAAGGTTGATAATCCATATGGTATATTCACCATGCAAAACTGATGGTTGTGTAAGTTTTTGTCTTGATTATGCTTATGTCAATCTGTGCATATAACTTTGGGCCAATTTGTAAGTTGAAATATATTTGAAGGAGCAGAGGTTCCAACCAAAGTATGATCCAGAAGGGAAGTCTGAGAAACAGCTCTGCAATCCAATGGGTGGAATCAAGGAAAGACCTGGATCAATAGCTTCACCATTAACCTGCCATGTGTTCCCTGGCAAGTCATTCAATATTCTGCACTTCAGTGGGGAAATGAGGCTCTGAGTTTATGTGTATTTTTTAAGGTTACGGATAGAAAATATTCTAAAATGCCATGTGCCACCAGGGAAATGTCAGCTGGTATTTTGCACATCTACTTAAGTCTGCTTTGCATCAGGTTGTCCCATATCTCCCATGTCACCATCACTTCAAAGTCAGCTTTTAGATGGCATACATGGAGGTCAAATACATTTGCTTTCTCCTCATTTACTTTCAATTGTGTCTATTTTGGTCATATATATTGAGTTTTATAAGCCATGGAGACAAGCCATAACCAAGTAGAGCAATTTGAGTTGTAGCCCAGGACTCTGTAGGTACTTCCACATCTTCCAAGAACACCTTTCTTCTATAGAGTAAGGTATCCACTGGGAGCAAAAAAGGAAAAGATTCTTAATATCCTACCCAAATGTGACCCCATCCTTACATCATTTCCAGTAGATAACCTAAAAGAAGCAAGTTCTTCTCATCAGAGGCTTTTCTGCTTTTTTTGAACACTGGATTCAATTATAGTTGGATACTGCTTGGCTTCCCACTGTCAAAACCTGGCATTTACAATAGCTGGACTGATCTTGAGTGACTGTACAAGGGTACATTTTCTTTTCCTTCATCAAAAATGGACAAGGTTATATCAGAGCTAACGGATATGAGAATAACAGCCCGTGCATTTGCATCTGGAGAGGCTGGAAAGAGGCACTCAACAGCATTTAGCAATGAAGTGGTGAGATGTTTCAGGTGTTTCAAGAACCGTCGCAACTAAGGGGGCATTATGCCAAGGTCTCGGTGTTTGACAAACAAGACATTTAAATTACATAATGCTGATCAAATCCTTGTTCTGCTGTCCCTGATTTTACCATTTTAGAAACCCCTGCAGTGAGAGAGATGTTTCTCCTTCCTTACAGAAACATTTCTAGTCTCTGACTGCAATTTTTTCAGGCCTAGCTGTGCTGCCATTAGAGAATCCATTCTCTGTGTAAAGGTTTTTGCAATATGTATATTTCTAGCACAATAATCACCATGACACCTGAGCGCCAAACACAGTCTAAACCTGCAAAATAAGGTTCTCCTATGAGAATGAGGTACTTTTGATCCCTCAGATAGCCCATAGCACTATGTTTGAATGAAGATGGGATGATAATGTGAGGAAATGAAGAGGCAGGATAGCAGAACAAAGGTATGAGGCAAAGGAGAAAGTAGTAATAAGATTTTTTTTTTCTATGTGGATATATTCCATCTAAATGGTAAGAACTAAACTGAAAGTGTTCTCTGACAAAGGCAAAGTACACCCATAACCCTTGAGCAAAAAAAAAAGTCCTACCAATCACCCAAAAAAATCCCAGCCAACCACAGCGGAATTGTATGTTGAGATCTGAATAAAACAGGTGTATATTGGTAGGTATAGAATCCATAATTAAAATACGTGTATGAGCTTCTATTCCTACTTTTCTCACAACCCTTAAATCACCCAACTTAAAGAAAGGGATCTTATTTCCTGGGCTTGGACATGGTAAACATCTGCAGAATTTGGTTCTTGTGCTTCCACTAGCATGTCAAACCTGTTTTGGTGTCTTCCAGGATATGTGTTTTAATTTCCCAGTCTACAACTGTCAGAACAAAGGCTACGAATGCACTTCTATCACTAGTGTTGTTCCTGAATTTGAGATAAAATTGCAAATTCTGCTTCCTGCTAAGAAGGCACAAGTTTTCTTATTGACAACACTTTTACCAGGTAGCAATGTTGCTCAGCATTCAGCAGCAGCTTAGAAACTCTAAGCAACGTTAAATATGACTTGTAGCATTTGCTATTTGCCTGACTTTATCCTTTTCATTGCAAGTTGTGAGTTAATGCTAGCCCTGCATGCAGGAGGAAGTTGGCTCTAACCGAGTGTGTATGTGCGGTCGGAGAGAGGTGGCATTGTATAATTACCATTATTATTGATAGCACTATGTATTTCCCTAAGTGATGCTTATATCTGGGCATCAATATAATTTGGTTTTGCACATGCAAGTGAAACGATGGGAATGTAGGAATTTCCTGCCCAGACAGACCCACATTTTTTTTCTTATCCAGTGGTGGTGAAATGCTTCAAAGAGCGGTATGTAAGCTGCATAATGGACAGCTATGCAACAACCTGTTCAATTTAGCCTCATACTCTGGCAGTAAGTGGTTGGTACTTTAATGACCAAATCGTTCAAAGCACTTAACTATGTGCTCAAACTTTGAATAACCTCATTGGCTTCACTGAGGCAACATGCATGCTGACTTCTAACCACATGCTTAAATGGTTTGCTGGGTCAGGGCCAGAGAGTTCAGCATCTGGCAGAATCAACCATTAAACCTCATAGCATGATGTTTCTTATTTCTTCATGATTTCTATACATAGATCTATTTTATGATCATGCTGCTATCTGCTGCTAGAACATCATAGAAGTTAAGGCTTTTGCAAGCCTTTTTTTTAAGACTTTAGAAGATTGGAGATTTTTTTGGTATTGATTTTCAATGTCAATATAATAATATCTTACATTGCATTTTAATTTCCTACCCTATTTTATTTCTTGTTATTGTTAAAAGAAAGGGACATACTGGACTTTTTTCTTTTGCACTGGTAAAAGCAGGGAGCAATTTCAGTGAGTTCACTGTTACTGTATACTAGTTTTAAACTGGTTTGAGATCATACCAGCACCATGCTGGCTTTATAGGTGTGCAAATAATCCACAATCCTGGTGTGGCTACTCTCAATAATTAGACTTCTAATTACTTCTCATTGCCTCTAGCTATAGTTCAATATAAATCTCTGTTAACACTGTATTAGAATAACAAAATTTGCAGCCCAAATCAGTATAAAAATTTGCTACAAGAGATCACAATTTATAAATGAAATAGGGGAAGTAATTTGTTGTACTTAACTTACTTTCACAAAAACTTTGATAAACAGTATTAATAAGGAAGAGTGACTACAGAAACTGATGAAGAAACTGATGAAGAAATTCTGAAACTAAAGGGTTTTTTATTACTATTTAGTTGAAGTATTCAACTTCTTAAAGAGTATGCTTGAGTGGCATTGGAGCCCACAGCAAAAACTTTATTGGATTCTACAGAATATGGATCAAAACCCAGAAGTGGATATATACTGATGCATTTCTACAGTTAAAATTGCACTGTGTCTTGAAAGGAGTGAAATAAATGAGCAGAGTTTGGAGGAAATTATTAAATTATTTCTCTCATCTTATGCACCTGAATGTTTGCTAGTTTGAGATATAAATATGCAGGTGTTTAAACCCCACCATGTCTGACATACAGCCCTTACTTTCTTCATGTTGGTGAGCATCAAGATCAACTCTGGAGGAACCCATAGAATAACAGTCATTTCAAAAGACAAGATGTGCTTTTTTTTTTTTTTTAATTCTTTGTTCAGTATAATTAACTGTTACCCTGCAAATGATCAAGGAGGAGAGAAGCTACAGGAAAAATTACAGTGTGTAGGACATATATTAGATGTTTGAAGCCATTAATGTACAGATGGGTTACTTGAAATAGTTTATATGCAATTTGTGGAGAATGCTCTGTAGTGTCAAGAGCATCACTCCAGAATGTTTACATTTTAACGTTTAGAATTGCTTTGCTTACTCATGCTAAATTTTTATCAGATTTCACCTGATGTTCATTCATATAAATAAGAAATCTATTTAAAATTCTACTAAATTTCTGTCTCCAGTATGTCACTTTATACCTTTGTTGAATTTAACATGATTATGTAGTTCTATGTATCTTACAGAACTGCAAAACTGTGCAGTAACTTCGACATGACTTGTCTTTGAGTGTCTATACAGTTTCTGCGAGAATATTGTACTAATATAATTTTGTAAAGATAGGACTGTGATGAGTATGTTTGTAAAGACATTATTTATTCCCTTATAAACTTAATATTTATTATCTTTATGCAGATACATATTGATGCCTGATTATTTCATAGCTATCAGTGAAAACTGCTGTTCTGATTTGCAAGAAAAGGAATGTCTCCCACACAATGATTAATACTGTGTTGTAAGAACTGATGTTAAACACTGTTATTTCTTGGGAGAGGAGAGAGGAGTCACACAAACTGCTTTCCTTCACTTTTACCTGTGATTTGGGAGCTGGAATTTTGGGACGCTTTGTTCAGCTGGTGACTTGTTTATGTGTTAGCACTTGGCCAAGTTGCTTCACGATTATTTGCCTTGGTTTTCCCACTGGTGGAACAGAAATTACAATGCTTTGCAAAAATCACAGAAACTTTAGGAACAATGAGTTTGTGAAAAATCCACTGATCTGTGTTTCGGCAAGGTTCCTGTTAATGTCTGTTGGGCTCCAGATCAGACCTCACAATTGCCAGGTGTTTTTATGTTTTTGCAAAGAGCAACCTGCCCCACTTCAGAAAGGGTAAGTGGATCATGAACCCAAAAGGCCAGGGCTGAGAGCAGGCCTTGCTCTGCACAGAACCGAGAAGAAGACCTTCTTTAGTGGATTTCTTCCTCCTGGAGCAAGATGAGGAGAGCACAGAAGGTAAGAGATTCAGCACTTTGCTTTATATTCATAGAACTGCTGGTGCTGCATGCTTTGTAGGTGTGGGACTCCTTGCTTGGTCTGTACTGAATATATTGATGTGAATTCCCCACTGACAGGCTGCTTCAGTATGGTGAGACACTGAATGTTCATTTTGAGAAGGGCAGGCTTGTCTCATCACTGGGATGTGAGGGCAATTCAGAGGTGGCAAGGTTTGTAGTTCAAAGGCTGGGTGACCTGGCCCTGCATACTGTTGTACCAGGTGGCTACTTGCATGACACATGTAATTTTTACCCCTAATTACCACTTGGTGGTGATGGTTACTCTGTATTATTCTTCCTACCCATTTCAGATGCAGCCTTCTCACCAAGAATGCTGCAATATTGATTTTCCTCCCAAGAGGTGTGCAGTTACAGACTTTATCCTCAGTTCTCTCTTGCCAGACTTCACTTGGCCCTTTAAGCTCAAAAATAGTCAACATTTTGTCTGCCCAACTTTACAGACTGACCTTTTTCAGACCACTAGCACTGCTCATGGGGGCAGAGTAGAGGTTCCATGGGCGCCTCTTGTAGGTACAAGTGCTCTGACCCCCAGTGTCTAGGACACAGTATTAAAGATGTCCAGCTTTACATAGGAAACTCCCAGAAAAGACCAGGCTACAATCCACAGCTTCAGGATAGAAACCTAGACCCCTGAAATGCCACCCTCTGCTGTCCCTGCCTCACCCACTGCCCCCTCCAACATGGGGTTTATGGGTCTTGCCAATGACAGCCTCCAGCCTATGAGGTTCACCTTCACTGCTGGGTAGATCCAGCTGGGCAATAAATGCCCTGAGATGGAAGCAGAGGCACGAAATGAGAAACTCTCTTAAAGCATGATGGGCAGATGGGCTGCAAGGACAATGAGGAAGGGCACAGGAGGACAGGAGAAGAGGACAAGGAGCTCCAGCAGAAGACCCGTCTTGTTCATTTGGGCAGCCTGTGCCTTGTACATCACAGCAGCAATCCTTCCCTCCCTGCTTCTGAGTGTGCCGTTCTGAGCTGGACAGCTTCTGACACTCATTTTTCTCAGTAAAATGCTCAATGAGAAAGATCTTTAAGAAAAGTATGGAAGAACAGCCTTACATGGAGGCTGGGAAAAAGCCTGGTGGCTGTATTTAATTTAAGGAATCTCTAGGTTTATTTATGCCTTTCAGGCTGTTCACTTAATTCAGTCTAATAATTGGAATACTTTTCTTCATCACTTACAGTTCACCGTCAATAGAGTTGTGATGTTTGGGAGTATTGGTAATAATTGTTCTGCTAATTAGACCATATTGAAAAGCTAATAATCTCCATTTAGGATTCTGAAATGATGCATAGCTTCTGTTTTTATCATTGTGTCCTGCGGTTACCACACATTAAATTTGCCCTTGAAAGACAATGCTTGTCTTCAGTTGCATTCATCCTCTTTTATTTAGTACATCTGGAAATCAGGCTCAACGTTGCTATTATTTCCGTACCTCCTTCCACTGTCCTGTTCTAGGACATGGTGTTTCGTAATCCAGTTTCTCCCCCAAGTGTCAGTTCTAGTCTGCGATCTAAATATAACTGTACACAGACAGATAATGCAACTGGAGGACTATATAAATGCAGCTTTAACTGAGCTGAAATAATGTATTTGATAGGAGACAGAATTAGAATAATCTTAATTTTATTTAAAAGAAGATGGAAAGAGAACAGCAATTTTGGTTGCTATTTTCTGAGTGTACAGCAGATGGTGCTTAACAAATATGCTTTACAGCCAATGTCTGAAAACAGTGAAGCCTGGCAATTTGGATTTTAATGGTGCTTCCTGGTCTTTTCTAATCGAAAAAACAGCAATTTGGATGGAAGGCCTCCAACAGGATTGACTTCAATATATACAGTGTGCACAATGTCTGAAGGATGAGGATGCAACAGTTCTTTGAAAACAGCCTCTTGTGTGCTATAAGGAACTATAGATTTGGAAAGGAATTAGGCATTAGCAGGACTGTTTCTCTCTTTATTGTTGCCCTTTCCCTCTAGCCTCATCACAGTTTACTTAACTAATGGGAAAGATCCAAAGCAAGTACTATTTTCCAGATGAAAAAAAGAATATGAAGAAAATGATGTGATGAGACCTAGTCCGATGTTCCTGAACTCCCTCTTGTGTACCTTTCAGTCAAACAAGTATGGCTTGTTGTCATTGCTGTGTTGTTGTTGGTTTTGTTTGTGTGCGGTTTGTTCTGTTCTGGTTTTTTCTGCTGGTACCAACAGATGAGCCTGTGCTGTGGCTCTGGACAACCTTTTCCCAGTGTGTGTGGGACCTGTCTCAGGACCAAACTAGAACTTGTATCACCGTTTCCCCTCTTGGTACCTTACTGGCAAGATAAGAAAGGTGCTGTGACTCTGAGGTGCTATTTACATTCTGCAGTGTCAAAACCTCAAAATTTATCTCTAATAAGGCAGCTGTCATTATACAGAAGCATAAGCTACCTTGAGCCAAGGGAATAACATGAAGGGGTACAATGAATCAGAAAGCTAAAGAGAATTTACTGACATGCTTCGTAAGTTTTAACTAAGCTTTACTCTTTTTGAGACCTGTTTGTTTTTTTTTTTTCCCCCAAAAACCACAATTTCTTTTTATATAAAAGTGTGATTTTTTTCCATTACTGATGAAAGGGCTCAGAGTGAACATCTCAGAGACGGAAATTCCTCCTGCACAAACATTGATAAGGTATGAACAGCAGGAAACAAACATTTACACCAGTCTTCAGTAGTGGTGTATCAACCCCAGCCTTGTTGAGTCTCTTCTTAACCCTGAAGGGTACCTGGCTGCAGCCTGTAAGCTGTAGCAACGGCCATGCAAAACTCATCAAGAAAAACTTCCATGCACACATAATTGGCCTAAAATCTCTGAAGTTGCACTGATGTTAAAGAATGGAGCATTTTTAGGTGCTCTGCTTGCCTGCAAAATACCCAGTCATGCCACAGTGTTGCCATAGTTTCCCTAATTTAGGGTCAAAAATTGATTCTCTATCAGAACTGAGACAATTGACCACTCGTGGAATGAGATGAGAATTCCACACATCTTATGGGCAGCTGTGGGGGATGCAGTCCTCATCCTTGCCTGTAGCAGTTTTAAAGGCAAGCCAGCCTAACACAGCTGCAGGCCTAGTTCTGGTGTTAAGACTCCTTTAAGGGCCTGAACGCATGAATTGGACGCTTTTCCACCACATCTGCATAGGGATGCACATGGTGACCTGCCAGTTGGACTTGGATACAGAATTCTCACATCTTTAGCAGATTCACTAGGATTCAAAACCAGAGTGATTTCAAATATGGGCCTGATCAGATTAACTTTAAAAATACATGGTGCCATGAGATGTTATGAATCATACCTACCTGTTCAGATAGGGAAAAAAACATCAGCTTTGCTGATGAAACCAAGCCAGACCCCAGGTTTTAGAGCAAAGGTAAGCTGTCCTTTGATGACTCAAAGCCCCCAAGACCTGAGTGGAAAAGCTGCCAACCATTCAGCAAAGAGATTGAAGATCTACCAGGACCTCACATGTGAAAGCTGTGTGAAGAGGTCCCTGTTCTGGAACTGGAGGGAATGAGAATGCATCTCTCTGGCATAAGATGGCATGATTGTTTATGGATAGTGGGAAATGATGTGAATTTATCTGAGGGGTAGCCAAACAGAAACGGCCAAATTCTCTCTGAAACTGTTATAACAACAGACAATTAAAGGACCCTCTGTTTAATGATTCTAAGAACATTTTGAGGAGTGAGCAATTACAGCCAAGATCATTTAGAGCCTGTGTGCAACTAAGTGTCTGTTTAATCATCATCTGCAGCTCTTGGCCCAACTTCTCCCTTTGTTTAAATTTCTATTCTCTACAGACTGCTGCGAGCAGATCGCAGTGCTGCTGAGGCAATAATCAATACTGCTCTCATTTTAACTCGCCTGCCACTGAGAAAGCCAAGTTCAATCTCGAAGTTTTTGAAAACAAACTTGAACGTCAGGCTGTGCTAAGTTGCAACTTCATTACGATTATAAAGTCATAGGAAAAAGATTCACTGATATATTAATCTGTCACAAATGCATCAACTCCCTTTTCATCAGCCTCATTTTACAGAGCACTGGGCAAATGCCAAAGCAGACTGAAAAAAAATCTTTTATGGGCTGCAGTAAGGAAGTGTGATTTATCCAGGCTTGCGAAGGGTGTGCTCTCCAGCATGAAGTCAGATCAGCCCAAGTGTGTGCACATGTGTGTGTTGCATGTGTGTATGCAGGTGTGATGGGGGAAGGCACAGAAAAAGCAGAATCACTATGACTGTATCACACAATGCAGAATGCATTGTCCATTTTAATGGCGAAGGCAATTTCTTCTTTCCTCCCAAAATCAGAATATCCCTTTCTGTTATGGAGAATGACAGTGCTTCTCCACCTTGAGTCATGCCAAGGTAACCAGAGGAGTCACACTGTCAGCTGAGGTCCTCCTTCCTGCTTCTGTCCCTACCACCGTCAGTAACATTTTATAGTGAGCTGAACAGAAATGTAGATCTGGTTTACCACAGACCTGCTTCAAGGGCTGGTTAAGACTAAAATAACATTAGAAGAAATAGAAATAGAGCAAATCCCTGCTGAAGCTGAAAGGAAGAAATTTTACTGCTGTATCTACCGGTAGCTGATCAGAACTTGCGCTCTAAAATTTCATAGTTATGAAATTTCAAAGCTGCCATCCATCTAAAGGGAGGTGTATTCAGAGACACAGTTTTCAGTGAAAAAAAATTAAAATGAAACCAAGCTTGGCTGCAGTGTCACTTCTAGCCTAAAACTTGTCCCCATAGCCGGGGAAAGGTATGGTCAGATGCCGTGACAGGGGAAGCTGCTTGACTGCAGGTGAAATTTAGAAAGAAAGTATAAAAGGAATTTTGTTATTTAGAAGGTAGGTTTCTATTATGCTTGCCTAAATATAGCTAGATTTCACAAATTTACTCTATTTTCTCAAAATTGAAAATGGCAACTTGGAGTTGGGTACAGTAAGGGTGTCCCCAGGAGCTGAAGTTATTGTGTTGTACCATTTAAAGACTTCAGAGTTGCTTTTTCTTATCTTTGGGTTTACCTCTACCACTGTGAACTGCACCAATCAAACTGAAAGAAAGTGACTTGCATCAGTGAAGTTAAGCAAGTGTAAGCTCCAGCCATCTTGGAGCCATAATATAGAAATAAATTCTTATACCTACTACTTTGAACAGTGAACTGGCTCTTGAGGTGTCCTGTAAGGCTGTGGGTGGTTGCCATTCCATCTACATCTAAGCTTGTCTCTCACTGACACCAACAGGTATGCCACGTACTTCTTATTCAGAGGAAACAGAAAGGCAATTACATGTATTTGTTTAATGTCAATTGGATCAGCAGAAATCATGGTCCCAAGGCATGGTGTAGCATGATTAAAATCTGAGCCGGAACTCTGCTTCGAGTCCTTGCAAACAAGCAGCAAGGACAGGGGCTGAGGCACTGGTTTCATTGCAGTTCTGTGTGACTGGAATCCGAAAGTGAGGGAACAGCAAGTGTGAGAGTGAGACTGAAGAGGGGTAAGAAAAGGTGGTGGTGCTCAAGGACTGCTTGGAAGACTTAATCTGTACTGAATTGTTTTTAGAAAAAATGCTTCCTGCTGTCTTTGTGTGTAAATAGGACTACAGTATCGAAAACAGTAACTCCTTACTCCAGACAGACAAAGGTGATGTACACAACCAATTTCTAGGAAGCAAAGCTTCTTGTTGTGGCTGTCTGCTTAAGGACTAATACTTCAAATTTAAAAAGTAGGTGTTTAGACTGGATGTTTAATAGCATAAGTTCGCATAATCTGTTTCCAGTATAGCTGCAGTGAAATGCTAGAGACCCTACCAGCCTGTATCAGCTGACACAGTCCTTCAGCTCCTTTCATTATTGACCAGCAAACCATCTAGGGCCCTGTCTACATCTCATAAATGCACCTGACCTGTCAAAACAATGATTTTCTCCCTGCAGGGGGTACATTATGATCAGGAATCCTTAGAACAACAGTCTCAGAGCTCTGATGTTCCACACGTGTCTCCTGCAACCCTCCCAAGCACAGGGCTTCCTTCCACAGGCCACAACCTGTCACTTTCTTTTGCAAGGTCTCCCATTGACTTCCACAGCTGTGACTTTGTGTTTTGGGTTTTCTGGCTGTGACTCAGTTTGAGAAGGAAGGTGGAAGACTGGCTAGCTAGCTCACTGTTCTGCTTCAGATCAATACTATGGTAGTGTCCACTCTGAGGGAGACAGGATGGCTTTGTAGCAGTACTTTCTGAAAAGACTACAAAGAAACTTTTCCAGACCCTTCCTTTGTGATTACCTATCAGCAAGGCAATCAAAATGATAGAAATGAAGGTCTTTAAGATTACATTTCAGAAAGAAAAGGCTTCCAGTTTTTGGAAAAATAATCTATTAGTCAAATAATCTATTTGCATAAATCAGTATTACTTCTGTATAGCACTATTGACTAGTCTTGAAGCAGTATTGACTACTTCTGACATTTCCTAAAGACAAGAATTCCATTTGGATGGAAAACTGATATGCATTTGTCTTTCTAGCAGTCCAAACAATTGAGCCAAATCTAGGCACTGGTCTGATGAGAATTTAATAGAAAAATCCAGCTTATATTACTGTCAGACTGACTCCATGCAGTTTCTATAGACAGCTGTGAATCAGAATCAGGAAGTTTAGATCCAGCTCTGAAAACACTCTTAATGTGTCCATTTGCACATTTAATGTGTCCATTTGTCCATACTGTGCTGCTATATCACAGACAAGCAAAGCACAAGTCCCAGAGTCTTCTTAAAGCTGAACTCTTTATTAAAGGGATCAACTTATTAGCCATAAAAAACCTCTATAATCTATGGCAAGTTCATTTGTCCTTGTACTACAGTACTTCCCAGCAGTTGCAGTCAGCTATTTTAACTCCTGTGCCTGATCCAGATAGTCTAAAAAGTCTGGTTCTAGGTGGTCTAGAAAATCAGCCTCTCTTGAAAGACAGGAAAAAGGGCTTTTCACAATTCAGGGTAAATCCATGAGAAGTGACTTTTGAAGTTTGTTGCAAGCAATGACTAAAAACTAAGACAAGGCTGAATATTCATCTCCATAGTAGAATGAATAAGGATTATATTATCAGAGTGATGTGAAACATTGACTACAAACACCTTGTATTTCCCCCTGTAGTTGTATAGGCTAGTGTAACTGAAACTCTACACAGCAGCTACATTTTTTTGGTAAGAATTCATAACCATACTCCAAGGAACTTTTAATAGATTACCTATACTAGTAGGAAATACACCAGAACAATTTTTAGTTGGACTGTAAGACACCAATGGTGCATTCCTAAAAAGCTATATACATTGTTTATAGCATTTAAAACAAAAATCCAAGGTTTTTTTTGCTTATTTTGAAGACAAATAACCACTCTGCAAACTACTCTTTGAACAGTTTTCATTAGCTGTAAATAACTCATGCAGAATTTCATACTCGTGCATTTAATCGTAAAGGAAGTTTGACTAGAGTAGGGTAAAAGTGCATCTTCAGAACACAGTCCCTCTGTGAATTTGGTTTGAAGGATTCTTCTACTCATTAGATAGAAAACCCAACAGAAATGGAATTTTAGATGGGTAGCTTTGAAGACTGTATCTATGCGAACTGCCTTTGCTGGAAAAACCAACAGAAATGAAATTTTAGATGGGTAGCTTTGAAGACTGTATCTTTGCAAACTACCTTTGCTGGCCGTAAACAACCAGAGATTTTGCTCTGAATACTAAAAGGCAATTTAAATTTTTTGTAAAATGATTAGTTCTCAACAAATGTTAACAGTCAAGGAGGAAGAGCTGTGATAGCTATGAACAGATTAAGGCCTAACTCTTGTGGTTTGTTTTTTGGTGTTTTGTTTTGCTTTTTGTTTGTTTGTTTGTTTTGTTGTTTTTCTGATGTTGTGTCTGTGTGTGTGTGTGTGTGAATGTCTTCATTCACAAGAGATGAATACATAAAAGCATTTTGCTTTGAAGGATAGTAAGCTATTTTGAAGTTTGTATCCTCAGCTATACATCAAGTGCATAAGTTTGTTTTTCTTTGAAGACTGTTGGGCAAAGATGGCCACGTCTCAAGAAGCAGCAGCTCTCAGTTCGGCAAGCATTTCACTTCAGGGATTTCTTCCAGCAGATGAAGGGATGTTACCCACAGCGCGATCAGTCTGCCAAAGGGATGCTACGTGCTATGTGCAGTAATGATAAGTCTGCTGAAGGGATGATGGATGTTACACACAGCATGATCAGTCAGAAACCCCCTCCCCATCGGTGCTGTCCAGGTAGTGGCACCCAGGAGCACCTGTACCTCCCGCAGCCCTGAGGGCTGCTGCTGCCCCACCACCCAGCAGCATGCCCAGTGCTCCGACACCTGCAGGGAGTCACAGAATCACAGAATGTTAGGCATTGGAAGGGATCTCAAAAGATCGTCCAGTCCAATCCCCCTGCTGGAGCAGGAACACCCAGATGAGGCTACACAGGAATGTGTCCAGGTGGGTTTTGAATGTCTCCAGAGAAGGAGACTCCACAACCCCCCTGGGCAGCCTGTTCCAGCGCTCTGTTACTCTCACTGAGATGAAGTTTCTTCTCAAATTTAAATGGAACCTCCTGTGTTCCAATTTATACCCATTGCCCCTTGTCTTGCCATTGGTTGCTGCCGAGAAGAGCCTGGCTCCATCCTCATGACACTTACCCTTTTTGTATTTATAAATAATATATTTATAAATATTAATGAGGTCGCTCCAGCGCGGGGTGGGCAGGGTGCAGGGGGTCTCTGGGACGGCAGCCAATGAGGCCTCCAGAAACACCCCCTCAGGGAAACAACAGGGGCTGGTGGTGCTGGTATCACCATACAAAGCAGTTTGTGTTTTCAGTTTCTTCACACAGAACCACTTCTTCCTGCTGTGGTGATGCTTCTCCCCCAGTCTGTCCTCAGAGCTAAAATTTGTCATCTTCTGCCTTTATTATTGTGATCTGCTCTGCTGTAGTCTTCATCAGGGTGTGCAGAACAATTACAGGGCTCATCTTCACCTGCTGGTCTGAAAACACAACTGGTCTCTCCCACTTTGCTTCTCATTCCTGTGTTGTATCGAGCTCAACCATTTTATTTGAAGTCCCTGGCAAGAAGTTTATAGAATCATAGAATCATTTTCAGTTGGAAGAGACCTTCAAGATCATTGAGTCCAACCGTAACTTAACTCTGGCACTAAACCACGTCCCTAAGAACATCACCTAACCAACTTTTAAACACCTCCGGGGATGGTGACTCCACCACTTCCCTGGGCAGCCTGTTCCAATACCTGGCAACATTTCCATGAAGAATTTTTTCCTAATATCCAATCTAAACCTCCCCTGGTGCAACTTGAGACCATTTCCTCTCTACCTGGGAGAAGAGACCAACCCCCTCCATGCTACAACCTCTTTTCAGGTAGTTGTAGAGAGAGAGAAAGTCTCCCCTCAGCCTCCTTTTCTCCAGGCTAAACAGCCCCAGTTCCCTCAACTGCTTCTCATCAGACTTGTGCTCCAGATCCCCGCCACCAGGTTCGTTACCAAGTTGCCAACACCTGCTTTACCCAAATTTTCAGCTGCAGTGAATCTTTTAAAAATTCTGTTTATGTTGAATAAACCTCAGTCTTCTCTTTTGATCAATATGGTTTTGTTTTTGCACCTATTCAGAGGCTTTGATGTCTGCTTTCCCAGCTGTCTCTGGAGGTTTCTGCTGCTGGTTAGGTTTGAAATTTGGAGGCTGAGCCTCTTTCTAGACAGACAATGCGCTGGCAATTTTAATTTTGGAGTATTTTGACCTGCAGTTGTAAATCTACCAGCTACACTACATGTTCATTTTCTTTTGGCTTGGGGTCGCTGCAAATATATACCATGGTGTGAGTTGCTGAATGCTTCTTCTCCTTAAGGGGGAAAAGAACAGGTTGTGTTATGCAGATGGTCAAATTTTGTGTAAGTGCTTCCATAGAGGTAGAGGGATGTTACAGTGACTGATTTTATTTTCAGTCAAAAGCCTCCAGCAGAGTGGGCTTCTATGCACATCAAAATGGCTGAAGTGGAGCAAAAAATGTTGTCCAAAATGAACTAGTTACTATGTGTGCATTTATTTTTATTTATTTTTTTATTTTGGCAAATGCATGTGCATAAAGATAGTGTCAAGGGACTTTGTTAAGATGGCTTTTCTAAACTGTGTTCTGGTAATGATTTCTTACTGCTTTGCTGAGAACTTGTCAGCGGTAGCTTGCTAAACTTTGCTGTAGTCAGTTATCTTGGTCTTTCAAGTCTTGGCTGACTTGCTCACCGTTGTAAAAGCATTCCTTATAAATTGTTCCTGTTTGATATAAAGCTGTTGGAATATATACAGTTGGTGTGTACATATGTAGTACACACGAAAACATAACAAATGTTCCCTGGAAATACTAGAGCACCAAAGTATTAAACAGGTCATCACTGTTACAAGAACATAAGAAATTCGCAATCTGGAACTACAGTTTATTTTATTTGCGATCAGCGAAGAAGGACCCAGTATGGCCTATTTAACTTAGTGCTGAATAAATTTTCATTTTGGATTAATCTCTCTGGGAATAGTTTTTTTAATTCTCTCTAACATCTGTGATTTGCATTAATATATGCAAAGCATTGTAACAGCATGCTCTTTCCAAAAGCAGATCTCTTCACAATTAAATGCTCCATTTTGATAAAGGGAATTATCGTTTTAAAAAAATCCCTAAACATGAAACTTTTTTTTAACCCACAGTAGTCTAGCTTTTACAGCAAAAAATGCACAAAGTATTTAGAAATAACCAGTCTAAAGGGTTTTATTTTGCCTGTTATTAAACTGGATGATTCCTTCACAATATGTGCTGGTTACATGGGAGTGTCTCCATCCAGTATACATATATATGTACGCACATATCTATATATATACGTGCATATGTGTTTTCTGCCTATTCTGTTAGTGGCAGATAATGATGTTCTTTCCTTTAGTGAATCGGGTTTTCAATTCTGAGTTTGCTACTCATCCCTTTTATTTATGACAATTTGCTGCTGATTTCCCTGAGAGTTTTGTTCAGTTATAGTCTGAATAGGAAACTAATGTTGTCTTCACATGTTGGTGCAGAGTTAATTCTCAGTGACTGTGACTAGTTTCTTGTGGGCTTCAGAGATGTGGGTACCCACACATTGTTCCAAAGTTCTTGATATCCAGCAGTCTTTTTGTCCTCATTGTTGGGAAACCCCTCCAGGGCATCTTTTCGTAGATGTCAGCATATGGTCAGGTTGTACCTTTTTGCGAATTCCCTGATCATGAAGAAGAATTTAAAAAAATAATTCAAAGACCTGTAGGAGTCTGTGCTATGCTTCTGTTTTACCTGTTTAATTATTTTTTTTTCAGTCTTGAATCTGTCTTATCTGCACAGGTGTCTTTTAAAAGTCAGAAGAATGGCCATTTGGAAAGGTGATAAGCTATATTTAAGGCTGTATCACTTTTCTTAACATCTTTCCGATTTTTTAGTTTGTTTTCTGTAACTGAAGGCCTCAAATTCATCTTAGCATTTCCCACGCTTAGCTTCATGAAGTTGTCTCATGGCCTGTAATTAATGAGATGTGCTATAAATGTCACCACTTTGCTCGTGAAACAGTTCTATTTTTACTTGGTTCTTGACATTCAGACTTGTTAGCGTGCTGACGTGTGTTTTACAACGTTTCACTAACTTAGCATCTCAACTGTGCAGGCTAAATGGCAGATACCTTTTCTTAGCTTGGACAAATGCAGCTTTAGAAAAAGATTCTCAGTAATGGTCTATCACGTTTATTTTATTATTAGGTTAATGGGGCTTTCTTAGTCACTTTGATTGGAAGCTTAAGTATATCCATCCCTCTTCTGGTGTTGCAGTTGCTGGAACTCCATTGCAGTGACCAGGACATGGGCCAGCAGGGGAGAGGTGCAGCAGGACCTGTAGCCTGTGGAGAGAGAGAACCATGCCAGAACTAAAAGAGTCCAGTTTTTAAAGCTATCAGTTTTCTCGTTCCTAGCTCAACATATGCAGGTACCTGTATAATCGAATTTGAGAAGCACTAGTACAAAAGGGTAGTAGTTTTCACGTCTTTCAGCATCAAATTTTAGTTCTTGAAAAGTAACGAAAAAAATATCTAGGTATTATGGCAATGGTCTGGTGACTAACGAAGGACAAATGCTTAAATTAAGATATTTAAAGAGTAAAAGACTCTGGGTTTGATTTTAGAAATCGTTCACATTCAAAATAATTCGTTCCTCTGACTTGTTTTTTTAATCTGTGTACTTATTCACTTTCTCAAAGGTTTTAATATCCTGTTTTGCCGTTTTACCTACAGCTTATATATATAATATAAACAAACAGGAGTTTTCTTCAACAGTTCATGGTAGATCTTCTCTTCCTCTTGTATGCCTGACTGTTTATTGTGTAGGCTTATCAACTTTCTGAAGTGAAGCTTTTTGGTTTTACATTTTAATTTTCGTGTCTTCCCATTTTACATGGTCAGATAAACTCTGCTGTTTTTTCCTTAAGGTTTGCTGGAAGAGAAAGATTACATTTATATTTGAAATTGTGGTCTGAGGCAGCCTGTTAGCAACTCAACTGGAATGAAGATAATATCTATATTTGGAGTTTCATCTTGCATTTTTGGAAAAAGGAAGTGTGAGGGAGGTTCCAGTATCAGTGCCTTCCTGGGGTCTTATCTGTAATGGGCAGATGGCTGTGCAAAAGATGCTATTAAATTCAGAGTCCTTTAATGGTGAGCAGAGGGGTGTAAGGTAAACAAATAGAGACTAGAAGCAGCCCAGAGAAAACAAGATTGCTTCCTGATCGATACATTTAGAGAGAGAAAGATTGTTTGTGGGTTTTTTTTTTTTGCCTGGAATTCTGAAAGGGATCTAAAGATATTAAGATCACACAAGCATGGAAGCTTCGTGAACATGATGATTTAGTTTTAAGGGGCTTTTCTATGATGAGATAATGCTGTGCTAGCCCTGAAATGTAGAAAAACATGAATATGTTCTTGATATATCTATTTTTCAGAAGCAACCTATATTTTTTTCCTATTCTAAAAACATGTATCAAACCCTGTTAAACTGAACATCTTTTAGAGGTGACATTTCAAACAATTAAATCAACTGGAAAGATGTCTTCAGAAGAACTAAGCCATAGTTTTACAAAACATGGGAAGAATGCAATGTATTCATAAATAACTACTGCCATTGCTTCATCTGGCAGTGATTCACAAGTTCATGGTGCATGGTTTTCTGTTCATGGTGTAGTTTTTTTTTTCCTATTAGAGGAAAAGAAGCTGAATTTTGACTCAGAAAGCATGCGAAGCGATCACATTAATCAATACTGTGCTTCCAATTAGTGGTTCCAGTTTTGCATCACTTTCTTCATAGTTTGCTCTTAATGAGAAAGCAAAGATTTCAGCGAGAGTTTTGTGATTTACTTTGATCAGTTAAACCAGACAGAATTTCATGCAAGGACAATAAATCTGGTCAAAGAATTGTGCCTGCTGTTCATGGGGGGGCTGGAAGAAGATGAATTTTTTTTCACTAAAAACTCCCACCTTCAGATTTTGGCACTGGGGTTCTTCTAATATTTTCTATCCTTCTCTTTGTTTTTCAAGTTACCAGAATAAAATAGAAAATAACCCAAAAGGCAAGCCAGAGCACATGCTTCCTCCCGCCCAGCCTCTGGTGTGCACGCACTGGAGGGAGAGGGGCACGGATGGTTTTGTGAATGGTTGTGCAGGGATGCAGGGAGTACATGCAAAGGAAACCAGTGTCTGTGAGCACTGCTTCTTGTGGAACAGTGTTTTTCTCTATCTGGCTTGCTCCTACCAGTTCCAGGAAAAGTCTTATATTGATTGCTGGTGCCTCCCTACAACTTCTAAGGAAACAAAAATTCCTGAGATACTTGGTAACACCCTGTTTTCTGATAGCTGCAGATGCTTACATGCTAAATTTAAGAGTAACTTTATTGATAATGAAATACTTTATTCAGAAATGAGCAGGGAGTATTTGCTTCATTTAGGACACCCACTAGAGGGAGTAATGATAATGTTTTAACGCTGAAGATGCTAAACAAATTCCATTAGTAGCATTCATGTAAATGGGGGAAACTAAGAAAAAATTTGGGTTCCTGCCTCTTCTGAAAGCCTGATTATATGCTAGATCAATGCTCTGGAAACACTCTGGATAAAATGGTTTTGAAGAAAGGCCAATGTTTCCTTTGTAACTTACTTAACTGTATTGTTGAAAGACTGTACTGAAGAGCTTTTTCATCTTACATATCCACAGCTGTAATGCCAATTTGAGTATTTTCCGTTCTTTCTTTCTTTTTTTTTTCTCTTTTTATAATCTCAATTTTCTGAGATACGATTTTGTTATTATCATGCTCAGCCTGAGTAATCGCAATAAATGATTTCACAAGACAGACTTCTATACCTTTTTTTGGCTGCTCTTCTGTAGCTAGCAGACAGGGCGAACGGTGTAAATAGTGATTTACCAGTATGGAACTACCTATTTAACCTGTTTAAGTGATTCTCCTTCCCCTCTCCCCAGCTTCCCGTTCTTTCTTATGATTTCTGTCCCTGGTGGTGAGCAGGCAGGGTGAAAGGGATGCAGTGCTACTGGTGTGATGCTCAGCTGGTAGGCAGGGTGGCCATTCTGTCGCAGCTGGAGATGGGGCCTGAAACGCTGTATTCCACAGTGGTTTCAGAAGAATCCCAAACCCCTGAATTTTGAAGAGAGCGGTCATGAAAATAGAAGTAGACATGACGTGGATTTTCACAGGCAGTGAAAAGGGAAAGTGAGAAAATGCTTGTTGTAACATTTTGTGTACTTAAATTCATGAACGTTATCTTCTGAGATATGGGGCAACTTTTACATAGTTATTATTCTATTTCTAACCTTATTTCACAAGTTACTGGTACTGAATGCTGTAAATAGCAACAATAAGTTCCTTCATACCCAGGAGGTGCACCTTCCTGGTTACAGATGGGAGCAACATCATCTTGCTTTTGATGCTTGTTTGTTTGCAGAGTTTTAATCCCTCAAGTTTACTTCTGTCAGGGTTGAACATGGACCAGTCAGCAGATCTGCATAGTATTGCAGAATCATATAAAAGTCCAGGTTGGCATGGACCTCTGGCATGGTCCAAACTTTTGTTGAAAGCAGGTCCTTGAATTGAGTTACCCAGGTCCCTGCTAAGTCTTGATACTTCCAGCAAGAGAGATTCTGTAGGGCAAACCTATTCCAATGTTTATTTTTTCTCATTGTGCTTTTTTTTCCCTATCTGTATGGAATTTCTGCTGGAGCTGTTTGTAGCCATTTCTTCTTTTCTGTCACTGTACATCCTTGTGAAGGGAGTTCTTGCTTCTCCTCTGTAATTACGTTTCAGGTGTTGGAAAAGTGAGATTAGACGCCCCCCAAGCCTTCTCTAGCTGAACAAACCCAATTTCTTCGATCTTTCTTCATCTGTCAAGTTCTCCAACCCTCTCATCATCTTGGTCGCCCTTTGGTGGAGTGTCTTCAATTTTTTAGTGCCTATGTTGAGCTGGGGAGACCAAACCTAGAACCAGTATTAGAGGTATGCCCTAACAAGTGCTAAATGACTAAATGTCCTGGTTTTGTTAAAAAACAAGTTTCTCTTTTAGTGAATTTTTGCCTGTCAGCTAAAGCCTTCATATTAGCTGCATTTTCCTGGAGAACCCGACACATGTTTTGGTTAAACCTAGCAATGGAATGCAAACTTATCGATAAGCACGGATGGATACCTCGCGAGAGGGGCAACGAGAAAACTGATGACCGAGAGACTGACCAACGGTGTATAACATTCCATTCACGTGAATACTTCATATAGAAGTGGGAGATCACGAGGATCTCGGCCCTTTGCCCTCTTTCCCTTTTTTTTTTCCTCATGGCTGACATTAGGAGAGGACCTTGCTGGTTGTCCCTGCGAACTGAGGCCAGTGAGAGACTGAATCCAGCTCCGGTTGGCTACAGAGTCTAATCCAGGACTTTGGGTGCTGGCTCTGCAGTTGCTGAGACTTACAAGATTGGTTTTGTATATTTTGTATTATTTTCTCTATTCTTATTAGTAGCATTAGTAAAACATCTTTAACTTTTCCAACTCTCTTCTCTCTGTCCTTCTTTCCCTCCCGATCGCCTGTCCTGAGTGGGAAGGGGGGAGAGGGAGGGGAAAAAGGGGGAAGTGGGGGGGAGAGGAGGTTAACAATACATCTGCCAGGGTTTCATTGTCACCCCGCAATCCTAACCCTCATCACTAAAATAGTCACAGACCTCAATTATCTGACTGTACTCTTGTTGATGCAGCTCACGACCAGGTTTGCCTTCACTGCTGCAAGGATGCACTGCTGGAACATGTTCAGGTTGCCATCCATCACGACTCCCCAGGCTGTACCCCAGACAGTCAGACATCCCATCCATTACTGCATAGGATTTAACATTTACCTTTGTTAAACCTCATACAGGTCTTGTTGACCTGTTGTTTCAGGCTGTCGTTGTGTCTCTATGAGGTGGCTCTTTCCTCCAACAGATGTGCCTCCTCTCCCAGTGTGGTGTCATTTGTGCACTTGCAATATATGACTTGCACATCATAATCTGGTATATGAACATATATATCCTGGTGGGAGAGTGTCTGGGTTCAGTTGTCTGAATGAACAGACAACACCCAATTGGGTCAGACAAGACCTGTATCAGGTGGTGCTCAAGTGTGAGTTTAATGTTCAACTTCTGTGAGGGATATGTGAAGGAAGACAGCATTGTGATGGAGGTATAAGTAGCCAAATAGATATTTTATTTTCAAATCTGATCTAAAGTGACTCAGTTTTACAGAACCAGAACATTATTTGATGATGCTCTCCTGGAGAATAAACTGTATTAGTGTAGCTTTCAAAAAAAGTATGAATGGATGTGGTTTCCAGGTGACTTTGTATACATTATAACGTCATTCCTATGTCAAATACTTACAAAAGGAGAGAACATGATAGGTGAGGAAAACAGCTCTTAGGCATAGTTATAATTTGAAGATGTGGAAAAAAAGTCACTGACATAAATTGATTGTGTGCCCAGAACACTCCAGATAAGTGAAAACTGAGTTTTAAAAAGGATCCCATGACTGAGCATATGTTCTTGCAAGTAGATCTAAATTGTGATACAAAAAGTGAAGCATTCCAGAATTAAATGGCATAATAGCATGAAAAGTGTTACTTTCCACACAGTTCTAGAAGGGAATAAGAGAAAATAGTCTATATCTTCAAACCTGCTTGTGTCAGTAATTGTTCCCTGATTATAAACCAAATCTGAGCCAGAAGGGACTGTAATCTGAGTGTCAGCTCTGTGTTTTGACAGAATTACTGTATCTGTTCTCAGAAGTAGAATCCGTTGAATCCTTTTTGCAGTGTATCTGGTATGTCCTCCTCACAGGTTGTGCACACCATGTTCAGCTGAATGAATAGTATCCGTACTAAAAAAACAGGCTGCTGCTAAGGTATGGTATTTTGAAATACCTACCATTTAAATTGCAGATGGATAACTTGGCTATTCTCTCTCTCTTTTTTTTTTTTAATTTAATTTTAGTCTGAATGATGTGTGTGGATGGCAAGCAGGCTGTTGGTGTTGCCAGATGGCATCTGACTTGCTAGTTTCTTACCAATAAAAGAAGACTGTAACTTTGTTATATGAAAGGAACTGGTTAAAAAGAAAGATGACTATTATGTGTTCAGAGAAATAAAACAAAGTTAAATATGATACAACCACGTCATAATTATTGAACTAATGATGCAATAAAATCCCTCTGAGAAATCTTTGGAGTGTATGAAGAGGGAGGTCCTGGTGCGTCAGAAATTCAATGTGGAATGAGAAACACTAATATGTAGTAATTTTTCCACAGCCATCTGTGCATAAGATATATTTTTAAGCATGAATTTATTTGCTATGTGACTAGTCATGCACGAAAACACTCGCTCTCATCTATTTTCAGAACAAAACCATGAGACTTATCAAATGTTTAACACTGTTACTTTGTGCTTAAACTAAAAATTCCCGCTGTTGTTTCTTTCTTCTTTCCCAGCAGATTTCATTGCTGTTTTCCCCTTCTCCTGGAGGAATGTTTCAAAGGGTTTTGGTTGCTTTAAGAGGCTTGCTGTTCTAACAATAATTTGTTAGTCATGGTCTCCTTGAAGTTTTGGATGCTTTTGAATAAAAATGAATTTGAAGCTTGTATAGGGTGAAAAACTTGCTAAATGTACTGACTTTGATGAAGAAAAAAATGCAGTCTGAGTTATTGAGTCTATTAGTGAATGCCCGAATAGCCCAGCAGCTTGCAAAATTTTCTTCATTCATCCTCTTAGGCACACAAGTGACTGCTCTCTTCTCTTCCACCAATTTCTCTGCAGCCCTTTGTGATGCGTCTCTCTGTTGCTGGATCTTCATAAAGACCTTCCAAAGCGTTCCTGCCAGAGCAGCCTCCTGCCCAGCCAGAGCACCTGTGCAGCACAGGTGCGTCACGGCATCTTCGCTTGAAAACATGCATAACATGTTTGTCTTTATCACAAAAATATGTCCTCCCTAATGCTGCAGTTTATTTCCAGAGGAAAATCAGAGCAGAGGCCTGCTTCTTGCCTCATGAATGCTAATACATTTTAAATAAACCTTTTAAGGCCACTGATACCTGGCTGTTGTGCCATGAGGCTGGAGTTTTGAGTTTCTAGAATACAACAGTAAAGTTTTGCCAAATGATGGTTGACGTTCATCAACTATCTCTTAATTTAAGTATAGACCATTTTTTAAGGCATAGTAAAATATCCCATGGAGAGTAGTGAAAGGCATAAACTGTGCTGTGTGTAGTGATGAGACGGGGTGGTAAATATATCCTAGGTACACATTAGGTCTTTATCTCCTTTGTCTTCAACAGTACTTTAAATACTGATAATAAAGTGACCAAAATTAATTTTTCCAGAGGGGAACTAAAAAAATCTACAGATTTGTCAAATTGTCATTGCCTTTCATACTGAAAAAAGAAATCTCAGCCTTAAGACCCTCAATTTATGTTGCTTCTGAATAACGTTTCTTGTCTGACTTTGGCTCCAAGAAGAAAACCCTGAAGGATACAAACAGGTATGCTGAAGGTGCATATTTCTCAAAAACACATTCACTCTGCTTTTCAAGCAGTTTTGGGTTCTTTTCCTTTCTTTCTGGTGGAGGAAGAGGGTGATGGCAGAGTTGTCTGTGCTGGGTTCAGAATTCTTGCACGGTACTGCAACTTTCACAGGTGACTGACATTTCCTGAGCAACACTGGGAAAGGTATTCTAGCATAATGAGAGAAAAGGTACTGTCCAATCTCTCAGCCCTTATACAAAGAAAAGGTTTATGCAGAAGAATGAGTTTTCTACCAGAAAGACTTCAATGATCATGCATTTACATTCAATTCCCAATATCAAATGGTAATAAGGATGTCATTTGAAATCGTGATTTTTATTTTTTTTTTTTTTCTGAACTCATGTAGATTTACCACCAACGAGCTGAGGATTAGGTACACTACAGTCTGTGTTATTGCCTGATCCTATTGCAGTGGTTAATAATACATAACACAAGGGAGACATGCAGTTTCTGGGCCCCTCAGTTCAAGAAGGACAGGGAACTGCTGGAGAGAGTCCAGCGTAGGGCAACAAAGATGATTAAGGGAGTGGAGCACCTCCCTTATGAGGAAAGGCTGAGGGAGCTGGGTCTCTTTAGCTTGGAGAAGAGGAGACTGAGGGGTGACCTCATTCATGTTTACAGATATGTGAAGGGTGAGTGTCACGAGGGTGGAGCCAGGCTCTTCTCAGTGACAACCAATGGTAAGACAAGGGGCAATGGGTATAAATTGGAACACAGGAGGTTCCATTTAAATTTGAGAAGAATCTTCTTCTCAGTGAGGGTGACAGAGCACTGGAACAGGCTGCCCAGGGAGGATGTGGAGTCTCCTACTCTGGAGACATTCAAGACCTGCCTGGACACCTTCCTGTGTAACCTCATCTAGGTGTTCCTGCTCTGGCAGGGGGATTGGACTGGATGATTGTTCGAGGTCCTTTCCAATCCCTAACATTCTGTGATTCTGTGAGTTTTCCTCTGTGTTTACTGTCTGTATCTCTCTCCCTGCTGCTTTGTAGACCATTTACCAGAATAAAGGAAATGCCTTACAAACTGTATGTATAGCTAACTGGGTCTTTGTGTTTGTTGCTTTGCTTTGTTTTGTTTTGTTTTCGGGGAGAGTAATAGGCCAGCAAACCACCTGGAAGGCAGCATAAATAACCATGCTGAAAGGAAAAAAGTCACTGACTTCTTAGTGTGTACAAATAGGACTTTAATACAGGACCTTGGCAGGCCACATGCTCCACAACTTGATGTCTCAGTACAATTTCAGTAGCTGAATGAGAACACTTTTGCCTAACTCAAAGTTTGTGCACGTGCAGCGTAAGTGGTTTTGGTCGTTACTCTTGACAGGTGCAAATGTCAATTAGAAAATAGGGAATAACAGTAGTTCTTGCTCAGGGCTTTCTATCAGCTAGTAATGTGAACTTCTGTGCAAATAGAAGTAAGTGGGAGCAGAATGTCTGGCTGCTTTGCACTTGGAAACGGTTTGTGTCCATAGCACCAGAACGTTTGGCTCAAGTTCACCTCTTGCAAGGACTTGTGGTACAATTAGCACTGAGAGCATAAGAAAGCACAACTGAATTGCGTTGCACAACGCTGACCCCAGCTCATACGTTTAGTTTGTAATTGATAACTTGGCTGCAAAACCAAATACAGTTACCCAGGAGGAGTTTGCTGGCAGTACTTGGGGCTAGATCAGCTTATGACAGATGTAGATGGTGCATGGTTTATTGTTCTGTTAGGACTACACTGGCTTATCACGGGAGCAGAGATAGCTCTGTCCTACAGGGCTGTTAATGAGCTCAGACTAAGAGGGGATGGAAAATGAAGATTTTTGATTTGTGTAGTTTTAGATGTTAAGCGCAGAGGAATTCTGGAATCTGTCCAGAGCACTAAATGGCTTACCAGAGACTTAATAGGCTACCTGCAGTTAAACTGGGGTATTGCCATGAACTGACTGGAAACATAAAAAATTTGTCTGCGTTCACTAAAGTCATCCATTATTGTCATATTCCCCTAATAGTGCTTTAAATAAAAGAAATCACCATTAAAGGAGGAAAAGAAAATGCATTACAGTACTACATCTGTTGTTTTCTGTAGACGTGTTTGAGTACGGAAAGCTGTTAATAGTTATATAGATCAGAGGATGATCAATTTTAATATAGACCTCTGCTAATTAAAAGAGTGACATACCTCCTTTCATAGAAGGTGAAGACATGCCCAGACTTACTCCCCTCTCCCCTCTGAGATGAAGTTGGGGTTCCCGCTACGTGTCTGTTAAATATCATAGGGAAGAGGCGTTGTGTCCTGCTGTATGAGAACACAGCTGTTTGTTCCCTATATAGAAAACTGGATGCGGATCAGAGAGGATGAGACCTGCTGCACATGGAAGGATAGTTCTCAATGTGAGAGCCATCTACTATCTAAGGGCTTTGCAACTGCTACCATCTTGAGATTTATATTAGGAAGGAGTAAATGGTATCGTGATGGGAACATTTAACAGTCTTGATAGGTTGGATAACCCCCTTCACCACCTGAATGGTGAGCTCAAATTAGCCAACAAACCATGGAAGAACCCCCCTCCAGAGCAAGGTATGAATTTCCTGTAAACTTAACTGATCCCTTATTAACAAAGCAGATCTGGAAAACTTGCTCTAGGGAGAGGGACTGAAACCTGAATCTATGTTATGAAACTGTATTGAAAAAATAGAATGATCGTAGAATCATACAGTCATAGAAGACCAGGTTGGAAGAGATCTCAAAGTTCATCTGATCCAACCTTTCTTGGCAAAAGCACAGTCTAGACAAGGAGACCCAGCACCCTGTCCAACTGAATCTTGAAAGTTTCCAATGTTGGGGAAAATACTGCTCCCCTGGGAAGATTATTCCAATGGCTGACTGATAAAATAAATTCTGTTTTATGAAACACTGATAAAATGTCTACAGAGGACTTTTTTACCCTGTATTCAAAGGTATTGTGAACATCATGTTTGGAGAGTCTGTACTAGTGTGTCTGAAACTACCAGTCATATAAGATAAATACCATCTAAATTGTACGCTGCAGATTTATTTCATAATCAGACACTGGTTATGCAGAAGGAGGATGGTTACCAGTGCATGGTGCCAGGGATTAGTCCTGGGCACTGTAGGTGGACTGTGATGGTGTTTTCAGGAAGGTCCTTGACAGCTAGTGGTGGCAAGTAGTGTTCTCCCAAGCGACTCCTGAGCAAGAGCCAGAGTCTGGGTTAAGCCAGGGGCCACTCACAGTGGACAGTTTAAATGGGGCTACCTTGCTTTGGAGGGTAGGAGAGATAAAGAGTATAAATGCAGATTGCTCTGTGTCAATTGACCTTATTGCCAAAGGATGCTCCTGTGGACGTTTGATCTAATAATATTTGAAAGCAGCTGAGCTTCTGTCAGTTTCACTTGTGCAACACCAAAGGCTTCAATAGATTTTGCAGACATTCTGGGAAGAGGCAAGTGTCTCTTCTTACAAGATGCTGGGGCAAAATATGTATTTCCTTATATCTTGGATAATTTTAATACTACTGCCACTAATAATAACAACTATTATTATTAAGCAAAGTGAATGAACCCTAGTGTAAATCTTCATGGTATTATAATTCATCACATTTTATTCTCTTAATAAGAAATGCTTCAAGAAATGCTATTTCTAACCACAAACCAGTCCATGTTTTTTTGCTCACTTCTTTGTTCTGGCATTACACCTGCACTGCAATCTTTAGGGAATTGCTCCCTCTCCTCAAGCAGCTTATTGAAATGCTGTGTCATGGCTTCCGAAATATTGCAGTATTTGAGTAAAAAATATAGTTTTGCTACCAGTGAATTGCAGGAGTTTGTTGTCCCATTCACTGGCAGCTGGTTTCACAGGGTTAAGTATTAATGTTTATCTGCATGAAAAGGCATTGATGGTTTTGTTTTTAACAAAGATTGTGTATGTGGTTTGACACATAAGCATTCTGAAGAAAAGTGAAAACTTTGGCTGTTTTTGCCCTCGACCTTTTTCACTGTTATTGTTCTTGACTTTGGTGCCAAGACTTCATTCAGTGCTTCTGCAGACAAGAGATGTAAATCAGGTGCCCTTCTTGTACCCTTGTGAATCATTGTACCATGTACTTTATTTTTCTGGTTTTCATTCACCAGATGAAAGAGATTTCTTGAAAGAGAAATCTGAATGTTCTGAAATACTGATCAGGTTAAGCATCTCTCACGTCTCTAGCTGTTAAAAGATTCTGTGTGTTTTGCTAAACTTTAAGTAGCCCAACTGCCTGTAATGTATGAACTTTTCATACCCAGAAATCAGTTTAATAGAGGGCACATATAAGAAACTCTATGTGGATTTTCTTCTGACTTTAGGGTGAATTCTTTATTCTTCCTGCAATTTCCTTACTCTTTAAGCAAGTATTTTTGTGCATTTAATGTTTTCTGGTATCTGTGAGGATTAAATAGATTGTAGGGTGCCTTCAAGATTAAATATCATGTGGACGATTATTAACTGGCAGTTAAAGTGGTGATGACTTCTAGTCTGCCTTACTAGACTGGTATGCCTGACTGATATTCTTTGGAACAATGTATGATGTGAAAATTTGTCTACACAGTTTCCATGTCTTTTTGGTTTTGTGCAACTTGAAAGTTATCTGAGAGACAGATAGAAACAACAATAATATCCAGGCAAAAAAATGTATGCACTGAAGGCATTTTTCAGGTGAGAAATTATTGCTTATCAGAACTGTAGCATTTTTACAGCAAGAGCATTTCTACTTATTGCTCTCCGTTTTGTGAGAACTTTGTAAAAAATTCCTTTTTCTGACGTTTCCCCTACCCGTAATCTCAGCTAAACTCTCATACCATCACCAAAAATGAATATATTCCTTCCTCTGTTGGCTCTGGGACATAGAAATGAGATCTCTGTCATAGCTATGGTGTCACATGCCAAAGGTCTAACATGGGGTGCTGAAAGAATACCATGCCAAAGACAGTCGTCACTGGCAAGGTCACTTCAGTGTATGTCCACAAACACAGAAGGCCATTCAGCGTAGATGAAGTAGGCAGCTGCCTCACAGTATCTCCCAGACTGTTGCAGCAGCAAGCCCAGCAGCATCTGGCTTATATAGTAGTATCCTTCAGTCAGCTACTTGAGTGTTTTATATTATTATCTATGAAGTGGGTGATCAGCACATATAAACGTGTACTCTGAGTAGCAAAACTGTAGTGATAATTATTGCTTTCATAGATCTGTAATTGGATATTTCATCTGAAATATAAGAAACCCTAAACTGTTGGAAGTCTGTGCCTGTTGGAGAGGCAGGCATCAGGAGAGGAGGAAGGGTGCTGTAGCTGTTGGACTACAATTTATTGCCTTCCGTTCATCATTACTGCTGGTTTTGTGTGTGGGGTTTGTTTGGTTTTTTTGTTTGTTTGTTTGTTTTGTTTTGTTTTTTTTTTTAAATATAGAATTTTAAATAGGACAACAATTGTGTTGAGTGAATTTTTCCACAACTGAAAGCAGAAATTTGACAGTTGACAGCCTGCCGGCATTTTTAATTGATCTTCTAGCACCAGGTGCACAGCCTGCAGTTGACAAGTTGAATGGTTGCCAAGAAATACAGCTGGAAGGTACCTGCTGTTACAGTGCTGCATGTGCTGAAACAGATGGAGGCATGTGCTTTTGGAAATGAGTGTCTCCTAGCCCACTCATTATTTACTGCTAGCCACCACAGGCAACTTATGGGTGGCATCTTCCTGTTTGCAAGTCTGACTACTGCCAATTTCACTTTTTTTCTTCTCTGTGTTGGTGTCTTGGTTGCCTATTGCCTGTCACATTCAATGAGCGATGAGTTAGGCTCACCCTTTTTAAGACTCAGGTTCTTGTCAGAATGGGATAGTTCTGAGAGAGGCTGTCATCTATCTATGCTTCACTATCATTTGACTTTTCCAGAAAGCCTCAAGGCATGTCTGCTTATCACCTGCAAAATCATAATTATAAGGCTTTTAACACTCAGCAACCATTCTAACACTGCACACATTCATCAAACATTCAATTAGAAATGTTTTAGTGCAAATCCTCTGCTCATAGAAAGAATTCTAATGATCCTTGGCAAATTAAAAACCAAAACAAAACCCTATTACATATTGCAAATATGGCAAAATGATTGAAGTAACTTCAAGAAATGCAACAGGGAAGGCACATGTATGTTTTATTATGGTATCTACATTTTAACATATAGTATTGTTTTACCGTGACATGTTAACATATAGTATCATTTTACCATCACATTTTAGCTTCAGAAACTGTTAATAACATGCAGTTTTGCAGGATGTTAATTCCTGATGCTGCCAAGCTTTGAAAACAATTATATGAAGTGCAAGTTTATATCTTTCCATTCTACTGATCACAGAATACATCCAAAAATACTTTAGATGGCAGTTATATATGCAAATATTGATTAACTATTACAGTCAGGATCTGTGCATTTTACTGTCACTATTGCCTTACTTGTATTTACAGTATTAAAGTGCCTGATGTGCCAAACTGAGATCTTTGGGGATGATGAGATCTTTGGGGATGAGGAAACTCCTTGACCTTCATGAAATTGCTCTGTGATGCTGTCATTACACAACACAAAGCGATGCTATGCACCCATTCGATAAGTAGTCTGGGCTTGTGTGACTGAGCATTTCTTTGATTTGAACTGAGTGTGCCAGTTTGCTTGAGTTTCTATTTCATTTTATGTAGCTATACCATTTTAATTGCCTTACTGGTCCAGTACAACATTCTGGACAGAAACCTGGATTGGATCTGTGTCTTGCACAGGTTTGGCAAAGCTTGAGCTTGACATAGAACCATTTTTGATCAAACGTGATCAAACTTTGATCAATCTTTTGCATTAGCTTTTTGTATTGACTTCAACTAGAAAACCATAGAAAAAAGTTGGCAGCTGAAGGTGTTAATGACTGAATAATTGATAATCCATTATTCAGATCATGGCTGAGATTCAGAATTAATTTACAAACGTTAAGGGTTTAGGCCAATTTTGTAATATAAATATGTCTATCTATGTAGGTACACATGTATGTAAATGTCTGTGTATAAGTGTGGATACAGATACAGGTTTCTCAGTACCTTGTCCTGTGCTAACTCATGTTCCTACTCTGGTACCATGAAGTAAGGGTACGTTTCTCTATGTCTCCTTAGTGTGGGTCCTCCAAATAACATTAAGTCCTATGGGAGTGTTCCGCAGAGAAGGATATTCTAAGACCGTAAACCCACAAAGCAATGTCTCCCTCTAACCCACAAATGCAAAAGGATAAAAAGACAGACAGTGGGTTATTATTAAGGGCAGGCTGCTTTTCTCATCCACCTCTGTTGGGGCCATGTATTAGCAACCTCCACTTGCTCTCCAGATGGGGAAAGTGGTAAAATCCATGGACTACTGCTGTACCTCTTGCTGACCCACTGACAGCTCTCTTCTTTGGTTAGTGTTGGTTTTCCTTGGAATTCATAGCTTCCAAAACAGACAGGTGTGAGGAAGGATTGCATTGTCCCAGGAGGCTGAGATACAGATTCAGTTTTGAACACAAAAAGGCCTGGTACATGTCTAATACCTTTCTGCTGCAGTTTCCCATCTAAAAAAGGGAGACTGTAGTCTTCTCTTGCTTTTGCTCTTTTGTTTATTTGCTTGGTTTAGGGGGATTTATACGTCCGTCCTTAATTATGTGCCTGGTTTTTATTATTTGAGAAACACACAGCTACCTTCCCTCATGTGGTAGAGTTGGTTATATGACTCACAAGAAGCCTCTGAAGTCCCAGTTTTGCTGTTCCATGACTGTGTTACGCCTCACTGCCTTCACCACTGGTGGACTTTCAACCACATGGCAAATGGCCCCAGAATCTCCAGTGCTTTCTGCGTGACTTCTGCAAGGTAGCTGGCAAGCATTCAATCTGGGATGAAAGGAAACATGTCACCCATTTTCTCCAGTGTCTTCTCAAACAGAGGCTGTGCTGTTCTGCAAGGCGCTGAGCACCTTCTGATCCTTGTGATGCTGATGGATGCTGTGAGCTCTTGGAAGCACTGAGGCATGGGTGGCATCAAGTTAGAGCCAATTCATGAAGCATATGGGAAGGAGGCAGGTACATCACAGCCTCTGTTCACATAACCTTCAGCTTTGATTGCTGCACATGCAGACCTAAATTGTTTGGTTTTTTTCCACTTTGAATTTCTTATTAGTTTCAAATCTCAATTGAAAATCAGCCCCTCAGGAGAAGCTCAAAGTTTCTCATGCCTTTGGCACTGGTACAAGAAGCTGGCACAGGCTCTGAATCCTGTGAAGAGTCCCAGAGGAAATTCTAGACTGACACACAGCCAAAGTATGTATGGACTTCCAATCTGTGGACATAATTTTTGCACAGCAAGAATTAAAGTGCCACTGTTTAGAAAGCAGGTGGTGAAGTCATTGCCAGGTGATAATCATACTCCCTTTGGTAGTTTTCATCTAGTTTTTTAAATACATACGAAATTAGTGCACCACCTACTGCATTGTGGTGATGTTTAAAATACTACCTTCAACTGTAATCCTTGACTGAGCCTGGTTCATGTGGAATTTGAGTTTCCATAATGATATATGGGACTGGTATGCTGGTTTTGCAACACTTGCTCATCAAAATCCCATTGCCACCATCACCTATAATGACAATCCCTGTCAGTCTCTCTTTGTGCTGTTCTGTTGTCCCTGGTGTTAATTGCAGAACACCCCATCAGTGTTCACTGCCTCAGAATAACAGTGACAAAATGATCACTGCTGTTTGCAGCCAGACTGGCTTATTCCAGGTGCCACACTGTTATAAAGCAGACCCTTGTAAACAGCTGAATTTGCTCCTGGAAGAGCCTGAGGAGTGGCAGAGCCGAGGCTGCGGAGGAAGCAGGACTGTATGGGCATGGGAGGTGATGAGTCGGAGCACAATAAAGGGGATGCAACATAATTCCTTTTTGGAAGTGGAGAGCCCCTGCCCCAGTTCTGCTGCCTGGCAAGCCCTGCGCTGGTACAGCAAGTACCGGGACCCTGGCAAAGCAGAGAGGGCGTCGTGTGACCAGCGTGGGAAGCAAAGGCCTTTTCCAGCAGTGGTGAGTATATGACAGTATATAACAGCCAGTGGTCTGGAGCTTCTCCCAAATTCTGCCTCGGCTCAGGCCATGTCGTTATCTTAAATAAAACAGATCTGCAAAATCTCTGAGCTCAGCTCCACTGAGCATCTCTCCCTCTGTTTTCCGTAGCAGGAAATCTGTGTCCCTGGTTCCTACTATGTGTGTGTACATAGCGTAGACGTCTGTCAACTGCATATTCATTATCTCACTGCATCACATCTGTCAGGCAGATTCAAGTAAGTGAACATGCTTCCAGCTCCAGCAAGGCTTTCTGTGCATGCAAATATGGTTTTGGTAACAGAAAACTGAGGAGAGTGAACTAGGCAGAAAGTGGGAGGTAAACAGTGTTTGGTAGTATTTCCAGGTTTGCTGCCTCAAATGCTGTGTCTCCAGGTTTTTGGAAGTGCTAGTAAATATTGGGTTGTACAATGTCAATCAAAGATACAATGCTGGAGAGCAATTGGACAGTTGGAAAAATTTCACTACTTATTATGTGCTATTTCCTTCTTTTGGTAATTCTTTAAAGAAATGCAGTTTAATCTTAGAAGTTCCCTCTGTCAATCATTAAATGCTCTCCATCTTTTTGAATCCTGGAGTGCAGGCATGGTTTTGCATGCATGTGTTTGCTTTTTACACTTCACAGCTCAGTGTTCTTACAAACCATCATTAATGTACGGGGTCATGCTCAGTCTCCAGAAGACTTTTCCAGATGGCAGGAAAGTGCAAACAGCTTTTGCTACTTCTCAGGGAAATATATCAGAGGAATGAAGCTCCCTCCTCTTGAGTCACCTTTTACTGAAAATGTGGTACGAGAAACTTCAGCATTTGAGTAAGCAATAATCACCAGTGAATTAGCTGGGGAGTGTGATGGAGACATGCCAGCGCACATATGTTGGCACATGATGGGCAGTGATGCAGAATTGGCTCTCAGCACCTTCAGCAAGCTCCATGCAAGTCAGAGCAGCCTAGGACCACTCTAGCTTGTAGCGGGCAGGTAATGTAATGCCTTCTTTTTTTACTGAATTAACTTCTGCCTTGAACTCTGAAAAGAAGGAAATGCAGCCCTGAATGTTTGAGGAAGCAAAAGGACTAAAAGGAGTGAAACACACTGCTCCCAGGTGGATTTGAATATCTGCCTGTGTTCAACGTTATCACTTTGGACCTTGAATCCTTTCAGTAAAGCAATTCAGGGTAGTGGTCTCTGATAAGGACTGACCTGGACCCGCAGAGAACAGGAAGGCAGACACTGGACTGTTTATATTAAGAGCTTCTGGAAAGGAATTTGCATTATCAGTCACAGACTAATTTAACTCTGCAGAAGTATAACAGTTTGCATAGGTGCATTAATAACATAATGGGAAGGATCAGTCTTAAACTGATTTGTATTCATGCTGATTTAAACACCTTCCTTGACGTGGCTTCTATATGAACAAGCTAAAGGTGCCACATTTCATTAATTTTTACATTAAATCTATTTTAAATGCTGGTGGGGGGATTTGGTGTGTTGAACCATCTAAGTAAAATATAGATGTCTGAAACTCTTCTGTGAAACTATATTTGAGATCTAGAACTGCCAAGAGTTTGTCAGTTTAGAAAAAAAGGATTTTATGACAGCTCATTATAATGCAATCTTAATGACCTTCCTGGACTAGATAACAATTCAGAGTTTGGTACAGGAACTTAATTAAATATTTTCCTGGTGGTTCAGTCATGAAACAGTTGCTAATATCCAGCAGAGACATCTCTTTTGATGAGGAAATTTCATCTGGCACATTCTTACCAATAAACCTCTCCTCTCAGCCAGGACTGGGGAGTGAAGGGCAGAGGGGTCCCTGGATGTGGTAGTAGTGCTGTGTACAGTCCTGTCAGGAACCCAACCAATGCAGCCCATGGAGACACACTTGGGTCTCTTTTTAAAAATCTTTAGTCCTGAGGTATTTGGTATAGCATTTCTTGATGCTATTTTCAAAGTCCTAGCACCTGAATTCATGTTATTACATCAAACTCACAATTAGTGATGAAGTAAAATGCTAATTTAAAAAACTGTGCTAAAATTTGAAGTCTGAAAATGAGACAAGGACCTAAAATCATTACATGAACCAGAGACTAATAACTGTGCTTCTTTTTCCCAGTTCTTACCATTTCCAAATGTTCCCACTTTCCAGAGCTCTATGAAGTTTTATGCCCCAAAAAATCATGATGAGTCTTGAAAAATAATGAGACTTTAGCAGTACTACTGATTTTATCTCACCCAAATCATGGTGGCTCCCAAGCATATGTAGGTTTGTGTTCCCCACCCCTACCTGGTTAATTAAGGCACAAAGATAAATGCACTAAAATGTCCACCTGACCAAAAGCTCAGAAACACTGAATGTCCAAAATGAAACAAAAATGTGAAACAAGCCTGTCTGTGGCCCACCTGTGTCATGGTCCCTGGGAACTCCTGTCCTTCTCTTCCCTGTCTCTGCCTGCCACAAGGCTCTTCTGAAAGTCCATGGGGACTTTTAAAAATAGTTCAGTGACCCTGATTGGCCCCAGGTACATCAGGAGAAGGAGATAATCCGTCTTCAGCTGTGATTTTTAAGTATGCAATGCATTATTAGGTAATTTCAGAACATATTTAATAGACACTTGTAATCAATTTATGTAGCTGCAACAATTTGAGCTATCTAAGTTGTTTGGATGTCTCCTTCTGCTTCCCATGTGTTTTCACGAAGTTCAAAGCCTTAAAATATGAAACCCAAATGTTTGTTTGTTGTACACACACTCATACTTTTATGTTTGCAGCTGCAGCCCTGTGTAAATGGCTTTTTCTTGAAGTCTCTCATTCATGGTAGATTACACATTTCCTTTCTGGAGGGCTAATTAATGTCATCCAAATTCTGAACAGTTAATTTCTAGGTAGTCTTGAGGCAGCTGCAACATCTATAACCAAAGAAACACTCCTGACTTGAATAAATGGCCCGTATGCTCTTTTATATTTTATCAAGCTAACTTGGTAAAGGCAGATGTTTAATATTCAGATACTGTTCTCTCGAATGGGGTTCATCTGGTCCCTGCTGAAATCAAGAGGATTCTGCTTAATTTGCAAAAACATGAGATTAAAATCACAGGAGGAGGTAAGCAAGCCAGTCAACCCAGTATTTTTATTGGCAGAGCTCTTCTCTGGTGGCACTTGCTCTTGGTGTGTGTGAGGGGGAAAGGGAGTCGTCCTATCAGAGCGATTCAGGGATGCTGACAGCCACCGTGGGCACCCGTCGTGTCTGGGCTTAGCACTTGGATCTCCGTGGCTGCTTCTGACTAGGGAAGTGGATCCCTAATAGGAGACTTCAGCCAGACATCATCTTTATTTCCCCGATTTGAAACCTGCCTTTTGGGAGAGAGTTTCCACACACTGTTTCCTTTGGCAGATGACTTGCTTCAGTTGAACAGCTGCATCATTCCATGGGAAAGAAAAGATTAAATGTGTGCATATTTAATGTTTAGATTTAATTTTAAAGTTTTTTAAAAGTGTGGTTTTTATGAACTCTGCTTGCATGTTCTCTGTCATCAGTTTCTTTATTTCAGCACTCTCTTTATTTCATGCTCTCTTTTTGACAACAGTGAAATATCTGCTCTTTCTCTGGCTTACCATATTTTTTTTCTCTCCTTCTATCAATATTTTCACGGAATAATCAGGAAACAAGGAAGCAGTCAAGCTGTCAAGTGGCTTTCCAGTTTCACTCATGTTTTTTCCAACACTGCAGCTGAGAGATGTGCCCAGTAGCTATTTTTTCTTAGCTCTCCTGGCAGCAATGAATTGCTGTGAATCCAAGCAACATACTAATCTCCTTCAGCTTAGTATTTAAAAGCTAGGTGATCACTTCAAGTTGTCATGTAGATTCTTTCTCTTGGCTAAGCAGAGAAAGGCAGTTTCAAGGGTGATCCAGCACATCCTACAAGAAGGGAGGAAATTTTCTATAAAACTTTATTTCTCTTTACTGAAAACCAGCTGAATTACTTGATCTCTTAGTCTAGAGGTTTCATTCTTACCAGGCTAGAATTAAGCAGGATGAATGTGTGTTCTACTCAGGAGCCAGCATCTCCTGGAAATGGAACTGTGACCCTTATTCAGTTCCTTCAGTCCTCAAGTGAAGATTTGTTAGGCTAGATCTGTCCTAGCTGAACTGAAAAGAGAAACAAGGGAGACTACTTCATTTACTTCATTAGTGGAAAAAAAAAGCATTACATCAAAGAGTGACAGAACAGAGGAATGTTTATGATTTGCAGTTCAGGTTTCTCTTGAACTTGCACCACTACCTTTATAAGTGCAATCGAAACAGGAGTTTGTATAAACTCATCAGCAATGCCATCACAAAAAAACCTGCAACTCAATGCTCTTAGACTTGCCTTCTCCTTATCTAAATGGAGGTATTAGTATTCAATTATTACCACTATTTTTTGCAGTTAATACAAATCAGCAAAGCTTGTACTTTCAAACACAGACTATTGGATGTAATAAATCCACAGGGTAAGATTTTTGTTTCTTTCAGGAGTTTTCTTACTGTACAATAGAAATCATTTGAAGGTATTATTGGTGTGTTATTTAAAGTGCTACTTTAAAACAGTGTAAGGATTTAATTTCTTGACTGGAATATCAGCAAGAAAGTAAGTAGGTTATTTGAGGCTGAGAAGCTACTAAACAACAATACATAAGAGATGAAAATAGTAAGTCTAATAAGCTGCTTTACAGAGCTGTGGACACAATTTCATCCTGACACACAAAGGCCTTGGCTGAGAAGACACAAAAATAAGTAGTTCAGTCAAACCAGCATCTTTCTTTATGATGATGCAGGGCTATGAGACTGGAAAACAGGGTCGGATTTAAAATACAGAAATGACATGGAAAGAGTGCTTATTCAGTCTTCATCTCTCTGGCAGCTAAATGGTTTCATGGTGGAGGTTTCGGTCTGGGCCACCTCAGAAGTGAGGGAACAAATGCTGAGTTCAACTCTAGACTTAGTTTTCTTTCTGCAGCTCATTTTTTTGGACTCAACTTTTGGTTTCAGCTCAATTTTTTTATCTCCTGGTAGAGGATACTGTAGTGATTAGTGGTTGTGTTGCAGTTGTGAAGGTCCTAAGAAAGGTTTGTATGAACAGATGAAGAGAAAAAAAAATGGAAAGGACTTTTGGGCACATAAGCCCTTCTTTCACTTTCAGGCTAACCCATTACAGGAGAAGTTACTTTGGGGATTATTTACTTATGGCAGGAGAGCTGTGGACATAACTGGCACTGGTGTAGAGCAGGAGTGTTAGCAGTGAAAGAGGGGAAGTCTAGAGGCCAGTGGGGTAAAAGAAGAAATTAAGAGTTTTTAAGCATAGATCTGTACAAGCAGTAGTACGGATGTGCCATAGTGGAATGAGTAGTTGCATGGCACATTGAAGGTTTTCATTTGATTCCCTGATATGCTGCACATTTCTGTTGTGCAGCACAAGAATAATTAATCTACCTTTATGTTGGTTTCCCATTTGTGAAAGGGCCATAGTTTATACATGTGTCCAAGAGGTGTGAATTTGGACTCACTAGAGGCTGTGAGCTGTGTCCACTGGAATGTCTTGGATGGATGGTTTTTAAAAGCCAAGGTAAATGCAGAGGCAGTCAAGTAAGCTGCTAAGTCTCTGAAAGGAAACATATGTTCGTTTTATGTATTTGTTTTCCTGAATATGGTGAATTCATGCTTTGTTTTGCATTGCAGCTTACACTGTGGCATATGCTTTACTGATTACAGGAAGCTGAGCCTGCAAAATTCATTACCTAAAGGGGAAGGATGTTTGCAGCAGAGGTAAGAAAACTAGAATGAAGGGATAGATTCCAGGTTAGTTTTAAATTTGTCTCACTGCAAGGAGATTAAGTTGATTCTGAAGTTCAGAGAACAAATCTGAGCGTACTTATTAGCAAATGCACTTCCAAAGGCTGAGATAAATAATTGTTTTAAGAGTTCAAACTCAAAGCTTTTGTTAGCAAGTGGAGCTCTACAAACAGACACTTCATGCTTCTAGGCAGGACTCTCTGGGCTGATTCTTTCCCAGCTAAACTGTCCTGAACAGTTCTGCTGTGAGAAAGCTAAGCTTTAGCCTGGGTGTGTGCATCTACCCATTACAACAGTATGCTGTTGGTAACAGTTCTGAAGCAAGAACAATAGTGGCTATTTGTGTGAGCTGTTCTTGCACTTGACAGGTTTCTGAGCCACATGGAATTGTTTGGTGCTGAACTCTTTGCTTACAAGAAATGGTAGTTCTCTTGGTGTCAGAGGCAGGAAGGAAAGTGATGACGTTTTGGCAACAGCTCAGGAAGGTAAGCTGAAGTTTTCCAAGACCAAGTGCCTTAAAAAATTACATTACCTATAGGTCATGATGGCATATGTGGAGCCGCCGTGCAGAAGCAGTACCGTGCTCTGTCAGAGCAGTAGCTGCCATGGGCAGCAGACATCTGCAAACTGAGCTCTCAACTCCTCCTTAAAAATTAAAACTTTCTTCTCTTTCCTTCCTAAACAATGTTATTAGCTTATTAGTATCAAACAACGTATCAGTATTTCTTTCTCTTAATGAATTTGTACTCAGGGTATTTTTAAATGAGGTAATATGAGCGTTGTGCACTATTTACATGCTTCTGGGTCAACCTATAGAGATGGGCCTTGAGAAATTAGCATAACCCTGGGGAAAGGTGTGTTAGCCACACTTAGGTGTTAGAAGCAACACCACTGAAATGTCCTTTCAGCAGTGTGTTTGTTGTTCATTAGAAATAAATGTAAATCTGCTCCCTGAAAAAGATTTTCCTGTTCCTTCGTCAAGGCTATATGCTGGTGTAATTGAGCATAGGCAGATTAGAAGTAAACTACCTTTCTCAAATTATTCTTTTGTTGTCTGATCCAAAAACCTGAAGGTGTGAGTACTGATAATTAGATACATAGGCACAATTAATAAGATTATCCATGGAGTCTGGGCAATCTGCCCCACTTCTGACATTAAAAGCAGACCACCAACAGGTTATAAGACAGTGTCTCATAGGTTTGGGTTTAGATGGCAACCCAGAGTATTGCAGAGCTGCTGCAAGCAGGATAATGAAGCAGTGGGAAAGGTCTGATCTCTCTGCCTTTGCTGATTGCAGCATGCCCCAAGAGTATTGCACAGCAAGCTTTCATTATGCAAGTTTTTTGGTGCTGCTCCATCCCACCTTCACAGCACTATGACAATATAGAACTTGCTGTTCCTGGCAGTTGGTCACTGAAAGGACCAATGGGATCAACAGAAGTAGCATCATTTTAATTAAAAATAAAAATGGTGCTTGGCAGGAAATGCAAATGACTTGTGTTCACTTCAGCTCAGATTTTAAAGGTGTTTAGGTACTTAAAGATACAGGTGGGTAGTTAGACATTTGTTTCCAAAGTAGCTACATATTCAATGCCAATTATTTTTAATGAGACTTATGTACCTCCTTATTTCAAAGACACCAGATAGGAACATATGTGAGGTTGAAAGCAGAGCAGAGCCTTTACAAATCAGCTATGATGTCACTATTGAAAATGAGACTTCATTATTTAAGCATTACAAGACTGATTTGATGTCAAAATGATCTGTAGCTTGTATCAATGCCTTTGGCCTTTCAGTGGGCTTATGGCATTCACATTGAGTAGCCAATATGGAAAAAACCAGGATTCTCTGGTTCATCAGAAGAATAATTATTTTACAGATAGGGGCTGGAATTACACTACTGCAGAAGTGTGAGGGAGCAGGAAGGAAGGGAAATGCATATCATAGCATTTAACACCAAACACAGCAGCTTATTCTGCAGGGACCACCCATGCTTTTGTGCTACTGTTGGATGAGAAGTGGACCTCAGATTAGAAGAGTCTCATCTTGGTGGCCTGAAGGTACCACTGAGTAGTGTGGCCCAGCACATGGGGCACTGGACGTGGTGCCAGGAGAACCAGAGTTATGCCCGAGCACCTGAGCTGGCACAAGACCTCAGGTACCCTACTCCTCTTCGCCGGTCCACCCTCACCTCCCCTGGAAGGTGTTTTGAGGTCTCCCAGTGCATGAAGCTACTAGCAAAGAGCCACTTTTATGTGGTGAGCTGTGTGCCACAAATGTATGGGCCCGTTGTGTATGGGTCAGGAGGAAGAACAGTCAATGAAAATAGTCACATTGTCGACCAAAGAGGGCATCAATGTTTGGATGTCCCCATAACCAGGTGCTCTAAGAAGTTTGCATGTGCTCACCCATATTTATGGTTCATTTTACGCTCACACACACACATATCCTTTTTCTCTCCCCAGGGAGCTCCCTTGCATATGGTATTTCTGCTACCACAGGGAGTAAAACAAATGTTGGGCTGTAAATATGAATTTTAATGCTAGACAAAAAGCTGTGCTGGTAATGATGCCAGTAAATGCTATGGCTTCTTAAAAGCATAAGTGGTTTTTTTTCAGATGATAAATGATAAGCAGTTATGGAAGTGGGGAGGAAAGGTAGTTAAAAGCAAACTGTACTGAAAGATTAAAATGTAAGCATACATAGGAAATTATGTGCATTAGTTTGCTTTTAATTCTTTTGGAAGAAGTAGATGCAGAAAAAGAAAGTAACTGAAATCCAAAACTGAGACAAACATACAGCTGAATAATAACGTCAATGGTTACAAAAAACATGTTGATAGTTGTGATTAATGAGATCATAGCCATGATGGCAATGATTTCTGTGATTACTAATGTTGTTCTGATGTGACTCTGAAGCCACTTGCCAGGTTCTGACCTCAAAAATCTCCTTTTTCCCTAAAACAGAAGGAGAGGGACTGTAATATTGCATCATTGTAGCTAATTACACAGTTCCTAGGTTGTCAAGGGTGTAAGATACACTCCCAAAGAGGTGGCGAGGTCTGTGCTATTAGTGTATTAGCACTGCATGTGTCCATATGGAGTTCGGTGAAAATTTTGGAACAAATAGCCTTTTCTTTTTAAAATAAGTGTATTTTCAGACTGACTGAGAGAATTTGTGTAAAAGTCAATGAATAGTTTTAGCCATAAGCAAAAAGAAAAACAGAAGAGCAGAAGAACCGTGGATCTTTTTAAATCAAAGCGTTGTAATACTTTGTTTCAAATTTATGCTTTTCTTCAAAACCTGACCTAGTGTCCGCTTGAAAAACACTGCAAGACCCATGCCCCTGCCCCATTGTTAGTGAAACAATTAATTTTTTTTGTATAAAACAAAATATGAGTAGTATTAATATATTTTTTACAATTTTATGTCTTGACCAAAGGACAGAAATTGAGGCTCTGTATGCCAGTGTGTATGTGTATGCAATGCTGAATTAAACCAAGATAATTAAGAGGAGCAGTTCTGAAAAGGAAGATAACAAGAGTAGGAGCTCGTGATGGCTTAGTTGATGCCTTTTGTGTGTTGATTATTTTTTGACATTTACTACAGACCAAACCTAGCAATTAGCTATTCCTGGTTTGCTCTTTTTGTCTGGTATCTCACAGGGTCTGTCAATATATCCCTTTGAAATACTACAATACAGAAAATAGTTTTTTACTTTTTTGGCTTGCTTTTTGTTTTCATATGATTAGCATTCACAAGAAGTGCAAAACATTTCCATAACAACAGTCCGGTGCATCTCCATAATTCCAAGCACAAGAACAGATCTCTTTGCATTTCCAAAGCATTAATGAAAGGTTTTGGGTTTTATATGTACATATGCAGTAGTTAGTAGTTCTCCATATAGTTAAAACTCTAGAATCTGGGCATTTGAAAGGAAGTAGGACACTGGAAATGAGTTAATCTTTAGGCAATGTTGCTTGAATGTACTGTGCGATAGTGCACGTACTGCTGTAGATCACTGATCTGGCATCTTCTCCCAAGTAGCAAGTCACAGGACAAGAGGAAATGGCCTCAAGTTGCACCAGGGGAGGTTCAGATTGGATATCAGGAAAAAATGCTTCATGGAAAGGGTTGTCAGGCATTAGAACAGGCTGCCTAGGGAAGTGGTTGAGTCACCATCCCCGGAGGTGTTTAAAAGGCATTTAGATGAGGTTCTTAGGGACATGGTTTAGTGCCAGAGTTAGATTATGGTTGGACTCAATGATCCTGAGTGTGTCTTCCAACTGAAACAATTCTATGATTCTGTATATTCATATTACTGTGAGGCTGGTCTAAAACTTCATAGTTTACAGCTTATAATGAAAGTCAGTTGCATGTTTACAGGATAACAACGTCTTTTCCAAAGACAGTATTCTCTGCTGTTTGGCTAGCCAAAGCAATAAACTGTGTAGCAAGAGATATATGTCCAAAATGAGAACTGAACCCATGATCATGTATCTATATGCCAAAGAAGAGGGCAAGCAATGAATTTTGAGATATGGAGACTTCTGTCTAATGCTGCCACTTTGACTGTCCTTAACATTCCTCCTGACAGTATGCAAACCCACCACCTTCCTGCTGTGGGAACAGAAAGCTGGCTTCCTTTTGCATGGGGGAGAATGGTTTCTGGTGGCTGTTACTGACTTGGGGCTTTGAAGCAGTCCTGTGGAACGTGGTGAGATGTTCTGGTGGTGGTCCAGCATTGCAGGCAGCTACATCCAGCAATTTCCTCTAGAAAATGATTGAATTTCACCTGAAAAATCTGTCTTCTGGGTTCTGTTGGAAACTAGTTCCACATTTCCATTTTTCTGATGATTATAAATCTCTTGTTTTTCCAGACTCTGTTTACTCACTGCTGTTTCACATCCTTTTATTCTTGTTCCAATGTCGTCTTGTACTTTAAAAGCTCTTCTTTCTGGTGGAGAATTAGATGACTCTTTCTTCCAGTGTGATTACCAAAAGTAATCTTATTCCCTCCCAGCTGTGCCCCAACAGTCTTCAAATGCTTGAAATCAGGTGTGATTTTTCTATATAAAATACAACCAATAGTCATTGTAATAAATGACAAGAAAAAAATGTTGGACAGCTCAGTGGAAAAAAAAATATATATGGTACCTTTACGACCTGTTTGATTAGTTCTTCTGTTCTTGGCAAAAGGATTTTCAAGTCGGCCAGACTTCTAAGTGGATTCCTCTTTTCCCTCATCTCTCTCCTCTATCCTTTCTCCCCATCATGCTGGGTATCATAGACTGAAGCTGCATTTTGGTAGCATCAATTAAACACTGAGGATGCACTTAGATTAATGTTTTTGTTTGGATCAGAGTGCCATTTTGAAGTGAACCTCCTGGTTGCCCACACTTACTGTGTTTCATTTTGTACCATGGAGTGGTCTCAGAGCTCATGAGCTGTGTTGTTTAAGAGGAAATTAAGGTAGATGATGTGCTGGAGTGCAGCGCTTCAGCCACAAAAGGTCATCCTGACCAAGAGGACAGACTAGCAATAGTCTGAAAATAAAAACAAAGTACAGTCTAGAAATTAGGTCCTCAGCACCAAGTGTTTCACTCTGCAAGTCCACCCCCATGGTTTATGTTACTTGCTATTTCAGATATTGGCTTAGCTACCTGCCCCCGTTTCCTGGTTGTTTGAAGGGGCAGTGTAAGTAGATCATACCTACATGAAGCTTTACTTTGCCCTTATAATATCTTTGCATTCATCTTGATCACCTTTAATCTTCTACAGAGTGTTTATCCTGTCTTTAGGCAAACAGATGAAACTATCCAGAGGAGAGCAAACTGACTCTTCCTCCCATGTGTGAATGCAGTCTTGCAGAAGTACATCCACTGGTAATCAAGGTTAGGAACCAACAATGTATTCACCTCCTTGAAGCAGATTCCTTTGGATGGTATCCCTTGGTTACCTACTGACTCATAAATACCAATTTGGGGATAGAGACAACTGTTGTACTGATAGAACTTAGACTGAGCTAGGTAGATTAATATTGTCTTTTCTTTCCTTAGTGCTGTAAGCCTAAAGATTTGTCTTAAAATCTTGCTTATTAGCTTAAAAATGTTGTCTTTTAACAGAAAGAATAACATACAAACTGGTTATCTGCCTTCTAGTCAGATACATTTACCAGAGCTTGAAGTAGGAACAGGTAACCTATTTGATGCTTTTTCATCTCATTCAAGGTGAGATTTGGTTGCAGTCTACATCTGGAGAAGTGCAGAACTGGCCTTGTCTGACTGCGGTACTTGGGACCTGATCCTGCACTTGCTGTACTTGAGGAAGAAGGGCTACATTTTGCAGGAATGTTTGAAAGACAGAATACTTGTATTAGCAACTGATTATTTAGTCTAAGTTTATCAAGTTTATTATTAACTAGTCTTAGTTTATCAGTTTTCTTTTCCTTTACCTGTCTGAAGGATTTGTGAGGCAGAGTTTAAGTGAAGATTTGGGATCTTGGTGTGTGGACAGAAGTTGGAGTTCCTGTAGCAGTAATGGCAGGATTGTTCCTGGTGTTAATACAGCAGTGAGGGCAATCCTGAAGCTATAATATTTTGTATTTTGTTTCATCTAGCTTCATTGTGAAATGACCGCAACTTCCAGTGAAAATACATCCTAACGGCAGTACATTGTTGGTTGACGGCAAAATTATATCATGCTAAATCATTCCCTCTGTCAGTTTATTAAGTTTATGGACTTGGTTATAAGATGGCACTGAGTGATTAAGGAGAATATGAACAAGGAAGTTGTATATCTCCATGCATACCCCTGTTCATGAAACTTCTGCAAACACAATTCATCCTTGCACACAGAGAACATAAGCTGGATGATTATATGGCTCTCTGTAAAATATCTTAGTTATGATTATTGCCCAAGGTAACATCATAGTTAGTTTTTAGACTCTTATACAACTCTGTTCTTGAACAGAGTATGTTGTATCTGGCACACTAAATCTTTGCAGATTTTACTTCTTTGCTAATGGCACTTTGTATAGGAAGTGGAAATACTCTCACTCTGTAGTCATTGCACTGTGGGGGCTTGTGACAAAGACTGAGATATACATTTTTAAGAGGTCTCCTCCCAGTGGATTTAAAAGATAATGAATCAATCAGGGAAAGGGTCAGATTGGTAATCCCTGAAAAACTGTTGCTTTTCACTCCTTGATTCAAAGCTTAGGTGTGGAGTCTGTGGTATCCTGCCTTGGGTGAGTGGTTTCACCTTCTGTAAACGCTGAATTATCTGTTAACTTTCATGTGAATGAACTGGGACAGTGTTGTTCTTGCTTGACTGATGTCCTCCTACCCGAGCAATGATTTGCACATCCTGCTGACACCCAGAGCCTGCAGGACGGGCCCCATAGGATGGGGCTTCCTACATCTCCTGAGCAGAAGAGCATCGGTGCTCGCTGCCAAAGGGGATGCAAGAGGAAGGGAGCACTGGTGTCACCCTGTTCCCTCGTCACCCCCAGGAGAGTAGGGGACCAGGCTGGTGGGGGCTGTGCAGGTCTCTCTGCACCCCCGTGGCTTGGCTTGGAGGTTGGACAGGGATGAGGACGGATATGGGAAAAGAAATGTTTCTACAATTGCCTGTCTGTACTTTATCCAGTTGGGAATGGCTTCATGGGAGCTGCACAGTGTTGTTAAAGGGAGACTGGCACACTTTCCCCAGGATATAGGTCTGGTTTAAGCTAACTTTCTCTTTCTTGTCTGCTTTTTAGTACACACATTATTAATTTGGAGACAACTCTTTCATGAAAGGTGTATCTGCTTTCTGTTGAAAGACTCCTTTTCAGCTGCTATAATCCTGCCAGATACTGGCAGTTCAAAGGACAGCTTGTTTTCTTGCCTTCAGAATGGGCTGATGGATATTTCCTCTAAGGACACTGCTAGGAACTCCCTGAGAAAACCAGGAGGCAGGGCATGGGGGGACCGATGGAGCAGAAAGCCAAGTGAAATGTCAAAGATGATCTCTTCGACAGATCCTAGCTGTCCATGGCCATTTGGCTATGTCTATGCTGAAGCTGCACATTGGCATGGGAAAAGTCCCTTTGTTTCTTTCACCTAATCACCATTGATACTCAGCAGTTTAGAAATGTCTTCTGATAAAGACCTACATATAATATTTTTTTTCCTGATTACATACGCCAATTATGACAGCAGAATTGTGAACAGCATTGGCTAAATATAAGTTTCGAGAGAAAATGAAATACTTGATAATTTGGTCCCAAGCTGTATGTTTTCTTGGAGTGCATCCTACCACAGACTTTGTAGAAAGCTTTGCTTTGTTACAAAGCTTGCATGCAGCATTCTGACAGACACCCTTCTTTTTATTCAAAGTATGTACAAATGGATAACCTCTACTGGGCTACCATTTTGGTAGTCTTAGTTGGTGACCCTACCTGCATCTCACCAAGTCCTGAACTACAAGTTGCTGCAAGCTGGAAGAGAGCATTGGAGAAATATTGTTCTGTGCTTGACCAATTTGTTTCTTTTTTTCAGTTTTGACCATGCTTAGAAGCAGAGTATGAGGCTAGGTGGACCTTTGGCATGACCTGGCATGGTCACTTTTATGTCATTAGCTGAAAGAAGGTTATACATCCATAAGAATTTCACTAAATTGATGGTTCTGCCATCCAGAGAGTAGCTTTGCTTGTGTCCCCTATGTGTTACTGTTGTTAAGTTCACAGATAAAAACCAGGTTTTTCAGAAATGATGAGTGCTTTCTGCATGATGCGGATTGCATCTAGGATAACCTAATTCTCAACATTTGGCAACACTTCTTGGAAAATTAGTCTGTTCCCAAGTAGCTCAGGCTGAACAGGGAAACCAGAAGTATACAGTTCCCTACAGGTTTCTCAGATTAACACCCAAATTTCATTTGTGGAAAGCCTTCTTCTCTCGCTTGTCCTTATACAGTGACTTCTGAGACGTGGAAGAGATGGTTTTATTTTTTCAGTCTTTTGAATACTTATTTTCAGGTGGATGATGTTTGGCTGGACCCAGTGCTTTAAACTTGATTTGTTGTGTTTGAACTTGTATTTTCAATGTTTTGTTAATAAACCCATGCATTTCTTTTTAGTGTGTCTATTTAAAGAAAGTTCATTGCATGCTGCACAAAGGGAAACGTGGCCCTGCTGTGCAAGTAGTATTGTGAAGATGTACTAGCAAATGCATTTATAGCAGTGGTATTCATGGAGGACCCTGAGAGCTGTGCCAGGGAGCAGAAGTAATCAGTGTGAACCATCTGGACCAAGTCCCTGACAGTGAGTGATGGGTGCTGGGTGAAGCGGCAGTCCCAATGTGCTGCCAGACCAACTGCTTGCTGGGGCTGGAGCATCATGAGGGGCTCCAGCCTAGAGCATCGGGCACCTCTGTAAGGATTGGGATGGGCTGAGGCCAGGCAGGGACATCAGCCCATGAGTAGGAGACAGGATCAGTGGGTCTCATGGCCAGGCAGGGCAGGGCTGTGGGGAGCTGGAGACTGATACTGCTGCACACTGGGGCATGGGACAGAATGGGGTCCTGGACCATAGGCATGAGTAGGGTTGTCCCCAGGAGAAGTCAGGAGGAGAGAGAAAGGGCTGTTCATGCCCTCAAGGCCCTGGCAGCAACTCAATTGTTAGCAAGACTCACAGAGTCATCAATAGTTTGGGATTTATGGATATTTGTGGGTAACATACTGGCAACAAACAAGGTTGAAATTTGCAAAAGAATTTGGCCTCTATTAATAACCTCCCTTGATCAAATGAATGCGTTTCAGGATGACAGCACATGGTAATCTCTCCTTGGAGACCATTCTTGGCAGGCGGTGGATGCATGTAGTTGGAAGCTCTGTGTGTATGACAGGACAGAATGAAAAAATAGTGGTGTGCTGCTTGTATGTGGTTATATTTGTATTCCATTCCTTAAATGAATAAGCCCTTACTTCTGCTTAGAATTTGGCACATTCATGATATTAAAAGCCCCTTATAATGCTGCCTTTCTGAATAAGGATTTTCAGGCTGTACTGTTTACTCTCAGCTGTTGCTTTTTGCCATACACTACTAAGCTGCTGCACTGCTTCACCACAGAAATTTCTGCACATCTGTCTTTGATACAAGTGTCCCTGCCATGGTTTTACATCCACCAGACTGTACCTTCATCCCTCTGAGCCTTGTGATCCAAAAAGTGACACAGCACAACCCGAAAGGATGCTCAGAGTTGTTCATAAGTAAATTGACTGATTTAAATAGACAGTGTTCTGTATCTTCTGTATTTGAAGACTCCAGGTTGATTTTTGTGAGTTCACAGCCACGTAATTTTCAACTGGGGACAGAAAATGAGCAGGCATTTCTAACTCCACTGGGTGTTATGATTCATTCTAGCCAAAGAGACATGTTTTAGTTGAGTGAGCGATGTTAGTTGTTTCTGTTTTATTGCTTTGTGTTTATTCCTTTTCATTACTGGTTTCCAGCCAGGCATGGAAGAAGAATTGCTTAAACTGCAGAAAAGTCTGCATTATGTTACCTCCAGCAGAAACACCACATTCCTGGCAAGTAAGTAAATGCATACAATATTCTTAGCCCCATTCTGCTACCTTACAAGGCACAGATGTGCTTAAAGAAACATCCAAATGTATTGAGGTATAACTGAATTCCAGCCCTGAAACTTCTGAAAGCAATGAAATTAAGCAGTAGAAGGATGTGCCTGAGAAGCACCACATCTGGATTGACCTGGGGTGTCCCCCTGCATCAGTGAGTACAGTGGACCAGTAGGAGTGGATCTGCAGAGCAAAACAGCTGGCACTGAAGACCTGACATTCAAGATACATGCATTTCAGGGGGAGTTACGTTGAATTAGCGTAGTCTGGTCCTGTGGAGTCTACATCCATCAGCAACTAGAGTGCCTTAGGGGCATTCATGGAAATCTTGAAATAAGTTTCGTTTGAAAGACATCCAGTTTGTGTTCTCCAGGACTGCTCAGCCATGTGAACTAAGACATGGTGAGGATGGTCAGGAGGTTCACTTCAAAAGGGTACTCTTGATCTGAAAGAAAAGGTTAACATAGACACACCCATAATCTTTCTCAGCCTATCTTGGATTTCTAGTAAATAGCTTAGGAAACTGCTCCACAAATCTGAAAGCTCTGCAGAGGTCTCACACTTCTTTCTTATCACAGTGCTGGCAAAGGTAATATTTTTCCCAAATTAAATGTCCAGTTGTGGCTCAAGTAGTTTATTTAGCTGGTGATAAAACCCATCATGTGTGTTGGAATGTTAACAAAGGCCTATTTGCTGCAGTCTAGCAGCTCACACAGACAGGTTGCTTGAAAGCAAACTTACTGGTTTTATCCAAGTATCATTAAGGGCATGTGAAAACTGACGGAATTTCTTACGATATTTCTTAAGAATCTGCATTTAATTAAATTTACCAGAGAAAGAAAATTAAGGTTTATGTTTTCTGTGGCACTGTTTCAGTAATGAAATTTCCAAGGGTGTCTTATGAAACTATGATCCACAAGCAAATGGGTCAACTTTAATTGTGTTTTCCTGTGGAGCAGAAGCACAAGCTCAAACATCTACCGACATTTCTTGAGTGAAGCTTTTGTCTGTGTTATACTGTGTGTGGCTGTGGGGTTTTATTTCTTTTTTCCCCTCAGCTGAAAGTGAAGAGATGTGAAGAACAGTCTTTCAAACATGTGAGAACTGAGGGAGGTGAATAGGACTCAAGGAAGAATGAATGTTTTTGTGCTGAGGTTGCTGGAGTTTTGTGCACGATTACAGAAGCTGTGATCCTTGTGTGTCATGGTCCAGGTGGTGGGAGGAAGCTGAAGCCACTGATCAGGATTCAGAATGTGAAATCATTTCCCTACTGGAAGTTCAGCAAGTTTTGCTAATGACATCTGTAAAGCTGGGATCTCATGTGGAAAATTTAGATGGTTCAGTCACCGTATGGTGACTTGAAAAAGGTGAAGTTAGCTGGAAAAAAAAAGCAGCTGAGATAATTAATCAAGTTTCAGGGATGACTTTTCAACAAAGACAGCAATCATGGGATGAGACACTGTAAGACCTTAGCTGGACAATTGTGTAAACTTCCAGTCTTTCCTCTTGAAGACGAAGTCAGAGTAGAACAGTCACAGAGGAGTGATGAGGGGAGCAAGAGCCTAATGTCCATGCAGAGAACATTAAAAAAGCATGGTTTGATTAGCCAAATGAAATGAAAACTGGGTGGAACATGACAATTGTAAACACTCAAGAGTGACAACTTCTGAGTCAGAAAGACAAATCTAAGTGAAGTGACAACAATGGAGCATGAACAAATGGATATTAAAAAGCCATGAATAAACTTAACATGCGAATTGGATTCCCATCCATCAGAAGTGTGAGTTTCCGAAGTGGCATTCTGACAGTAGTGGGGGTAAAAAAACCTATGTCCAAGACAGAGCTGAATAATATTTTGTAAAACAAATAATATGACATTGTGACTGCAAGAAGAGGGGACAGGATACAATGACACCTAAGGATGTCCCTTCAAGTTCTGTGTTCTGGTACAGAGCTGCTGGAACACACTAAAGAAAGCAAAGGGAAAATTCAACTCATGTAAAAGCAGATATTCTTATAAATAAATAAGTAACTAAATTTGTGTTCTACCTTAGAATCATGTAGTAAATGTCAAATACCATCTAAATAAAGGCAGTGTTGTATTCTCTACTGATAGAAGTGCATTATCCAATACAGAGGTCAAACGATTATGTTCTTGCCTGTGCATTAGATTTGAATATATTGCACCCATTTTTATTTGCCTGGAATTCTGCTTTAGACATGTACATGCTGTAGCAGTGCTACTTGTGCCTGTAAACACAAAGTGTAATTATTATTGCAACATGGGTGAGGTAATGGAGCACGACTGATGAACAGTCAGACAACAGACTAACAGGTGAGATTTTATAGCCTGTCAGAACATCAAGAGTTCTACATGAGATGTCTGAAGTATTGTGTGCTGGGGATGTGAAGGCTGGAAATGGCCCAATATAGCAATCAAAAGCTTAAGTTGAGCACATGCTGCTGGTAATGACTGAGGCTCAACTGTGTGCTTAATGAAATGAGGCCTTTCAACTAATAGGAAAGTACAGGATGCCGTGTTTGAAGAGTTGATCAGATATGTGCAGACAGGAGCTATGATCTGGCTGCTTCTCTCTTCGGTAGCTACAGGTGGACCCTCCTACATGCTGTTTGATCAACCAGACATGCTAGATGTTGTCCAGTCAAAGTCTTACAGGTGAAGATGGTCTTCAGGAATGCATGTGGATAATGGGGACTGAGGATGTAGGATCCCTTATGAGTGAGACAGATAATTAGTCTACTGATAGTGGCTAGTGAGTAAGCACTTGTGGAACAGCCCCTGTTATGCAACTTCTGTGGCTCCAAGGGCTCCAGAGCACCAAGACACACTGTGGAACAGACATATACATTTTAAAGGACAACTTAATACACGTTTAGTTTAATAAGAGTAGTTTACTATAAAATACAGCTTTTCTTGCCCCACCAATATACTTGCAGTGTCTTGCACTCTTAGTATCTTAAGGGAAGAGTAACTCAAAACACATGTACACTGCAGAGAAAGTTGTAGAAAATCAATATTGCACAGGTCTTTCCATGATCAGTACAATCCAAAGAATTAAAAATTAACCATTTGAAGCAGGATGATAGCATTTACCTCTGACACTACAGGAAATACAGGCAAGCATGTTACATTGCTCACAGATAAGACTTGAGTGATCTAAGTACAACACAAACCAACTCAGTAAACGTGATAATGAAAGCACTTCCTTCATTAAAATTGTTCAGTAAAGTGATCATGTAGAAAAGCTAATGGGCAGCATGGCTTTTAAAAAGCAAACAAAAAGATGCAAAGATTTTGTCCAATATTGGTTTCAGACAGGTACAAGTTTGAATGTGGTGGTGTTGTCCCAGTAATGCTGCCAATGCAGCTGTACAATTTGGCAATATTAGTATTATGCTGAAGTGGTTTTCCATCTGAGGGATGGTCCCTCAGGTGAGGGGACAAAAGTCCGCTGAGGGAGAGTATTCCCAGAAGGCTGCTGGAGAAGCCAGAGAGGAGAGAAAGCAGCAGGAGAAAGGTCCAGCTGTGAAACAGGTCAGGATGTGCCAAAAGACTCTGGGCCAGGAGGAACATTGCAGCTGAGCTGTCAAGGGCATTGGCTGGGTAGGCTTCTGCAAGCTGCCCCAACCACAAAGAGTGTGCTGGCTTCTTAGTCCGCTCTTCAAGCTTGCCAAAGGCAGGGCGACAGGTGAGGGTGGGTGTTTGTGGGTCCTCAGCAGGGCAAAAGTGCAGTGCTGCATCTCTTTCCATCCTGTGTATGGGACCCCAGGTCCCTTTGGGCAATTGCTGTGCTCTAGAGCTGTTTTTCTGTGTGAGCAGATGTTGAAGTGAGCCCAGGCTATCCTTTGAGGAAAGTGAAAATGAGGGTTGTGTAGGCAGCAAACCTAGATAGACACTACCAGCAGAGCAGGTAGGATGGTGTATGGCTTAGCAAAGGATCAGTTTGAGGTGCCACAGTTTAATGTGGCATGGAGCAAGCTGCCTACAGTGCTCCTGCACACCTGGGGAGGAGACAAGTGCTCACCTGAGATAACCTTAGTAAGGCTGCAAAGTAAAGACCAACCCTTGAACCAGGGCTCAGTGAATCATGGCATTAGAAGTCATTATTGAATTCTCCTGAGCTTACTGTCCAGCAAGGGGTTAAAGCAGAAATTCACTGGAATGCATGCTTTCGTTTGAACCAGCGCAGATCTACCAAATCCAAACCAGAAAGAAACAGTGTGTATCTGTCTAGGGAAGGATCTCTTGGATTTATTGAAAAAAACACTAAAAACTATTTTATGTTTGAAAGTGTGTGGTGTTTTTTTCTTTTTTTTTTTTTAATTTCTGTTGGGGTGTTTTTGGTTTGTTGTTGTTGTGTTTTGTTTTGTTTTTTTCATTAATAACAGGCAGTAGAGGGTGCTTTGTACAACTGTGCTAAGAATGACAAATTGAGTAACGCTGATGTAGAAAAGCACATGGCCACACTTTGCCACATGGAGGGGGTGAGGGGGGGATATTTTTCACTCAATCCACTTCCTTGGTCATGCAAAGGTAGGAGAAGTCTTGTATACAGCACCGGGTTTTGAAGTGGAAGGACCATGCACAGATCAAGGCTACTGTGCAGCATCTCAGGCCTCTTAGTGTTATTTTTCAAAAAGCATGTTGCTGTCCTTAATTCAGTTTTGGGAAAATGTAGGCAGACATCTCTCCTGCCTCTGGTTAATTCATAAAATGATTCTTGCAGTGTATGTCACAGCAACAGTGGAGCTGCCGTCATGGAGAGAATGGAAGAAAACATTCGCTGGGAATGTTCTTTGAGATATGACAGTGCTAGAGTAAAGAAACAAATTTAGTGGCTAAGTGTGTGGACCAGAACAGCAGTTTGCCAGCATGGAGACTCGCTCAAATACACCCACCCGAGAAATCTGCTGCACTTGCCTTTCTTTCAGATCCTAACTTCTTCCTTCAACAACACATTCTCGGTTAACTCCATATTCAAGAAGGCTACTGCAACACAAGGTTTGTATTTCATGATCTCTTCTTTGTATTTCATAGTCACTATTACAAAAAGTGCAGCAAATGACCTTTTGTGTTCTTTCCTAAATTTGGTTACCCTAAGTGTTTACAAATCTGCCAAATAATTGACCCTGTACTGTTAGGACTTGAAGCTTGACTAAATGCTGAAAATTACAAAGACTTGAGGTGTAGGAGAATAGTAATAAAGGTCATTAACATCAATAAAAATTAAGGGAAGAAAAATTTTAGTGATTGAACATTTTGCCTCAAGCCCAGAAGGATTAAGATACCATAAATGTGTTGTTGCAGGACAGAATGTTCCGTGGGCATTACAAATTATGCACTTATAATAAAAGGGATGTGTTTTTCCTTCATTTTCTAAGTAAAATTCGTGCAATCTCTCCTATAATTCTCAAGGCATCAATGTATTTCTGCTTAAAAACAATTGTGAAAGATCATACTGTATTTACTACAGCAGCCCCCTATGTTCCTTTCTGTCTTTGCACATCTTTGGCTGGGCAGAAGCAACAATGTGCGATGGATTGTTCACGTATTTTGGTGGCTGTGCCATGCATTTTGGTGGCTTCTGTGTGTACATTCCTGTGTGTATATATTGGGCGGCCTGCTGTTGCTCAGGAGCATGGAAAAATCTTTCCAGCAGGAAAAAAGCATTCTTCTTTGTGGGTAATCTGTACTGACACCCATGCTTTCTACAGCTGAGGTGCATGAAGTTGTAGGATCTTAACATCTTGGACATATCCAGTGCTGTCATGTATGCCTGCAAGTTGCCAGTGGACTCAAAAATTAAGGGGATTTGGAGAGAAAGTGTGATTACATAAGTTATGGTGTTTTTTTAGAAAAGCAGGCTAGTTTGTCCTGTCAAATTGCATTCAAATTAAAGTATGTTTAAGCAACTCTTTCAGTCCATGAATTTCTACCACCATATAAAACACCTGACTACCATATAAAATGATCTGAAGTACTTATCCTGAAACAGGAATGGGCTTGGGGTACCACTGCAAGAATTATGGCAGTGCTAAAGCCTGCTAAGACAAAAACAAAGACTCTCCAATATGAACAGTGCTGTGGGGAACCCCATGGTGTTTTATTAAAAGGTCATCTCTAACCACTGGGGTGTTTCTTCTTCTGAAGCTTTATAAATGTCATTGAAGAAAAAGATGAAGAGCAAACACTGTATGAACATACGTATTTCATCAGATGTGTATAGTGGTCACAGACAGTAGTCCTACTCTCAAATTTTGGCAATAGTAGCATGAAGTTTTCTCTTATACACACATAAATTGAGACATGCTTTACTCAGAAAGCAAAAACAACGACATCACAAAATCAATGTTAAATATACCTGACCTTGGAAGTGCATATGAAAAGTGGAATTTCTTTCTTCCGATTTGAAGATTTCATGAACTCTATGGAAATCTGGATGGAAGAATGCTCTGAAGAAGAATCTGATGAATGCATTGCATATGGATCGTATATCAATAAGCAAGGAACCATGCTAACTCTCTGTGATGTGACTCAGCTGTTTCAACTAGTTAGTCCAGCAATGTCAGTCCATGTTGCTGTCCCCTGATGTTATCAGTCTCTCTGAGGTCTTCAGCAACTAAACAAATAAAAATTATGTTGTTTCAGGCTACCTAATTCATCTATGAGTTTTTCAAATACATTTAGTTGCAAAGGTCTTAGAACTGGTGAAATTTAAAAATAATCCAAAGATCTCTAATATTGCCATTTTAAGTTCAATCTCTCCTTGTTGGTGGGTTAAATGGGGACTGAACCTGAACCCATTAACTGTGAATGAACTAAAGTCTGAGTTGAACCTAAGTAAATAATGATTGAACTCTTTCCTCCCTCTGAGAGGTTAAGCCACATTTTATAAGACCAGCCTCTGGATATCCTGGATCAAGACATCCTGACATCTGTTGCTCTCCAGTGGAAGCGGTTTGCATTGCTGACTTCAGTAGAGGTAAGATGTCGCCTGCCTCCTTATGCAGTGCCACCACATAAAGCTCTCGGAGCACAAACCTTGCATAACTTTCACAAAGGCCTTGCCCTGTCAGGGTATGTAAAGATGTCTTTGCATTTTCATTGAATCCAGTGGGATGTCATGTATTTTGAAATTCCGTACATACCTCTGTATGTGAAAGGTTGAAAGGGTTTGTTTGTTTATGGCCCTTAGGTTGGAAAGCTGCTGAGCTCTGCAGTTCACAAGGATATCCTGTCCTCTTACCTCCAACTTCATTGTACATTGTGAAGCATAGAGACGTGTTCACTTTGAATACCTGAGACAAGTGACTGAAAACCTGCACAGCCCCCAGATCATGTAAGCATAGCTGGTTGGGTAGACTGTGGCAGGAGAAGGAAGGAAACTCTTGGAAAGCCTGACTCTGGGTTCTTCCAGCTTAGGAAACAACATGCCAAAACATTGGACGGAGTGTAGTAGCTCTTGATTTTAGTGTTAAAGAAATGGTGACAGAGCAGCAAACATTTTTGTCACACTCTTTTACCCATAGTAGGGTGGGAGGAGAATGAAATAGAGGGGAGAAAATAGGAGGAAAAAAGCAATATTCCATTGTAGAGAAATGATGAAAAGGTTGTGTTTGCATCTCAGCAACTTATTTCAAGATTGATGACTAGCTGGAGGGAAGCTGTTGACTTATGGCAGTAGTTGACTATTGCACTGAATTTATGTTACTTGGCAACGGTAACACACATTAACTAAGAGTGCAGCACAGCTCCCGGCTGGTCCAGCCTGCATCCATTCAATCATGCAGACCAATGTGTGAGGCAGAGGTCATATCTGTGGCCTCTGACAAATTCCTTGTAAAATTTAAGTGCAGATGCTTCTCACAAAATGCAAGGTTATATTAACTGTATTTCTTTTCCAAAAATACTTGTCATAACACAGGGAGGGCTCTTGTCTCTCTTTCAAGGCTCTGAAATGCTTAACACATCTGGTTTCATTATGCCTCTCTGCAGGGTGTGAGGCAGTGTGTTACGCTAACTCTGTTGGGATGGAGCTGGGGTTTGATGTGCCGTTGCTGCCTTCCAGGAATTTGCCCTTTCCACTGCAGGTGAGAAGCTAAATGTTTCTCTTGGTGTTAAGGAACACTCATATGCGTATAAAGAAAGTCACAAATAAGAAAAATATAGAACGCCAGCTAGGAATAGCTGATCTTACCAGTTTGTTCAAAAGGTTTGTTCAACGAACTTGTCCATTTTTGTTTCAGACAAATGTGCCTAGATTATATCTTTTAAAATTCACTGTTTAAAGAACAGCAAGCAAGCAAAGCTGTAGAAGACTCACCAGCACATTTGCAGCTCTACCAGGGACTTGTCAGAACAAAAAAGGAGAAAAGGAGTCTCACACATCTCTAGATGGGTCTCCAGGTAAAGTTGGATCCCACCACCACTCCTCTCTCTACATGTGATGGGTTGACCTTGGCTGGCTACCAATTGCCCACCAGCCTCTTGCTTATTCCATATCCCCAGCAAAATCGGAGGAGAAAATACAATGACAGAGCTCATGGGTTGAGATAAAGACAAGGAGATCACTTACCGATCACTGTCATGGGTAAAACAGACTCGGCTCAGGGAACAGTAATTTAAATAATTGTTAATTTACAACAGAGGAGGATAGTGAGAAATAAACTACACCCACCTTCCCACCACTCCACACCCCGTTTTCCCAGGGTCAGCTCCATTCCTGACTCTTCCACCTCCCCTTCACTCCCCAAGTGGCACATGAGGATGAGGATTGGGGGGGGGGGTGTGGTCAGCTGATAACCCTTCATCTCTGCTGCTCCTTCCTCCTCACACATTTACCGTGCTCCAGCATGGGGTCCCACCCATGGGAGGCAATCCTTCTTGAACTGCTCCAGTGTGGGTCTTTCCCACAGGGTCCAGTTCCTCAGGATCAGACCACTTCAGAGTGGTGGGTCCCCCGTGGTCTGCAAATCCTGCCAGAATATTCAGCGAGCAGAGTATTTACAAACAGCCCTTGGAAATCTGTTGGAATGATGCGCCCTTCTGTCTCTCTGCCATTGGTGGGAGGGAATGCGCCGCTTGAAAGGACAAATGATTTACATCTGTCACTTCAGATTAGTTCAGCATGACATTCAGGGCTGTATTAAAAACAGCTTCTTGAACAGAAGAGATAAAATTCAGGATCTTTGAGTGATGACAGTTTCAGCAGCTGATGGCATCCATGTCAGAAGTTTAAAATGAGTGGACAGAGGGAATAAATATTCAGAAAGATTCCGAGAGAGGTAGAGAAGGGGCACCTGGTTTCTCCTTCTCAAGCAGTCTTCATTTGAAAAGTTTTGAAAACTATTTAGTAGAGTTGCTAGCTAAAAGAGGAAGAAAACTGAAACTGCAATGTAGCAAGGAGTCCAAAGCATTAACATTCCCATCTCTTATACCGTTACATTAATATGCAAATAAACTACCTGCTGATTGATTTGCTTATATCAGTGAATTTAGAGGAAATGGAAAAGGAGAGAATAAAGACAAAACATTTAATTTGCATTTTGTTTACAAAATGAGAAAACTATGTAATAATTTAATAAAACATTGTTTCACTTATAATTAAATAAGCTAAATTTGCATGACAATACAGTGCAACTTGAATGCTGTGCATATGTCTTAAACATGTCATGAGAAGATCAACTTTTAAGAAGCTAAGGTCTAAAGCTCTACAATTACACTGAGGCAAAGATATGATACCAAGGCTACTCAGTGGAAGTTTTCTGAATGCCATTCCCATTGCTCATTCATTAAAAAACATTGGCTTTCATTAGAAGGAAGATTGACCAAAACACTTAAGAAACCAGAAATCTGATTATCCAATCTGAGACACTGAATTCTGAGAATTTCCTGAGTTTTTCTTGGTTTGCTCCAGGGTTAGTTGGGTACGTCAGTTTGAGAAATTTGACTTTGTTTTTCTTTTTTTCTTTTTATTTCTTTTTTGTTTGTTTGTTTTTCCAGAGAATAAATGTTTACAATTAACTTCTGGGTGTTTGACTTTATGAAAGTGCTCAGTAAATAAAGTAATAGGAAGAAGACAAGTGTTGTTAAACATTAGTTTTAAAAAATGTGTTTTTTTTCCCCTGGGTGAACCAGAAGTACGATGAGAAAAAGAAAAGAATGGGAAAATAAAATTCCTCCAAAACTCATGTAACAGTAAAAACCTGAAAGTAAAAGGTGCTTCTTGACTCTGTTCTTAGCCTGACACAGCTGGTACAACAAACCTTTGTTTGAAAAAATACTGAATATATGACATGATTAGACAGAATCCATGTGGATATTTTTTGTTTCTTTACTGCAGAAATGTATTGTTATAGAAGTTTACCTTAAAATTAGTTTCCAGTTGTCAGCTTCTGAAGAAACTCATTAAAGGGAACCTGTCAGGAATTTATAATAACTGAAAAAATAGCGCTTCACGATGTTAGATTTAATGTTAAAATAATGGTATAGGTGGCTTTTAGATTAATGGCAGAAATGCAGTTCTATTTTAGAAATACAATGCCTTTTTTCTGTCAATACTGTTTTCATTGTGCTCTTTGTTACTCTATCTGACTTTTCAGAAAGGAAAGGAGAGAAAAAATAGGAAAATGGGAACTGAACAATGGTACTTCTTGTTCTTTGGGAAAGGCAAGTGTAAGAAGTTACACACTGGCTACAAAGATAGGCAGAGAAAATTTATCAGGAATGTGCAAAAATCTATTGCAAAATAAAAACAATTTATGAAATTATATGAAAATACTCAAGCTTTTTTTTAAAATTAATTATATTATGTGAAATACTGGTGACGTAACAGTGTTGTTATTGGGTTACCTGACAAATGAAAGGTCTTTTATGAAGAGCTTCTAAAATTGCTGTGAGTCCTGGGGAAACCAAAATGCTACTGAAGTTGCCTTTCTCCCAGTCAAAAAACTGTACCTGCCTGCTTGTAGTGCTCTTGCAGAAAACTGTCTTTGGCCACTAGCAACTGTATAATAATGACATTGTAGCAGGGCAAGAGTTAGAAGTTAGGGGTTTCTGATGTCTGTGCTAAGATGTTTTGGTGTGGAATGTGCTCACAGTAAGGATAATGGATGCCAGTGCAGCAGTAGATGTATACAAAGGTCTGTAAGAAGGCCCAGACTATGTGGTCACCCCGATTAAAAAAAAAAAGTGTGGTAGCAGATCTGTCGATGAGGATGCTGTTTACAGCTGTCCAGGTACAGAAAGAAGGAATTTCCTGTATCATCAGTGAAGGCACCATGTTATTACTGTGCAATAACTGTACCAGGTGGAGGTAGAAGAGGGAAACTGTGACATGCAGAGTCATGGCTGTAGGCAATGCGTTAATTAGTATTAAATAGTGGTTCCGGATATTTTGATGGTTGATTTTGTTTTGTTTTTGGCATGGGAAAATAACATTTTTCTGACTAGTGCCTGTTACTGCTTTGAGTTAAAGCAATATGTACATGGAAAAGGATATGACTTCCTGAAAGCTGGGACTGTTCATGGACATGAACCAATATTGGAAAAACTACTGTTCTCTTAGAGGATGAAACTGTCACCTTACTGAATTTGGTGGGAGGTTTTCCATAGATTTCAGCAGGCCCTTTATTTTGTTGTTCTTGTTGTTAGAAGATAATTCATGTTTTTATTGTAGATCTCCCAAGCGATATAGAAAGGAAGATCAAAAAAAAAAAAAAAACCAACCAACCCAAACCTTACTCATGAAAAGGCCCAGAAGAAAGATTTACTTAAAAAGAAATTACCAAGATGCTGCCATGGATTAATACAGCTTTTTTTTAAAAAAAAAAAAAAGAATGGAAGGAAGTGGTTATAAAGGTGATTTGCTGAAAGATGAAGGATTTAAGAGTAGAATTTATGGCTTGGATATGAACCTGGAGGTTTGTTCCATTTGGATTCTGACCCAATATGTGAATGGAAAAAAGCTCTAAATTGAGTGAATTTGAAATGAATCCCTAAAGAGAAAGGAGGAGTTAGGAAAGCACGTCCCCTTCAGTGCAAGACAGAGAAATTCAGTAAATAAGGATGAGGAGCCCATCATATTTTCACTATCTATGACATTCTCTCTAAAAATTAAATGCTCTGATCATGATCTCTAATATTTCTGTGCTGCTTCTAGGTGAGAAAGTTAAATATGTACACGGTTTGTAACATTTAAATAAAATAGCACCACATATAAAGTTTATTATGAGAGATAGCTGGAGAGATTTATTATAGTGTTTTCCTACTGGAAAAATTATGAAATAAAAATCAGGTTGCATCAGGTATGCCCTACTTGCAGGAAGGTCAACTGCTGAGAACTATGTCACTTCACCTAGGTAATTTCAATCCTGTTAGGACTGCTAAGCACAGGTCATTTTAACAGCTTGGCATAAATAATAAATGGGTGGTTAAAAGCCCAAGATGAGGTTACAGTAAAATCTCATTGTCTTCTCTTTGCAGTGTGTTGTTTTGTGCAGCTGTTCAGAGCATGTAATTCATTGCAACCATGTGGTCCTGGCTATGTTCTACATCACTTCTGGAGCATCAGTGTACTGGACTGATCAAAGCACCAACTGGTGGAGAGACATGTCTGATACTTGAACTGTGGACTTTAATGTTTGTTGCAAAATCCCTTCTGGATGCTCCCTTGGATTATTTCCAGAGTTCCAGACAAGGTTCCAGGCACTGGTGGCCAAAATCCTGCAGATTTGCACACTGAATTAAACAAACTTTGCTGAAAAAAATTTAAAATTGGGCTAGTCATAATTACAGCAGGAATGAGTTAACTAGAGAAGTACCTAGCGTAGAGAAGATGTGCAAAATTGGCCAGTATTTATTGGTCTTTTGATATTTTTCACAGAAAACTTGAAAATACTCTAAAACCGCAACAAGTTGGTCTTTATTCTTTGTTAATATCAATATCATTGACTTCAGTTGATTTTGGAATGGTAGCCTAAAAAACTGCTGAAATTAATTCAGCATGGAGACATTGGAAAATTCATCAACAGAAGCCTTATTTGGAGCCTGTTTCTGCTCTGAAATACTAATATTCTTACATCCTTTGGTGTCATGTCTTTGAGAGGAAAAGGTTATCCATTTTAGATTATTTACACAAAGCAGGATGCACTGTCCTCAGTTGTAACATAGAACAGCTAGGTAATTATAAACATTTTCAGGCAGGCTTGTGAAGAACATAATTTTTATTCCCTTTTTAAACTTCAGCAGATTCAGGGAATTCACATATGCCTGTGTTTTTCAACTTCTAAAGGATCAGTGGGAGCACTAAGCAAAGCAAAGCTATCAGCAGAGGCTTAAATTCACAGAAGACAATACGCAGCTTCACTGGAAAGCTTTTATGGGGTCTTCAAACTGAAAAAGACCAGTGACTTACATCAAAGACTAGAAAACAGTTTTCTCCTTCTGGCTATTTCTCATTTGATTCATAAAGTTCTGCTTTATTTCTGTGCAAAGGAGGTGATATGTTCAGATTCATTACACGACTGAGTTTGAAACTCATTTTATGACTCATACTTTGATGATGACCTCTGCAGCTGCTCAGATTCTCAGTATTTAAAGAGAGAATATGAGTCAAATGGCTTTCATTGTGAAGACACTGTCACATTATTATAGACTCAGGTTGAAACTAATTCAATGAATGAGGATGCTCTCTGTTTGTATCAAAGATTGCTTCCTGTGATCACATATATTACCTTGTGTCACCAAAAACCAATAGCAGGAGCTAGTTTTGCTAGGTCGAAGCATATATGTATATGAAAATTGGAGTGAGCAATTGAGCAGGAGTGAGCAAAGAGCAAACATTCACTAAGAGAGAGTCGGTGCATTTGCATTTATCATAATAAATGGAAATTACCTAGTCGATATAAAGGTCTGTTAACTGGGAAATGACTCAGCCTATACCAGCCCTGTGGGGTGTTCTGCAGACTTTAGGGCATCGAGGCAGCTGATTCCTACTGCTGAGGTGATACAAACATGCATCATAGATTGGTACTATGGGAAGCCACAACTGTACAAGGACCATGTAGCTTCTGATTCTCTGGTCTGGCATAGGGCAACCTAGAATGATTTCTCCTCTGCTCTCCTTTCCTTTAGTACTTTCTATTCAGCTTTTACCTAAAAGAAATAGAAAAAATACTGATGAACGTCATGTCAAGAGATCTGTCTCCTACCCTTGCGGTAAGAAAAATTTATTCCAAAACCTTTTTTGATGGATGTTTCATTAAGCAAACTAGAAAAGCCCCTGGGATAGACTTCCATTACATCCCCAGGCAATTTGTCTCAGAAATTTCCCTTGCCTTACAATTAGAGAATTTTTTTTGTTCCTGATATCCACCTTAAAATCTCTGCTGCAATTTATGTCCATCATGTCTTGTCCCATCCCATGTTGATGGATTTGAAGACTAGTTCCATGTCTTTCTTCACTCATTTCCTTTCCTGGTTAAACAGTTCTTTCATGTCTTTGCACAGGCCACATACCCTAAGATGTTGATCATTTTTACTGTGACAGATTTTTTTATGTTAAATCAGTACAAAAGTAATTATTTGAATAAAATATTAGTGCTAAATATTGGAAAGACCAAATCCTAATGGTTTGCTGAAAAGCACTTTTTTAATGAAAGTGTGGAATTTGGAGATTTCTTTAGATAAATGTTTAAATTGTTGTTTAGGGTAATACATATACACACAAACAAGTATATACATGTATTAAAGAATCCCACATATATGAAAATCATAGGCAGTCCATAAAGATTGAGATCAAAGATATTAATTCAATGTTTCATTCCTGAGTTTCTTGAATTGTTGCCCTAGTGCTGCATGAAAATGATGGGTAAAGAAGAAAGGTTTACCTGTAACAGCTCTGAGATGTATTTAAGCCTCTTAAAGCAGTTTTTCATGAGTAAAAGCACTTTAGTGGAAAGTGAAAAATGAACGCTTACAGGAATGCCACTAATTCAATCTGGAATGAATACTAATAGAGTTTATTCTGACAGTGATATTTGTTGTTATCGACTCAGATGCACCTGTGTTTTATGACTTCATGAATTTCCCTGAAAACATTGTTTATCCTGTAGACTTGGATGGAAATCATCATAAATGTCATCCTGCTTTAGATCCTGACTCAGCAGAGCAGTTAAGAATATACTTATTTCTGAATAAAAGCTTCCATTTCACTACTTCTGTAAGAAACAAATATGCGCTTAGCATTAAGCACATTTTAAAACATTTTTACTATATCATAGTGTTATTTTCAGGTGGCTTCCTTTTTTTAGTATTCAACAATTTAGTGCTGTCTGATTTATCGCTTGTTACAATGCATCTTTCATCACTACCTTTCATGCTCCTTTGTTGTTCAGATGTGCACTGTTGCTATAAATAATGCTGTTGTGTGCATATGAAAGAACAGTTGCCTCTAGCAAATATCATTGTGTGTTGTCACTACATTTGTGCAGGTTAAAGATTAATGCTTAAATAAGGCACTTAATAATGTCCACATTATATATCATATATCTTCTATTCACTGGCATTATTTTTTCTCTTTTGCTAAGGAAAGAGGTGCAATTGAATAACAATGACTGCAAAATCTATTTGAAAACACTGAAGAGGGCAGTTGCTATATAGCTGCAAAAGCTTTCAGTGTTTGGACCTTTTTCTGAAGAGATGATATGCTTGTCTTGTTTTGCTCCTGTCTATTACATAGCTTGTCTGGATGGAACACTCATCTTGCTATGTGGAAATGCTGTGATGCCTACCTACACCTAGAGGACAGACTGTAAATTTTAAGTTTCTTGCAGCTGAGAATCCTGAATTTCTAAATGTAGTTGCGATTTAAGCAGCACTGTGTTTTTTCTTAGCTCAAGCGTTCATTTATTCTACTTGTTGACTTGTAAGATCATTGCTCTAAGCACAAGTAGTCACGGCCTCAAGCCTGATAGTGTTCAAGAAGAGACTGGACAATGCCCTCAAACACATGGTGTGAACTGTGGGGTTGTCATATATAGGGACAGGGGTTGGACTCAATGATCCTTGTGGGTCCCTTCCAACTTCAGGACATCCTATGATTCTATTCTATGAACTCTTCTGGCCCATTACATATGGAGCCTACCTGTCTAAATCAGTGCTATCTGCTGCGGTGGCTGGGTATCATGTAGGGTAGTGGAGAACAGTGATGCAAAGCCTACATCCTCTTGTGAATTCATAACTGCACCGACAAAGCTGGTTTATCACTGCACTGAGTAGGATCTATAGATGAGCAGAAATTATCAGTGAACTGCTGATTTAGGAGTCACTGCTTTTTATGACATTGAGATGTTATGGACAGTAAAAAAGATCATTACTGGCTGAGAGTCAGAACTTGCAAAACCAGCTGCTGTTAAAGAAGGAGGCAGGAGCCTCTTTTATCAAAAAGAAGTGATTTATTTGAACTACTAGATATCAAACATGTCAGGTTTAGTGTGTTTTTTCTGAATTCCAGGCAACACACCAGACCTTTCAACATCTCTGTTTAATTTTAAGAAACCAAAAGCTCACGAATTTTTGGCTCTCAGTAGACAGCTGCTCAGAGAAGAGCTCTTTCAGACCTTTGGCTTGTCAAATTGTACAAAAGCTTGGAAAGGCAAAGTGGAAGAATAGTGACTGTGTGAGTGAAGGGAAAAAAGTTTTTGTGAGCTCAGAATTCTGCTTTTTAACTTCCTCCCTTTGAAGGTACAATAATGAAATCTGTCTGTGCAGAATACTTGGAAATACTTGAAGGTGTAGGTATGCTTATGGATATGACAGGGTGGAAAATTCAATGCTATGGGAGAATGGTGCAGTAGTGCGGCTAATACTGTGGTGAGTTTTATATAATTTGTCAGTTGTGCCCTTTGTATAACTTTTTTGCCAGAATATGTAGGCAGAACCGGTGTATCTGGCACCTGTAATCACCTTGAGAAACCCATGCTGCTGCCTCCTTCATCTTCAGGGAATTTTCTGCTGGTTCCAATGGGCAGCATGTGGGGCTCCTGCTGGAGATGCTGGAGTCTGGCTAGATGAGTGCTGTTGCTGACTTTTAAACATCAGCATAGTCAGTTTTCATTTCTGTTTTTCGCTGGTTCCTATGGTTAGAGTCATGGAGTACCAGCTCTTCCTCAAGATCCTCCCTGCTGTCACTGATGCTCTGTCAAGCCCTCGTTAACTTTGCAAGACAACTCATAGAAGTTTAGCTGAGTTTTAAACGCTGGATTTGACCTCAAATTTCCACCTGAGTTTGGAAACAAGCATGATGCCTCGCACACAGGCAGCAACCGATTCCTGTCTCTTATAAGCCTAGGCCCTGTACTGTGGGTTGTATTTTCAGAGAATGCATGGAATTTAAGTGGTCTTTGAAAAGACATTTGGGGTGAAAAAAGTGTCACAATACTGCAAAATGCTAGAATCTGATCAGTTGCTTGCAAGCTGTTGTATTGAAGTTTCTTATACTTGATTGTGGCAGTATGCTTCTGGGAAAGCCACTGGTTTTGGTAGCATAAATGTTCCTTATGAAAAAGGCATGCCACAGAACAGCTGTGCTATTGATTTTTTTTTTTAATATAGTTATGGGACAACAATTACATGCAAATAAAATTTAGTCTTGTCTCATCAGGCTGGGGATCAAACTGAGCTTTCACTGTGAGCTGGGGAAAAAATCATATTTACTTTGATATCCAGAAGAAAGTTAGGTGTCAACGGGCACAATGCTTCATTTTAAAGTCATGCAGTACTACCTTTTCTCCACTGCACAGATAGATGGGATACACCAGGAAAAGCCTGGCAATTCACCTCCACGAGGGGATTTGGTTTGGGATTTGCTCAGACACGCAAGCAAGTTCCCCATCTCAAGAGAGTCTGCTCTGCTGCAATGGAAACTCTTTCAGCAGCAATCAAATGCAGCATCTTCATTAACAAGGTGTCATTAAGGACGTAAGTACCTCATCAGGACATGGCCACTTGGGCAACATGATCACTTCATAAGCTGACTGCTCTAGCATGTATTACCTTGGGTGGCCTTCAGGGTGCTCAGTGCTGTGAAATTAACTGTTGCTCACCTCTTTCGTTTTAATTGTTGGTGTTAAATTGTCAGGTCAACTCTTCTGTTTGCAAGGCAGCAATAAAGGTGCAAAAATCTAGACAGCCAAATGCATTATTTATCCACTTTATAGCATTTGGGAGGGACAGTCTGATGCGTTTTAACGGTCTATACTGTAAAAAAGCGTTTAAAAACCCAGACACTATGCTTATGCCACAGGTGGTGGTCAAAGCCTTTACCTACCTGCCACTCAAAATGCGTTCCTAACCCTACACGACTATGTCCCCTAAGCTGAAAAACTTGACCCTGTCAGGGGACACCTGGGACTGGACATGAGCCCTTTTACACTGTGAGTGAAGGAGCTGAGCCCAAGTGGGGAAGGTGGGAGGAAGCTCCCCTCTCTGCTATCCAGCTCTTCTTACCCACCAGTTTGGCTGGTACTAAATGGTGCCTTGCAGCTAAGATCTGGCTTCAACTGCAGGCAAGCTATTAAGAACCAGCAAGAGGCCAGCACGGTAAAGCCATATGGCTTTTTTGCCTTCACAAGTAACGTTTGACTTAGTAAAGAGTTTCAGCTAAAATGAAAGGTCAGAAAAATTACAGCTTCAGCACTTTCCCCGTGGAATATTTCATTTTCTTCATTTCGCAAGCCTTGAAACATTATAGCTTTATCTACGCTTAATTAAACTAAAAAGGCTGTTACCTGATCTGAAGCAACAAAGTGCAAATTTTTGATTTTCATTTCATTGCATTAGTGAGTTCACAGCTCTTTTCTTCGTTGTTTATTAGCATAGTTCCAAAAAATAGCATAGGAGAAGGCTTATAAAAGGTGTTAGGTGTACCCAGTCTCAGCTAGACTAAGCTATGGGTATGCTATAATGTGATAGTTTCGTGTTAATTTTGTACAGGTGCCCCAAAGACTTCACTCTAGCTTATTTAATGTAATTGCTGACCTAAGACCGAGTATCTAGGGAGTCTGGAATGAATTAATAAAATACACATTCATCTCTTTTTTTTCCAATTACAAAAATGGTATGACAAATTGTACAAATGTATTATATGTATGTATAATTTACTGTTCAGTTTTTGAACTCTAATTTGTTTGACAGCCTGGAACAGTGATTTTAAATTCACCTACTCCTAATTATTTGATCTGCTCCCTTGACTATCTTAACCTTCTTCAAACAGAAGAGATTTATCTTTGGAGCATATTAGGAGTTGAACAGAACAAATTAGATGCTGACATGACTTTTTAAAAGTATAATTAAAATGCATGACCAAATCACACTTCCATACCTTTAAAAAAACATTTTATTACATTAAATATTTAATCCAGGACAGTTAATCCATATTTACCTCGTGGAACCATAGCAGTGACTGTAAAATTGCAGGCCATCGATTCTTTCTTGAAATTCTTGGAAAAGATCTATAAAAAAAATTATGGGCTAAGATTGCCTTATAAAGTTTGGGCATATACTTCCTGACATTGAGTGGTGTTTAAAGCCGTAGACTAGATCATCCAATACTGTGCTCCACTCTGTCCAAGAGATGTTGGTCTCTGGTATGTTAACTGTTTGGTAATTCCTTGACTGTGATCATCAATAGGAATATTGCCTGATTTTTTTGATTCTTACTTGTCCTGTGCTGCAAGACAGAGATCTCGGCCACCGCAGCAAGGAACAGAGGTGCTCATCAAAAGGGCAGCAGAAGTTGGCAAGCCTTTACCTTAGACATCTTACATTTTGGAATTGAAGAAAAGAGCCTGATGCAAGGCATGAAAATCCAGTGGAGATCCTGGGTTTTCGTGGGGAGAAGCTGTAAAGGAAAGTTTGCAAAGTTCTTCATTAGAGCCTCCATTCTTGATTGCTTCTTTAGATCTTAATTTGCCATTCATCACTTCTTACCCCTCTGGTATGGGAAATGCATTGATTGCATAGACTTTTTTCTTTTGTAAACTATGTTTTCCCATATACTTTTCTTGGGTGTGAAGTGAATATGCAGGAAGCTCTGAAATTCGGCCTGAGCCATTTAAATATCTACTCATTTTATATGTATATATATATATATATGTATAATATAAATTTATGTATAACATTTGCCAGATATTTCATCCAAAAAATGGATAGAGTTTAAGGATTGCTGGTGTTGAACCCCTCATAAAAAGGAAGGATTTACAAGAGTAATAAAAAGAATAATATTTACAAGCATAATAAAAGAATGTTCTTGTAAAATAGCTTTCATAAAAATGCTTGTTTGGTTTGAGTAAAATTAATTAGTTTGAGGTAAAATAATTTTGACAAAAGAATAAGAATCAGAATTTTTTGTCTTGATGGTTTTAAATGGATATTTGTAGTTTATATTAAAATACCATTTGTTCTGTAAAAATATTCCTTTTTTTTTTTTAGACTGTCATATCAGTGCTGGAGGGAATTCAGACATAGCTACTGGTGTTTTTTATCATGAAACAAATAATGGATGATTTATATTTTTTTTTTCTTTGTCTTTTTCTTTTTTTTCCACAGCAACTGTCATGGATTGCTGCTTTGCAGAGAGAGAGAGAATGGAAGGGAGCAGGCATCAGCAGGTTTCCCATGAGGTGCTCTAATTCGTGTCATTCCTGACACAAGGTGGTGAAAGCCATTTCCAGACTTTCAGACCCCAAGGCAGGGCCAGATTAGTTGGAATTTCATCCGAGTTCTCTAAAACACCAGCTGCTAAGGTCTGCAAATATAATTTCATACTCTTCTGTGACTCAGCATAGATTCCTAAATTCACATCTTTGTGTAAATTAAACAGAAATTGGTGAAAGGCATTTTACCTGAGCAGATTTCACTGAAGTTCAGATGCTATTTGTAGTGCCTGCTGCTAGCTGTGTGCCAGATGGTTGACAGAAAGATGACTGATAACAGGAAATGCATCTTAGAAAACCACCTATTAAGGTCTTTGGAATGCAAAATGTAGATTAAGGAAAGAAGATTTTCCATATTATTTCGCTATTATTACGAGAAAGACTGATTTTCTTTCATTCTTTCATTCATTCAGTCATTTAAACAGCATAGGTGTGGGCAGCCAAAACTGCACAGAGTAAACACAGAAATCAATTCTTGCTTTTTTCTTCCTTAAGTGCCACAAGAACATCAACAAATGCCCCAAATGAGTGCAAATTAGTAAGCATCTCCTCTCAGCAGCCTATCAGCGTCTATCCCTATATTTTGCATTCCCTTAAACTGTGATTATTTCAGGATAAGCATCCTTTGCATGTGCCTTCAGTTAACTGAAACGTTTGACATTGGCACATTGCAGCTGTGCCTTCAGAGCAGCCACAGCAATTCATATAAAAGTATTCCAGTTAACCTGAAAATGGGGATATAATTCAGCTAGAGAGAGTGTGTAAACAGTACTTTGCTAAGGCAAATCTTATTGTGAAAATGAGAAGTGGATACGCTTCTTGTAATTGCTCAGGGTTCTGACTGATGATAAATATGTTGCTACTGCAGTTGAATATCAATACGTGGACCAAATCTGAGCATCAGAAAATGAGCTCTAGCTATCTCGAATATCTGACTTTGCATGATCCTTCCAGGGTGTTTACTTAAAAAATAAGCACAAAACCTTGAACTGTCAAACAATGGAGACACCAATTCACCTGTGAGCTGTGCTTTACAGCAGACACTAATAATGTACCTGCATTTGAATAGAAGTTTAATTATTTTTTTGGCAAATGTCATGGTCCAAATATCAGGAGCTTCTGTTGTCTTCAGTTTGCTGAAGAGAAAATGAAGGTAAAGGGCACCCAATTGAGTTAAATAAAGTTAGGCACTAATCTTGTTCCAGAGTTTATTAAATATAGGACATTGTTAATCCCACATATTATTACAGGTGAAGAGAAATCACAACCATGTCCAAAGCCATCACATTGTTCTTATATCATCATTCTTAGCAGATTCAGCAAATAATCTACTCTGTAAATAACAGCTATACATTAACGATGGAACAATCCGAATTGCACTTGAGTCTGAAAGAATCCAGGTGGGGACTCCTAGAATTAGCAAGTAAACATGGACAAAATTAAAAACCTACTGAACATTATCTTGGTATAGCGTTGGAATGTTGCTGAAAACATGTATTGTTCATGGTAAACGTCTGTTTGCATTAGAAAAAAATTACATAGCAGAAGTCAAAAGCTGAAAATTTTTACCAACAAAACTGATTGTGTGTGTGCACTCTTCAGCTTTTTCGTGACAACCAAACAAAAAAAGTAGCAAAACTTTTCACGTGGTGATCATGGAAATGAGAAACCCAGCAAGGTCTATCAATTAGCCAGTAGACTTCCTAACCAATTTCATGGCTAAGCATGTGGAAAAATGAAACAAAAGCACAGAATCTTAGTGATGTTTAAGCAGTATTTGCTTAGCATCTAACACAGATTTTCAAAGTTTTCTAAAGGAGACTCCCATGATTCAGTTTCTTTTGACATTTTGAAAGCATAACAAAATCCTTCAGCAAGTCCTATTAAAAAAATTCTAAAATTATTCCTTTTTTAAAGAACAAGATATGAAATGAGAAGTCATCATACACTTTTTATTTCTGTAGAGAAATAAATCAAACCTTCTATATAGATATGAAATTATTTTGCTCATCACCTTCCCAAAGAAGAGAGACTTTAATTAATCCTTTCTCTGAGAAAGATATTAAATCCTCATCTAATTCCCAAGTAGCAGTTCACATGACGTCTAGAATCATTTGCATGTTCATAACCACAGAAAACATTATTTTCTCTTAAAGCCAATTGTGCTACAAAGACTATGAATACTTAAGTGCAGAGATCTTTTGCTTGTCCTTCATTTAATGCCACCCTTTTTTGACACGCATATGGATGCATAACAATAACTTTTCTCTTCAAATTTTCTTTCTGTTCCAAAGAGAAAAACCAAGGAACTCTTCAACTTTTTTGGTATATTTTAAAGTTCTGAAAACTTGGCTCTGGGCAAGCAGGAACAACAAATATCTCCTCCACTGATTTCAAGTTTGTTTCTAATTAAATTAGATATTGTATTTGCTGTTTTATGGATTCTGCTCACACCACTGTTATGCACTGAAAACTTTTTGCACTTTTGTTTCCTAAATTATACTTATTATTTTATCCCACATACCTTTATTACTAGAACAATATGTCCTGTTTCAGAGGTATGTTTGGACAAGGACTGGAAATTTTTTGTCTAACTAACGGAGATGTTGTTTCACCTGTATAAAGAGTGAATCAGTTCTGCTTATACATAAAAGCATATAATCACTAACATGAAGAAATCAATAACCTCCTCCCAGGTGGAGTGAACAGCCAGATCATCAGCTCGCATGCTCGGGCACAACCTGTGAGCTGAAGAGAGCTGAGCCAATTTATTTCCATGAAGATCTGGCACCACCCATCTATAACTTACTGCAAACAAAACAGTCAACCCAGGTTAGCTGGCAAAGGCTGTCTAGGTGAAATGTGATCATTTGGGTAATTATACCCATTCTGAAAACAGCAAACTATTTCACATTTCTCTGAGCATTTGTATCATAATACTCTCACTTACCATTGTGAACAAAGAATCATTAACATCAGATACTTGCTGCATGTTCAATCACATGGGGATGTGAAATACTTATATCAAGTATATGCAAAACCTTAAGCTGGTTGCTAAATTTTATATTTTTCCTTTAGACAGCATTGTTTCTTTGAATTGTCCTTTCTTTTTCCAATTCAGCATGTGGAGAAGTCCTGTTTTACTCCTCTTTCTTCATTGGATCAGAACCATGATAAAATAATTTGATTTGTTCAGAAACTGGAATGATAGCAGTCCATTTCCCAATTTTTTAATGAAAATATGTTTCGTAATGTGTTCAGGAACATTAACATACTGCCTTTGATATTCTAAACAATTCCAGATAATATTCAGAGAAGTATGCCAGAAAAATGTATTACCAAAGGACTGTGACATTTTGGAAATGAAATTTTGAATCACAAAGGACTGAGTAATTTACTGGAATTTACATTCCAGTCTTGGAAGAACTGGCCTGCAGAAGACATTTTTTCTGTGTTATTTGTCTAACACTAGAACAAAACAAAGCAAAAAGTTATATAGTGTACCAGATCTAGGTTGCTCTTCTGGCCGATATGTGTTATTAAACACACTGCTCATGGAAATATGCAGTGACACATACCAGCATGAACAAAGGAATAAAGACTTTATCCATATGAGCTCTCTGATGAAGCTGAGACAGTTTCTTCGTGAGTATTTCTTCACTTACCTCTGGTCTCTCTCCCTTCTCCCTGCTTTGCAATCTAGTGAGTTCAAAGTAAGTGCTGCACAAGGCTGGTGGGATTTGAATAACTCATCCATCTTCCTGCCTGAAAATATACATCACCCTCCTTTAGGGAAATGACCTGGGATGCAATTGCTTATTATGTCTGATATTATCTTCTTATTCCCCACATACCAGTTCTGACCTGGGACAGATTTCACCTGCTAACAGGATTTTTTTCTGATTGCTTTTGGAGGTGAGAGTGGTGGGTGAAGTGTATCTTTTCCTGGAGATCCTCAAAAACTGAGTTTCAATAATTGAGGAAGTTCTGCTGTCCGAACTCTTCTTCAAGTGCTTGTTAGTGGTAACAGTACAGTACATTTATTTTACTCTACCTTAGGCTTTATTAAAGGGAACCTGGATGTAATTTGTTCCTCTTCCATGCAGTGACTTTTTTTTTTCTTTATTTTCTGTGTGTGTGCGTGTGTATGTGTGTGTTCCTGTGCAGACAGTCAGACTCACACCTGCTACTGAAAAGGGTTTTTCCTTTAGCTCTGTATAATTTCTTCAGCCTTTTTATAAGCGGAATTAAGCCTAAGAGCAGTTCAAATTCAACTGGCTGCTTCTATATTTAATAAATAATAACCCTGCCATGAAATTGTAATTGGCAATAAAAAGTCCTGCAATTCATCTAATGGCTTTCCACCTCCATTGTAAATCTGTACTTCCACTCTGCTGCTCATCGCCACAAGACAGAGTGTATTCATTACTTCAGATACAACTTCTTCCATAGAAAGGGGAACTGGGATACAGGCATCTTAAATTATTTCTTCCCCCACTTTCTTTTATTGTCCTGCCTGCCTGTGTGCACGGTTCCTCTATTTTTTTTTCTTTTTTTTTGATCTATATTGTGGTTTGCACTGGTCTTTTCCCAAGCTTTTAGTGTTGATGGACTAGAGTAAATTCTCTAGCTCACACTCTTGTCTCTCTCTAGCTTCTGTAGTACTATTTGATTGGAAACTAATGCTTAGTCTTAAAGCAAGTTCTAATGTATTAATTCTTGCTTTTCACCATGTTTTGAACTTTAATTTTAAACTTTTCATTGAAATATATATTTTTAAATCTCCTGCCCAACTGAAATTCATAGCTAAAGTTCAGTTTGCTCTGAAAAGAACATCTCACTTACTGCATGAGTTTGCCTACTCCTGCATTGCAAAGGAGGCTCAGCACAATTTTAACTCACTGTTGACTTCATTGGTTCAGATTCAGCAGTCGAAGACCATGGCGCTGCAAGGGTGCACCCTTCTTTGAACAGAGGATTAGGTCCCTGTTTGTAGAGGCTCTGTCAAAAATTGGAATTGAACACTCAGGTGACACTCCAAGTTCTCTGTGCCCACAGAGTTGAGGATAACTATGCAGACAGCAGAGTTCAGGTGGCTGAGGAGTAACAGACAGAGAGGTGTGAGTTTGTGTCACACTTTCACTTTAGAAAGTTCTTGCCTATCAGAAGGGAGGCCACTTGGCCAAGGTGACCTCAGAATGGGAATTTGCAGAGGAGCAAGGAACTTACATTTCCTGAACTCCAAGCCTGTACTTTAGCTGTTGGGTTATTCTTCATCCCCTGCAAAGGAAGACAGAAGTTTATCAGCTCCAGGCATTCTCTGCACTTTAGCAGGGGAGCAACTCCTAAATCAGTGCAGGCTTGAATGGAAATGGAGGATACCACATCTTTTGTGCAATCACCAGAGGTAGCAGACAGGCTGGGTAAGGAGTGGGAGGAGAAAAGCATTTCTCTCCCAAAGCAGATACGATGTGATATCCATATTCCACAGTCAGTTTAAGATGGATATAGAATAGAATAGAATAGAATAGAATAGAATAGAATAGAATAGAATAGAATAGAATAGAATAGAATAGAATAGAATAGAATAGAATAGAATAGAATAGAATAATGTTTTTCAGTTGGAAGGGACGTATCATGATAATTTAGTACAACTGCCTGTTAAATTGGTTTTATTTCAATTAAAGGGAAGGAAAATGTTTTAAAGCAACAATATGAAAACTGTATTGAAAATAATTCCTATTTATATGTGTTAAAGGCAACATGTGTCAGTGATGGCTGTTTAAAACACTGCAAGAAGCTGGCTTCTGGAACTCAATTTTCCTCCAATAGCCTTCCTGTACAGCATGAAACAGAGTTCTGGCTCTGTTGAGTTTCTGGTTCATAGCTCAGAAGACTTTAAATGCACAACAAGGTGCTGATGTCAGTTTTAGACAAAATGGGAACCTGTACCTGTGTCTGCACAGTCTCTCTGCCCACCTCTCCATGTACATTACTGCTCACTGTAGTTAACCAGGACCTCAAGTGAAGGGAGGACATCCATATGGCTGGTGTTTTGTTCTCAGTGGTCGCCCTGTTGATGAACATATGGTGTGCCGGCTGATGCGGTTGGGCAGGCTGGCTATGCGCCGGGTGGGCGAGCTGGGAGCCGGCCAAGGATCACCTGCAGTCACCTTTCCCATTTGGCAGCGCAGCTTTATTTCTGAGCCACTTTCCCTTTCCAGCTGCAGCAGGCATGGCAGCGCTTTGAGAAGGCCAGACAGTGCCTTGGCAACTGGAAACGGAAGATTTTGAAGGAAAAAGTCTTTCTATGTGAGTTGTGAATTTATTCTACTGACCTACCAGCATCCCTATGCATAACTACTTGCCAGGACCGGATGGATGCCATACATGTTGGCTACCTGCTCAGCTTCAAGGGACTGTGTTGACTGTCTCACTTTTATAGGAATGCACATTTATCAGGCATCTGTTTCAGTTCGTGGGGCTTGGCTCTTTTTTTGCTAAAGCTACTTGCAATTCCAGTCACTGAACAAGAAGCAATCCTGCTCTACAGCAGACTGAGTGAATTGAGAATCAAGCCCTTGCAAAATATATGATTTTCTTGATGGTTATATTGAGGGGAACACAGCAAAGTGATTTGATATATCAGGGTGTCTTGACAGTTCCACTAACATGATATTCGTATTTAATGGCATTCTTCTACATATTTTCTTCAGCTGTTTGCTCTTTTCAAATATAATTCCTTAAGGATTGCTTATTCTTCTGCAAAAGTTTCTTAGCAAAACACATAAGTGGCTGTGTATCCTTTTTGTGAAATGGACTAATCTTAATTAAGACTACAAACAGTAATGAAGATGTGAAAAGGTCTCTTTTTAAAATTTGTTCAAGTTATCTACAGAAGAGAAACAACATGCTCATACTTTATCATTCCTATTATAAAAAATGCTCTGTGATTGCTATGTCTCCAATTCTTTACTATGAGAGAAATTCAGACTTTTGCAAAAGATCTGATCCAAACCTTAAATGAATAGGAAGAATCCACTTGCTGGCATTCTGGTGGTGTGATTCAAAGCTGGATAAGCACTGACAGGTCAGAGACCAGGCTGGAGCCCAGGAGAGAGCAGTCATCTCATTCTGTGAAGGCTTTTAATATTTCAGAATTGAATTTGTTCAGATTCTGGATGAAAATCAAACATAAATTTCTCTGTAGAAGGGAAAGTCTCTTCAGCTTCAGCTGCCAGCTCCCAGCTCCAGAACTCAGAAATTTTGGGAACCAGTGAATGCAGCGGGTGGTTGGCCCCATGACCTGAGGTGATCCATGTGGTGCAGCTGGGACAGAACTGAGATTCACAAGCTCACAAATAGCAGCTTGGGAATGACTGAGATTGGCAGTGTTAGCATGCTGCTGCCAGGCATCACAGATCCTGAAATAAAATGCTTGGGAGTGAGACTGAAACCAGCTTCCAAAATCTTGCTGTGTTCCCTGAATCTTCAAATCCTAAATTACAGCCATTTCATTCAGAAAGGTAGAGAATTGGAGTGAGAGGCTTCTGTCAAGAAAGCCTAGTGACTGTATATTTAGGTCATAAAAGATTGTTGCTATTTCTAGTCTTTGAAGATTTAGAAACTTGATGTTGTCCAGAAATACAGGCATCTCTTCTCAGCCACAGCCCAGGCTGTGGGGACACTTGCAGCCTTCATCAATTCCAGCTCTGAGATCAGTACTTCAGCCTGTTTGGGTATCTCCTGCCCATGATGAACAGATCTGCACTCCTCTGGAGGCACAGCACCAACAGAAAAAGTGTGTGCTCAGCAGCTTGTAAGCTAAACCAAAATGAACTTATATCAGACAACAGAAATTGTGTTACTAAAGTGTTATTTCTACTCCTCTCCTGTGCAGCGGGGATGCTGGAATGCAGATCTCCAGAGTCTGCAGCCAGCTGACTCTGTGCTGCTCCAGATCTACGGCCGCTGGAGAGAGGGGATGAGCACTGGAAAGAGCAGTCAAACCTTCCTCTTCCCAGGCCTGTATATACAGATTTGGATAAGCCTGTTTTGGGGGTTTTTTTGTTTGTTTTTTTTATAGATAAGTAATTAACTTGATGTTCTTTTAGAGGCAAGTAATACCTCATTCTGTTTCTTCCTGCAATCTGATAGCATTATTTCTTTTTTGCATTTAATATGATTATGTCCGGCTACTGCAGGGTACAGGAAACTCCAAATAGCAAAAATCCAAATATTTTTTTCAGCTTACTCAAACACTGCCTAAATGCAGTGAAATCTACTATAAATTCTCTGTAACAAGTAGTGTAGACTTGAGCAGATGTTGTTTTCTGTCCATTTCAGATATACCTAATTTTTTTAGTACATAGACACAGTTGGAACTGTTAGACTGCCTGACTTTTCACAAATTATCAACATCAGGCACAACAAATACTGCCACGCAACTGTTTATATCAAGGAAGACAGAATAGCAAAATGCATAGCGTAGGAGGAACAACACACTCCTGCACAGTCCCCTCTGCTACTGCTGCTGGGTTTTATACAGCAATGCCCATTGTGGCTGCGACAGCACCTCTGCCTGTGCCTGGCGTGGAGTGTCCACACTGTGGGGCACAAATGACCTGATCTCCATCTATTGTGTTTCACACCTGTTGTGCAGCAGAGACCAGAGTCTCTGCATGAGGAATTTCTGGCTTCAATAATCAAAACCACTATTTTTTACCTGGTCTTTAAAAGCTTTGACTCACTGTGGTACCTGCCTTCATCTTATCGTGTCCACCTCTGGATTTCACTTCCTGCAGTTGTGCAAGGCTTCCTTCTCTTGCCAGGAAGGGAAGTCTTGCCACTGTGGGGAAATACAAGATATGTGTTGCTGCTGTTCCTCCATGTGTCTGCACATGGAGGTTATCAGTGTTGTTAGACACTGCGACTGCAAAGTATTCTCTTCAGTTTTCACTAAAGCCATTTACACTCTTTAGTTTTCTGGTCTTCTGTTTCAAGGCGATATTTAAGAAAACTAAACTTGTATAGCTCTTGAGACCAAGATAATAAGAATTGTCAGTGAAATGACCTCTGAGACAAGTCCTCCCTTTTCTTCTTCCAATTAATCCATTCTCTTTGAAGATTATTTTCAAAATTGCTTATTCTTTCCTGTGGTATAATACCGAAGTGTGACTTTCAAAAAGCCATTCAAAAAGGTTAAGAAAGAAGTATCATATTTTATTACACATTAGGAAAAAAAGTATTATAATAATAATTTGAGAGCATTTTATATTAAAGCAGAGGGAAGATTCAATTTCTCTGTCTGTGAAACTGTCTAAATCTCTTCAAGCACTGAAAGTTCTCAGAGATCTTTCAGCATCTTGCCTGAGGAAAACAACCGAGTCAGTTGGAATGAATCAGCTATTCCCTCTCCATAGAGGAACTGGTAGAATTTAATCTTGCATTTCATAGGCTTTTGAGATTCAGTCATTCAAGTATTTCATTTTGCCGTTCATTGCAGAGGTATTCAAACAGTTTGCTGGGTGGGGAGAGGCGTCGGGGAACAAATCCCAAACACCATATTTCAAAGAGCTAGTATGACTTCATAGTGATCTAAAAACAAAGTGTTGCATCCTACAGAATCAGGTTAATTCTACATCGGTACCATAGGCAACCCATGCCTCCAATTTCTGTAGCTAAATGGAAAGTAAGGAGCATTTCAGCAAAATGAGCCATCAACAAACCAGGGCAGTGACAGTGACTGAGAAATACTCAAACACTGAAAAGCTAATAGTAACTGGAAGACCTGAATTATCCCCGTGTAGGCTGGGAAGTGCTGGAGCGGGGCACAGTATATTCTTTTATAGCACCATAAGCACTCATTATCAAAGCCACAGGAGAAGTCGCTCTTGGTTAGTCCTGAGAGCTGTGCACAATCTGGCGTGCCATGTAACTACTGTAAAGCTTCTTAGTGCCTGTAACATGCTTGAGCATAACAGCTCTGTAGGAATGAGAACTCCAAAAAAAACCCCAACATTCAGTGTAATAACTTTTAACTCTAAGAAAGAAAATTCTGTAAATATAAGAAAGCAAACTAAGAAGAAGGAAGAAGATTAAAAAAAAACCCAAAACTGTAGGATGCTTTCAAGAAGCTTGGATGCTACCTAATTACTCCATAACAGAGGTTTAGAGTCAACCTGTATGATCAGTCGAAAAAAAACTTCAAACAAGATTAACTCCTGTCTTTCAGATAATGTATTAATAAGCATTTCCCCAATGGTTTTCAGCAAAACATAGGGGTTCTAGAACATGTATTTTTATCCAATCACATTCAACCTATGCACCATTTGCTGCTGTTAAATATTGATCATTAGTGCATATGAATCAGCGCTGATCCTTGCTCATCATGACTGCTACTAATTAACTGTATGGCCCTGGACCCATTCCCTCCTCTGAATGATTCCAGCATCTCCTGGAGATGTCTGAATATTACTCAGACACTCAGCAGTTTCTCTAGTCCCTAGAAGAGCCTGATCCAAAGCCCCAGATCCAGAAATGTCTCAGCTTGGGAGAGTTCGGCATCAAAACCTTCACATCTTGTGACCCCTTCCCTTGTGACTACTGGCCCTGGGAAGCGGAGGGCACTGCAGACACCCCTCTCTTGCTGCTCATGTAGACAGGGGTGAGCACGGTCCCCTCTGGATGGTGGGGACAGATCCTATGGGAATGTTGTGAAGACAGGACGGGGTTATGCCATGAGCAGGTAATGAGAATTTGAGTTGGTGGGGAATGGCTGTGAACATGCACTGCATTCTGCTTAGGATTGTGTTAGTATCAAGGCAGACCATCTCCAAAAAGCTGAATGAGTTCTGGATTTACATGTGATTTTGCTCTCTGGGCAGGGAAAGTATGCACAAGTCCATCTGCCAATTTGGTGTAAATCCAGAGTAACACTGCTAGAGTTGGGGAAAAAATCTGAATAAATGGAGGATAAGTGACTTCAGTGTCCCAAAAAACAGAATAGAAAGGTAATTGATTACCTTGTTCAGAAGAGTCCTTGAGCCTCTAAGTGACACTAGTAATCTCTAGGAGCCATACCTTTCCAGACAGGTTTTCCATATGGCTGGGAAAGCACTGCTTGTACTGGGCGTGCAGCAGGTTTGAGCTCTTTGTAAAGGCAAATGTGAAGGCCTATTTACGATTTTTTTTCTTGGTAAAGACAACTTCAGAAGTCAGGTAGACATTGACAGGGAAACTGTGATAGCTTAAGCCTAAAAACTTAATAGGTTTTGCTAATACAGGAGGGTGCGTTGGTGCTTGTACTTGGATATACCATAATTCTGCAGGTAATCAAAATCAAAGCTGGCTGAGCAGTAAGTAAGTAAAGCTGCTGAGTGGAACAGCCAGGCTCCCGAGCTTAGTACAGGAGGAGATCCACACTTTTACAGGTGTGACTGACTGGCAACTTGGGGTGCAAGACAATCCACAAGGCACATGGCTGGGTCCACACGCTGACTTTCTTACTGGCTGCAGCTTCTGTTGCTGGAAAGAGCATGTGGATGGCTGTCGTCAGAGTTGTACCGAAGGAAAGCTCAAAGGGACGATGCCAGCCAGCTTGGCTTTTTTCTTTTTTTTTTCCTATCACTCAGCTGCATTGAAGCCCGACACCTCTGGTAGCCAGTGGTGGAGCACTGAGAAGCTGGTTTTGTTGCTGTGCCTTTACGGGAGAAGCCTGGCTGTGTTAACTCTTACAAAAACAAGCACCTAGAAAACTCGAACAAAATCCAGTGATGGAGGTGGGCTCCACAGAAGCCAGCAGCAGCTCCCAGGGAGGCACCGACTGGCTGGATCTTACCTTTGTCACCTGCACTGAAACAGTGACTTTCACTGAAGTGGTGCCAGAAGAGGAGTGGGGATCCTTTTACTATTCTTTTAAGGTATTCTTTTAAGGCGTGCATTACTTTTCTCACATGCTTGCAGTATTGGTGCATTTTCAGCACCTCTGCAGGCAGGCAACTAGACTTTTGCCCGGATGTTTGTGGGTTTTTTTCCCCCGTGAATACAGCAAACAGTATGTGTGAGGCATTTACTGAGAAACAAAATAGTTATAAGAATTGGAGTTCTGACTTTCAGGTCTTAGCCTATTGTATCCCCTTCCAAGAGGGTACTGTTTTTCTATAGAGGTATTGTAATTATACATGCATCTTCAATCAAAATCTTATATTAACTTAATACATCTTTTATGTCTTTTCTTTTAACCATCATTTTGACATAAGGGATTTCTTTCCAATTTCCCACCTGCAACAAACATTGTAGACAAGTGAGAGGGCTTTCTGTTGGTTGGTTTTGTTTGTTTGTTTTTTAATCATGAGAGACAGGTTCTAATTAGTTGGTTTGTTTGTTTGCTTTTAACTTGAATGCGGGATGCAGTGTCTGTTGAAGGCTGCTGTTAAGAATGCACCAGATGAATCATTCAGTAGTGAATGCTGTTGAGTGATATGGGCAATGTATTAATTCATCTCCTCAAACAAACATCACCCTTGCAATGTGTGAATGTAGGAAAAAGATGAAAGAGGTGCTGAAATTCATCTTTCCTTCAGATTTCTGTGTCTGTTGTTATTGTTTAATTTCAGACTGCATGCCGTGTGTCACTTTACTGCTGTGGCACATTGTACAAGTTAAATTTAAGCTATTAAAAAGTCTGACAAGGAGCACCCTGCCATTCCTTCTGGAGCTCAGGACCAAAGAGATCAGTCTCAGCTGGAAAGATATAGTAATTTACATCATTTGACAATATGTTGGGCAAAATGGTATATGATCAGAGGTAATTTTGATTTCTGCGATATCGTTAGTGCTCAGATACAGTATCAGTGGGATCAATGGAATTGCAACAGGTTTCCATCCCTGTTAAGGAAAAACCTGATCTGTAGTTCTACTATTAATTAATAAGGGTCTGTTTTAACATGCTGCTGATACATTTTTTTTTCCTTGATAAGACAGACTTTCGTATCTGAGATTTCAAGGATGAAAATATTTTTCTTCTATTTTTCCTCTCTATGTTAGACTCCTAAAATGCTCTTGAAAAAAGGCAGAAATGGCAAGTAAAATATTTTTAATAACTTTCTCTTTATCTCCTTTTTTCTCTCCACACTTAGGGCTGTAAATCTGAACAATGTCACGGGAGCAGTATTTTATAATGGTAAAAGTGACAATTAATTCCATTATTAGAAAGTCCTCAGGCAGAAAAATGCTCCGTAATAGGGAAGATTGAGTAAATTACAATCATTAGGAAATCATGGATAGTCATGCATGCTCGTCCATTGCTAAAGGAAACTTAATTCTCTTAGCTGAGAGTTTCTTGTTAGACTTGCACTCCCCTGTCAGATGTCTAGCTTTGGTACATATAGCCTGAACTTTGCGAGGAGGTTCACTGATTTCACATCAATTACTAGCTGTTCATAGGCATGGAAATATTTTGACTCTGGAGATAAGTGACAGCTGGTGCTGCTGCAAGAAAGAAGGATAAAGCACCTGCTCTGATGACTACAGGGCAGGGGAGACAGGGCTCCCTGCCAGCAATTTCAGCTCATGTGTGGAAGGTGCTGCTGATACCTACTGACTTGGCTAGCTGTCCTCCACCAGTGCTACCCATGTTGTGGCTGTGTCCTTGCCCCTTCCAGCAAGTTGAGCAGCATCTCTTTCCTCTTCACAAGCCTGCAGTTAAGCAGCGAAAGCAATAAAAGTTTCAGCTTGGAATAGGCTGAATGGATTAAAAAACAGAGCTCAGTGCTCAAAATGTAGCTACAAATGAGGTTTTGGCCTTTTATTGGTGTTTTCAAACACATGGCAGCCCATGGCTGACAGTAAAGGCAGGCTGGACGAACACCCACTGCACAGGTTGATACCAGAGCCTGCGTGCTGGGATGCAGAAGTCCAGCACAGGGCACACAATATATTTCTACTTGGGATAATCAGATGTAAACTCCTAACCAAAGCAGTCATAGGAAAACATGATCTAAGCCGATAAACGGAGACAAGAGAGTGACGCTTACCCAGTACCTATCTTAATTACTTCTTAATGATTTTACCCAATGACAACTATGTAGGGTATTTCCACATGCTGCTCAAACTATGGGAGTATTCGCTAGTTTCTTCTTTTCTTCTCCTGTTTCAGAAGGACAGCCTGGACTCACCTAAGGTAGTGTCTGTGTTATATTGTGGTGGCAACATGACAAAAGTAAAATAATATGCCTTAGAGCATTTCAGTGCCAAAAAGTTCTGTTACAGGCTGAGCTTTGAGTGCTTCCCTTTCAGAAGCATCTGAGTTTCTGCCTATTCCTCTTCAGAGCTTAACAACAAAATCCTGTGTCGTTTCAGATTAGAAAGCATTTTGCCTGCTCAATTAGATTTCTTCTTTTTTTTTCCCTTTTCTTTTTATTTTTTTTTTTTGGCTGTGAGGTGAAGCATCTCGTCCACTTGGAGGAATACGTGTTTTCCTTCTGGTAGTCATTAGTCTTTGGCCAGCTGCTCACCTAGGCTTTGAACATAAAGTTTGCTTTGGGGCCATGGCCATGCGTGCTAACTAGGCTGGCTCTTGGGACACAGAGTCACAGCCTTTGGGGCAGGATTTGGTGCACCCATGCAGCATGGAAGATGAGCTGGTGCTTCCCATGGGAAAGGCACTGGCTCATCCCACCTGCCTTCAGGCCTTGCTCCTGTTTTATCGGAAATGGTCCCTGAAAACCGAGATCTTATTTCTTCCTGGATGCCTTTACATGAGGCATCCAGGTTGGTTACTGTCTTAAACCGCAAGAAGTCCTGCTGGCTGTGTCAGCACCAAATTCAGAACAGATCTGTAAGTCAGTATTAACTACAGCTCCAAACTCCCAGGCCAAAAGAGAGTTTATTACATCCCTTTACAATTTCCCCCATGTGCATTTAGTCAATCTCTAAAAGGGCTCTGAGTGTAAATTCCCCTCTGCCAAATACAGTAATCTGAAAAGGCCAGAGATTATCTGAACACCTGTGGCCTTCTTCTACTTTAGGATGTTTTTCTGTCTATGAACCTGAGAAGGTGCAAACCAGAAACCTGTCTGGAGAGAAGCTGAAATCTCAGAATAGATTCCCCCTGGTTGTCAGCAGGGTTGGGAGGCTTTGTCAGGGCTGGAGAAAGGTCTTTCCATGCCCACAACGGCCTCAAAGCTTCCCCAATAGTAGGAGCATGTGCTCATTGTCAGAGAGGACTGAGTAGGGCTTGTTTCTTTTGCAAGAGGTCTACTGAGAAATGGAATGTGCTACTTTTGTGCAATAAATGTTGGAGTGCTCAAAAGGAGAAAAATCCCAGCTGATGTTCCTTTTTAGTGGGACTGGGTTCCCACCACCATCTCCTTTCTCCCAGGAGAGTGGGCTGACTTCCGTCATCTAGTGCATGTTCTTATTTTGTTTTCTGATGTGTAGAATTGAGTCCTCACCTGTGCAGCAGGACACAAAGTTTTTGCTATTTATCCTAGGTTGTTTAGGAACTCCAGTGTCTCTCCTGCCATGTGTGAACCGCAGCCATTGGTCCACATGTTGATGTCGTGCTCCCTCTGGCCCCATGAGCGCTGGTTACTGTGCTATGTAGCTTCACCACAGCAGTGACACTGAAGTGCTAGTTTTCCCAGAAGAAGCAATGTGTATATCAAATCCACCAGAAATTATTTTGCACATATGATCTAAATTCCCAGTTTGTTTCAAGAAGGACTGCTTGACTCTGCCTGTGACTGTCCTCCCCCCACACTGTAGCATTTCCTGTACGTGCATGTTTTAGCCCACATAGCTCAGATATTAAACAAGACTATATAGCCATGCCAGAGTAAACACAATTCTAAGACCATGTGCTGCTTATCCGTAGAGCCTAATGGTCTTTACAAAGGTTAGGGTTTACCATCTCCAGCACAGAGCTGAGGACACCACTGCGTGGAGACTAGGTTTGCATGTACTTGTTTTGTAGGATGGTCAGGTAACAAAGACTGGGCTTCAGGTATCCTCAGAGCCTCTTTAAGTCAGAATCTATTGTTCCTGTCATTTCATCCAAACACAGGAGTCTCTTTATCTCCTGGAAAGCATTCGCTTATGCTATTGCTCATTCTGATTTTTCAAGCAAAGCTTACAGAGCATCCCATCATTGAATACATAATAGAAAAATAATAATGGATGCTGTCAAATTTCTGCACTAATCTCTGCAAATGCAATCATACATTTCAGAAAAATAAGCATATCAAATAATTTGTAAGTAACTTTGCAATCTTTTGGTGGGGGGAGAGGAGGAGAATTAAGTCCACACAAATAAGGTGTCAGGTACTCCTGAACACAGACTCTGCAATATGCTGTCGTGACTGTTGCTGTTCCTGAGATGCTGCACTGAGAATGTAATAGCTGAGTAATGTAATAGCTGTATATAAAGTGAAATAGCTGGAGTATAGAATAGAATGTAATAGCTGCAGTACCGTGATCAGCTCTGGGGCCCCCCAATGTAAGAGGGACATGGACATAAAGCAAGTTCAGAGAAGGGACGCTGAGGTTATCAGAGGGCTGGAACACCTCTCCTATGAAGACAGGCTGAGAAAGTTGGGATTGTTCAGCCTGGGGAAGAGAAGGCTCCACGGAGACCTTATAGCAGCCTTTCAGTACCTAAAGGGGACCTAGAAGAAAGCTGAAGAGGAACTTTTTACAAGGACATGTAGTGATAAGACAAGGGCTAATGGCTTTAAACTGAATGAGGGTAGATTTAGATGAGATATAAGGAAGAAATTCTTCAGTATGAGGCTGGTGAGGCACTGGAATAGTTTGCCCAGAGAAGCTGTGGATGCTCCATCCCTGGAAGTGTTCAAGACCAGGATGGAGGAGGCTTTGGTCAACCTGTTCTAGTGGAGGGTGTCCCTGGCCATGATAAGGGGGCTGGAACTAGATGATCTTCAGGGTCCTTCTCAGCCCAAGCCATTCTATCATCCTATGAACTCCTCGTGAAACAAATCTGCAGTACTATTGTCCAGGCTGACTTCACCTGGTAGCTTAAATGCAACAGAGAAGTGATCTGACTGAATGACAGCCTGACTGAGGGTAGCTTTGAGCCAACTGATTTTGGCAGTTTTATCCAAGCATCCCTCATATGTTTGCCTCCATGGTCCACAGAGCCACAGGGTTTGTGTCTGTCTGACTGTCCTGTATAAATATGCCCAGAAAGTATTAATTTCTCAATTTTTTGGAGATTTTTCAATTGTACAGATTAGGTATACTTCATTATTTTTTTGCCTTTTTGTGATTCAGAAAAAAACCCAGCATTTCACAGTTTCTAATAGGGTTATCAAAATCATACAATTATGGATGGACCATTGGGCGATTTAATATTATCTCTTCATGTTGAAAATGTTTTAGAAAAAAATAGAGAGGTACACCATGAAAAAAATATGTCTTTCGTGATTACATTAAAATCAGAGATATTTGTTTGTCTGCTTCTGTGGAAGTTTCCTAGGGTTCAACGGGTAAAAAAAGGTCCTGCAATAACTGAACAGTACTATCTCCACTATCTATCTTGTACCAAAACAGAGTAGAATGGCAAATGTGATCTATCTGTTGGTAAAATTGAATCGTTACAATTTGTTATGAACTGAAAATCTTCCCCTCTGTCCCAATCACACCTATGGAGGATTTTGCAGCAGGGTGGAAGGTAGTTTGTTTGACTGTTATTTAAGCTTGGAAAGATCACAGCAATTCACATGCATTAAATGTTGTGCACTGAAAGGCTCCTGTCTCACTTGTGATGATGAAGTCAAGAGCCAAGAAACACATTTTTTAAGCTGGAGATTCAGAAAAATGATACAGTTTTGCTACATTTCAAAAAGAAGTGAAATTAATCTTAATAACATGATTACCCATTTCCATGAGAAACTATCCTGATTTAGTTAATAAGCTTCCTCAGCTTGTCTGTTTTCCTAAGTCTAAAAGGAAGAAAATATTCTAGATTTTTCCTCTACGTGACACATTAACATTCACAGACTACAAATGCAATACCATATAGACACAAGCTCAAACAAAACTCATTCTCAGATTTGGCAAAATAGAAAACATAAGCTCAGGTCCCTTCCATCTGTGCCCTTCTCCCAGTCCTAAGGACCTGTGAAGAAGTGACTCTTGCCAGCATCTCTGATGTGTTGTGAAGACCTCATGAAGCAATGCATCCCCAGATCACCAGAATGACCTGTAGCCATGTGCTGGGAGGACAACACGGCCAGTCTGTGAGAAACCATCTCAGTAAAGCAGTCACTGTGCAGAAGGAGATAAGAAAGCTATCAGTCATAACCACTGATGTTGAACCTGATCCAATTGAAGATGTCTCTGATCACTGCAGAGGGATTGGATGAGTGACCTTTGAAAGTCTCTTCCAAACCGAACTACTTTGTGATTCTATGAAACAGGAAAGCAACAATTCCAGAGGAAAACCTGGGGCTGCACTAGTATTTATGCCGTTTGAATCAGGCTCAGTTCCAGGCCACTCTACCAAAACCAGATAACCCTTGGTGGGCTTGTTGCCTGCCCAAATATATTCCTCTTGAATTCAATCATAGTGAAAGTACATTCAAACATAAAATAAAAAAACTTGGCTTTGAACTTTCTCTTTTCTCAGTCTTTCTTATCTTCATATGAGTTTTCCCAGAGCTTTTCAGTATCAATCAAATTGCTTTCCCAAAATTTTCAGAAACATCCTTTGTGAACTCTGTATAGGAACATCTCAGTTTTGCCTTGCTAGATAAAGAAGGTTCCCTTGAAACACACTTCTATTACAAGAATGACCAGCACAATTTCTGCTGCTTGTAACAACTAGGACACAAGATTTGAGGGGTCTTCTTCCCATTTGTTAGTATGTTTCTTTCTTACTGAGACAAGGCCCAACAGCATATGAATCAAGAGTGATCCATCCATTTTTGCAGCTTTTCTTGAGCATTAGGAGGTGACTTGAATTAATCAGCTGAACTTTCACATTCAGGTGACTACCATTTACTGTATAAAGATTACTGTTAGCCTAAGAGTTCTGATCACTGTCCCTCTTTTCGTAAGATATTTGGTACCCTTTACTTTGTTCCCTCTTGACAGTCAGAACTGCTTCCTACAACTGAAGTATATGTAATGTACCTACAGCTTATATTCAAGCAGATTTCTGTTAGCTGTGTCTTTGGTTTTGTTGTGTTTTTTTTTTTCAAAACCCAACTTGTGTTAGAAGTTCCAACACAAGCAGAAACATGGATGTTTCCAGTTGGCACTTTAACCAAGTTTGTTCTTTACGTATTAAAGAAAATTTATTTTGTAACTGGTAAAAATAACAATAACCACGATCCCTTCAGTGACACCACACTTTATTTCTGACAGCCCAGTGTTTAAGTTGGACACACCCTCGCAGTAATTCTTCATCTCAGGTCTTCATGTAATCATAAGACAAATACCATCTTATACTTTTAAAGGCCCTTTTCCTAAGACTAATGTTTGTGGCGTTTCCATGCCAGTAGCATTTACAACTGTACTCTTTATTTGCAGTGTGAATTTTAATTTACATGAAGATTCACACAAATTTCTGAGTTGTTCATGTTTCTGTGGTACAATAAATAATATATAACTTGTGCAAAGCACTCGTCAGATTATGTCTGTGTAAGTGTATTCTAGTTTTAAGCACATTCCTCACGCGTACTTGTGTGTACATAATAATTCAGGTACAGGAGGACTTCTGGAGGTCACCTGTGCCAACCATTCAAAAGCAAATTCAGGCTATTCCAGATGCTCAGCACAGTGTGCACTCAAGTTCTTAATATCTCCAAGAATGGAAATCTTGCAGCCTCTTTTGGCTCCCATTCCAGTGTTTGACCACCCTCACTTTATTTTCCATAATACCTAACCAAAACGTCCTGTGTTACAACTCTTACTTGTGGCCTCTTGTCCTTTCACTGTGCACTTTCGAGGAGAAACTGGCTCCATCCTCTCCGCGTCCTCCCATTAGATAATTTTAGGCATCAGTTAGACCCCACAAGGCTCTTCTAGGGTTTCTTCAGTGGAGAAATCTGGCAGTATGAGACAGAGAGTTTTCTATTTATTTTTGCTTTATTTAAAAAAAGCTTTGTGAATTATGTCAGAGGTCGTGACAGTACCTTTAAGATTCCTCAATTAAATTGTGCTGATGAATTTTTATCTTTGATTTCTTTCAGTGTTGCAGTCTTAAGTGCAATTTGCCTTCGAGGTAAACTGACTATAAATGTCTGACTGGAATCAGTCAAGCTCCTTGGCACCTGTCTGCCTTGGGAAACTAATCTTCCTGTTGTGTTTTTTGTTTTGTTTTCTTTTGTTTCCTTTTTTGTTATTGTTGTTCCATCCTAAATGAGCACTGTTAAAATAGTAAGTCTGTCCTGAACATTTTCAGTATTGAAATTTCAAGACTCCAGATCTTCTCAGATTTTTTACAACAGGGTCAAAAATAAGCAAAATCTAGACTCTTTCATTTTCTGACATGGTCTGCAATTAAAGTGATTATTTTAGATGATGAGAAAAGATTTTCCTTTTTTTTTCCTTTAAGAAAATGCAATGCAATCTACTAGCATTGAACCTGATCATGAGCATGACAGTTCACCAATTTAGCGGGGAGACCTGTACCTGTTCTTTTTATGTCTCTCACCAGTCTCCCTCACAGCATTCTCATGTAATATAGTTAGCAATGCCCATTGCAAAAGCAACCCTTGCCAAAAGCTTCTACACAGGGGTTTGGGATATGCTATTGTTTTTCTCTTTATCCAGAATGCCTCTGATGTCTGTGCAACATATTACTAAACAATGTTTTTGTAAATCACCTTGCTGAAGGTTGTTGCAAAAGGAAGATTTCTGCTCGATAAACAAACAAGACATGAAATGAAATGAAATGAAATGAAATAACATCTATATATCTAAGCAACCTTAAGGTGACAAATAAGCTGGAATTATAGAAAAATGCAGCTGGAGTGAAGTTCAGGGATCAGTCGGCTATCCCTCTAATCTAATAGCTAGATGGAGGTTTCACTAAGTCAATTTCTATATAAGGTATATTTCAAAGTAATATTTTTTTTTAATTATCAACCTGAATTCTGTGTTGTAGGTTTGGTTCACTGCAGCAAATCTGAATAAGAGGTTATCTCTTTCCTTTTTTACATGAGCCTATTTCTGTCTTCAAGGCTCTGTTCATATTGGCTTGTGGACTGCCTTTTGCTTGATTAAGCAACATAATTCATTCGGTCTTTTTGCCTGACTATATCCTCTAGATTGCTGTCAACTCATTGCTCTATGCCTCTTTGGAAGTGTGGTGCCTAGGAGTGGGCACAGTACAGCGGCTGGGTGCAGTGGAAGGATTAGAACAGAGGCACATGAGACTAGCTTTGATCTCATGGTGGTGGTTGTCGCTCTCATGGCAGGGCGACATGAGCACATCATGTTGCACCTGTGGGGCACTTCAGCTGCTACATTCGGGAGAGATGTTCTGAAGGCTCGCCCAACCTAATGATATTGCACCCATTGCACTGCACAGTCCTGTACTTGTCCTTTGTTGAACAACATCTTGGTTTTTTTTTTCCAGTGTATGTTTCCAATTCATCAAGATCATTTTGAATTCTAATCCTAGCCTCCACAAAGGCCTTTATCACAGTGGGCATCCCATTAATAACCACAGAAGTTTTCATTCGCCAGTTTAACACAGACTGAGAGACTGCAGTGATTTAAGTTGCCTATTGTCATAGCTCCTTAATCCCAAAGAATGAGACCTTTTTGTCTTTTCTCTCAATGGCAGCTACCACAAATAGATTAATAGAAATTTTACTTCTTTGTCCACGGCCTTTCAATCTTACCTCTCCTGTATTCAGCTTTTGCACCTTTTAGATTATCTTTGTAGTCTGGTTTAATTGTATATTTCCACAGAGCCTTAGCCTAAAATTGCTAGACTGTTAAGCACTGCTTTTTAACTTGGCAGGGGGGGATTTAAACTGACCATAAGTGTTGTGCCCCTGTGGCGGGGAAACACCCCTCTAACATACTCTCTGTTGCTCCATAGCTATTTCTTCTGCAGGTATCATAATAAGGTTTGAGTGTCATACCCTTGTTCTGTTCATACCCATATCAGTTTAATATAGGAATACAGAATTTATTTCAAGAAAATGCTGTCCTGATTTTATACCAGAGAAAAGGGTAACAAGTCTTGCCCCTCAGTTTTCTTCATGTGTGAAAGATCTTTTCTGGAATGGAAAAGACAAACCAAACCCTGAGCAGAACCTACTTATTTCAAGGACAAAAGTGATATGAAATCTTACTTTAAAAATTTTAATTGCCTTCCAAAAAGACAATTCCTTCCAATTCCTGTACAAAGTAAATCATCCCCATAAAAATAGTTCCATCATGTCCCTGCCACACATTTTGAAGGGAATTTGTATCCAAGAAACCCAAGAGATTTGCAGACACCTAAAATAGGTGGAGAGGCTTTTTTCGTTTAAAACCTAAGCATCCAGCCCACACAAGTTGTCTTATCCAGGTCACTCTATAATCAGTAGAGACAGGCCATCCCAAGGTAGGTGAGATGAATGGTGACTCATCTCAGATACTGCTGTTATTTAGACTACACTATGACAATTTAGAGTAGTCTCTCTTTAGAGCTTTGAAATTAGGTGAGATGGCCCAAATAGCAGATTACCTTAGAAAAAGTTATAATGCTAGGAAAAGTGAAACCATTGGAACACAGCCTTCATTGTATGCTTAAGCTAATCTCTGGGTTCAGGCATAGAGTGCAGCCTCAAATTGCTCATGCACCTTGTCTAACCTTTCCTGCATGTCCACATAACCCACAGGGTAATGTGGCTACCTGCCCGGAGGAAAGTTGAGGCTGGTTCCCACATGTGGCTCCTTCACAGAGGAGGAACCATGGCTGCTGGCCAGGAGGGGGCTGACAGCTGTGGAGGCACTAAAGCTCATGGCAGGGCAAGAAGTTCCTTGCCCTTGCTCCTTTCCTGACATTTTGCACTACCCACACTCACAGCTGAGTCATTTTCTCTTTTGTAGGCAGCTAGAGCCCTGGTTTCTGCTCACACATGACAAAGTCATGGGTTAGTGGCTGTGAAGTGCTTTTAATGAGTGCTCTCACCTCCTTCTGCTCCACTATCAGCCCAGTCAGGTAGGCACAGGTCCCACTGGTAGTCTCCTTCCCCCCAACCTGCTCAGAACAGAGGCTTGGGGTCACTTCTGTAGGGCCAGCAGCTGGGATCCTTCTTCAACTACAGCCCTTACCTGTCTCCTACATTTTCCACCAGCTCCCCCTATTATGAGTTTAGTGTCAGGAACTGGAAGATCCCAAGTCGTTGCATTGACATAACTCAAAACTCATCCCAATCGCTATGATGTGAATCCAGGCAACTGATGCATCTGAAGCATTGGAAAGCCACAGAAGGCAGAGCAAGGGATTGAAGGCTCTTCTTTATTTAATTCATATGGACAGTCTCCTCCTGAAACATCCAAGGCAGGGGTCTGCTCAGGAGCAGTAGGTTCTGGGAGAGGGTTCCCTTATGGAAATTGATTTTACCTTTCTAACTAACAGTTCTGCTGAGCTACATATACATTTTTTTCTCTCTTCAACTCTAATAATAATGTGCATTTTATTACCGCTGGATACATCAGGATATTTTTTTCTCCTGAACTCCCCTGCTTTATACCCTTCAAACCTAACTGTTTCTGTGAAAAATCCCCTCTCTTCTACTTGTCTTTGCAGAAGAGCAGCACAACCATCTTTCTGCATGCCACTACAGACAGATTTGCACAGGATAGGTTTTATAAGTGAGAATTTTGTGGAAATGCATAGTACTTTCTTCAAGTTGACGCCATGTTCATCAGACTCGGTGCTTCTCAGCCTCAGAGCTGGCTGGCTGCTATGGAGAAAACATGAACTTCACACTCTCATATGGTGAGGGAAAACCTACAGAGTGGTCACCAAAAAACAACTATCCTGCATCTAGAGGGGACCAAATGGGTTTTGGTAGGCTGAAAGGAGGGAGAAGATTTGGTGTGCACTCACAAAACAAGTGAAAGTGGATACGTATGCCCTTGTTCTTGTGGCCGGAAGATTATGATGCTTTGAGAGCGTGAATATCTTTTCTTTCTTTCTTTTCTTTGTACATACTGCCACTAGGGGACGTTTTGTCATCACATAATGTTTGCTACACAATTTTACTTTTCCTTGCACTGACTATGCTTTCTTTTCAATCTTGGTGCACATCTAGATCATGGAGTGGAGGTCTGAATTTCCCAGGGCTTTTGGATGACCCAGACTCACTGGAGCTGGGAAGAAGGGAAGTATTTATTTTCCCCATTTCTCCAAAGGAGCCCATCTATCAATATTCCTTACAAAGTGAGGCAGCTGGTTATTTCACAGCTTGCTGGAGCAACACGAGAAAACTGAGGGCTGCCTGTCATTTTAGCTAGTGGTTTCATGAAGATAGAAGTAATAGACAGGCACTGCAAATCAAGCTGGGATGAACATCACCAGCAATGACGCATGTTAAGTATTTTATGAAAGAAAGAAAATACCTTTTAGGCTAAAAAAATTAGAAATCGATTAGCAAAACTCATGTTTCACTCCTGTTTTCCATTCTTATCTCATTTGTCCTAGGATAACTGAGTGGCTTAACCCAAGTCACTACCCATCCATCTACTGATACGCTTTTTTCCCTTCTCTCCAATGCAGACAGAGCAGCTGGTGACTCTTTGGATTCTCTTTATTGTCACAATTGCTGGAAATGCCATTGTGCTCTTCTCTACCTGGAGGAGGAAGCGGAAATCTCGAATGACCTTCTTCGTTACACAGTTGGCAATCACAGGTAGTGTATGGGAGGGGAAAGGGTATCTGAACTGCACAGGAATTACTATTGAAATGTCAAATAAGAAAATGCAATTTAAGTGGTGAACAATTCAGTTGCCACCTAATGTCCAGCTGCAGCTTGCCATAACACAGATGGATGGCTGCATATCTTAGGGCTGAGTTGGTCTCTGATCTAAAAAGATGTTGCTAGACATAGTAGTGTCTGTGTCAGATGCAGCAGCTGCAGCTCATTGAGTTCACTGAGACTTATCTTACAATCTGAATTTGCATCCACATTTCCCAGAAGTTATGTCTTCAGCTGTTGTCATGGAACTATTTAAATTAAACTAATTTAAGATGAAATTCTTGTGTTTTTCTGCTAAAACCCTTTCTGAAGTACTTCATCATGGTATTGCTCCATCAATTACTCTCTTGCATTGAAGAGTGAGAATAACTCCATGTCGTCTGGTTTAAGAGTAATAGAAAAATTTAAATATGGAGAGGAATGCATTTAGCTATTTTTTTTTTGAATGGAAAAAGGGATGCTGATCCAAGAACTCTGTAGTTTTTAAACAAAATGGAAAATATACAGAAACCCGGTTTGTAAAATGTCAATCTCAGCAACTAGGAAAGGAAACAAGAGCATAAGCAGCATATTGTTTCTCTGTGGCCTTGAATGGGCTAACTTTGTGGGGTTTTAAGTTTCCCAAGGGAAAATATGTGCTGTTTCTATAACAGTATCCTGCTACTAATCCCTGCTTATGAGACAGCTGTGTTGTATTGTTTGTGTATGTAGGATATATTAAATGCTTTCTATTGCCTTTTTTGCAAGTTATGGTAGGAATTAGAGCACTTTTCCACTAAAGAGCTATTTAATATGTGATTTCCCAGCAATATTGCATCCTCCTTTGATGTCTGCTTTATCTCTGTTTAAACTGGAAAAGCAAAGGACTACACTCCCCAGTTTTCAGTATGCATTCTTTGCAAGTAAATTACCTCCTGCTCATGATCTCAGCCAGGAGCTTGTCTCATTTGAAGAACTGCTCTCAGTTGAAACAGTTGGACTATGGTGTGCAAAGTGAGGCAAAGGGACTGGTGCATAACTACAGGTACTTTAAGAATTATTGCAAGGTGAGGAGGTGAAGGTTTGCAGTAACTCCTCTTCTGAAGTGCTGATGGTTGGTTTTCCTATTCACCTGTGAGTCACCTATAATAAAAAGTTTCACTTCTTATCTCGGTTGTGACTTTCATGTCATTTCCTTCATGTGTCAGTGGTATTTTCTGTCAAGTAAGGCATGTTGATAGACACTCACAGCACAGTTTGGAAACATCAGTCACAGATCAAACATTAAAGTATTCACAGGAGTTCCAAAATAGCCAGTCCGCACTCAAAGAGCTCCCAGTCCCAGATAAATATATGGAAGATGGTAAAAGGTAGGAAACCAAACAGTAGTATGGGCGAAGAGCAGAAAAGCAACTGAAGCCTCAGATGGAAACTGTCCATTTTTTACCTGCTGTCATCAATGAGCAGGATACTAAGGCAACCATCATGACAAGGGCTTTGGAAGAGAGAAGAGTGGAAAATGACTCTGTATGTCCACCTGGCACAAAGGGCGCAAGGGCTGGGCTTGCTGCCAGAGCAAACATACAGGTAATACACACACCAGCATGGTAAAAGAAGATGCATCCTAATAGGAAGATCTCAACTAAACAGCGAAGGGTCTTGTCCTAGTAAGAAAACTAACATATTAATATTTACCGCAGCAGAGGAAACCAGCATAAGGACATGGGTGTCCAGGTCAAAGGAATAAAGCAGGGAGCAGGCAGAAGTGACTGGATCAGGACAGCTCAGGAGAAGGCTGGTCCACAGGGGGTGTACTAGGAGGAGACTACTGCTGTTGCTGTGCTGGGTAAGGGCCTGGGTGTGAGTTTTGCCATTTTGGACCCATAGGAAAGGCTGACTTTTTGGATTAGAATGGAGGTGGATAGAGAGCTATTCACTAGGGGTTCAAATACCATCTACATCAAGGAAAAACAGTGCAAGTGCAGTTTTCAGGGGGCTGAAATTATCAGGGACAAAGACAACAAGGCAATTATCCCATCAGATATGGGCTGCAAACAGTGCTATACAGATGATGTTACAATATCAACTGAGGTCCTTGTGTTAGAGTTGCTGGTTCTTCTGAATTCCCCTTACTTCAATTTATCTCTGACTTCTAAAATCAGAGCTTCAAAATGTCTGAGTTCAATAGCCTGTTCCATTTCATATTACAGAAATTCACATAGAAAACTCACTTGACATTCACATCTGCAATGTTTGAAGAAGTAACATCAGCTTGAACAGCAAGGCTCCTTTCAAGCAATGTTGACTTCTTTTTTGTGGTGCAGGAGTCAGAACTCTAATTTATCTTCCCTCACTAAGAGTTTCTGTCAGTATTTTGGCACAAAGAAATGACTTAATTCCTGAAATGGAGCCATTTCACTTTCTTACCTTCAAAAATATTAATAAGAATAAAGCAAGCTGGCAACAGTCATCATCCTTTCATAACAAGTTATGAGGTAGACACAGAACATTATGAAAACACTGGCTTGTCACATTACTTTGACATGCCAGGCATATTTAAATCCTACCAACTAAAGCCTAATCTCCTGGCAAACAGTTTCTGTTTAATCAATATTACTACTTTAATCTATTTTGGGATTCTTAAAATATTTATTATTTCTACCCCAGTAGCAGAGAGAATAATAATGCATATAGCTTTATCAATGCAGGCATTTCAAAGCCATTTAAAAACTTTTTGTCTATTGATCTGTGGCTCAATATTTGAGGAGTGTCCTCAATTCTCACGTCGTCCCTCTTTGTGTTAGAATAAACAAGGTATTCAAAGCGAATTGTGCATAATACATGAATAGAAAACGAGCACTGTTGCTCTTCTTGACTGGTTGCCAAGCCAGATGCAGGAGAGAAGTAACTAACTGATTGAAGCTTCTTTCAACACCACCAGAATTCAGTGGTTCAGATTGCCACTCAGCAAATTCAGAGATAAGGCTCTTGCTAATCCCTTACTACACTGTAAATCAACATGGTGCTCAAGGCTGCAGGGATCTGTAGGAATGTGAGTAATCCCTTCAACTTCAGTGTGCTTAAAGATGTTGCTGAAACCTGGATTCAGAATATTTGATATTAAATATATGCCTATACAATGAGTGTGTCAGTACTGCATTTAAGTCTATGTTTAATTCTCAGCTCATGCATAAATCTCTTTGAAATTATCTGGGAATTAAACACTAGGAAATCAGCTAAGAGTTAACAGCTGAGTTGAACAATAGTACTAATCACTCAGCATCAGCTAATTTAAAAAAGAGGAATATTGCCATGATTGCCTTGTGTTCACTTTGCTTTTGGCCATATTCCTTTTTTTTTTTTTTTCAAAAATGTTTTTCTTAGAAATAAGCTCACCTGTGAAGACTGAAACTAAAGCTAGGTTTCCTACAGATTTCCATTTCCAAGGCAATATAGTTTCTCAGAAAGTATAAGCTCTGCAGATTACCCTGTGAGGAGGGTATTTCTAAACACTTTTTCCTCAGCAGATTTCTTCTGAGTTTAGCAGAAGTTTTGCTCATGGCATAGCTATTTCTCCTGCCAGGAAACCTGTCACATTCCTCCCTACTCAATGCCATTTCACATAACTTGCAGAGTCCCAGTGTCCTTAAAATCTTTGACTGAATTCACCAAGTTCTTCAAGATCAAAGAGTGGAGTCTGACAGATGGTCGAGTTCACAGGCATTATATCACACTGGAAATTTTCAAGCAAAATATTGTTGTTTTCAGAAGAGATGGTTTGTCCACACATTTATATCCATTTAGATGACTTAACCCAACTCTACCAAATAAAGGCTTGCTTAGCTCTACTCTCAAAATGTAAAAGCAGCAGACATGGGTGTATACAAAACACAATTATTTGAATAGCACTGGACAAAGAATATAATTTTTGGCAACACAGTCTATTCAATAAAAACTGTTAGTATAATATTTGGGCAATTCTAAAACAAATCAATCAACACATTAAAAATTCTACTGAAAAGTACTTTACTTCTCATTATTTTTCATCCAACTTCAACTGTCAGAGGAACATATTTAGGTTCCTTTTAATAAACAAAAGAGCACAGAGGTTTTTTTCTCCAACATTAACATCTGGAAATTTGATACTGGGAATGTCCTGACTATTAGCTCTCTGAGTTTCTCTTTCTATTCCAACATTTAGCAGAAATCAATACTTTAAGAACGCTGTTAGATTTTGTCTATTGTTAGGGGTAGAAATACAGGACCCAATTTCAAAGCCACTTCTTCCACTGAGGTCACAACCGCCACGATTCTGTTTTTGAGGTCATCCAGATTAGTCACTTATGTGGGCAGAAAAACATGGTCTTTGACATATCCCCACAAGAAAAAGTTGCAGAGACATAGTCATTTCAAAATCCAAATGAGTCCATCTTGTTGTAACACTATGTACATGCAGGCACTTTACCACATGCCCAATTTTAAGCCATAGGCTTACAGTCTTGGTTGGAAGTTCATGCTCACTTAGGTATTGCTGCAGCTGCAAGGAAGAGAGAAAAATAAAAAAGAACCTCAGGTAATTTCTACGGTAGCTTACATATAAACAGGAAAATGAAAGATGACCTGCAAAAGTATTTAGTTATAGTCTATACTGTTATATAAACACCAGATCCTCAGGGATGACTTGAGAATGACATTAAAAAGATGATACGGTATTTAAAAAAGTGTCTCTTTGTATCACTGCCACCTTCTTCAGTTGCTCCCAGAAAGCTGGACCACAGGAAGCCTTGGTCCTTAAGCAACTGCACTCCTTCATTGTTTAGTTAAAAGTCAATACACTGAAAACTTGCTGTGAGAGGGTTATGTAAGCAATTAGGTGGAAATGGGCCTTGCTAAAGCAAGGACTGTTTATCTTCTGTGCTACTTCTGCCCAGGATAGTGGGGCTAAAACAAACAAGGCTCAGCCACTGACTTCTGGGAGGGCTTTGGTTAAACTGACTGACGGCAGAGTCTGCCAACTAAACCACTAGTTAAATGCACTAAATTGGCACATTGAGCTCTACTACTACCACATCTTAACATGAACAAACACATCACAAGTTGTTCTTCCTTTCTCCTCTCTCTCTTTTTTTTTTTCCTACAGCAAAACTGCTATGGCACTGATTGCTTTAATGGACTGTGCCTGTCCTTCAATATTTTTATTGTCTATGTAACTTGAAGGACTGAAGATTTGTTACTCCCTGATCTGCACAAAAGCTTAATATAATAACACCATTACCAAAATTAACATGTAGAACAATATTAACACATAATTGTCTCTGTTCCAGCATTTCATCTGGAAAATGGTACTTGTAATATTTCCGCACTTCAGAGAAATCATACATACGAATTCATCAGTTTTACAAGTACCTTAGACATCATAGTGATTATGAGCATTGGAAATTAATTGCATAGAGCCAATTAGCAGCTAACTCAGCAAGTCACCTTAATGGAGGTGGACTGTTGGCAGCCAAAGAGCCCACAGAGTTATGCTGGAAAACTTACACTTTGCCAGCTGGGTCTTGGCTGGAACCTGCCATCTGATTTACATGATTGCCCACACAAGACACAGAAACCTAATGTAGAATGCTGAACTGAAATGTTATTTATTTAAACAATTCCCAGAAATCTGTGGACTTCACCCCTTCCCACACCTTTATTTTCTGCTAATTCGTGGGAAAAAAGAAAAAAAAGAAGGCTGACGAATGGTGAGAGGTGTCAGTATCCTACCTGCAAAAAAAGAAGACTTGGAGGAAATTAGAGTTGTACTGCAAAGTTCACTGATGAAATGGAAAGAAATATATATGCATTTCTTATGTTTGTTATGTCCTAAAATGTCTTGCAAGTGTAATTAATCTATGGTAACGAAAGAGTCTCTGCTAGTAGATTGTCTGTGTTCTACACTATATGCTCCTCTCACTGCTGAAAATAATAAGTTAAAATCGGGAAGGAATTGTGTCATTTGTTAATATTCCTTCAGGCACAGACAATGAAATTTGCCAGACTACCTAATGGCATCTATATCCCCCAGTTTTGGAAGCAGTGTGATTCCTGAACACATTGGTGGAAGTCCAACAGCTCCGCAAATCACCTGAGTGCACACGTCTCGAAAAACAGGGAAATAAGTAGATTACATCCACCTTTCCTCTGCAGGCTAGAGAAACTATAGCATTTAGTACAACTGTTCATTTTGCATTCACAGAATGAGAATCAATTTACCAAAGGCAAAAATTGTCTCCAGGAGCAAACATAGCAATATTAACATTACTTATGCAGTACATCCCATGAAACTATGTTGAGTTGTCTGGACTGGGAGCGAATAAGAAAATTAATCGCACAGCTGCGTTAGTTGCCCGGAGAAGAAGCAATCATTTTCCATCCCAGTTCTGCTAGGTAAGTGGAAAAAGACATAGGACTTACTCTAAGTTAGGTTTTAGTGTGCCTCCCCCACCACAAAACTGAGACACAATGAAGGATAAGATAAATGTGTTCACTGTCTGCAATACTCTGTGGTAGCACGTGGCATTCCAAATTTGATATCTGTTGCCATTTCTGGTTATTTAATACCACCTAGCATAAACTCAAATACTCCTTTGAACTTTAACTAGGGTTTGAAGATGAGTCACAGTACCCTAGATTGTAATAAATAACTTGGACACTAACGCTATACAATTCCAGTTTGATATTATGAATCATGTTTTACTATACTCTTAGAGTTCTTATGTGAACAACCAGGAATATTTCTGTATGTACTTCTTGCCTGAATATGGTTAGTCAACACAAGACTCAATCTTTCCCAAGAAAAACAGAAAATATCCCATATATGCATCTCTCTTAAAATGCATTTTCTCCAAAACCAATAGATGGGATAAAAACTTGAGTATCCTCAGAAGTTAGGCAAGGAAACCAAGAGGAGCATTAACATCAAAACTGAGCAACAGAAATAAGCTTCATGGAAAGGAAGAGACATAGTCTCTTTGTGGATATCAGGACCTCTATTGCACAGTGTTTGATCATACACCCAAAGGAAAATGGTCATGGAAAACAAAGTAGATTCTATGTTTTAGAGGTGAAACTATGAAGCTAGGGGTCTGACAGAGAGAACCTGACAACCTGAAAACATATTGCTCCAATCCAGTCTAGTAGTGTAGGAAAAGCAGTGAAACTGGGACTAGCACATAAATGTTTGCTCTAGTTACACAACTTCCTTGTGAGATTTAAAGTAAAAGAAACTGCTTTTTTATGCAAAATCAACTCTCCTTGAAAAAGTAAAGTTGTGCTCCCACAAGATTGGGGCTCTAAGAAAAATGATGGCCATGGAAGACTGTCAGTAATCCTGTTGTCTAAGGAATTTAGTTTGCCTTGGCCTTCTGCATATGCAGGCAAGAGAATTAGAGTCAAGGACATATGCTATGAAAGACAAAGAAGCAGCAATGGAGTTGATCTTGATGCAGCAGCCAGAGAGTTTTAGTCTAGAATACGGTGCGCCAAAATGCAGGCTGGTTAGCGTCCCATGAGGGAACTCTAATAGAGGTGGGACACTTCTTCTTCACTTACTTCTGCTTTAGCTTCCAATTTCAAACCAAATTCAAAGTGTTTTTAACCAGCCTGGACCCAAGTTTGTATACTGTTTTGCCTAATGCCCAAGTAATTTTCGATACCTTCTTAAGGGCTCACTGGAAAGTCCAGGGCTGGACAAAATATTCATGTTTGCTGTGACTATATCCATTGTAGCTCACTGCAGTGGGAAACAGTACCACTGGCACAAAAGCCAAGGAAAAAAAAAAAAAAAGAAAGAAAAAAGCAAAACGGGCTGTATATATAACAGTAGAATGCAATGTCCATCCCATTAGTGTACATATAAAGATAGTGATGAGCTCTCCAAATGTGCTATTGGAAGCAAGAATGGTCATCCACTTAAAAACCCTGTAATGACTGTTATTTATACAGCCTACTTTAATCTTACAAATGCAGGAACAAGATGTCCATGATTCATGGTTTGTAATCAATGCAATCACAACCCACTATGCAGACATCCTTAAACGAGCATTTTTCAGCCTGTTGTCTTTGAGCAGTGGTCTTCAGAGCCCTTACAGGTAGCAAAAAACCATGCTCCAGCATAGGGCCAAGTATAGAGCTGAGGTCCCCACAGGCAAGGAGGATTCATGAAAAAAACCCTTTTATTTCCTATTTACTGAATGTACAGCATCTAAATACCGTATTAAATTGTTGCAGAAGGGGTCAGTTTCTATGTTCATCAGCCACAGGTGGTCAGAGTGAGATTTTAAAAGTACTGAGTGATATGAACTGTATCCCATCTGCAATTACAAAACAGCAGATGTACTCTCCCAGCTTGCCGATAGCTCCAGTACCATTTTTAGTGTAGGATGTGGTGATGTGGGTTTTTTTCCACATTGCACAGGACCACCTGAGACCCTGCAAATACAGCAACGAAGATGAGATGCCCTCATTTCATCTGCATCTCAGTCACTATAACACTCAAGCCAGAGAAACCTTGTTCATATTCTATTTTGTGGAACCATAACATATTCTCAGTAGTGGTGTGGATTGCCAAACAAAGAATTTGAGACTTCCCTTGTATAGTTTTTAAAGACTTCATAGGCTTTAGTCCACAAATCCCCCTGCTTCTAAAGCAGAGAAAAACTAGCTCCAATTCACCTAAACATATTCAACATAATATACAATGATCATTCCTTTGTAGTGTACATGCACATTTAAAATCACAAGCGACACCAGACTTCTGCTCCTAAGCCACCCAGGAGTGCCTGTGAATGCCATCCCTAAGGCCTGGGCATTCCCACAATAGAAATAATAGTATTAGTGGAACACCTTGTAACAATCCTGTCTTCCAAAATTCACCCCAGGTCATACATTTTTAAACTAAGGTGGTATCAGTTGGTCTGTTTGCTTTTCCTGGGTAATAAGTTATTTCTGAAAGGATCAAAAAATGATGAATGGACTTTAGATGCCCTGTCTTTATACAAAGGCACCGTCTTCTCATTTCAACAGACACACAAAGCTTAAACTTGATTCCACTTCCCCACCTACAGATTTCCACATAGGAGATCCACATTTGCCATTTTTATTATTCTAAAAGGAGCTGTCATTATTTCAGATCTTTGCATACACATGCTGTTCCTGACTAGACAACTGTGTGACTAAAATGAAAGCGTTTCCTTTCAGTCGGTTTTTGATAGTAGCCTTTTCCCTGCTCCTTTTACCGTCAATGTAATTTCTCTAACCCTGTGCTGAGACCTGCACTGTGCGGCTAAATTACTGCACCATCACAGCTCTGCTGATACCAGTAGGGCTGTGTGGAGATTACAAATGTTTGCCTGGATGACTACAGGACTTTTGAGGGCTGTAAGACAAAAATGCAATGTGGTCTGGGCACATGTGCTAGTGAGACCATATTGCATTTGAAAGAAACAACAAAAAGCACAGTGACATTCTAACCTTAGTGACTTTTCTAGTTAGCATAGTAACATGTGAATTAGGCAAATATCTTCAGGTACTTTCCTGCTCTTATAATTAGGCAGTTGAGTACTTTGGTGACAACCTGCATTTGGAGATCTTTTGAGCCAAAGGGATTTTAATCTGTGACCTACTTCACCTGAGGAAGTTACTGTTATTGGAAGCATTACACCTTTCGCTTTATACAGCATCGCTGTCAGCAGGGAGGGTGGACAGAAAGTGCTGTTAGCTTCTTGCCATGTGTACAGAAGTAGGTCTAAAGAAAGCATATGGCTCGACATCAGTCCCAGGAAGCAGAATGGAACGTAACTGTCATAGAGATAATTGGATTAAGTTTCATGACTGCATTCTTGCACACTGGTATCCATTTTAGGGATTATTCATGACATCTATTTTGGGCGCCTCACTGTAGGTATGTAAGATACAAAGTGACTTTCCCTGTGCTCCATTTATAGTCAATAGAGGAAAATCACTCTCAGCTGTCTTTAAGTTTCACTGACATGTACAGAGGGATTCAATTCGTAATTTAGATCCCTAAAGTTGACTATATTAATCCCTTTGGTTTTCATACATCACCAAATACGTCAGGATTACTATTCGTCTTTGACAACTAAGAACTTAATCTTCCACCGTTTCAATCAGACCTCATGAGACTCTGACTCAAAATCCATCCAAAGTTTTACAAAGAAGGTATTTCCCGGTGTTTTTTTTTTTTTTATTTATTTACTTTTAAGTGCAGCAAGGTATATCAACGTATTACCTGATAGAAAATGCATTGTTATTTCTTTTGTGCTCAACTCTGTTCCTAAAGGGCTATCTGGAATTTGTCCAAACTTTTCTGGGCTTTGCCCGAAAGACAATTTATTCAAGTGAGGGCTGGAAAAATGTGTAGCTTTAATGGCAAATGTTATTTCAAACCTGTTCAATCACACTACAGCTGCATGATTGATCTTAAAGGAGAACCTTTGCAGTGCAGGTAACTGCTGTGCCCCGCTGCAATAGCAGGAGGAACAATCTCAAATTCCTAAATAATGCAATGTGAATATGGATGCATTTCAGCAGCTCATTCTGTTTCTGCAAGCGTTTAATACAGACACAGACCAAAAAAAAAAAAAAAAGTTGTGTCCAAAAGGAACTTTCATGTTTAACACTCCTGTTAAATTAGGCAAGAAGTAATAAGAAAAAGAGAAGGGTGAAGACCTGCTTAACAAGAACAGGAATAGACAAAATAGGATGGAAATTACATCTGGACAAACCCCCAAATATTTCACTTCTGAGTCACACTTTTTGCTGCTTCTTGAGGCATAAGGATAACAGCACTGAAAAGCAGAAACGGTTGGTTGATCATGCCAGTTTCTTAGACTGGAGAGGTTACTGATAATTAACAGAAACAATTTTTCTTACAAGATGTTTGTACTTTCATTGTAAGCTATCAAAATAAAATGATAGACAAAATATTACCCAAACATGACAGAAGCCCACAGACTAGAAGTGGGAAATAGGTGGTTTTCAGCACGAGGAAGCAGTGTGCTTTGAAGCTGTAGGAACCTGAAGAAATATGACAAAAAGAGGAGAGGGTTTACTACTTCCTAAAAATAAATAAATAAATAAATAAATATATATATACATATATATTAAAAAAAAAAAAAATCAGTATTCTATTTGCCTGTGTGTAAATATTTCTGCAAAGTCATTTATGAGCTGCAGAAACAATGTGAACAACAAAAATCAGATCACATCCACTGCATGTACCAGGACAGCTCTTTATCTACCGGGTTTTTAGTATAACCTTAACTGTGGAGATGAGTCCCACGCCTCTATATTTTAAGATGGTGTTGTTCTATGGATGGATATTTTCTAGCCTTGAATGGAAGAACTGATTTCTATCCATTTTCACTTCCAGCTCACATAGGCAGGGAAAAAACAAGGAACTGATGCTGCATATGGGAGGGATGGAGACCCACCTTAAAAAATTTCTTTCCCATGCTATAGAGATAGGGATTGTGTAAACACTGGGTTTCTAATGTATTATGAGATTGCTGAATTTACTGCTTTGTTATTACTAAGTCCAGAAAAACAAATTAGGGTATATTAACTATGGTAATTTCATGCTCCTCCTTTGGAAATTGTCTCCCCAGTGATATCTGGTAAGTCAACTGAAATCCAAGAAATATCATTTGTTGCTCAGCCTTCTTTGTTTTAATGAAACACATAAAATATTTAAGAATCAAGGGGATGTTCTCCCTGATTTAAAGTCTTTACTCTAGAACTGAAAGGCCATGGACCTTTGCTCATGGGTGTCAGTAGGAAATCCCCTCTAAAAGGCCTGAAAAGCAAAAGTGGCTTTTTCTGCCAACCCTAGCATGGAATCCAGTATAGTCACTTCTGAGACTGGCTTTGTACATAACCCTTGAAAAGTGACAGTTGCTAAGTATTTTTTTATCTCTCTAGGAGGAGGGTACCATGTCACCTCTTCCATCTTTCATTTGCAGAATCAATTCAAATTTGAGTTCCTGGATTTCCCTGACAGAAGCACATAGAGGCACACAGGAAGCCGGACACGTTTTAAATATTGAGCTTCTTAGATGGTACAGCCCATTTGGAGTAAGCCTCACAGTACTGATGTTAATCTCTGATGAGTTTTTACAGCTTTGTAAAAACACGTTTGTGATACTCAAACTCCCTACAAAACAGGAAATGAATGTATTTGTGTTAAAGAACTAGTGGAAAATCTCATTGCTCTAAGTCAGAAAATCTCATGAAATTTTAATGCACAGAAGAAAACACAGCAAAAAAAAAGCCCCAAACCCCATCCACCTGAAGTCTTTGCTTTGCAAAGGTATCTAATATTAATAAGTCTCAACCACATCAGTTGCACATCAACCTAGTTTCTCTGAAGGGTCCTCTCATAATATTACGCTGCAAAAGCCTACCTCTCTCAAACACTGAAGCTTCTTAAACAAAAAAGTCATTAGTGAGTTCTGTACCTTTGCAACTAGCTGTAAGCGAAGACTCTCTAAGTCTCCCTGCATGGGTATGCTAGCAGTTGTACCTTGGCAAGTGAACTGGACTAGCAACCTCACAACCACAAACATGGTTTTCACCAAATACCTTACAAGTGTCCACTTCACCTTCTATGCAGTAAGTTACCAGGTTTTGTGCAAAATATTGCACCCTTTAGATGCTCCAGTTGTTTCTGAAAAGCTGTTTTTGTCTCTTCTACAGCAAAAACTTGTTCAAACAGAAGTTTTGAGTTTCGTGGGCATGTAATATCTCAGATGGTAGTGATCTCTTTGCAGTGTGGGTGGGATGGATGTTCAATATTGGACATCTTCTGAGGCCTTGGAGCAAAAGGGTGTCTGATGGAAAACGGCATGAAAACATTTTACACTGTTTCTAGGGGCAGGAGTGTGGGTGTGTGCTACCTCAGGTATGGATTTTCTGTCAGCAATGACATTATAAACATGTATTGCACTCTGAAGCTAGCTTACTGTAAGTGCATACTGTCTTCAAAGGCAGGTTGCATGGAGCAGCTAGTGTGCTTAAATTTAGATTTCAGCCCATTGCCTATTACATTCCTCTGGGTATGGTGAACACATAAGCTGCATCACTGAAAATAACTTTTAAGTGCTCTTTCTGGAAGGAACACTCACTCTCCTATCTAGACCAAAGCTGTCAAATTATTAAATGTCAACATTTAGATGTGGGAGTGGGTGGTGGGGAAGGGAGCAGTGGAGAGGAGGAAAATAAGACAGTACAGTTTACTCATTACAAAAGGGAAAGTATATTCCATAAACAAATGGAAAAGGGAAAAATAATTTCCCTTTTGGGGGAAATCATATGCTAATAGAGAAACTGTTATTAGGGATAAAGATCTTGAGAGTAACTGAAAGAAGAAATTATATGTTGACAATTTGATACTGGCTAGATTTGTGCCTTTTGTCTGTGTGAAGGTCTTAGATATGCCAACATATTCTTCAGCCTTAATAACTGTGATTTATGGAATGATTTCTTAGGTTACAAAACCTGGACCCTGTAGACAGCATAAACTTAATAATTAGTTTACAGTGCAAATAGGCCAGATAGTCAAAGGATTAAGAGAACTGCAGCAAACTTTACACAAAAAAAAATCTATAATGATGAAAAAATTACACTGAACCCAGGGTAGCTACCATGATGGGAAGGATCCCCAGCATGCTATGAAGTTTGGCAATACTCATTTAGCTGCTAAAAGCTGCAGTGTGTATTGTTTCTCCCCTCTGCTTGGGGAAAGCTGCAAGCCACGTGAACAGGGTCTGATTTTGAGAGAAAGCACATCCTCAGATGAACTGCCAATTCTTTAGGTAAAGGAGCAAACTCACATGTCTGAACATTACATCCACGGATGTTATTGAACAAGGGATGATCTCAGGAGAGGGGAAGACAGCTACTTAATGCATCAAGAACCTGAAGCAATATGCCACTTCCTCAGTGCACACAAAGGATGTCTTTAAAATAGCTCAATTATTTTACCAAGCGAAGTGCTCACAGGACTTGTGCACCGTAAGCCCTCTTTCCTTCTGTGGCCTACACAGCCCTCCAAATGCTCTGATTTTTGGGACAGATGTCACATTAGCAGGTGAGCCAGAGCACCTATGCAGGGCTGGGCATGTCCAGAGCCCCCACGGTTTGGGAGGAGGCCACTCATGGGTTCCAGGGAGATGCTTCAGCACGCTCTGAAAAGGATCTTTTTGTACCCAGATAGAATATATGTGCTACCTGCCTGTCATTGAGCTCCCCAGAAAACCACACTCAGACACCCATCTTGAGCTGGAGGGAGAGTCAGAGTCAAATCAAACTGATGACTGACAGGAGAGCAAAAGCTGTCAGCTGGAAAGCCACAGCACTAACTCCAGCAGAGCACATCTCAATATATTACAATGCATTAGAAGTATTAAAACACTTCAGACTGTGTAGTTTAGAAGTTACGAGCACAAAGGGCATTTGCCTTTTAATAATGTTTTTATGAGCTGCCTGAGCGGTTTGCAAGCAGTTCAATATCCACTACTGCATACCATTACTGCTGCATTTTGTAGCAGACTCCTTAGGAAACACAAGAAAGAAAATGACTGTGATCAAAGCGAAATTACAATACACAATTGCATTTCTGTGAACGCTCTATCCAGATAATACAAATAGACTGGAAAAAAAAAAAAAAAAAAGAATCAATAAGATTAATCCAAAAAACAAAGCAGTGCTTCCCAAACCATGCCTCTTACAGGTATGCTTTTAAATAACTCTGTGTTTCACTTACATGATTTGTAATGTCAATGTAAATTTGAAAGGATCTGGAAAAGGAAATGTTTTTGAGTTCTTTTATTGGACCTCTTTGTGTGCAGATAATGTCACAAACAAAATATTTTGCTCTTGCTTAGGACTAATTTGATCATCCTGAAATGTCACAAACGAACAGACTACCTACTCTTGCAAGATAGCGTTATGCATTCTCATTTGTATTTCCAAATCCTTAAACACCCACTCATTAGTATATCAAATACATTTTCAAATAAGTGTTTTGGCAGGTTAACATTGTTTTCAGCAAACAATGTTTCCACAATGTATTTCTTGTGCTTTGCAGAAAATGTTCTTGAAAAGGTAGTGATGCTATTAATTCATCGGATTGCTGGATTTATACAGTCTGTGGCTTATGTTATCAGTTTCTCTGAAGAGATTACTAAAAATATTCACATCCTTTCTTGTTTGACCATTCATTGCACCAGAAGTGAAGAGAGATGCTTTGATCTGCATGAAGCTTTTCCCACAGAGTTATAATACATTTTTGGTGTGAATTGTAAATAAATACAAAAGTTCATATTCATTCGCCATTTTGGAAAAAATTCCAACTTCAGAAGAACTCTGCTAGGATGCTGACTGAGAGGATGTAGAAAAGGCCCAAAGAAATTGATTTTAGCTTTTAAATGAGAGTTGTTTTTCACAGTCTTTACACTCATCAATCTCACTGTTGTTAACTGCATGGAAAATCCAAATTTCTGGTTATGCTTTTCAAAGATATCCAAACCACTTTGGTAAGGAAGAAAAGACAGACATTTTGAAAAAAAAAAAAAAAAACAAACTAATTTCTTTTATGGTTTTAGCATGCCATGGTTTCAGTTTTAGGCTGGGATTGCAACCTCTACACAGCTGCTGGTTGGTTGGCTTAGCCCTTGAACCAAAAATCACATCTCACACTCTTCACAGCGTTGGGAAACTTTGACTCCATTTTATCAAAGCTCTGTGCAGGTCTCAGGAGCAATGTGTGCCCTCACCTCAGTCTCAGGCTGAACTCTTTGGGATTCCAAGAAGGAGTGTGCACATCCAGCACTGTCAAAGAGGTCTGGTTTGACCACATTAATGAACACCTGATGAACCAGGTCCATGCTGTGCCACAGCCCACAGACATGGTGCCGAGGGTGGCATAAGCACATCCTTTATTTATATTGATAACATGCTTTGGGAAATCAGAGCAGCAGCATCTCTAAGTCTGGCCAGCAAAACACTGGTCCTGTTTAGTGTATCTTTTCATTAACTACTTTCTTCAAAGCACTCCATGTTTTGGACAGAGCAGAGTGCAAGAAGAACAGTTTGGTTTATATTCCTGTCACACTTGGCGCACACAGTATGGCACAGGGAAACGAGGAGGGCAAGAGGTAAACTCAGGGTTTTCTTTGGGGCTCCAGAACAAAAACAGACCTTAGGTTGGCTGTTATTTTGATAACCTTTATTGTGTCCCGGTGGAAGGCCTGAATATGCTTTGTAGATATACTCGGCAGCCAACAGACTGAACTATTTATTTTTTACATTGACAGCAGTCAGCTTTTGCTGTGTCAATTTATGCTGGTTTATAGGAAAGCTTAATTCTTGTTTTGACAGTTACAGAATTGTTCTCTAGTCCTGAAGGACCGATTATGGTTTTCCTACCTTCAGCCTGTTTCAGACATTCAAATCCTAATGACAGTCGTGCTACTTTTTTGTTGTTGTTGTTTTAATAAAAGGTGCTTGGCAGCCAAGCTGCATAATCCTTTGGGTCCACATTTCAGCATTAAGGAAGAAAGTGGATTTCTTTCTGAATTGCTTGGAAAACATGCTGCCTCTAAATTGTATGGATTCTTGTTTGATTCCCTGCAGAAACTGCAGGCAGGATTGTCACCTGACAGAAGGGACATTTATTTTACAGTTACTTTATGTGAAAGTTTGACTTCTGTTGATAAATGAAGGTAGGTGTGCAGAATTTTCTACTTGGTTTCTTCATATGCTGGTGGTAAACGTTGACAGACAGGTTTGCATGAGCAGAGTGCTGCCAGCAGTGTGGCTGTAATGACTATGCTTTACTTAGAATCATCGATTAGGATCTCATTAGATCCTGTTAAAAGACATGACTTCAAACTTTTGACATTAGATGTACAAATACATCATTAACACCTCTTAGTCTATCACCTGTACTGCAGCATTTCTAATTGCAATTGAATAGAAATTATGCCTTTGCATGCACTAAAAAGCACTGAAACAAAAAGGCACATTAAGAATGGATTTTTTTTCCATTCCCTTCTTGCATATTAAAGCAGCGATATTTATTTATGATCCTGAGATAGATTGTCTTTGTGCCACCAACAACAGAAGACTTTTTCTTTTTCCCATCTTTCCAAAAGACTATGGGACAAAACACCAAGCGTTTTCATGCCATACTTCCTCATCTGTCGATCTGTACAGCCCGCATTCATCTACTTTACAGGTTTTCTGCCAAAAGTCACTTCCTTAAACTACATTGTCTAGCTCAGGGGTGTAGGAGTAGTTACATTTATACAGTCCTAAAATTACATTCAGCCCTCTGAAGGCAACCGCCAGGCTGATGTGGCCCCTGGTGAAAATGATTTTGATACCCCTGTTTTAGCTGGTTACCACATGCTTACAAAGGTTTAACAGAATTTATGGAATTCGGGTTAAAGATATCACATAGAGTACTACAGAGACTTAGTTATTCTATCAACACCAAATGCTTAGAAGTCCATTTTGGCCAAGTTCAGCCCATTTACAGATTGAGATCTGGACCATATGTTATGAAATACTTAGCCTATTCTGGCATTGTAGTATATTTAACGGAAAGCAGCTCAATATACATTTGCATGAGCTACCTTTTCCACATGATTTTACAAGGCAATTCCCCAACGAATCTTACCAGTATGCTTTTGTTCATGCTACCAGCAAACACCAGGGGAGACAAAGCAGGTATAAAAATTGTTCTACCGTTCTGTAATTGCAAGCCTAAGGTTGGACAAAAATTGAGCTGCAGCATGCAGTCTCACTGCTTGAGCACCATGTGAATCTGATTCACCATTTGCCATGAGTGGGGGAAAGAAGGCTTTATTCTTACCATTCCTACCTACATTTAAGTATGTATATCAACTATATCTGAGCCTACTTGGACAGGATTGTAAGAAGTGCAGGTGTTTGGTCACTATAGGGACCAGGATGCCTGTATTATGCCAACAGAAAATATTCCCAGAATAGGCCATATTTTTTAGATGAGAAAAACTGTAGAGCTGCTGTTGTGCTCAAGATATGAGCACGCAGTCCTTAAAATACTTGAGATAAGGAGTTCCCTAAAAGGATGAGTAAGGGGATTGACAGGAAATAACAAAAGAAACTCCAAAAGATGTGGAAGGACAGAATTAAAATGGAGTTATTTGGTACTTGGTACCTTAGAAGATACATTTATTCTTGAAAATGTTAGAGGTACAGGCATCACTTGAAATAAATGAAGAGGCAATGAGTTAGAAATGGTGTGATTTGTGTGTCCTTTAAGAAGGCATGTACTTATTTTCCAGCATGTAGATAAGACAAGCTGATTCTTGTCTTCTGCATTTACACTGAGGCCAACCTCCCCTATGCAGGGTTTGCCCCCACACACTGCTTTTATTCTTTCTACCTCTTCTGTTCTGCCTGAAGGAGAGAAGGGGAGTTAAATTAATAAGTTGCATTTGAAATATCCTTTCACAACAATTTAACAATAGTGATCAAACACTTGTTGGCTTAACTTTGACTTAGATATTCAGGTATTTGTAAGCCATATGTTTGTATACCTTAAGAAGCTTGATTCCTATTTCAAATCCTACAGCCACAGGACTCAACACAGCAGGAATCTTAATTATGGTTTTTGCAGGTTTGCCATTGCTTGTTGTGTAAACAGGTGTTGAAACACTTTGTCCACTCTTCAAACCCCAGTGTGAAACTCTATTCAGCTGATTCTATATTATCTGTTCAAAAAATTTCGCTCTTCATGCAGAACTTCCCACTGAGCAACTGCGTACAACAAAATAATGTTTGATATAGTAAATCACGCTCTCATCCATGTGTAAGTAACACAAGATGGGAATTTTGTCCTAACATTCAGAATTATCATCAGCTTTACCTGCCCCCACACACTCCTAAGAGAAACTGCTAATCTCAAACCAAGGCATTGGCAGAGGTCTGAAGAAGGGGGTATTTGAATGGAAATTGTCTGCCTTTACTTTCCTGACTGGTTCATGACACATCATGATTTTACAAGAAAACAATTCTCCAATCAGTTCTTCACCTTTGCAGGAGGAACCAGTTTTTCTGAATGACTGAAGCTATTGCTGATGTGGATGACCTGGTATTATAAGCCAAGTCCTTCTCCTTGCTCATTCTTTCCTGCATTTGACGTACCACTGCTGTTCCAGTTGTCCTACCCTGTTTTGGTGGGTGCTATGCTCCGTCCTGCAGCACTGCCAATTCAGTCCAGCCCCCTGTGACACTCCAGCTGTATTTCTATGACAAGGGTGGGGTGGGAAGGAATGATAGGAAGAGATTTATTAATAAAGGCAAATTGAAAAACAAACAAACAAAACAAACCCAAGCTTAATGCCCTTCACAGTAGCAGGGCATGTTGAATTTTAATTCCTAGGGACCTGCTCTCCAGATCTCTTGTAAACACTGTATCTTAAGAGGTTAACATTGCATATTACGTGCTTTTCTCAACTTTTAATGTTTTAACCTGGATGAGCTCTGAAGTGAGGCTGGACCCTAAATACATCCACCCTTTACAACATCTAGCCTAACAGGACCTGCCTCATCTCAGGGTGTGGGGACCTTAGAGCAAAATTGTAAGAAATGCAATAAATAAATAAAATGCCCACCCAGTGCAATAAATTTGCCTGTCACTTCCTATGAGCTAGAAAGAGAATAAAAACATCATTACTTCTGGCAGTGCAAAAAAATCTGCATAGCTTTAACAGGGAACTGAACAGGTTTCCTCTTCAACATGTTCAAGTGGGTTTTGTTTCATCCATTACATTTTGTGTTCTGCTCCAGGCTGCCAGACCTGAAGGAGAAAACACACAGGAGTGGCATAGTACACATCGTTGGTACCTGTGGCAAATTGCTGCCTCACGTGTGCTTCAGCACAAGCACAGCAGCAGAACAAAGTGTCTGTGGGTGTGCTTGCTGGTTCCCCAGAAAAGCTTAGCATACCCTGAATTTCGGCTCACACTTCTGCCCACTTTTCCAGGGATTCTCTGGAAGAGAGCTGGCACCATCTGAGCACAACCACATCTGCTCCACATCAGCACTTTTAAAAGAGTTAAATTCAGGGTGGGTGGGTTCACAACAGCTCCTGGGGGTGCCAGTCATTCCCCCACTAGGCCCCGTTTCCAACAACACGCCCAGATGCTCTGCAATGGTTGAAACAACCACAAACTTAGACAAACACACCGGGAGGGGTTGCAAAGAGGACGAACTGGCTATCAAAGGGTGAAAGTGTGAGGGTGGCTCTCACCCCTGGGCCCTTAGCACCCATCCATGCCCCACGTGCAGCCCCTTGCGGCACCACAGCTGCGTGGACAGGCACTGCACTGGGCTCCCGGGGTCTCAGTGTTTTAAGAACTAAAATGTAATCATTTTTAAAGGCATCTTCTAGGTATCTTGTGAGTATCTTGTCTTACAGGTACCCAGAGCAGGTACCTATTATATCATCAGCTGCTGAATGAAAGAAGAGGGCCAGGTACATTTTCTAGCTAACACGGTCACAAAATTATTTCAGTGCAGTGTATACTTGCAAAGCCACATGCGGTGTTTTCAGTAAAAAACACAAACTAAGGGAAGAATGAGAGTAAGGATGTAATGAAATGAGCTTCAGGGGTCTCTGTGGGAGGCAGGGCAGTTTTTCCTGCTCTCTCTCCCTTGTGCCTGTCCTCGAGCCAACCTGCCACTTCAGGAGCCCTAAATAAACTTAAATTCAAATGGCTTGTACCCTCAGGTCTGTAACAAAACCAGCTAGGGGTTTTATTAATCTGCAAGGCAAGTTCATGGCGCTGACTCTTATTAGTTGACAGCACCTTGAGACTGATACAAAGCAGCAATGGCAGAGCAGTGATGGCTGCCTCATCACTTCAGAAATCAAGAACAGAACCTTATTGTTGTAACGGAGCAGTGATGCCAGTTTTGTTTTTAAGTGTGTATCACTCCTTTGCAGGCAGGTGTTAGTAAACTGCTGCTCCTGATGCTGCCAGAGGAGGTGCTCTTTGAGGAGTGGTTGTTGATGGGAATGAACATCATGAGGTCCAAAAAAAATGAACCACGTGAAATGCTCAGCCCTGAGGAGGAACTCGTGCCCCCTGTCTTGCCTTACAAAATGTTGCTGCTGCTGGGGTGCCTTGTGCAGCTTGGTGCCATCAACAAAGCAGAACAAAACATCCCTCATTAAAATGGAATAATTCTGTAAGTGACATGGAAAGAGGGATGCAATTTCAGGAAGAGGCACAGCTTCACCAAAAAGTCATGGCTCACTACATACAGCTTAATAGGACTGTTCTCAGCAGGAGAAAAAACTATCAAACTGCAGCTGAGATGACATGTGGAGGTTTTTAACCCATTGCAGCTTACCAGCAATCTGCTCTTCACTTCTGGCACAAAACACTTTCAGCATCTCTAGGGTAAATGTCTTAAGGGAAGAGTGGTATCAGTACTAACAATCAAATAATAGAGATATTATCTTGTGGACTATGCACAGATTTTTGCCTTAACCTCCTTAGTTGTAACAAAAGAAATATCCTGAATTCTGAACAAGGTACATCCCTTTGGCAATGCCATCAAGTCCATGAATTTCTGTGAACACATTAACTGAGACAGTTGTAACCTGTCTCTATTCCCATGCCAGATCACTAATTACCTCCATTTGTTTTCTATAACGGACTTTCATCTCTGTGGAAGGTATTTTGCCATGAAAATGTTTCTCACAACAACAGTGAGCCCGTGTTTAGATTTGTCCCTCTAAGGGCAGCGGGTTTTTTTCATATTTTTGTGCTCGTCAGTAATACGAGGCAGCGCCCACCACCCAAAGCTGCTGCAATCATCTCCTGAACTGAGCGATTCCTGTGCTCAAATGCATAGAGACAATGCCTGCACTCAGTCATGCCCATAAAAAATCCAAAAGGATTTTGCTGAGCACGATGGAAATTGGAATAAAACTGACTTTAGGACCCAGGATTTTCACAGGTTGTTTCCAAACCTGCCGTATTTCCCAGCCACAGATGCCGTAGCACTATATTCAGCATATTTCAGTTTCCTCTAGGAACAGGATGCTTCTCCTTCTCAGTCATTGTCTCAGTCTTTTTGATAAACATTGTTTAAAAATGTTGCATTTTGAAATGCTGGCAGGTTTCTAAAGGCAGATGTTAGTTTTGCCTTTGAGAACTGGCTGCAGCCATGGTGGCAACAGGCAGCTGAAGGGTTGTAGAACTGCCTGCTTCATGGTCCAAGTCACGCAAACCCCAACATTTTCCTTCCCTCAGCACCCTGGGCAAAGCCCTCTTTCTTCCCTACCTCACTCTACTTTTTCTTTTTATTGAAGTCTCATGGAATTTTTCTTTTAAATTCATTTGTAGAAACTCCACCTCCCTTCCAGAGCAAGCTGCAATATCGCCATCACAGTAGTGCTGTTGTCTTCTCTTTGAGAAGTAGTAGTTTTGTCTGCATCATTTAGTGAATATGCATTTGGCTTATGTTGAAAGTCACAAACTATCACTTCCTGGTATTTTTATTTTCTATCAAAAGAAAATATATGCCATTAGTTGATTTTCTGCCTATTTTTCTGAGGAATTAAATAAGCCTATAACCACACAGTTGCCTAGCAATGCAGACACAGAATAACAGTACACTCACTTCTTGGTAAAAACAAAAATGAGTAATATTAAGAAAGTAGTGGCAATGACAAGCTTGCACACAGTTACAAGTGAGGGCTGATTAGCACTGTTTTCAGGAACAAGCTTGGTGCCATTTGGCCCAGGAACACTCATCAGTGAAAGAACAAATGTATCTAATGTGCAAGCCACCAGCTTAGTAAGGAGCAGTGAGGATACCAGCAGTAATGAGTACATCAAGCGTTTAGAGTGATGAAATGGCTATATTGGTTTCCTATACTTGACATTTACCACTCAGGACATCAATGATGTCACACAGTGACACACATCAAAGTGTAGGCTTGCCAAAAGCAGCCAGGGAATGTGTGATCTTCTGAGACCGCGTTGCTGAAATCATCTGACTTCTAAACACTAACCTCTGCTACAGAAATTCAAATTACATGACGAATGAGAATTTCAAGACACTGTGATACTGGCTGTAATTGCACCTGAGATGGTACGTGGGTGAGGAGGATTCATCTACCAGTGACTAAAGCTCTGCTGGTAATTTGGGATCTGTGTATCAGATTTATGGCACTGACACGCTGGGGATTTCTGTGAAAGGGGGCGTGTAGGCTAAAGCAACATTGTGAAGGCATTAAAAACATGAAGTTTGATTATTGCAGCTGTGATGAGCAGTAAGATAACAGAATAATGAGCAGCACATTCATTTTCTAAATCACTAATAATATTTCGCACCGAGTACTTCTGACACTGGAGAGGGGAGCACACAAAGCAAGAAATGGCCAGCTGGGACGTTCAGGGATATGATGGATACGATGCTGCATGTATGCTTAGAACAGGGGTAATCAGGTAGGTGACTAGAGAGGGAATGATATACACGTAACAGAAAACTATACACAGAAACAATGCATTAGAGTGTATACAGTAGGGAGCAGTAGCACAATTCTTTGTCATAATATGTAGGTTTGCTGCATTTTTCCTGTGTGCTGGTTGATCATCTGCATGAAGCATGTTATTTACTTGGCGAGCCTATGTAAGGTGACCTGTGTCTGCATGACAAATCCTTTAAATGTGTGCACTTGGGTCAGACTGAGAGAGTCTGGTCCTTTGAAAAGACAGGATAAGAAGTGCCCCTTAGACCAGGCAGTGGAAGAGAAAAGGAGTGAGAAAAGCTGGTCTGGTACTTGGTAGGATTGATTTCTGGAACCTGCAAAGAGCATGAGGACATTGTGTGGGAGAATGTTTCGACAATTAAAGGGTACTGAGAAATCTGGCTAACTTGGTGCACACATACAGCTGACAGCATCTGCTTGGGCACACACGTGTGTTGTGCACAGGGGCACGTGCTTGGAGCAGTGTGTGCTGGACCCTTTACAGGGATGCAGAAACTTGGCACAAAGAGCTCCTAAAATGTAGCACTGGAGGAGAGAAGCTGTGGCGGCCAGCACAAAGCAGCTGTTAATGTTAAACCTTGTTTAAAAGCCTCCACAGTCACCTGAAAACCTCACCCAAAAGCTTTCAAGGGAAAGACGGTTCCCAGTTGTCTTTAGAGCTCCTGAAGTACTTCAGGCTATAGCTATATGATTCTATGATTCTATCTTGGTAGGTAACACTGTCTAGCAGGAACAGATCTGTAGCATGATGAAGATAGAGCTGATATCCACAGTGTGCATTTGGCAGCGGTGGGATCTGCTTCAGTCAAGAAAATCCTGCCATGGTCCCTCAGCCTGAGCACTGGCTGAAAGTTGAATGTCATGGGGTGCCCCTCATGGAGAGTACCTTTGGGTCAAGCGCCAACTGAAGTGAAGGCTCATTTCCCCTGTGGCTTCTCCATCACATGAGCCAGTGAAGTGGGAGCCATCGACAGGTTAAAAAATGTACTCTGGATGCAAACTAAAAAGCTGGTGTGGGTTACACTAGAAATGTGTTTCTGGGCCTGCTCAATTTGCTTACACCTTGTAGGCAGCTCTGCACTCAGCGTACTGGAGACCACAAGGACACTGGCCCATCTCTCACCCGAAGGTTGCACCTCCAAAGCAATCTCCTAATGCATTGGAAACAGATGGCAAAATGATGTTGAGAAAAAAAAAATGAGGAGACAACTGAGGCATGTTCCCTCCTTCTTCCCTTTTCTCTAGAAAGCACTGATAATCATAGAATAGTTTGGTTTGGAAGGCACCTTCAAAGGTCAGCTAGTCCAATCCTCCTGCAATGAGCAGGAACATCTTCAACTAGATCACGTTGCTCAGAGCCCTGTCCAGCCTGGCACTGAATGTCTTCAGGGATGGGGCATCTACCACCTCTCTGGGCAACCTTAGATATGTAGGAGGGAGGGAAGCCCCTGTACCTTCTTCCTCTGGAGGGAAGCTGGATCTTGGTTTACCACCTGCTTGGTGGATTCTCAAACCAACAAAAGCTGGAGGATACCCCGAGGTGAAGTTCTATTGATGTGTGTTACTTTGAACTAATTAATATTTCATTACTGGAGAGACAATATGAATCAATAATTCAGGAGTAAGGAAAGGGGAAGAACTGTGTTTGAACCACTGCTGAAGGATGTGTTTCACTTTTTGAAACACTTAAACTCTCTGGTTTCTTCAAACACCAACTTAACTATATACAGCTGCAATCTTTTCCATAAAGTCTTAAAGCCACTATAGTAGCCAAAAGAACAGTCATCCCTTGTCCCTATCACTCTAATCAATGAACAACATTTAACACCAGGTTTCAAAACATGATTTTCTGTTGTTTTGTGCAGGTGTGAGAGCAGAGAAGGCAGAAGTGCTGGTTGGAGAGGCCTTCTGAATATCACCTCTGATCCAGCCTCCCTCTGGAGGAAGGGGAAGAAAGAAAAGAGAGAAAATGAGGCTGGGAAATATCAGGAGAGGAAAGAACAAACCAGAATTAATCGAATAATACAGTCATGAAGAGGGAGGCAATGTAGTTACATGCAATGACAATGATATTTCTGTCCTAATTTCATTTTGAACTGAGCCTTGAAGAAAAAGAGGAGATAAAGGATTACTGATACAGAAAAAATATTCCTAGTTTTGCAATGAAGCAAACCAAGTTGCTTCTTCTGAAGCATTAAGCTGAGATTTCAATTTCCAGCTAGGAGTATCTGGAATTTCTGTAATTTCAAAGGGTTTAGAAGAAACTCATTTTGCCAAACCCATATGTGCTTGTTTGGAAATATTGGTACAAACTGTTTATTGCTAAAAAAAAGAATGCCTTTGTCACAATAAACTTTAGCAGTGATTTTTGAATGTGTAAAATGGTGGTATCAAAACAAAATGTTTTACCTCACCATTCTAAACTATCTAAATATGGATTGAAGCTATTTCTTTGTATTACTTGGTTTTGTCCTGACAAATTGCACAAAAAGTTTTCCCAACCTGCACTCTCCCTTTGTGGTAATCTGTGCAAGAGGAGCAACACGCTGTGTTACTTGAAGCAGCAGAACACTGGATTGACACATGTTTTCTTTGATGGACAGCACTTAAAACATTTATCCTGTCCCACAGGGAGAGAACTTTTTTATTATCTTGATTTTAAAGACAAAACTTAATATTGCCCATGTGTACAATAGCAGCGTCAGCTCTTGCAGTTCCTTTGTAAAACTTGCATCACTATGAGCTCTCATTTGTTCAATAAGAAGCAGAATAAAGGCTGGAATATCTCCTCAGATTTTCTCAAAAAAAAAAATGGCCTGAGGTATATTTAGTTTGGTGAATGCAGACTACAGGAGAAGTACAGACATAAGTAGGTTAACTTTAAGCTGACAGGGCAGGGTTAGTCATTAAATAATTAAGTTTGCAAATAAAATCCTGACAAATTTTCACTAACTTCAGCAGCATTTGGATTTCACCCCAGGTGCTTTCGCAGGAGACGTATGTCTATTTACAGTGAAATAAAAGACAAAGAAGAAGAGAACATTAAATAGTTCAAGGCCGGAATCAAGCCAACACACTTAGACACTAACCTGCTGCTTCTTCAATGTTATATTTTATCCATACTTGACTGACAAGTCAAGACGTGGCTGCCCTCAAGACTGGGGGAGTTGGTACATCCCAAATGTCATACCTGCCTTTGTGGCTCACCTGCAGTCATGTATTTGCTTCTTTTAATGTTTCTTCAGTTAATTTTCTTTGCAGATTCATTCACGGGACTCATAAACATAATGACGGACATAATTTGGCGCTACACTGGAGATTTCATGGCTCCTGATATCGTTTGCAGAGTTGTTCGCTATTTCCAGGTATAGAAACCTTGTGCTTCCCTGTATACCCAGGCTCACATGACTTTGTATACTCACAGTAATAAACCCTGACAAAAATGCTGTATAGACATTTTCGTAGAGTCAGAAGTGATAAATGCAAAAAGTGTTCACTTAAAGCTGAAACACTTTTAATTAAAGCATATTAAATATTTTTCTTTCAAATTTTGTGAATAAGATAAAGGAAAAAGGGTTGGGTGAAAATACAAGGTGTTTTTTTTCTTTTTTTCCCTTTTTTTCAGTAAAATTTTTCAAATATTCTTAGTTCAGTCTTCTCAATGACATTATTTTCTACAATGAATGTGTCTCAGTTGCTGCCTCATATACTTTCTGCCACAGGTGGTCCTTCTATATGCCTCAACTTATGTCCTTGTGTCACTAAGTATAGATCGGTATCATGCCATAGTTTACCCAATGAAGTTCTTGCAAGGAGGTAGGAGAATTTCTATACCTTACTATTGCTATGGTTATTATTGCATAGTTTTTTGGTTCCAAAATTCTTAACCTTGTTGCCACGAATTATTCATTCCTGCTGCAGCAACATTTGGATTCCATTACAGTTTTCCAAATGGCAAAGAATCTGTGGTTTCAAGATTTATTAAGCTGCACTTAGCCCTCAGCAGTTTTTGTAAGCGTTGTGTTAGCAAAGAATGAAATGACATTTTTAAAAGTGTAGAGGTTTTCATTATCTTCCAGCATTTTGAGAAGGTTATTATGGGCAAAAACTATCCCTCATACAACTGTATTGATTCTAGGAGCCACAACAGCTGTATTGTCTGTTTATTCACACTAAAAAATAACTTGTGTAGAGTGCAGTTCATAGGATAGTTCGATAAGAGAACTTCAAAAGCTATAGCATATAAGTTTGGGTATCTATTGTTTCTTAAAATTTCTTCTATTTGTTATTTTTACAGCACTCAAATAGATCCTGGCTGCTTAGCAGTACAAGTTAAAGAACATGATTTCTTTCCTACAGAGCCTAAAGTGGGACATTAAGTACGTTACACTGAGTGAATAAACAGAAATAGCAGGTGGGGAGAAAGGAGAACAGTTACAAGAACCATGAGGTCTGGAAGATGTGCTTTAATCAGACGCAAATATCTTTCTTGTTTTGGCATAATGATGACTTTTGAGAGTCTGCTCTATTCAGGGGATCGGATTAATGGTCCCTTCTGGCCTTAAAAACCTATGAATCAATCACAGCCCAGGCAGTGGTGCAGCTTTGGCAGATGTTAAGATCTGAAAACTTCAAATACTTGTGTGAAATTTAGCCTGATACTTCCCAGCATGCAGACCAACTTTTTCAGGGTGGGGAGATTGATATCAAGGTTTTCTCTGTGGGCTTTGGGAGGCTTGGCACACTCCTGCAGCCAACATTATGCCAGGTTGGGGAGGGCTCATAAACCACCTGAAGCACTGACTGACAGCTGAGGGGAGCGAGCTGCGAGAGAGGGTCCCTGACAATTCATCTTCCTATGTGGTTCAGGAAAAGCAGAACTTGTTAAATTACAACCTGGGTTTGCAAAGAATTTGGTGGCTAACCTTTGCAAACCACTTTGAAGTTGAAAAAAACCCCTACCAAACCAACTTAAATCTTTCTAAAAGCCCTTTTTTAAAAAACTCAGTGCCATTTCATATACTTAAACCACTAAGTTTTTTCTTTTCTGGAGAAAAGCAGACAGGGGCTCTGCTGCCCCTCAGCTGGGTGCAGCTCTGCAAGGGAAACAGGTCATGAGTAGAGATAATGCTGACACAGCTCACCTGTCTCTGGCTGGCTGCACACTGATGGACAAGCAAAGACCACGTTCAAAGGGAAAAAGAAAAAAGAAGCAGCTGACAATTCAAAAGAACTATCTAGAGAGGTATATTTACCATAGCAACTTCCTGGAATATACTTAAATATTCACCCTTTGCACCCAGCTATTCTTAGGGGAGATGTTGTGTCAGGAGCTTTTGAAATGCCCTCTTAGCTATTCTGCAGACAAAGAACAAAGATTTACAAAACTTTGTCATTGGTGATGACACAGAGAAACCTAAGAAAGAGTCCAGAGTCAACCTTGTGGCAATTTCTTTTAAAAATCCTTCAATCAAGAAACAACAGAGTTGTTTCTCCTTACCAATTTTCAAAGTTATGTTTCCAAGTAGCCTTGAAATATCATTTTAGAAAAAAAAAATAAAACATTTTGCTTTGAAAATGTCAAAAAATAATTTTTTTTCTTTTTAAAATTGCTTCAAGTCCAGTTAAAAACCATTTATAATGAACTGCACTTTGCATGGCTTCTAAGAAAACAAATGCCAACAGTTAAATATTATGTACATACTTTGCAAATACATAAATTATCACAGAAAGTGCAGGATGTGGAAGAATTGTACATTCTAATCCTAACACTTCTACTGTATGAGGCACTTAATGCAATAACTAAAGGGACCATTTAAGAATAAATCGTAAAATAAAGATTGAAAAGAAAGCGAGAAGTTATAGCAGAAGATATTTTATAAATTTTTCACCATATTGAAAAGGTATATGCAAGCAGTATACAAACTAGAGAACAAGCAACAATAGAACTGCTTCAGTAAAAGACAAATCCCAAATAGGTGTAAACTCCCCCTTGCAAGGCTTTGGGCTGGAAATGACACTAAGGTACATCAGATCAATGTGACTCTGGAACAGGTCTCTCTCTCTCCAGATTTAAAATCCGATTTTAAAATGGCAATGGCTTTATAAAAGGATTGCACAGCATTGCTGTTCTCAGTAGTGAGGAGCAAAGTTCCTCCCAAGAGGTGCCTCCCTGCCACATGTTGCCGGAAGGAGGCAGATGTGCATGAAACTGCTGCCACAGTGCACAGATGGCAGAATCCGGGCAAAGGGGACGGTGACGTGAAAACGTCTTTTAGGTGAGTCAGTGCCAGAGCTCACGACTGAGACTCCCACACTAACCCTGGGTGTTAGTCTTGACCACCTCAGTATGAAAAACTCTCAGTTTAAAGAGCAATATTGTTTTTAAAGGAAAATACTGAGCTAATTGATATAGTTCTAGCTACATGATTTGCTGGCATTTAGACCATATTATTTACAAAACAAACAAACAAACAACATAAAAAAAACCTGCTTATGAGGCAGCCAATTAACATTATTCTGATAAAACAAAAGTCTACTTACCTAGATACTATCAGTGCCCTGTAAAGTTCTTATAGCTAGCAAGACCATATTATAGCAAACACGTAGGACATTTAAAAACAAGAATAAATGAACATTGCAGCTACTGTTTTATAAAAAACAAAGATAAAATAACACTCCTGCCCAACCCAAATTTCCCACTTCTCTTCAAATCAAGGGTGTTGCTACACAGTGCAAAACATAAAGTATATTATCCAAGTATGATCTTTTCCCCTCAGAAACAGACATGTGGGCCTGTCTGAGGCTTGCATGTATGTTGTTTAAGTAGCGAGCTCACAATCTAAAAGCCCTTTCTGTCAGGAAATATTTTATGAAACTTACTTTTAATATCCCTTTTGCTAAGTTTATTCTGTTATGCTTTGGGAAACTTTATGGTTCTCTCCTGCCTGTGCAGTATTTATAGACTTAATCTAACTCTCTCACGTCAATGTCATCACAGTTCCCTTAAGCCCTAGATTAGCAAGACTGTATTTTGTTGAACGTGGCTGGCATTTAAAAATGAGCAGAATAAGTTAATATTTGCAACTGATGTTTTATAAAGCATAAAATTGCTTTTTGAATGTTTCTCCCACACACTTTCATATTGCTCTTAGAGCTTCAAGGAAGAAAGACATTCTTCTTGATATGCATAATTTAAAGTGATTTTCTGTTTTACATACAACCTCGGGTATTTTGTAGGACAATAAAACATTTCAACACCAAAACTTCACAGATCAAAAAATCTGCCCCCATCTGTTCCTCTCACAACCTGACTCAGGAGGAATAACTGCTGCTGAGAATTACTGGTACTTCACAGATCAGCCTTTTTTCCCCAAACTTCTCAGCTAGAGATAGAGAGATTTTAGTCAGAAGATGCAGAGTTGTGAAAATGAATGCCTTGGGACTGTTTGCTCCAACCCATTGATTTTTACAAAATTCCATGTGCCCCATCAGACATCATTTGGTTTCCTACTAGATTTCCCCACTTGGCAGTAGAGGAGGCCAGAAGTCAAGGGAAATCAGTAGCCTAAATCTGCCAAGTGCTTCAGGATTCTTCAGTTCCTGATCTTCACCATGAGATCCAGCAGAATCTTCTAGTTGATGTCTGTTGTGGCAGATAAAATAGGGCTGAGCACTTGAACACCATCCCGCTATCTTCTGCCCTGTCTCAAGGTTAGTGGTCCAACCTTAGCACTGCTTGGGCATGTTCCCATCATCAGGAGCTGGATTTGATCCCTGTAACACTACAGGGAACTGCAGGAGATGCCCGAGCTCTCCAGGACCACATTTCATTGGGGCAGCTGAGTTGCGGTTGGAGTTAAAGAGAGACATCTCTGCAATTCCATTCCGATCCTGAACAGAGGCACTTCCTCTTTCCTGATCGGATGTGTTTTGCAAGCTTTCTCACTACAAGATGCATAAAGTTGTTTAATTACCATCACAAGGAGGACATTTTCCCCCTCCAGTACATCCAGTACACTCCAACCTAGTTTATGCTTTAAGTAACCCTTTCTGGTCACAGCCTGACAAAGAACAAAGGCTCTGTCTTCTTTTCTGTCTCTGTGTCTTCCTGCTGACAGGTGCTTTGCTGTGTGAGGATAAGAGCATGCAGTAGGGTAAGCCTGTGGTCCTTTGCATTTATTCAAGATGTTTTCTTGGTGTTCTTGGTGGCACAGAGGAATGTTTCACTTCTCATGTTTCTGACTTGCTGACCCTGACAAGTGCCTTTCTCATGGCATTTCAGATTCACTGGACCCTTAGCATCTTTAAATAAAACATTTAAAACACAAGCCCATAACAACATGAGTTTTTATCATAAGAAAGAGATTAAACCTTCTCCCCTGCAGCCTTTTCAGCACGAAGCAGCTGCACACCAAAATTCCCTTTCTTCACCCAGTTTCCTCCTCCTCCCTGCCTTTCTGTCAGCACTGCTACAAGTGGCCGGTCACGCCAGCACCCCCATTAACACCCTCTGTTTGACTCTGTTGCACAGAAAGACAGGCGAAAGTTCTTATTGGAGTGGCCTGGAGCCTCTCTTTCCTGTTTTCCATACCGACTCTGATTATTTTCGGGAAACGGCAGCTCTCCAACGGGGAAGTGCAGTGCTGGGCTCTATGGCCTGATGACTCCTACTGGATACCCTACATGACAGTGGTGGCTTTCCTGGTGTACTTCATTCCTCTGATCATTATCAGGTAAGCCTTAACTGCAGTCAGCAAGTATGTGGTGAAAGCTGCCCAGTGTGCAATCAGCTTAATGTTTTAATTTCTACTCTTTCATTACAATTTCATTTCCACACCTGCCTTATTGATGCTTCAGTTTCTATCACATAATGCACGGGTCGCTGTACTTGCCCTGGATGTTCTCCATGCAGTATTAATAGCTAGGAACCTTTTTTTTTTTTCTGAAAAAAAGGACTGGATCTCTAAGTGTACCCACTTATCTCCACAGATTCAGGCTCGAAATGTATCCTTATAAATCCAGTAAGGATGTCTAACTATTAAGAAAAAACATAGTTTTAATAAAAGAAGAGGAAAGCACTCTTAATGGTAATTAAACTGAAATTAACTTAAAGTGCTCTCAAGCTTCATAGTACTAGAAGACTGTTTCTTCACCAGAATTGGAAAGAAATCTCCACGTGTATGAAGCTGCCAACCAGTCCTAAAATATGAACAGATAAAATTCTTCCCATCTTGTGGGAAACCTGACCTGCAAATATTTGAGACTGATTTGCCTGGAATCACAAAGATGATCTTCAGCAGCATCTGTGTTTAAACTGAGGTCAATATCCCAGACTAATTTTATTGCCTTCTCTGGGGTGCAGACATTAGCCACTGTTAAATAAAAATTATCTAGCTGTGAGGAGCTAACAATGCAAAGGAGCAGACAAAAACTGATGCGGAAGAGGTGTGAGGCTTCTCAACTGCCTTGAAAGGCTGCTGGTGTCAGTAACCTGTTCTCCGAACTCAGATGCATTATCTTCCTTTCTTTCCCTATCATTCTCTTTCAGTAGCATAGTTACAATAGGATTTCTTGATGTCTATCTCTTCTTATTTGCAAAGAAAACTTGCTGGGACTCATTTTTTTCTCAATAATTGGATGACATGCTATTTAGGCTGTGAGAGAGGAACTATGTTTGCATGTCCCTTGGACATCTCTCTTGGCCCATCCAGCAGGTGATGAGCCATAAGTCTCCGTTAGCTCCCTGCTCCTTAGCAGCCCAGGTGAGAGCTGGCTGAGAAGGCTGATCTTTTCTAGATGACAATAGGACTGGCTACATAAGCTAAACAATAAAGACAGTGTCATGGTTTTAGCTCCTTTCCAGCTGAGTTCTGCAAAAAACTTTCTTACTGTTTAATCAAAGAGATTAAGTTCCGCAGCTTCTAATGGAAACAAGTTTACCTCTGATAGAACCAAAAACACAGGCGCAAGGAAACCATGGTGCTTGAACTCATCTAGCTGACTTTTTTATATGAATTCGACATTGACCAGTGTTCCTCCTTGGAGAGAAGGGAAAGCTTTTATGCTTTACTCATAATGCATCGGTTTGCTAAACCTTCAATTTTTGTACCAGATTGCACAGATATAACAAGCAAAATAGTGAAATGTTCTCCTTAAAGAAATGACATGATAGCAATAGAGAAAAACTACTCCCAAGTTGTCCAATTGCTCTGCCTTCCTGGAGAGGATTATTTCTCTTTGTATGTTTTTCTGTATCTTAAAACCAGTCTAGTTTTAAATAAGCCAAAAAAATATTCTTGGGAATAAGCAAATAAAGATGTGCCTGGATCTGCAGCCCAGCACTAATAGCAAAAAGAATAAACACACACAGAAGAAACAAAAGGTAATTTAACTGTGCAAAAGAAATGACACTAGAAAACTTTGAAACTGGATGTTACTATGAGAGAAGGTTTGTTATGAATTTTCTCAAGTAGCTAGTAATCAGGAAATTCTAGCCAACATCTTAAGTGTTTTAGGAAAAAGGGCCATAGCCTGTCCACTTAGCAGTCATTCCACAGGTGTGTGAAACATCTTCATGCTCAAACTTACAGATGCTCACGCTTTCTATTACAGATCAGACACTGCTCTTTACGTGGCCTATATACTTGTTTGGCAGGAAAAGGCAAGGTACACAGCAAAAACTTTTTCAAAGCTGCTGGCATTATGTTCCCCTGCTCCCTGCCAAAGGAAGATATTCAAACCAGATCAGCCCTGAGACTGGCTTTACAGTAAATCCCCAGAAGCAAGAAGGTGATGGAGACATGAGGGAAAGGGAAAGGCAGTGAAACTGGCATTTCATGAGATTGCCCTGACAGCTGAGACATGAATTAAGCATCCTACATTTTTTTGTGGCTTTAACCTTAAGTGACTTTCACACAAGAAGTTTATGGCAGGACAGGAACTTGAAACGCTGGCCTTGGAGCCATGGGGTAGAGCAATGCCCATTGCCTGCCCAAACACGTTCCTGGTTTCAGTGTGCACTAACACAAATGCTCCCATGTCCTTGTCAGCTGAAATCAAATTCTTGACAGATCCTAAGTGGTACCAGGCACTGGGAGGAGGGAAGGGAGATGAGCCAGGGAAGGATTTTTTTTGAGCCTATTTATTTCTAGTTGTCAGTGAAACTGTTTTCCTCAGAATAGAGAAGATTGTCTGAAACCACATAAAAAGAGGATTACCATCAGAGCAAGGTCAGCAGAGACGTTATGAACAAATGCCACACAGTTTAGAAAGAACTGGCTATTTTTTTTAGAACGTTTTTCAAGTTTCAAGCATACAACTGAAGGTTGAAACTTCCCAGCTGATACATCTGTAAAACATCTGTCAGTGTAGCCTCGAGGAGTGACTTCTATTTCTTTAAAATTTCTTGGCAGTCCAGGAGTTTGAAGCTAATCCACCTAATGTGGCTGCAGCAGATAAATACTCTGGTAGGCAGTTTGCAGCTAAAGAACAACAGGAATGGCTGTTAGTGTCTGCAGGGACTTGATTTCTCTGCAAAAGTTTTGTTCCAGTGAATACTTTCAGACTCATGGCAGGTTTGATGACAAACAAGATGCTGTTTCAGAAGGGTGAGTAAGAGAGATCACATACAATGTGACTGTGTGTTACTCTGTCAAAAGATTAATTATAAAAATGAGAGGTGTTATTTAGTGAATGAGGGAAGGCATTTTTGTGACTTTTTAAATTTAATAGCCTTCCACTGCAGATGCTATTAAAGAAAGGCCATAACATATCAAAGGAAATACAATCCATAAATGTGTGACCGAAAAGTCAAAGATTAGTATCTAAGAAGTTGGAAATATGGATAAACAAGAAGTGAAGGCACATGTCACACTTACTGAGGAACTGAGGCAGGATGCACGCAAAGAAAGAATAAGACCTTTTCTATAATAATTCATTTTGCTTGTGCATCTACTTCATTTTCTCTGCTGACGCACTCTGATTCAGCTGCATGGCATGTGCCTGACACAATGTGGGACACTGGCTGGCGGAGTTAATTCTTAATTAGTTCTGCTGCCTGAATCTGCTGAAAACCTAACCTCTAGAGTAAAGCAGTTCACTGATGACAGCACTTTTTCTGGCACAGTTATTCCGAAGTGCATACAAAGGATAAAATTTTACTTTTCAGGTGCAGGACTTAATTCCCCACTAGATATCCTGCTTTGGCTGAGCGGTTTTCACTTGCTATAGTCCAGGTTCCATCGTCTTTTAAAGCTTTTCTCATCCATCCCTCATCTCTCTCGGCAGAGCTGATTTCCAATGTTCCTGACACAGCCCTCAACTAACTCACAGATGTGTTATTCATAACACCGCAGCCTGTGGAATGAATTATTTATCTGATAACCTTATGCTCAGTCTGGCAAACCCTTCCACTGGTGTGTGAGCGAACCCTACACATTTCAAGCCAAAGTACAAACAAGAAGAAAATGTCTTTATATATATATATATGTGTGTGTGTGTGTGTGTGTATATATATATATATAAAGGCAATCTGTGAACAAAACTGCAACAGCCCTAAAAGATTTAAACACTTGGGAGGTCTGTTCCCATAACTTCTTCACAACTGGAGAATCAGCAATCAGTTATCAAACAGCTTCTTGTGTTTTCGTGGCAAGTCTTTTTTCTGATTGTAATACAAATGAACAAGATCTGAATAATGAAAGGAGAATGAAGAGCTGTGATTAGATGTTTAACCCAAGTGTGTAGTTATCTTTGAGAGCTGAGAAAAGGGGAGAATATTTGTTCTTTTCATATAAAAGCTTCACTTCTCCCCACTATCTCAATGTCGGTCAGGGAGAGCCACAGATCCTGCTTCAGGTTCTTCTTTACGGTGCTAAAAAATGTGGCCTGATCTTTCCTCTTATTTAGACTAATCTGTCACTTTTTTCTGCTGTTGATATTGTCATCCTACCAAACCCCAGAAAAATCAGAAAAATTAATTAGTCAACCTGTACTAATTAGTTCCCTCCTGTTCTGAGACAAGTGTCATGATCTGTAACCAAAGCCGTTTCTCCTAAGCCAAGATATGCCAAGCAAATCTCAAATGGTATCTGTGATAGCTGACCATCTCTGGGGAATGACTGAACTGAGGTTAAATATGGGTCAAATTAAGATTACAGACTTCTTTCCTGTAAATATTTGCACCTCGTTCCCCCAGGTCCTGTGATGGGTAGACAGGAGAGCGACTGGGTTTCTGTTCTGTATCACTACGCTGTGCCAAACCATAATTATATTCTGGCACTCGGGTATCCAGAAATTCTGAGTCTTTTTAGCTGTTATTCATGATTGGCAAGTATGTTTGTTATATTTTAACCTGATAAACGTAATGCATTTACATTTGTCTAATTCCAAATTGAGGTTTAAAAAATTGCGAAAGTTCTTCTTGAAGTACAGAGGAAAAAAGATCCATCTGCTGTTTAAAATCAAAACTCCAAAGAGAACGTTTGCTTTGGAGCAGCAGAAAAATAATTAGAGGAAAAACAGAACTAGTTAAGAGGAAAAATATGGAACTAAACCCAAGGCATTGCAATTAAATAAAAAATAGATTAAATAAAAAGTATTTGTCTGAATTAGATCAAACAAAGGGAAGGCAAATACCATTAATAAAAGTAACAAAGGTAATTTTTGAGCTTAATTCAGCAAGCACAATCATTTTTCCCTGCAATTTCCATTTCTAAATAAAAAAACTTAGATCTTGAACGTATGTTCTAATATCTGCCTGTCTGTTCTCGCTTACCCATTACACATGCCTACAATGATTCGCTCAGATGAAGTTACATATACCTTTTGTCTTTGGATAAATAGTACTATAATTTAGCTACCATAAGACATAATGCAACTGCATCACTTTACACAAATAAAGTACAAGGAACAATAGGCAATGCTGGATAATAAATACAAGCAATTAGCAGGGAGCTTAAGTGTACTTTTTGCCATGGTAAAGACTCATTTTACTGGTAAATACTGAGGCTGGGTGGGATGCTATCATAATGTAATTATTTATTTTTTAAAAAATCTGTGTTTAAAAAGTAGGCAGATCAATAATTCTTACTACTGTTAACATCAATACATGGCTTTACCAGAAGACATTTTATTTTACAAAACAAAAGTGATTTATGAATTAAAGATGGAGTGGGACTACTCACAGTAACATTTGTATGACTAACCACAAGTTATTTACTTTGACAAAGAATGCTGTAATTATCAATGAGGTCATATTAAACAACACCATTAACTGATAACATGCTACAATGAACATGCGTCTTAGTCATTCAGAATTTGGACGAAGCTAAATTGCTTTTAGAGATGCCATGAATTTAATTTGCTGAAATACATTCATAGTCTGAACTATATTCTTGTATTTTCCTGCCACATCCCTAGATATGCATCTTATCAGGGCTAGAAAAATCACTGCATTTGCAGATCAACAGCATGTGCTTTTTATCCTGTAGTCTTTGCAGCCTGAGCGGTTCCTTCTCAAAAAGGTTTGAATTATTTTTCCATCTAGGTTTGACTACTCCACCTAACCTCTTTCTTCTCTTTCTTTAGTCCCTCACCTGGAAATAATGGGCCACAACAACCTATATAATATTATAACATCATGGTATGCATTAAAGTAACTACAGCACATATTTACATAGCCCCTGAGAATCCCCAGTGAGGGCTGACAGCCCATTGCACTATGCATTTACAAACACAAAGAAACCTGGAAACATCTGGACTTAATGAACTATACATCACATTTCCTGGTGCCTTTAGAGGAGATAAAAGCAAGCAGCATGCAGGCGTGCTACGTGTATTGGAATATGAGGTTTGTGGCAACAACAGGCTTGCCATGCACATATGTACAGTTTGCTTTTACATCTTGGCAGTGGAGACTGAGCAGCCTGATGTCAAAAGGATGGAAACAGAGATGACGATACAGTCAGAACGGTGCAGACCATTGCCGAACACCCTCCTGTCCAGCCGAATACCAGTTGTCATCTGTTCCTTGCTACTCTTGCCTCATCAACCCCTTCATTTTCCATCAAGTGGGAATCTCTTCCCACCCTTTGAGATGTCACCAAGTGCCATGTCCTCCCCCAGCCACCTTTTACAGAATGAAAGAAGCTACAAATGCATTCTGAAAAAAAACAAAACCTGCTTTTCCCTTGTAAGAAAAATACAGCTTCTGTTCCAAAAGTACTCTCTTTTTATTGTGGCTTAAATCATACACACACACAGACGCCTCTCATGACCTTAAGCTTTGGGTGACGCATTTCTGGAAACTCCAGTTTTTAGCTGCATGCCAGTATAGTTGGGGGAAAAAGGAAAGATTAAGCACTAATAAGATCTGGAGTTCCAGAGAGTGATGCATAAAGGCATAATTGTGATTGGCAAAACAGTTGCTGGGAAGTATTCCTGGCATGACAAGTGGCTCCTCTTGCCTGAGCACCCACCCAGAGCAGCTTTACACCAACTCTGGTCCCCTCCCAATAAGGAAAGCTCCAGTAGATCCAGAAATAGAGAAAAGAAGGATTGTTGAACAGATGCAAAAACATCAGGACAATCCATTATGTTGGCAGCACTTTAGAAGCCACTGGGTTAAACCAGGAATTAAACTTTCCCCCGGACTTCTAAAAATTAAGGATTCAAAGGAACAGCATGAAATCTCATATGTAAAATGTCAAGTGTATTCCTGGGTCTGACTTCACCTCCCTCAGCTGGTGCATGAAGAAGACAGAGCTATAACTACACCCAGGGAAAGGGATGCTCCTACCAGACTTGGCAGGCAGGAGGGCAGGATTCCTGGGGTCACACAGAAAGCAAGTGAGGAGCCCAACTTCATAATTCAGTCCTTGGGGCAGCTGGCCGAAAGTAGGGAGTCTGAGTAGTTTGACTATGGAGTTAAGCTCCTTAGAGCTGATGCTCAGGCAATACTGAATGTGTCATGCTGGACACAGGCAGGTTGGCATCAGAGGGGATATTGTTTAAACTGCAAATAAAAAGGTCAGGCTAGAGCTAGCAGGCTAAGGAAAAGAAGAAAAAAGAAAAAGTGAAACAGGACTTTTAGGAGCTGGATGGAAATTTTCTTGACAACAATTATCATTATAATACATTCTTATTCACTAGAATAATCAAAGAAAAAATGATACATCCATTTTCCACCATTGTCAGTAAAAAATACAAAGAAACTCTCAAGTGCATCAGCTGATAAATAAACAGGCTCTTGAAAAGCCGGGAGATAAAAGAAAAATGTTCAAGTCATCTGGGAGCCATGCTGGACTTTTGAAGAGATTAAGGAGGGCAAGATGGAGTCCATGGCAGATGCATTCAGAACACTCACTGGGCAAGTACATTACTGCTCTGCTGCACAGCCCAGACTGCACGTTGAATTTCCAGCTCTCACCTATCGAGCCTGGAAACCAGATGGCTCAAGCTTCCACACAAAGGAAACCTCCAAGACCCACAAATACTGCCTTTGCAAGTGCGTCTAGGAATTTAGGGTGCTGTAGGAAAGGCTCGTATATCAGTTTGAAAGCTCTTGTAAGAATAATATCTTTTCTGATAATAAAAATAAACTACATGATAGTAAGACACATTTTTATCTCTAGAAAATACTCTGAAATAATCTCCCTAGTTGCACCTTTTTCAAGGGTCATCACTAAAGTTTATGGCAATTAATGGTCAGGCTGCTGCAGCTCCCCTGTAACACTGCAGTGTATTGCAAAGAGCACACGATGACTTCTATTATGATGCTTCATTTTTACAACAGGAAAACATGGCAACCTGAGTGCATTAGCTGAAATATTTTAAAATTATTTTTGTCTTCCTCAGCAGTCTAAAAAGGAAAACAACAGTCAAAAGTATGCTGTTGCTTAGTGATTTTAGCTGCACGTTATGCATGCTTGCTGCAGAAAAGGCAGACAGAGCAAGGCCTCGTTATTTTTTGATGTAGATTGCTGAAAAAGTAACATCCTTATCCAGGATGTGGGTTCAAACAGCTCTTCAGCTTGAAGGAATTATTTTTGCCTATTCTATATTAAATAAATAGAATTCCAGACTTGTTATCACCTAGGGAAACATCCTTACTATCCAAGCTCATTGTGGATTAACGCACTTTTCAGCTTTCCCATTAAAAGCATATGTATATTGCCCTCTAAACATGCAAATTGTGCTGGATCTAGTTTTGAAATATCTAACTCTTCCCATCTACCCTGACACTTCCGTCCTCCTGAATTTCCATCTCAGGGCCTTCTTACCTGAAAGGCAGCACCATAGTATTTAACTGCATTTCTCATGGGTCCTGTCCCTATCAAATTCCCCAGGGTACCATTTTATTTGTCAGCTTCATACTCACAAAACAGAATCACAGAATCATTTTGGTTGGAAGAGAGCCTCAGGATCATTGAGTCCAACCATCACCTAACTCTAGCACTAAACCATGTCCCTAAGAACCTTGCTTAAACACCTTTTAAACACCTCCAGGGAGGGTGATTCCACCACTTCCCTGGGCAGCCTGTTCCAATGCCTGACAGCCCTCTCCATGAAGAATTTTTTCCTAATATCCAATCTAAACCTCTCCTGGTACAACTTGAGGCCATTTCCTCTCGTCCTATCACTTGCTACTTGGGAGAAGAGACCAACATCCTCCATGCTACAACCTCCTTTCAGGTAGTTGTAGAGAGCAATAATGTCTCCCCTCAGCCTCCTTTTCTCCAGGGTAAACAGCCCCAGTTCCCTCAGCTGCTCCTCATCAGACTTGTGCTCCAAACCCTTCACCAGCTTCATCACCCTCCTTTGCACTCTCTCTAGCACCTCAATGTCCTTTTTCTGATGAGGGGCCCAAAACTGAACACAGGATTCAAGGTGGGGCCTCACCAGTGCAGAGTACAGTGGCACAATCACTTCTCTAGTCCTGCCGGCCACATTATTCCTGATACAAGCCAGGATGCTGTTGGCCTTTTTGGCCACCTGAACACTGCTGGCTCATATTCAGCTGGCTGTCAATCAACGTCCCCAGACCCTTTTCCGCCAGCCAGATTTCCAGCCACTCTTTCCCAAGCCTGTAGCACTGTCTGGGGTTAACACCAAAGTAACACCAAAACACCAGGTAACACCAGAACAGAAATATACATGCAGCAAAACCAGGTCACTCCTTTTACTTCCCCGATTTCAGGGCTAGTGTCCTGGGACTAGTACCCAGGCAAATTTCACCTTGGCTAGCTCAAAATCCCCGATGAGCTCTTCCCTATGAGATCTTGGGCAAATCATCACATTCCTCTGTACCTCTGATTTGACATCTGCAAAGCCAGGATGACACTGACTTCCACAGTGAAAACTCTCCGTATCTGCTTCTGAAAAGTATCATAGGAGAGTCATATTTTATCATTGTTGTTGTCGTCATTATTGTTATTATTCTTACGCAGTCCCATGGTCTCTATGAGCTCCTCACACATAAACATGTGTTCATAGAGCATGAATGACTGGCACGTCAGTTAAATTTATTCTGTCTCATAATACCTATGACTCTTTCCCTTCTGTAGCGTCATATACTCAATCGTGATTCGAACCATCTGGATGAAGAGTAAAGCTCAGGCTGTCATCATATCCAGCTGCCCTGGTGAGTGTCAGCACACATATCTCCAGTCTCATTATTCGAATCTGGCAGGTCCCCCAAATCCAGGAGTGGCTGGACACGCATTATTCCGCTGGGCTTCCATCACTGTGGTGGAAATGGGGTTTCTTTAATTGTTCATTCATAACTCTTTTTTATGTTATTTACCTTCTTTCCTGTGACACTAAGTCGCCTTTAGAGAAAGGATAGAAAACATCTGTGAGAAAATAATTTTAAAGTAAAAAATCCTTGTTCTAGAAATTAGAATCCCTATTCCTAGAATTTTGCCCATTTCTGGAATAATTTTTTCTAGCATATACTTTGATAACACTTCTGCTGTGCTTTCACATGCCCTTGCACATCTGGATTTCGGTCAAGCTCAGAAATTCCTGGCTACAGAAATCCATAAAATGAGCTAAGATTTCCACCATAATATTTCCACCATAAATATTTTTGGACTGTTCTGAGCTACTTCAGCAAAGAGCACAAATCGTTTCAGTATCTTCACTTGTCAGCTGCCTTTGCTATTAGTTATGAAGAAAAGTATGTTCATTTATGCTAATATGTTTTACAACACAACTCTAAGAGCACACAACCAGCTAGTGCAGCCAAGTGTTGAGTGGAAACACATCAAACCACGGGGACCAGGTTACTGCTGCTTGCCTGAAGGAAGATCATGGATCATGTCTGGCAGAGAAGGAAGTGCCCTAATGTGATGTTGCACATATTTAGATATCCTTATGTCATAATCTGACATCTGTCAACTATAATCCAAGATTTATTCCTTTGAAAAGCTTGAGCAGGACTGATTTCTAATGATCCTGCCTTCAAGACATGGTAAATATTAACTAGTCTTGAAAAAAATATCATTCTCTTCATTCAGGAGGTATATTCTGCTCTATAAGTCACCAAGTGATTTCCAGTAGTCTATATATGGACTAATTTCAAGCTTCTACACGGGATGTTTCACTGATAACAAGACCACATTAACTTTATTTGTATTTTTTTCTTTACGAATGACACAGCCTCAATATTCTGTTTTTATAAGAGGTGCAAGAAGTTGTGTACACAGTTATTTCCAATTACATTAATCAAAATTCCAGTCCTGACTTTGGACTACAAGAGTTTAAAGATGTTTTCATGAAAAATGACCTTTTTGTCTATTCACTATGGCGAACCTAATTATTCTGACCCAGTAACATGAACAGCAAATTGACACCAATAATGAAATCAGGCATATTATTCCAGTCATGTTGGAACTGTTATTCAAATATGGAACTTGATCCTCAGAGACATTAGTGTGGCTTCAGAGGAAATGAGATCAACCAGCATTGGTGTGAGACTGAATAGAATTTGCTTCTCAATTCAAACCACACTTCATTTCTGAAAAGCTAGTATAACAGCATTTTGTATCTCATTACTGAGTCAACATGGAAAGTAAAATGCATGACTGATTACCCAAAGCATCAAAAAGAGTAAGAGGTTAAGGGAATGGAGTATGTAGATTTTTAAAATCCTCCTGACTGAAATGCAGTTAAAAGTGAAAAGGTAGTCTGTTTCGCCAGGTTGTATTTTCTCTTTTCTTAAACGTAGCTGCCAGTTCCTTTCAGAAAATGACTCCTATAACATCACGCTGGTCGCATTTTTGTAGCTGTCTTGGCACATGTTTTTATTAAACTGACTCAGGTGGGCACATAGGCAGTGATTTTCTGGACTAAGTGTCAAGGATCAGGAATACCCAGCTGCCACAAAGCTTCAGAAAGATCTCTTCTGCTTACATTTCACCTTTTGATTTTGGAGGGCTCAGGTTTTAGGTGTCCAACTTGAACAGGTTTGCAAGCGTCCAGATTTCAGGGACTACAGAGCCCCTGCCTGGCCTTAGGGAAGGATGGGCTACGTATCACTGTCCTGCCTGCAGAGAGATGTGCTGACACATCCATGCAGTATCCTTCCTCTTTCAGAAGCTGAACTGTTCTCTCCACAGGTGGCAAAACCTCTGCTGGCTACACCAGTCGTGGGTTCATATCCAGGGCAAAAGTGAAAGCAATTAAGTACAGCATTGTAATTATCCTTGGTAAGTAAGAAGCCTCACAGCTGGTAGCTGGGGAGGATGCTTATGTTGAGAATCTGGTCTTCCTCAGCTTCCTCTGTTATTAGCAAATAAAGCACAGTAGATGGCTCAGAGAAGGAGCTTTACTTAGATCCCCTTACTTGCCTTCTGACCTTGTCGTCCCCTGTCCTCTGACTCATAGGCTCCTATTTTAAGTATCTGACATGTGCCTCAGATGAAATGATATGCACAGGCCCTCACATATGTAAAGAGGGATGTTGCCTAAAAGGAACAATGGAAGAGGTCATCTCCTTCCCATCTGGGCTGCCAAAACACTTGGCAACTGAGTTGTCTTTTAGGCTTAGAGACTACGTATGGCACGTTAGCTGCTGGGGTGGTACAAGGGAGAAGAAGGAGAGGTGAGGGATGCAGAGCAACTGAGTTTGATGTCAGAAGTGCATTGTCTGCTGAGGTGGGAAGAATGAGCTCTCCTTTCCCAATTAAGCAGCAGATGACTCAGTGCAGGTGTCCTACATGTCCTGGGTCAATGACATTATCCTGAAGGAATTAGAAGGCTGAAATTTTATCTCAGTAAATAAAGGCAGCATCACACAGGGCTTGTGATTAGCTGCCAGAGACCGGCAGGAAGGCAACTGAAGCTATTTACTCCCAAGTGCTGACAGCCATCCCCCTACCACTGAAAAAGAAATCCCTTATCTTTCCAACACTACAAAAAATTCAGAGTGGATGATATTGTGATAATAGCTACTACTGATGTGCTTAGCTTACTGTTTAGCAGTAGTATCTGCAGACATGAGAGAGGCTGGTGTGATTCATGCATTTCAAAAGTTCAAGAACAGTTTCTCTGTGTCTGAACTTTTCTGTGTGGCAATCAGAGAAAGCTTTTGTCAGAAACAACTGCTATCACAACACCCTCAGATGTCAAGAGCTCACCTGGATGCTCAGTATTTCAAAGGACCTTGATAATACTAGGCATCCAGCACCTCTTGACACGCAGATGAAGGCATCTAACATTCATGGATTTCTTGAAAGCCACTTTAAGTTCTGCATAGTTGGTGCTATTATCTATATACTGACAATGCATATTGCTATTTTGCTGGTATCTGTGCATAGACACTGATGATTTGGTTGCTCTAGAAAACAAGAGGGGATTTTACCTCCTCCTTGCACATTCAGTGAGTGCTCAGCTAACTGCCAACTAAGAAATACTGATTATTGTAACAAGAAAACAAGCCTGGGGTCACTCTACTCTCTCATTAAACTCAGGGAGAGATCGTGTGTCTGATTTCACAGGCACCTGTATATACCCAAGGGTTAGTCAAGTGAACTGCCTATTCCAGTGTTCCAATGTAAATCTTTAATCAGAAGCCTTTGTGAAAGGAGATGACATAAAAATTTGTGATGGACAGATTCATTCCCTATGTCTGCAAATAAAGGTAAACCTGTGGCCTTTTTATTTCTACCACCTCTGAAAAAAAACAGGGGCTATGAACAATGCAGTCTTCCCTTCCCTAAATTCACCTCTCAAATTACAACAGAGGAATTAGAGATTCCTCCTGCATACTCCATATACACAGCACCTCCAAACAGCATGCCAAATGACATGTTGGCCTGCTATAATGTGGTGTGAAAGGGTGTTATTCCTTGCTCCTGGATGTCTATGAGCCTTTTTTAAATAGGTGGCTGTGACAGGCAGCGCTGTCATGGAGTGGCACTTTGGTGATGCGTACATTTAGATTGGCTGCTCACTCAGGGGACCGTTAAAAGAGCACTTCACTATAACATACGATGCTTTAACTGGCTACCTATTTACCCTTTATGTGTTGTGCAGTGTTCAAAAGTGCCTCAATATGTCTAGAGGGAGCACTCTAAACACTTAGAGAAGTGTGCATAATATATTTTATGGGCATTAAAATAAAAATAAAGACAAATAAAAGCACAATCTAATAACTAGTCTCTTAAATAAGACCCTGAATAGGGAGAGATATTGTTTTGCATGAACAAATATTTATGTATTATGACAGTCTCTCTATGCATGTGTGATTATCTCCCTAAATTGCTAAACTACCTAATGTCAAGCTCTCCCTCTCTCTCTCTTCCAGCATTTGTTCTCTGTTGGAGCCCCTACTTTCTTTTTGATATCCTGGACAATTTCAACATACTCCCTGAGACCAAAGAGCGTTTCTATGCATCTGTGATCATTCAGAACCTGCCAGCCTTGAACAGTGCCATCAACCCGCTCATCTACTGCCTCTTCAGCAACCGCCTCTGCCCCCCTTTCGAGTATCACTCCTTTACTGTCACTCTCACTAGCCCCTAAGAAGGGAGGGAACACCACATAAACACAGCCCCTGTTTTCACCTGTTCTAATTCTGACCATTCCTTATTTTCTTTAGGGAAAGAAGAACACGAAGGTTGGGAGGAACGTTTCGGGAGAGGAGTGATGGAGGGCTGGAGATGCAGGTCCTTTCCAAACCAGAGTACATCTAGCATGGGCAATGTCCTCCAAAGCCATGCTGGGACATGTGCCAAGGAAATCAGAGGTTCCCCACAAACCTCAAACACCATGAGCAGATGGACACCAACTGGAAAGAGCCTGTACCTCTCTGCTGTTGAGCAGCACACATATTTTGGATTGGCACTGAAGCTTCAGCAATCGCACACTGATGGGGTCAAACTCAGTCCAAGAGGTTTGCATGCCACTGTTGTGAGGGCTCTTCTTGGCCCTCTGTTTTCAAGCAAGCTGTAACATAAATGTATTCCAAATGGAAAAAAAAAAAAAAAACATGCAAGTGGAATGTGGTCAGAGTCTTCTCTCTGTTTTTCAGGAGTCACTAAAAGCCATGTACTCTACCGTATGGTTCACATAATTGATGAAGAGTATTTAAAAGTAATTACAGAGCAGGGACCCTACTTAAAATGAAAACACTGGCACCTTTCCAACAAGAACATGCCATTGTCACGCTATGTAATTATATCTGATTTTTGTACACAGCCACCTATGAAGTGATACCCAGAAAAGAGGGGACTGAAAGGCTGGGTTACTGCCTCCCACCTCTCCTGGCCCATCTCCTCAGCTCACACAAGTCCTCCCAGCTGCACCTTCCCTGCAGTTTATCATCCCTTCCCATGCACTTTTTTCCCTGCTCTCCTATCTTGATATGTTGGTGGCTCCCGAGGTTCCCTGCAGGTCTGCCATGTGACAGATCCGGAGAGTCATTTATCTCTGGGATACTGTATTAACAAAGCATCTGCCAAGCCCTTTTCAGCCCCCACAGCGCATCAGGTGTGCTGATCCTCACGTACTTCTGTGGCAAAGGCCCTGAGCAGCCTTTTGGGAATTCTGCACTAGCTCCACCTACGGGGATGTGCCATCCAGGGCGCTTCGTCAGCACAGATCAATCTCACCACCATGCAGGAGCATTTCCCTGGTTTGTGCACTACATAAATCATCCATGTTGCTTAAATCACGCAGAGAACTGTACACATCTTTAGACAACCTCAGAGCTGACAAAAGACCCAAGCAAAACCATAAAACACAAATTGCATTTAGAAAAAAAAGAATCATAGAATGATTAGGGTTGGAAGGGACCTTCCAATGTCACCTAGTCCAATCCCCTGCAATGGGCAGGGACATTTTCAACTAGATCAGGTTGCTCAGAGCCCTATCCAGTCTAGTCTTGAATATTTCCAGGGATGGGCCATCTACCACCTCTCAGGGCAACCTGTTCCAGTGTTTTACCACCCTCACTGTAAAAATTTTCTTCCTCCTGTGTAACCTGAATCTCCTCTCCGTTAGTTTAAAACCATTATCACGTGTGCTATTGCAACAGCCCCTGCTAAAAAGTCTGTCCCCATCTTTCATATAGGTCCTGTCTGTTGATGGTCCAGTCTTGTAAGCTCATTGTAGGGTCCACAGAACATTGGCTGTCGGGCAGAGATGCACAGTGCCCCAAGCAGTTGGGCATCCCCTTCCCCATCCCCCTCCCAACATACTGTTCTCAAGTTTAAGGAGAAACCTTCTCATGCAACTTTAGCAGGTGGGTGGATGATATTGACTTAAATGTTCAATTTACTGCAAGGTAGCTTAAAGTGTTTGTGTGATAATACCCTGTAATCAGCTGTATGCCAAGTGTGTTTGTTTTCTCTGGGTAAAAATAATGCATTCTTTAAGTGGAGTCAGTTTAAACAGGGGTTTTTTATTATTATGATCCTTTGCAATGAGTTTGTTCCCTGCAAAACAGGAACTGAATAAAATTTATTTATAATTACCTATATTACAAAAAAATTTTTTCCTAAGTAGGAGATACATAAAATCTTGGGACTTTATGTTCTCAGGAAAATAGATAAGGTTTCTCTTTTTATTATGATGAAGTTCTGTTATGGCTGAATTTTGCTAACAGCTTAATTAAAACCATGAATCTACACCAGCCTATACAGCAGCTACCTTGGATAGATTGTATATAACTAGACAACACTTTTCCTTCGGGACATGTTATAGAATTCCAGAAAGTGGACTGCTCAGTTTAAGCCTCATGGTGATATAGATTTTATTTTTTTTTACTTTTTCATTTGGTATATATACACTGGCTACCTACTTTTGAACAACTAATGGAGTTCATAGACTTAATACCTGGAAATCAGATAACATTTCTGAGCAGTACTTTGATTTGCAAATTTAACATGCCTCGATCCCTCCATAATTTACATATCATTCACTGAGGTCACCACATGAATTATACCATCTAAATTAAATATATGCATGAGTAAATGTAAGACTCTGGCCCTAAATGAAGCCATTACCCATTTATTTTCAAAGAAACAGCTCTTTTGTTTCATTCGTTATTGTATAATATTATGTACCATTTACGTGTTGTTCCTATCCATTTTCCTCTGGACACAACTGTAATGCCCTTACTCATATGAGGATCTTTCAGTTTAAATGGTATCACACTACCTTTGTCTGCATAGCTTCTAAACATTTAATACAGAAATAATTTATCTCATTTTCTATCCTGCTTTCTTACTGTGCAAGAGATGGCATTTCATTACTTTTTTATATTCTCCAATACTTTTTTGGTTAAGAAACTGAGAAAAAGTTGTTTTTCCATTAGTCTGGAAAACACTTGCGTGGCTTTCCTTAGTCTCTTGGCAAGGTGATCTAGGGAATTTCATCTGACTCCAGTAGGTTTCTGACTCTTATTCCATGTCTGCAATTTGCTCTACATGTGTTGACTCTTCAGTTGCTTAACCGCGAGAGATGTTATGAAAGACCTCAGGCCTATGAGGAGAGGTAGCAAAAGCCAATGCCAAGGCCTAAATGATCAGAGAGAGTTTGAAGACAAGAAGAAGAGAGCACCCAGCATTTTTTTTCCACGACAGCTTTAATGCTTCAAGATACATCTCCGAGATCCTTCTGACATTTCCACAGCAACAAGAAATACTTGTGTGTGTGACTGTTAGGACATAAAATCCTGTATGATGATAAAGTCCTGTATGATTATAGATTCCCAGGAAGAATGAAAAATCAGATACTCATCCCTCAGAGAAGTCACATCAAAGAGCATTGAACTAGAACACTTTTCAAACTAATACATTAATTCAAGAGAACGGAAAATGTGTGCTTTCTGTGACAGGTTCAAATAAAACCTGAATGAGAAAGCTATTTAACTTTCCCATGGACATTTTGGATGTAATTTAAAGTTCACTTCTCTTAGTGTAGATTTCCATCTGTTGCTGAAAGTTTAAAGCAATATTTTGTCTTTCATCTTGGTCTTGCTTTTGAAATGTGCGTCTCCTTTTTTATTTTTACTTTGAAAAAACTAATGCAAGAGAGCAAAATTTAACATCAAAATCACTGCATAAGTATTCTCTAATAATGGAGTGCAATATTCCACATTGTAACCATGGAAGAATAGCAAAGTAAAAGCCTATCTAGAAGCATTTTGCATCCTCCTGCATGCTGCTGACCAAGCACTTATAAGGTACAGACATTATCATTAAAAAAAAAAAAAAAAGAAAGCCACTGCCTGGGTATTTGTAGGTTTGGGAGTTTTTTTGAAATATATATTTTAATGGAAAAATAATTACATCTTTTGGTATGATACAGGATGATTTGTCTTCCACAAAACAAAAAAATCCCAAAATTGACTCATCTCTAAGACTTGCAAGGCATGAATGAATGAAGGTCCATATTCTATAAGTTACCTAGATATTTAAATATGAATGGTTTTAGTGGGAATCAGGCACATAAATGTCATTACAGAAGTGGACTTTCACAATATGTTTTTAGAATACCAGCTGTTGCAGATATGAAACTCTTGCTGATAGCAGCCTCTAAGAGGACACATGGACAACAGAAGTAAAGGCGAGTCCAGTAATTATTTTAGTTCAACCCCTGGTATATGAATACCAGAAAGCTTTGTGTCTATTAGGATTTTAAATTTTCTTGGCACTACAAGGTGCTGGAGATGGTGAAAATCCTCTCTCAAACCACAGACCACTACTCAAAACATAGGAACAAATGCCACACCACCACACACACACACACACACACACACGCAAAACAACAACAACAAAAACCCCAAACATTTTCCAAATGACTTTGGCAGAGAATTTCTCAAGAGCTGAGCACTTTGGGTTAACACTGACCTGAGATAACGAAGAATAGTCTCTTGGTATCCTCTCTACAAGGAATACACTTGCTGGCAAGATGCCTTGGGTTACATGTCTCTTCAGAAAGCCCTACCTCACTGCTTGTGCAGATTTGTTTCAGACAAGAACCCAGAAGGCATCATGCTACCTGCCACTTCACCTTACCCTTCACAAGGACTGCATGTACTCTTCAGAAATACTTGATGAAAATGGAACTACAAAAGAAAGAAACAGTAGAAAGAACAGCAAAAATGTATATACATGCCGTGGGCACAAGTGGTTTTTGGTTTTGTTTTTGTTTTTCAAGAGAAGAATCATTCCACAGACAAAAATAAACAAGTGCACAAGCTACCCATCTATACCTTCCAATCCAGAGACTGGTGCTTACAAGAGCTGAGATTTTAGTTTATTTATCAGCCTTGGGAAACATGATTGATTTGGAAAGTAAATGCAATTTTTAGTGTAAGGTAAAATATGCTTCATTTTCTTCAGCAAACTGTAATTTATTTTACACAGCGTTCAATTTAAATAAGCATTATAGCTGAATGGTTCATCAGATAATCTTTTGTCATGTTTGATAGCATCTTATTCTTAGTACGCATAAAATATGGAAGTAGAGGGTTAGGCATACAAACACAGGCATGAATTTACAAATAGACATCACTGATTCCTCAGACTGAGTTGGTTATAGTGGTACATAATTAGAAGCTTAGCTGTTAATTCAGACTCAAGCAAGGCAAATGAAAATGAGCTAAAATTCAGCAGCTTTAATAAATTCAATAAAAATGAACAGTCTGAGGCATGACATGGAAAGATTTTTCTGATTTTCCTGGTTTTCAGGAGCTGGGTAAGCAGAAATGTGGTGAAATGTACCATGCTGTGTGCTAATAATTACATCATTTACCAGAAATGCTGTTACAAATTGGTAGTTCATCAGCTGGAAATATCTGAAGAGAAGAAAGCCTTGAGTGTGTTCATCAGCCAGATGATGCCTGGATATTGACAACAATGTGGCTGATGGGATCAGGTGGCTCATACAATCCCAACATACATTAGGTGAAACATTTGTCAGAAGAGCTAAGGTGCTAGTGCTGGTATCACTGTTGCCCTCTGTGGAGACCACTCTATGCAAAACAAGAAAAAGAAAGGGTGTGGGAAAGAACAACCTGAGATTTTGGCTTGTTGGAGCTGGTAAAATGGAAAGCTGAAACTGGGTATTTCTGCTGCCTGGTAATACAAGGATGTCAACAGGGAAAGGAAGGAGAAGAGAGAACTACTTAAAATACATGATAAAACTGCAACAAACCCTGGCCCCTGGAATAAGCTCACCAGGAATAAATTTGAATAAATTCAGCAGACACAATGATCAGGCTACCCAGATCTTATTGCATGGGTCAGGAACAAGCTTTTTATGAATAACAGAGTCCTCCTAGTTTGTGCTATGGCTGTTTATCAAGATCCAAATGCAAGGCAAGGTAAGACTTTGTCTGCAAGAATTTCAAGGGGACCAGGGGTGGTTTCCTCTCGTTTTGAATTGTGCCTTTGCAATCATGCAGCAAGGAGATCTGATATGAAGAATATGAGTGGGGATCATTTATTTGGAGATATAATTTCTTCTTTAATCAAGGTGGCGGAGCTGGAAAAGCAAATGAACTTTCAGGCACGAACACGCCCTCCCCATCCAGACACATTCAAGGCCAGGCTGGATGGGGCTCTGAGCAACCTGATCTAGTTGAAGATGTCACTGCTCATTGCAGGGGGGTTGGACTAGATGACCTTTGAAGGTCCCTTCCAACCGAAACTATTGATTCTATGATCCCTGCCTTACCAGCTTGCATCACAGGTTTCAGAAAAGTGCAAAGCAGCAGCTGGCCTTTTTTCTTGTGCTCAGGGTGAGACCAAAACTGGTGAGGGCAGAGATATACAAGAATTACTCTTTGAAGTATAATCATCTCTCTTCTTTGCCCAAGAGGCACTGTGGCTCACACTCTTCGGTCTCACACGACACCTCATGTTGGAGCAGCAGCCCAGAGCCACGCTGGCGGCTTGCAGACAACCCGGATCTATTCACATGGCAACTGGGTTGTCACTTGACTACCTTCATGCATGTTCATGGTTTTACAAAGAAGCGATTAAGAGCCTGTAATCTGGCATAGCTTTATGCATAGCGTGACTGGAAAAATGCACCTCCTGGGCAGTACAGGCTAATGCCAAAGGGAAAAAGTCTTGTAGCAGTAAATTAATAAAGTGTCCTTGACTTAAAGGATTTGGGTCACTTAAATGCGCTACACAGAAAATTAAAGAGAAGTCAGACTCCCTTGATCATGCTAAAAGCTAAAAGGTACTTTATGAAGCTACCATAGAGTGAGAAAAGTGTTTTAAGTGATCAAGTAGGAAAATATCAATAAATTCCATTTGGAGCCCATTGCTTAATCTCCTCATTTGGGGAGGCAGGATTATTTTAAGAGAGTCTTTAAAAACCTAGACAGGGGGATTACTGATTTACACAGACATCAGGTAGGTGGAAGAACTGTGCTAAGTCTTGATATGGTGCCAAAATAACAGTTTAAAGGTGACTCTGATTTGTGCTGTTTGTAAGATGCCATGGCTGCAGGATAATTCACAGAGGAAAGTCAAATGCAGTTATTCATTCAGGAATACTTGGCAATTCCCTGAACATCCCCCAGAGAATGGGCTGTTAATGTGGTTGTTCCCATGGGATAGAGCATAGCATCATTTGGGAATATTTATTGCCAAATAAATTCCTGCAGGAAATTATTGTTTTTTGAGAAAACTTTGATTTTGAAGAATTTTGCATGCAGAGAACATTTTCTGGATCAAACAGAAGAGAGATGCACCTCAGCACAACCATGGCCACAGCCATGGGGTTAGGAAATGTGCTTAAGCAAGGCCTATCAAGATCTGAAAAACTCAGGGCTATACAGTCAGGTACTATTTAGTATTTACTATTCGCTCGTTTGAATGAGAATAGCTCCAGCAAGAGAGGTAAGGAGAGGCTTCCTGGTGACATCTCCTACATGGTGCCCACCACCTGTGGTGGTGAACCCCTTGGACTCATCTCACAACTTCCTGTTCAAGGAGGAAGACTCCCTCAGAGGAATACCCTGCAGATGCCTCTGCTTTTGTACACCTCTGCAGCTGCTCCCCTTCTTTCTCAGTCTGTCTTCTCTCCCACAGTGAGATTTTCATTATTTGGGACTTCTTATTAAATCTGGAAAAAGCTCTGCATTCTTAAGAAAAGAAAAGTATTTTTCAAGAGCATTGCTTGGTCAGCAGGAATTATTGCAACATATCATGCAACACAACTACATTAAATGCCCTTTTCAAATCCTGAAGTTGTGGGTCAGATACCTAATTAAATATGTACAGAGGCACTCTGTTGGCGTGGCTCACAGAGGGGCTCAGTACGACAACACAACGGGACTGCTGGGACCTCAGCATTACACAGCTGAACATGTTTAACATTCTACACCATATTCTCCATACATGTATCTCAGCTTGTATCAGGGCTTTATCACCTTCCGTTTATCACTAAAAAAACATCATACGGTGTTTTTTAGAACCCGCCTACATTCATGTATCAAGGATGAGCCATTCTGAACCATGATCAATCGACAGAAAACAGGCATAATTATAATTCTATAATTATGCGAATAATTGCAAAAGATTAGTAGTCTACCCAGCTGGAGTCTTTGCAAGAGCCTGAAGGCAATCAAGCTGCTATATTTTGAAAGTATCTAATCAATTTAATTTTCTTAGATACGGCAGCATGAACATTGTTCGCATTGTCAGAGGTCTATTGGGTGATGAATCAACGTAAGTGATAGATCAACCCAACCCTATCACAAGTCAGGAAAATTCTTCTTTCTGGTGTCAGTAGGAGTTGATCAGGCTCTTTTCAAGGAGAACACAAGACCTGTTTAACACATTTACATTTACTATTTTGGGCAGGACTGAATTGATTTAACTACCACCCCAAATCAGACTGACATTTAAAAAACAGTTGCAGAGACTTTTTCATGTTGGCCAAGCAAAACGCTAAGAGAAAATAGTGCACATTGACACAGAGTTATCTAAGAAAAACCTAAGAAATAGAATGGGAGGAGTCACTTCAAAGGTGACAGAGGAGGAAAATACAACACAAGCTTCCTAGAAGCACAGGTCATTCCTATTTCTTGAAAGACTGCCCTGATATCCAGCTGAACTTCAGTGGATTCAAATTATACCACAGACAGGAAAATCATAGAATGCCAACAGTCTTGAAACAAAGTGTATTTGATGAGACTGTGGGGCACAAATTTCTCCAAGAACATTGCGCAAACCTCAAACATCTTGATATTTTTATGGGCTCAGCAGTGGTATAGTGCAACTCCTGGATCACTGAGGATGCTCAGAGTCACATCCATGGCAATCTAAGGGATAATGTAAGCCTCTTCCATAAGCCTCTCCCTATTCAAGATCAGAACTGTGCCAAATTTCACTCCTTCCCACACAAAACTGGGATTAAGCAGCACAAAATCCATGGGACCTGTTTCAAACATCCCAATAGACAAAAAATCTTAAACCAAACAAAATTTGCTACCCTGCCTTCAGCTTGTGGCGATAAAGTCATAGACTTTCAAAGTGGGTCTGGAGTATTTCACAAGTGCTGGGGTTTTCATTAAGAGTTTGGGAGTCACTGTCATCTTCTCTTCACACCCTGGGGAAACTCTGGTTACTGTGGGGTAACAGGTAACACATCCTGGTAGCCGCAGCCTGAACCTCAGCCTGGAGAGAGAAGGAATCAGGTGGAAAGAAGTCCAGAAAAGATTTACTCATGGTCAAAAGCCACATCCAAGCCCATCCATATAGCACTGTAGTGCATGTGTGGGATTACAGTCGAGAAGTCAGTGGCCACAGTACTCCGACAATTTTACTTCGTATTCAGAGCTGGTTTGGATACCTCTGCATGCTGCTGTGCCCAGCTGCATCCTTGGACACCTCCTCTGCCACCCTTATGTCTAGTCCACAGTCACACCAAGTCTGACATCTTTTTAATAAAGTAAAAGCTTTTGGAAAAAAAGACTCAGCATACATGCTTGCTTTTTCTTTTTTTTTAGCGACACAAGCAAAAGGTGAGCTTCAGAGTAAAAATGTTTCCACAGCCAAGATATCCTTTTTTTAAGATTCATGATATAGCAATCTGATTTTAATATTTCTATAGTGTATAAAAGCCACCCACCACTCCATTTCTGCTTCATAAAGCTAATATGACTCAGATAATTAACTCAAGGGCAAATGATTGTCAAGCTACAGGACACTCAGCAGTGGATTCATTAAACCCTTTAAACATATAACCATTGCTCTATTGACTGACAATCTTTATGTGATTAACTGAATTCAGTTCATGATCTTTTCAATCAATCAGTCACCAGCACAAAAGGTATGACTGCAGTTTCTCAGTCCTTCTTCCCTTTCTTCTGAATTACTGCATTAGCCTCCTCTGAAGTTTGAATCACAAGGAATTGTGAAGCTTCTGCTGCTGTCTATTAAAGTGATTTATAGTTCCTTCTATTTCAGGTGGCATACCTGCAAGCAGAGACAGAAGTGACACTTTTTCTCTAAAGTTGCTTTTAAGTTCTTTAAAGCATTGCTGAAAAGAAAGGTGAGGGGAGGGAAGACTTTTCTAGTAGAGAGTAACTCTCAGGAAAGTTTGTTTACTGCAACCCACAGCTAAAATCAGAACACCAGCACGACATTTTGGCATATCAAACCCCTGCATTTAGGGCTTTCTCCTACCACCCCATTGCAGCACCATAAAACCCTTATGGAGCATCAGAAATCCTCCCGTTGCCATGTTGCAGAATGTTGGAAACCTGGAGCACACAACAGCCTACTGATGGCATAGATTCTCTTTCCATTTAATCCTCCAGCCCCACTTGCTATGCAGACAAGGGACAGGAGGAAACATGGGGATTAGCGAGGGACTGGCAGGGCTGACATTAAGTGCCCTCTGCCAGCACAGTGCAGGCAAAGAAGTCATCTCTTCCTACCAAAGGTCCTTTGGGGCTCTGGCAATCGCTTTGCTACCAAGCATTATGCAGTCTGACCAAAAAGAGTGTAGAGAAATATCGTATTGATCTGATTCAGTATGCTTATCACTGATTTGGAAATATAAAGGAAATCACTTCTGCTAAGCTATGCAGATGTCAAACAGATAAACACAGATGAGGGTTCAGTGTTTGCAAAAGCAGGACAAGGACATTCAGTAAATTAGTCTTATACAAAAGGCGTGTTAGTACAGTCAAACACTGAGCTATGCATCAAGGGGAAAAAAATGGCCCCTCTATCTAGAGAAAGTGGTCCTCTGGCTGGAAAACATGAGACTAGAAAGGAGCTAGAGAGAATAATAATGGATGAACAACACAGCATTGAGCTCCCAGTGTGATTAGGGGATCAAAAGAGATTGGGGAAAAGAAAGAAGGGATGGTTTGACACCCTTCCACACACAATGGGATGGACAGATGTGGAAATCACATCTTTTCAAAAATCTTTCACAAAACTGGGCTAGGCTGCCAGAGAAGAGCCATATACCAATCTGAGGATGGAAGGAAATCTCCTACAGTAAGAAATGTCAGGATCAATCTCTTTTACTTAGAACAAGATTAGCAATAACAGCACCTAAGAACTTTCACAGGGAGAAAAAGCATAGAGCCAAAAAAATTAAGTTTAGTGGAGCAAGGCATTGCACATCAGCAGTATAAAGCTGAAGTCTACAAATCAAGTCAGACATTAGGATCACATTTTAACACTGAAAATTTTTAACTCGGGGAGGGAATTACCATGAGGAATACTGGATTCTTCATCTTTGATGTCTCCTAATAAAAGCTGAGAAGTTTCTAATCTGTAAACCCAATTCAACAATCCTTCCATAGTTTAAAATATTTGAAAAGTAAAGTTATATTCTGCATATTTTTACACCTTTTCTTCTAGCAATAGTTAACTGTACTGGGCAATGTAAGAACCAAAGGTAAAATGATTGGCCAGCTTCCAACCTGACTTTTGCATCCTTGGTTGTGGATAGAAACAAACTCAAAATATTGATTGTTTATATCTAATCAAAAGGAATAAAACACCCAGATATTTTTTAGGACACATTGAAGTGGCACAGGGAAACCAGCAGAAGGCACTTTCAGTCTGAGCAAAACAGCCTCCTAACCTCATCCCAGCAGGACACAGGAGAAACAGAGCAAGGGGTAAACAAGACCCCAGCTGGGTAGCAAAAAGGGACGTACAGGACTGTGAAGGAGATTTCCTGGCCCTACTGCAGGCAGTGGAAATTCTGCCTTTGAGTTCAAAATGAACCAGGATTTCACACAAACACTGTTTAGCTTTTTCTGGGAAAAGTCAGAATTTGGACAAATGTTGTGATATCATTTATGCACTGCTGGGACAGTTGCCTCAGAAGGACAAGAATAAGGTATTTAAAGCAGGGATGTAAAACAGACTGGACACTCCTATCTATTTTGCATGAAAACCAAAGAAAAGAGAGCATTAGATTCAATTAGAAAGGCAATCCCACTTGTAGCAATCACTGTAAATGCAACAATACTGTAAATACAACAAATACCAAATTAGCATATTGGTATTTGGAATTCATTACTCCATGCTAACATTTAATCAGTTTAAATCTTTGTAAACTCTTCAACGCTCAACTGAAAAGAGCAGTACCTGCAGTTACTGTAGCTCTGGATGGGTTTCAGATTTAAAATATCATGATTGCTATATTTGCAGATAAAAAATATCACTGGTGGGATCAGAAATAAATTTCCATTCCCTGCAACATATATCTGTGAATGAATGCCCTGTCATATCTTGCTTTTGGGCCTGTATCCTTTTTCTTCTGCTGACAAAGCCAGCCAAGATCACTCTGCTGGTAAAACAAGAGACTGGGGGGAATGGTCTCTAACCCCCTTGAGGGTGTCAGTTCCCCCCCTTTCCTCTTCCAACAGATGTTCTGTCTTGATGTAAATCTATTCATATGGTACTTTGTATGTAGCAAGTAGGAAGAGAGTAATTTTTCATTTTCACAGTTCAGCACAACGACATTACCAATTGCAAATTTAATCTGCAATGTGGACTGTGTATAGCTCTACAGCTGAGTCACTGTAATGGCTTGGATCTGCTTTTGTAATTTTGAGGTTTTATTGGAAAAAAAAAAAAAAAAGGCAGTGAGAATGAAAAAAAAAATAAATAAAAGGACTAAACTGCCTCATTGGTGCTTGGCAGACACCCGAGTCTTCTTCTCCTGAATGAAGGATTAGTGGGCATTAATCCTTCCTGAAGGCAGTATATTCAACAAATTCCCCTGGGGAACATAGTCCACTGTGGCTATTGAGATGTTCTGCTTCAGAAAAGCTTGACAACTGCACTTGTCTAAATGCCAGGATGCCCGTAGCCAAGCAGCAATGGGCCAGGCTGCCCCCTAGGAGAACCATAGTAAGCGGGACCCCTGGACCCAGGGAAGGAAGGAAAAAAATCTGTTCCCTCCATGGCTCCCTCAGCGATGCTGAAGCTACAACGTCTTTGACCCATCCTCAAGAGACAGCCTGTCTTTGAAAGGACAAACACATGCATCAGCATCTCATGCGTGGGAGTGCAAGCACAGCACCTACAGGAACAACGCAGACTGGTAAGGGTCTCACAACAGTTAACCTATACCAATTTTGCATTCAATTTTCATGTCACTATATTAAGGCCTGAAATTGGAATTCACAAACTAATGGCAAAGTTAAGATTTTTATTTTCTTCTAATTGGAATAGGAAGGTAATATTGTGGGTGTTCAGGGTATTTTTTTATTAACTTCCCTGTGCATCCACATTTAGTTTAAATATATTGCTCCCTCCTCACCTTCAAGCTCAGATGATGGTATTTGTTGTTCAATAAGACAGATGTGGAAATTATTTATTACCTGATGAAATACTGGTGGCTGAGGAAATGCATTCATTAAAATGCTTGAGGGAATTTGTTTACATGCACTCATTCATTGTCAGTGTTAAGCAGACTAAATGTCTTTGACTTTCCTCCCTTTTTTTTTTTTTTTTATTTTCCTAAACAAGACATTTGGAGACATTTTGAAAGTTAATTTAGCATTTCTCAAATGTCACCCAAACTCTGAATGATAAGGTTTATCTAATTTCTTTTTCATCCTCCATCACAACAAACTGTTAGTAATGTACTCAACAATTCTCTGGGCCGTAATCTCTACAAATCGAAGGCATCTGAAAGCATGAGCCACGCTCTTGGTCATGCTAGAATAAATCCCACTTCCTTGGGTTTCTTTGGTTTCTTCAGCTTCATTATTTCCATGGAAGATAGCAACAGGGCAGCCAAATCCACCTACAACTCCATGTACTTACTAAGCAAGGATACTGAAAAAGAAGAGGTGGGCGTCATGTAACACAGCTTTTAGGCCAACATCTTGTTAGGTCATTTGGGTAACAAGTCTCCATGGGGTTTGAAACGAAAGGATTTTCTCACAGCTACTGAAGCCAACCTGAATCTGAGATGCCACGGTCACCAGAAAGATAACTATTTATTTTTGTTAGTGTTGTTTCTAGCCAGATCATTTCTGAGAACCAGTAGTGTTAGCATGCAGGGAGGTGGTGGGGACATACTGTGGAGGATGCAGCGGCTCTGCAGCGGCTCTGACACATCAAATCTGTACCAGGATCACTGCGAAGGTGCACAAATCTATGTGCAAAATTGCCTGCACCCTGGAAAGCCCAATGAGTCACCACTACCCAACACAAAACTGTAAGCACCAGGAGCAACCTCCTCATGCTACCCAAATTCCTGCCTCTCTCACACACAGTGGGTATCCCGTCAAAGTCTCAACCCTGTAGACACACAAAATGAACTGAGATTCAGCTCTGGCCAACCTCCAGAACAGAGTCAGGCCCTAATGCCACTTCGCACTTCCCAGAGTGAGCCATCTCACTTTGCACGGTGTACATCTGTTACTGATCCAATGCACCAGCCATCAAACTAGTTGACGGGTGTACTGCTTTGACCTAACCAAAACATCTCACCATGAATCTTGGAGAATGAATCCAATGCTGATGAACCACCACTGAGGATGAAGAGGTTTGGTCCAGAGATTTGTGAAACCTCTGTGCTGTGCAATGAAACTGTTACCATGCTTGATATTTTACACCTTTCAGTAGTTGAACAACAACAGATCATCACCGTTACAAGAAAAATGTCAGCCTTACCAGGATACACAGTGACCTTCAGCCTACTTCTTCCTCAGCACAGAGTGGGGGAAAAACACATTGTCAGCATCCATCCAAGGTTGTACCCAAGTCAGCCCACCTGAAACAGATGAGGACAGTCTATCAAACTCCATGTTTCAGTTATTTACATATTTGCCAGAAAAACTTGATTCTGAAAACTTTTCCCACAGTGAATTTCCAAACAATATTTCTTTTGTTGCTGAACGTGACTTTGCTTTATTTGGAAATACCAGCCACAGTGAGCGAGCTCTGAAATACCAGAGTGAAACAATAGCAGGAGGAGGCTGGAAAGAAGGGAAGGCATTCAATGTTACAGGAAGGGAAACTGCAATTTTCCAATCAGCTCAAGAACAAGGGTTCATTGACACTGTGACCAACTAGTGTTTCAATCAGCCTGCAAAGACTCTCATATAATTTGCTGATGAGCTCAGGCAAAGCCTTCCTGTTCTCTCAGTTCCTTGGCCTAGTGTTAACCACATGTGTACCTGTAGCTTGTGCTATCCACCTGTGTTCCCCAGGCACTCTCCACCCAAGGACAAGCATGCAGATGATGCCTGTTCTGTGTTTGTGGTGGCAAAGAAACAACCTCTTTTTTTTTAAGTCAGTACTAAGAAGACCAAATATATTCACAAAAATATGAAAGTGATAAAACAGCCTTACCAGGATAAGCGCTTTAGAGGAAAAGAGGCTGATAGTGTCTCTGTAATGATAATTACTTAAATAGGCATTTAAAACAGCAACATAATTATTCATCCATCACTGTAACTGTGCCTTGGAATTTCACAAAACTGATAGAAAGAAAACATCAATTAAGGGGTCATTGCAACATGTGCAGTTTCCACACAATGTAGTCCCTTACCATGCAAAAGGCTGATAAGATGGGCTAAGAAAGATGAAGAATTTGCCAGGGGGAAGTTAGACCTCAGAGGACGTGGATCTGTTCCACAACCCCTGAGCCACTCCTCTCCCAGGTGGAAAACCCTCGAGTTTGACAACTCAGAACTCAAATGACCCTTTTTAAACTCAGTAGAAATCATGGCAGCATGGTTTACACCCTGCTTTCTTGCTTTCCTCAGGTGCCAGGAAGGAAGGGAGAGGAGGAAGAAGCATGAATCACAGAACCACAGAATGTCGGGGATTGGAAGGGACCTCAAAAGATCATTTAGTCCAATCCCCCTGCTGGAGCTGGAACACTTAGTTGAGGCTACACAAGAATGTGTCCAGGCGGGTTTTGAATGTCTCCAGAGTAGGAGACTCCACAACCCGAGCACATTTCCAAGAGGACCATGTTGCTTCTCACTGGCTGCATTTTTCAAAGTAAGCCAAACACAACCCTTCCATGCAGCAGATCGATCTCTACCACCAGCACAGCACTAATTCAGAGGGGTACTTCAAAATATGAATATATTCCACCAATGACCTTTTCTACTAAAGGTCGTGCTACCATCTGGCAGACCTCATCCTTATGGACTCCCTAAGACATTTGCTTCAAGAGGGTAAGGTTTAAAAGGCATGCAGGGAAGCTACCTTAACATGGTGGCATGTGATTAACTGAGCTGTCTGTAACATTAATACCAAAAACATGTTTAAGGGTGTATTTGAATGGAGTCAGGCTGAGCACTGAGATGCCAGTTCAGCCCATTAGTTCCAGGTACAGGAGATCAAGCTGCCTGTGCCAGGGAATCCTTTGCTTGTCCTGCACCCTGCCAGCCCCACAGCCACAGCACGTCCTGCACCCACAGCAAAACAGCCTCCAGAAAGCAAGGGGAACACTAATCCAAGACCATGAGCATAAAGGCAGGAGCAGGGAGATTCCAGGCACCTCACTGAGAAACTCCATGTAGGGCTGAAGGAAAAGGATGACAAGCAGACATCTGCAGAAAATGCTATTGACCACGTCTGCCAGCCACAGTAGATTTTTTTGGTTTGCCACATAGCCTGCAGTTTACACGGGATGCTCAGATTTTCCCCCTCACCTTTCCTTGGGGCAGCAATGGATTTTCCCAGAGGCTTGTCGAGCTCACCAAGTAGCTCACACAGTCACTTGTGTTAATTAAAAGGGTACAGAAAGGGCCACTATCCAAGCTGATGCGCCTTAACCGACAGAGCAAGAGGGTTAGTCCCACTGCCCTCACCTCAGCTGAAAGTAAGTCCCCAGCAACACTGGCAGAAGCATGGCTGTAAAAAGTGAGTTCCTTTACTCAACTTTAAATACTAGATACATTTCTGAAGCAATTTCTGACCTTTTAAAATGTCATTTTTATTCATTCAAGCAATTTTCAATACTAAACTTAAAATGTTATTCAGAGGAATCCTTTGTCCTTTTCAAAATGCTGTTAAATTCGAGACACACAGATTTTTTATTTATATACCTCTTTTAAATTCTATTTTACTGTAGTACTGAAAGCAAAGTGCATAACCTTTGACTACACTTTGAATTTCTCTTTAATTGTATCACTTGAAGACTTCACACTGCATTGAGCTTGCTGTGGGACTCCAAGACCATTTCTTCACCTTCTTTGAAGTGAACTTGTCCAGAGGGAAGAGTCAGTGCTGCACTTCGCAGCCCTATCACAATTCAAACAAGAGCCCTGTGGACCTGAAACATTCCCAGTCATTTTCGATGCTGCAGGAGGTCATGGCAGAGCTGAGCCATCCCTGGGTGTCTGTCTGCTCTCCAGCAGACTGACAGTGCAATACTACGCGAATGCAGATGTGCAGTGTAATATTATGGATGCAAGCATGGCTGTGCAGATGCACGCACAGTGGCTTTTCATCTGTCTGAACAGGTTCCCAAGACCACCCCAATTTGGAGGCATATCTGCCTGAACATTCAGGACCAGCGCTGCTGCAGCTACTTCGCTTTTGACATCTGAGGCACTGAGATAAAAGCTTTATGCCTCTGCTTTTATGCTGGCTGCGATCTTTAAATCCCTGACTGCAGAGTCAATACACTCTCAAGCCTTTAACCATCCCATCCTCATTTGTACACAGGCAGCAACATCACGTCAAGGACCATCACGGTGCTGCAGGTTTCAAGCTTGGCCCTGAATGCTCCCTACCATTCTGGAGAAAAGAGAGGGGGTAAAATGAGCCTAAATCCAAGGAAAAACATAGTAAACTATTTCCAGAATGGTACAATTCCATTATTTTTGCATTTCCATTTAAAGTGAGAATTCTTTTCTGGGTTATATATTAGCATCTCATCTAGTTATGCAGCACACGAAGGACATTGTTTTGACATAGGACCTTTTACACTGAAATAAGCTAAGTTTCTGAAGTTACCTGAGGAAAACATTTAGAGAATATGAAAAGGCGAGAATAGTTGAGCATAATTTTCTAGAGCTCCAGTATGCACAATTATTAGAGATAACAGCATATCAAACATTGAACTGAAAGCAAAGTCCAGACATTTTGGATTATGACTGACTACCCTTTGATTAAAACTGATGATGTGTGTTCAGTCAGTTCTGTATTTCCAAATTCCCCAACAGGCTGAACTTCATTGCCGATTGATTAGAACGAGAGGAAATGCCTTTAAGTTGTGCCAAGGGAGGTTTAGATTGGATATTGGGACAAACTTCTTCACGGAAATGAATTGTCAGACATTGGAACAGGCTGTTCAGGAAAGTGGTGGAGTCACCATCCCTGAAGGTGTTTGAAAGATGCGTAGATGAGATTCTTAAGAACATGGTTTAGTGGTGGACTTGGCAGTGTTAGGTTAATGATTGGACTCAGTGATCTTAAAGGTCTTTTCCAATCAACACAATTCTATGATTAGCAGGTATTGTGCTGTGCTACCAGAGAGCAAACTGATCTCAACATCTTCATGCTCTTTCAGCCAGACCACTGTAATTCAGGATTTTGAAGTGCTGAGTGTCCTGGATGTACAAGGCTCCTTCAAGCCCTTATGTGTCCCTGCAGTGAAACAGGAGGGTACTGGGTCTGGCCCACTCAATTTGGGCTGCTACTGCGTACCAGGTTATGTTCAGTGCATCGGTCGTTATTTTTTCAGCACTTCAATGCGTGGTACAACAACAGCTAAAAGACTACAGAACTCTGGGACTCAGTCAAAACACTCTTTACCCAGGATAGACATTGCTGACCAGTGCCAGGAAGGACAGTCTGGACCCAGTACTTGTCCTTCTCTGTCACAAAGGTGGCATCTACCTACAGCTGTGCTTGCTACAGCAGCCCAACAGAACCAGGTAATGGAATCAAAAGACTTTCTCATACTTCCTACCAATCTTACCCTGAACTCTCTCCAAATCTCTGGCTGTTCAAGCTGAACATGAGCAAACTCAAGAAGAGAACTTTGGTTCTCTTGTGTTTAGCATGGCCCAAACAGTTAAAGGTCTCTCTCTTCCTCCTATGTGCAGACCTATGGAGAAAAGCTCTGAAATACAAGTACTTGCACAAGGTAGCCTTATGAACAATGAAGCCTGTCCTCCTAAGATTCCCCTCCCCTTACCTTTACCAGAAAAAACCCATTTACCCTATATCCTTACTACATCTGCACAGGCAAGAGACAATAGTGTTGTGGTTGGGGCAGGGCTATTCAGGCAGCTGGGGTTCTGCTGGTTTTGCAACAGGGAAGGTAATGCTGATCTCTGTTGCCTTCTTCCTCCTGTCTACTAGTTTCTTTGAGCTCTACCTCTCCAGCAAATTTCTTTGAACTTAGGCAGAAGCTCAAAAGTTTTTTGGTAAGGACTGACAGAGAGGGGACATCCTGGATGTCCAGCGTCATAGACACTTTAAACCAGTGTAAGGTGATCCAGCCACTGAAAAAAGCTGGTGTTGACTGTCTGTGTCTTCCTCCACCATGCCGTTTCTCCTTGGTTGTTCTAAGGTTTCCTGTAGCTGTGTGATGAATGAGATTATGTACTCAGCTGACAGGAAATAATTTTCCAGATGAGTTTCATCTGGACCAATTCCTGATCTGGTTTACTGCACTGACTTGCATGAAAGTTCATGCTAGCAGACTGGGGGAGAATGACTGCTTCAGTAACACTCTAGTTTACACTGGTCTGACACATTGAATTACAGCTTTAGCCAGACCAAATTCTTCCATCATTTAAAAATCACTGAGCCGAGAAAAACCTTAGAAGGTTGCATTTAAAATTCTCATACCTGTATTTTGCATTAGCCAACGAAGTTTCAACCAGTGAAGAGACTGAATCCAACTGCTAACAAAACAAAGCCTGAGGAAAATGGGCTCCTGGGTGCTGGAAAAGTAGACTAAAATCAAAGACAAGCCCCCAAAGTCACTGGAGTGGCACTTGAATGGCATCTGACCTCACGGTGACACGTGCTATAGATAAAATCTGATTGAACATTGGCATGTCAGCTATGCAGGTCAGCATGCTCCATGGGGACAACCCACAGCACAGTATGTGACCTTCCCAATCTTTGAGTGTGACTTTTGTATGGACCTTACTGGTCACCCACTGACATCCACCTCTTCATCACAGTTGTGAATCAGGTAGTCACACAGGAATCAATGAAGTCCATTTACAAAGTCTGCTTCCAAGGATACAAGCAACGTTCAGAAGGATTTGCTGCAATGGGTATCTGCCACTGACTGCACAGAAACAACAGATACAGCAAATGCGCTAAGTGTGAGCCAGCAAGAGAGTTTGGCTCATTTGCCTTCTCCCTTGAAACAGTCTGGCTGCTCACTTATTCTCTGTCAGCTCAGATGCCAATAGCGAGGGGCAGTCTGTAGTCACACTGTGCCATAAGGAAGTAAATATGAAAAGGTATCAAGAGACCAGAAACCAATGGTGTCTATACTGCTCACCCACAGTTGTATTTCCAGAATTTGTGCTTCTCTCATCCTTGGTTCTTCCTGAATGTAATCTGGCCCATCAAAAACAGATCACTATGATTCTGTAACATTGTCAGAAAACACTTTTTGGCTGTTTGGTGACTTTATCAGAGGAAGTTGCCTTGATTTGTGAAGCTTTCAGTAAAACTTGCATGTATATTTTCTCTATTGGCTTGTCACAGATTTGCAGGAGCAAGTTCCAGAAGGGAATGTGGGCATTTACAGAGCGGCAGCAGCATCAAAAACTACATCACTGTGGTTATTTATTTGTGAAATATAAAGAGAGGAGCACAGAGCAGATAACTTTCCTGTAGTGGCTTGCTCCGCACAGGTGGTGTTTAAATCCCTTCAGTTGCACAGAGTGGAGTGTTAGCTAGAACACAAACGCATTGGAGGAAGCACAGTGGTAACAAAAAAAGAGGGAAAACAGTGTGAGGTAATAGGGAACACTGAGGTCCTGTGCCTCACCACACTGACAGCAAAGATGACAACACCCATGTGCTGCCTGGGAGGGTCTAAATGACCTGAAACAATTCAGAAAGCATACCAGTACAAAGATAAATGAAAGAGTTAAGCTGGCAAGCAACAATGCCATGAAATAACAACCCCCACCACAAACAACTCAAATTTTGTGGTTTTAAACCCCCCAGACCTGTTATCTTCTGTTTCAAAAACTCTGAGATCAGTAGGGGTGATTGCATAGATTACACGTTCATTAAGCACAGCTTTCATGAAAATTTTCCAATTGAACTACTTAGCAGAATAACATCCTCCTGCTTCTTCTTCTGTGACTTGTCTCAATGTGCTTTAACAACAGTCTTAGAAAAAAAAAAAGCCTCAGAGCAGGATTATGGCAGCAAAGAACAATGAGCAAACTCTAGTCCTACATTCAAAGCAGAAGAGCAGCTTGAAAAAGTGCTCATTGAGGATCAGATAATTTTTTTAAAACTAATGTTGTGGCAGAGCCCTCCCCGCCGCCACTGCCCTGGGGGGATGGGGTTGTCACCAGCCTGGCTGAGAGGTGAAGCCAGAGACAAAAGAAACTAAAGGAGCACCATTAGAAGGTAACAATGAGTGAGCAATCGGACACACGCGTGCAGAGCTGTGGACAGTACATGCAGCCTATCACGTTATTGTAGAGCACAAGTTACAACCAATCACATTGTTGTAAGGCAAGTGGACAGGGCAGCTTTGCTACAAAGCTAGACTGGTCCGACAATAAAGCGAACTCTGTGAACATCACACTGGTGTGTCAGGTTCCGTGTCTCACATGGAAAAAGCAACAACTAAAAATCCCTTTCTTGAAACACTTCCAAGATCTACTGTAACTACAGATAGCCTGGAGGAAGCTACCAGGTCACTCATTCAAGACCACACAGAAGACAACATGATGTACTGACAGCAGCGATATCTCCACTTCGGTTCCCACCATTAGAGCACAGTATCGCATGCGCTTGGTAGCCTACTGTGGTGAGCACGTGTGCCACAGAAATGAAATACGATCTGCTACGAATAGAATTTGTAGCCAAGAAAGTTATTTTCAGACCCTATGAACAAACACAAATGACATGGGCTTTTTCTTTTCCTCCAACTGTCCTGTTACCTTGCGAGGTCCTGATGACGATAAGTACTCCAGATTTAACCTTGTAATAAGTCCAGGTTATTTTAAACTTAATAATAAATGAATTGCAGAGCAATAGAAAATGATGATAAGACTGCCCTTGTACAGGAACACCAGCTAACACGGACAGCTTCCATCACCTAGTTCATTGGCATAACCAAGAATTTTGATAGCATTTAGAAAAAAGTCACATTTGGAAGACACAACTTCTCGGTTTCAGCTATTCAATTTCACTCAATTCTATCCTGTTCAGTTTTATCCTATTTCCCAGTATTGAAGTGAAACAGCATAAGATGAAATAGAACACAGGAAAAAACCACCAAAACAAAAACAAAACCCAGAAAAAACACATTCCAAATACAGTGTGGTTCTACTGAAACAATGTTTCCTTTCTGCAACCCTGCTGCATCTAGACATTACGAATATTTACATTTTTCAATTTATTTCAATTGGAACTTTATTACTTTGTTACTTCCTCATGTGTAAGGACAATCCTACAAAACAATCAGTGCTGACAGTTTTCTTTCTAAATTCAATTATCAATTGGGTTGCACATTGAGGGTTCAAAGGAAGGTGATACATGCCACAGGCTCCTAATTCAAATATGTCTTTACAGTCCCTTTTTATTTCAGGCAAAACTTGAATGGATGAAAGAAATCTGCAACATTTCAAGTAAATAACCAAGACCTTGTTAGTTGAAAAATTAGTTACAGATTCTGACAGCACCACTTGTTGAGTAACATTTGATTGATTTTAAGTGTCGAGGGTAGTAAACTGTTAAGACTAAAATGCTGAATAAAGAAGTTGTGGAATTCAACTTGCTTTTGATCATCTTGTTATCATTTCTCCCCTCTCAAAATATTTCATCCTTTAAAATTAGGTAGTAACACAAAAATGGCCAAAAAGTATCAAAGCAATGATCTTGTACGCAGCAGCCGGTAGCCTGATAGCTGCAGCTAAATCCAGCAGGGATCTAGTCCAAAGGGTAAAGGTTAAGGAAAACATCTACTCCTAAAACTTTTATACAACTTACATTTTGAGTTGAATAGCCTTTAAAACACTTCATGAATATGAGAATTCCTACTCTGTTCAGCTTCTAAACTTGATTTTTATTATTTTCATAATCAAAAAAAGAAAGCAAAGCAGTTAGTCAAGCACAATCATAAAGCTAATTCAGGGTAAAACAGGAGGCATTCTGTTCTGGGGTAATTTCAGCCTTCGCTACCTTCCTTTAGACAAAAAAAAAAAAAAAAAAAAAAGGTTGATTTTTTAGAATTAGTTAAGTTATAAAAGCCAGTACTTCAGAAGAGGCTAGAACATTTTTTTCCAGAACTCAGGCAGAGCAAAACATTAATTGCCTGCAAATAGTGTTTGCTAACTGCATCCTAAGACACCCTAGGGACTTGTAGTCAAGAGAAGCTGAGCAACCAGTTGCTCAGTAACATAAAGATGATACGGCTCAGGTGTCCAAACACAGTGATAATTAGTAATGAAAGTAAGAATTTTGGGCACTGGCTTTGAAAATAAGCTTGGTCAAGCCTGAAGAATGAACTTGAGTGATTTGTTTCCTTCCAGATGAAGATCAAAAGGACGTTAAGTCTTCCCTTTAGAAGCTGTCGTCTTTCAGCCTCAGTATTATCTTCAAATGAGATCCAATAAGCATTTCCAGATTCTTCAAGCTGAAAGTTAGATCACATCCTTCCCACCAAATAGGCAAAACATGTGCTGCTTGCACTCGAGAATCAATTTATACATTTATAATCTTGATGGGGTAGAAGACCGGTCACAGGGATCCACCATTTGCATCCATTGTACAGAGTGACCAATATCTTCACACCCAACAAGTAAATGAGAAATTTTACATGAAATTAATTCCTGTGCACTTCTGACATGGCCAGGGGGTTCTTTAAGGCTGTAATGCCTGATCCACCATCCAGGGAAGCTGACTCAACATTCTTGCAAAGGCTCAGTTAGCATCGTATGGTATCTGTTTTATGAAATCACTGATCGCTGTTGAAATGCAGGCTGCCCTGCTTGAGTCCCTGGAGAGATACAGAAGCAGTATTATTCATTTATCTTGTAGGTATCTATTAACTCATGATCTATTGGCAGTAAATGTTCTATGCACACTGTAACAGGAAGTAATAAAGTTGTCAGACTAGTACATGATGAACTCACTTGAACAACTGACAATTTCATACATTATATGAATTTCATCAATATGGAGAATTACATCACAGGATCAGAAACAAGCCAACTTCCCAAGAAGGAAGGAGATTCTGCCTAATCCCATAAATCCTTCTACACCAACCCAACAGGTCAACTTAAAGCTCTAATATGTATACGTTACAATGTTTGACTTTGTACTGAAATAAAAGTGCTTATGTTGTATGGCTATAATTGAGAATTTGTTCATCGTAGCACTGAAAGGTGCGATTCCTGCACCGCTGACTGGTTCTCAGATTTAGGAGTTCCACATGCCATTTGGTATAGTTATTCTTTAACATCTGAACACTATTAATATTCAAACAGTAAAGTCTGTCACACCACATCTGCCATCCTACTCTTTCCACACAGTACACCAGTAAAGTTTATATAAAAAAGCACAGCTATCAGTTAGGATTTGGATTCCTTTGTCCAGCCACTGAAACGACTCAGCAGCATCTTATTCTTTTGGGTTTAAAAATATCACATTGGTCTACTGCAGTCCTTCACATTATGTAACTTAAGTGAAACAACAGCATTTATAGAAACAACACAATGTAGTCTGAAAACGCAGGTCCCAACCCATAATTAGTATTCTGTAATTATGTTCAACAATGCTAATTTCTGACAACCCTGTGTTTATACTCTTCCTCACTTATTTACTTTTGCTGAAGGAGTTTTCTTTACCTCACTTGAGGCAAGTCCTGTGTGGTGGAACTCCATGTCTCAATCATGAAAATCCAGGAGGTACTGACAGATTTAGTTTCATATTTAAGCTGAATTGTATTTATTAAATGGTAGATGAGAACGACGAAGCGCAAGGCAGGACTGAATAGGACTCAGCATCTTTGTTTCACAGAGGTGCCTCATTTGGTCTCCATACTATAAATAATACAGTTTGCACAGGTATCAAAAGGTTAATACGGAATTGTATAATAATTGTGTCCATAGTACTGAAGAAATTTATTGCACTCAAAGCAAGCAATATTTCACATTCCAACAGACAAATCTATATGATCCAATATTACTAGAATGTAATATAAACTGTATTCAGGTACAGAAGTATTCCAATCCTGTGCCTAAACTATGTCAAGGCCAGTACATATTAAAAAATGAACTTACTTGATCTACAGATTTATTGATTAAGATCTTACAAAGGGTAAAACACCTTCAATTGAGAGCTAACAAATCTCAAACTTCTGTCTTCTGGTTCAAGATGCAGTGATAAGCGTCATGCTAACATGGTGCTCTGTGTAAAATGTTGTATTATTAAAATTCAAATTCTTTCCTTTGGAATAATGAGAAAATTACTGAGACGACAAGAAATTACTGATATTACAAGAAATTCATAACATGATACAATTTAAGAATTGCCGTGTTTCTTCCCCACAATCATATATTGCATTTTTTTTTTTACTTCAGATTTTCCCATTACTTGATTTTATCTTCTTAACATTAGATGACAATTATTTGGGTTTAAGGCCAGTTCAAAGAGAGATAGCACCTTATTTTTCAACACAAGCTCAAAATTTACAGTGTTTGGCCATGTACTTAGTAACAACAGCCTCCTCATCAAATTGGGAACATTTTTACTAAAGTGTGTCTTTGACCCTTAACTTCTAAATGTTTCTTCATTCTACCAGCATTTGGGTTTCACTCTTGATTACCCACGTTTAAAAACTCAGAACACAGAATAATTTTGAAGTGCCTTCCAAGTTCACATTGCTTGTTAATGGGTATTTGACATTTTCTCACTGTCTTTTCACATATTCCTGCACTGAAACTCCAAATAAAAAGGAGGCCAAAAAGATGTGTATGAGTTCGGTTTAATTATCTGAAGCACTTCTGTGCATTGTTGAGTTGAGAGTTCAGCTTCAATCATATCTGCTGTGACAACCGTATTAAACTTCTTTTTATATAATAGACATAAGAGCAGAAATGTAACACCCATCAGAAACATAAGAACAATTTCCATCTCTTTATTTTTTATTTAACCACATAAGTACATGTCAACAATTGGCATAAACTTCATAAAAATACAGTACCTTTTTGTGCTGTAACACTAGTCACAATGTTTATATAAAGATTTTTTCCCCACTTCCTTGAATTCAATTAACATTTTAAAAAGTGACTTTCCAAAAGCCCTTTTTTTGTGAGTTTCCTTATAGAAATTTTTCCAAAATCTATTCTGTAAAAGTTAAAAAGCTAATGCATTTTCAGCCATTCTCCCTCACCCTATCAATAAAACAGATTTTAAAAAAATAAGTAGTCTTAGAACACCAAACAGTTGTTACACCACTACTTTATCATAGGTTCTAATTTAATTGACACTGTTATTGGCATGTTTCCTATAGCATCTAACATTGCTAGATGCTTCTAGGGCTAAAAAGACCAGTCACATCAATAGACTGATGTCTGAAAAAACCAAAAAGAACAAGTCAAAAAAAACCAAACCAAACCAAAACAAAACCAAAACATGAATTATATACAGAGAAACATTAGACTTTAGAAGTCTTATACTGCAGAATCACAATTACTGTGATACTTCCAATGGAGATAATCATACAAAAAGTCTATCAAGTCAGTAAACAACTAAAGGGTCCTTGCACTGGGTATCTGGGAAAGTGAATTCTCTAAATTGTTTATTACCTGTAATATTGGTGTGACACCAAGATGACAGAAAACTGCAGAACCAGTCTAATATTGTTGGAGCACTTACACCTACACAACTGACTATATCCATATCACAATTGGGTTAAAATTTTATTTTTCTTTAATGCTGATGATAAAATCCAGGCAGGAACTAACACATGGGGAAAGAAAATAGGGCATAAATTTTGAAAGTGATTTCTTATCAAGTTAGGCGCTGAAGGTCTAGTTAAGGCAGTGAAGGATTTCTTTTAGTATCTTTCTAAGGCTATGACAGATTTTTCCTGAATAAAGCATTTTCCCTTAAAAAATTTCATGTATATTATGCCAGCTTATTCTGAATGCGTAAGAATGCTAAAAATCCTTGGACACTGAGAAGCTAAAATATTGCTCACTGCAAATATTACCCTTATTAGTCTTTTTTTTTTCCAATATTAATAAGATTCCAAGAACATGCATCTAATAATGAAGTTTCAAGTCTGCCTACAAACTTTTCCACTTCAAAAGCAAGCTTAAAAGCATGTGTTAAGTGATCCCAAATGATGAACGTTCTTTATTCTCCCAAAGGAAAAAATATATTTCTCTCAGACATGACAAGTGAAACTACATGACTTTTAAGAGTATTTCTAGTATCACCTTGTCCAGAAGGGAGAAGGGTAATGAAAGTGACAGGAGAAATGTGATGCCAGACGCTATAGCACCATTCCTTTGTTCCTAGCTGCTAGCACCAAAGCTTTAAAGAAACTTGCTTTGCTAAGACATTCTGACAGTCCCATTTCACAAGATCATTGGGTTTGAAAATGCAGTTACTTTCCACAGCTACTTTTAACTTTTTTTTTTTGGATCAGTGTTAAATAAAATGTGCAAACATATAATCATTTGCATAGCAAATCTCAAGGGACTGACCCTGAAATAGAAATCCAAACTTTTAGGTTTAAGATTTTTCTATAATCAGAACTCACTTAAAATGGTAAAAAATAAAATACACATTTTTCCATTTTAAGTCTAGTAGAAAAGGTATTTCTGATTTAGAATTCTTACAGTTACGAGTTTAAAAAGCTGAAAGACTTTCCATTCAAATGTTATTCCTTTGGAATCTTCAAGATTCTGTAATTGCTATTTTCAAATACTGTGAAGAAATATGGCCTGGAAACCTTGCTCATCAGGGTACATAAAGGAATTTTGCCACTATTAGCAGGATCTTCAACATCCCAAATTTCAGGCATACTGCAACCGGGCCTAAAAAACATATGAATACAAAAAGAGAAATGAAGAAATGCTAAAAAAACCATACAGCTTGCTGAACTCTGTTTTATAGCCCCCCGTGTATATTTGATGGTGCCATCTACAGTTTTTCAAGTTTGTCTTTACAATAGCAATTCTTATCAGATTATAAAAATCAATAAATATAGTAATAATTTAAAAAATAGTATTGAGAATGAGTAAAATTTGTCTGCTTTTGTGGTTACATAATTATTAAGAATAAATTTGGAGGAGGAAGCATATAAAACTACTCAGATTAAGCAACACACATTACTGAGACCCTTAAACTCCCTATAAAATGAAGGGTGATATTCACGCTCCTAACATTTCTAAAGAAAACTCAGGAAATAAAACCCCTTTTAAAAAAAAAAAAAAAAAGTAATAACTCCTTGCTTTTTATTAAGGCACATAACCAACACCAATTCCCTGTACAGTTATATTTCTAAGTTAGAATTCCTGAGAATTTCCTAATTTTTCAAAGATAATAGCAAAGAAATAGAACAGATTAGTTTCATTTTATTCTAAATGCAAAGAAAATAAAACAAAAAATCCAAACTAACTGTGTTCTAATGGTCAACAAAAGGAAAAAAAAAAAAAAAAAGCATAGCATAATATTTTGGTGTTCAAACTATCTTTTACTCTGCACCTTTTATACATACCAGGCTGTCATTACACACATTCCACACACATCTGCTCTTGCCATCACAGAATCATGACTTGTTTCCTTTGTGAATCTCTTCTGTATTTTACAGTGAAGTTTAAAAATACATACAACACAGCTCCTCAAGTACACAAAGACCACAAGGTTGATAATGTGGGTAAAGTTAATTATACTTATTAATCTCCAGAGACACTGGACAAAAATGTATTTGGGACACTTTTAAAGCACAGACCAACATTTCAAAACTACTACTTGATATGAATCTTAGAATACCTACTTGAGCAGCATATCATTACTCTCAGAAAGAGAGAGGCTACTCACTTTTTTCTGTTTACACACAACGACTCTTCCAGAATGAAGTAATTTACTCCTAGTTTTACCAATTCTCTTTTTACTTCTTTTGCAGGTTTTCGACTGTACATGGAATACACTACTTTAGTTCTGGCCCTTCAAAAAGAGAAACGTAAAAGTTAGCTAGCAACATAGCATGAAAATGTAAGGTTTAACTTTAGATTGGACAGGAAAGCTTTTTATTTCACCAGACAACTAGACTAAAAGTTTACACGAATAGTGCCATTTGCTTTAATGTGATTTCTTCACAAATATGATTCCAAGAACAATGTATACAGTCCTTTGATTTTTCTCCAGCAGAAGACAACTTTGTAACAAGATCAATGGTTAACGTGAACAGAAACTGTAAAGATGTCAAAGCAATGAATTCACCATGTAATATTCACCGCTAGAAACAACCTTGCTTGGAATGGAGGTGTTCAGTAGAAATCATCTGCCCAATCTCCCCACAAAAGGTCATACTCATTACCCTCATTTGGACTTTTTAAAATGCAGAGTGCAAGACCTGATGTTTGCCTATGCTGAATCAAGCAAAATCATCACTTGTAAACCACAATCCTGTTTATATTCCCCAGTAATAACCTCCTTTTATTATGCAAAGCATGACATTGTTAACTCCTGCTCATTTTCTCATACTGTATCATCTCTAGCTTATTTTCCACAAACATGTCCTGTCCTGTCCTGTCCTGTCCTGTCCTGTCCTGTCCTGTCCTGTCCTGTATGAATAGAATAGAATAGAATAGAATAGAATAGAATAGAATAGAATAGAATAGAATAGAATAGAATAGAATAGAATAGAATAGAATAGAATAGAATAGAATAGAATAGAATAGAATAGAATAGAATAGAATAGAATAGAATAGAATAGAATATTTTCAGTTGAAAGGGACCTACAATGATCATCTAGTCCAACTGCCTGACCAATTCAGGGCTGACCAAAAGTGAAAGGCAGTTAATACCAGAAACAGAAGTAAGGACACAAGGCATGTAAAATTAATTCCCTCCTTTTCTCCTTTATCCCTCTTTATCTTGTTTTCTCATTTGGCGTTTTTTGAGTGGTGTTTTTGTTGTTGCTTTTTTGTTTTGGTTGGTTTTGCGTTTGCGCGTGTGTGTATGTGTGTTTGTTTTTTTTAATCAGTTTTACAAAATTACCCCAAAATGATGCTATGACATCAAAACTTTAAAACTAAATCCATGACCTTTACAGAAAAATCAATTTCAATTTAGAAAAATATCTTGATTTTGAAAACAGCAAAGTACAGAACTCAGTAATTCCATTACAAAATTTCAATTTCAACTAGTCTTAATATTTCAATAATTAGATATATTATAATGGAAAAAATGACAACCAATCACAAAAAGCTAATAGGAATAAATAAACTAGCTATCTTGAGAAAAAAAAAATCAAGCCTGTCTACAATGTCAGGAGTAAATAGAATGAAGAAAGAATACTACATATTAATTCAAATCCCATAATTATATTCTGATTTTTTTGGATATAAGTTTGAAGCTATATCTATCCTACACTATATCCTTTTTGATGAAGCCAAATCCTGAAGAAATACTGCATGTGTTTTCAATCTGATTAAAATAACAAATCAAGTTCTCTGGGATTTTAACAAATTTTACAATATAAAGTGATGCCACTCCTACTGTATATTACCAACATTAAGAGAATTAGTAGAAAATAAAAATAAATTCTCAACTTTGAAATTTACCTTAATCCTGCATCTTCATAGTGAGGATGATTTACAATAGGACGAAGTGTAGACAATTTAACACTTGCCATTGTAGGCATTGCTCCTGCAAAAACTGCATCTGAAATACAGAATGAAAGGCATGTTTGAAATGAAGAATCAAGCAGTAAAAGCACAGAAGCAATCTTCAAGTATCTAAACTGTACAAAAACAGAGGGTAGGGTACTCTCCTTGAAAAGGCCTTAAATGTCACCAACAGGAGATGCACTAAAATCACTTTTTTTTTTTTAAACCTGGAACTCAGTATAAGTCATTAGACAACTAAACATCCAAGAATGGAGAATAAATACATCTTATTTTTCTTGAATGGGCAGAATAACATATTCATCATGACAACAAGTTTTTATTTGTAACATCTTACACCACTGTTAAATGAGCAATAAAATCTCAGTCCACTTTGGCTTGAAAGCATTTTCCTGCTAAAAAGGTAACTACTTCTTTTCCAGCTAGTTTTCTGACACTTTTACTCATTTTAGTAAACAGATGAATGCAACCACAACATGCATAGTTTTAATTCTCTTTAGCAAAATGATGGTCATGGACCTATTTTAATTGGATTTTGCAAAACCACTCGTGTTGTAGAAATACTCCACTGGTGGCTAGAACCTCCAGACTGGTAACCTGAGGAACAAAGCAAGCTTTTGGTGGTTTTTTTTGTTTGAGCGTGCTTCTATATGGACAAATATATGTGACTAAACCATGGCTTTAAGATGGTCCCAAGGCAAAGCCATGGACAGTAGCAATACCTCTGCAGTTATTCACATCACGTTCTATAATTACATCTCACAGAAAATGGGGAAGATCATACATTATTAAATAGTTTACCTTGTCTGGTATTGACTTTTATCCACTCTAAAAGTTCCTCCTGTGGCAAATTGCTAAATTCTCCCATGATGTTCCACTGAGTTTGAAGGTTTGCTGATCCCTCTATTGCCATCAATGCTAAAATAGCAAAGACTAATGTTTTGGGCTGGATTTTACAGAAGAGCCATCCAAACAACTGAAACGCAAGAATTGATTAATTTCTAGACAACAATTCTGTAATATTGTACGCAGAACAATTAATTTTTATTTCTCTATAAGGAGCCTAATACATATTACAATATGAAATGTCTCTGCTATTGCTTTTCCGCTAAACTTCAGTGAGACCTCATAAGAAATATTATTGTTTACTGAATATAGGGCATTATATTTGTGATTTTACAATAAAAAGAAAATTAACATCAATGCAGCTTTTAAAGTTGTAGTTCAAATGTCAAATTCTGCAAGTAAAGATGATTCAATAGTGCTAGTTGCACTTTTACAGTATTTTGTCTCCTATTTACATCAAGAGTTTTTAGCTGTAGTATATGGATTAGAGATTGTACTGCGACCTTCTGAAAATACATCAGAAAATCAGACTTTGGTGATATAAAGTTAACGTTGCTTTATATCCCACTCTCCCTTTCTTGAAGTGAAAAAGATGGCCCTGGCATTTTTTCCTAAAGATAGCCTGCTGGAGGCTCTAAGCAAATACTCATAAATATGTGAAAGGGGTAATTAAAGAAGTACCAAATTTGCTATGTTTAGTTTGTGCAAGAACACTTTATCTCATCCATATCTGACCTAAACCATAAATAAGAGAAAGTATGTATTACCTTTCCCCCCGCCCCAAGCTATTGTTAATTAGAAGCCTTCACATTTCAAAAATATTAAACCTTCACTAAATAAATACATTTCATTCAGAGTATCTTAACCCTTTTTTTTTACATTAAAGCATGAAACAATAACAAAATTTTCTGAAACCTCCCACTAGGCTGACTACACCAATTAGGTAGTGTATGCCATCTTTGTTATAAACTAATAGTAAACTACTTTGGATTATTAAAACTCTCAAGCTAACTCTCCAAAAATACAGTGTACACTGCTCCCATCCTCAAAGGCTTCCCAAACACTCTAGCAAGAAGAGCAATACTATCTAGGGAAACTTCATGTACCAAATACACCTGACCACTGTGTAGGCCTGGAAGGATGAAGAGAAATTAATTCATTTTTATGCTGCTCTACATGAATAAACCACCTTCTTAGCAACAGTTGCAAAAAACTCACTTCAAGAACATGCTACAACTTTGGATTCTTTATTGAGTTCCATTGCTCTTCCAATTTACGAAAACCACATTGCTATCATGCTTTTATAAAAACGCATTTAAGTTTGAAGTATCTAAATTTACCACTATTTTCTTTATATAAAGATCCTAGAATGGACGAACATATGTGCAAGGCAAACGAAGCATTTATTTTATGGGATACTGTTCCTTATGTTTTTATATCAATTCACAGGTTTTTATTTATTTTTTTTCCATCAAATTAATGTATTAAGTCTTTCTCCAGCTATTTTTCTTAGTTTTCAGAATGTTCACTCATGACAGTGTAACTCCTCCGAACAGAAAGAGGAAATGTGTGGATGTAAACAATCACTAATTCTATTGTCCATCAGGTGCCACAAGCTGCAACACTGAGGTTACAGAAAGTACACAAACTCATTTAATGGGCTGAAAGAACACAACATACAAAATTCCTTTTCCATGTGCAGAATAATTTTGCCTGTTTGTTCATTTTTTGTGTTGAAAATGTGCATCTCAGCCTGACTGTTCACTAATGAAAGGATATATTTTGAAAAGCATCTGATTAAACACATTATCTATGTATAGCCTCAAAATAAATTAGTAATACTAACATGCCACCACAGATAAACATTCATGGGCTGCTAGAGGACAGTGTTGATTTCAATGACAATGAGATAACTAAATACATTAAATTTGCTTAAATCTTTCTTGCATCTGTAAACATAAATTGCTGCTTACTAACTTATTCTTTATGCAAACATCTGAAACTTACATAATGATAAATGTACTGAGTGTTAATCAATCATTTGGTTGCAAGTCCCATCTTCCCCTTCTTATCTCTCTCCATCTCAGCAATTCTTCTGAATCAGTATCACACATATTTGGCAGGGAAAAATTTAATGAAATATAACAAGGGCAAGTGTAGAGTCTTACATCTGGGTAGCAACAACCCCAGGTTCCAGTATAAGTTGGGGAATGACCTATTAGAGAGCAGCGTAGGGGAAAGGGACCTGGGGGTCCTGGTGGACAGCAGGATGACCATGAGCCAGCACTGTGCCCTTGTGGTCAGGAAGGCCAATGGCATCCTGGGGTGTAATTAGAAGCGGGGTGGTTAGTAAGTCCAGAGAGGTTTTCCTTCCCCTCTACTCTGCCCTGGTGAGACCGCATCTGGAATATTGTGTCCAGTTCTGGGCCCCTCAGTTCCAGAAGGACAGGGAACTGCTGGAGAGAGTCCAGCGCAGGGCGACGAAGATGATTAAGGGAGTGGAGCATCTCCCTTATGACGAAAGGCTGAGGGAGCTGGGTTTCTTTAGCTTGGAGGAGACTGAGGGGTGACCTTATTAATGTTTACAAATAAATAAAGGGTGAGTGTCATGAGGATGGAGCCAGGCTCTTATTGGTGAACAACCAACGGTAGGACAAGGGGTAATGGGTTCAAACTGGAACACAAGAGGTTCCACTTAAATTTGAGAAGAAAGTTCTTCTCAGTAAAGGTATCAGAACACTGGAACAGGCTGCCCAGAGGGGTTGTGGAGTCTCCTTCTCTGCAGACATTCAAAACCCGCCTGGACAAATTCTTGTGTAACTTCATCTAAGTGTTCCTGCTCCGGCAGGGGGATTGGACTGGATGATCTTTTGAGGTCCCTTCCAATTCCTAACGTTCTGTGATACTGTCAGAGTTTTCAACCTCAAAATACTACTTCTGCTTAGCAGCCAGTGGGACACAAAAACCTCCCTAAAACCCATTTGATATTTTCAGAAAAATACAAGAAAATGAGGCTCTTTCTTATCCCTTTGCTTGCTTAAGTCAGAGCAGTCTTAGAAGTGGTCTGATCGATAGCAGCTCAGCTGCCTTATGGACCAGTGCTTCTCTCCCGTGCTGAAGCCAGCCATGCATTCCCTGGAAGATTGCCAGCCACTCCCTACTAAAGAAAGTGTTCATCAGTCAGACCAGAAAAAAATCTGGCTTGTCTTTCACAGGTATCAATCAGCACCAACCTATGGAGTACACCCAACAGGCAAAAGAACTTTCACTGATAACAAGACAAGGGAATTGATCTTATTTTTACTTACACTGTTCATGTAATGTGGGGTACTCTCAAACACAGGTAGGTACTTCTCCTAAGGCCCAAGCCAGGGCCAGGATAATCACAGGCCTCATTATATGGGGCAGCTGGTGATTTATCTTCTGCACAGAACAACTGTCTGAACTGCACTAACCTAAAGCCTTTCCTTCCCTAGCATTCAAGACCTATTTCTTTCAAGCCTCCATGATGCTGCAAAGGAGGAAGAAAAAGTCACTGGACCTCAGCCACCTGGTCCAATAGGGGCAGGACCCAGAAGCGGTTATCATCTGCATTTTTAGCTTCCTAAGAAGCTTACTCTTGCTCTACAACCATAGGAAACACCAGAACAACTACAGGGCCAAAATGCAGTTGGAAACAGAGGAAATATTGATTAAATACTCTGAAACTGTCCTTCTTCCAATATTTACACAGCGGTAATGTGTGGCATCTTCTAAGATCCAAAACGCAACGATTACCAAAAGCACCAGCTTTCATTAAATGGCCTGATGACCTTAGTTGCAGTACTAAAACAAAAACCACAAAGATGCAGGATAAATTACTGTAGTGCTATTACTCAAATGATTTTTAAAAAGAAATTAAAAAAAATCACCAGCTGAAAACTTTTACTAGTTTGCCATGTGGCAGCTAACTTATTACATGGAAAAAAGCAAATGAGGCTACATATTAATAGAAACCATTCCTAGCAGCTCATCTTTGTCATTACCAGTTGCAAGGTACTTTTAATTATTTTTCAGAGATTATTTCTCTCCATACAGCAAAATAAAGCTGTTCAGATTTTTTTGTTTTTCAATACTCAGAAAGCCGAGAGGTCTTTTACTGTAGCGCAAAATACAGAAATAAGTGTAGTTCTAAATTTCAGTCACTGGAAAATTCTATAAAAAAAAAAATTCATAAGGCAGAAAAGTCCATCAATTTTATTCTAGGAACACACAGATAAAATAATAATTAATGACAAATTAACTTTGGACAGAATTAACTCATAATTGTTCTCTAGAAATTGCATGTTAGAAGAAAATAGACTTTCTTTTTCTTTCTTGATTCTTCAACTTGTGAAAAGCACCTTCATTCCAAATTACTCAGAGACACCTTGTGAAAGTTAATTTAGAAAAATTTAACCACAGTGTAACCGCTGTTACTTAAACAGACAGACTACTTAAGAGGACAGCAATACTTCAACAACAACTAAGAAAAAGCTGGGAAATATTATAAGAACACCTTGAAACAGACTGAATATCAAAAGTGTAGAGGAAATTAAATTTCTCTAAAGTCCCAATAGTCAGTTACGAAGTGGATAAAGTTACTTTTTAAAGAGTTTTTGACACATTTTTAGCATTTTATTTGTTCACTGTACAGATTCATTTGATGCTGGCAAACCCTCAGCACTTTTACCTATGACAAATAACAAAACAGGCATCAAGAAAGACAAGCACAACATTTAAGCTGACTGATACTGTGTAGCCTGTCCAGCGTTACCAAGAACTCTCCTTCCCTAAAAGAACGTCTGGGGAAGCAACTCTGCTTTCTGGGAAAAACAATATCAGGCATTATAATCTGTACAATACTGCATTATGCACAAAGCAGCCAGAAAAAGTTGTACATACACCCTCGGTTCTGGCACCCCAGATTTGGAGTACTAAACTTCGAAATGTTATTCTTTTATTTCTTCAGTTTTCAAGAACAGCAAACCTAACGACTCAGGTTTCTTTCTAAAATCCTAATTTTCTTCCCCAGCCATTGCTAGTTTCCCTACTCTATCGGAGAACATTTTTCTCTTTTCATTCCTCTCTATTATGTCTGCAACAATTCTTAGCACTGGATTCTTTCTCCCACTCATGCTCATAGTGATGATCTCCATATAGACATTTTCAAGAGTTCCCATCTCATCTTCCCAATCTGTTTTTGTCTTAGTAAGCCCAGCTCACTATTAATCATAATCTTTTTCTCAATATGGGATACTTAGTTTGTGTAATGTAAATAACACATTCTACAAAAATCACAGCATGGTTGAGGTTGGAAAGGACCTCTGAAGGTCATTTGGTCCAGCACCTCTGCCCAAGCAGGGACACCTAGAGCCAGTTGTCCAGGACCATGTCCAAGGATGAAGACTCCACAAATTCCCTGGGCAACCTGTGTCAGCACTTCGTCACCCTCACAGTGAAAAAGTGTTTCCTGTTCAGACGGAACGTCCCGTGTTTCAGCGTGTGCCCATCGCCTCTGGTCCTGTCACTGTACACCACTGAAGAGTCTAGCTCCATCCTCTTTACACCCTCCCTTCAGGCGTTTTTACACACTGATAAGATTCCCCTGAGCCTTCTCCAGACTGCACAGGCTCAGCTCCCTCAGCCTTTCCTCATATGAGATCTGCTCATTATGGCCCTTTGCTAGACTCTCTCCAGTATGTCCATGTCTCTCTTGTACTGGTGAGCACAGAACTGGATTTTGCTAGACTCTCTCCAGTATGTCCATGCCTCTCTTGTACTGGTGAGCTCAGAACTGGACCCAGCACTCCAGCTGTGGCCTCACCAGTGCTGAACAGAGAAGATTCACATCCCTCGACCTGCTGGCAACACTCCTAATACAGCCCAGGATACTCTAGCCTTCTTTTCAGCAAGGTTACATTGCTGACTCATGTTCAGCTTGGTGTCCACCAGAAGCCCAGGTCCTTTTCTCCAAAGTAGCTCTACAGCTGGTCATCCCCCAGCATGTACTGGTGCCTGCTGTTGTTCCTCCTCAGGTGCAGGGCTCTGGTGCTTCCCTTTGTTGAACTGCATGAAGTTCCTGTGATCCCATTTCTCCAACCTGTTGAGGTCCCTCTGGATGACAGCACAACCATCTGGTGTACCAGCCACTCCTCCCAGTTTTGTAGCAGCAGCAAACTTGCTGAGTACACACTATCCCATCATCCAGACCATCAACAAAGATGTTGAACAGGACTGGACCCAGTATTGACCATTGGGGTACTTTCAAGCTACCTCCCTGCCTCCTTCCCAGACAAAGGACTGCTTATACCCTACTTTTGCTGCAACTGCAAAGCTTCTAAAACAGCTATTTACACAGAAATTCAATCAAGTTCACTTCTCAAAAACACAGACACTGAAAACACGGAAACTCAATTCTAAGGTCTTTTGTATCCAGAGAAAATCTAGTAACTTTTCATGTTGCAGATTATTTCAAGCTAGGAAAATTAAACCTGAGTTATATATATGACTTTCAATCTTTAAGGCTTACATGTTTTCAACATGCAAGACTTCAAAACTATACTTCTGGAAAGAATTCATACACAAGAAATATGCAAGACAATAAGCTCTAAACGGCTGTGAAAACAGTGTAAAAAAAAAAGTCAAACACTGTTTGGGTAACATTAATAGATGATAAAAAACTCACAATGGCATAGAAGTGTTACGGTAAAATCCAGTGCATGTCTCCCTAAGCTCAAGCTCAGTATACAGCATATTAACTCATAATAATGTAACTGGACAAGTCACGTAAAATAAGACATGATTTGCGGAGAGGGAAGAATGGAACTCCTGTTTTCATATTTTTGATGGGCAATATAATCTGGTTTATTTTTTACACTCAGATTCAGCAATTACACACACAGAAAATTGCTTTGGGACAAATATCTGGGTAATGATGTAAGTACTGAGACAGCTACAGGATTGAAAAAAGACCTTACCTGTTTTGAACACACCAAGGAAGCCATAACACACAGATGTGGTGTCAAAAACAGTTTTAGCCTCATGATTAAAATCGCTAGGACACTGTACGCCAACAGCTGCAATGCATGGTATACCAGCTGCAAAAGAAAACACACACAAAAGCGTAATGTTCGCATACTTTTCATTTGTGTCTTAAATGCACAATCTCATTTTCAGTATAACTTAAATGATGAACTTGTCTGAAAGAGTTGAAGCCAAAGTCAAAATAAAGATCTTCACATTTCAGATAGTAATAAGGACTTTCTGTTATCTTTTTTCTCACGTGTATGTAGTATGCTAAGGTACAGAACAACAGGAAATATAAACATTAAAAAGCAAAAGGCATTGAAGAAATGGCTAGCTACGCAAAAGATCCTGAAACATAAACAGGCAATAACAACAAAATTTATTGTATAACTTCTTTATAGAATTGAGGAAACCTTGTTATTTTAACACCGAAATATAGCATGAAATAAGTAAATAAAACCATCCTTAGTACTCACACCACCACAGGCAGCCTGTTTTATTATTCTCCAAAATGGTTAAAAAACAGACGTATCACTCACGACTCCTAACATTAAATCTATGTTACTTGTGGAAGTGCTGTGGTAAGTCCTAGAAGCATTTTTGCAATCAGTGCTTTTATCTAACTGATTATCATATTTTGAATGGCATGAGATTTCTCTCATACCATAAACCAGAAATAAAATGCTATTAAAAAAAGTTTTGCATGTCCCTGCTGTCTTAATTGCAAATAAAGAAAACATGTAAGAAAGCTGCCATTCAATTACATTTTTTGCATAATTTTACTAAAAGAACTATGTGTAGAATTACTTTCATTATAGCGTATTTCAAATCAGAATTTCAACATTATTTATCATGTGAAGCCCCAGTAAAGGAACCAATCTCTTTCTACTTCTCAGTCTATATGGGGAAAATGGAAGGTCCAGCATAAGTTCAGTGCCCTTCTGTACTGCTACAGCAAAAGTCCAAAAGACTCCTCTCTTGCACTACCACCCCACTGTTAATTTGTATATTTTTTTGTTCAACATTCCAGAGCCATTCTGGTGTCGTACAGGATACAATTTAAGATGAGGGAATAAAAGATACAAATACTTACCTTCAAATAAACCATGTAACAGGGTCAAACCACTGTAACCTGTACTTCAATATTGAGTATTCATATTAACACACGAATAAAATTGTGCAGAAAAAAACCCTTACCTCACCATGGTTAAAACGTTCCTCTCTGGAAAAAAAAACACAAACAAAACCAAAACCAAAACAAAACAGAAAATCACATTATTTGTTTATGTACTACAAAAGTACTGGTTTTACTTTGAGGTCATCTATAGGGCTTCTGGACAACAGAACTAATCCAGTAACCATGGGTCAGCACCTGCACAGATTTTTTTTTCACCTCTATAACAAGCTTTGAAATATACTGCAAATCAGTAACTATCCTCCTCAATCCCTACATGTATCTGGAAATCTCAAAATTAATTTTAGTGGTTTTTTAATTACTTCCACGAACTATTTCATATATAGAACATCTTACTTAGAGAATGAAACTTCAGTAACATAGAAGAGGTGGAGTACTAGTACCAAAAAAAGAACCAGTCTTTTATTGAGGTACTACTGGATTCTCAGAATGAAATATAAATGTGAAAAGAGTCAAAATCATGTATGTGGGCCTCCAAAAACATCTGTGAAGACAAGATGCTGAATCCTGCTCACATCTGCTGAATTTCTGATAATGGACATCAGACTATGGAAAGCAGAGACCACTGAAATGATTAGCAATTAAAAAAATTAGGGGGAAATCAAAAAGATCTGTCAGGAAGTGACAACACTCAATTCGACAAATTGACTTGCTCAACAAGTGATGCCAAATGGCTGTGACAGGTAGAGCATGTATTACAGATATTTAGAAAATAAACTGAATACAGTTGGGAACCCTTCCTATAGATTAAACTCATATCTTTATAAGCTGGAAAAAAATAACGAGAAAGAATTTGCATTCACTATTTATAGGAGAAAAGTGAATAGGCACATAAACAAACATTGATTTAGGAACAGACCAGAAAAACAAATAATTAAACAGAAAATTTGGGGGTAAGAGGGTCAAGATGTCTAAAACTACGTTCAGCAGCTAAACTTAGTTTTAGATGACTTATAAAAATACCACATATTATATATCCAAGCCATTCTGTTACTGAACTATACATAATTTACCCTTCAGAAAGGACCAACATAACGCAGAATTCTGAATTATTTAGCGTACAGCAAATCAAATAAACTTCCAGCAGAAAAGTCAGTTTCACATAAAAAAATATATAAAGCAATATTTACCTTCCATTTTGGCCTGCCTTAGATAAGGCCCACATAACATATTTAATTACCTGAAGAAAGTAAGAGCCAACAAACAGTATGAATAAACTTTCAAAAGCATTCTAAAGCATTTTCAACATTTGCTAAATTAAATTACACCTGAATAATCTCATTTTGAGATAATGCTAAGATAAAGACATGCCATGTTTTAGCTAAAAATCCTTTTTGCGGATGTTTAATTACCCAGGCAGTTAGCAGTTATCCCATCTGTTCCTGTGTAAACTGTAAGTTGTTTTTATACAAATTAGACATAATCAAATTTACAAAAACAGTTATAAACTTCACTTATGGTACTCATCAGCTAAGTGACAGAAAATTTTTTGGCACTTAACATCAAAGCAAGTTTTGCCACTGACTCAGGACTGGATCTCTAAAAATCTATGTTAAGGGAATACAGAATTTTAAGCAAATACGTTTGAAAAAAATGTATTTAATCTAACTCTATTGGGTTTATGTGGCAAGGTTTTGGTAGCAGGGGAGCTGCAGGGGTGGCTTGTGTAAGAAGAGACCTTGGGCAACCCCTATGTCAGACAGAGTTTCAAAATAGATCTACCACTGACCAAAGCTGAACGCATCAGAGATGCTGATGACACCTTTGTTAATGAGATGTTTAAGAAAAGGTAAAAACGTTGTGCAGTAGCTTTAAGAGAGGAGTGAGAAAAACAGGAGAGTGACAACCCTGCAGATACCAAGGTCAGGGAAGGAGAAGAAGGAGGTGATCCTGGTGCCAGAGCAGAGATTCCCCCGCAGTTTGTGGAGAAGACCATGGTGATGCAGGTTTTCCCCCCACAGCCCATGGAAGACCATGGTGGAACAGAGATCCACCTGCAGCCCATGGAGGACCCCAAGCCAGAGCAGGTAGATGTGCCCTGAAGGAAGCTGCAACTCATGGAGAGCCCATACAGGAGGAGGATCCTGGCACGAACTGTAGCTCGTGGAGAGGAACCCCCACAGGAGCAGGTTTTCCTGGCAGGAGCTGCAACCTTGAAGGACTGTACCCCATGGAAAGGACCCACACTGGAGCAGTTCTTAAAGAATGACAACCTGTGGGAGGGACCCATTGAGACTGGAAATGAGGGGGTGGGGATAAGGGGAAGGTGTTTTTAGTTTGTGTTTCTCAGAATCCTACTCTATTTTTAACTGACAATAAATTAAATTAATCTTCCCCAAGATCTTGCTCATGACAGTAAAACAGTGAGTGATCTCCCTATCCTTATCTCAAGCTATGAGATTTTTAAACTCCTTTTTCCCCCTACACCAACTTCTTCCCACCTCAAAATAAATAGTGATTCTTTCAAAAAACTTAAAAAGTAAACGCAAGGTAAAGGTGATTCACTAAATCAATCACTTACCCTTTTGATGATCACTCCAAAAACCACCACAACAACTGGTAACAGCAGAGTCTTCGTGTATCTTACTGGAGTCTACAATAGAAATTAATTGCATAAATTGCTTTTCATTCACCTATAATTACTTCAATGGTCAGTTTAAAGAAAAAAAACATAAAAAGTACTAAATGTAAACATTCAACAAGAACAAAGCAAGCTTCAAGAAACTCAAATTTAAACTCCACCCTGCAATCACACTAGAGGTCATAATACTAGGGTCATTAGTAAATTATTTCCAGTCCTTTGGCAAGCCACCCAAAGACAAAAAGTAGATTCTATCTCATCTGAACATGATTATTATGGGTTGAGTAACCTGTTAATATAAACATTCTAAATTCATATCTAGATACTGATGAACTAAAACAAAATATACTAACGCCACATTAAGAAGCTTTGATGTTCTTCTGTAGACTAAATCTATCACACAAAACCCTTGCAGCTCTCAGTACATTTTTACACACAAAACCAGTCACTTAGAGCAACATAAAACCTTAAGTTTGCAGAACTGTAACCTTTCTTTTATCCCTGAGCAAACACTTCTTTAATTCAAGCAAGCACATTTCTTAGACCCAAAATCAAAACAGATTTATTTTTAGTTTACTGAAAAGCAATAAAACCAGTTAAATTTAGCTTGAGTTCATTAATGTCTCTAACTTCACGGGTAAGCACTTGAACTTATGACGCCAGTTGGAGATTATGGCTCCCAAGGTGTTTTAAGTTATAACTTAAGATAAAACAAAAAGTTCCCTCTTCCATAATAATCTATTTTGATCAAATTACCTCTTTTTCCATGAAGTCAAACTCTGCAGCACAGGTATACATTAAGGTATCAAAATCCTTGTAGCCAATAAATTTAGATTTTAATATTTTTCCTATGTGAGCCTGGTAGGATATACAGGAAAAAAAAAAAAATGTAGTAAGCAAAAACTGTTCTGTTTTCCACAACAAAGTAGTTTAAAGGCATATGAAAAATGTTTTTAATTAGAACATTTTCAATGCAGTTATAAGAGCACCAAAAATCTATTTCTGGTACATTAAATGAAATATTTGAGCATAACACAGATCAGACTGTGTTAAATAAAAAGCAGAAAGTAGCAGAAAAAGGGTGCTACCATTGCAGCTGGGTTCAACAAGAGTATAGTTTTGCATACTCATATTGTAAGATATGAGCTTCCCACCTTTTGCCCCTTGACACACATTTGCAGATATGGTTTAATAGCAGAATCTGATGACAAGGGGGTTGAAGTGAAGTGAGGAGCCCTAGCTACAACAAGTATTTCAAAACTGTAATTTTAAAAATTAGATTCAGAAGAAAGCAAACTAAGAAATTGAGTAAATAAAGAAAATATGTAGGTAGAAGACATCCAAAATAAACAAGGATCTATAAATCTACATTTAAAAACAAAGACAGAGCATTTACTAACTCAATAATAAAAACATTTGTCTTTTCACAAAGTTCAGTAATATCTCAAAGTGATAATATATAATGAATGAAAAAGTAAATATGCAACAGCTATACCCCATTTCTGCAAAAGAATTTCAGAAAAGTATGTCATTAAGATGCCAAAAATTGAAATATTAAGAATTAAGAGATTTTTGAAAGACACCAACCAGATACTCAGATATGAGAACTTACATCATCAGCTATTCCAAGCGCTAAAGAAGTTAGGTATTTCAAAGTGACTGTCCCAAATAACCAGGCACATCCTTCAATGACCTTAAAAAATATATTCAGAGTGAAATAAACATGTATTAACAAACTTTTAAATAAACATTTTCTTTTTAAAAAAGGCTTATTAAATTTAGCTACTAGTAACAAACTCTCCTATGTTACCATCAACAAGTACAGTAATTTTAACCAATTACACCTCCCGAATCTCAGTACACTGAGATGTTTTAAGTTCTTGTTTTGTTTTAATTTTCTCTTCTGTTACAGTTAAAATAATTTTGTGCAACTGGTTCACATTATAGCTGTACCACTGCACATGACATTACAGCAGAGGAGGTACCACAGTTAACTTTAAAAAGGGACAGCCTGCCAGTTCCATCTGTTTTGCACACACCAGTATGATTATTTCCCACCAAATGCCTTTCCATATTATCAGGATGTACTACTCTGATAGTTCAAACTTTTGGAAGAATTTAGTGATTTATAGTACATTCTTGGGATAATCTCAGGTTAGAACTTGAAGGAAATATACTTTTTTAGTGTACAATCACTACTTTTAGTTACATCATGTTTATCCCTGTACCAGAAAGATTAAATTCTTGGCAATCTAGCTTACTCTATCTAATTCTTTATAAAACCAGTTCAACTGAATAAAACAACCTGGTTTAGTATTTTTTATCTGGGACCAGCAGCAAATGCTTCCAGATAGAATGTAACAACAAAATGCAAACTGATCTCCACCCTTACATAAGCAGGGTTTTTGTGTGACCATGGCTTGCATTTAATTCTCGCTTTTAATGGTTGCAAGTGAACCTAAATACCTATGAGGTACCTAATCCTTTTCCGAATGCCTCAATTGTTTTCCTTCCACAATGTCTCTTCTCTCTTACAAGCTTATTGCTACTAGCACAAGGGGCATTAAATAAACTATAATTATATCCTACTGCTATATACTGGCTTAACCATATTTACCATTATTTTACAAGATGTAGAATTCTAACCTAATTTAAAAACTCAGCTATTTAGCAATTCTACATCAACAATTATCTTCATACTCTATTTAAATTTGATGGTACTACATTTGGGGTGAAAATTGCATGAAATATTTAGGATGCTGAGCTTATAAAATAAAATATTTGCTATTTTCTCTGCAGTTCCTTCTCCATGATTTCCATCATGTATTTTTCATTTTGATGTCTGCTCCATCATGAATTGATGTGTTCAGAAAACTTTTCATAAGAATACCAAGATTTATCTGCTGAGTGGCAAGCACTTATTTAGGATCAACTATGTTATATACATGCTTAGGGTGGTGGTGGTCTTTTTTTTTTTTTAAACTTACCATTTAATTCTACCCTTTGTTTCTCACCTTTTAATATTCACACCTTATCCCATAGAGCTTATTTTCTTTCTTTTATAGCTCCAGTTCCCCAAAAGAATTCTGAAATTGAAGTGCATTACATTCACCCATGCACCCTTATCTACACCCTTCAAAGAAGTCAAATTACATTTGTGAGACATGAATTGCCTTCATAGAAGCTGTATCAGACCTATCTCATCACACTGTGTGTACATATAGCCTTAAAAACTTCATCACTGTTCAAGTTTTTACTCTTTTACAAAAGTTAGACTTACTGGTTTGCACAAACACCTTGGATTTCCTTTCTAAAAACTGACATGAGATTTGTTTACACTCTAGTTTTCCCTGGTACCACAGCTAACGAGACTGGCAAGTTATACATGCTCTGCAGTTTGTTATAAATATTTTTTATATTCCTTTCTATTCTAATTCCTTTATAGTAACTGTATGAATTCAAACCAGTTTTGCTTAATCCTTAATTTTATAAGAATGTCTGTCTTAATCCAGGGAGTCTGAGTTGGCTACCATTTTAGTTGTTTTTACAAGATAATGTTATATCTTAAGCTGCAAGTTGCTTCTCATGTTTTCTACAGTGATCTGTCATAGTTTTGAGAGTGTCCTTTATATATGGACATGACTTCTACTGCCCTCAAATCCCACTCGCACACCCTGCACTGGTTTAGTCGGACCTGCTTCCTTATGTAACTGCAAGTTGCTTGCTGTCATTAGAAAAAATATCCTAAAAAATTATATAGGACACATTTTAGTGAATACCTAATGAAGCATCCTAATCTCAACTTCTGCAAGCAATGTTAGCCTCTAACTTGCCTTTTCTTAACTTGCCTTTTCTAAAGTCTCTTTTATTTTAAAGGGATTTTCATACTGATCTTAGGTTTTGTAAACATATGTAAGGTGTTAACTTAAAACTAAATGCATTGCAATTTGAAGACTATTTCAATTTTCTTATATAAAAGTATGTTTATGACCTTTTTCTTCAGCAATTTAAGATTAGATTCTGGGAATATGTACAGTCTAAAAAGTAGTTTAGATATACTTCTTGATTTTCAACTATTAAGAAACTAAACCAGAAGTTATTTCTGTATTTCAGTAAAACAAAAAAAGTCATAGTTATATTCTGAAATTCAAAATATATGAAATTCCTTACCCAAATATAGACTTCTCTTCTGCTGTTTTTCAAGACTTTTGGACTCAGTTCTAGAATTCCCTAATAATAAAATGAATGTGCATTTTCAGGTAACACATAGTAACAACAAGATACTCCAGTACCCCAGATGAGGGGTTTTATTTGTTTTGGTAAGCGCCTATTGTACCACACAGCTATTTATTAAAAAAGATGCTCCATAATTAATACAACCCGAAATATGATTGAATATATAATATTGTGACTTCAAGCTGTGCTGGCAAAACATGCCAACGTAAAATCTTACTGCAGTTTATATACAATTAATGGAAGACTATTATTCTCCTTAGCAAGGAAGATTCTGTACTAGACAGTTCCAGGCTTCTTTAAATTAAAGCCAATGGGAAACTGAATTATGTCTGCTTCCATAAATGACAAGAGACATCTGAAGCAATAAATAAATTACTGGCAGCATGATAAAAACAATTTTCAAACAAGGTAACAGAATACCAGGAGTGGGAGGAGTTACTGGCATTTCTGTTTCACATTATGTTCCTCATTTTATGACACAAGGACATCTCATTTTAAGCTAACGTGGACAATGTAATTAAGAAAAACTGAGAATGAGCTGAAAAGCTTTCAGAAACCCAGCCCATAAGTGAGACTAAGGCCACTATAAGTACCCAAATAACAGACAAACAAATATTTTTTCCAAAGCAGAAAACAGGTAAAAAGCTCAATGTACCTGTACTTACTATATAATTACAATAGCTGCTACAAGAAACTGGAGTGGGCTTATGACAAGCAAACTATACTACAGCAAATACCAATAGCTAAGGCAGTTTGTTTTTATAATAAGTGAGGAATTACCAAACTTTTGCTGATGGACAAAATATAAACAGAAGGAAACCAAACCAAACCAAAACAAAACACAAACATAAAACCCAAATAATACTAAGCTCACCCCCCAAGCTTCTAGGAGAGGTGAAAAGAATCACAAATCGAGATGATTTGTAGGATGCTAAACCAGATCTGTTCACATCATCTTATCTCCTATTTCCTATGTACATAAAACCTTTAAGAGACACCATATGGAACTGAAAGAGGTTGAGGGTTGTTTTTACCTATTTAAGGAAAAATTAAGATAGTGAATGATGAGATAATGAGTCCTCAGTGAATATTTTCACTAACATAAGTGGATGACTTAGCAAACAGTCTTAAACAATTTTTATGTATGTTTTAGTCATTTGTTCTAATTTGCAGCTTCACAATTAAGAATTTAAAACTCCTTGCTCATGTCTTTGTTTTACAATTATTCTGGTCAAAAATACATATGTGGTAAATATAATAATTTTTCTAAAAGAAGACAGCTATAAAAACAAGAGAACAGAGCCTTAACTGAATTTATCTTATGAAGAGGTCTCGGTGTAAAACCACAATTTTTAAAATTAGTATTTGCCCATTCTCCAAATGTCTTTAAGGTCTAATTCTGTTTATCATGTAACAGATTTATCAGCTACCTGGTAATGCAGCAGTTTCACATTTTACATGAATACATACATAACTGTACAGCATTACAGTTTCAACATGCCATACGGTTTTTTTTCTTAAACAACTTACCCAGATAACTACTAAAGATGCAGCATAATATGATGTCAATAACATTGAATTACCAAACATCAGAATAAAACACACTACAAGAGATACCTGAAAGAAGAAAATAAAAATCACTAAATTTAAAATAGAAAAGGTAAGAATAGTCCAAGTATTAAAATTACCTTGTGTCAACAGCTTTGAAGACACCTACTGCACAATAAGCACAAGCTGAATACTCAGCTTACAGAATTATCCTGAAAACACTGATTGTAAGGACTTAATGGCAACAGGTAGCCAAGTGTAAATTATGTTAATTTATGTTTTAAAAGTACTTATAGACAAAAAGATTTGGTTACAGCACTAACTCACATTATATTAACAGCTACATTTTTGAAGTTATTCCTAACTTTTTCCACCCTCCCCAAATTGTTGTATTATTTCTGTATCCTGTTTATTATCTTTCAGAATCCTGGACAAACATAAAAACATTGAATAAAATGTTTGTTGTCTTCTTTCTTCCAAACTGAGATTATATTAAAAATATAATCATCAAAGTCAAGGAAGCAGACTTCCGACTGTTCAATCATACCACTTAACCACTTGAGGCTGAAAGTCAATGCCGCAATACCACTTTTATCTGCCATCCCAATCTCCTACCGTGTTTTCTTTTTAACAGAAAGCAAAGCTGAATTACATTCTCTAACTTTGAGAGCAAAATCAATGATCAATCTCTGTTGTCTTCTGTACATGGGAATAAGGAAAAATAATGCAGTTATTTGTAAAACATGCAGGCTTTTGTACTCCCCTCCTCACATATTGAAGATCTTCATTTCCCACAGAAATGTAGGGGGGGAGCAAAAATTGAAAACACCACAAGATGAAGACTGGCAGCTTATCCAGCCTCATTAAGCTTTCTCTGTAGTATAGTGATTGTTTATCTATCTGAAAATAGTATTTTTATGACACTTTGGCACCAAAATTATGATATAGCTATTGACATAAGCCAAAAGGCTTAAGTATTTCATCCTGTTTCTGTCAAAAAATTACTACACCACCATGCTTATCTGCAAATTTTCCTGGCAAATCTGACTGGAAGCAAGCATTTGGTGTCCCAGGTTTATGTTTGAAATGAGCTGCACAGAGCCTACTACTGTCATTAATTTATCATTTATAGTATTTCGAAATACATTTGAAAACATATAAAATACAATTTGCTATAGCTCAAAGCTTCTTTCTTGTGGTAAACATTTTCTTTTTGCCTACTGAGTTTGCATAGCACAATTTTAGCAAAAATATATTTTTAAAGACATTCATGTTTCTTTGAAGAAATTCTTCACGTCTTCTTGTAAATTTAAAACTGTAATCTCACTTCAAAGAGGAAAACTCCTGGTAACAAAATTTGATCATTATCTTAATTTTAAAAATGAAAATTAGATGTTTTATGCAGAAACTTGCATGCCTTTTACTTGTCATCTCCACTCATTTTTGAAAATATAGTTTTTCCTCAAATAGTTTCCTTTGTCTTGCTTCCTAAGCATCTCCCCAAATAGTTAAACCACAACATCTTTGCATGGTCAAGACTACAGTAGTCTGCAAAACCCTATCTTAGTTGGGGTTCTCTTCTCCTTCAACAATACTAAGTCAATATTAGAAAACAGACTTTAACATGTCATTTTTTTATTTCTGCTAACCTATAGCATGAGATAAATGCTGCCTATTCAACTTTTTATTGCTTATCCTCTATTACTTGATATGTTTTCTTATCTGCTTTTTGAGATAGCATCTTCAAGTCCATGGAATGAACAGAGACAGAAAAGAGAGGCAAATATGTCTACAAATCTTTTAGGTCAATAGCATTCTTGAGTTCAAAAATTCCTGTGTGTCACAGGGACCCTAGTTTCTGACACTGTGACCTAAATACACGTAAGACCAAATATTCAAATCCAGGCCCCTCCATCCCTTATTACTGCATTTTTTTCAACCACCTTGCAACTAAGGAAAACACTTCAGACAAATGGCCTCTTTTGATGCTCTGACCAATTTGAGAGGACTGAAGCTTTTTTTAAAAAAGTATTACCATATGAGCAATGAGTATCTTCTGTAATTTGCAGGAGTCAATATAACCCATAATACACACAGCAAATAATGAAGCTATCTAGAATAAAAAATGAAAGAAAAGTTAAAACAATTTGCATTGATATACTTTTTCTAGCAGAAATGCATACAAAAAAAGTGTTTATTCAAACAATCATTAACTTTTACTTCTACTTTTTGCTAAGTACATGCTTGGGTATTTCACAACGGTTTCTTTCAAAAAACCTATTATGGTGCTCTGAATAATAATTATCAATCATACTCAAAACATTTAAGAAATAGGTATTCAGCTTTATGAAAATGCAAGTCATCAAAACACAGTACTAACACAACATCTTTCACTCTTAGTTTAGAAAAAAACCAACCAACCAGCATAACCTTATATTTTCAGCAAAGTATGGGAACATCCATAATTTGCTGATGAGGAAAATGAGATTCATTGATTAGGCAGTTTGCTAAAATTCACATGAGAAACTAAAGAAATTATGAACTGAATCTGCAATTTCAAATTTCAGGCCCAGCATCTTAAGCAGGTTATAGTTAAAAGTTTCTTACAACATTTTTCAGATTGTAATGGTTTCCTCTTCTGGAGTAAGAAAAATGGCATAACACAATACATATTGATTGTTCAAAGCTTTCAACTCAAATCAAGCAACAGCTGCTTCAAGTAAGTCAGACAAGGGAAAAGGTATGGAGACATAGATGGATTTCAATCAGCAGGCTATATTTCAATCAATTTAAACACTAAGAAAGTGGGCTGTATGACAGTATCCATTCTATGATTCTATCCCACTGCTCACATCAGTATTTACTATATTTCAACGCTAAAGTTACTCAACTGTCCAAAATCTCAGACAGTAAGGTTATGCTACTACTCACATGCTCATCAAAATTAAACAGCAAATCATGCAAAATCATGCCAGATACTACAAGCCATGCAAACATTGCTCCATTTAAAAATTTGGAATAGCCTAAAGAGATGCAAGATCAAAGCCTTTTTTATTTTTGTACTTCAATATACAAAGTTTTTTCCTTGTTCTGCAGTTGTTCTAATGTACCAATCTTAAGCTGGAGGCTATTTTTAAGGAAAAAAGTAAATGCTTTAGTCCTGGAAACAGAAGACTTGAGTGGTGTAACTGGTAAATTTTCAAATTTAAGACTAGAAAAAAATGGATGTGATAAATGGTATGAACGTTTCCTGAGAGCCAGAATGAAATCTGGCTAAAAGGAAAGCATTGGTATAGTTGTGAATTCAATAGCTGTCTATACAAAGCAGTCAACTTGCCTACATAAGATAAAGAGGCTGTTTAGAGGTGAATACCGTCTTACCTGTGTTAGAAGAACAAACTGAGCAAACTGCCAGGGAAGCATGAAAAAGATATTAGAAACACACAGTGCAATCAAGCTTCCTGTATTAATATTCGGAATCCTTGGGAAAAAGAGACAGAATAGGCATCAGTAAGTAAAATCACACAGGTATTTGAATATTATTGAAAAGTACAACAGAGAATACAATAAAAACACAGTTACCTTGGAAGTTAGCTAGCAATATTGATCAAGTACAAATAACACTACGTAAATTTAATATCTATTTTCCATCAGTTTCCAAAAACGGTAGTTCTGGTACTTAGTGTTTAACTATTTGATGAGTCACTCATTATCAAATAACTCCTCCTGGCAGCATGGCCAACCTATGTCATTGCAGTGGTCCACTTTCCTCTAACAACTCTACAGTCAGGTCACAACTATTTCCATTTAAGCTGGGATTACAATTATTCTCAGAACAGTCTGCATTTGAAAGTGACTTCACTGTGCTCTCTCACATTTCTTCCATATTTACTTTCTGCAACTTTCTGTCAGCAATCCTGAGGGAGGTTTCAGGGCAGGAGACAATGACAAATACATGAAGCTCATCTTCAACTGAAAACAGCCCATTCTCTATGTCCTGCTATACGTGTTACATATTTAATCCTGTGTTAGCTCTGAGTTCACTTCAGAAATATGTCATGTTTCAAATGTTACTAAATGGCCTCCAACAGATGAAGACACCATCATATTCTGCGGAAAACCCCAAACCCAACAGATTACAGCAGTCTCACCAAATTCTGTAGAATCATCTTCTTTTACAAAGCGTCAAGATTAATTTCTATTGGAGTCATGCTGAGCATGAGTATAATGTTTCAAGTAATACATTATACAAATGTGATAGAAGTGATAGAAATAATGGAGTATTTAAGTTCTAGTCTCTCTTTCAAAGATAGTTCCTATATTTCAATGGAATCCTGCTATACATAAAACTGAGCTGCTCTTGAAGAGAGAATTTAAACTGAGAAATAAAAAGTTAAGATGTTTTATTCCCTTTTTGAAACCTCACTCTGAAATGCTTAGATTAAATACCTTTTTCTAATCAGTAAGCAAGTTCAAGTACTATTTTGTGTACCAAGATTTGAAGAACAGGAGTGAATCTATCTAATCAAGAAGTGTCATAATTATAGGTACAGAATATATGTGTTCTGATAACCCTAACTTAAAGTGTAATTTCCTCACTTTTTGTTTGACCTCACAATTTAGCATTGAACGAACAGGTGTCTTTCTAATATGAAATATAGCAACGACTCTATGAACTGTTCCTCAAAAGAGTTTTCTAGACAGCATATATCTTTTCGTCACCTAAAAGACACAAATTAGTGACAAGCATAAAATATTTTTGGTTTAATCATCAATAACCACAAATCAGTATGACTTAATAAAGGAAAATCTGGGGTTACAGGTACAAAGTTCAGCTAAATCATAAATACACTGCAAATCTGATGCAATGGTGCTGATGGAAAAGCCCTCAAGTATTAACAATCATGCTTATTTTTCAAAATGGAGGCAAGACAGTGACTCCATCATGTTGCAAGCCAGAAACAAGCACTGAAAAGCAGGGCTAATGAACTCAAGAGCATCCCTCCATTAATGTAATTACATCGCTCTAAATCATTGAACTAGGTAATTGGACTAGTTAATTAGTTATAGAAAACTGCAAGAACATAGTAGCTTATGGGTGCCTATAGCATCCCCTGTTGCATAGCACAGGCTTATTCTAAGTGCAACCAACATACCACTCTCCCAGAGGGACAAAACCAATTGACGGAGTGTTAGCTTGTTTCTCATGGGAAGGAAGTGACATCAACGAAAAATTCTGATTTTTAGTTTAGATACTTATTTGGCAACACCATAATTCTGATTTTTAGTTTAATCAAGTCTTCAAGTTGCAAAGTCTTTCCTTTTAATAAGTGAGTAACACGACTGCAGTTGTACTGGTGCAGCGTCTGCAATGTAACAGCCACAGGAAAGTTTCTACGTTAATAATATCATTGCTACAGCACACAGAGGCACTTAAAATAAATATTTAAATAAACACATTTAAATAAATGTCCTGTGACATTCAATTTTTTAAATCACTGTAAAGCACTAAGCATAAATTGAGAGGTACCTGAGAATATAGGTCAAAAGCAACATCTGAAGCACAAGGAATGGGTATGAGAAACTTTCACGAAGAGGTGGAGTCCACATGACACGAGTGCACTAAAAATAAGAACTGGGTTAGATGATAACATTTGCTGCTACATTTCCATAAAACAGTGCATTTGTATTTTAAGATGAGTGACCACAGATACTTCAAAAAAGCAAAAGAACCAAGCTACATGAGATTTTACTCACAAACCTAAAAAATGAAGACAGAAAAGAGAAGGAAGAAGGATGCAGCTTCCAGACTTGAGGTCTATGATGCACTGTTCAATTAAAACAGATCACTGCTTTTCCAAAATTGAATGTGACAGCTAGAGAACATCCCAGAAAAAAAACAGGACAGCAACTTCTCGTCTTTGCTTCTGCTGAAATTAACAACTCATTCAGGTAACTAAAACCATTCTCAAATTCAGGCAGTGACTTGCCACACTTTGATGGAAAAGTGCGTGAGGCTCTGAGGGATAAACCAACACACTCATCATTATGCTAGAGTTCTCTATGTTATAAACATTTCACATTTCTAATAGCAACAGCACAGAAAGTACAAAATTTGAAACTGCCATTCAAAACAGGCCAGTAAAATTGAAATTGTGAAATTAAGCTCTGTAAGAGCTTATACTAACCTATAGACTTCGTTCTTTAACCCTAATAAAGCAAATAGTAATACAATGAAGTCAACAGAATAGCTTTTCATTAATTTCTTGAGGCCCATGGCAAATAGCTCAGTTACAACTGTCATCTCCAATGTTTACGTTCAGCTCTTTATAAAGTGCTTGCAGATGGCACCAACTATAAAAAAAATAATTACAGCTTTACAGGACAACTTTACAAATGGGTTCAGAATAACTATCAATAGATTTGCACTAAAAAATAGACATAGATTATTTACAACTACAGGACAAAAATGTAGTTCATCTTAATATGGACCATAATGAATCTATGGAAGTTTATAGGATGTCGATGCCAGGATGTTCCTTCTCCTTCACTTGCTATAATATTAAAAACATTTTTAAAAATATTTTTTTACCAAATAAGTCACTAGAATCAACATTGTACTTCTTTCTTTTTTTCATGCTATTTCACAAATGTTGCATTAAAAGAGTAAAATAAATGTGTAGAAATAGTGTAAAATAAATGCAAAATACAGAAGCCTATCACCTTAATCACAGTCTTCGCTGTCTAAAAGCATTCTGTAAAAGCAGCACCCCGATTACCATTAAAATAAACTTTTAATAAACATATATACACTTATGTGTTATTTTCAGCTGACTGCACAGGTGTGATTAATTTAAATTATTTTTATTAGCAACAAATATAATAATGATCAGTCTGAAGTAGTGTAGACTTTTTTATTATTTTTTTAAGACTACAGCAACATTTGATTTATCAAATCTTTTGATACTGGAGGAGATGAAGAGAGGTAAGAAGTGATGAACATACACAACCATAAAAAGGACCCATGACCTTAAAAGTGGATTGGCTAATGTAGCCCATGCTATTTTTTCTGTACTTGGAAATGTAATGCTCAACTCAGTCATCTGTGGACGATCTACCAAGGCTGTAAACTAACTTGGCTGCAGGTATAAATATATCAGATCTGTCTAAGCTTGAAATCATTAAAACACAGTGGCACAAGCACAGCACAAATTAAAACATACTGCCTTAGGGTCACTAGCTCAACGCCAGAAGGCTACCCGCTTTTACATGGCATTAGATGGCAGATACCAAGACTTGCAGATCAGGCTTACAACATGTAGCTCAGTCCTGTTCTTCCAGGAAAGAAAATTTTTAGCAACTGGTCTAGATCCACTGTACGTGTGTATTCATGACTTTCCAGTAAAATATATAGCAATTTAAAGAAACTTCCTCCATTTCTGAAGCTTGTTCATATGGTACATGTAGCTCAGCTATGTCTGGAATGGGCACAAAACCAGAATATTTTGATGTTTCAAAACTTGAAGTCATTGTGCTACTAAGATTTTAATCTCAGGACCACTTTACAATAGATTTCCTTTCTGAATTTTTTTTTTTTTTTTTTACTTTTTTTACAGTCTATGGTGACACACTGGATCGTCCTATACACTTTCAAGTCATAGCCTATTTAGCTTTCAATAATGCCTTATTCCCATTAAATTCATCCCCTAATAGATAAGGAACATCACTATATTTAACAAAATAAGAATTAGTTTAATCTTGGGAAAAAAAAAAAAAGAGGAGGGTAGGGAAGGGAGACCTACCTCTCCATGGTTAAAAAAGAAACACATCACGGTAACAAGGCCTCCTAGACGGCTCCCACTGTGAAGAGAACATGAAAAATAGGTACATCAGAATCTCATAATGGTCAATGTTGCTTAAAAAATGTGAGGTAGCACTTATCTACAACTAAGTTTATTTGGGGGAGTGAAGGGTGAATGCTTTCAAGCATCATGGGAAAGCAATCTACAGCATACATACAATATCAAAATACTAGTCAGTCAGCTAATGTTTATTTCAGAGCAGACCACTATTCATATATCCGCTCATTTCTGCAGAACACCAATTTTAACAAAAATAACTTGGAAAACGGTCATTCCATTCCTCACAAACTTTGTTTTGGATCATTACATCTGGTACTTCACCTGCTGTACCCAGAGTTTGATCTTAAAAAGAGCTAAACTTTTTTTTTTTTTTTAAACACCAGGCAATATAAATGGAGTATTTCTTCCACAAGATGTTCAGCAGAAAACTTTAGAATCTGCATGTTCAATCACCCAACAGGGAATTTTGGTCTGAATCTACAACTCTGTTATGGTAATCAAATCAAGCACATTCAAAACACCCATTTAGAAATGTACTCATGACATAGTCAATGCAAGATCCAATTTAATGTTCATGTGAAATACTGTGATGTTAACATGAGAAAGTTTTTTAAGCCCTCGAATTAAGGGGTTTTATATGTTCTAAACCAATCAAATTCACCTGTTAAATAATAAGCACCAGCTTCACCTGTTGAATAATAAGCACACTAAACCCGACAATATTACTTAGATTTATCCCACCTCAAAAGAGCAGTAGATAAGGTTCCTCATTTTTTGACTAGATTTGTAATTATTCATGTCCTGTGACATAAAGCAAAGAACATTTTTGTTCTTTGTTCTACTTTGTTCTACTTTGTTCTACTACTATGAATAACAGAATATACCATTTTTGTTACTAACCAAAGGTACAATCCAGCTCTTAAGATTCTTTAAAAAACCCATACAAACCTCAGATCCTTCACCCATCACTAATATACAAGTCAAACAGAATCAGTGAGTTCAGAGTAAAACATCTCACAACTAAAGAGACAAATTGAGTGTTAATCTCCAGGAATTGCGCTTTCTTGCACATAAAATCCAACCTTTTATCCTACAAATTGTAGAAGTATCAACACTGAAACCCAAAATTATTAAAAGAATGTGCTTAATACTGAAAAATGTTGCTTTTAGAAACAAAGTAAACAAAAATTTGCACTCAAACACCCAAAACCAGAAACAAAATTCACGGTCTATGCTAAAGCTTAGCACTGTGATAAAACTGTGATAAAAGTCTAGAATACAAGATCTTAATTATATTACGAAATCTTTAGAGCTCTAAAAGGGATCATTATTTTATCACATGAGAAAACATCAGTAAATCTGTACCACAGAACAGGAAAATACACCTTATCAGTATGTTTTCCAGAAAAGGAATTGAACAGGGTCTCTTTCAGAGAGGGTTATGTATAGTGTTAGCTCGATTAGTTATCTTCTAACAGTACCGTGCTATCAGGTAGAAGATACAGTAGTTAAGCCTTTCTATGCCAATATAAGAGATTAAGGGTAACTCTTTCCCACTGAAACTCTCATACCATACTACAACTGGCAAAGTACATGCCCTCAAGTTGGAACCTAGTTTGCCCATGTTTAACATAGAACAATTCCAATTTAATAAATAATTTGTAATTTTTAAGGAACTGCAGATGACCTGAACAGTTACACTTTGTCTGGTAGAATCAGCTCTGGAATAATGGAAGAATTAGTCTTTTGTCTCTGAGTACAATAAGCTGAAGCTTAAAAAAAATGTCATCTAGTGAAATGCTATAATTCATTGTTGATTAACATGCAAAAAACAAAATACTGAGAAAGCAGTGTTAGGAGGAGATACGGGAAATTTACTGGTAGGTCCTCAAGACACAGTATTTGACAATCAGCTCAAGTACTCTTGTCCCTTGACTACAAGAATGGAGAAGTGAGGAAGGCTGCAGGGAGGTAGAATCTTACAAATGCACAAAGTACTTATCACCCAAATGCCATTCCTTTGTTCATTAAAAAACCAACCAACCAAACAAAACCCCACAACAACAACAACAAAAAAACACAACTAAAAAAGTTGCATGAGTTCCCTCCATATTGCTGCAGTTATCTTAAAAGAGAATGCCCCAGAGCTTGAGACTAATGTGCATCCTACAATAAGATTCCCAAGTGCCTTTGCATAATCAGGGGCCATAAAAAGAGGGCTAGGGCAGGGACATACTAAGTCTGGTATTTTTCTAACGTTGTGGGGAAATTGGTTAAGGAAGCTAAATAGCAAAAGCTAGTCCTACAAAAGCAACTGGGATTCTGCCAGTTTAACTCTTTGGACAAGCTCATGAAGTACCGTGAGCATAGATACGAGAACACATGCTAGCTTGGAAAATAATAAGAAGGTGGTCTTCCACTATTCTGCCACCTTCCATCACCACTTAAAATTGCAAAGAGACAAAAAGGAAATAAAGGCTGAAAAGAAAAAAAAAAAGATGACACATTCTTTGAACATATAGAGAGGCAATAAAAACCCTAGAAAAAATACCTAGATAAACTGGAGATTATTACTGCCAAAATATTCAAGAATGAAAAGAGAGAAAATAATAGAGGATGGTTTGCCACCATCAAATGGGCCAGGCTACAAAAAAGCCTTTCAAAATGCATAGCAGAAAAAAAAACAGCTTTATGAAGGAGAATTACTCCAGTTCATAAGATTCTGTACTTCAGTGTAGTAGAATTGCATTGCTCCAGATTAATTTATTTTATTTTTCACACGTTATCGAAAAGCCTAAATATCCTGGCTTGCTTTGACTAAGAGGAACCTTGGAACAGCCATAATGGATAAGTAGTCATCTAGATCTGGTCTCCAACTATGAATATTCTTCAGACTAAATAACTAAATAAGATCAAAAATCCTACCTCGCAATCACTTTTTATTTTTAATAATCCCAGATAGCTAGTGGCTTACACCTTGAAATAACTGCACTTACATTTTAGACATCTTGGCTACCTACATTGCATATAATTTCTATTAAAAACTGAATCACTATCAACACTTGATAGTTATTTACATTCAACGCAGCTCAAATCTAAGGAAAACACTGAGAGATTAAGAGCTTACTGGTTTTTCAATAACATTAAGAAATAAAATCTGGTTTTCCGTAAATCTCCTTTAAGAGAAAAACAACAAGTTAACCATAAGAATATTCAAAGTTTATCTACTTCCTCAAAACACCTATGTTAATGAATACAAATGCATATGCTTTACTCTCAAACACCCAACAGTTGCACTAGGGAACTTCCTCTTTTCACTGTCAGCTCCTGCCCTGCACAATTCTTCACTTGAACTATCAGTACATGCCTCAGAGAGCAGGAAAAACCACAAGACCATTAAGCCATTGAACAAGAGGGGAAAACAATCACATCCCTCAGAGGGAAATGTAGCAGCCTTCTGCTTTTTTGCAAAACTGACAAATGAAGATAGAGGTAAATAGAAAAACATTTCCACTTCTGTTTTTCTGCTGAATGTGGAGTCTATTTTTGTATGAAAGTGTGTTACAGTTCCTGAAATTTAAGGACAGATACTGAAAACAGAAATACATAGGAAAAGTGAAGTGTATACATACCTCCAAAAGAATGCATTATCTTAAAAAATACTTTGCCTTGTCGACTAAGTTAAAAGTGAAAGACATACAATATGATTCGAAGCAAAGCACTGGGAAATGTCCACTCTTGGTTAAAAGTATGCTGTCATTCGAACTTTGTTTAAAAATGAGTGACAACGATAATTTTAAGAGCAGAAACCTGAGAAGAGTCATTTAAAACCTGTAGAGCATTTAGTTTTATCCTCAACCCAGTTGTATCAGTGATGTACCATCTCACTGACATTTTCCACAACTTTTTCTGCCTTCATCGTTTATTTTAAGCAAAAAGTTTAACTGTTCAAGTAATTTTTACTGACAGTGTATACGTAATAAAAAGCACTACAACTATATAAACGAACAACATCCCATAATATATTTTAGCATACAATTTTTCAAATGTCATATAAAAACTGACAGCTAGTACCAACTAAATAGCTCAGTCTCAACTGCCTTACCTGAGGTATGTACCATATATGAAGAACAGTGACATCATTAATCCATTCAAAAGAAAAATCACAGCAACATAAAAGGAAGCAGGGTCTCCCAACCCTAACAAACAAACAGTTAACATATTGTCAAACATAGAAGATAATACTGTTTATAAACTACCATACAATTAGCATACTACCTTAATATATCTACAGAAAGAGACAACAAAAAAGTCAATGTCAGCAAGATTATTGTGGAGATTTGATCAGAAGACTAAATTTCTGACCAAAAAACAAAAGAGAGAGGAGGGGTGCACAGAGCATTGGGGCAGTTAGCAACTGAACAAGTGAACAGGGAAGCATTAACTGTAAAGAAAAAACCTGCAATGTATAGAAGGCATAATCCTCACTAAGAACATTCTCTACAAACTACATTTGGACTTCACAGAGCTTTTTAGAGGAGGTTTGTACTCCCTATACTCTCTCTTCCCATCTCTTGCAGGAGTAAATCCATCTTTAAACATATCACACACACTGTTCTTTGCTTTTTTTTGTCTCATTAGAAGCCAAGAGATTTTCCAATTATGCAAGTCTTTCAATGTATTCATTCACAAACGCTTCTGCACTCACAATTCTGTTGTTATTCTCTTTCCCATTATTTCTTTAAACCCTCCTGGCTCTAATCATTTCAGCAGTACAGCATAAAAAGCCTTATTCATTATCGTGAAGGTAGCAAAAGTTCATAGTTTCGTATGCAGAAATTATTATTCACCATTGCTGAAAATACAGCAAGGCAGTTCTCTAAAGTAAGTTTATGCTATGCTCACCAGACATGACAGTCTCAACAGTTGGTGTTTCGGTGATTTGGTTTTTACAAAAAAAATGAATGAAAAGTTATACATCTATTTGCTGTTTATTGCTTCTGACAAAGTTAGAGAAAGTGAGTCATTTAAGCTCTGAAGAAAGTTCTTATAGCCTTTGTGCAAAGGCAAAATATTAATTTGTCACAACACAGAAATTTTAAATGATAAAATGAAACAACTTCAATATCTACCATCTATCACTCAGCTATAACCAACTGCAGAACATCTCAAAAGCACTTCTTGACAAGGTACTTTTGTCACATAATATGTACCTGACAAGCTAATACTTCAAATGTGGAAAAAAGTGTCAGTGTCCAAGCTTTGGTGTCAAATTCAAAGTATGATTGACATTCTTATGCTGAATAGTAGTTCACAAGAGGAAGAAGATTCTTCCCAGCAGACTCACTACACAAGATTTCTCCAAAAGGGAGCCTTGTGGTTACCTTTTTTCCCTTCCTCCCCACTCCTCAGTTTGTAGTTAGGGGAAGAAACAGAGAGAGTAAGGTTTTGAAATGTAGGAACTTGCTATGTATTGGGGATACTACAGAAGCTACAAAAATTTAATACACGTACAGTGGCCTGCAGTTACATCTGGGACATCCTATTCTTTATAACAGTTCAACATTCTGCAGGTCCAGACTACAGCTGTGAAGTTTTGAAGTGTAAGGAATTCAGCCTCAGCAGGAGAAGCTACCTGTTACACAAAGCTCACATTCTCACCCCTGGTGTTCTTAAAGGTATCGTATTTTCACGCTTTTCAGTCATGTGAACCTGTCAAAAAGACAGGCTTAGCCAAATGAAAGCATGTCAGTGATAAAGATACAGGAATATTTATTACTTCTAAAATACAGAAAGCCACAATTATATGCCTCCAGAAAAAAGCTATAATAAAACACAACTCACCTTCACAGCTTTCAACAGGACTAAGCCCTTTTCCTCTGTTTACAGTCCAACATGTCTTTGTTGGTACACCAAGGAAATCCATAAGAGCAGTATATATGCGGTACCAGCTGGCGAGGACCACCTAGGTAGAAAACAGGATTTGAAGTTTCTGAAAAGGAACTTCAAGATTAGCTCAATGCCCAAGGTAACCTCTCATGACAAATGGCCCTCACTCAGCATTTTCTTAAATTCGGAATTTCTCTCTACTACTTGGCATTTTTGAACATAATTTCCTAAAGATATCCAACGTAGACCAAGTGATCATTAATAGACTAAAATTACGCCTGCTTTAGAACAAATAATTTCATCCATCAAAATGAAATATTTGAAAAACTATATATTTCAATATTGTCTGAAAGATTCCCCGTTTAACTATTTTTATCAGATATTAAAATCCCAGATTTTGTTGACAGAAGACATTTAGCTGAATCAAATCCAGTAAAACCAATTAATTTTTTTCCACCTGGCAAGAATATTAATGGACCAAATCTTCAGGGATTTTACTCAGATAAACTTGGACAGGTTAAATTTAAGCATTCATTATAAAAAGTTTCCAGATGCAACATAAGACAGTGTTTCCATTTTCCATGCAAAGGTCATGTTGTTCTTATAACAACCACCACATTAAATCTCAACACCTGACACAGAAAAAAAATCAGTATTTTACACACAGAAAAATGATGACTCATCTCACAGCAAAGTCATCAGTTAGCATTACTGAGCTATTCTGTCAGGATTTAACTGACTTTATGGAGTTCATAAATGAGTAATGTGGCCACTTCAGTTGAGCTGCTTTGAAAGTTATAACCCAGGGGTCCCCAGACTGAAAATCTGTTTCACCATTGCACTATTAGCTATTTTAGCCCTGTATCACAAAAAACATTCCCTCTTTTCTTGCCCCATACAATTAATAAAACTGTTTATGCTGCACAGGCAGGTGAATTGTTCTACTCTTCTTAATGGGTTCAACATCCTGTTTAGTAATTGGATTTCAAGGCTATTTTTGATGCAATTAATTTTGAAATCCACTAAACAAAACAAAAAAAAAGGTATTAAAATTCAGCTTTAATGTTACTATTGGGCTGAAAGAGCTGGAGATATCCTAAAAAAATCAAACAGGAAACTAAACACTTTCCAAAAATATGGCTGGATACCGAGTATCAGAAGGAAAAGTTTCACAGCCAACAAATAAATCCACAAGCATCTTTCTACGACCCAGTCCCAAGTAAAATTAGCTAGATGTGGAGCACGTATTTCAAATGTTAAGTTGGACCTATTAACAATTTTACAAACAGTTATATGGAAATAAGAATACACAAGAAATAAACTTTAAACAAACAAACAAAAAACACAAGCCAAAACCAAAGAAAACCTCACAAACTAACAACCCCCCCCCCCCAAATATTTACAGGAGGGCCATGTATCTAGCAGTAAGTGAATGAAAGGAGCAAAAGAGACTAATTGTCTGCTTTGTATGCCCACACAGCCACAGAAAAGATAAATTAATTCATACCTTATCACCAAGTTCCACGAACCAGTAAGATCTTAGAAAACTGAATGAACAGACAAGCATACACACTTTCCACAGTAATCTGCCTAACACTCTTACAGAGTATCAGCCACTATATCTGATTGCTCTTGTTTTGATTTCATCATCCAATTTGCTTAGTCATCTTTCATGGCGATATTGATGATTTTCTGAGAGCAAGTTCATTTGACCAGTTACCTTTGATTTTTGCAAGTCAATAGCTGAAGTCAATAAATCTTTCTCATCCTAAGAAAATAACTTCATAGTATTCAAACACGGCACACGTTCCTAATGATGCATTTCTAGAACTGAACTGCAATCTCTTTAGAATTAAAAAATAACAAATACAAAAAAAAAACACACCAAAAAAAAACAACTAAAAACCCACAAAAACCAAAAAATAACCAACACTAAAACCACAAAAAAAAATCCATCAACCTCAAACAAACCCCAAACAAGCAAGAGGCTACCAAAAAGCACTCAACTATTCCATCTAGTTCTTACAGAGTAAGGAATTAAGCAGCAAATGAAACCACCATTTGCAAGTTCTAGAAATGCATGCATGCTAAGAACTCTTACACATACAGTTCCTGAAAGCAGCTCTGCTCTAGCAGAGCAGGAGATTAAATATAAATGCTGGTACCCAATTATTAGAACCATCATTAGTCCTTTGTTCTCCAAAAAATAAGTTGTTGCCAACACATGGATTTACAGAAATGTACATTAACCAAAGGAGTTTTTCCTTTGCAAAATATTTGAAACACACTGGCAAAACCACGAGAGAGAGAGAGAGAAGAACAGACATTTCTGTACTTAAAGACATGTTCTTTTTAGTGACAAAAAAGGAGAATCGAAACATAATCTAACCAGAAAACAAGTCTAACATCAAGTACATAGAAAACAACAGTAATCAGTCTTCTACTGAGCAACTTCTTCTGCAACATGTAAGTAAACTATTGCCATTCATGGATTTCAGGGCCACAGTGAACTGTGATGTGACAGTTCATTGTCCTACCCAAAATGCAAGCCAAAATAACCTCTCGGGACCTGCATCACCGCAAACATTATTGTCACATTCTACTGATACTTCATATGTCATATTTCCTGAAATATACAATTGTCAGCAACTTTCAGTTCCTTTTAGTGAAAAGAACAAAAGAAGACAAGAAGGAAGCACAAAATTCAATTACAACTTTAGAGCATGAAATACTAAGATCTAGAAGTATTCACATTTGATTGGACATACTTGAAGTCTGAGAACTGATCACAATCTATGAAGTAACTTTCTTGTTTTAAATCTGGAACTAAAATATAGTACATTTTCCAGAGCAACATTTCTTACAAATTTTAGTCAAATCTGAAGAAACGAAAGATTTATCAGAAGGTATTATTTTTAAAACACAGCTCACCTCTGGGTAAAGATTGAACCTTTTTAAGGTGTTAATCACTAAAGGATATTCAGTTAGTCTGTCATTCATAATTGCCCACACTCCATTCCAAAACGATGGTGCCTCAATAATGGTCTTGAAGTAGGAATAATAAAGACCCTATAGAAGAGCAGAATCATTACTTGTAATTACAGGTCACTTCTGCTTCATGAACTGCCATATACAAGCTTCATTTTCAAAACAAATTTTGACAAAATTATTCAAGATGACTATAAAGTTTTTCAATTCTCTTCTATTAGTTCCACTGAAACAAGTAATGTGGGTTTCCTTCCACCTTGTTGCATAGGCACATTTGGAAATCTCTCATTTAGGCCGGTTATACAATAGCATGGTAGTTCATAATTCTCAGAAGAAAATCAGCCAAAAGGTGCACATGTAGGTAAATATTTATTAATTAAAAAAAAAAAAAAATTTAAAAAGGCTGTATAACAGGACTCTAATTGAAAGTACACTACAAGGTACTTGTAGTTTTGTATTTTAGTTCCTCTAGAATCATACTTTTAAGTTACATTTTAAGTGAACTGTGAAAGGATACATTCATAATGACCAGCTGCAAGACATACAAATGCTCTGCATGTAAAAGTGTAATGTATGTTAGCTGCAATAGATCAATATATTTATTTATCCAGACAGTATTAAGGAATTTTGGAAAGCCCACAATCACAAGATAACAGACAGAAGTTTTCCAATAACTGAATTTTTATTGAAGCACAATCTAACCATTTCAGTGCGAAAAGCCATTTCTCTTTCTAGTGTTGACAGATGAGAAAAATGACGGTCATTTTCAAAAAGAGTTGTTATGTGACACCTGTTAAAAAACAATAATAATTAAAACTGAATGAAGAGTTTTAGAAACTGCACTAAGTCATACATAACAAGGAACAGCTGGCAAAACATTCAGTGAAAACCCAAAGTTTACTTACAAACTGTTATTTTAATTTACTATATAATTATATTAATTATACGAACATTCTCCTCTATTTTTACTATTCTAAATGGAAAAAAAATTAATCCAGAGCATTTATTAAATTCTATTACAGAATTAATTATAATACTCTAATGCATTTTAATTGAGTGCAGAAACACAGAATGATCAAAAGTTTAATGCTAATAAAACTATCAACTCTACATATTAGGAATGGAAGTTCAAATATCTGACAAATGAAAAGAAACACAGATTAAAAACTGGTGAAAATAACAGTGCGCACACAAGTAGTGCATGCTTTTTCCACTAAAATCTTCCCTGAGTTGTACTATAATGCATTTTTCTGCCATTATATATAGATGCGCTTACCATCAAAAGTACATTTAAATATAAATGTGTAACTATAGGGAAAACGGAAGGCAGGAAAAATGCAAATAATTTTGGAGGCAAAACTTGCAATTTCCAAGAGGAGCTTCATCTCAAGAAATGATGGAAAAAAGAAAGAAACAGCGCAGTGCACATGACTCTGCTTTTGAATGGGAATTTGCAAGAAACAAATTACTAAAAATCAATAGTTCTTTTTGAGCTAGGAAACAAAAACAGAGTGGTAGAAGCTGTTACTTTTTATCTCTGCAAAAGCAGCTGGTGAAAATCAGGATAGAAGCCATTCTATTTCAAGTCTGTACTACAAAAGGGAAGGGTGAGGATTAGGATGGAACCTGAATCACAAGGATTACATTGACAAAAAGTAGTTGAAAGGCCATTCCTGTGTACAGAAAGAAACCATTGGCCAGACTTCTCCAAAGAGGTTAGAGAAAATGTGATGTAAAACTAAAAAATAAAAGTAGAATCTAAATAAGAAGAATATAGGAGAAAGTTGAAAGGATTTATCTGGACTTTCAAAACCCACTGAGGGTAATATGGTCTGTTAGTGGAAATATACCTGAATTTGTACAGCTAAGCAACAATTTTCCACCTGGAAAACAGTCTTCACTCTTCGCTGAACAGGCTTAAGAAACCTTTAGTGTCAGCTTCACAAGAACAGAATTATTCATCTTAGAGACAAACATTTGGTTTTCAGGGGGAAGATCTAAATATAAATTATACCAATAGTTTAAATATGTCAAAATGACATTTTTGTTATTTTAAAATAATGATGTTACTCTCCAACAATAAATTTAACCTTACCAATGTAGGACTCCTGCCAAAGCGGCTGTAAAGAAAACAAAAGGTATCAAGTTACTAAAATCTTTAAATCATGGAACATGGAATCATGTTCTTTAATGTAATTACAGTACTACTTCAGAGATGCATAGAAGGTACTCAGCCTCCATAGGAACAGAATAATGGGAACATCTGAATTAACTTTTATGGCCAGCTCTGTGAAAATCTGAAGTTATACTGATTATGCATTCAGCAATAAGCAATGTTCCCACCTACATCCTGCATCATTCAAGTTGATCCGTCAGAATCTAACACACCCATTTCAGCTACCAATAACAAAACTGAATTATAAGCATTTTTTATAATCAGCATAAATATTTTTAACATTTTTAAGATAACTACTGTGACTGTTCACTCAACTCCTGCTCAGATTTTGGCTAACACACAACTCACACTGAGGCCTAATGTCTGCTAGGACCAGTGATGTTAGGCCAAAGCAAGAGCAACACACAGACAGGACCCAGTGGCCAGAAATGGCTGAAGGTCATTATGCAGCTGTTATCACCTGCAGCTTGCTGTCTCCTGCAGCCATAATCCTCACATATTGATTGCCTGGCAGTTTCTTCAGAGTCTGCTAACCCATGGAAATGGTGTAGACTCAACTTCCAAGCTGGAAGGTATAAATACATCTGCTTACTCAGAAAGTTTTTGAAGCAGATCCAGAAACAGCTGGACTGCTGTGGCTTTTGTGCTTCCCGGTGTGATACAAGGGACACCTGCACTGTGATGGAAGAGGAAGGATGAGCACTCCCATCAGCTAGGTAACTATTTTGCTCATAGGTGCAGAAGTTAGGAGTTGTAAGTTGTGAATTAGAGAACTTGAGAGTTAGAAACATCAAGCATTAAGTGATGAATTAGTGAATTGCTGTGTTAGATTAGTCTGTACAAAGTGGACTGAGCCCTTTTTTGTCATGTTTGTTTGTTTTCTTTCCTCATGAGCTCATAAGATAAAGTTTCATTTACAGAGTATATTGTCGTGTAAATTTCAGAGATCCAAACAGGCCATGACAACCGACACAAATCTAAATGAGACTGTAATTGCTAAAAAAGGTAGACTCTGCACATAATAACTGTCCATTCAGAGACTATCTGCACTGTTGTTGGGCAGGTACAAAACCAGGGAGGTAATCTGAAGGACAAAGAGAAAAGACAAATGATGGGTAAAACTGGCCAGCTGTCTAACTTCTTAATCATGACAAGATGCACAGAGAGCAGAAGCCACATCATTTTGCTTGGGCAGCATTCATGACATATTCAGAGATTACCATAGAAGCAAACCCAGCATGAGTAAGGCATAAAGGGTAGGTATTTAAAGGGACCATGGTGCTGCTTCTAGATCGAAGGTCTCTTGATTGCCCTCTAGGCACACAGTTACTCTCTGCCATACAAAGGTCAGGTAGAGCGGTTGCCTTCAATCCAATATAATCTTTATGGTTAATGAAGAGCTCTTTTATCCCCATAGGCCATATGGAGCAAAGAGGGGAGGACAGCCACCCTCCCAGCCTCTACCCAGCTCTGGCCAGCAAGGTGCTGAACCCCGTGTCCCTCTCCATGGTGGTGATCTGCACACACCTACAGCAGCTCACAGCCCTTGCTGCTGCCACCACATGGAATGGGGCAAATTGCTTGCACATAGGTAAAGCATACATTAAATGTCTGAGCATTAATGCAGAATAGAGTTGGAGAGTTAGTGAATGTGCATGTGTTCAGACTGCATGTCACATGCATGTGGTGGCCTGTTTTTTGGAAAGTGGCAGGGCCAAGAGAAAGAAAAACATCTTCGCAAAACCACTAAATTTATGTGGAAAGAGAAAAGGACTGAACATACATTCTATGCCCTAGTATGTATTCCCAAACCACCTGTTCCTACAGCACAGAGCCTGCAAGTGCTGCTGCTAGCAGTACTTGTTACCATTGTCACCACCAACAACTTCACGTAGTAGTTGAGGTTGTAGAATATCATGCTGAAACTTCCTTAAGAGTTTTTCAGCTCCACTGTAGCCACTGAAGTAGTTTTCTCGAAGAGAAGCGTGGATTACACAATGAATACCACAAGCTTTCATCTAAAACTTCACATTTTTACATATCCTTTCTAGGGAAAAAAAAATAAATCACCAAAGGATTGCTCAGTATAGTTCACATTAAGTGGAATTTGATGTCTTAGGAAAGTTCCAGGGACTACAGGGTTGTTTTGTTTTTATACTAAGATGACTTACATTAGCTCTCATGGAGAGCTGCAAATTCCTTTTTCAGAAAAGCAGATATGGATATGATAAGGAATTCAATGTAAGCACATTAGCTATAGCAGCAACACAGCAAACCATATTCCATAAACAAACACATTTTGCAGTAACTGCATGGAAAGAAACAGAGCAGACCATACCTTTCTTAATTATTACTTATTGAGTCTCACGTTTGCACAAGGCATTATTTCATCTCTCAGCAACGTCTTTAAGATTCCCAGTAAAATTAGATGCTGAAATACAATTACACATACGCACACATATCCCAACTATACTTGCTAGGTAAATACAGTGAAGTCAAAATAAATGCATAATAGCTACCAGTACTGTTTATGATCTCACATGAATGTCATTCCAAATAAGCCAAATACATAGTATTTTATTGTTACAAATAAATTATCTTTTAAAATGGAGATTGCATTTCAGATTCAAACATACCACTTATTTCATAGAGAAAACAATATACTCAAATCTGATACTTCCCTTCAGACGACATTTTATTTAAAGTTGCTGCATTAAGTGTAAATACATTCACAGTTATCTTGAAGAATTTCATGTATATTTTTATACAAATTCACAATATCACTTTAAGTCTAAAACAAGCATATTTTATAATCATACAGCAATTCATATAATTACTCACATTTTAAGAGACAATGCACTTAATTCACAGACTTACACTACAAGTCCAGATTGACATTTTTCAACAGACTGCATCCAGACTTACATTAAGCTAGTTTCTGATGGAAAACATGCAGATCAGATCTCCTGAATTACCATCCCTTGATCCCATTAATGTCCTTACTGGGGAGGGAATGAGGGAGAGGACAGGAGAGGAATACTCGAGTCCTGATGCTACAAAGACTCACACAGCTACTACGTACTTGAACTTGCAGATGCCATTTTCTTACCCAAACTAAAAAGCCCTAAAAGCAAAGCATACGATCACATTTTTGCAGACTATGGCTATTATGTAAAATCTGATCATTTACTCTTCAGATTCCTATTTTTGCCTGTGCTCTATTCTAAGAAAAGCAACGTGAATGGCTTATAAAAAGCATTTTAATACTGGAAAATAAATACTGAAGAATAAACCCATAACACACAGAATTCATTTACTGAGAGAACAACAAACACTGAGATCCTGTAATGCAACAGGATGTGAAATGGACTAGAAACTGATTAATAACTCTGCAAGTCTCCCCAGAGTGACTAGGTTGGCATACAGCAGAATTGGAAACAATGAGGAACGTGGAAGCATTGACTACTTCTGCAGCTTAATCAAGATGTTTCATTGTGGAATTCTGTGCAAACTAGAAAGGATGTCTGTAAGAATAAGGCCCCAATTCAATGGTCATTAAAAAAAAATAAAAATAAAAGAGTAACACACAACATAATAGGGCAAAGTGTTGTATAAGAATGTCCTTGAAAATCTGACAACTTTATTGTTACATGTAAATTGGAGAATATTCTTAAGAGGAAAAAAAAAATCCACACCCTATAAGAAAACTAGCTCCGAATGTGGGAGCTAACCTCCTTTTTTAAAATTTGAACCTTAAAGCTTAAGCAGAAAACCAACAAAAATAAAAATACCACCAAAGCTAACCAAATCCCACTATTTCATATTTAATGTGTGTACATTCTTTGCTACTGCAAATTCTGTATGCTGTTACAGGTTTATTCCTATTAAAAATACAAACAGCTCCCTGAAGTTGGTTATCTGAGTTTCACAGTGAAAATCAAACTCCAGAAATTAAAAAGCTCTCTACCTAATCTGCTCTCAAATCTCAAATAAAAGCATTTTTCAATTTCGATCATCAGTTTACATTTCTATGTCAATTAAGTAACTAGTAGTCTCGGAAATGCTGAACAAACAGAGGTGAGCAAAGCAATTCAGGAACAGTTTATTCATCAATTAGTTTGTAAGCTAAGGGTTGTTTCCCTGCTACTATTTTGCAATGCAGTTCATCAAACTGAAGAAACTCCCTCTGGCAACAAGGACTGCTGGTGGTGTGACTAATAGGGCTGGCATCTTTGGAGTACCCTGACAGTCTTTCAATATAATACCTTTAACAATTTATCTAATTGTGCGTCTGACAAATATGCTACTATTTAACATTCGTTAACTTTAGGAATGCATTTCTTATTTAATTTTGCAAATGCTTTAGGTGTTTTTTCTAAGACTTAAGCCATTATACATTTTATTATTTACTCCAAAATATTCCCAAAGATATTATCATCTGAATTTACATCCCCCTGCAGTTGTATATACTTCCACCAGTAATCTTTCCAAAACAAGTTCTTTTGATTACATTACTTAATAAGAGTTGCTTTTATTTTCCTCCTAAAAATAAATGACTGGAAAAATTAATAAATATCTGCACAATTATTTTCGTACAAATGTTCTGATGCTGCTACAATTAACAGGTTTACAAAAGTTACCAGGTAGGAAGTTACTCCCTGTCCCTTTCCAACATAAGCTATGCTTTTCTATTTTGCCAAGTTATATTTCCAAACATATTTTTATACAGTTTACAGTTCCAGAGAAAGAAAGATAAAAAGAACAGTATTTTACCCCAACATATTCCTTCTACTTACCAAGAAGGAAAGTGAGCCATATCTTGCTATCAGCTTTTACGATGAAAGCCCTTCTGTCCTCAACAAATACTGTCAACAGAAAATAAGCATTTTAAGCGTCTATTGAGAACAGCCTCTGTAAAAGGAAATCTGCTTGAACTCTGCAGACTTAGTTTTCTGTAAAAATCTTAACTTCAAAACTGCTGAGAGAAATTGCATACAGCTAGTTGGTAACTACACATAAAAGCATGAAACTTCACAAAAAGACTATTAAGGCAACTGCACAAATCACGTTTTTAATTCCTGCAATATCTTTTACAAAAGAACTTGTCAAAAGAGGATTTGTTCAGAGACACGTTACTGACAAATTTGCGCAAACAGAAAGTCAGACTTTGAAAGGATAAGCAATCCTCTGTCCTCTCAACAAAGTGCTATCAAGAAATAAGCTGGTCACACCAACACCGTAAGCAGAGCGAGTCAACACGATCAGAGGGGCTGTTTTAACAAGTTACACAAACAGCACATTGTCCCATTGCTCCCCCAAAGGATGCTAGAGTGGTAAAAAAACCCCTTTTCCTCTCCCTCACCTCCAATTCTCACCGATACCAGTGTGCGGGGCTTTTTTTTTTTTTTTTTAAACCTCCTCCCGTTGTGACAGGCACGGGCAGAGCAGAAGAGCCACCGGCCACTGCCCCGGGCAGTGCCACACAATCCTCCCGCGGGCACACGCCGGGAGGCCACAGAGGGGACAAGGCGCTTCGCTCCGCTCCCTCCCGCCCCCCGAACGCCTTCCCGGGAAAGGGAGTCCCGGCGCTCCCCTTCCCCAGGTGGCAGCGAAAAGCTACCACCCCGAGTGAGGGGACCTTCCGCGCCGGGCCGGGCAACTCCACCGACACCCGGAAAAAGGGAAGGGAGGCGAGACTGAGACTCATCCCACTTCCCCCGGGCGGAAGGGCTGGCCCCCCAGCGGAGCGGGGGCAGAGGGAGCGTGCAGGGGGCAGGATTTGGAGGAGGGGGGCGGCTCCCTCCCCTCACCCCCTCGCCTCACCTCGGAGCCGGTGCCTACAGACGCCCAGGAGCCTCCAGGGGCCGCGGCCCAGCGTGTCCCGCTCCCCATCAGCCGCGGGCCCCTCCCTGCAGGGTCTCTGGAGGTCGCTCCTGGCTCCCCGCCGGCCGCTGCCTCCCTTCCGCATGGCGCGGGCCCCGCCGGGGACCTGCCCGCCGGGGGAGTGCGGAGGGCGCACGCTGCCGCTCCTGGGGCTGGCGCCCGGCGACTGGTGCTGCTGTTGCCCGGGCTTGAGCGGCGGCGACTCTTTGTTCCTGCCTCGGGTCAGGACCATCTCCGCATAGTCCCCGCCAGCACCGGGGTGCCGCGCCGGAGGGGAGGCGCGGGGGGCGGTGCTCAGCAAGGAGGTTCGCCCACCCCCAGGCAGGGCCTTGAAGCCACGGGGCGGAGACAAAGCCAGCGGGCTCGTACTAGCGGGGCGAAGAGGCGGCCGATGGCCACTCTGCCGGGCTGCGCCGCCACTGCCGCCAGCGCCCGCTCCGCCCGGTTGGCCACGTGGGGGTGGGGGCGGTGCTCGGCGGCGGGGCGGGTAACGGCTCCCGCGGCCCCGCTCCGCCCCGCTGCTCACGCACGCGCCGCCCCGCAGCCCGGCGGCCGCGAGGAGCCGTTGCTCCCTCCTCCTCCGCCGCCGCGCCGCACGTGCTGCCTGCCCCGCACGCGCGGAGCTCCCGCCGCTCCGCGGCCTTCCGCAGGGGGCGCGCGAACCGGGCTGTTCCCGCTCATCTCCCCCCGAGGGTCGGCTGGCGTTCTCCCGCCGACCCCCGTTGCCTCTGCTTGTGCCCTTGCTGCGGTGTTGCTCTCGGTTGCTTTTCGCGTTCATGAGGAGAGACGGAGAGAGCTGAGTCTATTCAGTCCGGAGAAGAGAAGGCTGAGAGGGGATCTCATCAATGTTTATAAATTTCTCAAGGGTGGGTGTCAAAAGAATGGGACCAGACTGCTTTCAGTGGTGCCCGACGATAGGATGAGGGGCAACAGGCACAGACTGAAACAGAGGAGGTTCCATCTGAACATGAGGAGAAACTTCTGTACTTTGAGGGTGCCAGAGCACGCGAACAGGCTGCCCAGAGAGGCTGTGGAGTCTCCTCTGGACACATTCCTGTGTGATCTGCTCTGGGTGACCCTGCTTTAGCAGGTGGGTTGGACTAGGTGATCTCCAGAGGTCCCTTCCAACCCTAACCACTTTGTGATTCTGTTTCTAAACCGTTTGGCTTTGTAAGGATCATCTTAATTAAATCAAACCCTACCCAGAAAGACAGGAGATCTCTGTGGAATGCTGCTACCTTCAAATCCCTGAATTTTAACTGCCAGAAGGTGTCTGAGGGGACATCCTGGCCACAGAAAACACCTCTCTCTCTTCTTCCTCCTCCTCGTTTTTGGAGTTGAAACAGGGGTTTGCCTTATCGTGTGCCAGCAATGCAACAACACCCGAGTGGCCTCGGCCACAGGCAGGAGAGCTCAGCAGAGCTTCCCACAGCACCAGGCTCCGGCAAAACAAGGGCTGTGAGCAATGCGCAGTTCCAGCCAAAACCACCTTTCTGCGTTCAGGGCTTAAAAGGTCTTGTTACACAGAGGTCCTGTGTTATACGGACCCCTGAGGTCTGAAATGTTGTTTTGTGACTTTACAGAGACCCGAAATATTCTTTTGTGACTTTTCTAGAGCAGTGACTTATCTTCAGCACCTCACTGCAGCAATTATTGTAGCTCCTACACTAACAGCTGTAATTACTGTTCTTTTAAGGGTTGTGAACATACAACACAACTCCCAGTCCCAGCTACACAAGCCCTAGCTACAGCAATACTACCTTTCCTCTTCCTGTGCCTGCTTTTTTTGCTCAGCACACAACAGTGATCAGTGACTCATCTGATAGGGGTACATTAATTACCACTTTTTAATAATGTTGATACAATGTAGCAGAGTATAACCTCTTAATCAGCTCCAAACAGATCAATTTCACTTTCCTCTCTGTCCCCTTATTAATTTTTTCTGCTGAAAGTTCTTTCTTGACTGTACATATTCCTTGCCTCCCATTGCTGTCTTCAGGCTTTTCTTCGACCCTGCTCGCTATTTCTATGTTTCTGCTCCCAAGTTTTCTACATGTTTGAGTTTTCTTTGCATCATCTTTCCACTCAACTCTTTGCTTACTTTCCCCGACCTTTCCACCCCTTTCCTCTGACATAACAGACACATGGCTCTTGCTAAAATGTTTGCAACTTCAGTTATTTGTTTTCACCTCCTTTTCCTAATTATTTTTTAGGAATCTTATCCTGTGAAACTCAAGGTTTGAGTATTATGCAGCAAATACCATACTAAGTATTTAAAAAATATGCTTAATAAATATATAGCTGGCGTATCGTTAGCACAGGACAGTAATTTTGGTCCAGATTCAGCTGCCAAGGTAAAAAATTTCTGAGAAAAGGATGGCCTTTGCTGTCTTTGTGGTAGTAGGAGGGTTGTTACCACAATAAGAGTATGAAAAGACAAACTGATACAGCTGGATAAAAGAAGTCTGTGGGACTGACAGAGGGCCTGTGTGTCCACAACTGCTTTTGGTTCCACATTTCTTCACTTGTTGAGAGAAAATCATCCTTCTACTCCCATCTGTTTTGGGGAGATAATTACAAAAGGGATGTGTTACATTGATCTCAAAAATGAGCAAGGAAGAAGTAGTATTTTTCATTGGACTAACTTACCTAGTTATATAAAACAGCCTATTTCCTGACCATGCAGGCCCTTCTTCCAATGTGAATTACCTGTAGCAGTTGAATATTTCAATAAATACTTATCTGTGCTTATTATGTACTAAATATAAATAAAAGTGTAAAAGGAACACCGCTTGTATGTTTGAAGACTACAGACTATTTTCCAACCCGCTTTCCTAGAGAAAAAGTTCCACAATCTGCTCTTTTTTATATTTGACTTTTATCATGCTGCCTTGTCATAAATTTAGTAATGAAAGGAGTCTATTGTTGCTGGCTGAGTGATTGAAATGTATAGACTCCAGATAGTTAAGGAGTTCTGCATGTAACTGGCATAGAAAAAGAGTAAGATGATATGTTCTGCTCTTTTTAACTCCTGAAAGCTATTTTCAGTTTTTGCCAAAATCAATAGTCATGGAACACTAAGGAACTTGAAGGGTTGAGATTATTAAGGTTCAAATGATAGCTGTGGGATGGCTCGACCATTGAGATTAACTGGGCCTGCTCCAACTTGCAGCAAATCAATTACCTTCAGGCTGTTTTCTTTTATTAAATCTCTTCAGGCAATTTATTTCAAAAGGTACCACCCACAAAACCTGATTGAAAAGGCACGTACTACTGAACTAAACAGCTCTAAAGATTTTAAAAGTTATTGTAAGAGTGCGAAGACAAAACATCACATTCTTAAATATAAAGGTGCCCATATTCACCAGCTATGAATTGCTAAAGAAAACTGCCAGTGCTGCTTCAAAAGAGCTGCAGTAGAGCAGTACACCTCTAAAAATAAAATGACACTTCCCTCAATCTGCAACAGACACAAGTAGTAAGAAATAAACCTTGAGTTTATATCATCACAGGAGTAGCATATTTATCCAGAAGTGCTCTGTTTATTTCCAACATCATGTTTCATACAGAGTAGCTCATCACTGATCCTGTACATCTCAGTGAAAAGAGTGATCCCAGTAAGGCAGCTGTTTATAACAAAAAGAGGTGAAGGAAATGTGATAACTCTGAAAGTAAATCTGATTTCTCTCAACCCTTGAGGGTGCTGAAGGATATGTACAGGCCACGGGAGAGAGATCACCTTTATCAACTTATCCTAACTTATTTTGTCCAGGGACAGTAAAATCCATAAGATGTTGCTCCACAGTTTTCTGCTGTCCCAGCACAAAGTACATCCTGGACCACAGCCTTCCAGTTTCTGCTAGGTCTGCCCTATCTCTCTGACCACACATTGTCCAAGATCACTGGGCCATCTCTTCATATTTCCAAATCCCTCTGCCAGATATCAGCAGCCTCAGGATGCTGAGATGTTTGGTGGTTGTGACAAACTGTCAATGAAGATAACTGGCAGTCCTCAGGTATCAGGTCCTGCAAGTAAAACACATTCCCTTGGCAGTTCCTGCATATCCTCTAGCAGCGTTAATTCCTCAGGACATTGGATAGGCACACCTCAGTACGAAGTAGTCCAGAGATTGCTTTCTTTTCCTCCACTCATTCTCATCTTCTGTACTGTTTCTTGCTATCAGTTCTCCCACTCTTCATCTTGCCTCAAGCGAGACACTCACTTTGCGGTTTATTACCAATACCAACCCCTTTTGTCTCCCAAGGTGATCTGAATAAGAGTACTTGTAGAGAATTTAATTTTTTAATCTATAATAATGTTTCTTGTACTGCTTTGCTTTGTTCCAGTGGCACTGCCTCAGAGCATATTCTGCAGATTTTGTGGCAAGGCTCCTTTTGCCACCTACCACAGGGCTTTGCTTCTGTGAAGTGTGTGTTGATCCCCCACACTTTCACACATTCAGCAGCAAACTTAATAATAGCAGGACTGCATTGTAGCAAGTTAGGGAACTTCAGGCTCCCTTTCCTTGTTGTGTTTTTTTGTTTTTGGTTTTTTTTTTTTTTAATCCAAGGTTATAATGCAGTAGAAGACATAATCTGGGAAGTATGTCTCTTCAGCAAATAGTTTTGTGGCTGCTTCCTGGTTAGATGTACTCAACCTAGCATTGAACTAGCCATTTTGAGTGTTGACAGCAACATAGATGGGCAATATGTAGCTCAGAGCCTCAGCTAACTAGCCAGGCAGTTAGAGCATTTTGAGCTCCGTACCATATGGCCATATCTGACTTAACTCATTGTTAGGATCTACTTGAGCTTCAGCCACAGGGAAATTCTTACCTAAGGAAGTAACTTTATGAAAACAGAAATAGATGGAACCTCTTCTTGTGAGGACTGGGCTGAACAGAAGTGCAGAAGGCTCTGGAGTCTCTTAAGGCAGAAGAAACAAGATTGCCATTGGCGTTTGCATGTGGAGGAATCTGCCAGCAAAACCCAGCAGATTGTAGTGGCAAACAAGTTATAGTGTGTACCTGGTCCTATTTAACAACTTTGTGAGGCCAGTTCTCTTTCTGCAGGACATGAATATCCCCCGCTTGAATTAACTCCTTTAAACATACGTTGTCTGTATCCTGAAGAGGGAAAAATTATGCTCCTGGTGAGTTAGTAATACTGCAATCTGATCTCTACTTGCACATCTCTTTTCACATCTCTCTTCTCTCACTTTAAAAATTGTGGTTGCATTTTAACTATATATATGTAACTATTTAAAACTGGAGCATCTATGTCTGTATAGCTAACTTCTCATACAAGCAAAAGCTTTTTTCTACTAGAAATAAACAACAACGATTTACCCAGCTCGCCTACCCTGGCAACAAAAAAAAAAAGCACATTTTTAGAATGAGAGGTCCTGAAGACCCTACTTTCTTTGACACAGAAACTACCTCCTTCATTTCTATAAAGATGATTGTAAGTCTCAAACTACCTGCTGCCAGAATAATGCCAAACAACATTAGTGATTCAGAAAATGCAATTACTCTTCACCGGACGTTTTCCGATTTCTAGGCTTACAGTTTCCACTACCATTTTCATGCTATCTTAAATGCTTCCCTGCAGCTCTGAAAAAAAAAAAAAAATAGTTAAAGAAAAAGGAATGGGAAAAAAAAAAAAAAAGAAAAGCTGTACTGGCAATCTCATAGGTCTAACAATTCTCCAGTTACCTACGCTTCCTTGCTGCAGACAGAATGATCGAAGCAGCACAGCTGACCATTTGCCCTGTTGAGCAACTGATTTGGGAGTTTTGCCAGTGCCCCTTCTTATACCATGGAGTGCAACCATGTCCTCCCAACTGGGGTCTGGAATGTTTCTGTAATTCTTCACCGTTCTGAGGACTTTTAACTCCTCTGCACAATATAATCTCCTTACAGCTTTCAAAATGAAGATCTCTTGCTGTACGCTCCATGTTCTTACTGCGTAGCATTTGGTCACAGCAAGTAGTCATGCTAATTTGGCATAGATGCTGTGATTCACAGCCACAGCAACTGCATCTTGTTATGCTTCTATTTTGAGTAGCAAATTACAAAGCAAGTTATCTGAGGACCACAGAATGCACTGTTACAAGCAGAAGTGATGGATCCAGTTTACCCTAACCTGATTTACCATCCACCATGGTTTTGCTCCATTTTTTGCAGAGTTGGTGTTTATCTGGTGTGTCTCTAAGTAGCTGTTGCCAAAAGATGCATCAGAGAAGTTAGAGGAAACAGCTTGCAGCAACAAGCAGGAGCTAAGTGACAACAACAGAACAGGATCATTTGAACGTGAGCTGAGCTATGACTATATTTCATGGCAGATGCCCTCCATGCAAGATTGAGACACCATTTATGGTGGAAATAGAGGAAGGTCAGCAATGGACTCAGAAAAGAAACATGAGAAAAGCAATGATCTGGAAGTGCTTACAAAATGGCTTTTCAGTTAACAACTGGCAGAGCAGCCAGAGGTGAGAAACAGTAAGGCTCTGCAAATACATTTTTGTATCAAAGTCAATAAACCTGCACTGCTGGAGATGTACTGGGAAATCTACTTTGGCAAAAGAGTGAAGGTAGCTTGTGGGCCACTGTGAAATACTTACAGACAGCTGTATCAGAAACAGCGGTAGGATGTAAGTTTGCCTGTTTAGATGTTACCATGTTTATTTCTGTTTCGCCCTTTGCCTACCCTGATAGTTATTTCAGTATATCCTTTAATTAAAGTAGAGAAGAGGCAGATTAATTACCCACAGACAGTGGCAGAAAGTATCTTTGGCAAACTAAGCAAACGGCAGACCAGACCAAAGGCAAGATGATCCTGCACATTAAACACCCCTTAAATGACAAAGCCATGACTTGGGAATGTTGTTTGCTTCCTGTATATGACTGAGAAAATGTGAATTCTTTGTGACAAACTGAAGTGACTAACATGGTCACTTGGGGGACCACAAGGCTTACTACATTGGTAAATCTGGTCTTTTCACCAGAGACTTTATCAAGGGGAGAAAAAACAATGATGAGGCTACAAACCCTTTAATTTATACTCACAGAAAACTAAAAATGTAATGCAAATTTTACACACAAAAAAGTTTAAAATCCCATATGGAGTCCTTGTAGGTGACTGACAGCAGCAGTTTATGTCTTCCTCATCTCCTTCCTCACCTTTTAACCTTTTTGATTATCTGTCTCAAATCATGATCCTGACTATTTGTGTGCTTTCATTATAGATTGTGAGACCTTGCTAATAACAGCACCCAAATCAGGCTTTAAAAACTGTGTTCCCAAAACATTAAGATGTGCCACAGTATCAGACAGCTTGATGGAATTGATCACTTTCTTTTGATTTCCCAAGGCGGAGATATAGTTCATTTATAGGCATCATGGCTATACACTACATATTGGTCTGTCGTCCCCCCTTACTTTTTCACATCACTACTCTATTCTCTTGAACTGCTTGGGAAACAAATAGAGCTCCCTTTCAGTTGGAATAACGCGTTTGCCTGTGTCCATCAGCTGTGCTGAAGAATGGGAACAGCTATGACCCAGTTTGGAGTGTATTTTTGAAGTCACAGTGCCCTCTACTGTCTAAGACATCCTCTTGACTTCTGTATCATCTTGGTTTTAGAGGAAAAACAAACAAACAAACAAACAAAAATTGGGAAAAACAAACAAACAAACAAAAAAAACCACCAAAACAAAAGAACCCCACAACACGGCAACACCAACACAGTATGCCAGATGTTTATACATGTTCACTAAAGAGAGCAACTTTTTTTCTTTTTCCCCAGAATTAACACATTCATTTCTGTTTCAAGATACGCTTTCGTCCTGCCTAGCAGGCCAAATCTGGATTGATTTGGCAGAAAACAGCTTGGCCAGGATACAGTTGTTTCTTGTGGACTATAAGGCTGTTTTGCCAGTCACTGTTAATTTAAATTTAACCACTGATCTATGCAGGGTTTTAATCACACCTGACTTGTAAATGCTGAGCAATTCCAAATAAAGAAGCACTCTAACATACATGCAAAGTAGGAGGAATCAGGCCTGTGTTTCAAGTACTAATTGTAAATACCTGTGCCACAGATTTCTGTTGCTCTTGGTGATCATTCTGGCTCTGCAGATATAAATCACCTATTAAACATAGAGATGTTCTTTACAAATTCCTCTCCTGCTTGTGTTTGCCTTCACCATCTCTCTTCATGAGTGATCTGTGGTACTGCAGGTGGTTTCACTCCTCTGCAGGTGTCCCTTAGAGAACCAATGCACCATCCTGCAGGTGAGGCTGGGATCATCCCTGCTCTCTTGCCAACTCACCTCTCACAGGTGACCAAGATACCTTGTGACACTCCTTCTGTCACCTCAAAGCCCCATTCACCTCCACACAAGACATGGGCTGCTTTGCCCACCCAAACCTTACCATTAGAAAATTCTACTGGCATTTGATTTTAGCAAAGATAATTCAAATCAAAAGAAACATCTATAGTCAACAAAAATCCCTAGCCTAGCACACTTCTTAAGAAGCATGCAGCGGATAGCATTGAAGGGGTTATGTGAGGGGCCAGGATGAACACGTCTTTTTAAAATGTCCTCTTTGTTTCATACTTTGAATTTTTTCCCTTGACAAAACAACTTATTATGCTCAGAGAGCAGCAGCTGGCTTATTGTTTCACAAGGCAGGTGCAACTACTCCAGCTCCTCAAGGTGCTAGAACCTGTTTCCCAGTAAGGGATCTTGTAGCATGATTTCCCATCACATGACATGTGGGAGTTCAGAGGATTTTCCTTCTTAAGAGGTTACATTAATGATATGTATCAGTGTATATATTAAGGATGGACTGAAGGCTGAATATAGTACAGAGTTCATTTTCTGATGTTAGTCTGATAGCAAAATCAGGGGAGTTCACTAAACAATGCACTTTCAAATGTACACATGTGTGTGTTTGCATGCATGTATGTATAAAAAACAGCTATAAAATACTAAAAAAAAAAAATAACCAGTACTGCTGGGCACGAAAAACATATTCAAATGTAGCAGACATACTTGTCTTTATCTAGCCATTTTTCCTTGCAACAACTACATCATAAAGTCACAGATAATTTCACTGACAGTGAATAAAGCTGAGGCTCCAGAATGAGCCTCAGGGCTGCACTGCAAGGAAACTGTGGCCCACTTGTAATCCTGAATTTCTCTGAAGAAATGCTTTGCAGGAAGGATGCTTTTAAAATTACCACTTAATGGAGGGAGAAAAGGATGTCTAAGAGCAGCAGAGTATGTTGGATGGTGTGAATACATAGTGCTCATTTTGGGTGCAAAAACACGCTGTTTGGATCATGCAGGCGACCAGAGAAATGCAGGGTGAACTATCACAAAAAAGTGATAAAGTTTTAGAGGACGTTTTTCTCTTTAGAAAGGTTTCACTTTTCCCTTCTGCTGAGGTGATACTTGAAAAAATTCTATCCACTTTTCAAACAGAAAGAGCTTCATTGTCCACTAACAACTCAAACTACTATACCAGGTTTAAAGTAACTTCACGTTTACATGCAGTATGCATATGCAGAAGTGCATTTTGCAAGCAACATGAAACCTCCGCATTTCAGCTGTCATTATAAGCCTTATTGTTAACATTATTAGAAAAATTACAGAGGAAAGAATGCAAAATAAATTATGACAGTCTTACTGTACAGAAAACTCATAAAATAATTTTACATTATAGTGAAATCAGTCAACAGTGCCATACAGCTGCAGAAAACCAAAAATGTTACACTGGAGTATGTGAAAAGGAGTTTCATATCTCACTCATTAAGTCATCTATTGAGTCCAGTCAGTACTGGTGAGATCTCAGTTAAAGGAATGTGTCTGATAGTGAGCACTGCACTTCAGGAAAGATGTGGACTCACTGAAGGACGGGAAATCTTCCTAATCTTCTTTATCCCCTACTGTCATTCTGATTTTACATCAGCCATGGTAGCTGCAAAGTACATTCCCCCTCCATGAAACATACACGCAACAGAAAACCCCCTTGAATTCTACACATGAAGGATGTGAAAAATATCCTGGAGAAGAGTAATCAGAGGTAATGTTATATCAATTTTCAAATAGGCAAAAGGTAGCCACTAGAAGAGACAGAAGCACTGAATAAGGAGTGAAGGGCGCAACTTACAGTCTGGGTCAGGTTAGACATCAGCAACAATTTCTGAGGAAGGAGTAGTTAAGCACAGAACTCTTTAAAGGACCTGTGGAATCTCTATTGTTGGAGGCTCTTAAAAGCAAAGAAGATAAACATCTTTCAGAGGTGGTTTAATTATAAATTGATCTTGGCTTGAGCCAAGAAGATGATCTCTGGAGATCGCTTCCTGCCCTACTTCTTATTATTATATACCAGCTAATCCCTCAATGAGTCTTCATGAAAAAAAATGCATTCCAAGCATCCCCTGACCCAGCTGTGAGCTGGAGACCACCTGGCTCCTAATATTCTGAGAAAAATGCTACTTGTACCCTGAGCTGTCATTCCATGACAATGAAATCTGTTGGCAATGCCTTCAAATTTTGCCAATGCCTGGAAAACAAAACAAAACAAACAAACAAACAAAAAAAAAACCCAACAAACAAACAAACAAAAAACCCAAACAGAACTCAGAAAGTAGAGGAGAAGGGTGCAACCTGTAACATTTTGACATTTTCTTGGGCTTTTGTTTTGAGGTGGAGGAGCAGGAGAAAAAAAAGGAAACACTGTGTATGCAGTTGAAAACTAGCTTGGGTCTTAAAGAGACATCCAAGTTTCACTAGTGGGTCTGCCACGGATCTACTTTGTAAGTACAGTGGATGATCTAAAATGAGTTGATAGCAAGGAAGAAAGGGAATTGTGAGACTAATTATTAATAACATTGAGAATAGGGGCTGTGTGTGTGGAACAAGGCTGGAGAGGAGCATGCAATAAATGAAGAAGAAAATGAAAAGTCAGAGGACAGAGAAGGAAAGAGGAAGGAAAAGTCAAATTGGAAAATAACCTTAAAGGTGCAAGTGCAACTGAGGCCTACCTCCACCAAGGATTCTGCTATTTTCTGTGTTTTTTCTGTTTTTAAAGGTGTGCTGTGGGCAGAAAGGAAATATCTAAATGCTGGGGAAAATCTTGGTCCTAGAACCTGGATCCCTTGACCTGCTGCTGGTCAGAGGCCCTGAGATCTCACATTTCTGAAACAGTGCATAAAAGCTCAATCAGTAATAAACATTTTTTTTCATGTAATTCAAGAGTTTGAGAAGGCATCATTGGATGTATTTTCTCTATCCCAGGATACTATAAATGTTGCTTTCTCATGAAATGATATCAACTCTATTGCCCACATTCAATAAGGGGTCGGTCTGTCTCTCGTGATGGATTTTTGCTGCCTTCCTCTCTTGAACTGACTCTGGAGGTCTCTTCCTCCTCAAAGCTTCCACAAATAAATTCCAAGTGTCTCATGGAGACCATGTTGCTGGTCTTTCTTCCTCATTGTCACTGCCATCTGAAAAAGAACAACTATATCCCTTGTGCTCGAAGGAAAGCTGAAGACATCAAAGGAGTTCACACCAATGCATACCTTACAACAAGAAGAACTGCAACTGCATCTTCAAGTTTTTCTTACATTTCTCCTGCTGTAAGCTTCACCTGAACAAATACTGTCAGATTTCTGTCCTGTCTCTACTGTACTCTGCAAAGATAACTTATCCTTGTCTTACGGTCCCTGTAATTTTAGCCCCAATGGAATTGGAATCTTCTTTCCTGTGGTTTAGCCCCCCTGTTTTTTAAAATCTCCCCAAATGTAGTCTGGAAGAACAACGAGGAATTCAAACTCCATGACCAGTCAAAAGTGTCTGCTTCTCAGAGATGGCAGGGCTATGACAGACACATGCTCCGGACTTCAGTATTTCCAGTGGGAAGAGATTTATCCCCATTTCACTAGGGAGTCCAGGTGAGACATTTGGATCCTTCAGCACAGACTGTATTTGTCCCTTTCAGGGGATGAATCCATTTCTCTCGTTTGATCTATTTGAATAGAGAATTCAAAATCATGACAGTTAAATACAAAAATAAGTCCTTAAGCTCATGTTTTTTACTCAGTTACCTACAGAAATAAGTCTCTATATATGCATATATGAGTTTGTTTAACTATACCAAGTGATTCTTTACTATTTAGCCAATTTCAACTTAATTCAACAATTACACTTTGCAAAAGTAAGATATATTTTTGTATTCAGATGGCTTCTGTATTAATAACCATTTAGATCTATGCAAACAGTGAAAGGAAAAGAGGACAAAATGTTTGAGACCACTGCAAGACAATAAATCACAAGGTCTCTTTATAGCTCCCTGTCAGCATGCTTTCTGAGACTCAAAGTGAAGGTCTGCAAATGTATGAAAATTATTACCACCAAAAAAAAATCAAAACAAAACAAAAAACCACAAACACAACATGCATCTTTATGCAAACATGAGATCTACATAGTTTTGCCCTGAGCAAGGTGTTAGGTGCGGCACACTTACCCGGTTCAGCAGCAGCAAGTCCTGAACAGCTCTTCGGTTACAGAGCTCTGGTGTGGAAAGAAAGCTTTAAGTGGGTGCAGACATCTGCTTTAAGCCTTGCAAGGCTTCCTGAGCATTATAAATTGGCTTTTGTGTAAATGAAAATCAGACTGTGTGTGTTTTCTGCCTGATATGGTGTTGAGTACATGTTTCAAAAGCATTTAAAGATAACTTATTTGTTAAGACATGCACTGGTACACTTGTTTTGTCTACCAGGAAGAAATTAGAAGTAACGCATGTGGATATGAGCTATTTATTTTCTCTTGTTCAGATAGCATTTATTACAGACAACACTAATACTTGCTGAAAATAAGAGGGTAAGATATACATATATTTATATCTCTTACCATCCATGATCCAAAAAGACATTACAGTTTACAGCTGATTGAGTGCCATCCAACCAGTAAGTAGAAAACAAATGAACAAAATTACCAGAATAAAAACAAACCAAAGAAAAGCATCATGAACTTAAGAAACATAAACAGATAGCTGATGCAGGCCAGCATCCTTTCACTCACCATGTGTATTTTGGACCTGAGGACCCTAGAGGATATGCTCAAGGCAGACTGTACGTTACATATCGTGTAGGGAAAAGAAAAATGGATATTGCTGCCTGAAAAACAGTTGAAGCAGTACAATGACATTTTGCAGCAGTGACAAAATAAGTTCCTGAGAAAAGAACTGAAACGATACTGCTGCTGCAGAGAGGATTGAGGGCAGAGGGTGCGGGCCAGCGGGAACAAGGGAATTTGGAAAATACCAGCAACGGCATCTGGTGCACACGGAAAATTTTGGATAGGACAGATCTTTTTGGCCTCCTCCTGATTTTTTTCCCCTTTCCCTTTTACTTTCCCACCCGCCGAGAGCACTGGCGGGGGCAGTGACTGCCGTCTGGGACGGCCCGGCAGGGGGCGCCCGAGGCCCGTGAAACGCCCCCTGCAGGGCCGGAGCTTGCGCTCTGCCGGGCGGCGTTTTCCTGGCGGTTGTGTCCAGCGCAGGAGGGGAAGGACCAGACTTGGTGCACCGAAGGCAGTTAGTTTTTAATTAGAAACAAAGGCGGGAGGTGTCCCTGCGCCTACGTGGCTTCAGGTTAGGCTGAGCATTAGGGAAATAATTAGGAAACAAACAAACAAAACCAGCTCACTGGTGCCTGACAAGAAATTATCATAGAATTATAGAACCTTCTGTGTTGGGAGGGACGCTCAAGGATCATCGCATCCAACTCCTGTCCCTGCATATGACAACCCCACAGTTCACACCATGTGTCTGAGGGCATTGTCCAGTCTCTTCTTGAACACTATCAGGCTTGGGGCCATGACACCTCACTGGGGACCCTGTTCAGTGCTCCACCACTCTCTGGGTGAAGAACATCTTCCTAATGTCCAGCCTAAATCTCCCCTGTCACATCTTCCTGCCATTCCCTTGGGTTCTGTCGTTGGTCACCAAAGAGAAGAGATCAGTGCCTGCCCCTCCTCCTCCCCTTGCGAGGAAGCTGTAGACCGCAATGGGGTCTCCCCTCAGTCTCCTGTCCTCCATTCATGACAGCACACTCCATCCTCCCCTGCAGTGGCCTTCTCAGCAAGTTACTCCCTGTGAAAAAGTTCCCTGATGGTTCCCTGAGCTATGACATTTGACAGCAAGATCGTGCTGGGAGGAGACAACAGTGCCAGGAGTTGTGTGCTTGCGCACATGGACATCAGTGTGGATGTCAGGTGAGCTCGGTACAATGCAAAGCTTCCAACCACTGCAGCACAGCAGAGAAAAAGGCTTGTGGCACAAAGCAGTGGCAGTTGTTGATCCCAAACAGAACAAGAGGGAACCGTGACTGTCTACCTGTAGAATGAAGCTGGTGGACAAAGGCAGGGCTACCGCAGCCCAGCCATGTAGGGCACCTACATCCTCCAGTAGTAAGAACTCAACAGTGCGAGATCGTGCGATATACGGGGGAGTGAGGAAGGAACAGTGGTCCTCAAAGCACTGATCTTGCATGCGCAAACATGGGTCTAAAAATCTATCACAGCACCCTAAGCTACAGAAGAGGGTGTGAAATTATATATTGTCTCAGCCTTCACAGTAATCAGGACTGTAGTTTTATGTTAGGGTGCTTTGTTTCTGTATTTGTTTTTTAACTCACAATAAAAAAGAATGATGGAGAAGCAGTGTATAATAATGGAAAGACTGGACAGTCAAATGAAAGAGTATGACTTAAGACCCCACATGGCTGAGAAGTTAAGTGATGAGTGAATTTGTCAAAAGAAAGAAGCGGTTCCTTGAAACTGAAATGAGTTTCTAATTCAGGCCAAATGATTTTCAGAGGCCAATAAAAAGAGGGAAGTATATCACAAGTAAAAAAATAAATGTTGTTTTGATAGGTGATAAAGTGTTTTAATGTTTCGTTTTGAAACTGATGTAAATAAATAAGTTAAGGGAGAGTGGTAACTAACCTGAGAACACAGTCAAATATTTTCAGTGAATGTAACATTGTGCATTTACCCAAATGCAGGATTCTTCTTGTTCTTTTAAATTAGCCCTTTATACTTCTCCAAATATGATTTTTGCATTTTCAATTCATTCTGAACTAATTTTCCCCTGTTTTTCCAGTTCATCAGTCAACGAAAAAACATCCACAAGCCCATTATTTTAGATTCCCGAGTAGAGCTGCATAAAGAGTAAAAGTAAAAAGTCACTTTGCTGCTGTTGTTTATTTCAGTACTGTAACTGGAATAAATGCTTAGAAATAAATGTATTTGCTGCCATAACAGCAAAAGTTATTCTGCTATTTCCAGTCTCAAATACTAAAAAATCAACAACAACAACAACAAAAAATAGTGATTTAACAAGAATCACAAAGTGGCTTAGATATTATTATCCCGAATGTTGGAGTAGATTTATTTTGCCTATTTCCCTCTGGGAAGTTTTTAATGGAAGCTAGGGTTCTAATGAAATTTTGTTTCTTATGGGCGTGCTTTTAATCAAAACAGTGAAACACTACAAAATTCACAACAAAATTATAAAAGAACAATCGGGGTCTCTTTGGGGCAAGAAGGTGCCCAAATGCTGAAATGTTTTAGTCTTAAAATTAGATTATAAGGATTGCAGCCATCCCATATTCAAACTTAAATTGAGTCTTGTACCTTATACCTCTACACCTGGATATCTGATACATGTGAGGCTGGTTCTAGCAAAGCAAAACAACTGATTTATAATATCTTGTAGATATAAATAAGGAAATCCAGTAAGAATAGCTGAAACCACATTTGCGTTTCATTAACAAGCTCCCTGATACAGTCCTTTCCATCACAGAGATACATAGCACTTATAGAATCAGGTTTATGCCTGAACTTTATCATGTTTAAGAATCATTGCTTTCTTTACTGGCAGAAGTGCAGACCATCACGTAACATTTTTGCAAAAGCTTGGTTTGGTTTTGTTTTTAAACTTGCAATTTCCTCACTAGCTTAAAATTCTTCTTGCAAGTGCTACTTTTCAAAGCAACTTCACATGGAGAAATCCATTTTAAGGCATTTGTTAATTCAACATCAGTGAAGTATGGAGCAAACAAAAAATGAAGTCATTGTTCATTTTAAGATAATTTATGTTGTATTCAATGGTGGAGGAAATTTTGAAGAGCTCTGTTTCTTTTCTCAATTTTATTCCAACAGCTTGGTGCACTTATTAATTCTTATGGTTTTCATTATTTAAATGAAGATGATATGCACTTCTCTGTTTCCTTTTCTGGGATCTTTTTCATCATCTTTGAATAATTTCTCCATCTGGATGCACACTCAGCCTTTGTCATGAATCACAGATAAAGCAGAAATCCATTATTGTCATACCATTTGTTGTCTTTGTGTGTTTGAATAACTAGTTTAGCCCCAGCCTTTCAAGTTATTTTCTATGGACATATTCCAGAACCTAAGCAGTAAATAGGGAATTAGCAGTGCTAACACAAATATTAGAATAAGCGTTCATTTTTCCTGTGCTTAGGCATGCTCACAGGGGTGATTTTTAACATTTTCTTCCATCAGGATCAGGTATAGCTGAAAGTTGGAAATACGATCTGGGTTTCCTTCAGGTTACATGATGATGAAAATCTTGTTCTGAAGCTAGAGTCGTCTTCTTTAACCATACTGCACGGGGTTTTTTATGATCATATTACACGTGTGAATTTTCGTAAAGTATTCTTTTTTTGTGGTTTGCAATTTCTCATGTGATTTTAGGTTTTAAAATGTCTCCCCTAGTCTCCAGTTATCGTACAGTACATAGTGCAAAGTTTTGTGCATGGCTCATAGAGCAGTTCATCTCAAAATTACATGTTATTTGCTTAATTTGGTATTTCTATTTACACTAACTCTAAATACCTACTTGGATCTTATGATCAGCTTCCAATTTATTTCTACTGTAGCATCCGGACAGTTGCTATTTATGTCTTTCTTGTTTTTCCAGTTTGTTCATTCCGGTGAAAGTGTCCATCTCCTCACAGCTGCATTGTGGATTCACATTTCCAGAACAATCCAAGTGTTAAAAATATTTCAAGTCATAAGATGTTGTATGTGTAAAAGAGACTTGAATGTTACAGATCTTAGTTTCCAGGCTGCTAGATCACAAGGGGAATCCACAGCCTCGAGTTGCTCTAGGCACAAGCTGACAAAGCATTTCCTCAGCATCAAATAATCTGTGTGTTGCTATGTTGGCAGACGGAGGGGACAGACCAGTTCCAACCCTGCTGCCTGCATTGCCTTGCTGCCTATTCCAAAGCCCTGAGGAGCAAAAAGTATTGGTTTTTTGCTGTGGGAGGAAATGGAACGCGCAAGGGCAGCAGCAGCAGTTCAGGAGCAAGGCTGGAGGCACTGCTTGCTGGTTGTGGTACAACCATGCTGATCCTACACTCCTTCGCGTAATTTTACATTCTGACTTCACCCAGCTTCTTTTTCTGGCAAGACAGCTCTAGCCCATCCCTCGTGTTTCAGACAGCAAAATTCAGTTCTGCCTGTATTGTCAGGATGGCAGCTCTGTCTTTGAGACAAGTATATAGACTATTCTTACATAAAGCATAAAAGAGCTAAGCTCCTAGGAAGAGGACCCACAAAAGCAAACATGTCCCAAACCCCACAAAAAAAAAAAAAGATAAATTAATTAATCTCTGCAACTTAGATGAGTGCTCTTATTATTGAGGTAGCAAATAAAAAGGAAGTATCCATGTGTTCTCTAGCAGTTTGGCCAAGGTTGAAAGAACAGGAAAACAAAGGCATGATACTATAGCATGGAGCAAAAGCAGCTTTAAAATACTGTTTCAGGAAGGGATGCTAAAACATTTAGGCTGGTCTCTGAAAAAAAGATAAACCTTTCAAAACAGCAAACACTATAGTGAAGACTTTCAAAACAGGACTTGGAATCATGATCCTTGCTAAAATTAGTGGGAGCTATGCAGCTACATCCATAATGGCTTTGAAATCTCAGCCTATAGTGTTCCTGGGTAGTTTTTTTCCTCATCAAGCATGTAGGAAGGAAAACATTTTCTGCGACTGAAAATACAAGTAGTTGTCCATCCAGAACTACTGGAAATCATGCCGAATTGTCGTAAGTGCTAGGCAGGCTATACGGTACATACTAATTCATTTAAGAACAACTGAAAAATGTTTAAAGCCTTATAAAGGAAATTAGGGGGCACAAGTGTTAGACTTTAATATGTTTATACAAAAATACATGAGGTTCCTAGTGCGCTGTAAAATGAAGGAGCAAAGAAGGCCAAAGTCTTTAACCATCTGACACAATCTAATCATCCTCTGGAAAAGCACAGTTTGGGGTGACTATGTTAACTGAAAATGGAGTGATTAAATAAAGTTAGGCCAATAAATCCTTTGAATACTACTAACTTATTTGTAATACCATTGAAGATAAGTAGGATGACTGCTGTTTCAAGTCTAAAAGCTGTGATATTCAGAGGAAGGTAATTGAAGCCTGCCATTCCAAAGCCCGGGGTACATGTTCAGATATTATCAATGCAAATTTTACAGCTGATGATTTGCATCAAGATAAAAATTAATTATTCTTTTGGCTGCCTGGGGATCAATCCATGAGACAGCAAGGAAGAAATAATTATAGATTTGTAAGTGGCTATGTATCAAACATGAACTTAAGACAGAGTAAGATAAACAGAAAAAACCTGCTCTCTCCCACACTCAGCTTTCATACCAGAGAGCAGTGAAGACCAATAGACGTTTTGTCTTATAAAAGTATGCAAAAGTGCAGGTACAAACAGAACAGGAGGAGTGATTTTCGATAGAAAGACCCCTGATTGAAGGCAGTTCCATTTCAGCAGCCCCTGTTAATCACAGACTACCAGTATAAGAATCACAACTTATTCCAGCTCTGTGAGAACTCGAAGAGAGTGGATTCTGATGGCACTAAATACCTGAATGATTTAGTATTTTATAGTTAAAATTATGGTATGCATTGTCACTATGAGCTGACTGGAAGACAGTGCAGACAAGAAGACATAATTAACTTCTCCAATTCCTTATTAATGCTTTCAGGACATCTTAAGATGCCTTAATACAGAGACCCAAGAAAAAAACACAGTAGTAATTCTGGTTTGAGGTGGCAAAGACATACAAACGCATTACCTCTGAAAGAGTAGATAACAGACTTCTGATGCAGGTAAAAGATTTTTTGCTACGTACTTAATTTATTCTATGACTCTCTCAGAAAAAACGACCAAAACTTGAGCATCTAAATGGAGAAAAGCTGAAGCTGTTCAAGGAACTACATCACCTCCACTTTTTGGGGAAGTATTTTTTCTAAATACCGTCAATTACAGATTCAGTTGCAAGCATTTCACAGAATCACAGAATGTTAGGGATTGGAAGGGACCTCAAAAGATCATCTAGTCCAATCCCCGTGCCGGAGCAGGAACACTTAGATTAGGTTACACAGGACGGCGTCCAGGTGGGTTTTGAATGTCTCCAGAGTAGGAGACTCCACAACCCCCTTGGGCAACCTGTTCCAGTGCTCTGTTAACCTTACTGAGAAGAAGTTTCTTCTCAAATTTAAGTGGAACCTCTTGTGTTCCAGTTTGAACCCATTACCCCTTGTCCTACCATTGGTTGTCACCGAGAAGAGCCTGGCTCCATCCTCATGACACTCACCCTTTATATATTTGTAAACTTTAATAAGGTCACCCCTCAGTCTCCTCTTCTCCAAGCTAAAGAGACTCAGCTCCCTCAGCCTTTCCTCATAGGGGAAATGCTCCACTCCCTTAATCATCTTTGTTGCCCTGTGCTGGACTCTCTCCAGCCGTTCCCTGCCCTTCTGGAACTGAGGGGTCCAGAACTGGACACGATATTCCAGGTGTGGTCTAACCAGGGCAGAGTAGAGCAGAAGGAGGACCTCTCTCGACCTGCTCACCACGCCCCTTCTAATACACCCCAGGGTGCCATTGGCCTTCCTGGCCACAAGGGTATAGGGTGCCAATAGACCACCATGGGAATGAGAAACAAGTGAGCGGTGGTGACACAGATGTGCGGTGCAAAGATCGTTCAAGTTCAGGCCTAGAACATTTGGATCCGTTGCCAAAGTACAGCCAGGCAAATGCTGCCTCTTCCAAACAGCAAAAATAGCCTCCTGCCCCAATCCCACTGAATCCAAGCTGCGCGGCTCCTCCATCAAACACACCCGTTGGCCATGTTTATATGTGATACAAAAACCACTTCAGCCAGGGCACAAATCTTCCACAGCTGATTTTGACTTTCACCTTTTGTAGAGGAGAGGAAGAGCTCAGCTGGAAGGGACCTCATGTCAATTTCAAGCTTGTCCAGAAGGGTACTGTGATGGACAGTATCAAAAGTTTCACTACAACTACATCTGCTGCCTTCCCTTCATCCACTAGGCAGGTGACCTCATCACAGAAGGATATTAAATTAAACAGGACTTTCCCTTTGTGAAACCATGTTGACTGTGCCTGTTGATTGCATTGTTCTTGAAATGTCTTTCATTAGCACCCAGTATGATGTTCTACATAATTTTTCCAGGTACTGAGGTTAGACTGACAGGTCTGTTGTTTCCTGGGTCTTCCGTCATGCCCTCCTTATAAACTGGAAGAACGTCAACTAGCTTGCAGTCAGCGGGGATCTCCCCAGACTCCCAAGACCTTAGGTAGATGACCGAGATGGGTCCTGCTGTAACATCTGCTAGCTTATTCAGCACTCTGGGATGAATCCCATCAGGTGACATGGACTTGTGATTCATTCAGCTGGTACAGCTGGCACCTTCCAAGTTCAGTGCCCACAGATAGAACGTCACTGTTGCCACACTCATAGTCCTCTGACTCAGGGGACAAGTCAGCCGAACGTCTGTCAGTATTATTCAAGACCAAGGCAAAAAAAGCATCAAATTCCTCTGATTTGTCTTCATTCGTATTTATAAGGTGACCATATTCAACAAGTATCTTGCCTGGAAGATCAATAGTAGGCACCCACAACCGTATCTGCTTCATCTTCCATCCCCTTAATCCTCACCCAGAGGCTCTCAACTACATCATCCCTAACTGTAACCACCAGACAGTCAAACCTCTCCCCTACATTCTGTTTGACTTTCCCTTGCATTCTCCCCTGTCTTTCCAACCAAGCTGTACACCTAAATGCTAAATGATATGATGCAAAGATCAGGAACACATGGGTGCATACGTAGAGCCCACAACTGTACAGTGCAAAATCAACCATTTCCAACTTTCAGCAATTTCCTATGGATCTCATTAGGGCAGCACTGATGGAGGTCACCACACTATACCAAGACTCACGACACCAAAAATAGCAATAGACCTTGACAGTGATAATCCCATCCAAGCTAGTCATACAGTCTCCACAGAGGCTATACAGGTGCCAAGGTTTAAGGCAAGGCGGCAATAAACCGTGGCAGACGCTCTCTGTTACCCCCTCACTTCCCGCCACTCTCTTCCTCTAGATCGGAAAGATGATAGGGAAGATAAGGAAGAAAGACTTAGACTTCAAGTTGGAGAGTTTTAAAGGGTTTTACTAAGGCTACTAATAAATAGAGAATATATACACAAAATATACAAAACCAATCTTGAGCGCTCGATGTGGAGTTGGCGTCACTCCAGCAGCAGCAGAGCTGGGTGTGTGGAGCTGGCGGCTCCAGCAGCTGCAGCTCAGGCCCACGGAAATCATGGGCAGGACTTCACAGCAAACCCAAAACTGGTTGCAGGGATTACAGGGGCTGAGGCCTGCAAATCACAGGCAGACAGTCAGGGTCCTCTCTAAATGCCAGCCATGGTCAAAGAGAGCTTGACCCTTGTGATCACCCTCTTATATAGGGGGTATGACAATTATGGGATGGAATACTTCAGTTGGTCAGTTCTAGTCACCTGTTCCATCCACCCCTCCTCAAACACGCCCTTCTCATGACAGAATGTGGGAAAACTTATCAGTTTTTCTTCACTACCATAGTAATAAATCTAAACATGACCTTCTTCAGCATTCTGTTGGTCTTCTTATCAGCACCGAGTACAGCATCTGAGGAAAAATGTGCAGGCTAAAACTCACAAAAGTACAGCCACCTAGAAGAACTTTAAGTTAAAGGAAAAATCACTGAAAGAGAACTTGTCTTGTTTTTAACAAAACCAGGAAAACAGGAAGGGCCTATGCCTGTCTGCATTTAAGAAGGCTTTGGACAATGCCCTTAATACCATGCTTTAACTTTTCGTCAGCCCTGAAGTTGTCAGGCAGTTGGAATGAATATATGTTGTAAATCCAATTCCAGCTGAACTAAACTGTTCAATTCTCTACTATTTTTCCTCCTAACTCCTCCTTTCCCTAGCAGTAAATACTGAGGAAATCTCTGATGATTCTTCCCTGCCCTGCACCAGCGCAAGACATCCAATACCCATAACCATGTCCCAGCCTGGGCACTGGCTCTGTCACCTTGTGGGAAGGCAGCACATACCTTCTGATGAGGGTGAGAGCTGTTGATCATCTTCAGATCATTGGACCATCTGAATGAGTTTGCAGAAAGCAGGTGTGAGGCATGGTTTTGGAAAGTCATCTCTGTTCATCCAGTTCAGCTGGGTTTCCACAGGATTGCAAAACCCCACAGCTCTGACACTAGCTAGGCTCACAGATCAGGCCCTCAGGCTCAAGCAGGGCATGCTGCTGAACCAGAGAGCTGCAAATCCAATCTTTTTCAGGTGAGCCATAACTGTTCTTTTCCCAGGGGAATTTTTTTCCCCCCTCCTTGTACTAATTTTTAAAAATGCCTGAGCTGTTTCCCTTGGAAAAAATGTGCTTGAACAAAAGAGCCTGAGAACAACACAACTGCATCCAAGAGAAGGTCCATCTGGCCCAGTACTTGGTCTCCAAAATGGGCAGCCATCCATGTCTGCAGAAGAGCACATGAGCAGTGCAAGTCTTCTTCTGCCAGGGTCCTGGGAGTGCTCCCAGGCGTCAGTATCTGGAACTAGCCTCCCCTGGGACTTCCACCCACCGCCACCGTCTCCTGCCAAGGGCCCAGGGGACATGTCTCAGCTCAGCCTGGGGCCTTGAGTCCCTGCCTGAGCCGTGTTGTAAATGTGTGTGCCCGTGTCATTTCGGCCCCTGTCCCAGGCTGGGCCTGGGCCCTGCCCTGCAGAGAGCGGCTCTCCTGGATGGAGAGAGCCCTCAGCACTGGGTCAGAGCTCCTCATGCAGAACTTGAGGCATAAGAGAGCACAGCAATGCTGTGCTGTACTGCGCTGTTCTATTCTGTACACTCAGAAGGAGTCAAATAAAGATGTGACTATTTGACAGAAATGCCACAAGGGTTTGAGCTCCAAAACCAATTTCAAGGACACATAACACAAAGGATACAAGTGGAAACAGGATTTTGCTTTATTTTTTTGCATCCTGGCAAAGGCAAGTCACAGAGCTGCAGAGAGCAACAGCAGGAACACAGGCCAAGCCGTCCTGTTTCCTGAAGACTGAGAACGCGAAGAATGAGGATCAGGACCCACCACACACAAAAGAAGATGGAGAAGTTGTGTGGTACCATGGGGTATTTTCCAAAGTGTGATACACAGCAATGACAAGCTGACTTTTGGATTTCTGAAACTTGCTGCACCGCTGGGCTTCTTGGCGCATGACAAGCGCTCTCATATCTGCCTAGCGCTTGTGTTGCCCACAGGGAGAGCTGACAAGTGGCAGCTACGGATGGTGCAGCAAATCTGAAGCCCCTTCAAGCACGGGGTGCTCTGGACAAGCAAGAAGCCCTGGAGAAATGGAGCCCAGGGAAGAGCAGAGCTGGCTCCTGCTGCAAACTTGCCCTGGGCAAGAGAGACCAAGAGATCCAGAACACCAGCGGTGCCTTGGAGGTGCAAGAGCAGCGGGCAGGAACTGAGGGCAAAGGGCTCAGAGGAGCCCTGAACAGGGGCTGTGCTCAATGCGACAGAGGTTGAGAAGCAACACCCGGGAGCACCCTCGGAGCCCGCCCTGGGAGGCCACAGAGGACCCCCGGGAGCACCCTTGGAGCTCAACCTGGGAGGCTTTGATGGACCCCGGGAGCAGCCTCGGGGCTCAACCTGGTAGTCCGTGGAGGACCTCCGGGAGCACCCTTGGAGCTCAACCTGGGAGGCCATGGTGGACCCCAGGAGCACCCTGGGGGCTCAACCTGGGAGTCCAAGAAGTTCCTCCCCCCAGATGTGGGGCACGAGGGCCACCTTCATGGAGCAGGAGCAGCAGGCACCCAGCCGCAACGGCCCAAAGGTGGCCCAGGGCCGAGGAGCCGTGCTCACTGCTGCAGAGGAAGGCAAAAAACCCACGGAGACACTTGATACTCACATAGGAGAAAAAAAGCCTTCCTCCCCCAGCTGCAGGACACGAGAGGCCATCTTCGTGGTGCATGAGCAGCAGGCAGGAACCGAGCCAAAAGGGACCAGAGGAGCTCTGAAAAGTGGTCATGCTCCATGCTGCAGAGGAAGGCAAAAAACCCCTGGGGACCAGGGCCAATCTGCCCCGGGGGAAAAAATTCCTTCCTGACCCCAGCGCTGGCGATCAGCTGTTCCCTGAGCATGGGAGCAAGACCTGGCTCCTTGTCCCACAGGCTGGTCGTGCTGCCCAGGAGATGCCCAAGTCCTATTCTCCCTTGACGTGGAGCCCTCTCAGAGGCTTCCGAGAGCTCCCAAATAACCCCGGCCCGATCGACCTTGGGGGCAAGGATCCTTCCCATGCCTGACAGGACACCAGTGAGTGCTCCAAAATACTGGGCCCCCTTGCAACCACTCTGCATCCCACTCCTTATGGCTTACCAGGGACACAAATCTTTTTCAGAGGGCATAACAGGGGAAGCTTTCAGCAGCTGTAGGCTGGAGGAAAGCCAAAGAGATGAAGAGTGCATGCACCATTCCTTCCCAATGCACCAAGTGACATGTGCTTCTGTGCTGTCTTTTATGGGGTGGTTGGCCGCTTGGAAAGATGTCCTTGAGTGCTTTTGTGTTGTTTTGATGTAGGGGATATCTCCCACGTCAGAGCTTCAGCTGGGAGGGAGTATGGGGCTGTCAAACTATACTGTGAGATAGAGCTTCTTTCTTCTGCTTCATAGATGCTGAGGACGTGGGGTTTGTCTACTTTGGAGATAAGGAGGCTGAGGGGTGACCTCAATGCTCTCTGCAGCTTCTGAAGAGGGCAAGTGGAGAGGGAGGTGCCGATCTCTTCTTCCCGGTACCCAGTGGGAGTGCATGGGAGTGGCTTAAAACTGCGTGCATCAGAGGAGCTTTGCACTTGACAAGAGGAAACTTTTCTTTCCCAAGAATGTGGTCAGCCCCTGGAACTGGCTTGCTGGAGAGCTGGTCGATGTGCCATGCCTGTCAGCATTTAAGAGGCATTTGGACAATGCCCTTCAAACCATGTTTTAACGTTTGGTGAACCCTGAAGGGGTCAGGCAGTCACACTTTGTGATCATTGTAGGTCTCTTCCAGATGAACTCCTCTCCTCTCCTTCTGTTCCTGCCTCTTCCTTTCCCCAGCAGTACGTGCTGAGGAAATCTCTGATGACATTTCTTCCCATCCCTGCACTAGCAGAAGGCATCAAAAACTCATAAAAATATTCCAGCCCAGGCCCTGGCTCTGTCACCTTGTTGGAAGGAAGAAAGTCCCTCCTTCTGATGAGGGTGAGAGCACTGGGCCCCCCCTTGCAACATTTGGGAATCCCACTTCTTACAGCTGCTGACTCTGGCTTCAAGGGGGATGAGGATGGTGAGCTCTGCAGTGCTCCTCAAGAAGGCATTCCCTTGGTCTTGCCACTGCTATCCAGATAAGAAAGATTTCCATCCATGAGCTGAGCTTGGAAGGTGGCCCTGCCAGCAGATTGCCTTGCAGCAAAGAACCTTCAGCAGCCTCATGCAAGGTCTTCCTCCCTCAGCCCCTGCCCTGTGATTCCACCAGCTCCTCAAGTGCTTCCTCAAGGATGTGTTGGGGCTGCCCCCGGGCCAGCTCTGGCAGTGGACACGGGACCCAGCTGCTCCTTTTGATCCTGCCCCCGGGGGCATTGTGACCTCAGCGTTTCCAGGTGGTGGCCCAGTGACATGGGGGACAGAATCCAACGTGTGCAGCCCCGCCCACCACAGCTCCACCCAGCACCCTTTGGAGGAAGCCTTTGGGCTACTGCTGGCCCCAAGGGGATAACAGGGATAAGAGGAGGTGGTTTCAGCAGCCGCAGCCTGGGGAAATTCCAAAGTTTAGCCAGAGCCATAGGCTGAGCTGGACAGTGCCAACAGACCAGCATGGGAATGAGAGACAAGTGAGCGGTGGTGACACTGATGTGTCATGGAAAGATGGGTCAAGTTCAGGCCTAGAACACTTGGATCCATTGCCAAAGCACAGCCAAGCAAATGCTGCCTCTTCCAAACAGCAAAAATAGCCCCCTGCTGCGATCCCACTGAATCCAAGCTGCTCAGCTCCTCCATTTAATACAGCCGTTGGCCATATTTACATGGGTTCAAGAAAGCCTCCTCACCTGAGGTGATGCGAAAGACTTCCACAGCACTAAATATCCATGAAAGAATTCATGTTTTCTGGTACCAAGTCAACATAAAAATATACTACAGAGACAAAGGCATCATACAGAGCTGCCAAGTCAGTAAGCTGTCTTCATTTTCATATATGCCAAATGTAAGAGGGACACATTAATGCAGAGTTGTAACTTAGCATACTTAAAAGTGGATTTGAATTACCTCAGGCTGTTCCCTCCTTGCTTACATCCACAGACAAAACCAAATTAAGGCAGTACTGCTGCTGTTCATTAGGACCTTGCAGCTCTTCTGTCACATTGAGCTTCTTAGTAAACCAGTGATTCTTGTGAACTACCTGCAAATGACCCAGCAGCTGATCTTGATTTGAAGACAAGCTGAACTACAGGTGTGTAACATTTGCTTGTCCCAAGGCAAGGTTGGCTCTAATCTCATGATTCTTGACTAATGCAAGTTTGACCTGTTCTGAAAGACTTCTGGTGATAGACATTGTGCCTTATCTTCTCTAGACAATCCCATGCTGTGCTTCGCTATCCTTCTTCTTTGAATATCTTAGATGTCTCAGGTAACTCTCCTTTGCTTTAATATATGCTATTAAAATAGAAATAAAATCATATGAAATAAAAGCCTGCAGCAGATATGGAGAGGAATTTTTTCCTTGTTTCTTTATATTCTTCATCCATTTTAAAACTTTGTTGTATCTTCCCACAATCTTCACTTCTCCAGACTAAACAGACCTAATTCCTTTCCACTTTTTTCTTAGACTACATTTCCTAGGTCTCTGTTTATTATCTTGGGAACCCCATATTTCAGCCACTTATTTGGGCTCCAGTGGCAAACCCAGAAATTTTTCTGAATATGATAGCAAAGCACTTTGAAAAAAATAGTTTGTGTAACTATCTGCAAACTACAATTGTATTTAACTACAGTACAATGGTCACTCCATATGAATCCAAGATTTAGACCACCTTTTGCAGATGACCTGCCTTACCAGATTTTGTGCACTCTCAGAGAAATCTGTCACCGGTTCCGCTGTACTCAATGACTTGGTTAAAGGAAAAACAACAGAAGTAGAAAGATTTGGCCAAATAAGAATGATATATCAAAACACTCAATATTTTAATGAAAGAAACAGAATATCCACACATTTGCACTTCTGTACAATTTTTGTGATATATATATATATAATTTTAAGCTGTTTACAAATAACATTTAATGCTTCAAATATTACATAATGTTGATATTATATTTCTAGCAGAAATAAATATATTGCACTTAAAAAGAAACTTTTCATTAGATGTTGCTTCATAGTTTATGTTCATAACTTTTTTTCCATAAAAAGATTTCCCCCTACCCCCACCCCATACACACAAAACCACACTTCAGTACATGGTGAATGTGCTCACGCAATGCATTATAAACAACAAAGTCAACACAGCAAACAGCAGAACTGTGGTACATTCTGTTAAAGAGGTTACATCCAGTTTTTTACCTTCCTTATTTTTAAACCAAATCTTTCCTCATGTTTCTGAAGGTACAGTAAAAAAAAAAAAAAAAAAAAAGAAAATTCTTTAAATGTGCTAAAGGTAAAATACAGCAAACTGTATTTTTTGTCCTTAAACTATGAGAAGTTACTTCAGAGTTTACTTAAATCACTGCTTAGTTTTCTTTTAAAAAGATAAAATAAAGAAGATGTCATTTGATAAACTAGAGACTATATGCAAGGACAGTTTATTACAGAGTAATATATATAAATCATCTGGCCAGGAAGTAAGTGGTTAGTAAAGAAACCACATCTCCTGCAGCAGAAAATGCTCTGTAAGAAGTAGTGAGAATAAGTTCTCAGTAAAACCAAAATTAATCTTGCAGTAAGTGAATGTCATCCTTCTGCAGATGATGAGTATAAGCACTGTGGCTACAACTCCCTCCCAGATTAGGACCCCTAATCATTACACTGATCTCACTGTTGCTTTTACCCCTTATCTAGGGGTAAATTACCACAATTTGTATTAACTTACAATTTTGGAAAGCTCTCCAAGTTTTCGCAATAATTTTCATTGATATTTCTGTTTCCTGATAGTACACACACACCAAGAGGATGTGGAACAAAATCAAGTTGCCAGCCCAAATGTTTTCAATTTAACCATAACTTAAAAGAGGTTAATTTTCAAAGGCTGTTTAGTATTGTTGGAAGCAGCAACATCTTTTTAGGTGTAGATACCCATGCAGTGTCCTGGGCTCCATGGATAAAGCCTTCTGGGAATTTTGCAGATTGTACTGACAAGTATATTAGCTATCGTACAACTTGCCATCTTTGAACCCATGAAGAAGCATTTCCATTAGAAACTCTGTACCTTTATCCACTTGCTCTATGCTTGTTTGTCCATTTATGCCTAGAAGACTACCACTGAAACACAGTAACTTTGAATTTCTATCTTTGACAGCACCTCAGGCCATAAAAAGCAACATTGCAAGCCCAACAGCCAAATTCAAAATTAGTTTTACATCCAGCTTCTCTTAGGTCTCCAAAAGTAGAAGAAAACCCAATTCAGACAAATGTATCTAAATCAGCTTTGTTACTCTTTGGGATGCTTTTGTTGGATTAAAGACCCGAGGCAGTTGACTATCTATGGGTAAAAGGGTAATCCAGAAAACAAACAAAAGTACTTGTAACACTTTAGAGGAGAATCCTGCTCTCTTTGGAAAGCACATTTAGGCATGTTCTCTCCCACTTCCTTAAAAAAATATCCAACAACATAAACCAGCACCGGTTTGCTCAGCCAAGAGAGCTCATAAAGGTGAAGAGCACTTCTCATGGGATATAAAATGTGAATTATATTGGAAAATAAACTCTAGATTATATTTGGCATTCCTAGAGCATCTACCAGCAACAGATGTTCTGTTCTGAAAATGATATAATTTTGACAACAGTACAGCAATTCCTTAAATAAATTACTGAGTTATTGTCAAAGTAGTACAGATATTTTTTTGGGGAAAAACTATTTCCTTCTTTAACCAATTAATTATGAATTTACATTCATTTTCTTCGAATTGTGAAATCAATGCTAAAGCTGATTTGTAGTTGGGTTTTAGTCCTTTCTGTGGAGTTCCTATACTGTTGCTATCACTACAGTCACTGTTCCTACATTTAGACTTTATTTTTAGACAACCATGCTGAATGAAATTCCATCTCTGTTACAGTCAAGAAATTCGCAGCTGACTTTATTGGGCAGGAATTTAATCCCTGGAATCACTCCCATGCTGTTCCCTGTCCACAGAAAGGTGAATGGGACAAGGGAAAAGAAACCTTGTGAGGTGGCAAGACCTCTTCATTGGGCATTGTGTGGTCTCTGTGAACTTAATCCCTTCAACCTCAACTCTACACAACAGGTTTTGGAGGTAGGATTGTGAGGGCAAAGAAGAGGAGGCAAGAACTGTATATACCTATTGACCTTATTCCTGGGGATGGCTCTCACAAGCTGCCTTCGTTCCCTTCATTGCTTGAGATCTGCCCATGATTTTGTGTTAGTGGGGAACCTGGTGGGTTTCTGATGCAAAGGAATGAAACCATTGGAGAGCAGCATATGCCAGAGAGCAGCACAGGGAGGGACGAGTACCCTGAGAGTTCATCTGACCGGAAAAAGCAAGCTGTGCATTTTGACAGATAGTTCTGCATCGTCTACAATATGAAACTCATCACAGAGAATTTGTATGAGGAATTGGTCTTATCGTGGTTTTTCACAGGAACAGTCTACTGCCGTATTTTTTTTCAGATATGAATCACATTTTATTCATAGTGAAAAGAACTTGTCTTTCATTTAATATTTTGGTAAATTATGTCAAAAGCCAGTTTCATTCTCCAGGAAGAACCTGAAGAATTTGCTCTGAAACAGTATCAAGGGCATTTCTGCATGCCTAACACTGGTGTTTTCAGAACAGGGACTGGAGCAGGGCTAAAGAGATTGTACACTGTATTTCTCTGAATGTGCCTTATGAAGGAAGGAGCAGGCTTTATATGATTTGTAAAATACGCCTAAACCAGCCTACCTGTTCCAGACTTATTTGTGGAATCCTGTGAAAGCTGCCTGCTTACTTGACCATTTCCTGATGGAAGTATCAGCACTAAAGCTACTGGCTTGAATTCTGAACCTCACCATATCACCTGCAACTCCAGATAAGTTAATGAAGCTGCAGAAGGAAACAGAGAAAAAAAACCATAATTTTCCCACAGGTTTAGTGCATCTTATTGTAGGACCTTCATAGAACTCTAACAGAAGTGAAGCAACTGAAGGAGAGCGATTAAAATTTTCTTCCAAATCTCCCCTGAATTCTTTGTTTCTGTGGAATCAAATATGTACTTGGAAAGTTACATTGTTGTTGGGACAGTATCACCTAATTTCCTGAAAAAAAAAGGGAGTTATATCAAAACAAGTCATAAGTAGATGCGACCTTGCAACATGCACTATTCAGGTGAATCATATAGCCTGGAGCAAAATCTGATGTTCGGATATATCAAGACAAATTCGGTGTCTGACTCTAAGCCATTCAAATACTGCAGAGTTTGGCCTATTATATTCATCTGTGCAACTCCTTGTAGTAGCTCTGAACTCAGAAACTGTAAATAAAAGTGTGGGTTTGTTCACATACAGACCACAAAAGTTGCAAATTGTCTCAGGTCATTTTTTATCAGCAGGTCTAACAGTGAGCGAGGGGAAATTAGGATGATACTGCAGATAGCGAAGATGATTGAAATGGCCAATTTGACAAGATTTTCAATTCAGCTACTGGGATATACATAAAGATGGCCCTTATCTGTAGGATGAAAGTACCAGCCTGCTGTAGAAACTGGGGAAAGCCTGGGAAGTTGTCATTGCTCTGTGTGACGGGGCATGCAAGGCAAGGAAATGGGACAAAAAAAGGCAGGTGACTTGCCTTGCACTTCACAGAGATGGGAGGTAGGTGACCCGGTGATCTACACTCTGCTTCCTACCATACGATACCAACACACACTGGTCAAAAGTATAAGAGAACAACGCCAAAAAAAAGTCTGTTTTCCATTCTGTGTTCTAGCTCCCCATAGACCTTTAATATATGAGATTGGACTGCTGGTTCTTTTCTATCAGTAGATGTGTTATCATCTATAACTTGGATGCCACTCTGCACAGAAACTCTGTGTTGACTTCTTACTTGAGTGAAATCCTGGCACCCACCACACAGAAAACCAGCGTGGCACTGGTTCTCTTTTCAGCAGTGCAAAGGATTCATGCTGGTTCTCTGCAGAGAGGTCCGTTTTTCTTACACCTCTACAGTTCCTCTGTTGCCTCAGGCATAACATACTAGAAAAAGTGGACAGTACTTTGAAAGAGAACCCTAATGACTAACTCAAAAATGGCAGATACGAACAACAAAAATAAAGAAGTGTGAAATTTTGCACAGATGTTTTCCCAAGCAAACTCCACCGTTCTGCTGGTACATGAAAAAACAGACAGCATAACCCTCATTTTCCTGGCCAAACAGCTTGTAAAGCAACAGCCATGATCAAACCCAAGAAAATCAGAAAAAGGATACTGCAATGCTACTCATACCAGTCCATGGATTATAGTGTGATCTAGAGTCTATAAACTGATGTAGTCTGAAATTCAGTTATCTTGGTATGCATTTGCAGCTAGAAACAGGTTTTCGGTGGCAAGCACAGCAGCAAACAAGCATTGATTTGATATCTTGGGTTTCTAAATTTAAGTAACAGAATTTCCCAAATCAACATTTTCCTTCATCATATCTTAATAGACAGTTAAATTGCTCCTCCTAGGATATAGGAAAAACTGGTTTTTTTAGGCTGAAGGGTAGAACACATAATTGCTGCTACAGTCTTGAAACACAGTTCTTTTTTTGAACTAAAAGTGTTTTATGAAAGAAACGAAGAAAGAAAGACTTGTTAATAATTTTCTCTTTGGGATTATAGTAGCAACTAAAAAATACTGCTTTTGGTGAATATAACCCAGTCTTTCAAGAAGGACAGTGGCCTTCTCCACTTTGTCCCATTCCCAGCAAATGTATACTGAGATAGCTTAAAACAAGCTCAAAGATATAGCAATACTTTTTTTCTGTTTAGATGCTCATCGGTCACAAGAAGAGATGAAGATGAATAAGAGTATTGCCTTTTTCAGAATTCTTCTAGCATATGAAAAAAGACCTATACACAATTAATTTGTACACTGCTGCATAAACATAATCTCTTTCCACTAGGTATAATGCACCTTTGGAACAAGCTGCACATGACCAAGAATCCTGGGAACTTTGGGATCCATTTCAGCTGTGTTACACATAGCTCTGTGAGCAGCTCCAAGCTGCATGCTCGCTTCTTGTGATCCCTCAATGGAGGAATCTGTATCCATAATGCATTTTCTTAGCTGGTTTGTTAAAAGTTCAGCACTCCTCCCACAGGCCTTTCAGGAAGGTCGCTTGTATTTTTTTCATACCAAACTTGCATGTTTAAAATCTCACGTTTCTCCTGTCTTACATCAGTCATACAAACGGCGTCATCACTGCAGAGGAGTGACGCAGTCCCTGGATGGCTGCATAAGGACCCTGCTGAAAATAATGGTGGTACCTTGGCATGTGGAAGGAAGGGAAAGTGGGGCCACTACCTTGCATGGAGCTGGCGATAGCAGAGGGTGTCAGAGGCATTCCCAGGCGGCTGTACGGAGGCAGAGATCCTTGGATGGGATGAGGAATGGGAGTAGCTATGGATGCAGTGCTGGTACCCAGGGCACTCAAAGACTGTGGATGCTGAAATCCAGGGAAACTGGTTGAGGAGGATACCCAGGAACTGAGAGACAGGTTATCAGATGTCGTAAAAGCTGACCCTGCAAACAAGGAGAAAGAATGCCTGATGTTTGCACTGCAACACACAAAGCAGGTAAAAATATCAAAAAGGGAAAAGAAGTCTTTCACAGCAAGGCTAATTTTAATGACAAGTTGTCATTGGAAAGACTTATCAAATACTTCTTCTCATATCTTTCTTTATATTATTCTTATTTGCCTGTTGCTGTCCTTAGCACTGCATCTTAGACAAATTTTTATTTGAAGAAGCTGATTGCAGTGGGTTGAACAGGAAAATCAATTTTACACATTGGACTTTTTTGGTATTAAACACTGAAGAACCTTACAATGCTACCACTAAACACTGAAAAACCTCTGATGTGAAATCTCACTGCATTACACCTGTTTCCAAGACATGCTTGTAGCTTTTTATATCAGATCCTCAGTAGAACTACTCATTTTTTAACTTATTTTTTCTAAAATTCTAGTCTGGCAAAAATGTAGAAAAATGTGATTTGCACTACATGTTATTATTTTGCTTTTAATACATGCCCCAGTAAAACTTGTCAACACTGCTCTCAACTTGACATTTTCCAAAATATAGAACAAAAAATTCTAAAACATCAAAATGATTGTTATTTTTCCAACTGTGCACAGTGCTCTAAGAAACAACATTGATGCTAAATCAATGTTGTGGGGCTTTAAGTGGAGAGCACAAAAATATTAAAAAACTTGCTCCCAGGGTAATTATCTACTTTTGAAAAGGAAGTGGTTTCTTTGCTATTTTTTTTTAATCTCAAAAATTCCAAAAACTGTTTTCACAAATCTTGCCCCTATTTAAAACGTTTTTTCTCTGAAGACTGAAAAATGAGGGGGACAAAAAAGGAAAAATGGTATATTTAAATTAGAACTAATTACTTATTTGATTTTGACAGTAAAATTTTGGGGAAAGCAATGCATAATTTGTTTTGACACTTATATGTGGTCATTTTCAAATAATCTGGTGGTGATGTTGCCCTTCACTTCTGCATTTCCTCTATGCATCTGGTCATCATCAGATGTCCGATTTCTAGAAACAGGGAATACAATAAAATCCTATAAACTCTTATTTTTTATTCCTATTCAAACAGTAATTCAACTCATGTCCCTTTTGTATTTTCCTTCTTGTCCAACTTTGTCTATTGAGAAAATGTTTCTTCCTTTAAGAAATAAATTTACTGGCAGGACTATTTGGCAAAATATAATTTCAAGCCAGTACTGCAAAACATTCTGAGGAAAAAAAAAAAAAAGACAGGTATTAGTTTCATAAATCTGATTCTAGAAGATAGGTTAATCCAAATTGTGAGAAGAGAAATACTAAAACATCTATATGCCAAGGTAAATTTATTGGAATTATGTATGTTGTAGCCACGTACTCAAAAAAAAAAAAAAACCAAACCAAAACTATGAGCCAACACAATAAAAAAATGCAAATTATTGGTTTTTAAAAATCGTAAATCTCTTTAGTGGTATATTCTCAAATCAGAAAGAAAGCTACTCCTCTGGTTAATGAAACAAGTAAAATGGCCCAGTAACAGGAAAGAGAAATTGTTCAGCAATAGAAATGAAATTGAACCAAATCCCAGCTACTGGGAAGTCACAATTCAGAGCCAAACTATAACACCATACTCAGAGACCAAAGCAAACCCCTTTACAAATCAGGGGATATCTCAGCATGATTGCACTGCAGGAAAAGAGGGATGTGAACCTGGATTTGATAAGAAGGTTTATGTTTGGCTCTGTTCCAGGTGGCTACCATGAATCCTTTGTGTGAATGCTGGAGCACAGACATCCAGACATTATGCAATGAAGACTTAAATTTTGATTTGTTTACTTATTTCTTATCTGTTAATTCATTTGGAAAAAAAGACTTCTTGTGATAAATATGCTACTGAAGGTTAGCCACTTCCATCTTTAGATGGCTGAAATTAACTGAGATGAGAATGCTCTGGTTATAGTTAGAAATAAATAGCTGTGATAGACCTCCTTTGTTCTACATAGAGCAAAGTACATGATTCCTTCTCATGAGTAACCTCCAAAAGGACCGTTTCTTTCTCGAACTGTGATGGTCTCTAATTGCAACTTAGTACTCCAAAATGTCTGCTGTGTTTGCCAGCACCAAGGAAAAATGCTGTAGTAATTCTGAGGCAGTTGAGGCTTCAGAGACCTTAAAACATACACCACACAGTTTTTATTTAGTTGTCAATTCTCATACTTATGGAAGGACACTCCTCAATTTTGCGTGCAAGCTAGTTTTCAAATGCATCAGAAGAAATAAAAATGTCCCTGGAGTGTTGACAATACAATTATTTCTCTCCTCGTATCTTGGAGGATTTTTCCTTATTTAAGGACACCGTACCTAGGGAGTGAAGGCAGTATAAGGTATTAATCTGCAAGAGCAGTATGTTTTACCCTCTGTGCATGACTCTGGTTACTCAGAACAATCATGTCCTATGTTAGCATATGGCTCCCAGATTAGAAAAGAGGTAGTTGCTACAACTCATCATCTTCCTCACTTACTCATTTGCCATATTGCAAACAAATGCAGAACTGTACCCTGTATATATTATACATAAAATTAATTTAAATAACCTAGTACATCCTCTGAGACCTTTCTCAGGATTATCCTCAGAAGAGAAAGGCTCTGAAGGTCAGTTCTCATACTGAGGTTCACCCAGTTCACTTTGTCATTCCCAAAAGAGGACATCATACTAGAGGGAAATGTAATTCTTGGAGAGAAGGTACCTTGCTGTGAGCAAGTCTGGCAAGAGAAAATTTAACACTCTCTTCAGCAATAACTGGCCTAGGATCTAAGCTGATATGAAGTGAGGTAAATCCCCAGAAGTATGCAAAAGGATGGCATTGTACCAGCTGAGAAGTTGCTCTAGAAACTCCACAATCTAAGGAACTGCTCTTGGAATAGACGTGTATGAACAAGCCCAGCTAAACACATTTTGCATTGTGAGCAACTCGTGGTTAAAAATAAGTGTGTTTTCCCTGCACAAGTCCAAAGGGCTTATTACCAGAAATAATGCTCTTATCTTAGCAACACTGTATGAGGTTGGAGGACAAGACAAGGGCACTGCCAGTCGAAAGGCAGATAGAACTGCTTTACTTCAAGTGGCTGTTGCATATCAGGCAGGTCAGGAAGTCAACATGCGAAGTATAATGCAACATGAGTTTATGCTAGTCAGCAATCCCACAAGATGGGTTTAAGATCTCTTTGCAGAGGCAGACCATGACAGATGCAGTTTGTCCAGTGAGTATCCCCACAAAGAACAACTCTGCTACTGCTTTTGTGATTGCTAAAGTAGACAAGTCATTCGATAAAACATTTGAGACTAATTGCCTCAGCAAGAAAAGCACATTTTAGAGACCAAGATATAACAATTAAACATCAATTTTCCAGGAAGCAATAGACTTTTCTTCCTGAAGAAGCAAAGCAGGTTAACAACAGCCTGGTTGAAGATGGGCAGAACCAAATCCTCTGTTCACAGAGGGCTGAAGGGGCAAAAAATGGCACATCTACCCAGTAGTTTACAAGTGGTGCCGAGCCCCAGTTAGTAAGTCCTTCCAAGGGATGAGGAGTGTTAACTTGTTTTCAGCACCACAGTAATGAAGTTGCTTATATTTCAACCCTTTTAAAGAGGAAGCAGAGATGATTCTCTTCTGATGGCAAGACTGCATAGGCATCTCTAGAGCTTCCTGCTGACCCACCCACACCAGTGCCATAGGCATATCAGATATCCGGAAGAGCCATAAAGTAACAAGTATTCTTCTTCATTATAGGACTTCATGGCAGAGAGATGCACCAGAGAAATGCTATGGTCCTCCTTTTCTCAAGCATAACTAGGTCCCCAAGTTTACCTCATGAGCATATTTTCCTACCTCTGCTTTGTGTCACTTGGCTGTCATCTCCGAGATCATCTTCTCCTCCATAGGTTCGAATGGGGGATCGGGCATAGGAATGCTTTTGGATAAGGCTCTCCACACTTTCTCTGTGAAAGGAAACAACCTACTGTATCAACAACACCCTGGACAGCCTCCTAATTCATTGAGTTAAATACAATGAGCATGCTGCCTTTTCCTTGTCCAGATCACAGCCTTCTCACAAAGACTCTCCAAAATTACTTGACAAAAGGATTACCTCATAGCATGTCACTTGCAGATTCTGAGTATGGCCTGTGGTGTTTTGACCTTGTTGATCACCTCTTACCTCTGTGGTACAGTTTCTTCAGCAGACAGAGTAAAGTAGACTTTCCACTGTGTTTCCTGGATGTGGTCCCAGGCAAGGAATATAAGACCAGCGCTCTTCACAAATTCGGCAATGCAACCTCTGGGGTTTTTCATGCTGAGTGACCAATGTGGGTTCAAAGAGACACCTGTGGTCCAGCTCTTTTCAAACAAGATTTCACATCACACCTGACCACCTCAATGAGTGCTCTCCAATTTTTTCTGAAATCAGGGGCAAGGGATATTAATAGATGTGTGCAGAGACAGCTCAGCTCTAACCATGCTCTCTCAGCATCAGGGCTGAGGCCAGTTTGTAGCAGGAAGCCTACAGATTCTACCGATCTCGTGCCACGTCTATTCTGGGAGGTTAGACGTGTCCACCAGGCCCCTTTGTCTCTGGTGGCACAAAGCACTGAAGTCACCCAAACAATTTTTAAATAGAAGGAAAGCGTAGCTGCACGATAAGCCATAGCAGTTTGTAAGGAAGATCCAACCTTACACATTCCCAGCGTGTTTTCTTGTAAGTGGATGGCATTATACCAAAGATGAACACGACCAAGGCACATTTCCAAAATGGCCTTGACCTTCTGTCCTAATTTAAGAAATCTAGGTAGCAATAGCTGTTTAAATCTGCTGCTTGGTGAAGGTTTTATCTGAATTTGGCCATTTGGCCATTTATACCTGCCGATGCCCTTTGTTTGGAGACTCTGGCTGTTGCAGAAATTCCAAGGAAAAAAAATTTTCCAAGCAACATGATAAATCACAATGGCACATGTTTTCCTTTCCTACAGAAAGCCCATTATGGTCATTTTGTCCTTGGTCTATCACTGGCATCATTACTTATGCTAGTCTCCTCGGAAAAAAAAAATGAATAAAAAGGGGATCTTATCAAAGTGATTTACTTGTGTCAGGACTGGAAGTGGACTGAAAGCAATGGCAGTTCCTACATAGAGGATGATATAATTGAATTACTGCCTTTTAAGTGATTGAAAACAGTAGGCATATCGGAGCTATCTCAGAGAAGATTCTACAAAGAAAAAGACAGATGGCATTGTTTACATTATGTGCTGAATGCCTCTTGAAACTTTTTTTTTTTAAGAAGAAGAATGTGAAATGCAAAGAATTTTACTTAACCAAAAAGGCTATCTCAGATGAGTACAGAATAAATGAATAATGAAATAGACCTGTGTTGTCTGAGTGATATAGATACCAGTCTATAAACATATTAACAAGCAAAGAAGTACTTATCTTCAAAGGTCCAAAAAATAAATGTAGTTCGGGTGATTGGCTGTATTGTCTCTGTTGACTTTATTTCTATAAGGTCTGCTTATAATGACAGACATTACAGTATGTAATAATATCCTGATGCAACAGAAACAATGCAGGCTCTAGTTTTAGTGCAGTGGGCCAAATTCATCTCAAAAACATTGGATCCAAAGGTGGTTTGGGAATAAACTCACCCCAATAAATTTAGTTTTGAATTACCTACAGGGATTTAAAGCTAAATCAAATGCCCACAATTATTGCAAACTAAATTCTTTCCAGATGGGTTTGTATGCTAGACAGAGAACTCTATTATTCTGTGTGGTTGTCTTCTTTTAAAGGAAAAAGAGAGATGACTTCTTAGTGAACCTTGATTCTGCAAGGTTTGAAACCAGGAAACTATGTGGTACATTTATTTATTTATTTTTTATGTTGTAATATTGCAGGTAGCATGCCACATGTTTTAGAAGATTAATCTCATTCATTGGCACAAGAAGCAAAGGTTTTTATGGCAGGGGGAATGGTCTAACAAAGGAACTTGGATCAGGGAAAGCAACTAATTTCACAAAAGCTGTTCCTTTTGTGCAGCTGGGATTTGATATTCCAAACTGTATATGCTTACCTAGCCTAAACATGTTAGTGGTTTACACTATAATCACAACACGCCTGCTAATTTTTAATTTTAGAGGGTGAGGCTGTGGTTCACATGATGAGTGCACAGCACGGAAATTCAGAATTTAGGCACCCACAGCCTTCAGATGGACACTCTTCTTCCTACATGCAACACGGGCTGTATATAAACCTCCAAGCAGACATACAAAATGCAGAAGGCTGAGCAGGAAACCACCTAAGCATGCAAAAGGAAACAAAGAAAAGCAGAAGTGGTGTATTTTCTCTACTTATGAAGCGTAACTCTGAGTTATCCCACAAAGCACTGTTTCTTCCATATAACAAAACAAGAGCTGAAGTCTACGCTCAGGTCCTGAACAAGTGACCTAATTGCAAATTAAAGGATAACCTTTCCTGCCATTTATTTGTGTTTAAAAGGAAAAAGGTGGTGACGCCTGTGCCATGCTCAAATATTTCATGCTCAGAGAACAACTTCCCAGAGATCAAGTCTTCTCAGAGAAGAAAGGAGTTTCAACTCATCTAATCTATAGAAACTTGTGGAGTTTTCTACACAGGTTGGAAAGAGGACCCCAAACATCTCCACCCTTTGAAGACAGGGGTGCTTTAGGACTTGCTCCAAAGTAAAAGTGTAGGAGGAAGCAAAACCTTAACAAGAAGATTTAAGTGCCTGTGAAATCTAGTTCAAAATGGAGGAACCAAGCTGAAAATCTAGAACACAGGTTCCTGCTTATATCTTTTATTCAACCAGGGTGAAAAGGCTTTAAATCTCAAAATCTTCCTGAAAACTCTGTTTATGGAAGTGTGAACTCTTTAGGATATACAGAATATGGTGGTCTGTAGAGTGTGCCAATAAAGTATTTTTAAAGTATAATAATTATAATTGGAGAAAGAGGAAAGACTCATTAATTGAAACCCCTGGCTTTGTAGTTCTGTATGCAACACCTTCAGGTATCTCAAAGTGGTTCAAAGGATTTATGGAAATAATTTTATAGATTACTGAACAATAAATCAACATTTGCCATTTATGATTCTGCTCAACAAAAAGAATTAGCAAGTGAAGAGTACGGTGGAATTTTTTTAAAGCTTTCCTTCAGTTTTCTTCAGAGCTGATCCACACAAAGTGACTTCCAGTTACTCTGTGCTCAACTTCTGTACTTCTGTTACTCAGTTTGTGATCGGACACTTGTTTTCTAATATATTAAAAGGTAGAAATTGCTAAGTCAAAGTATCTTTGAACTCCACAGTTTCATCTGTTAGCAACAAATTGGCAATAAACTTTCAGAGACAAGCTGTCAGCTGGATAAAGGAAAGAGGTCTTCTTTCTGTCAAATTATTTTGTGTGATCTAACAACAATTTTCAGTCTTCCAGACTGCTCAACTCACAGTTATCTTGTAAATACCCAGAGGAGGAGAAAAGCACACACTCAGGCATAACGTATCACTATGATTAAGCTGTGCTATGTGCACAACTGGATAGTAGTAACAGGCTGGAGAAGAGCAAGTTAGGGGCTGCAGCTGTATGACAAAGAAAAAAGAACCATGTGCCAAATAAAGAGGGGAAAACAAAACAAAAACCAGCTCATATTGGCTAGCGCATCCACAGGGAAGACACTGAGGCAGGATAAATGCAAATAAAGGTAATATAGAAAAGGAGCTTAGGCTGATCCCAACAACCTGCATTCTGACAGAAGCACACCTTGAGCCCAGCCCCGTAAAGAAACCTCTGCTTATTATTAATGGAGCGCTTCTCTCCTTTATGCAAGAAACAAACCAGGAAGTTTTGGACCAGGAAACCAAAGAAATGAAAAGTTGGGAGAATTTATCACTTAGCAAGGTTTTAGGGTACACAGAGAACATCTTGCCATTCTGCAGGTTATAACCTCTTAACTGAACATTTCCCTCTTGCCTCTGCCAGCAACTGATGCCAAAGCTAAACTTCCAGCCAGGGATGCTTTGTGTCTTGTAGCTATAAGCTGAGGCTTCAGCCTTGTTTAGTTAACAATGCCCTGTACATACAGAATAGTCTCAGAGAATCAAAAGTAGAAAGGAAGATCCTGATGTGGCTGATAAATCATTCACTGACACTTTATAGACTAAACCCAAGATCTTGCCATGGATATGAATTGGGAGATGGCAGAAAACAGAGCTGACTTGGGAAGCAGCTGAGGAGCAAAGCCCTGCATGAGGATGCTGTTACTTTTACTGTCAACCGAGGTTACACAAATTCTCTTGGGAGATGCTAGAGTCCCAGATTACTGTGAGCAGGATTTTCAATCAAGATGAAAGAACAGTGCTTCTTTGTAGGTGGGGGCAGGCATCTCTTTGATGCTTCATGTCATTTTTTCTGCTCCTTTTGCTGTTACTCCAGCTGTGCATTCACAGCAAGTTGGTGGTCAACATGACTCTGATTCTGAAGCTCATGACCAACAGCCCTGCTGATGTGGAAGAGGGCTCTCCTGGCACCAATGCGCTGTCAACACTGATGGCTCTACATGGTTGCACCTGGAGCTGTGGGTTTTCCTGAATTTGGCAGAGAGCGCACCCAGGGGATGGCAACGGTAAGCCTACATTCTCCCTTTGGGATGAGGAGGTTCGAGGCAATATATTTGATTTTGACAAAAGGCGTTAGGAAAGCTAATCCAGAATTATCTTACTGGAGCCAGGCCTGGGTTAGTATCCGTCTTAGATCCGTACCATGGCTCCAAAGAGGATGGAGTTGATGGTTCCACCGGGAGCCAGGTTCAGCCCCTTTGAAGACAAAATACAAAAGCCAGACTGCGATGAAAAAGAACAGGTGGCAGAACCAGGCACTCTGAACTCATGTCCTCTGCAGAAGTTATTGCCTCAGTTAGGAATGGCTACAAAGAGTGCAAGTTTCAGGGCAGGACTGAGCAACCTGTGTTTTCTCTTTTTGCCCTTAGTATCCAAGTGCTAGGTAAGCAACAAGATAAGGATATACTCAGGATCTGCTCCCTGTTCCTGGTGTCATGGGTTTTGTCTTTTTCTTTACAAGAAAGGCAATGTTAAAAAAATAATAGAAGGAAAATAATAAAAAACTGAAGCTGACAACTGTGTTTTACTTGGCCATTTGGTTCAACACAAAGAAAAATACAGAACAGGATATAAAGTGTATGAATTATCAGTTTGCAGCCTGAATGACTTCTTTAGTTCTACATTTCAAAGGTTTCCTTTTTTTGTAGCTGCCAGTTAGTATGTTTGGAAGAAAGCCCAGATAACAGAAGACATCAGAAGTGAGGTGAGGTGAAGACAGATGGAATAAATGGGCTGAGAAGGCATAAAAATAAACTTGTCAGAAGTAGAAGTTGCTTTTTTTTTTTTTAAGGGAAGAGATGACTAATTTGTCCAAGATACAAGTGCTAAAAACAAGTCTGTAAAATAAAAAAGCAACAACCCAAACAAAAAAAAACCAGCACAGCAGGAGGAACATTTGTTCCATAATAACAGCTAAGAGTGAACAACAAATACTGTCAGTACCGCTGTTCAGATATCTCACAGCCTTCATGTTCCTGTGACTTTTAGTTGCTATTTTACACATGCATAAAGATACAGACACAGAATAATTTGTTACATGTAGTTGCTCCCATACTGGTAAATGAATATTACAGGCTGACCATAGGACCCTAATTCAGCTTTGACACAGAATGGACCAAACTCTTGATCAGAACAAAGTAGCTCAGTTCAATTGCTTGGACTACAGCTGAACCAATTCTGACCAGGGCCTATCAAACTACATTGTCTCACATAAGATGAAGTTTAATTTGTCCTGAAAGCTGATATATAGCCAAGCACTTTCACACAGAGTCAAAACTATGGGGCAAGTGTTGGATGGATGCAATACTCCAAGAATACATATGATTTTAAGAAAGCAGGGAAATGAGAATTAAACTATGAAACAAACAAAAAAAATCTAGATTTCTCTGACTGCAGGAGAAAGAACAAGTGTATCTCCAAAGTGGTGTTTACCTGTGCCCTCGAAATAAACATCTGACTACTGATGGCAATCCTGGAAGAGCTATAATATGCATGGAGGTGACATAGCCTGGTTGAAACTGTGACATGGGAAAAGTAATGACACTGTAAGTAGACCCACCCCTCTTCTCTCAACTGCAAGTAACAATGAACAAAACAGTTACCTTCATATAGGGAATGGAAAAAAAAAAGTACATTTCTATTCTTTGACTTGGGATAAAAGTACACACTTGCAGGTACACATCAAATATTTTTCTTTGTATATTTTTTTCCCCAAATACAGGGACACAACTCTAACGTAACGAACTTCGGGGAGTGCCACTTCACACAGTGACAGCAATCATTTATTTCTGACTGTCAGGCAAATGATGAGAGGTGAGGACAGAGCAGTGCTGTTAAGACTGGAGCTGGGGGAAGTCCCTGGAAAAGTCCCTCTGGGGTAGAAAGCAGAGGTGTGATCTGACATCATCCCCTACCCTTATGCACACACTACACCTGCATAACATGAGTGGAAAACTCTAGCAAAATAAGAGTTTCATAGTGCGTTGCACCTGCCAAAACATGGATTACAGAAAACCTACGTGGGTAAAAGAGTGCTTAAAAAAAAAAATCATGAGAACTGAAGGAAATGCTTCAAAAGTCTAAATGTAGGCAGGTAGTTCTTTCTAGATGTCCTAAGACATCCAAACCATCTGCAGTGGTCTGGAAGGGATGATACAGAAAATATAGACAATCCATCTACTACTCTGGAGCAGGAGGTGGAGGCTGAAGTAACCTCAGCACATCTGGAAATGCACCAGATACCAGTCATTTAGGCACCAGCGTCCCTGGTGTTTCTCCCTAAACTCAGGACTTCACTTCTCCCAACCTAAACATGAGAGAGGATCTCCCATGGCTGGTTGCTGACATTCACAGACTGAGAACCAGCTGAGAATAAAATATCAGCTGTTTAAGTTTGGCTTGTTGGCAAACTATGACAAAGCCCTGCTTAACTATGGACATGGCAGTAGGTCATCGAGAGAATATATTTCTGGTTGTTGGTAGGGGACTTTTGAGAGTCAGGGAAGATCTAGAATAGCAATAAGTGGGAATGGGCAGATCATTAAGCACATGGCTTTGATTCCTACTTCAATGAGGAAGTGCCCATATCCAAACATTAACATCCATTTCACTTATAGCCTTGTAAGCCAGTACAATGTGTTTCCACATCTCAGACATGAAGTTCCTTGGGGGAAAATTCAGAATCTGATTACCATGCAAATCCCACTGAGATGCTGGGGTGCAGACCTCTTACTTCCCCAATCCCCTCAATCCTTCCTTACTGCAGCCATACTTTTCCCTATTGCCTCCCACATGTGTCTACTTCCCAGAAGCATTACTTGACTCGTGCAGATGGGTATATTGCCTTAGATCTCTTTACTACTTACAAGTTCACACCCTGAACTTGCCATTCACATGCTGGATCAAATAGAGAAACAACATTCAGATCATGATTATGACCTGTCAGTTCTCGTTTGACCATTATTTTACGATTCAGGAGTTCTGTTGACTCAGACTCTTGAAATTATCACCTTTTTCACCAGGTTGTTTGCATGATATTTGTGATGGTTTTATTTTTTTATTGGGTTTTAAGAGGCTAATTCTTCACAACAACTCAAAAGAAATTCAGGCTCAAGATAAAAAATAATCTGTTGGGTTCTGACTGTGCATGGGTTTGGCAGTTTTGTTCTTAAGCAGAAGCATAAAGATACTCCTTTAAAGCCCATCTCCAAAGTGAATTGCTCATTATAAAACCTGCATTAATCTTTTTCACAAAGGTGGCCATTGAAAAAGATCACATTTATCCACTTTTCTGCATTTGCCATCCCATAGACACCACCACAGTATGTTAAGGTCCACATTCTGACAATCTCTGCTAAATGTTCATTTTTTCAATCACAACCACTATGGGAGCTTTTTTATAATAGAGGAAATGTAAATACCATGTAAAAAGATCAAAAGGTGAATCAGCAACTTATCTAAATCACAGTAGCGCCAGATAAGCTCTGCCCCGTTGCCATAAATAGTTTACCACAAGTACTATATGGAAAGAGTAGATTGTGAAGGGAATCTCACATCCTACTGAAAATTATATATATACCAAATTGACCAAAGATTTTTTTGATAGTTAAAAGCTTTGTATATATACCTGTGATTACAAGGAAAGCATTGTAAGGTATTTAGAAAATACAGGCACTTCAATAGCTTTGCTGTTGCCTACTTCCTCTAGCATTTTGCAAATTTCACTAACTTTACGTATATTATTTGAACTCTGACACATACAATGCAAACAGATTTAATCCTAAAGGCATTTGCAGCCTGAATTTTCTACATAGGGATCGTAAATCTAGAGTGCGAAGCCTGAAATCATTAAAGTCACATATTTATAAAATCATATTCAATTAGGTTAAAAAAGTGCAATTTCTGTCATCATGTCATAAAAAGATGTGTTTTTCTCTCAGATCTACTATAAAGAAAAGCTCCCTATATTGTTACAGATAGAGGCTGTTTTCAATCAGTTACAAGGAGCAATCCAATTACTGGATGGTTTAGTGCAGTAACTGACTCCAGACTAATTTAATTTCTTTAGGTCTCTAAAGATCAATTGATCTGATTTGTTTCCTTCCCCAAAGGCTGTTTAGGAAAAAGCAGGCTTAAATACCTGGAAATGAAATACAAAGCTCTGTACACTTTCACGCTGCTTAGGTCATTTGGAAAAGCTGGAACTTGTGATAAATGAGTGCTCTCTTGGCCTCAACATCACGGGATGCTTTGCAGGAGACCATCAGGATCACTGCACAGCACTGCAGAATATGCACATACATGCTGTATGCAGACCTGCTTGGGTGCTTCTTACATGCATGGAAGGTATTTTCACAGGTTCTAGATAACTATTTAATTTTCAAGAGCTGTGCAAATGTGCATTTGGCCTGCATAGTCTTTTCCCTGGAAAATAAGTATTTTTCTTAGACAGTGATCTTACAAAAATAAATTTCCATCTAGACTAAGCAATAGTCATGCTGTACTGTTCAATGTATCACCTACATCTTGTAATGCATGTCATGATGTACATCAAGCAAGAAATTCTTCCTGTTGACATATCTCACTTTGCTATTTCTTTTGCTTTATATCATATTTCTTTAAGTAATTTTCCTGGCTCTAAGATGAAATCTATAGATGAGTGGGCACTTGGAGAATGACATTCTCATCTGCCTGAATACTTTAGTGCTGAAACTGAATAAAACCCTTGGTATTTCTGGACTATGTCAGATAACTTAGGAAATTCTCAAACAGTCTCTTACCAGTCCTACTGTGTGCTACACTTCTACTATCTCATTACTTGATACACTGTACAGCATCTTTTTGATTGTGGTTTTGTTGGGTTTTGTTTGTTTGTTTGTCTAAATATTGCTGTTCCCTAATCAGGGCTAAGATTTCCAACTTTAGTCAAAACAAGACCTGAACCAAACCTGGACTCTCAAAATCAGAATTTTAATGTCATTTCAATACTTTTCACATTCTGTTTCCTGTATTTGTTGTAGGTTTCACATTTGGTTATCTTATCTTTCATGGCAACCTTCGTGCCTGGGCTAGGCTGCCTGTCTCAGGCTCTATTCTCACACTTATCAATAAAGGGCACTGCGGTTTATGCTCAGCATTTCTGACTTCATGCCATGTGCTGTTATAATAAGATGTCCTCTGGAAAAATTCCCTTCATATCCAGCACTACGATAGTTGGTTCATCTGCACAGAGGTAACTAAGTTTTTCTCCCAGCTTATCTATTCAGACTCTGTCAGCCCTTGCAAAGTTGTTTCATTAGATATCGCCTGTCTGTAAAACAAGGAAACTGAAATGTGAAAAATGAAGGTATTTTGTCTTCCAACAGGTTCTTTCTTGACTGTTTATTGCAAACAAACCTGAGCTTTGGTTGATGTTTACCTTAGTAGTCTGTCAATACAGGAGCCTATGCTATTTTAATTAAATTTGCTTTGTGGTTTGTTTTTTTTTTTTTTCCCCCCCATTTTCAACTCAAAATTTCATTTTGGAAGCAATTTTTAGCAACTGTTCTAGTGTGCACTGCAGTCTACAAGCTTGCTTTCCCAAATTACTATTTTTTCACCCAGTTACTCAACAGATCACTAATGATCCAGTTACTAGTAAGATATAAAATACACCACTATTTCCAAGCCACAAACCTGCTTAGATTTATGTACTTTTGAAATGGTGTAAAGACTTTCTAGAGCTGTATGTTATGACTTCATTGAGCAGTTTGTCCCCTGAATGCACCCATGAAAGATGACTCACAGATACATCTGGATATCCCCACATTGGAGCTTACAGAGTTTTGGCCTCTCCAAAATTTCTTTCATGATTGTGTGCTCGTAGGAAAACTTGGATGTGCTATATCCATCTCCATTGAGTTCTCGTCCAGCCTAAAGAATGCAGGCAGCTTAATTTGCTTCATTTGCCAAACTATTTGACGTGATATCATAAAAATGTGACACGCTGGAAAGCTACCAAGAGATTGAAGTTTATTTCCTACTCAACTGAGGGTTAATGCTTCTATCCCTATGGCAGCAGTTGCTCATAATGAGCTGTACACAAAACTCAACAGTTTCCAGATAAAGCTTTTGCCTGATGCAGCCTGCAGTACAATTTTGGTGAAACAAAAATGGCATCTTTGTCGTCAGAGTGGGAGTTATGGGATTCATTCTGATGGCAATAATTGCTGACTTCAGTGTCTGGGACTGCTGAAGTGTATTTTGGGAAGCTCCCCTCTCTCTTTTCCACTGTGTGGAGCAGTGGGGAGCTATAAAGATGTTTTTCACAGGACCATTGCCCTTGTTTCCCATCGACCCAATTCACAGCCCTCAATAGGATTAAATGGCATGATAAGAAAAAAGCTTTTCATTCTGAAGTTGTAAAACGGACCCTCTCCTCCTTCCAAGAAGCCCCCTCAGGATGACGAATACATCAGCCCCAACTGGAACAGATGTCAAAACTCAAAAAAAGCTCTCCCTTCATAAAGTTTGTAAGTATTTTTGAAGGAGGTGGAGGAGACTTACTATATGCAACAAGATAACGTTAAAATGCACAGCTTCTCAGGAGTTGAAAGGATGCTTTTCCTACAAACTCTCTCTTCTCTTTATCTTATCTGCATGGAAAGTAAACAGAAAGTCCCCATTACCTCTCGATATCAGTGAGTCTGGAAGAGTCCCGGAATCCTTTAGCAAAAGGGTTGCTGTCAATTTTCAACTTGGTTATCTGGGAACACAGAAAAGAGCAATGCAACATGAATATAGTGTTGAGGTATTGCAGCGTACAAAGTGTTAAACAATCCATCCTCCTGACTTCACTGCTAATTTTATCCATGTTCCTGTGTGTGTGCACGCTACTCTTGATATGCTGCAGAGCTGGGAAGGCAAACCAGAGTGTATTGTACACATGGCAATGGAAAGACTGGAGGCACAGTGAGCTCAGCCTTCACGTTACCCAGAGCAGGAGGAACCATCCCATGCACAACATTGCTGCTTCCAAATACTTCACCAGCATGAATCTGTTTGTCTTTTCCACAAGCAATGCACAGCACCCTGCTAACATCTGAGCCTCGCTGGTGGACCTGCACATCAGCTACTGTGAGCCCAAAGGAGGAGCCACTGCCTGCAGACCTGAAGACGTTTCTTTGGTTCAGCCCCACCTTTTTTTTTGTTTAATTACTGGAATGTAAATGTTCCCATCCAGACCTACCAGCCATGACAGAGGCAACTTATCTGTTTTTGCATGGAAGGAAGCTGAGGAAAGGAAAATGTGGGGAGAACTCAGATTTAAAGTGACACAGCTTGGGTTAAAGGAGTAACACCATTAAAGCCATCACAGTCCTGGAAAAGCAGAGATCTTACAACCAAAACTCTCCTCCCTGCTTCAAATGAAGCCACAAGCCTTTCCAGTGCATTCTTTGCATTCTGCCAGAGTAACCCGCTGATCAGGAGTCTTTCTGCACCAAAGCATCAGGGGTCACCTTAACTTTGCAGTGAAACTTTTCAGCATAGGTCGTAGCTTCCACTGTGCTTTTTGGGAGCAGGAAAAAAATAAATACGCCCTGTGAAGTTTTCTAGCTGCCCAACCAAATGAGATTTGGTGAATAAAACCTGAGACATCATCATCATATTCAGATTTCCCAGCCAAAAATTAGAAATAAAACTAAAAGTGGGAGTTAGAGCTTGACGAAGGACAACACAGGACCTGTACTGCAAGGCAGTGAATGCTACCAACTCTAGCCCATGAAAATCAACAGCTCTCAGCATTTCATACTGAGCAGCTATGTCAGCCTGGCTTTCCTCAAAAAAAGCCTGTATTGAAGAGGCCACCACCTCACTTTTAATAGCTGGCTCCTGAGACTCAGAAAGAGAGGGACAGGCTTAGAAAGGCAAAACCTGAGTATTTAATTAGTGTTGTGCAGTATATGAATGATGTGTTGAGCGGCTGCTCCAGCAGCTGCCACCAACCTGCTCCACCACCCTGAAAACCTCACTGCACCCCTGGGCTGCTCCCTGCCCTGCCTGGCGTGTTGGGTCCATCCCAGGGCCAGCTCTCTGGGGAAGGTCCTTGCTTTGAGGTGCTACAGCTCACCAGTTGTCCCTGCAGGCTGGGCGAGCAGCGCGGGACCTCAGCCCTGGCTGAGGGTTTGAGGCTGTTTCATTGTGCAGGTGCAGATGATGGAAACTACCCTGAGCCTTGCCACAGGACCTTGTCTCATCCTACTCCCAAGATGTCCATAAGCCCTTGACTTGTGGTGATGTTGCTAAGAGCAGCGGGTTAGTGGCTCATGTCCAGCAAACATTTTTATGGCAGCATTTTGAAAACTACCTTGAAAAAAAAAAAAAAGGAAGACAATTTCTAAATAGTTCCATTGACTTAAATCACCAACACACTGAGCCAACTGCACTGCAGAATAATAAGGACGTCTATTCATCTCTTGAGCATATTTTCACCAATAAAACTTACATTTTCCTAATATTAAAGATTTGGTATGACATCACAAGATAAACTTTTTGTATCCACCGAAGCCAGATGAGACTCATGGTCATTTATGGCCATATTTTTCCTGAGAGACTGTCTCACAAACAATCAGAGAACATCTGCTAGAAAGCATTTTAAAATGAAATCTGACCTACAATTCAACTCTGTGGCAGTGGTTTGACTGTTTAAATAAATGCATGCCCTTTAAATTTTAAATTATGAGATAGTTTGTTGAAAGTGTAATGTATTTAGCTTTTATCTAATAACCTCCAGAAATGTAATCAACCCCTCCTTAAAACAGTTCTGAAAGAAATGGCAAAAATGAAAAAAGGCTCCATTTTCATTAGTCATAAATAAAAAGACAGCATCAACCTCTAGGGGTTCCGGAGATGTTCCATTGAGAAATTTTACAGGACTCAATGTATATGCTTTGGGAAGGTTAGTTTAGACACGTCTCTAGTGTAAATATCAACAGTAAACACAGATCCATCCTACAGAAATAAATTCCAGGTTTGGCTGGTTTTGTGCCTGTTACTATTTTGCTGGTTTCTACAGAAAGTGGAAAAATCTAATTGCCTATCCGAATATTATCTGCTTGAGATTACAGATGCTGAATGCTTTTCCTGCAGCATTCAGGTGTACAAATCTGAGTTTTAAATCAATACATTCTGATATTAAAGCCTTAAAGCAGGATGTCAGGTCTGTCATAAGGATCAAATTAATGCTACCAGTATTAACTTCATAGCTTCTTTGTCCCCCTATACAGTAGTTTTGTTTTATTCATTACATTTAGAAATTAATTATTTCTTAATATGAAACAAAAGTAAAGACTTTTTAAAATAAACCAGCAGGTACACTGACTCTGTGATGCTGCCTGCCCACGTGTTTGGACAGTACTTATATTTGTCTTAACTTGGGGGAAACAGAGAGGGAAAGAGGTCCTTTTTTTTTTTTGAAGTGACATGGTCATTAGGCCCTTAAAACACACTCTGAATTGCACTGAAGCCACCAACATATTTCCACTGACTTAAATATTAAAGCCTTATCCACTGTCAAGCAGAGCCTCTGCTCTCCGGTTGTTTATATACTTCCTAAAATTACTCATTAGCAATCCATTGTTATGATCTCCTCCATTTTGTATATATTATTCACTGGCATGCAAATTGCAATTCAGACATCTGGATGTAATCTGGGCAGCCTCTGAAAAGCACATCTGAGTGATTCCCCTTACGTCTGAGCCTTACAGCTTAATTAGATGACTTTTTAAGCCCATGAAATCATCCTGTGCAAACCAGAATATCTCTCAGCTAATGGTTCATGGTGTGAAAGTTCACTGCAAATAAGAACAGTTCCCTAATGAGGTATAAGTAGAAAGGGACTAAATGATAACATGCAAATGGCTTTGTATAGACAAAAGGGAAGACGAACAAAAGCCTCTTTCATGTCATCTTTCCTCCCATGAATAATCCTTATAGCTCTGTGGAGTTAGTAGTACTACCCATATATGTAAGAATTACTCCTGAATATGAATTAGATTAGGCACGGTCACTACAGACATTGGCATGGAGAGGTAGGTTATATCAGGAAGCTTCCTAGTTTAGATTGAGGGGAAGAGTTTTCAGCAGTGTGGGATTTAGTCAAATCAGTGGAAATCAACAACTGTACTCACCAGTTGATTCTGGTAGGCAGTAACAGCAGTAAAAACTGTCTCTGAAAAGATAAACGTCCTGAACTCTTCTGATTTCAGGTTTAGCAAAGAAGCTGTGTGATCCTTCTTCTTAATAATGTGGACCCTTGGCTGGTACTTGTGCATGGAGTTCAAAATGATCTGCAAGAAAGAGTGAGAAGGCACTGCCCTGAGAGGAAGGTTAACAGGACCCTTGGAGGGTATAGAGCTGTACAGGGAAAAAAAAAAAAAAAAAAAAAAAATATATATATATATATATATATATATATTATATACATATATATATATAATTAATACTGCAGGGGAGACATCTGAAATCTAACTGGCCAGGGGCTGATTTCCAGAACAAGGTCTCCAGCTCCTTTGAGCAGTTCCCAAAAACAAAGGTGGAAAAGTAGGCATCTCAAAAGCTAGTTTCCTCTCACTCCTACACCACTGGTGAGCACACGTTTTTCGAAGCACAAATACCTGTTCCTACAGGTGAGGTGTTTTATATGCATAATTTGTTATTGCAAGCATGTGCCTCAGTTTGCAGGTGGCAGCTGCAGGTGTAAATATGTAACTCTTGAAAGCTCATGACTGAGAATTCACACTTGCAAAACTGTGCAGAAAGACAACAACCAGGAACCCCTCAAAAAAAAAAAAAAGAAAGAAAAAGAAAACCCAACCCAAAAAAAACCTCCCCAGATCCTTTCACTGTGGCAAACCTCTACAGCAAACTGCTGCGCAGTTGCTCTTCACTGCAGACTAACAAAAATAAAAGCAATGAGGGAAACCAGTACAGAACCCCAAAATGACCAGGCTTTGCCACTATATCCTCATTAATAATTGTTTATGAGCTTCCAAAACAATTCCAAACCTAATGTATCAACTAACCAATTTCAACGTTCACTGGAGTCAAACAGAGAGTCCCGCTCGCTTCGGTTACCGCTGGCTAGAGGCCTGTTTGGCTGCGTCTAACCACAGTATTACAATATAAGAATTAAATACAGAGGTCGGCTCACACCAGTTCTCGTTTTGGACATAATCACAGTCACAAGACGAAATTGGCAATAGTGTGGGTGGTTCTATTTTGCAGGGGCCGTAATGATGTTACAGGCAGCTCTGTACATCTGGAATAGCTAATGTGCATTCCTCAGGAAGCGTTAACTACAGCTGAAACACAGCAGAAGTGGTACAGAATTTCATGCTCAATGAGAGAGGTTGCACATTGCATTGTAGCAGAGAGCTTAAAGACAGCTTGGTCATGGCTAAAATTTCCATTAATGTTTTCTCTGCTGCTTCTTTGGGGCCAAATATTGCTAAGAGTCGCACTGTGACTTTGGGAGGGGCATACAGCAACAAGAAAGTCACTACGGTGATGGGGAGCAACCATCCTGAAAGTTGCACATGTCTACTTTAGCAGCTCAGGTCCTTTCTTGAATCACTTCACCATTTTATATACATGCACACACAATGGCCGTTGACCTTGCCTTTAATGTGCTTAGCACTTTTCCCTCTCTTTGCAAAATTTTGCCTTACCATCCTAGTCACTTGGGCTGCCTTAAGCATCTGGAAAGGACATTTTAAGAGATGGTGCATAGGTGGTTATGAGCTTACCAAGAGGTTGGCCCACAGAGCTCAGCGTTTCCCATTGCCTTTCAAAGCTGCATTATCCGCACCGAGACATTACATCTGAGCAGCAGTCGAGTAGAAGGAGGAAAAAGCTGTGACAGAGGAGCTCCCACACATGCCCTTCCCTTTTACTACTCTGTGAACGTGAATTGTGATAAAGAAACTACATTTCTCAAACTAGACTACGTAATCCTTTATGAAAGTTTTCCAAAACAAAAGTGCACATGGATAACATCCCCTGCCATGATGCTCTACCCTGCACATTCCCACTAGAGGCAAGTCAGTTCATTCAGGTACAAAATAAGTACTGAACGTAGCCAGGAGGTCACAAAAGACCCATGGCCAAGGTTAAACTCACTATTTCTTTTTCATGAGGGTCTGTGTATGTGGTGGTCTACCTGCATCCCCACACAGGCTGCCAACTGCAGCCAGCATTCACTGATATTAAAGTCAGCAGGATACTGCACAAAGTTGCCCCTTAATATCCATGCATCTTATGTTAGGACCATCAAAACAACCTAAGGGAGTTGGATACACAGGCTGCATCCAAGGGTGGTCTCAAAGTCCGAGCACTCCCCTACCTGCATGGTGTAGCTGTCAGAAAATCCCCGATGCCTGTTCTGCACACTCACACTGGTCTGCCCAGAGGGAAATATCAGCTGCACTATCATAGAATCATAGAATGCCCTGAGTTGGAAGGGACCCACAAGGATCTTTGAATCCAGGTCTTGTCCCTGCATAGGACAACTCCACAGTTCACATCATGTGTCTGAGGGCATATACTTACAGCAACCCCCCCAGCACACGCTTATTGACAGTACAGCATGGTTGCAGACCCCCCAGCCATCTCATCTGCATTTGTGCTGACAGCCTGTGGCAGGGGAGATGACCAGATTCCATCCTTATAGGGTTTTCTGTTTGCTGTAAGGTCAGACAGGTTTGTAGGCATCTGGCTCCCACTGGCTACAGACCGCTCGCCAGCCATAATCTGGATGCCAGCTGCAAAATCCTCAAGGTGGCTTTGAATCCATGAACTATGCTGTGAATGTGGCTTCCACATTCACCAAAGAAGACTGTTACCAGACAAAATTTGTTTTCTAAAAGCATGGAGGTTCCTAATTTCTGCCAGGTTGATTTTAAAAGTAAACAAGCAACAACAAACACTTGGGCATTGCTCCTTGTGGCTATTCTGAATCCCCTGCTTTCAGTTACTTGTTGGCCATGTTCACACCTTAGTCTTTACTTTTGCAAACATTCATCTGTTTGAGTTTTGTTTTCATAAATTCTAGAAAAGCAATTTATAATAATGTCTATGCTCATGCTTCACCTCACCGTAAAGCAGAAAAAAATGCCACCCCAACAAACTGCAACCAAAAGTCCTAAAAGAAGCAGTCCATGTGACAAACATCACATCATAAATAAATAAATCTAAAAATAAATTTAAAAATTTAAAAATCACATTCATAAATGTTCCACAATGAGAAAAATGGGAATTACTCGCTAGGCTATAAAATCCAGAGACAGGAACCATTTCCTTCTTCTGATAAAGATGTCTGAATGTGTTTCCATGGAGCAAGCTGTATGTCGTGCATACAGGGATAAAGCTCCTGCCTGATGGTAGGGGAGAATACGTACATAGCTATGGGGTTATGCATGCTTCTGAAGATACACAAGAAGAGATGCATGCCAACTCCAAAAGTCTTGGAATAAGAGAAAACAAACAAATGCCTCTCTTCAGATTCCTTTTCAGGAAATGAACCACCCTACAAATAAAATGCCATATTTACCTTAACAACCAAAACTGTCTCCTGGCAGATGAAGAAAGCAAGCAACTATAACAAACTGGAATCAGGCGGGATCCAGCTTCTCAATAACTAGTATTTAGAGGTGTCCTAGGTCATTAAAACTTCCTCAGGAACTACGATGGCTTATTAAACATAATTAAGATTTTTAGCAGGTTAATTAAAAAGATCTCATCAGTGAAGGGCTCTTTCAAAAGGGAGAGGTTTCAGGAGGCATTTCAATTCTCCCCTTCTCTTAGTACACAAGAGCTCAGAAATGCCACAGTGAGCCCTCCTTGAAAGCTCCAGAGAATTAATTTCTTCCTTAATTATACTGGGCATCCAATGATGGTATTTACATAGCTTCAATAAGTCAGCAGATAAAATCTGACACCCTGATTTGGAACATAAAAAACCCCACAAAATATTAAAAAGAGAGTGTTCCACAATGCCGTAACACCTGTCATGCAAATCTCAACATGGGATCAAGCCTTTTGGGCTTATTCTTAACTGAACATGCAAAACTTTCCGTCAACTTCAGCTGTCCAAAGCTTTCACATAAAGAATGAGATCCATCTCTGCCACTTCTTGGAAAGTTAATCAGGACGCCGCATCTCAAACACTATGGATCATTTTCTCCCACTGCCTGTATCTGAGACAATTACAGCTTCTTGCTCTGTCACATGTCTCTGTTCCCGACAGCTTCTTAGACCTACTTGTTTTTTATATTCGTCTGGGCTTCTGGGAACTGCATCACTCCTAACTAGTTTGCAATATACTGCTGCGAGCCTTTTATTAGAGGCACACATGGCCCCTGTTATGATGAAAAATGTTTCTTTTTAAACGCGCACATATACTGCTCTATCATCACTCAGTGATAGAGCCCACAAATCTTCAGCTTTGCCCTTCTACGGATTATGAAATAAAAGAGAAAAAAAATACATTCTCCACTAGTCAGGAAAGGAACAACGGTGGGAACTGGGTTAAAGAAAAATATACCCGCAAATGGATCTTTACAAAAGAACAACACAGAGGCATCTATCTGCACTTTCTTCTGTTTTTTAACTACTTTTGTTGTTGTTTCCAGGATGTCCTTTAAATTAGGGCTGCAGTTCAATTCTTAGGTCTTGAAGTGAGTAAGAATTCTCTTTCGATGGAGAAGCATTGCAGAGAACACAGCTCAAACAAACGGCCACCATCTCACACAGTCCAAAAAGGCAATAAATACCACGCTAGGGAAGGTATTTCTCACACTGTGTACAGCACAATTATTCGGCTTTACAGGTTAGTTACCTGTATGCATGATTTGGAGTTCAAAATCACTCTTCTCTTCCCAGCACTTAATTTACCAACTCTACATTTATGCTCTTTCATCTTAACTTCCCCATTCCCAGTCAACAGCCCTTTCAGACCCATCCCCCTGCTCTTCCAGCCTTCCTCCAGGCAATGACCAAGCCTAGAGACAACAATTTTAGCTCTTTCTTTGCAATTTGGAAGTACTACCAAGGCATTCCTGCACTTTATAGGCACTCTTGGGGAGGGGACAGGACAAACAACACTTTTTCTTACCACCAACCATTAGACAGTCAGGTAGCTAAAGGAGTTGCCCTCACCGATGGAGCATAGTGAGAGGAGAGCCCTCTGCATCCTATTTGCCAGCTTGGGGCCTTTACCAAGCCTTGGGGCTTGAGACAACAAACTAGTACCAATCAAAGCTGGGACCTCTTTCTTTTAAAGGCCCAAGTACACCTGGTGACACCTTGACCTGCAAGTAACCTATAGTTATTTCAAGGGCAACTGAGGCACAGTTGTTTTCTTTTTATAATTCAGTAGCCCTTGCTCTGGTGTCACATCAGTATTTTATGCATGAGGACTCTGTCCCCATGCTGCATTAAGTCTGGAAGTAAAAGAGCTCTTATCGAGAGACCCAACCCTATCAGGTTGTCTGTGATGAAAGTGAGCATCCAAGCACACATGGAAAAGCGTACAAGCTTGCTAGCTGAGCATACTGTGAAATTACAGCAAAATGCAGGCAAACGAACAATAAAAAGCTCACTTGCCTCCCTTATCTCCCTCACTTTGATGCTCAACACCACCCTGAGCTTGTCCCCGATGGACGTTTCGTCTCTGATGACAGTAAGCACATAATTTGAACACTACTGTTGGCCTGGGCTCTACCTTACAACAGGTAAAAAACCTGATTTCTGAAGTCACCTGTTCTTCTACGACAGAGATTAAAACCCAACATGTTTAAGCCTCACACGGCATTCTCTTCCACTGCACTATGAAGGGCCAGCCAAGAGATCTGTAAGGTGAGGGCCATAGCAGCCTTTCAGCATCATGGTGTCTCCCACAAGTTTATCCCTGTGGCACAAGCAAGTGATTCCTCTATGTCAGATCTTCTACCCTTTCCCACCAGGAAGGCTACTCACGTGGCCGTGCTGATCCAGCTCGTTGTTGGTGAGTTTGACTTTTTCGAAGGACACCATCTGCTTCAGCAGTTGCTCTCCAGTGAACGGGGAGTCAGGGTGCACGTACAACCTAAAAAAACACAGGGAAAAAGGCCTGCTCACAAAAAAAAAATATCACCTCTTGTCTTGTGCACAGGCACCACTTCCACATGAAATTAAAAGCCTGTAATATCTTGCTTTTGGGATATGCAGTGGTTTCACAGACAGGGATTTCCTGAGAGCTCAGGGTTAATACAGAGCTGCAAGACACAATCTCCCCCCAAATTAATGCATGCCTGAAATGTGGCCATAAATGAAAGACAGTAAAGCAGATGACTTGAGCTGTTTAGTTCACTGGAACATAATGAAGAATCCCATGTCGAAGGGCTAGATGGCTTTCTAACCATACCTATTATTTTATCTAGTTATCTAAAATTGAGACATTAACTAACATTTGCTGTTGTGTCTTTTCCAAATGAAAAATTGATCACGTCTTTCCCCACAGCTGTACTAACAAGCACTTAAAATAACAATGACTACAGCTCCAAGAGAAAAAAACATGGTGTCATTAGAGAGATAATGGGGGAATGTAGATAAAAATGCATTTTTCTTTATATGTAACATTAAGCTGTGATAATGATTTTAACCTGCACTCGATCACGCATTAGCTGTGGTGACATCTGTTTATAAGAGGTTGAAGGCTGCAGTCCAGCACAGTGGTCTGACATGAAAAAATTAATTGCAGCTCTGTAATTAACAACCCACCACTTGGGAAATTAAGCAGAAGAAAAGGAAGCAAAGAAGACATGTAGATACAATGGTATATACATTATGACTAGACTAATTACAACTGCCAAGCTATTTTAAAACAATGATTTAATAGGTATAATGTATTGCTGAAAATTATTTAACTCAAATGTTCTTTTGTGATAGTGAATTAAAGCTGAACTAGACCTTCAACTAGTGCAAACCAGACCTGTTCTGCTTCTGTTGGTGTCGGTTATCACTTGCTGAGGGCCTGACTCTCATTTCAGGTGACGTGTTTGGCCACACGGATGAATTTCTTCCATTAGGTGGGTGGGGCAGTGCTGAGATGCCGGATTAGAAAGATAAACATTTTTTGTTGCTGTTGAGCTATGATTTTGGTTAGGCGAGAGGAGAATGGAAAAACCACTAAATGATGGGGCGTAACTCTCTGATACACTACACTGATCCCTAATCAAGGAATGCCTATACTAAAGGCTCCAGGGAGCACAGCTCTGTTGCTCAAAGAGGAAGGATATTTGATCCTGTACTCTCCGTTTTTGCCAGCATAATCCCCAAGACACAGTGAAACTGAAGTTTTACCAGCACAGCTTGCTTCAGATGTGCAGGATGTTTTCCTTATATTGATCCAAAGCACAACTTGGCTGGTATAGCTAAGTCCATCAGACAGATGCTGAGCCAGGGTTCCTGTCACAGTAAAATATTCCTACCATACGAGTGTCCTCACTGTTATCGACTCAGCTGATTGCACTGCAAGGCCTGTGAAAAATCATGTTGTTATCTGAAAACCCAAGACCTGGAATCTCATTACGTGAAAAAAATTTTACCTCTCGTGAAAATTGTTTGCCTTCCTGAAAAAAACTGAAAATCTCAACCCTTAGAGCCCTGAATTAGAGAAGACAAAACAAAACAAAGTCCCAAGTATGTCCTGCAACTCTTCAGTCAGTCTTGTGATTTTTTTTTTGAGCCTGACTCCCAGTTTTGAATGTCTGGATAGCTACTAATGTTTGCTGTGACCGCAGAGCATCATAGTCAGCAAGGTTTGACTAATTGGGAGCAAAAAGTCAAACTATTTCAAGTATGTGCTGGGGAATGAGTAAAGATCTTCATGTGTCTAAAAGCTGAGCTCATTTGCTTTACACTGTAGGCAGTTAATACTTGGCACTGCTTTCAAACTAGGAAGCACCTGGATGTTTGCAGAGCACTGACAGGAAAGTCACTGAAGGATGGGCACCTGAATATTGGTTACATGGACATGTTACTAGACCTCACCTTTCTTTACTTATTTGCTACGCACCATTAATCCCACTGCAACATGTGGTTCCACCTGGTGAACCACACCTATCCAGATGCTTCTCCTACAGCCTGAGTTCATACGCCTCAGCGAAGAGGCTTGAAAACCTAACACATCGCCCTCTGAAGTAGAAGCTGAAGAGACCACAAGCGTGCACGAGCAAAGGGGTTAGAGAAATAAGTGTGCACATTCCAGCGCAGCACATGAGGCTCCCCCAGAAGTTCACAAGAGCTCTAAGGCCAGCCAGAGGAGAACGGCTGCTCGCTCCAGTTCACAAAGGCTTTCGGAGCCATATTAGGATGTGAATTTGCTCCACGGTGTATAATGTTTCATGATATATGCAAAGTTCAGGTACTGCTTCCTTTTTGCATATTTAGGAATGCGACGCTGCTTTCCTTCTATTTAGTTTAACAGTTGATCTGGTCCTACAAGCCCTGTGGATGCTGCTTTTAATTACCTCAATGTCTCAAATAATTTGCAAAACAGGATACCTTTTAAAGGTTTCCTACCTAGAGTTCTGTAAGTGTGCAAACACTATAACTTCACTAAACAAATTATTGTAGCCAAATACGGTTAAAAAAAAAATAAAATAAAAAAGAGACAGACTTCTGAGCAAAAGGAGGTGAAAAAAGGAAGAACACCGAATAAAGGTACATGCTGAAACTTATTAAACTGATGTTTCACACGGTCTTACCAATTTGGAAGAACAAACAAAACATCACACAGGAATTATATCTTCAGATAGCACTTCAGGACATTTACAAAAGACTCTCTGAAAAGTATTTAAGTGTTCATTGCAACATAAACTTGTCTTAAATGCTGACAGCAGGAAGACAGGGATAAAACTGGGTTTTGTAGAAAGTTCCCTGAAGGGCTAATCTTTCAAACAGAATCACAGAATGCTTATTAAATTAAAAAAAAAAAAAAAATTTAAAAAAGCTGCCTTAGTGTTGAAAGGTATTTTTATGGTGGAAAGAGCAAAGCACCTAACCCATACATAATGTGAGCCCTGAATAATTCCCTGATGCCATCGTGCCTATGCAGATGCAGGCAGTGATGCAAGTGGGCATTTAGCACCTCGATACCAGTACCCAGATGCTCAGCATGCCTGCACCCCTCACTGATGCGCCTCAAGTAAGGAGAGCTAAAACCACGTGTTTGGGAGACAAGAAATCATAACTTCATAAAGGGTTCCTGTTACTGGAGCAGGACCAAACCCATTTCAAGTGGGGAGGAGTACTACTTTTAATCTGCTTGAGCAAGACAGAGGCCTCCCACCTCTAAAGATGCATTAACACTCCAGAAAAAGCACAGGCAGTGCAAACATTGGCACGCTGAAGCTCCTGACATAATTTTTCTCACCAAACAGGAGCATAAGAAGGAGAAGGTGTATAAATGTGTATATAAGTACTGTTCATAAAAAGAAAAAGTACTCCGTGCCCATGCTATGTCTCTTTTGGCTAAACATCCTGAAAATGAAACAGCAAAGGTACCACTTGAACATAGGGGCAAAACTTCTTGAAGACAACCCAAAATGAAACAGCACAGGTACGCATTTGCACATAGTGATGCTGACTCGATGAGGACCTTAAAGAGCTACCGCAGTATAATATTATATTTATGATAATAAATATTAAACTCAAGAAGGTTTGACCCTAGCTATAAAACAATCAGTATGGCAGTTGCTAATTATTCCAAGAATCAATCTCGTCTTATACTCTTGTCAGTATTTCCTCATTGAACTAGTCTATGCCGGACAGTGTGAATTAGCAGTCTATTTAAAGGTATCCCAAAAGGCACTTGAACAGAAAAATAAGAAAGGGAGAACCCTGCCTTAAACCTATTTCTGTCCTTCCCTTATTTCTTCTTTTGAAGCTGACTCTTTTGGAGCAGGATCCATGTTTTTCCTTTGGGTTTTGATCAGTGCCTATTACCATACATCAAATGAAGCCCTCAGACGTTAACCACATTGCAAGAAGGAGTTTTTGGCCATGAAAACAAAGCCGACATAACTCTTAGGTTGCTGTCTTTAATCACAGCTTCTCTGCATGCGCATTTTGTTTGTTTACTTCCCTGAGCCACCTTCCAGAGATCAACAGTCAGCAAGATTTCAGTCGAACTATTTATATGAAGAAAGTGTGCAGGATTGGGTCCCCGTGCTCTTACACACACACATGAATGTGCTTGCATTTCTTGTGTTTCACTTCTAATTTCCCTTTCTGTAATAAGCAAGTTCTTAACCCTGTGCTAAGCCACCTGGAGCGGATCTGTTTGCCTGCGCAGAGCCCTCTACGGAAAGTTTCTTTGAAGCCAGAGAGGCATCCACGTTATTTCCATATCTCCGGCTCTGACTCAGCAAAGCCGTTCGACATGTGCTTCAGTCTTACTGGACTTGGGTGCTTAAGTACGTACTGAAGTGCTGGGCTGAATACAGTGAAGTGTGGGTCTCTGCTGAAGTGTGCTCCTACCCTACAGCCCAGCGCTGCAGCCTCAGTTTCCTGATGCTGAAAGGAGCTGGTCATTAACTACATTAACAGAATTATTTTAGATTTTTTTTTTCAGCGTTTTTTTTCTGTATAGAAAAGGAGGGTAATTTACTTGATTTTTTTCCTAATGTCTCAGAAAATGTCATTATTTATAAATAAACAAATTTAAAAATAAATCTCTGTACTGTAGAACTGATCCATACTTTGTCTGCCATCTAAAAGACAACTAAAAGCAAGAATAAAATTATTGGTTAGTAAACACTGAGCAACAAGAAATAGTAGAATTTCAAGCATAAACAGCATTGAACGGTAATATTGTATTTCTGCGTGGACTTGGCTGGTGGTGCCTGGATTGTTTTGAATTATGAGGTGAAATGCCAGGGGAAGGAAACCCAAGAGACAAATCAATATATTAAAAAAAAAAAAAAAAAAAGTAAAAATAGCAAAGCTTTCTTATCTGAATTGAGGCAAACTTCATTTAAATTATATATGTGTATAAACATATATACACATATATAAAGAGCCTTTAGCCAAATCCTGCATGCCTTGGAACATTTAGTATAAACCAAGCCTCAAGCAGAGATCTGAGGCCCGATTCTGCATCACAGAAATTAATCAAGAGTTTTGCAATCAACTTGGTTAAGCACGGACTCAAAGTCTCAGAGCTCTGTTTGCAAACAGGGTGGAAAGATTTATAGCGTGTATTTCTTAAAGGAAAAAAAAAAAAAAAACTTAAAAAAAAAGGTAAAGAATATAAAGAAATGACCATCAGTAAAATCTACAAACCTTGCAGGGAGTGGAGGGTCAGCTTTTCCAGCCACTAACCAGGAAGACCTGTGGTAGGCATATCTGTATCTTTTATTGTCTACAGGAACTATATCCATTAACACAATGTATTTGGCTTCAGGATCCACTCCCGAGAAGGAAACCCTGATCGTAGGAAACATTCTCCTGAAATACAGGCAAATGAGAAAATAAATATGCGGATGGAGAACAGAAACAAGAGAGCTTCTGAAAAGCTGCTAAAAATAAAAATCATATTTAAACCACCTGAAAAATATCAAAGCCCCTATTGATTCTGCTTCAGCATGACAGAAGTTAAATCCTGTGTATCTCTTTAACATGCACAGAAAGAGCAGCTTGAAATCAGAACGACTTTTGGAAGCAAAAAGAAAAAGTAGTAAAAGGGAAAAAAGTAAAAGAGAAATATACTTTTGCCTGGTAGTTGAAAGTACACAACGATTTTTGAAAATAGTTTTACCTAATGTACTTTTAGTCCTCGAAAACACAGATTATTTTCTTTTTTTAAATGGGAACCATACTCGTGTTAGAGAAACATTGCAAAACTTATTTCCGTTAATATTCTCATACATTTTAGATGTGTGATCTTTTAAGCCCGCTCACGATATTTCTGAGAGGAATTTACAGAACTAAACTTTTCTTTCTTCACTTACACTTTGACAAAACGCAACTTAAAAACGGAAGGTTATGCCGTAGACGAGAAATAAAGTGAAATAATTTTAAACAGTTAAAGACTCTGAACTTCAAATTGCAGATTTTATATGTACTTTTATTAATATTTTTTTAAAACACATGCTGGTAGAGCTCACGAGTTAGGACAAAAAAAAATCATCAAGGATGATACATTAATAACAAGTAACTTTGGGGATTACAAAACTTGACAGGATATTTGGCTCCTGCAAACTGTACTTGACTGACCCAAACTCCAAAAGCTTTACTGACGAAACAGAATGGTTTGAGGTGACGAGAAAGCCTGGGTTTCTTTTGCACATCATTTGCAACCCAGAGAAAATAAAACCAAACCAAGCCCTGACTGAATTATTTCCCCACGACATCGCTTTTCCCCGCATTTGCACCAAGCCAGAACTGCAAAATCACGGCGCTGCACGAAGGAGCTTTCAGCCACACGCCAAATTTTAAGCAAACAACATTTCTACCCAGCCGTCAGGACCCCCCGGGTCGATGTCAGCCGGCCGTACCGCACCCCACCGAACCGAACCCCACTGCCGGCCCGGCCGCCTCTCCCTCTGCTTCCCGCGGGGCTCCGCGCACCGCGCAGCACCGCGTTGAGCAGCGCGGCGGCAATTAAGGGGCTTCACCCTCCTCCTCCGTGCTGTTCTCCCAAAATAAAACCTGTGGGTTTTGTTTGTTTTGCCTTCCCTCGCCTCCACCACCAGCCTCCAAAGCTGCCCCGGGACTGCCCAGCCTTACCTCCCGGATTTGGTGATGATCATCTCGGTACCCAGTTCGTGAAACTTGTCCCAGAGCTCTTTGGTCTCCAGGCTGCACGAGATTTTGGCCATCTCCTCGCTGGGGATGATAGGGGTGGTGGGGATGAGGGGCTCGGTGCACAAGGACGAAGGACTGGTGCTAAAATCCCCGTGGGGGTCCAGGCTGGATAAGTCACTCAAAGGCTGGGCGCAAGAGGATTTCTCAACGAATTGTTCTGCAGAATTTTGGAGGGGGAAAAGAGAGAGAGGATTGAGCCAGGACGGTACAACCGCCGAGAAAAATTATTGAAAAAAAAAAAAAGCATTTATCGTTCAGCTCCCACCCTCTGACCCAGCACACCCGTAGATCCTCTCTGTTTCTTAGGCGACAGGTCGTCGTTGGAAAGCAGGGGTGATGATTTTCGGAGATTAGCTCGGGGAAGAGCCCGGAGTGGCGCCTCTCCCCGAAGGTGCATGGAGGCTGATGCCCGGGGGACGGCGGGGAGCAGCGCGGCCCCGCTGTTACCCGCTCCACGGGATGTGGAGGGACAGGGCGCGTCCTGCGCGCTGCCTCCCTGCTAAGCGAGGGTTTCCATGGAAAGGTCACTAATTCTCATTAAAACGGGAGCGCTCGGCTCTGGGGTCACGCTGGGGAAACGCGGCCAGATTCTCCTAAATTGCGCCGCTGCCAGAGCGCGTAACACAGAAAGCGCCCGAGCGCGGTAGCGCAGTCTCCGCGCTTCCTCCACGGGGTAATGGGCTCCTAATAATAACTCAAGGCCGGTCGCGGGCTCATCCGCTCGGAAAACCGAGTCTGCCCCACCTCCCAGACGGTTTGCTGAGGCTGAACACGCTCCGTTGGAGAAACAGACTCCGGGGTAGCTGAGTGCGGCCACGCACCCTGCGCGGGTTTGGTAGCTGCCGCCGACGCTGGGTCCCGTCGATGCTCCCCCCACCTACTTGCAAGCCCCGGGAGGCTTTTGGTGCTTGAGTCGAATGAGGATAAAGGAACAGGGCTGGGGGGATTTCTGTCCCAGCCCCGCGCTGTCGCACCGGGATGAGGCGATGGATCCACCGACCGGCGCCAAAGAAACGGGAGGTGCACGAATGCCCCCTACCCTGACAGAGAAAGATTTCACCTCAAATCTCCGGTTAATAAATAAAACAGTTATAGGCAGTGCTTTCCCTTCGATTTCTAACTGAACGGCACGGGGCAATGAGTTTAAAAAAATAATCATTTTGAAAGTAATTGAGTGAGTGTTTTCAGGAAAAGAAAATAAAGACAAATAGCTACGTTTAACACAAGACCGTGTAAATATGTCAAACGGGAATACTACACCATTCCCGGCCTACGTTATCGCCTGAACTAAAAAATAAAGTTCGCAATGCATCCCTGAACTATGTGAAATCTATTAAGTCAGTTGATTAGATGGAGGAGACACTGAGAGCGACGCATTTTCTTAATTCTTATAAGCTTGTTCATTGGCGCCTTGAAAGCTTAGTGCCTTTTTTTTTTTTTAAGTTTTCTGTGAAGTCGATACATGCAAGGACCACAAACCGCAGAAATTTGGGGGGTGGGGAGGGAAGGAGGAAGAGAAGTTATAATATTTTTTAAAAAGCCTTCGGGAATCTGAATCGAGACGACCGAATAGAAGCTAAATCTCTTCCGCGAAGATCGCGAGGAATTACCGTACAAATCGTCCCAGCTTGATGTAGAGTGAAAAAATCTTTGAGTCTACACCGAGTAGCTATGGAGCAAAGCGATATAAGTTTTACAACCCCTTCTAAGGCTAGGAGCGATACCGGAGATACTCTTATTTGACTTTAAAAACGTAGACGATTTGCAGTAAGTATTTAAGAGGTCCATTTAATACCAGTGAAGAGAAACATAACTACCTTAGCGTGTGAGATTATTCTAGGAACGGAAAGACTTAATAAACGACGTAAATTAGACCGGAGGAATTTAGAAAACGGTTTGTGCTAGAGCCTCGCCTGAAAAAAGACGGCGGGCAATGAGGAGACTTTAACCGGCTTCCGCGGTGCGGCTTTTCCTAGGGCGGGGAAACCTGTGGGCAAGGGGAAACCCGCGGCTGCCTGACCCGACTGCCGGAGCTTTGAGGGGGGTGAGCCTGAGCGGAAAGCGGGCTCCGCCGGGACAGACTGACGAGAGCTCCGCGCCCCACAGAAACCGGTGGTCACCCCCTTCCCCACTCACCCAGCGGCTTGATGGTGCTCTCGGGGGACTCCTTGTCCTTGGAGCTGCCGCTCGACATGAGGGCGGCGATGGAGAAGGCGTTGGCCCGGGAGGAGAGCTGCGGCTTGGGGGGCGGTGTGTACTCCATGGCCACCCGCCGGAGAAGCAGCTCGGCACGGCGCTGCCCGGATCGGGAGTACCGAGGGCAGCGGAGCGCGGTTGCCGGGCGAGCGGTAGGGAAACACTCTGCACCGGGTGCTGCGCGCTCCCCCGCCTTAACGCGGGGCCGCGGAGATCCTATCGGCCGGTGGCCAATCGGTGGCAGGACACGTCAAGGGCCCCGGCCCGACCGCGGAGGAGGGGGCGGAGGCGGGCGGGAGGAGGAGGAGGAAGAAGAAGAAGAGAAAGAAGGGGAGGGCTGGGATGGGCTCTGCCCGCCCGCGGGGTGGGCAGGGGGCGGCCGGACCTCAGGCGGGCTCCCCACCGCCGCTCCCCCTTCCAGCAACCGGGCTCCGCTCCCTCCCGAGGTCTCGGCGGCTTGAGCGGTTCGGGGTGAGCCCGCCGCTCCTCTGAGCCCTGAGAGAGGGGCGGGGGGACTGGCCACACGGCCAGGGCTGCTCCCGAAATGATCCCTAGGGCTTATTCGCTTTGTCGAGACAAAAATCAAAGAACCAGTGGAGAGATGGTTTTAAAGGAGAAAATAATTTCTTTTTTTTCGCGTGCGTCCATGTCCCAATTTTCTATTTAAAATTCAAATTTTAGAAGATCGAAATTTTTAAAGCATCCGTTTCATCGTTGTGCGCCTTCTGCTGGGACAGAAGGTTCCTTAAGGCTGATCGTGCATTTGTATTTCCTGCACCAGATCCCAAATATTGTCATCCCAATCAGATGTAGTCGCCTCGGCAGGCTCCAGGTGAGACCCTTGCTGGGTTCAAGCCAAGCCAGTACAAGGGCTACTGGTCCTACAGTTTTCTTCAATTCCGTTTCATCGGTTCCACCAAACTAGATGGTATTGATCAAGTACCTAAGATGGAGACAAAACTAGGATGGGCTGATGGTGCCAACGAGCAGATTATCCCAAACCAGTGATTTAAGTAAACTGCTCGCCAGTGGTCTTGTAAACATGTAAACATGTAAAATTCATGTAAAAATCCTCCCATAAATGAAAAAGCGGGCAAACTAACTAAAGTCCTTTAAATAAAAGAGGACTTACAAGATTTGCTTGCTAAAACGACTCAAGAGGACACTCACTTTTTCTTAGTGAAGTGCCAACTTCTAAACCCAAAACAGAATCTGAGGAGCCTTCAATACGCACGCTTGTACCAAGGGGACATAGCGCTGGAAGGACTAACCCCAGTCAGGTACAGATCTGTGCCACTCCTGTTCCTGCTTAACTTATTTAATATGGAGAAACAATTATTTGGGTCACCCTTCGTAGCCAGCGAAGTGGGTAACACACAATAGTGCCTTATCGCTTTGAAATGAGCGAGAACCAGCCGCGGTTTGCCCTTTTATTACCCGAATTTGCCAATAGATAGAATATAAATAGAGTAAAAGATATGTATTCTATCTCAAACAGGATGCGTATTTAGAAGCGCCTAAAGCTTTTGGCAGAGGGCTAATATTTCAGTGCGACACACGGTGATCTGGGGGCCGGGTCTTGCCTGACCCTGGAGCTGGGGGAGAGGGGTGCAAGGGAAGAGCCCAGGCAGCCCCCGCGGCCGGGGAACCAGGAGACTCTGCAGGGGTAAGGGCAGCTCACGAAACGTCACCTCTCGCCACAGAGAAAACGAGACGAACGATTCTCCCGACATCAATCCCAAGAAAACAAACAAACAAAATATCCCCAAAACGCTTTATCGTTTTACTTCGAGAGACATCCCTCCTTTAACAGCCCGGTTCCCCTGCGGGACAGTCCCGCTCCTGAGGACGCTCCCGGGGTGCGACGGGCGGCAGCGGCGGGACGGGGGTCCCGGAGTCCCGGCCCTGCTCTCCCTTGTCCCTGCGTGAAAAGCGGAGTTCGGCCTGCCTGAAAAGAAAGAAAAAGGAGGATACACGTAGCCTGGGCAACTATCTTCTTCACCCTCCCTGCGGTGGTGGTGGGGATGCTAAATTCCTTTCTGGTTTCCTACCTCCTCTATGCGCCATGCAAAATAAGGATGACAAAAAAGCCAAGGTCTCATCAAAGTAACAGCGCAGAACCTGCTTATCTCCGTCCCAGGGCAGCCAGGTCGTAACATACCTGTCCCTAGCAGGGGCTGCCCCCGGCGTGCCTGACCTGTCAGGGCTTAGGGGAGGGGGGTGCGGCGGGTGGCGGTGGATATTTCGGTGCTGACCGCGCCTGGCTGGAAAACATCGACACGCGGGGATCGGCTCAGCCCCGGGAGCTGCGGCAAAGCCCGGAGCCCTCTCTGCTTTGCCTCGCCGCGGATTTCCAGCCCCGCGGCGTGACCCGTCACTGCCTTTAGTTCGGGGAGAAAGAGTCGGCCCCGGCAGTGAGAAGCGCTGCGCGGTGAGAGCGGCACTGCGCGGTCGGGCGCGGAAAGTAGTGGGGGGATGGAGGCCGCGGCGCGGCCGTGGAGCGGGGGTGGCAGTCACCTCCGGGCAGGGGGTTGCTCCTCTAGGAGAGGGACCGGCCTTGGGGGTTTGAGGGTCCTTGCTCGTACTTTGGAGATCAAAAACCCAGGAGCTTCGTTTTATTTTATTTTTAAAGAGGTTCGTCCTTACGGGATGACTCTTCTTGCTCAATTAAACCTTGCAAGTTTTTGCTCAATCCCACGACAATCTTTATTTTCGTAGTTTTTCCCTCGCTCCGCCTCCGATAAGGAAATGAGCTCTGTCTAGACGTCCAGAGCACCCCCTCCTCCCCCGCGGGCAATGAATGGGGCTCGGCTCCGGCCGCCTAATCCTCGCTGCGACTCCTTCCCCCGCCGAGGCCGAGCCAGAAGACACGCGGGTCCGGCGACCTGAGTGGGAAAAAGGAGAGAGACAGGCTCCTCTGGTTTGCTCTGCCGCCCCTGCCCGTGGCCATCTCGGGGATGGGGGTGCTTTCACGGACGGGAGGGGGGTGTCGGGGACACGTATCACTACCCCAGTCCTCTCCCTCTGCTTTCCCAATCAAGGGGATAGAGTTAATAAGCCCCCGCGCGTCCTTCCCGGGCTGTGTGAGCCGGAGCAGCCGGTCCCTGCTGTCCCCCCCGCTGCAGGCGGGCACAGAGAGGCTGTCCCCGCTATACCGACCCCGCTCCCCAGAGCACAGTTACAAATCCCACTGCACCTGAGCAGGGCGGCTGTCTTGTACGAACCCGTTTAAATTAAATCCTGCGTTATTTCTTTATCCGTAAATAGAGAACACGCCATCTACACCGCGGAGTTTGTTTGCTACCTAGCCAATGCAGGTGTTTGTCGCCTGTGTCAGTCTGGCATGACAGAGCCATTTCATGAGGCTTCGTTATGCTTTCGAAGTACTTTTTTTTCTTCCTTTGCGCACATTGCTCCTTGCTGTCTTGCGCTCTGGCAAAAAACAGCGTGCGAGTAATAGCTTCGGGTAATTGCTGCATACCTCGCTGCGCTCGTTCAGTTACCAGCTTTAATCAGCATTACCTCTCAGTTTCATCGTCAAGTTTCAAACAGGGACCTTGCAGTCCCCTTCCAAAACCTATATCTGATCCCTGAAAAGCAAAGGCGAAAAGCTGATCCCGTGAAAACGACGAACAACTTTTCTTCACGGCCCTTTTCTCACCTAGCCAAAATCACGATGGGGACAAGACACGAGGGACAGAAACATGCAGAAATCCGCCAAGAAAACCGGAGTCCTGCCGAGCAGGAGGTTTGATTTCAGGTGCGCCTTTGCTTGGCTGACATGAGTTCCGACCCTGTGCGCTTTTACGCGGTCGCGCAGCCTCACCGGTGGGCCAGGTGCGCGGAAAGGGGCGCAGACCCGGAGGCGGACCACGCTCAGTTTTTAAGCATCTGTTATGCGCAGTGATGAGAGGGGCCACCGCTTTTTTTTTTTCTCTATTTTTTCTTTTTCTTTTTTTTAATTTTTTCTTTTTTTCTTCTTTCTCTCGAAAGCCCCCACGCCGCTCACTTCATGCCTCAGAAACAAATCTCCACACAGCCCCGTGGTGGCACCCGTGGGGCTGTGCCCCTGAAACCGGCCCCGGCTGCTATTTCCCTTCAGAGCATCGTGCTGAACTGTCACCCGCTCCTCTCCCTGTCGCCCCTTGGGATAACCTGACATATATACATGCATGTATATATGTATGTATGTGTATGTATGTGTGTGGCCTTTAATTAGGGCTTTAATGAGGCTTCCCACTCCCCCCCCGTTAATTAGGAGCCTACGGGTGCGGGGAGACGCTGCTAAGACCCTTACTGCCGCATTCCCACCCAAACCGCTTCTCTCCCGGTGCTGCCAGGAGCTGCTGCCCGCACCGCCCGCTGCAAAGTAACCTGCGGTGCTGCTTTTGGTTTGAACGTATCCCCGCCTCGGGAGGAGAGGAGTTAAAATATTTTTCTTCTTCTTTTTTTTTTTTCTTTCCCTTGTAGATGAAAACAACTTGTCTTGTGTTAAGAATCGTGTTTATTCGCTCGGGCAGGGTCGTAAGAGCGCCCGTTCATGTCCTGAGAGTTCATCGTTCCCTTACAAAGCGATGACTATAGGGCTCCCTGGCTCCAGCTCTGCTCCTTTCCAACCTCACGCGATTATCAGTTTTGCTTTCAGTTTTGTTTGTTTGTTTGTTTGTTTTTTGTCTGTTGTTGTTTGTTTTGTTTTGTTTTGTTTTGTTTCCTCTGCTGCACATAATTATATTGCTCCCTCCGCCGGCTTCACCGTCCCTTTGCGTTCCCCGGTTTTGGAGCAAGCAAGCTCCCAGCGTTGTTTCTGCAGCGGGAGCATCTCCCCCCTGGCCGCCGCTTCAGGCTCTTCCCTTCACGAAAAGAGGCGCGCCAGCAAGGCAGAAGCCCAGGTACCCGAGATCCAATTTCACAACAAAAACATCTCAATGTCACCTACGCCGGGAAGGTGGCTTATTGGAGCAAAATCCGAGGCATTTTAAACCCATTAGGCATCTCCCAGATGCAAATCCGATGGTGGAAAGAGAAAGGCTCTATTAAGACCCGAGGGCTGACAATTAGATTATAGTCCAATTGCTAGTGGATAATGTGCTAAAAGCTTTCCCACTTAGTGTAACTCCTCACTGAAAATTATTCACACTTTGCAGGCTGCTGCATTCCTGAACGGGAGACGTCTTTGTCCACGGAGAGTGCGAACGGCCGGGAACAGCTCAACACACGCACGGACACACAGCCAGGAGGATCATTAAATACATCCATCCTGATCCAAAGCCATCTAGCAAATCTGCTTTTGGTGCAAGCTTACGAGCGGGCACACACACAGGCTACAAACGCCCGAGTAAAGATGCATCCATAGGCGCATAAACGTGCGATACTGTGTATATACACAGTACACTGTATATTCAGGCGTGCGATATTGTGTATACACACATCGGTACGTCAGCTGGATACGATTACACTTTAACGTCCCTTTCATGTGCAGAAAACGCACTGTGTTTTCCATATAAACCTGGAGTTTACGCTTAACGGAAGCGATGACACTTTTAAATATATATATAAAAAAAAAAAAGTATGAGTACTCCATAGACTTTTTTTTTTTTTCTTTTTCGGTTAAAAACCGTCACTAAAAGCTGATGAAATTTTCACTAAGGGTTTGTACTGCAAATGTTTTGCACCTATAATTTGAAGCACCACCAACCAAGACGTGCAAGACTCCTGGGGCGATCATTTCATTTAAGTGTTGCAAAATCTCTTTAGGTTTCAAGATCAGCAATCGAGAAAGCTGCAATGAACGCAAAAAGCGCTTTTTCTTTTCTTTTTTTTTTTTTTCCCCGGCCTGAACTCATTAGCACCCCGACTATCCACGGAGGTCGTTATCCAAGGTGTTCATACGTTCTCCCATCATATTTTAGCCAGCTGGGCTGGTTTCCCCGAGTGCAGGCAGGGAACAGGGAAGGGATGAGGGGTTTGCGGCTGCCGATGCTGTTCCTGCTCCTCCCGAGCGGGGAGCCTCCCTGTTCCCGGGAGAGAGGTTTGCACCCTCGGGAAGTGGATGCTCCAGGGCGGCCGGCCAGCACCACATCCCACTCCAGTGGGTGATGGGGGGTCTGACTTGTACCCGGGGGGGCTGGCCAGGGCCAGGTTGGGGCGCTCCACAGTGAGATGGGGTAGGGAGCAGGGCCTTCCTGCCTCCATGCAGTGAGGGACCTCTGCCCCTTTTTTCATCACACATACCATAAGTCATAAGCTTTTTTTTTTTTTTTAAGTAATTGATTAATACTCAAGTTTGTCTTGCTCAGCTTGACCAACATCATTTAATTGAAAAACAAAGCAAAACAAACCATCGTCACAAGTGCCCAGAACAACCAAGGGACATGCACGCGCAGTGACCACGCACCAGCTTTGCGTTTTGGTGTTTAAAACGGTAGTCAGCAATGTCACAAAAAGCCACAAGATCTCTAACGCTCTATTTTTATACATCCATTTCATGCTCAATTTCAAACCGAGGTCCCTAAAAGCCCTTCCACCTGTTTCACAGAGTTAAAGGAAATATTAATTGGATTAAGTGGCAGAACTAAGCAGAAATTCTGGCATGTTGCAGGGATGGATGGGTTCAGAAAAGCTCCTTCACAGGTCTTAAAAGAAAAAACAAAAACAAAAAACCAACCAAACAAGACCCCAGAGAAGATAAAGTTTTCTATTTACAGTCCTGCTACTTTGTTGGAGAGAACTGCGTTTCAATGGCTGGCAAAAGGATCCATTTGCCTAGTTTCTTTACACAAAAAGCATCTGCAATTTCTTGACACACAAAGCATTTCACAAATTGCTCTTCAAAATTTTAGAAACCATAAAACGTGACTTGCTTTTTGGGAATATTATTCAACATGTAAAATACGTGTGTGCACGTACACATGTCTATATGCATACATATGCAGTACCTTAGGTCTAAACATGTCCAGTAGTGCTTTTTTTAGTTGCCTTCCACGAATCAATACAAGCAACTCACAATCTGCCACAGTGCAAGACTTACCGTAAACTGAAACCACTGCTTTAGACCAAAATTTTAGTGGAAACAAGACTTCTGTATCACAGTGCTCATTTTAAAGATACAAAAATACATGTCACTGATGTGGAAGCTGTTTATCAGAGCATCTGAAAAATCTCTTCTAGTTCAGGACTTTTGAAGTCTCACTGAAGTTATCGTGTCTGTTTGTCTGTCCTAGAGATAGGACTGAGCTCGTTCTTGACTTTCAACTTGAAGATGGAACAGCAGTTCCTGGCAGACTGAAAGATTCTGATGGTTCCCTCTCCTTTGATCAGGTACTGTGGTCCTTCAGAAATTTTGGGTTTGCAGTTTCCAGGAGAGCTGCCTCTGCAGTTTTTTGTTGTTCGAAGCAAATCTCTGGATAACTAGTGATGTGATTGTGGAGCGGGACTGCTTGGAAATGTACTTGAGCTCTTACAACTATATTAATTTCTACTTTCCTCCCCCTTTTTTGTATTGGTGACATATTTTATGTGAAATGATTTTAATTTTCTTTTAAATTTTTTTTACTGCTTTTCATATTTTGTATCTAATTATAAAAGAATTATTTAATAAACCAGCACTTTTGAGCTTTATTACATAAGTGGAATTTAGATCTTTTGTTTACAGTTCTTAAAAATTGAAAATTGCATATTTAAAATACATTAATAAACAATATATTGACAATTTAAAATATTTAGAATGAATTTAGCTAAATTTAAAACTTTCCAGGAACATATTTTTGTTTTTTAAAAATATCACACTTTACACAGCACTCAATCTTGAGTTGATCACATGCACATTATAAGAAAGGACATTTTTCTCCTTGGCTTTTGCAGGCCTTGGACTGGTAGGAGAATTTCAGAGTTGCCTGTAATGGCGATATGAAAATAGGAATAGCGGGAAGTGTGGGGAAGGATGGAAACCTCAAGAACTAAGAAAAAACATTTTCTGGCAAATGTTTAAACTTCTTTTTTTTTTTTTTTTTTTAAATAGAAGAGTTTCTGGTTTTGGGTCTCTGGTTTGAGAAATCTTGGGTGTCACTTACTTCATCTAGATTTATAGTTCCTTGACACTTCTTTTGTTGTGTCCAAAGTTTTATCCCAAAATATCCAAAGCTAAGGACCTAAAATTAGAGACTGCCTTTGGAACTGCTGACCTCTGCATATTTTCCCTCTGTGAACATACAGCAGTAGGAATACGCCCAAAGACAATGAGTTTTGCTTTGAGGGCCAGTGGTAGAAAGAATTAAAAAAAAGACTATCAGCCATTTTCCAAAATCTTCAGTAGCAGACGCTTTTCAATTTTTGCTCAGCGATTCGTAAACACTATGTGTCCCATGTCTCTCCTGGTAGATGTAAAAGAAAATGGCAGTTTAAACAAAACAAAACAAGTTAGTAAACAAGGAAATACGACGTGAATGTAGAGCAAAGATTATTTCATTTCTGGCCCAGTAAGCTCGGAAAGCGAGAAGCAGCGCCGTGATTTACAACTCTCCCAGATCATATCATACAGAGTAACTTGTAATAAAGTGTGTTATACGGGCTGGGAGCAGCACTGCTGTCACCAAGAAACTGTTCTCGCAGCCTTTGGCTGTCTGAAGCCTGACAGAAACGTCGCAGAAACCCAGCGTGCACAGATAGGGCCGCGCTGCCCGACCCGTCAGGCACCGCAGACGGGGCTGCCAGATATTTCTGGCTTATTTCCACACTGTGAGGATGGAGGGAGAAGCATTCCCACACCGTGGTGTGGTGAAAGGCATCGCTTTTGCTTATTTTAACAGTATGGGGAACAGGATTGGGGGTGTTCTGGCATGAAAATGATTTTTTTTTTTTTTTAAGCCTGCAATTTCAAAAGTATTCAGGATTAAGGCTTGGAAAACATATTTCAGTATCCGTAACATACTGCTGATTTATCTGGCAATGGCTAAGCTTGCAGAGGGAAACTAAGCTTATTTGAAATAACATGGTCGTAAATAACGTTGGGGGAAAGCAATTCACCAGTTTGTGTAATTCTCAGCATATGCTTTGCTGGAAGGCTGGCACCGAAAGGGTTTTCATTTCAGCGGCGTGAAGACAACCGTCGGAGCTAAGCGCTTCCTGCCCTGCCCAGGCGGGTTTGCAGAAGAAGGCAGCTTGCTTCCATTAGTTATATCAAAGCGAGGAAACTAATCAACCCGGAATTTGCACCATAAAACGTGACTGAAAGTCAGGTAGGCTGACATCAGCTTTCAGGCAATCAGAGGTGAAAATCTGCACCCCCTTAAAGTTAACAGTTCATTTCACGTGGATCAGAGAAGAACTCGAACCCATACTTCAGTTCAACCTTACCAAACCTCTCAGGGATTTTTAGGCTGGTTTTAGAGCTCAACTGGGTGACTGCAGTACAGTATTTGTGGTTGATCTTAAAGCTTTCAGCAATAATGATTGTGGTAATGAAAATACAAATCAATTAGACTTCACGGTGACATAGAAATTAAAACAACATTTTCCTATGACAGGCATAAGATTACGATGGTTTATATTTAATATAAATGGACGTGTATTTTTTGCTAATGAAGAAGGTTTATAACCTTGTAGTGCCTGCATCTGTTAATTTAAATTATGGCTAAATGAGAGTTAATAAGGTATTAACCTCAGGTTTTCTTGCAGGATACGAAGTTGGGCTGTTTTTTCTTTTGAGATACAGGAAAGGTTTACAACGTTTAACACAATTGATGCTGCTGTTACCATGAAACACAAACGAAGCAAATGTAACTTGATTGATAGAATAACATCTTGCTTTACATGTTGAGTAAATAACCAATAAATGTAATCATAGAGATAGTTTATAAATGCTTACAAGTCATGTAAATCGCATATTTTAGAGATAAAACCAGGGGCAAGTAAAACTTGTGAAAACAGCTCCTTTCCACCAAAAAAAAAAAGAGACACAACTTATTACCTATCATGCATCTTATTTTTTCCATGGCAGAGAAATCATCATTCCCAGGCTTTTACTTTGATGTCCCTTTGTGACACAAGGATTGAACTATATTTGCAGCTTGGTGTGCTCTTTTGGCCCAGAATTAGGAAGGTAAATGGGGAGCTTTTTAAATTTGGCCAGGCAGAAGGGGTTCCTTTTGTGCAAGGCAATGGTCAGGGGAGGAGGACAGTGTACCTGACCCTCCACCACTGGCCTGCCCTGCCTCTGACAAGGCTGCAAGGTCTGCGGAGCAGGAATGGGCCTTTCTGTATGTCTATAGTTGCCCAGTACAGCTGAATCCCACCACAACGTAGTTGATGATTAGCAGCAAAGCTGCCCTGACTTACTGCTGTTGATTATCTTCTCGCCTGTCAGTCAGGAGAACACAGGTTGTACTTTCAACTCTGTCCACTGCTGACATCTGGGCTAAGCCTAGCCTATTTAATCCAGTGACTTACTTCTCTTCATCCATGGTAGCCTATTAAACTTAGGGTAAAGATGCTTTCTCTTGGTGTTTTTGGTGTATGTATGTTTTATTTTTCTTTTTTTCTTTCAGAGATCTTTCTTTGATGGAAATCAGCCTGAAGCCATGTGTTGTAATTTCAGCTGTATGTGGAGTCAAAGTAAAAAAAAAAAAAAAGTGTCACAAAAAAATCTCTTTCATTAATTGAAACAGCTTTCATTAATTGAAACATTTCCATTAATGGAAAATTAATTTCCATTTTCCAATAATTGAAACATTATTTTAAAAAATGTTGGAATAATATATTTCAAGTTAAAAACATCGTTTACAGTGTCACTTTCTGACAATTTAAGGATTTGACCAAGAGGTCTAGATTAGTTCTTCTTAAAAGTCCATGGTATAGACCCCCTTTTATATACCTAAGTCTATATTCCTCCTTCTTTTTTTAAGAAACTCTTGAGAAAGAATGGATTAGAGAACCTTGTCGTGCATCTTTCGATGTCCAAGAAAACTGCCAAAGCACAGTACAAGAAATAGCGTTTTAATAAATATTTCTTTCTAGCACCAGGAATGTTCTGGGTGCTAGTGCTTAGACAAACCTTGTCTCTCAGGTTTGAAACACTTGGATATAAGTAATCCTGTTGAAATTGATATTTGCCTTTATATAGTGCATGAGACACTAAACTCATTCACTGTGGTTAGTGTAGGTATCCTAAAAATAAGAATAAATAAGAATTGAAAATCCCCTTTACCCTACCAGAATTAATCATATAGATTTACTAAGTGCATAGTAAAACTGAGGTTAGCACTGTAAAAGACAATGGCATACAGTAGACTGTAGCAGAGGTGAGGAGGAAAAAACCTGGACATAATTGAGTGAGTACTTTGAAAGAGGTATTTTATATCAAAAAGGGAAAGCCAAGGTTAATTCTGGCAAAATAAACAGACATAGCCAACACTTGGTAATGGAAAGAAAATTAAGACCATAAGGGTTGAGAGGGTGAAGATTTGGTGCTAAGCCCCAGGGGTGGAAATACATGCTAGGAAAAAAAAAAAGAGTGGCTTAAGTGTGGCAAAGCTTTTATAGCCATAATGACAGATTTGTACCTCAGGTGATGCCTCCACCCTTCCTCAGCAATGTCACATTTGCTCTTGAACAGCACAAGACGGTAACTAGAACATGAGACTGGGATTTACTAGTCTTAGGCTCTAGCCCAGAACTGCGACTGTTCTACATTCCTGCACTTTGCCAAAAAGTGAGTATAATGACACCAGCCTGCTGTATAAGAGGCTTTGGAGTCCACTGATTAAAAGCACCATACAGAGAGTTGATATTAGCAGTGCTTATAAAACAGGGCGTTTGGAAGGCAGTTTGATTTGTAGACTCTGAGCTTTCACAAAGGAGAAGACAGAATCTGTTCTTAAAACTGGCATTGCTACTAACAGCTGATGACACTATCATATTCAATTAGGTCAGATTTAGAGAGCTTTTAAAATATTTTTGTTATCAAAGCAATGAATATTTGAACACTCTATTTCCTAAGTTCAGTTTCAAAGGGTTGTGAGCCTTTTGCACTGATGTGTTCCTAGGGACTGGGAAGAGCCCTTCCATGTTTAACATGCCCTTATGTTTTCAGCAAAAGAAAGGCTGTATGAAATCTGTCACTTAATATTTGCAACCTGCATGGCATCCTTTTCTTCCTTTTGACAGGGGACATTATGCCCACAAATAAACATTCACAATAGTATATTTGGGCTCTTACCACTTGGCATCTGTCAAACAACTTGCCATCAGCTTTCTAAAATTGACAGTTTCAGTAGATTTCTGCTAAAGGTTGAAAAATAGTTTTGCTGACCTCTTCTCTATTGAAGATTCAGACACCAGCTGGGGCAGCTGTCCAGTTTTCAGTATGATATAAGAGAAGAGGAATTAACCCAAGAGCAATTGAATTTGGAAATGTCTTTAGAGAAGCCACTGACTGCTGCAGGAAAGGGAGTATTACTTAGTTCTGCTGTCACTAAAATGGATGATATGTGCTAATGTATAGTGACTGATCCCTCTCTAATGTGTGACCTAAGCACTGGAAGACTGAATGGGTACAGACTGCAGTCACAAGCACAACACAATGGTCACCAGTATTATGCTGGTCTTCTCCACTAAAACCTGAATATATACAGTTTTGAATAATATGCTAACCTTGGTATTTCTTGTCTGTCTCTAAACCATACTCTTTTGCCTGAAAATTTGTGTTTGTTATGGGTCAGTGTTTTCAATGGTGGTGGTGGTGGAATTGCAGGAGCAGCACACATTTGTCCCACCGGCAATGGTGTAAATGGCAGTGGTGGGGGCTGGAGAAACAGACACTGTACAATGAGTGGGATTTCTAATGTATCCCAGTCACTTACCCCATTTTTTGGTTTTGTTTGGTTGGGGTTTGGTCGGGTTTTTTTGCCTTTGTTTTCTGTTTTGTGTGTGTGTGTTTGTTTTTTATTGTTTTGTGTGTGTGTGTTTGCTTTCTTTTGTTTTCTGGTTTGTTTTGTTGACAGAAACCTGTGTCCTTAAAGCTGCCTCACACTGGAGAACTAACTGTCATGGTAACATGAGAGTTTTCATAGAAAGTGAAGAAACAAAAACAACCACCTTTTCAGTGCATCTGAAGCACATAAATGAGAACTGCAAGGGCTACAGGGGTAGAGAAGGGAGGTTGTACAGGCCAAGAAAGAAATATAGGGTTAGCCCTTTTGAAAGTTCTCTTTTCTCTTTCCTGTCTTTTTTTAAACAAAAGATTTTTCAGTTCATTCAAGCACTGCTTAGGTCATCTGCATGCTATCTCATAGACATCACTGGCAGCCTGCAGTCCTTGACATCTGTAACTCACTTTGGTTCTCATTTTACTTTTAAATGATTTTTTTTAAAGAAAAGCAATTTCTGCTGCAAAATGCCAGCTTGCTCTCAGAGCAAGTAAGCTTTTAGGTAAAGCTGAAATGTCATCACATTCAGCCCCAGATCCAGAGGAGTTAATAAACAGCGATCATTCTTCAATATTCTTCCTTCAGTGTGTCACTGTTTTGTATTCTTAATCCACTGTTTGGCTGGGGCTTTGCTAGCACCCAGAGTTACCAGTGAACTTAGCTCAGCTGTCCCCAGGAAACACACCATACATGATCCAGCAAAGAAGGGATCATTTCAGCAGTTACGCATATTCCTGGACTGTCTTCTTGGCACCTTAAAATAATGTCTCATCAGAGCCAGAAATCAAGGGGGAAGGATTGTAACAAACTTTTGCAGACAAACTGAGAGTGAATTATACTAATAAGCTGTCCACCACCTGGTCACATTTTCTTCATTGCCTCATAGAAGCGACACCAGAAGTTGCGCTTCCTCACTAGGTTCTTTACCGAGGTCCTTGCAACATGCCAGTCGCTTTTATCCCTGAGCCTCTGTTTAGCAACAGGTAGTGGAGACATGAAACGTGCTTATCGCCATATGTCTCTAGTAAAGAAGAGGCAGGTCTGACCAAAGCGCTGGTACTTTGAATCTCCTGGGTGGGGAGGAAGAGACATGAGAGACATAACAGAGCTGACGAAACTTGAGGACATTGGTGCAGGCTTTTCCTGCGAAAGGAAAGACTTCATAGCTGGCTCTGCATATGGAACCCAGATTTTACAAAAGCTGGGTTCCCTTCTTCAGAAGAGACAGAAACCAGATCTACTATCTGTTCAGCAGACTTCATATTGATGTGCCACACTGATACCAAAGAGCTTTAGATGGGTCTAGGTGTTGTCTTGTTTGAAGGCTTACGGCAAAGCTCCTAACATCCTTATTTAGCTATCCAAGTGCCAGGGACTGAAAGAGGTTTAAACGATTATATATGGGACAATTGTACATGCAACACAGCTAAAGTTAATTTCAGTCCCTCAGTTATAATTTGAATTTACTTTTTTTTTGTTTCCTTTTCAGAAGTGTATGACAAATGAAAAAATCGCATAAACCTATGTAATCGAAGCAAGGAAGAACATGTCAGGTCTCACAAAACTCTGTGTTGGCACACCAGACTCAATTCCTAGACCTGAGGAACAAGCCTACTAATACATGTACCTCGTACTAGGTTTACTGAGGACCAGGCCATTCCTCTATGATGCAATGAAGCAGGCAGTATATGCAAATTTAGGTACAATTTCTCAAGAGTATGTATTGAAGGGGACACAAAAAATAAATACTTTGCATAAAGTAGCAGAATGTATGAAAGCTGGTCACTCATCAGCTCATGTCTTGTGATTTGCTATGTCAATAATTATCTAATAAGAAAGAAAACCAAGTCATGCTGTAATTCTTCCATGAATGGAGCCATAAAGAACATCTCTGCCTCCTATATTAGTCTCTCTATATTCACAAAACAAGCACACATTTAATATCATTGGCATTCTGTCCTTATTATTAAGTGAAATTGAAAATGGGCAAGTAGTTCAGAAGATTTGTTGGAAGAGGGATGGGATGGAGAGATAGGCAAAATTGTTTCAGCCTTGTTTCCTTAAGGAAGCCAGTTTTAAGAAACAGGCAACAAGCAGTTTCCCTCATGGTAATATCAACACAACGAAGCGTATCTGTTTTGTGTTATATAAACAAAGACAGTGCTTTGCAGTCAAAAAACTCTGGAAGAGACATTAAGATGTCTTGCAGATGGCCCATGTGTTCAGTGTTGAAGACAAAGGTCCTGCAGGTGACTCATTACATTAGACCTCCCTCAATTAAAAGAGATAATGAAAGCAAATTGCATATTGTCCACCTCAGGTGATGGTGGGAAGCATCAACGAACAAAAGACCTCTTGAGCAGGCCAAGTGGAGAAATTCTGCCTTCTACTTCCCTGTTGTTTCATATCCCACACTTCTGGGGAGGAAAACAGACAGCATTAATAAGGTAAGATCACTACTTCAGGAACTTCCCCTGATTTTTTGCAGTTTCACCAGCATCTGGTTAAAAACACACACACACAAAACAAACAAAAAAACCCCTGAAATGCTGCAGAAGTGGGAACATTTTGCCCTTTGCAGCAGTGAAGAAACTCATATAACTTATCTAATATGTCAGCAGATAGTTAGCAGCAGACGTGACCCCAGCTGGGTGGGTACCACGTCTATGCAGAAGCGTAATGGTATGGAAAGGAACATAATGAGAACCAGGCTGGGTTGCAGCATGGCTCACATGGAGAAAGGCTTTCTTTGCAGTCACTGTGATGTGTCAAGGAAGTGGAGCTTTTTGTGAGTCAGCAGCATCACTAGTGTTCCCTCAGAGGGACACTGCTGAAATGGCTAACAGACCTGAACCAGAGCTGTAAAGGATGAAAAAGACACAATTATATCATCTGAAACCTTCCCAGGCGAATGATGGAAAGGCTTAGCTCGCTCTCTGGTTTCAAATGGAGTTTTAGAGCATTTGGGAACCAAATCTGCTCTTTCTTTTCCTCCTCACAGAAGTCCTCAGAGCTTTGTAGAGCAGCAAATGCTGTAATACACTGAGTAAGGAGAGTGAGTAGAAAAGTAAAGATGGCTTTGGACAAGTAGCCTGTTAATCAAACTGCTGCTTGCAGGGCTGGAGAAACTACAGGAAAAGCACCAGGGAACCAGTAAGCAGTTCATAATCATATAACACATATCTCTGACATCTAACATACTACTGTCCCACTTCTCTTACCCCCTCCCTCTCAGTTCTTGCCTACAACTAAATATATTAAAGACTTGACACCATTGCCATTTCTCTACATTTATGCTCTAATGGCAGTAGATTTTGGCAGTGTTCATTAGTGCTGGCTCATTAGTGGGCCCAGTGCCCAACTCTGTGCAGTCCATTGCACTGTTGGAGTGCCAGGTAGCAGAAGCAGCATGAAGAAATTCTGATCAGAGCTACAAGTTGAACAGACATTGGGTACTGCCCATACTTTTTTCCACGTTTCAACCAATATCTTAAATCAGCACAGGAAGGCAAAGTGCCTTGTCAAATTGTAAAATTTCAGGCCAACGTATGCATGGTTCTTCTTTTAGTGGCTCATTAATGCAGATTCACAAAGATGATGCCAGTATTAGCCAGCTCACATCATTGAACTCTGCTGGAAGTAAATGTAAGCTTATAGTTGAGCAATAGTATTAGGCAAGTATTTTTATAACAAGGGTAGCAGCATAAATGCCATTCATGACCCATGAACACCAGCCTGAGAAAAAAATCATAAAGCACATTATCTATCTTCCTACTACTTGTTTAATTAGTTTTTTTATATATAGTGAGATTCTTCCCTAGGTGTGAATGTAGCAGAAACATGTATCATCAGGACTAACTGCTACAAAAGCTGATGTTGTTTGGTTGAGTGTATGCAAATACTGAACAGTATTGTACCTTCTAGAGAGCAGCCATGCAGGTGTAGGAAGGGAGGTCCAAGAAGTCCATGAGAGAAGGACTTTGTTTCCAGCACTCCCAGAATACAGTGAAATTCAGCTGAGCTTGAACCACACACAGATGGTTATTGAACCTGCAGAATATTGTAACTGTTGATTCTCTTCTTGGGAGCTGAAGAGAGATATGAGAGCAAGTGTTTTGCGTGTTTGTTTCTTAAAAGCAGCTGCCTCTGCTCTGCAGGTAAGCTGCAAAAGCCAGAGAACAAGGCTGGCAGCCTGTAAGGACACACCACGCCAAGGACAAGGGAGGATAACAAAAAGAGACTCCAGAAAAACAGTGGCATTATCCCACAGCACTCTTCAGAGAAAGTGTGCCACCAAGTGCCTATTTAAACACAGGCTGCTAAAAGCACCAAGCATCTGAATTCGGCTAATTAACACATGGAGAATCTGCATGAAGAGAGCGGAGCACATGCATCCAATTACCTGAGGGACACAGCTTCACTGGCAAGCATGTGGAATTGCTTCTGTGGCACTCAGCATATGGCAGAAAAATACTTCTCCGTTTTTCTTCTTCACCTGGTACATCAGCAAATGAAGAGCTCAGTTCCCATGCATTTCTCTTTAGGCACAGTGAGCTCCTCGTGAGCATGTGCTTAGCTCAAGCTAACAGTGCCAGTGCTTCTGCATTAATAGTAATCACAATGAATAATGATGAAAAGGGCTTTTATCACAATTTTCAGTGGTAGAACTCAAGTACTTTACAAATAATGGTAGCATCATGATAGCTGGGGAAGGAGAAACTACACAGCTTGTTTCAGCTTTGTCCTCAGAAGTACCAGACGCTAAATGCCACCGTAGGAAGTGCATGTGTATCTCCTGAGACTCAGCCCAGTGCTATATCAAATATAAAATGTCTATTCTCCTTTTTGGTATATAAACAAAGGAGCCACTTAAATACAGATGCTTGGAGTGGTACTGGCATTCTCCTGCCATGCCAGGAATCCACATCTGGAGATGTAGCTGTCGGTCTCCTGTAGGAAACAAACAGCCTGATGTACCTTGCAGAGGCAAAGCTTCTTTGACAGCTTTTTGGCAGCCTCTACAGAAGGAACAGAGAGTTTCTGTCTGCTGGGACAGTCATGTCAGTGAAACTAAGGCATACAGCACTTTGTCTACAGAAAAAATATCCCAACCTAGGCAATGATCTGTACAGAAACAGGTGCTGAGGGACTTGTTGCAAAATGTCACCATCATGAAGACCCAGCAAATGCACCAAGAAAACTGTGGCAATGGTGGGGGTATACTTTTTTCTTTATTTATTATGTGCATGCAGCCCCTACACAGATGTTTCTTTACCTCCATGCAAAAGCCTATTATGTCTGAGTAGTTTACTCCTTTTTCATTCCAGAAATAAGCCATGCCAGTATAAAACATACCTTATGTCCAAGAATAAAATAAAAATTCAGAATTGATAGCATGCCACGTATATTTTGCAGTCCACATCAGAAGAGTTCCAGGACATGTTTAAGGTAGCTTTTATTTAATCTCATTTGCTTCACTTTCAAAGTAAATTCAACAAAATCAGATTAAGGACTTTTAAACTCTAAATTAGGAGTTTGACTCAGGAATTTAAATGGAGTTTAACTAATCATAAAACATACACTTTTAGTTAATTTAGCTTGTTTTTTCTGTGTGTTCCTGTTAGACAAGCTGTTAGACTGTGTGAGCTTTGGTTGTCTTTTGTATTCACAGAGTGAATACAACAGGATCTTAATTTCAACTCAGGCTGTGAGTCACTTCCCAGACACTATGGCAAAATTAACAGTAAACACCAAGTTTTACTGCTACTTATCTTGCAGATTGTAGGAGATAAGTGCATGTTTTGGTTCATAAAGAAAAAAAAAAAAAGGAAAATAAAAAAAAAAGGAAAATAAAAAAAAAGGAAAATAAAAAAAAAAAAGATAACTCAGACACATGGAGTCTCTCAACCAGGACAATTCTCTGAGATTAGGAGACTGTCATTCAGCTTTCATTTCTAATTTTTCCCTTTGTTAATTTTTCCATCTAAATAAGAAGTGTTATTAAATAGAGAAGATTAGCAACAAGATCAATGCCACTTCTACTTTTTTAAAAATTATTTTTATTTTTTTAACTGATTTGCTTTGGAAGAGACGAAACATCCTGCAATCAGGTTCCAAGCACATGGTCACAAGCATGCTGCAATGGTGGGTACAGGGACACAGCTAGATTTTGCAGTTAAGCCTCCCGTTGCTTAAACAAGTGATTCAGCCAGGGCTACCTGTTCTCAACCTAATTTCAGTATTATGTTAGGGAGAGAAGTCTCTTTGTATCAGATCTGACAGGCATGTGTTCCCGAGGAAGTGGAGGGGAAGGCCTCCGTTCATATGACTAATTAGACAGGCTTCATGCTGGGTTGCTCTTTTTTGATGCTGATCCCTGTACTAATTGTCAGTTTGTTCCTCGGGAAAGCAAGGTTGAGTTCAAATGCTGCAGCGCCTTGTTCCCTGTTAGCTTTCTTGACCTTAAACTGATGCGAATTGACAAGGAACAGACTGGGAGAGAGAGAGAGCGCGGCTCATTCCGCTTGCGGAGAGCATATTTTGGAGTCACAGGAATAAAGAAGCAGGAGCACAATTAACAGGGAACCGTCACGTTTTAGATGAAGTGTGTGCTGGTATGGTTTGAGTTTGAGGAGGAAGAAGCAGCGTGATCGATAAGCAGTTACTTCTAGCTGAGATTCTGCAGCTCCCTCAGGAAAGTGTAGATGGTTTAATTTTTAACTAGATCTCCCATCAGATTTTTTGCTCTGCTTTTCTTCTAGTTTGCTCTGCAAGACCAAGCTACCACAGCTAAGCCAGGCTCACTTCCCACCAGCTGTTGGTTTTTTTTTTTTTTATGAGGCTGTTTCAGCTCTGGTCAGACTTTCATGGTAGGAAAGGAGAGGGGGGTAAAAGAGGGAGCATTTAATCAGATCTGACATTCAGGAGCTCAATCCTGCAAGGTACTGAGCTCATTGACCTCAGTCCAGCAAAACAAGATACATAGGACTTCAAAGGGGATACTCACATGCTTAAAGTTAAGCAGATGTCTAAGTGGTATATTGGATCTGGGCCAGTGAAAGCAGGGCCTTCCAAAAATCAAGGCGCTCCAGTGCGCTCAGGTCTGCAAGCTGCTACCTTCCTCGGCTCAGCTTTCCACGTAGCTCCAGTGGAGGTGTTACAATTATAGCAGGGTTTGAGATGAAAAGGGGCCCAAGGGCTTGGCTGCAAAAGCAGGAAAAAACTGGCAGTTTTCTAGGCAGTAGCCCCTGTTCATTTGTTGCAAAATAAATGCTCTCTTACACTATTTCTGATTTAGCATGAAATGAGGCAGCCAAATGCTGCATTCCCCTCTAAAGTCCTAAAATTTTAATTTACAATCGAGGCATGACAACTCTGCAGAAGAGGGAAGAAAGATTTTGATTTTGTTGGTTGGGCTTTCCCCCCTTTTCTTTCTGATGCTTTTAATTTTCATAAAAGAGTTCAGGAGTGCAAAGCCATAGCTTTCTGATTTCAGGGGAAGACAGCTTGGAAATCATTCTGTGGATATGAGCATCCTCAAAACCTGACTTGAAAGAGTTGGCGTTGTGCAGCTTTAACTAACAGACTTCCCTCCACATTTTGTGTAGACATCTGAGAGAAACAGGAGAGTTTGCAGCCAAGTAAGGACTCTCTTGGTCTGATTTCAGATGTGGTCTCAGGAGGACTTGAACTGTTCAATGTGTCTTGGAGGTAAAGAGCGAACAAGACCCAACTCTGTGATGTCAGCAACAAGAAGAAAAGAAATCCCAAGCAATGATCTCTACTGGGAATCTCTGTTAGATCTCTACTGGAAAAAGCAGTGATTATCATCTGCTCAGCTCATCTTATCAAACATCCTTCAATTAAATATGTTTTATATAGGTACGTATACACACACCTGTATATCTTTCAGTTCTTATTTTGCTGCTCAGTAGAATTTGGACAACTGTATGCTTATTTCTGGACACAGTGCAGATAATATTTCTGTCCGCCTTAATGCATGGAAATATAAGCAAGTGGAAGGGATACAGATAGATCATTTCAGCCTCTGAAGAAATCAATTCTGCAGAAGTTCAACTGGCTGGACAAGAACTAAGCAACTATTGAAGATCTATGAAATTCCAGCCTTTGAGATGTCTTTGAAATACACAGAGAACATGTACTAATCAGTACAGTATGCTAAACATCAGCTTTCTAATAAAAGTCACTGTTAAGCTACAAGGGTTGCAGGGCTTTACAGCGCACTCACAACATGATTTTCAAATTTTCTTTCAAGACCTGATGTTTAAATGTTTTTTCTGCTTCATATGTGCTTCACTGTTCAGTGACACTGTTCAAGTAAGGAAGAGAGAGGGAACTCCACAAACAGGTGAGAGAAACCAGAGAAAGGAGGGAGAGTCTAGACAAGCAAAGAACTGTCATGTGTCCAACTTAATTTAAAAACAGTGACATAGGTAGAGGCTAATGTATATAAAGACAATCAAAAACAAACAAACAAACAAAAAACACTGACCAATCAAACAAAAAAAAAAAAACCAAATCACAACAAAACCCAAATCCTTCTTAGTACTCTTCTAGAGCAGCTCAAAAGAATTTTGCATTGCTGCTCTAATATCCCTCCAGTATGGACAAGAGAGTGACAATTCCAGTCCTGTTTTCTCATGATACCACACAAGAAAAATGTGATCTCAGTCTTTCAACATTTGGGGTATCAAGGCGACAGCAGACTCTTTGAAAGTTGTTTTGAGCATGTATATATTAAGGGGTCCCATATAGCAGAACACGCAGTCCTCCTCCTCCTACTGTCTCTAGCTCTGCTGTGGATTATTACCTGGTCTGGGATAAAAGGAACAGCACAAGTGAAAATTCATCTCAGGCGCCTTTCACTCATGACTTTGGAAGTAACAAAACATTCTTGCTTTCATACTTGGGCAGCACAGTGTTTCTATTATAGAACATTAGCAGCAAAACAGCTTCATTTTCACTGACTGCATCTGCAGTAGGCCCTATTTTCATTTAAATGATGGGTTTTCAATCTTCTGTGGTTTAGACCTTGTCTAAATTGGGGAATATTATCTCACCAACATCTTCCTCCATATTCATGTCAGCACAGACTTGCAAAAGGCTTTCCTGCAGAATTTTATCAATAGGTGCATCAACAATATATTTTTAAAAATTATTTAAAGAACCTAATAGGCATTTAAGAGAGAGGTCACAGTGTGATGCCTGGTATACCCATTCCCCTCAAGCATGCAATCTTTCAAACCCAAAGCAACAGGCTTTCTTCTTCAGCCATGACATCTGTCCCCACGTGTCCTCAAAAAGTGCTTGCTAGCAGAAGAGGAAACTTGCAGAATGCCAGAAGTCACTGTCCTACATCCAGTCTGCATTGATATCAAAGACCTTTTCCAAAGCTTGTCACAGGGTGCCCTTATGGAGCCTTAAATCAGGTGTTGTGTCCTGGCCCTTCAACTTTTAAATAGAAAATAATGGGTTATTTTAGTTTTCTGAAGCAGTTTTAAGAGGCAGTGGTAATCTCCTACCCATTTGTGAAAGAACCAGTTATTTGTATTATATTCCTATGTGTTTGGATAATATTTGGATAATATTCCAACTACATATATTGAGTAGTTCACCTGATGAGCACAGCCACAATTGTATGACTGCAAAAGCTCCTGTTACATCAAGTGATCAGAAATACACATGCAGAAAAACTGAGCACTGGATACTGGTATCCTCCTGTTCTAGAATTCCTGCATCTGTAATAGCAGCTCTACATGTACCAGAGTCCAAGATAACAGTTACAACAAAAATATCAGAATGTAGATGGCATAGTATTCCTCACCTACCCTTCTTCCTCTTTCACATACTCAAGATAAAACAAGGTGAGGGGACATAAAGCATTATTATGATTCAGCTTTGAGAAAAGTAGTTCGGGTCTCATCATTAGGGCCACATAAGAATACATGAAACAAAGTTTTCAAGAGATCATTGTGGAAAGAATCAATTTCATTATAATGCATGTGAGATGTAGACCATCTAAAACACAAAAGAACAGCAGGATAACTTTGCTGCCATTCAAGATCACTTGCAAATGTATATTGAAATGAGTCTCATGAAAACAGTGCTCTTGATATTGCAGAGGTCATCAGATCAGTGCTTGGTTTGTCAACATAACAACAATAATTCCACAATAACAAGCTTAGCCACAACAATGGGGACAGAACATTGGGGCGGTACAGTGACCAACCTTCAATTTTCAACTTCAGCCTCCCTGTTCAGAGTGGAAACAGCAGTGTGTGTGGCATGCCCTTTGACTGATGTACAAGGTCACTGAAAGCAAGAGTGAAGCACTTGGTGAAATAAGAGCTTAGACTAAACACTGGGTCATATTGTTGGGACTTGACCATGTGGAGGAAGCTTTCATCACCAAATTGCATTTTACCAGATGTTCACAAGTACACACACCCACAATCACAATCTCTTGTCTATTAGGAGGGAATTCATGCCATTTTCCTTTGTTCATTAGAATAGGGTCCTGTTTGGACTAGGTTTACAGGAATATTTCAACATACAACAACTCTCATTGTAGACAGCTGGGAGTGAATACTTGTAAACCCAGTCATCAGATATAATCACTGTGGGAGAGAGGGGAAGAGACCAGGAGACCTCACCAAACACAGTGCTACTGACAATTTTAATCAAAGGTTGCCACAACACAAAATGGCCATGGTGAGGAAAGGAAGTTAGAATGATTGAGGGGACTCTGGGGCAGATGGTGATGAAAGGTTCTGAGGGAAGGAGCAGAAAACTCTGGGTAGGAACAGTTTGGGAAAGGAGCTTGAAGAATGGGAGTGAAGTGCTGGAAAAGCGTCAGAGAACTTAGAAGCACTGGGGGTACTTGAACTCTGGGACAGGAGGTTTGAGAAATAGAAGATTGTGAGTTCCCATCACCCAGTCTCTCATGTTAAATCAGGAGGAGATGGAATTATCTTTAGCTAGTGATAAGGAGACCCTCATTAGGAGTACAGGACATAGACCTCCATCTATTTTTTTGTTGCAGTGACTACCGGGACACTCTCCTTAACAAGCTGGAAATATCCTAACCTTTCCAACCTCTTTTGACCATAGGATAGACGTGTCCAAATTTCCTAAGTGTGTTGTGTTCTCTGTCTTGTCAAAGATAATATTTGATTAGTTCATATTAAGGAATAATGAATTAATCCTGAAAACAGTGCTAGCTATCATTAAAGCTATTTAATTTTTGAGTATTTTGGGGGCATTTGTTTAGCTGTTTGTTTTTTTCTTTTGGTCACCACCCTCCACTGACACAAACAACTACTATGACACTGAAAAAGCCAGTCCTCATTTCCCACTTCAATATGCTCAAGACCCTTAAGACCCTTTGAACATCTCCACATAGGAAAAGGCAATGTAGTTCATCGAAGTGCAAAATCATTTATTTGTAAAGGCTTGTTTCTGCCATCCTTACACTGTAAAGAGCAGCGTAAAGTAAGCGCAAGAAACCATCTTTTAAACAAGTGCAAAGAAGGGTTTTCAAATGCTGGTGATGAGGCAAGTGCTGGTGAACACTCATTTTCCCCCACTTCCATCTCTTGTGGTCTCAAGGAGCCATCCCGCACCCCCAGGCCCATCCTGGGGCTTCCTGGTACACACATGTTGCAACACACTGGAGAAAGGGCATTGGGGAGCTGCAGTATGACCTGTGCTAACTGATGGCTGTGGGTTAGCTCAACTCAAGCCATGGCTGGCTTTGGAGATGGTGCTGGGGCAAGTGGAGGGACACCTGATGCAGTACAGAGCTCATGAAGAAATCTCAGTGAGGCAGAGATTTCTTCACTGTTAACCTTATGAGCATCTCTATACAACATGAAAACTGGTCCAAATGAGCTCTTGGAAAAAACCCTCATTTGAGGTACAACTCACCACATGCCTCCAAATCCCTGGCTGCCCCGCAAAAGTGACAGGCTGAGAATGTGTGTTCACTAAATATCATTTACAGTGAGGCCCATGTGAGGAACAAGTGGAATAACTGATATTGAGGTAGCTGAGATATTTCATGTTTGTAAGTACAAAAACTAAATTTCATTAGTTTACATATTCTGCCCCCCCACCCCAAGAGGCAGGAACTAGCTTATTTGCTGCTGTGTTCTACAATAGTTTTATCTTCAGCCTTATTGAGTCAGATCTCTCATGGTTATCAAGTAGCATCCTATCACAAATGACACCATCTCCATCAGAAAATTGTCCTATTTTTCACTAATGTGAAATATTAATACAAAAAAAAGTTTCAAAAAAAGGTACAAGAGCACAGCATAAACAGAAAACTGAGTAAAATAACAATGTTCTTGGGGACAAATCAGACAGAATTTACTTGAAAAACTGTGTGATTCTAATTTTACTTCAAACACATATAAATACAGGTAAAACTAAATCCTATAAAATTAGTCATCATACATGTATCAAAGTTTTCTTTAATAAAGCAGAAATTTTAAATGATTTACAAGAGTAACTGTGCCAAAAAATGGTGGATGTCACAGCAAAAACAGGTGGGTGGTGGTATTTGCTTCTCACAAAACAATCCAAGGGACACCTCATGAAATTATCCTGTAGCAAACTTAGAAGTAAAGAAATACTTTTCCACACAAATAGTCAAATTCTGGGACTTCTTGCCACAGAAGACTGTGAAGGCCAGGAGCATGAAAAGAGGTTCAGAGAAGAATTGGGGAAATCCATAGAGGATATATCCACCAGTGCATATTAAAGAAACAACCATTCTGAAATCATCAATGTTTGCAAGTTGAGAAAAAATATACCCGAAAAAAGGATCCCTCTCTATTTGTTCAGCCGGCTTGCAGCAAAACAAAATATTGGCCTATATGGATGTTATGGTCTGGTTCACTGTAGCAGTACTTATGCTTATGGGAGTTCAAAACACCCCCCAACTTTCGTACCCTTTATTCACCAACATATTTTTTCCATTTCTTTATCTCCACCTAGCTGTTTAAACACAATGCTATAAAAACCTGGTAGTAGTGTCTTACTGTCTGTATCAATAATTACTAAATGCATGAAAACCATGTATAAAACTGATCACAAGGACAGCCATCATAATCGTTAAAACTAGGCACACAAAGTAATTAGTCAGCACATCAATTCAGCTGCAGTCCATTAGCGTTTGTGTTTGTCACTGTCTTTTTTAATACTCTAGTTTGAAAATAATTTAATCCTACTAGTCATTTTGAGGTTTTTTTCTTTTTAAGTTAAGACTTAGTAACTAAAAAAAAAAAAAATCAGATCAAACCCCAAGAATAATCTCTTTTTAAATTTATCTTCAAAAGTGCTTTTTTCCACCCAAAAACATATCCCAAAAAATATACCAGGAAGGAATGTGGAAGATGAATAGGTTACATGACACCAACACTGACTAGAAAGCAGAGACACTTCAAATGGCACATGACTTTATCATTGTAACAGAATTAAAGTTCCAACTCCAAGATCCAGAAAATCTATCACTCTTCTGGATAACAATTCCTTCCTAAATCTCAGTGTTACACTCAGTTCCATTAAATTAACAGGGGTCTACATTAAAGCATACAGCATCAACTTCAATTTTCACAAATATTTCTTGAGTGAACTAGACAACCTGTTAACCACAGCTGTAGAAACCATACCATGACTGATTGTGATAAAAGGACAATTTTTGAAAGGGGGAATCAACATAGCAACAGCTTGAATAAACAGGATACCTGCCTTTCACTGTCCTTGGAGATGCTCTGTGTGTACACCTGTGTTGCAGCAGTATCTGTATGCTGGTGCCTGTTACAAGAAAAACTAATGTAGTAGATGACTGCTCACAAAAAAGTTAGATATTTTACTGAGGTATTAGTGCTACACTCCCCGCTCCCTTCCCTGTTATTCCAGGAATCTGCTTGCTTCTCCATCCACCCATGCAAGCTCCAACAAGCAAGTAGTGGTTTTCCATGGACCTTCTGTCATCAGTACCCCACAGATAACACAGATGTTTCTCAGCCCAAGGTCCTCCAAATGAACAGAAGCAAAACAGTCTATTTGTGTACTAACCAGGAAATAGTCACATCACTTAACTGCTTTACTTCTACCTGTTGATTTTATCAAAGTCAACACCTGACCAAGAGTATTTAGAAGAGTATCTAGAAGGAAAGCAGGAGCACCTGAGAGCCCTGAAAAGGTTCCTTCCCCATATATTCTTCCCTATGCAGGGAGGTGTGCCTTTGTATACCTGGTGGAGGGATACTAGGCACTGATTTTAAGCTTTATGTAGGTACTATTCATGAATGGTAGCAGACAGCTTTACCACTTTCACTTATCCAGAAGACCTGAAGCAGTACTGCAGCTGTTCTTCTGTATTTTCATTGGTGATAGAGAAAAAAAACTCTTTGCCACCTAGAACTGGATTACTTGAATGGAAAACTGTGGTATAGATTGAGACCACCCAGTGAATTCGGCTTGGTGGAACCCTTATTGGTGATGCCCACATCTTGGTAGAGACTGTATTTCTCATGTATCTAGTATCTTAGGGGACTACTGTGAAGCCACCAAAAATAATGGGCTGGGACCTAGCTATTTCTTTTGCCTGAGCAAAGTTCAGTAAAACTGCCCAGGAGACTTCACAAACATTAATTTAGTAGCTGTGCCCTCAAGCTTTATGTTTCAGGAGTTAAACATCCCCAGAGATAAGAAGCTGTTTTCTAATCACCACAAACAGCGAGTTTATATAACTCAATATGCTACATGACACCTTCTTAGCAACCAGTTCTGCATCAGCTGTTCTCACTTCATTAAATTAAAGCTTTTAAAAGACCTGTCTAGAGCTGATTGATAAAAGTATTTCTCATTCTTTCTACCCTATGTTTCCTCTGATTTTTTTTTTTTGTGTGTGTGTTTTAACAAAAAGTCTCCACCAATAACATTAGTGAATTTCTGAAGAAAACATCAGCATCCATTACCTGGAAGAGAGATTTTCAAAACAGATACGTTTTTTAAGTAGCTGATTTTATTGTGCTGCCAAACCTAGATCAGCACACAGAGCAGCACGTTGTTTAATTAAAATTGGAGCAGCAGTTGGGATGGGACCACTACATTACAAGATTAAGCACATCCCTCTTAGTGCAGGGAATATCCACTCCTCTGCACTGTGGCATCACTTGCCACCCATTTTCTTTAAGACAGTCAGCTACTGTTAGAGAAGGAAGAGATTTCAGAGAAAAACAAAATCAAGGCCTTAATGAACTGACAGTGATTTCTTCCTTTATGATAAACAAGTTCTTCTGTTCTTTGAGAGAGGGATCCAAAACCTGCTGAAGGTTACGGAGCCTCCCTATTGATTTAAATGGGCTTTTGGATCTCCTCTAATTCCCTCCTCACATTTTTATCTTATTTGTAAAAGGCCAGATGCTGGGTCCATATCTGCTCAAATCTATATTTTGCTAATGGAGCTCAGGTTTCCATAAAGACAAATGTAAACGAGTTCTACTAATACCCATTGCTGTGTGACTCTAAAAGAGAGACTTAGTCCATCCTGTGGTGAAGAGATAAGAATCATATTTTAAACCAACCTACTTTAAATGAAATTAAATAGCTGTCAGTTTTAATTGAGGACACTTCTCTGCGGAACCAAAAAATCTGACTTTATTTCTTCCTTCTAAAAGAGCTGCACTTATTTCACCTCTCCAAATAATGAGATAGGGAGGACTTCCCAGGAGACTTAGGAGACAGACGTTTGTGCAAACTTCTTTTAGGGAGAGATGGAATCTTCTGTAAGTTTTTGTATCATTTATGTTTCACTCACCATTAGATAAAATGACAAATAATGTATACTTGCACCTTTTAATAATAACTTTTGTCTGTTTATGAGTTATGAAGTATCTTACCTGTGCAATGTCATACCCTAACTCAAAAAATATAATTATAGATACGGTATGCAAAAAATACATGTCAGCTGTCTGTGCCACAGATGATCTCATGCATGTGACATGGCATTTAACATGTTGGACAGTAGTCCAGGCTGGGTCACACAGTAGCAAAAGGGCTGTTCTGTGGTTTTAACTATAGGTGGTATTACAGACCACTGTATTCTTTGATGTCCTTTCTTTAAAACATCATACAGATTAATAGATAAATAAATCCAAATGAAACAAATACAGGAAAAAACCCACAGTTAATTTTGCGGCTACTTTATAATTTTATTCAAAATACCTGTCATTTAAAAAAAATCTTACAACCTTTTGTGTTGCTGCCTGTATTTCCAAAAGGCTGTCTGAGTTAACACAAAGTCCTTTGCCAGTGTTTGATATTCAATGTCTGAACCGTACTAATTTGGCAGTCTTTGTAGGAGGAGATATTATCCTTTATCAGACCAACAAATGGAAGTGGAAGAAATTACAAGCTTTTGGGTTAATTTGTTCAGACAAGCCACATTATACCATCTTTGCTTATTAGAACAATGAACATACAAGCATCTCTAGCATTTAATAAAGGGGTTTTCCCTTTAGTTATGTCTAAGTAATTCCTAAATTGCCTTATTTGAATATGCATATCAGTAAAACTCCGTCACTCAAACCTTTGCAAGAAACTATCCAGAAAGTGCCTAACGTGGCAGGAGAGAATTCACTCAAAGAAAAACACAAAAGCGTGAAATCTTCCTTTTTGCACTCAGTCTCTGCATCTGATCAAAGCTGCAGAACCTAATTGCTGAAATTTTACATGCAACTTGCCTCATCTGCTGTTCTTAAGACTGCAAAAGTCACTTGCAGCACAACAACTTCCTCTTAGTTTGGACCTTGTCCTTTCCTGCTTGAGCTAGCTAGTGAAATACATCCTTCTATATGCGTTGCTACCTCTTTGGCAGAGCCAACTGGGAAGCAGTGGTTCAAATCCTGTAGTTGTTGTGCTAGGAAAGTTTTTATATAGCCGCTAATTAAAATAACGCCTTCTCTAGCTGCTAGACCATATATCTCCTTAAACATATCAAAACACGTTCAAAGGTGAAAAGTTTATGTGATGATCAAAACTGAATGGCCAAATTGTCTACAAATAAAACAGAAGCATAAGTTAACTTGGATGCAAGCAAAGTGAAAAAATCAGTGAAAGAAAAAAACCATGAATGATCTAATTCCCTTATATTAAAAGGAGTTAAACCCATTTTGCCCACTGATACTCTGGGGAGCAGGAGAACTGTATTTTATTTTCACACATGGAATGAAATGCAGAATGAACTCCATAAAGGATGAATACTCAGAGGAGTTTTTCATTTTCCAGTGTGGTCTCTGCTTTTTCCTCTTTGCTTTTCCCACCTTTTCTTGCCCACCCCCAGTCTTTTTATTTGGAAAAAAGCAGCTTGAATAAAGAAGACCACCAATAAGAATGTGACGTATTAGCAGAAGAATCTTGTCATATTTCTTTACTGTGGCCACATATAGAACCTGATTAAAAACTAATGCAGAACACATTACACATTAGACTTCATTAACACCCTCCTTCCACTTTTAGTTTTTCCATTTCATTTCCTCATTCGCAGGCTTTTATCACCAGTGTGGTTTGATAAAAGTCTGGGTTAGTTGTGTGACACTGCAAAAAGGATTGTACACTCAAGAACATTCTCACAATTTCTGAAGTATCCAATATTTGTCTCACTCATACTGAAGAATACTTGCCCCTTGAGGTGTTTTCTTCTCTACTTGAGCACTGCAGTTTTTACATTTATACATTTATTCCAACTATGTTATTAAGTTAATATTTAATGGATGGCATTTTCACCCACCTGCCTGGGGTTAAGGTTAGATTAAGTCCTACACGAGTACCAGCAATGAACAGTGAAGTTGTTCATATTGATTGCTATGACTGAAGAACATGAATACCTGAATGATTTGTAGTAACAAGAGTACTCTCCAGAGTTTAGAACTGCAAACACCTGTCCACAACTTTAAAGGGTATCTGTGCTAAGGCGCTGGGTAGATGGCTCCATCCTGGGGATCTGGCCCTGAGAAGCCTCCTCAGGTCTGCATCAAGGCTTAGGCTTCCACTCCTGGTTTCTGCCTGAGATATGTTGTCATTATATCCCTGCTCGGTTTTGTATTTCCCCATCCTTGATCCCTGGACTAGAAGTCTTGGCTTGACTCATCCAGTGCTCTAGGCTCTTGGCTCAGCCTGGTGTTCATCCCCAGACTTGCTCTGCTTGTTGTGCTCAGGTACCATGGAACAGACCCTAAAAGGTTCATTAATTAACATATCTTTAGAATAAGAAATGAGCCATGGCATTAATTCTGTGCTTTGTGGAGAGGATTTCTCCAAATGCAAATCTCTAGCCCATCTGGAGATTCAAATTCTGATAAGCAGAGTACAGAAATATTTCAAGACTTAGCTATCTTATAAGAAATCTTCAGTTTGGCTTCATCTAGAACTTTCAGCTGGAAGACCTGAGGGAGGGAAAAATCCTCTCTCCTCCCTAGAATATTTGGGGCTTAAAATTTCTATCAGCTCAGAAACAAATGCTGAACAGGACACTGGTGGGGAGAAATCTTTACCAAAAAACACACTTGTGCCAGAAAAGGCAATGTTTTCATGAAAAAGAAGATACTTATAAAACCCCATTATTATTTTGTGGCAAATAAGAACAGGTTTCAAAACCTGCAAGTGAGATTGCATTACATTTTCCTATTCTTTGTTTTTTCTTGTAATTTCTTCTGTCACTGATGAAGCATTTGCAGCTGGTTACAATTTCCACATAGACTAAACCAACTTTACTCAGTTCTGAAGATGAGAAGAGCCCATTTGGACCCCAGAGGACCATTTTCATAAAAGCTCAGTAAAGTGCTGAAACTGGTGACTGCAATAGCTGCAGGAAATGTCTGTCAGAGAGAAGACCACCATCTTACCTCTTTACATTAAGACCTTATAGGGTTTTGGAGAGTAGACTGCCATTTTCTCTTATTTTTCCTGCCCTCTTCCTTCTCAGCATAAAGATGTTCTAACAGAGTGTATCTGTGGCACAACTCCCATAATAGAATCATTTTGGTTGGAAAAGACCTTTACACTTTCAGTAAACCACGTCCCTAAGAACCTCGTCTAAATATCTTTTAAACACCCCCAGGGATGGTGACTCCACCACTTCCCTGGGCAGCCTGTTCCAATGCCTGAAAACCCCTTCTGTGAAGAAATTTTTCCTAATATCCAATCTAGACCTCCCTTGGCACAATTTGAAGCCATTTCCTCTTGTCCTATCACTTGCTACTTGGGAGAAGAGACCAACACCCTCCATGCTACAACCTCCTTTCAGGTAGTTGTAGACAGTGATAAGGTCTCCCCTCAGCCTCCTTTCCTCCATCCTTGGGGAAGCAGCCAAAGGGGACTAGGGCAGTGAAAAGCCGATGTTAAGACACAGGCTGAGTTAGCTTGAGTTGCTGCATGTTGGCGGCTCCAGACTGATGCCCAGAGACAGTCTTGGGGAAAGGAGAGGGAGAGCAATGCGGAAAATTCAGGAGACACAGACATGAGCAACCCATGTTTTCTGCTGGCACCAAATTTTGCACAGTTTTGAACCCAAAGTGCTTTACAGCACTGCTGCATTAAAAACAGGAGGATGAGGAGACTTCAATCCATCAAAGCCACAAAACAAATCCCAGCTTAAGCCATCAGGTTTCACACACACACACAAAAATGAACAGCAAGAAAACAGAAGCCAAAAACACTCAGTAAAACCACAGAGATAATAAATCAGCCCAGTTTCATGCAGAAAAGTTACCTTTGAAACATCCTCTGGCAAACCTGCTGAGAGCTTCATGTCCCTAATGAAACTTGAAACCTGCAGGATTGCATTTTTGAATGTTAACTCAGCACAAGGGAAAAAACTACCCTTACAACTCAGGAAAAAAAAGCCTTAAAATATCTCTGCTGCTTCTTTCTTCCCAAGGCACTCCTGCTTGCTGGCACTTCCACCAGGAGACAAATCCTGCAGATTCATCATTTCAGTACTTAAAAGGGGCCTATAAGAAAGAGGGGGACAGACTCTTTATCAGGACCTGTTAAGACAAGACAAGGGGTAATAGTTTTAAACTAAAAGAGGGGAGATTCGGGCTAGACTCAGGGAAGAAATTTTTTACAATGAGGGTGGTGAAACACTGGCCCAGGTTGCCCAGAGAGGTGGTAGATGCCCCACCCCTGGAGACATTCAAGGCCAGGCTGGACGGGGCTCTGAGCAACCTGATCTAGTTGAAGATGTCCCTGGTCATTGAAAGGGAACTGAATTAGATGAGCTTTGAAGGTCACTTCCAACTCAAACTATTCTATGATTTTATGGTTCTGTGATCAGGACCTGATGGGCGAGAGATGCTGCCAACATTTCTGAGAGCTTTTGGGTCAGGCTTTGGTGCTCTGTGGCCAAGAGATGGCACCCAGCACTAGAAATGAGAGGAGTGGTACACTATCACCCAGCCTTTACCTGTTAACACATACAGGCAAAGCACCAGGAGTGTTTCACCACAGCTGCTTCGTTATCAATACAAGGATTTCTTCTTCAAACAACTTCAGCTCCATTTCTACTTCTTTCCCAGCTAGCTATTACTGCAATGAAAAGTTTAGTGAGCCAAGAGAAAGTGCCAAAATCACTGCTTTCCTAGGGACAGTGGATAAAGGGCAAGACTGCCCTGAAATTAGCAGATAAGAGCAGACCTCAGCTGAAGCTTTTAACGGTTGTTTGTGTTCACCGAGGCCAGATGATTTTCAAGGAGCCGCTTAGAGATTTAAAGCACTGATGTGACAGGAACTCTTTGATTTTAATGTTCCTGCCCTCTTCTTGCAGCCAGTGTTTATGTAAACTTGAGAAAAACTGCCACTACTGTTCATCTCCCTCATTTTTCAACCTTAATGGTAATTACATTCCACGCATGACAGGAGACTCAGCATTGCATTCAAGACCAGGGCTGTAACGCTGCCTTTGACATGCCATTACTATGCATTAAGTCACGTTTTCGTAGAGGGGGAAAAATAACCTGTTGCAAATTCATGGGCTTAACAAGCATTGCACAAACGTATCAATGATTTGTGTACAAGGTTTCAATAAAATGCTGCAGCTTGAGATTTCCAGGGGCATCCAACTGATGGAGGCACAACAACCCTATCAGAATTTAATGGAAGTGAGGCTTTCAGCTTCCATGGGCTCTATTGAAATCCCAGCCTCAAAGATTTCTATTTAAAGGGTTGTATATTTTCTTCCTGATCTTCTGGAATACAGGAACAGGTTACGAAGTGAGATGTGTGAGTAATGTGGGTTTGAGTTTATAGATACAGTATACAGCTCTTCCCAAACAAATGTCCCTCATTTGTAAACCTTTCTGCATAAGTGCCTCAAGTTTTACATCTAACATTTTAGTGTAAAAACTTCTTTCAGCACTGTGTTTTCATGTCTTTTTTAAGGACAAAATTTCTATTTGTCCATGCCAGATCTCCACCATACCCTTCTTTGTTTTCAGCTTTTCTCTCTCACCTGATAAGCACTCTCTTTTCTTTATGCCTTAGAAAAATCCCATGCTACCAAATATTTGTTATACCTTCCCAGTCCTGCTTGAACTACAGACCTTAACAAAGATTGCCTTTGTTTACTGTAAAGAGAAAGGATACTTATTTTAATGTGATGCCTACTTAGTAAAAAATTCCCTCCCTCTCCTTAATTTCATCTGCTAGAGGCTTGCTCTTCCAGCTGCAATCTGGTGAGTCAATTGTGTGGAGGGAGGAAAAATAAGTAGTGGTTGCTGGTTTTCTCCTCTAGCTACAATGCTGTCTGCACAGACATGTGGCTGATGAACATATATATCATTTCTGAGAAAGCATAGCAAGCTGCATTGCTAACAAACTCTCACAAGATACAACTTATGACCACTTTCTGTGTGACATGCAGTCAGAGCACTGCAATGTACACAAACATCATCTGAGACATCTCATAGCCGTGAGTGGCAGAGCACAGAAAAGATGTTTCGATCTGGAAGCGAAGTTCATCTTCAAGCTCCCAAATATCATTACTCATCTGAACTGCATTTCTGCCAGACACAGGCTAGAATAAATGGAACACAGTGAGTGATTTCAAGAAAGTCTTGACATAAAAACATCTTTGACTCACAGTTTCAACCCTGAAACAAAGCCAGCTACCCTGGGCAAGGATTATTTCTGTAGCACTTCGGTTTCAGCCTTGGCTCCAAGCTCCTGGAGAGGAAAAACGTGATTTTTACCTTGAGCAGCAGCCAGGTTATTCCTCTATCCCCAGCTTACTCTGACTCTCCTGCAGGCAGCCCCTCCAGGACAATCCCTGGCTGCTTCCACATCCCCAGGCATCACACATCTCTCTTCTCATGGTCTTGCTTTGCCATTACCTTGCTTGAGCAGCCTCCAGCTGAGGTCAGGCCAGGCCAGGCTGATGGTTGCAGCACAGAGATCAGCTCTTAGTTAATCTGCTGAGCTGATTTATTTCCTTGCGAGAGTCAGTAGTTGCAGGTGATGGCAAAGGAGTGTTGCAGGTGAATGGGGGGATTGGGCACCCATGTTGCTTTGTGCCAGCCTGCTGTGCCAAGAGGGCTGCCCGGTGCTCCAGCCTGCATTTTTTAGGAGTACTGAGGGTACCACAACTTCTGAAACATGTGGGCAGCTTCAAGATCATAGTAGCTTTAAAATGGTTTTAATTGAATTACCAACTTTTTCTCTCCATCTTGGACAGCAAAATATATGTCTGTGTGTAACAAGACAAAAGCTGCATCTGCTACTCTGCAAACAGATTCCCTAGAGACATAAACTAGCAAAAAGAAGAAAATAAAAGAAAATAAAAAGAAAAAAAAAGAAATAATTCACCTGTATGTTTGATTAGGCTATGCTGAGAGGAAAAAACTGGGCAATATCCTCCTTCTAATGGAAATGGGCTGTGCATCAATGATATTAGTTTTCATTCTTTAAATAACAGATCAGATTTTAAAATCATTCCACACTGCTTCTAAAGACCTTTTTAAAGACCTTTTTCAGGGTTTTATTTCATGGCCCTTACAGAACTTACTTTAGATGACACGGACCAAAAAAAAAAAAAAAAGTTAAAAAGAAAAAACTTAAACCCAAATCGATTGCTCTGGTAATGGAAATGGAAACCCTGCTTGTCCTTATTATCATGAGCCTTATTACCCTTGTCATCACCACCACCATTATGCCATGAGGCTTTTATTCTCCAGGCATTGTGAGGAGGTTCAGCAGCAGAAGGGGCAAGCACCCAACCCTCTCCCTGCTCCGAGCTGCAGAGCTTCGCTCCCAGCTGTCAGTGGTTCCCTTAAGTGGCGCTTTATCTTCTCTGCCTAACGACTTACACTTTATTGTATCTGCCTCACAGTAATGCCCCGAGTTCTCTGCTAAAATCAGGGATCTCCTGCAATTACAGCCTGTGCAGACTTACAGTGAAAAGTCATTTTTGCAATTTAAGCCATTGAGGCTTCTCAGGCTGGATGTCCAGACTCTCGTGATGCATGAAGAGTGGCCCAGAAAGCAGGGCATGCACAGCACTGAGCAGTAAAAAAAAAATCAGTAATTTTCACTTGGAATACCTGCCACCCAATTCAGGAAATATTCCCCTGAAGCAGTACACATAAGGCCACATTTCCTATAGATGCAGAAGGTCAAATTCCATTATCCAGCCTAGATGTAAGTCCAGGTCAGCTCTAGCAACGTTAATGGAAATTACTGGATTTTCAGGAAGATTAGTGGGAGTAGGGTATAGCCCACAGCAAATACTTTTAAAAACCATCATGTTAGTGACTTTTCTGCAAGCATACAAAAAAGAGAGCAGGTAAGGGAACTGTAAAAGTGCTCATACTACTGCAAGTGTGTAGTAGGCACGATTAAGCTGGAATAAGTGCACATTTTTCTCCTGAGTGACATACAACAAACTGGAATTGGAGTGACTGTGCAGAAAGCATAAGGCATGACTGTGGCAATAGGATTAGACCAAAATATTTCCCCTCATCTAAAAATCTTGGCAGTATGAACAGCTCCCTCAGGTTCTCTAAATGACATTTTGCTCTACAGATCTATATATTTAATAGAGAAAAATACCACAAAAAGTGTATTTCAAAAAGAGGGGTTTTCCAATCTGAGGCATATCAGCGCTGCTGATACTAATATGTTGCAGGACAGAAAGTCCCCAAGGAAACTCCACATCTCTTGAAGGCGCTGGAATGGGCTCCCACAAAACATGCCACTTTCCTATTACCTCCCCAAAACGCCTGAGGTCAAGCTCTCACTGTGACACTGATCCTCATGTGCCACCAGTGCACAAGGAAAAGGGCACTAGTATTTTTTGTGGAAGAGCATTAGGCGGCTGCTGGCAGAGAAGAACCCTGCCTTCACCAGGAGTGGAGCGGTGGGGTCAGGCTGGGCACTGCAGGCACCCAGCCACCCTCATTTCGGGGCCAGAGCTGGCACCTCTGCATCACACTGTGGTGTGCCACAGGGACTTTGCCTGTCTGAGCATCGCTGCGAGAATGCTGCATTGCAAAGTGTAAATGTGCCTGATGGGTTTTGAAGAGAAGGCTATACACGTGGAGGGAACTGAACTTTGACTCGAGCTCTACACTTGTGTCCCAGGCTCCAGATCCTTACTTCATCTTTAGCTGGCAGACAGACCATCTATAAACTCTCACATCTCTCTTTCTCCCTTCTCTGCCTTGTGCATCACTTGCAGTCAAATTAGCTATTCCTATTATTGCTACCTTTCTCGCATTATTGTCTTGTTGCTCCTAACAATGAGGAATGTGACTCCCTGGCAGTTATCAGCTAATTGGGGCTGAATAAGGTCACTGACTAGGCATTATCCCGACCAAATCAAAATGCGCATTGACATTCAATGCAAACATTATCCTCTGTGTGAAATATCCCAGCTCTAACCAGAAGCATGCCTTCCAAATTTTGCTTCAGCTGCTCTGCAAAAGCTCTGCTGTGCTTCTGTCAGATCCATGGGGATAAGCTGCAAGAAAGAGCCCACAGAGGGAAATAGTGCTCTATATACTGTGTAAGCAAGTTTTCTGGCAGCCTTATTTACTGAGGCATTCAGTGGAGTGACTGTGGTTAAAAGCAGGATCATCACTAGGCGCAGGAATCACAGAAATGAACTTCTGCATTCAGTGGCTCTCTCACCGCTGCATGTCACAAGAGCGATCCCAGAGTCTTGCTTCATGTTTGGAGTAGATTTTTCTTTTTCACAGTCTGTTTGATTGGGTTGCAAAACCTTTCTTTCAAACATTCATTTGATTCCTGAGTGGCTGTCCTCTTTACCCTTTCTAGTATCCTGCTTTTATTTGCTCTGTTTACACCAACGAGGTTTTGTTGATAGGAGTATTTGAGATATGTCTATTAATCATCCTAATGTCCATATTCATTTGTCTGTTCATGCGTCACTATACCTTTTTAGTTATTCCTGATTAATTTTATAAAACTTTCACTCATTCAGTTAGAAAACTGAAATAATACCCTGTTACTAAGGTGCCAGTCAGACAGCATACTTCAGCCACAAAGTGCCTGGCTGTGAGTTTTGATGGACAAGAAGGTGTGAAGTCTGATGTAAGAAGAAAACATCTTTGTACTTCACTGAATATAACATCCTCTGCTGTTGAGAGGCAAGACCCACAACACCACAGGTGTCTGCTATGGTTATGTTCTCTGGGAGGAGACCTGAATGCCCTGTATAGATTGTTTTGAGCATGGGTGAAGGAGTGGCCAGCACAGGGATGGCAGGGAGGAGTCTTTCAGTTTGCAGATCCAGGGTGTGACTCCTAGGATGGTTGCGGGAGTGCATCCACAGTCTAGGGAGGACATCTCTTAACTACAAGGGTGATCAATCACCTAGGAGCCAAGGCTGAATCCTGTTCATTAAAGGCCAGGATTTAGACTTTGGTGAAATGGTAAAGTCAATTCTGTCAATGACACACAAATAAAAGCTGGAATTGTTCTTGGCTTTTGGGATTGAACACTGTTTTCTCCTCATAGCACCATTTTAATCTAACAAGGATGTCAGATTCTCAGGGCTCATACCTGCATGCACCCAAGGAAGTCTGCGGTTTTCCTGGCCAATTCTACTTGATATAAGTGAAGAAGTGCATTAGTAAGAAGCCCCACTGAGCTGGAAGGGGTGAGTGTTAGAAGGATATAACTGCAGCTCAGGCTGTTTGTACAGCCAGCAAACAGTGGAGTGCAAATAACAGAGCGGATGCTTTCCCCTTCAGCAGGAGAGGAAAGGGGGTGGGAAGGGAAGTGGGGGGGTCACTCTTCTCTGATGGAAAATCTTCATGTGCTGATCGCTGACACTCAGATTTTAGATCTGACAGAAAGCAAAGACATAACCAATCAAGAAGATTAACAGTGATGAGGTTGAGGTTCAGCTCTGAAATGAAGTAATTTAACACTCGGCTGTGCAAAACACTGAGCAAGAGAGTTTCCTTGTGCCTTCAGCCAAGCAGAAAATCTCTGTGAAATTATCTAAAATAACAGCATCCTTTATGAGCTTTCATTCCCACACCACGTAGTTTCAACCGGCTGAGGCTATTTCCACGATGCACCCTACATCAGGTGCACACATGTGTGCACAGCAGTATTTCAGAGATGGGGCTTCCCACTTTTTGTATGCTGGAAGCCACTGTTCAGGCACTCACACATTTCAAGGGACTGAAATACTCCAGATAAATGTCTAGTTCGGGATGAATATTTAAGTTTCATTTGAAGTCTTGTAGGAAGCCTGCTTCAACTGAGAGCCAATTTTATTGACTAGGAGCTGATAACTTCAGTATTCTTTAGTCTGGGCTTTCAGTGAATAAAAGTGACTTCAGGTTTACTTCAGTGTCACTTGCAATTCTTATTCACTCAAAAATGAAGAGGACGGTGATCTCTGTCTGTCAGTTACCCTTTCACTAGCCCTCCTGCTTTCTCCCTGTTGCCTTCACAGCATGAAATGTGCTTGCTCTTGTATCTAAAATAAGTTGATTAATATATACTGACCTTCACTGAAATGCAGGAAGGGATGTTTTGTCTTTCCACTTTTTCCTGTAATTCCACAGATGGGGCAATGATTATTTTCTGATTGCATGTGTCATCTGATAGCTGCCAGAAGCAGAGGTTGACCTGGGCAGCAGGGCTCCATGCCATGGCCTGGTGGAACCAAAAAGCAAAGCTTTCAGCCGTAAAAAAGGATTGGGCAGTACACTTGAAGATGTGTCAGTTAAATTAGCTAATCGATACTACACATAATTTGGCACTTAATTCAATACATCCTTACTGTATTTCCTTTTTGGAATCCAATGCTTTACTAGCTCAGATTTAGGCTACATGGATACCTACTGTTTTTATTCCTTAGGGATAAATTTGGTTATACAACCTTATAAATTTCCTCTGGTAGTGCAGATGAGCTACCTCAGTCTCAGGACAGGGTGACCCATTTCTTGCAGCACCATTATGAACCCTGACCAATCATGTCTTATCAGATGAAGCATTAAGGGTAACACATTACATTATGCAACAAGCCAGGAAGTAGGTTGGCTTTTCCTGTATTACAAATATTTTGGGGTACAAAGATGACAAAACAATATGAAAACTACCTAGCTTTTAACAACTGAGGCACTACTTTCATGATTTGTTTTTCTAAACATACACTTTTATCAAACAGGGCCATCTCCTCTCTTTTCAGTAAGGCCACGTTGGCCTCTCAGTTAAAAAAAAAAAAAAGGTCTATATACGAATTATTGTGAGCATATATTATTTTAGTAAGGCAGTGAGAAGAACAGATACAAGAATTCAGTAGAGACAGACATTACGTGTCCTGCTACTGTCAGCAAATGCTTTTTATAAAAGCAATAACAAACCAAAATCAGACTAGTTCCTTCTTTCCTACCTCTTCTCAAAGGTTACCAATTTGCTACAGAAAGTTGTTCCATTTTTATTTCCGTTTTGGCCACTCACAGTTGCTCCCCATTCCCTGATGTCACATTTGTCACCCCATAACGGCACATTAATGAGTCAATCTGGGGTTCGGATCATGGGGACAGGACACTCCCTCTCCATCCTGCCATCCCTCCCCTGCCAGTAGTGGACTCTGGGCAAGGCACGTGGGTGCAATGTGACATCCAGCCAGCCCCATGGCTCCTGTGAGGGTGTGGCAGCAGTGATTTGAGCATTCTGTCCAGGCACTCACAGCATCAGGGGGTGATGTGTGAATTTGGGGATGGCATGTGTCTGTTTGACAACTCTGATTGAAGCCGCAGCTTCGTGTTGGTGTCCTCTCCCTCACCAAAACCTTTTTGGGCTGCTAAATGATCCCACTGTCCTCAACCCCCGCTCCCATGTCCTAGCAGATGGTGGACATAGAAGATACTTGTCCCCATTTGGTTCCTCCCAGTGAGCAGTGACCCTAGCAAATATCTTTTTCTTTTTTCAGCACCGAGTCTGCGGTTGGGCTCACAGTGCCAAAATGGAGTTGTTGGCTACAGTCCCCAGATGTCTTTCTCTGTTTACATTTCCCACTATCAAGTCTTTTTTCTAACACCCACAGTATCAGGGTTTGGGGGGAGGCAGGGTGATGTTCTGGGACTACCTCAGACATCCATTTTCCATCAGAAGGGCTGGAGCCTTTCGATGCCAGACAGCCCCGTAGGATGCAGAAGTGATTTTTCTCTCTGAATTCACTCTTGCCGTGTCTCCGGTTCGATATCTCAAACTCAGCACAAAACTCTTTCCCTGATAGCTGTGACTAACGGCTTTTGGGATCCAGTGGGATGTTCTGGAAAGGACAGAGCATAGTATCTCACTGGGTGAGTGACTACAGAGAGTTTTAGGGATTTGGGGTTGGGTCCCCCAGATTTGCACCCCCACAGGCTGCTGACACCCATGCTGGTGCATCCCGTGAGTCCACGCATCCTACCTTTTCTGAAGGAAACCATGAGACAGGAGTGAAGATCAGCTTGGGAAGAGGACACCCAAAATGTGGTGGATGGGAGAAGAGATGGAGTGAGATAGCATCACTGCTCAGGTGTAAGAAAAGGAGCTTTTGTGATTCCTTCTTCCTTTGTAGTCCAAGAAATTCTTCTATTAAATTCAGTGAAAACCCTTCTACTCTAACAAGAGGTCCCAAGATGTTCATTGGAAAACTACACGCTGATCAAAAAATTCTGAAATTGGTATTAGTTTCCAAGTGCTTTAGAAAAGAGTATACTAAAAATATGTGTTTTGTTCTGAGACTTTCGGCTACCTTTTATTCGCTTAAGTTTAAACAAAACATCTGAAAATGAAGCGTCTGTTTATTTCAGTTTAATCTAAAACCAGTCTCTTCCCTAGTTCAATCCAAGTTATCTTTTGTTAGTTGTTCATTAGGCAGTAAACAAAGTAATTATGTGCTGATACAGATTAACTCACTTTTAAAGTAGGCACATGTTCTTGCTGCTCAACTTTGACACTCAACTTAGAGCTGTCATGAAAGGTTAATAAATTTGTGCTTCCCCATCATCCCAGTAGTCTTGAACATTTAAGGCCCATGACAATATTTCCTTGCAGTTCCACAATTACATTTCTAAATAAACTAACTTCATTTATAGAGGGTGTGTGTATCCCCTAAATGGCTGAAACTCCCACTGAACCTATTGGGTTGTTGTAATCCATGGCATCATTAGAAAAAAGTAAAATCAGGTATGTTTGGGGTATATGGATAGCTTCCAAGATGGCTTTGAAGACTGCCTTTAGGGGCACCAAATTTCGAACTTTAATAGATTTGCTTACTTTCTCTGTGTGTTGAAATACATCAGTGGAAATGGGATGAAAGAAGGTTGGTTCAAAGCAAGTTGTCATATTATGTTAACTCCCCTCATCCACAAAGTCAGAATGAGGGTTTCAGCTTATAACAAGCTGCACCTGTTTTGATCAGCCAAAGAATTTCCACAGCCAGAAGCTGCCTTCATAATTTCGTGTACGAACTATAGGCTGAGTTCGAAATTGAAACCTTGGCTAGGAACTGTTAGAGATAGCACTCAGTGCACTGTGTGGAAGGTTTTGCCGTGTACAACATGAGCAATACTAGAGAGATTGATTGATTGATTGATATTACAAATAGAAGTATTTTAATGTCACTTGTTAAATTTATCAGGAAGATTCTTCTAGTATTTAAAACTGTAAATGTTCTGCTGGAAGAGTAGAACATCAACACAACTAATCACAGTGTGACTATTTTCAAAAAGTCCTAATGAGATCTTCTGTGTCCCCCAAGTTTTCAATCCAGCAGCAAGAAGTAAACATATTTGCACTTTCGAGAAACATATGGGCCATTTACAATTCAAAATATTTTCTTTGTCTTCTACTACAACTGAAAAGATTGTAATAGCAGATTTGATTTTTTCTTGAATCCTTTCAAGAAATTGAATCAGCTCTGACATCTTTACTTCTTTTCCAAAATGTGAAATCTTTGAATCAATTTTAAATAAGATTGTAATTGACAAATCCATTGGAACATTAGTGAATATTTAAATACTAATTAGCTAAGCCACTGCTAATCTCTCTTCAGCAGAACTCACAGACATAAATGTCAATTAAACCTGAGTTTGTCCCCAAGGAAAGAAAGGTCAGAGGGTAGTGTTCAGTCAGCTGTGAGATTATGTTAACGCAGTGTTAGGAGTAATAATCTCTGGAAAAAAAAAAAAAGGTAAACTTTCTTTTATTTATTTATTTTTAATACATAATTACATTAACTATGGTGTGGAAAGAGGAGGAACAAAGGAAGAATTACAAGAAGTGAATCAACAACTGTTGTCTCTTTAGCAACAAACCAAACAACCATCAATCTATTGCCTAAGGAGTTAGGAGACAGTTCATTCCCTCCTTGCAACTAAATCATTGAGTATCTCAGGCAGATTCCTGCCTGTTTCCACTAGATTAAGGTTTAGGTTTTTATTTACTCCTGAAATTTCTGTAAGGTGTATAAATTTGAGGTTTTTTTTCTTCCTTTAACGCACCCCTCCCACTCTTCCCAAAAGAAAAGCACATCTCAAGGCCTTGCACGCCCCCATCCATCTCAAGACCTGCAGATCTATTTGTTGTCCCTAGCAAATACAGGACAGCAAAATAAACGGTGTGTGCTCCTTTTGCTTTTCAGAGTACTTTATTCCAGTCCTGCACTTAGGCAGGTGGATGGCTGTGAGCACACAGACAAGTCCATTCAAGTCAAGGGACTTCTCGTGCACTTCAAATTACACAGCTCCTTAAGTGCTTCAGTAGACTGAAGCCGTAACTCATTAGGACTGGCACCACAGGGGTATGTTTAAGTATATGCTGCAATGTTTCTGCAGATTATTTATTTATGTTGCATTGATAGACTTCAGCACCTGTTTAAGCACTTGCTTCCTCAATGAGGGACTCAAATATATTATTTTCTAGTTATATCTAGCATCTCTTTTTCCCTACACAATCTTCCAAGGAGGGGCTGCCATGGAGAGCATCTCCTGAGACACAGAGTCTCCAAAGTGCAGCTCTACTGATAATGTAAAATCAATCATTTCAAACTAAGAGGGAAAAAATGCTGTAGATGATTCCTGACTCCTGCAGCTGTTATGGGAAGTGTGTAGATTAACAGCTCTCTTATCAGAATATGGTTCTTGTATCAGCTTGCTTTGTCAAAATCTTCTCTTTTGTATAAAATCTGTAATAGAGTATAGGCAGTCTACAGCACAGTAAAGATGAAGTTAGAGCGAATATAGTGGCACATGGAAAGTGTAAGGTGCTATGGGAAGTGTTTTGAAAAGCAAAAAACACTGAAGTGACACAGCCCAGGTGAAGCAACATGTGGATTCTCCCTGCTCTTGGAAACCTTTAGCATTAGAGCCTCTTAATGGTGCCTTAAAAACAAACAAACAAACAAAAAACACAAAAAAAACCCACAACACAAACCACAAAATAAAAAACCCCCAAAAACCCCAATAAATCTTATAAACCATTCTTCCAAAAACAAGATTAAAAAATCCCCAACATGTCTTAAAATAAAAACAAACTAAAACTGTTCATGTACCACGCTGGTTAACAAGTTAAGTAAAAGCTGATTTATTTAGAAGCTTTGGAGAAATCTCAGAACAGAAAAATATTACAGCTTGCTGTCATAATCTCCTAAAGTTTAAGCGTTCATAGATTTGTAATGCTCCAAGCTAGGAGGGGCCAGTCTGTCATCCAGTCTGACCTGTTATATATCACAGGTCATTACATTTCACCAAGTTACCTTTGCATCGAGTCCAATAAATTGTGTTTTGCAAAAGACTATCTCCAGAAAGGCATCTGTCTGGATGTAAAGACTTTAGGAGCCAGAGAATCTACCCTCCCCCCACCCGGCCCTAGTGTATTCCAGTGATTAGGCTCACTCTAATAAAAACACGTGTTATTTTCAGCTTAATTTGCCCAGCTTCAGCTTCCAGCCACTGACTCAGGTTATGCTTCGCATCACTGGACTGTAAAGCCCTTTGGTGTTCAGCCTTCTTTTCTCGTGAAGACGCCTCTCTGGAGGACCTTTGTGGAGGATAAACATGTATAAGCAGCTCCAGCTAAATCATTTCTCTTCAGCCCTTGATTTTGTTTTACAGCTTTTTCTGTGCTCTCTGGGTATACACCTGACAAGCAGAACTTGCTGAACCTGCAGTATTTCAGTATCACTATCATATTTCAGTATCACCAGCCACAGACGGGTTCAGAGCTCAGTAACATCTTTATTCATGTAAACATTACTGGAGCGTTACACTGCAATCCGCTGCCTTCTTTCTGGTACAATATAACCAGTAGAGACTTCTGTTTTTGAGGGTACAGCCCCCTCTTGTAGATGAGGTCTAAATTTTTTATTCTAAGGTGTACAAACTGGTATTTCAATTGTACTCATTCCATTTCACTGGCATACACCCATCAAGTCATTCAGACAAGTTTATATCACTGCTTAGTCTTCCTGACTTTTACCATTCAGACAGTCTTTGCCTTATCTCCAGACTACGATTTTACTTCACCTCACAGATAAAGATGTTGAATTGCCACGTTAAATATGAATTGCCACTGAACCAAACCAGAAAAATCCACATTCAGTTAAAATTCCTCATTTATTTACAACTCCTTCAAGGTTTAGTCCATCTAATACATACCTTATTAACGATGTGTAATGCTAATTTTTTTCAGATAAATAACATGCAGAAGGTAGTGTAATAGATATCTTACAAAATTCTATTACTACTTCTAGCAATAAACTTTGTGATTCCAGCAGAGGAGGACATCAGTTTTGATCTAAGAACTATTATTAATTCTGTTCCTGTCCTTGGATATTTCATTAACAGAGCCTTGTAGAAATTAACTTGTTATTTTGACTGAGCCTGATGTTTGGTTAACTGGTCTAAGTTATACCACTTATTCTTTGTGGCTACTGACTGTCTATTTAGTATGTAAATATTGGTAGTTTTACAATGGACTGCCTATTTAATATGTAAATATTGGTAGTTTTACAGAGTGTCCCAGGTCTTCCATGGTCCAAAATTCAGATGAGATGAGCCTAAACTCACATATTTATGGTCTGTAGATGCCTATTTTGCAACCACTGCATCATGTAAAGAACCACATTCACGTGGTCTTGCTTAAGTAATTCATGTGTCTTTAGCAAGAAAAGTCTTAAAACACGCTTTTTTTAAAGCCACAGGAACCAAAACTAGAGGACTCTGAAAGGAGTAAGGTGATGCTGCATGATTAGTACAAGTGTAGATTATCCTCACTTGAGAACACTTAGATCCTTCAGTCATTTTACATGAGAAAAAGCTACTGAGTAAACACGGCCGCCTGAAGATGCTATCTGTGCACGGGAGTCTGAAGGTCTAGAGAAACTCTAATAACTTTACCCCAAATGAATTAAATCTGCCACGGGGTATCTCCAGGCCAGGAAGACACATGCATGTGCTGAAATGTTTATTTTGACATTCGTTCTGATGCTGGCAGCCTTGAGTGGTGGAGCCGCAACGGACTTATCAGCTCGTCTCCCACTTGAATCCCACATGCCAGCAGGGACCACGTCTGCATCCCCATCCCCTATGGCTGCCTGTCGCCCCACAGTATCTTGTTGGGTTCCAGGCCTTTTCCTTAAAATTATCACGTTCCACTTCCAGTCACTGTGGGTCTGAGTGACGCTTGCCAAAACTGATAGAGTTACAATTTTGACATGTCAAAATTGTTACACAAGCAGAAATCATGTCCCTGAAGGCCTCCCCTCCAGCATGGACAGTGTTGTCTGATAAAGCAAATGTTTGCTCCAAAACTAAAATGATGCAGATGCATTTTATACTGTGCAAGAGAGAATACAGCTGTAAGAGTCGCACAAAAATCCTGACTTCAACTCTAATTGTCAGATAACTCCTGCTATGCAATATGCTCGGCACCAGGGGAAATATCAAAGTGCACTTCCAAATGATATTTTCACATAAAAACTTGCTAAATGGCAGACTAAATCCTCAGCTGGCCTGCATCAGTGAAGCCACGGAAATTTATCTCATCGAGAATCTGGTTCAACGTCGTGTACATAGAATTACAGCGGCTTTGCTTGCCACTAACAAGTAACGAAATAAAAATAAAGTCTGCAGGGCTGTAGCAAAGAGTCTGGGGATTTACCTGAAGCACGTGTTGATATTCTAACTTGTGCAGAAACTGGGGCCTGAGATGGTGGCCTTGGTGTGGAAGCGCAGATTGATTAGATACCTAATCTGCAGCATGTCTTTCATCCCAGAGCGGTTTCCAAATGTGATTGTCACAGCTTGCTTTCCCTGACAGCTTCCCTGGTATGCGATCACCCTGTTTCTCAGTGCCCTGGGATACAGTTCAGCACGGCAGGTTACAAATGCACTCTGGGGCCACCTCTTCAGCATCGAGGCTGCAGTTTTCAGCTCTTTTACATTTCCTAAGTGTATGCATTTCTGGATTCACAAACTTCTGGGGCTTTGTAGGACAGCATGATGCTGAGTACTCAGACTTCAAGCACCAGGAACTGCCATTTCCCTGTCTGAGAGAAACATAGAGGTCAGGGAAGCCCAGGGAGGTTGGAGCTCAAGGACCAGCAGTCCCTGCTGGGTCCTTCCGAGGGCAGGATAAGGGCAGCAGTTCCTGCCTGTTGGAGGCTTGCTGGGGTCAGCCTTTCCCTCGAGGTGGAAAGCCCTTCCCCTCAGCTGCTAGATGGCAAACCCTGGCATCAAGCCCTGGGCTACTCTAGAAAGAGGACTATTGCTCCCTCTGTACTACCTGGTACATCATATATAATAGCTGCTAGTGTCAACACCACCAGACAGGTCCCTCCCCTCTGCAGTGAGCATCCTCATTGTCTGTTGCACTCTCCTAAAGCGCAACCAATGTGTATTTCATGATGCAAGAGAGGCTCGATGCCCAAATCAGGGCATGGGGTTTGCTTAGCTGGGCAGCATCCATACTCCCTTAAAAGCGTAAATCAGAGTACCTTGTAGATCCAAAACTTTTCATTCCTGACTCTCAATAGCCCAGTGGGGTCTAGACAGGACCATTATACTTCGATAGATTTGCCTGATATGCTAGGAATGTGTCATTCTGGGGTCTGTGTGAATGCAGCTGATTTTATTGTTGGAGTTTGGACACTTACCATCACTCCTTTCCTTCTTTTGCCTTTCCATCCCCTCACACCTCTTTTACCTTTGTTACTGCCCTATTGACCCTCTAGTGATCAGCCCTGCAGACCCAGCGCATCAGCCCCACAGTCTCCACCCAAAGCCAGAGGAGCCCTCCTCCTTGATGGGGCAGCTGCTGGGCACAGGCAGCTCCAGACCCTCCATCAACTCCCTATGGCATCAGGGCTATATGCTTCCATTTCCCTGCAGAAGGGGCAAAGGATCACTGCTGTGGGACCCACAGAAATTTCTTTTGGCGCATTATTACTGTGCTAGCAAGCTGCAGTCTACAGCGGTTCCCACATCCTGGATAAAACTCTCTCCCTCCTCTGATTACTGCTAACTCATACTTTCCAGAGGCTGATTTATCCCAGGCCTCGTAAAAACGCTTCAGAGCAGCCAAAGCATGTTGCCTTCGGAGCGCACCAGATTCCTTCCAGCACCAGGTATTTTAAAGACATATCCTCAGGGAGGATGCCTCTCCCAGTTCAACTCCTATGCACAGAGGCTTCACACTCACCTTAAATCACACAGGGTGTCAGCTGGGCTGAACTATCATAATTACTATTATTGTTAGCACTGTCAGGGTCAAGACTTGCTTATTCTGATCCCTGCCTCTTGCTCTGAATGGGCAAAAATGAGAGGAAGGGTGGGAGGAGGGAGAAAACGGAGTTTCTCACAAGACCATGGCAGGAGAGTGGCAGCAGCTGGAGTAAAACATTAGACTTTCCTAAATTTCTGCCCAGTACCCTGTGTGTTTGGTCACTCACTCTGTGCATTTGGTCACTGACTTGCTCTGCACCTCCACAGATGTCCTGCTCCTACTCTGCATTTGCTTTCCAGGAGCCATAGGTATTTAGTCAAAGTGCAGGTCACTGTAGATGACTACAGTGCCGCTAAGCTACTGTTGGCCAAACCCATCTTTGATGAACAGATACCTTCAACTCAGCAGGCCAGGGGCAGGCAGAGGAAGTCACCTGCCCATGCTGAGCAAGGACTAGGATGCATGCCTAAGATCGTGCCTGTAGCCGTGTGTTTTTCTTGAAAGCAATGATGCCAAAAAGTTGGGTTGATCGCTCACCCCAACCAAGTACTTTCACTCTGTCCATTACCAGACTGTTTTTGCAGCTCTCTGGTTATTGTAACACACTAAAATTGGAACATTGTCTTTCACTGGCATTACTCTAAGAAATGACAACCTACGGAGGTAGCAGTATGCTAAAGCAGTTACAAGCAGCAGTAAAACATCATCCTATTGCACCCCAGGGAAAGGCCTATTACCCTGTTTCCCCAAAAATAAGACAGGGTCTTATATTAATTTTTGCTCCAAAAGATGCTTACTTTTTTACATGTATAGCTATTGGAACACTATTTAAATTGATTTTTTTATGAACTGTAACTAGGGCTTATTTTTGGAGTAGGGCTTATATTTTGGGCATCCTCAAAAATCCCCAAAAAATCATGCTAGGGATTACTTTCAGGGTAGGTTTTATTTTTGGGGGAACAGGGTAAGAGACAGCAAACTGAGCCTTACCTGGCTTCTCTGAGCTCCCTCAAAACCTTTTTCTGGAGAAAGAAATCGGAGATAGAAAACAACCTCAAATGCTCCCACTGGTAAACACTGTCCCATAACAATGAAAACGGAACATACCTAGCAATCAAAGCCCTTGGCTTTCTCCTAAATTGGCTGGTGGGAAAACAGAGGTGATGAAAGAAGAGCAAAATACTGACCCTTGGTTCTCTTGTTTCCTACAACTCTGACCAGCACAACCCTCCCACCCCTGGCAGAGCAGAATCACGTAGGACTGCCTGTTGGGGCTGGCACCCGCCATGCAAGAGGCTGTGCAGACACAGAGAAGAGGAAAACTCTGCACTCCAGCAGTTTTGTGAACTAAGTATAGTTCAGACACTAACATTATTTGTTGCTTTTATGACACCTGCTTTGGAGGAGATGCCTGTGCCCCTTTGCTTCACTTTATGTCATATAGGGACATTTTAGTCTAACACAAATATAACAGTGCATACATTAATCTAAGCATGAAGAGTCATCTACTTCAAAGAGCATTAGACAGAATCCTCTGTGTACGATTAAAACCCAGTGCAACTATTTAGTTGACTCTGGATAAAGCCCTACTTTACAAGGTTTCTATGCTGACAGATCATTGAGGCTTCAGCAGTGCTTTTCTCCCCAAAACAGCAGATCCCCATCATTCCTTACACCAGGCAGGACACCACAGCAAACAGTCAGATGTCTGCAGATGTCTCCTTAGCCAAATACCCATCCCACAGACTTAACATAATAAGTCATTGTCTTTTTAAAAAGCAGAAGACACATTGATCACTCTCATTAAGGAAGCAGGACAATTTTCTTCTATAAAACTTCACCCTTCATAAATGTTGTAACGGGTCCAAAGGGAGAAGTGGAGTAGTTTAGTAGCCAGAGGACAAATTCACAGCTTCCCCATATGCTATTGCCCAACTAGGGGAACAAATGAAAGGGAGGAGGGGAATTTGCAGTGCTGAACTTCTATTTTTCTTCTCTTTTTCTTGTTTTCCTTTTGAAAGTACCACTCTCACTGTAGGGCAGTGGATCACTGGAGGGATAATTTTCCTCCCAGCAGCTGGATGAACACATTGGGTCATCTTGCTTGGCAGGCTCTTGGCCAAACATCCTCAGCCCTTGGCCTTTAAAATTCACTGCACCAACAATCTGCTAGTGCCCCTGCTCACCATCTTGCAACCTGGATTACAAAACCTTTTGGGTTAATCTACTTTTTAATTATGTTTTCTTTTTATTTTATTGCTGCAAGGGCAAGCAAGTGCTTAACAGTGATTGATGTGATGGGGCTGTCTCAGAGAGTAAGATATGTTTGTTTATATTGAATCACAACACGCTTCCCTATGTCTCTCATAGGTACAGCTTTAAATAGAAGCATTAATGAGTTACCTCAAAGCTGTCTGGCAGATCCAATCATTTTCCCTACTTTGTTGGTTTACATGCATAAAATAGACCATGGAGATACCAGCTGGGGCAGGTTCGGGGGTGCATAAGAGAAAAATGAGAGGAGATGCAAAGATGGAGCTCTCCCTGCAAAGGGACCCTGGGTCAGCACTAATTTGGCAGCACTGCGTAGACCAACTTGGGCTTCGGTTCCAGATACACAGCTTGTGTTGCTGAAGCATCACCATGACATAGCAGTCAATGAAGCACCATAAGATATTATCCTCTCCATGCCACAGGTGAGGAAGTGAAACCACAGATGAGGCATGGGGTGTATTTTTTAAGGATAGTAAAACACCTGCAATGCCAGATTAAGTGAGGCATGTGTTGGAACACTGGATCAGTAAAAAAAAGTCAGGTCAGGTGTTATTTTTCCAAGTTTACATTATAAATAATTGCCAAAGAAAAAAAAAAAATGTTGGTTTCTTAAATTCTAGCTCACTTTCCAAAAGGCTCCATAGGAACCTTCATGTTCTGACCATGTTGGTTTTCTCCTTTCTCAGATTCTTCAGAGGTTTTAGGTGATATATATTAATCCCTAAAAAGATACAAAAAGATGACCTGAAAACACCACTAGACGCTTCCTCTAACATTAAAGTCAGCAAAACGTTTGTTGGAGAACTGCATGTGATCCTAATTAACACAGCAGGTCCTGGAGGGAGGGACAGACAGACACCCATGCCAGTCAGGATCCAAAGCACTCTGGCTGCCTGCATCGTGCCACAGCATGACCACAAGACCATGAGATATGTGTGGTGTGCATTGCGGGCGAGCATCTCCCTTGCTCAGGAGCGGTTGGGAGGGCGTGAGGTTTGCCAGGAGATATTTTCCCCAGTCCTGAGACGGTGGAAGGACCACACACTTTTAGGAAATGGCGCTTACTAGTGGGCACCCATCAAGACTCCGGGTTACTGAGCACTCCAGCAGCAAGCCGGCTTTACAACCCTCAAGAACAGCCTGGGTCTTCCTCCCAGTGTTTTCTGGGAGGTTTCTGGTGATAATTCAGCCCAATAAACATAATGGTGAAGGGGCTGAATCCAGATTTCTACCACCATGTAATTCCAGTGGGTAGCAGATGGTCTCATGTAGTTTTTGTGGTGACCAAGGAAGATGAATGTACTATTGAAACAGTGGACACAAGAACCAAGTTTTGATCCTTTGGCAAGTAGAAAATGTATGTATGGTGACTATTTAACATGAGATTAAAAGAGATTCCCTATTCTACACTCATTGAACTTATGTTTTACCTGTCAATGAGATATCATTGTATGACTGATTTTGTCATCTGAAGGAATTAAAGCATGCCAGGATGCCAAGGCTGATTCTGAATTAAATCTACAAAATCCCATACAGAATAAAGACATTCAGTGTGACATTATTTTACACTAAGGTAATACAGGAGCACCTGTACACCCCGAAAATTAGATCTTGAGGTATTAAAAAAAAACAAAAACAAAACCAAAAACAAAACAAACAACAAAACCACATATAAAAAAGCTAACATGCCCATACAGCTACAACTACTCTTCTGCTTCTTTATAGAGCCAAAACTGTTTCTAAAAGCACTGAAAAGACCACCTGTTGAAAACTGACCACCCTAACTTGTAATATAAACACATTATATCTCTTTTGTGTGTAATACAGAAGCATGCATCCATTCACTTCAGCTTAATCTCCCAGTTCTTTATTCAGTCTCCTTATTTTTCATGAGTGTATCCAATTTAAATATATGCATACAGACGTGTTAGCCTCTGTTACAGTGGGAGCATAAATGTTTTTTACTAAAATTTCACTATCTTCCTAACAGCAAGTGTTTCTGGGGGACAGCAACAGCAGTTTTGCAAAATCACCTTGAAGTACACTAATGTTACAACTACAGAACGATTATATGGACTTATTATACTGTATTTCCTACAGCTTCTTTAGCATAGGTCCTGTCAGATAAATTCATTGACGTTTACATTTGAATCCCTTTTACTAGTGCTTTTAAAAGAAAAACCTCAAACCAGAGAAGGATCAACACATACTTTACTTACCTGAGCCACACAAAAACTGCTGGCATTGCAATACCAGCAGCAACCAGCAATTCAGTGTCCTTTTTCTTTACAGTGTTATTCTTTGTGCACAGAGACTGTTGACTTTGAGACTAAATTTGCCCAATAGGGTTTCCATCTCACATAACGATCTTTTCTTCTCCTTTTCCATTTTTCTTGTTCTCCTTATTAACAACTAATCACACCCAGTATCTGTAGTCTCTCAAGCACATAAATACTTGTCTTTTGGCATGAAGTCATGTACCTGGTTATTTGAGCCAGCATTTTCTGGACCTGAATGCATAAAACTTCTGAGGTCTGATGCTTTGCAGTTGCAATGGCAATCTAACATTGAAAATGCCCTATGGGGAACTTATGTCTCTTATTGTGGCTTTGTTTACTTGTTTGCTGAACAGAATTGGTTCAATTGTTAGCTATTCAGATTTATACATTACACTGATCTGAATAATTCCCTAGCCAAATGGCAGAAAGAAACCATGAGGCTCTGGGCTTTGCTTAAATTAAACCAGTGTGTATTAACTATGTTTTAAAGCATTTGATGAAAGTGCATTCAGCAGACTCCCCCAGAGACATCCAGATCTCTTGCTCACCATGCTCCAGCCTGCTGCAGTTTTATATGAGAGTAGTGGTGGCATATATCAGTGATAACTTAAAGCTGGACACTCAGTGTGCCTGTGTAAGCCTTTTGCATGAAGAGAACCTTAGTTTGAAGGTGATAACTCCAAAAGCTGGAACACAAAGTGTTGCCAAAGCAATACAGATGCTTTTTTTTTTTTTGATCACTTATAGATTCAGCATGAACAAATCAAGCCTTCTCTTACAAAATTACTCTTCAAAATAGAAATCAGAATTTCAGCATGTGTGTTGCCCATTTACTACCTCCTTGCAGTCCTCTGTTCCTTTCAGGTAACAGCGTATTTTAGTCTGCATTTTGCTTACTTGTCATACAGCTGCTTTCCCCAAACTGGGCAGGCAGCTTTCTGTAGTGCTACTTTTCTACTTTTACATACATTATAGCAGAAAAAAAACCTGGACAATGGCTCATCATGCTTTCATGGTTCCAGTTTAACATAAGCTAAACCTCGTGAACAACTTCCAGGCACTAGGTTGTTTGCAGGTGTCTTTTTATTTGCCACAACACGCGCTGCCCCAATTCTTCTATTCCTGCTCCTATTTTAGTGGCAAGATTAATTTTTACAATTTTGTGCTAGAATCAGGGAACTAGAAGGAGAATTATCTTTAAATGCCTCTATCCAACTTCATAAAACATGCTACAGACCTATTGCATTTACAGCCACACATAACAGGAGCAGCATCCCTGAAATAGCAAAAAGAGTGAGTGAGAATCAGATGCGTAGCATTAAATACCGACGGCACTGATGCATATGCATGTGTGTATGAATCTGCTCAGCTAGAGCTTCTGTGGTATATGAAAGGACAGTAAACCCTGAAGAGCCTGAATGTTCACAGGGGAGCTTATCAGTTGTTGATGAGGCCCTGTCCAGCCTTACAGACAGCCAGTTTCCTTCTGCACCAGGGCACTAGTTTGCTGTGGAGCCAGCAGAAAGGTGATAAGCCGCGGAGAAGATTTTTTAGGAGTCTTGCCTATCTTTCACACCAAGTGGCCAGAGCACATTTTCCACAGTTGCCACTTACAGATAGGCTGGCTGCTCTTGGATAAGGTCAAGAAAGAAATAGGAAAATGGGTTCCAGTTTGCTTCCTCTCACAGTCCCATAGGACTCTGAGTTTAGGTCAGACTTTTTTCTTCTCCTCTCCGCTTCCCCCTTTTAAAATGTATAAATTTCCCAGAGCTTCTAACTGCACCAGACAAGGTAACTGTGGAGTCAACTCAGAGCAAGAAACAGATTTCAGACTGGCTATCAGCAATTCCCTGTCTGCAACCGCCAGGCAGGAAAACGCTGATAATAAAAGCCTCAGTTAAACCGAGCTATAAGACTTTTTCAAGCCTCTCAGAGGAAAGGGGTTCTTGCAAAGTTCATCTTTTACCAAACCGCAAGTAACTCTTTTTGGGCTGGGCTCCGAGGTAAGGGCGATGCAGAGCAGGATGGTTCCACCACTTCACTGGGAAGCAGCACGCAACATCCAGCTCCAGGACAGAGCAGCCTCATCCCTTGCTCCCCAGGCTGCTTCTCTAGGTGCTGTGGGAAATGCAAATATGCGGTGGTTGAGGTTAGAATTTGGGGGAGACAATGTTAGGAAACTCTATGAGGGGGCTTAAGCTGATGCCTGAGGTTGTTGTATCCTCATCTCTGAATATCTGACCCCCTTGCAATTGCCAGAAGCATACCAGAGTGTTATCCTGGCCACTGATTTCCAGGGTTGCAAACTTACACTTGCGGGTGCACATTTTATCCTTGACTTCTGGCGATGATAAGAGTCATCTCGAGTTACCTGCATGTTTAATACTCCACTTGGGATAACGCCATTAGCACATAACAACACACAATGACTGTAAATCTGATGTCCTGTGGGACTTTGGTGGTATTGCATCGAGCAGACAGTTTTCTTTTACAGCAGAGAGAAACTCTGCCAACTGCAATGTTGCATCAGCCCTTCTCAGCATCTAAGCGAGCCATCCTTTATTGCCTCCCAGCTAAGAGCCTCCCAACAGAAGAAAGAGATTTGAGAAAAAGGCTACGTGATGCTTCAAAGGCTTAGTTGAATCTTCGTTGCTCTAAGGCATAAATTTGAAATAATAGAGAGTCCTGTGTTCCAGTGCTGCAGTGCCAACCCTTTCGAGTATTGCCAGTGTTTCAGGGTCAACATATTAATGAGGAAATGGCTGAAAGGGAAAAATAATTTCAAAGTTCCATTCCCAGTTCAAACTACCTCTGGAGTCCAACGCCTGTATTTTCAAGCTGTCCGTGTGCTGACGTCTCTTCTATTTCATGAAGGCATTGATACCTTCCACTTCTTGCCAACACGGATTAAAAGCCTCTCACCCAAGCTCCTCTTCTTGCAGACTACTGTGACAATTTTGTCCTGCTGATGCACAGAGGCTTTCCCCAAAATCTGTTCACTCTGGGCTCAAGCAGTGCCAGGCGTGAGGCGGCCTCCATGGGTACCAGAAAATAGCTCTCACCTCTAGCTCACAAAGGGAGCAGAAAAGGACCCTGTCAGTTTTCACATGGTTTCCACATGGTCTTACAGCACTGTATGAGGTTTCTGCCACCTGTGCAGGTGATGCAGGGCACTGCCAGCATCCTTCCTGGCTGGCAACCACCATAGCCCTGGCAGCTTTACCCCATGGCATGCCAGAGGCCTCGCAGCCCTATGCCGTTCCTTCGCAGAGCAATAACACTTCTAATTAGCAGGAGACCTCCCAAAAGAGGGGCAGAGGAGGGATGGAGAGACACAGAGGTGGCTTGGCCAGGGCTGCTGTGCTCCCAGCAGTAACAAGGTGCTGGGGCTGGAACGAGGAGAAGCTGGGAGATAAGAGAGGGCAAGAGGGGAGTATTTTGCTGACAGAAAATAAATATGCTTGTGAATGATGTCTAGTGCCAGTGATATTTTAATCTCATTGGCAGGGAGCTGCTCTTTCAGGTGGGCAGAATTAATTTGGTGTTTTCAGTGTCTTCCTTCAGGTGGATGGGCAGGCAGAGGGACACACTCCCTCTCCTGCACACCACCCCGGTGCTGGGGCTGGAAAATATTCCCTGACCCAGCAATCAAGAATTCATTAAAGAAAAATAAACTTGAGGCCTGATTTTCCATTGTGCCGACTGTTATGTCGGTGTCACCAGTAACCACTGTGAAGTGGCTCCTGACCCGTGTGGTGCAAAGAAGGGAAGAAGCAAGCCTGCAGACTCCTGGGCCCCCAATCCTATTTAGCAGTGGCAATTAATGAGGCACCGCTATGGCTGAATTGCTTGCTGCAAGACCACCTCCATGACCCCTACGTCTGTCAGCAGCAACAGGATTGCTGACCTGGCCAAAATGTTCTTGGTGCTACCAAGAAAGCTCAGCACAGGGGTATAAATCCATCATTCAGAAGGGCCCAACACCAGAAGAAGGTATTCCTGTTTTGTGGTCTGCAATCAAAAAGGTACCCTATGCAGAGAGATTTTTTGCCCCTTTGCTCTTCCAGATACCCAATGGAACCACAAACATGCACAAGGACATCCCTTGTAGAGTCATTCATGTCACCAAGACAGGTATCATATCATCACAGCCACAGGAGTGTTTCTCTACATCTCAGCTTGCAAAATACTTGTGCCTTGCAATACCTTGATCTTGTCCTTGTGCAACATTTCCCAGTGATGCAGCGATAAGCGATCAGCACCAGCTTCTCCTACAACAGATCTGCAAGCTCCTTCACCAGCACAAAAGCATGTTACCTTAAAAGCCAGTTTTATTAATTCCTATCTTATACCTGATAATGAAACAGCTCAAAACATAGGTTGTAGGTAACAGGAAGCTTCTGACTGAATTCATACCACTTTGTACACTCATTAATTTGGTGACTGTCTATCAATTAAAAAAAATAGTTGTATAAGTTGTTTGGGCAAGTTGCTTGCGATAGCTGCCAGAGTTAGACCTGGGACTGTCAAAGCATCTCAGTTCACCTAGGGTGATAAGAGCAATTCAGACCACCCCTTCTACACAGGTAGATCAGTCTCAGTGCCTGCTGCTGGCACCCAGTTCAGCCTTTATGCCCAACTGCAACACACCCAGAGTACTGACCTAGCACAGCTAGATGAATTCTCATTATGGATGGACAAGGAAGGAAAAATACGATTTTGCTCTAGTTTAATTTCTGGAAAATCAAAGCATGATCCAAGGGAAGAAAAAAAATATGTTCATTTTACTCTTTTCAGGGTAAAGAAACTAGACCTGGAGACATGCTACCTTAATTCGTCAGAGTATCACATGCTACAGCTGAGAGCTTTCATTGTACAGAGCCTCCAGTGTGGTCCAAAACAATAACAGGGTATTTGTCAGGCAGGAAGAAAATTCACAGAGTTTCATTATGCTGAAGGACACCAAAAACTGGAGAACAGGCAGTGGAAAAAACACATTACTGCAGCCTGGGAGCAGAGGTCAGCCAAATCCAGAGAGTGAAAAAACAAAGGGCTGTAACCTATACTGGATAAAATCAGAGACTACAGTAAAAAAGGTTAAAAGAAATCTTCCATTTCTACCACATGTTTATTGCCTGCCTTTGTCTAGGCTTACAAGCCTGAAGGCTCACTTTTCCCTCTTGATCACCAGTTTGGGGTATTTTTTTTGTCATAATTTTGTACAAGATGTTGCTTTTCTTCAAAGAGCTCACATAGACTTCAGTGCAGAATTAGGACATTGGTCACCCCAGGAAAGGAAACGCCAAACGTGTATATAAACAAGGGGAGAAGAAAACACAGCCCAAACAAGACCATTCTGGCAACAGAGACAGGCACAGGCTCCCTCATAAAATGTGACAATCAATATAACAAAGAGAAATTAAATTCCTGCCAAGTGTCTGATAGACATTGTGCATGCTGGGCCTGGTTATTTACTTCTCTTCCTCTCTGCCTTAAGAGGGGATGTTATTTGAGCCAAACGTGAAGCTAAGCCTGTCAATAAAGATTTATTAGTTTGCTGACAAAGTCTACCAGTTGCCGGCAGCACCATCAAGGAGAGATTCAGCAAAGGCAGGAGCATAAGAGTTGCTCAAGAAAGCATCACTGAGACTGATGGGGGCTAACCACTGTGTATGTTTGCCTAAACTACCAGCTAATTGAGGTGGGAAATGACTTCTCAAGAAGACGGACACTCTTCCTGATCTTGATTAACTCCCTTTGTATTGTGGTTTAGAGAAATATGTCAACGTTCTCCATCAATCTGCCAGCAAGTCTTTTCTCTAACATATTTCAGCTTGCCACTTGGCCTTTCACTGCAGATAGGTGCTGCCACCGCTGATATAGCTCCTGCATGACATCAGGGGTCCGTGCTGCCTCTTTCTGCTGGCACTGACCTTCCCACCTTGCAATAAAAATGAAGCAAGTCAGCAACTTAAAAAAAAAAAAAAAATCCTGAAATAGTTGTAGTTTGGGATTTGGAAGTCAATACTTCTCAGGTGTCTTTTCAAATCCTCCCTAGGACTCAGGATAGTTATAAAAAGTAAGTGTTGGGGACAATGTCATTGAAGAGTATTGGTGTTGCTTTGAACACATATCCATTTGTATCATTTTCCAAGTACAATTATAATATTTCAACTCTTAAAAATATTATTTTTCTTGTTAGGGATGTTGTGACATCTTAGTAGAGCAATTTGCATGGCACTCAGGAAGAACTGAAGTTGCAAATGCAGGTTAGGAAAGACCTGTTGGGGCAGCCTGGTGAGAAAGGAGCTGAGATTTACAGCTCACCATGAGTACTCGAAAAGCAGAGATGCCTGCCTCTGTAGACTGGCATGTCACCGTGCCCTCTGTACCGCTGATAGTGCTCCACTGGAGTACTGTATAAGGTGTCAGGTACAGTACTTCAGGCAAAAGTAAAGATTTCTCAGCTGTGCAGGCAAAATGCATTTACAGTTACAAAACAGATTAAGAGAAGGAGATAAGCAACCCAGGATGAGGAAAGCTGGGCCAAAAGTCATTCTCTTAAAATCGTCTTCCACTTCTAGATCCTTCCACGCACCCTCTTTTCCTAGGGCTTCTTACTCTTTCTGGACCACCATGTTCCTCTGCTACCCCAGCAGCAATCTGTACAGGGGCTAGTGGTCTGCTGCAAGAAGAGACATGGACTGGGGAGTCTAGGAGAGGGTATAGAGGGAGCAAGTAGAGACTACAAAATGTGGCTTTGAAGAAAATGTCAAAAGGATAAAAATACTTGCTGTGTTAGTTTAAAGAGACATGAAGAAGGGATATCTAATTTGCTCATTGCCTACTAGAAATGGTGAAATATATAAAAAACAAAAAAGAAGATCAGTAACTAAGTCCATACATCACTCAGATTCCTAATAACTTTGTGACTACAACATATATTGGTTTCAGGCTGGATTAGCAGGCGAATAGTTCCTTGTGGATGTTTGGTATTGCTTCTTTGGGAAAGGCCTCCTTTTACTGTATATAGTACTTAATTCAGTAAGGCTCTGAAGTGAAAGTCTACAGGCAACAATACAGAAGTCCACTTGAGAAAAGCTAGCTGGTTTTAAACAGCTGGAACAATTAGCAGGAAGTGTTCTACCTGCTCAATCTGCCATTTAATCATCACTAAGTCTACATAATATTCAAAATCCAAAATAAAAAGCAGCCTCAAAGTCCTTTCAGTACTTAGAAGGGTCCTATAGGAAGGATGGGTACAGATTTTTTTAGCAAGGCCTGTTACGACAGGACAAGGGGTAATGGTTTTAAACTTCTAGTGGGGAGATTCACATTAGAAATTAGGAAGAAATTTTTTACAATGAGGGCAGTGAAACACTGGCCCAGGTTGCCCAGAGAGGTGGTAGATGCCCCATCCCTGGAGACATTCAAGGCCAGGCTGGATGGGGCTCTGAGCAACCTGATCTAGTTGAAAATGTCCCTGCTCATTGCAGGGGGTTGGACTAGATGTCCTTTGAAGCTCCCTTCCAACCCAAAGTATTCTATGATTCTATGATTTGATCCTTTTCCGTTACCCTGGAATTTAGGTGGTTGGCATTTAAACTTTATGCATATATATATGCCTGATAATTTAAAGACATGAAGACCAAGAAAGCCTCAGTTAATATGCAGAGTCCTAGTAAGCTAAAACTTTTGCTATGTTTACTTTTTTTTTTTAGTTCATCAAAAGAAAAAAAATTCTAATTCCTAAAGGACACCTGCTGCAGGGCTCCACATGCTGACATTACTGTGAGGGAGGAGCATGCAGAGAGCTCACAAACGATACATGAAAAACAAATGAAAAGGTTTATAAGCTGGACATTTTGTAATACATCTTCCTAGGGGGTAGATCAACAGGTTACTTTCTCTGAACTTCTCAGAGAAATTTTGTTCCTTCATACCTTAGGTGGGATGTTTTCTAAAATGCAAGTGTTCCTGAATGGCTGGCTTTCTTGTAGGTGAGAAAGCAAAAGGTGCACTAATGATCACCTTCAATCATCTTACAACCTTGTTGATCTGCAGCAACTCACAGAGAGAGAATTTCTTATTTAGGAGGAGGAAGCAACCAACTTGAATCGATTGTGGACCAGCCTGCAAATGCTGCTTTTTTTTTTTTTTTAAGATAGGATGGGTTAATTTCCCAGTTCTACACAATTTATCTGTGCTGAGCTGGAAGAGTGTTGAGTGGGAAAGGGTTTCATTGTCCACTAGGGCCTTATGGCTCTTCAACACCCACCACTTCTGCCTCATGTCAAAGAAAAGCAAATAGGTTTATTAAATAGCTGTCAGGCCGAATGAGGCTGTACAGAGAACAAACAGAAGGGAAATTGGATTAGAGGCAGAGTACATGCCACACTAAACAAGGGTACAGATTTATGGTTTTCTCTGCACAACTGGACAAAGGACTTTGAAGATGAGTTTTGGGGAGGGGGAAGCCGAAGTCTGGGGAAGAAGGGGCAGGCGACCTGCACAGCCCTGGCAGGGCGGCAGTCATCTCCCTCTGTAGCTGGAAGCGCAGAGGTGAAGGTATCACTCCTCTTCCAAGCTCCTGGCTGTATTCCTCCAGCACATCCTTTCAGCATGCAAGCAGAAAGCGTACTAAGGCTGTCCCCTACCCACCTCCCTCAGGGAAGATGCCTTCGCCCTGACCTTCCCAAACATCAGTCCTAAATCACACCATCTAGCCCAGCACGGGCAACAAGAGGGAAAAGGAGTCACAGCAAAGCTACAGAGAATTAGACTTTCCCTGATAAAAGCTTTGGCTCACAGGCAGGCTCAGAGAGGTTGGGCTCTTTTGCAAGTGGCTGATAGTTATTCCCAGAGAGACCCCGGCCAAATTCTCACTACAGAGAAAGAAGTGCCAAAATATTTTCAAGTTGTTTTTAGCTGGAAGAAAAGGGATGAAAAATGCAGACGTACTCATCAAAGGGACCTCAGGGGCTGGTAAGGTCAGAAGGATTGTAATGCGCCAAGCAATGCAAGGAGCTATGCGTTTTGGGGCTGGAAATCTGCAGATCTCAGCTAGTTATATGTGCAGTAGCTGGAACTGACTACTACCTGTGTTGCTATAGCTGCCTGAACTTTTCTTTTACTGAGGAAACTATACCAGATCATGCAGAGCACAGTAACTGGCTCCACCATGAGAAGAAAAAGGTCTTGAACTGTTACCCTTGCGCTCACTTTCAAAACCTCTGGTTTTGTGTCCTACAGCCAAGCTGGAAAGCAAAGAGCTAGATCCCATGTGCTTCTACACACTTAGGTCCAAGACCAAGTAACTTTCTGGGCTTTTGCCTTAACAACCAACATCCAAACTCCACCAGGCAGGCTGGGTTTTCTTTACACCTTTGACCCAGCACAATCATCTTGAGACCACAGGATTCCAGGAAGGCAGAACCCCTCCAATGTCTTCATCACTGTTACAGCTCTTTCTGACAGTGCAGGTAAATGTACTTCTTGGCTGTACACTGACCTGCATATTTGTACCAACAGAGTGCTTATAACCAGAGTTGCTTGTAGTTTGAATTGCTTGGCACTGGGATTTATCCTGATTTGCTAGCATCTGCTAGTTGAGTTTGTCCAACCCTCAAGTAAGGCAAGAAAACATGGGAGAGTGGACTCATAGGGTGAATTTTTCTGTAACTAGTTGACAGATTTTTATATGTTTTAATTCATCACTTCTTAGCCAAAAGAACATTCCTATCACTTTCCATTAGAAACGTATAATAAAAGAGTGAGCAGGTGCAACGCACAATTTCCTATAAATTTCCAAGTTACCATTCTCCTAGTGACAACACATCTTTCCATGTCTCCACTTATTTAGCCTGAATTTGCCTATCATCCTCTGAGTTATTTAAGCACATGATGGGTGTTGGGTGTTCTTCAGTGCTTGACTGTATCACAGGCTGTGGCATTTATCTCACATCCAATGATCTGAAGAATCATTTGTCTTCAGATCAGTGTGCACTTGGAGTTATTTTTTATTATTTAAATTGCAGGAATTTTACTTTGAAGAGCAGCTGTGAAGATTGACACCAGGCATTAAATACATTATTTGTAGTGGTGTAAAGACACCTTGACATGATGCTGCAAAAAGATCTTCATCCCATGCATGGTCCTTGTATGATATTCTCCAACCCAAGTTCATCTAACGAGGTCCCAAACATTTAATATAGCATAACAAGACATTAGTCAATCCATTTTCAGTCACCTATGTGGAGCATCCAAGATATAAACCTTAGACCTCAAGATTTTTGTGGAGCACAGGAAAACTAACAAAAGAATCAGTGAAATTCTTTAAATAGTTCCTCTATTAGAATTTGTAAGATGATGGTTGAGAGCATGAGGAATCATTCAGATATTTTGGTAAACAAAACAAGACAGAGAAAATTAAAGAGCTTAGGTTTTTTTTGAACAGGGAAAGGGCAATCAAATCAGCTTGTGTCACACTGGTACTAAAGTCTCTGATATCTCAAGGTCTTAGCCTGAAAACATTCAAGAGTTCTTTCACTGTTTTGGGTTGGAACAAGACCTGCATTCCAGCTGACCAAAACATGAACCATCTTCAGTTCTTTGGCAAGCACAATGTGTTGTCCAGCTAATAAGGTCAATATAAAGATAAACTTGAGGAAGCCTACCAGTAAGAGCAACAGTTTGGGTCCAAGCTGGACTACTCAAACAAGTTGGCAATCTTTTTCCCTTCACCTGGAAATAACCCAAGCATCTGATCCCACAGTTGAGCTCGGCAGCCTCCCCACATGGTTGTGATAGAGGAGATGGGGGTGAGAGACCTCCAGTCCCCAGGGCACTTTTGGCTCCAAGGGGTAACAGCACGCTGTCGTCTCCAGGACGTTATCTGCCCTCTGAATGACAGGCACCTGTCATCAGTGGCCAGGTTGAGCGTTTGCCAGTGCTGATCCTCCTGGTCTGGGCACAGCTTGTCTGAGGCCCTCGTCAGCTTTCACTCACCTCCGAAGACCAAGAAATGAGCCACTGGCAGAAGTCGGCACCTCTCTGAGCTTAGTGGGTGTTGTCATAAGACACAAAATTTAGTGTTATGTTGGAAAACGCTTTGCACAGCAGTCAGGTGGTGGCGTGCAGTAAAGACAGTGTGCTACAGTGGCATGAGAACCCAGGAAAAATCCACCCTGGGATGGCTCAGGGATCAAGAGCTAATTTTGCTTACAAGAAGTCATGTTTCTTTTGTTTCAACACTGTGAAAACGCAAAGGCTTCCTTTCTTTCTCCCCACCAGTTTGTCAGGAGCTGATGCTATTGTTACCATAGAGCAGCGGAAAGTTTCCCTGATGTACCGCAGGAATTGGAAGCAAAAGGTCGGTTTCAAATGCATTTTTGCAATGATTCAGCCAGTCTGGTTTGGGATGCTGTGGCTGTGCTTTATTTTATGGTCATATTACATGCTGATAGATCTTACTCTTTTTTTTTTTTTTTATTTCACTAACAGAAAGCATCAGTATCTAGCTCATGAATTATCTAAACAGTTTCAGCTCTCTTGATAATGAAACATAAATCAGAGGGCAAGTTGATTAGTAGCATGCTTATAAAATATTGTACATATGCCAGCACTGGCAAAAGAGCATTCAGGCCAAACATTGTGGGCGTCAGCTTGTTTGCTTGAAATAAAACAGCTTAAACTACACACATGTGAAGTGTTAATTGTTTGTACCACACAGCAGTACACACAGGTAGTATCTGTGAAGTAGGTCAATGCAGGGCTAGAAGTCCGGCCATACTTTATTTCAGGCTGAGAAGAGGGTGAGCATATATTTATAACAAGAAAGATTTTGAGGAAGTGATGACCGTTGGTAAGACTCTTTCCTCGTCATCAGTAGTGAGACTCATCCACTTTATTAAGAGCACGCTTAAGCCTACATAAGCTTCAACAGAGAAAGGGCTAGGTTAACAGCAGTCCCTGCCTAAAATCCCACCCATTATGAATACACCAATACTGAATTAGTGAGCAATACTGTAAAATCACAATAAATCAAATAATGATGCAAACACAGCAATAAATCTTATGTTACACACCATTATGAATTTTAAGTCTGACATTAAGCAGAAAATGTATTTATTTGAGATCACAGTAGAGCTTTCCTCAGAAGCCACAAAACGGATAGTATTAGCGTTACAAAACCAGGCTGTGTGTAAAGAGTCACCAGGCCTTGCTTTTTCTATATGAACTAAAAAAATCAGCAGATAAATGTACCATTAAGTTGGTTTGTGGCTTTGTCTGACCAGAGATTTTGCCTCGAGCATGTTTCCTGCACAATCAGGCATGTGATAGGCCTGCAGACAAAAATGTTTTGCTAGATACAAAGACCAGGTTTAACTGATTAACATATACTACAATATAGAAGTGGCTATTAAAGTGTTCAGAACATGGTAGAAGCAGCAGATTGATAAGCTTCCAAAACAAGCTGTAGACAATGTCCAGTTTCTGGTAAAAGTATGGTCAAGATAAAACAGCCAAACCCCAGAAGCCACTGAAAGCCTAAACCGACCAACCAAAACAACCCACAGACTGACATGGTCAGGTTCCAATGATCTGTGAAATTACTGAAGCAGTAAAGTGGAAGTGAAAAGAACATGCGCCACAAGTTAAAACCTTAGAGAAAATTAAGGCCAGGTCTGCATTAGCAAGCAGTAACACTGCAGTAGGAGAGGATCTGCAGAGCAAAGCAAGTGGTGGTGAGAAACCAACTTCCACACTCCACACAGCCTGTTTGCTTCAGCCTGTCCCTTGCCTGGTTCCCCCACACTTATCTGGAGAGACCTGGGCATACATCTTCTGCTTTCAGTCCATCCAGAAGAAACACAGCTTGTGACCTCCAGGACTGCCCCACAACACAAACCAAAGCATGTTAAGTGCTGATATATGGGAGAGGGATTTCAAAAGCTCTCCTGCCATACATTGATGTGCTAACATAGGTGCAGCCTAGCTTACCTAAAAGTATACATGCATTGGAGAAATTTTCTATTCAAACTGCAACATGATGTTTTTCATTCTGCAATAGACCTTATTTTGAGGAGTGTATTGACTGCAGTATTCTGCAGTGACTAGTAACAAAAAAAAAATATCTTGATGTTAAGACTTTGTAGCACATACTTCAACTTTTGGTCAGCCCTGAAGTGGCTAGGCAGTTGGACTAGATGATTGTTGTAGGTCCCTTCCAGATGAAAATATTCTATTTAATTCTAGACTTCACAATCACGTCTGAGTCTAACAATACGGAGACAGAAGATCTTATGATTATGTCACTTTCAGAAAAAAAAATACTGAATCACTTGATTTCAGCATGTGTGGGACCTGGACTGGCGCATGAGCAAGGCAGGACAAAGCAACCTGCTGCAACACGCTACTTACTATGGCAGCATGGATGCACATGTCCAAGATTCATCACCCAGAGGAGTTAGAACATTCTTCCTACTTGCATGCACAGAGAAGTTTGCTCATCATGCTAACCAGACTACTCATGCTGGTTTACCATTTTCATGGCATCTTTGAACTATCACATAAGGAAATAATCTAGGACCAGCAGCAGGAAATATCTGTCATGACCTCCCCGTAAGCAAAATGATTCCACTCTGCCCCAGCAGTTCCCCTCATGCCTTTTTCTAAGGAGGGACTGTTCCTTTTGAGTAAGAAATAGATACCAAGAAGCACTGGGTCAAATCAAGTCTTGCAAAAATGGGTTTGTAGATTAACATGCAGCCTGTCGTTTCATACCAGCTTCTACATTTCAGGTAGATGCTATGAAAAAGGACAGCTGGTCACATCATTTTCTCTAAGCAGCCAAATTGTGGCCACACCAAGAAGTCTAAACCTATAACCATGAATTTCTGAAAATGAGACCATTCAAGCTACACTTAGCTCTCTTACAAGTTTTAGTGCAATTTGCTCATTCTGTGGCATTGAAAAGATGTAATGCTAAACTAAAATGTCTGAATATGTATAAGGTGGTACTGTGTCATGCAGACAGAAGCTATTCGTCTGTCATCCTTGGGGTGTGGCCTGTGGGTCATGGAGGATGGATAGGTCTTGATACTGGACTGCTCTGAAGCCTCTTTCATAACACAATGATGGAAGAAAGTTGGTTAGTGCCAAAGAAAGACTTTCTGTAGTAGTAGTAGTATTTTTTTTTTCTGCATGGATCCCACTTCAACTTTTACGTAACAAAAAAAAATAACACATTTAAAAATAATCACCGCCAGCTCACTGGTCAAGGACAAAGTGAATCTCTGAAATTAATTGAACATAATTCAGTTTGATTTGAAGTTTGTCTACTATTTGATGAATCATGGCCTGTCATGCTTCAGGGATGGTTACAAGAAAAGAGAGGTCCCAAGTGACATACAATGTCCCCTGTCCTTAACCCTCTCACCTTCTGGGCTCTCTGGACCTTCAATTTTGATTTAAGCCCCTTCCCAGCTGGGATCAAAAAGGCAAAGGCTTTTTCTCAGACTTGATAGGCCATGTCCCAGAAAAGTAGTACATTAAACACTAACCTGTAGCTCCATAAAAAAACAGGACTGGTAGTTGTTTGCAAAAGCCTGAATTAGAGACTAGCGACTTGAGATAAGATAGGCAATCAGTTCTGACTCTGCCACTGCAGACTTCTGGTCTACTTGCAAGAGAAGACATGTCATCATTTCTCTTGACAGTCCCCAGGATTTCAGGGAGATTGCCTAGCAGTCACAAGAGAAAGGGGGAAATGAAAACAGGACTCTTAAGGAAGAATGAAGGACTTCAGGAGAGAAGGTCTTAGCTTTATTTTTAACAGACGGTCTACACCAGCTCTAAGGTTAGATATGGTTACATATGTCATCTCCATATCTTTGGGCAGGGAGACTGCAACACATCGATGTAACACAGATTTTGCTGTTGCAAGAGTCCCTTACATAAGGGTCACAGTGTTGGAAGAAGCCTGAACAGAAATGAAGGTCAGTTTATTTTCTGTACTATTCAGTAGTTACTTGAATAGCATCTGTTTTTTTAGTTACAATTTCTTCCTAATCTGCCTATGCCTCCTGTGCAATTATACTGTCCATCCTACCACTGGAAATGTATTTTCCTAGACACTTGATGTAGCAAAAATGTTGTGTACTATATTAAATCCACAGCTTCTGCCAGAAGAAAACAGATCACAAAGTAAATCTGTCAGCTGTACGTTGAACTTGGTATCCAAACAACAAAACAGTAGGGCTGACATGGTAGCTCCACAGGACTGATTTGCTAAGCAGGTTTTTGAGGCTTATATTAACCTCTCCGATGGACTGGCATCCCAGCAGAACCATGGAGAGCAAGTGCCAAATGTGAGCACTGGCACAGCTGTGGCAAGCTCTATCGCTTGATGGCTAGTGACACGGAGAATGAGAGGAGAGATGCTAGTCCATGAATAGTTGTAAGCTGAGGAAATGCTATATATTATTCCTTTTCTGCAGAACAAATTCATATATAAGCATGAGTCATTAAAGAAAGAATTGTTCCATGTTATTAGAGTTTCTTGAGAGCCTACAAAAATACTTCATGCCCACATCTAGTTATTAGAGATGATACCTTATTCCATTGCAGAGGAATAAATGTTTTAGGCAACTTAGGATCTTCTGGCACAGAATTTTCATTTGCCCAGTTGCTCTTGAGTGGTTGAGATGGTCACTGTTCTCAAAAACATGCATCTACTGTCAGACATACCCAGAGAAACACAATACTGCTCATCCATAGCCAGACCATTTCCTGGATTGGTACCAAAAACAACAGAAGAAAGCGGCTATGAATCACAAAAGGGTTTATTGGAGATGGGAGAAGGACTGCTGGAGGGACTTTCCCTGTTATGGTACACAGTCCCAGTCACACAGATCTCTACCTGGATGTGTGGCCCCTCATTTCCCAGCTGATACTTGGAAGCTGGAGACAACCACACTATCACTAAGTGCATCACTGCTTTCTCTCCTCAGTACTCATGCTACCAGGTGTATAGTTCTTACTAACTTGTAAATCTCCCTAGGCCAAGTCTGGGCTGCTTCTACCGGGTCTACTGATGTGGAGGCCCTAGCTGAGCTGTTTGCCACCAAACCCACTGCACCCATCCCCAGGCTTCTTAGTATCTTACTCAGCAATTGGTAATTGAATTAGAAATTATTCACAGGAGGGTTCTCCCTTCCTCCCCCTTATTCCTCAAATGAAACATCTCCTCTTGCTCTATGTTCTTTAATCCTGACACTATTCAGAATAGAAACATAGGAAGAAGGTTACTGTATCAGAGCCTCTTCCTTCTTTCCTGAAACAAATAAAAAGAGAAGTTCAAAGTCTCTTGCTTTTGGTCACAACCTTCAGGCCACTTCACCAGGAGGCATATGTGTATACACTTTTATTTTATATGGTCTTTCTTCTTCCTTCCCTCTAAGCAGTCCTCTAAAGACCACACAGTATGCAGCATTTGGAGCATATTTTTTTTTTCCCCTCTGGAGCTCATTCTAAAGTGCTTCCACAGATATTTTTCTTGCCTTGTGTTGTATTTCCTCTGTAAGCTTTAAAAGACTTGGCAACACAACTTCCCTGGCTGGTATAAATACAGCCATAGATATTTTTAAATCACAAAAGCAAACCTTCCTACTCCCCCTCCCTCCTCCCCCCTCCCCAAAACCCATATCATGCAAGCATCTCTCTCCTCCTTGTGATGGAAGTAATTTCATTATTTTAAAAGCACTTACGCAACCAACAGAAGCTACACCATGTGTGTGTGCATACACAAGCCTCCCCAGAAGTCAATACGATTGTGCCCTCTCCCTACTTTCTCCTTTCTGTGTTCTTTATCAATATCATAATTTTCTTTTACATTTAACTAGGTGCAGGTTAATATCTGCTGTGTCTATCTTAAACATGAGTTTCCAATGTATGATGTTGAACTCGAGCAGGTTGCTACCTTAGGTGGAAAAGGCACAGAGAATGCCCTTTTGATGACTTATACAAGTCTGGCTTCATCATGGAAGTTGCTTCCTTTTGACAGAGCAATGATCACTGGATTATCTCTACCCAGCCTTAGTCCCTGTGCAGTCTTGGGGATCTTCATTTATTGCAGTGATTTCACCCTACTCTGTAGCAAACTAACTGGAATGTCACTTCTTTCCAGTGTTTGGAAAAATGTTTGCTGATTTGGTTTGGGGCTCCCCCCCACCCCCCTTCAGTTAGAGAGCAATTATGCTTGCTGTTTCTTAGCTTTGAATTCAGCACTCTTCACATAACATTACTTCCTGCTAGAAGTATCTAAATTCTTGTCCTTGAATTACTTTTTATGAAATCCAGGTCTACTAATATACTTCCAGCTAGCAAAAGCAGTTATCCATGCCTCAGTGTTGTAAACAGTTGTACTTAATTGTACAGACTTATCAGGAATAGTTTGGCACGCAGAAAAGGGAACTGCAGTATTCAGCAATCCCACCTTTGCCTGGTGGGCTATAGGGAGGAAGAACTCTGCCGTTGTCCTTTTGTCTCCAGTTGTCAAAGTCCCCTAATCAAAACTCATGTCCCTGCAGAGCAGAAACATCTTCACATCCAGTGCCAATATTCAAAGAGGGTAAAGAAAAGCTCTGCACTGTGCGTCTTAGTGTCCAACAATACTTCAGCTTCTTCAGGCTAAGAAATCATAAAGATAGCCTGAAAACGCCAAAGATACAAAATTAAGATTGTTTTGGGATGTTAACATTTCTTGTCATTTATTTTTAACAGAGGGGATGTGTTTCTTTTAAGTGTACAGATTTCTCATGCAATTCCTGCTCTCAGGTGTGGTTGGAAAGAAGTTCCTGGAAGGGCTCTATAGAAGCCCCTATAACAAACCTCTTCTCCCTGCTTTGTCCTGTTTTGAAGTGCTGGACCAGGGCTCACATCCAGCCTCTGCATTGCATGGAGTGTGTGGACACCACTGATGGAGCTGAGTGATGCTTCTTCCAGAGCAAAGGCCTTTGGACATGTAATAGTTGCAGTAACCATAAGTGCGAGAGAAGATTCAGTGACACAGTGGTCGTTCAGCACACCTTAGCATACATGTTCCCCCTTCCCACCTCATTGTGCACTTTAGTGTCCACAAAATGTTGGCAGCTGCTCCCCAATGGGTCCTGTTGCACTCTGCTTTGCTGGCTTTAGGGTTTCTACTTCAACCAGCCCTCTCCAGTACTGGTGTTAATTGTCTACTTGTATCCCTGAGTTATTTGGGCTTCCTGTCTTCCTCCAGACAATTCTCCCACATCCACCAGCTGTGCTCGGTATTTCCAGATATTCAGCATGAGCTACCTTTAACACATCTGAGTCTCCCAGTCTCCAGGAGGAAGAGAATTCAGGGAGCAGTGCTCAGAGCAGAGAGGTGCTGGGCTCTCCAACATTAGACTTTTGACTACTTGAGGAAGGGTCATCCGCTTCAGGAGACCAAAACTCAAGTTTGATTATAAGCAGAGCCAGCACATAGCTGTGGCAATGAATCACGCACACTGGAGTGTGCTTTTCCACCAAATGCATGCAGCTTCCCTGGTGCAGGAAGAGCCATGGTTGTTGGAAGGCAAAGGAGACTAAGTCATTTAAGACTCTTTCCATGGTTCTGCTAACTTTTCTTGTTATCATTCAGCATGATTTCAAATAAGAATATTCAAATTTCAGGGGACACTACGGATTTTTTTTTTGCAAGAAGAGACAGAACAAAGTGTCTGTACACCTCTTCCATTTCTCAGTGCAAGATGGAAAGGTGGTAAGCACTTCTTACCCTCTCAAGGAAGAAAGATATTTCAGGGGATTGATGTCACTGCAGCCTTTAAGTATAATTTATTCAATTTCTTCACCTCAGCTTATTTTTACCTGACTCAAATTATGCTTTCCGTCATTAGAGGAGTGAATTCAGTATTCAGGTTATCTTATAAACATTACAGAAAACACCTACAGATCCTATAGTAACACCTTATTTTTCTCAACCCTTGCAGTCTCCAACAGTATTTCTTATACATTTGGTTTAATGTACAAGTAACACTAAAAATACAAGAATAAAGAGATGAGCAAATATTACAGAAAGGAATTGACAACATGAAACAAACTCCATTTGGACAAACATCAACAGAAGATCTGTGATTGGCCAGCAGAGGAAAAAGCCTGTTGTAGATACCAAAGAGCACAAAATTTTACCAAGACTTCCATAAAGGCAGTATGAATACTGTGCTACTCCCGTAAGACAAAATCCTTTGAGGAAAATGAGCAATACCGTGCTATTAACTCATTTTCCAGAGGAAGGCTTGGCAAAAGAAGACTAGCTGTAGAATAAATGTCAAGAAGAGTAAGAGCTGGGGAAGCAATGGCAAAACAAATATAAAGAACTGCCTCCAGATGTTCGGGCAGATCCTCTTTTCCTCAGACCAGAGTCATGGAGCAGAACTGCAGCTGCTCCTGTGTCTGCTCAAGATTTACATTAAAAATGAAAGCATCAACATTTGCCCGTCCCTCCTTCAGGGTGTGCTTGAGTCACCCAGGCTCCAGAAGAACATAATCTGCACGTGGGGGTTAACATGGTTGAATCAATCTGATCATGGATGAAAATTCAGCTGCTATCGATTGCCCGCTTACACTGATTGCCCTTCCCAGGTCAGAATGTAGACCCGTCCCATTGTTCAGTGAATACAGTATTCTGTTCACTACATCAATTACGCTGACCCCAGGGAGGTCCAAAAGCCTCCCTGCTCACCCATTTACAGTGACAGCTGTCATGCTAATGAATCCACATTGACATTATAATTAAACCATTACACAAAGTGAGGCTGCACTCTCAGCTGTACAGCAAGCACACACAAGGCCACTTTGGAGAGGTTAGCTATTAGAAATGCAGTATAATAAGATGTGGTATCCCCCAAGTTTTAGAAGATGAAAAATGCACTGGTGCAGGCAGAAGATGCAAGTTTAAAGAGGGATTAGAAAACAAGTACAGCCCTGGAAGAAGCGACTTTTGGTTTCATCTTTAGCATAGCTTTTACTCCAACGGTAGTTTCATGACATTAGCTTCCTGACAGGTCTCTTTTTGGACTAGAAGGAGCACCTCAGACCCATACGCAGCTCCAGAAGGAGACTCAGAAGCACAAAAATTCTCAAACCCTCTAAACTCACCGCACACCTGAGCTAGACCTCACACATCACAACCAGTTCAAAGAAAGAAATGAATGTATCAGTTGGGGCAAATGTATGTCAATTGTTTGGCCAGGATGAACTGGGAACCGCCAGGTACTGCAGTTGCATTCTGCTTGACAGAAAGGCTTTTCTTCACTGCGACTGCACCCAAGCCACAATCCTCCCTCAGTTCCCTTACATTCTGCATGCATATTCCCCTCCCTGCATCCTTTTCTTGTTTGGCTATTACTGACCAAAAGTCTTAGCAGCTTTTTTTTTTTTGTGTGTGTGTAATAGTAATGGATTGGGTAGGTAGAGACAACTTCACATAATTCAAAGAGCTGTTGTGCTTTGCAGACCTAAATGTAGGAGGTTGGAAAAGGCTGAAAGGGGACAATATTGATGTTTAAGAAAAAAAAAAAAGTTATTTTACTCTATTTCTGTGATTACTGATCTTCTCAAATAATATTTTACATTTATGTGGAAGCCTATTACATAAAAAGTTAGTAGTGACCAAAAGATTTTATTTTAAGGAAGTATAAAATACATGGTGCAATAGATTAACCTTACTCATCTAAATGCAGAGAGGGGCCTCCAACTATATTTATTTTATCAGAAGTTTCTCATTTGAATCTGAGGAGCAGAGGATTTAAAAACTGTGGTGTAGGGTTTTTTTTTTTGTTTGTTTGGTTTTGGTTTTGTTTGTCTTTAAATACTGTGTTTTCAAGTACAGGAATAAACTCTGGGATGTTATTGCATGTTGTTCTTTGGGAGCAAATCTTCGCATTTGAGTATTGAAAAGCAGTCAGTATAGTGCTATATCTCAGGCTTTCAGCTTTGGTAAATTTGAGGACAAGGCTGTCCTTCACCAGAAAGGATTACCTGAACTTATTTTGAGACCTTTGTGGTCAACCTAAAGTAATTTGGAAAGAGGAATCAATGAGTTTCTGGGACTATCTAGAGACTTCTGTGTCTATACTGAAGATGCTTAGCAGAATCCAGCTTCCACATAATCCAGCAGTTCACTGTAGCAGATGATTGAGTTCTGAAGACTTGACGTCTCTGTCCTGTCATGTCAAGTCACTAAAAGCTGCCTGAAATGCCCCCTGTTGGTTTCTACTGTTGATGAAGGTCATAAGGCTTCTGCATGTACCATGTTAAAGATGTTCCCTGCAAAGCAAAACCCATGACAAGTAGCCACAGTATTCCACACCATCCCTGACAGAAAAAGCTGTATTTATATTTTTAATTACTCTGTCAGAGAATAAATTCAAAATAGAACAAACATCTAACTAGAAATCTCTACTTTTACCTAGAATATTCAGATGTCCTGCAATAGATGGACATGTTCCAGAAAGACATATTTTCTCTATAGAAAGAGAGCAAAATTGAACACTTCTGATTGTTTGTGTTTAAAGTTATCTTCTCCAACTGACAGCCAACAGGTTTCTTTCTTCCCTTCAGTACCTCACTACAATAGATTACCCCATATGCTAGTGTAAAAATGAGAAAGGAATGGATGTGTAAAGGAGGATCACGGAGTTAAGTGTTCACAAGTTGGGAAGCACCAGAACCATGGCTACCCTGTGACCCTTGGATCAACCCATGGGTGCGAATACGTTACATCGTCTTTAGCTCTGTGCCCACTCAGGACACAGAATACATGCCCAGCTATGCAGCAGCCATGAATAGAACGTGACTAATTTCTTCTAGAACACAGGGAGGACTGAGGAAGCACACAGCGGGAATATCATGTGGCATCACACAATCTTCCACACATATGGATCAGAAGAGCTTAAAGTCTTAGATCCCTCATTATCATATTAAGCCAGTCCAAAGCAAACATTTAGTACTGGAAAGGGATATAACCTGACAAAGTTATGGGAACAACTGAGAGCTGGACCTTGGTCAAAAATTTCAGCAAAACGTTACACTTCTGGTCCTACTTATAATACTGCTACCGCATGAACAGAACAAGACCTTAGAATTTAATTTTATTTTTAAATCAGCACAGTTCCTGTGCTTCCCTAGGGCTATGCAAGTATACAGAAGCCCAAGGTTGCCTATAATCTATGTTGTGTTATTCTGGTTTCCTAAACTGTACTTTGAATGATGGAAGGCTGAAGCAGCTGATAACAATGCTAAATGGTGAGAGACCAAATATGCACCAGTAGCTCAGCTGAAATTGCGTAGCTGGCATAGAGCTGGGCTTGGGCTGAGAAACAGATGAAGTGTCCTGAGAGCATGTCAGACCTGGAGTCCTAGAAACAGAGTTTTCTTTGCAAAACATCTTTCTCTTGGGGGATGGGGCAGGGGGAAAGAGAGTGACTTCTAAAAGCTATGAACATTATGATTTTTATTGAAGCATTCAATTAATACATCAATAACTGAAGTGATACAAAACAGATCAAAGGTACACGCAATCCAATCAGCCTGCTCCTCTGTGGAAGGGGAAACTGCGCGTATGAAGAGGGCAATTGTTTCCACACTTGGTGCTACTTTGTTGTGCCCAGGGCATGTCCATCGATATCTTTTAGCAGGAATCTAGATTTTCTTTTTTTTTTTTCCAAGACCTGATATTTTTACAATAGGATTCTTCTCTTCCATGCTCTGCATCCTGTGTCTACATGAAAAAAGGCCCAGGAGCCTGGGTAGGTTCAGCTTTATTCTTTTGAAGTCATTCTTGCTTTCTCAGAGCTTGAATCAGGTGTCCCAGAGGCTCCTTTATAAAAACTTGTCTGCTGCAACATGGCAGCCCAGTGCAGCAGCATTATTTCTCAGTGCTAACTCATAATTTCAACGTTTGTATTTCACTGGTGTATCTACAGGAGTCGTGGGGTCTGTACTCTGGTGGGACAATCTGCTAGAAGCACACCAAATCCACAAGCACTGATAGACCAGAACATTAATGTTTTCAGCATCAGAACCTCTTTGCATATGGATAAAACTGAAAACATTTTTACCAAGCTAAGTATTTACAAGTACAGGAACACTGGCTAAGAAGAGTTTCCCTTTGCCTTGGTATATTTAGTAATTTGTGATGGTAGGAGAGACATGAGCGACCAAGACAACACAGAGTTTTGCTTGGGGATAGCTGGTCCCAGCTGAAGCAAAACAACTTGAACTGAGTTATAAGGAGGGAAGAGTTAATAGGACTCCAGGATAAGATACTCCAGCAAATAAATCCAAACACGAGTTTGTAGGCTTGCTTTTTCGTTCTTCATTTTTCAAGAACTAACATTATCCAAACACGGCATTTACGAATTCAGCATGTTTGCACAACATCTGAGGCCTCTGAGCACTTCTTCTGAACTACAACCAATAAACAATATTTGGATTTGGACATTCAGTCAAGACCGAGGCAGAGAAGAAGGCAAAGAAGTCAGTACGTTGAAAGCTTCATTTTTGCATTTCAATATTTTCCTCTATTCATCTGTGCCAGTCTTAACAATGAAGAAAGCTGCTTTTCAGTGCCCTGTCCCTTTTTACAAATGGGTCCCAAAGATCCTCACAGTGTAGTCCCCACTGCCTGAGATTTTACAAGATCCCCACAGCTCTTCAATTACCTTCTTTGGCCTGTCAGGACTCCAGCATCTCAAATTCAGTTAGCTGGTGTTTGGACCTCTGCCAAGGGCCAGCCTTTGCTCCTAATGACAGCCAGCTGAGGGGACACTGAGAGGGGCTGAATTCAATTTGCAGGCCCTCTAATCTGATTACGGGAGCAGGGTTTTTATTTTCTCCAAAGTTTGCAGTAACCAGGATGAATGATGGCCAAAGGATGAGCTGTCAACATCAACAAAGGCTTGGAGACAAAAGGAAAAAAATGAGGGGGTATAAAAAAATTTTTCTAAGAAGAGAAATGAGTCTGGTCTGATTGACAGCATAGCGAGCTGTTGAGTGAATTGTTCAGGTGACAATGTTGTGTTTGCAGAGTGTCACTCTGTGTGGGCTGTTAAAACAGGAATGGATCCAGCTACCAGGCAGATGTCAAACAAATTCCAAGGAGAGATTTTATTTTGTTTTTTTAAAATAGTTCCAGTGTCCAGCCTCAAATATTGCACTATTCTCCCATCCTAGTCTAAAATATGTAACACTTTCTCAGTTTTCTATTTCATTATATTCTATTACAACTATTCAGCTGCAACTAAAGCTTATTATATAGCCACACACTCTTCATTTTTCATTCTCACACATCTGAGGGATTTACCTTACTGAACGGACTTGAGCATCACTTGGCCAAAGGCAAAGTTTCTTCACAGTAAAGTGCTTTCCTCAAGCGTGCAAGTTTTATTTGCCTCACTTCATAATACAGTTATGACAAAGTCTAACACCACTCACTCATTGTGGTTTTCTTAATATTTGAAAACCTCTCTTTACATAGTTGCCCTCTCAGTTAATCTTTAATGACATTTTTTGTATCAGCAGGACATGAACATAGAGGAAGGCAGTAGAGCTATGGCATTCTGCAGGTTCTTCTCTTCCTCTTGCAATACCCTGAACGACGTGTTCAACACAGTTATGTTTTCCCCTACTAGCTCTGCACATATTTGTTTCTACTCACTTAAGACAGATCGTGATAACAATTATTTAAATAAAAACCCTCTCTGATAAACAGGCGGGGTTGGCCAACAATCCAGTACAAAAGGCTTCATAACACAACAGAAGAGATATTCATACACTCAGGATTCCCATTCATAAAGTTTGAGTTGTAGAATCCATCCCATAAACCAAAAGCAAAGTGAGCAGATTTGGAAAAAGATGCCATGGGGAGAACCCTGGTTCCAGATCTAACTTTGTAGTGCCACAGTTTCCTTGACTTAGATATCTGAGTGGCATCAGTATGAGTCACAGCCCTAGAAACAACATGACGACCATAGCTATTCAAGGCAATCCCTGAGAAGGCCACATTTTTCACAAAGAACTACTGAAACTTGCAGCCATAAATGTAAGAGTCTACCAGCCCCTCAGAGAACCCTCAAGACAATATATTGTTTAGAAAAATACCCAGCTCAGATAGCATGTAACACAACATTTTCTAATTACCCTGTAATACCTACCAAAGAAAGTCACTTTCTCATCCTGTGAGCACATCAACTGGCAGAGGAATAAGCAGCATGAACAGATAACTTCGGATATCAGACTTGACCAAAGGACTTGAGGAGAGAGCCTGGAGGAGAATCAGGGTAGGACTCAAGACATGACCAACACAGCTGTCTCATCCAAGAGCAGAAAGAGAGGTATGGGCTTTGCGATGACCAAGCAGGGGCTGGTCATGTCCCAGGACCTACACGCCAGTCACAGTTTAAAGGGAGCCAAACATCCTGCTGGCGAGCAACACTGTCATCTTGCGAAGGGGCACAAAGCAGTTCCATCATTGCCTTACCAGTTGAAGACCTGAAACTGGGGGACTTGCATAAAAATATCTTAGAAACAGGTTCCAAAAAGAAAAAAACTGAAAACCTAAGGAATGCATAACATTGAGAAGAGACTGCTGCTGAAACCACAAAGCAGCAGAGAGAATTAAAACAAAAAGAGCAATAATTCTCCTCCTGTTTTCCCATAGACAATGTCAGAAGGTGTGCATAGGCTGCCCTTCTAGCAGGATGCTCATTTTGCCAGCAGTTTAGACTCACTTGTCATCCTGAAGTGTTTCTGGTCACTCACCTTAGGTAAGACTTCGTAATTTGGTGATGGAGACCTGGTGAGTAGGTATCTCTTAGCCACGTGCAGAGCTCTAAGGTCTCCTGTGCTTGGGAGTGGAGGCTTCGCATTTGGGAAGCAGCTTGTTGTCTTGTCAAGGATATTCTTTCTGCGTCTGTCTAAGTTTGAAGCCTCTGCAAAAATAAATTAGTGTTCACAAATGCCAGCTGGAACCTATTAGCTTGTCTGCAGAGATCCGCAGTGGTCCCTTGCTCTAACCTCCCTCAGTTCTTGCGTTCAACCGGATTAGGCTGTCTCCACAGAACATCCCAGGGCTAAAGGGCCAAGCAAAATGTTTCTTGCAATCATTCTTCCTGTAGTCTTTTCTCCTGTCTTTCTGGGGCCTCTATGGAGCCAGACAGGAGAGCTGACAGCAGGGAAGATGCCTGTACTGTGCCCTCCACTTCTCTTGTTAATGCTCTGGCAGAGAATAATGAGAGCAGCCTGACAAAGGTGCAGAAGGGTGAATAAGAAGAGAAGAGGAAGGAGAGGGGAAGACAAAGCTCAGATGAATGAGGAAAGTGCACAGGAAAGGAGACACAAGACAGACATGAGCAGCTGAGGACACATAAGGCAGACACAAGCAGCAGCTGTGAGGAACAATTTTGGAACAGAAGGGGGAAAAGGAAGACACACTGGCCTGCTACAGCCTGCAGTCAGCACCCGAAAGTATTGCCATTCCTCCCCTGTTAGGATGCCTGAGAACATCTTGCTGCCCTTAGCAGACTACTAGCAATAATAGAGCTCTCATGTCTTATACCTAATGAGCTCAGCTACTACAAGAACCATTGCACAGACTTATAGATCCTCCTCCTGTTGTGGGGAGCAGGTGGGGATGTTAGTGCAATGGTACATGATCACATTTACTAATCTCAAAATGCTTTAAATGCTATATGGGTATAAAATTACAACTCAGATGATATGTTGGTGGAAAGGAAAGGCTGCAAAGGTAAATACCCTGATGTTAGAAAATGGCAGAATTATTCACTCATGTTTATGATAAATCATAGAATAGTTTGGGTTAGAAGGGACCAAAAATGACCCATGCTTACTCAAATCTGAAAAAATCATAATGTTTTCAAGAGAGCAATATCCTTTATGTCAAGAACAGTATTATAGAATGGCAAAATAGGGAATCTCTTTTATGGCTTGCTGAGGTCTTCTGATCTAAGCCTCATGACAGCCTGTGCAATGAAACTGTCACCTGTGCTTGTTCATTGCTTTACACTTACGTTGAGAATAAAATGCCCAGTAATGGATGCCTTGCCTTTGTGTTGGCATCCATCCATTCAAAAACTTGAAACAAATTACAGAACAGTATCAGCCCACCAGTGATGCTGCAAGTTGGATACCAAGTGGTCATTCCATATTCTAGATCTACCTTTGGAGTCTAATAAGACTACAAAAAGCCAAGCCAGCTCCCCCAGATAATGAGTGCAGATAGAAAAGGCAAAAGCACTGAACATCCAAAAAAGCCTATGGATGACAAAATTTTAAAAGATGCTGCATACATTTACATCTTGTTTGAGGCCATTAATGCAGTTACACTATGGGAACATTTGGCCCATTATTCATAATAACCAGAAGATGAAGAAGAGTAACACACTTAATTGAAACCCTTGTCAAAATGAAAAATTAATTATCCTCCAAAGATTCTCTGTCAAACTGTCGCTTTCTATTTGCTACACAGGGACAATATCAGCAAAATAGCTCTGCAAGTCCTCACTACCAGCAAGTATATTATATTATGTACAAGTAACAAATGCAGAAGCAGCCAAGTCAGGACTTTTGCGATGAGGAACATTTTCATTAGAAAATACCTACTCCAAAACCAAACCCGATTTAGCAGGGTATGGGAAAAACACCAAGCATTGCAGTTTGAGCGTGGCTATCTGTACTCAAGAAGGAAGTTTCTGAGAGGCAGAAAGGGTCATCGCAGAGCTACAAGACAATCCCACAGCCCAGGCACTCTCCCAGCCAGCAAAAAACCTCAGCTCTGCTTCGAGCAGAGCAACAAAAATCTGTGCTGAAAGGAAGGACCGTGAGGTCGTTGGCTTTTTTTGATTCCTGCTGCCTCTGTGAACAGTCCAGACACCCTCCAGGGGAACAGAGAGCAAGAAGAGGGACTTTCACATCTCAGGAACTACTGAAGGATGAAAGAATAATTTTGTGTTCATCCCTTTTCGTAACTGGGAAAGCAACAGCAGCCTAGGCAGGGCTTCCACCCATCTAATTCCATGATCCCTTTTCCACAAGGATGGATGAGGAAAACTAAACAGAGCACTTTGATAAGAGGCACCAATGACTCAAGACGGTGGCTATCTGCCCAAACTCAACCAGAAATATTCATTCAGTTTCTAAGTCTTCCTAGAGCAAAGGCCTTAAGTTTCCAGTCGCCCAGGTATTTGCTTTCCGCCCTGCCAAGCGCTATTCCCGAGACAGAAAGAGAGAGAGTGAAGTCCCAAGAGCCTGTTAAAGGCCTCAGTCTACCCAACCTAGAGCATAGCTAGAGTGGAGAAAGACCCCTGGCTTTTTTCACTTGCGCCACATTATCACAGAAAGGTGGATTAGAAGTTATCTCAGCTCTGCTTTCTTTCAGAGCTCCTTGGCAACACAGCCACCAAGATATAAATATGCACACACAAAAATTTGCAGCAGGCATGTGTGCACGCACACACATAAGCCAACAGGCAAAAGTATTCCAAGGCATGGGACAAATAAGATCAGGAAGGCACAGGACTTCAGAAATTCTGGGAAGAGGAAGAAAATTAGGGTGTTTTTTCTATTTCTTTTTTTTTATCCTCTTAAAAAAAAAAAAAAGTCACTTTGGAAAATAAAAGAACTTCACAGCTGTCCTACCTACTACACAAATTGCAAGGTGCTAGCCATGGCTTCATGCCTGCATCATATAAACTATGATTTAAATAAAGAAGACTTAATTCTGACTGAAGTAAGGCTGACAAAGGACCAGCTTAGCCAAAGTACTCAACACTACATTGAGTAAGGGGTGTATACAAGAGGGCTCCCTTTTCCTGAAGGTAGTAGGCAAGTAGCATTTAACAGTCCATTTACCACTTTTCTACATCTTTGGTGGCCATTAGCACTTGCACCCAGGTTAAAACCAAAGAGCACAACACATTGATATTACCGTTTGTGTTCAGCTATGAACAGACACACATGCAATACATTTTAGGTGTCCTGCACAAGAGATGGACCAACATGCCACTGTTGCTCATTACACTAATACCCAAAAGTGGCAAACAACCTCACCACACTAAGTCTCTGCACGCAGCAAGTGGCAGCTCTCACCTCAGTGTTTAATACCCCAGAGTCCTGAAATCTTTGCTCAGCAAAGGCCAAGAGGAAAGCTGGTCACCACAACCTTTTTAAAACTTTGCTTTTCTCCTGACTAGCTCTGGGTAGAGAGGACCCTCCCCTCTCTTTGGGTGGGAGTTTTCCCACAGGTGATGGATGTTGATGCAATCAGACACCTGGAACAGATGCTCTTCTTTCTGCATCAGGTGATACATGCATTTGGCATGGCTTTTCAGTGTCTCCTGGATCATAATTCTTGTCTCCAGACACACGGGAATCTCTGTCTGTTCTCTAATAGGCAGCACAGGGTTGGGAGAGGGAGCAATCATGTCAAGAAAGCTGTGGTGGGAAGGTCTTTGGGCTTGTGCAAGCTCTTCCCTCACGGCCGTCAGGAAAGGATTGTTTATCAGCTGCTCCTATATCTCTTTCTGGTTTTATGTGTGTGCAAACTGTTTACATATTGAATGTTGTGCAATAAGATTAAGAAATATTTATTCTGTGATGTCTATATTAACCATTTTTACAACAACAGCAAAGTTAAATTTCATCCAGGCTCTGGAAACTCTTTTGTGAATCAGCTTTATTATTGTGAACAATGTTTCTGAAGTCCATGTGGCTCCTGTGGTCTTTAAGGAGAGCACAAACATGAGAGTTTGCAGTGGAACATAGGAGTCCTGCAAGTGGAAAACATTCATCAGGAAACTGAGGCTACAGGAGGGCAGAAAGCTCAAAAATCTTGCTGATTTTTGTTTATTGACAGGGCTTTTTAAAGAGGGAAGAATCAAACAGAACCGGATTTATTGTGAAGCACTCTCTTGACCCATTACTTAAAAATATGTTTAAAAAAGTCACACAATTTCCTTGCTTTATGATTTTTTTTCTTTCTACAACCTTAGAAATCTTCATTATTTACATTCATTTCAAGGTTTGAACCTAGTATCTGAATCCAAGTATCAATACTGACTGTGAATTCAATACGACAGAGGGCAAGGCTTTGGGAAGAAGTCATTACAGTTTTCTTCTCAGCTTTCCTGCCCATGCAGCCATGCCAGGGTCTTATATATCTACTCCTGGGTGGTTTTTGGGCATTCTTTCAGACCATCATCCATCTCTTCTGAGAAACCTCATGAACTGCCATTTCCAAATGTTATTACTATCCTTTCACATGCCTCTTCCTGATCCTGCTGGTCCCCAGGGTCTCAGTCAACATCTGTCTGGGTGAGCTGCTCTGCAGTTCCTTTTGGATTGTTTCATAGGAGCTGATATCCTGCAGAGCAGACACTTCACCATGAAAGAACATCAGACTCTTCCCGTAATGTGATTCTTCATTAGTGAATTGTTGTATTGCAGTCCTTTTATGTTTAATCTCCCCAGTTAGTTCAAATAATGAATTTACTGCCAGGAAAGTTTACAAAAGCAGATGATTTTAAATAAATACTTATTAAGTAAGTAGTCACTAAGTGCACTAAAAACCTGTATGTGCTCACCCCAGCAGGCAAAGAGCTATGCAGGGGGGTGGCTGTGGCCACAGCTACTATTTCTGCGCTGGACAAGTGGAAGAAGGGATCCTAGCTCTGGGAAATCCCCCATTGTTATTTGGAGGTGCTCTGCTTTAGTCCCAGCTACTTTTTGGTATCAGTATCCAGGCATTTGCAAAGAGCTATAAGTAGTTCATTCCTAGGAGAACTGCAGGTTAGATATTACCTGTGTACATTACCTGTCAATTTAAATCTCATCTTCCTTAAAACTCTCACAGAAACCAGAATATATTCACACAACCATCTACAAAGGAAGAATGATTTGGATAAACCAGCAATTACTGACAAAGTAGTGCATTTTATTTCTATGTTTTGTTCACAGAGATTGGAGGTAAGCCATATTTAATGGCGTTCTTTCTTTACAAATCTGGCTTGCATGACAATGAATTCTTTCAGGAAATATTTTTTGATCAGTTAAACAGTTCCTCTTCCAAAAGCTCCGAAGTTACTTGGTATTTTGAAAGATGTTCATTCCATAGTATTGATGGCATGCTCACCTTTCTGCAGGTTTACATTCTGATTATTTTCTTTTTATCTAGAAAAGCAGATAATTATGTAAATTTGTAATGTTATGTTTTAACAAGGAGGTTGACACTTCTGGTTTAAACATCTTCTTTGAAGAGTTAAAGCATTTTCTCTTCAAGGAATAGGAATTAATACCTTGAGATTTATTTCAAGAAAAAAAAAGAACAGAACAAAATGAAATACAAAAAAGTTATTTTTCTTACTTCTTTACTCTTGTCTGGTAGGCTAATGCCTAAGAAGGTAAGGGAAAGAAGAACTTTCCAGAGTCTAAGTCGTCTTACTTTTCCTGTAGGGCTAAAGAGAAGAAAAACAAAAAAAAGAAAAGTTCTGAATGGGGATTTTTCTAATGCAAACTCCTACTTTTCCAGTAAGGTCTACTGGGTCTAGTTCAGAGTAGAGTGCCTATAACTTATTATGGTGTTGAGTATTAAGCATCTCCACTGATGTCCCAGCACGTGGCTTTCAATGTGTGGCAAGACCTCCCTAGTCACTGGAGGAAGTCTGAATGTCTTACAACACTTACAGAGTTGATATGTTCTTTTCAACTATAATTAACTTTTTTTCTGAGACACTTTTAGAAGTATATTTTAAAAATCATTGTGCAATTCAGAGCTCTGAGGCCTTGACCTTACAAAGCACTCCATGGGAGAGGACGTAGAGTCACCCAATACCTTGGTGGGACAGCTGGGTGCTTCAGACGGGACCCACTCAGGTATCTGTGCCTATGAGCAAGATACAGGACACAGTGCTTATGTCTTGTGTCTAGGTCTAGAAAGATGAGTGTGGATTCAGAAGCAACTCAAAACCTATCTCAGTAATACCATGGCTTTTAAGGGTAGCCCTTAACTTGTGGATTTACTTGATTTTTATTGACATTCTAATGCCAAAAACATTAGGAAACCTACTTGCTGTCTCCCCTAAGTGCTCCTCCCAGCCTTGGAGGAAAGGTCAAGGTTATTATCCCTTGTAATCGATCATGAGGAATTTTCAGACATTCAGAAATGACAATTTGGTAATTTTTTTTGTGCCACCCTCAGCCCTGCAACTGTGTATTTTTTTTTTTAGGCAAGGACAGCAAATAAACCCATTAGTTCAAGTACCTGCCACCTGAGTCAGGAAAGCTGCATCCTTCTATGTAGAAACCTACATATATATATACATACATAAGAGAGAGGGGGTGAGACAATTTCTCAGTGGCTCTCAGAAGAAAGCTCTTTCGTGATGAAATTCTTACTTAAGAAAAGCTCCTAAATCAATTGCTCCCAGGCGAGGCGGGGAGGAGAGAGGATGAGGGGGGCTGCATTTTCTTCTCTCAGCAATTTTCCATTGCCATCCCCTCCTCCTTCCACTTCCCATCATCATGTTGCAGACAGCACCCAGGGCCAAAAAAAGAGCTGGCCTCATGGTGCAGCACCTCAGGGTGCTTGGCGGGCTGTAAGGGCCTCGGCTGGTGATGCCAAAACACATAGTGCTGGTCCCTTTCCACCACATTTCCTTCCAGCGAGGCGAGAGCAAGGCTCCCATATCAGTTTAGCATACCAGAGACTTAGAAGGGCTTACCAAGCTGCTCTGTTTAGGGGATAAAAGATGGGAGCTTGGCAGGAATAAACATGTCACTCGGGGAGCCTGCTCCATGGGGCCTGATTTCCCTCTCGCGTCGGCTCGCTGCTGGCGCAGCTCCCCAGATGCCTCAGCACTAATCCTGATTTATGCTGAGTTTTGGTGGGTGTGGGACCAGTCCCTGTGTAGCCCCTCCAGGCACTCTTCTCCCTCTCTCCTGGGCATTCGCTGGTGCTCAGGAGGAGGAAAAATGTGTCCTCCTCATGCTGGTAGGAACAAAATGCATAGTTTAAGCAGATTTCTAGCTTCTTGGGTGGGGGCACATGGCTTCACACGTGTTTGTGAAGCATAATTTAATGCTGCTGGGACTTCCCCTGAGGTTAGGTTAGCAAAATCAATCATGATTTTGAAGCATGGCTGGCTAGAAACATCTACAGGCCATGCTCATTGGTGAGTGGACACCCGGCACTTTCTGCTGGTGAGGTGGCTCACGGAGGCCACACTGTCCTTGAGATGCACACTGTCTTGTGAAGCAAGAAGACTGCTCACATACCTTCCTGATGGGAGTATTGGGAGAACGAGGTCATTTATTTATGGCAGATCTGAGATGGTCATAGGAGAGACAACAGAGCATTGAGCTTTCTCTTAGGGATATATTTGCTTTCAATTGCTAACTTCCCATTTACAAACAGAAGTATGGCACTGATGTTTTAATGGTTTTTTGCACTGCTTTTAGCTGTCTAGTCTTTCTCTAAAGAGAAGAGTAGGGGGAAAAATTCCCAAGACTTCACAAAGGGTCTTAGTAGGCTTCCCAAACACGTCTGCTCAACAAGACCAGCAGCCCTTCACCACCAGCCCGAGGTATCTGGGTGCACAGAAACACTTCATCCTGCCATCTCCATCACACGATGCAGAGAGCAGCATCTCCCCCAGATCTCAATGGAAAGTCCACCAAGGGCAAAGCCCTTCAGGAGGTTTTTTTGGAGGGAAATTATCGCTCTCCCCCTTCCCTGTCTCTTCCCTCTGCTCAGTCATGGCAGCGTGATTCGACTTGAGCCCTGCACCCCCCAAGAAACTGCAAGGTCCCTCGCAGATGTTTGGTAACACATCAACAGCACGGCCCAACACAATGTCATGAAATTCCCCCCCAATCTCCCTCAGACATTACCTAATTGATAAAGTGGCCGCCCCGCGCCGCAGCAGCTCCCTCCCCAGCTCGTGCGACACAGCCGGGCTCTGTTCCCTTTCGCCATGACATCATGCCGGCACTCGCTGCCTATGCATCATGCTGCCTGCAAGCTTCCTCTTCCACCCCAGATAAACACAGCTGAGACAAACTCCCTCAGCAATACAAGGAAAAAAAACCGAACAACCACACAAATACAAAAAGCCCCAACATTCTGCAGCTCCTGCCGCAGGCCCTCTTTCCTGCCCAGGTTGCAAGTGAGAGCTGCTGGCTGGGTGTTTGGATGTGGAGCCCATCTGCGGTCGCCTCTAGCCTCCCACTGTTTGCTGGCAAAATCTAAAAAGGGAAAAGGCTCAAACATACCAAGGTTTCTGCTATAACTTCCAGACACAAATACCAAAGGTAGTCTTGCTTATATGAGTAGGCACAAGTCAGCAGCGTTTCCACGGGGTCAAGTATTCAACCAAATGAGACCGTTGGGCTCAAGCTGGTAAAAATCTGGTGTAAATTTGTTGGCGGGGCTATAGCTAAGTTTGCAATAGGTTTGGTTTGCTATGTACTCCACCTAATGCAGAATTGGAGAACAAGGTTGCGCACAGAGAAAAATGTGTGCAGGCAGGTTTATCAGCAAAAAAAGCCATTTTCTTATTTTCTTGTTAGTAGCTTTTGATTTGAGATTGCCTCCCAACATTGCCCCCCTCAATATATAGTTTACAATATCTTTTTTAGTGTAATCTCCCCCACAATTTGAAAGCTGAATTCAGTTATCCTTCACTGTCTAGTCTATATATCTGTCATGAAAAAGATAGCTGTGAATTTCCTGTCATCCATATCCATAACGGGTCTTAGAAAAGTTTTCACACAAATGTAATTACTGAAACTTGCAATTATGCACCGACAAAAATTATCTATAAAACCCCTGGAATTTAGCAAATAAGGTCAGAAAAAAATTGGTCCAAATATCTCAAAGTTTTCTTTTCTAAAGGATGTATTTTACAAAAGGAATTTTAGTTTCCAAAATTTGGATTTCAATTTGAAATGCAATATTGTTTCAAAATAACACTTCTTCAGTTATAAAAGAATCCCCATATAATCATGCAATATAACCCAAAGTATGTGTATTTGCACATGTGCACACACATACACACACATATAATCATGCAGAGAGAGACACAGAGAAAGTAGGAGAGAACCCATGAAGAAAATTAGCTTCTTTGTATTTAAGTCAAAGCTAAGCCCAAACAATTTTTTCTTCTGGTTTCTTAGTTCAGGTATCAAAAACCAAACAAATAAAAAAATAAATTAAAAAAAAAGTCAACCATTCACTCCTAATGCTTACACACAATATCCTTTACTTCCTACCCCACCAAAAAACTCACAGTGAACTTCCAGGCTCTGAGGTCTAAATCTGTATCTACGAAACACAGGAAATAGTACATTTTTGAGCCTAAAAGCAAAAACAAGAGTAACAGAGGTTCTTTTCTGTTAATGCTGATCATGTAATTGGCGTCCAAACATTAATTAGAAACATTAATTGCCACACACTTCATACAAGGTGCTGTGGGGTTTTGTGGGATGTTTAATGAAGTGGTTGCTCAGCTGCTGTAACATTCCTTATCCCTCAGTTTCTCTGGATGCAGAGAGCAAAGCAGTTCTGTGTCCAGGACTGGGCTGCCACAGCATTTCTCTCGCCTCCTCACAAGACTGAGAACCAGAGCTCGGGTTTGAGCTGCTGTAGGCAAACTAGCAACACATATGCAACTAACAATGTCGTTCTCATTAATTAATCCTTTCTAGCTAGAGGAAAATGCTTAGCTAGAGATATGGGTTGCTCCAAGCAGGACCCACTCACCCTCAGCCATGCCCACTGGGATACAGAAGCCAGCCCAAAAGGCTGTGAAACCCCCCAAAAATGGAAGCACCGCAAGGAAAAGCACCACATCTGCTTCCATCCTAAATCCCTTGGCATAATCCTCTCCCACTGCAGGAACTCAGGACAGATGAGATAGATCCAAACAAGATTTTATTTCCCTCCTCTCTCTCTCACTCAAGGAGAACATGGCCATAACTCCACCGAGAATAAACAACCCCACAGCTAATCTTCCCACTCCTCAGGACGGTTTGTTGAAATTAGTGAAAGGATGCAGACTTTGCGCAGGCTGCTTGATAAGAGTTATAAGCACTGGTTTGTTATTATTAAAGAGAGGGAGCATAACTTCACTGTATCCAATGATTTTAAACCACAACATTCTCCCGCACAGCTATCTCCCTACCTACTCTATTTACATTAAATAGATGCCTGAGTAATTGTAGGGATGTGCATATGGAGAGAAAATAAATGGTTTCCAAGGGGAGGGTGATTTTTCTATTGTACACATTTTTTGAGGATGTGGCAATATGAACCACAAAATAAAGAATGAGAACACCACCAGAACTCAAAAAATCCCAACAAACAGTAGAGCCTGGAGGTATGAGCAACTTACTTTCCTTGAAATATCAACACAGATGCCAATGAGAAAATACAGATATTGGCTAGCAACCTGCTTCTAGGATTACCCAAGCTTGCATGCCGAGCTTCATGTAATGAATAGTATGGGTAATTTCATCCTGGTCCTTCTCAGGTGCCTCTGACGCTAAAATCAGGCTGCTGGTTTGATAGTTTAACTCAAATACTAGCTTAAAAGTAACACCAGTAGCAACCAGTAGAGTACCACTAGTGCTGCTTTAGGAGTGAGAAATCAATGTCTGTTCAGGCAGGTGCCCTATTGCACCCCTTTGCACCCCACTGCCTACCAATGCTAGTGGTGGGTGTTGAGTATGCAAGAACTGGCTTGGTCCTTTTTCTGCAGCTGTCTGCAGGGTGAGACAGGTGACACGTGTTTAGGCTGCAGCTGCTCTGGAGCAGACAGAAAGACCATTCCTCTATTTTGTATCACCCCAAGCACCACAGGATCCCTGCCCTAGGCTCCTCGGAGCTGCGCTAACAGAGATAACGGGCTGTCGTCATCTCTGTCGGCTAGAATAGACCTAAGTGGAAAAATCCTTTGGCTAACATTGATCTGGCACTTGCTGAATATGCAGGGAAGGTAGAAAGTTGGAGGGCAATGACTAACAATGGGGGAAGATAATAGCAGGATTTTCCGTATCTGATTTCACAGGCTCTTGTTGGCTTTTTTCTTTCCCATTGGCTTGTCAGTGGTTTTACTACGTTTATTTATACCCTGAAGAAACAACTCTACTGCTGCCATTTGCTCTTTGACCAAACAGCACCTAAAAAGGAACTTTGTGCTGTTGTTAAAATTTTTGCTGAATTAAGCACCAATTCATTACAACAGCTTTATTAGCTATGGCTATGTGTTTGGAGATAACTTTGGGCATAGATAATTCCAATTTAGTTTTAGGCAAATTCAATACCAGTTGTAATTTCAGTACAGTTGAAGTTATGAAGATCACTGTGTAACATCTAAGTGTGAAAACAACATAACAAAATTAAGTTTTAAGAAAACATACTGGAATGGCAAAGAACTTGCAGTGAGAAATCAAGCAGAAGCATGTCTACCTTCAGAATCCAAAGTTTATAGTTAATGTAGTGTCTGTAAATCTGTAATGGCTGTTATTCTTTGAAACATATAAAATTATGGAAAAATACATATCATTCTGTCCAGCAGACCATTTGCAAAAATATTGCTCTGTAGACCTTGTAGCAACACATTTCTGTGTGTTTTCTGCTGGTACAGCAGTATGGGAGCTGGGCAGCAAACGCTGCACACCTCACTGCACACCTTGATGCAACACAAACTGGTAATACAGTATTTATTATGTCACACAGCATAGAAATATATGTAGGCATGTGCATGTGCACATACATATTTGGATGTATTTGTGTGTGTATATACACATAGTGTTTGTACATACACACAGACACACATGCATCATATATTTTATTTTGCAATATCAAAAAAATGTTTGTAATAAGAGAAAGAAGAATGTGATGTCCTATTTCCTTTCAGTGAAAAATAAGCTGCAAAGGTTGGCTTTAAAAATTTTGCTGTAGTGCTAGTTACTTGCAAGTGTTGTCACCTCACAGAATCGTATAACTGGTGTTTTACCTTCAGCATAGCGTACTTGCTAACCCTGTCACTTTTGTATGCCATTCAGTCATGTGTTTGTAATCATAGGTCCAGGGAGCTGGCAAGAAAATCACTCTCTTTCCAGCTGTTCTGTCCTTTCACCGACATCCCATTTGGAGAGCAAACTGTAAATAATGAGGAGTTGATGAAGCTTCCATAGCTAGCAAATTTCCAACTTCAAAAGCTTTTCTGCTTCTGAAGTTAATGGCTGACTTCCCTCTGGGTTCACTTTTCATGCTTTTACTATATGCCATTCTAGACCACTAATAACTATCGGTGTTTGTGGCTGTCATAGAAGGACTCGAAAACATATGACCATTCTTCATGGTTCTGGTTCAGAGTTGCAGATCACAAGTATGTTCATAGTAAAAGGCTAAATCTGTGTTTCACAGCAAAGCTTTTTTTGTTAAAAAAAAAGTACTCTCAGATTTAGAAAATGCAACAAACTTCCTGTTCCAAGAATTGCTGGAGATTTATGGATGTTTCTGGACACTTAACATGAGACAAATACATCCAGAATCTGTGGTAATCAAACCCTTTCAGGTACAAATAGCCTCTTTGGCATTTGAGCAAACTGGTTGAAGGAGAGAAGCCAGAGAGTCGTGGTCAATGGGGCACAGTCTAGTTGGAGGCCTGTACCTAGTGGAGTGCCTCAGGGGTCAGTCCTGGGGCCTGTATTATTTAATATATTCATCAATGATCTGAATGAGGGAATAGAGGGTACTATCAGCAAGTTTGCTGATGACACCAAGCTGGGAGGAGTGGCTGACACGCCAGAAGGCTGTGCTGCCATTCAGTGAGACCTGGACAGGCTGGAGAGTTGGGCGGGGAAAAATTTAATGAAATATAACAAGGGAAAATGTAGAGTATGGCATCTGGGTAGGAACAACCCCAGCTTCCATTATAAATTGGGGAATGACTTATTAGAGAGCAGCGTAGGGGAAAGAGACCTGGGGGTCCTGGTGGACAGCAGGATGACCATGAGCCAGCACTGTGCCCTTGTGGCCAGGAAGGCCAATGGCATCCTGGGGTGTATTAGAAGGGGGGTGGTAGTAGGTCGAGAGAGGTTCTCCTTCCCCTCTACTCTGCCCTGGTGAGACCATACCTGGAATATTGTGTCCAGTTCTGGGCCCCTCAGTTCCAGAAGGACAGGGAACTGCTGGAGAGAGTCCAACGCAGGGCAACAGATGATGATTAAGGGAGTGGAGCATCTCCCCTATGAGGAAAGGCTGAGGGAGCTGGGTCTCTTTAGCTTGGAGAAAAGGAGACTGAGGGGTGACCTCATTAATATTTACAAATATATAAAGGGTGAGTGTCACAAGGATGGAGCCAGGCTCTTCTCGGTGACATCCAATGGTAGGACAAGAGGTAATGGGTTCAAACTGGAACACAAGAGGTTCCACTTAAATTTGAGAAGAAACCTCTTCTCAGTAAGGTTAACAGAGCACTGGAACAGGCTGCCCAGGGGGGTTGTGGAGTCTCCTACTCTGGAGGCATTCAAAACCCGCTTGGACAGCTTCCTGTGTAGCCTCATCTAAGTGTTCCTGCTCTGGTATGGGGATTGGACTAGATGATCTTTTGAAGTCCTTTCCAATCCCTAAAATTCTATTATTCTGTGAAGCTCTGGGGCCGATGGACCTTCTGTGTGAAGACCTACTCCTCACTCAATGGGACATGCACATCCATGCTGGCAATGAGGCAGCACCTAACAACTACATCTCTTCCTTTGCTGCATGCAAAGCAGTCTTTGAGGTTAAAGAAGAAGGTGGGTAGGGAAGAATCTGAAGACCATTGAGGATAGTTTTGAAAGATTATCTTCTCTAGAAGAGCAGGATTTTGTGGCAAGGCATAATACAGCCCACTATTTAAACTTCAGATGCATAGTCATCGAACCCATTTTCTTCAGATTCAAGTGTCACATTTCTCATAAATAGTATCAGCAATATTTTTAAAACAACAACTATATCCCTAAAGAAGAAAGAAACACATTTTGAGTTTTAATTTATTAGACAATGCTAAGCAAGTATACCACTTCAGAGCTGCAGAATATAAAATATGACATCACAGAATCACAGAATTGCTCAGGTTGGCAGGGGCCTCTTGAGATCATGAGGTCTGCCCCTGCAGCTCAAGCACAGTCACCTAGAGCAGGTTTTCCATCATTTTATCTAGATGGGTTTTCAATATCACCAAGGATGGAGACACTGCAACCTTCCTGGTCAACCTGTGCCAGTGCTTTGTCCCCTCACAGTAAAAGAGTGGTTCTTGAAGTTCAGAGGGAACCACTGCCACAGTGAGCAAGATACTGCTCATTGACACCAGCAGTTAATCAAAAGTAAATCCGTCCTGGAAAACAGACCCGTCCTTTCATCACTGATTGTTCTTTGATGTAGAGTGGCAAAAGGACAAATGCAAATAAAAATCTCACCCTGTGTCTTAAAGTATACACAGACTTCATAGCTGAGATCACCTGTGAACTAAGATGAGGGTTGGCACTGCAGGCACAAAATAGGAGAAACTTGGTCCTTGTCCTGAAGTCTTACTGCCAGATCATCAAGGTAGTTAGCATTTGAGCTGACATAAATATTTGCTGCTTTTTCTGTGAGAAACAAATTACTTTCTTCCCCTTCATTTCTGTTCTCTCTGATCTTAATAGCACATCCAAGTGTGTCAAACACCCAGGTGAATATGTTCATATCCCTGGGATCCCTTCTAGAACTGAGCATGAAGCCTGTCTCAGCAGTTCTTCAAGAACATCTGCTAAAAGTGGAGATCCTTGATTGCTTTTCTTCTCTCTCACATCAGTCTATGCTTACACAAATGATTTCAGCAGTTAATATATAAAATCTACATATTTCCAACTGTAAGCCAGTTTGGGACAAATAGGATGACAAATTCTTTCCAGTTTGATGTTTTCCTACTTATTTGCAATTCTGCTCACATAATCCCTGCCTCAAAGATGTTGTGTCACCCCTTTGCTTACATTCTGCATGCATACAAACATTAGTAAAAATAATATGCACAAATATTCAATCATTTTATCGCTCAAGATAAAATACAGAGTGAGAAAGAGGCTGTCAAGACCTAATAACCATTGACATTTAAATATAGTTATTTTCAAGACTCAATGGACAGATGTGGCTCAAAGCAATTGTCCTTGCGTAGGCACCCAACTGGCATGGCCCAGAACACCTGGGACATTGGCACAAGATTGGCAGATATGATAGAAAAGTATGGGAGACCCAGGCCAAATGATCAGCACCTGAAACCCAGATATGGTGTCCTGGGGATATATCAAATAGCTTGTAGACATCTGTGGGTCAACAACAGAATCAAGTCTGGCCATCTCACAACCGCCTATGGCCAGACAACGTGTGCAAGGAACTTATCGCCTCAAGTTCACCAAGTGGTTTTAAAGAAAGCACCCTTTGGTATCTATCCTGTTACTTAGGCAGATTTGAACGATTTACATCCAAATTACCAAATTATAGGCTGATGTAGGCAGAGATTATCTTTCAGTAGTTTCTGCAGTTGTTTTCCACTCTGTATGAAATAGTTATATAGTGAATGAGACAGGCGCCAAACAAATGCCTCTCCTAAACTACTCCACATGTAGGTGAGTGCCAGTTCCCAAAAATCTATGTGCTTTACAAACAGTGGAATCTCATTAAGGAACTGAACTAGAGAAAACCTTCACCAAGTATGTCCTAGTCCTGCAGCTGAGGGAACTGCTTTGTGTGCCCTCATCCCTTCTGGCTACAATGACCTGCTAGAGCAGGTCCTGAGATAGAAACTACCATTGCCATGAGATTTCATTTTCTCCAGACTGGAAAAAACAACAACAATCAAACAAAAACCACAAAAACAAAACAAAACAAAACCAAAACAAAAACAACCCAAAACAAAACAAAACGACAAACTAATTTCTTCTGAAATAAGTAGCTTAGTTTCAGGCATTTTTAAAAAAGAAAAATGAAAAGCTGTAAATTCATCATTGTGAAAACTTAAGTTGTTCTCAGCTTTTTGCTCAGTAGCCAAAAACCATAATACAAAACAAAATTGTTCACACAACCGCTTTAAACTTAGATTAAATTAAATTAACTTTTGATTAGATTAAGTTAAACTGGATGCGTCTTCTAAAAATGGAAATGAAACAGAGGAAGCAGAAATTTGACCACAATTACAGACAAGCTAGTGGTGGTAAACATGGCTTCCAAAGATGTTTGGGAATCAGATATCTACAGAGTTTCGTATTCAAATCTGTGCCAGAGCAACAAGCTCTGACCTTGATAAGACTCACTTAGGATCCTATCTGCTCAAGACAGTCTTTTAAATACAAAGGTGAGAAAGAACAGAAGCAGAAAGTGGAAGAAAGAGCTCTACATACTTCGTTGAGTAGTTCACCTTCCAAAAGTTGACAGTTCCTGTCCATCCTCCCAATCCCACCCAAAAAAAAGTTACATACAAAAAAAAATGTAAGTAGAAAGCCTCATGTTGGCTTTTGTGGAGAAAATTGCACGTAGCAAAAGATGCCGGGATCTGCTGGTATACAATGCTGTCAGCAGACATTGCCAGCTCTGAAGAGTTATATCTCACAGTGACAGAGCACACGTTTGCACATTACAGATGTCCATGAGCGTATCTATTTTACATACAACAGAAGACTTGTAGTTCAAGACACTCTGGCAGACTAAAGCAGACGTTCCAGCGAAAGCACATTTATCCAAATAATATTTCTGAGTATGCTGCCACATCTTTGCCCAACACCATTCATACAACAACCATGACTAAATTTATCCAGCAGTTATTGCTACATAAGCATGTCTTGCATTCTTCATGTAGGTGACCAAACAGTCCTATGATTCTTAAACACTGGTGCATTAAGGCATCTTTCCTGCCTGGCTGCCATTGCATGTGACAAGACAAAAATAAAACCATGGGCCTCTTGTAAATTTTAATCACCATATTAACACCCACCAGAAAAGCTTTGGGTGATCCCAATCTTGTTTAAGAGGGTTCAGCTGTAGATACTTACAGGATGTTCTGCCCCTGCTGATTGCTCATTATCCAAAATTAGCTCTCAGAGCAGCCTTTGCTATAGTGTCTGGCAAAGTGGAAGCTGGACCTGTTTTCAAGAGCTTTTGACATTCTCAGGACCTCCGCTCTTCCAGGAATGCATGCCTTCACGGTGCTGGACATTGCACAACTTTCTGCAGGGAGAAGTCAAGAGCACTGTTTTACTCAATGAGGAAATAAACTCCTGGAATGAGGCAATTCTGATTTTGTTGCTTTCCTGGTACACTCAGCAGTTTATTTGGGGTTTGGCTCCAGCTTAATGGTTTTCCAGGCTAACGGGTTCAGGTTCTGTAGTAGGTCAAATAGGTCTTGGACACAGTGAGTCCAATCTGAAAGGCTTCTTGAAAGCAAAATTCCTGTTGATCTTAGTGATGTTCTCCCAGCATTCAGAGAAAAAATGAACCACTTATGCTTTCCTCAAAAGATACACTTGATGTAAAAACCTGCACCCTTCCTGAAAACCTGAGATTATGAAACAACCCTCAAAATGTAGATACACATGCCTACAGAAACAACAGCTCTTCAGTCAAAGCGGAGCAAAAATCATACATCTTTTATATACACAAAAACTCTTCAATGCATCTTGTATAAATTATTTTAGATGGTAATATAAATTCCTGTTAATGCCAGACTTACAGTTGCTAAGCTCCGAAAACCTGTAAAAACAAATTACATTTTGAGGATTTCTTCAAACTTTTCCTTAGACAAATTGAGGTTACAGTAGCTGTTGATTTAATTCTAGTAGGATGATGTGCTAATGTAGTTTATTTATTAGCTGTAACAATTTTCCGTGATACTTGCGGTAACTTTGAGCTGACAAAATGCTGGAGAGGTTTTTTTCTTACAGAAAAATGCATTTTTTTTGCCAAAACCTAAGATATTTCACAAATTTGCTCATCAGAAGAAATCTGATTATTTTGTGTCAACTCTTGTTTTTATCTTGTCAAAACATTAATGTTTGTGTGTTTTTCATTTATTGCTATATTACAGTAAAATATTTGTTTTACGTGTTATAGACACATTGCATACTACATTTAACAAAATGTAACTCGAATCAAAACTAATCAGAACAGCAAAGTCAAAATAAACACTTCTCACCTTTTCAAGATGAAGATCTGGTTTTCCAAGTGAGATATTTCAGTTCTTTCACATGAGATTTTATTTGGTGATTCTTCATGAAAGTTTCCTGTAGAACGTGGTGCTTCCACTGGCTTTGTGATAGGAGTGGAAATGTGCTCACTTTGAGCACTTAAAAGAAAAAAAAATCACCTCCTCTTATTTCATTTCTTAAATTTTTCCTGTTTCTTTTCACTCCATATCATTAATATATTTTTTTAAACTTTGTGGTAACCGTTGCTTGGTATTGCTACATTTTTCCATATGAAAATTTCTTTTAATGTGGCCATTATGTAAATAAATATGTCTAAAATATGCTTTGCTATGTTACAAAATGAAGCTTTAAAACATATGCTTCTTATAACTCTTATAAAAATTAATGAAACACTCATTCTTACACAGTGGATCTAACTTAACTTTGAAAAACTATGTGAAAGCACTAAACTAAAATGAATGAGATTGCTGTTAATGTAAAATATCCGCTTGAAATACTTTGGTATTTAAATTTAGCTCATTCAGCCTCTGGCGTATGAATTTGGAAGCAAGCCAGTTTCTCTTAAAAGTACTATGCAAATCCAGAATGGACCGTTTTGGAGCAAAGCTGTGCTTTTATTGCATCAACTGTCTTTGGGTGTAAGTGAGGGGAAAAAGCTTCTTAAACAATAAATTTGTAGCATAGGAATGCCAACAAAAAGAGTTTTGCTTTTCCAGCTAATTCTGTCAGGCATTCCCCAAATTCTAATAATTTGCTCCCGCGGAAGTTGTAGTCTCCACTAAAATAGCTGTAATTAAGAAAAGCAATTCTGGACTGGTGCTGGTCCCAGCCTGTGGTCATGGCTGGGCTGGACGACAGCAAGGAGCCCGAGGCAGAGCTGTGTGCGGCTGTGGGTCACAGACACCAATCCCCCGTGAGCTACACCCGCAAATGGTTGCTCTTCCAGAACACGGAGGAGGTGATGAACATGCTTAGTGGCACCAAACGGTGGCTGGTTTTGGGGTCCCCCTGGCCCTGATGCACTCAGGCAGAGCCAAGCAGGTGGGGGAGTCCAGCTTGGGGACTAGGCATCCGTCATGCTCATGGTGGGTCTGTTTCCTTCAGTGCAACAGGGTAAAGCTCACATTTATCTGAGGGTGTCCCAGAGGTACAAAAGGCCATGAGAAGTGCCACTGCCATCGACATTTTAGGCTAGACCTGAAGACCTGCAACAGCTCTGCACAAGACTTGCCTCTGTGGACAAGATGAAAGTACTATGGCAACTGCACAGACGATGGAGGAGCCATAGTCACTCCTCCTGGGCAAAACCAGAGAGAAAGGTGGGACAGAGATGCATGGCTCTCTAGTGATAGCACTAGACAGAAGAAAACCCACTCCCTATTTATAAACGAGCAAGACTCTCCAGTGAGTGTGTTTCTGACTGTGTCTTTGTGGCGACTCCTCTGACAGCCCCTCTGCACTGAGCCTGTGTTCTACCTGGGCAGGAATTGCACAAAACAAAAAAAAAAAAGAGATATCACACAGTTCAGCACAGTGAAAATATCTATGGGTGAAGCACTCAGAGAGAAACTCAGTCTTCAGAAATTGATGTTTTTCTCCACTTGTACAAAAAAAAACTCAGAATAAGCGACACATTTGTTATCTTGCAACCGATGAGCGAGCAAGTACACCGGGAAGAGTTCAGGACAAAGCACAGGAAAGAGGAGCAGAACGGCACGGTTCAGCTTGCCTCGTGGAAGGCAGATCTCTGTTTTCCAATGAGACAGGAAGTGATGCAGCCTGATCAAAGGGCAGCTCGAACCACATGCAGCTTCCACTTGGAGCAGCCTGCAGCTGGCCAGCCCTTTCCAGTTTCAGATTGATATTTGGCGCAGGCCACTACTGTTCACTTGAGTCATTAAGAAAGACCAAAGTTTTTCAGGTCATATGGACAATTCCTCCCTGAAGGGAAAGAAAAAAACATGAGTATTTGCCAAGTTGAGGGATAAAAAAAATGATATAATGTTGTTGTTGTTTTGCAACAAGCAACTTTTCCAAACATTACACATTCTTATTAAGAATGGCATTAGTCCACTTAGAAACAGAATGTTCAGGCGAATTTATTCTCCATCAGCCTGCTGTTATCTAGGACACTTCTCAAATCAATCAAACCCTCCTGTAATGGAAATATTCCACAGCAGAAAGTGTCATACCTTGTAAAAAGGGAAATCCATTTCACTGTTGGATATATCACATCGATAAAAAAATCACTTATCACTGGACAAGAAGATAGATTTTTTTCAAAATGCCTGAGATGTTAGGGGGGAGGAGAAGCAGAGGTTATGGTTAATGTTATTAGATTAAGACCACTGTTTGCAACTTACCTTTTGAATGATGTATTATGTTACCCAATGAAGCAAATCTATTGTGGCTTTCATCAGTTTGTCTTTTAGTACTAACAACAGTAAGGATGAAAGTCTGCATTTCTGTAAAGAAAAAACATCAACAAATTAAAAAATATATATATGGCTTGCACATTTTTTTTCTCTGCTAACATATTGGCATTCCCATTTTTCCTCCAAAGGACTAGCGATGGCCAAGGATGAAGGTTGTGCCTGGGGACAGGACAACTTCCCCTGACCTTTGCATCAGACACATGGGGCCAGTGATACCTGTGCTCTGAAAACTGGTTTTCTACAAGGGTTTTCAGAGATAAGGTAAGTCTTCTCTTGTGGCAGCATGGTTGCTCAGAAGCATGGGATGGGAAGGCTGGAGGACTCTGGCTGGTACAGGCATGGTGAAACACAGACCCAGCTCCTGGACAACAACTGAAGTGAGTAAATCGAGAGTTACCAGTTTTAAAAAAGACCCAAGATAGCTGAGGGCATCAAATACGTGCTGCGCAAGCAGGACTGCTGTAGAAGTTATGTACAGGTTGAGCTGAGAAAGGCAGTCTCTGTAATTCACCCTCCCTTAACTTGGTGCAGGGCTGGTGGAGTAGACAAACACGGGATAAATAACCTGCTGGTTTGATTCAGCTTCTCTTTCAGCAAAACAAGGCAGTTTTTCCTCTCTGGGAGGTTTAAAGATGCTGTTGAAGCCCAGAGAGCATTGGCCTGGGATTTGTGTGGCCTTTTCCAGCTCCTTTTATGCCGAGGCTAAAGAGAAAAGGCTGCACATATTCAGCTGCCTCCGCTGATGGGGACTTGCTAGCACTGTGTGGCCCGATGTGTCTGCTCAACACCTCCCTGGTGCTCTTTGGGAGAGCCATAGAATGTCCTGAGTTGGAAGAGACCCACAGGGATCATCCAGTGCAACTCCTGTCACTGCATAGGACTACTCCACAGTTCACACCATGTGTCTGAGGGCATTTTCCAGTCTCTTCTTTAACACTGTCAGACTCGGGGCTGTGACACCTCCCTGGGGAGCCTGTTCCAGTGCTGCACCACCCTCTGGGGGAAGAACCTTTTCCTAATGTCCAGCCTAAACCTCCCCGGCACATCTTCCTGCCATTCCCTCAGGTTCTGTCACTGGTCACCAGAGAGAAGAGATCAGAGCCTGTTCTTCCTCCTCCCCTTGTGAGGAAGCTGTAGACTGTGATGAGGTGTCCTCTTAGCCTCCTCTTCTCCAGGCTGACGGAACCAAATTACTTCAACCACTCCTCATATGGCTTCCTCTCCAAACTTTTCACCAACTTTGTAGCCCTCCTCTGGATGCTGTCCAGTAGCTTTATATCCTTTTTATACTGTGGTGCCCGGAACTGCACACAGTGCTCAGGAGGAACAGGCTGTCGGCTACAGGTGGGTAAGGGGACACCACACCCTGTGCAGTCAGCTGTGAGTGGGTGATGGGGAAGCAGGCAGTAGCCCTGGCAGGAGGGAAGTGGGACTGGGATGTCCCAGTTCTCCCAACATCTTCCAGATCAGATAAGGAATTCCCATTTCAGTGCTGGGCAAAAGAGGAATGCAAGGGACCCAGGCACGGAGCCCATTGTGCAAAACCTCTCCTGCTTGAGGAGATCACCTTCTCTAATGATGCAGAAACTGAATGCTATGGAAAATCTCTTCCTACAGAGGAAGACTGTTTAAATTCGGGTCCTCTGTGGTTAGAGGGAAAATAAGAAATTCTGCAGAACATCCTCTCACAGTTCTTTGTTCTCCCTAATACTTTTAATTTCCACTCAAACATTAGGTTAAAGAAGCAGATTGTGGAAAACAAAACAAAGCAAAAAAACCCTACCACACTCACACATGCAAATTCACCCAGAAAAATTATTGCAGAAAACAGACTTTTTCTTCCTTATAAGATAAAGAGTCCAACCTTGCCATCCTTTTTTCCAGCAAAACTCTCCCTGGAGCTGAAAGGACGGGAGGATTGGAAAACAATCCACCCTACTTTTACTACCTGCTGAATCTCTCTACATTCGCTTCAGGACCTCAATTCTTTGGTGGTCTTCTGTTTTGACATCTGCTTACCCTTATCTCTAATCAGTTTTGCTGATAGACATTTCCCTTGAGTGTGGAGGCGCTGCCTAATAGATTTTTTTTTTTTTAAACCAACTACTACTTAGTAGTCAGGAAATTATCTTTGTGGTCTGCAAGGGTGAGAGACATGGTTCCTAACATTCCCATGCAGACAGCTAAGTCTCACTCAACTTTATCTGATTTACTTTATTATGCTCTTTATACTTTCATAACATAATGGCATAATGACCACAATACATTTTTGTTAAACCTGCAATTAGGTAAAATGCACAATATCCCAAGGCACCAAATAATCAGGAAATGTACTGTAAGTAATTGTTTAATTACATGGTAATTTACTATGGCTTGTATTGAGAGTTATACCAGCTGCCAGACCAAGGAACTGAACTTGGAACATGTTAAGACAAGGAGGAGCCCTTGTACCAATTTGTTACTTGATACAAAATTATTCAGGAAAAAAAAAAAAATTATCACACATAAAAGTGCAAGGTTTTACAGAAAGAAGAATGGGTAAAATGAAATGTTTTGTCCTCAGCTTATACAAATAATTGCTAGAATATGCAGGAGCCCACATTTTGCTCTAATGGTTCTGCAAAATACGTTGATCCTCCAACGGAAACAAATGCCTTAGCACCCCATAACAAGGCATGAGGTCTTGTTATTTAGCAATGGTACATTGCATTTCCAGCTAGACAGCTATTCGGAATGATGGACAAAAAATCAAACAAGATGTGATCCCAGTGCTTTCCAAAACCTTAGAAACCATAACGTGAAGCAGAGTACTAGAAAGTATCTTGTGAAGAAGTTATTAATGCATTGGCAGGATGCTTAAGAAAATCCCTGACAGACTTCTTGCTGTTGATTTTAATAAAGCAAAAAGAACCACACAGATATGAGGAATCAAGTCCTGGATGATTTCAGTTTGAACTTTCAATACGAGTGGGATAGTAAGGAATGTCTGCATCTGGACTTTTAAATGGTAGTCCTTCTTAAAAAAAAAAAAAAAAGGTCAATTTTTCTGGGTCTATCAAACGTAATTTTTATTGAATTTCCTTCTGCTGGTTTGTTTTGATTCTATTTCAGTGAAAACAAAGAGCACACACTTGCAAAAACACGTCTGAGTCCAGACGGTCAATGCAGGAAATTCCTGCAGTTCTGGTGAAAACTGGGACTGGAGGGAGGAGGGGGACACATACTCAAGTGTCTCTGCTGAAGGATGAGCTATAGCATGAATCTAAGAGACACTTGGCCATTTAGGGTCTGCCTCAACATCCATGAGCACACAGTCAGCTCAGACTGCCAGCTGGTGAGAGCTCAGGTGTAGTGACACAGACTTTTATCTGATGATTCAGGTGAACACAAAAGTACTGTGTTCAGAAGGGAAAAACCCTAGCAATCATAAATGGGGAGTAACCTGAAGTTCAGGCTTTGAGGGTGCACTGGCACAGGAATCCAGGGGAAATCTAGTCCCCAATTTCAATGTGGCAGTATAACTAGTTTTCACTTGTTTCTAAAGCATCGTGAAAATCTAAAAGCTGTTTATAAATTGTCTATATATAAAGTGTCTATATTCACAACTGAAGTGAAGGACGATGAGAACCCATACAGCCGCCCAATTCAACTCAAACTACTCCTTCTCCCAGAATGGGTAACTACTCTCTGCCTTGCTAATTACAGTTTATAAGCTCATGTGATTAAAGGAAGTAAATACGGCAAAGCCAGGAATGCAAAGTCTGTGCTAGACGTTCGTCTCTTGATGGCTCCTCATCTCTGGGCCTTATCTGTAGTCTTACCCGAGCAGCTGGCAAGCACCGTCTCCGAAGTGCTGATGTCTCTGTGCAGTTGTGGATAGGGAAATAACATCAGATCTGCTCCCTGGGAAAAGGATATGCAGAGCCCCAAATTGTGCAGCCAGTTTTCTTGTCACTCCTTGCAAAGCAGTGATCTCATCCTTGCCGTCTCCAAATTTTCTATCTCCAGTGTAGGAGAGGGAGGCAGCAAGGGACATGGGGAGAGGGAAGCTATGAAAAGAAAGATCCCATTGTTAGAGCGCCCTTATTTGTGTGAATGCTTGCCAAGACAACAAGATGGGGTCTGATGACATGAACTTGAGGGTCAGTGGGGAGCTATGCAAGAACGCCTGAACTCCTTGTGCTCACGATCCTTAGGAAAAAAAGCAACTTCCAGATGTGAGCAAGCCTTCTTTCAGCCACCCAGTCCCCTAAGCCTACCAGATTATATAGCCTGCACCCATTTGCATGGCTAAGCAATTGCACTATTTGTCTTGGAAGGAGAACTGCATCAAAATCCTAGACCCAACCACCAAAGCACTTCAGATGTGTTGGTACTAAATTAAAGTTGAATTAAATTTCAGGAACAGGGTCATAAAAGACAGAAGAAATCCAGGATCCACCTTTAAGAAAAGTTGGGAATGAACTGCAAAATCTACAGCTGTGGTATATATCCTGCATGAACTGAATACAGAGATCCAGACTGTCTGTCTAAAAGCAAAAACAAGACTGAAAATATTCAGGTGCTAACATCTGTTGCCAAAAAGTCACATAAAAATGTCAGATACAAGCCCAGTGTCAGGCCTAAGTAATTCTCTTCTATGCCATCATCATTTCAGAGGGAATTTATTCTGGGTTCAGGTCAGTTTACACCCACTGAGGATATGCCCATCCCCTCATCCATCCATCTGGGCCTTGCAGAAAGCAATCACAGCTGTCAGGGGAACTTGCAGAAAGCAATCACAGCTCTATCAGGGGAACTTCATGCTGATGGGGCTGATAGGATGCACTGACAGAGCAGACACAGCTCCCACAAAAGCCAGTACCATGGGTTGCACCCAGGAGGGAAAAGCCAGCTGTTATTCCAACTAACGCTTGCTAGATACTGGGCTCAGAGCGGACTACTGACACTCTAGTTATTCATTCTAAAAACACCTCCAAAACTTGCAGTGCCTCAGAACCATTCATCTGTGCACAGTTGCCAGTGGGGGGCTCCTCCCCTGGTGTAACTGCAGCATGGAGAAAACAGGTCCCCACTCAGAGGAGCCTTTTGAAACATCACTCTGTCCTCAGGAAAATTATTCACCTCATCCTCAGCATGGGCAGTACAGCTTCATTACCTACAGTCAGGCACAAGCCTCAGCCTTTGGCTGGAGAAGAAAAGTGTTCTTTTTGCATAATTTAGTAAAGGGAAAAAGTGTTGGGTTGTTTTGGTTGGTCCTGGGTTGTTGTTTTCTTTGTGGTAAAGCATTTTTTCTCAAGCCATGTTTGCAGCAGGTGCCCGTGACTTTGCAGTGGACAAGCCCGTCTCTGTCCAAGCCACCTCCTTTCCATTCAGCTCAACACCACCTTGGCTCCCTCCTTGCCAAGGGTGTGATTGAATGAGTGCTTGTGAAGCCTGTAAGCACTTGATAATTTGGAGTTTGTCTGGTAATAGTCCGGTGGGTCTGCATTTCCAATGTCTGTGGGACCGAACAGACGGTTAATTTGTACTCCAAATTTTCCCCTTCTCCTCTGCAACTTTTTCCAGAGCCTGCTTCTTGCTGACATCCATCTCTCTGCAGCCCCTCTCTCCAATTCCATCCTCCTACTTTTTTTTTTTTTCAAATAACCTGGTCTTTGTTGTACTAATTAGATTATCTCTGCCTGAGGGACCCAGAGAGCAGCCCCAACAGAGCACAGCCTGGAAAGACAGGACATATAATCCCTGTTATAAAGGGGGTTGTCATTTGGCATGTAGATCAACTAATTCTTTCAATACCATGGGAGCAATTGTATATCTTAATATTGATTTCCCCCCCCCAAGATATGATCTTCTACATTCCTACATCAATCTCACTTTCCCTGGCTAAAAGGCTCCATTTATTAGAAGGCAATGCAACGTGTGTATACACACCCCCCAGCTTTACAAATTCACAAATGAGAAGGTGCTTCATGGGGAGGGTGAGAGAGTGAGCAAACATGGACATGGCAAGTTAACACAACAGTTTCAGGAAGGAACAGGGAATAAACCAAACCTACTGCACTTTCACTTTGCATTACGAAGTAATTAATTCAGAGCTGACTGACATCAAAGGCTGAAGGCCAGTCATGGGAAAGGGCATTAGCAATAAATCATATGCTAAAAGCAGTAATGCTTTGAGTCAAGCCACGTTGCTACCATTCAGCAGCCAGCCTGTTAAATAAGTTTCTGCTTGTTTCTCTTGTTCTTGCTTTCCAGCCACCTCAGTATTAAATTCAAGAGATGCTATTTATATTTTGTGCTCCATACAAATCACCTCCAGCTAACTGCAAAAAAGAGAAGCACAACAATGGAATGACCTTCACTTGAGACATCAAAATGCTCTAAATGATAATCAACAAATCAACTTGCACAGGCATGGATCCCTTCTTCATGATGCCCCTTTAAAGGCTAACCATGGGTAACTGAATTCTCAAGGTATTCATTGCTGTCAGTTCAGAGGACTTTTACGGTTGATACAACAGAAAATTCCTTGGATTTAGATGCTCTATATTATCTTTCTAGAAATGTATGTCACTAGACAGCCTATGTTCAATTCCTTGCATGTAACCTTTTTTTGTATCAAATTGCATTCATATCATGACTCTTGAAAAGCATTTAATCTTGAAAAGATTATATAATTCATTTTCTATGCTCAACCAAACTTTGTTAGAACTAAAGAGGAAAGAAAGAATTCCTGAGCAAAGGAAGAGGGAAAAATTCATGCAGCTCCACCATCTAAGCAGTTCTCCTGACTTACACCAGCTGAAGACTACACAGCTTTAAAAGAAACCCTGTAAAGCCTGATGTTGGCACCTGTTAATACCATCCACAGAAATGAACGCATTTTATTGCCAGATAGGAAACTCTATCCACAGCACTGGGATCTTGTCCTTCTCTTCCAAAAAGTGTCACAGGATCTCTCACTTCCTCCTGGACAGTCACCAGAGCCAGAAAAAATAGGACCCGGGTCCAGTGTCTCAGCTAAAAGCAGCCCTCCAGCAGCGCAGAGCTTCCTGTAGAGCCTGTACAATTCTGCCAGCATCAAAGACAAATACACGTTGTGGTTTGAGGATCACTCTTTTGTTTAAGGGCTCCCTCTGCCTCAGTTACTTCCTCTCCCCTCCCTACCAGTCTTTCCACTTCTGCTTTCTGAGTACCTGATTTTTCCAGCTAAATGTTGGCCCATTTTTCCAGACTGCAATGATCCAGACACCTAGACTTCCATAAATATATAAATATGCATAAAAATCACAGGCGTTTATACTTGTGTGATGTAGAAAGGTAATAAATTCAGAAAACACTTTCTGTCCACCAGTATTGTTCACAGATATCCACAAAAGGCAACATCATAAAACAGCCTAATGCCTTTGAATATCAGTTCTGGGCTGGATTCTCAATGGGTGAAGAAAAACTCTTGGTAAACAGGATTTAAAAGCACCCAACCTGCCTGGCTCTTCTGGTCAGCAGTGTGGTGGGGATGTGCTTCTGTCCTAACAGATGTGAGGTGTCTCTTCTTCTGTGACAATGCACAGGAGTCTTGACAATTCAACAGCCTCCTGTAAAATAAGAGCATAACAGACACACAGGGCAAAATAGAGGCTCAAACCCCAAAAGACTTTCAAAAGCAGAGCCAGATGCAATATTGATGGAAGAAGGAGATGTGAGGTATTTTTCCCAATCCCTGACATAGACTACATGTGCTGGATGGTGTAACTGGAGAAGAAATAAGGAGAGAAAGAGAGAAAGATGAGGAAAAGTGAGAGCTTATGTTGTCCCCCTGTAACATTACCTCTGAGATCTCTGGGGTTGTTGGCTCCTTCTCCCATCCAAAGTCCCAGAAAACAGCACTGACAATGAACACCTTCTACTGACTGTTAATTTCTCCCCTTTGCCTGAGCAGAAGGATGGAAAATACTTCATATATCACAGCAGTAACTCAATAACAGTATTGAATGAAAGACACCATTTCAGAAGGGATTTCAGGCAAACAGTTGCTGTGATTGAAGAGTACACTTAATCGGTGGTTTACATTCCACGCAGGAGGGATGAGAAAAGGGAAAGTAATGGAAGACGGACCCTCTTGTCCTTTTCCAATGCATTGCCACAGCCCCATTCATTAGAGAGTCCAAGAAGGGGATGGAAATGTACAGGTGTTACTGAGGGTTTCTGGGGGCCAGTCTCCTAGAAAATTATAGCTCTGTGAGCGCTGGGACCAAAGATACCTGGTTTTCATTGTTCTGCATCTTGCAGTTGTGTTTTCCTGTCTCTAATAAAATGAAAAATATGATTGAAATGGTTCCTAATGTTGAGGGTGTGTGCACTTTTCAACTCTCTGGTGTCCATGAAGGGTTGAGTTCACCATTGCCACCAGAGAGGTCATGAATAGGTTGTCTGTCCTCTAATCAGATATTTACTGCCATGAAACCTGTAAGGATTAAACATCTCTGAACTGTTTATTTCCTGCTATCCAATTATTTTGAATATTATTTTGAGGCAGAGATAGGCATACACCCACACACACACACCCCATATAATGTGCACCATGATATTCCATGTACCACCTTTCCTTTGGGATTTGGTCTTAAAATTGGTTTTGCATAAGGAAGAAAAACAGCATCTGAGAGAGATTTTTCAAACTTCTCCTAGTTTGTTGTATTTTGGAAGCTGATCTCATTCAGATAGTTAGGGTTATTTTCAAAAAAATTAAAAATGATGCTCAAAATCTCAGTGAAACTCCAGAATCATGACTCCAGAAAGACTGTCGTTGTGATGGCAAACCGTTGCTGTGTCTTTACTTTGGGGTCAAGCCTGTCCAATTTGTGCTATATTTGAGAGTCTCTGCAGAAAAAGGTAGAGGGGTCCCACCTATTTGGAGTCTCCACAGAGTGCTAGGGCCCTCATTCTGATCCTGGAAGCAATATTTCTGTGGGTGCAGTGTCACGTCTGGCTAATTAGTGCTTTTAAGAGGAGGATGCATTGTCTTCATCTCCCTTTCCAGTGTGGTGAAGGCCATTTGGAGACCTTTGCATTGCCTTCTGTGGTGCTGTACAGATAGATCCAAAGTTTCTTTGTGAGATCTCAGCTCCCCACCACAGTGCCTGGTGCCCAGAGTGAGGCAAAGTGCCAGGGAAGGTCCCTGGAGAGCTGTAGGAAAAGACAGCTTTCCATAACGCCTGCCAAGTCTGCGGTCCTAGCACAACTCTGCCAAGTAGGGGAAACCTGAGGAAATACGTAACGGCACATTCTTCAGCATCGTCTTTCCCCTCCGAGGCTTGCACCTACCATGGCTCAGTGCCACACAGCACATCTGTGGTGGGGTAAAGCTGCACTGCATCTTCTGTAGGATTGTGTGCCTTAATGCTCTCCTTTTCATTTACCCCAACCCATTTTTCTGCTCCATACCTCAATGGTGGAGCCTGGCCCAGGGATTACAACTCCACAGGTCTCTGCTACCTGCAGGGTAACCTAATCCTAAATACAAGCTTACTGAAGCATCTTCAATAATAAAAAATCAAAATCAAAATCCTACCAGCTGCCCATAGCCGCTAGGGCAGAAGAGACAGTTTCACACCATGTGGGGAAAGGGATATACGCAGCCCCCCTTCATGGAGAGCTTCAGGGCTTATCTCATGGGGAAGAAGGTCTGGGATGTATTCTGTGCATCCGACCTGCAGCAGAGGAATGTGATTGGCAAGGGGGTGGCTGCTATCAAGCCCAACACATTCAGCAAATTCTTTGGCTCTTGTCACCTACCCGATGGCTTTTCCTGGTCTTCACAGCCTGGTCGGTGGGGACCAAAGAAACAGAGGGAGCAGCAGGCAGAGCTGGCCAGCACCATGTTTTTTTCTCAGGTCAGCAGCCAGCACGAAAACTGGATATCTTTTTTGGAAGGCGTTCCCCTGACAGGGCCCACCACTCAGATGAGGGTGGCAGACAAGATTCTAGCCCAGGTAAGGAAACATGCTCTCACTTTTCTTCCTCCTCTTTTCATGTTGGCGATCTGCTCTTGGAGGAACTAATACCCTGTACACCCCAAAATGCTGCTAGAACAAGCAAAAAACCCCAGCTCTAAGGCCAAAATAAGGCTGAGTCAGGCCCAACCCCAGGGGATGTCCTAATCACATTGGTAAAGCTAGATTTGTTACAAACGTGTTAAAGTTTTCCTGCAAAATTTTGTAGGGACTTCACTGTGTTCCAATGGATTTCTTCCAGGGAAATATCTATTTCTGGTCTTTTTTTTCAGGTTTTGAGGATAGGAAAAGAGTAAACATGAATATACACACAGATATATCAACAACAGCTTTTTTCCCATCCAAACTCTCCCCACAAGAACAATACACACTGCTCAAGAGATTGGGCAAAACAGCTCCCATGAGGTATCTGAAATATTATATCTTCAATGCAAGAATGCAAATGCACCAGATCAGGTATATTAGGTATCTTACTCTTGGTTTTCTCTTACAGACATGCTAGAGCACGATGAAAAAAGCACTCACCTTGCATAAAAATCATTCAGAAGTTTTCCACATCCTCCACTAGAGAGAAATTCTCAGCAGAAGGAAGAAAAAAGTCTTTAATACCCAGTTGGCTTTGCTTTTGACAACAGGAATATTTCAGTGCAGAAGACCTGGCTTTGGATGGGAAAACAAAGATTATTTGAAACAGAATTTAGATAGGTCTAAAAGGAATTAGCAAGCCTGTAAGAACATTAAGCAATGGAGTGGTGGAGAAACTCCCCCAGCACCCAGAGAGTTTTACAAAATAGCTAGGATATCTCAGAAAATTAAAAAAAAATCCAGCCACCTCATAAGATACAACTGTATTTATCTTGGCAATTGCTAAATGTCTCATATCACAATGCAAAACCAAAAAATAACAGAATGACATTCCAAATCACCATCTGAATGCAAACACTGCTTGACAGGGAAGGGGCAGAAGGCTGTTTTTTCTTGGATCCCAATCGTGTCAGACAGTTCTAGCTCAGGTCACCAAACAAACCACCATGTCAGAACAGCATCCTATAGAACTGGTTCTTCTTAACAACTCTGCTATCTTTCCTTCCTGAGCATAGGAAATAGACTGGGAAAGCTGGGATCTCCAGGGTCATAATTTTGCTATCTCATCAGTGTGCATAGCCACATCTCAAAGGCACAGAAAACAGAGGTGCAATTTAATAGCTCAGCATTTAAAGGTGTAAGTGGAATAGTTTTCCTAGAATCCCTATCACTGAAAAAAGTTAATTTGTATTCATTTAATCAGGTTGTTACCCTCAAATACCCTGGTTTCTATGCATGAGGCTGAAGAACTGGCAGCTCTGTGCTTTCTGATTGCCAAAGGACTAACCACCAAGCAACAGTCTGCTATTGAAGTTCTCTGACACTTTTTTCATCACAAGATTTTATTTTCATCTGCTTTGCAAAACTTCAGGATGAAATTTCCATGGAAGATGTCTGAGGCTGAGCACAAGGTGTTTGCTGAAAATCCCCATCAAGATGGTCCTTGTTCCTTCTGAGAACATTAGCAGAGAAGATATATGCTGTGTGCTTTACACCTATGCACATATAGTGTAGCCTTAAGACCTGCAAGCTTTGAAGAAGACATGAAATTTGAGAGAAGAAAACTCCAGATGCTGTTTGTAAACTGTGCTTTAAGTGAGGTCAGAGTCAAAAGGAATAAAAACAAGACAGGATCAAGCAGCATCCAGGGAAGAGGCTCATAAGGGTAAGACTTTGACATACTTGTGCTGGATGAAGAAATAGTAAGCAGCCAGATGAGCGTATAGGTTAAGAAAGATGGTAATGGGATGTGACAAAAAGCAGAGAAGTTGCTGACTCAGTGATGGAAGTGGGAGAGTTAGAGAAGGGAAATCGACGTCTAAAGCCTTGGAGTGACAAGGAAAAAGGATAGGGGAAACTGCAGAGGAGGAGGAGCAAATGCATCAAGGAGGGATTAAGGTCTGCACGCCACCACCACTCTCCAGGAGACATGCCAAGGAAGGAGAGAAATACCAGCTATGTAAAAGGAGGTTCTGAAATCTGCACGTGAAGTATTTTGTCAAGTTGGACAAGCTAGAGCTGCCCCTCTTGGAAGAGCATGGTACCAAGGGAGGAGCTCAGCAGACAGATTGGATTCAAGAGTGTTAATGCTGTGAAAACAGGAAGCTCATGAGTTCAATGGAAATATTATGAAAGTACTTTTCTTAAAATAGGAGTCTCACATGCCATTTCAAATGGTGCACAGACTTTTTCCAAGCTCTCCAATCAATACTGCTGGGCATGAGTGTTCAGTGATAAACTCATCATGCCTGGAGACATACCTGGTTTTGTGCTTCACAAATTACTCGTAAAGTAATACGTTAATCTTCTTACACAGATAAAAAGAGTGTCGCAGTTCCTTTACATACGCAGAGCATGCCGAAATTACCCATCCCAGTCAGCTGTAAAAGCAGATTTCAGGATTTAATGGAAAAGTTTGCTAGATTATTATAACAACCACAGTATGCATGCTTTTCTTATATATATATAATTCAAGATTACCCTCAATAAAAATAAGGAACACAAGCAACACTGCATTACACCCCGAGAGTCACTACATCATTGGTCTGGTATACATCAGTGGATTTTGATTCTTTCACGTGTTATATCCGGAGGTGAAGTGAGAGAGTGATTTTAACATACCCAAGTTTTAAGTGTCAGACATCTGAAGCAGATTAATGATGTCTGTGTAAAACTTGCCCTGATAAAATGCCACAGTTCGGACCTCATCTCCAGCCTGATTACAGGACTAAAGCAATCTTCTTTCTTTCAATTCAAGCTTAAGCTGCCGTTGTTTAGCTTATTCTTAGCAATAGCACAGCCAAATAAAACTTATGAACAAGAGAGCTTGAGTCCTCTTCACTCCCTCTTCAGCCCATCAGGACTGAGAGGGAAGAAAAGTAGAAAAAAACCTGCTTATTTCTACCACAAAGTCTCAAAAGATTGCTCTCTGATCACACTGAAGCTCATAGAAGTAAATAATCATCTTGTGGGATGCTGAACACCCACAAGTTGCTGCCCTGTAGGAATTATGGCTTTCCATGATTGCCCCGTCAAGATGCAAAAGTTTTGCTTGTAGACATGGTTTTGGTCCAAGTTCTGGATCTTACTCTGGTTCTCCCACTGTCCTGAAGAGTGACATGGAAAAGTCATTTTGCTACTCTGTACTTTTACCTTGCTGCAAAGTCCCCATCTTCTGTATTTGGCTCTCACCCTGCTTGCATGCTGCCCAGGAAAACCTCGACTGCAGCTTGTGCATTCAAGGGTAACTAAATTACAATTAGTCACCCTGATGCCAGTGGGATAAATCTGGATAGTCAGTACTTCATTACTCATTTCTATTTATCTGGCTGAGGTACTGCAAAGCCTATTTTTAAAATAAAGTAATAAAAATGGTGACAGAGGGTTTCTGCTTTTGGAATAAAAAAATAATCAGGACTTTCCCAGACTGAAAACTGGGGCACTACTTTCATCCATCACTTCTTACGGCTACATGATAACTCTCTCCTTACAATTGCAAGTCATTCTCTATCAGCATACAGGGACAGCTCTCTAGCAAGACACAAATAGAAACAGGCACAAAGCTGCTTATTGGTAAATAAATCAAAGAAGAGGAATTGGGAGAAGGAAATAACACAAAGCTCTCTCTGTCAGGATAGAAGAGATTTATGTGAGAGATTCACTGATGCTTCAGGCCACTGGTGCCATTTTCCAGGGTATGAATGGGTGGATCTTTTGCATACGTTTTGCTGGGTTGACTTAAGTAAGTCTTGACAACTCTCTTTCCCTGGGGACTAGACTAAAAGTATTGTTTAGAAATCTAATATATGGTTTATTTACTCAATTTGTGCTGAGCACTACAGTTCCTTCAGGCCAGCTTCAGCAGTCCATTACTCCATTAATGCTCCATTACTGAAATTAGTGCTGTAATTGGAAGGAGAGAGGATGATGGGGAAGGGGACACTTTTTTAAAGGAGCAGGTCCTGCTTAATCCCATCATGGAAGAAAGCATTAGAAAAAAAATCAACTGCTCCCCCACAAGCCCCTCTCTTAGGGAAAGAGGTAGGGAAGAGAAACTTCTCTCTGGTGGAAGACATGCAATAGCTGCGCAGTTAACAGATGTGTCCAAAGACAGCACCAGCCCATACCCCGTCAAATTAGAGGGTGCAACATCAAGATGCCTCCACACAGACCTCCCTCTGCCAGAAATCAGAAGATACTTAGACTTCACCTTAAGATTCTGGTCCCTTGCATGGAGATGGCACCGCTAAAGGGTCTGCAGATGCAGTCTCTCCTCCCAGTGCCTGTTGCATAGTCAGGCTGCAGCTGAATGTTTCACGTCCTTCACAAGGCTGAAGAAGGGAAAGGGGAGAGACATGATGCTAAGACAGACAGCTTAATCATGGAGATGATGCACAGAGCTGAATTTGGTTTCCACCACTAGTTCTCCTTGAAGTTGTGGAAAATGTAACTGTGTGTCGGGTGGCAGAGATTCCTTTTGCTACTTTCCTTCACTCACCCATCCCTCAAAATACTTTGCAGCATGAAGGAATTCAGGATCTGTGCGTAAATATTAATCAGTCAGCCAAATTACGACAAGGAAATTTCATTGAATCATAGAATGGTTTGAGTTGGGGACCTTAAAGATCATCTAGTTCCTGCCATGGGCAGGGACATCTTCCACTAGACCAGGTTGCTCAAAATCCCATCCAACCTGGCCTTGAACACTTCCAGGGATGGGGCACCCACAGTGTCTTTGGGCAACCTATTCCAGCACCTCATCACCCTCATCGTGAACAATTTCTTCCTTATATCTCATCTAAATCTTGTCCCATCACTACATGTCCTTGTAAAAAGTCCCTCGGCAACTTTCTTGTATGTCCCCTTTAGATACTGTAAGATTGCTATAAGGTCTCCCTAGACTCTTCTCCAGATTGAATAACCACAATTCTCTCAGCCTTTCCTCATAGGAGAGGTGCTCCAGCCCTTTGATTATCTTCATGGCCCTTCTCTAGACTTGGTCCAACAGGATCATGTCCTTTTTATGTTGGGGGTCCCAGAGCTAAAAGCAGTACTCCATGTAGGGTCCCACCAGAGTGAAGTAGAGGGGGAGAATCACCTCCCTTGACCTGTTGGTCATGTTTCTTTTGACACAGCCCAGGATACAGTTGGCTTTCTGGGCTGCAAGCACACATTGCTGTGTCATGTTGAGCTTCTCATCAACCAACACTCCCAAGTCCTTCTCCTCAGGGCTGCTCTCAATCCATTCTCTGCCCAGCCTGTATTTGTGCTTGGATTGCTCTCACCCATGTGGGCAACCCTTGCACTTGGACTAGTTGAACTCCTCAAGGTTCACATGGACCCATCTCTCCAGCCTGTCAAGGTTCCTCTGGACAGCATCCCTTCCCTCCAGCATGTTGACCACACCATACAGCTTGGTGTTATTGACAAATGAGGGTGCATTCAATCCCACTGTCCATGTCACCAAAGATGTTAAACACCACTTGTCATCAGCCTCCACTTGGGCACTGACCCGCTGACTTCAACTCTTTGAGTACAACCATCCAGCCAATTCCTTATCCGACAAGTGGTCCATCCATTGAATTCATGCCTCTTCACTCTAGAGACAAGGATGTTGTGTTGGACACTGTCAAACTTCATGAAAATTGTATCCAAAAACTGTATCTGTACATACGATCACATAAGTTTGCAATAATTTTTCAATACTAATTGTAATTTGATTACCGAGTAACAAATACCCTGTATGGTTATTCTGGATAACTGAAATATATACTGCAGATATACATATTTATTGGTTTAGTTAAATAGAAGACCTGTCAGAAGACTAGCAGGAAGATAATACAATAGCCCTAGAGAGGTCATCTGTTAAAAGAGATTAAAGAATTTACAATAAGAAAAAATGCCAGAGCTTTTAGCTAGGAAGCTAATGCTGCCATTTTCCAGCCAGTGACAGGATTTATTTTGCCAAAGCTGGAACTAGAAAGTCCCAACGGAAATGGAAGAATTAAAATATCTTCCCTGTAGGGGTGAGGGATTGTGGGGACAGGCAATAAAGCTGACTTTATTCATGAGGAGCAGACTGACGCAGAGACAGACTTTGCTGGAGGGGTCAAAATAGTAAAACTTAGCTGCCCACTATTACAGCATGATAGGACTTCGGGTAGAGTGCACATCATATCCTTCTCACATTTGAGTTTGTTCCCATCACACAGACTCATAAAGATTTGCTCTGGAAAAGCTGTTTGATTGCTGGGATAAGGCACTGCTCTGGAAAGGGAGGCTGTGAGGTCCCCCAAACAGCTTGACTCATTGTCTGGGGCTAGCTGCACCCCACTGAGAGCTCAGCTGCAGGCACAGTGTCCATCAGAGGGAGGAGAAGGTAGAGGCCAAGGGAGGTAGTGCCTGGAGAAACTGGATCTCTCCCTCTCATAACAAGAGAGGCCTAGCCTCAGGGCAAAAATATCTACCGAAAGAGAAATCAACTTGTTCACAAAAACAAAAGAAACAAAACAAAACCAAAAAAAAAAAAAAAAAAAAAAAAACACAAACCACAAAACCACACCACAAAACCCAAACCAACCAAACTAATGAACAAAAACTGAAAAGAAAGACAAGCAAACCTTGCATCTTACATGCTTATGAAAAAGAAAGTTAGCTCTCATTCTATGAGACCTCGGTGTTTTTAGGAGAGCACTTTACCCCTTATGGGCTAAAAAGAAGATGCTAGTCCTTCAGGCTGTGCTTCTGACAAAGGGGACTTGTCCCTAAACCTCTCCCTGGCTGAGCCACACAGGTGGGATATGAGTTAGTTGCTCCTTCCTTGCCCAAAATCTGAGCCACAGATGAAAGTTCAGGGTGCAAATGAGAGCTGCATCAGCAAGTGTGAGCAGATCAGCTGTGGGGATAGCTGGAAGCCCCTCTGCAGGTTACATTGCCTTGGGAGAGCCCAGGACACACCATTTGACACCTCTCTGGGCATCTGGCAGTGTCTCAGAGATCTGTGCATCTCCGGTGGCTGACAGGGAGCAGCCACGTAATGAGTCCCCTCTGCTACCAAGCCCTTGGCCAAGAAATGCATCAGTGTGCCAGGATGCTAAATACACTCCTGTTGGTGAATGCCACTTAAAGAAGACTGTTTTAGAAAGATGAAAATGGGCATTTCATCCAGGCAGAGACTGACAGAATACAGTGGGGATAAAATTACAAGAATAATAAGGCTTCAATTCTCCATTTTTCTATACTTTCAAGCTACCCTAGATTTCTCAACAGGGCTTCAAGAGCAGAGAGAAAACCATAAAGGACAAGTGAATGCCCCCTCAAGAATTAAATCCCAATTAACACACCATCAGTGATGAAGGACACATTTTACATGGTCGATTAAAAGACTCCTCCCTATTGATCTTTGCAGCTAATCATTGTCCTACCCCTGCTTAGGGAGTGCAGACACAAACCAGCGATCTAAATTTATTGAGACTCCTGGCAATCAATAGGTCAGACTCCTGGAGAAGCATTATGCAGTAAGCATCTCCACTGACTCATCACGGGCCAGCGAGCCCCAGATCTCCAGCAGGTCCCTGAAGCTGTTGCCTTCTCTGCCCGGACAGTTCACACAAGGCCAGGGTTGCTCTGTGTTTGCTCCTTGTCAAAGCCCAGACAAACAGCCCACAACAAAACAAACAGCTGCAGCGATCGCTTGCACCTTCAGGTCAGCATCATGGCATGAGAGCCGGGTACCTGGAGGCAGTAGACAGCCTGCCATACGAGCCCTGCAGTTTTGATTTAAGCAAAACAAAAGTGAGTAGCTGTAATTTCACAGATGGGAGCAATTCATTAGCTGGGAAAATATGTGGTTGCTCTTATCAGGAGTGACTGGGGAGCTTTTGATGCAAATGCCCATTTGCAGCTGCCTCTCACCAGATCAGTGAAAGGCAATAGACTGTGAGATGGAAAAAATCAAACTGTATATTCATTTGAGAGCCTGCAACAGAGCGACAGCATTGCCAGGCAATATTTCTGGGACCTGCCATGTGCCCAGGTGATCTGCCACTTCTGGATTTTATAGTACGTGATAACAAGAGGATCGCACACTCCATTAAATCACCTGGACAAGCGTCGTTCATATGACTGCAACCAACGGGTCAGAACTAAAACCACAGTAAATAACCGACCTGAGCACCCTGACTGTCCAGGACTAAAAGAGCAAAGGTGGGAAAGACAAGTTTAAAAAAACCAAACAAACAAAACCAAAACAAACAAACAAAAGAAGACTTGTCTCATTTTAGACAGTCGTCATCTCAGCTTGAATTCTTGTGCAAGGCTGATGGTACAAATCAGCCTTTCCATGCTCTCCAGTTACACTGCAGCAAAACATGTCCTCTGTAGAAATGACCAGTATGGGTAATCAAAGTTTTCAGTCTGTAAGAGCTTTTCCTGGTTGGTAAATGGCAGGAAAAGTGAAAAAATAGGGGGAAGCAGCTATAAAGAGAAGCTACTCACTGCAAAGCCAGATTTCTAGGGTGGTACTGGGAGTGGAGGTAAGCACACCCCACTTTCTGTGCATGGTGGTGTGGATGGCTTTTGCCCACATTAAGGCTTCACATGAAAAGGCCTGCATGTCTCAGGCCAGGATCTACAGGATTGGTTTTTCAGCACATGGGCATCACAGGAAGCATTTCAGCCTTTGGCACAGAATATGGGTGTCCCCTGTAACCTTCTGGGAAAAGCACTCCCTAATTTATCAGCTAAATTAGCCAAGTTAGATGAAAACTCAGGTCACAACACGTCTGGTCCCAAAAGAAAACCATTGAAAAGTCTCTCACTGACTACAGTAAGCTTTGGAGAGAGTTATTATTTGGGCACAAATAATCTAGCCATACACTCACACACTCAAGGTGAGAGAGGAATGAAGAGAACTGGAAGTACCAGGTGGTGATGTAGGCACTGTGGTGCTCTCTGCATTTCCCTAGCAACAGCTATTAGATTTTGCTGGGAGGCAAACACCTTCCGGTACCAGGGTTTGTAAAAGAATTAGACATGGCCCCAGCACAGACCCTTTAGATGATGTGTAAACTGGTCAAGAAAATCATCTTGCCATTCCTCATTCAAGAAAATGTCCTTATTTGTGAAGTAAATGAAGGAAGCATGGATATTTGTTTCCTCACTAACTTCCAAGAGCAAACTGCAACAATCTTGTGGTGATAAGGAATCTGGGAGACATGGCAGTCTGGTGTGAAAACACACAACAAAAGATTTAAAGAGAGAGAAAGAAAAACTCCAGATAAGTTACATTATTATTTCATTTCTACCCAACATGCAAAGGCTGCAGCACCACCATTGTTGCATAATGTCCTCCTAATCCCCCTCTGGTGAAGTGGCATCCCACAACAAACATCTCTGAGAACAAGCATCCAGGCAGAAAAGGGGTAAAAAGGTGGGGAATGGGCTCGGTCATTTCAATTTAGATTTCTGAATGACGCAAGAAAGCTGCCTGGGGGAGAAGTCCTCAGAGAAAATAGTAAATCTTTATTTTACATGACATTAATTACACTTTTACTGGGAGCTAACCCTATTACAGTATTGTATACAGCCACAGAAGATGGTACTTCTGTGGTGTCCCTCCCAATAAAGAGCTGTTGTGCAGGAGGTCCAGGGGCCAGGCCATGGGGTTTACTGCACTCTGTGACACAGCTCATAAAGACTGCTTAATGCACTTCCTTGCAAGTACTTTTCTTTATGACTTTCACGAGATTAGAGGCGTGGGAAGGAGCAGGATTCTCATTAATTTATTCTTTAATGCGAGATCCTTTAACATGGGCTGCAAATGAGATGTGAATTCCTCCTCCCATACATCCCAGTTGGATCTCTTACTGGGGGACTGGAAAAGCATTGCAACACCAACAGTGCAGGGTGTCGTGACTAGCCGTGTCCCTTGTGGTGACTTATCCTCCAGCATAAGACCTTGGAGCACAGACCTCAGCACGGCTATGGGACATAATCCTCAGTTCGCATTCAGAAAAGTGGCAGAAGTTAGTTCTCCTGTGTCCCAGATCACCAGGAGACCAGCAATTACTACCATGGACTCAGGCAGCAATGGACAACAGCAGGTGAAAAAAAATAAGTAGCTGAACCTGCCTTGGCAGGGGGGTTGGACTGGATGATCTCCAAGAGGTCTCTTCCAATCCCAACCATCCTGTGATTCTGTGAACAGCAGACGTTCAGAGCTGGAGCAGCGTTACTGGGGTTTTGTTGGAAGAAATAAACATCAGAGAAACAGAAAGAAAAAAGGAAAAGAAGACTAGAGGGTAAGAAAAACATGATTAGCCAGATTCTGAGAAAATACTATAAGAAAGAATTTGGTCCAACCACTATTACATAAGGGCTTCAGACCACGAACAAGAGAAACAGTCTCATAGCATTTGATCTTTCACTCAGGACAGCACGGCTTGGACAAGACAAATTAAATTGTATCAGGTTTCCCCTCTCCAAATAAAATAGCTTACAAATCCCCTATCTAAGCACTATTGTGCTTGAGGCAAAAGGTATAACACAGACACCAAGCAAGGTGCTGACCAGCAAGATCCAAAGAGACCAAACACAGCCAGGAAAGCTATGTCAAAGCAAATGTTTTAATAGAGACCTCAGGTTGCCCAAAACTTACTCTGGCGCTGAGTGGTTACAAGTCTCTTTCTCACTGATAGCTGAAGGAGCTACTGATGAGTTGGAGATCAATTAACCTGCAGCAGTGCTGGGTGACAGTGAAAATGTGCAAGCTGCTTTAGGAGAACCAGAGCAAGACAAAGATTTAGTCTGGCCCCTGACATGGGTGAGGCGATGTACAATTTGCGTGAGCCACTTCTCTATAGCAGGTGAAACGGGTTTCCCAAGAACCTTGAGCAGGGTTATGTGCAGGCAAACCACCTTGAGCAGTGCCTGAGGGGGCACAGCCTGCGCTTGGCATGGCAGTCTAACCAAAAACGTTTTTTCAAAACAGTGATGGGATGGATGAAAGAATGAAAAGCAGGCAGTTGGTACTAGAGAGACAGTGTATCTTCTAGATCCAGCTGGGCTGGGGACTACCTGTGCACTGCAGAGGTAACCCTTGCTGGAAGTTACTGCGACCCCTCCTCTACCAACTGAATTTCACAGGCGATTTCTCTAATCCCAGAATTCCTGCACCAATCCAACCCTCTCATTTTGCTGGAATTAAATGAATACTGGCAGAAAATATTTAATCAGTATCTTCCAATCAGCTGAGAATGACAGCCAGTATTGAGAAAATACATTCTTCTATAGGTTTAGCTAGATTTGAAAGCAAGTCTTCTCACAGGCTCATACTGCAATTATACTTATGTCCACGTACACTGCATCAGTAGGGAATTTCTCCTCCTGTACCACAGACATCCTGTGCTGGTTGCTCAGCAGTGCAACAAACTCATGCTATTGTAGACTCATCCAAAAATAACTTCCTGCCTGTAGAAACGCTTTGTGCTCTTGCATGTCCACTTGCTGAGCAGAAATCAGTGCAAGCACACGTATGTGAGGAATGCAACCTGCGTATAGCACTGAACTTGAAATCTTGAAATGCGGACTTTGGATAAACACTTTGCATATATGTAATGGCTTCCAAGGAAAAGTGAGACTTGATTACTGACAGATATCTACAACCCCCCCTGATTTTACAGTTAGAAGCAAAAAAAAAAAAAAAATTCAGCAGGAACTTTGGAAGTGAAAAATGTCGGTCCAGTGTAATTGTTGTTATAATTCAGTGAATTCAATTAAAAAAAACCCATACTCAATTAATTTTGGAAAGTTGCTTTTTCTTTTTCAAAACCAAAAACAATAGAGCAAAGCATAGAAGGTGCAAGAAGCCTAAGAATGAGAGATGTGCAAATTAGCCATGATGCTCCGAATCAGTCATTTTCCATAACAACACTCTCACAGGTGGTCATAAAAAAGAAGTGAGGAAGAAAAAATAAGGTAAATAGAGATGCAGGGCAGCTTTATGTCCTGTAATTAACTGCCAATACTACCATGAGGGAGAGAGACAGCCTGTAAAGGACAAAAAACAAACAAACAAACTGGATGCCAGGCTGTTTCTTGCATGAAACACCCTGATCTAAAATGCCACCTAGCAGTGTGTGCAAATCTCTACGAGAGTTCCAGCAATCCTCGCAGGGACCAAACTGCCATGGCTGGAGAAGAAAATACTTCCCATATGGGAAAAATAATGACACAAAATGCCCCCAACTACGCTGCAAGATCCTTTGAAGGTTACTGTATTCAAGCCACTGATAGCACCATTTCACTGTCAAAGGGACAGCTAGGTAGTACTTTTCTTGAACAATCCATTATATTTTTCTCCTAAGCAAGTTTGCCAAAGAGAAGGTATTTGAGCAGTAGGGCTCCAGTTCTATGTGGGACCCAAAGGGCAGTGATTTTCCACACCATCTCCAGGGTACCTTTGAAAGTTCTCCCAATTTGGCTCAAATTTTTTATATGTGATATTCAGCTTAAAAGAGAGCATAATTAGAGCAAACATAGCTTGTTTGGTTACAAATGCATGTCTCATACCTCCTTCAGTGTGTGCCCTGGCAATGATTTTCCAGGGTTGGGACTTTTATAGCTCCTCTCTACAGTGAGGACTGGTCATCTTCTCCTAAGGAGACCCCTGGTGATGTCTCTTGCCTCTCTGAGACTGACTGCTTTCACAAAACTTGTAGGAACAACCTGCTTCTGAGATCTGGCCTTTTCTAGCTGGATTCCCACCCAACTTGCCAAGTCCAGGAGTTACCATGGGGGTGAGCAAGAGCAGCCAGAGCACACTCATACCATCCTCACTTCTTAGAGAAATGGTGGAAAAAAATCCCAAATGCATGAGCTGGAGGAACATGAAATGACCAAATACAATAGGAGAAAAAGATGCTTTAGGAAGGGGAAAAAGAGCTCTCAAGCATTTTAGATTTGAGGTTCAGGCCCCTGATCTCAAGATGGCTTAAGCAGAGAGAAGCTAAGCTAGTCCCTCTGAGGTTTATACCACAGGTAGCCTGTTTGCTTGCTCACAGCTCCTGCTTCCCTGTCCCAGCCCATCCAGCATGTGATCCCTCCTTTAACCTGGCCTGGTGGACTTGTAGTTGCTCCAGATTCTCCCATGAAGGGGTTGTGCAGAGAGAGCTTCAACAAGCTGGACAGAGACTCCCCAACACCATCAGTACACCCAGGCTGTGCAGTGAAAGCAGCCACAGTCACTCAAGTGGGTAGGGAGGTTGTGAATCCCCAGCGCCACCATCGAGCAGGTTACCAAGAGTTGTTGTTTTGCTTTTTCTTGGTTCCCAGTTCTTGAAGGGAGCCCTGGGAGCAGAAGGGTGAGAAGGAAAGGGGGGAAGAGAGGCAGCAGAGGGAGGAGGGGCAGAAGGGAGTTATACTCACAGCTTTTCACAGCTGAAAACAGACCCCACTGCTGGTAATGTGAGAGGGCTGGAGCAGGCGCCAAATGGATAAGGCTGTAGACAGTGGGGCCAGAGCGCTGATACTTGCCAGTACCTGCAGATAGGAGACAAATAATTGGCACATGTTAAGAAACAAAACAAAAAATAAAAGGGGGGATGTGGGGGGAAGAAAAAAAAGGTTGAGAGAAAGAGACAGAGAGTTGTTAGATGTCCGTATTTTCTAAATGTGTCTGGCAGGAGCCCCTGCAAGGAATTTAATCAGCAAGAGTTGTTTAAACTGGGCTTTGAAAACAAGCCCTGTGCTGCTAGTAATGAACTTCATATCATCTGCAACTCCTGTTTGCTGACGACATTCAATTTGTTAATTCTGCAGCTGGTGATAGGGGTCAGATATGAAAGTGACAATTGTTTTTTGACGTTCCAACCCCTGCTCACATCTTTCTAATTAATCCTTTTAGGAGCCACCAGCAGATCAAGAGAAGTGTGGGGAGGTGGGGGAGGAGGAGGAGGGAGACGGTTTTTCTGTGCCTGCCCTGCAGCTCCTTGCCTCCCGCTCCAGTGGAAAGGAGATGCAAGGGCATACCTGCTACTTGGTCCTATGAGCATGAACCTTTTTAGGCTGCCTTAGAAAACTTTAATGCTGGAAAAGTAGGTATTAAAAAAAAAAAAAAATTAAAAAAAAAAATGTTTACCTTCCTCCCAAAAAAACTGCTATTTCTTATTAACTGTCTCCATGGGGGATTAGATGGGTGGTGGAACTGGCCATTGGGTAGGAAAACATTCTCCTGCTTGGTCACTCTGCAGATATGGGGCTGCTGAGGTCTCCCAAGGGCCCATTTAAACAGCTGAGTGTGTACAAACCACACCTGGACCCAGCATTTCAGTGCAGGTTGGTAACAGCCTTGTCGAACAGAGAAGAAATCACCAGCTCAGGAGGTCCATCAGTGCCCATGAAGCGAGGTGGGCATGGACACACGGGTGATGCAAGGGATCAGGACAGCCTGACCGTCATGTGGGCCCATGGTGCATGGGGTGGCTTTGAGGGAAAGAGCAAAAGGGCTGGTGGGCAGAAGATGTTTCTGGCCCATGCAGTGAGCAAACAGGGCTGAAGACTTAAACTCTCTCCAAGGAGATTTCAGCTTTAGAGCCTGAACTTCTTACCTAGAAAATTATTTAGGGTGTTGAAGCCACTTCAATGACCATGTGTATCTTGGAGAAGGCCAGCAGAGCATAGCAAGCACATGCGGACAAGAACAGCAGCATCAAGTGGGAAGGATAGACACTGAAAGTCACAGAATTTTGGGCAATGCCCCAAGGTTGGCCTTGACCAGATGAAGTCACAAAGCAGAGATATGTTTCTCAAATCTCTCATAAATGGCACCAAAACTGTTAATGTTATGCTCCTTGCATTTTGCTTGTGTTGGCAAGCTTATCCCAGGTTCATCTGGTCCCTGGTGGGTTCTGCCACAAGTTGCTGGTTATGCTGTCAGGAGGAGGAGGATGGTCTCCAAAGCTGGTCCCCACCCACAGTGGACTTTGTCATGGCACCCTACAGCAGAGCTTCAATCCAGATGTATGGCAGTGAGGCCCATGTCCACCTGCAGAACATCGATGAAGAGGCCTTGCAAGGGAGAAAAGCCAGCAGCCAAGACAGGAGAAATTTTAGAAAACACAAGAAATATAGGAGTGGGAAGTTGGCTGCGTGACAAAATGTTGGGAAGAAAGGACTGAGATAATGCACAGAGATTGCTGTCATCGGGAAAAGGTAGAAGAAAACTTTCCTCCGATCAGCATTAGGCTGAAAATTTTTTGTTTGTTTTTGTTTTGGGGTCTGGGGAGGTATTTGTTTTGGTTTGGGGTTTTTTAGTTTTCTTTTCTCTTCTCTACTCTTCTCCTCTTTTCTGTTTTGTTTTTTCTTTTGTTTGTTTGGGCAGTGGAGGAACTTGGTCTTTTTTTCTCAGTTCACCTCAGCACAGGGGCGGGAGACAAAAATCAGACAGGCAGTAGCCAGCAGGAGCCACAGCTCCATCACAAAAGCTGGCAGCACTTTCCATATTCAGACGCTGTATCTGTGATACAACTCCTGGTGCTGGCTGCAGAGTGGCACAGACAGGACTGCACAGGTCTGCTGAGGTTTAAACTCACATAAAATAAACCAGCATCAGCCTCCCTAAAGCAGGAGAACCCTGGCAGAAACTGGACTTGTCCTGGGTCAGAGCTGAACAAACAGCTCCACACGCCTCCTCCTGCAGGAAGGTCCCCAGGGCACAGCTCGGGATGCACATCTGCCCACGTGCTCTGTCCAGTAGGACCTGATGCTGAACCCTTGGCTCATGTGCAGTGGCTCTGGTTTCTCTTAAACAAATGGAGATCTACCAGCTCATTCTAGCTGGGTATCTGCTGTACCCTGTTTTCTTTGTGGCTGAAAAAAAGCAGCCACTTGCTTATATGCTGTCAGTGCTCCGGTTTTCCTGTGGAAGAATTTTTCATTTGATTCACTTTATCAATCAATAAGTACTGTTGTGGCCTTATAAGGGTTTATCCATCCAGTAAAAATCTGTAGTATCTGGTATTTTGAAGCCCAAACGACTATCATGAATGCTTACCTTATTTTTTTAACAGACTTTATCAGCATGAATTGATTTGCACATACAAAGAAAAGGTCTATTGCTCTTTTACTCCAGACTCAAAAAATTGGCAAAACAAAGGCTCAGTTCTGCTCTTGGATTGTACGGAGCAACACTAGCATCCACTAAATTACCCTGGATTTAGAACAGTAGACTCATGAGCAAGATGATGCCCTTACAGAGTCTCTTCAGTTTGTTCTAAACTTTATGCAGAAAAGCTAGGAAAATATTGTTTGGGAAGAGAACTGAATTCTGTGATGAATTTGATAAGTCACATGAAAAGATTAACAGCAAAATAAAAGTGCTGAGTGGCACTCGCCCAAAAAAGACATTATGGATGATCATGCTCTATGATTACCACCCAAGAACATAAGACTGACCATCTCCCTTGAGGCCCAATGCTTGAAGGGTGAGTGCCCAGCACTCATTTAGTGAGACATCAGATCTCATAAAGAGTTTTTTAGCAGCACATTCCAAAATGGAGAGACCAAAAAGTTCATTGCTAGCCACTTAAAATCTCAAATCAAAAGCATTTCAGGTACCAACACCATATAGTCATCTGCACAGCCAGCAGATGTAAAACTGGATGCCACATACCAGTGACAACAGGAAATTGTTGTTTCCTTGTTCTTGGTCAAAAAGAGTTCTTTGACTTCTGTCATTTGGTTGGTAAAGCCTTGGCTGAATTATTAGAGAAGATCAGCAAAGACTGATGTTAGAAAGAACTCTGCCAGAAAAAAGGATATGGTAAAATTTACTGAATGGATTGATGAATAAAATTTCACCAGACAAAAACCACGTGATCTGCAAAGTTATTGTTAGAGGTGGAGGTATCTCCCTACTCATGCACCACTGCCTGACACTAACAGGCAGCTCACTACTGAAACCTGCTGGTGTAGGGAGAATAGTGGAGGGCTGCCAGAGGTTCCTGGTAGACATCAGTCCCACAGAAGACCAAGAGCTAGCTCTGCTACATCTGCTGGTGATCAAAGACCAACAACTGGAAAGAAGGGGCTGCATTGAGCAGCAATGCAACAGATTTTCCCCATCAGATAAGCAGAATGCAAGAAAACAGAATTATACATGTAGTGAAAAATTATGAGAAATGACTGGATTTCTCAGGCCATTTATAAATACATGCGTTGTTACTTGTTAGTAGGCTTTCAACCTGCTGCATTTGTGAGCATGAGCATGGCTTTCTTACATGTAAGATTTATAGGCTTAACTTAGCTGCTTATGAAAAACCTGTTAGCCCTGAATATCTCTGCAAGCAGCAACACAAACAGCACCAAGTGGTTTTTAGTATCCACCCTGCTTAGCCAGAAGCACGAAGCACTTAGCGAAAAACGTTATCCTTTCCAGTGTTTATGTTCAACTCAAGCACATCTCAGACATTTTATTCTCTGTGTGGCTAAGTCCCACAGGTATGCTGTCATGTGAGAGACATGTTGTTTATTATTCAAGTGTTAACAAAGTACTTGAGTGAAAAAGTAATCTATTTTCAGGAGTGGAAAAAAGGCAAGTATGGCAAGAATCTCCATCTCCAATAGCAACAGAAGTAACTTTTACTGCTAGACCCATTACATAGGTGTCTCCATACAGGTTTTGTGCAGGCAGATGCACCCCTCCAGCTGCCCCTCAAACCATGGCTTTCAAGCTTCCCACACCACTTTGCTCATTCAGCCACTCTGGCAAGTTATTTTTTGAAATCCAAACAACATTTCCTCTTACTAAATAATCACAAGCATGATTATAAATCGTCATTTATGGCAATAGTTCTGATTTTCTCAGGTGAAAAAAAGCCTTTACATCAACTCAAAATGCCTAACACCATGAGTCACTTGAACATATTGCCACTGTTTTCTTCAATATTTTAATTTTTTTTACCAGACATCTCTCTTGCCATAACATGAGGTTTTAATAAATAAGAAAATACACAATTTAAAGAAACACACCCTCTCTCTAAGACACACACACACAAAGAAAAACAAAGCATTTCTAGATAGAAAATAGCTAAAAGGAGTAAAGTCAACAAGGACTATGTTTAAGTAATCAGCATTTCCAGATAGGTGATATCAAAATGGTAATTACCCTTCCAAGCTGCCTGAAAATCTACAGCAGGAGGTAAATGTCCAGTGAACTGTATTGCATTGCTCTCACCCTGTGCAGGTAGAGAGCTACATCTGGAATAATGTGCTCACAAAATGGTCTTCATCTTCCACAGCCCTGTGGGGCTCTGTGGAAAGGGTGTAGGGGGTCTGAAGGGACATAATTATGAACAAAGGAATGAAATAGAGCACAGCAACATTTGCACTGTTTATCAAGACAAATTCCCAAGCAGTGAGACACAGCTGACGTGAGGAACAGTGTCCTTAAGGAATCGATGGGAGCTCCATTAAAGGTTATGCTAGATAAAGCAGGCTGTGCTACAACTCGGAAAGTTTCCGAATACTCCAATTCCTTCTACAGAGTGAAATGGCAGAGTCTCCACTGGGCAGCAGTTTCAGAAACACCTTTAAGTCTCTGGCTTGTTTAGATTACTGTTTAGAGGGCAATACAGAATAACTATTGTAAGATTGTGTTAAAACAGCGTTGTTTAGCAGACAAGTGTTATCTTAGGCATTTTGGAACAACATTATCCTCTTGTATTTTGAGTGTAGGCTTTATGATTAAACACTTGCATCTGCCCTGCCCCATTACTCCAGTTTTGGAGGTGCTTTGAGGATGCTACTGCAGTACAAGCAGTCAAGAGCAGGTTGATTGTGGTAGCAGATTCTCAGTTCTCAAATAACACTATTTGTCTGGGTTACTTCTATTATGGTGCTTAGTCATGGACAAAGAAGTCTACCTTTATCCATGCCCTTCCAAAACCTCAAGATTTATTACAAAAAATAATAAATTATACATAGGTATTGTATATATTATGTTTCCAATATGTGTATTCAGTCATACTAGCTGAATTCACACCATCCTCATGGGCACTGGGGAACTTCTTCTGAAATGAGAGCATGTCCCATCTCCTAAAAAGTGACAGGACCTGTATTGCAAACCATCAAATGCAGGTTTGTTTTTCTTCTCGCAGCCCGAGAAGGCCAACAGAGTTTGGGAGGCTATGGTCACTAGGTGAACACAGGATGGGGAGAATAAGGACAGGTAGACAAAGCTAAACATTGAGCTTTCTAGACCCATGTTGAGGAATCTGAATGAAAGTGGTTTGATTTAAAAATAAACACATTAAAAAAATCAGCCCCTTCCAGTGAAAATACTGCTTAAGGCATATTGCTTAGGAACGAGAGATTAAAGCATTCACTAAATCAGCCTTTTAGCTGTTTGTAACTTGTTACAGGTCAAGGAAAAAGCTTCAATTCTTCCTGTGAACAAACACCTACCCCAGCGCCTGAACATGTTAGAGAGACGGTCCCTGCTGCCCAAATACTGTTAAAATCCTCATAATTAATGTTATTCATATACATGAATTTTCCATACTAAGATTTCAACAGCACTGCACAGAGCTCAACTCTCCAGTCATTATTTATAGACATCAATTTCTGACTTTGGACCAGAAAGATATCCATGGCAACAAGTGAAAAACTGAGGAAGCAACAGAGAAATAACTTAAAACAATACCAGTTTTGTGCAGCATCATGGAGGCAAGATAATTGCCCTTCTCTCCTCCCATAATGACAGGTTGGATCTGTGTCACACAGGCTGAAAAGGGACAAGTGACCCACGTACCAGTGGGTCCAACTCTCTCTCCAGCAAGTGCCAATGCATTTTGCATTAGCACTTTGCACGAGGACACCCTGAGTCCCAGCACCGATGGGGCTAAGGGGGTGTGAAAAACCTCCAGAAATGTGCTTTCTCACAGCCTGACAGATAACTTGCCATGAAACCCAAAGAGAGTCATAACATACAGGGCACCATATCCTGTGTTATAATTCAGTCATCAAAGGAATGAGTTGCTACTCACAGGTTACATGCATAATCCTTAAAGCTACTATTGAAAAGTGCTTTTTCTTTCGAACAGAACTTTGCTCCTCATGCAGCCTGTTCCCTAAATCCACATAAAAACTAGCTCATTCAGCTCTCTCTGAAACAATACAGCTCAGCTGGTTTGAAAAACAGAAAAGAAAAAGACCTGTTTACTAAATGTTTTCATTCTATGGAGTTAACTTTGTAAAAGTACCAGGTAAAGCAGATGGAAATGCTTTAAAATACAAATACTTGCTTTAAAAAAGGAAAGGGTTAAGAACAAGGAGATCATTTTATCTTCCAAGGTCAAATCCAAGCTGCTCTGAGGGAGCGGTGGTTGGGGACAAGACTAAAGTTGTAGGTTTCTCTTTAAAGAAATGCAGACCAAGTAGCAAAATATAGACTGAAAATTAAAGTGCAAGAACAGAAAAATGTTTAAATTAGCATGGAGAAGTCTATGTATCTAAGTCTTGCCTATACTAGACAGGGCTTGCTGGAAAATAAAAAAGTGCAAAACTACCAGTAAATCGCCCTCCTTAAAACATAACCTTATATTAGGAAAGGGGAGTCTTTTGGCTGGTATAGCCTGATACAGTCTCTTCAAGTAAGTAAGCCAAGCTGGAGAAAAGGATGCAGCTACTGCTGAACCATTTACCTGTACCTGCAGCTGAATGGAGAATCGTATTGGCTCTGCTGGCAACAGTTAAAATCTTGCTATTTAAAACTACCACTGATATTCTTGCACACAAGCCCAGGGAGGCAGTAGAAAGATTCACAGACTGCTTTTTAAAACTATGCAGTGTCCTGAGTGTCAGCATTTATGAATTCTATACACCCTCATAAAAAACAAAAACAAAACACCGACACCACAACACTTTTTTAATTTGAAGTTGAAAATTGATTAGCCACAAAATTTTAAGTGCAAGTATTCAGAGGGACGTAGAGATCCCAAGTGAATGGGGTGAAAGTGGAGGCTGTGGCCTTGTATACCTTGGCACAGAAGGATCTGAAGCCCTCTCTAGCTTGTCAAGAGAGGATCCTGATGCAAATTACCCTGTTTTCCCTCTGATCCTTCCCCAACTCGCAGGTGCTACATCTCAAATACAAATTTTGAGCACAGGACCAAAGCCCTAAACCTCAGCGCCTTCAGGACAACAGGGGATTATTTCTGCAATCCAGACTCATTATTTACAGTTTTCAAACCTGCCCCTCTATCTCAAATCCTTTCCCAAGCGCCATCTCAAAATCTGTTTTTAACTCATTGCAATGAACCTACAGCAAAAGCTTGTGAAATGCTGGCCTAAATTTTGCACATTTCTTCATCTGATTCTACAGCTTGTAAATATTACAGTTTGTAATATTTCAAATTTCTAATAGCAATTACGGGCAGGCAGACACCCCCATTTTGTGGCCAGTGCAATGCAGACAGCCAAGGATACTGTATCCACTTCCCCCCAGTGCCTGTTTTTTGCCAATTCTTGTTTTGCTGTTCCTAGCACTAGGGTTGCCCACTATTGCTTAAGAGAGATAGCCATGCAAGTCTCTGTTTTAAACCGCTTGCAATTCACTCGAAAATGCCCAGGCTTAAGCTAACAAGAAGAAGGTCATTTTAGCTGATGGTCTCATTGCTATTTATAAGTGAAGAAGCCTATCATGCAAAATAAACTAGTGGGCCTTTCTGATAAAGTCCCTTCATTCTGTCAAAGTGGTAACTTTTTCTAGGACAATCTTGATTTTCTACTATAAAACTACGGATCTTAGAATTATATTCTGCATTGCAGATTTCATATTTGTGGCCTAGGAAAATTTGTGGTCATAGGAAAATTATCCTTCAAAAGTTAACTCAGTAGGACTGCAATAGGTGACTTGCTGTCCAAAACAACAGGAACAAAACATTTATTCTTTTCCCTTGCTACCATGGGTAAAAACAAAAACCAAATTAAAAACAAAACAAAACAACAACAAAAAAAATCCAACTAATTACAAAAAGAAACAATCAACCAACCAAAAAAAAAAAAAAAAAACACCCAACCAACTTTACTTTCTAGAAATGTCACATTTGCTTTTGCTTTGTGTCCTTAAGAATTCATTGATTTCTTTTCTCAGCTTCCCCTAGAGTAATTGCCCAAACCTTTTCTGCCCATCCACACTACCAGAAGCTGGAGAAGCATTCACTATTAGTGTGTGTCAGAGGTGCTAACCTAAAGAGACGATATTAATGAAATAAATAAATCCGTCTGTATAGACTCTTCTAACCTTCATTCTTACTTTTAAGGAGACATGGAGCAGAGGCGGGATTTCCACAATGGTATTGTTTCAGATTAGTATGGAGAAAATCCTTCATCCTTTTTGTGTGCTTGGAAGCCTATAGTAATGATATTAATCCAGAGTTCTTATTGCTGGTTAATGGAATTCTTTTAATATTGACCCAAGTTTCTAGTAATTAGATTTGCATTGATCTGGTGATGTATAGAGCTCAAGTAAGTCTATCTATGTGTAAGCAAATTAAAAACCTTAAGCTTATACAGCCAAACTGTATAATCCCATGCTGAAAAATTGATCCTCTGATACTCTCCTGGGGATTTTTTTTTCTTTTTAGGTAAAGAGACACCTTCAATTTCTTAGACAGAAAAAAAAGGATTGGCACAATATTTGAGAGAGAGACAGACACATAACATATTTCACACTCAACAAAATCCAGTTCAAAGCTGTCAGAGTAAGTCTTTATAATTAGAAACTGCACCTTGTACAGAGTAACACAGCACTGACAATCAGCAGTTGGAACGAATATATAAATGTGTAGATATAGCTTCACCCATCCTTACTTTCCTGCCTGAGCACAGAGTTTAGTATTTTTGAAGGAAGAAGGTTGGAACGGCAACTGTCACCAAATGCAACACCAGCTTCACTCAAACAATTCCTCTTTGAAGTCAATTTGCTCTCTGTGTATCTTTTCCCTGTTATGGGGTAAAAGCATTAAACACAGACCTCAAAACATTCATAAATAACACTATCTTTGTTACATAAATACAGTGATATTGAAGATGCATCCATGAAACCTGTAACAATGGTAATATGACCTACAAATCAGCATGAGAACCAGTCTCCGGCTGCCACCGTGGTGTTCACAGCTGAACAGGGAGGGCAGGCACAGCGGAGCAAGCAGCAGGAGCTCAGAAATGTGGTCTCCAAAGGTGTTGCGCCCCAGGGGGGCTTATCCCATATCTAGCAAGAGCTGTGTTCACTTTGCAGTCTCTCTCCTGAAGGAAGGCACTAGTGTGGACCCTCCTTTCTCTCCCAGCGTGTCCATTAATTACATTCATTAAATAAACTGGAGATGCCACTTCACTATCAGACTGAACCAATTGGTTCAGAAAGCACTCATGGAGCAGGAAGGCAGACACACATGTACACCCAAAGAAGTGGGATGGCTTAAGCTTTATTTCCATAACTAATTAGACGAAAATAATTGTAAATCTTAATTCAGTTGCTAGCTCAGTTTCACACACATTATGGCCCTCCAGCATATCCATGCTAAATGCAATCCTTGTCTAATGTATTTCAGACTAGTAGCACAACACCAAAAAAACCACAACCATATCCAAGGTTTTCAACTGCATATAAAGATCAACCTATGTTTTGTCAATCCAGACAGAGCACCTATAATTTGGAGGTCCTCTGTGTTACCCAGTCAATACATGCATATACCTCTGATGTGTTTATAGTCTATGACTCTAAATTGAGTAGGAAAACCACAGAAATCTGGAAAAAAAAAAAAAAACAAACAAAAAAAACCAAACCAACAAGAACAATAACAACAACAGTGGTCATGTTATAAGAACTTATGCAGCATTTGTGAAGGAGACAGAGAATCAGCAATGTCTCAATACTTACCTTGATCAGTGGGAAGGTTTCAGGTAGATCTGTTCAAGACAAGGAAAGCAGCGTGATTCTGTCATGTAAAAGGCCCCCTTTTTAGAAACACTAATTAGGATCAAACACTGACCAACAGTCTTTAAAACCTCCTCATTACAAGCAAGAACAGCTGCAGCTTTGCAAATTGAAGCAGGTGTTAGAGGATATGGAGATCTTCAGGGTGGAAGATTCATATCTCCTGTTTCCCCATGTGGAAGCATTCCCATCACTTAATTGTCAATATCCAGATTCATTCAAAACAGCGTATCAGCAAAATTAGCATCTTTTTAGTCACTGTATAGCATGTCACAATCCCTTTATGTATTTCAAGAAATGTTTTCACTACTTGTTGTTCTGATTTGCACTGCTAGGCTGAGACCCAGGACTGATCTAGCCTCTATTCTCTTGGGCATGCAACAGCTCTGCTGGAGAAGATTCAAATGCAAGGTCAGAGATGGTTTTCTTTTGATGCATTTTCCACATGCTTCAGTAAAAGCAGAGTAGTACCTTGTTTTCATAATGAAGTTGTACACTTCTCAATGATTTCTCAAACAGACACACACTATTATGAAGTGCTAAAATAACTTTCCTGCAGGTCAGCTCCATGAACTTGCTTTGGGGCGACAAGAGTGAAAGCCTCCATATCATTGCCAGCTCTAAATAGCTAGCAGAACAAATACAGCTCATCCCTGCATCAAAGGAAACTTGCTGCCTCCCAGGAGCTTAGTGCTGCCTTATGGCTGCCTTAAAATCATTGGAAATTTAAGAGAATGCTAAATAAAAAATATCAGCGTGGGGTTTTAAAACCAGTTTTATCCTAAAAGCAATAAATATCTGTCTGTGCAAAGCGAAAGAGCCTTGCTTCTCCCTCCCTATAGCATTACCTGCTATATGTTTATCTGCAGGATCTCCAGGGAGTGTAGGATGCAAACAACCTCTCTTTCTCCAGGTGCAGGAGGCAAACTTAAAAAAAAAAAATGGGAATAGTAAGCCCTGCCCCCTCAGCAAGGCAAGGGGTTACCTCGGCTGGCTGTGCAGACCCTCAGGGCTGGGACGCAGTCCTGAGTCCTGCCTACCTCAGTCTTCTGCCCCAGCCCTGAGCTGGAAGGTGACCTGCAGGAAACTCAAAAAAAAAACCATTACTGTTTTCTGTCAGCTCAGAAAACCGCAACAGGGCCAGGCAGGAGGGGAAAAGGCTGGAGAGGAAATCAAGGAAATTCACTTTGGCAGAAACTAGCAAAGCCTTTTTCTGAATGTTAACTATCTAATTCAATGAAGTCTAGAGATCAGTAGAGACAATTGTCACTGCCAGGTTTGATGCCAATCACAGCTCTGGAATTGGAGCCAGCAAATGCATCCAACATACAAAGAGGAAAACAAAAACAAGGCAAGGATTTGACCCTTTGCTCTCATGATCCTTTAAGAAGAAATATCATCTTTCAAAACTGTGGGGAAAAAAAGTCTTCCCAGCCAGAATAAGTCACCAAGGAAAAGGAGAGAGAATTCACAAGGTGAAAGAGTACGAAATTGTAATTTCTCTGTGTCAGTCTGTGGTGCCTTTAGGGCCAACAGCAGGAACTCTTATGGGCTGAAAACCTATACGTGGGCTGGGAAATTAGGGAAGATTTCTGTAATCCATATCAGAGGAGCAGGCATATACTTTCACCCTTGTAGGCAGTTGTAAGCCTGCTGTGCCTTAATAGTAGTCCTTTTCCCCCTGGGGACACACCTCTCTTGTGCTGGTGGGATCTCAGTATCCTCAGTTCCATCACTGCCCTCACAGCATCCTTCAGAAGGCATACACTGAAGGAGGTTTTTAGCATCTCTGCTAAGAAAATACAAACGCTCTGTGCATTGAGGGTATAGCTAAGCAAATTAATCTTGTCTGATTTCTTTCAAGCAGGTTTTTCCATGGAGATTTTAAATGAAAACTCTAAGAGTCATTTTGGTCATTGATCAGCAGTCCTCCATATCATTTTTTAAAAGAAAGAGCAAAAAGCTGTTGTTCTTTTTTTTACTTCACCCTGCAAATGCAGAAAGACAGAATCTTCCAGAAATTCAACATGGCCCACAAGCCACACTTAAGCAGTCTCTGCTCTTAGGTCTGTAAGTACAATAATAGAATCATGAGGACTTGAAAAGCTTGGGATTACCCACCACTTTCCTGTGTGCACCTGATGCTCGCCAAAACCACATCTCCCACACAGATTACTATGTTAATACTGCCTACATAGAATAATGCAGCTTGACAGAAAGGTATTGGGTGCTTTCTGGGTGCTCTGAACCTGTTGCAGGTACCTTCTGCAGGACTTGGAGAAAAGGTAGACCAAGACCCGGATTTTAAAGACTGAAACTGGAGCACAGCACTTTGGTCTACACCAGGACACTCAGCCAATTTCATCACTAGACAAGATTTACTCAGGATCTTAATATAGATTCCCCAAAATAAAGCAAAGTTACAAAGATGGCCAAAAAACATTGCTTGGTTTATTATTAATTCCCAGGAAGGACTCTCCTTAGCACTTCCAGTATTTCAGCTCCCTTGGGAGTGTAGCTGATGACTTTCATTTCTTTACTGAACATCTGCAGATCTAGAGCTCCCACTCTTACTGCTAAACACAGTGTAGCATATTATTTTGAACAACCTGCTCCATCCCTCGCCCAAGGACTGAACGCTTTTTTCCTCTCTCATCCTTTGATGCACTCTTCCTTCTCTGAAATTGGGCTCTAGAGCAGCTCTGCAAAGGAAAACAGCACTTCATCCCCCTTCCTAACAACTGGGAACCTCAGGTGTGCCCATTTCTTGCTGTACATGACTTTTGCCTGCCTACAGCCCCTCTAAATGAGTCGCATTATGATGGTATAAATTCTGATGGTACTAAAAGTGCACTTAGATTGCATAGCACTCCGCTTACTAAAAGGTTTACATGGAGTTTCTATCGGGCATGCAAACGTTGAGGGTGATTTCGGGGTGGGATTTCCCTGAAAGTACAGTCCTTACCTTGTACTCCGTTACTTTTGCAGGAACCCTGTCACAGTGCACAAGTGTGAATCCTCTCTCCTGCATGCTGGGATACTTACTCATGAGAAACACAAGATACTAAATTCTTCTGTTTGAAGAATTCTCTTGCATTCTGCCCTGTCTTTCCAACCAAGCTGTACACCTAAATCCTAAATGATATGATGCAAAGGTCAGGAACACAAGGGTGCATACATAGAGCACACAACTCTACGGTGCAAAATCAACCATTTCCAACTTTCACCCGTTTCCTATGGATCTCATTAGGGCAGTCACCAAACTCTATCAAGAGACACCACACAAAAAATAGCAATAGACCTTGGCAGTGACAATCCCATCCAGGCTAGTCATATAGTCTCCACAGAGGCTATACAGGTGTCAAGGTTTAAGGCAAGGCGGCAATAAACCATGGCAGACGCTCCCTGTTACCCCCTCACTTCCCGCCACCCCCTTCCTCTAGATCGGAACGATGATAGGGAAGATAAGGAGAAAGGAAGAGAGACTTAGACTTGAAGTTGGAGAGTTTTAAAGGGTTTTACTAAGGCTGCTAATAAATAGAGAATATATATACACAATATACAAAACCAATCTTGAGTGCTCGATGTGGAGTTGGCGTCACTCCAGCAGCAGGAGCTGGGTGTGCGGAGCTGGAGGCTCCAGCAGCTGCAGCTCAGGCCCGCAAAAGTCATGGACGGGACTTCACAGCAAACTGGAAACCGGTTGCAGGGATGCGGGGCCTGAGGCCTGCAGATCACAGGCAGACAGGCAGGGTCCTCTCCAGATGCCGGCCATGGTCGAAGAGAGCTTGACCCTCGTGATCACCCTCTTATACACAAGGTATGACGATTATGAGATGGAATATTTAATTCGTCGATTTAATTCACCTGTTCCATCCACCCCTCAAATACAGATGTGACTATTTGACACAAATGCCACAAAGCTCCAAAACTAATTTCAAGGACACATAACACAAAAGATACAAGTGAAAGCAGGACTTTGCTTTATTTTTTTGCAGCCTGGCAAAGGCAAGTCACAGAGCTGCAGAGAGCAACAGCAGGAACACAGGCCAAGCTGTCCTGTTTCCTGAAGACTGAGAACATGAAGAATGAAGATCAAGACCAAACACACACAAAAGAAGGAGGAGAAGTTGTGTGGTACCATGGGGTATTTTCCAAAGTGTGACACGCAGCAATGACAAGCTGACTTTTGGACTTCTGAAGCTTGCTCCACCTCTGGGCTTCTTGCAAGGGGTGCATGACAGGCGCTCTCATCCCTGTCCAGTGCTTGTGTTGCCCACAGGGAGAGCTGACAAGTGGCAGCTGCGGATGGTGCAGTGCACCTGAAGCCCCTTCAAGCACAGGCTGCTCTGGACAAGCAAGAATCCCTAGGGAAATGGAGCCCAGGGAAGAGCAGAGCTGGCTCCTGCTGCAAACTTGCCCTGGGTAAGAGAGACCAAGAGATCCAGAACACCAGCGGTGCCTTGGAGGTGCAAGAGCAGCGGGCAGGAACTGAGGGCAAAAGGGCTCAGAGGAGCCCTGAACAGGGGCTGTGCTCAATGCGACAGAGGTTGAGAAGCAACACCCGGGAGCACCCTCGGAGCCCGCCCTGGGAGGCCACAGAGGACCCCCGGGAGCACCCTTGGAGCTCAACCTGGGAGGCTTTGATGGACCCCGGGAGCAGCCTCGGGGCTCAACCTGGTAGTCCGTGGAGGACGTCTGGGAGCACCCTCGGAGCTCAACCTGGGAGGCCATGGTGGACCCCGGGAGCACCCTGGGGGCTCAACCTGGGAGTCCAAGAAGTTCCTCCCCCCGGATGCGGGGCACGAGGGCCACCTTCGTGGAGCAGGAGCAGCAGGCACCCAGCCACAATGGCCCAAAGGTGGCCCAGGGCCGAGGAGCCGTGCTCACTGCTGCAGAGGAAGGCAAAAAACCCACGGAGACACTTGATACTCACGTGGGAGAAAAAAAGCCTTCCTCCCCCAGCTGCAGGACACGAGAGGCCATCTTCATGGTGCATGAGCAGCAGGCAGGAACCGAGCCAAAAGGGACCAGAGGAGCTCTGCAAAGTGGTCATGCTCTGTGCTGCAGAGGAAGGCAAAAAACCCCCGGGGACCAGGGCCAATCTGCCCCGGGGGAAAAAATTCCTTCCTGACCCCAGTGCTGGCGATCGGCTGTTCCCTGAGCATGGGAGCAAGACCTGGCTCCTTGTCCCACAGGCTGGTCGTGCTGCCCAGGAGATGCCCAAGCCCTATTCTCCCTTGGCCTGGAGCCCTCTCAGGGGCTTCTGAGAGCTCCCAAATAACCTCGGCCCGATTGACCTTGGGGGCAAGGATCCTTCCCGTGCCTAACGGGACACCAGTGGGTGCTCCAAAATACTGGGCCCCCTTGCAACCACTCTGCATCCCACTTCTTACAGCTTACCAGGGACACAAACCTTTTTCAGAGGGCATAACAGGGGAAGCTTTCAGCAGCTGTAGGCTGGAGGAAAGCCAAAGAGATGAAGAGAACATGCCACATTTCCTCACCATTCCTTCCCAATGCACCAAGTGACATGTGCTTCTGTGCTGGCTTTTATGGGGAGGTTGGCTGCTTGGAAAGATGTCCTCGAATGCTTTTGTGTTGTTTACCATGTCTTGATGTAGGGGATATCCCTTGTGTCAGAGCTTCAGCTGGGAGGGAATATGGGGGCTCTCGAACTATACCGTGAGATAGAGCTTCTTTCTTTTGTTTTGTAGATGCCAAGGACATTGGGTTTGTCTACTTTGGAGATAAGGAGGCTGAGGGGTGACCTCAATGCTCTCTGCAGCTTCTGAGGAGGGAAAGTGGAGAGGGAGGTGCCGATCTCTTCTCCCCGGTACCCAGTACCAGGATGCATGGGAGTGGCTCAAAGCTGCGTGCATCAGAGGAGCTTTGGACTTGACAAGAGGAAACTTTTCTTTCCCAAGAATGTGGTCAGCCCCTGGAACTGCCTTGCTGGAGAGCTGGCCGATGTGCCATGCCTGTCAGCGTTTAAGAGGCATTTGTACAATGCCCTTCAAACCATGTTTTAACATTTGGTGAACCCTGAAGGGGTCAGGCAGTTGGACTTCGTGATCATTGTAGGTCTCTTAGAGATGAACTCCTGTTCTCAGCCCTCATATTTTCTCTTCTCCTCTCCTTCTGTTCCTACCTCTTCCTTTCCCCAGCAGTATGTGCTGAGGAAATCTGATGACATTTCTTCCCAGCCCTGCACTAGCAGAAGGCATCAAATACTCATAAACATGTTCCAGCCCAGGCCCTGGCTCTGTCACCTTGTTGGAAGGAAGAAAGTCCCTCCTTCTGATGAGGGTGAGAGTGCTGGGCCCCCCCTTGCAACATTTGGGAATCCCACTTCTTACAGCTGCTGACTCTGGCTTCAAGGGGGATGAGGATGGTGAGCTCTGCAGTGCTCCTCAAGAAGGCATTCCCTTGGTCTTGCCACTGCTATCCAGATGAGAAAGATTTCCATTCATGAGCTGAGCTTGGAAGGTGGCCCTGCCAGCAGATTGCCTTGCAGCAGAGAACCTCCAGCAGCCTCATGCAAGGTCTTCCTCCCTCTGCCCCTGCACTGTGATTCTACCAGCTCCTCAAGTGCTTCCTCAAGGATGTGTTGGGGCTGCCCCCGGGCCAGCTCTGGCAGTGGACAGAGGACCCAGCTGCTCCTTTTGATCCTGCCCCAGGGGCATTGTGACCTCAGCGTTGCCGGGTGGTGGCCCAGTGACATGGGGGACAGAATCCAACATGTGCAGCCCCGCCCACCACAGCTCTGCCCAGCACCCTTTGGAGGAAGCCTTTGGGCTACTGCTGGCCCCGAGGGGATAACAGGGATAAGAGGAGGTGGTTTCAGCAGCCGCAGCCTGGGGAAATTCCAAAGTTTAACCAGAGCCATAGGCTGAGCTGGACAGTGCCAATAGACCAGCATGGGAATGAGAGACAAGTGAGCGGTGGTGACACTGATGTGTCATGGAAAGATGGGTCAAGTTCAGGCCTAGAACACTTGGATCCATTGCCAAAGCACAGCCAAGCAAATGCTGCCTCTTCCAAACAGCAAAAACAGCCCCCTGCTGCGATCCCACTGAATCCAAGCTGCTCAGCTCCTCCATTAAATACAGCCGTTGGCCATATTTACATGGGTTCAAGAAAGCCTCCTCACCTGAGGTGATGCGAAAGACTTCCACAGCACTAAATATCCATGAAAGAATTCATGTTTTCTGGTACCAAGTCAACATAAAAATATACTACAGAGACAAAGGCATCATACAGAGCTGCCAAGTCAGTAAGCTGTCTTCATTTTCATATATGCCAAATGTAAGAGAGACACATTAATGCAGAGTTGTAACTTAGCATACTTAAAAGTGGATTTGAATTACCTCAGGCTGTTCCCTCCTTGCTTACATCCACAGACAAAACCAAATTAAGGCAGTACTGCTGCTGTTCATTAGGACCTTGCAGCTCTTCTATCACATTGAGCTTCTTAATGCCAATAGACCACCATGAGAATGAGAAACAAGTGAGCGGTGGTGACACTGATGTGTCGTGGAAAGATCGGTCAAGTTCACACCTAGAACACTTGGATCCATTGCCAAAGCACAGCCAAGCAAATGCTGCCTCGTCCAAACAGCAAAAATAGCCCCCTGCTGCGATCCCACTGAATCCAAGCTGCGCAGCTCCTCCATCAAACACACCCGTTGGCCACATTTATATGTGATACTAAATCCACTTCAGCCACGGTGCAAATCTTCCACAGCTGATTTTGACTTTCACCTTTTGTAGAGGAGAGGAAGAGTTCAGCTGGAAGTGACCTCATGTCACGTTCAAACTTGTCCAGAAGGATACTGTGATGGACAGTATCAAAAGTTTCACTAAAACTACATCTGCTGCCTTCCCTTCATCCACTAGGCAGGTGACCTCGCCATAGAACTATATTATATTAAATTAAACAGGACTTACCCTTTGTGAAACCATGTTGACTGTGCCTGATGATTGCATTGTTCTTTAAATGTCTTTCATTAGCACCCAGTATGATGTTCTCTGTAATTTTTCCAGGTACTGAGGTTAGACTGACAGGTCTGTAGTTTCCTGGATCTTCCCTCATGCCTTTCTTATAAACTGGAAGAACGTCAACTAGCTTGCAGTCAGCGGGGATCTCCCTAGACTCCCAAGATCTTTGGTAGGTGACCAAGATGGGTCCTGCTGTAACATCTGCTAGCTTATTCAGTATTCTGGGATGAATCCCATCAGGTGACATGGACTTGCGATTCATTCAGCTGGTACAGCTGGCACCTTACAAGTTCAGTGCCCACAGACAGAAAGTCACTGTTGCCACACGCATGGTCCTCTGACTCAGGGGACAAGTCAGCCGAACGTCTGTCAATATTATTCAAGACCGAGGCAAAAAAAAGCATTGAATACCTCTGATTTGGCTTCATCCCTATTTATGAGGTGACCATATTCAACAGGTATCTTGCCTGGGAGATCAACAGTAGGCACCCACAACCATATCTGCTTCATCTTCCATCCCCCTAATCCTCACCCAGAGGCTCTCGACCACATCATCCCTAACTGTAACCACCAGACAGCCAAACCTCTCCCCTACATACGGTGCAACTCCTCCACCTCACCTGCCCTGCTGAGCCCTCCTGAACAGCCTAGAGCCCTCCATCCCATTTGCTCATCTGTCTTTGTGGAAACACATTCAGATCTTATCTAAAACCCTGGCAAATCCCCCTTTCCTTTAGGATTTAGGATTTGGAGTACTGAAAGAGTAAGGAAGGTACTCTTCTTGTGATTTGATACATTGGTGCCAAAATTGGTATGTACTTTCAGACTGTGTAAATAAGGGCATTTACACCCTATACGTTTAGGTTGTTGTGGTAGTGCCAGAGATGGAAGAAAGGGGTGGACCGCGAACTGGCTGAAGGAAAGAAGCCAGAGATATATTGGAATATTGGTTTGGTTCTCTCTGCACAAACTTTGCAGAGACGCTTAGAGCATGTTGTCTATGGTGAAGTCTTATTTTTGGAAAGAAGTCCTGAATTGTTTTTTGCTCTTTACCATGTTTTTCCTTGCACTGCAATAGCTTTTTTCCTCATTTGGCATAGGAAAACACCTGCTTCTATGACATGTACTTGCAGAACCCAAGTCTGTGTGAAGGAGAAGTTGATTTTTTACCTCTTTCATCTCAGGAATGAGGCTTCTGTCTCAGGACCTGAGTCCCTTGAGTTTGTTGTCCTGATGCATGCATTTTTCTCAGACTTTGGTCATGAGGGCACAGAACTCATCATTGTGCCTCACTGGGGTGTGGAAACCTCTTTGGCAAGGTGGGCTATGGTCCTTAACAAAACACATCTTTCCTCACCTCTCCCCACGCTGGTCTGTACCAGTGGGTAGTGGCTGCCTTGGCCATATCCCCTGCATGCTGCAGATCACAGAAGCCACCTATCTAGGAGAGAGACAGACCTTTATTGAAATTAATTATTTCTTCTATTGGCTGCATGCAAATCCTAATCACGTTTCTTTGCCTCCCAAAGCCCAGAAGTATCTTGGATCAAGGGACAAGCCTTCATATAAAATGACAAGGCTCTCCTAATTGTGAATGTTTGTTATCTTAAAGCGATAACTGGTGAAATATATATTGTTAGATCATCCATCAGTACTGCCAGAGGTCTGTAATTTCCATTACAAGACAGAGTACTGACAATAAACTTGAATTAGTCTGGTACTGTCCCTTGTGTTAGAGCCAGCCCCAGCAATGAATATATCAGCTCACATTCATTCACTTTATTTTTAACTGATTTTGATCTCAACTTACTCAAATTCAGAGAGCTGAAATTATGGTGGATAAAAACCAAACCAAAACAAGACAAAAAAACCAAACACAAACAAACAAACAACAACAAGACAGAAGAAAATGCTCTAAAAGTTATTATGACTATTCATATGGTCAAGAAACAGCCATTCAGACTAACCGGGTTCACAAAACAGATAATTTGGATACAATAAACCTATCTTATACATTGTGCTTCTTGTATTTTAGGTTGTCAGGACAAAGATTAAGAGAGGAGATGATTGTTCCTCTCTGAAACAGCAACAGTGTTGTATGTGCTAGAAGACAGGAAGCTGAGGTATATCTGTTGGGTTAGTATGTAAAATCCATCTTTGTACAAAGTTGCAGTGAACTTTATCTACATTTACTTTAGAAATTACATCAGTAATGAGCTTCTGGATCACCCGTGTTGCCATGGCTGAATGTTGCAAATTCAGTCTTTTAGAGACTGACCAAGGGCCTTCTTAAGAGCAGGTAGATTTGCTGCTGTCTCTACTGCCATTGCAAATCCACATCAGAGCCCTCTCACTTTCAATATTCTTTCTTCCAATTTCCAGCCAAACTCTTTTATATCCAGTTGTTCTCATGCCAACATTTTATTTTACACTAAATGCCAATTTTTTCTCCTTCCTCTTTGTTCCCCTCATGTACATGAATGACAATTATAGTCTCTTTGCAGATGTCTTTTTGCTAGATCAAGTAAATCTGTCTCTAGCAGTCCGCTCTCAATGGATTTTCATTTTTCTGGGCACACTACCTGTCCTGTCCTCCTGTGTGCAGCGGTATCTAGGATCATATGCAGTATTTCCTATGAGGTTGCACTGGTGCTTTCCCCAGGGCTATTGGTTGTCCCTCTTCTGCTGAAAATGGATTACCTGATGTGATCCTAAGCTACATTTCCCATATATTTTCCCTTTTCACAGAATGTCACACAAATATCCATAAGTAATCCTGTCTGTCATTAATTGTCACTATTATTTGTCCTCTACATCATGCTTCAAGAGACTTTCCAGCCACGAGGAGAGCCAAATTCTGGAACATATGCAACTCCTCTGAACAGGGTGGGGAGGAAAAATCCTAACTAGTTTTAGAACTCAGCCTGATAAATGAAGAGGAATATATGATGTGACTGCCTGAAATATCAGTAGTCTGGACCTCATGATCCGTGAGGACCTTCCCTATCCTTAGACCAGAATTACTAAATATAAGATGGAGTCACTAAAAATATCTAGCTAATCACTCACATGCCAATAACATTTTTAGGTGGAATTTTGAAGAGCAAGTACCAGCTGAGAACCTAAGTCCCTTCACCTCTATAGAAATCCCAGACACTTTTTGATTACACTTATTTCTATTGCCAGCGGTGGTTACATAACTATATTCACATATAAAGTTCTTGTTTCCTGGTGTTAACACTCAAAAATGACCATGACATAAAGTCATAGAACAAAAGGAGTATCCATGTTTTAAACACACAGAAATGAAAAAACAAATGAGAGATTAGAAATTGTGTGCAGTTGCAAAAGCCAGAATCTGATCTCACCTCTCCCAATCCTCCCTGCAATGCCTAATTTGTGTTAACATCTCCCTTCCTGTGTTGCACATCTACTGTTGAGTGAGTCAGAGGAGGCTGAATCAGAAAACACATTTTCCATTTAGATCTGAAACTGCTTGGCCGCACAGCAGTCAATCTCTGTTGCATTAAGCAGACACTGAAAACAAGAAGAGTCCTGAGGAAGTTGTCTCCTGTGTTCCCCTGTTTCCTGCTTTTCCTCATTGGTCTCATTATTCCATTAGAAAAGCGTAGATATGACAATGAAAGTCTCGTTTATTGTAGCATTTTCTAGAAAGCCTACCTAAGGACTCAAATTTTATTTTTAGAAGACATATATGACTAGCTCCAGTAAAGAACCAAGATATGAAAAATGCAATTATAAATAGCAAAAATGTAGTACAAAACCACAACCAAACACTCCCCTCCCCATTCAGCACCTACCTGCCTTCCCTGGGCACCTATGATTGATTTTCAGGTTCCCTGGTTTCACGCATCCAGACCGAAGCATCAAAATATTGGCTTGATGTCCACCAGGTGCCTACACTCAGTTGGGCTTCAGAAATTAGGTATTTGACTTTTAGGGCTCTGAGGAGGGGAAAAGAGGAGGAGTGAGATTCCCAGATCACACCTACATGCATCAGCAGTATGAGGCTTTCCAAGAAATAAAGAAGTCCCATGGCGTCCTGGGGATTACAACAAGCAGAAGAGCAACTGAGGAACATAGTAAGGGTATTACAGATCTCAGCCTAAACCCTTCCTCTGACTGAGGGTATCCTGTGTCTCCCACAGCACATGTCACCCCAGAACTTCCCTGTTACCCCAACAGGGGACATTTTCTTGCTTCTGATGTTCTGCTTATTAAAAATATAAATTCTTTAATTGAAAAATGCAAGAGCAAGACTTGGGAGTCTGACTCTTCATGTAAGGATGGTCTATGTATTATCCAGCAGGTGTTTAATGTAAAGAGTTCAGCATGGTGCTTACATTTCTTTCTGCATAAGACCCTAAGTTACTTCTGAAAAGAATTGTGATGGTTTTGACAATTTCATCTCTTTTTTTATCTATCTAACATATTTTTGAATTCAACTAAAAGTCTTTACCTCCATAATTTATTGTGGCAGTGAGCTCCACAGATTAACTATATGTGACATAAAAGGGCATTTTCTTTACTATAATAGTTTTAAATTTATTGCCTTTTAATTTAATTAGGTGTCCTCCTATGCCTCTCTCACAAGACAGGATAAATAGGAGCACCTGCTGACCTTCTTTGTGCCATACATTATTTTATATACCTTTGTCATGTCGCTTCTTATTAGTCTCTTTACTAATCTAAATAGCTGTAATCTTTTTAATCTCTCCTATAATGGGATACTTTCCAACCTCTAATTGTTTTCTTTGCCCTTCCTGAAAAGTTCTTAGGTATTCAAGTCTCTCTAAGTATACACTTAGAAGTAACATAGAGTTTACAATAATTTAATCTTTAGAAAGTCTTGCATTGTTTAGACAACTAGGCTACATCTATTACCTATCCTTTCTATACTGGTGTAGGTTTATCAGGAAAACAGTGCCTTTGGGAATGATCTTTGTTGGTACGAACATTTGCAAACAAGAGAGACCAAGCTCAGCCTCAAATACATTATGTATTTGGGGCAACACTTTGGGCTGTACCCCAGCTCAGGGCTGGTTTACATTCGCAATTACTTTGAAACTGTAGTCAAATCCATCCCACACACACACCCCTCCAATGCTGATGCCCAGAGTGTGCTTCAGGTGACCTTACCAAACCTTCCTGTAGCACTTTCTGCCAAGTTTCTTCTCCAAGACTGTGGGTTGATGATTTCATTTCCTCTTTGTGGAGGTGGGTCCCAGCCAGCAGCCTGTGACAGGGAGTCCCAGCACTCAGTCCGAGTGGCTCACCCAGATCTCCCGGCTCAGGCTCTTGCTGTTGATGGAAACTAGAAGAGATAATCTCCAGTTTCAGTATCTTTGAGTTATCACATTTGCTGAACAGATAGAAATTCATGCAAGCATTGAACAAATATCTTGGTGTAGTGTCAGTGCCAAAATGCAGCGTATAGTTCAGGAGTTGGAGAGTCGTCAGAGTTTTATCATCTCTCCCAAATATTTTTGGGGTTCACAGTTTCTTTTTTAGCAGGTAGGGAGGCTAGGCGAGCTCAGGTGGGTTGCTAGCCCAGTGCATGATAATTTCTACCACCAGCACACAGCAGCACAAAATGAAGGAGTTCTCCTGATGTAACGCAACTGTGACTTAAGAGGAATTATCTCCAGGTGTTATAGCTCCTCATCTGCATTTAGACAGCATCTGTTCTGCACCCCAGAAAGGTCTACTACCTGCCATCATCACATTTGTTTTAGGGTTCAGATTCAAATCTTGAACACCTGAATTTAAGCATTATAATCCCTCTGTCCAATTGACTCACAAAGGCAATTTCTCTCTATCTTCTTCCTTAAACCTCCCCAGCATGGACTTGCCTTCTCAGGGCCTAGTAGCCATGCCATCCCAGGATACCCAAGCTGCTGGGCCCAGAGAGGGGTGCAGCATCCCACTGGATATTCAAGTTTTGCTAAGGGTGGGTAGTCATGACTCCAGTTGATCCCACACCAACAGCTTCTGGGGCTGCAAGTGCTAAGAAGAAAATTAGTGAAAACTCTCCTTTTCTTCTTTTTCTTAAACAGTGAGGTATCCTTTTTACACACACAGAGCTGAAACTCTGGGTTCACTCCAGTTGCCTAAACTCAGGCACTCAGTACCACTGGAGATGCCATAGGTAGTGACAAAATCCACACCAGCTTGGGAGTTACTACATGGAAACTATGAGAGACCTCATCCTTCTGATCAGTACCTTGATACAAGCTGCTGCAGCCCAGGGTATCTAAAACAGCAGTTCTTAGACACTCAGGCTGAGCCTTTCTCTGAAACTTTAGTCCCAAATCAAGCACCAAAACCAAATATTTTGTGGAAAGTAGCTGACTATTCACACTTCAGCTGTCTTCAGAGCCAGCACGTTAAAGAGCATCGAATACAAACTACTCCTTTCTGAACATAGCACCCAACAGAAGAGGAAAAAGAAAGCTTTGCACAATCTCATTTACATGGTGTTTCTAAAGCAACAGCACTCCCAAAACTGTGTAGGAAAACAGAGCCATCTACAGGGGAAACCATTCTGGTTTGGCAAGGAAACAGATCCAATGAAGCAACATGTGGTCCTGTACAACCAGCATCAGATCAGGACTAGTCAAACCTTATCTTACCAGCAGAATGATGAAGGTTACACAAATACATTCTGTATAATGGAAGTTTTTTGAATCAGATTTAGAGTCTCCCAGATTTTTATCATTTTAGCAAACCCCTGCTGGTGACTATGACAATGAGTATATATAAATTTGCAGTCTCAACAACAGAACTCCTAATGGTCTTTCTACCTCCATGGAAAAAATTTCAGGGCCAAAGTCATCTTCATTCATTTTCCTATTGACTGTCCTGCTACATGTCTTCAACATAGAAGAAATTAAAGGAGAGATAAAAGAAGAAAAAGAGGAGTTGGCTAAAAAAAGTGACTGTTTGGACCAGGGTATCTGGAAATCCCAAGAAACTGTGGTGGAGCAGCTGCTGAAAAAGCAATGTTAAAAAATATGAGTTCCTCAATGTCAGGGCTACTACAACTCAGAGAAACAGCTCTAAGGGTTTCCCCATACCCAGATAATAAAGGATGTTTTGTTACGTTAACACAGGGGCCTCCATACTTAGCTGGATTAAACCAATTAAAATGGCACAAAATCAATCTTTCTTTAAATCCTTAAAAGCAGAGCAAAAATTAGGTTGAGGAACCCTCTCAAATTGATTTCAATTTCTGTAATGACTGATTTATGTGATATATAAAGTTCAGTTTCATATCTAGCTGGACTTCTAAATGTTTGTGTGTTCTTACTTATTCAATCATATTCTCTTTTAGGATTATTATTTTAAACTCATCCAGACTTGAGCTTTTTGAGTTATTAGGAAAAAAAAACTTCCATAGACTTACCTTTGGCTGAATTAAATAATAGTTTTAATTCAATTAAAACTAATCAAATTACATTAAATGCATCCTGCAATTTTATATGTACTGACCAAGCTGTACAGTTGATGGAACAAAGTCATCAGTGTAACGGTATAGCTTTGAGCTTTAATATTGTTCATATAGGTCATAATACAGGAAACTAGGACTTCTGTGGGTAGAAAAGAATTCTCTTGGCCTAGATAGTCTCAAGTTCTGTGTCAAAAAGAACAATGGTTGCTACTCATACTTTATAGCTTCCCGCTGGTTCAGATATCACACACAGAGATACCAAATGACCCCTCATGAGATGGCTATCAACTTCAGTGGGAACTGGATGGCATGGGAGGATTAAAATAAAGGATCACATATATAGGTTGCCCGGAGCCTTGCTACCATGGGACAACTCTGATTCACCACTCCCTTTGGTAAATTATATTTGAAGACAAAAACTAGTGAAAGATATTTTGAAACCTTTTTGAAAGGATTTTGCTGCTCTTTCTTCTGTTTTAACAATGAGTTTAAATGAAAAACTCAGGGCAATCAATTAGATGTGGACTGTAAGCTCTCCCAGACATGGGCTGCTTTTTTTGTGTATACATACAGGGTGAGGTATGTTGCAGTTAATTTTAACTATCTAGGAGTTACATCCAGTCTAAAGCAGTTGTGCAGAATTCTGCTGACCTCTTTACAGAGAGCCCTTCTAAGCAATCCACCCCATCTATCTTTGATGACATATATTTTAGGACTATGGAGAAGTTTTGTGCTAAATCATATTTAGATACTACCTCATCTGAGCAAAAATACTGGTTTAACCCCATCTGCTTCCCTTGCCACTCAACCAGCCCCAGGCACTCACAGCCTCATTAGATGGAGAGGAGGGGATCTCCTCTGTCAGGATGGCACTTTTGCATTCCTGCTACTACCCTGCCTGGTTAAAATCAGTCCACCTGGGGGAAGAAAGCCTCTGGGAGGCCCAAAAAAGGGACTGAGTTGTGGAGGTGGAGCACAGTTCCTCAGGGGCTGATGCCACCAGAAGCATGAGATGTGCAAGCAAGGAAAGTGCAGGCGGTAGAAGTCAAACCAGTATCTCTAAAGGGGAGATGGACCTGGAAGCAGATGAGATGTCTCTAGAGCTTGATGTTCAGATAGGTTGTGCAAATTTTCCTCCAGAACATCTGCAGCCATTCTCATCACCACATTACCTCAGAATTCAATAAGCACTCTTTCTACTCCATCATCCAAGTCACTAGTGAAAGTATCAAGTACCACCAAATCCAGGGTAGAGCCCTTTGATACTGGTTGCCAGCTCAGTGGTGACTAACTGACAACTGTACAGTTTCCGACCAGCTGCTAGATCTTCTTCTTTTGAAAGTGTATCAAAATAGTCTAGAATAGATATTTTGTTTAAGTGTGATGCAAAATCAGAACTTACAGAAAGCCACAGCTAAAAGAAAGGTACTCGAGTAGCTGAAGTTTAGTAAATGGGATTATCACTGAGATTCTTACACATGCATTTATGCCATTTTTGTGCTTGTTCTCTGATAAAAGTGAACAGCAGCTATTTTAACCAATACAACAGCACTGTGCTCCCAGAAAATCTCTACTGAAAAAAAACAGTTGGCTTCCAATGCTACATATGTGTGAAAGAGGTCAAGAAAGCAATACTAAATACCAACTGCTGTTTCTCACAGTATACTAAGCTTGGTTAAAACATAAAACTTTCCCTTGACTGTTTCTTTTTTCCTAAAGGCATAAGTATAAATCTAACTTACATTTCTATCTTTTATAGGATGCTGTGCAATTTCAGCTGATGGTAACATACTCCTTCAGGGACAAATTCAGAGTAGATAGACTTAATACTTGCCTCTGATTTTCTGTAAAAAGAACATGCAGCTCCTTCAGGTAATGGGAAGATGAACAAGTATCTGTTTAATCAGCTAAATGAGAAAAAAAAAAAAAAAGAAGAAAAACGTAAAGTGGAAGTTACTTGTATGGTAAGCACATTGCCTTTACAAGAACATACGTGTACATTTGGGATAAGTTCAGGGAAAGGGGCTTCTCTCAAAGATATTTACTTTCTAGTAACAGCAAGAGAGAGAAGTAGTAATCTAAGGGATTATCTGGACCAGATAAAAGCACTTGGATAAACTTTCATGCCTATTAACAGTTCATCTCCAAGAAAACATAGTGGAGCTCATGAACAGGGAAAAAAAGGTTGTTTATCTCATATGAAATTGTCTCCCAGGCTCTTCCAGCATGAGGAGTAGGACTGAGGAAATCCATGAGGAAGAGGGCTGCAAGGCTGCCTCTCTCCCACCCTAAGACATCATCCTTCCTCCTCCCTGAGCTCAGCAAGACCGTGTAATCCTCTCCCTGTTTGGTGGTTTGCTTTGTGTAAAAGCAGTGGGGGGGGGGGGTATTAGCTCTCAACACACTGATGGAAGGTTGTCAGTGGTGGGGGAAGCAACTAGGAAACATTTTCTGCCCCTCTATGACTGGCCCACATACTACTCACTCTGGCCCATGTCTCAGGTTTTCCAAAATGCCAGATAAGCTCTTCAGTCAAATGCACAAACCTAACATTCATTGCTGCTAATTCCACTGCACGGCCCTGAGGAAATACCCCTGCATTGCACCCTGAGCTTACGGCTGGCTCCACATACACTGGCAGCCGGTTTGATGCAAACCGGGCAGGGCTGCAACAGGTCCTCACTGGCCATCTGTGGGGGCAGGAGAAGAACAGAAGTAGTCCTAACAGGCACGAGCTGGGGTTTTTCTGTGAGTTCTCTCTCAACTGGATTCCCTTCTTCTGAATATGTTAACACAACATAGCACAGTAAGAAGCCAGACATATAAAGCTTGGCTACTAGGCGCTTTCCTTACCACACCAGTCACCCATGAAGTCAAGAACTATAGGGAAAAAATGCTGATACCTAAACATACTTAAAAGGACAGAAACTCAGATGGAATAAATCAGTGCAGCTTCAACAAAGTATGTGAGTCTGGCTGTAGCAGTTTATGTTTTAATGCCACAGCTCAGATGGACTTTGGGATAGGGAGATGCACTACCCCACCACCCTGTCCTGCTCTCCAGCACTTCATTATTTCACACTTGAATAAGTACCTGCCAGCCAGAACAGGAATTTCTCATTTAGTTTTAAGGTTGATTCATGTTACTTTGATAGCAGGTTTATAGAACAAGATTTCCTTTAGGTTTTTCTTCGTGTTTCCTGCGTGTCTTGAATTAAAAACTGTCACTTCAGGCAAAATGGAAGAACTAGTCTCCTGTTGGTGTCAAATGGGTCTAAAGGAGAGCCCTAAATACCACTTCTGTGCTAAGTTATATAGTAATTCTTAAGAGTAATGGGAAATAACACTACTGCCTACATATATAAGCAAGGAATCTTGATCTGTTTTAACTGGTCTCTCTTCCTAATCAGAGAAATTTCCTGAAATTTTGTTTCGTGTGCTTGGTAGCGACCAATCCTGTACTCTAAAATGCCTTGGTAGACATCTATCAAAAGTCCTGGTTTTTGTTCAAAGACTTATGGTTTCTACACAGGCACAAGAGAAAAAGAAAAATAATTCCAAGGCAAGTGCAAATCATGGACTTTAATAATCTATGAATACGTGTGATTCTTGAACACTAGATTACATAGAATTAATCATATTGTTCTCTGAGGAAAATGTACAAGTTTGAGGAGTTTCCTGAAGCAACTCGAGTTTTATATGTTCATCTCCAATGAATACAACCTTAATTTATACAGAAATCCATGCAATTTATTTGTCAGACATGTGAATCATATTTAGATCAGACTAGATAACTAGATAGATTAAAATCACAGTAGACACATTCAAATCACAGCACCATTTTTGCCTGCTGAAGATTCTCTCCTCTATTACTTTCATGGTCTGCTCTCAGAGTGTATTGCAACCTCAACATTTCTAGAGAGCACCAAGGAAAAAATATTACATTTCTAGCCAGTTACTCGATTGCGAGTGTACTAGGACTTTGTATTGATTTTCTGTCCTCAGCTGCTAATGTGGTGCACTTCTCTCTAGTTTTCTCCTCACAGGTCACTAAGATTTATGGCTGACCTGGAGGAGATGAAACCAGAAGGCAGACTGCTGAACCACCACTGCTGGAAGCCACCTGCTGCTGACCGACACTGGGTCACACACACCAACCAAATGCTTCGGGCCACCCCAAAAGCCCTACTGCACCTTTTGCTCCTCACATGGGAGAGCTTGGCTTATTCTTTCCGTATTTACTGTCTGGCTAATTCACTTCCTTCCCACTCCAACCAAATTGTAGCTTAGCTGTTAGATAAAATGCAGTCTGTCAAATGAACAATCTGCTTTAGAAAAGGTGGTGCCTTCACCAAGACATTGCTTAGCAAGGTGTCTCCAAACTGGGTAATGATTGGTCTTTCATTACTCTTTCATAGGAGAAAAAAGACCTCAAGTATATTTGAAGGGTCTTTCGTAGAATACTGTTAAATAAACCAAAATTGGGTTGGGTGAATGTAGAACAAATGACAAAAACTGTAGCTGCAGTCTGGCGAGGAAGAGAATGTAAGGGAGGCACAAAAGAAAGACAGGGCTGAGGTCAGAATCCTCATGTGAGACACAGAGGGCTTGGCATGAAGGGGACCAAGTTCAGTTGCTGGCCTAGGGACAGCTAAGGATTAAGATTAGAGTTCCTAGAGAGTAAACTAACAGCACTGGTGCTGGAGTGCCTGCAAAAGTATCTCAACAAAATAACTAAGGGCTCAAACTGGCAGCCTCCATTGTGTCTCAGTGGATTAGGGTCCTGGCTGGTGAATCAGCCTGGGATTTGGGTTTAGGTTGACAGAAAGACCAGCCCTACAGCTGGCATGGGGCTGGAAAGGGGCTGCAATGGAAACTGAGGGCTGCAAAATTAATTGTTCCCTGAGGAAGACGTTCCATGCAGTTTTACTACTAGAATCTAGAATACTTTTTCCTGTAACATTATAGAAAATTCACAGCAATGGGGCTCGATATTTTAATGCCTTCCTTTTCCTTGGCCAGCCTCACTCTTTCTTGCAGAGAACAGTACCCATACCCAGGGTAGATTTATCACCTTGAGCTTTGGAAATAGCTTGTAATGGTATCATCAGCTATAATGGTGTCATCATCTGCATATATACTGAAAAAAAAAAAATCCACCACAGATTACTGACAAATCCCTCCAATAATGTGAACTGAAAATAGTTGGAAGCTGGGAGAGCATTTGCAAGAGGTGTCAATCTTTTCATACTAAGTCATGTCCAGATGAGGGGATGCAAATGTGTCCCCTGGTTGCCAGAAGGACCATCACCTCATACTCTCCCTGCACTGTCGATGACCAGGCCAGGAGGAGGCTGGCAGGAAGGTTCCGTGACCTGGTGAGAAAGTAGATGACAGGAGGTGTTAAGTGAAACTGTATAGAGAGGAACACAGTTGAACCTCAGGGAAGTTTTGAGGGAACTGCAAGACAATCTGCCACCAGGTGCCCTTAAACTACAGACATGTGGGTGTCCCTCTTGCCAAATGAATCTGGGAGCCCTATTACTGTGTTATAAGAACACCAGTGGGCATAACAAGCTCTTATGGTCACCCTGGACACAATGTCTGGGCTGGGTGCACTCTTAGCTCTACTCCCCTTCCAGGTGTGCCCCACACTTGACCTACGCTTAGGGAGGAGGCAAGGGAGGTGCTACACCCACCTTCTTCACTTTTCTCCTGGAGAGAGTACTTCGCTTCAAATTAAAGCATCCTCCAGATCACTCTGCTCTACAGCAATAGTCAGAGGGTTCCCTTGTGAGCTATTCCTCTGGCCAGGAGCTTCCCAAACAGCCAGGCCTCAACCCAGAGTGCCCCACAGCCCACTCAGTCCCACCCAGACCAGGTTCTCCTGCAGCATCCCCAGTGGCAAGGTGAATGGGGAAGCCTTTGAGCTCCTGCCTGGCAGTACTGTCCCGAGCCCTCTGCTGGCAGCCTGGCTTCCACGTGCTGTGGTGGCGAAGGGAAAGAAAGGGCGAGATGGCAAGTGAAGCACCTTTAAGGTTTCACCCAATAGGAAGCACAGACAATGAACTTATGCGGCTTGGTTCTGTTCAGATGTTTTGAACCCATTAGGGCTGAATAGGTCCTAAATGTCCCCAAACATGTTCCCATTATCCCTAATTAAATTAGTTTATTGAGCTCATCAATGAAAAAACATCATACAATTAAAACATTTGCACTCAATCAATTTTAATTGTATTCGCTACAATTGCCTGTGCCAAACCAGATGCCTTCTAGCCTGAGATAAGTGAAGGAAAAGCAATTTTTACAACTCTCATTTACTCAAGTTTGATCTGATGCAGTAATGACACAGTTTGGTGTTTGGTGGTTTTTTGTTTTCCTTTTTTCTTTATTTTTTTACCGGAAGAACCAGGTGCTGCCGTCTCCCCTGGTCCCTTGTCCGCGTCAGGACCTGAGCTTGGGCTCCAGGGCCGGAGGGACAGAGCCTCCGCCTGTCTGTTAGCACCACCTAGTGCTGTCACCGGCAAAATGCCAGCAAGCGGCAGGAAAAGGCCACCAACCCATGCCTTAGGCTTCATGATGAGCGAGGTTAACTGTTGCCGGAAAACTCCTAGGGGTTTAGCAGAACCTGCGTAGCAAAAGGGCACATCCGAGACCCACCTTCACCTCCTAGAGAGTCTTTCCCATGTTATCGCGCACTGCTTGGGCTGAGGTCATTGATCAAAGGTGGTTTTGGAGCCTGTTGCAAATGACAGTAAGACACCTTTTAGCTCACACCCCTATCACTGATATTTAAACCAGCCTGCTTGCCTCTCACTTCCCTTGGGCTTAGAACATCAAGGCATAACAGTAACTCTTCTACCCGAAACCTCTGGGAGAAGGGAGATATGGCTTCCCCCACCCCCATTCTCAGCCACAGCAAAACACAAGGATGCCTTGCAATTTTATCCTCTGCCCACTTGCAGCCCATGTCTCCCAGATGAGGCTCTGGACAGGAACAGCCCAGGCCACTGCTTCCCTGCAGAGTACAACCAGTGGGGAGGTGGTAGTGAAGTGTCTGGTTTTTATCCAGTGCTTGTTTAACCTAAGGAGTCCTTGGTAGTCAGCACAGACCAGGATTAAGTCTCTGACCACCAGGTCATGGTCCTGCTTTCCCTCCAGTTCAGTGGGTGTGATGTGTCCTTCTGCAAACCAAAAGGAGGGGATGACTGACCCTAAAACCTTATAAGCTGCATGTTCTGACACTCTCCTAACACACTGGTGTGAATTGGGCAGAAAAGGCGAGTGAGGCACAAGGTCCTGCTGCCTGGGAGGCAGCTTTATCACTTGTCAGACCAGCCAGCAAGGCCAGAAGAAAGCATCACACCCAGCACACGGGTACCGACTCGCAGGAGGCAGCGCCAGGCTGGGAATGCAGCTGGAAAGCAGACCTCCCCGCAACACTGAGCCAGGAAGCTCTGATCTTCTATTTTCTGGGTGAATGCTTTCAGTGCAGCTTGAATACAAACAAGCAAGAGACCAGATTCTCTGGTGTTTACATCTTGAAAGAACTGTTAACCATAAGCAGGCTGCCCAGTTTACATGTGTGTATGAGGGTAAAATACTTCATTCACATGGTCTGTTCAGGTTTATGTTGTTTCTGCCTCTCAAACTGATGCACATTTGCACATATCTAGAAACAATTTTCACATATCTGAGAACTTCTGGATTAAAACCTGAGTCTCTTATGGTTTTTGAGTACCTTCAACTTAGAGGAGAAACTGACAGGATTCTGCATGAGAAGGCATTCAAGTCCTTTTTCTTAACTCAGTGACTAAGCAGAGCCTTGCTGTAAGTCAAACCTGTGACAGGACATGCGAATTCTGGCTCACGTGCTCATTTGCAAGGCTGGCTCTAAATCTGAGCTCCTTGTGCCAGTTTTATATTAAAATCCAGCCTCTCTCTCTTTAAATATGAACACTAATTTACTCTCAGCTATGTTCTCCCACTTGTGGTTGAAGAACTCTAATCTCCTTTGCTCCTGTCTCCAAATCCTTCCCACCAAACCGATCACTGTAGAAATAGCAGTAATTGATAGCAGGTGCTTGAGTTGTGTTTACTACTCTGTGGCACCACTTGCCTCTTATCTTGCAATGTCATTCTCTCTCCCAACATCATGAACTCATGCTCACTGATCCTGAACGGCTGTACAAGAAGATTGATTTAGAAGTGGATTAGTTTGCAAGTGTTCACTGCTTCTCTTAATAATCAAAGAAACTCAATAGATGTGAGCATTGAGGAAGCCAATACTAATATAATTTTTTAATTTTTTTTTTTTTTTTTGCTAGGGTTCAGAGCAAGGTTTTTCTTTCCTTTCAATAAATTTTAATGATTATAGTGTTTCAATTTCTAATTCTCTTCCCATGCTCTGAACAAAATTGTACATGTTGCAAAATAAAACAATAGCCCAAACGTACTAGGATCAGTTGTAGATTGTCCAAACTATTCCTGAAGCTGTCTTGCTGCTCAGCCTGCTCTGTGCTGTATGCACCTACGCTTAGGCAAAAATAAAGCATACAGCAACAAAAAAGTAAGACTCTTCAGGAAACACATCTTGCCAGAATTTGAGTTGGGTAGACGTGACACAGACAAAGTCTGCAGAGAGGAATTAGGTCTGCAACAGTTCTCCAGAAGCTCTGTATATTAAGTTCAAGGAGGTGTAAAGGGAGTTCCCCATTCATTTTTGGTAATACCAGCTAACACAATCCAGGTTGCAAGTGTTCCCCTCTTCAGGGTGAAATTGCCCTGTATCAATATGAACTAATCTGGGTTACACAACTCCAGACCTCTGCTTCACGGCATATGCAAACCCCACATTTCTTCTATTCCCTAAAGTGTGGGACAGTGCCTTAGCTAACATGGAACACCAAACCCTACATGAAACGCAGCAGTGGTCTTTCCCCACTCAGCATTCCTCTCCTTCACTGCCATAAACACATCAATATTTCCCTAGTTGAGAGGAAAAAAGTGCTATTACTCCTTTTCACAGGAAGGCAAGAAATCAAACCAGACATTGCCAAAATTGCCAAATATTTTTGCTGACAGTACTCTACTTCAGACAGCCATGACCCAAGCCATCAGAGAACTGTAACATGGCATATTTCAGTGCAAATCCTGGTTAACTGCAGCCTTCACAGCCCCTGCAAGGCTCGTTCGCAGTCTCACACTGAAGGGTGATGCACTGGGGAATGCACGGCAAGCAACAGACCAAGGTTCAGTTTTATAGCATTGCTCTCTTCATGGGTCTGAAGAGACCCCAGGCGAGGTCAGGACAGGAAAGTCGTCCTTGCCAGTACAAACCTGATAGTATTTAAGGCATCACTGACCTGCCCTAGTATTTCAGAATACTCCAAACATCAGCAGCAGGCATATGACCTGGAACTAGTACACTCATGCACCGAGCTGTATTGGCAGCAAACTCCTTGCGAGCAGACCATGGGAGTGTTTACTCTTTTCCTTAATGGCTGACTAGGATGGCAAGGACAACATATTCAGAAATTAAGAGTCAGTTATCTGGGGCCATGTTTGACCCCTATTCAAGTCACCCGTATTCTTCAAGTTCCTTGGAAAACCAGATAAACCTGCAGGAGCTCTCATGTCACCTGCTGACTCACACACACTTTAACTTCTCCATTCCCCTGCCCCTAGAAGTCTTGCCATGTTGATCTGACCACCGATGGCGCAGCAGTGTTGCACATCTGTGTGGTTGCACATCTGTGTGGTTGCACATCCACACACATATGGTTGTGCAACCATAGATCTGGGACTGGACTAGGTGTCTTGAGATCTAACAAAAGGGACAGATCACTTAAGCAACAGGGAGCAGGGCTGACATGGTATAAGTAAACTCATCAACATAAATACCAACCACGTGCATGAGAGAGCCCGTCCTTAAAGCCAAGCTACAAATGCTTCATGTCTGGTGTTAAATACTGGGTGATGCAGTACCCTCAAGTTTAATGCTCTCTTGACCAGCCTGAGCTATGGAAAGCTTGAAAGCTCTGGTTCAGCTGGAGCTCAGTTCACCTCCAAAGTAGTGCTGGAGCTGTCTACTCTGCATCAGATTTCCAGCTACAATCTCCACAGAACTGTGGATTCTGAAGAATTTTGATTGGGAAATGTCAAAACAAAACATTAGGGGTGGAGGGGCGGAGGGTGTGGGCTGGAAACCATTTGACTTCCAAATGTTGATCTTTTCACTGTTTTGAAATGACAGTCAAAAATGTCATATTTAAAGTTTTCCCTTGCAGAAAAAAACCCTGAATAAATAGTAAAAGCTAACATTTGCTGACAAAGAAAAAATATTACAGCTAGCCTGAGAGAGACAGGGTTTTGCAGGGCAAAAATATTTCAACAACTCTTTCCTCTTTAGCTGGAAACTGGAACCCCCTTCCTCAGCCCTAGCCAGCTCGAAAGCACTTGGTGAACACAAATTAATTCATCCTTTTTCCAGTGGGGGAAGGAAGAGGGAAAAAGCAATTAAGTGACACGCTTACAATCAAATAGGATGTCTATAGAGAGAACTACAGAGACACATCGTGGCTTCAATCCTATAATGTGCCTTCCTGGGCATGGGTTCTCTTGCTCTGAGATGACTGGCTGTGAACACCAGCGATGCTCAGCAGCTGTACCCATCCCACAGCATCCTCACCCCCCACATAGCAAACCCCATCAGACAGAAAAGAGCAGTGGTAGCAAAATACTCCAGAGGCTGCCTGCCATAAAACACACTTCAAAAAAAAAAATCTCAGTCTGTCAAATCTGCTAATTTCTGCAATTTGGTCATCCTGACTACATATCCAATGGATTTTCTTTAACCTCATCTTCTAAAAAGGAAAGGGAAAAAAAGAACAATGCCCAAGAAAAATGTTTTCTTTATGAAGCCATCCAAACTTTTCATTATCTTTCTTTTCCAGGGAAAACTAATAACAGCAAACCACAGAAAGATGCACTACATGGTTTTGTCCTCTCCAATGCTACCGAGAGCAGAGGAACATGAAACTAAATAAAGATGTTTACTGACAGACTAATAAACAAATGGGCCCATTTTGATGTAACCTTGATGAATGGAGCATCCAGGTGTTTTCAATAATGGCAATAAGCACTACAACTCAAAGTATTTCTGATTCAAGTATAATGCATTATTAGGCCATTAGAGGCTGAGTATAGAGGGCCATTTGTGCTCAGGCCTATCAATAATGCTCCTTCCCAGCCTACATTTAGGCCAGGGGAATTAGTCATACGGATATTCTATTTAATAAAAACCTAAAGAAGACGCATCAAGAATCGCATTACATTTTAACAGGGTTACAGTAGTCCAGGAGGACCACAAGTTTAATTTTCATAAGAGCATTCATTCCTCAATTATGTCAAACATGAAAATGTAAATGGCAAATTTAATGCTAACAATATCCCTCAAAGCACATTGGCAGGTAGCAACCATTATGTTGAGTGAATGCTGGCTGCATAACAAGCAGCCCCAAACTAGACAGCAGGGGATTAAAATTGCTAAGCGGAGCTCCGCTGATTACAGCTGCACACTGCCGAAAATATCCTTTGTAATATGCATGAAGACTGAGGGCGGATTCTTTCCTCCTGAAGAATTTGCTGACTGTGCAAGAGTCGCTGTTAATGTTGGCCGAAGGTGGTACCCACGAGGTATGATAGGAGCTACCCTTTGGGTCCTTCCAAACAAGTGCAACAAGCCAAATTAGTCCCAGGATGTAATTCTACTGAAGGGGAAGGAGTTATGTGCACAGACACACTGTGCCAGCTACTCCTTACACCTAAACAAGGGAGGAGAAAGAGTGGGTGAAGACTGGATGCTCACATCTTGCTTCAGGGATGCAATCTGGAGCCTTCCAAATAACACAAGGTGAAAAAGCAATTAAAATATTCTGTGACAGAGCCAGACTATAAAACTCCAAAGATACCTCTCCAATATGTGAAGGAGAACTTGTTTTTGCAGCCATCCAAACCATATTGAAATGCAAATGATGGGGGTAACATCATGGAAGAGATCCTGTACCTTCTGAATATGGCCCAAACCTCTGCCTTTGTGCAAGTGCTTAATTCATTGCCATGGAGTATTCTGGGACCCCAGCCCCACTTCCACCTAAATTAACGGGATTGGGAGTCAGATGTGGAGTGCACAAAGCATGAATTCCCTGCCAGAGCCCTAAAAGGAAAATGCATTACTTAACAAGCGGCACGCTGTTGGGTGCTACTGCAGAACAAACGGAGCCAGTGGACTTTGTGACATTCACAGTGCAAAAGAGCGATTCACATCAGGCTCTACGAAGTGTGTTGAACCAGCCGAGCTCTCAACGTTTTGCAACTCTGCTCACAAAGTATCGCTACCACTGCAATTCCCAAATGGTTTGCTCACTATGGAGCAGATTCGTCTCTCTTACTGCGGTCACTGGAAGTATGTTTCTGCATTAAGGTGGCTTCTATATATTTTTTTTAATGTGTCTTTTTACATATTAGTAAGACCACTTAAACAGATGGGCATGTGCATGCAAGCAGACAGATTTAATGAAAATGGTAGATATATTAATATACCAAATAAAGCACCCTCAATATATAGCAAGGAAGATTTTTGTTCCAAGATTTGTCAAACAAAACATTAATTCTGGACGTACATCTATTCTGTTTTTTTCAGGTAGGAAATGCTACTCAGCCATGTTATCTGCCTGACACTTCTAAACCTGCTGACGAAGACAGTTCTGATGAAACAGAACAAGAATGGGATGTTTAACAAAAATTATATTTTTCAGTAGATTTTTAAAGTAGGCACGACCTAGGGTTGGTTTGTTTGTTTTCCCCCTATTATGTTTAGGCTTTTTCCCCACTGAAACATCTAAAATGTATACAGAGGGAGATCTGAGGTACAGATCTGTGTTTTCAGAGAGCTATGCCACTGAAACCTCCAAATGTCACAACGCTTTAGTTTAGATGAGGAGTCAGCTCATTGTCATCATGGTGCTTGGTTTATATCTAGATGCACATGAACAAAAATCACATCTAACAACCCTACTGGCCCTGCGCTCCTGGGAGATGGGAAGTTACCCCACCTACCAGCGTGTGACAAAGCCACAGTGGCACCAGCTGAATCCTCAGCACCTTCCTAGGTGCCCAGGGCAGAACTGGGGTCAGAAAGCACTGAGAAAACCTGGACTCTGTGTACCCTGAAGATCTTTAGGTGTTGCATCCTACTCACCTTTATTTGGCCTGGTGCTCTCATTTACTTCTTCCTTTCTCTCAGACAACACTAATAAGCCTCTCTCCTTTCTATAGGCTTTTCTTTTACCCCATTTTCTTCATTCTCCTGGTCTCTCTAAGTCAGCAGGCTCCTGCAATCAGCAGATCCTTCGTTACCCCTAATCACCTGGCAGAGTAGTCGTTCCTCACCTGTCCTTATCTCCTCCCACTGCTCCTTCTTCTACCTCCACCCCACGCAGCACCACACTTGCTCTTGTACCGAGACAACTCTGCTCACAAACCTAAATATTGGCATCAGATGTTTTTGGAATATGAAGGGATGAAAACCCATTTCCCCAGTCAGATTCTGCAACTCCTACTTCTCTTTTTTTTTTCCCAACTATCCCAAACCTAGCACTCTAGTTGTTGACAGATACAACATACATACTTTATCAAACAGCTTGTTACACACAGGAACTGGCACCAATCTCCATCACACAAAATTGGCTCCTGATGCCAAGCTCTCCCAGGAGAGAATTATTTATGATGCTTACACTGCACAAAAGAGAAATTTGAAATAAGCAAGCCACCAGTAGGATTTTACTGTTGGTAGATTTATCGTTTTCACAAGCCAGCAATTACAAGGAATGAGGCATTATAGCATAAGCAGGGCTTCAGGTTAAAATGCACACACTCATCTGATTTAACTTCCTTATCTTTTGGATGCCTTCCTGCTAAGAGGAGAAATAATTCTACATCTTGGCCAATCAAAGTGACAACATCTTCTCTTGGATTATACCAGCTCAGAAGACAATTGCCAGCACATAATTCCACTTGTTAAGCTAACATGGGCATCCTCAGCATGCATTTGAAATATGCTAAATTGAAGGAAGGATAGAGATCAGAGAGTAGAAGCAAAAGAAAACAAACAAACAAACAAACAAAAACACAATCGCCCCCCAAACAAACAAAAAAAACCCACACCAAAAAAAAAAAAAAAAAAAAAAAAACACCAAAAAAAAACCCCACATAGTTGAGAATGTTATTTAGCAAATGTAAAATTAGAAGGAACTCTTGGTTGACAATCCAGTCATAACAAGACTAATTGTTTTGTATGGACACTTTAGAAGGAGTGAATAAAGCTTTGGGAGACTTCCTCAAATTTCAGGAGACAGAGAGAAATCCACTATATCTTTATTTTTTTCTTGGCATAACTGAATGTATCAAAAGACCTTGGTTTTACAAAGCTGTAGAAGAGTTTGAGCTTTCTTTAATAGCCTGTCATAGGAGTCACACTTTATGAAGCATATACACTCCAAACCTAGCAGATGTGTTTTCATGATGATTGGTTCTTGTTATTTCAGTCTCTATGCCCCAGCTTTCCCCCAAGGATCGCTGCAGGAACCAGTCCAGAACAAGTGCTACAACATAAGACCCTCTCTAGCCAGAGGCTGTTGTGTCAGCACCAGGAAAGACTCGGCTTTCACCAGCCCAAGGTGAGGATCGGTTCTCACTTCAGTTCTGAATGTCAGAACAACAACAACAAAAAAAGAAATAGGTTGTTCTTGGTTGCTCCAGAAACCCGCTAAGCAACTGAGTTCTTATGTACTGGAAGGACTTGCCTGCTAGCAGGCTGAATCAGTACTACCAAACGCAGGGTTTCCTGGTGGCTCAACAGACCTCAACCTTGACTCCCAAATGCAAGCACCCACCTCTGAGCTCAGCTTTCATGTATTAGGAATTCTTCATTTGGAGGTGGCCATGTTTTCTTTTCTGGGGTGGGTTATTTTAAGCCTCTGTCAGATGCTGTCAGTCACCAGCCTAAGAGAACTGCTCAGACCGCTGGCTTTGCTCTTGGTGTCCCACGAGTAACTTCACAAGCAGTCCACAGCCATATTGGCATATGGCTATCACCACTCCACTCCCCAGACGTCTTAGAATAATAAACTGGTAATTGAAAGGCGAGTTCAGCACTGCTGTTTGCAGAGAGCCATGACTGCTGAATGATTACCACAGCAGGCAGTGCGACAGAGGTGTTGAAAGAGTCTATTAGTCTGCTTAGTCTAAGGCAGTACGGAGTGTTAATGCAAGACCTCTGCAAACAAACACCCTGCGCAGACAACACAAGGAGAGCAACAACTGGGGGGCGGCTCTTTTCTCTGTGGGGGTTGTCATCAGGGGAATGTCATACTTGAACGTGGGAGAAAGGCACAGAACTCGGCGAGCAGGCCTGGAAATGTGAGGCGGTGAAGGAGTTGTCTTTGCACCCTGGTTGTAGCTCTTGTGATGGGGAAAAGGCAAGAGGAAGATTGCTGCTGCTTGCGGCAAGGAGTCACACCCATTCTTTAACAAGGTGTGCCTCTGGGACTCATTCCCAGCAACTTAAAATGACACATTACATACTCAAGGGCACAGGTCATGCTCAGGAAAAGACAAGGATTGTCACATTCAGAAGTCAGAGGAACAAGCAGGTCTGACCTAGGCTGACTGTCCCACGAACACCCCTGTGGGACATCCACTCAGCTTTCTGTCCCAGTGGTCATGAAGCTCACAAATCTATTCCTAGCCAGGGGAGAAGGAAGCCCCAGCCCCAACAGCCACCTTTGCTTCATCAGAGCTTGCAGCATCTCACAGGGCTTCTGCAAGCTGGTGCTTCACAGCTGGTCCTTGGGACAGCAGGTGCTTTGAGCAGCCCCTCGTGTGACCACAACATGTGGCATGAGCAGAGGGACACAAGTCAAGGCCAACTCTCTCAACAATCAATAGGGCTAAAATAAAGCATTTGCTGCTGATGGGATGTATGTTTTGGCCATAGATGACTCATGAGTAATCACAACTTGGAGGGACTGCAGTTTGCTTTGAACAGCCAGAATAACCACCTATTGAGGTGCAAGTCTCCCACTGCAGATAAATCCGTATATATAATTTTGGTCCATCCACAAGTACCTAACCCTCCAGCAATATTTTGTAAAACATATTGGAAACATTTTAAATAGTTTTAACTAACACCATGAGATGCTTTACCATGTCCACATTGGTGCCTTCAAGCAGATTCTCTCTCCTCTCTCAACTTTTCATTTTTCTTATCAGGAAGTTGATGTCATATCATTTGAAAGTCTGGGATTGACCTTGTTTGTGTTTATCAGCTCTCATGTTACCATGGTTCTGGAAAAGAGTTCAGGTCACTTTGCTCCCAGTGATTTTGACACAAAAACAAGATGACACCAAACACTGCTTTGAAAAAAAGAGGCTTTAAAATAAACCTTATAAACCAGAACACAGAAGTATTCTTGGGATCTGAAGGAAGAGATTCAATGAAATTACATATGTCACTTCAGGTTAAGATTTTAACTGGGAACCTCAGGCACTCAAAGAAAGGGAAAATCTTGCCTTGTGAAACGTGGACTCAAACACTGCCCAGTTCCAGTCTGGTGTCCCTTGGTGCAGTGAAAGCTATTTAACTCAGTCCAAGCCATATTTGACAAAACCATGACATATCCCCCAGTATTTCTCCTGCCGCTTCTCAGCTTCTCATGTGCCAGGAGCAGCAGCATCTCGAAGTGGGACCAGTCTGGTGTATCTCCTCAGGCCTCCAGGCACAGCAAGACACCACGCTTCTTAAAACCACCATCTGAAAGTGCTACTAGTGCAATTAGAAGTGCCTCTCACCTCTCTGACCAGAGTAATCCCTTTCTGTCCAAATTCAGCCAAGTCTCCGCACTCAGGGGTCGTTTCTCAGCAGCCAGCCCCCTCCAGGGCCGTCAGCCCACGTTACAATCCAGCAGATCTGGAGAGCAGGATTTAATGCGCTGCCTTGTGATTCTGCTCGCTGAGGATGTCCAGTGGCATAAGCTCATCATATGACTGCATGCTGTGCACATTGGGGTAACCATGTGGAAGAGCTAATTACGAGGCAGGAAATTAGAGCACAAGCTTGGAGGAAGCAATCTTTCAGCACACAGCAAAGCCAATCACACAGTCTTTAGCAACTGGTGTCTTAAGTAGCAAAAAAACTGGCTGCTGAAGGAGGACCTAGGTTAAATATCTCTCTTGCCCTCCATTTCCTCTCAGCTTCTGCTGTTGCTCAGTGGAAGTCTACGCAACGTTGTCCAAGAGAGATGGAAATCTCCCTTCATTAACAGTTCAGCAGGACATTTAAACATGTGCTTAAATTTAGGCATATGGATAATCTTACTGGCTTCAACAGGATGGCTTGCATGCTTTTTATTAGGCACATGAAGGACAACCTTGCTGAGTCAGATCCAGAAGGTTCATACTTTGTTCAAGATCAAAGGCAGCACACCGGCTTCTGTAGCAGAACCCACATGGCTGCAGTTTATTTGCTTTATACTGACTGCATTTGAGTGGGATGAAGTACAGTCTGCAAGCCAAATTAAGCTCTCTGCCTCTTGTGTTTTGCTGTGATTTTTTTTGAACATGCCAGAAAAACAAGCTGATTCTTGACAGAGCAAAGATTTGCAAATGAAACACTAGAATGGTTTGCAAGTGGCTGTTGCGCTAAAACACAGAAAGTCTGCAATATGGCAAAGTAAGATGTTAAGTTAGAATGTTAAGTGAGTTAGAATAATGTTTTCATTGGCACCAAAACACCTCTGTCCTCCCCTCCACAAGATTTAGAAAGATGGAAGAAGTAACTGCCAGACGGCAATTCTTTTTGACTTGGGAATCTGCCTTTACTACTACTGCTTGCTTTGAAATCTCTACACCAGCAGGGCAGAATAGTAAAGTGTTTCTGAAGCAGCTATACCTCTGGTCTGTCCACCCTCATCCAAATTATCACCAAAGCAAAGAGTGCAGGCACCATTCTCCTTAGCTGATAGAGAAACTCTGGAAATAGTGTCATGATCACATGAAAATATGCTTGAGCATAGATGGCTGCAAATAATAAAATGATAAAATCTTACTTTTGGCAAGCTAACTTTGCAAACACCACTCTAGTTTAAGGGGAGTAAACATGGAGAGCTGTCAGATCACATTGGGATCTCCATGGATCAGCTGTGACTTGAGGAGAGGATCACAGTGCTCATAGCTGCTGCTTGCTGCTAAGCTGGGCAGCAAATACACACAGCGCGACTCAACAGCACAAATCTCTAGAAGAGGCAGAGGAGCAACTCCAGCCAGTGCACAGGCAAGATCTGGTATCCCAGGAGCCATACAAGGAACCTGAAAGGTGTCGCAAAGACAGAGGCAGTGCTTGGGAAGCGGTCTTTCGGTCTCCAGTATCAGCCAGGTGACTACAAGCAGACCAGGCCTCTGGAAATTGAGGAACAGGAGTCAGCCAAGGACACTAAAGCAGCTGGTGACACAGATCCGCTCTGTGATGTGTGCTGGCAGCACTCACACGTGAAGAAACACATGCCTACATACACACATATGCATCAATCCTTGTATTAAATCCTCATGCTTTTTGCTACAGGTTGAAAAATAGACAGTAGTTGGGTAAAACCGACAACCCAGAACATTTATGAGACATAAACGATGGTCTTGTTCAGAAACGTGATTGATGAAGAAAAAATCCCTTGTGGGCTTCTTGCCATCTCAGCCATTCCCAGTTTAAATTGCTTTATTTAACATGCACCAGCCTTTGCATCAGCTGTTCTTACCATGCGTACGACTAAGTGAAACTTGAATGCAGAAGCCAAACAGTTGTTTGTTTGTTTGTTTTCCAATCAGTGTGCCATCTACCAAAACCCCTCAAATGCTGCAAAGCAGACCTGAGATCACTGTCAGCTGAAGACAGCAGATTAATACTGCGAGAGCATGAATGGGAGCAGAGCATGGGCTTGAGTCAATGCTTGCCTGCTCAATCCACTGCCAGTGCCAGCAGCATTGCAGAATCCAGCTAACCCCCAAATATAACATGACGTATTTTGGACAAAATATCAACAAGGATCAGGTTTGTCAAGTACAAGGTTGTTGCATTGGAAGGTCACTTTTTCAGTGCGATTTCACTTTAACCTTTATCACCCTTGTTCACTGAGATCAACTGAATAACCAGAAGCAGAGAAAGTTTTCCACTAACACACCCATAAATGTATCTTTCCTCTGAAGCAATGGAAAACTTTTAAGGCACTTAGATGCCATGATGATGAGCATGGCATTAAAAAATGTAGATAGATAAGATAAGGGCAGGGGATTGTCTGGCAAGAGTCAGCAGCTGTAATTTGACATGATGATAATTTCCCTCTTGTGAACGCTGGGATAGGGGCAATGTGGCTCTCACATCTTCCATTAAGAGGGCAAGAAATACAAAATATTCATCTAAAAGAGTCCTGTAAAAACCACTCTATCTCTCTAGACGATGTCTAGAGCCACTGAGAGAGTGAAATACTCCACTCTGAAATTGGAGGCTAAGGAGTGAAAGGGACAGCATCAAGTGTTGACAGTTCATCAGAGCTGAGACGCTAAGTGAAAGCGAGATCAGTGCTTGGATTAGGACACTGTGGTACAAACACAGCACCGAGGAAGAGATGAGATCATTAAGTACACATTTTACAGAGAAGTAAAGCAAAAATGAATTTTGCTTGTGTACCAGTTTCCTTCCCTCTAGATATGAAGACTCAGAGGAAAGAAAAATCATTGTGAAGTCATCCCTTGAAACTAATTAACCAGGAGTCTCCTACAACAGAGAAACACTGTGCTGCGAGGAACAAGAGGTGACAGCAACATATGGAAATAAAGCACAAGTGCCGGGGATGTAAGGCAGTGGTTTTAAGAGACATTTGAAAGAAACACCCTTCCCAACTTTCCATATCACATACATTCCTCCAGTCTTCTAACTTCCATGCAACACACAGCTGCGTTACCATGAGATAAATTTCACCATTTAAAAGCACACACACTCTTTAAATGTTTTTTAATAATTCCAGCAGAGCTTATTTTTTACTCACAGGTGTGACACCCAGGAATCCCTTTAAGTTTAGTCAGCCATGAACAACAGAATACATGTGGATGAACTATTTAGGCCCTGTAAGAACTTGCTGTTATTGTAATTAATAAAAGATGCTATGAACATCACTGCAAATTGCTATGCCCTCCCTGTTTCATGCACAAGCTTTTCTCCATGCATTTCAGGAAAAAAACTCATTTTTTTCTACAATATTTCTTTACTCACTGAAGGAACGGCACCTCTGCAGTCACAGCCAGGATCTGTGCAGGAATGCAATTCAGGCAGCTAAACCCAGGATACACTCATCCCTCAACAACAAAATTTGAGTATACAAAGGAATAACCATCCTACAGCTCATGCAAACAGAACAAGAAATATATTTTTGTTTTGTCTTTTCTATGCAGCTGCTGGGTAAGGCATTTTTTATAGAAAATTTACAAAAAGATACAAGATTGTTTTGTTTTAAAGGCCTTGAACAAATTTCAAGCGCTACTGCTAGAGCTGAAGTGCACAGGGTTAACTACGAGCCCTGTGCTCCACATTACCTTACCCTAACGCATGCACACACCACAAGCCCTGGCAGCTTCCATAAGCATTAATGATTTTTTTTTCCTCCAAGTATTTCTCCTTTGCTTGGTTTCTGGGTGCAAGGAAGAGTCCTGGTCCCCTGCAGCAGTGAGAATTTGTGCTCATTTTTCCGGTGCCATCCTGACACAAGAATGTTTTACAGTTTCCAGCGGCCCCACCAAGCTATGGAAATGGAGAGCAAGAAAGTCCCCATGACCCTGATATCCTGGGAAGTACCCATGGTGATTCACCTAAACTTCATCCAGCATCTGTACCCATCCCTCTCTGTGGGGCAGCCATATACGTGGATTTAAAAAGCAAGAAGCGTCTCGAAGGGCCTGTAAATAAAACTATGCTATAGACCTTGTGCCTTACCACCTCTGCTGGCATCAGCATGTTAGTGCACAATAACAGATACTGTTCAAAGCTCCAAATTTATTTCTACAAAATAAATGTGGATGTTCAATATAAAACCCTCTGTGATAAAACTGAGGCAGATTTTACAGTGGAGGCAGAGCAGAATATAACAAGAATGCAACTACAGGTTTTATCTGTTTGTATGCATACATATTTATATGTATATATATGTAAGAATTTTACATTAGCAAGAGGTTTTACTACGGAAAAATAATATCCTTACTGGGGTAGAAAGGTCAAGGTATTTTAAATTAATTTTTCCACAATTTGTGTCTGACAGAAACTGATGCTGTCTAGGTAAGTACTGCTATCTTGGGATGAGCTCAGGGCCAGCAAAACAAGGTGATAAGGAAGGGACATCATCTCAAAACCAATAAATCTCCTTCCCAGATGGCATTTTTATCTGAGAGTGCCAAAAGAAGCTAGACAGGAAATTTGTGGACCTATATCATAGTAAACTCATTAAGAGTAAGTGCGTTTCTGGAAGACTAAAAGCGAGTTAATCTGGTGCCTCTGATTAAAAAAGGACCTCAGCACTTCAGCTCCATCAGCCTAATGTTTACAATGTATAAAATAATTTAATCCAGCAGAGTATCCGTCCTGTGAATATCTATGAATGAGATAACATAATTAGCTTGCATTTAAAAAAGGTCCCTAAATGATGTGCTAAAACTGATGAGTGCAGCAGCATGAGCACTGAGGCTTCCTTGGAGATGCTGAGAGGGTTCCTGCCCAGAGGATTTCCAAATAACCCACAATTTCAGTTTTAAGGGGAAAACATGGAAGCACAGGCCAAGGGAGGACCATTAAAGCACGGGAACTTTTCTCTAGAGTGACCCAGACCTTCTGCTGTATTTCAAAAGACTAGACGAAGAACAGAGACTGTCTCAGTCATTAGAGAAAAATGACACCAGGAATCCACACAGGTCAGTAGAGCCCTGGTGCAGCTGGCTGTGGGCACGATGTCCATTTGTCCCACAGAGCACAGCTGTCCTGTGCAGACCTCCAGGCTGCTGGGGAGGGGGGACAGCCCCTTGGGCACACGGTGAGGTGCCTGATCTGCCCAGGAGCTTATGCCAAATTATCTCTGCTTGGGCTTTACAGCTGTGAAGATGGCATAGTAAAACTCCACTGCCTTCCAAGAGGGTCAACACATCAAGGTACTCCAAGCACTCAACTGTTGTTATAATAAGATCAACCCAAACCAGCTCTGAGTCTCCCTGGTCCCACAGGCAGCTGCAGTCCAGATCTGGCAGCAGCCAAAAAAATACTTTGGCTACGTGACATCCACGGACCAGATATCCATTTGCTGCTGGGTAAGCTTTTGGCCCAGCTTAGTGCCACTGGATTTGCAATGTAGTATGGTCATGTAGATCTGCCTCTAGAAACTGATGCCACTAGATCTGCGGTGAAGTGCAGTCATCACCCTGCTCTCGGCCCACTGCTCAGCTGTGGGCCTCTGTAACAGGGAAGCTGGCAGGCTCTCTCCACCTCAAACAATATCAGTTCTCTAGACAGACCTAGTCGAACCACCAAAGGCAGAGACAATCACACCGCAGCCACAGGTTGTACCACTGGAGGAGATCAGAAGCTGGGAACTCATCCTTTCATTCTCACAGAAAGATAACAAATGGTTTATAAATTTACTGGTATTATCATTGGACAGATTCAAGCATTCATGTTAACCACCTATCAAACTCACAATGTTGATTTTCCTTAGAAGGCAGAGAGGGTAAGCAAACATTTACTTTGCTATATTTTTTGAAGACAATAAAAGCCTTTTCCATACACTTTTGCAATTGTAGCCATAAAGTATTTGTACAAGAAGAAACATATTGTTGGCAAAGGAAGCATAGTTTGTTCTTAAAACTAATATTTAACTAATGCTTTGAAATGCATTTATGTAATCTGTGCTCTCTTACACTGATGTATTAATAATGAAATTGTAGCTCTCCAAGAAAGTAATGAACATTAACAATGGAAGTGGAATCAGAATCCTATAATGCAAGAAATACTGCTTGGTCAGCTGGACACAGAAGGTGCATCAGTGATTTGAGAAAGAACATGAAAGGACCATAATGATAATGACTCACATTTAATTTGCATAGTTAGTGCCTTTCCATCAGAATGCTCTCTGGACTTTATAAACTGCTAGTTTAGGAGGTGCCAAGCACCACCAGTTTTTGAGGGACCTCTCTAGTGAGTTAATTGGGTAGGTTCTGTAAGGCTTTTCTTTGGGACACAGTAGTGAATCTTCCTTCCAAAAAGAAATACTCCTTTTGAGTCCTGTGAAGTACCTGCACTGTAGCCAGGCTCATCCCCACTCTGGGTCTAAGCCTCTTTCCTGGATGTACAGGTTGGCTCATACCTCTTTGATGATGGCCCATTCAGGAAGAACACATGTACTTTCTCATATAGAAGCTGTTCTTGTACATTGTTCCCACCAGCACATTAATTGCAGGGATCACATAATCATCTGTTGCGCCTCTGTTCCAGGGTAACCACAAGCTCAAGGTCTACACTCCTACTGGGATGTGCCATGGTATCCCTTCATGCTCCTGCCCCTCCATCATGCAGGCTGAGCATTTCTCAGACCATGCAGCAGCTCTGGCTTGAAGGATGGAACCAGGTTTCCTTGCTGTTTAAAAAAATAATATAAATATAAATATAAATATAAATATAAATATAAATATAAATATAAATATAAATATAAATATAAATATAAATATAAATATAAATATAAATATAAATATAAATATAAATAGGAGAGGGGATTCTCACTCTGACGCAGAGTCTGGCTGCAGCTCTTGTATATCTCCAAGCACAGAAAAACTTGGTACCTAAAGGTAGCCAGAGTGAATCATGCATTTTTTAACAGTTTAGACAGAAATGCAGAAATTAATCTTTAATAAAAACACACACACACCAAAACAAACAAACAAACACACACCACACTATAAAATCTTCAGTTGCTAGTTATAATGCTGCATGTAGTCCTGCCAACTAGGGATCTTTTTAGTATCTGATATACCAGGACTAAAAGTGTTGTTAGCCAAATAAATGTAGGTTGGAATTGCATCTTTCCCAAGTTTTCTTGAAAGCAGTATGGGCTCATGAACAATTATAATTCAGGACACAAAACTATTTCTGTCAACTGCTACTGACCTAGATCTCAAATCATAAAACCCAAATACAGCTATTCCTAATATCCTGCTGCAAGTAGTGAATTGGCTTCCTATGTCACAGAACAATAACCAGCAGAAGCACTTTTAAGAGCAGTAGTGCTAAATGAATCTTCCCATGCTACACATGGTGTCTTGAAGACAGTTTTTTAGTAGTCTGGAGTTTACTGAAGGCTGTTTTTTCCCCCCCAGCTCCTTTCTTTCTATGAACAGATTTCAATCTTCTTTGATTTTCCATGCATGAGTGGCTGGGCTGAACGAGCAGATCTGTTATCAGCTGCAAGGAGTCTGGAGTTACAGCTGTTGCCTGACAACTCTCTGCAAAACCCCCACCCAGTGTACTAGGTCTTGCTTCCCTTTGCTTATCCTCCTTGGGGATCCCAGGCTGAAGTTTTGCTTGAAGGAACCTCCACCCTGGCACTCAACCCTCTCAGCACCTTCCCTGTGTGACAGACCCAGGGTTTCATGATATACCAAGGACTGGGCTGCAGCGCTGGATTTCCCCAGATGAAGACACAGAAGAGTTTCACGAGCCAGTGTAAAACCATAATAAATCATTTGCTGGCAAACAATATCCATTATTTTTATTCTTGTGCTTCTTTTAGCAGGAACAGTGGATAAAAACAACTAATAAAGCAAACAAGAGCTTATACTGCTAATATCTCTATCAGAAGAGCAGTGTGTTTCAGATGTACAGCCCCATGACCTCTCCAAGACAACATGTCACCATGGTGGTTTGATTTCCCAGATTCATAAGTCAGTATTTCCAGAACAAAGAGCAACCAAGTGATTCTCTGGGAGAAAGTAAAGTGGTAGGAAGCATCTTGCACACACGCGCAAAACCAAACCATTTGTTTTGCGTCAAGGGAATAATTGTCAGCTGAGACCCTAGAGATGGTAAATTGAACTGTCTGTTCTGCATATACTAATGGGAGCTCAATGTTAAGTCAAATAATGCCCTGAGACAATGCCATGTTGAAAAGCGAGTTGTTAACAAGGAGGGGGGCTGAGGGTGCTTTTCCATTTGGAACATGCTTTTGCATTTTCTTTCCAGACTCAGAGGATTATGGTGATAAAGGAATAGGATTTACTAGGAGTATTTTAGCTGACTAACGCATGGAAACAATGCAGATTGCTCACATCCTGTTTGCAGATTAATCACTAAGGTTTTTTTGTTGTTTGCCTACGGGTGGGAACTGGGTGCCTACTGGTAAAGAAAATGATATCAAACTTTTTCCCAGAACTGAAGTTATCTCTATAAACTTTATACTCACTCTGTACACAGAAGAAAGAAGGATAAATCCTCAATCAGCTTTCGACATGCTTGAAAACTTTGTATTTCAATGCAACTATTTTAACTACTTATGTGTTAGTAGTCAAAGTGACAGCGAAAATGGAGGTTGCAAAACTGTAAAATGTATCTTCCCCTTATAGATAGACAGCAAGTCTTAGAATGATCATAAATACATATCAAAACATTTGTTTGAAAACAAGAAATGAAGGTGGTAAACCTAGGAAATTAGGACATTTTAAATACCATTTAAAGGAATTATTAAAGGTAGAGCATTTCAACTGTAAAAAATGTATATTTTAGGTCTTGGTCTTTTTGAATCCAGTAAAAAAAATAAATTATAAGTTGTAGAAGAAATGGAAGAGCTTGCTTAAGTTCTCCCCTGTATAAAACTGATTATCTTTGAGCAGTGGATTAGAGCTGATGATTTGCACTTTGTTTCTTCTCAGTTTCAGGCAGCTGCTCTGAAGCACTTGGACACTGCTGCTGTGTTGGAGATGGCAATTATTTTCTTAATGAGGAGAAAACACACTGATTGTCTAAAATGAAAAGGTGGTCAATCCTGTATAAGCCTATTCATCCTGCAACCAGCATAGGTGAAAAAAATACTGGTTGGTTTGGGGTTTTTTTTAAACTTACTTGTTGATTTTAAACGCTGCTCCACAAGGGGTAAGCTCTGCCAGATGCTGACACAGAGATGAGGCAGGATGAGCAGGGTCCTGCCGTGTGGTGGGCACAGGCTGGGAAATGGGGACAGCCGCTTCCCAAGCTGCAGCCAGGGCTCCTCACCACCCAGTCTCTGTTGTGCTGCTCTGAAGATCACGCCTGGAGGAAAGCTTCCCTGCTGGTGGGCTGCTCTCCCACCATAAATCCCTGACTGGCTTGTCAGGAGGAGGAAAGCAACTGGAGTTGGAGGAACAATGAAAGCCCCAGACCACCTACTCGGGGATCAGCAATGCCTGCACGATTCGGGGAGACACGCGCTTGCCAAGACCTTAACGCAGGCACTGATATCAGTGGGAAAGTTTTCTGATTTATAGTCTTCATTCCTATGCTGGAGCTTGGCCAACAGCCATCTTGTCTGAGGCCTTCTAGCCAGGTGTTCATTTCACAGCTCTCCTGTGCTCCAAGAGCTGTCTAGTTTAGGTTAGCAACACCAACACTGCATTTTTTATTTCTTTTTAGATAAGTCTTTCCACTCCAGAAATATTTACATCATGATGATCTTCTTGGTTTTCTATTTACAGGTCTGTGGTTAATTTTATCATAGCATCTGCAAGGCATTGACATCCAGAGCTTTGCATAGGAAAGGCCTCATGATCCATCTGTCTCTGGGGTCCTGTCCTTCTCCACTTGAGCTCAGCAGGACCTTTGCTGGCAACATCAGCAAGAGACTACCAAAGAGCCTCAGGCTGCAAGGGTTTAACATGCAGAATCCCAAAGGCTTGTAGTTCACTCTTTAGCAAATGGTTATTTTTGTGAACAAACACGCCCCTGCAAAGCAGAGGTTGCTCCAGTCTCCACTGTTGCGTTCAGATTTGTGAGAACTTCCCAGCTGCCCAGGACCAATGAAGCAAGTAACACCCATTTTGGGATGGTCACTGGACACCAAGTAACATGTAGTCAAGCAGCAGGAAGGATACCTGTTTTAGCTATCCTCTAACCCTTGTCCCTCACTAGAAAAGCCATAAGTGGCAAATGTACCCAACAGGCTAGACTTAAGTCAGAAGCAACATCACAGGTACCAAGTGAGCATTGCTAGCAAATAAGTTATCGATTATATCCAACCTCACAATGTTTAGATATCACAAATGATGGGCCTAAAAGCAGTTTCCCTCTGATTCGTATGCCAAGCCTGTTTTCTTCTTGCCTTGACCATTGTTAAATTGATTTAACCTCTGCAAAGTAATTTTTACATATTTTATACATACATACTGCATAGGTATAAGTGAAAACATATGGGGCTGGGAAGTCAAACCCCGGTATTTTATCTGCTCTCAGGATATCTTTTCTTCATGCCTCAAATTCTCCAAAGCCCTCCCCAGTCTATGCTATCCATGCATCTTGCAGGTGCTGTGTAATGACAGCTGGACAACCATCACAGGCATTTTTCACAGCCATGGTCAGTGCTGCTCCTAAACTTTTCCAGAGGGGATTGCTGATGAGGCTGCAAGTCCTTTTCAAGATGACCAAGAAATACAATAGCCCTGTCTGCATCCTCCAGCCCCCTGAGGAACCTTTTTGGTGAGAGCCCAAGCACAGGGAGGTCTGCAGTCCTTGAGAAAGCCTTAAAAACTTCAGTCTGAGAAAGCTTCAGAAAGCAATGGTGTTTCCAAAGGGAACTGCAAGTATGTAGCTCACTGATGCTTCTTTTAGGGCCTTTGTGGCATCATTGGCCCCCCACCCCCCTCCAAAAAAAAAAAAAGTCACAGATCACTCAGAATTTCTGTTCCTTGCAAGCTGACATTTTGAGTATGTATTCTTCCTCTGGTGTGAAAACTAACCATGTTGACATAATATGTCAAAGGAAGAATCTGCTTATTTTTCATCTCTGGAACATTTCAGCTTGACTTCCATACAATAGATTATCCTGCCATGACTCCTGTAGCTCCCCAACCCCTTGAGAAATCTTGTGACTCCCCAGTTCACCACATGTAATCCCCCACCATGTCACAGGGGATTCACAGCAGCTCCTGCCCCAAAATTGGCACCTCAAAAGTCAAGCCTCTCCATCCCCAGGTGGGAACAGAGGTCTTGAAGAGCAGTTTACCTGATCTGGAGTGTCCACAAGTAGTTTTTGTGGTAAACAGTCCTGCCCAAAGTATAGAAGGGCCTGTAGTTTTCTGACCTCCCAGAGATGTTTCAAGAGCACAGCACAGAGATGCTCATGTCCTGCTGATTCAGGGCCACAGAAGGTAAGTTCTGCTACATCATGTCTCTGTCCTCCCCCACCAAACAGGATCAGTGCCCAAACACTCATCATTTCCTAGAGTAACATAAAATAGGATCTTAAAGTTGCTTGCCCAGGAGAACAAATTTCTTTTTTGGGAGGTACAGGCTGTGTTTCTGGTTCAGTCCTCACTGAAGTATAAATGGCCTCAGGAGGCATGTCTGCATTTCTTCCTTTGTGCCTCAAGGCTCTCTCCTCAGCAGCAGGAACTGGTCCCACAGAGCTGCACCTGCAGTGCAGCCACCATCTCCTAGGGCTGCTTTCACAGAATTGACTGGGTTGGAAAAGACCTAAGAGATCATCAAGTTCAACCCTTGGTCCAACTCCAGTCCATTTACTAGATCATGGCACTAAGTGCCATGTCCAATCTCAGTTTAAAAACCCCCAGAGATGGTGAGTCCACCACCTCCCTGGGCAGGCCATTCCAATGCCTGACCACTTTCTCTGTAAAGAATTCCTTTCTAATATCCAGCCTAAATTTCCCCTGGCAGAGTTTAAGCCCATGCCCCCTTGTCCTATTGCTGACTGCCTGGGAGAAGAGACCAATCCCCACCTGGCTATAACTTCCCTTCAGGTAGTTCTAAAGAGTGATGAGGTCACCTCTAAGCCTCCTCTTCTCCAGACTAAACAACCCCGGCTCCCTCAGCCTCTCCCCATAGGTCTTGTGTTCAAATCCCTTCACCAGTCTTGTTGCTTTTGGCCAGGCTTGCACCCCACTGGCACTAGCGTGGGGGTAATAACTTTCCTTTCCGTAGCAGATTAGACAGTGGCACCTCTTGGTGACTATTTAAGGTATGTCAGGGCAGGGGGAATTCAGACAATATCCAATCACCTAGTACATCGAGGCTTAAAGGAAGCTGTCAGCCACATATTATTTTAATTCTGGGGGAAATTAGGAGATTTTTCATCAAGTCATTTCATGACACGTTGGAGGGCCACTTTTTAATCTTATTCTTGACACCATTGGCTGAACATAGAGATCAAGTATGAGCCTCCTGTTAGCAGAAACAGAGACCATGTGTCCTGTTTCCCAAACATAACATTGAACTTTCTCCCCAGATGTTCATGGTTCAGTCCAGTGGAATAAACAAATAAGGATCTTTTAGCTGACTAACTGGAAAATATTTTTACTCTTAATAAAAATATGCTGAGCGAGTGCTGGGGAGATGGAAGGAGTCTTTCCAGAGCAAACTCTATGCACTTATTTCATCTTTTGTTTGACAGAGACAGGCAACTTAAACAACCCCATTGCAGAGCAGCATGCAACAAAAGAGCTTCATCCTTGGCTTGTCAGTGATCTCAGCTGTCCATCCTTGGCTTGTCAGTGATCTCAGCTGTCCATCCTTGCCACATTGTCAATCAGTCACAGTGACCATGTCACAAGAGTAAGTATCAGGAGACTTGGCTCCACCTTCATCTTACCTCATGACCTGCTCTATGCTAATGTTTTCCTCCTGTTAATTCAATTATCTTATTCTTTATGCCAGGAAAGGTGTGCTATTACATGCTCAGAGTACTGACCTCACAGCACCTACAAATCCAGCAAGACTGCTAGGGGCTGCCACCTGCTTTCAAGAGCGAAGAAGTAACACAGAAACACTTTCACTTCAAACATCACAAGGTTATGCTTACCTAAGTACTGGGAAATAGATGGTTTTAGGCAGGGAGAAGAAGTTGTGAAGATGCTTTTCTTGCATGTGCCACCAAGTCACACACCATCCCAGCCAGGATGTGAAGCAGCAAGGATTGTTGTGCTCCAACAAGGAGACCATGTTACCCTGACTCCTGCACCACACTGAGAAGGTGCTTTGCACACCCCAGGGATCTTTATATGTGCTTTGCAAATAGAAGCATTTTGACACACTCTTCACCATTGTTTTTACAATTTCACATCACCCTCACAAGCACTTGACATTTTATTGTGGATCCTTCTGAAACTGGTGTCTTCACACACATGAAATACACAGCAAATGGCCTCTGCTACAACTCTGCCACATAAAAAGCAAAGCTGTTTGAAAGGTACAAGAGATAAAGCCTTGCATATGTACTTGTCCTCATTACACCTTCAGAAGCAAGTAAGCTGCTGCAGATACCACCAAATTCTTGATGAAGGAGCTAACATGCTGCACAAAACCATCACCTCAGTAGTGCTTGATCCTTTAACTTAAATGCCTGGTACCTACCTGTACGCATAAAGTCAAAGGAGAATAACTTGGTATATTCAAAAATAAGACCAGTTCTCTAGTTAAATCACAACAAAATCAAAAATGAAAACAAAATTCAAAGGCAGGAAGGAAAACACAGCCCAGAAGTAAATATATTCTGCGAAAATTACCACAAAATGCCAAGTTATATCTTACAAAGCACTAACCAGAAGTCTTTAAACCTTCAGACGCCAGCTTGTCCAACACACTACTCTGCTCTTCTCAACTCAGGATATGTGAGGATACTTAAGGAATGCAACCCAGATGTTTATGCTTTTTTTCCAATGTAATCCTTTCTGAAACACTAAACCAGTAAGATGAGTAGAGTTTTTCAACCACCAGACACCAGTCTGGTAATTACAAAGCAGATAGGCTTGGCTGGTTGAGCTGGGAAAAGCAGGGAGCGATCACTCGTGCTAATGAATACTGATGTAGAAGATTCAGCAGGTAGTTGTTGATATATTTTTTCTTTTATGCTTGACTTTTAAACAGGAATGTAGTCCTCCATCACCCACCCAGAGAAGATCTTGTTCCCAAGTCAGTTTCAGCAAGATAATTTCTGCTGCAACTCCTGACTTCTGCAGTCCACAGGAGAACCACAATATACATCAGATATTGGGGCTAACATCTTGCCAGCGGGCTGTCAAGAAGGTGGTTAATCTGAAATGCAGATTCCAACACATTGCCTGGGTCTGACTTGTTTCCAGGCTCGAAGACATGGACAAGTGGAAAAAAAAAAAAAAAAAAAAAGTGAAAATAATTACTATCATAATTTCTCAACAATCAATTTCCCATGTTTGGTATATTTTTGTATTTTACATGTCTACAGATAGCTTTACAAGTATTACTGCTTTCTGGATATGTGGAAGCAAACCATCTGCTTTGGCTTGGCATTAACTTCACATTTTTCCACAAATTGCCCATTTCTAGTACAGGTTGTGACTATAAAGATGTTGGTGATCCTACTGTGACAAACACAAGAGAAGCAGACCACATTCTGAAATAGAGAAACTCACTTATGACAATGTTCTCCGCTGGTGAGACTTGGCCTGGAGTCCTGCATCCAGCTCTGGAATCCTCAGTAGAGGAAAGACATGGATCTGTTGGACATGGTCCAGAGGAGGCCACAAGAATGATCAGAGGGCTGGGACACCTCTGCTGTGAGGACAGGCTGAGAGAGTTGGGGTTGTTCAGCCTAGAGGAGAGAAGACTCCAGGGAGAACTTATTGTGGCCTTTCAGTACTTAAAAGGGGCCTATAAGAAAGATGGGGACAGACTTTTGAGCAGGACCTGTTGTGATATGACAAAGGGAAATGGTTGTAAACTAAAGGAGAGGAGATTAAGGCTAGACATGAGGAAGATGTATTTTACAATGAGGGTGCTGAAACACTGGCCTAGGTTGCCCAGAGAGGTGATAGATGCCCCATCCCTGGAAACATTCAAGGCCAGGCTGAACAGGGCTCTGAGCAACCTGATCTAGTTGAAGATGACCCTGCCAAGGGCAGGAGGTTGGACTAGGTGACCTTTGAAGGTCCCTTCCAAACCACACTACTGTACGATTAAAACTGTCCAGAAGTTCACTTCAGCACTGCGTTTGATCCATTTCTCCATGATGACTCAACCATGGGCACAGGACCAGGAATATCTCTGAGCACAGACTCTCTCTTTTCCTTGCTCTTTCAGATGCCCCACTCCAGCACAGCCCTTCCCCATGGAGGCACACTGGAGCCAGCTCCCCTCCAGAGCCCAGTCACAGTCTTCCCTCCCAGCATACAGGGTAAGAAAGACACAATACGGCTGAGTGTGTATAGGTTTGGACTGGGAGTACAGAACCTCCCTTTTTAGTGCTGAATTGACCTTACAGCTGAGCATTAGACACCCACATTGCTGTTCCATTCTGCAGTTTTCTTTCCCACCTTCCATCTGTGCCCTTAACTCCACCAAAAAGCTCTCCTGTGATCACAGTTTCTTCTAGGGGCTCTAGATATTCTGGTAATGCAAAAAAAAAAAAAAAAAACAACAAAAAAAACACAAACCAGTAAACCACATAAAAAGTTCAGGATTTTTACTCCATTACCTCTGTTGTTGCTCTTAAGGGAAGGAAAGCCCTTATCCCACTAGGCAGGTAATTCACAACAAGGTAACTTGTTCATTCAGAATACAGTGTCCTAACCCATGTTGTTACTACAAGGGTTTTTTTTGCAAAGGCTAAAACCACACTATTTCTTTTTCATAACAATCACAGTAATAGGAGCACAGCTTGGAAAATACTGAATTGGCATTTCTAAAGCCTCTTGGCTGTCCTGTTTTGCTCTAGAAGAGCTATATTCTTGGCACTGTCCTATAAAAACATAGTATGTGTTGCATCACATGCTAATAGCCAAAAGAGCAACATTTATACTACTTTATATGAATGAGACATGAAGAAAAATAAAGTGTCTTATGGATAACTCAACAAGCTTTTCGTCTATCTGGACCTTAATTTATTTGACCTGTAATAACAAAATATTTCCTCCTTTAATTTCTTTTTTTTAAATTCACCAGATGACAAGAGTATATTGTAAGCAGAAACTCTGTACTAGAAACCACATTCCAGTGGTATTGAGAAATCACTTTCTTGTGGTGGAACTAGAAGCTTGCTCTTGGAGATGCAAGGATTTCTTTTTCTCTGCAATAGTTTTCAGTGTGGTTGAGATGTAGCGTACACTACAGAACAGACCTCATTTTGGATGCCAATGAACCCCATGGGTAGTAAATCTTTTTTCTTAAACAATTAAATTTCTGGCTTTAATCTTTCATTCTCTTGATAGAAGTGGTTTTCTGGATCAGGCTGAAAGCCAGAAAATAATCTGCAAAACAAAGGTTCCCCCCAGCTCTAAACTGCATTTAATATTCCTCTTTCACTGCAATCATTCCCGCTCCTTTTTCGTCTTTCTCCTCACTGTATTGTAAGAGACAAACTCTGACAGTTGGGGAAAAGCGAGTAAGTTTCAGGACATGCTGTCTTAAGCAACCTGAAGCATCTGTACACTCCAAATCATGCCCATTTTATTATTCATTAGGGAAAGTGCTAGAGCTGGAAGAGATATTCACAGCCCTCTTGCCTTGCTCTTGCCTTCAGAATCTTAATTGCAACACTGATCTAGAAGTCTGTGTCCATCACTACTTCTCCCATCTATTCTCTCTTTTCATATCCATAGGGAGGAAACCCACTGAATGCTGGCATACCTGTTGATCATTTCTATCTGTAAATAAAAGTTGTTATGTTTTTGTTTTGGTTTTATTTTTTTAATTAAAACTGCAAAAGTAATAGTAACTTTACGAACTAGAAGGTCCTAAGAAGGTCCTTTCAGTACTTAAAAGCGGTCTATGAGAAAGATTGGGACAAACTTCTTAGTGATGCCTGTTACAACAGGACAAGGGGTAATGATTTTAAACTAGAGGAGGGGAGATTCAGGCTAGACATGAGGAAGAAAACTTTTACAATGAGGGTGGTGGAACACTGGAACAGGTTTCCCAGAGAGGTGGTAGATGCCCCATCCCTGGACACATCCCAGGCCAGACTGGACAGGGCTCTGAGCAACCCAATCTAGTTGAAGATGTCCCTGCTCATTGCAGGGGGGTTGGACTAGATGGCATTTGAAGGTCCCTTCCAAACAGAACTATTCTATGATTTCACTGAAGCAGTTAAATGAATTAGAAAGCATTTGTTCAGGAAGATACCACTATTAACCTGCACTTTCTGCTCTGCAGCCACATTACAGAAAGATATAGAGACATGCATTACCAGTGGTCTTACCCCTTCCAGGGAGGCCTCTTTCCATTATGAACTGTCTGGCAGACATCACCCACAGCCCTATTTCAAATTAACACAGGAGACTGGATTGGACTGAGACACCCATGAAACTGTGATCCTGAATCCTCCTGCCAGACAGTTTGTGTGTCAAGTAGTATATTCCACATCAGTGCAGGTATCTCCAAATATCAACTTTTTTCAGACTTGCCCTTTCTGATTATGGGTATTGGCTCTTAGCTGGATAGCTTCAGAGACAGTAATAGGATTTAATGTAAGTCTTCAAGGCACTCAAATTCTCTGCTTTAAGTTGAAAAGGAATATTACAAACCAATATAAATTACATATTCCAATGATGTATTGTACAAAATAAGCACTCCTTGATTAACTAAAACAGTTGTCCCTTCATTATAGTTCTAGAAAAATCTAGAACATTATGGGGCTTGGCATTTGAAAGCAAGTTTTCATTAAAAACACCACTTGTGAGGTACAATGATGAGGTACTAGAGAGAGTTCAGAGAAGGGCAATGGTGAGGCACCTGGAGCACAAGTCTGATGAGGAGCAGCTGAGGGAATTAGGACTGTTTAGCCTGGAGAAAAGGAGGCTGAGGGGAGACCTTATTGCTGTCTACAGCTACCTGAGAGGAGGTTGTAGCATGGAGGGTGTTGGTCTCTTCTCCCAAGTAACAGGTGACAGGACAAGAGGAAATGGCCTCAAGTTGCAGCAGAGGAGGTTTAGATTGGATATGAGGAAAAAATTATTCATGGAAAAGGTTGTCAGGCATTGGAACAGGCTGCCCAGGGAAGTGGTGGAGCGGCCATCCCTGAAGGTGTTTAAAAGGCATTTAGATGAGGTCCTTAGGGACATGGTTTAGTGCTAGAGTTAGGTTATTGTTGGACTTGATGATTCTGTGGGTGTCTTCCAACTAAACTGGTTCTATGATTCCAATTTCTGCACCGCAACTCTCAGTTTTCCAGACTTTAGTATGAGGCTTTTACCCCTTAATACAGTTCAGGTTTGGTTTTTTGTTGTTCTTGTTGGGATTTATTGTTTGTTTGGTCTTGTTTGGTTGTTGTGTTTTTTCTTTCTCTCCTCTCTCTGTCTTTCCTTTCAGGTCTGATCAAGTGAGCTGCTGAGCTGTTCTTTTTCCTTCGATAGTAGAATAAACTCTGCATGATTTATGTGTATTCAGCACTTAATTCTGACTCCACAAACCTTTAAGCTCTTGTTTGAACCTTTAACCCTCAGGATGTTAAAGCAAGATACCCAAAAATATTTAGTCTATATAAACTACCTGCATTTCCTCTTTAGGGTCCCTTGCTCAACTGCACAAAATATGAGGCCATATTTGAATCTGTATCATACACGGACAAGATCAACAGCCTTTAACCCCATGTGGGCTAACAAAAATCTAACTACATATTTTGAAACAGTTTTAGACGAAAGTCTACCTCCCTAATGCCCATTCTATACTTTCCAGCACCAATTCCTGCCTCAATGTCTTTCTCTTGCAAGCATCAATTAATGTAAAATATTGTCATAAATGAAAACAACCAAAGACATTTCTGAAGTAATTTCCTAAATCAAAGGCAAAGAATATTCCATCACACTTGTTTGAAGTCAGTGAAGGTACCCATTAGCACTGTTGACTGGCTATGCTATTGAAGGAGGTGACAGGATTAGATCTGTAGCTTTAATTTGTCAGAAGGAACAGTTTATTGACTTCAAAAAGTTCTGCCACTGACAGGAGATAATTGTCATATTTGCTTAATGATTTCAGTAAAATAAATAGCTGTTTTGAGTTCTCTGGGATCCAAGAAAATGAGCAGGCACCTGGAACCACTGAGCAGGTGAACTCTTCATCCAAGACACACAACACCTTTCACATTGCTGTGCTCCTGCACACAGGAGCCAGCGGCACAATACGATACTCAAGTTATTGATTTACTCAACACAAAAGATGCCAAAGGGACAGTCAGAACTGCAGACCACATGCGTTTTCAGGGAAGCATGGCTCCAAAGAGGTCAAAAAAGTAATTGGGCGGTAATACAATTCTGCAAGATCATATTAAAGCCTACAGTTATTCATTTTATTACATTTTGCTGTAAGCTACTGAATCGACAATCTATCTAGGTTGAAGTTTATTTGGTTAAGTTTAGAAATACACAGAAAATGAACACTTCAGTGCTATCTTCGGCTCTCTTACACAGGGCAGAGTTCAAGATACTCTAGGCTAGATTTCAAGCTTATTGAGCCTGCAGGAAGCAATAGGTACCTGAATGGCCTGAAAATCCAAGGCAGGGCTACTCCATTATTGAATGCTGGATTAAACACAGACTCTTCCTACACATCCCTAAAAGGATTTTTGTGTTTTTACAAAAGCAGATGATATCTCAGTGTGCCCTTGCTAGGCTCAAGACTAAGGCATGCCCTCACTATACTTGCCTAGGGACAACATTACTTCTGTGGAGCTCCTCTCCAGGAATTTATCAGACAATCCAAATCCAGATTTCTGATACTTCAAATCTAGACATTTCAGCCTAAACAGCTGGACTATTTACTGAGTAGCACATGTGGCCTGCTTAACTACTAATAGTACAGCCTCTCCCTGCAGCAAGAGGAAAAAAGAAAGGGGTAGGAAGAGTCAGGCTTAATTGAATTAACTAGAACAAGTTGTAAGGAGTTGTATTTAATGGTTGGTGTTCCTGGTGCACCAAACGTTCAACTTGCTTTTAGAAGCCACAGCAATATGCAAAATTTGATTCCATTTCACTGATCTCTCTAAATGCTTAACTTCAAATAAACCCAAACTTCCATTTTCAAACAGGTGTCCACCAAGTATTTATTTACAGTTGCAAATTAAAACCATTCTGCACCTCCTGGATTCATGTGTTCAGAAGGAAGAGTCGGATTAAATGTGGATTCTTTCTTGAGCATTGCATTCATTACAGGTTGTTTGAAGACAATTCAATTGCTTGACTTTATGAATTGTACCTGGTTATGACTTGAACCTCCCGGCAAAAGAGTAGCTAGCAATAACTGACTTCCCCATGGGGTAAACACACAGTTATTTCTTCTTATGATGTGAGGTTCTTCTTGGCAAGTCTCTGCCCACATCATGAGAAAGGATATTACCCAGCCTTTACTTAGAACAGCTCAGGGTCTACGACTATATTTGTCTTCAGCCCAGCACCCAGAAAAGCAGAGCCACAAACTACCCTGTTTCCCCAAAAATAAAACAGGATCTTACTTAATTTTTGCTCCAAAAGATGCTTACTTTTTTACATTTATAGCTGCCTGGACACAAATTAAATTGACTTTTTTTATAAACTGTAACGGGGGCTTATTTTTTGAGTAGGGCTTATATTTTGAATATCCTTTAAAATCCTGAAAAATCAGGCTAGGGCTTATTTTTTGGGTACCCTGTCTGTATGAGCTTGGCAGAATGCACTGGGACAAAGTTTCTGCTCTCATTTGTGCAAATCTCTTTTCATGCTCTCCAGAAAAAGCTGGAAGACAGAGTTCATGCCAGGATTAGATCGTCCTTACTCTGTTCTACAAGACCACACTTCCCATCTCACAGTGAGTACCAGCTGTAGGTGGCACAAAAGAAGTGACAATTCCCAAGCATCTGAACAGCCTGTTCTGCTTCAACAGCAAGGGACTGCTAACTGCTCTGAAAATACCCACTGCTTGCTGCAATCAACACATCTGCACATTTGCTTTCACTAAGGAAGTAAAAAGTTACTCTCGGAGGCAGTAAACACTCCTGCATACTTGTAATGGTTGCCTAATTTGTTGTGCTCCCATATGAAAGCATTACCACTTGCTGTGACAAAGCTCTAACAAAATCCACTGCTGATAAGTCTTGTAAAATCACCTGGCATAGATTTACTAGAGTGATACTTTGCTTTTTAGTGCAGTGCTTTCCGCAAAGAGATTTGCAAGGAAATGTTATTCCCTTTCCATTTCCAGCCATCTTGATTGTAGGTGCTCTTGTGCATCTAGTCACCCCAGAAGGATTTGGCTCCAAGAAGGGTCAGTTCTCTGAAATTCTGAGCAAATCATCTGGTTAGACAGATAAACTTTTTAGGATCCCTAACGAAAGCAAACCCACAGGCACTGATGGGAATCATCTTGCAGTCAATTCACTGACCACTGAACTGGATGGAAAACAGACAAACTGACAGGAGGTGTTCTGTCACCTATGAGGCCCAAGAATCAGCCGTATTCCATCTACCATCGGCATTACATGGATTTACTCAGAAAATACTTGCTTTGGGTGATGTCATCGTAAGGAAAGAAACTAGTGGACAAGATAAACTAAGACAGTGATTAAAGAGCAAACATTTTTCCACAATCATTTTTCTCTCCTCAGACAGAACAAAGCTAAATCTTATTTCCAGGGAGGCCTCCATTTTATTCCCCTCAACCTTCACAATCCCTCATCCTCTAAAATCCACACACACTCCATTAGGCAATAAGTTCAAGGATATCAAACAGGAGGCAATTAATGTTAACAACTGACTCAGCCTTCCATTTCTTTCAGCAGTAGTTTGTGGTCTTCTTGAGCAGACTTGAGAAGAGAAATAAAAGAAATAGAATACGTATCAACTAGCAAAAAAAAAAATACACCCCTAAAAGGGAAAAACAGAGTTAGATGTGACTGCAGAACCTGTACGCAATATTTTGCCCTTCACAGGCACTTTCACTCACCGTCAACAAGAAGGAGAATGGCAGCAGTTATTTGCCAACTTTCATACATCTGTCTCCTGGTGACTCTTAGCAACATTTTTTCTTACAAGTCATTACGTTCTATGCCGGGACTTTGGCACTGAGCTGTGGTTCAGTATTCCAGACCTCAAGAACCGCATTCAAGTTAGAGTAAGTTTCATAAGGCAGTGCTAGATTTTCTTCTTTAAGGGTACCATCTAGAGTTTGGAAGTGGTTATGCTGTCCATTAGCCATCAGTGAGATAGTCTAAAATTGTTACTAAGGGGTGGAAAGTAGCTACTGGAAGTTATCTGCTAGGATCAGACCCAACAACTCCGTGTTCTCCATTCTAACAGGGTGGAAATAATTCTGACATACTCTGAAAAGTTAAAAATCTCTATTCATTATACAGGTTTGCCTTATAACAAAATAGACTAAGTGCAATAGTAACATTTTTACCAAAACCAGTGAAAAACACTGCAGGAGTTTCAAGAAGGCGTTATGCATTGTAATGAAAATATTTTGTTGTGTTTTCCAGTCATCCTGTTGTTTGTATTCACACAGAGCCAATTATTAGCAAGTATCCTCTTCATCTGAAGAAGATATGTTTCCAGCCCCAAAGGTTTTGCCTGGAACACGAGCAACAAGGAACTGTTGCTGCTCCAAATGAAGGGAATAAAGATGAACAAATTATTGCCTTTAGCTAGCACAGATGCAATATTGTTTGGGGAATAAAGGCTAAATAACACACTCAGCAAATTCGCAGGCATACATAATCCACACACACACAAAAGTAAATCAAGCATCTCTAATGTCCTCTCTCATCACTCAAGAGGGAGATGTGAAAACTTCACTCGCAATGTTTGCCACAACTAAAACAAGAGCGTTCACCTTCTGTTCCTGATGGGTGGTGATTTACAAGCCCCGAGTGATGGTCTCGTTACCGCACATGGAGACAGGCTCAGTGTTTAGACTTGTGCCAGGCTGAGCTCCAGGACCCCAAGAGGACTCTCAGTTCCCTGCACAATGGGAGGTCAAAAACCAAACTGAACCAGGGCTGTTCTTGGCCAGATACCACTGAACTGCATGGGGAAAAATAGGTTTTAGGAAAAAAAAAAAAAAAAAAAAATTGATTATGTTTTCAAACCAGCATTTCAGATATATTGTTCTTTGAACTTGGAAGTCAACCTGAAATAAAAGTACATGCTGAGCAACACTCCTGTCACCAGGACCAGCGAAATTAAAGTTCTGACAATAGGAGCTAGGCAAGAGCTGTGCAGCACAAGCCCTGCTCCACTTGTCTGATGGTTTAAAGACAACAAGAAGCAAATACAAGCAAGTCTCCTGAACCCTGATGTTGTGCATAGAAGCACACTACCAGCAAAATATTTACACTTATGTTCCAGGAAGGTAAGTACTGGACACACAAAACCACTGAAAAGTAACAGCGAGTCTCTGGAAAGAACTCTTGCTAAGGTAAAACCTTTTCTTTCAGAGATCAGTCCTTGATTTTCCTTTGCTCCCAACAGAGAACTCAGTCAACTGTTTGGTGTGAAAACAAATTCTCCCAGTGTGGCCACAAGCTGAGCTAACACAAGAAACATTTCCTCTTGCCCAAATTCTGCGGACGATGGGACTTGGTCCCAGGGCATTGTATTTAGTTTCAGTCTAGAGCTGCAGATCAGCCCAAGGCTGGGAATCCCACCCTCGCCCTGGTATGAAGGAAACAGTGTTGAAAGGAAAGCATTTGGCTCCAGGAGGGAGGATTAATTTTAAGGACTAAACATTTAGCTGTTTAGGGTATAAACCATGTAAAGGAATTTAGCCAGAAATATGTATTCAACTAGGGGAATAACATACAACTTTCTTCAGCATATTGTAATTGGTCTTGTTAACATAGTTGCCAGAAGAGCAGCAATTTGGTAACGCTTCAAAAAAAGCAACCCATATTTTAACAGAGCAATTCAGATCTGATGAAGTGTATATGCACTTATTTACCTTTGTCTTGGTACATAACTCAAATCCATCTAGGCAGCTGTCCTTCTGGGTAGTAGTTCTGCTATGGAACAACCAACAGTGGTGCAGATACACACATACAAGTTCATGCTGAATTCACAAAACAGCCACCAGATATGAACCATGTCTAAAGATGTCTGGTTTAGTGCTATCACTTCAAAACTAAAGCTAGGACTAAATTCTTCAGTGTCCAAATAAGGTCACCAATATGAAACATGTGATACTTCCATGGCATTGCTACGCAGAAACACATTCATCCTTGGGGCCATGAAGCCATGGGCAGTCAGATTCTCTCACACTACAATCACTCACACAAAGTCAGAGCAGCAAACAGTATTTGTGCACATGCCCTGATTACTGGGGGCATAAAAAAAATAGAAATGCAAAAAGAAACACCCAACTCTCCTTCATACAGCCTTTTTACTCTAGAAACAAAGCCCACAATGAGTCTGAACCTTGCAAGACTTTCTGGGGACTTTAAAACACCATGGCTATAATGAAAAAAGCACCCACACGATGTAAACACAAAACATGGAGAGTATCAGGTGCCTCCTGGGATCTTCAAGCATGTCTGACAGAGTTATGCCTACACTGCAGCAACTACCATAACCACAGCTGGGTGCAGAGGTACTCCAATACAAAATTCAGCTGAGTAACAAGATTTCAGCCTCTGGTATTTGCTGAGCTCTGACCTAAATTCTGCTGGTTCCTGGGCAGACAGCTTATTGTTCAAGTACAGCTATAGTCTACTGCAAATACAGTAGCTGTTACACTTTAAGAATAAAATAGATGGATCTCAACTTCCAATTTCAATGGAGCTTTGAAATCCAACTGGGAAAATAATTGGCTCTGAAAGCGAGCATTATTTCTGAGGACTAAACATTTAGCTTCTAAGAGGATAAAATATAATCTAGCCAGTGCTAAACTAGGAGAACATCCAACATTAAGAAGCAACATAGCCACCTATCCAGGTAGTAAGACATGAGAACACCTATGAGGAGTACACACTGAGGAGGTCTACATTCAAACTTTTCAAGAATCAGGCACAAAACTGCACAGCCCTCCCCATGTGTTAATTGAGCTACACAAGCAGAAAAAAATAATTAAGAGCTACAGGAAAAATAACGGAATTTGTACTTTTGTTAAAACTAACTACTATTTTTTCCCCCTCCCCTTCAAATAGTCAAGATTTCTGCTCCAAGTAACCCAGGACACGCAATGGGAGAAACAGGACAAATCATTTCACATCTGTAAAATTACACCACAGTATCCAGCACCCACGTACAGAGGCTCACTGGACTAAATTAAGGGGCTCTGTTAGTGCTAGGATTTGCAGGCAAACATCTTCATCACTCATTCTCCTGGCATCAGCCAAGAGCCTAGAGTTTTCAGAAGTTTATTATTCCTGTTTGCCAGTACACAGTGTTCAAACGATGTATTTAAACAACCTCCAGTTCAAAAAAAAGCAGATACATGCTTATCACTGCTGGAGTGTGACGTCAGACTAACACAAGTCAGTTCTAGGGAAAGGTCCACACCTGGAAAATCCAAGAGGAAAGAGAGAGTGACCTATGCAACCACTCCAGCACAGGAAAAACAACTCCCAGGAGAGGAGGCATCCAAAACAGAGCTTGCCAAACACATTTTTTAGTAGTCAGCTCTGTTGAAACAAACTGAGTTGCCTGAAGTACAGCTTTGTTAGTTCTCCCTCTGCACATTGGCTCTGCACAAAGCTTGAACGCCTGAAGTATTTTGTCGCTACTCAAGGCACTGAGATGAGCTGGGAGCCAGACATCCAGGTGCCTTCAAGAAGTCTTAGCAAGTGACTCCAGGCTTAGGATTGCTGACATTTCTTTTAGCTTTGTATTTTCTTGCTTATCTTCAAAGTTGTTCAGCTACTCATTATTTTTACACTCTCACTCTTTACTGAAGCTTTTACTACCCTCTCCTCTATCAGTCTCCATGAAAGCAAATCAGGTTTACACTTACCTTTTAAGCCCCAGATGACTTGCCTTGTAGTCCTACCAGTCTGCCCAAACCAAAGGAACAGTATCCACAAAATGAGGGCACCTGGTTCTCTCCACTTACCCTTTCCTACACAGTCCTTCTGCAGCCTACAGCATTTTACTACTGGTAAAATAGGAGCTTCAACACTCTTAAAATTCATATTGATCAACACAGCCCCCAAGGACAAGGATCTTCCCAACCACTCACAACGCTAGCTCAGATCAAACCAGGCCAACAACCTCTTGCAGACCTAGCAACATTAAACCCCCTCCTATCAGCTGCATAAATCTCTTGGCCTTTCTATAGGCTCCTGCCAGGACTGTGCCAATTCATGTCAGCTGTAGCATGGAAACAGCCTTCTCCCAGTTGATGTTGTTTCAAGTCATCTCATCCTGAGATAACAAAGCTTAGTAGATGCCATTAGTTTTTCTGACTAATGTGTTTCTTCTTCTGAGAAAAAAAAACACATGGTGTGATCCTTCTAAGGGCTTTTCCCTGCTCTGCTAGGAAAAAACAAACAAACAAACAAACAAACAAACAAACAAACATCCTGCAGTACAGGATTTTTGGTCTGGGACCCTTAAAGGAACCAAAGCAAGCATCAGTTCTTGACTTATGGCTACATGATGTTCCTCCTTATTGCCCTGTTGAAGGAACTACTGTTTCTCCTTACAACAAACAGAGAGGGAAGACCCCAAATTCTCTCCTCTTCCCAAAAGAAGGGGTTGACTTCTTAAACAAATACCAAAGGTGAGGAACTATTAAAATCCATCCCAAAGCAGGAAAACAGTTAAATCAACACCAAAGGAGGTATTCATTCTCACTGAAATCAACGGGATCAAAGTGTGCAGGTTTCTCTGAAGTAGACTAACGGGCCAACTGAGCCCAGAAATACAAACCTTTGCATGTCTAGTGGTAGAATTTGGATCTGTGTTTGTAAAGCAACACATCCTTGTACAACCCTGACTCAATAGGGCTGTTGTCCAGCTGCTAATGCACTGTTCTACTAAAGTAAAGAGGGGTTTTCAAATTCACTTGGATATAAATTAGACCGAAGCTAAAGGACATAACCAGAAGTATTGCTTAGCAAGGGTCTGGATGACCGAGATTTAATAATGGATTATTAGAAAAGCATCACTGCACTTCAACAGTCTGAACACTGCTGCTACAGTCCCAGGAAGAGTAATTCAAGTTTATATGAACCAGTACAAAGGAAAAGCATTTTCATGAGTTAAGGACCAACCAGCCAACTTCCACGTACAGGATAAAGCTTTACATTTGCCATGGTTGATGATGAATAATAAAAGAACTGCTGTGTTCTAGGATCACTGTACTGAGAAGTTACTTTTTACCTCTATTTTTTAAAATTATTGTGTTTATCCAAGGTCACTCATGGGAAAAATGAATGGTTAGTCAAACACATATTACTTAGTTGCAAAAATAATAAAGAACTTTTCAAAAGCAGAGAAATGGGAGTAGCAAATTGACTTGAATTTATTTGACTTGAATTTTCTCCGCATATGGGAAAACAAATGAATATTTACATACTGTAAAGTCAAGTGTCTAGCCACCAAAATAATGTCATCAAAAAGTCATCAGATAAAGGTCTTATTATTTGGATAGATTTTTTCCTTCTGTGGTACTTTCTTCTTGAAGTCTAAATAAACACTCGGGCTGCAGCCACATTTTGTCTGTTGGAAGTTTGGGGTGGTTGCAAGCCCTGGTGTTCAAAGTACAGAAGTTTTCCTCTTGGTGAGCACTAAGAACAGGGCTCCAGGGAATGAAGGGAGAAGCTTTTCAGCCTAAAACTCTCATCTGTTCAGACTGATTAATATGAGATATTGTGGGAAGACATTTCCAGTCCTTCCTGGCTGCAGTCATAGGAGAACAAGTTGGCTTAAATACACTACCAGAAAGACTCTTAAATGATACACACCATAAAACACAGGATAACAGTGTCCAAGGGAACACCATCTGAAGTCCCAGACCTAAGACATCTCAAGCTCTTCACTGGAAATCAATTCACCACCTGTGTAATTGTTTGCCTATACATGCTTTAGGAGGCCACAGGTATTCTATGAAGCTTCCATCTGCAAGATGTTGAGCACTCCCTATCTTGACATTGCAGTGGCAGAGGCACTCCACACTTCAAGAAGATGGACCTGCAGTGCCTCTAGCCCTCCTAGACTGCAATTGCACACTCAGCTTCATAAGGTGAAGTGACCACCAACAGGCAGGCACAGGAGAAAAGGAGCATGGCCAGCAGGTCAAGGGAAGTGATTCTGCCCCTCTGCTCTACTCTGGTGAGACCCCACCTGGAGTCCTGTGTCCAGCTCTGGAGCCCTCAGTACAGGAAAGACATGGCCCTGTTGGAGAGGGGCCAGAGGAGGCCACAAAAATGATCAGAGGAATGAAAAACCTCTCCTACGAGGACAGGCTGTGAGACTCAGGGTGTTTCAGCCTGGAGAAGGCTCCAGGGAGACTCTATTGTGGCCTTTCAGTACTTAAAAGGAGCCTGTAAGAAAGATGGGGACAGACTTTTAGCAGGGCCTGTTACGATAGGACAAGGGGTGATGGTTGTAATATAAAGGAGGGGAGATTCAGACTAGACACGAGGAAGAAATTTTTTACAATGAGGCTGCTGAAACACTGGCACAGGTTGCCCAGATCAGTGGTAGATGCCCCATCCCCAGAGACATTCAAGGCCAGGCTGGATGGGACTCTGAGCAACCCAATCTAGCTGAAGATGTCCCTGCTCATTGCAGGAGGGTTGGACTAGGTGAACTTTGTCCAACACAAACTGTTCTACAGTTCACACAACTGGCAAGTCACATCTTTATCAAACCAGCAACAGCTGTTGGTTTTCCTTCTGATTGAGGACTGACCCAGGTGATACCACTCATTCCAGCCAAAACGTTGCTGCGGCCTGATTTAGTTTTCACGTGAGCCAAAGCTTGGAGCTGTTGTGGGTTTTCACGCAAGAAAATGCTTTGGGATTTTAGGACAAATGGCAATTCTCTTATTGAAACTTCCTAATTAGCAAATTTCAATAGGGTTTTTCCCTCCCAGTGTCAGCTAGATATAAATGTTGTGAAACAAACCCTTCTAGACATCAAAGCAAGAGAGTGATTGTTTCTGTGTTTCAGAATGGCCTTGAAACTGGATCCAGACCAGTACTTGGAGACACGTTTTTTCATTTTTAAGAGCCATTGCCCAATGTGATTTCCCAAGGCCCTGAGCCTTGGTCCATATGAGCTTCATCCCTCAAATTCCTTCTGGTGGCCAGTCCTTTGTTTTTGAGCATCCCCAGTAAAGCTGTTGTAAATAATGTACACAGCGCTTAGCCAACCAAGGCAGAGATGGTACCACCACGACCACATGAGCATCTCAAGCTACAGCTGGGTTACTTCTCACGTGATGCAAAATGAAAAATAAAGCCCTGAGCATTCCAGTCATACCAATTGCACTCCCAACAGTGCTTTTAAACAAATCTCCACTGTTCAAGGGACAGAGCAGAACTGGAGTCTGTCTGCTTCAATTTAAATCTGTCCCTGAATGATGTCCATGAGTTAACAGGGAGAATTACAAGAGAAGGAACAAATAAACATTACAAAAAGAAAAAGAAAACCAGACTTTCTAAACACTCAGATGCCTGGATAGTTCCCAGGCTAAGCATCTGTGTGTGGAGGGGAAAAAAAATCTTCTCAACAGCATACAAGTGTTAGCAGCTTGGAGGCTGCATAATCTATCTGTGGATCAGGTATGGATCTACCGGGGGGCAGAGAAGGGTAATCCCTGCCTTGCTCCTGTAAGCTGTGCCTTGCAGGGCTCATGTTCTCAGGCCATACCACAGGGCTGCCTGTGGGCACACAACCCATCTCATGTGGGCTGCACTACAGGTTGTCCTTTCCAGGAAAGGGGGAAGCCATCCAGGAAAGCGCTTTTGACTGTCAGTGTGGTCAATACACTTAACGGTGTGGTAAAGTGCAAAGAGTTTTAGCTAATGGATATGAAAGAGGTCTGGCTGCTTCTGGTTTTTAGGGTCATTTCTGCCTCTGCTTTCTTCTGCATCAAGGGAAAGACTTACTAAACTTTGTTTTGGATGTATCTCAGCCCAAGCCTTTCTGGTTTTGGCGCGATGGCCTCATGATTCTCTGTGCCCACACTTATGCTACTGCACGACAAGCAGAAAGGCTGTGTAGCCCCTCAATATGTGAAACTTTAGGAGCCCAAGTTTGGAAACACGGATGAGGAGCCACAGATCACAGCCTGCTGTTAATGTACAGCACTGAAACATGGTAAGTTCCCAACGAGTGACAGCAGGTCACTTCAATGGTATCTAAGTTGTCCCGCAAAAAGCCATCTAGATTCCCATTTGGCCCAGATCTTGTATTTATGTAGTTCAAATTTATGCCCGCGTTTAATGCAGGAATGTTAGAGCTTGAGTGTAATTTGTGTTTGTACTTCAAATAGCTATCTAGAAAATATTAGACAAAGCCAATAAAAGGAAAAGCTTTCCCCTGTCTCTCTCCTGAAACTCTTCTTCATCTTAACCCAATTTTCCAAGTCACTTAGAGGCCTTTAAATAAAATGAAATCCTAACGATGTCGCTGCCATGAATAATTAATTGTACTAGTACAATCTCTCAAACAAAATCCATTCTCATTAGATTAGAGGTTTTCTCAAGACACACGAGTTCATTATGGCATTTTTACATCCTTCTTGTCTCTTACATTTCTTTGTCTTTCCTTATCTATGTCTTTTCTTATTTGTGTCCGAGACCCAGGACTCCACCACCTCGGTAGCCTCCAAAATGACATGTCAATGCCTGGAGAAGAGAGCTCCTGGAAAACCAGGCACACGGTGGGAGGAGTGTGACATCCCTGTCTGTAGCTTATGGGCAGCCCAGTGGGGTGGGCAAGTCACTGGACACTCCTGTTTCCAGAGCCCATCAACTGCTTTTGCAAGGTTTACCCTTTTCTAAAAGCTCTGACCTTGAACAGGTTAGGGAGCATGGTTCAAGTTTTGTGTGAAATCTTTATTAAAGCCATTCTCACTATTTTAAGTCACAGGAGGTTAAAGCGCATTATCATACTGACATAAATAACCAGATATAGTTGTTCATTTGTTTGTTTTTACCCAGCTTTGTATTCAGATTAATAAGGATAATGGGTGAGTTGAGGATAGAGGGTCAAATCTATTGCACATAGAAACTGATTTTTTTACCATCATTCTGGCAAGCAAAACTTCCAAGACTCTCAGAGCTGCATCTATCCAGAGACCAAATAAACTATTTTAAAGTATAATAGGAGTCATTCATAGTATCCTTAATAACAGGCTTTGCCACAAGAAACAAAACTTTTGTCCAGACACAACCCAGTTTAAACTGATGGCACCTAATACATTGTTTTCTTGAGCCTCTGACAGTCCAGACCCATCCAGTGTTTTTGATTCTTTTGACAGTGACAACAGTGTAAGGAATGAGAGCTCCCTGAAGTCCCCAAAACAACTATTATTAGTCTTTTGGAAGATGCATAAAAGTAAAATCCAGATCACTGAGCATCTTCAGGAATCTCATTTGATTTTTTTTACAGATGCAAGCATTACTTTCAGTGCTTGGGACAGATTCCAAGTCTAATAATTACACCTCACCTCTTACATGTACCCTGTGACATCAGTGGGAGGTGGCATGGCCGTGCCACTTTGGATGTTACCTCATGAACCACAAACCTTGCAAGCACACACTGGTAACAGGCCACTGGAGCAGAGAACTGAAAGCGACCTCTGCCCCATCACAAGATTCCTCAAACACCATCTCATACCTACCTGTAGTCTTCGTCTCCATCACTCTTCTTAGGAAGATACCACTTCCATGGTTAGGAATCATCTTCTGGCCCAAATTTACTTCTTGAAGCTTATATCCATTCCTCTTCAGGCCAGATTTGTCCTTTACACTAAAGAGCTATTCTTCCTGCCAGAGTTTATCCTCTTGATGTATTCACAGGCAACAATCATCATTTCTCAGCTTTCATCTTCTTAGATGATTTAAATTCCCCTGATCATCCAAGTGCCCTTCCCTCCACGCCACTCCACTTTGGAGATTATTTGTGGTGAAAATAGGAGACTGGAACTGTACACAACATTGCACAGTAACAACTAGAACAGTGGAGTTAATAATTCCTTCCCTTTGGTCAATACCTCAGTTGAGGTACCTTAAGACATCAGGATCATAGATACTTTTTTCCTGGTCGCTTTGCACCTATGGCTCCTTGTGAACCTCTGATCATCCAACATGCCAGCGTTCTTCCTTTGCTGTTTCCAAGTGCTATGCTCTTGGTTTCTAAGAGTAATTCTTGTTCTTAATCACTAATTTCTTCACGTAGCTCTTTGCACTGCTGCATTTCCTCCCATTTTCTTTAGCCCAGTCCTCACTGACACACATCACCATTCTCTTCATGTTGCTGATGCCTCATAACTTCATGTCAGAATAAAATTCTGTGGGCACTCCAGAGCCTGGCCACAGATGTGCCCTGGAGAGGGGAACTGTAACCACAACATGTAACCTACCCCTGGAAGAGCCCCAGGGAAAAGGATGTTGCCCCATTATCTTCTGACTGCCCATGTTGATCCATCCTTAAAAACACTGATGGTTTTTATGCAAGATCATTAATTGAACTATTCAATATGATGTTTTTCCCCTCAAGGCTGTGTTTAAAAACGTCTCCAGCCCTGTAATCCCCCTGTCAGCAAAGCTTCCTGTTATCTCTTCTTTATCTAGCTTGTGTCTTCATCCCTATCTTATCCATCTAAACTAATACATTCCCTCAAAGGACCATAAAATCTGCTCTGCCAGACATGACATTTCATGTTACAGTTGTCTCTGCAGCACTTAGTTATAAAGCTTTTGTCTTCATTCAAAGCCAAGAGAGATTCTGCACTTTCGATGTCAGCAGCTCCAAGACTCCTCTAAAGCCAAGTCCTTGAGCTTATTAGTTCCCCTCGCTCCACTCATTACTAATCTCGAAGTTTGCTGAAATAAAGCGTATCAGTTTTATTTAAATGCCTTTCGATTTAAAGGAACTCCATTGGCATTCAGACAATCCAAGCAGTTTGGTTTAATTTTGATGATCAATTATTTGGTAACATTCTTGCTGCTGATCATGAGTGAGCTTGCAGTACTGACGACTCTGATTAGATTGATGACTGGTGAAGAAATCTGCTAGTTACTTGACACAAGACTACCTGGATCCTACTAATCCGAGCTACTGTTTTCCCTACCTAGATTTTCTAGATCAGATTTAATTATAGAAACCCACCAATTTCCAAATCTAAGCCTCAGTGTCTGCAAACAAGTCTCTCAATGCTAGACTGGTAGATTATTTTTTTACCATCATTTCAATAAATATTTACTCCAAAGTGGGTCTATTTGACCAGTGTTATCCCTTTTCGCTTGTCATCTGTCTTACCATGAACACATAATTATCAATACCTTTAGTTTTACTAATCTTTGCTCAATAGCAAAAGATTTAAACACCTGATTTTCTTTTATGGCCTCTGTTCCCAAAATGTATCTGCAAGCCGACTAAGATCCTTTGCTAGTAATTCATATGACTCTTTTGCAATGTTAATTACGTGTTTGTGGTAATACTCTGCTGGCCTTCACACTACAATTTTATTTTTAAAAAAAAGAAACGTTTGTATAATTATACATGACTACATATATACATATGCCCTGCTCCTTAACTGAGAAGGAATTTTTTTAATGATCTAGGTCGCTTCCCTTACTCTGCTCTCACCAAAATTAGTATTTAGAGACTTACGTCTGTCAGTCCCAGTGTTCCTTTATCTACTACTTTACCCCCAGTATCTCCTTTTCTCCTCCTTGCACACAGGTGTCACCAAACCTCTCAGGTCCTGCACTCACAGGTCCAGTTCTGTTACTCACTGGTAACTCTTCCAACCAGCTACTACAGTATATCTATATATATACCTTCAGGCCACCAGCAGGCCCATACTAGCTTGCCTTGCCTATCCATCTCTGCAGTCACAAGGACTCCTCCCACAGGTTGGGCATCCGTCCACCTTCTTTCTTCAGATCGCCTCCTGTTACCCCAGGAGCTATCTTTTGTTCTGATACTTTGCTCTAAATAAAAAATGAAGTGCAGCATCCTCACACCAACTTCCTGGCTCTGGCTACTGGGCTCCCCTGCTTTCTACTGGATTCTCTTTTGCAGAGGTCAGCTCCATATCTTCACTGAAACCCAGCAGCTGATGGTTCATTTACTGCAGTTTAAGGCAGAAAATATCTCTCTCATGGTCTAGGACCCACAATTCCTCTTCTACACATAGAAATCCCAACCTTTTGCAGCAGCTTCTGCTAGTGTATGTTCATAGGCTATACCGAACTAAACAGTAATTGAATGTGAGTGCCTATGTGTCTATGTGACTATACAGAGTGAGTCAGTCTGTTATCCCTGCAAGGAAGGTCACTATAGCTATTAAATTACAATGGGCAAAAACATTAGTGTAGCCATTAAAATCAAAATCAAATTGATTTTTGAGATGATCATTATCCGCGTTTGCAATTACAATTTTTCCTCTTAAAAATGGAAAATTCTACACAGAGAGAAGGGCAGTGCAATAAACTCTAGAGTTTTCTGTTAAACTTAGAAAAATCAAGATAATTCACCCTTAATGTTCCTTGACCTAATTTCTTTTTCTTTTAGCATCACAAGGGCCAGAGAATATTAAGTGGTATCATCTGTGATGTGGATACCAAGGCAACAGGGTCTCAGCTTGAGGACAAAATAAAATCTCATGGTACTTCTATGGAGTCAACAAATCTCTCTGAAATGTGTTTCAATTATGCTACTTGTGCTCTCAGATATCCTGTTTAAAAACTCACTTGTATTTGTGATCTTCCTTGTACTGTTGGGACATCGCAGACCCTCGGTGACAGGCAATTATACCGCGTGAAGTGGAAGATCCTCCCCAACAGAAGTAGAAATGGAGTTTAACCTGATATCTTGTGGGAAGTGCTTTCACAGCCTCCATCTCAATTAGCGGCATTTTATATTGCCAAATTCTTCACAATAGACTTGATACAATTTAAAATCTTTGGCAAGCCCAGTTTTCAAGCTGGCATGGAAATGCCAGGAGAGGAGACAAGGGCAGAGGGAGAAGCAAAGATTTTTTCCAGGCGATCATTCAGTGCTTTCATTCACCACAAAAGCCAACTACCAAACAGAGCTTTTCAGCAGCGGTTCTGAATGCACAAAAGACACCAGGATCTTTGTCCACATTAAAAGAGAGGCTCCAAAAGCCATATGAAGTACCGCACTAGCGAAAGAGAAGTCACCCTGGGTATGTACAATGGAATGGAAATGAAAGATAGCCATTGATTATTGCTTGTTTGGAAAAAAAAAAAAAAATCCTTATTTTATAATAACCTACAACTTCTTGCATAACTTCTTCAACTTGGTTGTCAAGGGGTCTGACATTATTTCCCTTCAATAAATACTGAAATTCTACCTGCTGCTTTAACAGACCTCAGGCATCTCAAAGTGTTTACAAACACACAGCAGAGAGACCTTCTCAACAGAGGGTTTCTCCTGGCAACACATTCCCTGAGTTTTGCAGTCTGTTCTTTACCACTTCCCACCTTCATGCCACACTAGTCTCACAGAAACAAAGCAATGCCAGAACATGAAAAACAAACTTTAACTGTACAGTTGTCACTATAATCTGTGCCTCACATTTTTCCTTAAACTGCAGTCCCAAAAAGGGGAATGAAGCTGGTAGGGAAAAGAATAGAAGGAAATTGGGATCTATTTCCCATTGGAAATCTCTTGAGTGTTTACAGTCACTTGTAAGAGGACAGAAAAAAGACTGAATCCAGACACACAAGGTAGAAATTGAAGAATGTGGTATTAGATGTTTCACATTACATGTAAAATTATGCATGTCTGTAATATCTCAGGTAACCTTGGGGCCAGATCTTTGTATTGTGCAAGCAAGCCCAAATCCACCCAGCTTAATTGGCTTCATATGATGCACATACACCAGATGAAGAAGACGGCCAACAGTTTTATGGTTCTGCCTATGTTTCATTCATGTGCGTTTCTGTTGAAATTCAAACCCAAGATGCTGTCCAGAACAGTTTAGGGCCTTAAAAATGTGCATTCCTAGTTCCTGAATGAGACTTTGGAACAATAGCTATGGTCTCATGAGACAGTCTTTGACAGCAACACCCTCTTAAGATATTGCCGCTGCATGGTGCTTTCATGCCATGCCACACTGCCCCCCTCCACTGCACCAGATGATCTGCTCATGTGCTCCTGCTGGGAATCAGACCGGAGTACCGATTCAGCCTTTGCAAACCCCATAAAAATGACAACCTCTACATGATTCAGACCCTGCCTGGTGCCATGCTGCAACACTGGATAATGTCACCAGCGATACATATCATGGTCCTGGATCTCTGCAGATACTGTCACCTCACTTTGTAAAGGACCTCATAAGCCCTCTATCAGAGGCCATAGGAATTCCAGCCCTCACTGGAGAAATGCAATTGGCAAAACAGCATTAAGAAGGTATCAGTTGTCCTCCACTAGCAGTGGCTGGGAAAACTTACTCAGATGACAAATGTTTGCTTCAGCAATTAAAAGAAAATAACTTGCTCTGAAGAATCATACATCATAACTATTTGCTAGGAAGACCCATGCTGTCTTTTGTATTATAATTAATAACTAGAAAGATTAATTTAAGACATATCAAGACCAAGTCAGGCATAATAATCTTAATTAATGATGTTCGTGCTGTAACTTACATGTTACACCCTACCCCTGTGGTCACGGGGGAAAAAAAAAATTGTAAAAATCAACAGTGTTGGAAAACTAGCAACACAACCCAATAAACTGATGATTCCACATTTCCCAGAGCCAGCTCTATGTCACATAACCCAGCGGCTGTTTTTTTCCAGCCAGATGAAGACAGCAGGGTGCCTAACTTGTTACAACAGCACTTCACCAAGCAGCAGCGTTACCACATGCATCTGAATGCGAGAATCTGACTGCTGAGGAACAAGGAAGCTACAGACACGACTGTTTGGAGACAGCCTTGAATATGAAGCCCTCAAGCCAGAAAAAGAGATACAACAATGGGAACAATTTTACAGCTCCCTCGGAATACTTTATCCACTTATCTTAAGGAGGACTCACATCTTTTAGCACCAGAGAAGCCGTGAGCCTTCATGCCATTTGCAATAATGAACCACAGAAGGGTTTGGGTGAGTGATGCTTGTTTTAAGGGAAAGCTACCCAGCCTTCCCTGAAAGTACAGAATCATTTTGGATGGAAAAGACCTTTAAGATCATAAAGTCCAACCATTAACTTAACACTGTCAAGTCCACCTCTAAACCATGTCCCTAAGAATCTCCTCTATGCATCTTTTAAACATTTCTAAGGACAGTGACTCCACCACTTCCCTGGGCAGCCTGTTCCAATGCCTGACAACCCTTTCCATGGAGAATTTTTTCCTAATATCTGATCTAAACCTCCCCTGGTGCAACTTGAGGCCATCACCTGTTACTTGGGAGAAGGGACCAACACCCTCCATGCTACAACCTCCTTTCAGGTAGTTGTAGACAGTGATAAGGTCTCCCCTCAGCCTCCTTTTCTCCAGGCTAAACAGCCCCAGTTCCCTAAGCCGCTCCTCATCAGACCTGTGCTCAGGAAGGCCACGCCTGCTGCTAGCAAAGACACTCGGTAAAAGCGTAAAGAAACACGGTTTTGAACACATGAAGTCCACTCAACACGTTCACTGTCTTCAGTGTCCTGCTGCCGCCGGAGGACAAGCCCACAACAGCCTTTCCCAAGAAGAGAAGCGACGGGTGGACCAAACCAGGGCTACCCGCACCCTCCCCCGCCGGCACCGGGGGTGGGGGCACAGCCTGGAGGGGGGGGGGACACAGCCTGGAGGGGGGGGGGACAAAGCCGCCCTCCCTCCCGCCGCTGTTCCCGGTCGAGCGGCGCTAGGTGGCGGCGCCATCTAGCGGGGCCAGGCAGCAGCGATGGAGCAGCCACCCGTATTACCCCGTCACACATACGGCGTGTTTTCTTATTTCGTCTATTGCCCACTTCCTTAATTATCATAGTTAACAAATTAGAACATCAAGTGCTGACGGGCTAGAGAAGTTGCTCATTTATTTTTAGAGCAGCGTGTTTTCACACTGTTGTGGTTATTTCACTGCTGCGAGTTTAACCTTGCACCAGGTTACTAACCAAAACACTTAAAGAAAGCCACCCAAACGTGCTCACTTTAGCACAAAGACCAGGTTCTGTTTTTCCTTTCCAAGCACCACTTAAGATCAGCACAGTCTTTCTAAAAGGGGTAAAGAAAATGTGCACACACACACACAGATTTTAAAAATGAACATACCCACAACTCAATTTACAAACCTCACCCCCGTGAGAGTTAAACAGAAGATGCAGCTGCCCTGGTATAAGCTCCCTGCTCCAAAAATTACCAGTAATCTTGCAGTTTATGCCTAGATCAGCTAAAACTATGTGAGGATGAGGAAAACCAGTTAACATCACCTGATGTTTCATGAGGAGTCTGAATTAAATTCTAGGACTATGACCCTTCTTTCCCTCCTACTCCTTTCATAGCCTTGATAAATTTTAAGACCAGCTTTAATGCAGAAGTGGCACATAACGACTATGTCGTCGTAAGGCCCACAGAGAAAAGCATTAAAGTTTAAATCAGCAGAATAACCACACATCTTCAGTTTCACCATCCCAGGCCCTGACAACAGTTCAAGCAGCAGAATCACACCAGTATCACTGAAACACATTAAATGAAAGAAAAAAGAAGAAAAAAGAGAGAGCACTTTTTGTTATACAGCAACATTTCCTCCTGTTGCTTAAACGAAGTGCAAAGCTCTAAAACAAACACAAATTAATGTCTTGGTAAAGAAGGGGAAATACTGTTTATGTAGCTTGAGCATTCTCCCACTGGACAGTGTGCTTGCCTCTGTGAATTCTAAAATAAAGAAGTCAGCCAGTCCTAGCCTTTTTTTTAATAGTTCCTTCACATCCAGTATGTCCTTCTCTACTCTCCAGCTGGTGCTACTGGGTAGATTGTCTTGTGAGTAAGTCTAAACTGCCAAGCATTCACAGTACCCATCCTGGTTTCTTTCAAAAGAAGGCCATGCATAGCTGCAAGTGAATAAACCCAGCAATAATCTGCCTCTCTGGTGGCAGCACCTGAACAGACACTCTACACCTGGCACTCATGTAGAGCCACTGCCTTGCAGGATGGCTGAATCCCCTTTTTTTGGGGTGGGAATCATGAACAAACATTTGTTACCTTGCTTCTCAAACAAGCAGCAGCTTTGAAGGACATAAGGGCTTTGAGTGATAAAGTTACTCCTTCCCAGTTTGCATCATCCTGCTTATAACAACATTACAATATGAAAGAAACAGATATCACCCACACGCAAAACCACACTTGGCGTTAATTTTGTTAACTTGGAACACCTGTAGCATCAAAGCCATCCCAGCATCCCAGCACAAGTAATGCAACATCACCCTGGACACTTTGGCAGCAAGCTTGCACCAGAGTAAATGCAGGCCTGCAACCTGATTAACAAGGGGCCACCCAGCTGAACTGCAGCTGTTATCTCTGACTGCCCAGTGCATGTATCCAGAAAAAAACAGTTCAGAGTTCACAATCACTATGTTGGGGTAAATTCTGAACTGCTTCCTCGCAATAGCAAAGGCTGCTAAAAAAAAAAAAAAGGAAAAAAAAAAAGAGGCTTATGGTAGGAAACATTTTAGTTGTACAGGAAACAAGCAGCAGAAACATTCACACCATATGATGGAAGCGATTTTGCATCACCCGTTACCACAACCATCATCACACATCCTTCTGCCACAGCAATAGTAAAAAAGTAGCAGAGTGTGTCTGAGACAGAAGCAGCCTTTTCCTCAAGTACCTTGTGGCCATTTCTGTCTGAGTTACCTGAATTTAAGGGTAACATGGAGCAGCTGGAAAGCCAAGGCTGGCTGCCAAAGTCTCCAAACCAAACAGAAACACAAGGAAGATCTTGCAAGCTCACTAGTTAAACAGGAGAAAAAGGATCCCTTTGACACTATTTTGCACCCATGAATTCTCCCATTAGACTTCATGTTATACCTGCTCATTAAACCAACAGTCCCATTGCTAAATACATGAACTGTGGTCAAGAGGTCAATGCAGATGTGTGTAGGGACACATATCAGATGCAAAGTATTTTTTAGAGTAAGCACAATGTTGAGAAATCATGCAAAAGAGCAGCTGTATGTTACGCTTTCCACAGACCTGCTCCATCAGTACTGCTCATCTCATCTCTCTTCACAGCACATCGTGTTATCGATGGAATATGCTTCGATCTTGTGTCTGTTTCTGGTGTGGCTGTCTCTGCCCCAACACACTGAAGCTGTTGCACATCCTGGCACAGATTTGCTATTACATGGACTTCCTCTCAATGTAGGAGATCTATCATTTCATGTCTTCCTGTAGGGTAAAGAGTGACTTTCAACCACTTTTTCTCTATTCAAAGTTGTAAAAGTGGGTGATGCAGAGGTATGTTACAGAACCATTAATACCAACACACATCCTAAACTGCCTTAATCCTCATGCCTTCTGTTCCATTACTCATATCACAGATTTGTTACAATTCAGCATCTTAGCTTTGCCTATGGGTGTGCACTACATAACTCTGGTTTTTTTTACGCTATAGAACAGTTCCTACAAGGATATGCAAAGAAAAAGCAACTGTTTTCCTAGGGCTTTCATTTCTATTTAATCATCTGTCACATATTTCATCCTGTTAAATTCTATACCAGAATTGCTCAGAAACCCATAAAGACCCAATCTGACTATTTTTCATCACGCTCTTTCATTTTCTGAAAAGAAAAAAAACAACACACCTCTCTTACCTCAATCTGCTCTTCGATGCTTGCTTCATTAATGATCACACCTCTTACCTCTGCTCCTCCCTCTGGCTTTCCTCTGCCTCCAAATCATCTACTACTTTTTGGTAACGTTTCATATCTCGTTCTTATTTCTCACTCATTTTCCTCAATAACCATCTTTTTGCTTTTCTTTCCTGGAATCTTGGTAAGGTTCTGGAAGCTTGGAGGATCAACAACCTTAAAATGTTCTTGTGGAAGTCATGTTTGTTCAACCCATTTCTCCGACTCTCCATCCTGATTAAAAAACTCTCAGAACATCTCTTTCAATATCTAAATAACTGCCAGGATCTCCCATTTCACTGTCTCGACCTTGTGTAACCCGTAAACAAATTTCTCCTTGTCTGAATACAAACAAGCAGTGACAATTCTATCCTTTTTAAGCAAATCAGGGCTAATAGCATAAGAGAAACTTTTGTAACCCACCCAGCTAATAGCAGAGAGCTACCAATAATTGCTTCCTATAGCTGAGAAAATAAAAGAAACCTAAACAACAACCATGACAGCAAGAAGGAACTAACAGCTGTTACTAGCTGGATACCAGTAACTGCACAGGTTACAGATATACAAACCTCCAGACAAAAAGAAAAATGAACTTTTTGGAAAAACTAAGAGGGAGAACACACAGGTCAAAAAGATGAAGCCTTTTCAATGCATTCCAAAAAAAAAAGTCTTGGGATTCCCAAGACTGTCACTCTGTGCCATTCCTTTAAAAATCTTCCTGTAATTGTTCTTAAATATTAGTCAAGTTAGATCTATCTATCAAATTAAAGGGTAAATTTCTTGGATAATTATACACATTTTATGTAGTAAAGAACTTAAATTGAGAGCAGCTCTCCATAGTAACATGGGAGTAAAACATCATAATTAAACATGATTTATTCATCATTGCTGCCTATACAGCAAATAAAATAATTGATGCTTGTAAGACTTGCGTTTCCATTTCTCCTCAACAGATTTGTAAATGAGAATTATTTTGTAACTCAAATATTCTATTTAAGCTGTTTAAATTACAGTAATTCTTCAAACTTTTTTTTTCCAATTCAAAGTCAACTCCAAATAAGGCCTAGATATCCTGACAAATGTTAGAGAGAATAAACCCACAGAAAAATTTTTAAGCTTTAAACTTCACTGCATAGCTTCAGCAGTTTGACATCAGCAAGCAAAAGTAAAACCATATTTCTCACTTGTTCAGACCTATGTAAGAACTTTGCCCTATACTTGAAAATTAGAAAATTGGATAAGCTTTCTTTTGGTTGTAGTATAACAGAATCTTGGCAGCCATTTTTAAGTTAGAAAACACATAACTTCAGAATTAGGAACAAAAATGAAACTTCTTGACTATGATTGAAATCTACAGAAAGAAACAAAAACTGACAGCAGCAATGTGTGATTAGCTTATGTACCATTTTCCTTTTTTCAGTTTTAATTAGGCTAAGTTTAAGAATACAGATATCCTGCTGTTGAGATCATACCCGTAATTCTGTACGCACTGCTACAAACATACTACTTCAGTCAGTATCAGTAATGCCACCATGATAACTTTATTTCACTCTCAAATCAATCATATCTTCATCCTTAATGATGCACTATTCAGTTGTTTGCATTCAAATATGCATATAAACATCCAAAAGAGTTACTGTAACAGTTTTTATTAAAAAAACTAATGTACATGTTTTTCCCCAGTACAGCTATATTTTTCTTAAAAAGTACTGTATGTATCAAACATTTAAGGTTTATTCCATCACTGTCAATTGTCTTTGAAGAGCTGTCAAACACCTCCAACTTTAATGAACTTCATTCAGTATAGCCTCAAGGAAAAGCTTTTAGCTTTCCAAACATGAGAAAAGGCTTAGTATTATGCAGCATGAAGACAACATGCCATTAACAAGTAATCCTTGTGTTTACAGCGTTCTTCCAGGAATGATATTACAAACTCCAAATCCCAAGTGCTAATTTATACCCTGCATAAAATTAACACAAGATACGTTGAAGTTATTCAGATGAAAAGATAGCATTTGGAAAGGTCCATCAACATTCATATTTTTAACAGCTCTTTAAAGAGGTAATGATGCAGATTAAGTCCAAGCTTTTTGCCTCAGTATAATACACATTTGAAATTAAAATAGAACATGGAAGACCAATATCTTTACATTTTATTCTTCAGAAAAAGAAGAATCTTAAAGAAAGCATTTAGTAGTCCACTTGTGCTTAAAATACTCAATGCATGAGAAAGCCAAAAGAAAAAAAATACACATTTTTGTACACCATGATCAAAAAGATAACATTATAAATTTCCAGAAATTGCACTGTATTTAAAACACTCTCTAGAACCTGCTCCACTTCTACGTCTGGCTACTGAGGCTGCCTAACAGTTCCTTTTCCACTTCAATTGCCAACCTGTGGAGGCCCTTCAGGAATGAGTGATGTGAAGAAGGTTGTGATAAAGGACCAAGCAGAAGCCATGAATCCAGGCTGCTGCTCTGTATTGGCATCTTCACCTCCATCTTCTCCGCTGTCTTCATCAATCCCATCATCCATAAGTCGTTCCTTTAAACACAGAAATTGAAGCAATTCAACTGCTTCTTTTCAGAGCTCTGACATAAGGTAAACAGCAGTATCTTCCTACACTAAGTAACTTCCCTCAGAGCAAACTCCTGAAGAATAACCAGCATGAAGAAAGTCTGTGACTGAAGTAGAGACAATCAGTAATTGTCAGAGTGGAAAAAATACAGAATTTAAGCAGTAAGCACAACACTGAGGATAATGCTGAAAGCTTTTTTCGGTTAAATCAACTACGCTTCAAGGGCTGACTTTCTGTCCAGACATTACAGCATATGAGGAAATATAATAGCTACGAGTCTCAAAAGACATGTCTGCTCTTACCATCTCCTCAAGATCAGGGTTATTTGCATGTTGTCCATCACGGTTCACTTCCACATTATTGGCTGCCTGTTGTTGGCCTCCCTCTTGCCTAAAGGGGAACCATCCAGCTTGGTGTCTACATAAGAAAATGAAACAGTTGAAACCCTCTCTTTTGAAAGGAATAAAGATTTTTTTTTTTTCTGGTACAGCTAATTATTGCAATAAATTCTTCAAGTACTTTCAAATGAATGAAGCTACATATATTTTTCTGCATGTCTTTCTTATAGATCATGAGCGTCATTTTCACCAGGGGTCACATCAGCCTTGCAGTTGCTTTCAAAATGTAATTTTAGGACAGGAGTAGTTACATTTCTACAACTGTTAGAGATCAAATGGCTATTCTTTGATGTCTGGGTTAAGAAAGGTCTTAAAGAGCTGTTAAGTTTCAGAAGTGCTGTTCACAGCTCCCTGTTCCAGAAGATGAATAATTTACGATGATAAGGTGATTAAATATGTAGAATATTTTTGGGTCTCCTCCACATTTTTAAGTACTTATTTTAATTTTTCAAAGGCGGACTTAATTTTCATAAAGTTGATTTTCCGTGGAAAAAAAGAACTTAAATTTCACCTATGGCTTGAACCACATTATCACTGTAAATTAAATAAGCCTCGCTTAACATTTTCAAGTGTCTATATTCTGATTTCCAGTTATCACATCTGCATGAGAAACAGAACAGTCCTTGTGAGGACACAGACTATCATGTCAAGAAACTCTCAATTAATCACATCAGTCCAAAATATCAAACATCGCTTAGTTTTCCACTTCTGTTTACATCACTAAGGTATTTTCATATATAGAAGGGAAGTGATAGCAACAGTACTGATATTGCTTAATAAAACAGATTTAGGTTTAGGTCTTTATAATGAATCATTAAAATTTTTAAGTCCCTGCAATTCTACCAGATCTAGTACCCACCGTTACAGTAAAACTACCTTAACTCTGCCAAACACAATTTACTGCACAAAGGCCATGAGCTATTTCTGAAATAAGAATTTAGTTCTACAATTTTCCTTTCACATCCAAGCAGCAAACGTTTAAGTTTATGCAAACATACACTTGACCTACAGGAACTTTCTTCCTCTCACCCACACTTTCTAAAATTCCAGCACAAAATTCTACATTTCTACAATACTGTTCTGTTCATATCACTAACATTTAAGAGCACTGTGTTGCAGGTGTAAGTGGTACCCAACTTGCTGTAAAAATGTGTTGAGAATTTTTTTTTTTTTTTAATATCAGCTTCTCTGCTTGTTGGAATTTTTTTTTCCTGTAAAGGAGCACTGCCTAAACTTTTTAAGCCTTTTTTTAAATTTTTATTTGGATAAATTTTCACAGTTTAAATGGATTAGACACTATCACCATACTCTATGTATCAAATCTGCAGCTGTACTCAACTGTTGTACTCACAAATAAACCAGCAGCATGGCTCCCATTACCATGACAAATCGACTGAAGGAAGAATAGAAGTATACAATGCTCAGAAGAATTGCTGCTCTGGAGAACGTGTACATCCAGTCCAGCCAGTCCCGGTTGAAGTCCTCCTCGTTCACTACTGGGCCACCCTGTGCATTCATCTGAATATTTGGATTTACAGGCCTGTTGTCCTGGACAGCTACATTTGGTGCTGCTGCAGGCTCATTTGCAGGAGCACGTTCTGAATTTACAGCCTGGGCAACTGCAGATCCCACTGGCTCAGTGCTGGAAGTCACTTGGGCTGAAACAGCAGCTTGGCTAAAAATTGAAACATAAAATTACTTTGTCAAAAAACAGGCCTCATAACTTCTAGGTCTATTCTAGTCTTCTTTTCTACACTAATAAAAACAAAGTTCCAGATGTAATACACGTCAAAAACCACTTCGTTTTCCCTTAAATCTTTACTTATTAACACAGCAATTTCATTCTAATCCTAAACTGAACTTTATGATTTGCTGGACAAAACAGTGTTGAGACAGCACGGTCAGACAAAATAGGCACAGACATTTTGATCCTGCAAACAACACTGAAGTTTTTAATATCTTCCTTTCATTAGCGTAACTCGGTACTACCTAAGATAATGCAGACTTACTATTGCATGTAGTACTGACGCGCATACATTTGTTGCCACCAGATCATCTGTAAGGGACTGAATGCAGGATACATAGAAAATCCAGCAGGAACACCTTGACCTGGAAATTGGTTGCCTATATTGCTATAAAAGGATTTAAAGAAAAATATTCAGTTTACAAATGCCACATTTATAAAATTCACTAATATTAAAAAAGCAATTAAAGTAGCATTCTTTATTTGTCCCCATAAATAATGCACTGAAATAACACTGAAACACCATGTAATAAGATCATCCCACCCATTACAATAAAGCACTATATTTTTATACGATAAACCAATAACCAAAGTTACTTCTAGAGAAAGAGGGTTTATGTTTTTGTACTTAGACGTCTGGCACTAGTTGCATCTCTGAGACAAAAATCACATGGAAAATTTTTCAAAATTGTGTACACAATTGTAGACAATTACTTTTAAGTTCAAAGGTCAACCTTAGAAGTGTTGCAGGACCTGTAATGGGAAAACTTATTGGATTCTGTAACTACCTCTTAGAAGCAATACCTGTAATACGACTGTGATCAAAGACACGAAGAAACGAACATGAGCAAGGACAACAAACTAATCTTTCAGATACGGCTTCTCAAGAACATAACTAAGAACACTGTAAATGTTTTACTTTCCCTCCCCCCTCAATATTTTGAGCATAAGTGATTCTTGTCCCTATCGGTTTTTAACTTCAGTTCACATGCAATAGATATAATGCTCCTGTACATAAGTTTTAGGTTTGGTTTTGTCTGTTTTTAAACTTCTTAGCCTCTCTTACCTCCTAGAGCATATAGCATGTTTTGGCAAGATTTCCAACTCTTTCCCCAAAGATTTTGATGCAGTGAACTGTAGTAAACCAGGACATCTTTCAGGACAGCATGAGAGTATAAAGCATGAAGAAAAGTTTATTCAGACTGCAGGCAGCAAAAGCTGAGACTGCTGTAAGTGTACTGCAGACTACACCTGTTCCCTAAGCAACGCACTCCCTGCAAAGATATCACCAAGAGATTTCATTAGTCTACCAGGCATTTAGATATGCAAGACATGCCCAGACAGAAAGATGGGAGGAAGACATTAAAATCTTTTTTCCATCTTACACATGAATAAGTATTTCGCTACAATTCTGGACAAGAGTCTGCCATACAACACCATGACCTCTGCTAAAACTGTTTGCTACGTTTGTATTTAGTTATAACCTGTTTTGACAACAGTTTGAAGGGAAAAAAAAAAAAAAAAGACAAAAGCTGCTTTCCTGATACCAGATACAAATTGAGGTAATCATAGGTAATACTTCAGGTTTCTTTCACAAATTGCAAAGGTGAACTGGCAGCCTTGCTGATGCTGCTTTCTTATACATAATTAACATGCTGGAAAAGCATAGCTGTCAAGCTGCTATTGAAAAAACATCAATCATGCTTTTAACTTTATGGCTGCAAGTTTTAAGAATGGGTTTTTCTATCCCCTGAACTGGTCAACACTTTCAGAAATAAGCCTCCTTCAAAATTCACAAAATGCTGAACCCCATACAAACATTCGACCTTCAAAATATCAAGATGATTCAGACATTCCACATGTGTGTCATTAAGTAATACATTGTGACAAATCACTGAGAAATATCTCAATTTCAAGCAGTTACAATATCACATGAGGATGCGAACAGGCAGGACCACTCACTGTTCAATCACATCTATCTCTCCAGCTCAGCCAAGCAGTGCTACCCAACTTGCCTGAGTAAGTTCTGCAGGAATTCACTAAAGATTTTAGGGCGATTCTCCTCTAAAACTAAGTTGAGAGGCCTTGGGCTAACAGTTCTACCTCACCAATATATCTTTTAGAAATATAACAGGTTAGAGCCTCTACTTTCTTCCAAACTCTTTCAAAAGCTACTTTCTTGATGTCTTAAAGCTTAATAGTAGATTAAGAGATCAGTCAACCATAACAAACCACAAAGTATTTCAGTTATGTCATGTTCTTTCCTTTCACATTCAAATCTTTTGGGGTTTGGTTTTGGTGTTGTTTTGTTGGGGTTTGTTTGTTTGCTTTGGTTTTCCTTTTTTTTTTTTTTTTTTTCCTCCCCCCACCACCCCCAAATGGCTTTTCTAGGAGATGGGACTGAAAAGCAAGGCTTAACTTTTCGAGATCTGACTCCATTAACAAGAAAAAGTAGACATAAATATTCAAGAACTGGCTTCTACCTTAGAATGCCAACTAGCTCAGCAGTATTTTATTTGCACACCAAAAATCAGAATGAGGTAGATGATGTCACTTATAGAGCTATTACAACTGCCAGGGTATTAAGTCAGCTTTTGAAATTCAAGAATGACTCTAAACACAGTGTAATGTATCTCAGTGAGGAGAACTTCTCCAAAGGAAGAGGCTTTTCTCAGCAAAGCAAGGTAGCTTGCTGTTAGAAGAAAAGGGAAAGTAACATGTGCTTTCTCCTCATCTTTCTCCAAAAAGAGCAAAGAGAGGCAGGAAGCAGAATATTTCAAAAGAAAGTTTCAAAAGAGAGGCAGCAACAGCATAAGCAGAGAAGCAAATTGGATAGACAAGCACATTCCAAGATTGGAGAACAAAGAAGAGCAGACAGTAGAACAGTTAGATACAAAAAAATAAAATCCAGTTTTTAACGCTCAAATGGTACAGGCAGATTCAGAATATTCTGAAAAGAGAGGTATGCCACTCTTTAAGTTGCTATAAATCGCAAAATTACTTCTTTGAGTCTACAGAAGACACCCAAAATGAGGTAACTGGGATTCAATTTGAGGGTAAGGTCTGGCTAGTTAGCTGGTGTCATCATGAAGATACTGCTCACCACTAAGGGAAAAATAAAACTTTATATTCAGAAAAGCTCAATCTCTGTCATCTGCATGACTGACAAAAACTGCATTTGTTTCATGACCTTGACCCACAAAAACATGTCATTTATTGTTAGTCTTATAGGAGCCTGGGATATCAATTTGAAGTGATATTTCAATATCCTCTACTACAGGGTTGTCAAACTCATTTTCACCAGGGACCACATCAGCCTCGCGATTGCCTTCAAAGGGCCGGATGTAATTTTAGGACTGTATAAATGTAGGAGTAGTTACATTTATAGTCCTAAAATTACATTCGGCCCTTTGAAGGCAATCGCGAGGCTGTTGTGGCTCCTGGTGAAAATGAGTTTGACATCCCTGTTCTGCTACATTACTTGCTAGTTTAAAAGAAAAACACAGAGCAAGCAAAGGCTACTCATGAAGCAAGGTATTTATGTCCTTGAACATACAGCATGCTGTTAGTGTGCAATTTTGTTGCTCGCTTTCAAACACTACTACATACGCAATATGAAAACATGTCATTAGACAGGCTGCCCACACTTGACAAATAATCTCACAGCCTTGATGTTTTTTGTCTCTTTACAGCTCCCAAGTAATCTCCAATCCAAACTGCAAGCCATCTCAGGACTGAGCCCATCTGTTCTATTTGCACCTGTGCAGCACAGCAGGCCCTGATCCACGACTGTGTCCACAGAAGTAGACAACACTGTCCTTGCTCTGGACAGCAACAAACCACCTTGGTAGATATATAAACTACTTGCCTAGTCCCACCTCAAGTCTAGATTTTTAGGAAACAGCATTACAGAAACCCAAAAAGCAACAGAAAGTGTTAAAATATTACAGAGACAGCACTTTAAAAATCTGAGTTAACTGTTTTCCCAAAGGATATTCAAGTCACACATTGAAGCTTTGTACCAAGAACTGGAAAACCATCAAAACCATCATTCAATCACCTACCGTTCATGTCACTAATTTGTACAAATTACTTTAGTAATGAAAGTGTGACAAAATGCTCAAGAAAACTGACCATCACATAGTTTTTCAAATATTTGGAGACCTTTCCCTACCAGTAGAGCCTGTAGTTCACCATGCAGCTAGAATAAGAGCGTTTGGTCATGAGACAGTAAGAAAAATCCACAAAGGCAACACAATTTTCAGCTATAACTCTTCATTGTTCCTAACAAGTCTCGGTCTGTGTATAAATTACATTAAAGCTAGATCTCATCACCCCAAATGATGTATAAGAAAGCAGCTAAAAACCAGAAGGCATTTCTTATTGCTGGAATACAAGTAGCAGCACCCTGAAGCAAAAACAGATGCATCTGAGAAGATTACTGAAAGCACTAAAAAGGGTTTTTTAAACAACAAACTACAGCAGGCACTGGCAATGGCTATTTGGAACAGAGCACAGCCAGTGTCCAGCAGTCTGCAGCAAAGAACTACCTTAAATTCTGATAGCGTTCGATTAAATTACTTGTACAAAAAAGTCCTAAGATTATTTAAGATTTGTTGATTTGGTACTTCTTTTCAGGTCATGGCTGCACTTCCGAAGCAAATCTCTAGTTACCTACTCTTATTACAGTTCTGTTTGCACCACAGAATGCTCTTGGATCACAAGTCAGATTCCTTTTGGATTTCACTAAATTGAAAGATGTGGTTTAGGTGCACTGCTAATGCTCTTCAGCCACAAACAGGCACCTATTCCAGGTGACCAAACTAGAGATAGTCCAAATAAGACAGAAAACCCTGAAATATGAGCAGCGTTGATGTTGGGTTCTCAGCACCTGTCAAGTCTACAGATCCACTCCTCTCAATCTACACAACTTGCTAATACAGACATAGACTTAGTATTTTATTGTTTCAATTATCCTTTTCTTCAAAGACAGTAATGTCTTCCAAACTGATTCCTCTCACTGTATTTTAACTGAATTAATTCGGTTTAAAGACTGAACAATGGTTCTCTTGCCTTTCTGAAGTCCATAGGCTATTCAGTTTACCATGCACACTGATGAAAAATTCACTCTCAGGGTATGCTTACATGAAAAGCTAATTAGAAAACTATTAAACTTCTTACAGATCAGTAACTTACACAAGAAATTGCTCTGGAATGAATTTATATTACACCAAACAGCAGTCTTGACAGTCAACCTAACGTCACCAACTTTGTCATAAAAGCAAGTATAACTATTTCTGCACAGATACATGTGGTCAGAACAATATAAGTGTTCCACCCACTGAAAAGGCAGTTTCTTCCCAGTAGACAATACATCTCAGACAAATAATTAAAAAGACTTCAAGGAATTCAGGGTGAAAATTAGTAAGACTAGTAAAGTCTAGGTTAACTCTAACAAGAGAGCAAGTAAGTTGAACTGAAATTAAATACATTTTCAACAGTTCTTCACATCCATTTTCCTTCCAGTGACACAAACAACTGTTACTGTTAGCACGTTCATAGTTTTGTTTGTTTGTTTCGACATTCTCCAGTCTACACAGTACTGGGAGAACACCTTGTCTGAAAAAAAAAAATAATCTTTAAACTGCTCCCTGAGGAAATAACAGCTATCATCTCAGAATGTACTGTCCCCCTGTTTTCCCCTTGGAAGAAAATAGAGAAAGTTTAAGAAGCTGCAATGGCCACATGGCTTAAAAATTCCTATAGCTGCTTTTTTAAGCTAAAAAAAAAAAAACAATCTTGAAAATCACATAATAACAGATTTGATCTAGAAATATACACTGGTTACATTTCATGGGTATATATGAAAATACTTTAAAATTCTGTTGTAGATACACAACCACTTACATATACTCAAAATATCTGCATATCACTTCTACAGTTGAATCCAATATGGAGCAGTATGTGTCAAAAACTAAGAATCTTCATATTCTGGTGAGAATTTAGTGTTGATGATTACAATAAAGGACCAGAAAAAGCAACCAGAAGCAATTATCTGGTGGATGTAATTAGTAATGTAGCTGAAAAAATAAATATTACAGCTGTACTTATCAACAGAAAGTTGAGGGCAGAAAGCATGAAGAAAAAAAAAAAACACAAACGAAACACCTGCCTGAAGGGGAGCACCAGGACACTTACTCTTCAATTGACTCTTTGCTAAAAACATTAATGTTCATATTAAAATATTTCTAAATGCGACTTTATGCTTCAAGATGAACTAGCCAAATCATTTTGCAGACTGTGAAAGAAACACAATTGTAACTGAACATTTAAAGTACTTCAAAGAATATCGAAGAGCTGATGATTCCTTCAAACTCACCCTTGCATTAAATAAGGGAACTGGTGGCTTGGTATGGGATTGCTTTGTGCTTGTGGAAGGTTACGATGCCTCACTCCATCTGCACTAGTGTTCAACGATGTAGACGAAGCTTCTTGGTTTGTAGGTGAGGCAGCAGTTGATGTAGAACGGTCCGCACTCTTAAAAATAAATAAAATTGAGGTTGGGCATCTTTTTGCCATAGTTACAAGATTTACCACTGTCTTAAAAAGCTATCTGCTTTAATGTTTTGTCACAAATTTTATTGACAATATAAGCACCAGGCAAGTCTTCTGGCATTTTATTGGTTCTAGCAAGCCTTTAGTAAAAACAGAAATTAAAAATTGCACTCAGGTGCGCATATTAAAAAAAAAAAAGTGTTCAGGAAGGCTCAGTGCTCAAAAGGTCCCAAAGAAAACCACAAGCCACTGGGAATCAAAGTTTCAAAAAGCTGAACCGAACTACAGCTTAATCCAAAGAACATTTAGTAGCAAAAAAAAAAATTCTAATGGCTACGATTAACAAAAGTAACTACAAGGTCAGGTTACAACCTTCTATTTAGAGACAAGAGTGCCTGTAGTGACTTAAAATACCATTCCTGTATTCTTGCCTTCAGTTTCGCCTTCTACTCATCCTCCTCCTCTCCACTGTGCCAGCTGCCCAATCCAAATTGCTGTGCTCACTGCTGGGAGTAGGTAGGGAGTAGGAACAGGGAAATGGTGAGGAACTACTTAGTCTCCCAGAAACACCCCTAAAACTAGTGCGGCAGATCTTCAATGCTTTCCAAGATCAGTACTTAACTCTGGAAACAGGACAACATCTAGTTCTCTTAGATTATTTGTCACCATAAAAACACCACAATTTGGCCATTAAGTTGCATGACTTTAGCTTTAATAGATCCCCAAATCCTGTTGCTCAGCATTACTGTAATGTTTACTCAGCAGAAAATCCTCTTCAACTTTGACAAGGAGTTGCAATTACTTAAGACACCCATATCACATTTGGCCTACAAAGGAAAACAAGAAAAATTTACCACTAGACAGTGAGTGGGAAATAAAAATAAAAAACAAATGGAAGAACAAAGGCCATTCAAGCTTTGGGTTTAGGTTGTTTCCTTCAAAGTATTATGACCTTAACACTATGCATACTGACTGCCTTAAGCAGTCATTAATACAGTCATCTAAATAAGACATTTACAGCTGATCTACATAGCAATAAAACAATCACAAAGGAAGCCCCTGTGTCCTGCTTGCAAACACAACCTTTGAAAACACAATGCAACCACTGTCCACTCTCTACTATTGCTTAAAGTGTTCATATTTCTGATTATCACACAGCAGTCAGAAACAGTACCCTGACAACAGAAAAATGAAGACACAAAGCTTATTACTGGAAGCGTATTTCCCACACACTGATAATCAACACACCACAGATGAGAAGTACCTAGAATGGTATCATGTACATTCCTTTCTGACTAACCTTCAAAGGCCACTTAATGATACTGCAAGCTCTGGAAAAAGCCAAAGGAATTACAGTGACAACAACCAAGTCATCAAGAGAAATATTAACTGCCCTTCTGTTAAAACACAGCACAACCAAAGATCATCATCTTTGGAGGATGTGAAGAGGGGAAGACTCAAAACAACCTAAACAAGAGTTCTATGAACAGCTTAACTAATAAAACACTAAGAACACTTTCTACTTCTCGCTGTCTTACAGACACTATGACTACTTCAAAACTACTATGTAAGTACTGGCCAATTCCTGTCAAGCAGAATGAATGCTGGCCAAGCTCCACTTGTCTGTCTCAACAAAGGCACTAATTCAACCGCTCTCTCTTCGGCGGTACTAATTTTCACAAAATAAATCAGAACCTTTTTCTTTTTGCCCCAAATCTGAATATACTGCTCAATTTCTGCCAAAGGTGTGAGGATATGGAAAGAAAATGTACGTTTTGATGACGAGTGTCAAAATAAAGAATAGTTTAGAAAAAGTAGTGCTTTATAATCAAATATAATTGTGTTACCATTTGAAAAATGGTAATCTTTAAATAAACAAAGTGACATCCTTAAATAATCAGGTTTAAGTGTACAAATTCATATGGCATGACTTACTTTCACAACACTATTAAACAGTCAAATTTTAAAAATTAGAAGAGATATTCCTGGAACGCTTCCTCAGTGTAGAAGAAAATCATGTCCTGTGTATAAAAAATAACTCACTGAGCTACTGCTGGAGGTTGAAGCTCCGTGACCTTCTCTACTGGTGCTGGGTTTTGGAGAACTTGGGGGTGTCCGGGAAGTACATACCAGATGAACCATATGATATTCATCTTGCTAAAAATTAAAGAAATTGAAGAGCTAAAGCAACAATATTTGAGAAATTTACAAACAAAAAATGTCTACAAATTCAACTTTCAAAGTTGCATTTGCAATCAGTAAAGAACCCATAAAGCAAAACTTTAGCCTAAAACAAGAGAAATCTACTGTTTCACAACTAATATTTTCTTAGCAGCTGCCCAAAATAACATATTGAACATTCACTTACCCCCAGTTTGCCCTAGAACTGCAGTATAGCAGAATCAGTGGAAGACCACATAGAGAAACATGGGAAAGTATATCATAAGCTTCATCTTTGATCTTAGAAAAATCTCAAACCCTTTACAGAACATGGTTTCCCTAGAGTTAAGAATGCTTACATTTACACTGAGATCTAACGAAGAGTGTTCAGTAAAGGCATCAGGGTAAATGAAAAATGTAGGCACTGGAATGCCACAAGCCAACCAAGATTAGAAAAGTGCATCAGCCACTGCCTCCACCTCACTCCAGTCTAAGCTTGGCTCAAGCCTTACCTGCAGATGCCCAACTGAAGAGGCCCACACTCAGCCAATGCTACTTGAAGCATTAGATGGGACTTGCATATTCCTAAATATTTGAAAGTGAGGAAGCAAATGAATGGCACTGCTTGAAGCCATGCCAGCGTGCAAGTAATCAGCCCACACCAATTCTTCATGAATGCGCTCCCTCCCCCAACATGGATGCCATAACAACTTCAGTCTGAAGCCCACTATATCAATGTGTCTGAAGTGTGCACGGCCATAGCAACAGGAACACCTATGACTATATTTAAACTGCACACTACAGACTCCCTAGTAATCAAATTTTAAACAAGAAAAGCAACAAAAAACCCTTCTGCCCTATTCTGAAACCAGCGTGGTACAGTCAAGCTGCAGTTTTTAATGACATGACATTTAGAAATACCAGGTTTGGAGTTTTTTTAAACTCTTAAAAAAAGTTAAACTAGATGTTTAGTCATTTTTAAGTTTTAATCTTTAGGAATAAAGGAAACTGCATAACTGCTTTCATAGACCATTATGCATTACCACTAGCAGAGCCTATCCACATACATGCTCATTTAAATTCCCACACATGTATCAGTTTCTAGCCTCAAGCACAGCCTCACTATTACATTAATTTCTTACTAGCTGGTGATAGTAAGCAATGATCAGAAAGCAATAAACACAGGTGATCAGCATTCTGATCACACCAAAAGCCTTTAACCTAAACTAGTCACCTTCTTTCTCAATAAGAGCTTATGCCACTCAGAAAGGCATTTTACATGTAACCTTACAGTGTACAGCTTTATTCAATGTGACAGTTTATTGTAGTATATTACTATTTACACATAACATCTTGGACATCACAGTGCTTGAAGACTGCCACAACTTCCAGCCTCAAGGTATTTTGATACTGAGCAATGTCATTGCATGGATATAAAAAAGCAAGTATCACAAAGCTAAATTCAGAGATTTAGTAAAAGCCCAGATAACATTAGGAATTTATAGCTAATCAACCACAAAGAATATGGCAGAGAATGAGACTGAAGAGTATTCATACCTTTTTTCCTAAAGCTCTTAAAAGCTTGAGCACAAGAAAACCTCCTCCTCTTCCAACACAAATTTTTAACTTAGTGAATTTAAAAACATCAGTCTTAAGCACAAAGTTACTTTGACTAAACCCAAACCCTATAGGTATTAAAATGCCTTTATAGTCAAATACAGGCCCTGCATAGCAAAGGAAGACATTAGTTAGGCAAGGTTTCTCCTCTAGCACATAAGAAAGTTCTGAAATTCTATTTCCTAAAACTAGCCTGCTGTAACCAGGCCGAGTGAATTTAAGGGATTCAGACTTCATTTTGTCCTTAACAAGCAAAACTAAGCTTTGAGGTAAATTACGTAACCATTCTCATGAACTTTTAAATGGTACAGAACATATACTGGTTGGCAATAGTCCAGCTCCCGTTTTCTAGTAAACCTATACAGAGTAAATTTCAATCATTTTTTTGGTAAGCAGTTAAATCCAATTTAATAAAAATCTTTTTCAGAATGAATTCATAAGGTAACAGAGTGTACTCAAGCAATACTCAAGTTTCTTCTGCATCAGTTTCTCCATAGTTAATACACAAGTTCAGTTGCCCGCTTTCACTAAAGCATTATTCTCCTTTAGAGACTTTCCTCCATACTAAATTGTAACCCACTTTCGCAGTCCGCACATCAGTTTTTACCTTAATACATTACAAAAAAATTATCAACACCCAAGTACTGTATTACACAGTTTACCTATTTCATAGGATTAAAAACTGTGTAATTGTTTAATGACCTAAAGCATTTTCCAAATATTTGCTATTGATGAATCCTGATCTGTTTACAAGGAGTTTAAAGACTAATCAACCTAATGCACTATGTTTTGTGTTACCATGAAAATTGAAGCAAAGTTCTTGACAACCTGCTCCAAATATCTTATTCTTTCTATTAATTTTAAGTACCTCACTAACTTAAGGAAGTCTCTATTTGAACCAATTTGAGAACCAAGCGAGTGTATTTCAAGATTTCCTACATCAGATGTCATGTGTATTCAGGATTCAGATTTAATTTAAACGCTGATTGAAGAATCCAAAGTTTGATTAGTAAAATTACTTTATCAAAAATAAACCAGCAGAAGTAAAAAAAAAATGCAAGAACCAACAAACTTTCAAAGAGCATTGGAACAGCTAATAGCTGACAAATAAAACCAGAACAAACAGCTTTCCCAGCTGAATTCTGGTTTTGCATATAAATATATTACCGTTAATTTGCTTACACAAGTGCCATTTTTAATGTAAGTTCTTGGATTTAAGTATCTACAAGAAATGAAATTATGTCCCACATCAGCACAAACGCATTAAATTATCCCATTTAGGCCATAGTGGGAACTCTCCAAAGAAGTCACTCTACACCACATCACTTGCTTGCGATTTCCATGGCCTACTTGCTCTCCCACCAATTGGAAACATGCCTCAATCTGCAAGAATCACAATCCTACACACAAGGGATACTTGAAAACACATTTTCCTGAACATATCAACATCATATGGTTACATTTCTCAATACAGCAATGAAAATTTGAAGCTAAACAACATAAATTTAAATTCCCGCTTCCCAAAAAGTGAGTCTGATAAAATATCATATGGTGCTGATATGAAGCTTACTTTTCTGAGAACATCTTTCAGCTGCAGATGATCAGGAAGCAGTCTGCCAGAATACACCAGTCTCTGATCCTTTGTAGACTAGGAGATGGGACAAAGAAAGGAATTTAGCTTTTTCCTGTTGTACAGATAAGCAGCTGGAGATCACATTTGCAGACGACAAAAACCCTTTTAATTTCAATCACCAACAGACAGCATTAAAAACATTTCAGAGCCTTTGCAAGTCCAACTTGAGAATTAGCTCTGGAAAAGAATTCTGTTATTAGGCACTCAGCAAGAGTGCCATAACTATTAAAAACACTTAGCTGGCAAACACTGTTCAAGAAGACGAGCAAGTATATTCAAAAACTCCTTTCCTTTAAGATCTGCTCTTTACACTTCTCCCCTTCCCAAGTACTTGCTGAAAAAGTAGACAGAGAAGTGGCTGGGGTAGAGAAAAATAACAAAAAACAAACCCCCAAGTAGTTAGTAAAATGATGGAATGATAATTAAAACATGAAGAAGGGCACAAAACGCATTCTTTTTCAACACGGAATTTCTGTTATTAGTTCCTGCCCCATACACATCACTTCCTACCCCCAGCCACCCGCCCCCATGCCTCAAAAAAAAAAAAAAAAAAAAAAAAAAAAAAAAAAAACCACAAGAGGAAGCAAGGAAGAAAGCATTTAAAAGCATCATAAGGATTTTTTTTAAGGTTGCTTTCAAACTTTAGCAAGCTTTTTTGCCTATTGTTACACTATCACTGTTTAAAAGATCTTAGTAATGCAAACGATGTTTTCTAAAAAAACAAAACAAAAACCACATTATACACTATTGATAACAACTTTTAACTTTTCTACAAAGAAGAGATAATGACAAAATTCTTTTTAAAAGGAAACTATCTGGGGTACCTATCTACAGTAAAATGTCCAGTACAGTAAAGCAAGAGACAGCTTACTTGTCTAAAGAAAACAAGCAAAAACCTCAATGCTACTCCTTCAGTTTATGCTATAAGAGCTTTAAAATCTTAATACTAGCAAGTCACTAACATGCTGTAACTAGTATATAAGTAGGTCCCTTTTTTTAAAAAATAAAAAAGATCCTTAGAATTATTTTAATATGTATGAATATTTAAAATACAACAAAACATCAGTTTAACTTCTGCTTGCAGCCTAAATTAATACAATAGCATTTTTCACTTGAAAGAAAGTGCTAACACAAGCAAATGCTACATGAAGAAATCAAGCCTAACATCAGTGGAACGGACATGCATTATCAACGTGAAATATTTGAAGAATTTCCCCATCATGAAATAGCTGGTCTTACATCTTGCTTCTTTCACTCCCAGCCCTCTGAGACACAAAAACCTGAGATCCAGATCTCTGTGATTAAATAGCCTTCACAGAAGGTTTGGAATTTTTTTTTCATGCAATTGCCTTGTACAGATTGCCTATAACTCAAAAGAACATAGAAAAGTTGCAAAACTTGTTTTTTCCTCTGAAAAAATCTGGTCATATCACTAGAAAAAATATAGATAGCCTAAGAAAATAATTACAAAAAGTACACATTAAATGTGAGAGGCTCCTGCTTTATCTTTTTTTCCCCCAAATTCATACTAGCTGTTCATTATTAAGCACATGACTTTAAAAAATAAGTGCACAACCTGACACACATAGTATAGAACCGTTTATCACTTCTACTGAAGAATAATTTTCTATATTTTTTTCTGCATTTTTATGTATTTTTAATTACTGACATAATACAGTATTTTGCAAGTCTCACAACACGGAGAAGTATTTATTTGGAGCTCCAATGGCTAAAACACAACATCATGCTGTATTGTTTCTATTTATGTTTAAAATAACAAGAAAAAATGCCTGTCGCTCATGTCAAACGAATTTCTTTTGAGCTATTCCATTTCGGTTGCTCCTTTCAAGCTGGAACAGTCTACTAATACAATATAAGTTTACTTGCATTTTGTATTTGGGAAAAGCGTTCTTAGAAAAACTAGAATTTGCAGCATGGAAAGAAAACATTGATTTCCTGCAAATTCAAAATTCGTGCTTTAGAATGACCAGCGGAGTCAGAAGAAAAGTCTCAGAAACCTTGCTCCTGGGTCCTGATATAGATTATCTGGAGATTAATTAGAAGAAATAAGCAGGTAAAACAAAACAAGCAAAACACAACAACAACAAACTCACTCCAAATCTTTGTACCATCATCTAGCATGGCAATGGAGTTCTGTTTTCGCTGTCCCACTCATAATACAGCTGTCTATATTGTCAAATTCAGGTTCTTTTCTTCAATACCTTAAATATGAACCTCCCATCAACCCCATCTAATTAAGTACTTTCTCAAATATTATATGTGTAGTACCAATTATTTTTTAATATTACTACAGCACAGAGAAGAAACTGATAGATTAAAATGACCCCTCAAAGCTGACTAGTACAAAGCCTTCAGTAAGGTGTTTCAGCTCCCTACAAGACCACAAAAGAAAGGTTATACGTATGCTGACTACTGGTAAATATATTGAGCTAGCGAAATTAATGGGGGAAGATGAGGTCTCAAACCCCATACTCCTCCCTGTGTAACTTAAATACCTAACTGTGCACTACAGGATTACTACTTGTGATTCTCAAGGTGAAAGTGATCCTGGAATCCTGAAATATGTTGGGTTGTTACATGGGCTTTTTTTGTTTGTTTGTTTTTAAATGCAGATGGAGGAAGAGGTGACAAACATGAAAACACAGTAATTCATACATGCCAAAGTAAATGGAAAGTGGAAGACAGTTTTCAGGACATAATCCAAAAGCTACATATTTAAAGGCAAGAATTCATCACTCAGCGGGTTTTTTTTGTTTCATTTTTGAAGAAAGACTCCCTTCTGCAATGCTTAGTGCAAGTTAGCTACTCCCAGCACATCACTAAAACCATCGAATCTAAGCTAAAGCAGCAACTTCCTTCAGAAACAGAAACAATCTCTGAGCTATCCTGTTTCAGCTATGAGACGTTCAGTATTTTGATCACTTGGCCTCTCTCTTGTTCTTCCACGGGAAATAAAACTCCAACCAACCACATTTGGTTAGAACCATGGGCAAAGTATAAGGTAGATGACAGGTACAAATGGGAAAAAGAAACAGCAGTTTTAAATTAACATTTACAGGTGCAATCAATGCAGCAGTTAATGCACTGAATGAGATCTGCCAGACTGACACATAGAGACTGATTTTCCAAGTTTTCTTAAAGAAAGCTGTAACTTTGAAATACTCTAACTGTATACTCTAGCTATGAAAAATTGGTCCAGTCAGGGAGAAAAAACATTGATGAATGTGAACCTTAGTGTAGACTCACAAAACAATTCAACACTTTTTTAAACCCATTTAGCTTATTCAGTGACTTACTTTGGTTTAGTTGTTATTAAGGTTGGTATACACACTAATCTAAATCTGCCTATACTTGGAATTTGCACATGTTTAGCCAAGTCATTTACACAAATTAATCCAGTAAAATCACAAACACTGCCGCCTCAAGGCCTAACTTCTTGTTTGTCTATTTTAACCATCCCATTTTCTGAAGATACACTCTTAATAAACTGTAAATTTAAGGACCACATTCACAGTTACCATCACTTTACCAACTAATTTACAGATGTATATAGGAGAATGAGGTAAAAGTCACAAGTGAAAATCTGAGAATATGTATAGGTATGATAGCAACTGATTTCTATTTTACACCCTGCACTTCCCAGAACACTGCAATACCTGTATAGAGCATCTGTGTTCCGATGTACTCTTGCACTCTTAAAATAGCATCGTAACAGAAGTTATTTCCAGGGTCTATCACATCCAGGGAACGTAGAAATTTAATCAACAAGCTTTTGACATGATCTGGTTTAAAAAGGAAAAAAAAAAAAAAAAAGGGGGTGGGGGAAGGAGGAAAAAAGCTTCTAAAAGCATAAAGACTTAACTTTGAAAAAAGCAGTAACACTCAACATCAAAAACATACCAAGCCAAAACTACCTTTCTCAACATCTCATATACATATAGGAGACGTCCTATTAAGCCCATGTCATCACTTTAACTTGAAAGATTCTATGAACTAAAAATATTGTGTTCAGTTACTAGTTTAATTGCAAGTACAGTAAATCCAAATTAAATTGGAATCACTGAGATAATATTTACTAAAGAAACTCCCCATTCTTTAACCTAGAACAATTTGGAGATTCTGAACTATTCATCTATAGTGAGATATGTATATCTCATATATAATGAAAGGCATGTTGAGGAATCAATTTTCAACAGAAGAAAGATGTTCCAGGAAATTGAAATATGGTATTGTACTACTGGTTAAAACCTACAATGCAGCGTAAAAAAACCTCTTGTTGATTTTGGATTCTTCCTAAAAGCCCAGTTTAGCAAGATTATAGGATGAGTCAGAAAACTAGTTTTTCAACACAAACACGTCACAGGAGGAGATTCTAGTGAAGAGGAAGCAGCAATCAGCTGAAATTATTTATTTATTTCCCAGCAGACAGGCTCTCTCAGCAGTGAATTCCTCACAGCAACAACTAAATCCACAAACTCTAAAATACTGCTTAGCAGATCTCAATGTACCAGTAACGCAGCTTAAGCTGTTTACTGCTTTTCTTCAGCTTTCTCCAGCAGGCTGAAACCCTCTTTGAGTCATGAAGTAACTATTTTGCCTTTTTATTTTCCCCAAGAAAAAAAAAATAAGTCAACCATACCAATAATTCTACTGAACTAGGTGAATGCTAATCATTTACAACGTAAACACAACCTAGGCTCCACATGCTGCTGCAACATGGGGGCTAAGTCACTCCCTTTATGCAGTTTTCTGGAACAAATTTTCAAACATACTGTTCTGTATGAGTGCAATTCTAAACACGTACAATATTATCTTTCAATTATTATCTATAAGTTTCCTCACAGCCTCTTTTTAATTGCCAAATTTAGAACTTAAAAGTACTTAGAAATAAATCATATATTCCTCAGAGGACAAAAACATAAGCATTTACATTAACTTTCAAAATACAGTCACAACTGTCATACAAGTTCACAGAACATCTGAGGGAAGAGTTTTCAGCACACCTCAAAAAAAGAAAAAAGGCTTTTTGCAGAGGGAGGAAAAAAATTATTCTGGAGATTGTTCAATTGCATTTTTCAAATAACATTATGAATAAACATCTATCTGCTCTACACCTCAGTAAATATACTTGATCACAGTAACTCTAGTGATATTACTGAGGTAGTGTAATTACTTTGACAGAACTCTTACATTCACCGAAATGAGTCTTAAATCGAGTTAACTAAGATACCTAAATTCCAGTGCCTAAAGAAGTTAAATGAAGCATTAGTAAGTGTCTTCAGCAATACCACCTTTTGGGATGGTATATTCTGACCTTCTTAAACCATATAAAAGAACAGTTATTTCTATTGCCAACTTCCCTGAAAGCAGAGACCCAGCCACTGCCTTTACTCAGATGGCTTTTTGGCAGTAGGGCTGTTCCTTGTTTATCTTGCAGAGGACCTAAAGAAAGTCTCGACTGACTCTCCAGACGTTACTGCAATGCCAGTCCTACCGACAAGATGAAGAAAAAAGGGCTGGCCAACAACTCACCGGCTTACTAGGGTAGACATTAGACAGGTGAGATTTTAGCTTGCCCACAGTCCACTCCAGAAAGCAGTTAATGGTCTGGTCGGTGTATTTCTGGTTGGGGGCCTTGATGATGAGGGTCACCGGGTGATCCACGACGCTTTGGTCCATGGTGCTGGCAGGGGCGCCCGCCCTGTCCCTCTCTTCTCCTCAGCGAGACGAAGCCGCTCAAGTTTCTGGGCGTTCCGGGTGGTTCAGCGTCAAGGGGCGAACTTCCCGGGGAAACTGAGGGAGCCCATCCCCGTCCTGGCGCTCACACCGCGGGCAGGGCGGCGGCAGCGGCCCGGGTCTGCGCGCCGAGCCGGGGGGAGCAAGCAGAGAGTGGCGGCTCAGCACGTTAAAAACAGGCACCCCCTCCGGCCGGTAGCCACAGCGACGAGGCTGGCGCGGAGCCAACAGACGCACTCTCACCCCCTCGCCACCCCCAAATCTCCCCTCCCGGAGTGGGCCCCCTCCCTCCACGCTCGCACCCACGGAGAAGGAAAAGAGACGGCACAGCCCAGTACCCGGTAAAGCTCCCACCCAGGCTGGGCCCCTCTGCCCGCGGCACCGCCTCAACCTCCGGCCCGCTGTCGTTGGCGTAAAATGGAGACCGGAAGCGCGGCGGCGGCAGAGACCCGCGGGCGCCGCTAGGTGGCGCCCGAGTGCGAGGATGGGCGTGGCGCACGGCGCACGCACGCTGCGCTCCGCCTCCCCGCGGCCAGCGTGGGGGGCGGGGCAATGGCGGCGGTTGGTGCGTGAGGAGGGCGACCTGGCGGGGCGGAGCGGGTTTACTTCGGGGACGCTCAGGGCTCCTCCGGGGGTTTGCCGAGGGCGTGGCAAAGAAAGGGATGGGCAAGCTGTATTGGCGGGGCAGGGCTCGGCGGTTTGAAATAGCACTTGGCCGCGGGGCGGTGTGTGCAGAGAGCAGAGCCCCGGCGGAAGCGGAGGCACCTCGGCCTCGCCAGGCGCCGGTTTTGTGGCCGGGGAGGGAGGCCTGTGGTACAGGATGTGGAGTGTCCACTGGCTCCTGTCATGGCTAAGACGCCAGAAGGCTGTGCCGCCATCTAGCGAGACCTGGGCAGGCTGGAGAGTTGGGCGGGGAAAAGTTTAATGAAATATAACAAGGGAAAGTGTAGAGTCTTACATCTGGGCAGGAACAACCCCAGGTTCCAGTATAAGTTGGGGAATGACCTATTAGAAAGTAGTGTAGGGGAAAGGGACCTGGGGGTGCTGGTGGACAGCAGGATGACCATGAGCCAGCACTGTGCCCTTGTGGCCAGGAAGGCCAATGGCATCCTCGGGTGTATTAGAAGGGGGGTGGTTAGTAGATCGAGAGAGGTTCTCCTCCCCCTCTACTCTGCCCTGGTGAGACCACACCTGGAATATTGTGTCCAGTTCTGGGCCCCTCAGTTCTAGAAGGACAGGAAACTGCTGGAGAGACTCCAGCGCAGGGCAACAAAGATAATGAAGGGAGTGGAGCATCTCCCTTACGAGGAAAGGCTGAGGGAGCTGGGTTTCTTTAGCTTGGAGGAGACTGAGGGGTGACCTCATTAATGTTTATAAATATATAAAGTGTGAGTGTCATGAGGATGGAGCCAGGCTCTTCTCAGTGACATCCAGTGGTAGGACAAGGGGTAATGGGTTCAAACTGGAACACAAGAGGTTCCACTTAAATTTGAGAAGAAAGTTCTTCTCAGTAAAGGTAACAGAGCACTGGAACAGGCTGTCTAGGGGGGTTGTGGAGTCTCCTACTCTGGAGACGTTCAAACCCTCCTGGACACCTTCCTGTGCAGTCTCATATAAGCATTTCTGCTCTGGCAGGGGGATTGGACTGGGTGATCTTTGAGGTCCCTTCCAATCACTAACATTCTGTGATTCTCTCTGCATAAACTTTGCAGAGATGTAGAGAGCATGCTGTCTATGGTGAAGTCTTCTTCCTGGAAAGAAGTCCTGAATTGTTTTATGTTCCCCTGGGACCTCCACCCACTGCCACCATCTCCTGCCAAGGGCCCAGAGGACGTGTCTCAGCTCAGCCTGGGGCCTTGGGTCCCTACCTGAGCTGTGTTGTAGGTGTGTGTGCCTGTCTCGTCTCAGCCCCTGTCCCAGGCTGGGCCTGGGCCCTGCCCTGCAGAGAGCGGCTCTCCTGGATGGAGGGAGCCCTCAGCACTGGGTCAGAGCTCGTCATGCAGAACTTGGGGCATAAGAGCACAGCAATGCTGTGCTGTGCTGCGCTGTTCTATTCTGTACACTCAGAAGGAGTCAAATAAAGATGTGAGTATTTGACAGAAATGCCACAAAGGCTTTAGCTCCAAAATTAATTTCAAGGACACATAACACAAGGAATACAAGTGGAAACAGGATTTTGCTTTATTTTTTTGCAGCCTGGCAAAGGCAAGTCACAGAGCTGCAGAGAGCAACAGCAGGAACACAGGCCAAGCCGTCCTGTTTCCTGAAGACTGAGAACATGAAGAATGAAGATCAAGACCAAACACACACAAAAGAAGGAGGAGAAGTTGTGTAGTACCATGGGGTATTTTCCAAAGTGTGACACGCAGCAATGACAAGCTGACTTTTGGACTTCCGAAGCTTGCTCCACCACTGGGCTTCTTGCCAGGGGTGCATGACAGGCGCTCTCATCCCTGCCCAGTGCTTGTGTTGCCCACAGGGAGAGCTGACAAGTGGCAGCTGCGGATGGTGCAGTGCACCTGAAGCCCCTTCAAGCACAGGCTGCTCTGGACAAGCAAGAAGCCCTGGGGAAATGGAGCCCAGGGAAGAGCAGAGCTGGCTCCTGCTGCAAACTTGCCCTGGGTAAGAGAGACCAAGAGATCCAGGACACCAGCGATGCCTTGGAAGTGCAAGAACAGTGGGCAGAAACTGAGGGGAAAGGGCTCAGAGGAGCCCTGAACAGGGGCTGTGCTCAATGCGACAGAGGTTGAGAAGCAACACCCGGGAGCACCCTCGGGGCCCGCCCTGGGAGGCCACAGGGGACCCCCGGGAGCACCCTTGGAGCTCAACCTGGGAGGCTTTGATGGACCCCGGGAGCAGCCTCGGGGCTCAACCTGGTAGTCCGTGGAGGACCTCTGGGAGCACCCTTGGAGCTCAACCTGGGAGGCCATGGTGGACCCCGGGAGCACCCTCGGCACTCAACCTGGGAGTCCAAGAAGTTCCTCCCCCCGGATGCGGGGCACGAGGGCCACCTTCGTGGAGCAGGAGCAGCAGGCACCCAGCCACAATGGCCCAAAGGTGGCCCAAGGCCAAGGAGCCGTGCTCACTGCTGCAGAGGAAGGCAAAAAACCCACAGAGACACTGATACTCACGTGGGAGAAAAAAAGCCTTCCTCCCCCAGCTGCAGGACACGAGAGGCCATCTTCGTGGTGCATGAGCAGCAGGCAGGAACCGAGCCAAAAGGGACCAGAGGAGCTCTGAAAAGTGGTCATGCTCCATGCTGCAGAGGAAGGCAAAAAACCCCCGGGGACCAGGGCCAATCTGCCCCGGGGGAAAAAATTCCTTCCTGACCCCAGTGCTGGCGATCGGCTGTTCCCTGAGCATGGGAGCAAGACCTGGCTCCTTGTCCCACAGGCTGGTCGTGCCGCACAGGAGATGCCCAAGCCCTATCCTATCCTATCCTATCCTATCCTATCCTATCCTATCCTATCCTATCCTATCCTATCCTATCCTATCCTATCCTATCCTATCCTATCCTCCTTTGAGCTGGAGCCATCTCCCGCACTTCCGAGAGTGCCCAAATGCCTCTGAGCTGATGGACCTTGGGGGCAAGAATCCTTCCTGTGCCTGGTGCGACACCAGTGGGTGTTCTAAAGCACTGCAACCCCTTGCAACTGCTCTGCCTCCTATTTCTTACACCTCCCGAGCCTGTTTCCGCAGGGGATGAGGATGGTGAGGTCTGCAGTGCTCCTCCAGAAGGAATTCCCTTGGTCTTGCCGCTGCTAACCAGCTGAAAAGAACTTCCATCCATGAGCTGAGCTTGGAAGGTGGCCCTGCCAGCAGATCACCTTGCAGTGGAGAACCTCCAGCAGCCTCATGCAAGCTCTTCCTCCCTCAGCCCCTGACCTGTGATTCCACCAGCTGCTCCAGTGCTTCCTCTGGGATGTGTTGGGGCTGCCCCCGGGCCAGCTCTGGCAGTGGACACGGGACTCGACTGCTCCTTTTGATCCTGCCCCAGGGGCATTGTGACCTCAGCGTTGCTGGGTGGTGGCCCAGTGACATGGGGGACAGAATCCCACCTGTGCAGCCCCGCCCACCACAGCTCCGCCCAGCACCCTTTGGAGGAAGCCTTGGGGCTACTGCTGGCCCCGAGGAGATAACAGGGATAAGAGGAGGTGGTTTCAGCAGCCGCAGCCTGGGGAAATTCCAAAGTTTAGCCAGAGCCATAGGCTGAGCTGGACAGTGCCAACAGACCAGCATGGGAACGAGAAAGAAGTGAGCGGTGGTGACACTGAAGTGTCGTGGAAAGATAGGTCATGTTCAGGCCTAGAACATTTGGATCCATTGTCAAAGCACAGCCAGGCAAATGCTGCCTCTTCCAAACAGCAAAAATAGCTCCCTGCTGCGATCCCACTGAATCCAAGCTGCGCAGCTCCTCCATTAAACACAGCCGTTGGCCAGATTTATATGTGACACAAAATCCACTTCGGCCATGCCGTAGATCTTCCACAGCTGATATTGACTTTCACCTTTGTAGAGGAGAGGAAGAATTCAGCTGGAAGGGACCTTGTGTCAAGGTCAAACTTGTCCAGAAGGATACTGTGGGGGACAGTGTCAAAAGCCTCACTAAAACCACATCTACTGCTTCCCTTCATCCACTAGGCAGATGACCTTATCATAGAAGGATATTAAATTAAACAGGATTTTCCCTTTGTGAAACCAGGTTGACTGTGCCTGATGATTGCATTGTTCTTTAAGTGTCTTTCATTAGCATGCAGTATGATGTCCTCCGTAAGTATTCCAGGTACTGAGGTTAAACTAACAGGTCTGTAGTTTCCTGGGTCTTCCCTCATGCCCTTCTGATAAATTGGAATAATGTCAACTAGCTTGCAGTCAGCGGGGATGTCCCCAGACTCCCAAGACCTTTGGTAGGTGACCGAGATGGGTCCTGCTGTAACATCTGCTAGCTTATTCAGTACTCTGGGATGAATCCCATCAGGTCACATGGATTTATGATTCATTCAGCTGGCACAGCTGGCACCTTACAAGTTCAGTGCCCACAGACAGAAAGTCACTGTTGTCACACTCATAGTCCTTTCACTCAGGGGACAGGTCAGCCCAACGTCTGACAATATTATTCAAGACCGAGGCAAAAAAAGCATTGAATACCTCTGATTTGGCTTCATCCCTATTTATGAGGTGACCATATTCAACAAGTATCTTGCCTGAGAGATCAATAGTAGGCACCCACAACCATATCTGCTTCATCTTCCATCCCCCTAATCCTCACCCAGAGGCTCTCAACCACATCATCCCTAACTGTAACCACCAGACAGCCAAACCTCTCCCCTACATACAGTGCAACTCCTCCACCTCACCTGCCCTGCTGAGGCCTCCTGAACAGCCTAGAGCCCTCCATCCCATTTGCTCATCTCTCTTTGTGGAAACACAATCAGATCTTATCTAAAACCCTGGCAAATCCCCCTTTCCTTTAGGATTTAGGATTTGGAGTACTGAAAGAGTAAGGAAGGTACTCTTCTTGTGACTTGGTATATTGGTGCCAAAATTGGTATGTACTTTCAGACTGTGTAAATAAGGGCATTTATACCCTATACGTTTAGGTTGTTGTGGTAGTGCCAGAGATGGAAGAAGGAGGTGGACCGCAAACTGGCTGAAGGAAAGAAGCCAGAGAGTCGTGGTCAATGGGGCACAGTCTGGCTGGGGACCTGTATCTAGTGGAGTGCCTCGGGGGTCAGTACTGGGGCTGGTATTATTCAATATATTCATCAACGATTTGGATGAAGGAATAGAGTGTACTATCAGCAAGTTTGCTGATGACACCAAGCTGGGAGGAGTGGCTGACACACCAGAAGGCTGTGTCGCCATCCAGCGAGACCTGGACAGGCTGGAGAGTTGGGCAGGGAAAAATTTAATGAAATATAACAAGGGCAAGTGTAGAGTATTGCATCTGGGTAGGAACAACCCCAGGTTCCAGTATAAGTTGGGAATAACTTATTAGAGAGCAGCGTAGGGGAAAGGGCTCTGGGGGTCCTGGTGGGCAGCAGGATGACCATGAGCCAGCACTGTGCCCTTGTGGCCAGGAAGGCCAATGGCATCCTGGGGTGTATTAGAAGGGGGGTGGTTAGTAGGTCGAGAGAGGTTCTCCTTCCCCTCTACTCTGCCCTGGTGAGACCACATCTGGAATATTGTGTCCAGTTCTGGGCCCCTCAGTTCCAGAAGGACAGGAAACTGCTGGAGAGACTCCAGCGCAGGGCAACAAAGATGATCAAGGGAGTGGAGCACCTCCCTTATGAGGAAAGGCTGAGGGAGCTGAGTCTCTTAAGCTTGGAGAAGGGGAGACTGAGGGGTGACCTCATTAATGTTTACAGATATATAAAGCGTGAGTGTCACGGGGATGGAGCCAGGCTCTTCTCAGTGACAACCAATGATAAGACAAGGGTAATGGATGCAAACTGGAACACAAGAGGTTCCACTTAAATTTGAGAAGAAACTACTCAGTAAGGGTAACAGAACACTGGAACAGGCTGCGCAGAGGGGTTGTGGAGTATCCTTCTCTAGAGACATTCCTGTGTAGCCTCATCTAGGTGTTCCTGCTCCAGCAGGGGGATTGGACTAGATGATCGTTTGAGGTCCCTTCCAATCCCTAACATTCTGTGATGCAGCTTCACAGGACAGTCTCAAGGCTGAAAAGGTTAAATACTTCTTAGCAGAAGAATTAAAACTTTATTACTTGTGCAACTTGCCTCCATCACTACGGTGTGGGAACATCTCAGTGTATTTATGCCCAATATCTTTGTGAGGTCAGGAAATACCATTTTATAACCAGAATGGAGTGATAGGAAGAGATTTGCCGTATGTCTCACTGAAGTCCCACGCTGGCCTTGTACACTTCTGATCATCTTAAGAGATTTTCACTTGCTGAGAAGAAAATCCTTTGAAGGAGAACCTGCAAGTTTGAGGGATAATGAATAAGGGAAGAGTTCAGTTCATGATACTTCTGCTAAAGATCTGTGTAGTAAATGTTGGCCTTATTGACATGACAAAAACAATAAACTGCTAATAAAAAAATACTTTGTCTCTTGAAAAGAACCAAGAAACAGTGCTTTCCTTCTGTTTCCTCCAGTCTTCATATGCTGCATGTAACTACAAAAGGCACAAGACTTTCAGACAGTTTTGATTTTTCAAGTAGATAGTGTCCTTTTAATGCCAAAGAATCATACATTTCATTAGGCTCTGCAGTATGAACAAGGAGTAAGACATAGAAAGGTTTGCTAATAAAGAGATGACACTAACAAGCGCCAGTATCTGAAGGGAATGATAAGAGCCTGAAGGATTATCATTAGCACTCAGCACCTAATTCTTCCTTTTAAATAAAACCTGGACACAGACAACAGCTAATATAAAAATTTGCAAAAGCAGAGAAAATAATTTAATTTTTATGTTTAATGACTTATAATTACTTCCCTCTACAACCTCTCCTTTGCAAACTTTGTGTTTGCATTGGAGCATGAGACCTCTTGTGTTTCCAGAGCACTTGTTGTCCTTGAGGTGGCTTATCAAAGTGAACAACTGGTGCTTGATAACACCTTCAAATGTAATATTTAACATATCGGTTTCCCAGCTCCCTCCCTTGTTATATAAGAACAATTATTTGCACTTGAAATTCCGAACATGCTGTTTTTACCAGGGCATGTAACTTGGGAATTCCAAGGAATCTGCTGGAATAGAATTTCCAAGCACTAAGCAAATATTTGTACACAGTGTGACGCAACAAAATGGATCAGCTAGACGAGCACTTGCAAGGATTAACACACAGAAATCAAAGCAAGTGGTAAGTTTTAAACTTTGCATTTAGGATGGTTGCAGTTTCATTGTTTTACAAGTTGGCTGTCTGCGTACACATACTATTTCTATAGCACACCCATTAGCTACTACAAAAAACTGCAGACTTGAGATGGCCAAGAAATATCCTGAGTCACAACCTGAAAATAATGAGATCTGTTCTGTGGTGTCATTTTAGAAGCTGCATGTAGTGCCAGCTCTATGAGCAGATCCCTGTACTGTGCAGAGGCCCTCGGGGGCCAGAATTACACTTGGAGTGATCTCATTTTAGGACTAAAAATTAAAACCCAGTAAAAATAGACATTAGTTTACATTCCAGGAAACATTTTATGAATATACATTGTGAAGTATCAAAGTATCACACCCAAGAGGCCAAGTGATGTTTAAACATGCAAGGAATGATGTTGTTATTCTTAATACTTGTCTGACTTGACATACCTTGACAAATCCACAGTAATGTTTTTGCATACTTGTATTGTCTGTGACATCTGTGTAGTTGAGAGGAAAAATTATGGCAAATCATCTTTAAGAATGCCAAGACTTTTTTTTTTTTTTTGGTAATAAAGGAACTCAGGCATGAAAATGTTAGGAAAGACAGAGGGATCATGTTCTGACTCTTGAAATGTCTACAACAGGTACCAAATTTGAGAGCTGAGGCTTCTTATACAGCCATTAGACTACAGAAAATTCAGAGCATATAAGATCTACATCTCCAGGTTCTTAATGAAGGCACAGAAGATACATTGTGTGATTAATCTATGCTGATATCCATTTATGAACTTGGAATAGAGCAGAATCTCACACTATTGCCTGTAAAATACTTTCTCTGTTTCTTGATTATTTTATTTATTTTCTGATAAGACAGTGAGTGTACATTCTAAAAATTCTGGACCACCTTTTTCTTTCATCCCTCTGCACAAACCAGCAGGGCTCAGCTGAGGCGCTGTAGCACCAAGCAGTTACAAGCTGGCTTGTAACTGACAAATTCAGCCTCTTCTGCTATTTATATTAATAGTTGGGGTCATGTGAAATTACTGACCTGTATGTGGGATGACAACCAGAAAGATCTTGAGAATCTGTATGCTCAGACACATCAGTTTTCTCCAAGATTTTTTAAAAACTCTGCCTTACTATGAAATGCTGACAAGGATTCCCACATTCCTTCTTCAGAACAAACGGCTTTGAAAAAATAGATATTTCAGCCCCCAACAGGGTTTTCAGTTTTAGATTACAGAATTTACATTTCATTTAATGATCTAGAAAACTTGATGTATAAGCAGGAAAGAGTGGGTTTGTGCTGTTTGTCCTCCACTCAGTTGTATACATGAAGCCAGAGAGGTTTATTCCTGCAGAAAACTAAGGGAAAGGTCATGTTCACATGGGTTTTCTCTACTCTGGAAGTCTATATCATCTCTTCTGTAAAGGCAATTTTAAGAATTCCCACCAGTTCTATAGGAATTGCCACAAGGGATTCCCATGAGGAAAAATGGCTCTGCAAGTCTTTTTGTTGCCATATTAGCAACACTCACAAACAAGTTTGACTACATCTTTCAACAGGAGGCATACAATTTGTCCCTCCTGATATTTCTGTAAGCAAACAAGCTGAAATGCATACATATTTAAATATAATAATGGACTTCTCAGTTGTTTGTCAGGACTTACACACTGATGTTTTCTTTATGTACCTGTTGATCCTCCTGTAATCTTCAAGCCCAGTAGCCAATTTCCATCCAGCTTCACACGGGGTGGCAATCTTGGACATTACAATACTGAAGGTTTCAGGAACTAAGGAGCTATTAAGAGAGAGACTTCGCAAGCATATCCACTGATAAGAAAGCTGATAAGCTTTCTCCTCTCTGGCCACTGGAGAATTCAGTTGGAGGAGGCTGAGAAGGAAATACAGAACTACTCGCTTTGACTTGCAAATCTCCTGTAAAGAACACAACAGTTTAAGGCCCCACTAGTCTGCAATAGGTGGCTGGTGGATAGACAGACTGAAACATGGAAGTGGACTTTAATGAATTCAGTTGGGCTATGCAGTTCCAACAGCTGACTTCTGGAATAAAGTCCTGCGAGACCAATATCTAGTTTCTAACAGGGACACGATGTTGGTTTTATTGACAGGTCCTGAAAACACTTGCAACTGTGTGCAATGTTACTAGCAGTGGTAATCCAGTTGGCAACGCATGTCTGAGGGATAAGTTCTTGAAATGGTTAAATGAAAATGTGATTCATCTGAAAATATTTTTGCTCTGATGATAGCTTTAAGACTGAAGAGAATTAGCAGTTACCCATAAATTTTCCCTTTTACATGTGAGGTGCTTCAAAAAGTAAAAGAATGTCTTGGTATCTTACTGTTTCAAGGAAAATCAAACAGTAAATATTCTGGTTAAAGAGCTGCAGGGGTAGAAAAGTTTTAGGTTGGCAGTAGCTTTCTGGGACAGGACTTGAATGGAGCCTTCTTTATCTTGTAAAACTGCAGTGTAAAATAGCTAGACTGCTGTGTTACACAGTGTCAGATCAGACCTCCGATTTGATCTCAGGTAGGGACTATGGTGTTATAGAATGACTTTTTGCTTACAGATTTAACATGGAGTTTTGTTTGGAATTTAGTTTTGTGTGCTATTCTTCCTAAGCACAGGTTCAAATTAGACTTATTTTTTCAATAATTTCTCATCCATTCTAAAAATGGTTTACTAAACATCCGTTACTAAACATAGTTCAGTGCTAGAGTTAGGTTATGGTTAGACTCGATGATCCTGAGGGTCTTTTCCAACTGAAATGATTCTATGATTCTATGACTATGCAAATTATCAAAATCATTGTTAAAATGTCTATAAATTGTTTTGTCACGGAGTGCTAAAGAAACTCTATGTCAAGTATTTAATTTAAAACAAATTGCCAAAACAGCTATGGCAAATCTATCAAAAACTGTTATTAATTTTATAAAACAGCATTTGTCCTTGTAAAAAATACTCTTTCAATTTAGAAAATTCCTTGTCTTTTAAAATTTCAAGTAATTCTAAGGTGCTACCAAGAAAAATTACAGCCAAATCAACATTGCAACAAAGGAATATCTCTTCTACAGGGCAGTGAATAAAAGAAAGACTACTAATAAAATTGATTTTTAATTTCCAAAAAGCCTTTGGCCTTATTACCCACAAGAGGCTTCTAAGGTCAGTGCTGTGATCCAGCTTCTGCTTTCATCTGCAGCATTCTTTATTCGTGTAGTGCCCCATTAAGGTTAAGGGACCTCATGGGCTAATCACATGAAAGAAATTGCAGTCAGTTCCTACACAGACACTGATATGGTAAATATATGAGAAAGTGGTACTGAGACCTGAAATAATATTCTTCACTCTAAATGTTTCCTTGTTTTTTGTTACTTGCTTGACTTTCTTTTGAGGTTATAAGCCGTTTGGGGCAGAGACTGTTCTCCACAGTGCCTGGTTGCAGACTGAGCAGCTAACTCGTTGTGCTTTACCAACATGTATGAAAAGAGGTAGGTGCATAACTGGCTGCAGAATAGGGGCTTATCTGTCCATTACATCCAGCAAAGTGCATGGTGCCCCAAATTTCTGGGTCCCATAACCACAGAAATAATAAGTCCTAAGGGATCTCTCATAATTTGAGAACAAAACAATATTTAATTAAACTAAGAGGACGCGAAGTTGAAACCAATGCAACCCTTTTTGTTAGCTCTTTTTACAATAGTGTACAATTAGTCCTTGGAACTTACTAATTCAAGATACTGCCAAGCCCCAGTGTGAGGGAAGTGTCAGGAAGAAGTAGTTTAGGGAAGCGCATGGCTTAGAGGGAGAATGAAGTAACTTCTACACTATCTAAGAACTGCCCAAGTGCAGTCTGAAAAGGTGCCTGTTTCATTCTCTATAATACATGAGCTAAGCTGAGGCATTGCCTATAAGGGTATCATCCCTTCCACCTCTAGGAAGCAGTGATGGACTGATTTAGATCGATGGCAATGTAGAATTTACTGGCATTGGAAAGATCAATCCTTTCTCTAGTATAATTTTTTCTCTGATTGTGTTCAGGATTAAAAACTTAGGAAAGAAAACAGGCAACTTGATGGTAGCCAGGAATTTTCAGGCTCTAAGGAAAAGTTCTGAAACCTGATAGGTTGCTGATTTACCTTACAAGGGCTCTGTCAGATATTTTTTAAGTGTTTTATCTTATCTTGCATAAAGTTTGTGCCAGCATCTCTAATTTCAGGTTAGGACAACACAGGCAGAAACATGCATACAGGCATCTCCTGGCACATACTCAGATAACTCGCACCTGTGCAGTACGCATGACATGCTCCAGATGCCTCAGATTTATATTCACATGAAGTGCAGTTGATCTGTGTATGTGTGTTGGCCCGTTATCAGGACAGCCATCATTTGATCTGCACTATTGCACATCCAGTCAGGCTGCTAGCTATCCAGAAATCCCAAACATAGGCCAAATTCCTGTTTTTCTGTTTGAACAAAATTTAGGGGGTGAGAGCGAGAAAGGACACATATGGAAAGAATTAAGATATGCATGTGAATACTTGGCTTTTTATTACAGCAAGGGTTGCTCTTCCACTAACTGTTACAGTGCTGTTTGTCTCCGAGTGCCTCCCCAGGTCCTGGGACATGGCGTGAGGAAATGGCAAAGGCAGAGCAGAGCGGTACGGCTGGTTCCAAGCCTTCTTCACCACAGTCCAGGCACAGCATGGCCCAGCATCACTGCCTTCTTCCAGTGGCATCTGAGGCACAACCGATGGAGTTTGAAGTGTGGTTATGGGAGAAGTGTCCAGGTGGGAACAGGGTAGGGGGAACACAGTGAGGAAAATGCTTGGAATTAGCAAGGCAGCTCCCTCCTGCTCACAATGCTGGTGTAGCCGTTGTCTCCTGGCAGTATCCCTCCCAGCGCTGCCCACAGCATTTCCATCTCCCCCACTGCCATGCGCCTTATGTGTCAATGCTGCAGAAGTGGAAATAAATAATTCACAACTTGTTGGGAGAGTGTGCAAGGCTGAAAATGTGCCTTTGTGATACAGAAGAAGAGACATTAAAGAGCTGCCAATCTAATTATGAAATGTCTAATTTTTTCTCAGCCTCTGTTTCATAGCTTTATGCATAAGGCTTATTATTATTTATAACAGAAATTGCCAAATTGTGGGGCACTACAGTGGGTCTGTGGGTTCCCTGATGGAGGATATGGGAGTAGAGATTGACCTTGAAGATATTAAGGTGTACCATGAAAAAGAAGGGAGTAAAAGAATAACATTGACAATAGCAAAATTAGCCAATGATATGTTACTATTGCAGCCTATAACCAGTATCAAAAAGACACATGAGCTGGTAAAGACTATATAAAGACTATATAAAGACTATATAAAAAGGCAATAAATGGAGAGTGCTGTTTGTACATAAGAAGAACTTTGTCTATGTTGTTTGTCCGTCTCAGTCGCGACCCCAAATGCTTGCTAAGTATCATCCAGTCCATAGAAAAGAAGCATCACTCTACAGAAGAATTTATTATTTTTGAAGTTCCAGTCCTACAGGTTTTCAAATGTCACTGCACATGACTGGAGACTTATAGACTCTAACTAATAACTTTACAGATGAACAGTCCCAGGAAACTCAATGCATTCAATTCACGCACAGAAGGATTTACAGAAACAAGATCCAATTGTTCTGGAAATCCATATATTTTGTATATTTTTAATGTATTCTGTCTGAGCCATTGTCTCATGTCTGTAGTGATGACACTCTCATTTATTTTTGGGTGGAAACAAGCTGGTTTAGGTTTTGCTTCCAAAGGTTTCCAAATATTTTGTTTCCAAATGCTTCTCTGTAATTGTTTATCTTTTAGGTGTCATCCTGACATCTGTACTCTGTAAAATATAACCTTCTGAGCCTGGAATGCTATTCCTGTAGCTATAAGATTTTATAATAGCATTTTATGTATCTCTGTTCTTTATATATCATGCTCTTATTAAATAAAGCTTTTGCAAGTTCCTGAATATCATAAGGAGAGTCTCAAGTCTCAGTTTAAAGTCTCAAATGCTTGATGCTCATAGCTTTACATTGTGTTCTGATAATCTATATTAACATCTCATTTGCAATAGCAAGATACAATAAAATAACCTAGGAGTGGTATTTTGCCTGAAGTTCTTGATGTCTCAGCTTTTGGTTATTCTAAAAATTGCAAAGGGTGACTTCAGCCTGTGTGTTATGTAAGCAAGAGGGATCAAACATATTTAAAATTTAATTCAAGCCATGCTGAAGTGGTTTCAGGAGGAAGAAAGGCCCAATTTCCTCACAGTGAGACTTCAAAGTGAAGTCTCAGTCGTGTAAATCTGGATGATCCAGTTCCAGCAAGGGTAGGACCCAGACGTGTACATGTTGGTCAGCTCGCTCCAACAGTTGCCATCAGCCTCCTGCAAGCAGAGTGCTGAGCACTGTCACAGTGGCACTGCAGGTCACACGGCTCCTCCTAAACCTAAAGGGAATCATGGGACTTCATTCTCCGTTTGTGAAACCACGGTCTGTAAGCTGTCATGAGGCTTGTCACGCAGAGTCAGTTGCTCTGGTCAGTCTTGATCCCTACAGTCTTTCCATAACAATGTAAGACTGTTTATATATTTACACATAGTCTGCTGCCTCACTGTGTTTTCGTGAGTGCCTTTTGAACTGCTCAGCCAGCTACTTGTGCACCAAGTATGCCAGGTATTTCTCTCAGTGTGCTGACATAGACACTGTTCCTGCTGATCCTTATATGATTATTAACCAACACTTCATTTTCATTTAAGGATAACAAAAGCCTTGTGGTAAAACATAAATTCTTGACACCTATCAAGGATCTAGTTGTTACTGTAATACAAACTCTCTTTAAAAGCAGTATTTAATCCACTTTCATTCCATTTTCATATCTTTCATTGTAGTTGTATGAACTTGAAATATTCCTCATTAATTTGTTTCAATGAGGGTCTGTGGCAAGGCATGGTCTTCCTGCAAGATTACATGTTCTTAGGACATGTGAGCCCTCAAGTCACAGAACACACAGGATATTGCATGTCAGACTCCATTTTCAAACACCTGCATCATCATGCAACCTATGAACAGCTCTTAAACACGAATATCCTGAGTAATTCTCGAGTCAAAGACTCGCATCCTCTTGTTTTGCCACACTGCTTCAAAATATTGTGTTGGTGTCCAAAGTGTTTCTCTGACTTCCACAAAGTGATCTGTGTTCAACAAACACCAACACGAGGTGTCAAAAGGGGAACAGGACAGCCACAGACATCAGGGAGCCTTGTCACATTCTTTGATGGAAATATATTGTGACTATGGTTTTATCTTAGTCCCACACAGCAACAGAAATGTGGGAATTGCACATCAACTGCAAGATGTGATGCCATCTTACACCTGGGAAAATACGTGGCACATGCTTAGGAGTGCTTATACACACAGCTACCTAACCAGATGTCAAAGCAATGAGTAGTCAGGAGAGTCAGCGAGTTACTAATGAGCTGTTGTATGCTTCAGTAATTAGCTTCTGTTGAAAACCAGTTTTCCACAGATCCTATTTTCCATAGATCCAGGTTTCCACGGGTCCTATTTTAGGATAGAAACGGCAAGTTAAATGACAAACATGCTGTGGTTAACCATGTCAGTCAGTAGATGGCTGTATTGAGTCTAGCCATCTTCAGGGAAGAAAATTCTGTTTCCATGGCCAAGAAAGAGAGCAACTTTCCCCAGGGACATAAGGAGCCACTGACAGACCATGCAGACCTTTGCACTTTGTTGTTTTTAAATGGTTCAATTTACACACAGTATAATTCCTCTACTTATTTTTATGTAATTATTTGTTAGTTGCACAAAATCTTTTTAACACTGATTGAACAGTCTGTCTGTTGCTGTTTATACACCTTAGCTGAAGTAATTATCATCACCTTAATTTCACAGCAACAAGTTGTGAAAATCACAAACAAGCCACCATGGAAGAACTGTGTGTTTCAGCTGTTTAAAACTGGACTGTGAGTTTCCTCATCAGTCTTGTGGGTTCAGATATGGTCCATATTCATAGTCACTGTCCTGGTTCCTTCTCATTCTCACCTGGTGGCCTAGCAATCGTATGTGAATGGTTTCCTGTCAGTTTAAAACACATCACCAGAAAATACAATTGCTTCATTGATCAGCCCCAGTGGTGAGAATGAATAAGCACAGAGTTCAAGCTACTCTTTCCTTCCAATAAACAGTCACACCAAATTGGGATTGCAGGAGACTGCCAGGGCAGCGGGAGGAAGCTTGCAGTGTTGGGCTGTCTCTGTTCTGCAGATAAAAACAACACTTCAGTTACCCAGAAAAATCTATTAATGAGTTTTCTCATGCATTAAATGACCACACAAAACCCTCTTCCCCTCTGCCCGAAAAACACAAGCCAGCATGATGTCAGAAGAGCTCAGTGGTTGAGGAATTTGCAAGAGGCAAAAGGAGATTGTATTGGCCGCAATGGAACGAAATGAAAAAAGAGTTAAGTTTATTCTTTGGCTATTGTGGGCAAGTGCTTGAAAAGAAGCGTCAGATGTAAAAAGCTTAGGAAAAAACATAGTAAACGCTTTCAGAGGCAGGTAGATTTACGTTCAGAATGTGGTGACATTATCTGAGTTCTTGGACTGCTGTGTCGGCACAAGGAGAGGTGCCTGTAGGCAAGATCCGCAGTCCTCTGAAAGCACTGGAATGTTTTTACGGGTTTCAATAGCCCATAGAGCAATGGAGCTGCCAAATGTCATGCATTTGAATCAGGCTAGTGGGGACCTTCTCACGCTGGCCTGGCTCTCAGCTGGGTTCTCAGGCACTCAGGCTGGCGATGTGAAAATGTGTCAGGTTTTTGGCTTGTAGTTCTGCCTTGGGGCTGCTAGGGGCCCCCGTGGCTCTCTTCCTGAGGCACGTAATCATGTTCTGTCTGTAACTGGATTGTGCCCCTAAGCAGTGGACCTCCTCCAGGCCAAGGGAACCAGGATAAAGTTTCCCAAGCTGGCACATCTGTAGTCAGTTGTAGGAAGGTCCCCTCCAACATTTTGCTCCACGGGTAAAGTAGCTTCTACTGGTAAAAAGTCCACTGCTTTCCTCATGCAGCAATGTCTTAGCTATCCAGCAACATTCTGCCACCAAAATCATCTGGGTCCCATGTCTCTCTGCTTCCCTACTGATGGGACTGTCAGCCTTGGTGACCATCTCTTCTCATCAATCCCCTTGCTACTCCCAGCAATACCCATCCAGGAGCCCCCTCCAACACTGCACTACCCTGCACCTTTGCTCTGCCACGGCTTAGACTGATGTGTGTTGCTCACTAGTCTGAAAATTGTTTGCGAGCTTGTGCAAAATCTCACACAGAGAGTGAGGCCCATTTTGGAAGCACTGCTTCAGGCCCAAGCTGTGCCAGTACAATGAGGAGAATAATAATAACAAAACCAAATAAACGGTAGTAGCTGAGGCACATCAAACATTTCAGCTCATGGAAAATGCCTACAGTCACGGAATGACTGCACAGCATGTGGCCATGAACGACCAAAGTCTGGAACAAGATAGCATTTACATTACTGTAGGTTTCATACCAGATGGCAAAAAACCTGCAAACATTGAAATAGCAAGAGAATTTACCTACAAAATGCTGCCTTACAGAGCTATGAGAACATGGAATGTTAAAAATTCACACTCAATGAGGGGTCAAGAGAGATATTTAACCTTTCTTGGACTGTACACATATGAAAAACTTATGTCAGATTGTTATAAGCTTGAAAGAAAGCTGACCCATTTTGCTGTTCAAAACATCCTGAGACTTCCATGGAGACTTATGTGGTGCCACCTATATATAATGACCTAGATTTTAAAAACAGTTGGGAAGCAGACGTCTGGAAACCTGCTGTGAATTTTAAAATTTTCCATACAAAGATCGAGTGTAAACTTGCAGTTTATTTTCACTTAGGAGACACTAAAATGCTTTTAGGACTTGGCAGTTAGGATAGGCTTGCTTGGGGCATGACCATGAAGTGACAACAGAGCCATTCTTTCCCAGCCACATTTCTGCTTTAAAAGACACTCAGGTAAGCACAAGTCTAAAGTTATTACTATCTAAAAACTGTATAATTGCTGTATGCCATAACTTAATACGCTTATTAGTAAATAGGCATCAGTGTCATAAACTCATGGGCACTGTTAGTGCCTGCTTGGCTAGGTTATCGCAGTGAATGACCAATGAAGTGGCAAAGAGAGTAAATTATTTTGCCAAGATGAAGCATTCAGAACAAAACAGACGTGAGATAATCAGGATGAAGGAATTTAGAGGATGGCTTCCCCTCTCCTCAGATTAACAGGCTTCAGTCCGCAGGTTTGTCTTCCCGGCTGTATTCTCTGGAACTCACTCAACCATCCAAGGCATGGACTATGTGAAGTGGCATTTCTAGAGTTCAGCAGGCAGGCTGCCAAAAGAATCTCCTCTACTCCTATTTTAACATAAATTTCTATGAGCTGGGGAAACAAAATTAGGCAATTACATAAAAGGGAGAAAATATTGGGGGGAAAATATTGGGTGACAGAAAATATTGGGGGCAGAAAATATTGAGGGGCTGAAGGAGGGAGGAAACTGAAATGTCTCCTTTTGGATTTTAAATAGGAAAAGTATCCCAGAGACTCATAGGCTCAGGGATCCAAAGGTCAGTAGAAACAATAAGTAGTAAGCCTTAAAAAAATAAATAATCTAGTAGGGGAAAAAAGGGAAATTTGTAAAAATAAGCAAAAGCAAGTTAAAGGGTAATTAGTGAGAGAAAAAATACTGAATTCCAAAAAAATATTTTGGCTGACAGCAAAGGGACACAAATATGTTTTTAGTGGAAGACAACCAAAGATAACTAAAAATTGGTCCATGGGAGCATAATTGGCTTGATTGTCACAGCTATTTAAAGAAGAGTTTTGAGATTATGAAAACTGTTGTGTGATACTGCTGAAAATGCTCATTAAAATAAAGCAGGCATTTCTGCAAGCTGCTAATGAGAGTTTCCTAAGAAAAGGCTTGATTAGAGTTTGTTCTTGAAAACCTCTTAGCACAGCTTTTGGAGGCCATTGTACACACTTGCAACCAGAGGAAAGTTGAATTGACTATCTGCACGCTTCTCCCACGGTTTCATTGAAATCTTAGCAAATCACAGTCTCTTTATAAAATCAATGCTCATTTTAATTCCCCCTGCAAGCCTCACAAGCGCAGTCTGTGTTACACAAACAAGGATGACTACAGACACAACAATTATGTCTTGAGAAATATCAAGCTAGATCATCTTTCACCAGGATAAATACGGACCAGAAAAGATAAAATAATCTAAAAGTACGTTATCCATTTTAGCAGATGTCAAGGAGTAATCTATGTTATAGTAGTAGGGCTAATCTTAAAGCGATTATTGTTGTGCGGAACAATATGCTAGCAGATGTGTGCTATGAATCAGAATATATCAGATGCTTGTTCAGATGAATCTTTGCAAAAATGGAGTACAGTGCAATAAATTTTACAGCTTCAGCTTCTCAGAACATGCTTTGAACTACTGCCTGTAAATATTTGGTGGTTACTCTTGCAACATTTCTTACTTCCTGGCTGCAGTCCTATTAGTATGGTGTGATGTTCCCTGAGTCCAGCATCAGAGGGGACTCCCACTTGTTTTGTGCCGGCCCCATGGCAGAACACACTGGTTGTGGATGAGGCAAGCATCAAAGGCATTCAAGTGGCAACTGGAAGGACCAGGTGGAAGCCCCTGGCAAAGGAAGGCCTGCAGCGGTGCAGCAGACACGCGGAGCCTGAGCAGAAGGCAAGGAAAAGCTAGGGATGGACAGAAGACCAATCCTGCCAGACCTCGTGCTTTAACATCACCTAAGTAACACTCAGTGCTTTTGACTTAGCTGTTCTTTCTTACAACTGCAACACAGAGAAGTTTTGCCAAAGCTTCATGTTATTAATTACTCTTTGGCAGTGGAGAATTTAAACCTTACGGAAGCCAAGACAGTACTGCTGGCAGCAGAGTGGGGCTTGTACCTTATTTTTTTAACTGCAAGTGGAACTAAACTTTTGTTAATATATATTGCAATTTCCAAAACTGACTAGTTGACTATCATGTATTCCAACTTTATTTAAGAATAACTTAGGTGGTAAAAACATGGAGCCACTTAAACATCTCGTAGCTTGCAAAGTTGTCTTCCCAACAGTTTATAGTTCATGTCCTCTACAAACATGACAAGAGTAAATCCCCAGAAGTTAAATGAACCACATCCTCTGTGAATATAACAGCCCCCAGCCATCTGCAGAAGGCCTGAGAAAACAGAGCTAGTAGTATAACCCAGAAGGTCAATAAACTGATTCTTTCAGACCTGAACTATGTTGGTGTTAGAGATAAAAACCGGGATGTGAGCTGAGGCCATTGCTTCTCTGGCTATAGCTGCACATTCATAAACTGTCTAAGGACAATTCAGGGCTATGTAGAGTCTTCAGCTTTTCACACTTATTTGATATTTCCTAATTATAATTTCCCTCAGTGACAGGCCAATTAAAATTCTTATGATCCCTGTTGTAGTTGTTCTTCAGGCTTCCTTTATCTACATAAACATTTCCTGTTCTGCTTTCTCATCCTCCCCCAGTGTCCTATAATGGCTTCCTATCATAGTTTTTTTTACCATTTCTTTCACTTGAGTCCAAATTGTTTTCCACTGGTGACAGCTTTGTCTGTGATATTTCTTGCTTTAGAAACACATCACAGCTTCTCACCAAGTAAGGAGGTTTTCTGTGTGCTACTAAATGCTTTATATAAAATGTGTAGCATGATGTTTAAAATTGTTGACTGCATCTTAATTTGACCAGAGCTCTGGCACATCTGGTTCATTGTATGATTGTGATGGCACCACTTCTTCTGCACGCTCACAACATACAGAGGGTTCTTGTTGCATAAGAGAACCTCTCAAAACTAAAATTAACTTTCTCTTACCACTACTTTTTCCCCAAAAAACCTGCTATGCTAGTATTCCAACCCTGTTACAGGAGCCATTCCACAAGTACAAGTTCTACGTAACAGCTCACAGTTTTTACATAATGTTCATACATAACAGTTGGACTCCATGATCTTAAAGGTCTTTTCTGATGAAAACAATCATATGATTTTACATCCTACCCTTTTATAATCTATTTATGCAATTCATTTTTACAGCTGGGTATGTTATTAAAATGAAGTCAAAGTCAAGTCAAAATAAAGGAATCTTCAGAAGGATCTTAAGTCTTTCTTATGTGGAATAAGGGAGGAAGTGCATCTTGAGGAAGGTCTGGGGAACTAACCTGAGTGACATTTGCCTATCCTCATCCTGACTGTTGTGCTCTGAACTGAAAACTTGCCTCCAGTGATTGCTTCATCTATTCACCTCTGCTCTCTCTCTTATGCCCTTTGCTTCTTATTGTCTTTCTTTCAGCCATAAAATATATTAATATCCCCCAGCTACCACCATTGGCCCTCTTCTCCTTACCATCTTCCCCAGCCTCTTGTTTTTCTGTGCCTTGCCTTTTGGGTATCATAATCAGGTGCAGTTAGTCTGTTACATGTTTTGCTGCCAGTCACCTAAACCTCAAATACACTACAGCCCAGGGGGATTCTCCCAGTAACACTTAAAGGGGCTTGGAGCTCTCTTTGGTGCTTTTCATTGCAAAAATATACAAGCCCAGTCCTTTTCCTCTCCCTGAAGGCCTTTGATGAAATACTAGTTTGCAGCATGTAACTGCATGCTTCTATGCAATGGTGAGGGACTCCACTGTATACAACTGCAGACACTTCTGTTGTCGGGTCTCAGTTCTTAAGTAGGAGTGCTCATCATTAACTCCTATGCATTCCCATCATAATTGTCATTCTTGTGTATGGCCACCAAATAAAAGACACAATATTCTGCATCACTTTACTAAAACAAGGGCTGGTTTTACCTCAGATGGGAGAGAAGATGGGACATGGCCACTTTTCAGCATGCTGCATGTCACTTTAAAGGAAGATGTAAACATGGCTTCACCTAGCTCTGAGGATTCTGTTGGTCCATCCTCAGCTGTTATGTCTGTCCTATAGCTCTGATCTTCAGAGGAATTAGTAGATACAATATAGTTAAAGTAGGAGACAACGAAGGTAATTTAGCAGGCAATATTTCACTGCTTCTGTTGAAGGAAGACTTAGAGTAGAACACAGAATAGACTATTTCAGTTGGAAGTGACCTATAACAGTCATGTAGTCCAATTGGCTGACCACTTCAGGGCTGACCAAGTTAAAGCATGGCATTAAGGGCATTGTCCAAATGCCTCTCCAACACTGATAGTCATGGGGCATTGACCACCTCTCCAGGAAGCCTGTTCCAGGGTTTGACCACTCACTTGGTAAATAAATGCTTCCTAATGTCTAGTCTAAACTTTCACTGGCAAAGCTTTGAGCCATTCCCACACATCCTGGCACTGGGTACCAAGGAAAAGAGATCAATATCTCCCTCTCCACTTCGCCTTCTCGGAAGCAGTAGAGAACAATGAGGTTGCCCCTCAGCCTCCTTCTCTCCAAACTAGACAAATCCCATGTCCTCAGCTGCTCCTCAGAGGACACATGCCTTCCAGCCCCTTTACCAGCTTTAGTGCTATCCTCTGGATGCATTCAAGGACCTTCATATCCTTCTTAAATTGCGGAGCCCAGAACTGCACACAACACTCAAGGGGAGGCGACACCAGTGCTAAATACAGCAGGATAATCACCTCTTTTGATGCGCTGGTTATGCTGTGATCAGTGCACCCCAGGATGGGGTTTGCCCTCTTGGCTGCCAGGGCACACTTTGCTGACTCCTCTTGAGCCTCTTGGCAAACAGCACCCCCAGGCTCCTTTCTGCAGGGCTGCTCTCCAGCCACTCCTCTCACCATTTAGACTTGTGTCTGGTGTTACTCCATCCTAAATGCAGAATCCGGCATTTGGACTTGTTAAATTTCATCCCATTCATCAAAGCTGAATGCTCCATTCTATATAGATCCCTCTGCAAGGCCTCTTTTCCCTCAAGAGAATCAACAACACCTCCCAGTTTGGTATCATCAGCAAACTTGCTAATGGTGCCTTCAGCTTCTGCATCCAGAGCATTGATAAACATATTGAACAGACCTTGACCTAGACTTAAGCCCTGAGAAACACCCCTGGTACTCGGCCACCAGCCAGATGTAGCCTCATTCACTACAACCCTTTGAGCTCTGCCCTTCAGCCAGTTAAATCTTGAGTAAACAATATGCATCTTGCATTTAAAAAAAAAAAAAAAAAAAAAAGAAAAAAACCAAGCAATGAATGACCTTCTGCTTTTTTTTTTTTTCTTTTGCCAGATGAATATATGTAGCAAATGCATGTTCTTCACACTCAGACTCCTCAAATGAACTGAGTTTCATTTCAGTCATGACAATTACATCATCCCCTCTCAGCAAGTACCCTTGAAGTGGTAGGGAGGGAAATACAGTCATTAATGGGGTTGAAACCTATCCTGTGGAAAGCCACAAAAGAGAAAGATCATTGTTCTGGTTTAAAGCAGCTAGTGAATATGGAGTCACTAAGCTGCAGGGAAGTATTTTCTGACATGTTCCCATTTTCTTTTGCAGCTCAAGAGATGCATAACTGCATGGTGGACTGGTTTACAGTTATGAGCAGCTTTATGGTCAGTTTAAAAGATAGAGAATTCCCATCTCCCATCTTACATATAAAGAGTCACAGGGATGAATGGCACAGTCCCAAGAAGCAGGGTGGATTAAGATGGAAGTAGTGTAAGATGGCTTCATGGGTGTTCAAACACTGGTCAGAATTAAGTATTACCTGAATGCTGATAGTCTTGATACTCTTTCATATATAATCTCTTCTTAGCAGCTGATAGAAGGAGGGGAAAGTCGTGATTTCCTTAAAGTGCTGTACCATCTGTCAGCTCATCTTCAAACTTATTTTGAGTTAGCTTCTTTTTTCCTTCTGACATTCACTATTCCCATGCTTTGCTATAGATGGATGATTGTAATGTTCAGTACAGATTATGAGATACATATAACTGTTCATTTAAAAAATCTGAGGTATCTCATCAAGTGGCATCCTGTTGATGCAAATATTGACAACTAACTTTCTACAAGGGGACGTGAAGGAAGGAAGATAACCAATATGACCCTGGGGAGTGCAGATAGTTTTCATCTTTAGAATGACCCCACTGATCCCAGATACCTTCTGTGGAAAAGCAGACAGATCTGAAGTTCATTTGGGTCAAACACTGCTGATAAACCTTGCAGACTTTTACCAGAGATAAGATGATCATATTGCACTATGGCCATAAACCATGCTATGCAAGGTTTGGATTCCTGTGAAAGGTGTGCATTACTGAACTTAGGTTTTTTGTATTTTTCTTGAAGTCAGAAAATATAGTTATTATGCAATGCAACAAATATGATTCTTTTATATCTAAATGTGATTCTTTTATTGAGCAACATCTGTATTATGTCTGTGGGAAGAAATTATGCAGCTTTTAAAATCCTGTGCCTGTTTTATTAATTTTAGGTTTGCGTATACTTTTTTTTTGTCTTTTTAATTTTCTTTTTGCTGTCAGTAGCACTTTATTTTAGGGTTTTAACTACTGGACTTGCCTCTCTGCAGTCTCTTTCTTCAACAGAGCCCTAACCCTCAAGAGGTTAAAATGACAAAAGACGACATATCCTCATACAATCAAGATGCTAAACTCAGCTGAGCAAAGCAAAGCAGAGTGCAGATGCAAGGCAGAAATAAAATATGCAGCAAACTCAGAAGGGAAAGAATAAAGAAGTCAGTATGGCAAACAGTGAGAAACTAAACAAACACATTCAAAACACAGCCCACGAGGGAAACAAACACGCTCCAAATACAATGAGAAAGGAAAAGTCAGGCTCGGGCTATCCCCACTCATTGGCAGCACATGAAGAGAGTCAGCAAATGGAAACTGCACGGGTTTGTCTGAAAAGGATGGCTTGATTTTTCAGAAGCACTTTTGAGGATGGAATTTCCTTCTCTTGGAGCAGCGGATCACTTCGTAAAAGTCAATCTCTCCAAAAAGTCAACAAAAGTGCCAGAGTGTGGTTTAGCGTTTTGTCTTCTGGGGGAAAGTTTACCCCCACTAACTGGGGATAATTGAAAAGAAAGTGTTATAAATTACCCGTGGAATTTCAAAATTTATCTTTTTCATTGTGTCGTGTGCTGGCAGTAAAGCAGAAGTAACTTAACATTGGTGGTTTGGGAGGGGAACAGGAAACATCATGAACAGCTAATGCATAACACATAATTGCCAGTGCATGGATGTTATACACACACCTGGAGCAAAACATGCATATGTATGCACATGTGTGTGTATGCACGTACCTCTATCATATAGACATTGAGGCAAGAGGCAGAAAGACAGGAGCAACTAATAGCTTAAGCACTCTGGGCCCATGTCACATGTGTTAGACCTCTGTCCCAAGCCCACCCACACTGAGCCCTTTTTGTCCACTTTGCTAGTTTTGAAAAATCTGATGAAGAGCCCTGACATGTGGGAAAAAAAGCTAGTGGTGTGCTAAAGCTCTCATGGGTTGGTCTGCTTTTTTAATCCTTTGTTAAATATGCTTGTAGTCCAGAATACATACTTTTTTATGTTTTGCGAATTGAAATCAAAATAAATAAATAGATAAAAGGAGCTTGCTGGCAAATTTATATTATCTATGTGTTGTTATAATTCTGCTAGCAAATATGGAGTTTTTCAGAAGAGTGCAACCAGGGCTCAGTGCTTAGAAGAACTAAAAAGCAGAGATTGCCCAGCACCTATTACTAAAATTGTCATACAGAGGCAGCGATGACATCTTCTAAGCTCAGAAAGGTCTCTTATAACTTACATAAATGTAACCAACAAAATTTAAAAATATGTGTCAATTTAAAGGACAATGAATAAAGATATATGTGCCTTGTTCCATATTCCAGAAACTAACAGGTATTCAGAACGGGGAGCTGAACAAACCTATCACTTCACATCAGTTTCAGTTCTTCTTCCACAGGTTTCACAGCCAAAATAGCTTAGTGGGAAAGCAACAGAGGTCACCAATGTAGCAAAAAGCTGAATGTCAGATAGCGAGAAAAAGTCATCAGTGGCTGTAACATTATCAAGAGACTCAGAGGCTTGTGCTTCCCTGAAGCAAATGCTATCTACAACCAGCTCTCGCAGCATTTGAGCTATGGGTACTGCTGATGCAAATGAGGCAAAGCAAAATGAAGTTCAAGTAAGGACCTATTGCCAAGGGGTGGAAAGGTTTAAGCACAACAGACGCCTCAGCTTGACAACATAAATTCTGCAAAGACTCAAACAGAAAGGGGCAATTAGTGCCTTATGTTCCAGTTCTAATCTTAAATTATAGGATAGTTTCCTAATGAGGGGGAACATTGCTGGAGACAGCTGTGGTGGATGGAAGGCAACACTGCTGTAATTACAGATCCTTGCACATCGGTGACAGAAATTCCCAAACTCCATGGGGAAACACCTTCGTAATGTTTGTTTTTGCAGAATCAAATAACGTTCTCAATTTGCAATGGAATGGAAACATTTGAGTATGTGAGCCTCTAAACCAGTTTGCAGCCCTACGTGGTGAGTGTTAGGAGCTAGACTAACTTGGCAGATGTGAGCTGGTGTACTGGGATCCTAACTCAGGCTGAAGGTACAATAATGAAGGTCATCTAGAGAAATGCAAGATATGGCAGTGGCGATCGAGGGAGAGAAAACCAAAAAGCAAACAAGGAGACAAGTCTTAGAACAACTAATAAGCCAAAATCAAAACAAACTCATTCCCTTCTTTCAAGATTATTGCTAGCAGCAAGGGTGTTGAATGTTTCACATACTTCATTATTACACAGAGCACATTATTGGAAAGACCGGGAAAATGATTCTTGATTTAACAGGTGATTTTTGGCCTTTGTGAGCTATACTGTCAGAGACAGTAGTTTACAACATGTGGTCTACAGACTCCTAGGGTTCCATAGATGACTTCCAAGGGCTGTAGAAGAGGTAACTAAGGAACAAGCTGCTGCCTTGCCCCCAACAAACAGCCTGCACCTCTCCTCCAAAGTTTATAGGGATCTGCATGTGAAGAAAGCTCAAAACCACTACTTTTATGCTATTACTATTACATGAAAAGAAATTGATGGTATTTTTCCAATTAGTACTTCCACGGATGACTCAGCTCCTAGTAGCGTGATTTATAACTATATTTTCAGAGTAGCTCTGCTTCAGCCAGAACAAGAGCTGGGCATGTAATGAGCAACTGTTTAATGATTTGTGTTCTCCTGATCGTTTAATGGGACTTCAGACTTTACTGTGCTGTATTATTTTACAAAAATATCTCAAATTTTTTTATTGGCATTTAACATTATAAAATCTGAGTATGTCACAAATATATATATATTTAAATAAAAATCGGAGCTGAGTAGATGAAAAATGGGGGAAAAGATAAATCAATTTTGGCGTCCAATTTGAGATACTAAAACTTGACCTTTCTAAGCACTTGACTTCTGTGGTTTTTTGGTATGCACAAAAAACATAGCCCCCATTGACTTTAGTCATAGCTCTGAACACTCAGCACTTTCTCACGTCAGGCATCACGTTGATCACCAGGGAAATGAGCTTCAAGGTAACCATATGCAGAGTTTGGCTGGTGTGCAAGGAGTTCTGGAGCAGGGGCACAGAGTCCAAGGCAGCATTTAAACTCCAGGGGCCATTTATCCACACCACATCTTCTCCATGTCCTCAGCTTTAAGTGCTGTACCTCTGATTGAGCCAGTCCTCACCTCCACTCCATTAACTTCCCACCCGGTCCTAATCTTCTTGCTCAGCAAATCCTAGGCCTTCGCAAATCCAAGATAAGTGGACTGCAGACATCAGCCCCATGCACAGCTTGTGGCCTGGACCAGCACCATTATCCTCTCAGTGTCTCAGCGTCGCTGTCCCTGCTGCCTTTCTCCTGTGTCACCTCCGACAGGTTCAGCTCCCACCTCTGCTCATGGCTACTTCCCAGGTCCCCCAGCTCTGATGCTCCCCTCCCAGCTCCCTCCCAACTTCTGCCTTGCTGTTTGCTTCAGCGCCAGTTTTCTCCCCCCACCTCTGCTGCCAGTTTAAACATCTTGCCCTTCCTCCTGCCACCTCCAGGACCAGTTCCACCCTTCTGAGGTGCCTTCTCCCCAGCAGCTCCTCTTCCCTCCATAGTGCCAGCCAGGAGATGCTGTCTGGAAACCAGGTTGTGCCCCCTGCTCAGTTCAGATCTCAACATTAGACTAGAGTAGAATCATAGAATCATTTTGCTTTGAAGAGACCCTCAAGATCATCATGTCCCATCATTAACCTAACACTGGCACTAAACCATGTCCCTAAGAACCTCATCTACACATCTTTTAAACACCCCCAAGTGATGGTGACTCCATCACTTCCCTGGGCAGCCTGTTCCAATGCCTGACAACCTTTTCAGTGAAAAATTTTTTCATAATATCCAGTCTAAGTTAAATGTGACCTGCTACAGAGCCTCCTAGAAACTGTAGGGGAGGCGGGGGGAGGATTATCTTAAATTTGGACTGGGGTATGCTCAAAGCAGACAAAATCATCAGGGAGGGTAGCTGCTAAAATTGTGAAGGTTTCTGTTCAACATGCATGAGCTGCAAAGTGTCAAAGGCCTCTCTCTGCTTGAGCTAACTGTGGCTGGATTTGCTGAAGGAAGGTCAAAGAGACAGCCCTTTCAGAAAGACCACTTTTCCCTCTTCCCCCACAATTCCTGGCTGCAAAGGCCAAATCTTCACTCCAAACCTCTTTGACCTGAGCAAGAAACACGTTTCACTTTTCTCCTGTATCTGAAAAGTACAGCCACGTGTACGTAGGTGTACCTAGTACAGCCAGATGGCTCTGAATGGCTCAATTCTGGGAGCTGAACTCAGAAATTACAGCTGGCTTGAAACAGAGCTTTGTAATAAAATGTACAGACAACTGTAGTAATACCTGGAGCCACACGCCTCACCTACAATAACTGATTTCATTTGGAGAAATCTATACGAAAACTGTTTTGGTGAAGCTTGCAGTAAACAGGCTTTTGTTTTATCCTCCTCCTCCCCATGTTCATTGTGACAGATACAGCCTGACATCATTGTAATCTGGGAACCAGATAGTTAGGAGAGGAATTTCAGCCACACCAGCACCTAGCTTTCATCTGACTTCTTTTTGCTCTTTGATCTCTTTAGCTGGCTAATTAAGAAGCTTGAATCAGCACCCTGCTGAAATAGGTTGTGCCTTTTCCCATACCTGTGTCCCTCAGAAAGAGCATCCAGTGTACTCACGTTCAGTAAGAACTTTTCAGCTCTGTTCATTTAGGTGACCATATAAATGTGTGCTGTGTTCTACTATGGACCCTCCTCTTTCTGCATTTCCTATTTTAAGATGAATTGAGGGGGGAAAAAATATAAGCCTTGACATCACATTTTGCAACGGAAGCAAATGCACTCCTCCCTAAAGTCTAAATGAATGGCCTTTTAAGGTGACTGCTGAATTAAATTCCTGAATGATGAAATCAACAGGCATGAGAAGGTTCTTATTTCCGAAAAAGAAAAAAGCTGCAGGAAAAAAAAAAAAAACAGCCAGTACTGTGGTTGCAGGGCTGAGAGCTGAATAGAAGCTGTTTACACTGACTCAATAAAGATACTTTACTCAGCTTTGGTAGTAATGCAGCTTCACAGGCTGAAGGGAAATGGGGATATACGTATTCTGAGCCTGCTAAGCTTCTCTAATGTAAGACATGTGCATTTGGTTGAAGCCCTGAAATACCTCACTAAGAAGAAAGATGATTGAAAACCCAAGCACATCTTTCTGTTTATCATACATTACATATTTCTGACATACTTTAAGCTGTACTGTATGTAGCTGACATTGGTCTTTATATATATGATATGTCTGTAAGGTATGCAGCTAAAACCCAGTTTCTCTGAAGACCTAAAATACCCCTAAGATAGAGTGAAAATAATCTCATTAGGGGAATGGGGCACGTCTGGACATTCTCAGGACAGACGCTCTACCCGAGCACAGCTTGCCACTCTACCCTTGCACAGGGAAATCACAGTGGATCAAACCACCATGAAACGCAGAAATGAAACAATCTCCCTGTAACCTTGGAAAAACAGCAGGCGACTTCCATGAAAGCCGCAAATTCCCTAGAGCTCACGAGGACACTGATAGTTGACCAAGCACTTTTATATAATTTTTCACATGGATATCGTAGAAAGATGAGAATGCAATGGACATGAAATCTAGTTCCAGGACTTTCCCTCTCCTTATACTTGCTGCCCCAGTGTAATTTCAAAACTTGGATCTATACCATCGTGTTCTCCATAACATCTTATGTTGCTGGGCTTCCCCTGTGGCTGGAATGTTGATAGCAGTATGAGCTTTAGGGCAGGAGAGGTACTGTTAGGCGTTGATTTTTTTTTATTATTATTACTACGTCAACCAGACTTGCTTCAAGTAAGGTTAGACCACACTGTGATAAATGCTGATGTCTTATCTTAATTGTTCTCAGTGTTGCTACAGGCAATGGTGCTACACCAGAGATAACTGAATGTTAGGGGAGGGTGGCTATTTTAGACAAGCCTACATCTGCAGGAAGGAAGGGAATGTGACACGTCTGTAGGGATTTTGTTTTAAGGTTAAATGAAGCAGAAAGCGATTTTCCTTTTTGGAACGTAATCCCTCCTACTATCACGGATTTACAGCTGGTAAATGAATTATTTGGACAGTTCAAATAGGGAATGAAGATAGAGCTGAATGATGGCTTGAAGACCTCTCATAGGTTAGTCACTTCAGTGGACTAAAAGGTTGTTAGGGCCAGATTGTCACAATAGGCAGGGGAACCCTGCAGTCAAGGCTACTTTCTGTGTCATAACCTGGAGCTAACCCTGAACTGGATGTGTCAGCAGGGGGATGTGACAGCACTACACTCTTTTAAGTTCTGTTGTCTACTTTGTCTACTAAAAGAGTGAATTCTGAGTTTTGGACCCTATGTATATTTTATCCATAGCAACCACAACACTTCCCTCAGATTTGCTAAAAAGCAAGTCTTTTAATTTAGAACAAGGAAGATGGATCTTTCTTCTGATACTCTGCTTCTGAGCTTGACTGAAATTTAGAAGTCAGCATCTTTGTTAGCATCAGGGTTTCCTGATGGCCCTTCCCATCTCAGAGCCTCCAAACTCTGTCTTAGCAACCCATGACCTTTCCTAGCAATCACTGGGAAAACGCTGAAGAAAAATTGTTGAGTGATGACTCACTCTACCACAGTTTGGTTGCTTTATCATTTTCTAATGCTGCTGATGGGAAGATATTTTCTATTGTGAGAGGCTTGTTTTCCTGCTCCATAGGAACAATGATCCATAAGGATTTCCTGAGGAGTGACTTCTCCTTAGACTGTGTGAGATTTCTTGTCTCTTAGCTCCTGGAAGGCTAATTTAATTACCTACCACCCAGTTACTTAGTACCTTCCTGTTCCCTCTTGCCTTTTCAACACCTTCTTTAATGCAGACAGCTCCTCATAGGACACAGGCACTGGGAAACAGGGTGTGACTACTGAAAAGCCATCATAAATCAGCAGTGGAGAAGGAAACACACATAACTGGGCTGAAGCAATCAGTGGCCACATATGGATGACAGCGTGGGGGATTGCACACGGACAGGAGCAATGCTGCGGGTTCAGCCCTGGCTCTGCTGGCCTTTGGTTCCTCCAGGTTGGAATGGGGTCACAGCAAGAGGACTCCTTTCTTCTCCAATCAAAAACAGCACTTGGGGCTTCATAAGAAAGCAAAAGCGCAACAGCAGTCAAGGTTTATCTGCTTGGGCAAAAAGCCCAAAGCCACTACATTCTTCTCCTTTTACTTACAGCCTTCAGTGAGGACTCCTCTCCTCTGAAGATTGCAGATTGCAATGTTTCATTGCAAGCACAGCTGGTTGCTTTGGGCAGCTTACAGGCAGAGCTGCACCTGTTAGGCTAGTCGCTAAGAAAGAAGATATGTTCTAACAAATACAGGGAGATTGTCTAATCAGTGACGGATTGCATGGCCGAAAGAGTTCATTAAGACCCTCCTGTGTGACCTCCTGCATTGACCATCCGTTGGCTCGTGGTTGGGTGACAGGAAGTCTTTTAAGATGATACCAAACTCATAGAAATTGCTCTGATCTGATGGTGAGTATGGGTAAATAGATGTGTGTGCCTTGAGGTTGGCAGGGTAGAAGAGATGTCAGTCACACTGCATAGCTCACTATTGTCCCTTTCTCTGCACCCAGGAGGCTGGGAGAAGCAGCTGTATCGCAGGGATGCCAACCGTCAGCAAAATGCAGCAATTGTTTTATGAGTTTAATGCTCTTTATCTCCTAATTTATTTACCAGGAGCATGTGTAATGCCCAGTGAAAGCCAGTTTGCTGATGAGAAAAGTCTTAAAAACACCCTTCTGTTTGCTAATGTGTTATTTATTAATAAATGTGTTGTGTTTTAGAAAAATAAAGCTTCTTTTAGAACAAAACAAACCCTGAGGGCGGGGAAGAAAAGGACAGACAGGCAAACTCCAGAATAGTGAAATACCTCCTCAGCCCATGCTGAGAGAAGACAGCAGCAGGTAGGTGGGGAAGTAGGTCTGCCAGGTCTCATCTTCTTTTTCTAATTACTTGCCCCAGCAAGGGTGGGGACCCAAATGCCCTGGCAGCATATGGTCCCTGCCCCAAAGTCTCACACGCTGAAGGGGGAACAGTCACTTTGTGTAACTGTACCTCAATGAGTTCAGTCTGATCTCCAAGCAAGTGCGAGAAAGCTGCTGGCTTGGTATTTGCTAGCTCAGGTACTGCTACCTCCTTTGTGTTGACATACAGACTTCTGTAATGGCTGGGACCCCACGGCCAGAGCTGCCAACCTCTCTACCAAGTGGAATTAATTGCAGGATAGGGGCCCGCTGTGGAGCAGATAAGAGGGATCTAGAAAAGCGATGGAGGCCAGACAGCATTAGATAAATGGTGGCGAGAAAGCCTGCATCAATAGCACTAATGTAGCTGTGTTTCCTGAAAAAGAGAGCGAGAAATTCCCCAGTGTAGACATACTTCTTGTTGGCCAAAAAGCATTCTGAATTCCTCAACAATCAGGCAGGAAGTGGTAAAATCCATCAGACAAAATGACCATTATGTTATTTTTTCCAATATCAAAAATATTTTTTAGGTCGTAACTATTAGAGAAAAACATTTTGTGGCCAATCAGATTTATTTTTTCAGCCATACTAAATTCGTTGGTGATGTACAGCAAATGGAATTCCTGTACACAAAAATGTATTTTAAGAACTTTGTTTCAGTCCAGATCAGTACTTACCCTATAGGCGCACTATTCATAAGCACTCACTGCTCTTTCAAAAGTTTGCACAAACAGAAATTATGTTTCAGTCTTTTCCCAGTCAAGTAATCAGAGGGAAAAGCAGAATTATAATAACCATGGGTTTTGTGCTGCCTGTAAACAGCTGGAGTTTTTATCACAAACTGACACAAAACATATAAGGTAATTTCTGATTTAATTTCATCACTTTGCGTGACTGCTTTTGTTTTGTTTCCTCCAAGTGTTGACTATCACAACAGGTCTATGGTCTTTTACATTGCTTGCTTTTGGCTGGCCATTCTGAGAACCTCCTGCCAAGATTTCCCATTGTCTCCATTTTAGAGGAGCTCTGTCTTTTCTCTGATGAGTGGAACTTATTGAGACCCACCTGGTGCTGCTGCCTGAATTCAGTCAGCAGAATAACACTGTGATTCCTTCCAGCTTCTTTGCTTGTAGATAAAGAGGAAGGAGGATGCTAGCTTAATAATTTCTCCCCATTGTGCCCCAGAGGTTAGGCACCTTGCCAGACACAGATGTTATCAAAAATGGAATCTTTTTATAAATAAACTGTGAATTAACAGCAGTCTGGATAAATGTATGCTTTGGTTCAAGACTGATGTATTCCATTCTTTGAGAACATTCTCTAAATAAACTGAATGTTTTGATTTTGTACTTTGTTATGATTTATCACATTGTGGTTTATTTAAGTCTTTCAATGCTCTCTCTTCCATTTGCTGAACTTTAGATATGGAATTAAAATACCCTTGACTGCACAGTCTTCCCTCTGTGTTTGAAGGAGAAGCCATGTAGCTATCACAATGGATTAAGACGTCCTGCATTAAAAACTTGTGTCACTTTTGCGACTGTGTACATTTATCCAACAAGACATCAGTAGCTAATGGGTCTGTCTAAGACATTGAGTTGAATGGACACTTTTTTCATAGCTGTGGCAATTATGAATACTCTGAAAAAGGCTTCTTTGCCAACTGTAGCCCAAGAAAATTGAATGCCGTTCTCTCACAAAAAATCCTCTGCAAGTATTCAGCCATCTAATTCCATTACATGCCATTAAAAAAACCAGTGACTTGTTTATTCATTGGAAGTTACATGTACATACAGTAGATATTTTGAAGGTACATAAATGCTGTTTTAGCCTCCTTTCTGTCAAAAGCATGGCCTCAAGCTAAGAACCTTCTCCATTTATCTCCTATGGACAACCCATAGCACTAACAGATGCATGATCATGAAAATTTAATGATCCCAAAATCTTTCATATAGAATTACAACAGCTGCCTTTGCTCTCTGGACTCACCTACAGCAGAGTTGCGGAGTGATCCATCCATCCACAGGGAAAGGGTTTCTTTTGGGGGACACCCCCCAGAACATCAGGATCAAATTCTCACACGTGCCAAAACCAACTGTTTTGGGAACTAGGGTTTACCAAGGAAGAATATTAATGGTGTTGACGTATATTCACAATAAACACCTTCTGCTGTTACCAAACATATCAGCTTCCATTTGGTAGTTAGTTATGCCTTAAACCATTTATTTACTGCCTAGTTATGATTCATATAACTATATATTGCTGCCAAGTGAATTCCATTACCATGGGAATATTTGCAGACATTTTAAATGGCTGAGATAAATACAATAAACTTGAAAAACACCAAGAAATAAATTGATATAAAATGGGAGATCACTGGCTCGCAAACTGAGATTAAATACAGTGAATTTTTGGACCAGCTGGTCACCACAGCAGTAACTGTATGAGCTACGTAATAATATGCTACTGGTAGAACAATACTATGATTCTTTTTGCAATAGAAGTAGTCAAAACACTTTTTAAAGAAGGATAACATAGGCAAATATTTGCTTCCAACACAGCTGTAGGAAGTAACATTCAATTGTTCAGTTAGATATTTCAAGGAAATAAAGAATGCACAGCAATTAGTCTTTAGCTGTCATGTCCAATACGCAATTTCTATTGCAGTGTCTTTGGTGAAGATGAGTAATATCTGAAAACGGGCATGGGCACTACAAATGCTTGTGAATTCATAAAACAGGAAGTCATGCAACTAGGCATTCCAGATATTAAAAAAATAACGGTTTATTTAGCATATTATATAACAGAGGTGTTCTCATGCACTCTGTAGGGCACAAGATTAACCATCAAAAAGGGTTATCAATGTATAACCAAACAGTACATGCTTCACAAATATTCAGCCACAGCTTTGAACCATGGTTTTTACAGAACACTGGGCATTACATTAGAATGCTAGGGAAAGGAAAAAAAAAAAAAAAAGGAAGAAGACATGTTGGCAAGAAGCTTAGAAACATCCTGGATAGGAAGAGTCCACTCTGATAGTTAGTCCAAGGACATTTAATGACCCATGATCCAGAAGTGGGAAAAAACTGTTGTTTCATAAAACACATCTATGATATTATGCAAAGAGCCAAAACACTGATTTTTCCACACTAACACAGATTATGTATGTTGCATTAAAATGTATACACTGGAAGAACTGAGCCTGAAGTTTGGCTTTGTAACAAGCACTTAATTTCTCCAAAAACTCTCTAACACTCTAACCTTCTGTTATTACAGCAATACAAGAACTTTTCTTATCTAGAAGACCAAGGATATGTCTAGGGTTATGCTAATGGATCTACTTTGAAATAAGCTCTTGAAATATTCTTGGCTTATATACTGGATTCATCATCAAAAAGACCATTATCTTCCATTATGAATCCCAAATGTACACATAACAGATTCTTTCAGAACTGTGCTCTGTTTCTAGTATTGCCCAGTCATCGTAGCAAAATCACCAAGTACTGTTCTCCTTATGTAAAAAAGCAGTTCAGCATGATGCAATTCAGAATACAAATATGAAGAAGCAATCTGAGTAAAGTTTCAGTATTTTCCACATTTTGCACCTAGAATTTAACTAACTAGATTGAACTATAATGTGTTTTGAGTATTTCTATACTGTTACATTTATATGTTAGCTGTCATGGTTTTCTCAGAACATATAGTTTTGAGACTTATTTTTTCCTGATAATAGATAGATTTAACTTGTAGGAGAGTATATAATCAATTGCAAAATTCCCATTGTCATCAGTGGCAGGAGGCTTCAGTCTGTTCCACATGTAAACAGACACCAATCCTCATACATGGCTTTAAAAAAACCACAGGGTTTGTTTTTTTTACATATGAATAAGTGTTTCATATCACCTTTTGTTGCAAGGGACAAGTAAGTGGTTCTATTGGATTAACTAGAGCTACATGCATAGGTGTGTTCAGTTTAATGGCTGCTGCTAGATGAACTATCACCGAAGCCCAAAAGACAGGTACAAATAAACCATCCTCTGATAAAAGCAGGAGACACAGCCAAGCAGTGAACTGTAAAGATTATATTCATTGATTCTAGCCCAAGGGTTCAACAGCCATTTTTAAGCTGGAACCTAAAGATCAAAAGCCTATGGAATATCTGAAATTGAAAAGTGCAACTGAATATCTGAAAAGTGACCTTCAGGAAGTGCAGGGTGTGTGTCCTCGTGCTGAGGCACCAGTAATTTTGTTCATACAAAGCTGCTGATAGAAAAAGACAGGAAGGACAGTCTGGCTACCTTGAGCAAGTTACATGTGGATTAAACAGGTGTGGGGCTTCAAGTCCTCCTCTCTGTGAAATACTGTGCTCCTTATGGTCACAATTAGCAATTCATTTTGCTTTATGGATTCATTTAAGTGCCAGGTGCAGCCTCAAAGGGTGGATCTGGAAGCCCAGTCATGTGCAGGTCAGACCAGTAAGTGCAGCAGTGGACTCAGGACCCACCTACCGAGGGTCTAGGCTGGTCTAACTTGCACCACAAAGGGAGACAGATACTCATCACTTGGGGATGAGTTTGGAGAGGACTCCAGGCTGCAGGTAGCCCAGTAACCGTACCAGAAGCCAGAGTCGCATTTTCACAAGTACGGGAAATGGAGCAAAGTGACCGAGTGATTAAAATGCCAACAAGTAGCACAATCTGCAACACTTTGCCTCAGTCATTCAACATTTGTACCCAAGGTCTTGATGTGGCACAGTTACCTCAAGTCTAACATCAAGTACCAGGCTTACTATTGCTTTAGTGTTTGCAAGGACAAAGCCAAATTCACTGTTCCTAGCATGATGTAGATGTCCTTCAATTGAAAGAGGGCAACTGGAAAATACAAAGTTGGACTGCTGGGACCACAGTGGCACAGGGTACACAGTACTTCTTTCCTATCACAACCTGTCATTGACTTTACTTTTTGTAGAAACCATGTTCCGATAAGTAAAGAGACCAAAGAGCTAATTGGTGTACATACAGAATTAATCTGTTTTCATTCTGTGATATTTTACTATTATTTATTCTACAATATTGTATTTCTGGAATAAAAAACAAACAAAAAGCAATCTATCTAGCATTTACATTTTAAACTCATTAATTCATTTTAAGAAAAATTATTTCTCTTTTGGAGGACCTAACACCCTTCCTTACATTTTAAAAAATGTAATAAAATGCCACATTGCATTAAATGCCTCGTATTTTTTTCCCTAATGTAATATGCAAAGTATGACAAGCAGTACCTTATGCTACACTAACAAGCACTCGCTAATGCAAATAGGCAGTAAGCCCGACTATCCCAAGGCCTTGCTCTCGCAGCGGTGGCATTATGAGCAAACCCTTCATGCCTGTGGGACTCTGCTGAGACACAACGGTTCATTGGTGTATGTTTGGCTGCAGCACTGGGTATTAATGATTACACATCGGCGTATAAAAAAGGCCTCTTAAGGATTTACCGAGACTTGCCCAACCCCAGTGGGGTTTACTTATTAACAAATAAACAAATGGAGGACTGGAATTACAGGACGCACACCGCACACCATCGCTTTGCTCCCGGTCACCCCAGCAGCTGCTGCTGCTGCCTGGAAGCAGAGGGGTGGAAAGGCAACGGGGCGTTTGCTCAAGGCTCTGACTCCCTGGTGTAGCAAATGGGTCTTTCAATCTGTCAGCTCACCGGCTTGCGTCTGCGAATGTTGTACAAACAATGTATTAAGATGGTGCATTTTTCAAATAGTTTAACATTACTGGAAGTCCGCTATGTTTCCCAAGCCACAGGTCCCTCACACGAATGAAGGAAACTACCGCAAAGGCTGTATCTCACCTCACTTGAGGAAGTAATTGTTGTTGGTATGAGTACATGACTAAGGGTTAGGCTGCCTTCCTGCTTCTACTTATCTATATTCCCTGCCACACAACTATAACTGCACAAAGCAACCATTTTCTACCTTAAACAATAAGTGCATGTGTGTGCCTCTCACAAGGATCACATCATTGGGCCGTAATCTATCAAAGCCTCTTTCTTCAGATAATTGAAGTAATGGACGTATACCAGGACGATACAGTAAACACACTACAAAACAAGAGATGCTGTATTTTTCCCATAGCAATTGTTCAATAGAAGCCTGTGTTCATAACTTTTACAGCATTTTATAAGCATTTGCTGATGAATATAGCTCTTTCTTGTTGTTGCAGAACATTTTTTTAAAGAGCAAATGGCAGCCTTAAAAGGGGGCAAAGAGGTGTACATTTTATGTTGTGTCATCTGCATATTTGTAGAATAATTTTGTAGGTGGCAGACAAAGACAACAGCCATGATGGCAGCAACGATAGTTAGGACAGTTGGTTACTGTGCTGCTTGTGAGTTTGCAAGGGTTTTCTGTTTCATGACAGCCTTCCTCTGAATACACAAAAGTGCCATAAATACAGGCCTGATTCTGGAAACCTTTATTCAGGTGGCCCTACTGATTTGTTATGTTTCAAAATAGGAACGAGTTGATGGACAAGACATCAGGACCCAATTAGGTGTGACACCAGATGTCTCATACTATTGTTAGCATTTGTATTATCATTGTCTTGGGCTGTTTCTTTTGCTAGCGAACACAAGAAAAATACTGCAAAATGGCAGCATTTACAAAAAGATCATCCAATGTAAAGGGCAACAGATGTCAAAGAGGCAACAAAGTACAAGGGTGGGAAACATTTCTTGTCAGCATGACAAGCAGAGGTCAAAGAGTGGTCAAGATGCTGGTAGCATTACTGCAAAGCTGAGATTTAAGGGTGAGTAGGAAGGAAGATACTGTGCTTATTATTTTGTGTTGAGCATCCTCAGCCTCCTATCTGGCAAGAGCTGGATTGCTTAATAGAGTGGGAGTTTAGGACTTCACCCAGTTGGTATAATGAAACTGGTTGTTTTGGCAAGGGATTGCTTGGCATGCAAAGATCTGTTATACTTGCACTGCAGCTCAAAAGGATGGCGCCTATGTTGTACCAACTGAGCAAGTGCAACTTGGTCTGGAGATGCATCATGTGTCCTACAAACCCAGGAGGTGTTGGCATTGCCATGCAGGAGCACATCAACAGGGTATAAGCACAGTAATTCCACCACATCCCATGCTGGAGCTAATAGCTATGTGCATATTCACCTAATGAGTCACACCTGCTTGCATTAAAAAAAAAAAAAACTAAACACAACAAATAAAATAGTCTTCCTATGTCTCACTGGCAAGAAGACACTGAAACAGGCTAGGCTGGTTGGGAACCAACTTGACAGCAACCCTAGTCAGCAGGTTTTGCAAATAAGGTGAGTGGGTTTTGTTTCTGTATCTGAGGACAAGAAGGACACTGATGGGTTCTGACTTATGGCAGGTAAGAGTTTCACATTGAGGTTTGCAAAGCTATTTATTAATTTCAGAAAAAGCAGTCACAAAATTGAATCTTCTTTCAAAAGAATCAAGTAAATAGAAACCAAAGAGTCTTGACATTTACTTGCTGAGTTCAGTCTTTTAAAGTTTAGTGACAGATTTAGTGAAGTCTTTTCCTTTTGAAGGAAGAACAGCAGATCACTACAGGAATGGAAAAGTTTGGATTTATTATATTGCACACAGAACACAGTATTCTTCCAGCCTCAGGGACCCATTTGCATTTGCTTTACTTCTTCTCAAAATGAAAACAATTTTGCAAAATCTTCCTAACCCTGTAAATTACCGTATGAAAAGAGACGTGTCCCCCTTGAACTATTCACAACACAGAAAAATGGGACATTAACCTCAAATAAAACCCACTGGCTTGCATTGTTTCCTCATTAAACTTGTGCCAGTTTAACAGTAGATTTCAAAGGTGCAAGCTCACTTTTGTTTTTCCAGTGATCGACCCACAAAGTAATGTCTTGCTTAAAAGAAAATTACTTTAAAAGCACCATTCCCTTTTTAAAGCTATCCCCAGCAGTTGCACACTATTTTCTCAACATTGCATATCTGAAAACTAAGAAAAATGTTTTTGAGCAATTTGAAGCCCTTACTACAAGACAGAAAATAAGTATTATAAGTATTGTTTGTTTTCCCACAATGTATTTTTATGGGACAGCTGCAGAGACCATATTTTGTATTCAGTGAAGAACTTCTGTGGTGTAAAATGTCTCTTTTTGGTATTTAAATAACCACAAATGCAATATAGCTATATCTCATTGCCATGGACATTACCACCTAAACCAAATAGAATGAAAAAAAGGTTATTTCTTACCTCATCCATTGTGAAAGACAAGGATTTATGAGATAACATTTGGCAGTCCTGTGACCAACGATAATAAAAATCTCTTTCCCCTGGGCATCCAAGAACCACAGTATATTGTAACACTTCCAGTTCCTAAACAGTACTGAACCACATTGTGCAGTGCCGCATACCTTTCTGAAAAGATGATGAGTTTTCCTTGTTGTCGCAGAAAAGATTTGTTTATCAAATGTGCCCAAAAAACGAAAGTCAGACATTAGACAAGAAAGAACTGGATGGAAATTGGTGATAAGCAAGGACAATCTTAGTGTCTTCACAGTTGTTCCTGTCTGCCTTGTTATGACTCTAGAGACAGAAATCCTGCATTATTGAAAGTTTCCCTTTTGCTGCTGAAATGAAAATTGTTATTTTAATCCTTCTAGTACCAAAGCATGCTCTTAAAATGTACTCTTAATAACCGCAGAAACAAATTACATCGTAGGAACAATAAGTTTATGTATTTTTCCCTTTTTGCCAAATATCTTTCCCTACTAGAGAAGTCTACTGCGGTTTGCGTGAAAGAAAAGGCAAGGAATGGGCCATGCCCAGAAATCCTTAACACAAATTAAAGCATGCTAGGTTTCAAATCACACATCATAAATACAGGTCTCCAGTATTTCAGTTTGGGCATAAAATATCCCAGAGTTTAAAAAGACTCCAAAGATATCTGTCCCAAACTCAAAAAGGAAATATAACATTAAGAACTGTATTGGAATAGGAAAGGCAAAAGTCATTTTTTCTGCTTCTCTTGGAGTCCATCTTTTTTCCAGTGTCACTTATTTATTGCAGCAGATGTTCACCGTGACTTGTACCATTTCAGAGGAGCCAATTCAGGGTCTCATGGACGTGCTGGACCAGCCCAAGTGGTAGGACTTGTCTGCCTAACTCCCAGAGTGTACCAGCACCTCCTTAGCCTCCTGGGTGCCTGCCAACAGCTGCGTTCAAGTTGTATTTTATTTTGTGTTTAAACGAGTTCTCATTCATTCTGGGGGACGTGGGCACCACATTATCACTCGCTGATGGCAAGAAAGGCCCGGCTTCGCGCCCATGTGCGGGCCTGACTGTGAAGGAAACGACCAGCCCGGCAGCACCTTCACCGCCCGGCAGAGCCCACAGCTGCAGGGAGGGCCGGCCCCAAAGCCCCCGGTGCCCGCGGGCAGAAGGGCCCGGTCCCCCGCGCCTCAGCGGGCGCAGCCCGGCGTCTTGGCCGCCGAGGCCCGCAGCCGCGGCGGGGAGCGGCTCCGGGCCGCCTGGGCGGCGGCTCTATGAATGAGGTTATGAATGGAACCCAAGCGCCTCATTCAGGGGCGGGCACGCCGGAGCCGCGGCGGGTGAAACCCTCTCAACCGGGCGTAGGAGCAAAAGGGACGCCCTGACCACCCGCCCCGGTGCTGCATCCCCCCCGCCCGGAGCTAAAGGCGGCTGGCTGGCCCTCGCCCCAGCAACCCCCGGCCTAAAGACAGCCCAGGGGCTGCCGCTGGGCTCCCCGCTTTCCTGCCGGCCTTCCGCACGCCAACAGCGTGAGCGGGCGGGCGGAGGGAGCGTAAGGCGCCGCAGCGCTCACTGGGAACCGCAAGGCCTGTACGGACTAGCGACGCTCCAAGAATCGCCTCACAGAACGGAGTGGGCGTTGTAACCACCTCGCCCGGTCTGTCACAGCCGGCGGACATCTTTGTATCGGGCAAAGCCCCGCGGCCGCCGTGGGGCTTTCGCGCTCCGGAGCGTGCCCGGTTTCAAAATGGCCGCCGAGCGGTCCCTTTTTTCTCTGACACGGAGCGGGAGGAAGTAACAGTCAGCTCCCGGGCTGCGAGCGGGGCGGGGGCAGGGACGTGGGGATCGTGGCGGAGCCTCACGCCGAGCGGAGGGGCCGAGCCGGAAGCCGCCCGCTGCGTGCTCGGGGAGGCGGGCAAGGAGCGAGACAGCGTGTGAGGAGCGGGGCGGAGGCGGCGAGGGAGAAGGAGGAGCAGCTAGGCGGCGGCGAGGGGAGCGGAGCCGAGCCGAGCCGCTAAGTCCGTCTGGCCGCCAGAGCGGGCGCGCGTAGGCGCTGTGCGGAAGGGCCGTGGCCCCTCGGCGGAATCGGCGTGGGGGGCGTTTGAGAATCGCCGCGGCGGCCGCCGGGTTGGCTGTCGGGAGGCGCGCAGGGAGGAGGGGGCGGCCCGCTCGCTGCTGCTCCTGCCGCCGCGGCTGAAGGGAGGGCGGGAGGGACGGAGCGGCAGCCAGCCGGAGCCTAGCGTCAGCAGCGGCAGCGACAGCACCGCCGCCGGCCAGCGCCATGGGTGAGTCTCCAACCCGGGGCCGAGGCGCGGGAGGGCCGTGACAGTCCGAGGCGGGAGGGAGGCTGCAGCCGCGGGGTCTCCATGATGGGTGGGCTGGGAGGAGCGAGCGGGGTGGGGGGGGGACGGGACAGCGGGCACCGCCGAGACCTTCCATCCCGGTGGTGGGGACCGGCTGCCGAGCGGCGGCCCCGCCGCGGGGCCCCCCGTTCCTCTCGCTGCCCCCCGCCTTCCTCCTCCTCAGATGCGGCTGCAGCCCCCCCGCCGCCGCCTTCCCCCACCCCCCCCTCCGTAGTCACTTCCTGCCTCGCCGAAATTGTAGAATGCCTGCGCCGAGCCGAGGAGCCAGGCGACGAGAATGCCGGAGATATTTCTTCTCCCTCGCTTTTCTCCCCTTCCCCTCCTTCCCCCCCCATCTCTGTCCCTCCTCCTCTTTTCTCCTTTTGCGCCCAAATTTGGGAGGGTGGAATTTGCTGCAGGAATTAAAGCAGCCTTCAAATATGCGGGAGAGGAGCGGGTGGGACCGAAATCACGGCGCCGGGGGGAGGAGGAGGAAGGGGGCGCCTGTGCGCGGGTGGGTGCGTGTGTGGCAGCGGGAGAGGGCCGAAGGCACCGCGGCGTGTTTGCCCGCCAGCCGCCTACCCGCCTCTGGAGCCTTTTGAATTTATTATTTTCTTAAGGCCTTTTTTTGGAGGGCTTTATGTCGCTCGGGTCTGGATTTCATTTGCTGGCCGCCTCCGCGGGGCGTCCGCTCCGCACCCGCCCGCGCAGCCCTGCCGACCCGGCCAGCCCCTCGGACAGCTAGGGCTTCGGCCGGCCGTTTTCGAAACAAAACGAGAAACAAACCAACCAACCAACCCAAACAAACCCTAAAAATTATAATTTACTAACAGCTCCCCCGGAAATCTGTATGGAATGCTTTATGGGCCGTTCCTGTGTGATCTTCTCGTTCTGCCAACCAGCCCTGCAAAATAAATTGGAGGGTTGCTTCGTATTTCGTGAGGGTGACTAGGAAAAGGCGTGGCTATATACAGAGATTTTTAACGGGCAACTTGAAGAAAAGCAGCTAAACTGATTTTAGCGTGAAGTTGCTGACTTCATGCTGTACCAGTTACGTACCAACATAGTTCTGTGAAAAACAACATTCAAGAATCTTCTGCGTGCAGTTTGTGTGCCGCCTCCTGCAGATGAAAAATCAGTGAACAGAAGGCTGTCAGAAGTGCCCATTCACCGGTTTGTTTTTTCTTGGCCATAAGAATCTCTCTCTGACTGACAGTGGCTTTAGGTTTTGTTCAGTGAAATAAATGCTTCCATATGTGGAAATACTTATCAATATTACTATTGGAACCAAAAAAAGTCAGCTCATATGAATATGCAGGCTCAGCTCCCTTGGAAGTTAGATGGGCCACTGCTCTATCTCAGCGAGAAGGTAGAATATACCTTCTTATGCAAGAGGTTTTTTTGTAGTAGTAGCTTTTTGGTGCAAAGTGATAACTCAATTTCTGACTAGAACTTCCGCTGAGATATCAAACTAGTATTATTGTAAAGCGTTTCTCCTTGATAATTCTACATATATTTTTAAAGTTCTTGCCCATTAAAACATTGAGGAAGATGTATTTTTGTATAGTTTTTAACATCATTCGTTTAATACCTGCTTAGTTTGTAACGTTTGTGTCTTGTGTGCTTGGTGAGATTACTATCATCTTTACCTGGTGATTTGTGAATGGAAGGGCATTACTTTGTTCTGGCATCAGGTGACTGTGTGTTTTTGTTTTGGTTTGGTGTTTTGTTTTTGGGGTTTTTTTTCGTTTGTTTGTTTTTTCAGTTGACATGTCAATAATAAAAAACAATAAATAGGAATTTTACTTGGGAGAGCAGGTTTCAAAAAGTCATTACTGTAAAGGCCAATTACTGACTTGCCTGTAGTGAAACCTGAATTGAAATACAAGCACATCACCTGTTCTGCATTTGCTACTGTGGGAGAACGGGCTGCTACTTAGTCATTCTGAAATTGAAGGCAAATGCACCCAGGACTGTGTGTATCAGTCTGTGCTGATAATAACTCACAGCGTTTCCTTCAGTTTACCCACAAGGACAAGCGGTTAGTCTTAGTTAAAATGATGCTTCTGATGTATACTCAGTGTGACAAACAAATGTATGTTTGTGTATATAGGGATGAATACTCAGTTGTTTATCTTATGCAGAAATAAAGGATGAGATTTGACTTCTTTGTAAGTTAAAATACAATAGATTTTGCTTTCTTTTTGCACAAAAATATTTGAACCTGCACAGTAGATCTCCTTTCTTTTTTTAACTGGCTGGCAACTTAGTGGTACTTTCATTTCTCTCTTCAATCGGTCAGGCTCATACTTCTTGTACTTTGGTTTCTTCAGTTCTAGTAGCTTAACCCAGTGCTACTGTGGTGGTATCTTAAAATATCCATTAAGACAACAAATAGTTATAAAACACATTGGCTACAGATTCAAAACCTCACTTTAAACACCAAGTCATTGAAGAAAATTTGCCTTGCAGAAGGTGTAGGAGAGAGATTTCTACTCAGAACTGTAGTGTGACATACATTTTTAGTTTTAATTTATTGCCAGACTATTCACTTATCCTGTCTAGACCAGAGATGTGTATGTATGAGTGATGTTCTGTTTTCTGTAAGTTGGTGCTCTAACTCCTGAAATAAGCTGGTTAATTGCAATGTGTTCTCTGTAATTAGAATGGCATTTAGTCACCATTTAAGTAGTTTAGTTAAGTCTCGTTTAAATTAGTAATTCAAATTTGGGGTAGTGTTAAACTGTAGGCGGACACAAACTATTCCCTGGGAGGGTTTTGAATGCCTTGAACTGATGTTTATAGAATAGATGTCTTAGAGAGGTGGGGATGGTGGCATAGGTGAGGCAAGGACATTTCTCAACTGCAAGGACCAGAAACTTGGCTTACAGAAGCCAATGACTTCCTGTTCACCTTGCCAGGGTGAGTTTCACATATGTCAGGGGTGAGTCAAATTTGAATTTTTTTTTTTCCAACCCTGGTTTAATGGTAGTGTCGTGACAGGTCTGTAATGTCATCAGGTAGCCGCCATCCAGCAAGACCTGGACAGGCTGGAGAGTTGGGCGGGGAAAAATGTAATGAAATATAACAAAGGAAAGTGTAGAGTATTGCATCTGGGTAGGAACAACCCCAGGTGCCAGTATAAGTTGGGGAATGACCTATTAGAGAGCAGCGTAGGGGAAAGGGACCTGTGTATCCTGGTGGACAACAGGATGACCATGAGCCAGCACTGTGCCCTTGTGGCCAGGAAGGCCAATGGCATCCTGGGGTGTATTAGAAAGGGGATGGTTAGTAGGTCGAGAGAGGTTCTCCTTCCCCTCTACTCTGCCCTGGTGAGACCACACCTGGCATATTGTGTCCAGTTCTGGGCCCCTCAGTTCCAGAAGGACAGGGAACTGCTGGAGAGGGTCCAGCGTACGGCAACAAAGATGATTAAGGGAATGGAGCATCTCCCTTATGAGGAAAGGCTGAGGGAGCTGAGTCTCTTAAGCTTGGAGAAGGGGAGACTGAGGGGTGACCTCATTAATGTTTACAGATATATAAAGGGTGAGTGTCATGAGGATGGAGCGAGGTTCTTCTCAGTGACATCCAATGATAGGACAAGGGGCAATGGGTTCAAACTGAAACACAAGAGATTCCACTTAAATTTGAGAAGAAACTTCTTCATGGTGAGGGTGACAGAGCACTGGAACAGGCTGCCCAGGGAGGTTGTGGAGTCTTGTACTCTGGAGACATTTAAGACCTGCCTGGATGCCTTCCTGTGTAACCTCATCTAGGTGTTCCTGCTCCAGCAGGGGTATTGGACTGGATGATCTTTGAGGTCCCTTCCAATCCCTAACATTCTGTGATTCTTCTCTATTTGTGTAGGTTTGTGTTTTTGTTTTTTTTTTTTTTGTTTTTTTTTTTTAATGGGAAAGCATCAAATCAGTATTTACTTACATAACTTGTAGTTTTGCCTTCTGCTTTAGTTTAGTGCAGCTGCCCTGCAAAACCAGGTATTTGCTGCGTTGCATGAGCATGGCTGCGAAGCTACTGTAAGTTACAAGGTTCTTTGTGTTACATTAAAAAATTGAAAAGTAACCAGCAGACTCATAAGCACTTCAGAAGATAATATGTATCCACTTTCTTTTTGTCAGAGCTTGGGCTAGAGGTATGTAAAACATGCCTGGCCATACCTTGTTCTGATTTGCATCCTGGACTTCCTTCCTGCAAAAGCCACTTCATCTTACTTTTGCGTTTTGTGCATCAGCGCTGTTCCACGCTTCTAAGTGTGCCTTACAGAAATCCGCTGGTCGCACACTGATTTCAGTGCCTTTGCACAGAGAGATGTGCTGCCCAGCAGCACTTTTTAAAGCCACCTACAGGGAGTCCATTCCTCAGTGGTTCTAGCTCTGTATCGCATCTTCAAATAGCTCTTTGTGTGGCCGTTTTCATGCCAGATTTCTGTCATTTCATGCAATGGTAGTTTGGAATGCATTTGCAAATAATTTTGGAAGTAGTATTACAGAACAATAACACTATGGGTGTTACACTCAGAAGCACTTAAGCAACTAAAATAGAACTGGATGATTTCTTAGTAGCACAGAAGATTTATAATTTTTTTTTGGTCAACATTGAAGATCATGTCTCAAGATGTAGGTCTTTCAAATTTATTTGTTTCTTTCCTCTTTTACACGTAATGGTTGTTTGCTTTTTGTTTGGTTGTATTTTCTTAACCTGAACAATAAAGATGTTAGGACTTACAAGCAGGGAGAGGATTGATTAAAACCTCAGGGAGCATTTCTCCCTCCTTTGACCCGTTGTAGCTTCAGAGAGATTGATATTAAGATACAGCACCTAGTTTTGATATCAGCATTTTTAAAACAGAGCTTTTTAAATGGAAAGATTGCATCATACAAAAGATGCGAGACCTGAAGAAATAGTAAAAAAATAATTACTTTAGACTCATCTTTCATTTGACCACAAAAAAGACCAAGGGGTGACAGTGCTCTTAGAAGCGTGTTCTCAAAGGAGATAATATCACATACTAAGCTTTTTCCAGTGCTTTGGGGTAAAACATGACAGGAACAGTGGCCAGAAAAAGAGAAATGCAAACTAGATATATAAGGCATCCTCAGCGTTGGTGAGTGTTAAACTACAAAGTAGCAGTTTATAAAATTCCCATAAAAATAGCCTTATTATATGTAGAAATCAGTCTGTCCTACAGTAGCGTTATTACAAAGAGACCTTTCAGAAAGGCTGCAGGAGTCATTGATGGCAGAATTTCTGTTGTGACATGTGTCTGAAAAAAGCATTGCAGGTTATTGCAGTTGATGCTGAAAAAAATGCAAGATGTCATGAATGTTGGTTCTGGTGCCAGTAGTTGCTGTATTGTGGGTAGGCAGATTAATGGAAGAATAGTGTATGAAAGATTACCTATTTTTATATCTCATACATTAAAAGACTATGATCCAAGTTGAACTTAAAATGAAATTTGACCTACTGAGGTGGTCAAAATTGCCAAGAATGCTTAAGTTAGTGTCAACATGAAACTTTAATCAAACCTTTGTCAGTGTTGGCCGATTGGGGAGTTTGAATCTTACGTGTAATTCTTTCACAGTTTGCAGGAAGTTTTAGTGTGCCCAGCAGAATTTTCAAACAGTGTCCTCTGCTAGCCTCTTTGTTCTTTCTTAAGAAGCCTATCATGCAATTTCATAGCTTTTGCTGGTAGCTGCACTGCAGCTGAAAAATACTGTCTTGATGGTGTGTTTTTTTCTCTGTTGTGTTACTTCTAGTGTTTATACATTGGAATGATTAGATGAGCTTGCTGATGTAACAAGAAGTTAACCTTAGGGTAGAGCAGTTTTCAGCTGGATATGTGAGCTAATCTGGGTTGTTCTTTGGCTGTATAGTTAATAGAACTGGGATGTGAGGGAAGCCTAAGCTTACCCCAGATGGTACAGTTTTTGGGTGAATCTGTTTGCCAGCTGCTTGAAATGAGGCAACTCTGCTACTCTCACCATCCTTGCAGCAGTGCCTCTTTGACCTGACAGTGAGTCAGTTTATGGAGCTCAGCTTGCAGGAGCTGCCTGTTTTTTCTTTCTCAAGATTATTTTTCTTTGAGTTGAGCTCCCTGAAGCTTTCATATTATGGGATCATGGAAGTGTTGCCATGAAAAATAAAACATCAGTTGTGGTTTAGGTAAGAGATGGAGCTTCAGCAAACCATTTTAGCAGTAGACAGGTGTGTGCAGTCCTGGTTTAGTGCCTGTTTTAGACTGGCGTAACATGGCACTTCTGCAAAAACAAGAAAGTTTGATTTGCTCTTCCTACCCTAACAATGAATCTTTAACTTAGGCTGAAGATTGTAGTAGGTGTGCCCAAGGCAGAAAAGATACATGGTAGTTGATCTAGTTGCACAACTTGCTTATTTCCACCCTACCAGTGGTTAAGATAGGCAAAGAGGAAAGCCCCATTCTGCTGGAGGAATGAATGCTGGTGGTTGAGAAGGTAGTGTTCTCCCCTCAGTGCTGAGCTGGTGGTGACTTAGCTCAAGATAAACAACTGGGCAAAGTTTAATGGCCCTTGTTTCAGCCACTATCATTTACTCCTTGAGAACTGAATGGGTGAGGTGAGTTGCTTTTTTTATCTGCTGTTGCATCATTACCAGAGGTGTTCATGGTAATACTAATATTAGCATTAGGGCTTTCTTGAGTGATGTGCAAAACTAAAGCCCTGACTAATGATGGCTGCAGAAATCTGGCAGTGCAGAGGGTCTTGTGGTCCACACCAGCTCCTAACTGTGATGATATCTTAAGTAAGTTGAGATACCAGCTTTAGCTGACTTGTCAAAAAAAAAAAATGGCAGTTGTGGAGCATGAAAAGCTGTTGCTGGAGAAATGTAATTTTTCTGGCAGCTTTCTGACAGCAAAGACATTTCTGGCTGTGCAATCTTACCAATACTCTTTGTAGCTTTTTAAAACAAGAATGCTAAACTTGGAGTACATGACTCAAAATCTGAGTTCCAGATGCTGGCTTAAATGTAATTGAACAGTTTCAAGTTTGGGACAGTGAGAGTTTCCCAAGTAGAAGGCAGCCAAGAAACCCATCTTATTTCTTCCCTCCACCCCTGCTTCTGGAAACAAATTCTTCCTAATTGTGGTTAGTAAAGGTGTACTAACAAACCAAGAGATTCGAGATTAAGTTAGTTTCCTCTTGGGAGGCTTTGCCAGATGGTACGAAATCAAGGTCTGAGTAATCACTTGCTGCTGGGTAAAGGGGAGCCGTCCTGTTGTTGCCTTCTGTGCTCTTTATATTTTTAGCACTTAGTTGAGTGAGAACTTAGAGAGGAGAATAGTCTGCAGACTGCTGCAGTATTAGTTACTGAAGCTTAGGGTTATCTCCTGCTGTTTAGCTGTGCCAAATATTGACCTTCAGTGCTCTTATTTGTGATTCTGTGGGCATCTGGAAACCTGTAAGTTTTCAGAGCAGTGGAAAGAACCTGTGGTTTGTAAGCAACAGCCTCAAGCACTGGGGCATAAGACCTTGAAGAGACTGGGGGAAAAACTAGAGGACATGGTTGTGGATTATGAATAAAAGGAGTCTCCGTTTTAATCAGTTGAAAGAAAAATGTCTTAATGTTACAAATTCAAGACAATGCTAAAGACTAGGTGATTGAAAGGAGAAGAAAGTAGGGGTAATGAGCCCCCGTTCTATAAAAAATTGCAAGGAAAGCTGGGAATTTCAGCAGGGGAGTTTTTCCTTATCAGCAGTTTCAAATTTAATTAGCAAGTTATTTTTGAGCTGGTTGGTGTTTGCTCCTTTTTGTGTGTTTAACAGAGCCTCTGTAAAAGGTCTTTAAGATTTGTTGTGTCTGAATCCTTAAATAGCTGAAATTTTCAGCAGGTGATCTCAAGGTTATATAGTACTAAGTGTTTTATGGAGACCAAGTGAAGTTACTTTGAGTGTTAATACCTTAGTAATGAAGGGACATTGACATCTTGCTTGTCCAGACATACGCAAGCATTGATTTTGGAGAAGACTTTGAAAGTGATTAAGACACAGCTTCTCCAAATATATGCTCAATGGACGACCTCTAACCTGGTCACTAAATGAATTTCACTTGGCCCTTGCTTTGTGTCTCTGGCTTCTTGCCTAGCAATATGCTTGCAAGACAGCCAATATCCCCTTAGCTAAAGGTATATTTAAGTCTTTGTTGCTGTGAGTAGCAAAAATTATTCTGGATTTCTTGTTCTTTTGAATTGTGTTTCCACTTGCAAATCTCAACCATCAAGTACCCTTGTGTGGCTGGCAGGTATGGAGAGGAGTTAACTCCTGCTTGGAAATTTTGCGTGGCTGATCATGCAGGATGGCTGCTCTGCTGGTGTGCACGTTGGACCACTTAGCGCCTGCTCTTCACAGCCAGCTTTGTTACGAATGCCAAAAACAACAGTACTTGGGAAGCTGAGAAATGAGCAGATTTGGTGCTGTTCATCACCAGGGTGGTTTGCTTTCAAGCTGTGGCTTCAGTCCTCATAGTTGTTAGTTTTGTCACCCAAGGCAATTAGAGCGCTGGTGTTCTGGATGCTCTCAAGTGGGTTGCCTTCCTCTTTGAAAAACGTATGCAGTTGATGCCAAGTTAAAAATTAATTCCTTGACATGGAATAAATAAAATAAAAACTTGAGTTTTCTAACTGCCAACTTATCCTACAGATGAGTGGTAATAACACCAGTTATATTGTAATAGTCTTTAATATTAAACATGGATGATACATTATATTATCAGTATGGACCATTCTTTTGTATCGGTTGCCACTGCAACCCGCAGGGAAACAATCTTAAGTTTTACTTACTGTCTTCCTTATACAGTAATTATAATGGGAACTATCTTTTTGTGGCATCTCTCTAGCTTAAAAATAAAGACAATTAAAAACAATACAGCCAGCCAGCTGTGTTTCCAAACATCTAAGTTTAACACATGGAGAGATTTTTATTAGTTGGCATAATTCTTTAAAATAGCACCTGCATCTCTTTTTTTTTTTTTCCCTTGGTCTCATTAGAGTTCTTTATATTTTAAGAACAGAACTCCTGAGACAGTGTGGAAATACTTAAAACATAAAATCCTCTTAAGTATTAGTAACTTAATAATATCCTTAAGCACCTCTCTTGGTTGTGTTTGAACCTTGTAGTAGAAATATTGAAACATAAAAATACACGTGATTTCAGACTGTCTTGAAAATTCAGTTTATAATTAAAACTGTAACTTCTGTCTTTTTGTGTCATTAAAATAGTCTGTTGTGGGGGCAAATAAATACTGTGGAAAAATATGTAACCTGCTTCAAGTCATATAAAAATACAGTAACTTCCAACTACCACTATGATTTTTTTTTTTTTTTCGTAAAAATGTGTTTTAAATGACTAGTTGATAACAGCTTGTTAACAATGACTTTCAGGATATATTTTAATTTTTCCAGAAAAATTGCTTGTCTGAGACAGAAGGATTGGTGCTTTCAGAAGCACTCGGGTTTCAGTATTCTGGGGTGCTAGTTTGTTAAGTTTTATTGTATTTTTTTGCTCTCGCAGACAAGTGACAGCGATGTATCTCTTAGAAAAATTTAACTCCAAATGTCTGTCTTGGTGAAAACTGCAGGACTCCTGAAGGCTTCTAGAAGTCAGAGCTTGAGGTGTTCAGCGTAGAAACTACTATAGGAAAATAACAGAATATACAGAAAAACAGTATGTACAGATGGCTTCCATTGGGAATGAGTTGCCTCCACCATATAGAATGGTGTGGTAAGAGCCCTTCACCCCAGTTACTTTAAATGAGAATTCTTCCTGTTAACAGAACCACCAGAGATGAAATACTGTAATTTCTCTCATGATTTTAAGGGCAACACTTAGAGTATGTTGAACATACGTTGGCTATTTCTCCGCGAATGATTCACCTCTCATTAGCATTTCTGCACCTACATGTTCAAGAAATTTTGCTACATCTGATAGTTGCCCTTGAGGCTAGAAATTTAACAGTACGGTTTCTTGTATTGCCATCCTTATGGCTGCTTGGTGAGGAGGATGGGACAGACTGCTGGGGACTTCACTGCCGTCAGTATTTCAAGGCGTAGAACAGAAGGCAGCGCAGAGCGCACACCTGCCAGTGCCTCTTTCTGAGTCCCTGGGTTGGAATACTGCCAGTGGCATTGCAGGAATCCCTCTTCCTTCCCAAGATTTCACTCCTGTGCTTGCGCAGGTGTAAGGTGCAGTTGCTTCACCTACAAATTCAGGGTGGGAGAGGGAGCAAATTAGGTTTTTTTAATGTGTATTTAGTTGTTGTTTTGCGTGTTTGTATTTTTTTTCTCCTTTTGTTTGTTTTGTTTTTTAATACCTCTAAACCTGTAAACCATAAATTATCACCACCTCCTGAAGTTTTGTGTTAACTGACCAACCTGTATGCAAATTTTGAAGGAAAATGCGATGTTGAGGTGAACCTGAAGGAACTGAAAAATGCTGAGCAGTAACTTAAATTGAAAGGAAATGTCAAAGAAACTAAGTGATACATTACAGCATGATACTTTAATGTGTTTCTTAATACCTGTTATGCTTTGTTGCTTCTTTCTACTGTGTTTCCAGTGTGAAGTAAGACTCTTGAAATGGTCTCCAGATTGAGGCACTAACCTACTTTATGGAAAATTTGTGTTTTTGAAAACTGCTCTTTCCAAACCCATGGTTTAGTTGATTTCACAGGAGGTGAAAGTAGTGTGAGATAAAACTGCCTGGAAGTTCTCACCAGCCTTTTTTTTTTTTTTAATTTCCTTTTAAATATATGTATTTTAAAAATATTTTAAAAACCTTTTATTTACATCTCTTTGGGAAACTTGAACAAACTAAACAGACAAGAGATGTGCTAAATGTGGAATGGGGTGGATATACCTTTTTATTTTGTTTGTTGTTAGTGTGTTGTGGTGTTTGTGTGTGGGTGGTGGTGGTGGTTGTTGTTTTGAGTTTTTATTTTCCTTGGAGGTTTTGCATGCAGGAGTCTTTCATAGTGTTTATCAGAACATTTTTCCTTTGCATCTTTCATCTTCAACCCTTGGCTCAGCATTTGTATTACAATAAACATTCATGGATAGCAAATCTGAGGAGGAAGAGTTAGGAAGGAAGGTTAAAAGTGGTGATCGACACAAGTGATGTGTAGTTGGTGCTTGACCTGCTGCTGTTTCTGACACGAGTTCCCTGTTTCCCATTTTGGTGACCTCTTTCTGTAAGCTTTCCTGTCTCCTGTGCCATTTCTTACTGTAGTCATTTTGACCTCTGCTTTATGGAGTGGAAGATAATTGGTTACTTTACTGTCAAATTTGATTTTGAGTTGGTTATTTCAGTTAGACGCAAGTTGTTACGTGATGGTTGTTTGCATGCTGCTTTCTGCAAGGCTTTTTAAAAAGCCAGAATAAAGGGGAAAATGCACGAAAAGAACCAGAAGCTTTAAAAATGTATTATTGTACTTTTTGTACACTTTAAATACAATTTAAAAGGTTTACTTTTTCTTCAAGGAATTTGTTGTCTAGCTAATTCTAATGAAGGCTGAACTGTTACATAAAAACTGTCCATATGTCTGGCTGGCCTGAATGTATTGTAGAGTCATCTAATATTTTGTGCTGTAGTTATACGGGCTTGCTTTAGCAGTTGGGCAGCCTGATGCGGTTTGTTTGTGCTTTTGGTTTTGTTTGGTGTGGTGGTTTTGGTGGTGTGTGTTTGGTTTTTTTTTCCCCTTCTCTCTCCCTCTTCTATCTATAATTGGTTTTGGTTTTTTCTAAATAGTTAACTGCCTTCATTTTCCCTTAGTTGTCTACTTTTTTGCACTTCTTTGGCCACTGTAAGAAGTGCAGCACTGACTGTGTTCCCTATAGCTGCCGTGGTCTGCACAGTTTGCTCAGGCGTGCCCTTGTGTACTCTATACTGGCTCTGAAGGTTGCCTTGTTTTTTTTTTTTTTCCAAATATATAAGGTTTAGTAGTGTGCCTGCTACATCCACTTCGTTTTTGTTCAGAGTTTTCTGCCTTCTTTCTGCCTGTAACTCGTCAGATGGACTGTGCTGTCTGCTGTTTCTGATCTTTCAACAGTGCAGAATCCTTTTGCTCTTGGACATCACACGTGTTTCTATAGTATCTGTTAATAAAACAGATAATAGTGTCTGGCATAGGAAAAGAGAGTTTAAAACCCACTCTTCGCCTATACTAACTCACTATGCGTGGTGAGATTTTTGAGGAACAGTGGTATTGAAAGGGCATTCACTGGATCAGCAAAGTTATCCGTTATTGACTTAATCAGCTTGCTCCTGGAGACTGAAAAGTATTTCTTAATCATGGTTGCACATAAAAAAAATATTTTGTGGGCTCCTTTTTGAGGATCGTTTTAATTTTTTATGATGTAGGCCAAGACCCTAGGTTCACTCTTGGAAGCCAAGTTGTCTTGCTGTAAAAGAAGCATTTAACAGGTACTGCCTGCAATTGATGCCTGTTTGAGGAAATAAAAGTGCTGATTTCCTTTCCATCAGTAGTAGACTTCTACCATGCAGATTATAGCAGATGTTATTGACTTGAAAGATGTTTTACTTTAAATATTGGAAGGAGAAATGTGTTTGTAGATGTTCAGCATAAGTTCAGTGTAAGTTTAACTTCACAGCTAGAGCTGATGAGTTTCCTCCTTTTGTATTGTTATTTCCATACTTTTAAAATTCAGGTTTTGTTTTTCTTTAATGTGGATATGTTAATCTATTGTGTTAACGAGTGCTCAGGGCTTATAGAAGCATTGCTACACTAAATACTGCTACCTAAACTTCCTATTTTAAAAATTTGGTAACAAAACCTGTCAGTTGCAAGATGTGCAGTTGCTGTCTGCCTCTGGAATGTGACAGGTCAAGATGGGGATATGTATTAGCTGGATCTTTTATGTATTGCTTCTGTATTGAAAATTGGAAAAAAAATGCTGATTTTGTTAAACTGTAGAAAGTTTTTAGGGATTTTGAAGATGATGGTAAGGTAGATCCTTTTGTCTTCTTGCAGGTTTTGGAGACTTCTAGTTACTTATGTGGAGACTTCAAAGAGCTAGCACTGGTAGAAAGAAGAAAATAAAAAGTGACTGTGTCAGGTGCTTTGGAGGAAATACAAGTACACAGTGTTTTATAGACTAATCTTTCTGTGTCAAACTACAAACTGTCAAACTGATCTTACTTGTAGCATAATGGTAGAAATACTGTGGCTAAAGAGTATGAAAAATTAGCTAAATATTCTGAAAAGATGCCTAGTGCAATGGGTGTCTGTGCCCTTTCTAAGACTTTTATGTTTCTTATAGTTGTGGTCAGATTTCAACAATTCTTAGGTTTCCTGTGATGCTTCTGGAGGTTTTAAAAATAATGTCCTAGGACACTGGGGAAAAAATGTATTGTGTGTCCTTCTGGTAGAATAAGTTTGATTGAGAAACTCCAAAATGAACTTTAATTTGGAAGTTCAGTGACTCCTGTGATGTCAGACTGCTTTTCTGTTTTTTCTTTTTTCTCTCCAGCTGTCCTCATTAGTATTTGCTGCTAGTTTGGCTAAGTCATAAGTCCTTGAAGAGTTTTCATAACATCACTTAGCAGTCTGATGATTACTACCAGTGCACAGGAGTTGCACTTAGCCTTGTAGAGTGTGAGCTCAGCACTCAAATTCTGAGTAGCAGAGATAAAAAATGGCTTTGCCTCACCTTGGATTTGCATCCCCTCTTGCTGAGAGGGTTAAAGTATGGTGTTTTGTCAGGCAATGGACCTTATGCCAGAGACTGTCACCTTTTGCCCCAGATGGTATTACCTGAAGAATGAATTTTGAGTTGTTGTTTCTGAATACAGCACGGAATAAAGGGGAAATGTCAATTGTGGTGTCTGGGCAATAACAAACATAGTAGACTTGATAGAAAACAAGGAAAAGCCTTTCTGATTGACAGCATTTTTCCTGAAAACTCCTTGGAAAGCCACCAGTGGTGCCTCCTTTCTGTCTTTTTGCTCATTTGCGTAGTTGCAGTAGCCTGCTTCTGGCTATTAGTCCATCAATTCAGATGATGGATCTAAAACCACTATCTCTGCAGCTGCCTAATGTGGGCTTTGACATTTTGCTTGAGGGAAGCCTAAATTAAAGTAACATTGAACGCACAGAGTGGACGCATCAAAAGTCAGCTAAGGCCAAAATTATAATTGCTTAAATAGCTTGCCTTCATTCCTGCTAAGTTAGAGCAGAAATGATGGACAACTACAAAGACTTTAAAATGTTGGAAGACTTTATATAAAGTGATAGCTGAAATGCAGCCTAGGTGAATGTAAAGCAATATATACGCGGATTGCTTTCATGCGCTCAGTGATAAGCTGCAAACATCTGTTAAAGCTCAGGAACAAAGTCTTGTGCCTGTGTACAGTTCACAGTATCATCAGCTCAGTACTCAGGAGTAGTCAAAAAAACCAAGTGGCATGTTGGGAATCAGTAAGATAGGAACAGAGAACAAAATGCTACATGATCAGACTGTGGATCTCGGACTTGTTTTGCATCTTGGATACTGTATGTAGCTCTCACCCTGATCTCTCTGGAAGGCTACAGAGCTAGAAGTGTTATGGCAGAGCAGCAGAGGTGATCAGAGGCATGAAACGACTTCTCTTCAGTGGATTATACTAGTTTATTAAGGCTCTTTTCCAACACAGTATTGTGGAGCAATGAAGCTAACAGGTGGTGATTTTGAAATGATAAAATCCTCCCTTTAACAATGTACAGGAAATCAGAGGGAGCCCTTGGTACAGGGACTTTTGTGGATGCTCTGTTTGTGCGATGCTAAGATGAACATACAAGTGCATGGAAGAGGAATCAATCAAGTGCTATTTGAGTGGAAAAATTCCCCCGTCTTATGAAATACCTGAGAGGCAGATTTTGGTGCCTACAAGTGTTTAGAGAAATACTGCTGTCTGTTTACTCAGTTGTTTGTGCTAACTTAGATGTATGGTTTTGGGCACTGTTGAAGGCAGGAACTTTGGCCTGATCCATGTGGTGGTTCTTGCAGGATGATGACTTTAAAAGCATGCTGTTTAATATAATGCTATTTTTACCTAGAGAACCAGGGCCTACTGTGTGCTTGGTGAACTGATGGAGAAGTTCTCTCTGCTTGACAACACTACCTTGTTTCTAAGTTGAAAGCGGTGATGTGCAATGTGATAAATGATAGTAATATAGTGCTTAAGGTGGTTGATGTCAAAACATTTGGCCATTCATACTGCCATAGGATTTTCAGTATTAGTTGTATTCCAGTTTCTGCAGCTTGCTGTAATTCTGCTGCATATGCATCTGTCCTCGTTAAAGCTTCATGAAATGTCTTGTATCACCTTTCTGCAAGGCACAGAGAGTGACTGGAACTGATTGGCAGTGCTTTGCTTTTTTTGTCCTCTTGAAGAGTGCAGCTGCAATGTACCCAACATGCTGAATGGTTATGGCTCTGGACACACGCAGAATATCAGGGGACTGTAAGAACAGAAGTTCTATTAGTTAGTAAAAGAGAAGTGGACTTCAGTGCTACTTTGAATTGTAGTCTCCATCACAGTGTAAATTTTCAAAAAATAGGTTCTGAACCTCTGTGAGAATGGGATTGATATAAAAAATTGGAAGTTAGGGCTTAGAAGCATCATTGACTACTGGCTTATGATTTGGTATTGAGATTTTGTGTGTGTGTGTGTTGGTGTCTTGAAATACTCAAGCACAGGAAGATGTTGAGTGAAAAACAGAAACAGAAAAGGTCTTTTTGATATGAGTTTGTGGTTAAAGTATTTTAAGTGTCATGTTGGAGAACTAACATAGGTCACTAGTAATCCAAAGTCAGATGATGCTCAACAGATGCTTAACTTGTGCACCCTAATTGCTGAAAAGCCAGAAAATAAAGAAGAAAAGTTATGCCCAAATTTGCAGCAATACTCTAATGCAGAGTATTGCAAGTCAAGTGAATTGACACTGCTCACTGAATGTATGAAGTGCCATACAAATACAAAATCCTGAGAGACATTTGCAATGATGATGGCTTTGATCTTTGTATCTTTTCCACTCTAAAGTAAAAATACTGTGGAGTAGCTTGGTGAAATAAGATTACATGTTCTGGTGAGCACCTGTGAAGAAAATAAATGCCCTTGAACCTATTACAGGTTCAGATAGCATATGGTAAACAAAAAACATGCTGAATAACTAGAATAAAAAGAACAATTGACTATCTACCTGTATTGATCATTAAATAGTGTGGAGGTCATATAGTGTATTACTGTGAAATGAAGCTGTTGTATGTATAAAGCAAACTGATGAAGGTTTCATAAAACACTGTATGCTAAGCATACTAGATTAAAAGTATTGTGGGTAACTTTAGTCAAATGTAATTAACTTTTTTTCTCCTTTTCTTTCTCTCCTCACACCACCCCTGTTCCTTTGTCTGGAATGCTGCTGCACTTGTGTGGTCTTGTCGCTGTGATGGTCCGAATTCATCGTTTTACTGGACTATTTTGGATGTATTCTATCGATACCTTCAACCCTGGAAATGATGGAAATGTGTTGTTTACAAAGTAGCTGTAAGTATTACTCTGATAAAGATGTATTGCAGCTATTGTGGAAATAAAAGAAGCATTAGGGGTTTAATATGTAGACTGAAACTGAGCTCAGGTAGCAGCTGGTTGAAAATCAGGAAAGGATAGAAATTAAGGGGAAGCTATTGTAAGTATTAGAAACATGAGATCTCACCTGGCACAGTGATCAATATAGTGGAAGTCAGTGCTTCAACAACAAAAAAAAAAAAAAAAAAGAAACTTCTTTTAAAAGCTGTTGCAGGAATTTAAGTAACCTCAATTCCTAGTTTGCTTCAGTCTGTTTAAAAGTAGCACATTATGAAACAATGCAACCTTTTAAAATAGGTACGTTGAAAGCTTCAGTTTTAGTTGGTATTGGTGTACCACAGATGTGAATCTGGCATTTGACTTGTGGAATATAAATGCTTACATTAAATACAGCATTTATGCCAAGTGTAACACTTCATAAATCTTTCTGGTTTAACGTTAATATTTCATTATCTAAAATTGTGGATGTAAATGCTATAGACCCACTTAACAGAGAAAACAACCTGAAAGTTGCCATTTATTCTTCTTTAGCATTTCATACTGAGCATTCTGAAAGTTCTTAGTAGTAAAGCTGTCCTAAATGTGCATCTCTATGTGAAGAGGAAGGGAAGAGAAAGAAAATGAATTTAAACCAAGAATTCTATTTAAACCCATTCTTTTAAGCAAAAGAACTCTTACCTAGATTGAATGAGGAGGTGAGCTGTTTCTGGTAAGCGTGACATACATTAAAAGGTATGTAGACATTGAAAGATGCAGGTGGCTGACAAGTAGAACTATAAGGAGTGTCAGACTGTGGTTAGATATTTTACATCTGGTAAGATGAATGGCAGTTGCATATTCTTAATAGTAATTAAGGACCTGCACTGTTAATAAGCTCTTTAATGTCTTAAAGAGTACTCTTCATGTAATACCTTTGGAGCATTGGCTCCTGCTCGGAGTTTTGGAATGTGTTAAATTGTATTCCTCACATGTAGTTGTAGTAGTGGTTTGGAAAAGTAAAACAATATTTTGACTTTTAAATTCCCAGCTGATTTTTTTTTAACTTTTGAGACCTTTTAGATGAGACTATTTCTGCACCTAGGGCTGAATTGAAACAAAAGCATCTGAAAAAATAGTTTCTTGATGACATAATGCAAATATTCTTATATTTAGAGAAGTAATAACATTTGTTGTATTGTGTGTATTTGAACTTGAAGCCATAACACCTAGTTTAAGCTGGCTGTCCTTAGATGTTACTCTCTTATTTTCTATGAGTTAATGAGTTCAAAGATGCTGCCTTTTTTTAAACTTGAAAGATAATTGATACAGTGTATTGTGACTAAATGAGAACTGGTAATAATTTTTGGTTGTTTCAAAGTAATCCTGCTAAGTTTGGATTTTTCAGATTTATTTAAATTTGATGTTGGCACCAGTGTATCTTTGTAGGGGTGTGGCATTACGTGAGAAAAATTGTTTGACAAATGGAGAAGTAAGTTATGTGACTTCAAGCAGAGTGTCAGTTCATTGACTAGTGCTGTTGGATTGCAAAGAAGCTAGTTCTTCTGGCATTTTAAGTTTTAAAAGGGATAGTATTTTTTATATTTTTGAGAGGAATGTTTGCTTTACTTTTAAAAATTTTAAGAATTGTTTTTTAACTCTAGGTGTTGTTACTGTAAAAATGTATTCTGTCAATTCAGTATTTAGAAAAACATCCAAATAAGTATAAGGGAGCCAAATATCAAATGTAAATAAACTGTACTCTATCCCATACAGAGAAGTTCTGAGGCAGTAGTGCCTGTAGTAGACCAGATCTTTTTCTGAAGTCTTTTTGTAATTCCTCTGTCCTCTTGAAGATAATCTTAGGGACGGGAGTTTAAGCTTGTAGACAGCACTTCAGCTCTGTGGATGTGTCTGACTCTTTTAAGCTCTGAAACGGAAGTAGTATCAGACCACATCCTCTCAACTTTGTATGCGTGTAAAGCCTGTAGTTCTGAAGGCTGAAGTCATTCCTCATGAGAAATGAAACCTTGTGTTGCATTTAGACAGTTGTCTCAAAAAATATTTTCAGATTCTCTGTAAAAGAACTAAGTTGTCTCATCTTATAAAAAGATCCTGAGCTCTGCTGTGACAACAAACACATTTCTATGTTTCTACTAGAAGAATGGTTTAAAAGTATCATGGCTGATCGCTGGAGGATCGCAGGGTCTAGTACAGAGAGGGAGAGCTGTTTTAAGCACTTTCGATATTTTCATTACTGTGGTGAGAAGGAGTAATGGTGAACATCCAGAATTCTCATCTCTTTTCGTAGTAGGCAATATTTTTAATAAATTTTTCAAAGTACCAAGTGACTGAAGTTTTCCCTTTCTGAAGGGTTTGTTGCAATGCATGCTGCCTTAGTGTAGATCTAGATTTACCATGAAAGAATTGGAAAAAAAAATCCTTCAGTTGTATTACTTTGAAGGAGAGGGTGTCAACTTAGTTCCCCTAATATTGAGTCGGTACCACTGTGACTCTTAGGAATAATAGGAAAGGTACGCAGTTGCTACTTGCCTGTGTTTCAAATGGGCATTGGAACAAACTTGACTATATTTTAATCTGTTTGTTCTTGTACACTCTTGTTCTTGCACTGTCATAAATAATGTGGTAATTGTATTTGCTCAAAATAATGTCAGCGTAGCTAACTTTCTGTACCAATCCTTTGGCTATCCCATTTAAAAAAATAAAAAAATCAATTTTTCCTACTTATTGTTGCAATTCATTGCACTCTTTGATGTAGACAGCTTAGGTTGTTGAGGTTGGGTAGATAGCACCTTTCTGTAAATGTGAAAATGAAGTGAGCATTTTAATAACTAATAAAGCATACAAACAAAGTTAAGTAGTTACATACCTTTATTTTAACTTTTTTTTTCCCTCTAATATCTCTTCCTTTAGCAACAGAAGAACCTTGAAGGATATGTGGGGTTTGCAAATCTTCCAAATCAAGTTTACCGGAAGTCTGTGAAGAGAGGATTTGAATTCACTCTCATGGTAGTAGGTAAGTTTGAGTGTTTATCAGTGAAAGTGTATTGACACAGTTCTTAAAATCTATGATGGTGATGTAAATATGTTTTTCATGATCTTGTGACAAAATGTGGATCTTCTTACTCAACACCAGGAGTGCCAAACTCTTTTTCACCGCGGGCCACGTCAGCCTGGCGGTTGCCTTCAAAGTACCGAATGTAATTTTAGGACTGTATAAATGTTGGAGTAGTTACAGTTATACAGTCCTAAAATTACAATTTGCTCTTTAAAGGCAACTTCCAGGCTGATGTGGCCCTTAGTAAAAATGAGTTTGACACCCGTGTTCTACACTGTTAAATTTCTGGTGTTTAAAACAAACAAAACTAAAAAAAGACCCACAAAAACCACCCATAAAAACAGAAAACAAACCAACCCCAACCAACTGAACAAACAAACAAACAAAATCAACAAAACCAACAAAACAAAAAACAACTAACCAAACAAATCTCACCCCCCCCAAACAAACCAACCAAACCAACCAACCAAAAAAACAAACAAAACCAAACAACCCAAAACAACAAAGAAGCCAGAAACCAAACCAAAAAAGCCCACCAACGTTTTGTCCAATGTCCAAGTAGATGAGGAGGAGACGAATAAGGAATGAGAACTGTATAGTTCATACAGGCTAAGAAAAAAGTTTGTTATGGATCTAGTCTAGAATGTGACTTGCAAGTATGACGTAATAGAAGTGATTTGAACTTGGATTTTCATTTGAATAAAAAAATAGAAATGCTTTTACGATTGTGAGTACAACATAGCAAACTGGGGTCCAAAAGTAAAGTTGGAATCTTTTCCTTGTGCAACAGAATCCTGTATATTTTGCAGTCCTGTGGCCACAAAACTTTGTTGCAAAATCAAAGCTTTAATTTAAACAAACCTTTCTAGTTTGTATGGTTGCAAAGAAAACCAAATGTAAACAGTGTGTTCCCTATGGGCTACAGAGAATGGGAAACTATAGTTAGTATAGATGAACAATGCCATGCAGAACAGTTCATTAGGCTTCAGTGATGACCCAGATTGTCATCTGTCCTTCCTTTTTTCTTCCTGTTTTAAACACTTGTATGATAGTAGACCATTGTTAAGGTTGGGTACATTTGTGTGTGACTGATACATATATACTGGATATGTGACTCAGTTTTAACATGCTAATAGCTATAATAATAGTGATGATGAAAGTGTTTTATAATAGCCAGTCATCTCTTTGTTGATGTCTACCTTTATCTTTTGTAATTTGGATAGCTTGATAATGCTTTGATGTTTTGTAATCAATACAATGGATAACTTGTACAGTCATTATGTGCATGTAGCATGTTATAGTACTATTGACAGTTAGAAATCAAGGTCAAATTGGTGAAAACTCCTTGTAGGTCACTTATAATTTTCTTTTAATTACAAATTGAGTTAGAATTTTGAAGTAGGAGAGTTGCTTTTTTCCTTTGGAACTCGATTATGTGTTCCTTTGTTATCTAGCATCCAAGTACATAATACATTATTTGGTACAAAACTGCTTAGTCTTCCAGAAAATTTAGTTTTCTGCTGTCTACAGGAAAAAGGAACTGTCTTCATAAAGTATTCCAGGATGGGGTATAATTTGTACTTCCAAGTTTCATTCTCACAGAAAGCAAGTCACTTAAAGCTCAACGAGTAGATGTAGTGATGTATTTGAACTGGAGAAAATATGTAAAATTACCTTAGTGCTCTTATATTTGCCTGTAGTATGGCCTAATGCAGTTACTTTTAGGGGAACTGTAGAAAATTGGGGCCACTGAGAATAAAAGTTGGTCCAAAACTAGATTGAAAGTGAAATGTTGATCAGAAAAACTTGTTACTAGTTTTAATTTTTTTTGTACTTACTCCGAAGACTTCATTTATTTGCATATGAATTTGTGCCATTGTCTGAAAGTTTACTGGTGGAACTGGCAGTAGTTTTTTAAATTAAAAATGCATCTAGTTCTCTCCTTCCAGCCCCTGAGTATAGAAATCAGATGTTCGAAAGTGTTTAAACAAACTGAAAGCTGATCTCTTAGTACTCTAAACATCTGGGGAGGGGCAGGGGGGAGAAATTTTTTTGTTCTGGGACTTCAAAGTGATCTGTCTGGTAATACGATGTCCTCAAAAATACATCTCTTTCAAATACAAAGTTGAAATAGCTTGTGTATTATTGATTACTTTTGCTGGTAAACATTGTGTCATAATGTGCAATTAGATTCTTAGAATTGTAACTATCTATTGCTGTGTACATCCTTTGAACATACTATGACTTGGTTTGGAGTCTTTAGCTGGCCTTATGATGCCATTCTGTAATAGTAAAGGGAATTACCGATAATCTATTTACTAGAACTTTAAAGTTTTAGAATGTAGTGCTAATCTGTATATGATCAGTGCTGGCTGAATAAGAATACTTTATATATCGTCTCTTGGAGATAATTTAAAATATTGGCTTGCTCTTTCTACTACCAAGAACCATGCACACGTGGCTGCCTTTTGCTGTAGATCGCACAATGACTATTCTGCTGGCGCTGCTTTACTCATAGGTTCTTCAGTGTTAGCATGCTACCTGTTTGTTCCGAAATGAAAAATGTGAAAGCCAATATTTGTGGTTGCTAAACAGATATAAGGAAGGAAGCAAATTATGTTTAGGAATCTGCAGTCTCTGTGTGCAGCTGTTTTCAGAAGTTTGTAAGGCTTGATATTGCAGCTACTGCTTTTGTATAGCAACTATTTTCCAGTTGTCCATTTAGTCTGGAATCTTCACTTAAACTTAATAGATGTGCATAGTGTGATGTCTGGCTTCTTTGTCTTGAAATGTGTAGTATTCAAAAGTTACAGGACCAGTGTTTTGGAGGGACATGCCAATATGTTTGTACAGCTGTTCTGACTGTTGTAGAAACAGTTCAGTTCTCAGTTTAACAATGTATTTGCTGCTGAGAAAATAGTAAGTACAACATCCAGCAGATCTGATACAGTTTCCAGTAAGAACTCTTGCAGAGAGATCAGTTTTACAGAATCTTTTCTGTGCATAAAGCATGAATGTACTCCCTCAGATTGATGTTCCCCAGGCTGCTGAGTTACTGTCATTGCCCTGGAGATCATGAGCTTGCCCATAGTAGCATGTGGTGAAACCACCTTGTGTCCCGCACTTCTGTTGTGTCAGCGAAGCTGGAGAGAGGGCTTTTAAATTTGTGTGTGCATGAGGCTGAGTAGTTGTTGAATAACCTTGGAGCATGGTTTCTGGAGCAGGTTTAGGACATGGGTGCTCCTTAGCCGACCTGGTCTAAGTTGGTTGGGGGCATTACTTTGGAAGTGGCTCCATTTCAGCCACATGTCCTGTAACATCCTTTTGAGTCAGGACTCAGTAAGATTACTTTATGAGACGCTTATAATGCTTGTAAAGTCTTTCCTGTAAATACAGTTACAGATTTTGAGGTGTTCTGGTGTTTACATTAAATGTAACTGAAGGGTGAAGTGTTTATGGACTGCACATATGTAAATATAAAAAGTTGATGTTGAAGTATCCTTTTTATATTTAATGTTTTAAGAATCATTGAACAGTTAATAGGAACTGTGGTTACTCTGTAATATTTAGCCATAATAAACATATCAACACGTCTATGTCATTAACTGAATTTAATGTTTTCTCTAGGTTGTATTGTTTCCTTTGGTAGTGTTTCTGAATTTTTCTTAAGAAACTGAAAACTGAGATAGCCCTTTGTTTTTCTTACTGATCAGTTGTGACTGGACATGGATTTGTCTTTAGAATCTTCATGAGACAATGCATTTCATATTAGTCCCATTCTAAAAGACTAATCAGTAGTTTAAATCACACTACTTCTGAAATGACTTGGTTTTGTAGAATAAAAACTGACATGTGCCTCCTCTGAAGATAACACAAAGTAAGCAGAAGTATACATTAAACTGAGCTTCATCCTTGATGCTTTCAAAAGATGACATTGAAATAGTGGTTTAAAGCAAGTAATTCTACATCTGAAATATTAAAGCTCACCAGTGGAATGATGTCAAGTTTGCCTCAGTAAGATGCTTCCTTCATTATCTTGCGTAATCTCTTCAGGAATAAGATAATTGTTGAAGCACTTAAAATCCCGACTTAAATATTTAGTCTATTTGAAATCCAAAGCGTAGTGTCTGTTTGTTTGCTGTATAATTTGTTGTTTGTTTTTTTTTTTTTTTAAGAAAGTACATGCTCAAGTAAGATGCTTAAGAAAACTTCCAGAAGTAATACTACCATAGTTAATAGCTCACAGTTAAAGAAAATCTTAATTGTGAAGTAGTTATGTCTGTTTATTAAAATAATTATGCTTGCTTAAGTAGTGGGTGTGTGTTTTTGTTTTAATGTAATGAGGTGTGGAACAGACAGAGTTGCTGTTCAGTGTGTCTTTTTTTCTAAACATTGAATCAGGAAATCCCTCTTTTGTTGTTCTTACATTAAAATTACGCTGGTAATTATGATTATGATTTGAACCAACACTCAAGTAGATGCAAAGTCATGGTTTTAAAAAATTCTTTTTTCCTATAGGCTTTATGTACTTAAGAACAAGTATTTGGGCTGGCTTTTCCTAGAGCTATATACTTTAAGGTGTTCAGGTGTCATAGACTTATTAGAGGTTGGACTCTTAATTATTATTTTTTTTAAATCATCTGATTTGTGAAGTGCAGAACACTTACAGTCAAGTGACTTTCCAGAGGACCTTTCTACACAGTTCCTATTTCTCAAACAAATGTTCAATAGCTTTCACTCTGAAAGCTGTTTTGAAACCTCTCCTGTAGTAAATTGTCTGTTTTGTTTTCTAATTGTCACTTTAGTGTTGTAGATCACCTGTAGATTACAACTTTAAGGAAAATGTCATGCAGTTTTGTCATAGCATTTCATTTGTAATTATATGCACACTCAAATGTTTTGGTTTAAACATGGCTTTTTGGCATGGAATGGAAAGGGCTGTAGTTTCTAAGACTTGAAGTTATGTTAAAGGAAAAGCGCAATCAGACTTTAAAAAGCTTTTATTGTTCACTGACGAAAACTTGGACTGGTTTAATACTGGTATTTTCCGGTGGTGGAGCATGTTTTGATTAGAATTACACCTTTCATGTGTTCACTTTCTGGGGCAGTTTATTTATCAAGCCAAACAGTGACGCTAAGGGCCTCAGATGCTCACAGCTACTTGTGCTTTGCCTGTCTGATATCCTACCCTTGATTTTAAAGCCAGGAACAAAGTAATTAAACATATGGCAGGAGAGGAAGAATAATTATGAGAAAAATATCCTGTGGATGGGCAGTATGGTTTAGTAGAAAGCCTTTTGGGATGTTTCAGGTTCTTGTTGACCACCTGTGATTTGAAATTCTCTTAACGTTTCTGTAGCGTCTCCACTACCACAGTATCTGAGTGTGTTTGGCCTTCGTGACCTTCATATTTGGCTTCTTAGAAGCAGTGAAGTGTCCTTGCTGAGTATTTGTTGCCTAAGTTTGCCATTATTTTACACGTGTCTCAGCTCCCAGGCTATTCTTTCTGTAAGGAAAAGTAGTAGTCTGAGTTCAACTGTTGTGTAGGAGATATGGCTCCTTTAGGAAACTAGATTAAAAAAAAAAAAAACAAAAAAAAAAACAACAAACCAAAATAAACAAAATTAGAAAACCCAGACAAACAACAAAACACACACACAGCCCAAAAACTACCCAAATGCACATGCAGACAAAAACGAACAAAAAACCTCCCAAACCAAAACATACCCAAACAAACAAAAAAACAATAAACCAAACAAACAAACAAAACAAACAAACAAACAAACCCACAAAAACCCAAGAAAACAAACAAGCCCTCCCTCCACACACACCTATAAAACAAAAATACAAAGCAAACCAAACACACACACACAAAACCCAACCAACGAAAAACCAACCACAAACCAAACAAAAACCATGACCCCCTTTTTTCCCCCCAGTATTTCAAGTTGCAGGTGTTCTGTTGACAAGATTATGAGGTTTCAGTGAAATACAGGAATAAGAAAAGTTCTTTGAAGAATTTTGTAACCTTAAAAAAAAAGATACTGCCTTTCATGTACTGGTTCTGTGGATATCTGTTTCAGTGATGATGTCTGAGTACCAAAACCGATAGCTTAATACTTACATGTACCTGATGGGGCTGTCGAAGCAAAATATGTTGATTTCAGCAGAATTGGCGGAGATAAAAGTGAAAGAAGTAGAAAACCGGTGAAACTCGGATTGGAGCCAGGGTATTCCTGGAGATGACACATTCCTCTGGAGTAACCTCTATTGATGGAATAATGCCTCAGCAATAGCACATCACTCCTTTTTGTGGAAGAAACTTGATAAAGGTTTATTGGGAAGTCAGATTAGATGAACTTTGAAGATCTTTCTGTGGAAAAGAAGTTAATATCTCTTCAAGATGTGGAAGGTCAGTAATCTAACAGTCAGTTTACTGGCCTGCCATGTGTGATTTTTCACCAAGTTACTTTCAGGTGAGAGCTTGAAGTGTAGATTGATGTGACTACTTGGCTTCAATTAGAAAATCTTTTCTCATGTGTCTTTGGTTGTATTGGTATTGTGTGGCGGGTTTTGTTTTGTTACTTTTTTCTCTTTTGTGATGTAGTGAAATACAGTTTGCAACAGGCTTGCTCGTCTTGCCCATTTTATGGTATTTTCCTGTGCTTTTTTCTAGTGTTGGGGAAAGAAACCTGCACAAAGTCTCAAAACTGATGAAGGAAGAGAATCTTTTGTTGAAACTTAATGTTGGGGAAAGTCAGTTAAGCTGCCTGTTTGAGCTTATTTAGAAACCACAGCTCTCCAAATACTCTCACAAGTTGCTCCTGGTATAATAGTTTTTAATCATTCAATATGAAAAAAAAATTATATTAATTTTTGTTAAGCTCATTTAAAATATATTCCTCGCTGTGCAATAGCTTAGACTTGTACTGAAGGATGCTTGAAGACTCTAATGGCCAGAACTGAAGCTGGTATTTAAAATTACTGCTTTTCAATTCTTAATTTGTCATTGTTTGCAACTACAACGTTAATTGAAATTATAGAGCTTACTGGACAAATTTTAAAGAACTTTGGGGTTTTTATTTTCTTTATTAACCATATGGATGCAAAGCTTCTTGAGTAGATTATATGAAAGCTGACTTCAGTATGGTGTATCTTACCGGATGTTTGCTATCATATGAACCTTGATTTCTGACAACTAATCATAAGTACCAAGTATTATTATTTTAATATATTGCTTTGAAAAAAAATAAGGAAAGGCTTTGTAAAGCTTTGGTGGTTGTTCTGAACTGATTTTTGTGTGGTAGCATTTAGGTCAGACCCTAATTTATCTTTTAAAATTCTTTGTTCTCTGGCAAAGGTTTTTGAGGGAAGAGACTTCTACCTAAGTGTGTGGGTGTGAACCCGTATTTTGGCAAAAGTGTGCCTGTAACCTAGTAGGCTTTTATTTCTTTAAATAAGCAATGATTCTATTGGAAACATTTTTTCCTATTTCACATATAATTTCCTTGTCAGTCTCATAACAAATGGTATTATTTATTTTACTTCTATCTGTATTTAAAACTGAGTCTCTAATAGATGAATTCAGGGAATTTAATGAAAAACATCTAATGAGATACTGTGCTCTGCGTTGTGTAGGTGTCATCTTCACTGCCTTTTATTTAAGCCTTGTGGAGTTTACTTCTTTTGTAGTTGTAGTCTGTTTTTTTTTCCAGTCATTTACCATCATATAATTCCACTTAAGGTGGAATATTTAGATTTATCAGTGGTTGGAGGTGAGAAAGGCTGCTGAAGCTGGCTATTTCACAGATTAGATTTGTATTTGAGTTCTTCTCAGCCTTTATTTCCATCCCAGTTTTTCACTGTAGGTATTTTTGTTACACATACCAAGAGCACAAATGTAAGAACTTTAACACTCTGTCTTGGAATGGTGCGAAGTTTCTGTCAAGTGTTGATATAAGCTGTATTAAGTGTGTGATAATGCCAGTCAATGTAGTTCCTTCCCTCTATCCAGCTTGAAGTTTTTTGGAGGGTCCCAATTTCCTAATTTCACAAGCAGTTCTGGCTTTGTGTTGCTGAAGTTTTGACTTCTGTCATCGATGAGGCTTTGAGCCAGAAATTCTACTGACATAAGTGAAACTGTAAGTGTTTCAAAGCTAATGCAAAGTGCATCATTCTGATACTTCTGTTCATGAATCTTCTGCTATCAAGGTTAAACAAGTGCTTTATCATGGGGCAGATGCCCTTGCAGAAGGGCAAAAATGGTCTGTGATTTAAGGGAGTTAAAACTCTTGGCCTTCTACAGAATGAGAAGTGATACAATGGAAGAATGCATATAAACGAGGGATGGATAGGGGCAACAAGCATCAGTTCTAACAGCATCTGACTGGTGTTTTGCTGCCTGGGTTGAGTGTGTAGTGGTGCTGCTTTATGTAAGGTGACAGCTTGCTGATTTCAATAGATCAGAATCTGAAGCATTCCAGATAACATCTCTAAGTGCAGACAGCAATGCTTTTTAAAGTAGCAATTTTGCATTCTGAAGTCATGATATGTTACGTTTTGAATTTATGGGCTAATCTTGGGTCCATTTTCTATTGCTATGTCAATTAAAAAATAGTAATTCAGTGGTCAGAAAGCAGTTGTGGGATGTCTGTGGAGCACTTGGAAGTACAGTCCAATGAACATTGTGTTAAAATGAAGAACTGTGAAACAAACCACTGTTGAAAAATATAATTGTCAGCTAAGCAGTTGGTGGCACTTGGTAAGCTCAAATTGCATGGAGCAACAAAGGGAGTTCATTGCACACACACATCGATTGTTATTACTGCCTTGATCCACATTGCTCACCTCTTCTGTCTTTCAAGACAGAAATATTTTGCTTTGTATTCAAAAGCATGGTAGGAACTGAGTGTTCTAGAAGCAACTGGTGTTGATCTTCAGTTTGTTCCAGTGTTATAGAACTTGCTACCCTTGATCTATTCTCATTTAAAACCTGTATTTTGTGATCTTAAACATTGCTTGCCTGTGATCTAGCAAAAGGTTATGTTGATCTCCTGTGATGGAAATGCTCATTATCAGGGCCCTGGTTGTTGCCACTCAGACCCAACAGTTTGCTAAATTAAAGGATTTTGAACTGTTGCACCAAATGTAGTTGGATTTTTCTTTCTGATTTTTGTTACAAATGAGGTAATCTCAGGAATATTCTGAAGCTGTCTCATGAAAGATCTGAATGGTTCACCTGTGATACAACATTCTGGTAAAGAGCTAGTTGAGCTTTCATTTATACCTGCCTCCTCAAACCCTATGATGTAAATCCGTAAAACATTTACTTCGTATTTGTATTAAACTGTGATCTATTAATTTGCTTTCACATCTACTAGGTTTTTCTCATGAGGAGGTATTGTTAAAGTTTCTGTCCCACGCTGCAGAGTTAAAAGGGAGCGGTAGATTTTCTGAGAGTCAACTTTTTTGTTTGTATTGAAAGTAAGCAAGTCTCTTTTACCATCTGTTCCTCCTTGCTTTAAGGTATGAGAAAGTTTATTGTCAGTTTCCGGTTATTTTTGCTTCACTGTTTTCCTTAATAGCTATTTACATCTACCATCCATGAGGAGGATTTGGTTTGTTTTCTTTTTCTTCACCCCTGGGAAACGCTTTAGATAGCAAGTGGCGCAGTCTTGTCGAAGAGACCTTTGAGCAATTAATGTAGGACCCTGAAGTGAAAATACCATTGTCTTCATGGCACAAGTAAATAACAGGGGCTCTTTAAAGGACCTGACGACAAGCTTGACTCTGAACATCAGTTTTCTTGGATAATGTGTGATGGCGTTTTCCTTAATGACTTGTGGAGAGGCTAGCAACATAGTGTACAAGTTTAATTGTAATTATTTTTAGGGGGATTTCCCTTCTTGAACTTAGAACATTTTGGCCACCAGAATTCTAATCTTGTATCTCTAGACTTCAGGCAAAGAACTCAGAGAATGTTGACACCTTTGAGATGATTGCACAGGTTTGTGGCTAACAGTTCTACTGTGCTCCCAGCAGCAGAACTGAAGTAATGAAAAGGAGTTATATCATCTCTTTGTGGATGTTTAGTAAATGGCACCCCTTGCTCTGCAAATGCCAAAGGTAACCTTGCAGTATGAGTCTTCTGATGTAGAAAGAGTGTTGAACAAAATCCTGACCACCTTGTTTCCATGTACTCTGAAACCTCTTTGAGGGGACAGGCAGGGGTTGGCCTGAGCAGGATGAGTGAAGCCTCTTGTCCCACACCTCAGGTATGTTCCACAGCGCTGCCATTTGTGGCCCACTGATTAACAGGAGTCAAACCCTGGCTCCTCAGGGAGCCTCATCTTGACAGCTACACCAAATCACCTTCTGTATGTAGATTTCTGTATCAATAAAAATAGCATTCGATGTTCACTTGGTCTGTAAAATTGTGCTGGAATTTTTCCATTTTTATTTTATGGTCTGGGGTGTTTATAGTATGTAAAATTTTTGTTTGAATGGTTATTTCAAGGGTATATTTCATGTCCTAGTCTTTCCTGAGTAACTGGGGTTAAAAAACTGAACCAGTTACCACTGCAGGGAAATATCTTCTATCAGTGATTTTCAAAATCAATACCTGTATCTGATACAATGCAGGTAGAGCTTAATCCAATAATGCACGTTATTATGAATTCACTTAATAGACTAACACGGTCTCTTGGCTGGAAAACTAAGTCCATATACTTTTCTTCTGAGGAAGTACTGTGTTTCTATAATACAGTTCCTGATTTGTACATATTGGTCCTTTTTCCTGTTGCTGTTGACCTGTTCAATAGTGAGGTCAGTATGATCAGTCATTCTTAGTGACTGAATGCAAAGAAATTAGTTGAGTCTTGGATGATTGGGCCAGATTTTAGCTTCAGGTTTTCCTTGAATTGGAACAATTTGGCTTGAATTATCACAGCCATTTCAGTCTATTCAATAAGTAAAAGAATATGATTTTTATGCACTGTTAGACTGTGGTTTGAACAGAGGGCAGTGTCCAAATTTTTATTAAACGGTGAATTTATCTGCTTGGATCAATTTGTGTCAAATGGAAAGTACCCAGATAACTGAATAAAACAAAACTGTCTCAGAGAAAGTATTTTATGAACTTTGCAGGTACTTGGACTGTTGGAGATTCTACTAAAAAAGCAGCTTCTGCTTTAAGTGACAACAAAAGCATTGGTTCTATAACTAACTGCAAAAATGTTTTTATACACCTGTCTAAATAGAAAGGAGTTGAGACCTTTAAGTTCAAAATATTAACTATTTAAAGTAATCAACAGACAGACTTTTAAGCAGTGTGTGTATGTATCTCTCTCTATGTATCTATCTGTATATCTATATATATATCTTGTCTCTCAGTTTTGGCAATCTTCTCAAGTCTTCCATCTGTATTTGTTGTTTTGTTGTTTGTTTTGTTTGTGTGGGAAACTTAATTTCTTAGAAGTAATTGGCTTTTTGGGCAAGGATAGAGACAGCAGGATAAGCAGAAAATACAGGAAATCAGAAAGAGAATCAGCATATATGACAGTATCCAAAATCATGACACGGTAATAATTTGGAGAAAGCTGGTATCTGTAAAGATACCATTAATCTCTGAAAGCTTGTATTTCAAGGAAATATCACTGCTTACTTGCATGGCTTTTTACAGAATCATGTAATAGTTCAGGCTGGATGGGATCTCTCAAAGTTGTGTGATCCAGCCCCTGTTTGAGATGCTTTCGTGTGCTTTTTCATGAGGACGTGCTTTTGTCCTCTGTCAGCAGGAGGATCTTGGGTTAGAAAAAATACTCTAGGTCCCATTCTGAAGTCACAGTTGAAGACAATTTATGAGGTGCTGGTATGGAATATTTAGACAAAAGGTTTTAAACTCTGTACATAGCCTTTCATTGAAAAGGGTTATTGAATTATTTTAAAATGTTAGTGAGCAATTGTCTGACTTTATGTTCATGCTGAAAGAACAGTTGTGCTTCAGGCCAGATTTTTTTTCCTTATACTTGGGGTCACACTTGATACTGGAGTTTTCTGAAAGGTCTTTTGTATGTTACTTATAGCTACATAGTGTCTGGGGAAGCAACATAGGTTTTAAGTGGAGAAAGGCAAGGAAAAAGCAAAATCTGGAGATGTGTACCACGTCAGTTCATTGTTCTATAGGTTATTTTATTGCTGTACACCACTGTTTGGAAAGCCAAGGGTCGAATCCAGCAGGATCATCATGTTGATGTTCACTGCAGAGTCATTCTTTCATACTATAGATATGGTAGAGCATATTTGATCCAGCATGTGCGCATGTCTTACTGGATCGATTAATGTATACAGTGGTCTGGCATCTGTTGCATTCCTGAACTTCTGATGACACATAGACTCTCCAGTGTGGTTATTAAAATTACTTGACAAATATTTCTGTCAAATCGGTTTGTCATGTTAACTTGAAAGTCTAAGTGTTTTCAGAGACAGACAACATTATAATATAGAGATTCATCGGATGGATGAGATGCTGCATAGGAGTCTTTACCATTCAGTTTTCTCATTTTACCATTTAGATGGTTTCATTTTGCCTCAAAAAAGACTGAACTACAAAAATGCTTTTATACCGTTTCAACCAGAAGTAGATTTCAGGAAGATGGAAGACACTGATACTTTTAAAGGATTCTGAAATCTTTGTGAATCTAATAACCCTTAGAATTTTTCTGTGGCTAAATTTCTCTCTTGACATGCTTTGCATTTGCTAATCAGCTGAAGTTAGGCCATTTCCAGTTTCTCATTAACCAGATACTGTGAATATTTCGTTTAAAAGTAGGTTTTTAACCAAAGATTACATAGGGTTGCCTCAGATAGAAACTAGCATTTGATTAAATTGCATATAATGACAGTACTTATTTGAATGACACTAATTTGAATATGTAGAATGTGAAGACCTTTGGTATGTCTTTTTTCAGAAACTGTTAAAGATCTTACAATTAATGAATAAACCTGTAGTTGATTATCTTATTCACTTAACATTTAAAAACTGATGTGTTATTGCATCATTTTTTGTGCCATTGGAAAGCAGGACAAGAAAGGCTTCTCTCTTATTAGCAAGATAAGCTGATGGCAGATGCAGAGAAATTTTTTCTGCTTATTCAGTTAAGGTTGTGTTTGTCAACATTGTTTATTTGCCAGTCCTCTTAACTGGCAGCTGCTGTCAGCTTAAAAAAAAGTAAAATCAATTTCATGAATGTTAAATGTGATTAATATTTAAATCGTTTATTACAATGAAATAATAATAAATAAATTTAAATAAAAAGCTCAACAGCCACGCTTCACTAAAGATGTTTTGTTTGTGTTTACATGCTTCTAAGTTTTCTAATTTAGATATATCTTTCTAAGGTTAGACAAACCTTGACTTGTGGAGTGCAAAAATAAGCACTAAGTTTAGGGCCCAAGCCTCAGTAAAGATGAATCTTGACTGACTGCATTTTGTGGTTTTGGGGAGGCATTTTGTAACTCGTTCCATGCACTGTTCATATTTGTGCTTTATGGAATGTTCCCCCTTGAGAAGTCATTCTCTCTCCACAGGTAACTTGTTAAAGGCTTAATTTGCATTTTCATTCATATCTGTGGCGGTAATACTTTTAATTCTCCAAAACCACCTTCCCTGTCCAATCATTGAAGTGTTGGGATTTGTTTTGTTTTGTTTTTGTTTTGGCCTTTTGTTGTTTTTCATAGGCTCTTAATAAGGAGAAGAAAGCTGCTTGCTAATTGTCCAGCTACTGAGAACGCGACATTTGCAGGTGTACTAGAAGAATCAGTACTTCTAGAAAAAGCGTCTTAAAAACTGGCTGTTATTGTCAGGTAGACACACTGTTGTAACTACACCCACTGTCAATGTGCTGTAGATGAAGATTGAGGCTTCAGTCTTATTGGATAAGGATTTGAGAGCCCCCAGCACTTTTAACTCTATAGAAAAAGATAGAAGATTGACACAGTTAGGAGTATTGTGGGTAGTGGTATTTTTTAGAGAGGTGGGTGTATATTCCAAATTTAGGTTGGTAGTAATTGCTGTGTATTTCCTCTCCTGAGCATTTTCTGTGTGAAGTATCTATCTTTTAAAAACACCTCTTTTTTCAGGTAACATATTTCTGGTGCATATACTAGTACTGACAGTATTGTCTTGAGTGACATGAACATCTCAGTAAATGTTACCCATTTATTATGAAGAGTCATAAATACGCAGCTTCTCTTACTTGTAATAGACTGCAGTCTCAGTTTGCTGTGTACGATTTCTTCTCTCCCCTCCCCATTTTTGGCTTTTTATATGAAACCTCTTTACCTGAAGTTTTATGATAGATTTTGTTACATAATAGAGCAAAAGGATTAAAAAAACTCAGCTGGGTTTTCTTGATACAGTGAGAAGCTTTTAGATGAGGTGCCAATTTTAAAACAAACAAACACACCACAAACAGGAGAAATGAGCAACTGAATGAACTTTTATTTTTCAGCTAAGAAGGCTAAGATAACTAAAGAGACTAATTTTGTTTCTGTAGATGATCACATGTGACTTTTAATTGTGGCTTGATTATATTAGTATTTCTGAGAATGGAAGATCAAGGGCCATATCTTAGATGCCTTTTTACTTGTTTTGCTCAAGCTGCTGTGTCATAGCAGAACTGTTGAGTATATTTAGCATCAATTCAGGTCCAGTAAATTGTAGAGATCTTGTTTCTGATGTTTCTGGCTGCAGCCTTTTTGTTGATGTACTTTGGACCGTTTCCAGAAGGCTTTTTGTTACTTATTGTTCAGAAACATCTTAAGCTCTTTCCACATGTTATAACAGAGTGACTGCAAATGTCAAAACATATGTATAGTTTCAGAGCTGTCTGCTTCTAGAAGCAAGCAAAAGCTCTGGTTCTTGAAGCTATTACTGAAGAAAGTGATATGCTGGGTGTGAAGGTGGGAAAGTACTGAAAAGGAAGGTGAAAACAGAAAACAAAAGAAGCTTCTTATGTTGCTTGTAGTCTTGAGATGCAAATTTTGATTTACAAAAATAATTGGTTATTGAATTACCATGGACAAAAAGGTGGAAAAATGTGACTGAGACAGATATTCCTGCTGTGTGCTGCATTCTCGATATGAATCCCACAATTCAGAATTATCACTGGGTGATGCTGAAGAAGCAGAAACTGTGTGGCTTCCCAGTGATAAGGTAGGCAGGGATAGCAGAGAAGTGTGGTTCATAGAGAAGTTTCCTTGGTCAGGTCTGCTAACAAAGGTGAATTTCTGTTCAGCCTCTTGCAATGTGATACTAGAGGTGGTCAGATGATACCTCGCTACCCACAAGGTTTTCTCTGATCTCAAACCTGCTGGATATCAGACCTTCTTGTGATCTTTCTTTGAAGTGACTGAAGCCCTTGCAAATGAGGATAAGAGGACACATCAGAATCATGCAGTTCAATAAGGCAGAGGTGATATATAGTGTTTCCCAAAAAGCTTGCGATAAATAGATTGCCCCTTAAATGAAGTTTGCTGCAAAGCAGGTCTGTTAGGGTAGGCTTGTTGGGCCGAGTCTGGTGGGTACCATGCCTGGGATATTGTGCATACACACCGTTCAGAATGAATGTGATTGGTGATGTTCCACTTAAGCTTTTGGAATTGGTCATATTGTATCATAAGCCATTTTTGTAAGCATATATTCTTCTTCATATCTCTTTCATCAGAAGCTTTTTTGCCATTTTTGTTTTATGTGAGCTCATTGGGTGTTTCCTCTTGAAGGCTTAAATGTATTTTGGTCCTGCCCTTTCTGTTGTCAAAATATCACTGAGTACATTTGGTAATCCTCTGGGTAACTTCTGACTTACATGATTCATGTCTAACAAAGGTTAAGTGCAGAATTAGTTCTTGCACAGATGCAGTGGTCCATTTTTTCATAGTCTGAATCATGTTATGGATCTGTTGACTGCTGCCATTCTGAAGGGTTCTCTGGCTTTTTGCCTTATAGCTTGTTGAGAAGCTGTGTCAGTTTACTGGCTTCAAAGAAGGCTGTTTGGAATAAAACTTTAATCTCAAGTCTCCAGCTCAAACTATACATCATAATAAATCAGCTGCATCCAGAATGACAGAGGATACTGGTTTTCCTTTCAGAGTCCACGATGGCTGTAAAGAATACAAAAGAATACAGAGAAGTTATTCTAAACCTCTTGCCTGCCTTCAACTATTTTGAGATATTTAATTGCACTCTAAACTAATTATAGAGACCTGCAGTATAGGAGTATCAACTTCATATTTTTTTCAGAAACAAAATCTAGATGTGGAAATTATGGTTCTGTGTTTTGGCTGTTTGTGGGTTTGTGTGTGTGGTTTTTATTTTTTGAAGAATCTTGCGAAGTAGCAAAGAAAACTTTGAAAACTTTATATGCAAGAAAAAAGTTCCCAATGAAGTAAAAGTTTTGCTAAAATGTTGTAAAATTTTACCATTTTTTATGTATATAAGTTGTTCTGTAGTGCTGTTTTTGAAAGCTGAGTTTATGCATAGTGACTATGACTTGTACTATGTTGATAATTTAATTACTCAAGCTTGTCAAAACTCGCTTGCCTTTCAGAACAGGCTTCTTAATATTTCAGTTCTAAGCCTAATTAATTAGTAGTTAGCATTGGCCATATTTCAAAACTAAGCACTGCTTGTGTATGCTAGGACTATGAACAGGATGAATTAATATGGCTTTCTGTCTTGTTACATGCATGTTTTCCTTGGCACTTTTTGTTTGAGGATACATGAAATGCAGTAGTTGTTTAGTGTTGATCCTACTCAGTGAAATGTACTGAGGTATTCTATGTATGCTTTGGGTCCAATAGTGCTTTTGGAAGGAAACAAGTGAAAAAAGATAAGGGTAACTTTAAAGCTGCAGTGGTGTGGGTTTTTTTGGTTTTGTTTTTCAGTAATACTGATTTATTTAGTTTTATATAAGGCTTGTAGGTTCTCAGGTATGTTTTTATGAAGTCATATGAGATCTGGTGCATAACAACACATTTCAGGTAGGAGTGTTTGCTATCCATACTTTATTTTCAGAACTGCAAGGACAGAATTTGCATTAAGTTTCCTCCTCTATGATCCAAAGGTGCTAAATTCATTTTCTTGTAAGACATTCATATACACTTGCCAAGATACTACTCAAAATAGCCTAACCATATTCTGCAGCTTGTTGCTACCTGGGTCAATGAACTAATGTTAGAATGGTAAATAAAATGTATTCAGTGGGTTATGAAATCTCTGAGTGCAGGAGTACGGTTGCAAAAGTTGCGTGGTTTTACATAGGCTATTGCAGGTGTGTTTTCTTGGGTGCAATTCCCAAACAGAAGGTCAAGAGAACTGTTTTCTTGTCCCTTTTTGATAGTGCTTGCTCGTAATAACTATATTCCACTGCCAAGGCACCAACACCATAATAATTTTCAGCTGTGTCTCTGGAAGGAGTAACATCTCCTCTATTCTTCATGAATCCTGCTGCTGTGGTTGGCAAACACCACCATATTGTGATGGGATTGGTGAAAGTGCCTCTTGACTCAATGAGGGCTCTAGGTAGTCTGAGGGGATGAGGGCTAGTAAGTGCTGCTCTGCTGTAGAAACAATGCTGCTGGACTTGAAGGGAAAAGGAGTAAACAGACCAACAACAAGGCTCTGTGTAAGGAAACTGAAGTCCAAAAGCATTAATAGAGATGTATATGAAATACAATATAAGGAAAAAACTGTTTTGGGTGTGTTCCTCTCTTGGTTGAATAAAAGCTTACTACTTCACTCCCATCCCTGCTTGTCAGAAGGCAGACCCTTAAGTTTTAAGGGAAAGGGGAGAAGGAAGGATAGTTTCTCTTCTGGATTGAATATAAATTGTACCCCTATAATTAGATAGCTTGTCTAGGAAAAAAGCTTTTAGATAACTAAGGCCAGCGGTGATCATGCGTAAGAGCCCATTGAGACTGGGGAAGTATTCTGCTTTCAGATTTTAAAATTAGTGCATTTATAGCCTAACTCAGGATTGTTGATGTCTATGTAAAGTATCAGTGCTGTTTTTTCCCAGTACCTTTTGTCTGGCACCAGGACACTTGTTCTTCCTTATGGGTGGTAGACACTGCAATCATGCTGCCTGTCGTCAGATGTCTTTCACTCCACCACCTCACTAGGTGACACTGGGACCTCTTGAAGAATTTCAAAAGATGCCGAAGACTAGAAATGTCATGTAATTATATAGACATTGTTTTTGCAAGATTTTTATAGGATTGTTCAACTTTCTCTCCCTGGGGGACAACATAAACAAGCTTTATCTATTCTACAGTTGGTGTTAGCTGGCTGATTAGTTAGCACAAGTTTTACTACTGGCTACTAAGTCTCGCTTGTGTCAGGCAAAACGATGTGCTAGGTGGTTGCATCTACATGGGAGTTTTAGCTCCGATCTTCATTCAATTTTTGAAGTCAATCTCTCAGTTGTTCCCATTTAGTGGGCTTTCGTTCACATCATGGAGCAGTCTGGCAGCATGTGAACTCGATTTCTTTGGGAAGAACTACTACATCAGAATATTCTGTCCAGGATTACATCTAATAGGGTCCATTAGCTAATTAGCACTCAGTCTGTTTGCCTTGAGGCTTGTGCTGAAGTTGCTTTTCAGGAAGACAGAGAGAGGCCAGAGGGCTGAAAGCAGAACCTGCAGTAACTATCTGGTGGGAAGTGACAGGCACTGGTACCTAGAAAACGTAACTTGGTTCCGCCAGTTGTGGAACAACTTGTATGAGAATTATACATAAGATTTATAAATATTTTTGTAACTATATACTTGCAATTAAGCCTACATTAACTGTTTACAAATTAAGACAATTCTTCTGAACATAGCTGTTGTTCCATTAAAAGTGTAAATGTGTCCTTAGGTGTAGTCAAGTCTTAGTTCCTGTAGTACAACTTCTAATGTAAATTTTGCAGCATTTGGCTTTTCTTTTATGTAGGAAGTAGTTAATATTTTCTGTGAAGTCATACGGGTATCTATAAAAGGAGAAAAAGAAACAAGGTGCCTCGTAGCAAGTTTTACAGGTCTGGGTTTTTTTGTATGTGAAAATCTTTGAGAATACATAAAAGCACATGAGGTATTGAAAGTGCAGGCTATAAGATATAACTTTAACATTCCAAGTCAACTTTCATCAGCCAGAGTAGTTCTGACCACTTTTTACCAGTGTATTACTTTGTCAACTGTTGCAAACTTTTCAGCACTAAAAGCTTCAAGCTTGTTTGTCTGAATTAATAAATGTTGAGGTGTTTAGCTTGGACAGGTAGCACTTGAGGATCTGCGGTGGGCACAGGAAATTAGCAGATAGTTCTGTTTCCTCTGTGGATGGTGGTTTTTTATTGGTTTCTACCCTTTCCCCCCCCAAATGGTTACCATTTGTGACATTTTAAAATGGTCAATTAAGCACGTAGAAGGGACAGGAATGTACATATATTATGTCTGTAGTAGACTTCAGGGGCTTCCAAACATTTGCTGAATAAAAGCCGATAGGTGTAATGATCTTGAAGATCAGGAAATCAGTCACAACTGCAAAAAAGAAACCGAAGAAATATCTTTAAAATCTGGTCGGTAATAAGGATGTGACCAATTTTTTTTTTTTTTTTTTCAATGCTTCTGTACAAATGTTGTGAAATCAATGTAGCTTTGAGTAAATCTGACCTGGTTTAAAATAGCAAATTGAATGCTGAAGAGTATCTTGTATCTGCTGTCAGAGACACTATAGCTGAAAATGACCTTTATATTTCTTTCTGTGCTGCAGACATTACTGTTGTCTGATCACTTTGAAGATTTTACTGTAGGTCTTTATGGGCTATTTACGTTTAATTAAATAAATAATTATTTTTAAAAAAAAAGTATTCTTTGGGACTAGGAGAAGCCATCCAGGTCCTTTTATCTGGTCTCCCTCACTCATGATAGCTAGTCCTTTTTAAAATTGCAATGAACACCACCCCCCCCCACCCCCACCCCCCCATGTTTTTTAATTTGAAAGGCCCCACCTCCAAACAAACCAAAAGACCTGACAAACAGCCCACAAACAAACAAAAAAACCCACAAAACCAAGCTTGGCCTATGCTTTTTGCTGAAATACCTTCAGTAGGCCTGGTATAAGCACTTCAGGAGTGTCTGGTTTCAACTTAAATCTTTCTTGAATATGCATTAAATGACTCCTTTCAGCATCATAGCTTGGTATGTTTGAGGAAAAATTTTGACCCAGAAATACGCTAATTTTATGTCAAGTCCTTCAGGATTGCTGTAAGCAGCAGAAAAAAAAACCCCACAGCTGATGGTCATGATGGGGAAAGGGGAGGACCTTAAACCTGAGACAAGAGTATGCATCTTCTTTTTTTTTTTGCAGGGGGCACTAGGGTCAGGAGGATGCTCCTTTTCCAGTAATTAGTAAGTTAGCTCATAGAAAAGGGTGGTGTTTGTTTTTTTTTTTTAATTTCATTTTGTTTTAATTTTATTTTTATTTTTGAACTTACCTGTATAGTTGAAAGAAAGTACAGTGTCCTGACAGAGATTGCAGTGCTGCTTCTCCAGTTGAGGGAGTGGAGGATGTTGCGGAACATAATTCTAGTGGTAAAAGTAGCAAGTTATGTCCAATAATGAATAAATCTGTTGGTCATTTCAGTACCTGAAATATCTCTGGAGCAATTTAAGCCTATAATTCAAATGAAGCATTACTAGAGATGAGTAGAAAGAGGGGGAAAAAAAAAAAATAAACTTCATAGAAATTTGGAAGGAAAGATGATGTTGCAGAGAGGTGGTAGTGATAGCCTTAATCTTTATTTTACAGTATAGATGAGTTTAGATCAACCTGTAAAAAGTAGTTAACCTGAAACGCGTACTGTAAAGAGGAAGTTTGTTGTGGTTGTTTATGGTAAGTTTATTTTTGGAAGGAATATTCTTGGGAGAGCAGAGGGCTTATTGATGTACACTGTAACACAGCTCAGTGCAGCAGAGGTTTTTGCTGAAGTCTGGATCTTGCCTAAAACCATTTTCCACAGCTTTCTGATTGATTTTTTTCTTTTTTTTCTGTAGGACAATTTCACTCCAGCATAATTGGGTGCTGGGGTGACTAATACTGCTCTCCTCGTTTGATACTCAGTTTGAGACACTCTTCCTTGCTTTCTCTCTGGCCAGGCTGCATGGCTTAAGTACTTCACTGTTGAGAAGTTTTGTTCAAAACCATTGTAATTTGGGGCTGCCTGTGTATAGCTATTATTTTCAGATACAGCTAGCAGTTTATTTTTCAATTTTATTCCAACTTCTTTGTCCTTTTTGAAGACTTCCCAACTTTATCTTCTCTCGATTCCTTTCATCCTGACCCCAGGTTTTCTGTTGATTTTTGTCCTCTGCTTGCATGCTGGTTTTCCTTCTGATCAGTCTCAACCTTACAGTGCAGTGTAACTACTGAATGCAATGGCTTCTTCCTTGTCATTCCCTGTTTTTTAGGCCGCTTCATTTAGGCCTTCGTTTTTGTGATCTTGACTTGCCTGTTGTCTTTCCCTTTGCTTTTGAGAACCAAGTTCCCAATACACTCTGGATATCCGAGTCCAAAAAAACTTGCTCTGTTTTTATCATCATAGTAAGTTTGGACAATAACTGATGTTACTGAAGCTGTAAAAGCCTCCCTCTTAACAATGACCTATTTTAGCCATAGCATTTGGAAACAGCTAGGAAGAATCCAGATTTCCATCTTACTTTTCAAAAATATTATAATCAGTGCAGATTCCTTGGCAGTTGCTGCCTTAGCCATGACTCTGTTTTGCAGTTCTTTACCTCATCTGGCTTCTTTTCTTTTTATATATTTTTTTTTCTCAATACTAGTGAATTTCTTTGACATGGTTCTTTTTCCACTGATCAATCTGATGTGGCAAACCATCTTTTTCTAGTCCTACTTAGATCATTTTATTGTTGGTAGGGCTTAGAGTTACCAGCTGTGACCAGCTTAAAGTTACCACTGGAAAATAACTAGAGCTGCTGTCTCCAAGATCACTGGTTCCTTTGAGAGGTTTCCCATCGGAACATGGCAAGGATGATTAGTGTTACAGATGTTAATGGATAAAACACTGTACAGAAAACCACTTTTTTAGTGTGGCACTGGAGTCAGTATTAGACTTATTTATTTGAAAGGGTTTTTTTCCTAGCTTTCTGATAATTGCAAATAGTTAAAAACTGTAAAATTTCAATGAGTATTTTCATTTCAATATTGTGTGCTGGTGCAGCTGTTTTCCCAAACCAGGTTAATGGTGACTTTTAGGAAAATGAGACTTGAGTACTTTTTGTTGCTGGGTGGAAAGGGGGAAAACCGTCTTGAAGGGTTTTCTTGCTTTAATGAACAACAGAACAAAGTGATGGGGAGAACATTAAACTGTGCATTTCATATGTGGTCAACCTCTTTTTGAGTTTTTCTGTGGAGTTTTTTTTAAATGATTCTTCTGTTTTTTATGGTTTCTGGAATTCCCTTTTCATACTGTTTCTTAATATAGCAGGCAATCTTTTGAAGATACTTGAATGGGAAGGTTTGGTTGATGTAGAGGGTGTCACTTGTGTAAATATGAGTGTGGAAATTATTCTCCATCATTTTTAAGTACTTGAAGAGGCATACTGGCTTCAGTGGCATTTATGAAGTGTTGTTCTGGTTTAATTAGGAAAAACTGTGGTCCAGCAATAGCAGCTGTTTCTCTAGACTGAAGTTCAGATTTTAACCTGGCGTAAGCCTGTGCTGCCGCTGAAAGAACTAATAGCGCTTGGCCCAAATTGGATTAGTGTGCAAATCCAGCTGGACCGTTTTCTGAAGCTGCAAGGAAGGTTAGTCTGCAGTGCGTTTGTGGCGTGGCAAAAGAAAAACCTTGTGTCAGCATAAAGAGGGGGTGGCATGGAGGCTGGGATTTCTTTTTTTTTTTTTGGTGGCAGTACTCGTTGATATGACAGTGATTAGACATTTGTTTCAGCCACTTGTCAAAATTAGCCTTGGTTGCACTAAAATAATGCTTGCTTTTGGCTAAAAATCTTCCACATTGTTATTATTGGCTATATTTTGATGTTTATAATGAAGCATCTATTAATATGTTTATGTCCGAGATACCTTACCTTAAAATTCCTCAAGACTTCTATAGTTGGAGGAGCAGCTTATCCTCTGGGTGCCTTCATACAAAGAGTAATAAATGAAGCTGTGCACAAGTCAGTTTTGTAGGATCTGAATGAAAAATATTTCTATGTTTAAAAGTTGTTTGCGGATGCTGTATGTGTCTGTAATTTTTGAGAGCTCAGAGAAGAGCACAAGGTATGACACCGCTCAGCTGAAGTCATGCGTCAGATCAGCTGATGTTAATGGACACATAACTCTATATACTTTGACAAGATGCTTTTTGAGTTGACGCTGCTTTGAAGCCCTGGTTGTTGCAGCTGCCCGGTGTGGTCTGGGATGAAGGAAAGTCTGTTCCTTGGCTTAAAAGAACAACTTAAAGTTTTGGAAATGACACATCATTTAGCAAACATACAGTCTTGGCTTTAAATCAATTGTTTAGGATGTGTGTTTCAAATGAAACATTTGTGGGGCATGAAAATTTCATTTGTATGTATTTTTCCAATGAAAATGATTATTAAATTGGGAGATTTCATGTATGTTTAACATGTATTTTTTAATTTACAATTTATTAGATGTATCCTATTTGGATATCCATGCATTACTGAAGCTTTTCATATTTTTTGTAGTCTTAGTAGTAGAATTATTATTTCAGTATGAACAAGTCTATGTACCACTTTCAACACAAACTTGCATAGGAGTCTGACAACTACTCAAGTTCTTTGAGATGGAACGTGAGGAGTGGGAAGCACTTTTTGCTGTGGGAGAGTAACATGAGACTCTTTCAATTCAGATTTTGAAGTTCAGATAAAATGAAAATCCATAGTACTGCAAAGGTGGAATCCTCTTATTCTAATGTGTGGAATGTAGAAATGACTAGAATATTTTATGTGCTCCTAACACTACAAAAGGAAGTAGCTTTAAAATTCGAAGTGAACCAGAGCCTTAGAGGAGCATAAATATTGAGGTAGGAGATGAGGTGAGATTTTTGTGACATTTTGTATTAAAGAGACTGATTTAAAGGGATACTGTTACACTGTACTGGAGGAGAAATTGTAAGATTTCTTTATTTTTGTAGGTCTTGGAGGCATACACTGCTGACAAAAATGCAGAATATATGCAGAGCTGCTAATTTGGAGGAAACTGACTATTGACAAGTATTTATTCACTACTTTTCTGCTACATCAGTGCCAGGCATAGCAGAAATGAATAGCTGACCACTCAGCAGATGTTGAGAGAAAAAAGAGGATGTCAGATTTTTACTAACTTACCAAGTCAGTATTTTTTTTTCACATTGCATTTAGCTGAATGATTCAAGAATTTATTTGAGAAAATATTTCAAGAATTTTTTTTTTTTTTTTTACTTCTTTTGCCTGTAGTTATTGTTGTATCACCCTCACCTTCTGTAAAGGACAAGCCTGTGACTTACCTGGTCCTGCATTCTTGGCTCCGAGCTGTGTCCTCCCGAGCTGGCAGGAGCTCCAGAAGGAGCCCTGGTCCACCTCCCATGTCTGTCCTTCACATTCATCTGCTGCGATACAGCAAGCTCACTGAACAGGTCTTAGGATTTCACCTAATCATCAGACCTATCAATTTTCCTTTCAGCTTTGTAAATATATGCTTCTGTTGTTGGCTACAAATGCAGCTCAGTTTCCCACTAAGTAACTGCTAGAAAACTAAATACTGGTGGCAGCAATTTGGAAGCAGTGGCTTAGCACTTGAGCAGAACGGTTCTTCTCACCACCTTAAAAAGTAGGTAGTCTTGGCAACACAAGATAATTCCAACCTATGTCAGCCTTTGTTAGAGATAAAATACAGATTCTACTGTAATCTTAAAAATGGGTCTCATGGAAAAAAAAAGCATGTAACCGCCCTCATGTAATTGAGGTATCAAATTTGTGTATTTTGCCAAAGTTGCCAAGAAGTGGCAGCAGCGTATCCAGTAGAGCACATCTCATGACCCTTTTGCTCCTTGTTTGACTAACGCTAGACCAAATATTGAACAGCAGAATTATGCGAACTTGCAGATGGCGTTGGCCTAGCTTTTCATTCCTTATTGGCCCAAAATAATATCAGCAAGTTAAATCTGCAGGATTCTGTCAAGAAACCTGTTTCTCTTGCCACTTTTGCCAGTGAAGTGTCTCGTCCTAACAAAGTTTCCTTTGTGCTGCCTGCAATAACAAGTGCTTCCAAAGACATTATGGAGAGAAGGCATCAAGGGGCAAGGTATAAGGTGTTGAAAGAAATTTTGACTAGTGCTTGAAATCTTCTAAGTTCAGTCCTCTCACAAATTTTTGTGCACTGGTTTAATAGCAGAATGTCCCACCTGGGATATTTTGAGAGTGTTCAACACTCACTGCCAGTAGGTTTTATTGAGTTAATGCATAAATTTTCAAGGGAAGAGGTCATGCAGTGTTGAGTAAGTCAATCTAGGTGCTCTCCGTAGAGTTATGTAGAGACTCATTAGTTTCCATCTACAAAAATAATTTTCTTTTTTGTACTTCAGAAATTTTCTGTGATATTAATGCCTTAGGCGTATCAGTTGTTGGTTTGTTGTTGGTTGGTTGGTTGGTTTGTTTTTGGCTAATATCCTGCTTAATGTCCTTCACATTTCTCTCCTTTTGGTTGAGTAGTTACAATACTACTTGTTCTTAAGTATAATATGAGTAGTGCAAGCTGCACTGTCTTTAAGGTGTTGACCCTGTATCTGTACCAAGTATTTTAGTCTTAAAGATTAAGGAAACCCAATCACACTTTTGTTTTCTCATCAGCATGTAGATAGCTGTGTGGGTTTTATTTCTGCCCAAGTAATGAAAGATCTTACTGTGACTAATAATCTGTGATCTGTTGGTTAATATACCTTTCAATTGCGAGTCAGCAAAATGTTAAAAAATATCTACTAGAAAACACGTACAATTCGTTGTCAGTAGTAACATGTAGGTAACGAATTTCATGTTCATATCTTCTTTCTCTTTATTTTAACTTTATTTTAATTAAGGTAATTGGGGAATTTAATCAATTGTATTTGTCACTTTTTATCCAGAGAGCAGGTCCAGCTCTGCAGTTTTCTCTGGACAGATAAATCTTACAGACCAAGCAGTGGTGGTCTCACATTTTTTCTTAGGAGCACCCTCCTTTAGCATCTTTCACAACAGTGTTTGTTCCTTTTTCATTTTGAAGCAGTACGTTTGGGTTTTTTTCTTCACTTGGGAAAGCTTTTCAAAAGTTTTGTCTTCCTTAAAGCCTGTAAAAATGCAAGGTCCATGCTGGTTATGGGGTTTAACCACAGGAGATTTGTTGTCCTGGAGCTCTGCAGCTTCTGTCATTTCCCATTGAATCCCTTAACCCAGTTCTTTCACGGATAGCTTGTGCATTCAGATTTTCTATGTAGGTCAGTTTTGACAACTTCTTGTTGCTTGTAATGTCTCTGAAGCTGCATTACAGTATGACTACAGCTTGATCAGATATAGGAGTTTGCTTTTAACTAGTGCAGAAAACAAAGTGAGGTAAGCTTTGGCAAGCCTGGGCTGCAGCCGCTAATTGCATACCTGTAATTCCATGCAAGCTTGGATGCTGAATCGCAGGTTGTCACATTTCAGCTGTTGTTGGTACTAGATATTGGTGGACTAATGCTGTGGGGTAGTTTTTCATCTGCAGACATGGTGGAGAAGTAAAAACGAGGAGAGAGTTGTGATTTCCATTCCTTGGTTTTACTAGACTAGAGCTTTTTTTTTTTAAATGCTGGCAACTTGCTTGCTTTGCCTCATGTTGGATTAAGTAAGATCTCCTGTTTTAAATGGCTGCTTTGCAGATATGCTGTTTATCTAGAGTAAACTCTGTATACATAATTAAAGTAAATGTGACTTTCTTTGTGAAGTGCCACAAATTCTTGTGAGTTGTTGGTAGTTGTTTTCCTGCAGAGAAGTCTGGTTTTAAATGCAATTTTTTGCATTTACCTTTCCCTCTTATTGGAAACCTGTGGATTTGACTTCCTCATCTGTCTGGTGTCTATTTTCCCTCATTTTCCCATTCTCAAGCTCCTTGTGCGCTGGTTTGCTGGATCACTTCTTAACTGATCATACCGCATTATGAATTCTAGCCCAAGTGGTGGGTTGGGAGTTGGGGGCCATTTCTCTTGGCAGCAGCCAAAATCTCACCTGTGGAGTTAAGACATTGTTTCATGGCCATGTTAATCTGTCAGCTGTAGACAGCTAGAACTACCTCTGCTTTGAGGGGAAATAATATTACTTGGAAAATACTACCTAGAATTTGTTACAATATTCTTCTGAAGTACTTCTCTTCCCTGCTTTTAATGGCTTTTCTGAGTTGTTTAAATGACATCTGTGACAAGAATGATATACTAAGAGTCTGTCTTCAGTTATTGCACTTCAAATTTAAATTTTGCTCTAAGAAAGCTGATGAAATTGTCTTATTGTGTCCTGAATGATGAAATTTTGTTGCTGTTGATGCATCTGCTGATGGGCAAAAGTGACTTCATGGCTGGTAGACTTCCCTGTCACTCTGTTTTTCTAGAATCAGCTTTGTGGTTCTAACAGATGTTCCTTCCATAATTTATGCTCCAAATTTAAGTTGTGCAGCTTTGTCTTTTTTTCTTTTTATAAATGTCAATAACATACAAAGTTGAACTTTTTGCAAGATTTCACATGACACTGTCCCACCTGGAGCTGTAGATATGTGGGAACAGCTGTGTAGCATGGTGCTGCTCCTACTCCTCCTCCTGATGGGTTTCATTTGAGTATTCTTATATGTTTATTGAAATGTTGGTTTGTATTTTGTAGAGTGCTGAAGGCAGGAACTAGCCTTTACGAAAGCTTCTAAAATCAGAATTAAAATTAAAAGCATCTTGTAGTCTCCATTTTTGTGGTCATGTATAATCACGTGGCAGAGCATCGTTCCCCCTCAGTGAGAGGACAGTTCCATCATACCATTTGGTGTAGTTCAGGCTCCTTGATTATTCGTGTAGCTTCCCTTCTGTATAAAAGCAAAAAACTCTGTGATAGTGCCATCAAAGCTGAAGGTGTTGTCGTGCACATAAACTGTGAATTGGACAAGGATAAAAGAAGATTAAATGCATTATTTTTATGTCTTCTGACAAGCCTTTTACCCCTTTTTGAGTCACCAGCTTCAAACTGATGTGATTGTATTTTAAGCAAAAGCCGTCACAATAATTAGAATTTAGAAAATTGGAAAAAAATCTATGGAAAAAATGGCTCACCTGCTAAAAATAAAATGTGCTTTGATGTAAACATTCTGTGTATGTAAGTGGTGGAGAAGTACAGGATTTTTTTTTTTTGTTGAATTTTATATCTTTGTAATAACTTTTGGGGGCTATCAAATGCACAAAAAAATCTCTGCTCCCTCACATCAGAGAAGAAACATATTTTTGGATGTCTTCATTCTGATAAAGTGGTAAAGCATCTACAGCTTGTGTTTGACTGTTTATATCAAGTAACTCCAAATGCAGGCTTTTACGTTGGTTGCAGTGGAAGCTTTGGGGAAAAAAAAAAGTGATTTGTAGAAAACTCATTTACTGTGGGAAAATAAGGTGTTGGTGTCTTGTCTCTAATAAGCTACAAGCCCCACTGGGATGAGTTACCTTCTCTCACCCACTGGAGCTGTTAGCACTTAGTGCACTTTCTGAATCCGCAGTTCCTACCATTTTAATTTAATAGGTGAAGCTATAGAGACTGAGTCCTCTTCTTGGTGACAATACACTAAGCAATTTAACTGAAGTGTTGGTTTACAATGCTGTGATCACCAAAAGTGTTTTCCTTGCAGGTGGGTTATTCCTTGGCAGTCTTGTAGTCCCACCTGGGGCTTGGGAAAGCAACTTGAAATTCCTGAGTACAGGTCGCACTTACCATCACATTCCCAGTGGTGCAATTGATTGTCACGGGGCATGAGCATGAAATACTGTTTGACTGGTAGGTGGCCAAGTAATTGTTAGCAAAGACTAGAGAAACTTCTGGTGATTTCTGCAAGAGGAATTTCGTTCCTACTTAATGAAAAGGTAGGAAATAAAACATCAAGAGAGCACACTGAGGATGTTCACTATTGGGTAGTGATCTTGATCACTTGATGTGTTTCATAAGCTCTCACGTGAGGTTGCAAATCTAAGAAAGTAAACCATGCTTTTAAGTTCAAGGCTTTGATTTTTAGAAAACAAGATTCTAAGAATACAAGGAAATCACAGCAGAAAAATGATCCTGGATTTTCAGAGTGATGTGGTAGCTAGAAGATGTAGTGTGGTGCATTGTCAGGAAATGTAATACATGAATGAGAAAATAGCAGCCTCCAATAGGAGTTACATAAAAAGCTGGAAACGGAGTTGCACCGAACTGCTTCTGCATTTCTGCTGTAAGTATTTGAATAGGAATGGCGGAGGCTGAAAAGTTGGAGGAGGTTGGCAATATGCCACATTTTCAACGTGCTGCTACAGTGAACAGAGAGAAAAGCAGCATCATTATGATTTAACAATTCACTTTTATTATCATAGGGAGGAGATCCTCACAGTTCAAGTTTTTGTAGTAATAAAGTTGTAACAAGAGCTGATGGATAGAAGTCGAACTGAAAAAAAACCCCATGTATTCAACACTTGTAACTTGGGTAGATTCTCTAACTGGTTATCACAGATGAGGATTTCTGATTCATTGACAGGGAGTGATTTGGAAGTGAAGGTGAAAGACTTATGTATTTCAGTTGAGAACAAACTGAGTTACTTATTTTATTTTTCATCTCTGGAATGCTGCTTTCCCCTGACTCCCATGGATTGCTCTTCATTGTTTCAGTCTTTTAATTGTTAATATTAAAGCAGATACATACACAGAATTATTTACCATGGTTTGCAAATCATTCCAGTGGTTTTCAGTGGTCTCTTCTGACCCCGAAAAATGTGTTTGAGATATAAAAGCTGAGTGTATTGGGGTGTTGGTGTTTTGTATTTTTTTTCCTGATGTGTGTTTGGTTTTGGTTGGTTGTTTCTCTTTTTTTTTTTTTTTTTTTTTAGTGCTTTTTAGTGGTTTTTTTCCCTCTCATTACAGCTGTGTAATGAGAAAAAAAAGGATGTACTTGATCGTTGTTTTGTTCATAGAAGAAGAAATTTTGCTATCCAAGGTTAATTTTAAGTGATGTAACGTGGTACATCTGTATAGAGATGCTAATTGTCAATGGGTAGTTGTTAACCCAAGTGAATAAGAAAAGCTACAACATTTGTACAGCTGTTTAGATATTCATAGACTTGAGAAAAGTTGGAACTTCTGGTCCTGTAAGGGCTGACGAGATTCTGTCATTTGCAAGACTGACAGGAGTATGTTAGTAATTACATGCTTATTTCTACCAAGGAGAGTGTTCAGCTCCATGTATTTAAATGTGACCATAGAAGAAAAATAGCTGGAGAAAATTTTGACATTTTAAACCACTAATTTCCTATAAACATGAGACACAAAATATTGAAGAAAAAGAACCATATATGTATTCGGAAGACCATGAAGTGTATATGAAACATGTAGTGGGAAAGTGAGGGCAAGGTAAAAGCAGTAGGTGGATACAAAAAAATAATTTAAGTCTTGGATTTAGGATTACCCTGCAAAGTCAAAATATTTTTTTCTTTGCTTTTTTGAAACAAAACATTTCATGCTGAAAACAGGAGACACAGGGTATTTCTAAAAATCCCTCACTGTAAATTAGGCAGCGGCATCATGATGCATTGAGTGACTGGAGGTTATTACTGCTGGAATGGTTCTATTCCATTCCATTTTATGCCACTTCATGTAATGGTGAAAGGACTAAATCTCATCAGACATGCGTACTGAGAGTGGGAAGAAGAATTCTGTTTTGGATGTGTCTCTTTTCATGTTAAGGAAAAATAAATGTCACTTGTTTTCCTTGTTCTCTTGTGTGTTTGTTGTATTCATAGCTCACTGCATCCTTGGAAGCTGCCTTCCCAGCCTTTCCAGTAGGGAATACTTTCAGATGAATATGGGTTGAGCAGGGTTCTTTGTGGGAAGAACAGAGGGTTTTGTTTGGTCCTTGGGTTATTTTTGGTGGTGTGGTTTGGTTTTTTTTTTCCTTACCGTATTTCTAGCAAAGATCAGAATATTGTAATCTGTCCAAAAATGCTACTGGAATTGTTCAAATACACTTGATTTCTCTAATTCTGCTTCCCCTGTAGAGAAGTTCCTGTTTGACTACGGTGGAAGCAGCCTGACTCCCCATAGTGTGCAGGATCGAATGTTCCAGTGATGGTTTTACCTACAGTTTCAGTGTAGTTGTTTTATTTTATATTATACCCTTTCACTACCGTCATAGGTGTTGACTGTTACATGGTCTAAGACAACCACATTGAGGATAGGTGTATTGATGCACACCTTTACATCTAAGACCTCAATTACTGGTAGCAGTTAAGCAGTTTAGTTGTTACAGTCTGCACTGGCTCATTAAAGTTAGCGTGGGTGTGAGTACCTAGGAGGCTGGGCACCTTTGCGAACAAGGTGGTGCACAGATATCCTTAGTATTCTTGTCTTTTCACTAATTTCAGCTCAAAACTGGTTTCCGATCCTTGCTGCTGTAAGGGGGTGAGGGGCAGGAAACAAACCTAAAATCTATCAGTGCTTAATGCTTCAGCAGTTCAGGAGCTACCACAGCTGCAGGAATCATCTGGGCAGACCTTCTGGTTTTCCATCACATTCTGTCAAAGCTGAAAATCTTATTTCCATATGTTGCATTTCAGTGGCAACTTGACAAGCACTGTGATTTTTGGGAGAAGTGGTTGTTTTATAGTGTTTTCCACTTCAAATTCTGCAGCATATTAAGACCAGCAATAAGCCTAGTGAAAGGGAGAAGCAGCAACGACCCCTTTTGTACATAGAAGTAGAATCTGATACAGAAATAATTTTTCATTAGTGCAGTAGAGAGCCTTTTGCAAGATTACGGTAAAAAAAAGTTAGGTTCACTGAAAGGATATAAATTGCACATTGCAAAATCTGGGCCCTCCTCTTGAGGGGTTCATTAGGGTGGATAGAAAAGTCTTCAGTTAACTGGAATGATATGTGCATGTTGAGCAGAGTTGCGAGGTGATGGAGTAGGTTAAGCTTTAAACCAGCTGCAGCTATGAGGTTGGCAAGCTGTGCTTTTCAGAAGCTATGGCCTTTCTGTTGCAAATTTGGTAGGGAAGCCTCTCATCTGCAGCTGGCTCAGCTCTAAAGGTGTTTCAAGTGCAGAGTAGAACACGAGTCCCTTACAACCAGGCGCTTTTAGGCACTGTATTTACCACCTAGTTCTGAAATGTCTGATGCATCTGACTGCAGAAAAAGGCAAAATCTGCAGTGGTAGTGACGAAACGCTTGTCAGCGAGCCTGTCCCTTCTGGTTCACACACAACTGTTGTGTTGGGGTTTGCATTCCTAGCACTGCTGTCTGGAGGTTATGATGGGAATATCAATCTCCTTGTTCCTTGGCTGCCACAGCCCCTCCGCCTGCAACATGGGGCAGCTCATCTGTTGGGCAGGCCGGGCTTTGGAGAATGAGTGCTACTAATAGCGTAGGCAGCCTGCAGGAGCTCTGGTTGCAATGTTTTATCAGCTGCTAATCCATTTACGGTGTCGCTAATCAGATTGCGCCGCTCGGTGCTGCAGAGACTTTGAGCTACACCGCTGTAACCGAGACGGCTGATGTGCGTAAGCCAGCTTGTGTATGAAATCGAGCTGGCTATTAGAGTGGAGACAAGGTCTTGTCTGCTGAGGTTCCTAATGACTGCGTGTTGTAACTCTCGATTATTTGCATTAATCCAGGACATGCACCTCAAGACAAGTTGTGAAGCTTTCTGAGTTTTGGTCTTTAAATCAACCAGTGTTTGTTTAGGCATGGGGAGGATTAGTGGGTTAGTTTTTGGTTTTTGTTTTTTTCAAAGCATGGGGGCAGAGCAGCTCATTCTCTTCACCTGGTAAAAGTATGTCACCAGTACTTTGCACCCAAATTCATTAGTTTAAGAGTGAATTTCTATGTGACTGTTCCTGTTTAAGTCAATGTACTAACAGCACTGCATATGAAAACTTAAATAGAAAGTATCACTTTGGTATACTTTTTTCATAGTGTGATATGTTAACTTGAAGTAGTTTCTTTACAATAGAAAAGTAAGGAAAATACTTGCCTTTTAAAATACTGTAATAAGCAGTTTATCTGAAATTCTTGCTCCTGTCTCTGTAGAGCTGGCAATAGGGGTAATTTTTGCTATGGGAATTGTAACTGTATTTGCTCAGATTGCCATGGCAGTGGTGTCTCCAGATGCTTAAGCAGGGCTGACTTATTGTTGCTTGTGAACAAATTACCAAAATAAACCCAAACAAACAAAATGCAACCCCTTTCCCTGCCCAATGAACAATAAAATTCCCAGGCAAACCACATAGTTCTAGAACTGCATTTTGTTGGTTTTTGTTCCCCCCCCCCCCCCCCCCCACAAGAAGAGCTTCAAATAATACTTGAAATAAAGGGGATGGGTTTAGTCTGCTTTGGCATCATGATAGGAAGTAATACTAGGAAGACACACTGTTTATAAACTTCAACATGGGGCAATCTGATCTTTGTGTCTTGTAATGGTAGTGATGGAGAAGTGCTAAGTGTGTTCAGTACTTAATGTGATCAGAAAAATGAATGTCTATAGAATCCAGCAGTGACACTTTCATTTGCAAGGTTTTCCTTGAAGTTGGAAAAGATTATAGATTCTTAAAGGCTGAGAGTACAGTAAGTGTTTTCAGGAAGTGTGTTTCAAGAGTAATGAAATATAGATCTAAATGTTTATACTCTGTGTGATACCCCTGGTTTTACTGAAACTGTTCTGTTTTCTTCTAGGTGAATCTGGACTGGGAAAATCAACATTAATCAACTCATTATTCTTAACAGAATTGTATTCCCCAGAGTATCCAGGTCCTTCTCACAGAATTAAAAAGACTGTACAGGTATGTCTGGGTAAAAAAACTGCAACTTGAAGCACGTAACTTACAATTTAGTAACGTAAGGGGATACCGTTGTCACATAAGCACCTGTATTTCAAATAAATTTAGCCAGGATTTGAGCCACTAAGAAATATTCAGTATGTCTTTCAGGATAGCTTAGCTACACAGAACTTCCAGGTTATGGAGCTTGTAGCCTGTTGAAGTGTGGGAACCCTGAAGTGAAGTACTTTGTGTGCTACATATACTTTGGAAACATCACATAGGTGCAGTCCTGCTCAGAAATAGAATGTTTTTTTTATCAATTAAAGTATTGAGTATATCTTCAGAAACAGTAGATGTGTACTAAACCCTCTGTAGCAGGGTTTGAGACGCTGGATATTAGAGGATTTGATGTAAGTGCAAGGACATAATGTGTGAAAGTATCCAACAGTCTTCTGCACCCTGTATCCTTTGTGGTACTATTTCTGCCTCTCCCCCCCCCACACACCTATTGTCTGTTATTCTGAAACGTGTCTGGGACCAGGGTGAACCTGCCTGACTTTAAACACTAGACTTACATAGGCAGAGAAGATGTTTCTGCAAGTCCCTGATACAACTGAAATATTTAGTCAGACTGAAAAACTGAACTTGATCCATTTGGTTTGTGTTATAATTTTCTACTGATAAATGACATTTTCTCTCAAGAAAAGGAGCATGCTTTTTGTATTACAAAATATGAGAGTCTTCAGACCACTTCAGCTATGGCTGAAGTGACTGTGCAAGTATGGAGTCATCATAAAGTGATTTAGCCTTGTGCAGAGTTAGGAGGATTATCCAAGGTGCCAAGCAGAAGCTGTAAAATTGGATGCTTTATTTTATTCAATGGGGTCAAACAACTGTGCTCCAATGCTATGATCCACTGTCCTTAGTGTTTTGTGGCAGTTTTGATTTGTTTTTGTTAGAGGTTTTGGGTAAGGGTTTTTCTAATCTACTCTCAGAACACTGAATAATTAACGGGGGACCAGGAAAAAGTTAATTATGCTTGTACTAAGAAGGTTAAACGACATTGCTTGTCAGTTAGCTCAACGTCAAAGTCTTTTAATACCAATACAAAATGCATTTATTGCAGGATAAATATATATATTTCTTTTAATTTGAAAGAAAGCTTTTTAACATGCAGAGTTTGATTAACAATGTATTTAAATTCCTCTAAACTTTGGTCATGTCTATTAGGGTATTTTATCAGCTGAATGTAAAACCATAGTCACTCTGACAAAGTAGACTTTAAAGATTGTTAGTGGGGCATTAGCCTGTTATTTGAATTGAAAGGGTTGAATTTATGTACCTATTTCAAAGACATGTGAAGTCGGATGGAAAAGGTGTGCAAATAGTTAAGGTCTGGTATACTGTACTTATTAATCAGTGAGTGTTAGAAAACTAAGTAGAAGGGTGGCCTCATTTTTATTCAAAGAGAGACTTAGCGTGATTTCATTACTGTTAATTACACACTGGTTTACCTGAAACTAAACCAATTCAGGCTGTTTTCATTGAATTACAATTTAAATAATGATGGGTTGGATCCCCTGTCATTAGAAGATCTCTTTTTAAATTGGGAGAAATCATATGTAAACTTTACACAGAAGCTAACAAACAAACAAAAACCAAACCAAAACACACACAAAAAACCCTAAAAAAACCCAACCAATGAAAACCACAAACACACATCAAGACATCTTTCAAAGATAACTCCTTCCCACTCTGGCTAAAGGTAAATCAGTGTAAGAAAAATGAAATAAAAACTCTGTGCGTGTGGTGTAGCTTTTGGAATCTGAGTTAAGTACTTCCATCTGTTAGGTGGCAAGGTTAGATGGTCTGTTCATCCTGACCATTTGAGTTCATCAGAGATGGTTTGATTTTTATTGATTTACTGGTTGAAGAAAAACCTCCAAACTTTTCAGGAAGCTTCACTTAAATATTTATTTTTAAGGCATGTAAACTTTAAGGGCAGGGGAAGCGCTTGATCAGTGCCCTGGCTGAAAAGCTGTTGCTTTTTTCCTTAATTCCACCATACCGACTAAAGCCTGAGGGTGACCAAGAGCAAAAGCTAGCCAAAACTATTTTCAGAAGCAAATTGGAGTCTGTCATGACTTAGGAAATAATATGATTGAAATTAAATATATTTTAAGACCACCTTCCCCCTTAGAAACTATTGCATACTTTATCTAATAAGGGTTTTTGTTTGTGTTTAGTGTGTTTTTTGTTGTTTGTTTTGTTTTTTCTTTTTTAGTATACTTGCAGTGCACCATTGCTTTGATTTCAGTTACTTTTGTGATGAATGATAAGTGTAGCACTTTAAAAAGGAAACTGAAACTGTCTTATTTCTGTGTCAGTGTCTGAGAATAAAACTATTTTTCCCTACAACCTTGAAAATGATGTGTGCTAGAAACTATGCATTTGATGCAGAGGTGATTCCAGTCAAATATGAAATTGAAGAATTAACAGTTGGAGCAGCTGTTTGGATCCATGGAGTTTGTGCTTTTTGCCAGAGTAAACTTTTCTAAGTTGAGGATGTCAAGAGTTTGTCAAGAGTTTTGCAGAGTAGAAATGAGACGGATCACCCTGAGCATCCTAAAATCTTGGTGGTAGTAATTGCCTACTTTTATATCGTGGGAATGACCTATTGGTCAGGAATTGCATATGAGAGTCTCACATAGATTAATACAAACTGTGGTTTGGGCTTGAAAACAATTGCAGTTTGAAGTTTTGTGGGGCAGGTCCTTTGTATTAATTTAATGGAAAACGCAGAAAAACAGGTCATAGTGACTTGATGTCAGATGAATTGAAAGGAAACTTCCTCAGAAAAAAAGATGGGTATGAAATCTGTTTTCTCTGGTCATTATTTGACTCTCTTAAATGGGGTTTGGTAAGGGCTTGTTTAATCCTTTACAAGTAGTCAAGCTGTGACAAGCATCACTACATGAATGCAGCGCAGTGACTGCCAAGGAGCCCCGTGTGACCCAGCTGACTGGAGTGCATGGGAAAATGGCTGTTTGGAGGAGACTTTTAATCAAAAGCTTTAAATTCCAAGACTTGAACTAATGCTTTCCGTGAATCCATTGGGAATACTTGTAAATCAGATGATAGGATGCAGTTGGATGCTTAACTGTGAATGACACTAGTTTACAGGGATTCTTCTGGATCTGTTCCAGATGTTGCTGCTTTCTGTGCCTTTGACCATGTATGGACACATCCACTTAAGTTAGAAAAATGCAGCTTTACAGAGGCTTTATGGCAGTTTTTTCAACTACTGTCTCTACAGCTTACAATATATAGTGGATATGATCTGATTTCCCACGACAGGAGCACAGGACATTTAGTTTGATCAACTAATGTTTTTTATTCTGTAGGTTTTTGAAAACCCTGACCTGATAGCAAGATACCTACATGACTTTATGAAAAGTTAAGAATAAACTTGAATCCTTACCACCCAGTAAGGTGTTAGAACCGTCTGCATCAGTTACCACAGGCCATTTGTTAGAAGGTGACTGTGTAAATTCAGCCACACATTCTACAAGCATACAGAATCAGGAAAAATGTTTGGCGTGGCATTTCTTGAGGATCTTCTGACCTTCCTTTTCCTTTGTTATAAACACAGGTTCAAGATAATGTTTTATTAATTGCTTCTTTTGTAAAAGCATTCCACTGTGAGTGCTTAATAATTTAAATGTTCTTGATAGGAATTTTTGTGCTGGAGAATAAAGCTGATACCTTGTAGCACTTGGCAAGAGTACAGTAACATTATCATTTCTAGTACTTTGGATGCGTTATGGGTTTCTTATACTTCCAAGAGACCTTGGTTATAGGAGGGTTCTGTGGCTGTTGTGTGCAAGATAGCAAAAAAGAATGCAAGGAATCAGAAGTTAATCTCCTGTGTGCTGAAGCTTGTGAGTAGTAAACTCTTGGCTGAGTTGACTGTGTGGCTGGGGATTACTCTCTTGAGTTCTGGCACTGGTGGTGTGCAGGAAAATTTCTCCATAGAACTCTTAAAGGGGGAAAATACATTCACCACAATTAAACTAAGTTTTTAAAGCACTGCATGTATTCCTACGTTCTCATGGCTTTGGACTGGACACTTTTGGAAGGATGGGAGTTGTACAGTTAGTGAAGGGGTAACTTGGTGGTGTCCTAGGCTGGTGGATGTGTTGGTTTTGTTTTTGTTTTTTGGGTTTTTAGGCTTTGTTTGTTTGTTTTTGTTTTAAACTTCCTAACTTTGCAGTAAGGCCTGCTTGCATTGGGTTTGTATGGCAAGGTTTTGGTAGTGGGGGGACTACAGGGGCGGTTTCTGTGAGAAAAGCTGCTAGGAGCTTCCCCCATGTCTGACAGAGCCAGTGCTGTCTGGCTCCAAGTTGGATCTGCTGCTGGCCAAGGCTGAGTTCATCAGTGATGGTGGTAGCACCTCTGGGATAACATAGTTGAGAATGGGAGGAAATATCTACACAACTGCAGTTGGAAGAGAGGAGTGAGAATATGTGAGAGAAACAGTTCCAAGGTCAGTGAAGAAGGGGGGCAGGAGGTGCTCCAGGTGCTGGAGCAGAGCTTCCCCTGCAGACCGTGGTGCAGACCATGGTGAGGCTGGCTGTCCCCTTGCAGCCTGTGGAGGTCCACGGTGGGGCGGAGATCCACCTCCAGCCTATGCAGGACCCCATGCTGGAGCAAGGCAATGCCCAAAGGAGACTGTGACCCTGTGGGAAGCCAGCGCTAGAGTTGGCTTCTGGCAGGACCTGTGAACCCATGAAAAGAGGAGCCCAGGGTGGAGAAGGTTTGCTGGCAGGACTTGTAACCTTGTGGGGGACCCACACTGGAACAGTCTGTTCCTGAAGGACTGCACCTCACAAAAGGGACCCACACTGAGCAGTTAGTGAAGAACTACAGCCTGTGGGAAGGACTCAGGTTGGAGAAGTTCATGGAGGACTGTCTCCTGGAGGAGGGACCCCAGGCTGGAGCAAGGGAAGGGTGTAAGGAGTCCTTCTCTGTGGAGGAAGGAGTGGCAGAGACAATGTATGATGAACTGACCACATTCCCCATCCTCCTGCACTGCTGGATAGAGGAGGTAGAGAAACTGGGAGTAAAGTTAAGCCTGAAAAGAAGGGAGGGGTGGGGAGAAGCTGTTTTTAAGATTCAGTTTATTTCTCATTACCCTACTCTGATTTGAGTGGTAACAGATTAATTTTTTTCCCTGAGTCAAGTCTGTTTTGCCCATGACAGTAACTGGTGAGGGATCTCTCCCTGTCCTTATCTTGACCTGCGAGCTTTTTGTTTTATTTTTCTCTCCCCTACCCAGCTGAGGAGAGGAGTAATAGAGCAGCTTTGGTGGGTATCCAGCAAGGGTTAACCCAGCATTCTTCTCAAGTAGGTGATTGAGTTGGCTGGCCTTGAAGTCCACCCAAACCTGGCTTCTGCTGTGACTGGCATCCAGGTAGCCCAGTGTTGAGGACTCTTGTTTTGTGAAGCTGCCTTACTGGCAGGGTTTGGGTTTTATGATCTGTTGGTTGAGGAACCAGCACATGACAACTGCATGCTGTAGACAGCCATAGTGTAGTTGAGTTAATTGTTTGAGTCCTAGTAGCTAAAGAGATGGATCTGGCTCAGATAGGCTCCATACTGATAAGTAGATAAAAATAGCATCCTGCATACTCAGAAGTGTAATATAGAGCTTTCTTTGCAGTTAGTTACTGTTTTCTGTGTTCCTATGTATTCTTTTGTGAATCAGAATCAAATGTTTTTCTTGTGCAAGAGGTATGTATTTTGACTTTCTGCAGAGTGGTAATTTATCTTGTAGACTTACATTGCATCACATAACCAGTGATTTCAAAGTGTTTGCAGGAATGTTCAGGTGTGGCTGTGCGTCTGTTTCACATGTGTAACTAGGGATGTGCAAGCACTTAAGCAGCATTGATATGATCTCTCTCAAATCTTGAGCTGGCCAAGAGACCATGCAGATAGGATTTATTATCATAGTTTCTACCCTCTCTGAAAGTTCATTACTGAATGTGCATGCAGTTGTAAACCTAGTTAAATATAACTTTATTTTCTTTCCCCAGTTAGGGTTCATGAGGCTTAAGAAAGGTTAAGCCATGAGCAGTAAAGTGGCATCATTGTCTTCCAACTTGTGTGTTACTCTGAATGGCTCACAGGGCTGACTTCTTGAATCATCTATCCAGCAAAGGGTGTTAACTAGTATTTTAATAGAAATTGCCTTAATATCAGGGGAAAAAAAAACATAAACCAAAAAACAACAAACCACGCTTAAATGTTTGAGCAATTTGAAGGAGCCAACATGCTAACATGAGTTTGTCATTTCTTACTGTCGTGGATCAGACTGGCTGATGGGTCAGTGGTGCCCAGGACTTTCTCAGGCAGGTACCCCTGACATGGGCATCATCAATAACTGAGATACTAGTAGGAAGAAGGGGGCGACAGTCCATTTGCTCTTTAGCCTAAATTTTCAGCGTCAGGACGTGCTCAATCTGTCTGACATGCTGACTGGGCTGCGCTGCGGATGGGTGGTCACAGCGGGAGGGACGCGTTCCCACGCCCAGCCCTTGCATCATGCCTGGTGCTGGTGCAGCTGCCTCCCGAGCCAGGTTTCCATCACTGCTCTGAGCTCGTAGGAGCCCAATCCATTACGGTCACGTGAGGTCTGGCTCAGCAGATTGCAGCTGGATTGTGTTACCTTCAACAGGAAACCATCACTTGCTCTCTGATTCCTTTCCAAAGCATTGTATTAGCTGAAGAATAAATGTATTATTTAAAGCGCCTTAACAGGACTAGAAGTGTAGTATCCAAGGTGCTTGGGATGATTAGTTCTGTAAAGCCTAATTTTCTTTGAAGTGACCCAAGTTCAAGTGTAATGCCTGATTTATCAGACTGTCTGGATATCTCAGTTTTTTGGGTTTTTTTAATATCCTATATACTTAGCAGAGTTATTTTATCACAGACTTTATTTAAATTATGACACTTTTTCCTTTTGGAAATTATTATTATAAAATTATCGGGATTTTAGAAGCAAAAGGCAGACTCAGTATGCCTCTGAAGCAGTAAAGTTAGCAATTCTTGGTCAGATGTTTTATTCATTGAATGCTTTTCCCAGTGTTTAAGATGGGTGATTGAGTTGCTGAAAATGTAATCTTACCTTATCAATTTTACAGGTTGAGCAGTCAAAAGTTTTAATCAAAGAGGGTGGTGTTCAGTTACTACTTACAATAGTTGACACACCAGGATTTGGAGATGCTGTGGATAATAGTAATTGGTAAGACATTCTTTGTATGTTCTCCCACAATAATTCTGAATTGTATTTTGTGTGTGTGTGTGTTGAGATATAATACCTTGTGATCTTTTTTAATGCAAACTTTGATCTTCAGTTAAAATATTAACACTTCTAAACTTTTCAGTTAGCTGAAAACTTTAACTATTGCAGTTCCAAGTATCTTTGTAATTCAATTGAATTGCTGTCAGCTTTTCCCTTTAAAGCAAATGGAGCACTTGGCTCTTTGTTCACACATGCAACATGCAGAACTGACTTCATTGCTGTCACAAGATGTGACCAGTAAAGCGTATTCCTTTGGCTGCTCTTCTTAAGTGTTCTATTTAATGCTATTACAATGAAGGTAGTTGTGTTTTAAAGGGTTTTTCAGTGAACTCACAGATTGTATCTTCAGAGCTGTGTTACTTGGTTTTATGTTGAGGAGCTGGTCACTTAAAATGTGCTATATGCTCTTAATTATAAAAAAAAAAAAACAAGCCATGGGGAAGTAGTGTACATCTATTTCTTAGCAAAGACAGACTTTTTTTACATCAATGATATAACTTACAGGTTTTTATTCATGTAACCTCTGCAGTTGGCAGCCAGTTATCGACTACATTGACAGTAAATTTGAGGACTACCTGAATGCAGAGTCTCGAGTGAACAGACGTCAGATGCCAGATAACAGAGTGCAGTGTTGTTTATACTTCATTGCTCCTTCAGGACATGGGTTCGTATGAGTGTATTTTACATTTCCTTTTTCTGTCTCTTATCTCTGATAAATATTCAAGTTTGTCTTTCTTGGTTATGTAAAGCTTCAAATAGGATTTTCTAATGGCCTACGGACCATGCTTAATTTCAAGATGAGCTTACTTGAGCTTGTCAGACGTCAACAAGCCAGACAAGAAATAAGTTAGAACAGTAGAAAACATGATTGTACATTAATTACATACAATAAAAATAGTGTTGGAACAATTAAAAATACACAAGTGTTCACACGTGTTTGTCATCTGTCTTTTGTTCACACTCCTGTTTAGAAGGAGAAACTGGTTCATGCTTCCAGCAACAGGATTTTTTCCTTCTGCTCTTCCTCCGTTCTTCTAATTTCAATGATAAATTGAAGATGGGAAGTTCTGTGCATCCTTACAAGCATGTTTTAATTTGCTTGAGCTGTAATCCTTTGTCTAGTGACAATTCCAGTACACATATTCTGGATTTTTTTCCAATTATTATGCAGTGTTCCACCCCTGCTTAGTTTTTAACTTGATCAGACTTCTATCTAGTGGTAGGGAGAGAGAACTGCATTTTCAAGGTGTACTAAATACTGAGACTATATCTGGAATTGGTTCCTGAGCATTTTATCATTGTATTATAACTGATTAAATTTGTCAGACTCCTAACTTATACCTTCAAAACCAGAAGATGATAAGCAGTGTCTTGTATTGTATGAGACAAAAGTAGTAGAACTTGTTGAAGGTAATAATGAAGGAATTCTGAGGAATATTCCTCAGGCAGAGAAAAATGTCCACTTATTACACTCAGCTTCTCTAGCTAGCATTGGAATGTTTCTCATAATTTTGAACTAGACAGACTTCTCAAATTTGGAAAGAAATACTGGGAGATGGAGAAGTGTTTTTTTTTCTGTAGACTTGCCTTAACAGAACATTTTGTTGTTGTTCAACATGCATGTTTGTAATGTCAGTTTTGCTGAACATGCATTTTAATTTTAAATGAAAACACTTGACTCTTTGGCATATACTGTTTTACTAGTGTGGAAAATCAAAATGTCATTTAAATAAAGGGAAAAGGGTCCATTTCTTGTGTTAGTGAATCTTTTCTGAGCTAACTCGCAGATTCTGCAAAACGCGTTTGTCTTCCCTTCACACCCCACACTTCCCTGTTATCTGTTAAAACTTGCTAAACCAGTGAGAGGTACTAATTGTTCATAAGGAAAAACAGAGGTAAAGCTTCACATAAATTAACTTTTGGTCATGTAAATTTGTGAGGCTAAAAGCTGGAAAAGTGTGTTCCTTGTACAGGTATTTCATGTTGTTCGTGGAGAAAAGTGTAAAGTTGAGCTAGATTTGCATAATGGCTCTCAGTTACTGGAGTAAATACTTGAAATTGTCATGAACAGGACTGGAGGAAATGGCTGCAAGTTGTGCCAAGGGAGGTTTAGATGGGATATTAGTAAAGTTTATACACTGAAAGGCTTATCAAGCATTAGAACAGGCTGCCCAGGGAAGTGGTGAAGTCAGCATCCGTGGAGGTGTTTAAAAGACGTGTAGATAAGGTTCTTAGGGACATAGTTTAGTGGTGGACTTGGCAGTGTTAGGTTCATGGTCGTAGAGGTCTTTTCCAACCTAAATGATTCTAGTATCTAACACATCCCACTATTTTTAGCTGGTATCCCCACAAACATCTGAGCTGATGGCTTAGTTTGTGTGGGGGTAGAGAGAGAGAGTGAAGGGGTGTGAGGAGCCTCCCAGGTGGGTGAATGGGGTCATAATGTATTGTAGACTCTTTCTGCAGTTCTGGGATCTTTATGTAAAGGCTCCTGCTTAAGTCTTGACTGTAAACTCCAGCCCTTGGGGTGAGCACTGTTGTTGTTCTGAACTATTCTGCTTTGGCAACTGCCCTTCAAACTGTGTTGCCCTGGAGTAGCTTTTTGAAGCAAGGAGAGGGAAGGCATGTGCAGGCGAATGGATAGCCAGACCAGTGTGCTTAATCTAGATGTGCATTCTTGTTAGCTATTTAATGGAAACATGTTGAGAAGCTGAGAAGTTCAGTGGCAGATGGAAAATGTTAAAGTGAAGTATGTGTTCTATAATGTTTTCTTTATTCTTTTATATATGTTTTGGAGAAGCAGCTAAATTTGAGTACCAAATGAATCTGGTTTTAATGTTCCTAATTCTAATTTATTTTATATGAGAAATAATCTTGCTAAATCCTTTAAGCCTGAGTAAACTTGCTGTAATTCTGAAGCATGAATGCATCAAAACCTCTGTGGCTATACTTTAGCAAGCAGGAAATATTGACCACTTTGATCCACATCAATGGTTTTATATACCCATATGGTGTGTGTTTTAGTTTTCATGTCATTGTCATCCACTTTCACAATGGTCTTTTTGTTATCCATAGTGATTTAGAGATGGGATATTTCTACTTCATTTGTACCCAGGCCACAGAGTTTACTGTCTTAGCAATGTAATGTATAAAAAAGACCTCACAGAGCACTCTCAGGAAGAAGCATACAAATAAACATGAGTTTCAGAAACTGAAACTGTGTATTTGAACAGATTTGAACGGAATCACATCTGTAAACTCTTACCAGTCAGGTTTTAAATGGAACTGGCTTCCAGCAAATGACATGAGCTTTACTATCTTCATAGGAGAGTTCTTAACACTTGATTAAATAGTGTAATTTCAGCTAGCAGAAGTCTCATGACTGCTAGTGATATTCATTTACAACTTATTTTTCTGGTATTATACAAACTAGGGGATTTCCCACAGCAGTTGCAGGTAGCCTTTTGAATTTCATTCAAGCATCTACCACCCATAAATCATTAAGAGTAGTTGTCAGGACAAATCTCAAGTCATTTGTACATTCTTGTTTAATGACTATAAATTGCAAAGCTCTAATGCTGTCTTTCAGACTTAAGCCTTTGGATATAGAGTTTATGAAGCGCCTGCATGAAAAAGTGAATATCATTCCACTTATTGCCAAAGCAGACACACTTACACCTGAGGAATGCCAACAGTTTAAGAAACAGGTGAGTTGAAAGATTGATATTTACAACATGGGGTAATTTAGTAAGTTGATCCCTATGGAAGTGGTGAGATTTAACTTCTTACATGCAAAGTTTAAACCCTGAAGCAACAACTTGAGACAGCAAAGCTAAGTAATTTATATCTTTAGATTTAATTATATTTCTTGGTGAAATAATCTTGTTTCTGTCCTCAGGGGAAGAGTTTTCAAGTGTAGCATGATTCTTGGCAAGTGAAATAATTCACTGCTGAGATAAAAATCAGTAAGGAAGGAAGGGAGCTTTCAAGATTTAGGTGCCTAACAGAAGTTGTGTGTTTAAAAAACAAACAAAAAAAAAGGTATTTAACAGTATTACAGTATTATTGATTGTATTGTGGTATTGACTTTCATGTTGATGTGCTATATTTATTGAAGATGCCTCAGGTATTAGATGAGAATCAGTATACCTGTTGTTTGGTCGTGGGCTGTGGTAATGCATTTTAAAGATGGTGAGATAATTTTAACATTGATACAAGTGATACAATTGCTTTGTATTTGTAGAATAAATTGGGTACTAGTGTCTCCAAGTGGTTTATGTTTTATTTCAACTACATGCTGTATTGTGTAAAGAGGATAAGGAAGACCCGAAAGATAACAAGACAAGGCATGAAATTTGTTTTTTGAACTGTGTTCAGTCCTACTTTAGAAGAACACAGGTTCTGAAAAGAAGTTGGCAGTAAGAGATGCTATATGCAAAGCTCTTTATTTAACAATAAAAGTTAAAGGACATTTTCTGCCTTGGAGAAACTTAAGCAAGGTGCTATAGACCTGAAGTCTGTTTTGGTTGCATTTCATGGGGTTTTCTTGATGTAAAGGGGGAAAAACAGTAGAACACAGAATATTTCTTAAAATATAAGCAGCTTTATCAATAAGTTGATATTAAATAGGGGAGATGTTCCCAAATCAAATGTTGAAAATAAGTCTTTGCATGAATTGGAAACTTACATTCTTGTAAGACTGCAAACCCAGGAACCAAAAATATTCCCCAGGGCTCTGCAGCGTAGCTCGTCAGCTAAATGGTCTAATGCTTTTCCATTCTAAAATTCCGGAAAACTAATCGGCATGTATTTAAAAATACCCTTCAGACAAGTCAAGCACCAAAACAGTACAGTCTTGTTTTTTATTACGCTGTCAGTTATTCTTAAATTTTCATTAGTGCTTGCAAATATTTTTCAACACAACTAACCAGTAGTGTCAGTCTGCCAGTCACAAGCTCTATTAAAGTAGGCAGGTGATCCTGCTTCAAGCAACGGCTGCTCAGGTGAGCTAGAAACAGAAAAGAAAAGGAGTGACAGCAGTAGCTATTGTGGGAACTCCAAGGGCTGAAGTATGCCTGCAGTTATCTATTCAAATGTTTTTTTTGAGAGACTCAGTTGTGTGACTGATCTGAGAATTTAAGCTGTCTTGTATTAGTTTTTGCATGTGCAGTTAGAATTCCCATTAGTGTAAATCTCTGTTTGCCCTGTTATAGAAAACTGATGTTCATTTTTGCTGCCTTGTGTTGATGGACAATATTCTGTCAGCTGTGAGGCTCTGGCTCTGATCCGGTCTTCTCCTGGCTAGGGAGAGGTGGTCGTGCTCATAATCCCTTGTGGTCACCTGATGGCATTAAAGATGTGCAAGTTTTATGATGGAGCTTGGTCACCTTGCTATGCAAGAATTCTGCATATGAAACAAAAGGAGGGACAATCTGATGGCAGCAGGAAGGAGATTTATTACAAAGTATGAATTCCTCCAACAAATAACATGTTTTTGGTTTTAGATAATGAAAGAAATCCAAGAACACAAAATTAAAATATATGAATTTCCAGAAACGGATGATGAAGAAGAAAATAAGATTGTTAAAAAGATAAAGGTAAATAATTTTCCTTTGAAAAATTACCTACTGGGTGGGGAGGGTAGAGAGTGAAAAGTTTTTTGTCATTAATGAAGAGCCCACCAATATGTTTAGAAGATAAAAATCAGATGTAAAACTGTTTCGAGAGTCACTGTTCCTCAGCAGGGGCAATGGGTGACACTCTCAGATGACTTGAGTACTTTAATGGCTAAAATTCAGAATGAGAGCACTAGATCACGTGCTTATTTAATAAACTATTAAAAGATCACTTCCTTTTTATTCCACCCCTATTTGACTTTTATCCACCTACCACATTTTGTTTGATTCTGATCCTTGAAGGAGGCAAAGGTTGTCTTTCAGACAGAGGTGTGCAGTGGCACAGAGTCTGTGTGTTACAGCTAAAAGCTGTCTGACTAATTGATATACTGAACCCTTAATGGAGACAAATGACTAAAGAAAATCCAAAGGGCTGTCAGGCAATTGAAAGGCTTTTTCTTTGTTTACTCATGTTTTTGGTTTGTTGTTTTATGTTGTATATGCTCCTTCAGCATTGCTTCTGTTGGTTCAGTAGCTTTAAGAGCCTGTAAGAGCTTTTCAATTTCTTTTTCTTACTGTGGGAATTGCCTAGGGTGGACACACACAAATAGCACAAACAGAAGATACTCTGGGACTGAGCCTAAAGGAGAAGAGCAGAATAAAAGCAAGGACGAGAGTCCAGAATACTTAGTACACTATTCCTTTCAGCTACCTGAAGCTACTCTGGGCTCTTTTGTTGCTTGTTACACTGGGTGGATTTTTGGTTCAGCTGAAAACAAAAAATTGATGTAGTTACTTGCAATCCTTTGAAAACTGAGTACAAAATCCAGTCAAAGTAACAGTCCTGTAGCCAGTGGGAATATGAATTGATAAATAATTACTGTGCAATCAGTTAAATAGGAAGTGGTTTGCCTGCTGCTTAGCTTACTAAGTAACAGTGATGTCTGTTTCTTAACTAAATTTACAGAATACAACAGTGTAAGGAATTTAAAAGGGGTGCCTGTATATACATGCCATTAAACTAGACAGAGGTCAGTAAACATAACTATTCTTGCACTTTGGATAAGCTGCATTTTGCAGTGTTATAGCACTAAGTAGCTTACATCGAGTTTATACATCAAGTTTATGGGCATACTTTCAGTATCATTTGGCAGTAGAAATTTTTATTCTTAAAGTGACACTTTATCTTGCAGGACCGTTTACCTCTTGCTGTGGTAGGTAGTAATACAATCATTGAAGTCAATGGCAAGAGAGTGAGAGGAAGGCAGTACCCATGGGGTGTTGCAGAAGGTAAGGCTTTCCCATTATTTTTGTCCATTTAAAACTAACCAGACACTAGTTGGTATTTGAATTGTTTGAAATGCTTGATTTTGAATGTGCTTTGGCCTGGAGATCTATTGAATATGCCATTTTGTTGTTCTGACAGTGTTGGAACAAGGTAAAGGTTCAGTAACAATAAACTTTGCAAGCAGATTCCTGTTGAAGCCTCACTGAGGAATTGTAAAACCTGTAGTAACTTACTAGAATTGATGATGAGGCTTAGATTTACAACTGTTTGCTAGCATTCTTCTTGTAATTTTGTTCATATAGAACCTTTGTTTCTTAAATTCTTCTTTCTAAAGTGTTAACATTATAAATGTTAATTTGGTCAGCTTGACTAGCATAAATTCAGTTTAAAGTTTCTGGAAGAAACTTTTTCCCCCAAAATATCTGAATCTTAATTGCTGGGGTATAGCAATGGGAAGGAAACTGGGTTAACTGATAATGAATTGAATACTTCTGATAGTGGCTTCTTTTGTGGTGAGGTTTTTTGTGGTTTTTGTTTTTGTTTCTTTTTAATTTATTTAAAACTTACTTCATGCTATTATAGAGACATAAAGACAATTGCATGATATTATGGCAAACATTGTGCTTTAATGCTGTTCAAATGGCACATAGCATGGCTCGCACTGTACTGTATAGCGAAACAATCACTATTCAAATGTTTTTCCATTGTGATTGAACTTTTTCCTTGTAGTGTGCATGTATTGAATGAAGAGAATTTTTTTCTTGTTATTTCTGCCTTCCGAAGGCAATCGACTATAAATTTGATGCAGTGTAAAACAGACCAGAAAAAACCCTACCAGCAAGCAGAGTATGGACAAATACTTTAAAGAGAAATGCTGTAGCACTTTGAAGTGCCTGTCTGGCAGGAAATGAGGTTGGGCAGAAAGTAAAAACCAGCTGCACCAGAGAGGATCAAACTTTATTTTAAGGCTCTTGTGTTAGCACTTGGAAATGGACAAAATGGTGCTGCTTTATTTTAAAACAAAACTTTTAGAATGTTTCACACTCACGTGATTGTACAACTTTTTGAAGGGGGAGAACTACAGCCTGTCTAAAAAGGAACCTCTTTAAGTGGCCTTGAGTCTGTCAGCTACGGACAGAATACTCGGAGTCGATGCTTTTTTGGGAATATGGCTTCATGTACTGAGTGGAACTTACCAGTTTGTGTGAAACCATAGAGTAAAATAACACAGGAGTGCATATAGAAGAGGCTGTGTGCTTCATATTTTTCTTTGTAGGATTCACTGAACTTCTGTGAGTCCTTTTAATTCCTTCATTTTGCTTTTCTTCCTTCTTCCTGTGAAAGTGTCCATCTCTACTTCAGGAACACACTGGAATCTGCTTTGTGGTTTTATGTGTGCGAAGAGCTTTGTGTGTCGCCTTCTCTGTCCGCATGCCAGAGCGGTCTGGGGTGTGCATTTTTCTCCAGTGCCATTTCATTATCTGTCAGGAAAAAGCCACCCACAGCATCAGCCTCCTCTACAGTGATGGGGTGAGAGGCACAGCTGGAATAGGTGGCATCTAATGACAGCTGCTAACCCTCTCTTTTGGTCTGTAGGCAAGTGCATCAAATTAAATGTGGGACCTTCCTTTGCTTGGTTAGTGAAGAACTAAATCCACATTAAAATTAAAGTGAAGATTTTTGGAACTAATCTGGTGGGGCAGGGAGCAATATATTGTGTTAATTCTGTCTTGTGAGGGTTTTGGATATAGCTGGTTCTAGGCTGAGCTCATCACTTGGTGTCTGATCCTCATGCAGCTGTGCTGGAAGGGCTTCCAAAGGATCATAAATTTAGTTAAACTGGCAAAACTGTGTTTCTGTTGTGGTAGTTTATTCTGCTGTATTGACTCAGAGTACAGTTTGCCAGCATGTCTTAGGGGAGCACAGGAACTTTGCTGGTAAGATATATTGATATACTGTTAATACTTTCCTACTGTTAATGCACATACTGTTTGAGTAAGGAAAGGCTGGAAGTAATCTGGTGTTGGAATGAACGTAGGAGATGGGTGACATCTCAAAGCTTTGCCTCTGTGTAAGGCACTTACTTTTGTTAGCATCTCAACAAAAATTTACTTCTTTCTATAGTTGAAAACGGTGAACACTGTGACTTCACAATTCTGAGGAACATGTTGATAAGGTAAGTAACTTACAGGTAACATCTGGCTTTCTAGTATGCCTGGGAGATTACCAAGTCACATATTGGGGAAAAAAGGATTTGAGCTAGTGTGTTCATATTAATACTCATATTTTTAATTGTAAATACTATCTTACACTTTATGATCTCATTTAACCACGTACTTAGCAAGTGGTGGGGTAATGATTTTTTTATGTAGTTCTCTTTACTTTCAGATTGCTTGTTCTTAAAAATTGTGATAAACCGTAGGAACCCAAGTTGTCAGTGCTGATGTGTATGTACTTAGTTGTAGGCGTTTTTAAAAAAATTTCAGTGCTGCAGTTGTATAAAACAAGCGCTTAATACAACGAAGCACAGCAGTCTGAGTCCTATACTCACAGCAGATGTCACTTACTGAACTGCTGTAACAACCCTTGGTTATTAAGCTTTGCTTTTCTCCAAGCCAGTGGTGGAAAATTGTTAAAGGAAGCTAATGCCTTAGTCTTGAACTTTCCATTTAGCTTTTGCAGACTTGAAAGATAGAAAAGAGGTGGTTTTGGCTTATTTATTGTTTCTTGCCGGACATGGCACACCTGCTACAGTTGTAATGCACACTTTTCGTATCTGTTCTGCAAATACTTGCAAGTTTATCCACAGAACTCAAAATTTTCTGAGGATTGGTCCTGTAAGTTAATGTTTGCAATACTGCAAACTTGAGATAGTTCATTGCAAAATAATCTGCTATTTCTGTGTGTGCGCTATCTTGCCAGCTCTCATTTAAATGGAAGAATGACAACATTGTGAGCAATGGAACATGAATGGAGGGGTATAATTAAAGTCAGTTTACAAAATGAACAGGGACTGATTTTTCAGATAGTATTTTGTATTTGTGCGCTAAGCTGATAAATTACACTTATTGACAGAACTCATATGCAGGACCTGAAGGATGTCACTAACAATGTACATTATGAGAACTACAGAAGCAGAAAACTGGCAGCTGTTACATACAATGGCGTTGACAACAACAAAAATAAAGGGCAGCTAACAAAGTAAGTTCTTGTTAAGGTTGTATTGCACTGTAATCTTTTTGCTCTGTGGTGTTTTCTTTGGTTGGTTTTGTGTATGTGTGGTGGGTTTGGGGGGTTTTTTGGGAGATGGTGGTTTTGTTCTTGTTTATGCTCCGATCGATTGCCTTTTCACTGTGTTCTGATCTGAACACTGTATGTTTCTGCCTTACGATTTTTTTTTCCTCTTTTGTTAAGTTTTGCACTAGTTTATGTGAACACGTTAAATAACTGGGTATTAGTTGCAGTTCTGAAGAGAATCCTTACATTTACTATTTCTGTTCATAAGTTGTATTTCTCTGGTATTTATTGCAAAGTTTTTCTTCATTGAGGTTTCTATTTTGCTATGTATACTGCTTTTGGAATTACTGGCTCTTTTGGTATGAGTGCTTAATACTCAGTGACAGGGATGTTTTTGAGAAGAACGGGTTAATATTTGTTTAGAAACGTTGAAAATCCAGATGTGCTACTGTCATCTTTGAAATGCTGCCCTGGCTACTTCTAGGGTTGCTTATCATGTGAGGGAAATTATTGCAACATCTGTCTTTTGTGAGAGGAGGGTTGCAATGCAGGGGTTTGAGTTTTGTTGTTGCTGGGTGTTTTTTAACCCTAGCATGTCATTTTATTTGCCTCTGACAGCAAGTTGTTTGCCAGTCTGATGAAACAGATGGAAGATTTAAAAACAGGCTCTACTGTATTTTTCGTTTTGTAATGCTACTTGAGAACATCTACACTCTTGAATTTAAGTATTTTTACTGCTGAGATCTTCAAATGTGTGTGTCCATAACACAGTGATTGATTTTTCTCACTGCCATGTTTCTTGCCATCACATTATCCCTGACTTGCATCTCAAGGCTTCTGAATGCAAGTAGGTTAGAAATATTTCTCAAGCTACACTTGTCCTCATAACAGTACGGTGGTGTTGGTAGAGAGAGGAGGAGTTTTGAGAAATAAAGTTACTAAACGAGGTAATCAGTGTGGAAAAAATGGGGTGAGGGGCCTGTGAGGTAGTTTGCACGTTAGGGAAGAAAAGGGTGCAGGTGGCCACATCAGAGAAGAAAATGTGCTTGAGTGCAAGAACTTGAACCAATGTCCTCTTTGCTGAGGCAATAGTGTATAAATAGTAGAGCAGAATAGAAAATTCTGCATTTCCTCCAGGACTTCTAAGTTGCTATTACTACACTTTTTACTGTACTATTATTTGCTGTTACTGTACTGAAAGGTGAAACTTTTTCATTGCAATTTTGCATATCAGAGGAAGTTGTTTGGATTTTGTTGTTGTTGTTTAATACTGTTATCCCTTTCCAAATCTTAGTATGTTTTCCTTAGATTTAGAAAAGTCTTAATTTTAGTGATTACAGTTTCACCACTTCTTGTGCCTGCTCAGATTTGTGCTGGTCTGCATCTACAGACTTAGTCTGTTGGCTAATGGAAGTAAGGATAAGTTATTCTGCGTTCTTATTAAAAAGAATAACACAGTGATTTTTTTTTTTTATTTATTCCCAAATTAAAAACATAACAGGGTACGTTTTTGTATCAATGCATCTACCAGAAAGTTTAAAAACCGGTTTTGTGTTGTTCATTCGGCCCCCTCCCCACCTTCCCCAGGCAGCATGGCTGGGGTTTCCTTTTTAGCTAGAATTTATTTATGCTAAGAGGGTCTGGGATTACTCTTTCTGAAACATGCTGATTTTTAAATCTCCTGCCATCTCAGGTCATTCTGCTGTCCCACCTGAATATTTCTAGGTAAAGATGCCTTTTGGAACGATTTTCTCCATAAGAAATCTGTCACTCAGAACACTGCAGTACTGCACCTCAGAAGTGAATAAACGCAACTGGTGCTCTTAGCGAGCAGGTTTTATTTTTTCTTTTTTCAAGAGAAGAAATAGGTTATTACAGTTTGTTTGATTGAGCCATCTGAAAGACGGCAAAATCTATTGCAATCTAGTAATAAGTAGTTTGAACCTTTCCTTACAGCTTGTTCCTCCAAACACAGGGTGGCTTAATAAATAGATAAACAAAATTCCTGAGTGCATATACTGGTTATTAAGCAGCTGATGTTATACTTGTTACCTTATCTACATGTTGATTTGCAGCATTTTTTTTTAAAGCCTTAACAGGCTTTTTGGCTTCAGTGTGGTTTTGTACTTTTGAATCTGGCATCGTTGAAGCAGCATAGATGGAATTTTCCTAATAACCATGTGCCTTGCTGGAAATGAGTTGAAAGAGAGAAGAACAGATATTAACAGCTTATCTGTGCGCCCCCTGAGGAATTCTAACACTTGCCTGCTTGCCTTTTGAAAGAAGTGTCTGTGTCTCAACATGGAGCAATATTTGACCTGTCCTCTGGAAATCTGATTCTTTCACCGCTGTTCTTTTGGAAGCTGGAAGGGTACATGTAAAAAAGAGATGTACATGCAGTGGTTCCTGCGCTTTTCCAAAAGTATCTCCTGCTGGCAGCTGTTGGAGCTGGATTGACCTTTTGTGCTTTTAAAACAGCTGTATTTTTACGATCTTAGCAGATCTTTGTTTTTTCATGCAACTGTGAACATATTTCTTCGAACAAAAATGCAAACGTGAAAACAAATCCAAGTATGTGCTACAAGTTTTGATAGTACTGTGCAGATTTATTGACACAGTTTCTCCAATTGATCATTTTTTCTCTGATTTGTCTCCTTTGATTTGGTGAAACTCTGTTCTACAAGTAACTCATCGAGCTAAGAGCAATCCAAAGCGTGTATTTTCCATGGTTATGTAGATTTGTTGTGTTTGAGGTTTGGTGTCTGATTTCTTCAAATTTTCAACCTCATTCCATCCATTAAAAAAATAACATAAAATGTCAAGGGTAATCTTCACATACATGGATAACTTGTGTCTTCAAACTATGTGGTAATTGTAATTTCACATGTGTACTACATGACATGCGTGAAAATTGACATTTGCTGTGAAATTTAAAATTTTTCATTTGAGAAATCTTTTCAGTTTCCTGCATGAAGCCGATATCTTCAGCGAGTTTAAACTTAAAATCTTATTTTGTTGGAAGTCGTATTGTACAGTGTAAGGTTGAGCCTTATCCATCTACTGATCTGTTCAATAACCTGTCAAACAGGGTAACAAAATAGACAATGTGTAGAGGTCCTTCTAACAGCTTAGCTTAGACTACTTCTAACTCCTTTTCTCTATATTCTTAGTGAATTCTGTGAAATAGTTTTAATGTTATTAAGCCCATCTTACTAGATGGTGAGGCTTAATAGCCGAATCTTGTTTTCAGACGTTTTTTTCCCCATCCTGTAGCGCTAGTGAAGCGCTAACACAAGGTATGTTGGGGTTAAGCCCCAGGCTCTGGGAAGGTGACCTTGCAGCCAAACCTTCTTCTGAGCCCAGCCCAGCCCCGGTGAGACCTCTGCTGGCCATGCAAGTCAAGTGCTCTTTTTGCAGCACAGGAGCATTCATGAGGTTTTAATATCATGTCCTCTTCTAGGTGACAATTTTTAAATGAACAGAGAAGCCTCGGTACTGCATTGGTTTCCAAAAAACAGTCTAGAGCAAGTGATTCTTCATGTCACTACAAGATTTAAAACCACTTTAAAAGCATGTGTGTTCTAGGGAAATTATTCCTGGAAGTATCTGCACATCAAACCTACATTAATATTTACATGGTGTAGTAATTTACTAAATGAATTTGAAGTAAATAATAAGCTTTAACTAACAGTCTTTCCTTGTACTGTGAAAAACTTGCTTTTGGGGAAGCACATAATTAGCTTTAGGAATCTATTAATAATGAATTTACTTTTTTAATTATTGCTTTTGGTTTTGTGGTTTTATTTAAGCATGCTAAGCTAAGCTTCTGTATTTTTTGTTTTTTAGATTTGACACAGTTGAAGGCATGTAAGTGGTCATTTAAATTTTTCCAAAAAACTTAAAGACAAAAATTTTATAAACACAAAAAAGATTTCGTTGTTTAATGTTTCAAATTTAAACCAATTTCCTGTTATCCCGCTCTTGGCATTGTTTTTCTCCCTGGCAGTTCTTTTTCGTTCTAAAGTTGTGCTAATGTAAACCTTAAGAAACTATAAATACTTTGAGTGACAAAATCTCTTTAAAAACCCATCCTCTTTAGAAATTTTTTGGCTAAGCCTTAAGACAAATTTGGTCCAATTTCAACAGTGAGCGGAAGTGCATAAATTTTGACATTCCCGCAATTTCTGTCCGTAGCTCCATCCTCTTCATATAGATCCTTATAAAGAATCAGTGGAGTTTTCTTTTTTATCTGTAAATTTACCGCTTTTCATAGGACTGGGGAATTAGTTATTTAATCTTTCCTGGCCATGGTTGTATCTTATTACTGGCTTGCAGAGGTTCCACTTTGTGCATATCTAGAATAATTTTTAACTTTTGCAGATTAATTTAGAGGGCTGTTTTAACATACGTCTTGTTAAATCACTTAAATGTTTTATGTCTTTGTTTGGTGGTTTGTGGGGTTTTTGTTTGCTTTGTGGTCTGTTTTTGTTGGTGTTTGTTTTGTGGGTTTTGTTGTTGTTTGTTTGCTGCTTGTTTTTTCTTTCAGCTCTTTTGTTGTTTAAGTCCCTTGTATAGTTTCATCCTGAAATGTAGGATGATGTGTGTTTTCCCATGTCACATGCTTAAGACCTAACAAAACCAGTTGTGACCTAAGTTGTAAAGCTCTTAGCTGTACATGCTCACTTGTTAGTTTATTACATTTTCTGTGCAGACTGATTTTTACCAGTTGCTCAAACAGAGCTTGCATGACATCCCCATTAGATTATCATGTTGTCAGTAGCAGGATGGTTCTGTTCCCTTTTCAAGTCTGTAGAAACTGCAGCAATGATTCCTCAGTATTCAGATCTGCTTCTTAGGTTAATTTTTGAAGAGCAGATACATTTGAGAACTTTATGCTTCTAATAGGTACCAACAAGAAAATAGTCGTGACAGCTGGTTAGCGTCCACAAGTACTGTTACTCATCTCTTCTTTCATTTTCCTTCTTACTTTTGTGTTTTATTGTATTTCACCTGTGTTTAACCATTTTATTTTCCTTGACAAAAGTTGCTAGCAGTTGGCCTTTTGAAGGCCCAAAGTAAACATTAGACTAAGGATCATTTTCAGTTGTGTTTATTATACAGCATTTTACTTACCAATCCAAGCTTTGCACCTATTAGTTCAGATTCAATTTAATTTTTATGTTTTAAACAGAAATGGCATTTTCTTCTTCCTCACCCTGCACCAATTGCCACCTTTGAAATACTGGTATTTGAGACAAACGTTCATATCGCATTAATTACTTTCACTGTATTGTTTGTTGGTGAAAATGGGCAAGTAGGAAGGAGGAAATGAGCCCTTAATAGTCAAACCAGATCTTAACTATGTTTGATATATAATCTTTGCTCCTCTAAGGAGACGTGGCAAATTCTGAATCAAAATAGATGTTGCTAATTATGTTTCAGTCATCACTGAAAGTTAGTCAATTCTTTTCTCATTTTAGAATGCTTTTTTTGCATTATTTGAATCAGAATAGCGTTTTTCTTTTTGTCTGGTTGTTTTTGCCAAGAAGTGGAAACAAAAACAGTTTTGCCTATCAAAAAATATGGCTTAGACCTGACACATCTATTTTACAATTTGCAGGTCTGAGTGGCTTTTGCAGATGTTACAGTAGATATCCTCTGCTGGTTGGTTGTAACAGTTCCAAATACATCCAGTTCTTCATCTTTACCAACGCAATAGTCAAAGCTTTGTCATTTTAAGCTGTACATACTCAAAACTCACACAAGAGGCCAGTGATTTGTTTTCATTGCCCTTTGCTGAACAGCAGAAAAGTCCTACAGGACTGTATGTAGCAATCATGGTTAGATCAAAATCATCCTGTTTTATTGGATAACGAATGTGAAACTTGCGTTTTAAAGCCTGTCTCACCATAGCATGGATAGCAGGCTTATACAGTTTTAGACATTCAGAAGAATCCAGGAAAGTAATTACTATAGAGTGTATAGAAAAGTTAAAACCAATGTATGTTATTTTTATACACTAAGTTTATTAGTAGCTTTCTAAAGGAAAATATTCCCATTAACACTTTCATGAAATAATAATGTTTGGTTGCCCAAACCTTTTTTACAAAGTTGCTGTCTCTTCAAGAGTATGACCACAGCGTTCAACACAGCTGTAGTGTTAATTTAATCTTGGGCTCACTTGGAACAATGAAGATTTAGAGAGGAAATGGAACTGTTGTCTGCAACACTCTTAAACTTATTATGTCTGTTAATTTTTGGTATATATTTGAATGGGAAAGAACAGACGCCTGAAGATCACTTGGAATATGCAGTATTTTTTGTTGTAACTTTGATTTCCTCTCTTCCCATGACCAGGTTCTACTAAAGATAGAAAGTCAAGAGTTTCTGTTAACTAAAATGTAATTTAAATCAATTGTGGGGAAGGAAAAGATTTTGTATGAAATGTCTTTGAGGAAAGTTTAGCTGAACAGTTAGTTTAATAATGCCAATTGAGTTTAAGCTAGCAGTGCATACAGCAATGTTATTTATCTTAATACTTCAGCATTTTTGTCTTGTTTTTTACAGATGCCCTAATGTAATAGACAGGAAAAAAGTTCTTGTTAGCTAACTGCTTCTTCTGGATTTATGGCAGGAGCCCGTTGGCACAGATGGAGGAGGAAAGGAGGGAGCATGTAGCCAAAATGAAAAAAATGGAAATGGAAATGGAACAGGTGTTCGAGATGAAAGTCAAAGAAAAAGTTCAGAAACTGAAGGACTCTGAAGCTGAGGTAATCGAAATGTCTTAAACCCCAATGTGCTTGAGGCTGAACAAGTGTAGAGGTGGTTCTGTTTGCCAAGACTTTGCAACATCACCTCTGACTAGGAATTGATTCCATAGTTGAGTTTCATGGTTAAAGACAACTCAGATATTCTTTCTCAGTTTGTTTTCTTTGCTGAAATTGTAGAAGTCCAAACTTAAAATAATTTGCATGTTGACATGCATTCTCTTTTTGTTCTCATAGTATGTTAAAATACCCCTTAATTTTCTCACTCATCCTCATTTCTGTCACTTCTTTGGAATGTTTTATGCCTGTTTTCTTCCACGTGCTTGAAAAGGTTCTTGTGATTTTCATGCTTTACATAAGCTAATGTAGTAATGATAATTTGCTTTATATATCGCAAAAGCATTTCAGGAATTTGACATGATGTTTGTAAGAAATCACCTACATGAGAATCACTAGACTAAGAGCAAATCAGGGATATATCGTTGCCAGTGTTTTGGTCTCATTTGAACAGGGGTAAATTATATGGATATTTAACTCCAATTCTGTCATCTCCAGGTGAAGTCCTCACAGTAAAACTGCTTTTTGTGGGCTTCAGGCAGCTTTGGAAGTGATCTTTTTTAAGAGACTATTGTAAAATTACATTTAAGCAGAAAATTAAGTTTGGAGAAGGCAGCTTCTCACAGGGGGCATAATAGAGAAGTTAAAGCTGTCACAAGTTCCTCTAAAAAATTTGGCTCCAAATTTGAGGCAATGTGAGGAAACTTGGCAGAACAGTTGAAATGCTTGGCAGCCCAGGCATTGTAAGGAGCCAAGGCATTAGTGGATCAGAGGAAAAAAAAATATATATATATCAATCTAGATTATGTTTTTTCTTTTGGAGAAGTGAATAGATAAGGATATAAATGCTAAGATGCACCAGTCAGCAATTCGAGGATTTTAAAGCTAGGTGTTTTATCTCGATCAAGGTGTTTAGTAATTCACTGGATTTATCCTTCCTCAGTTCTGTCTCCGCTCTTTTTGAAACAGCTTACACTTCTGGCCTCCACACTCTTCTTGATGTATGAAAAGCAAACAGAATTTTTATTTTTCATGTACTTCCTCATGACTTTTTGACTGAGTGCATCCTGTGTTATCACTTTTTAAACATTCATGGAATTCATTCTTTTTTCTTCACCATTCATGACTGTAAACTTCTGTTTTATTTCTCTAAATGTAGAAGAGTAGGCAATAGACAGTGCTGAACATAAAGTACTAAAAAGAAAAAAAAAAGTTGTGAAAGGAAATATGTTTTAAAGGGTTTGTGTAAGACAGGGACTTAGAAGAGAGTAAGAAAAGAGGGAGGCTTATTTAATTCAATTCAAAAACATGCTACACCGCACAAAAGGAATCAGTTTTCCTGACAGTGTCACCATTCTCATGTACAACACATTTGATTGTCAGTCTGACCCATCAACTTGCAGGACAGACTTGTTATACTGTTCTGGCAGTATACACAGTTCAATAATAATAATAATAATAATAATTATTGAATAAGTTAATCCACTTAATGTTTTCCTAAATAGAACCTTACTATACTTAATAGTATAGGATGAAATCAATGTTTGTTATTTTGTTTTTCCCCACACAAAGTCAAAGATGATGCAAATTTATGCATTACTGACACTCAAATACTCTGCAGTTTGCTTAACATTTGCATCACATACCAAAGTATTCTTGAATTTCCTTTTGTTTGCCATGTGTAGCTGCTTACAACTCCTATTTCTAACTTGGGAAGCGTTTGGGGAGATTTCTGTTAATCCCATATGCTCATTTTACAGTTAATACCCTCTTTGTTTCTCTAATGGGCAATATTTATAACCTTGTAGTTTTTGGTCTTAAGAGTTACTTTTCTCTGTAAAGAAAATATAGTACTGAATTTTCTTGCATCAGTTGCCGATGTTTATTACTACAGCTCCAAAAGTTGCTCTGTTTTCTGCGCTTACTTGACTCTGTTCATAACTTTTTCTCCAGCTGCAACGACGCCACGAGCAGATGAAAAAGAATTTGGAGGCACAACATAAAGAATTAGAGGAAAAGCGTCGCCAGTTTGAGGAAGAGAAAGCGAACTGGGAAGCTCAACAACGTATTTTGGAACAACAGAATTCCTCCAGGTAAATTGGAGTCTAGTCCTGCAGTTCACTGTCAACGTTTTGCAGCTTTCTGCTAAAAGGCAGTGTCTGTGGTAATAATGATCAGTGGTGATTGACCACCAAGGGAGTGTCACTTCAAAGCCAAGAATAATCTTGAACTGCGTTTAGTTGTAAATAAGTATATATCAGAAATACTGAGAAGATTATTGGCTTCTAAAGCAGATTTTAACCTGCAGAAACATTGTATCCATACATAACTAGATCCATGTAGAAAAATGGTTTGTATTTGAAAGCTAGGTTGCATCAGACTTCTGAAAGAAGAAGAATTAAAACCTTGAGAATGAAAGTGTTTAATTCTCCTGGTCTTTGAAATGGGAAATCTAGTGATAAATGTGTTGCTTGACTTCATGCAGCACAAGTACTATGCACATAATAAGTTCTGTGCATTGTATTGCAACCAGTAAAGCTTTGTAAAATGCTTTTTATAAAAGATGTATATTACTGATTTTTTTCTTTTTAAACCAGAACATGTATGCATTATTTAACCAATTTTTTTTTTTAATATCATTTTAGAACCTTGGAAAAGAATAAGAAGAAAGGGAAGATATTTTAAATACATCATTTTGACCACCAGTTATGTATTAGTTGCCAATATGCCAGCCTGGACATCAGTGTTTGTTGGATCCGTTCGACCAATTTTGCACCAGTTGTATCCATAGTAATGGATTTAACAGCATGACGAATTTTTGTTAATTTTGATGGAGAATGAGATGCCTTGAATTGTCTAGGGTGTTGTGTACTTGGAAAAATAAAACAGCTCTGAGTACCTTTTTTTTCTTTTTTTTTTTTTTTTTATAAACAGATGTCATTTTAATGCAAAAGGAAACATTTTACTGTTGTACAATCATGTTCTGGTGGTTTGACAGTTTACAGGATGTTAAAAAATGCAAGGACTCTAGACGGTTTTTAGTAAGGATAAATTGCCATAATATGATGCAAACAATGCTTCTCTATTATTATAATACAAGAATTCCATTCAGTGCAGCATATACAATAATGTAATTTAGTCTAACACAGTTGACCCTATTTTTGACACTTCCATTGTTTAAAAGTACACATGGAAAAACAAAAGTTGTAGGCTTACAGTGCACCTAAGCTTTTTATAACAACCCTTTTATGTTTTGGATTCTTTAAATATATGCTATTCTCATTTAGTAACTTCTTTAGCCAGGAGGATCTCATTACTGCTTCATTTTTTGTAATAACATTTAATTTAGATATTTTTCCATATATTGGCCCTCCTAAATAGAATATAGCTTCTTTCATATGGTAGGAACCAGTGAGTAAAGCTTTTCCTTTAACTCCCTTTTTACATTTTATGGTAAGTAGCAGGAAAACGCATTTATAGGTCATTTCTAGGCAAAATTGTGGAGTTAACTTCCAACCTGTTTCTACCTGTGTGCAGTCTTTCTTGATTTTACTAGAAATGGGAATATGGCCTCAAGAAAAACATCACCATTTTGCATTTAGCTGTATTCATATACTGCATTTCTGTATTTTTTTGTTTGTATTGTAAAAAGTCACATAATAAACAATGTTGTGATGTAACACGCTGCCGCGTCAGAAATTTTGAAGGAGTTGAAACAGCCGAGTGCTTCTCTGGGAGGTGTTTGAACTTTCTCTCTTCCGTCCAGATTCGATTGACCCGTGTCTTTGATTTGCCCGAGGAGCGAGTTCAAGGTATAGAAAATGCTCTGTACTGTGGAACGGTTACTACAGAAAATGAAGTTTTCAGTGTCTGTGCTCTGGCTTGGCAAGAGCAGGGTCTGAATTGCCCAGGAGAGGGCACCAAGTGTCCGCGGCCCTGGGCTGCGTTCTGCTCGCTCCGGCTTTGGTTTTCTCTGTGTCTCGGGAGGTTCTGGTGTGACAACACATTTGCAGCCTCCTTGGGGGCTTCTGTGTGGGTCATCGACAAGGGTGGAGGGGTTTGTTTCGTCTTTTTTTTTTTTTAATTAGTTGCACGAGTTCTAATAAATGTAATAGCTGGGAACTTGATCTTTAAAAATACAGCCCTTAAGTTGCTAAAAAGTTAATGGGGGCTTTTTATGTTTGTCTTTGCCTGTGCAACAATGAAGCATGTCTAATTTTTTGCAGGTGTCCCTTGTGTAACCCCTGCTATCACTCCCTTGCTCTTCGCTTTTCTTTTACGTAAGTTACACTTACCAGAAATACCATTTATTCAGCTGGCTTCCCAAAGAAGTGAGGACATTTTCAGTAGTCTATATAATGGCCTCCTTCTAACTCATTTCAGATATACTGCCTATCTCTTTTCAGTGGTTATCAGTAAGGGGGCATAGCTTTCCCTTTCAAGTAAACAGAATTGTGAAATCTGATCTTTTAATGTGTTATGGAGACTGGACACTGCCTGCATCTGCCCCTCTGCCCTTCCCGTTTCAGTTCAATAAACTGAATAATGTAAAGAACAGGCAAGAGTTCCCATCTAGGACAGAAGCTGCAGATTCTGAACTGCCTTTAGGACTTCTCAAAACTCAGGAGATACTGTCTGTGGGTACAATAGTGCTTCAGTGTCCCCATTTGCTCTGAAACAGAGATCTCATTTATCAGGAAACTTGTTTTGATCATGCTGGTCTTCTTTTTCCCCATTCCTATTCTCTATCCTCCCACACACACCCCCAGGATAATCAGAGATTAGTATGAGCTCTTGTTAGATCTTGTGTGAGGAATCATATGTATTCTATAACACAGCACTTGTATTTGAATTTAGAGCATATAGAAGTCAAGTGGTCTGAGTTCTTTTCTGAAATGCAGCATTGTCCCTTTGGGAAAACTTCTGTCACCTCTTAACTTCTTTCCTCAGTGCTTCGGCTTTTTATGGGCTGCACCAGAAGAGTACGAGTTTGCCAAAAAATAGAATTCTTTTTCAGACTTTCTGGACTCCATAGTGGGGAAGGGGGGTGATAGTAAAAATAAAAAAAAATTAAAAAGTAAAAAATGAGACTAGGAGGTGTGAACTTGTGCAGCTTGTGATATAGTACCTGTGTAGCAACTAAGAAGTCTGTAACCTAAAGAAGTACTGTGATACAGCCAAGGATTTTTTCTTTCTTCCACTGAATAAATAATAATTTAAGTGTGACAAGATTTATTTTGCTTCCTAATAAATAGGTACTTAAATTTCCCTGTATTTGTCTCACAGCTCAAAGACCGTGTGGCAGAGGTTTTGTGGTGTAGATGGTGGTTGGGTCAGAAACCTGTTGCATCCAGATGTCACTGGAAAGCACTGGACTTGCCTCTTGTTTCCCTTACAGTGTGTGTGCTGAGAAATGTTACTGTTCTGCTGAGGCACAAAGGAAGAGGTATTAAAAGAGCAGTTCTGTACATCTGCTGCATGTTTCTATAACAGCAGTTGTTAGAATAATACAGTTTAGTCTTCAGGCAGTCATGAGGCTGGAGGTTTTGCTGCTCCTGTTTTAGAGTGAAGATCTCGGATCAGCTTAGAGTGTGTTCTGTGAAAGAGGTAGTGAGGAAGGGGAAATGATCCTGGTGCTGTCAAGCATGGACCTGCAAACAGCACCAGCCTGTACACTTATATGGGATTGTGGGTATATTCATGTTTATATAGAGAGAAATACGAAAATGCATCTATATTTATGAAAAAGAGAATAAAGACTGCAAACAGATGTAAAATACAGTCCCATACTGGGTTGCTTATCTTGACTGGCCACAGTTCAGGTTCGGCATCCTGAGTATCTGGATGGTAATATTGCTGTTCCCAGTATGAAATAGGAAGGGCTAAGTTTTGATAAAGTACTGGTGTAGTTCTTTCTGGTTTAACTCTGGTTTTCCCATTTGGTAGTTGGTGACCAGCTGATGCTCTTTCTGCATCCTCATAAGGCCACATGTTGGACCCCTTGAGTTCAGGTGACCTTTGTATCACCAGAGTTCTCCTTGTGGTCAGGATGCTCAAGCTATACCAAAACCATTCCTCAATTTGGCACCCCAGGGAGTGAGGCAATCTACATTTCCTGCTTCATAGTTTCCAGGGTGAGCATAAAGAAGAGATTCTTAATTGTTTGAGGATTGGTTTTGCCTTAATTGATTCAAGGAACCTCTCAGTCTGATTTAAATAAAAATGGCTTAAAATATTAATGCTTTTAAAGGTTTTGATACAAATAAAACAACATGGAAGTCAAGAACTGGGCTGGATTACCAGTTCATGCTTTAGAAATAAGCAGAAGGTGTAGCTGAACTTGTCGAGCAGACCAGTGTATTAAGGGTTCATCTTACTTGTGCAGCATTGTCAAGCCTCATTTGTCTGTGGGCAGCTGGGACAGGCCGACTTACGTGCCCAGGGTGAGGATTAGCTTTTCCCTGAGGGCCACTTGCTGAGGATGCTTTCATGTGTGCTTCTTGGGTTTCCTGCCAGCTTAACCTTAAAGTTTACAAGCCTCTCTCAATGCAGTTTATATTTGTCCACTGCCAGTATCTCCATTTCCTGACCTGACACTGTTGAAAGCTCAGCAAAGCCAACTATTCCGTTCTCTGCAGCCCATGTCCACTTGATCCCATCTTGTGTATCCTGTTGTGCCGGTGGGCTGGTGAGTTTGATTGCCACCCATCATGATTTGCCTGCCCCGACACCAGAATCTGCTGTGTCAAGTCTTCCTGAAACGAGCTGCCTGTACCAGCACCTTCAGGAATGGAGCACATTGGAAGCTTTGCACTGTGTTGCGGTTTTAGCCACCCCTGCCTTCCAGTTGCCACATGGTTACTTCTCCCAGGAACCCCTCAGCTGTTGCTTCGGAGTAGTTGCAAATGTTCATCTTGAGAAATGGGTGCTATCTCCTAGTGAAAATGGCAGAGGTCTTCTTCAGAGGGTGCAAATGCAATTCCTCGCCCACACCTGGATCTAACCACCTGCTGATGCTGGAACAAAGCATTATTTCCATCATCTTTTGTTATTGGCCATCTCTGGCTACTGACAGCAGCAAGGAAGCACAGTAAATGAGGGTTTTCCCCTTCCTGTTGTCACCAGGGATATATACAGCTGTGAGATCAGTGAGCTTGCCCCATCCATCAGGTATCCACAGCTGCCTGGGGCATCCCCATGTGAGCAGGAGGGGATGCAGGAGGACACCTGTGACTGTGGGTGCGGATCCAGCAGCTGCTCTGTGGGACCTGCAAGTGGACAGGGACGCCAGGCAGTGCTGCTGCAGGTGTGAATAATCCCATGTGCTGTATCCTGTTTTCTTCTAATGAGCTTTTAAAAAGCAGATGACTGAGGAAACAGATATTTCAAGCAATATCATGAGAAGAAACTGCTGACCGACAAAAAAGGAAAAAGTACAAACCTTTATCCATTCCCTTCATGCCTGGGAAGGCAGCTCTGGTTCTCTTTCTGTAATACATCATCTCTGTGCTGTCATCCGGAGGGGTCTCAAAGGCAGCCAAGATACTTATTTTGTGCAGCCAGAGCAATTTTTAAATGAAGGTGATCATCTTTCAGCTTGGCCTGGGACAGCTAGACTGCATAAGTGGAGATAAAACTTGTGGTTTTGCTTTGTTAAGAGAATATTATTCCCCGGCTTCTCTGACCCACCCCCCATCCTTAATCTGCTAGCAATCATCTTCGTGGATGGCAATGAAAGGAAATGGAAAAAGCAGTCATGTCACAATGGCCAAGGCAGATTTTTGTAGTTTATCAAGGTTACTGAGAGGCAAGAGGAATCCCTTTCCTGCTCACAAGAGCTTCTCATTTAGATACATTGAGGATAATTTTTTCTTCTCCTTTGGAAGCTGCTCAGTCGCTTCTCCCCAGACTTGGTTCATCCATACAGTTCTCACAAGGCAAGTGTGATGAAATTTTTAAATCTTTGTTGATTTGAACTTCACTGATGCCTGAGGAGAGGTTGTTAAATTCAGAAACAATATACTGTCCTCTTCTTCCCAGCAAGAGCTGCCCAGGTCTGTGGGCTTTAGCAGAGATTAACTGGAGCAGTATGAGAACCCCAGCACACCACTGGTTCCTCACTAAGGGGAAGGAATTACTTTGAATGTGCCAAGTTTTAGAATCGTGCTGAAAGCCTTTGGGCTTTCACTTGGCCAACAAAGACCTCTAGAAACTTGGGAAAGTCACCTAAATTGTAATCTTTTTCAGTTTACTATTTGGAAAACAAATTCTGGTCTCTCTACAGAAGCAAAAATATGTTTCTGGCAGGGGATGGAGGCAGGGGTATGAGTCTTGGCAAAATGGATGAAATGGGTTTGGCCAGTTTTGGTGGCTGAATGTCCTGCCACCTGGTGTGGCATGAGCTCCTTCTTGCCGCTGCTTTGGTGATTTTAGACCCTGCATGGAGCTGAGTCAACTCCCAAAACACTAAGAAAAGAAGTAGCAGCATAATTTCATCCTGTCTGGAGACCCCACAAAAGGTAACCAGGTGAATTCAGACTGAATCTGTGCGATTCCCAAGACTTCACAGCTCCGTGCCCCCCAGGACATTGCACCAAACTCCAGTGGGGTTTCTCCCCTGGCCCCACTGAGGGATGTGGCATTGTCACCATGTGCTGTCTCTTCCTGTCCACAGCGCTGGCCTGGCTGCTCAGCCCTGACCCCAGCTCTGTCCTGCCATCCCCTCTGCAGTATCATGACTGCATCTGCAGCTGAGACTTTTCCAGATGGTTGTGATTAATAGATCTTACCCCAGAGGCATTTCACCAGGGGGAAAAGCAATCCAGTGTTGAGGCTTCATCAGCCCTGCCTGCAGAGCAACCCTGGCTGGTTTTGCTTTGCTTCCCTCTGCCTGCCAAGCTGCTCTCTTGCAGAAACGTGGCCCTTTTTATTTAGTCCTGTACGAAGTGTGTGTGCTCTAATCCTTTGAATTCTTTGAATCACAAATAAGGGCAGCAGTTTGACACCTGTTCCTAGTGTGTTCAGGTTATGCACTTTTTACAGTTCTTTAAAAATTATTTTAAAAATCTCTCTTGTCTCGATTTTGCTTTTGGGTGCCCAGGATTTGGCCACCATGACCCTCACCATCCTCAAAGATTTGCACATTGTACTAAGAGGCACCAGGGAAGAAGTGGCAGCTGAGCACCTACCCAGGCTCCTCTGAAGGCTTTGCAGGTGATGTTTGCTTGCTGTGGTCGTCCGCCTCATTTGCAAACCTGTTTACAGTGAAGAAACTGCAGAGAGGGGGGTGTTTTGTGGTCCACTGTGTTCATCAGCGGTACAATGGAAGAAGAGTCGCTGGCAGCTGAGTTACAAACAGAAAAAAACTCCAGCTGTTAGAAAACAGTTTAAAAGGCAGAAATGACCCAAACTCCAAGAAAACTGATATCTACCCATATTTAAGCAGTAGGTGGCAACATTCTCTGCTTTATGAAATTCGACTGAGGGGTTCACAAAGGTTTAATTTTCCTCCTCTGGGAGCAGGAGAAACTTCAGGCTCTGTTTGCAGCCTCTGTCTTTCTCAGGAGCACCTTGCCAGTGCCTCAGATAAAAATCTTCAGAATCACAGTAGGGAAACACCTTGAGTTTAGACCTGTGGTTCCTGTTTAGGGAAGGTGTTTTGTTCCCCAGTGTCTTTCAGTGAGCAGAGCCTGAAGAGAGCTGGTGGTGTGTGTGTGTGCAGGAATGCCTCCACGTGTACTGACACATGCTTTCCCTATGTGGTGGCTTTAGTAGGTTTGGGAAAGGTGCAGGAAAAAAAGCTTTCCTTGAATACAGGGGTGTGCATGGGTATGTGTTTTAATGGTTTCTCAAAGGGGCAATTTAGAAAAACATCTCCACTTTCCTGTTCCCAGCATGTCCCTGCATGTCAGCTTAGTGACAGCTCACTTCCAGAACTATCCTCCTCTTCCTCCTGCCTTAGTTTCCCCAGTCTCCTGCCTGCCTTCCCCATGGCCGCACCCTGCTCCCCCAGCACTGGCCTCTCCTTCTGCCCCTACAGCAACTGTGGGAAAAGACCCCACGGGTCTGCCCCTAGCCCTGACCCCCCATGGCCTCATGCCCCCTCCCACGCTCTCCTGCCCTTCTCCTCCACCTCTCCACCATTCCCTCCTGCCATTCACCTCACCTCCCTTTCCCACCATACAAGAGCTCCTTGTACTGAGGTTTTTGTTGCTCTGGTGAGCAAGGAGATAATGAGGCAAAGCCAGTGGGGAATTCCCATACTGGGTGAGCAGTGTTCAGCCTTCATGTTCATGGCTGTTCCTCTTGCACTTTGGCTCTCTGTTTGCTTTCTACAGCCGACGGACGCAGGGATTGCTCACCTGCCACAGCTGAGACAGTCTCTGGGCTGCAGAGAGGGGTGTCCTGGTGCTGAGATGGGGCAAAGCAAAGCTGTGGTCCCATGCATTTGGGATGCATTGGATTGCAAGCTGGGTATTCGTGCTGCATGAATTTTAGAAGTGTGACTCAGTGTTGGTGCTCATATTGCCTTTAATGGTGCATCGAGTTTCTGTTTTACAGGATGTTGCTGCTACTGTTCTTCTTTCTGGCTCCTACCACTAAATCTCAGCATCCTCCTGAAGTCTTGTGTGGGCCTTAGTGAGTCACAAGCAAACCACTTTAAATATCAATTCAAGCTTTGCCTTGAAATGTCCTGGCTCCCCGTTGATATCACAGCAATTAGACCTGAGATACACTGGCTCCACCAGGTATAGCTCTTCAGCTTTACTGCCATCCTTGAGACCACAAACTCACAGCTAGTCCACAGCTGATAACTCCAGCATCTTTTAACCTCAGTGTCTAGAAAAGCTGCTCTAAACCCATTGAGTCACCTAAGTGTTTGTTTCTGTGTGGTCCATCCACTGCACTGCTCAGCTGCAGGCTGGTGGGATGGGGAATGATATTTGGGACTAATCCCAAAAGGGAGAAGGCTAAAGCTAATTTTTAAATGGGAGCTACTTGAAGAAGTCTAAAATTATAGCACTCCTGGCACATGAGGATACAGATGAAGGGCTCAGGGTCCAGATAGAGTGGTTTAATGGTATTATTTCTAATTAATCAAAGAGAATGTTAGTTAAATTATTTTATGTGCTGCCTTCACCTCACATCTGTTGTTCTTCTGAGACATACTCAGTCTCTACTGTCCAGCTCTTCCATGCCTCTGGCTCGCAAAACCAAAATGGTCATGGTATTAGGCATGAGGTAGCTGGTGATGTCCAAAAATGCAGTGATTTTGAAAAAAACAAACAAAAACCCAAAGCCCCCAAAAAAATCCCCTTCTGACCATGGTGCAATTCTGTCTGGCACTTCCAGATTTCAGATCTGTGAGTAGCTGGTTATGGTGAAGCAGATGAGCTGCTGCATAGAAGGGTCCAAAATCTGCATCATGAGGTTGAGCTCTAAAAAAACAAAGGAGAAAAATATTCAGTAAAAAATACATTCTGCAAAGTTATCTTGTTTAGGTCATTGGCGGATAACGCTGAGGGCCAGAGGTAAGGACACATTGTTTAAAACGTAGAGGAACTAACAAAATAAGGGAGCCTATTGTGGAGAAAGAAGCAGCCAGAAAATTAAGTCAGATCACAAGATTTTGGTAAAACAGAAGATCATCTCTGTAGCTGTACAGACAGTAAATGCCAGCCCAGAAATTCCTGGAAGTAGTGCAATAGGCACACGTGACACTGATTTAAAAGATACTAAAAAAATTCTGTCCGTAAAGACAGATGGTCAACAGTGGATGCCTGAAAGCCTGGGGAGTTTCATTTGATATGGGTGAGGAGGCCAGTTTATTAAGTCACGAAGTGATTATAAGTAGTGGGGTTCATCATGGGCATTGGCAATAGGCTTCCGTTTTCTATTTCTTCTTCTGCTCTTGTCACGGTCATCATTCTGTCATGTGATTCATATTACTCTATGATCAGTTTTTTTCATTAGCCTCATATTCTTTTAAAATCTGCTCTTACCGTTAATGTTGTTTTTTCTAAATACCAGGTTTACATGTCTTCTGGTCTTTCCATCTACAAGGACAATCCCCATCCACATGAAGCTACGGACATGTAGTTGCATGGAGAAAGCATGCGAACAAACAGTCCCGTTTACTTAGAAATTTAATTTCCCATGGCCAGAAAAGGCTTGAGCTTAACACCTGCTCCTTCCTACTCGATGATTTCAGTTCCTCTTCCACATGCTCTTCCTGCATCAGCATTTGAAATTCATAGTCTTGGCTAGATGTGATGGTCCCATTTGGTGGGAATCTGGAGGAGCTGGATCAAGCCTGGGCTTATGGCAGAGAACGTGATCCATGCATGTCCACCTGAGTGCCTGGGCTGCATCTGTGCCCAGGGATGCAGAGAAGACTGGCTACTGTCTTTGCAAAACTGCTGTCTCTCACCTTTGGAAGGGCCTGGAGACCAGGCAAGGCCCCAGTGAGTAGAGAAAGGCTGATGGCACACCTGGTGTCAAAAAAATGCTGGAAGGATCCTTATGCAATTCATCAAGGACAAGCACCAAGTGCTGCAAATGGGAAGGATTAACCCCTGACAGTGATACTGGGGAGGGACTGGCCAGGGAGCAGCTCTGTGGGAAAGGCCTGGGGCTGGTGGGACAGGAACCGAGCTTGAGCCCTCACTATGCCCTGGCAGCGATGGACACCAGCAGCATCCCACCTTAAGTCTGGAGCATGGCCCATAGGTCAAGCGGAGGGGTTATCTCCTTCTACTTGACACTCGTTAGACCATGTGTGGATACTGCGTCCTCCCCAGTACATGCTGGATGTGAGTGAGCCACAGCGAGTTCCAAGAAGACCCCAGGGTGGCTGTGCAGGTACCCAGGACTCTGCGAGCTCCATCCCTGGAGGTTTTACAGCCCAGCTGATTACAGCCCTGAGCACTCTGTCCTGAGCTTTGAGCAGGAGGTTGGACCAGAGACCTCCCTACCATCTCTTCCCACCTGAATTATTCTGTGTCTTTGGGAGGCTCCAGTAGCAGTGGAAAAGGCAAAACCCTGAACTATACTGTTCTGAAATCCATACCTATATGGAGCACCCCAGACTGGTGTGAGCATCACAACATGACAAGAAGGGACCAACTGACAGTGTGGCTGCTGCCTCTGTGTGCACTTAAAAGAAATAAAAAACACACAGAAAATGAAGTTGCCTTAGAAAGGTATCTTGTGACTCAGAAACAAGGATTTTAATGCTGCTTGAAGTGCTAATTGAAACTGATGTCTCCAAAACAGCAAGTTGTTCTACATGTCTTTATAAGAGGGACATGGACCTGCTGGAGAGGGTCCAGAGGAGGCCACAGGTTGATTAGAGGGCTGGAACATCTCTCCTATGAAGACAGGCTGAGAGAGTTGGGGTTGTTCAGTGTGGAAAATAGAAGGCTCTGGGGAGACCTTATAGCAGCCTTCACGTACCTAAAGGGGACTTAAAAGAAAGCTGGAGAAGGATTTTTCACCAGAACATGTAGTGATAGGATGAGGGGGTAATGGCTTAAAACTGAATGAGAGTAGATTTAGAGGAGATATAAGGAAGAAATTCTTCTCCATGAGGGTGGTGAGGCACTGGAACAAGTTGCTCAGAGCAGCTGTGGGTGCCCCATCCCTGGGAGTATTCAAGGCCAGGTTGGAGAAGGCTTTGAGCAGCCTGGTCTAGTGGAAGGTGTCCCTGTCCATGGCAAGGGAGTTGGAACTGGATGATCTTCAAAGTCCCTGCCAACCCAAACCACTCTATGATTGATGTGAGTTTATGCAGAGATACTGTTTGCTTATATATGGGATAAAAAAGCTGGGCCTGGTTTTGCACAGTGAATAGGAATGTGCCTTTGCAGCTGGTGTCCCCACTGGCCATGACCTCATCCCGTGACTGAGCTGGGTTTCCTGAGCTCCTAGGGTAGCTCTCAGCCATTTCAGATAATTGCCTCATTACTGGCAGTTTCTCCTGGTTTCCTGGGGGAGGTTTGCTTGCATTCTCTGCTGAGATTACTCCCACGCCACTGCAGGGCCTTTCAGGTGACTGACCCAGCAGCCACCCCCAGGGAGAGTAATGCCCTTTGGGGAGGCTGAGGCCATGGCCAGGAGAGGCATGTGGGAGGGATGACCACAGGCTCTCTCCTCTCCAGGCCCCTGGAGCAGCCCCACAACCCCTTGGCTGCAGGGAGAGCACAGATGTTCAGACGAGCATCCACAAGCTGCTTCTTGGGGTTTTTATGTCAGAGTGTCCGAGTGGCGCTTGCACCTAATCCCTGTGGAAAGGCAGCTGCAGTGCCAGATGTTACAAATCCACTGACCTAATTCAGGATCTGGGGGCTGGTGCCTGCCATCCCTGCTGCATTTCATATAACTGTACAATCATTTTGGTTGGAAGAGACCCTCAAGATCATTGAGTCCAACCATAACCTAACTCTGGCACTTAACCATGTCCATGAGAACCTAATGTACAGGTCTTTTAAACACCTCCAAGGGTGGTGACTCAACCACTTCCCTGCCCTGGGCAGCCTGTTCCAAAGCCTGACAACCCTTTCTGTGAATACACTTTTTCTTAATTTTTCCTGATCTAAACCTCCCCGGCACAACTTGAGGGCTTTTCCTCTTGTTCTATCACTTGCTACTTGGGAGAAAAGACCAACACCCTCCAGGCTACAACCTCCTTTCAGGTAGTTGTAGACAGTGATAAGGTCTCCCCTCAGCCTCCTTTTCTCCTGGCTAAGCAGCCCCAGCTCCCTCAGCTGTTACTTATCAGGCTTGTTCTCCAGATCCCTCACCAGCTTCATCACCCTCCTCTGAACTCTCTCCAGCACTTCAATGTCTTTCTTGTAGTGAGGGGTCCAACACTGAACACAGTATTTGAGGTGGGGCCTCAGCAGCTCTGTGTACAACGGGGCAATCACTTCCCTAGACCTGCTGGCCACACTACTCTTGACACTTTCCTGGCATCCTGCAGCAGCCACTGCAGGCAGGAGCATCCACCTCAGCTTCGGGCTCCTGCAGAGCACCTTGTTCCCAGGCACCACAGTGCCAATTGTGTCTGCAAAGGGCAGCTGTGCCCAAATTTTCAACCAGCAGCATCCCACCTGTGGTGTCAGCTGTGCTCTGGCCCCTGCTGAGCACCAGAGGATGGGCACATGACTTGGTTTTCAGCTTGCTGAGCCGATTTGCTGCACACTGTGAAGGGACAGCATGCTGAGTTTTCATTGAGGGATTTCTGTCAGGGATATTAACTCCCTGCTGGTTCAAGCCAAGTGCTTTGAGTGGCTCTTGTTGTTGTCTTAAAAATAGACATATCCTTATGAATATATCAAGGAGGCTGAAAAAGTCTTTGCTCTCCAGCAAAAGTTGTTGTTGCCCACACACCGAGCTCCTTTGTTTCTACCACAGCCTTGCCAGCATTTGGCTTTGTCCAAAAGAGAGTCAGGAGGTTGCATCCTTTTCCTCAGGTGACCATCACTTTGTCAAACAAGAGTTTGAGCTCATTGGAACCCCAAGGGATTTCATGCACCTTGGATTTATTTTGATACATGCCAAGAAATTTGATGAGTTATGGGTCACCCACTGAGGAGCAGGTGTGCAGGCAGACCTTCAGACCCAGACTACTTGCAGGTGGCAAGATATTGATTAATTAGCTGTGCATAAAGCACTATCTACCTTCTCTCCCCAGTCTGTATCCAGGATCAGCCCAAGCTCAGGGGAAATGTCACTGGCACCGAAGGGGCAGAAATGTCAGTGACTTTCAGGTTGCTCCAGACCTTCAGATGTCTGCTCTGACTCTGAGCTGAACCAAATGGATATTAAGTCTCTGTCACATGCAAAATCACCTGTTGACTGAAAAGCTAAAGATTTTGCTTGCTCTCTTGGCTCCTACCCAACTGCAATTTATTTCATTTTCTCAGGCGGAAAGAGTGACCCATTGCCTTGGCCCAGTCCTAGTCTCAATAAAGCAAGGAAATGACCTTACAACCCTTGAGATTGTAAAGGAGGTATGTATTTACGGCGCTGGACACACAGGGGATAGCTCCGCCCAAGTCGTGTGTGTGTTTACAGTAGATGTGAGCTTGGTTAAATGCAGTAAAGTGTTACATATTCATGAAAGTTTTAGGAATGCCTATACATATTCATAACCTGTGGCTCCCAACTCTGCAGGGAAGATCCCCAGACCATGGGACACCCCCAGCCTAGACCATGGGACACTTCTGTTTCAATTGCTTCATTTTCTGATTCACCGCACCATTTTACTTCAGACCAGGTTTCCCAGGTCCAAAAATGCTGGCGGATGAAAATGCTCTGTGTGGTTTTCATCAAAGGCTTGGCCAACCCTGGTCATGGATTGTCATTGGACGCTGTGCTAGCATCCAGACGTGCCCGCTTGCCGCTTCCAGGCATGCAAAACCCTCCTCACCCCTGAATATTGATGCCAGCATGCCAGGGATGCCCACAGAGATTTTTCTGCATGAAAACTGACTTGAAGGATGGAAAAGCACGTGAAGGTGCCAGCAGCTGTCAGGCAGGGTTCAGTCCCCCAGTAGCCCCCTCAAGGCTTGGTTTTCTCTGACACACAATGGAGAGCAGTGGCATGGGGATGGTGAGGCAGGGTTTTAGGTGCTGAATGCTGCTGGAAGTCCATCTTCCTGTGTCACACTTGCTGGTTTTTGGCCAGCTCTGCATCTGGGTGAGTCCTCAAGAGTCTGAATCTGGGCTTAGGGGCTTGGGCGTGCATGGGAAAGGGCTCTGCATAGCAGAATAGTTGTGGCCAGCCTCCACACATGGTTTATCTCAAAAAAAAAAAAAAATCAAATCAAACCAAAACAAAAAAATTACAAACAAAGAAAAACATTCCACCAAAAAACCACCATGATTTTGCATTATTTTTGTCCTCAATCTGTATTTGCTGTCACAGAATCACAGAATGTTAGGGATTGGAAGGGACCTCAAAAGATCATCCAGTCCAATCCCCCTGCCGGAGCAGGAACACCCAGATGAGGTTACACAGGAAGGTGTCCAGACAGGTTTTGAATGTCTCCAGAGAAGGAGACTCCACAACCTCCCTGGGCAGCCTGTTCCAGTGCTCTGTCACCCTCACTGAGAAGTTGTTTCTTCAAATTTAAATGGAACCTCCTGTGTTCCAGTTTGTACCCATTGCCCCTTGTCTTATCATTGGTTGTCACCAAGAACAGCCTGGTTCCATCCTTGTGACACTCACCCTTTACATATTTATAAACATCAATAAGGTCACCCCTCAGTCTCCTCTTCTCCAAGCTAAAGAGACCCAGCTCCTTCAGCTTTTCCTCGTAATCTTCCCTCCTAATTTTCTTTGCTGTTGCTTACAGAACCACTGGGTGGGGGCGGATTTCAAGCACCCAGCTGTGGAAGTGACCCCAAAGACTAAGTCTCCCTGAGAAACACCATGGTTGGGTCAGCTGTGGGCTCCCTAGGCATCAGGAACCGGAAATCGGCAATCCCAGCGGTGGGCCGGCTCCTGTTCCTGGCTCACAGTGGCCACTGGTGGCCAGCTCACACTGCAGAGGCACCAGCTGTCCCACCTGGAACAGCAAGGGAGGAAGGCAAAAGCACCTTCTCGGTCACACGCTTGTGAGGTTCCTGTATGAAAGGTGCTAAAAATGGAATGATGGTTTTGTGCAGTTGGGATTCTCGGTGATACTGTCAGCAATTAGTCTTCCTCCTGGCTTTGCACCCAAATGTCCGCATTGGCTTAGGGCTGGGCGGAGAAAGCAGTGCTGCCCCAGGGCTGCGTGCCAGAACCTGTGTGGGAAAATGTGCCTATTTCCAGCTTTCTTCCTGACAGAAAGTCTGTGTGAGCAAAAAGGGTGCCCTGAAAGCGAGGCTCCGTTCCCTGGAATCACGAGGATGGCCAGGAGCAGAGCAAAGGCAGGGCTGGACCAGCCTCCACTGGTCTCGGACACCAATGCTTTATATGAGAAAGGGTGTTTTGATGGTCAGAAATGGTCTGAACAGACTCGTCCCATGCATATAACAAAAGGAAACTTCCAAGGAAATAATCTAGCAGGGAAAAAGCTGCTCTATTTTTTCCCTGTAGGGTGGGGAGGTGGGGGAGTTTCTACCGTCCCAGAGTTGCTGGTGCTTTTCACTTTCCTGAGAGCAGCACATCAGTTTGAGACACCCCAGGAAACGCCTGGGAGTGATGGGGAGTTTGCCCTGCCTGGGAGGAAAGATGCTCAGCAAATGCAGAGGTTGCACATCTCTGGATTCTTGCCTAAAATGAGGAAAAATGAGCGATGTTACACCTATTACAGGCAAACCCAGAGTAAAAGTTTGGTCTTTTACAAAGGAAACCAAGAGAGCTGTGGAGTTTCTTTCCTGTTGTACAGATAGCCTTTTGTAAACCACAAACTTCATCCATCCATTTTAATTTTGGTCATAACTACTTTCTAACAATACTAAAACGAAGATGGCAGGAGAAGAAAAGCCAGCCTCTGAAATAAACAGTGGGTGAGAGCAGTGAGAAAGGCTTGTGTGATCTGACCCTGATTAATTACTGGGGCTGTGACAAGCAAACCAGCCATCCTGCAGACTCAGCTCCTCAGCTCCCCCCACACATGCCTGCACAGGGGGCTGGCAGGAGCCTGGCTGGGGGCAACTGCCTTCAAGCTATGGGTTGGACCTGGTGAGGACACCAGGAATCTGCATAGGGTAGGATGAGTCCTATAAAAAGAGCAGAAACCCCAGTGTGGCCTTGGCTTTGCTTAACTCTGGCTTCCTGCAAACGCTTCCTTCAGCTGCTCCGAGCCCTGCAGCGGCCGTGTTCCTCCCCACTATAAATGCAAACGGATTTGGTAGTTGCTTGGCCAAATAACCTCTGAAGTAGTTGGGTTGTGCTCAGACCTCAGTGGCTTGGCCAGCAGCAAGAGGTGGTGTATCTCACCAGTGCTGCCCGAAACCAGCAGTGGTTGTTGAACTCTCCCCCACTGATGCTGGTGCATCTTCTGTGGTCGCTTCCTGAGGCCCACCAAGGAGCACGAAGCAACAAGAAGCATTGGGAGGCAAATTAACTAGTTGTAAGCTCCTCATTAACTCCTGGAAAAGGAGCTTGGCCCCTTCCTCAGCTGGGGAGGGCAGCAGCCAAGGGAACAACAGGATGAACACCCTGTCCTTGGCAGCTCTGGATTTCGAGTTACTGCCTTAGGGAGGCATCAGCCTGTGAAAACTGCCTTTGTAATCCATTCAACAGATAACCATCAAGCAAAGCATGACACAACTTGGGTCACCTGCCTTTGAGTGGAATACCAGGGCCTCCCCCTATCACTGACCCTTACACAGCAGGTGTGCAGCTCCATTTTGGCCAGATGGGGCTGCAGCCAGGGCTGCTGCAGAGTGCTCAGCTCCCAGCAGTGCTGCTGCTCTCCCAGCTCCACCACCTCCTTGTGAGCCAAGCTGGCTGCTTCCCACGCAGGGACAAAGGTCTCTTCTCCCAGCCAAGGTGACTGAGATAGCCATAACAGGGCAGGAGGGAGATAGCCCCCTGACCCTCCTCTGTACTTAGATGTGAGGTCTCTTGGCAGCACGTGCCCATGTTATCTTGGCTAATATGCAAGGACAGGGGAAGCCAAATAACTTTAAAAACATCTATCTACATGCCATGCAATGTCAGCTTGCTGGGAACAGCTGCTGCAGGAAGCTGTCCATCCCAGGGAGCTGCTTTCACAGCACCAGCATGAGCCTGGTGGATGGGAAATCACAGGAAGGAACAGTAAAATTCAGAAACGGCACCTTTCCCATCTAATTTTAGCAGCAGCCAGTGGTGTTTACAGGAATTTCTTCTTCTTCCTCCATGTTTCTGTTGACTTCCGTCTTGGTGATGTTATGGCTTCGGTCAGCATGACCTGCAGGCAGATTAAAAGCAATGAACAAGCCCTTGCCTGGCCATGGGAAGGCATGGGATGAGGAGATCTGGTGTGGTTAATGGTGTGGGTTGCTTTTGCCTTTTGGGTGCCCTCACTTAAGGGCTTAATCCTCAGTGAGGCTGATTACAGCTTTCCACAAATCAGACCTTGCTAAGAGTTCAAATCATCCCCCTGACATTTTAATTGCTCCCAAATCTCCATCCCCACCTGTCCATGAGAGACAGCGAGCCAAAGCGAGCGCTGGCTGCAGGAGCTGCCTGTGTGCTGGCCCTCAGTCACTGGTGGTGGCAGCGGATGCTCAGTGAGGATGCTTTCTCCAGGCTCAAATGGAAAAGCAATCACAATTTTCCAACACTTCTGGCCCAGCTGGGAAGCCATCATGCTGCTCCAGATCATGCATCTTCTTTACCATTCAATGGCATGGTCTGTTTAATTAGCCCACCTGCTCAGCAGCAGGAAAGGAATGGCATTCCCAAGCCTTGTACATCACCTTTCCTGATCTGAGAGGGGCCAGGGCTCTGCAAAGCCTTCAGATGTGAGAGCTGGCAAGGAGCATGCCAGGTAATGTCCCACTCTCTGTTCCACAGCAAGATGATGTTCCTGCTTTTCATTCACCGGTTGGCCATGGTAAGCCTTGCCTTCCCCCTCCAACAGCACTCCTTAGACCCAGAGGGCACGAACCTCTCAGCAGGGCCACCCCAAAGGGAATAAAGTTGCTCTGGATATGCACCTCTGGCTGCCCTGGACCTGCCCCTGATCCAATCCCTCTAGGGCCAGGGTGCTCCCCTGCTGCTTTCTGGCTGAGGGCATTCCCTCCCAGCACCTTTCTGAGGTGGTAATTGTGAAGTACTTCTCACTTTTTGGGACTTAATCCTCAACAGCTACCAGTTGTGAGGTCAGGTTATATAGGGACCTGAAGGCCCTCTCCCAGGTTGGAGATTGTTTTAGTGTGGTGGGTAAGTTTTCAGTCTACTCAGAATGCTGTTGTACTGGGGATATCAGAAGAGGTATTTCAGCATCTGAGAATGGGGATGGCAGGTAAGTCATGCTGCAGCAAGTGGGCGTGTGGGGGTAAAGGGAAATTTTAAACCAAAAATGTTGCTTTTCATGTTTATTCCCTATAGACTAAACTGTAAAATTTTAGATGCTTATGTTCCTGCTTTAAATTCTTCTTTATGAAAAATTTGAGATCTAATCTGTCGTGCTAAAACTCCTCATGCAGCCTGTTTTACCTCCTAAATGTGCCTGAGGTTTGTTATCCCTGCAATGGAAACCAAAACACAAGCAAGTTATGGGGCTTGGTGGTAAAATGAAGCAGCAAGGTCTGAGGTTTTAAATCCTCCTGCTGTGGGCAGTTGGCATGCAGCTCCATGCCTGGCCCACGGGGAGAAAAAGGGTTTGTCTGGGCAGCCCTCAGGAGGGGAGGAATGGAGGGAAGGTGTGGTGAGATACTTTGTGGCTTGCTGGGAATCCATTTCAGACAGGTGTAAAGCTTAACTATCTTCTGCCTGCAGGAGGGACTGAACATAATTGTTCAGAAAACAACCTTTGGGTATGGATGGATGGGAGGTTTCTAAATGTGTCAAACCCCTGGTAGGAACGCAATGTGGCTGGAGGAGCGTTTGAAGAGGGTTTGGCAGCCCTCCTGAGCGAGGGGTGTGTGAGAAGCTGCATACTTGGATGCATATTTCTGTGTGGCTGAACATGGGAAGGCAGCGGTTCATCTGCTCTGGTGCCCTGTCCCAGCTGGTTCATGTGGCTGTGCAAACTCGCAGTGGCTTTCTGTTCCCTGGAGACTTCTTTCTTTCTTTATTTCATCCTGCAGTAAACCAGCACAAGAACAGTTTCCACCATAGTGGTTTGAATGGCAAAGGGTGGGTGAGGGGTCCCATATGGGATTTTGGGGTGAAAGTCATCTGTATCAGTGCTTTTGTCTCTGCTCCTTGTCTCTCATCTCTGGACAGACTGGGGAAACCATGGCTGCACTTTCATGTCATGAATTACACAACACTTGTGTAAATCACAGGGTATTCCTGCAGTGTTCAGCTCAGCAGATCCTCTTACCAGTTTGAGCCTTTGGAGACAAGAAGTTATGTTGGTGTTGATGGCTGTGTCCTCTCTGCTATTGAGGTTTTCATTCACTAGGCTTGCATACAGCTCTTAGACTCTGGTTTTGGCTCATGTTTTTAGCGGCTTCTAGAATAGCAACGATGACCAGATGCTTCTGGTATTGCACAGAGTAAAAACCTACCCTCTTGCCCAGCCTTCCAGGAGAGAAAAGGGAGTAGTAGCCGGTCTTTTATTCAAATGTTGCAATGGCAAAGCTCACCGCTGTGGTAGGCAATTCTCATGTGCCTTGCTCACTAGGGGACAAGGGCATGTAGACTTGTTTTGATGGGAGGTGCTGGCCAAGTTATTCAGTTTCCTCAAAGCTGTTTGGAATCATTGTGTGGGAAGTTGCTACTGATTTGAGGGCAAGTGACTTAAAAAGCCCCCGTGCTGTGGTGAGTCACCTCCTGACTGAGTGGGTGATGACACAAGCTGCCCCTGAGCCTGCCTGGGGAGGCTGTGATCAAATATTGCCTCACCTAGTATGCCCAGGGGACCTCTGCTGTCCCTCTCCCTGCAAATGTGTGCAGGACTATGGTGACCTTGCATCTTTTCTTGGGAGCAATAATAGCAAAACAGCCCTCCTCCCTGAGTCTTGTCTGTGCAAGAACTGAAGTCTTTCTTCATCTCCACTGCTCACCAGCTTCTGGCTTCTTCCCACCTTTCTTACAAGCGAGCTGTACAGACTTGTTTTTTGGAAAACACTGGTGTTTTGTAATTGTTTTTGGCAAGTGAGACAAATTCTTTACAGTTGTCTGAACTTTGTGTTTGTTTAAGCAATTCACAGCCATGTCCCTTGGAGGGGTCATTTGTCCAAATCTGAATAGCTGTGGGGTCAGAGAGCAGCTGCTGGCCTCTCCACTTTACCCTCCACCTGTGTATTGGCTGCCCACAGGTGTCGTGAGATGAGCTTAGCTTCACTCTGTTTGCTTAACAAGTCAATGAACAAGTCAATCTCTCCTGACTTCTGGGCTGACCTTTAAAATGAAGGCTGATCTCCCTGGTTTCTCCTGCTGCTGCCTGTCCCCTGGGTGCAAGCAACAGCAAGAACTGGGCATCTGTGCCTCCCTGCAACAGTGGGGCAAATGGAGAGCCTGGCCCTGTGGTCCCAGGGAGGGGGATAGTTGCACAGTGACCTGTCCCCAGAGTCCCTGTGATGGTTGTTTTTATTCTAAATAAAGCTGCTTTGGAGATGACAACAGGCAGCACTGTCGAGTGCTTGTGGGTGAAACAGGCTTGTGCTGGAGCTGGAATGGGAGCAGCTCTCTCCCTTTTCCGAGGCTGATTTCCTTGGGGTCTTGTCACCCTCCTTGTCTCACCCAGAAGGCTGTGAAATGTGGAATAAATCTTTTATCCCATCCTACAGGTCAGAAATAAAAATTCTTCCAGGTATGTAGGGATCCTTGGAATAGTGCTTTTCCTGAGACCTAGGGTGAGGGACCAGGTGAAACATCTGTGAGGTGGAGATAACATTAGCTAGCACAGGGGCGATTGTTATTTATAGATGCATAAATAATTGCTGATGTTGTTGAGCACTACTACTACTTCTTAGAGGTCAGGCAGCTTTAGGAATTGTGAGAGTCCTGCTCTTTTACCCCCAAAATAGCTGCCTCAGCTCAACAACACCTCTTGACTCACATAGGCAGGGCTCCTGTTTGTTTGTGGTCTATAACTACCAGAACCCTGATGATAGTGGCTTCTGATCTTAAAATAAAAGAGGGAACCACCTGAAGCTGGAAGGCTGTGTTGGGTGGTGAACTCTGCAGATATGGTGGTGTGATACACCTTGCTGTCTGGCAAGAGATGTGTTTATTGGGTTGGAAGCCCCTGTGCACCCCAGCCCTGCTGCAGAGCCCAATTTGGGGGTGATGCTCTGTGGTTGAACAGTGAAAGACTGGCTACCCTGAGCACTGCTGGGCTGCTTGGCTGATTTGCATGAAAAGGGGATGTTGGGCTTCCCAAAAATACCTTCAGTGTGTCTCTTGGCAGCCACTGCAGGGAAATGAAACCTTTCTCAGATGCCTATGCTTTCGTGTGTATAAATATGTGTGCACATGTGCATCTCCTGCCCGCCCCAGCAGCCTGAGCTGAGTGAAACATGGACACCATGTTAGGTAGAACTGCTCTGCTGTCTGACTTGGGGACCCTAAACATGTAGTGCAGGCCAGGGGGGAAACAAACCTGAAGTCCATAAAACCCTCCTGGCTGGCTGATACTCTTGGCTTGCAGTTCAGCTCCATTTGGGTTCATGAGGCAGCGCAGTCACAGCATTTCTACAGGTGCCTCTTTGAGGCTGTGTGCTGTCTGCAGTGTTATGCCCTGTGTGTTTTTAGGTTTCCAATGTGGAGTGGCACAAAAGCAGAGGCACAGCTTCATGATGGACGTGTTAAAACATGGCGGAAGCTGCATGGGCCCTTTTGCTCTCTAGAAATGCTTCAAGATGCCTGTGATTGACAAAGAGGAGTTTGGGAGGTGTTGCTGGCCACGATGTCATCAGTGAGTGTATAGAGCTCCCCATACTGCTGGTGGCAGGGCCAGAGCCTCCAGCGTGACTCAGGGCTCTGAAAATAGCCCAAACCACTAGCTGGTTGGGAGCTCAAACTGTGCTGTGTCTTGCTGGGGCAGGAAGGAAATAACGTGGACACTCACCTTATTAAAACCCCCTAGAAAAAGTCCCGGAATTTTGTTTCCTAACAAAACTGAAACCCCAATGTGTAGAGTGCAACCTCATTCTGGCTTGTTGCCCAGCGATGTGTTGGTGAGCCCTCAACTGCCAGGAAAGCCCCGCTCCCCTGGAGCATCTCTCCATGCAGGCGAGCAGTCCAGCCAGGCAGCCTTTCACCTGTGGGCAGCCTTGCTGCAGACTCCCTACCATGGACATGTACCTCAAGCACCTGACTTCAGATCTCCAGCCTCCCATGTGCCACAAATGGGAGCCCTTGGCTTTGCCAAAAACAGAATACCTTTTTTTTTTTGCCTTTTTTTTTTCCTTTTTTTTTTTTTAAATGTGGTAAGCTGGGGTTTCTGTTCCAGCCCTGATGGGGTTGATGATTCACGATCCTGCTTTGAAAACTGTGGCTGGATTAGCAGCCATGGGCTACTCATTCTCACTTGTCCTTGGTTGCCTCATTTACCATTTTATAGGCTTTCCTTTTATTCCCTCCTCTTTTCATCATCCTGAAACTTACAGAGCCCTTTGCCCACGTACTCCTGCCTTGACTTTACCTTGATGAATCTTGTTTACTCCATTCAGTCCAATTTGTTGACTCTTTCACATCATGCCCTGGATCATTCTAATCAAAACCCAGTTTTGAGGCTTCTATTCTGAAAACCCCTCTAGGAGAACAGAGAGGGAATTGGGGTGCATCTGGGGTGCATCTCCAGCCGCATGCAAGGACATGCATACACCACCCCACAGGTAGTCCTGGCAGGCTGTGTGCAGCAGCATATGGAGTGATGTGCTGGCAGGGCTCTTGGGGAACCTAAGTCTGGTTTGTTCATGTAGGGTGTAATAGCAAGGACTAGCAGGTTTGCTCTGCTGAGGGCAAATTGTTACCATTTACTTGATGGCAGCAGCAGTGAAACAAGCTGCCATCTAGTCCTTCAAATTTTCCTATGCATAACTGCATGGCAAAAACAAGCTACGCTGTGACTTGGGAAGAGGAATTGGACAGTTCTTACATGAGCATTGCAACTCCATTCATGAGCAGAGCTGCCAGTTCTGTGCTGCCTATTCTGCTACTTCAGCAGAGCAGGAGAGAGAGTGGGTTCCCCAAGAGTTGCTTCAGTGTCTCTGGACTCCAGGAGACAGAAAGAGGAGGGGAAAAAAAAAAGTCAAATGCAATGATGCACCTGGAGGCCTGGTGCCCACAGAGACAGCAGCAAAAGCCAGCCAATGGTGTCCCTGCTCTCCAGGACCAAAGACTCCAGATACTGGGGCATGTCCCCCATTAGTGGTTGAGATGGAGCATGGAGGTGGTTGCCCAGGTCATCATCAGGGCCCCAAGGGCTTGTAGGGAACATGCTTCCCACCTCATCTGTATAATCCCTGTGCTTGAGATGCCCTATAGCAAATGGAACTGACAGTCTTGCAATAACCCAGGGAGGTTGTTGCCCTTAGTTTGAAGCAGTCAATGGTCAGCTACAGATGATGAATGAGCTTCTCAGAAGATAAGTGTGCCATTTGGTGACTGGCCAGATCATTATTTAGTATTCATGTGGAGGAAGTTCAGCCTGGCATAAGGTGGCACATGACAGGAATAACCAAAAGCGTGAGAATGGCCAGACCCAAAAAGCTGGGCTGCTGCCTCTGCCTGTAGGAGGGTATTCTCTGCAGCTGGAACACCTCAGGTAGCTTGTACTTCCAGAAGGACTGGATCAGTAGCATCAAGATATTGGATCTGGAAACAATATGGGGGAGTGAAGGCCCTTTTAAGCTGAAAAAAGCTGTTAGAGAGAAGCCAGATGCCTGTGTTACTGCAAGGTTTAGTGAGCTTGTGTTTTGGGAGTCCTTATTTCATAAACCACATGCTACCCTGCCTGAGCAATAAGTTAGGACTGTACCAGCCTCTTGCAAGGAAGACCCACCTATATTATTGTTGTTACTATGATTATCCTCCATAGTTAGTAGCTGTGTGCAGGTTTACAGCAGCAGAGCTCAGAGATGCTGCAGGAGAGGAGAGGTGAGGCACATTTCACAGCTGGGGAAGCCAAAGCAGGCAGGAAGGCTGGTGCTCAAGGGTCATGGAACTCATCTCTCCCATGTCCCGTCCTCTGCTCTGCCTGATGAGCCCTGCTGCTGGCTGCTGCTCTAAACCTACAGCAGCTGTTGCTTGTCATGGGAGCAGGAGAGCAGGGCAGGGTATAGATGCTTCTTAATTAACAGAATTGCCTGAGTTTTTTTGCTGGTATTGAAATGTATTCTTCAGATAGCTGTGCTCTCTGCACATATGTGTCTTCCCAACCAGTTTACATCTTTCTGAGTAGCCAAGAGTGAGGATGAAGTAGGAAAAGGGAAAATACTCCTGTTTTCTATTTGAGCAGCTGTCTGGAGGCTTTCTCAAAACATGAAGCGCTCCCTGAAACTTTGATCTTTTTTGCAGTGTTTATGCTAGACACTCCCTCAAATGGCATCTTAAATCACTACTCTCTTTAGAAAGTGAAGGTATCTGTGGCAGCTAATAGAGGTGGCTGGCAGCAGGCACAGTAACTGGTGCAAACCTCCCTCCAGAGCCCTCACCACCCCTTTGCTTCTCCTGCTTTCTCCTTGCTCTTCTCCTTGCTCTTCTCCAGCAGATGTTGCATGAAGGGGTGGAGATGGGGTGAATTTGTTGTAACCCATTTAATCTTACTTCCTTGGTCAGAGCAACTCTTCAATGTGATGACTTGCTCTCCTCAAAAGGAAGAGTTGTGCAATGAAGGGCCTTCCCATTTGTGTGCTGTAGTTCTGTAAGGTGGGAACTGGACTTTGAACTTAATTCAGAGCAAGTGGAAAACCTAGACAGAAAGATGAGAGGCTCTTTAGCACAACCCCCATCTCAGTTGAGCTCAGAGATGGACTTTTTCCCCCATCTCTGTCTTTTATGACTTTTTTGCACTCCCCATGAGCAGAACAGGAGCACTCTTGGGTTGCACTCTTTCCATGTCTCTTCAGAGCTGTGCACAAAGTCTGGTTTGTTCCCTTAAGACAAAAGGACAAGGAAACTGAAGTTCCTCAGCCACAGACCATATACAGTGTCCCTCAAACTCGGCTTTTTCCTGGCTTTTATTTCCAGCACTGGGACTGGGCTGGTTCACAAGCCAAAGATTCAGTGCAGGCTTTGGTCCTGGAGGACTTCAGCAGTTTAACTTATCTTCTTGCTGCCTTAGAGGGAGGGAATAAAAGCCCATCCTCTGAGTGTCATGTTGTGCAAAGCTCCCCATGTTTGGGCTGTAAAGACAGGAGAGTAGCAAGTTCCTAAACTCGAAGGAAGAGTCTGAAGAGCATGAAGCACTGGCTTGACTCTGGTCCCACAAGTCAGGTATAGAACTCCAGCTGACCTTCCTGGAAACAGTGTTAGGTCAAGGCCCAGTAGTATGAAAAAATGTCACCCCTTTAAAACAGTTTTCACTGTGGGCATCTCTGGTCATCATAAAATCATTCAGTCTTTTCTAGTCTTAGAGTGGTGAGCAACATGTTGTCTCCATGGTTATGGGAATGCTTGAGGCTCATGGGCTTATGTGCTCATCTCCATGTGGTGTGGCAGGAGCCCAGCTCTGGGACCCACAGGGCTGGTGGGGCTGAACAGGCTCTGCATGGATCTGCTGCTGAGGACCTCTCTGTCTGAAAGACCAAGGGCCAAAACCTCCTCAATAAATATCAGGCTTTTGTGGCAAGTGGGTTGCCCTGTGCTGTTGTTGAACATGCCTACTTTAATGCGAGAGGGGGATGGTCTGAAGGTGTCCTTCAACATGGCACTTCTCTTGGTAGCAAATCAACTCAACAATGTAATGTCTGGAGCAGGAAGGAGAAATGGGGATACCCTACCTATTTGAAAGGAAAGCTGAGTTTTGCTGGGCTTTATTTAATCAGGAATGAATAATGTTGCCCTCCTGCTGTAGCTCCTCTGGAGCTATTCCTCCCTGCCTTGGTTCTCATTCAACAGGTTTTCAATGCACTCTTTGTAGACCTGCTATCCATGATCAGAAAAGCATCCCTGCAATATATAACGAATAGGTGAGTGAAAGAGTGGAAAGGAGGATGGAAAGATAAGAGCACAGATGCCTTTTCAGCATACGTGTGGTGGCTGGCTCTGCTGGAAAGGATCGGCTGGCAGGTAGTGCTGGGAAGCTGGCAAAAGCCTTTCCTCATAGGGTGCTGTGCCGTAAGCCAGCAGGCAGGGAGCTGGGAGGATGGCAGGCATTTCAGTGTGTCCCAGTCGACATCTGGTGCAGGGAAAGAGTGGGAGGGGAAGAGGGGAAAAAAGCAGCCTGATTTCTCAGATTTAGATGCCAGCTGCTTCTTTGACTTCACTGCCTTGCCAGCTCCTAGTGTTCAAAGTCGTGAGGCAGCCCATCCTTTGCCTGAAACCATGAGATGTTTTTACACTACAAAAACACCCTGATCTCCTCAGCACAAGAGCAATAGCAAATGCCTGGCTCTTTCTGGAGCAGGGGCAGAGGGCCACAAATGCAGGGATGATGAGCAAGCATTGGTGCCCTCCCAGCATGGTCTTGGGCACCAAGCATCTGCTGCTGGGATGCTGCCTGTCAGCCAGGGAGGCAGGACAGATTTCAAGAAGCATGTGTTGCACCGGCATCCAGATCCTGCACATTTCTTTTGGACATCTTGGATTTGGACAGCCCCAACCCAAAAGTCTGCCACAGTAAAACTCCAAAGTCATGTATAGGATATACCCCAAGCTGGGCTGAGGGGGAAAACATGACCTTGCTTCTGTACTTGTAAATCCCACACAAGTCCTGACTGTGTTGTGGGTTCTTTCTGTGTTAAAATTTATCTTTGCTCTCAATGAAAGCTAAAGAGAATAGGATTGGATTTTTCATGTGTTTTGGCCTACCTACCCTGTCATATTTTGCTTCTAAGCAGTAAACACTGTGCCTGGTCAACTGTTCCTGCCTGCTGCTGCCTCCTCCTCATCTTACATTTCTAGCACCTGCTAGCTCAGCCAATATCTGTCAGCAGAAGCCCAAGTGTACTTCCTGGCCTGCCAGCCCACCCAAAACATCCTAGACATCCCAGCTGGCTTTCCTTGACCTTCACGCAGGGCTTACTGGAGCAGATCAATCTTTCCATCAGTGTCAGGGTATCTATATCTATATGGGACACCTGTGTGAACCTTAAAATCATCAGCAAAAAGCCCCAAAATTGCATTGGCCACTGGGAGAAGAGGGTTTCCCTGGTAATTCCAGTCACAGTCTGACATTACAACACACTCCCTTTGGAAAATGCTTCAGTGGTCAAATTTGCACCCACAGCGCAGGGTTGTTCAGTGTACGTCATCGTTCTTTCCCACTCCCTGCCAGAAGGGACAAGGCAAGAGGCTCTCAGTCTTCATGTACAGTCTGGGTTCCACCTGCACCTAAAAATCTGCTGTTATAAATGTTTCTCTACCGTTTTTGCTCCTCTTCACCTCCTTGAATACATGCTGTATTTTATGCTATGTTATAGACCAACTCTGTATACAGAACTGAGCTGCAGGCAATATGACCAACCTGTTATGCAGATAATCATGCCACTGGAATATAAGGCAGCTTTTGAGAGAAGAGTCTTCAAAAGTATCTCCATGATAAATAAAATTTGTAAAGGATTTGTCGCCACCTGTAAGAAAATCAGCGGTAGCCTTATGTTCCCTGCTGATTTCTGGGCTGAAGTACTGAGAGGAAGATCTGGTTCAAGGAACCATGGTGTTTATAGTTGTTGGCTACATACTGAAAAACAAGCCTATTTGGTCATTCATTAACCAGAAAGAAGCAAGCAAAATAGAAGATCATTCACTCAAGAGGCAGTCTGTGCTCGCTGAGTTGAAACAAATGTCTTTATTTCATTTTGTGAAGTAATTTTCTAAGCAATTAGCTTCATCCTTAGCTCTTATAGTCATGATATGCTGAAAAATATTTTCCCACAGCCCAGGTATTTATCATTGGCAAATGGCATTTCCATAACCCCCCAGCTGGTTTTCTGGGATCCTTGTGTTATGAAGAGATGACAGTTGAGTAAAATGTGGTTCCCTAAACCCATTTTACAATTTTAGCTTGGTTGGACACCATCACTGGAGACAGTAAATTTGTTCATCACAGTTTTAAGAAAGCCTGCATTAGCTTGTGGAATAATGAGTAATTTGGTTTGAAGTGGTTGCACCCACCAGAGCTACTGATTGTTATGCTTGTCAAACCTTTGGGATGTGGGAAAAGAACTGGAGTTTGCTCATCTGTGTGTAACTTGTGCATTGAATAAGGTCTTGGAGTGATGAAGCACTTGAGTGTGTTCATTGACCAAAATCTTAGTCAAAATATGTCAGGTTGTGTTTAATATCAAGATGGGCTCCAAGAAACATTTATTTCTAGGAAATCTGATGAGGCACCTTTGGAAACACGGACTCCCTGTCCGTAGGGAGGCCACTGCAATTTGAGGCTTTGTGGCTCTGAAAAGACAAGCCTTGAACATGCAGTCCTCTTGGTTTTGGTGTGACCACAGGCATCCTTGAATGCAGATGTGTGCTCAAGTATTATGTTTGTTCAGGGCTGTACTGGATCTTTCTGAGAAGAACACTTTTATTACTGAAGATCTGTTGCTACTGAAGACCTGTTGTAGTAGCTCTTACAGGGAAGCTGTGCACTGCGTGTTGTGCGAAGCTTGTGGGTATGGTTCGGAAAATACTAGTTCTTGCAGGCCAGACACCAGTGTCACCTAAGGGATAGTGGCCTTGTCACAGACAGTCTGTTGAATATTGATACTATAATAGATATGTGTGATTTAAGAGAAACGTCTGCTGTCTTTTAAGAAGATTAATGTGTGCAACTTTTGATGGAGGAAAGCAGAAGAGAAAGGGCCGGATCAAGCACTAACAGCGTTTCACCGTGTAAGTTTTAATTTACTTGACTTTGAGAAACTACCAGTGTTCTAACTGTTTCCTAGAGGCTGGCAAAGATGATGCTAGTGCCTGAGGCATTTCCAGGATTCCTGTCATACTTTCTTTAATGGAGAAAAATTAACAAATAAGACAGTTACTAGTGATTTCTTAAGTTGGTACTGATATGAACAGCAGCAGAAGACAAACATCTTGGTCTCTTCCTGACATCTGTGGTGATGAGTCACCAAAGGAATAGACCAGCCCCAAGTCAGCTAACTCTGCATGGGCAGCCAGGTACTGGTAGCTGCTGGGAGACACCCAGGATGTGTTTAATCTGATGGCATGGGGAGCAATGGTAACAGGGGCAGTAAGACTTGAGTTCCTCACTGAAGACCTCCTCCTGCACAGCTCATCTCTGGCTGTGCATCTCCCAGGCTGATCCCCCAGCCCTTGCCTTTGGTCCCGCTATTTGCACCCATCATGTCACCCATCCCCACATTCCACAATGCCCGGCAAACTGAAATCAGGCAGCGATGATTCCGTAAGGGTAGCAGAGATCTGTTCTGGGGGAGCGGGTCGGATTTATGAGTGCAAGTGCGCTGGTTCCCTGCGTGTGACTGCCAGGGCAAAGCCCCGTGGACAGGCTGACATTTCGATGTATCCTGTTTACGCTGCAGCCCAGACAGTGGGAGAAGTATTTTTAAACAAAAATGCAGATTGCATTGTAATCACCCTGTGTTAAGGAAACAAACATTTTTGCCAGAATGTAAAAACAAATATTTGCTCAAGATTTAGGATTTATTTCTCTTAAGCTATCTGTAAAACACAAACTCTGACTCTTTCCCTCCTCTTCTACTTATTTCCTCATCGTGGTCCTGTGATACATCCAGTGAAGAAATGTTTGCCATAGGTGACAGTTTCACATTTTTACATTTTTCAGCATGCCAAGAATTTGATTGCTGAACAGTTCTTGTTTTGAAATGTCAAACGTGTCTACCCAAATCGACTGACTGCTGCCTGCACTGTGAGCAATGCCTCTATTTTGACAGTCTTTATACTGAAAAAAAAAGAAAAAAGAAAACCCCACACAACAAAGGCTAAAAATGATGCTGCTTGCTAAAAATACTGTGGACAGGAATAGAGAATTCATCGTACTGTTTTGCAGGCTCACGTGTTTTTTGGGTTTTATTATAGGATTAGAGCTGTCAAAGTATGCCAAAGGCTACAGTTGAGTTTCCATTATAAGTCTGCTTTTGGCTTCTCCCCAAAACCACAAAAGACTTCATAGATGCTGCAAAATCTGTAGGTAGGCAGTCTTTAAGACGAAGGTGTGAATATATGGAAGCTGATTTGTTTTCTCTAGCTAGATGTTGAACCAGGGTGCCTGGAGCAGCCCAGCTGTGGGCAGCATTGTGCTCTGGAGTGTCACCTTCCTGGTGGTGGTCTCTTGACTGGGGGTCATCTGCAGTTGGCTACCTTGGCTAGAAAGAGCTGTCATCCCCATGATGGTGAAAAAATAGTCTGAAAATTGATTTTTGTCCTACCAAAGATTTTTGTACTCCTAATGATGGTGAAGAAGACTAAGAGGCAGGTTAGTTACAAGACCCTTTGTAGAAGGCATTTAATTAGAAAACAATAGCATGTAGCAAAAGAAAAAAAAAACAACCAACCCTCAACCCATTGTTGCCTTTTCATGTGATAGAAAGTTGAAGGAGTAGAAGTTTTAGGATGGCTTCCAAGCAGGGATCCCCTCAGGGTACTGTATTGGGCTGGTGCTGCCTCATCATCCTTCATGCTTTCCTTTTTTTTTTTTTTGGTTTTATTCTTCAACAAGCAGAATACATTACTTTGCAAGAGCTTAATCTATAAAAAGCAACAAGTATGTTGAAGCCTGCCTCAGCTGGGAGCAGCTCTGTCACTCCAAGTTATCGAACTGCGTTTGCAGACCATGCACTGGGAAGGGAAACAGCAACACCTGAGGGTACTAACCTAGATAATTTGAGCAGCACTGTCTCCTTTGCTACCAACAATAAAAAATAGCTGCTGCAGGTCATTATTGTAAAGACCTGAGTGGGCAGACAATGGCCATCAGCTTTCCCAGTGATAAACTGGACAGAGAGGCCAGCTCATCACCCTGACTTGCATCATCGTGTCTCTTGGTTGGGCTACATCTGTAACGCACGAGGGATTCAAAACACCTTGCAGCTGGCTGTAATGATAATAAGGCTAATAAATAGATCAGTTGCTTGCAAAATGATAATTTGTTCCAAAATAGTCCTTATTAATAGCACAGGGATGCCGGTGGCCATCTGGGGCCTCAGCTATGCAAACTGCTACAAGAATTCACCCAGACTTTGCTTTGCTCTGTGGCTGGCGGGGAGCTTCGTTGATGCTGCTTTTGTCCTGGGTCAAACGGGTGCTAAAATTGAGGAATGTTTCCTTGGTGAAATCTGTTTCCAGTCAAAGCATCTATTTTCCGCTCTACGTGTTTCATAGCATGACCACAAAGAGCATGAAGGAGAATATTGACCCTTTGGTTAACACGACTGACTCCAGGACACTTACCCCCTTGACAAACGCAGCCTGCTTTATTAATGGCATTTCAGAGCTATTTAAAACCCTCCCATGCAGATAAGCAAGAAGAAGAAGAAGAATAAAACAAAACAGAACAAAAAAATCCCTAAGCCTCCCCCAAAGGTCAAGCAACACCACAAGCTGTGATGAATGTTTCTATTTGTCACCTCGGGTGTGAGGCTGTCCAGAGCTGTGACATTTCCCTGGTAAAGTCAATAGCAGCTCCTAGGTTTGTAACACAGCGTGCAGTTTGCCTGCCTTTTCTCCTTCTCACCTTTCCATTTTAAGGATGTGATGGTCTGTAGTAACTCCTATCTCTGTACCAATGCTTCAGCTGGTCCCATGCATGTGGTGTGCAGAGAACTGCAGGACAAGCCCAATGAGACCTGCCCTACCTGGGAGATGCGGGTATTGAAGTTCTAGCTGCTGGGAGAGGGCAGATGTGTGCCTGCAGTTTAATTGTAGATGCTGGCACTGTTACCTGCCTGTGTTGCATATTAGCAACAGGACATAGCCAGGGCCCCCATCTTTGTGCTTGACTCTGATTTTTTCCAGTGCAGGGGTGCAAGGACAAGAGCCTGGGGCTGCACCTTGTCATCTCCCACTTGCCCTGTTGTTCAGAGCTGCTGTGTATTGGGATGCAAGTGATGGATGTGCCACTGGAGTGCTTTTGCATATGTGGCCCAACTGCCTGAGGAGGAAACCGAACCAGAAGCTGCTTTCTTGTCCACAACGAAACCAATCCAGCCCACTCTGGGGTGGCCCAGACCAACTCTTGGCCCTTGTGGCAGGGGCACCCAGTCCAGGGGACCAGCCCAGACCTCATCTGAAATGAAATCTCTGAAGCACTTATAGTGCAGAGACATGAGATGCTTTGATCCACCAACCCATTCCTATTGTGCTGAATTACTTGCTATTTATAACCAAGAGGCAGACCTTTCCTGCCCCTGCCCTGCTGAGCTATGTCAGTCCTCCCAGTGAGCTGCTGGTAAGACTTACTGGTATCTGTTACTGTCAAGTGCCAGGACTTCATCCTAGCACACAGCTGGCTCCAGGAGCACTATGCCAGTGAGGGTCTGTTATATATAAAGCTTGCCAAGTTTCAGAAACAAAGACGGAAGCTATGAGGCCCTTCTACACCCCCTGTTTCCCCCAGGATGTGCCTGTTGGGGTGCCTGGTTCACAGAGAACTGATCGCACAAGGGGACACCGCACATTCCCACCACTGCTGGTGCATGCGGGTGGAAAAAATTCAACAGTGAGTCATATAAAAGCAAATCTAGAACTACTTCACTGCCTCCCTTCTCTGCACCCTTGGTGACTGTTTTGGGAGATGTTAAGAAGAGACACAAGCTATTCTATGGTTGAAGTAAAGGCTGCCTGCCAATAAGAGATATGTTCTTTCTCTGTAATTCACCCACGCAGGTTGATCTGTGGGGTTTTTTTTAAATGAAAAATTAGGGAAGGCATTTTAAAGTCATAATTGGGAAAGAAGACATGGCTATTCCTTATGTTGTTGTTGGGTTTGGGGGTTTATTTGGCTCAACTGTATTTTTGGCTTGGCTTGGAAAATCTGTGGTTGTCTGGTCTGCTTTGTTGGCCTTTCTGAGAATATATGTTTGGTACATGCAGGGGAAGAATTAGTAGCAAAATGTATTTTTCCTAGGGTTTCTGAACCAGGTGGGAGAGCCCTTGCCCTGGCCCGTGAGAAGACCCCATGTTGTGTGTCAGCTGCTGCATCAAACTGTCAGGAGGAAATATCTTTATTTTCCCTTCCTTCTGTGGCTGCCGCCTCTGCCGCAGGTGTAGGGAGCTGCTTTTGGACATACAACATCACTGAGGGGTTGTTTAAAGGGGGTGCAAGAGGTGATAGATGGGAGCCTAGACAGGGATGAAGGGGATGAAACTGGGGAATAAGGTACGTGAAGTGAAAAGGAAGGAGATGTGGGTGGGAGGATAAAGAAATTGGTACCTCAGAGCTGAATACGTTTTTTAAGAGGTTAATGGGGGTGCCAAGTAGACGGAGAACTATATATAGACACACCTACAGAAACATACAGATAAATGTGTCTCTTAAGAGGTTATAAATAATATGAGCAAAACGAGCATCTATATATGTGCACATCATCTAACAACAAATGACTTCTGAAATCAGTACTTGTCAGCACTCATGTCAGTACTGATCTATACCTCTAGCACAACAGGTCCATTGTTCTCTAAAAAGCCTGTTATTTTGATCCACAAAAATCAGGAGACAGAAATGTAACATAGGTAAGTGAAGTAAATTGCATAGGAACCAGGATGAATGAAGCGCTACAGGGCACATGCTGGAGGACACTCAGTACTTGCAACTCTTCATCTCTGGACACTCTGAAGATCAGGTCTCTAATTGCATTAAACGCTTTGTGAGGGAAGGACATATTTAGGAAATTTCCTGGGTACTTTAATCTTCCCCACTGAAGTCGGTTCTCTGGCAGCACACCTTGTTCTCTTGAGTATCGCCAGAAATTAGAGAAATTAAAATCATTGGGGGGAAAAAAATAAGCAAAGAAAAAAAGCTCTGAAGCACTAGCCTAGGCTGAATGCACTTTTCAGATGTCCTGATGTTTGCTGATGAGCAGTTACACTAGAAAAAGATGAAACAAGGGGCTCAAATACCAGTGTGGGGCATGTACTCTACAAAGAGATCCCTGGTGGTGAAGCCATCCCTCATTGTGGGGATGCTCTGTGCTGGAGCAGATAGCCATTTGTAAATAAGGACAGCAGATTCAGTGGGATTTGAGTTCTTTTCACAGGATCCAAGGAAACTCCCAAGCCAGCACTAAATTACTACTCAAATTTGAAGGTTTATTTTTTATTGCATGTGTCACAGTAGGATGTATGAACTTTGTCAGAATTCTAAGCAAGGAAAATAAGGAGATGGCTTGTACCTCCAAGAGCTTATCTAGGGATAAAAATGTACTGGTATATGCAATATTATCTGCAGAGAGCCACAAACCCACAGAGAAGTTTAATCCACGTGTGTGCAGAGTAAGATGTTATAGGAAGTGGAAAAGTGTTTTTGCTACGTCCCACTTTCTGGGCTATGGAAATGATGTGCCCCAGGGATTTGAATTCTTGATTTTGACCAAATGGTTTCACAGCAGTGCCTGAAGCAGGCACTGGGGCTCAGAGGATGCCCCATGCCAGGCTCCCTCACAGATGGAGAAGCATATACCAGGGCACAGGTACCATCTGCAGCAGAGTGTGGACTATGATTCAAACTGGGTTTGCTTTGTGGGCTTTATCTCTCTATGGAGAAACCCTCCAATTGAGGACTTTGTTGTTACAAACCTATGTTCTGATCCTATACCTACTTCTGCAGAGAAGAATTAGAATGCCTGGCTGATGCCTTTTTTTCTCTACCAGCTGAAGGTAGCAGTAAAACGTTGGAATTAGACTGGAAATCACAGGGTAATCCTGACCCAGCATCTGCCTGCTTGTCACTAAGATAATATGGAAGTGCTTCAATTAAATATGAAAGCCCCCGGTCTCTTTAATCCAGTAGCTTTATGACTCTTTATTTATATATCTAAAATATGTATTTCTAAAATATATACTTTTCAATACATGTCCAAAACAATCTGTTGCCCTGTTTTTGTTTTTTGGCCATGGGTCAGGATTTCCCTCCTGGCGCAAAAAGGCTGATAAGACCTCAAAAGCTGGGCTGCAGCCCAGGTAATCGGGTCACCGAGGCAAAATTAAATCAAATGTCTTTTCGATCAGTGTCACTCTGGCCTGAACAGCCCCTGGAGCCACAGCTGCCTGGCAGCTCTTGCTCCCCGGATAAGCTCAGGACTGATCTGCACACAGTTTTGAGATCCATTTCACCATTTTTGTCTTGTTGTGTGGGTTCGGGTGATGGGCTTGCCTTGCTCTGCCTGTGTGGGTGGCTGGCAGCAGGCATGATCCCCATTTGGGGCTACATTGTACCATCTCTTGTGCAGTTCATGGCTCTCACCTGATGTGTCTCATGGGCTCTCTGGCCATCCCTCGAGTCCTTGGCAACTGATGGGGTCTGTACCATTGGGCACCAAAAGGTGATGTAGCTTGATGACACTTTGCATGAAGCCTGGGGTGCATGAGGAAAAGTGTGTCCAGCAGGTTGAGGGAGGTTATCCTCCCCTCTACTTTGCCCTGGTGTGGTCGCATGTGGAGTCCTGCATCCAGTTCTGGGCTCCTCAGTTTAAGTAGAACAAGGAATTACTGGAGGGAGTCCAGTGAAGGGCTACAAAGCTGATTAGGGATGTGGAGCATCTTTCTTATGAGGAGAGACTGAGAGAGCTGGGTCTGTTCAGCCTGGAGGAGAGAAGGCTGAGAGGTGATTTTACCAATCCTTATAAATATCTCAAGGGTAGATGTCAAGAAGATGGGACGAGACTCCTTTCAGTGGTGCCCAATAATAAGATGAGGGGCAACAGGTATGGACTGAAGCACAGGATGTTCCACCTGGATATGAGGAGAAACTTCTTTACTCCTAGGGTGCCAGAGCACTGGAATAGGCTGCCCAGAGAGGCTGCGGAGTCTCCTTCTCTGGAGACATTCAAAACCTGCCCAAACACATTCCTGTGCAATCCGCTCCAGGTGAACCTGCTTTAGCAGGCGGGTTGGACTAGATGATCTCCAGAGGTCGCTTCCAACCCAAACCATTCTGTGACCCTCTGAAGGGCTGCTTCTTTTACTCCACTTTAAACTTGTCATCTTCACTTAACATCCAGGAAAAAAAGTAGCAAAGGGGCTACATGGGTCACGTGGCTCAAGAGATTTCCAAGCAATGCTTTCTTCCCCTGCCAGTGACTGACTTTTGCTCTCCAGGCTGGCCCTGACAGCAAAATTAGCTTTTCCTGCTAGCATCTAATCCAGAGCCAAAGCTGAAAGATGAGACGAGTCAATTTGCCACTGGGTGCATCTTAATATTTCATTGCCAGCATTGCACAAACCATGGTTCCCCTGCATTATGAAATTGTATAAGAAGGATGCAGATCCCAGAAATGGGCTTTCTTAATTTACATCTCACAAGTATTGTTTGCCAAATACAACTGTAGTAATTGCTTGCTTTCCATTTCTAAAATGTGCTAGCAATAAATTGAAAATATAATAGGATACAAATATTTGGTAGGCTCTTTCCTGGGTTTTGTATCAGACCCAAAGCTAGATTCAATAACTACAGACGATTTAAATTTTTCACTCAATTTCTTACTTCTTAAAAGTGTGTCCCTTCAAAATCAAAACCCCAAAAATAATTTGTGAAAACACTTAAGGTGTTTGAAGTTTTCTTCCACAATTTTTCATGTAGTGTGAAATTGGATTTTTTTGGTAAGTGGAAAATGCTCTTGTTGGATTAAAACCTCTCCAGTGTTTCTGGTTAAATGTGTCTGTACTGAGCCAGAGCAAAATTGTATTAATTTCTTAACATCCTTCTCTAGAGCGTTGGAATGAAATAGCCAGTCAGTATCAAGCAGCTCTGCTCATTGCAGCTTGAGCACTGTCCAGACAGGTACTTTCCTAAATTAGTTCTCATAAAACCCAAAGGTGAAGAGAGAAAACAAGGAGCACAAGATTAAAGGATGGCTTTTCAAGGCTTGAAGATTTTTCACTTGCAAAAAAAGCAGCTGATAGGATCCTGAAAAGCATTAGAACTTCTACTGAAATAGATAACACCACTGGGAATCATGCATTGGGCCACATAACTCTTTATCGCAATTCCTTGAGCATGGCTTGGAGGACATCAGAAGGATTATGGCTTGCTTATCCGTCTGGTTTTCCTCCTTATGCTTTGGGTTAAGTTTCTTTCTTAAAAGATTTTGTTTTAAACAAATGAAGCAGTCATAACTCATCCTAATTAACTGTAGCAGAAGTTAACAGTGCTAATTATCTCTCTCACACCTCCTTCCTATTTTTACCCACTGCTGCTGTTCACAGCAGAGAAGCTATCGGATGAAAGTGGTGGATTTCTCTGTGAAATCCTCTCCTGTGCAGCCAATTAATAGTAGGTGATGTTATTAGCTGTAAATCCAGGTTCCCAGGCTGGCTCCACTTTGGTGTGTGATTGGATGTTCCCTCTTCCCGTTTGGTAATTTCTGACTAATGCCACCCCACCCCTTGCTGATCCTCTTTTATAACGGGCTGTCAATCAAGGCAGATCTGACTGGTGACCTACATGATGGGGAAGGCAGCAAGGGTGTTTGTACCCTGTACTCTTAGAGTCTGTGTTGGGGTGTCTCTCCAGCTGTGGGCATGTGGCACAGCTGTTCTTATCACTTGTCTTGATAGCACCTTGATGCTTGATCACTGCCACATGCATCCCACAAAAGTTGTGGGGCTATGAAAATCTGTGCTTTGAGTCCAATGTGTTTCTCCTTTATCTGTTTTCTCATCACTGGCAGGTTGTATTTTCAAAGGTCACACAAGTACAGAGTGAAATACGAGCATCCTGCCTGTTGCAGCTCCAGGCTGCTGTTGGAGATGTGGAATTTCTCCCTGGAAAAAGTGAGCGTGGGGGCTGGGGGAAGGATGCAAACTTCCCTGCTAGAAGCACAACCACTTGTGAGATGAAAATGCAGAGAGAAGAAAAATAGCATAACAACATTGCAAAATGTCACAGTCCTGCAGAGACAGGCACTTCTTGTTCAGTCTTCATTTGCTTATTGATATTATTAGTGTATCCCTTATACAATATTTAAGTTCACTATAGCACTCTGCATTCATACACCATACATTTCTTTATCATTTATCTTTGCAGATGTGGACATTAAGGCAGTAAAAAGGTGAAATGCCTTTGCTAAGGTCACTGAACAGATGTAGGAACTGGGAACAGAGGTGGTTTCTTTGATCCTTTCTCCTTTGAAGCAGGGCAAGGCAATGAATTTTGATCAAGGAGCTCCAGATGGTTTCAGTGGGGCCAAGACAGCAGCTCCAGCTCAGTTAAATGCTTTCCCCTCCTATCGTGCATCTTTCTGGGATTCCGAAAGGAAAGGTAAGAGTAAGGACGGTCCCATGGGCACAAAAACGGTTAGCACAGGCTTCTGGAAAATATAACCTTGGGACAAAGCTTCCTGCTAGGCAGGACATGGGGTCCTATGTAGTACACAGGGGCTGGGGTTGTGGGATGCATCCAGCATACACCAAAATACTCTAATAGGCAGATTCTGAAATAAAAGCTCAGCTATTTCAGCCTGGTAACAGCAGCAGTTTGCCACATCACAGACTTGGTCCTTGAATTTTTCAGTAACTTCAAGGAGCTGAAAGTTTCTGGTGAAATCTTTTTGTTGCCAAAGTTCAGGGAGAAGGAGCAGTCCATCAACTCAAATGCAGTGATCTGTGACAGCTGTGGTGGACTGTGGTTGAAGAGAAGGATTTGGGTTTACTAGGGTAGAAAGTGAGCTGTTTAATTAAGCTGTCAGCTTAACTAAAAACAAAAAAATAACATGAGCTGCTTTCTGCCTTTTTTTTTTTTCAAAATCTTTGAAGAGTTAAAGAAATGTCCCAATGAAAAACAAAGCAACAAGGAAAATTAAAACTAAATATTCAAGGAATTAATAAACATTGGATAAAAAATGGCAGAGATCTTTGGTTTTCCTTTAAAAAACAAAACAAAGAAAACCAACAGATGAGTGTGAGGTGGGCAAAGTGAGCATGCCCTAAGGAGAAGGACCCCTAACACATGTCCCCCTGCAGCCTTGGGCAGTACCAAACCCACCACCAGCCTGAGAAGGAGGGAAAGATGCCCCAGCACCAGGTCTGGGATGCCTTTATGGCCAGCTGAATCATGAAATACACATTTGTTTTTGCAACTAGAAAATTACTGTCAAAATTTACCCAGCTGACCCACTGGATCAAATCTCTTGTTTATGCAGCTACTACTGCTTCAGCTCCAGGGGAGTTTTGTCACTTTACATAAGGAATGAATTGGGCCTGAAGCACAATTATTGTGTCCTTTTGTCCCAAGTCCTATATGATCCAAACTTTTTCATCCATTCATATTCCACAAGCTTTGCACTTTCTTCCTGGACTTACTTCAGTACATTTCTCAGGTTTTGTCTTTAAAGGGAAGTGATGTGCATGCTTTTATACCTATGTAGGCTTATTTTGTTATGTAATTGAGACTGCTTTTTTTCCAGTCTGTTGTTTTGGAAGGGGGTTAAGTTAAACCATAACTAATCTACTCTAAGACATAAAGAATAAATATTCTTCCACAGCTATACCAAGATAATTTTTGTCCACAAAATTAAACACATTTAATGTAAGTGGCAAAACTTTCCCAGAGAGCTGAGGATTTGGTGTCTTCCTCCCTGAAGCTGCCTTTCAGTTGTTTTCCTTTTTAGTTCAAAGCTGACACATGAATGTTTTGGGCCACCAGTGAAACTATGATGAAAAGAAGAACACTGAGAAACTCCGTTATCAGACTGAACTCTCCTGGCAGAGACTCTGGGTGACAGAGGCTGGAAGGACTGACCCTATGTCTTTGACCAGCTAACCTCAATAGCTTGAAACTAGATTTTTTTTGGCGCAAATTATGGGTATGAATTTGAGCACAGGGAAGCCAGCAGATAGTTTGTAACTCCTTGATGGGAAAGCAGCATTTAGACATTTTGGATATTTGGATATTTGTGTGTAGTTTCTATATAAGAAAATTTGTAAAATCTTGTTCATGGATGCATGAGGCAGTAGTCGAGAGTAGTTTTCTTGCCCTCTGGCTCTTGTGACTACAAAAATATTCAAAGGAGAGCAGAGACAGAGCTGAAAAATGTACCCAGGGCTGTTGGGATGGTCCCACAGCATCTACCCCATAGTGTTGACATCAAATGGCCAAATTACTTTCCCTGCTTCTTGCCTGGCAGCAGCAATTGTACAACAGGACCAATATCTGCCTTGGGAAGTCACTTGATGTGACTTCATAGAAAATGGACTGCAAAGACATAATGGTGTAGGGCTTTCCACCTTTTGGAACATCTCTGAGTCTGGTCCTTGGACATGGAGCAGGGAGAGATGTGTGGCTGGAAATCTTAACCTGCTCATATCTCTGCGCTGTCTTTGATACCTTCATGCTGTGCCACAAGGTTAAGGTCTATATGCTGAACATGAGTCTTAAAATCAGCTGTAATTCCTGGTTTGTAGATCAGGTTCCCTTTAAAACAGCATAAGCCAGAAAGAGTTTAAAAAAGGAAGAGAATCTGCCAAATCCAGCAAAGCCAGCAAAGATTTATAACCCAGTGACTTTTTAAAAGTTCCCTTTTGTTCTTGTGTTAAATATTTTCCCTTCCAGACACTTTCACTGGGCTGCCAGTGCCAAACCAAAGGAACAGGAGTGCTCCAGGGGAAGAACCGGCAGTGGTTTGTTTTCCTCCACCTCACATGTGCTGAGCTTAAGAAGTGGTGACTTTCCATCTTGGGCCTCCTGGGTCTTTCAGCTGGGTTTAGAAACTTGTGTAAAGCTCAAATAAGAATGTGGATCTGGAAGACATAAAGCAAGCTGTGGAAAAACAGGAGTGAGGTGGAAGCTACCCAGCTTTCTCTATTTGGAAATCTGAGTACGTGCACCTCCAGCAGCTGTCAGTAATTATAAGGAGGAAAAAAAAAACCCACACCTTACCTAATGGGTTCCAGTCTGCCTGTGGCTGCACAGCACTTTTGAACAGCCAGGGTATGAACCATGGTGGCTTCAAAATATTATTTACAGCCCAGAGGCCAGCTGGAAATTTGCAGAATGTACTGATAACGTACAGTCACATGCTGCCAAAAGTGTCCATGGCCCCCTTAATGAGTCACTGTCGTGCAGTCTCCATTTGCCTCTGGAGCAGGAAGAGTGTTTGCTGCTGCTGTGTTTCTGTGCTGAGCCCTTTCTTACATCTCCAGTTGATGAATTTTAGGACAGCGTTAGTGTTTGGGGTTTTTTTTCGGTTGGTGGTGGTTTTTTTGTTTGTTTGTTGTTGGGTTGGGTTTGGTTTGGTTTTTGTTTGTTTTTCCTCATTTGGAAGGCAAGTTTTCCATTCCCATTGTGACCTGCCATGCCTTAAAAGTTCAGGAGGCAAAGAACTAACAAGAAAATGAGCAACACATGTTTTGGGGCCAAGCGGAAGGAGGGTGAGGATGTCAATCTGGCAAGTTGGTGTGCACTTAGTGGGGCCAGGTCTGTGGTGATCTCATGACACCATACCTGAGATGACTGTGAGCACTGGGATGCCAAAGACCTCTGAGCAGCCAAACCCTCGTTACAAAGGAATGGCTCTAGGTTGAGGGAGAAATAAATTAAAAGGTCCCATCTAGTAAATCACCAGCTGCAACAAAAGTCAGAGTTTAATTTTATAACTCCTCATTAAAAGAAATATTTTAAAATGTGATGGATTGTATATGAGCAGGATCCACAGGATAAAAACAACCTGTCTGGTTTGCATGAAGGCAGGAAGCAAACCCACAGCCCTGCACAACAACATCATCTGCTCCAGCTTTTTTGCTCTCCTGCCTCCCCACTCCTGTCATGGCAAGTGATGGGCACTGTCATTCCAAACCCTGTTTCCTGTCTGCTGCCAGCCACAGATAATGCAGGGCTTTATTTTGTGTGAAGTGAATATTTCTGGCATTGAGGATGTTAAAGAGAGCTCAAATGTAGTTCACTCCAGAGCTTGCAGAGCAGGATGCTGTGCCCTCACCCTCTGTCATTAACACTGCTTGCACTTTCTGAACCTCACTATCTGCAGAAGGCCACAGCTGATCCAAATGCTGACAGCTGCAGGTCATTTTTTTACTCAGAGTTCATCATCACCAAAATCTGGGTGACCAGGTGTTGGAGAGAGATGTACTAACAGCTCATCCTGGCCCCAGAGAGCCTAGTCCTGCACTTCAGATCCTTGCTGAGCTGCCCAAGCCACACACCCAGCCCCTACAGGCCTTCAGAGCCTGTGGCCCTGGGCAGGTTGGCTTTTTGGACTTCCCATAGGAACTGTTGGGCATTGTGTCCATGTAGGAGAAAGGCAGCCTGTGATCCTACTCCATTCCTGGGGCTGGACCAGCATTAGGAGCCCGTGGGCCAAGCACCAGGCTACAGGTTGTTGCAGGAGGACACATTTAACCATCAGAGCACTGTGGGCTACTAAGAAAGCTTTGAATATAAAGAATCACAAATATATGGCTTTAAAACTGAAAGGTATGTTTTTATCTAGGAGAGAGTAAACCCTGGGGAAATTAACTGGGTGAAAAGGGAAGCTCTTAGGACAATCAGTTCTGGGAAGTGATCTGGAGAGGAGAATTTCCTAGCTGCCTAATGAAACTTTATACACTGCCATCCACCTAGGTGGACTCATATTTCAGGGAAATGTTAGAGATGAGACAGATCTCCCTTTTAACTTCAGCCTGATTTCTTTTATCAGACGTACAAGGCTGTAACAAAATATATTTTGGAGAAAAAGATCTCCAACATGGCAGAACTGAGACAAAATTACTTCAATTTTTATGGCATATGTTTCTAAAAATATAAATGACTAATAGAAATCATGAAATATTCACAAAGTCAGTAATCCACGTTTACAGATAATGCTGAATTACCTCAGAAGAAATTATTAAATTAGAATTTAATGGATATTTTTGAACAGAACAGGGAGGTTTCTTCTCCTCAGGTTCAGTCCTCAGAGGAGGAGCTTTGGGGAACTGCTAAAGCCCATGGTTGTAGCCTCACCGAAAGCCACTCTGCAGTCTTGAGCAGCAGATCATGCTACGGCCACAGAGCATCTCCTGTAACAGAAGCTGTCTGCCTACTTAGCAGGTGTGGTGCCACACAAGTGACTTTGGCAGTGTGTGCATTTCCCACTATCCAGGAATGTAAAATGGCATTTTTCTTTTCCACTTTAGCAGATGAGAGGTCTGGAGCACAAGTCTGATGAGGAGCAGCTGAGGGAACTGGGGCTGTTTAGCCTGGAGAAAAGGAGGCTGAGGGGAGACCTTATCGCTGTCTACAACTACCTGAAAGGAGGTTGCAGCATGGAGGGTGTTGGTCTCTTCTCCCAAGTAGCAAGTGATGGGGCAAGAGAAAATGGCCTCGAGTTGCACCAGGGGAGGGTTAGATTGGATATTAGGGTAAAACTTCTTCAATGAAAGGGCTGTGAAACATTGGAACAGGCTGCCCAGGAAAGTGGTGGAGTCATCATCCCTGGAGGTGCTTAAAAGATGCATAGATGAGGCTCTTACGGACATGGTTTAGTGCTAGATTTAGGTTATGGTTGGACTTTATGGTCTTAAGGGTCTCTTCCAACCAAAATGATTCTATGATTCTCTGAGAGGGTCTTCATGCCAATGTATCACCAGAGGCTAGATCATGGCTTTGGGAGAGAGAAGCAGCTCTGAGGTACCTCTCCATCCCCATGTGGGCTGTCCAGCCCTAGGGCTGGTGTGAGATGGCAAGGGCTGCCTTCCCGTGGATTCCCCTCCAAAGGGTCCCAAGTAGAGGGATGTGTGCTGCTGGCTTACTTGAAGCAAGTTCCATTTCAGAGCAGAAAGCACTGACCTGGACTTGAAAAGCCCTAGATTTGGCATCCAGTTCTGCCCCTGACCAGCTATGTGGTTTTAAGCAAGTGGTTTCACCTATTCATAACTCAGTCTTCCACCAGCAACACCCTACCTGACAGAGTTTTACATCCCCTGGTGAGGGTGAAGAATTGCCCAGAAGTCATCTGTGACTGGAGAGAGAGGGAAAGCAGCCAGCACTGCTCTGACACAACATACCATGTCTGTCCTTGGTCTGAAAATGTTGCTGGGGAATATTCTCAGGAAGACTGATTAAAAAAAATAATGTAAAAGAAAGGAGCAAGCCATCTACAGTGACAGCATGGTTTCATCACCAAAATTCCGGTACTGAAAGTAGATATTTAGGAACATATGGCTTTACAAACTGCTTAAAATGCTTTTTGAAGTCGTTTCCGTGGTGGTCCATTCATCTAGGATGAGAGCAGGCTCTAGTTAGAGGACCGATGATGAAAGAACCTTCCTTTTCCCTTCTGAGAGCCAATACCTGTTCTCCACAAGGCACAGATTTTTAGGGTTTTATTAGACTGTTTCTCTTTCCCCTCTTGGCTCTTAATTTCATAATCATTTTTATATCGTTTGCTTCACAGGCTGAGTACCATTTTCCTCTGTATTGTTTTCTCCATTTTTACTTTTTGTACTCTGCATCTAGAAATGCACAAATCCAAGCTGAACTTTCCAATCTATCACTACCTGAAGGGATCTGAAATTAGGTCAGAACAAGTTCACCTGTTCCTGCAGGATAATCCTGCTGCTCTACAACACTGCTGGACAGACTGCAGATCTACAGGCTGCTGTTAGAAAGGGTGCATGTTTGCAGGACCGAAAAAAGGACGGGGGGCATATCTTTATCTCTGTTGAAGAGGGTCCAGAGGAAGTCACCAAGATGATCAGAGGGATGGAACACCTTTCCTACGAGGATGGGCTGAGAGAGTTGGAGTTGTTCGGCCTGGAGAAGAGAAGGCTCCAAGAGACCTTATTGCAGCCTTTCAGAACTTAAAAGGGGCCCAGAAGAAAGATGGGGACAGACTTTTGAGCAAGGCTTGTTACAATAGGCCAAGGAGTAATGGCTTTAAACTAAAGGAGGGGTGATCCAGGCTAGATATGAGGAAGAAATGTTTTACAATGAGGGTGGTAAAACACTGGCCCAGGTTGCCCCAGAAAGGTGATAGATACCCCATCCCTGCAAACATTCCAGGCCAGGTTGGACGGGGCTCTGGACAACCTGATCTAGTTGAAGATGCTCATTGTAGGGGCATTGGACTAGATGACCTTTGAAGGTCCCTTCCAACCCAAACTATTTTATAATTGTAAACAGAGACAGTCCAAGCATGGGAAAATCGGCAGCAGTCCTGCTGCTGGGGGAGGGGGCTGCACTTTAGTTATCCCCTCTCTCGGAAGGACACCATGTTGGATTTCTCTGCTTTCCTTGCAGTACATTGGGAAGTGACACTGCTGTAGCAAACCAATCAGCCAGGTCTTAATGGTTGTCACACTGCTGCATGCCAAGGTCATTCAGAAAGTCACTGGTGACAAATGGGGAAAAGCAGCTCTCCTTGCTTCACAGGCACAGGCTACTGCCACTGGAGCTGGTTTCTCTTCTTCATGCTGGGCCTGGGTGCTTGCCACCAAGCATGAAGAAAAATCTGCAACCTAACTCGGTATTTGCTGTTTCAGAACATGAAGAATGATTTCCTTCACCATTGCCAAAGCAGGACCAAAGGCAAGGAGCTGAACAGCACTGATTCCCTCCAGCCGAGGATGGCAGCAGGCACTTGTCCCTCTTGTACCTTTGCAAGATAAGCCTTTCTTGTTTCTGCTATTGGATATTAACCCCTTCTAGAAATACGGTGTCAAAGAACAATTGCAATATGTTACCAATGCCCAGTGCTTCCCTTAAGAAAATACGTGGTGCTGAGGAGAGCTTCATATTGCACCCAAAGCAATGCAGCAATAAGATACGTGCACTGATTGGAACAGACCTTGAAGTTGGACGCAGATGCACAGAGTTAGGGCTGAGGCTGCCTCAGAGAGTCCTGGTAGTTTCCAAATACTCTCTTAAGAAGACATTTCCATCCCCTTTCAGTGTGCCTCCTGGTTTCCCAGCCTGCTTAAGCCAGGCTCAGCTGAAGCCACCATCCCCCCTTCCTCTATGTCTTCTCAGTGGGGCTGGTAACACTGGTTGCGAGGACACGGGTTACCTGTTCATAACAATGATGGGAGTTAAAAATAGCCCCCCCAGAGAAGCCTCTGGGGAAAGGGAGGCTAATGGAAGATTTGTCACTGAGACTGATTTTCATGAACCAGTTCTTATTCACTCTTGGGAGCTGGAGAGGCCTCCTGGTCTTTTTTTGCTCCTAATCTTCTCTTATATTTTCCTCTTCTTATTTTTCCTCCACCCCTTTGCATCTGGATTATTTAGGGGAGGTAAGGCAGTCACCATCTGGCAAATCAGAAAGCCTTGATGGACCAGCAAAATGCATGTCATTCCTGTCCAGGAGACAGCAGCGAGATCAGATAGGAAGGTTTTCTCTTCTTGCACAGTTTCCAAAATATCCTGGCTTCTCTGAGAAGGGCCACACTGATGAACAAGATAAGTGCACGGATGTTTTGAGAAACTCAAGCAAAGTTCACAGCGCCTTACATGCAGCTCGTCTGGCTGAAGCCAGAGCTATTTTCCTCATTTTGGAGCTGATTTGCAGACCCTGAAGCTCTTATTTGCTATGGTGCATCGCCCATTGCAGGTTACATTTTGGTGCCTGGTTGTTGTGGTGGGCTCAGGCACACACGGGGATCACTGGAGCTTGCCAAAGGGTAACTTAATTGACACAGACTTGAACATCGAGCAGAGTAAGGATAGTGGCTGCCATTTGGTTGAAAGAGCAAGATTCTGGCATGGCACACTGTTGCTCTGATGAGGTATAAGTGGGACGGCAAGTGTCAGGAGGAGGAACATACAAGTCTGCTCCATGTAAGGAAAGCTCCTTAAGCTCTGAAATGCAGTTGTGGATCAAGTAGTGGAAGGATTATTCATCTTAGCTTTACAACTGAGCTAAGATACAATTCTAAACCAGTTTGGTCCACATATACTAGCTGAGGAAATTGCATTGATTGAGGCTTGCTTTTTAAAAAAGGAGGAGCTGTATTTAAACGCACACCACCACCACCTTTCCTAGTAGCAGGATAAAGTCACCTGTCTTCCACCCACGTCTGTTCTTGGATCTGTCAGCAAAAGGAGACTCCTTTAGCAAATGAGGAGGGTGGCACTCAGTCTTTGGAGATGATCCAACTTGCCAGTGAAGCGGAGAGCAGATGACACCCTCTTGAGATGGGGAATGCTGTGGGTGACAGAAAAACACCCTGTTGTGGATGACAACTGTGTTTTCCTGATCGAGCCAAAGCCTTGGGTTTACAGGAGAGGACGGCTGAAACATTGCAGTGAACCCACAGTGAAGAAGAGCTCTGCACCCTCCTCCTCAGAGGTGACACTGCTTGTACCTCTGGTTGTATCAAATCCATGAAGCCAGCAACTTGTGTTCAACCTAAAATGTAGAGCAGTCCAGCTTGTCTGTTCATCTCCCCCAGTAAGTCCAAACCTCAAGTGGAAGAAATCTGGTCCCACCCAGAAACTCCAGACTTCGGTGAATATTTTTTGCCATTCATACCTCTGATAGGACAACTTATTAACATAGGATCTACATTTCTGCTTCTTACTTCCATTGCTACAGTAAAGAGCATCAAAAGCTTGTGTACCATTCAAAGCATTTGCTTTGACGCAGTTTTGATTCTGCATGGATTAAAGTACCTTATTTTTCAGTTACAGGTCACACCATGTTTGCAGATTTTACTAACTTGAATAAAATCTTGTTTAGCTTTCACAATGTGCCCACCATGCAAATGCCAACTAATCTGGGTTTAAAACCAATCAAAACCTGCAAAAAAAGAAAGATTAATATTTTTAGCTCTGATTCAATGTGCAGTGGCAAGCCTGCTATATACCATAACTAAGAGGGATAAGAAGGATGAGTGATGCAGGGGTAGGGATGAACAGCTTTAGAGAAAGAAGCACAAACAAACAAACAAAAAAGGAACTTCTTGAGCTATTATTGCTGCTGCAGTCTTTTTATCTTGAACTGAGTAGAAGAAACAATTGAATTACAGTGAAATAATTACTGGGCTAATGAGGGCAGACAGGCAATTGCCATATTCCCAGAGTTTTCTTCCTTCCCTTTCCTGAAAATACTTAAAATAATTGTAAACAAAGTGGGTTATTTATAAATACAGACAGACTATACAACCCAAAGCAGGACGGCTAAGCAGGGAGAATGGAAACAATTATTTGCCTGGAATTTTGAGTCCTTTAGAGGAAAAGCTTGCTTTAAGGAAATGGTGCTGTATACCGTCAGCACTAACTTCACAACTTGCTGTTTAACCCAAGCTGCTTTAAAAATCTAGCTGGAGATGCTGAATGTAGAGTTTTAACTCCTAGTGAGGAGTTAATTGGCTTGGTAATTTATTTTCTTCCCAGGGGCTAACTATCCTGTCAGAAGGGAAAGGGCAACTACCAGCCCTGATGTTCAGTGATCCCCATCAGAACTGGAAGGATTATTACTACCTTGTTTGCCACAAGGCAATGAGCTCTCCCAGTGTCAGCTACACAGTGGGATTTTTTTTTTCTTATTCATATTATAGCAGCCTCTGTTATTCCTAGCCAGGGCTAAACACCCCAGGAAGGATGACAAAGTAGCCTGTGCTTGAGGAAGCTTGTCAGCCTATCTCAGCAAGATGAGAAACTCCCACTGAAGGCCAATTCTGTGCCAGCTCATTAGGGAAAAGCATCTCCTAATGATATGGGATGCTAACTACTTGCTGCCTTTATTTAAGCACCAGGTTTTCTCAGCACAAGCCATCTCTAATAAATGTAGTTTTTAAGCCTCAGTGTCAGCCGCTTTTGTGCAGATCCTCTGAGAGCACAGCTGGGAGGGGTTTGTAAAGGTTTATTTTGTTCGTTTGTTTTCTGCACAGAGCAGGTTGGAGTCAGGAGGAGGTAAATATTTCATTTTGTTTTGGTTGTCTTCTGCCTCTGTAGGTGCTACTTTGCTGAGACAGAGTCTGGTGGGCCAAGCAGCAGAGGTTGTGGCCTTGTGTGGTCACAGAGTTCTAGCTTAGTTTCTCTGCCAGAGCTGCCCATTTGGTGAGATGAAGAAGAAGATGATTGACTATTTACATGACGAGGGCAATACAAGAAGCCAGTCTATTTGGAAGGGGGGAAGCACTATGAAAAAGTTGCAACTAAAACATACTAATACTGATGAAGCACAGACAAGTTCTTGTTCTTCTGGGGTGTTGCTTGGCTCACTGAAGATGAGCTGTGTGGACTACCACATACGTTCTCCTTGGGTGAGAAACTAAATGGATGAATGCATTCCATTATGCTGACACTTAATGCCCCATGTGCTCTGGAGATGTGCAGCTGTGTATGGTCAGGTCTGCATGTGAGATTGTGCAGGGGAATGTGGAAACAAAGCCCATCTGTCTAGGGCAGGAGCTTGCTAAAAGGTATCTATTTAGATCAAAAATATATTCTTTTTCCTTTCCTTTTTATTTCTTTTCTCTCCCCTGTTGCTCATGTCTTCTGTTTAGAACTGGTTTTTAGCAGATCACCAGCATGAAACACCACTACAGTTCTTGAGTCTTACAACGAGGTAGCTTTGGTGGGACTAGTATTAGTTTCAGAGAAAGAAAAATGCAGCCTCCTGATTTCCCCAGGTTAGGTAGGCCTTCTCTGTGCTGTGTTGTTTGGCAGAGCCCTGTTTTTCATCCTCTCCTACAACAAGGTCTCTAGCTCTGTGAAGGTAACATCACACTAAAGTCTTGTCATACCTGTTGTCCAATTATGTCAGTCTGTAAAAACAGCTTCAAGGGAACAAAAATAGCTTTGACAGTATTAATTATAGTGCTCTGTTTTATGGCTGATTTCAGTGCTTGGTTGTGATAACTTAGGTGCTGTCACAGTTAAGACTATACAATAACTTAGTAACAGATTTGAAACTCAGATTTAGGTCTGTCCTGGCTCTTTTTGTGTTTCTGAAATGGACTTTGCCCAATGTCTTTTCCACCCTGCAGTCTAAGCTAGGAGGAGATTTAACATTTTCCCTGCTCTATCATCGTGGCCATTTACAAATTATTACTTATTTATTTAAATCCATCTGTTTCTCAGCTCTCACTGCCTTTCATAGCTGCAGCGTAGACCATCTGTCCCAGAGGACAGTGCCAACAACTGTTGCATGCGTTGCTGGGCTTATAAAGTACACTGGTGAAAGTCCCAGCTCCTGTAACTCGGTAGGTCATGTTGCTCAGGTCATGCAGCCTCTTAAAAGCCAGGCAAATGAAGACCTCTGAAGAGGACTTCTTGCAGCAGAAGCAGCACAAGGGGACATGCAGGACCACTAAGCCAGGAAAGCCAATGGGACAGTGCCTGCTCTGCAAGAGGAGCAGCTGCTTGAAAGCTTTATTGCATCAAGAGTGATGTCTCATCTAAGACAAGGTCTTCCAACTTATTCAGCTGCACTGCATGATGTTGAATGACTTTGTGGATAATCACACAGAAAAGGAGGGCTGGTGTGTAGAGGGTCCCTTTGCAGGGTACATAAAAGTAACTGCTGCCAGAGAACCAGACGAAAGTTCTCCTCATTGGGAGTACTCCCCCTCCTGCTCTGCAGTACGGTTACCTGTGAGCAGCATACTGCATAAACATAGCTGAGGATGTTGGCATTCACTTGGTTGCTTGGCTACCTAGTCATGGGGTTATAGGATGCCAAGGTGAAGGGGTATATTCCCTTTTTAATTGCCACTATGTTACTCAGTTGTAGTCTGTCATTTATCACACTGCAGGAGACCACTTTCCAGTCTGTGTTCCATTTTGTTGTATGTCACCTAATCTAAAATTAAACTCCAAACTAAGATAAATATTACCCTATTGTTGAGCATTAAGTATTGAATGGGGGTTTTAGCTGAAGAATTAGATGCTACATTTTGCTCTGACATAGTGAAGGATAAAAAGGATAATAGGAAATGCTGGCATAGCTAAGCTTTTTATCTGAGAAACCTTATGGTATATAGATTTATCTTGTTAATATATTAATCTCAGAGTCAGGTGGCCAAGATTTCACAGTTCAGAAATAAAAACATAATGAGCAATGATTCAAATGCAATACATGTCCATGCCAAAAGCCATTTCAGTACAGTCATGTTTCCTTTTTATGTCCATACAGAAATTCCAGCCTATGGATAATGCCTTATAAAACTGGGGAGCTGGCAGGAGAGGGTATTGAAGGAAGAAAATATTTGCTTGGACACATGCAGGATAAATGCAGCATCTGGATGATGTTTCTTAAAACAAATTGCTCTCCCAATTTCCTATTCTGTCTGGCTTGACTTTACAGAATCCTCTCTATGTCACATATGTGATGAGTAGCTCCAGGGGCAAGGAGAAAACCTGCGACAGATAGGGGTCTGCGATTTCAAGGATTTAATTTTATTCCCTAGTTTTTCAACTGTAAAAAGAGGTTAATGGCACTTCCAGCTGTAGCAGAGGTGCTATGAAGAAAGATTTTGGTGGTGTTCTGGAGGCGCTTTGATTAGAAAGACTGGGGAAAGGACCTCAGCAGATGACTTCCAATCCCACATCATTAGGTTTTCATTTTTCAGACCCGCTCCTTTTAAAGTGTAGCAGAGCAAGTACCTCTGAGGTTTTTGTCCTGTGACCTAGGATCATCAGAAGTCTCCAGGGAAATACCTTCACTGCTGTTCTCCAAACGGTTTCTTCCCTGCACGTCCTACCCTTGGAAGTACAAGAGGCGTATGTAGTAGATCTGAACCTTGCTGTTAAGAGAAAGGAGATGAAATGCTTTGTGTGATGCTATATGAACCTCTCTGGCCATTCTCGGAGATCTGTCATCCGCTGCTTCATTTGCCTCAGCCCCCTGACCCAGTGTCCTGCTTGTCACAGTCTGCAAGAGATCCTTCTTGGGGCTTTCTATATGGTGCGAAGACTCATCAAGGCCATACAGCCCTTAGCCCCACTCAGAAAAACGTTTATTCTCAAATCTTCCAGGCAGTTTAGTGCCATTATTATCCATTATCGTCAAATAATTTCTTAAATCAAGAGACCAAAAACCTGAAATCTCTGTAGCAGAGAGACAATGAGGCGTCTCTGCTCTTCCAAGGCTGAGGGACTCATTACAGGGATGGTAGGCTGGGCACAGAAGTGAAGAGGCAAATCTCTGAGTGTTTAATGCCTTCATTAAAAATGAATGTATTTTACAAATGTTCTCTTCTGTGTAGAATTTCACTTTGCTATGACATCCCAAGTTCTCAGCAATGTGATCCCACTGGCATATCATTTCCCAAACAACAAAAAGCCACAGGTTTTTACTGGGCCTAGGACTGCACAGCTTATATTTTGTAGGAAGCCCCACTGAGATGTGAGTGGATAATTTTTTTTTTTCTTTTTTTAATATTTTTTTTCATACATCCTGAGGAAGAGCTTTGAAAACTACTCTATCTGACTTTTATGTATGAGATAACCAGGACCAGAGTCTTCTGTGCAGCTGCTGCTTGGAGAAATGTCATAACTAGAAGGATGACAACATAGAACTTCTTCCATTAGCAGGGACTTTCCATGTGTCCAGCTTCTGTATTGTCTCAGCTGGATGTACTGGCTACATGTCTAGTCTCTTCTCAATCTGACATGTCACTGGTATCCCAAAGGTGCAAGCTTCAGGGTTACTATGTTGGTGAAGGGTTTGGAGTGGAAGCCATATGAGGAGAAGCTAAAGTCACTTGATTTGTTCAGCCTGGAGAGGAGGAGACTGAAGGGAGACCTGATCATGGCTACAGCTTCCTCACAAGAGGAGGAAGGTCAGGCGCTGATCTCTTCTCTCTTGCAACCAATGATAGGACCTGAGGGAATGGCAGATGTGCCAGGGAGGTTTAGGTTGAACATTAGGAAAAGGTTCTTCACCCAGAGGGTGGTGCAGCACTGGAACAGGCTCCCCAGGGAGGTGTCATGGCCCCAAGCCTGACAGTGTTCAAGAAGAAACTGGACAATGCCCTCAGACACATGGTGTGAATTCTGGTGTGGTCCTATGCAAGGACAGGAGTTGCACTCAATGATCCTTGTGGGTCCGTTCCAACTCAGGACATTCTATGATTCTATGAAACAAAGTGCTGAACATGAGCAGCAGCTCTCTAGAGTTGCTCCTTGTTGTGCAGACACAGTGCTAGCTACTACATCAGAATCTGCTCCCCATAAAAGATTGAAACTCCTACTCAGATGAGTCCTAAGGTTAAATGGAGCGTGGTTGATAGTCCTGAGACCTCAGGAGAGCGTGATCTGTTCTATCCTCATCGTGACTTCCATTCTCAAAAAACATTCCAGGGAACAAAATTAATTGGATGCAGTAGTTAAATTTTTTTAGCTTCAACTAGTTTAGAAAGCTGGAGGCATTTTAAGATTGAACACACACAATTTTTGTTTACAGTATGGCATCAGGCAAGAAAAATGGAGACAGTTCTTCATTGGGAATCCAAATCAGACATTTAAACTTATGTGCATCTTATCTGTCTCTTCATTGAGTTCTGATTTATTATTTTTTCCCCTTAGTCCTTTCCTGACATTTTTAAGCATTAAATGTTAATGTAATTAAATGCTAATTTGACTGCAGCCTCTAACAAAGACAGCATGCATTTTTTGCATATTCAGAAAGCTTCACAGGAATGTGGGAGTCTACTTCCTTCAGTTTCCTTAGGTTTTGGAATGTCTGTTTCCAAAAGTGATACCAGGAACCAGTACATGTGGAATGAACTGTGGACAACTAAGCCTAAAAACCTGGACAGAGCGATATATCATATCATGTGCGTTGATCTTATTAATGCAATTAGTCATAATCTGATTATTTATTAGAGATGCTACTGAATATAATGACTGCAAGCTAGGAAAGACACTTTCATCCAGTATTCAGCAGTATCTTAATGTGACTTTAGTATCTGCTGTCTGACTTCTGAGGGATAGCAGATCCTGTTTATTGTGGGAGATGGGAATCCACCTGTGTTACTTCTCTTCTGGGCCGTGCTTTCAAATGAATAAAGGGTCGCTTTCTGGAGGTGATTGTCCCTTCTGTGCTGATGCAGTTTATTGCACAAGGAGTATGCGCACATCATGGTATCTGTGTTTGGGCCTTAAGACAAATAAGTTAAAGGAAAACATTACTATTGTATATTAGGGTAGTTTTTACAAAATAGTTGGCTGAAGTTAAACCCTATTATAATTGCTAGGACTCCTAAGCACACACATCCCCTTTGCACAGTAATCATAGCAACAAAAGAAACCCTCCAACTTTTTAGTAAGGAAATGTTGTATTGTTTCAATTTGCTGCAATTAAAACCTGCTCTTTGCATTAGAAGATCTAATTCCATTTACAAGATGAATAATTCACTTGAGTTCTTTTTGTTTCCATTGTTCTGAAGTGATAGAACTTCTCCCTATTTGGCAATAAAAAGACCATCATTTTTTTTTCTGTCAGAAGATTAACCCCATATATCATGCAAAGTGACAGCAAAATAAAAGCTGTGATGTTGCTGGTTGAAGGCTGCCTTGTTCCTGCTTCCCCCGAGAAGACACCTCTCCTTGACAAGGGAGTCTCCCTGCTACAAACTCAGGACTCATGGATTTACTTGTACAGTGATAACAAACCACTATCTTCATTCCTGTAGAATCAGAAAAAAAAAAAAAAAAATCTTAATTATTTGAAAGAAGATGGATGAGGATTTTTTGGATCCAGTTTGAACCACATATCTTCTTTAACTATCAGAAGTAACATACAACTGTAAGCTAGTTCAGCAGTGCAAAATGGGATGGTTATCCTCCCAGATCTGCCAAGAATGGATATGAAACTACCAGTCCTGTGCTACCCATCCTCTATTCCCTTCCTCTCCATCTCATAGCCATGCTATCTGCAGCTCACTAAATCCTCTCCATCTCCCATTTACTAAGGCAACAAGTCCAAGACCACCATTGCCTACAAAACTGCAGAATAATTGAGGTTGGAAGGGAGATGATCTAATCTAACCTCCTGGTCAAAGTTGCTCAGGATCATCATCTTCATGGATGGTGATTCCTCAGCTTCTCAGGACTCTTGCACCACTTTCATGGGGATATTTGAGGGGGAAAGTTTTCTCAGAATTTTCTGCTGAAATTGGATAGATTTACAGACTTTAATAATGTTACATTAGTTTTATTAGTCTTAATAACTAGCCCATGGTTAGGAGTGACAGATTTTCCTTTCTTGCATGCAGAAGCGAGAGCTCCTCTCTTATGTCAGCAGTCCTAGCACTGAGTTTGAATCTTAACACAGCTTCAACAATTCAGAGGCATGGGGAAGGATCTGTTGGTTGACAGCAAGAAAGAAACCACACAGCAATAGGTTGGCAGAGCCTTCTGCACAGACCTGTGAAGAGAACATAAAACTGAGGCAACTGGGTGCTGAGAGAAACCCTTGTGTCATCTGGTGCTTCCTCACCCAGCTCAGCCTTTGCTGGTGCTCCTCTGCCTCTCCCAGCTCCAAGGAGCATGATTGGATGCTGAGAGGAAGGCAAGTATGTGGCACAGGAGGTGGGAAGCAAAGAAAATAGCTTCTCCTGGATAATTTGCACCTGGATCTTAAATGCCTCTTGGGATGTCATCATATGAGTCAGGGAACTGTTAAGTGAAGTTGTAGGCAATGGAGAATCAAGCATGGAGAATGTTGGATATCTTCTTGGGCAGACCCTGCGCTTTATGCAAAGATTAAAATATGTAAATATCTGGCCCTACAAAGTGACACGGTATAACCATCCTTTCCATATGGTTCCTTTAACAACATAGACCAGTCAAATATTACAGACTTTTCAAGCTTATTGGAAAAAAAAAATCTTATAATTTTGTGAGACTGAAAAAATTCTTTAACATCACAAATGTCTGATACTTTTAGCAAGAGGCTTTACCCTACTCAAGGAAATTACAGTTGACTTTTTATAGAATGTTCTAGTTCTAGAAAGTGAAACTACTGGATACAATCTCTTTGAATGTTTAGATTTTGAAGTGTGAGTGTTGGCGTTTAATATTTTCTCTTCTCTTTTTTTCTTTTAATATTTTTTTCACCTTTCCCTTCCCTTTTTTATTTTTTCTCCTCCCCTCTCTTCTTTCCTCCCCTCCTTTTCCCTCTCACTATCCCTTTCCCTTTCCCTGTTTCTTTCCCTTTCTCTTTCCATTCCCCTTTTCTTTCGCTTTCCCTTCCCGCATAGTGAGTCAAATAAAAAAGAGACTATTTACATCAAAGGGCAGGTGGATTTCAGCTCCAAAAACACTTTCAAGGACACATAACACAATGGATACAAGAGTTTTGTATATATAAATTTATTTATTTATTTTCATTTTATATTTTATTATAACTTTATTTAATTTTTTTATGTTTGGTTTGGATTTGTCTCACTTTGTTTTATTTTTCTTCCCCTCCCCTCCCCTTTTTCCCTTTCCGTTTTCCTTTCTCTTTCCCCAGAGTGAGTCAAATAACAAAAAGACTATTTGCCTGAAAGGACAGGGGAATTTCAGCTCCAAAACCACTTTCAAGGACACATAACACAATGGATACAAGTGTTTCATTTTTTTTATATATTATATTTCATTTTATTTAGTCTTATTTATTTTTTAGTTTGTTTTGTTGCCCTCTCACCTCTTCTCCTCTCTTCTCTTTGTTCTGTTGTCTTTCTTTTTTTATTTTTTCTTTCCTTACCATTCCTTTCCTTACCACTTTTTTTTTGCTCCTTTCCTTTTTCCTCTCCTCTCCTCTCCTCTCCTCTCCTCTCCTCTCCTCTCCTCTCCTCTCCTCTCCTCTCCTCTCCTCTCCTCTCCTCTCCTCTCCTCTCCTCTCCT